>NC_136057.1:1628485976-1631377436 GCF_964261635.1 Lissotriton helveticus | reverse complement strand
CACCCCGCTCCCACTTACAGCTGTCCCCTGTCTTCTCCCTTTTTGTCTCCCTAGGGAGGATGATGTGTTGTAACCTTGCACTTGGTTCCGCCCACTCCCCTCTGTTACCCCCTCCCGCTTCTCCCCCACTTGGTATGGCCCGTGCTGTCACTTGAAGGCAGCAGTAGAATGTTTGAGGGTAACGATCCTGTCAAGCTGGGAGCACCTTGTGTTATATTGAACTGAATAAAGGTTCTTGAATTCTACCACGTGTGGACCGTTTTTACTACACACGCGCTGCGATAAATCCGCGCGCTGTGCAGAGGGGGGAGTAGGACACAGAGGAAGTAAATTCACACAAAGCTATTAAAACAGAGTAAAAAGCGTCTGCCCGGCTCAAGCCTCAGGCATCAAATGGCAAAGGTATCTCTTTGTGATGTGATGTGATGCGGTCCACAAGCAAGCAGTGCGGTGATCCCACCCAGCGATGAGAGGTGCTGCGACGATCTCGGTCCTCGCGGCTGGAATTTCATCTCGCACTGTCGGGGATGTGCTTCGCAAGCGAGCGTTGCATGAAAATTGCAGATTGTCTTAGTTTATCCTTGTCCAGCTTCCCAAACAGCAGGCACAACTTCCAGAGGCCCCACAATTGGATCAAGCACTCTAGGATGGGCAGAAGAACTACCTCAGCAGAGTTCAGGGGGAAGCTGGGGGTGAAGTCCTTTTGTTCCTGGGACTTCTTAACAAGAGGCCAGCTCTCCTCAGGCCCTTGGAGATCTCTTCAAGCAAGGGGACACAGCACACAGCAAAGACCTTCCCCTCTCCTTGGCAGCAAATCAACTTCAGGTCAGTCCACAAGCACACAGCAGGACAGTCTTTCCTCTTCAGTCTTCCAGCTTTCTCCTTGGCAGAGGTTCCTTCTTGATTCCAGGATGATCTAATTTTCTGATGTCTGGGTAGCCCTTTTTATACCAATATTCCCTTTGTTCTCTGAGGGTAGAGAGGCCTTGACCTAGTCAGAACCAGTTCTGGGCAGTCCTGAAGCACTTTGTTTACTTGATTTCTCCTTTCCTTTGAGAGAGAGGGGCAGGGTCGTCAGCCGCCCAGCAGGAGGTGGAGCCAGCATTGTGGAAGGCAGGCAAAGCCCTATTCAGACCCAGGAGCTATCCCCTTCGACCAATCAAGATGTAGATGCAGTCATTCAGCCTAGGACTGACTCATCCACCCTCCTGGGGGCTCCCCAGCCCCTGGCACTCACAAACCAGACAGTCTATTCACAAACAGGCCAAGGCACACAGAAAGGTTAGGCAAGATAACAGCCACTTTCTAAAAGTGCTGTTCTCAAACACAGAATTTAAAAACCATCCTTCCTAAAATATGTGTTATTAAATTCTGGGTTCAGGGATACCAGTCTTTAGTTTTCGATCTTGCTCCTATGGGAAGATATGCAGGTAAACATTATACTCAGCATTCCCCATTATAGCCTATGGGCAAGATAGCCGTCTCATAGTGAAAAACGAAAATGGCTGTAATTCACTACCAGAGCATGTCACACACACTAGTACATGCTCTACCTTTCATATACACCGCACCCTGCCCAAGGGGGTACCTAGGGCCTTCTATAGGGGTGTCCAATGTGTACAGAAAGGGAAGGGTCAGGCCTGGCCAGTGTGGACACTGGTCAGGTCAGCATGGTAGTTAGCAACTGCACACAGGCACTGCGGTGGCAGGCCTGTGACACCATTTTAGAGCTACTCATGTGGGTGGCACAATCAGTGTTGCAGGCCCACTAGTAGCATTTGAATCACCAGCCCTGGCACGCTCAGTGCACTTTACTAGGGACTTCCTGGTGAAACAAATATGCCAATGATGGATAACCAATCACAAAAACAATTTATACAGAGAGCATATGTACTTTAGCACTGATCAGCAGTGGTAACGTGCCCAGAGTCCTATTGCCAACAACCACAGGTCAGAAAAAATAAAGGAGGAAGAAGCAAAAGGTTTGGGGATACCCTTGCAAAAAGGGCCATTTCCAACAATTATATTTTTAGGTCACACCTACCAGACTACTGTCTGGTTGCGCAAGTCCTATTGTCAATTTACAGTGGGCGTATAGCCCACCCACTGCTTTGCATTGGTTGGCTTTAATGTCACTCATTTGCTTGGTTTTTAGGTCGAGCCTGTAGCAGCGCAGACTTCATGTAGGGGTTTCTGAAAACTGACCACACGCTCGTGCGTGTGCTTTTGTTTTCGTCGGCTGTAATTGTTTTTGTGTGCGTCTTTTTAAAAAAGACAGCACACAATTGGTGAAAGGCGGGTGCATGTCCCAGCTTCCTATAGAAATGTAACCGCCCATGGCCTATTGGTGTCTGTTATGCGCAGCAGTGACATCTGGTTTTAATTATAAACGTGTTTATAATTAGCGCGCGTTCGCTTTGTTGTCGCGCTCCCTCACCCCACTCCTCTGTGGTGCGCCCGCACCACTCGTTTCGATTCCCGCCCCCGCTCCTCTGTGGTGCGCGCGCACCACTGGTTTCGATTTCGTGCTTGTTTTCTCAGTTGTGCAGGCAGAGTAAGTTGCAATAAATCAAGATTGTTAGTGGAATGTAGCTGACATGGTCATGACTGCAAACCCAGTAATATTTCAGATGAGAATAGTTGTCAGTACTGCAAAGCTTTATGCCTCACCTGCAGATCTTTGAAACTATGATACAGTAACATGTAGGTGTACGGGCCGAATACTTGCTTGTGGCTGATAAAGGAATCCTGCTGGCCTAAAATGGTGCATCTGATACATTTGCCACGATGGCGGTTGAGAACCCAATTCAAAAAGCTACTTGCACATGCAAGTAAAGAGTGCACGTGGATTTTTTAAATGAATATAAGAGTACTTTTGTAATTCACAGGTGTTTTTAAAGTCGTAAAAAGATTTACAAACACAAATATTAATATTTTCGTCAGAGTAAATGTTCTTCCAGTCAGTCAAAGCCGGGAATGTATGCATATCCACAGACAAGTGGCGTAACAACAGTCACCGTATCCCCCACGTTGTGGGGGGTGGGGTGCTCCCGAGTTCCATGGAGGCACCCTCAGGCACTGTGCACGGGTGGCGGCTGAGCTCTTGACTGGGTCAGGAGTGTGGGCAGCCTGCTCCATGTCCATTGCAAGGGGGCCATAGTCAGGCTATTCACAACCTCCTCTCCACTCATTTCCCTCTCCCCCGCAACGCACATGGAAACACATTGAAACCACCAACAGTCAGAGTAGAGCTACCTCGCAGTTAGGCTTCTCATCATCCGCTCTCTCTGTCACTTAGGGGAGGAGATGTGGCCTCGAGACTTTGAAACCGGGAAACCAGAGTCAACATTCTGTGATTCTGGGCAAATCACTTAATCTATTAGTGCGCCAAACTATAAAAAAAAGTCCACGTTATGTAATATAATCTGGTGTTCATTTAAAGTGCCATGATCCCTGTGGGTCGAGTTCGCACTATATAAAGAAAACAAACACACCTTCATTGCACTCAAGCACTTCTCCAGGGAAGCAAATGAGCCTTCAAAGATCAGGCCTCAAAATGTGATTTGCATTGCACCCCTATTCTTGTAGACTGGTCAGACCATTTCCTCATTCCCTTCCGTTTTCACCTCTCACACATTATAACTCTCGGCCAACCTAAAAGGGCTTCTACCTGGTTCCGCAACACTAAAAACATTGACCTTGAGACTGTGTGATTCTGCTATGCATACACTTCCTAGTCTAGACCCTAATGCGGATGTCAACGATCTCACCCCCCATTGCCTCTCAATCCTTGCAGTCAAAATCGACAAGGTTGCTCCACTCCAAAGCAAAAGGAAAAGACCCACCCCCTCAGCACCTTGGTTCAATAAAGCTCTCTATGACGAAAGGAAAAACCTTAGAATCTTGGAGAAACATTGGAGAGAATCTCCATCTACCTCTAATCTCTCCCTTTTACGTTCAGCAAGATCCAAATACCACAAGCACATCTTCCCAGAAAAAGCATCTCATTTCAGATCCCTCCTCAACTCATCAAAAAACAGACCCAAAAAACATTTCAACCTCATCAAAAACCCAAATTGTTCTCCCCAAACCATCAAACCTGAGGATGCTTCAAAGAAAACAACTGAATTGCCTATATTCTTTGATGAAAAGGTCAAATAACTGGTGGATCAGGTCACCCACCCCACCCCCATTGAGGAGCAAAAATCCTTAGTCACTTGGCAGAACTTTGCCGCCATCTCGGAAGATGACCTCCTCAAATGCATCCTTGAAACCAAACCCTCCAACCATTTTTCTGACCCCATACCTAGTGGCATCACCATTGATTTCTATAACAATACTCTCTCCTCTTGGACCAGGCTAGTTAATCTCTTCCTCAGTCAAGGATCCCTCCCAGCTGTCCTCAAAACAGGACAGGTTACCCCCCTCCTAAAAAAAAACTCCGCATATGCGAACAACCTCAATAATTTCCACCCCGCCACCAATCTCCCTTTTCTTTCAAAGATCACAGAAAAATGTATTGCAAAACAACTTTCACAACACATTATGGACAATAATCTCCTTGAAGTGTTCCAATCTGGCTTTTTTCAAAATTGCAGCACCGAAGCCGCCCTGCTGCAAGTGATCGATGATGCACTGCATATACTCGATTTGGGGGAATCCTGCCTGCTGATTCTTCTTGACCTCTCTGCCGCCTTTGACATTGTCAATCACAACACCCTCCTTAACACTCTTCAACAGAGAATGGACGTGGAAGGCACAGTGCTTAAATGGTTTGCTTCATTCCTCTCGGACAGATCCCAAATGATCAAGATTGTAAACAGTCTCTTGTCTCCTTTAGTGGTTGATCAAGGCATCCCTCAAGGCTCTATCCTTGCACCCACTCTATTTAATCTCTATCTGGAACCATTAGGGAACCTCCTAGGCAAATCTGGAATCCTCTACCATCTCTCCGCGGATGACACCCAAATCTACCTCAAGGTGTCTTCCTCACAAGATCTCTCACTACTCAACTCTACTCTCAACTCTATTCACAACTGGATGTTAGTTCACCAACTCATTCTCAATCCCTCCAAAACTGAATCCCTCCTCCTATCTACCTCTCTCTCCCCGCCTCCTGTCAATCCTGGATGGATAAGCTGAATCTACTCAACAGTAAACCCATTGTTGTTGACTGCGCTAAATCCCTAGGTGTCATACTTGACAAAAGGCTCAACCTAATCTCCCACATCAACTCCATTCCCAAGAACGCACACTATCAGCTGCGCCTTCTGTGGGGGATTCGTCGGTTCTTCCCGGAGAAAGACCTAAAAACCTTGGTCCAATCGTTAGTTCTCTCTAGACTGGATTATTGTAATTCTCTTCATACTGGCCTTCCCAAATCTCACCTTTCATCCCTCAAATTCGTCCTCCATTCAGCAGCACGCTTAATTTCAGGGTCCAAATGAAGTGACCACATCAATCCTATCCTGTCTTCTCTCCGATGGCTTCCCATCGAAGCTAGAGCTCTTTACAAAATGGTTTGTATCACTCACAAAGCCTTGCACTCTTCCTCCCCTCGCTATCTGGCAAATAAACTGAAATTGTCTGGAGGCTTGAGACCTTCTCGGAATGCTGAAATGTTTCTGCTTGAGCCCCCCTCCTTCAAAAGGGAAAAATTGATGGCTCAATTGTTGTCAGGTAATGCGGTGAGAATCTGGAACTCGCTTCCTCCATCGCTCCGTGTCACCACCTCCATCCGGATCTCAAATCTCTTCTATTCCAAAGACACTTTCATAACTAATTCCTTCATTCTCAGACCCCGCCAGGAAGTCCTTTAGTCTTTGTAAATTTGTAATTTTTATCTATTTTTCTACATTCCTTGCTTGCTGTGTTTGTTATTGTGTTCCTCTTGCCTGCTGTGTTCGATTCTGTGTCTTGCTATTTTTTTGTACGTTCTATTTTTTAACATTTCTCTCATGTAACGTAACTTGTTCTATTGTACAGCGCTCTGACACCTTCGGGTAAAGTCTGCGCTTTATAAAAATGCATAAATAAATAAACAAATAAAAATAAACTATGTTCTCTAAATCATCCTCGATGAATATCATGTCTCAGAGATATGTGCTTCCCAGTTTGATATGAATGAAGATTTAGGAAATATTTTTCATGCACCTGTCTCAATGTCAGAACTTGTGAAATATGATTCTTTGTGCTTGTTGTGTTTATTGCTGATATTGTCGGAACAAGGTACTTACAGATATCAATCTTCCGTAGTGTAGAAACTTCAGGGACATATTACGACTAATACCATGGCTGAACATATTGCCAGAGTATGCTGGTGGGTGGTGCTGCCAATATGTAAGCTGACCCAAGATTGGATGATTTGGTTGCCTTGGCAACACTTAACATGCCGCAAATATTTCAGAATCAGTAATTGGCTGTAGGTGCTTTTTGTCTGGCTCGTCCTCCTAACATCGTGAGGAGCTGGCTTTGAGTTTCACGTGATATAAGGTATTCACAGAGCGGCCGGTGATATTTTATCTCAGGCTGAGCAGAGTTGTGCGACATGCAGTTGCATATCGGATGGATGGAAAGAAGGAAGAAGAGAGGACCTCGAAGCACGGTCATGGGTAGGGTGACCAACTGGCATTGGTGCAAATTCAGGACGGTGAGTGTAAAAATTCAGGACAAAGCGTCAAAATTCAGGACACAAATTCAGGACAGGAGGTCAAAATTCAGGACAAAACTTCAGGACAATTGAATACCTTTTACAGACACATCATAGGTCGCGCAATAGCATGTAAGTAAGCCCAGACATATCCAAACCTATTCAACCATTTGCAAACCTATCCATCATATATCCTAACATTTCACTCATCCATCCTTTCATCCATCCATTATCCATCCATCCACCCTTTCGCCCTATACATTGGTACACTCATCCATCCACTCTTCTACCCATCCATCCATTCACTCATCCATTCAGCCATTTACCCTTTCACCCATACAGCCATCCTTTCACTTACTCATCCATCCACCCAGTCACTCATGCTTCCACCCATCCACCCTTTCAGTCATCCATCCATCCTCCCTTTCTCTCTCCATCGACCCTTTCACTTAGCAATCCTTCCTTCCATCCATCCACCACCCATCCATCTACTCATCCACTCATGAATCCATCCATTGACCCTATCACTCATCCATCCTTTCTCTCATCCATTTATCCTTTCACTCCTTCACTCATCTATTCATCCTTTTGTCCATCTACCCTCCCTTTCACTCACTCATCCATCCTTACATCCACCCTTTCACTCATCCGTCCATCCATTCACCCTTGCACTTATCAATTCATCAATCCATCCATCATTTCACTCATCCATCCTTTCACTCATCCATCCACCCTTTTACCCATCCAGCTACCCTTCCACCGATACATCAAGCTATTTACCTTTTCTCTCTTCCATCTTTCCACTCACTCATCAATCCATCAATCCTCTCTCAATATCTTTCAATTCAATCTTTCATTCATCCATTCACCCTTTCACTAATTCATCCATCCATCCACCCATCCCATCACTTACTCACTCACCCACCTTTTCATATTAATTTTGAGCTGAGCCTTTTTGAGAAGAGGTCCATCTAGAACTTCACCCTCGCTGCAGGAGTCATTCCAGAACTGGGACAGAAGCCACACAGGGCAGAGACAGGAGCCACCACATGGGGAACAAGAGCCATCACTTGAGGGGGAACAGGAACCACCAGGGTGGGCACAGGGTTGGACATGCCGTATTTTAGCATCATCTTGGTCTCTTCCAGGGTGGGGTAGGGTTCCTCACTCCCTCCTGGACAAGACAACGAAAAGACAGGTTCTTTCCAAAATGTTAGTTTTGCCATCCCCCACTTATACAGTACTTAAAGGAGATACTCCAAGAGA
Organism: Lissotriton helveticus; assembly: GCF_964261635.1. Lineage (NCBI taxonomy): Eukaryota > Metazoa > Chordata > Amphibia > Caudata > Salamandridae > Lissotriton > Lissotriton helveticus. Next base: position 1,631,369,521 of record NC_136057.1, on the reverse strand, counting down.
ACTGATTGATCTGATTGTCCTCCATACTTTGTTAATCAGTGTGGGTGCGATTGTGCCATTTCTTTATTTTATTACATTATAGACTTCATGTTTGAAGAACCGAGGTTTGTTTACAATTTAGTGACAGTAATTAAGCTCTGTGAAGAGAACCACGTGCTGCCTCGGTGTAATCAGGGCCGGTCCTAGGATGTTTGCACAGCCAGGGGTTGGTGAGGGCTCCATAGCTGGCCCACCCACTGCTAGCACCTTCTGACTCTCTAAATATTGCTGCTCCAACCACTCTGCGGTGTTTGTCTGCAGTTTATGAAAGCTACGATTGACTTGAAGAGGAGAGAGAGAGTACATGATCATCAGGGCTGCCTACTGACACACATTTGTACCAGCACAGTAGCCGAAGAGGATTCTGAATGTGCGTGACCCAGTCTGTGCCTGGAGAAGGATCTGGTGTTGTGTTCTTTCATGACTATGGGAGAGATGCATCTTCTTACCTCAAATGCTCACTGTTGCATGCACAAGGGCCGTAGTGGTGTGAAAGCGCATGCACTAGCATTTGGTTTCTAGATCTGTGGATGCAAGGAGGCTATTTTTACAAATAGCAAGCCTCAGCTAAGATCTTGGGTTTTCACTTCTTCTTACCTGTTATAGATTTAGTTCAGTTTGTGACTGTGATTTGATGTTAGGGAAGCCTCCGCTTTAAAGGAGTCGTCAGGGTTTCTCCCCTCCTTCTGTATTACTTTTCTCATTTCCTGCCACGAAAACTCACATTGTGGATGAGGCTATGCTAAACAGGAGGCCACAAGGCATCTCAATTTTATCCCTGCAGAATCAATGAAAATCAGGCCTACTGCTGTCACAGCCAGACCAAACCCGTGCAAAATGAGTGAGCTATTTCAAAGAATTACAGCATTTAATCTAGGGGAAACCACAATCATCTGTAGAAAAACCCATAGACATTGCCTATTTTCTTCATAGGAAGGGAATGTGTGAGGCCCCTCTAAATTGCAGAGACGTGACACATTCAGGGCTGTTTGCATCTAAATAAATGCCCCTGCTCCTGAAGCTGCAGCCCCTCCCTCTCAGTCACCTTCAACCACCTCTTAATAGCTCATCAAGGGCTGAAGGTGTGAGGGTTGCCATCCCGCTGTGCCTCTCCAATGCTGCGGGGTATCTTAGCTTTGGTACCGCATCGGAGTCAAGAAGGGAGGTGGGTGGAAGCTGTGCCCGGTTAAAATTACAGACAAATGGCGTCCGTTAAAGAATCCTTCACGGACAACGGACAGATGGCCGAAATTACGGACTGTCCGTGAAATTTACAGACGGTTGGTCACCCTAGTCATTTGTGATTTAGCTATGGTTGTTGCCAGCGCTTGAAATGGAAAATAAAAGTGAAGGTACTCAGTACTAGATTACCTGCATGTTTCCGAGAAGTGCCGGTACTCTCCAAATAAAATTATACCATCTCTCGTGAGAAGTGCCGGTACTGTCCCGCTCAAGATTTTAAAAAAAGTGCTGTTACTCAGTACTTTTATATGAAAAAGCAATTTACCAACTACACATTTCTTTGAGTCCTCTATTTTGAGGGAAAAACCAAGTGATACTCCTGGGTTAATTGGGTATATTTCACTCGTACCCTTTTGATTTATTATTTTCAAATTTTCATTATCTCATGTATGAAAAGGACACTTAACGTTTTGTTTCATTTACAGTTTTGCTTCATATACACAAAAACACAATACATTTCTACAACAAAAATACACCATTTATATATACACGAGCATTTTTTGATATATACACAAACATTTGTTATCTTAGAAAGACAAGTCAAGCTTTCGACTCAAAGGTTAAATAAACAACAAGTTAATGTAACCAATGTTTTTTTCAAAACAAAATAAACCATAAATTAATTCCGTGGTCTATTAGGCAACTGATGTCTATCCTCTTTATGTGCCGACGCATTTCGAACCCGATGTATTCAATTGTCGGGTTCTCTTCAGGGCTCTGTCTTTTTAATTTTTCTGTGTTCCAGCAATCGCCAGTCCGCAAGTACTATTTTTGTATTCGACTGGGTTTCTTTGACTTTGGACCTCAGATTGTCGGTTTCAGTCTTTTTATTATCTTCTGTTTATGTCCTGCTTTTAATGATAATGTTTTATCCTTGCCGATTGTTCACAGCCTGGCGTGTATCAGATTTCCACCTAGGCTGCAATCGCTCTGCGTGTGCTCTGCGCTTTGTGTCAATCAGCTATTCTCGTTCTGGGCCAACAGTCGTTCTCTTTCTTTCGCGGCGATCCGGCGACTTCCTTAGTCAGTCTGTGGATGCAGCGGCCATCTTCGGATGGAAATTTTAAAACTTGGAGGCGCGTTGTAAGCGCAGAGCACACGCAGAGCGATTGCAGCCTAGGTGGAAATCTGATACACGCCAGGTTGTGAACAATCGGCAAGGATAAAACATTATCATTAAAACAGGACATAAACAGAAGATAATAAAAAGACTGAAACCGACAATCTGAGGTCCAAAGTCAAAGAAACCCAGTCGAATACAAAAATAGTACTTGCGGACTGGCGATTGCTGGAACAGAGCCCTGAAGAGAACCCGACAATTGAATACATCGGGTTCGAAACGCGTCGGCACATAAAGAGGATAGACATCAGTTGCCTAATAGACCACGGAATTAATTTATGGTTTATTTTGTTTTGAAAAAAACATTGGTTACATTAACTTGTTGTTTATCTAACTTTTGAGTCGAAAGCTTGACTCTTGTCTTTCTAAGATAACAAATGTTTGTGTATATATCAAAAAATGCTTGTGTATATATAAATGGTGTATTTTTGTTGTAGAAATGTATTGTGTTTTTGTGTATATGAAGCAAAACTGTAAATGAAACAAAACGTTAAGTGTCCTTTTCATACATGAGATAATGAAAATTTGACAATAATAAATCAAAAGGGTACGAGTGAAATATACCCAATTAACCCAGGAGTATCACTTGGTTTTTTCCTCAAAATAGAGGACTCAAAGAAATGTGTAGTTGGTAAATTGCTTTTTCATATAACTATAACCTACGGTCCAACCGACTACACGTCCCAGGACCTGACTTCCCATTTTTCCAAGTTACTCAGTACTTGGCAGTACCGGCCCATTTAAAGCACTGGCTATTGCACTATGTTACAGCATGTTCACGACTTATAGTTGGGCAGGCTCTTTTTGGCTGCTGCCCAGGTACTTGGAGCTCACAATGGGGGTGACAGCCATACAGTCTAATCCGACCCCACGGGATGGCGGTTCTCAAATGCACGAGTGGCATAAATCGTAGCTGCAAAGGCTTCGGATTGCTTATGTGTGACATTTTCACGATTTCAGTGTAATTATCAGTGACATTAAACTACTATGAGTGTCACTTTCTCGCGAGCAAAATCAAGCAATAAAGAAGAGGGAAACCCAATAAGTATCAGAAATGACACCCATTTAAGCAACGAGAAACTGTAAGATTTTAAACTGCTGCAAAGCAGCTGAAATAGAAGGGCACTAACCTAGGGTCCAGTTTACTTAGGCCCATGAACATGAAGCACTAAAAATAAATTAAATAAGGGTTGGAGAAGGTACTAGTGACTCTTACTAATCTGTAACGATCAGCACATGACTGGACAGCTGCTGTTAGACATGGATCTGCTGCTCTTTTTGAGCGTGGCCGCTCAACAGATTTAGCAGCTCTGAGGGGTTGGGCACAAACAAGGTCGGTGCCCCTTGTTTGCTATGGCAGTGGTGGGTGCTCAAAGAACAAGCATTTGCAATGCAATAGGTCTCACATTTGCAAGACTTTGAGCTACTGGCATTGTAAATGACAAACCTTTTATCTATGTGTTGGTTTTGAAAACATCTAAATAAAAGGCATTGTCATTTACAATGCCAATAGCTTAAAATTTCGCAAATGCGAGACCTATTGCATTGCAAATGCTTGTTTATGTTACAGCTTGTTTTTCCTGTTCTAGGCTCTTCCCTGGATGGTAGCCTCCTTATGCTCCTTTCTGGCTAACTTGTATTCTCAAACTGATCGCATTTAGGGACCTACTTATTTGTTTTTCTTGCAACGTGCTTTTTAGCTCTTACCCCCGTACACTGCTCACCCCACAAGTATACCCACCATCCCCCCTTTCACCCCTACCCTGTCCATCCACACCGTGTTGCATCCCACCCCTCATAGCTGGCCTCTAAAAGCACAGCAATAGGGATATTTTTTCTGCGGAATGTCTGAAGCACAGATCTTTAGGGTTGTTATCTTTTCATCTCCCGCATTCCACACACTGCATGAAAACATAATTTGGCACACAAAAGGCCTTCTGCTGCTCGCATTCAGGTGGTGACTGTGGGAGAAAGTGTACTTAGTATGACACTTTCCTGAAGGCTCATGAATCTTTTTCCTGGGCTACTACAAAGTACCAAATGGCTGAATCCTGCGGAGGGTAAATTATGCCTTGGCAAGCATTTCCCTTCATAACGTGACACTTCCTCATTCTTTTTAAATTCTGTTCACAGTTTTCTGAGCGAGAAGAACTGGGAAAATAATCCACGCCACTTATAAAGATAGAAACTATTGAATTCAATGTACAATTCTGAGCTACCAAGAAATATGCATTTACTTTTCCTCCCCAGCATTTTGAAAATAATTTGGAAGCAAAAATGTTGTCACTCTCACAGCAAATATATTTATAATGCTGTTTTCCCAGAAAGTCTGGTAGATTTTGGCACTCTGTTTGCTCATACAGTGGGTAGAAAGGACTAAGTATGGCTTCGTGCCAAGGCATAGAACCATCCTTACCCAGCATTCCTGCAGTGTGCCTCACTCAGTGCCACCAGGCTGCTTGCAAACATACATACTGCCATGATTACTAATGATTTCCGGTGCTCATACCGAGTAATGTTCTGACCTGCCAGCTCCAGCAGCCTCTTCATCTATTATCTGTATTTCAGCTCAGTACTGGCACCGACTGATGTCAACTTATATGGGCGGCAACTGAATTTCGCGACACCTAGCCAGAGGATCCTGTCAAACATTCTAACTCGCTACACAGAAGTGCCAGGGCAGGATTATGATGGGTCGGGTTGAGTCAGCAACAATGCTAGGAGGTGGGCCCTACCATATGGAGGGCTCTGATCTCATCATCAGCATGTCTTTGCCACTCTGGATGGAAGGCTGCTAGCCTTGCTGGCATTCCAGATTGACCTCTGTGATCTGCGGGTCCCACGGGTACAGCTTAGCTCACTGAGCCATCTTGAGGCAGCCTCCACTACTGTTAACAAATCCCACAGCATGGTCGGGGGTACTAGAGATCTACAGGATACTGTCCTACATTGTAATATTTATACCTATTATTCCACTTTGTGGGGCGCCGAAGTCCATTAGAAGACAGGCAGCAAACTATACCATGGGGGTGGCAGTTCTTGGCATAATGTTGTATTTGTAAGTGGAATGAGTATGAGTAGTCCAGTTTTGGGGTGAAGCGCGCTGCCTTAAAAAGCAAGGATTCTGTGCGTCATGTGGGGTGGACCCCGAAGAAAAGTCGACTTTGCCATACCCTGTGAATTGCAATTATTTAATAACACAAATGTGGGTCCGGATTATACATAATTACGTAAAGGCTTTATATACCATCAAGATCAACATTTGTGATATTAAATAAGCCAGGGAACTTCGAAGGGCGCAGCCCTCACACTGAAAGTCAGCAGCAGCCCCTTGGCCTGCCACACAAAAGGTCTGCTTAGAATACAACTGGGAAAGCCTCTTCTCTTCAGAGGTACGTTGTGGAGGGAAGAATGCAGGGAACATGGGCTGCTCACCAGGAAAGGGTGACACCACTTTCAGGAGGAACAAAGCCCAAATCAGAGTATCAACTTTTCAGGAAAAAGTTGGTTTACAGAGGTTTACCAGACAATGGGCCAGATGTAGATAATTCTAATTTACAGATTCTTAAATACCGAATTTTACCGATTCGGTATTTATGAATCGGTAAATTAGAAGGAGGGAGATGTAGGTAAATTTCTTTTTTGAATTACCGAATCTGTAAAAATCGGTATTTACCGAATCGGTAAATACCGATTCGGTATTGCCCATTGATTCCTATGGGCCGTGAAGCCCATAGGAATCAATGGGCAATACCGATTCGGTATTTACCGATTCGGTAAATACCGAATCCTGCAAGGGTGCAGGGGGTGTCACTTTGACACCCTCTAGCACCCCAAGTACAGGCACGTGTAACATGTGGCACACATACATGCCCTAAGGGCATGTCTGTGTGTCACATTGCACAGGTGTGCATGCACAGATGTGCATGCACACCTGAATTCGGTATTTTACCACCCAATAGGATTGGGTGGTAAAATACCGACTCTTAAGGGCCTGTGGCACTCTTTGAAGTGCCACCTTCATCTCATTTACAGAATCGGTAAATTTACCGATTCGGTATTTTACCGATTCTGTATATTTACCGAATCTGTAAATTTACCGACTCTGTAAATGATATGCCCCCTACATGCCAAATCCTAAATACCGGTCGATAACGGCCGAAATCGTCCGTTACCGACCGGTATTTGGGCTCCTACATCTGGCCCTAAGTCTGCTACCAGCTGGCACAACAGTGATGCCAGTTTCCGTAATTAATGCCCCACTGGGGAAAATAAATGGAGCTTCAGGGAAACATAAGAGAGCCTGTTTGAGAAATACATCAGAACGGGTGCCTTGAAAAAAGACTGGTGATCCGGAAAACAAAGGTAGGCTGAAAGGGCCTACAACTGATAACCAGTGCCCATAGCAAAGCATTGCGAGAACAGAGATACACTGAACAAACATACAGTTTACCCTGCAGGAGTTGGCCTGCCTTCCCTGACAGCAAATTTACTTATTTATAATAATAGTCTGTTAAGTTTCGGGTGCTGCTCTTTAACATCTGAAAGTCAGTGTTCCGCATGTCGTAGTCTAGTAGTAAGTTTAAATGTTTTACTATTCATTTCTTCTAAACAAGTCTTTGTTTATGAAGCAGATTGCTCTTGGCTTTTTTCATTGCATGGATTTCATAAACTAAAGATTTCAGCAGACTTTCTAATTTCCCCAAAGCCTGTGATGCCTCAATGAAATCTGGTTATATAGGAAAGGAAGCCTTTGGTTGAAATTTTATGATTTTTAGATTTTCCTCGTTGCCATTTGATCTTTGTTTTAGGGCAGAGTTTGCATTCGCAGAATCCATTTCGTGTACAGTATATTTAACATTCCTCATCCATTTTCTTGAGCTAGCCAAATATTTCTGATTCCTTTTATCTTGATTTATTTATTTATTTGCTTGTTAAGCGCCTGAGTCAATTCCCGAAGGGATATCTCTGCGCTGTTACTTGCATTTAGGCAGAATACTGTAAGAATTAAAGCTGAGGAGGGGAGATCTGGCAAATTTAAGGCAAGGTAAAGAGGTAGGTTTTCAGTTTCTTCCTAAATAGTTCTAAGTTCCTGGTCTGTTTCAGTTCGGTGGGTAGGGAGTTCCAGAGGATAGGTCCTTTATAAGACAGTGCTCGACCTCCCTGTCTGGCTCTTCTTATCTTTGGGACCTGAAGCAGTAGATGGTTGCTGGAGCGTAGTGTGCGTCCAGGGATGTAGGGCAGGAATTTTTCTTTTAGATAACTGGGGCTGGTACCAAACAGGCATCTGTATATAATATTGCAGATTTTGAATTTAATGCGCTGCTTTACTGGTAGCCAGTGAAGTTGGCGAAGTAAAGGACGGGAAGGCGTTCTGGGAGGGGCATTGAGGGCCAGTCTAGCTGCCGTATTTTGGACAACCTGAAGTTTATCTAGCTGTTCTTCATTTGCTGAGATGTATAGACCGTTGCAGTAGTCCATTCTGCTTATAATAAGAGTTTGGATGAGAGTTTTCCTATGGCTATCGGGTAAAAAAGGGAAGGCGCGTCTCAGAAGCCCCACCACATGGAGGCAAGCACCTGCCACTTGCGTGGTGTGCTCTTTAAGCAGGAGCGCCTGGTCTAGTTTGACGCCAAGGTTTTTTGCTGTTTGTTTGGGGTTGGGAACGGGGCCCAGCTCCAGGGGCCACCATTCTGGGGACCAAAGAAGAGTCGCCCCTCCAAATAGCATGACCTTGGTTTTAGACACATTGCATTGAAGAAAATTTTTAGCCATCCAGTGTGCTACTGCTCTCATCCCGTCGGCAAATGATGACTGAATTGCCGGTGTGAGGGTTTGGAAGGGGAATAGCAGCTGGGTGTCATCGGCGTATGATACAGGAGTAAATCCGAAAGATCTTATCAAATTAGCTAAGGGGGCCACATAAATGTTAAACAACGTGGGGCTGAGGCACGAGCCCTGTGGCACTCCCTTAGTTAGCTCTCTTGATGGTGAGGAATGAGAGCCCAGTCTGACACCTTGAGTTCGGTCAGAGAGGAAGCTATGCAGCCACGATAGAGCTGTTCCTCCTACCCCCACATCGCTCAGTCTTTCGAGAAGAAGCTCATGTGATATCGTGTCGAAGGCAGCGGACAGGTCTAACAGCACTAGAATCACTGATTCCCCCCTGTCCAGTGACATCCTGATGTTGTCGGTCACGGAGAGGAGGGCTGATTCAGTGCTGTGGTTGGGCCTGAAACCAGATTGTGATGGGTCCAGGCCCTCCGCTGCCTCGATGTAGTTCGACAGGTGAGTGTTTGAGTGTTGATGATTTTGGTTAACATTTTTGTGGAGTCAATTTTTGGGCATTTACTAAAGAATGAGTAATAATTTCCTGATTCGTTTGATTTTCTACATACATTGTTTAGAAGGGGAGAGATGTTTATCATCTTTAACTGCTAAGGTTAATTTCTCCCTGCATGATATATCCTTTACAATGTTCCTAAGGCTGTTCAATCCTGTTTTGAAAACAAACCAATCCCCAGTCTCATTTTGAACGATAAGAATCTCAATTGGTTGGCACTTGATTACGCTTCTTACCATTTTCTTCTCACTCCTCATTGCCAGTCACTAATGTTACTTTCAACATTTGACACTTTAACAATTCCATTTCCTTGATATTTTCCTGGAAAAATTGTGATTTATTATTTTCTTCCGAGGAAGGAGATAATGAAAGTCTTGATTTCGCACCAACCCTTTTCTTTATTTCTTTATTTTAAAGAGCCCCCCAAAAAATCTAAAAGATATTGAAATCGTTTAGGTCCCCGTACAGACGAGAAAGGGAAAAATAGACTGTTTTCATAGTGTAAGCAGCTTCCTGAAACGAATTATGCCCTGGCCCGAGGATTCCTCACACTTGCATGGGGTACCAAAGCACTTGGTCTGCAGCTGCCTTTGCTTATGTTTTCAAGGGAAGGCCTCCTCCTCCTCAGCCAAACCTGACAAAGCTTTTAACCCTTTTCTCTCACAACTTGGTGCTTGAGCGCCCATCAGATGACTACTTTGATCCAGTGATCTTCAGGGGTCACAGAATCCTTTCTGGTATTTCAGTCCATTATTTCAGCAGCATTCTCTTTCTCTCTTCTGCCTTTGGCCTTACTCTTGCAGCTAAAGACTTTGACAGTCTTGGACACCTTCTACAAGGATGATTGTCTGTTAAGGCTCAATGCTCTTCAGACCTCCATGTCGCGACAGGTCTTTCATGTCTTTGCAGCTGTTGGAGACCTTCTTTGCGCCAAGGACTCAGCACCTTCAGGACACTTTCTCATGTGAAAAACTTACAGTATTCCTATTTAGCAAGCTTTCCTGGCTCTTTCATCTGCTACAGAGAGACTGTCATTGTAGAGCAGAGGCATGGCGTCTGTCTTCTGGCTTGGGATGAACTGAGCCAATGTTATTGTAATGGGACGTGCAAAGTGCATCTCACCTCCATGTAGCGACACATTTGTGGAATGAAGGAGGAGGACATTAAACGTAATCTAAAGACAAGGTGCAGATGTATTCACATCTCCCAATACCTGCCACTTTATAACATTCAATGTTGGAACTCTTTTTTCGCAATTCCAAAACTCTATTGAAATCAGTACATTACACCATAACAAGAATATCTCACACCATATTTAAACTGCTGATGAACATGAGACAAGTCTCTTATCAATAACAAAATGCACTTACAAAATACCACCCAAAACAATTACAGGCAAATCTTCAACACAAACATGCAACCACACAAAAATGACAAAATCCTAACCAAAACGTCCTTACAAACATAGAAGAAAATCCACGAACGCATATGTTGTGGCAAAAATTTAATACATTTTAATAAGATACTTGTGAATTATCATATTATTTTGGAGACCGTTCCATTCTGAACCCCATCGTTCACAGGAACATTTGAGTTGCCACATCTTTTGCTTAAAATTTCAAAAGAACGTCTGTCTGATGGCAACATATGGGACAATTCAATGAAACCACAATCACTCTTGCATATTCCTTTTCAAATTCTTCACTGACCCCAACGCCAAATCGTCAGTTGCTTTCAAAACAGAACCTCTTCTCATGTCCATTGCCCTGCAATCTATAGCACAAACCCACAAACATTGCTTTATCTAGTTGGAAAGTAACTGCAACCCATTAATATTGTCAATCAAAAAACTAATTTTGTGGAAGGCTACTTCATATAATTCAATTACAGAAATGCTAGAAATTTCTTCTCAAACACTTACTTGGAGAATTCTGTTAAATCTATCACCATCACCTCCTAACAAACATCACACTCATCTAAAATCTTTCTCAGTAGCTCCCGTTTACCAATAAACTGTTTGACAATTTACTTTTAAAATACGCTAAGTACACAAAATCAAACTGAACAATCTTAATCATGAAGGGTAGTGCTTTCGCAATTTCCCGTGACACATAGTACTTTCTAGGAGTCTGACATGCCATATGCTGACATTGTTCTACTGGCCACTGTAAAAGGTATTGTTTTGCATTCAAGCACATCTTTAGTCATAATTTCAGTGAAGGCATCAGGTCTTTATTCCAGGGGAAATAATATGTCGAAACCATTGTAGCTTCTGCCTACTTGTAGAGTAATTACTTTGCATATGGAAGTTGAAAAGTCGATTTACACAATGCTCTTTGTATATCTTAAGTATGTGCATCCTTAAAATTCCATCTCCTTACTTGAAGAAAACTACAGCTTAACGTTTTCCCTTCATATAATATTCCATTCACTTAACTTTCCAGTCATTCTTCAACTCCTTTCTCACTTTAATGCTAAAACAGCGCACCTTTGAAGAACCGGGTCAGAACCCAGCGGCGCCAGGGGCACGCCCAAAGTCTTCGGATTCACCTGTCTTGGTATACAGAGACACGGAATACTTCTGGATGGCGTCAAAGATCAAATTTATTAGCTGCAGCTAGAAACAGTAATCCCAGCAATACAACACGGTGTACAACTCAGGAGACTGCTCAACTTTCGTAGAGCAAGACATCACTTTTTATCTACATTTTGCTCATTATAAATGCACGACCACTGCGACAAATACTAACGAATGAAATACATTTTCCCACGCATTATCACATCGTAAAATCTCGATTTACATTGTACCAACCCACAAGTTAATTATTAGGAATGTCCCAAATTCGATTTCTACAAGCCGGACAAACCCATAATTAATTGAAAGCACTATCCATGTAATGAAAAGTCATAAGAAAAGGAAACAGTTCAGATGCTGAATAGGATAAGATATGTACAAGGGCACTAAAGTTAACCGTATCCTGAACATTGATTGACAATCTCAGACAACGATCAGCCAGGGAAATTGGCTTCGCAAAGGGTCAGTTTCAGGTGACGGGGTCAGCGTCCTGCAGTTCACTCACAAGTCAGAAAAGGCCTAGTTAATGCGTACATGAACAACGAAGCCCATGCAACTTTGTTCGTTCGGTTACCTCCACGGGCCTACGTGAGGGCAACACAAAATGGCGTCACGAACAACTCAAACAAAATGGAGTCTGGTTCGAGAATCACAGAACCTCAGACCCTCCTTCACTTCTCTCGGGACAGGTCTGCTCACACACATCGTAGCACAAAGACTACAAATGGCGGGAGCACACTGAATGCACAAACAACACGAGAAAAGGATAGCTAAAGCCATACCAAGGAACATCAGAATCTTCCATCCCCACCTGGACAACAGTCCCCAAATCCATCCAGTCAATGACCAGTTCCCTTCGTCTACATGTATAGACTCAGCGGACTTATATAACTTCATGATGGCTTGGTACACTCTCGGGGCATTATCTGGTATGAAAACACAGCAACTAGACCCGATCAATTTACATACCCCACCTCTCTCTGCTAATATAATGTCTAAAACCATACGGTTTTGTATTGTCATAAGACGATCCGCCTGAAGCTCAGCTGTAATATTGCTAAGAGCACCTGCAGTTTCATTTATAGTGGCCTCAACCACTCTCGTAAGCTGTCGAATATTCCTACTATTGGCCAAAGGACCCCAAAAGGGCACGAAACCCTTGAAGAAGTCTCCAGCTTCTTGTGCGACAGTATCTTTCGCATCGATAACACCTCTACCATATCTTGTCTTATGGTAATTGAAAACAGCAGTGTATGTAGGGGGAAGCAAAAATGCCACATAACATGTGCCTGAAAATCAGGTGGCAAATCAGGTGGCAACCATGTATAGGCTCTGTCGTGACAAACAAAATATGTCCCTTTAGCTGGCACGAACGGTGGAGAACTCTGGGATGCATAGACATAGGTGTGAACACACACACTCTTACCAAGCTGAGCTCTCGGATTCTGACCATTACCTTGCAGACAAAGATAACCTCGGTGGGGTACAATCCAAATAGGGGGAGACCTTTTTCGTCTCTCCTTCTCTGTCAGACTAATGCTATATCCAGTCTTGTTTCAACCAGTATATGCTCGTACTTCATCCTTAGGGATAGCATTATACGCATCGATATCTCTGATCATATCTACTATTCCCTGTATCAAGGCATTGTTACTCGCATTATCGTTGACGGAACGTAAAGGAGATGCTTCATTCGCAAAAATAAACATTGCTTGGAGTGCCCATACTGACCCATTAGGCGAAAAAGGCAAAACCAAATATGGCATTCCCTTATCTGTCGTATGAGGCATAAGACCACATACCCAGCAGTTCGTTGTATTTACTACTAGCTGATGCTGATGCAACAACTGTATAAATGAATTGTTAACAAATTCTGATATTCGTGTCTGCTCATGTTCAGGCAAAGTGTGAAACTCATACGAAGGAACAGTAGGAAAAGAAAGAGTAGGTTGGGACGTAGGTACAAGCGTCTGTTGTGTAACATAGACAATCCAACCCACACAAGCCAATGTAATATTCAAAAGCATCAAGAAACACAATATTAAAAAACATTTGCTACGAACCAATGTACACATTTTCATTTTAAAATCAATTCTATCAACACTTTTCTCAGATACAAAAGACTCCATCCTCTAACGTGCTGCTCGCGGATATTACCTTCTTCACTTAAGTGTGCGTCAAGATCGTACTAACGACCAAGAACCACAGACCTTTCGTCAATTCGCGGCTCACCCTTAAGGCTGTACCGCGACCCTGCAGCTGAGTCCGGATGGTGACTCGAAAAAGAAAAAGAAAAATAGTCTCTTGTCTGAAAAAGGTGTAACTCACAACAAAAATTCAAATTTTATTTGTCCATTTATTTGTCCTTTCTCGGTCTTAGTTTGTAGCGCTCTCTGCCAGGCACAGTTTGCTCTTGAAAGAGTGTTCCTGGATCCGTTGTATCCAATCTTAGATGTGGAGGCACAGAAGCTTGCAAAATATCATCGTCCGCACGTTCTGACTGAATCCATTCCAAATGTGCGTCACTAAAAGGTACGAATCTAGGAATTCTTTCACATTCAGAATCAGCTATACCTCCCCGCACCCACTTGTCATACGGTAAGGGTAATGGAACCTTTTTACAATGGGCACCATGTACCCAATTCTTTTTACCAGCTACTCTAACTGCAGTCCGAGTTGACAATAACACTAAATGCGGTCCAGTCCACCTTGGCTCCAAGTTCTTAGTTCGTTGGAAGTTTTTAGTAAGAACGTAGTCACCAGGTTGAATTGTGTGGCCTGGATCCGCAGTCGCTGTCGGTAAGCTGTCATAGACCTGTTGGTGGAGAACACGTAATTTAGCAGTCAAGTCATGTAAGTAATCCACCAACATAGGGTACTCAATATCACTGTATTTCTTAGGCCTTGACACGCCCCAAACAATGGCCGGACGACCAAAAACAATTTCATATGGGCTAAGTCCCACACGCGAATGTACTGTTGTCCTTGTTGACAAAAGGGCCAATGGCAAGGCAATTGGCCATGTAAGACCAGTGCTCGCTTGTATTTTAGCTAACTTCAATTTCAGAGTGCCATTATAGCATTCAACAAGTCCAGCGGACTGGGGGTGATTCGCAGCATGAAATTTCTGATTGATACCCACACACACTTTCTTCATGATCTGGCCCACGAATTCACTCCCATTGTCGCTCCATACCATTCTCGGCAAACCATACCTAGGGAAATACTCTTTGAGCAAAACCTTGGCTGTAGACAAGGCAGTATTGTCCTTTAGGGGGTAGGCCTCTATCCATCTGGAAAAGGCACAAACAACCACAAGGACATACTTTAAGTTATTGCATCTCTCCATGTGAATGTAATCTAGCTGTATCACTTCAAACGGATACGTTGGGGGAGCAAAATGACCAGCTGGAGTTGGAGTTCCCTTTCCAGGATTATACATCAGACAAATCATACAATGCTTCACCAAATTCTCAGCACATTTAGGTATTCCAGCATTCTGCCATACTGGAGCCAACAACTTGCTAACCCTTTCGAACTAATGTGAGCCATTCCATGAGCCATAGTAACCACTGGGAGCACATACGCATCAGGCAACAACCATCGCTGGTGCTCCGACAACTCAACCCAACAACCTGTCGAATCCAACATACCCGTAGTTTCTCTCCACACACTCACTTCTTTTTCCGTAGCTTCAGCCTGAATCAACTTCACACTTTCTATTGTGTCTTCACACATTCCACCAGCTATAACCCATTTAGCAGGGCCCGCAACATACATTCGACTCGTCACATCCTTCGCTGTTTCTTTCGCAACTTCATCTGCAAACGCATTCCCTCAACCCACATCATCCACAACCTTTCTATGCGCACTACACTTCACAATTGCAATCTGCTTTGGCAGAGTTAGTGATTCAAGAAGTTCATTCACTAATTGTCCATGCTGAATTTTCGTACCGTGAGAAGTAAGAAATCCTCTCTCTCTCCACAAACGGCCGAAGCTATGGGCCACACCAAACGCATACTGGCTATCAGTATAAACATTCACTCGCTTTCCTTCTGACAATACACACGCTCTAGTCAATGCTATTAACTCTGCTGCTTGCGCTGAATTCTGTGCTATACGTGCTGTTTCAACAACTGTATGTAAAGTTGTGACAGCATATTCTGCAGTCGACTCTCCATTCGAAAGCTTAAAACACGTACCATCTACCCATAGGGTACCATCAGCGTTTGAAAGAGGAGTATCTTTTAAATCAACTCTAGCCTTTGTTTCCTCCTCTGTCCGGAGAAGACAATCATGCTGTTCCTGAACATCTGTCTCTACAGAAATCGGTAACAGCGTAGCTGGATTCAACACTTTGCACCTTTTGATGTGCACATGGCTAGCCAAAAGCGTCAACTCATATCCTGACAGACGTGCACTAGTAAGGTGCTGAGTCTTCGTCCTGTTGAATAGAGTATCCACTGCATGTGGGACCATCACAATCAATGTATTATCCAATACCAAACCAGCAGACTGTCGAATAGAAACAGCCGCTGCCGCTGTAGCTCTCAGACAACTCGGCAACGCTCTAGCTACCGGATCTAACGTAGCTGAAAAATACGCACATGGGCGCTGCTTGTCTCCAAATCGTTGTGTCAACACTGACAATGCACAACCTTCTCTCTCGTGTACATACAGTGTAAAAGGTTTACTGTAGTCCGGGGTACCTAATACCGGAGCAGAACACAATGCATCACGTAATTCAGAAAAACTTTTCTGACATTCGTCAGACCAAGGGAGAGGATACGGAGTATCTTTAAGAGTCAGTGCCAACAGAGGTTTTGCTAACAAGGGAAAATTCGGGATCCATTGTCTACAATACGAGGTGATTCCTAAAAAGGCACGCACTTCTCTCTGTGTGGATGGTACAGTCATTTGGGCAATCGCTTGAATTCGTTCTGGGGTCAATCGTCTTCCCTCCTTCGACACGAGATGACCTAAGTCGGTTACTTCTTGTCAGCAATACTGTACCTTTGAAGGTGACACTTTATGATGAAGGTCAGACAAATGTCGTAACAAGGAAAGAGTAGCTTCTTTACAAATCTCTTCATCATCAGCAGCGACCAGCAGATCATCAACATACTGTATAAGAGTAGCACCAGAAGGCAACACAAAATTATCAAGCTGAGTTTTCAACGCCTGACTATAGATGGAGGGACTTTCACAATAACCTTGAGGAGCTCTCTTAAACCGGAAGCTGCGGCCTCCTAAAGAGAAGCCGAAAATATCTCTACTTTCCTCAGCGATTGGAATGCTAAAGAAAGCATTCTTCAAATCGATAACTGAAAACCAAGCAGCTGAAGCAGGGATCAGAGTCAACAAAGCAGTGATTTCCGGGACAACAGGTAACTGCGGCACAACAATCTTATTCACTTCTCGAAGATCGATCACAAACCGATACACAGGTGGGTGAGAAGCATCAGTACGCTTAAGGACAGGCCGAACAGGACTGTTAATTCTATCGCTCTATTAGCAAGCTGTCACTAACAGCAGTTAGCGACAGCTTTAGGCGATAGCAAGCGGTTTGGGTTTGCTTAGCATGTCAGCGATATTTATCTCTAATGACATGCAAAGTGGAGGTACCTAACCTGTTAGCGGCTGAAAGCAGTCGCTAACGTCGCTATCGCCTATTAGCAAGGCAGGCGTAGCGATGGAAATATTCCCGCTATCGCCAAAAACTAACACCTGCTCTGACCAGTTCTTAGCCATGTTATCCAATTGGAGGTGGATAACATGGCTAAGAGCATTTTGTCGCTAATGCGTGAATATCGCTGTATTTTCAGCGATATTCACGCTATCGCTGGAAAATGTATCGCTTTGAAGATAAACGTTGCTAATAGCATGTTATCTCAGCGATAATTTCCGGCGATGCTTAGCGATAAAAAAATCATTGCTAAGCCTAGTTAGCGATAAATATCGCTAATCGTTGGTAATATGCCCCCTTATTCTTTACCAGCTCTCAGTTGCACGTCAAACAGCGTTTAAAGGTGCACATTTTCCACTTGGATAAATTATCTAAGAAAACATGCAACTTCGGGACAATATTCGTTGGCTCCAGCTAATAGTTGGTAAAACTGTTTTACTTCGTGCTCTAATTAGTTACTGCTACTCTCCCACTTTCTCTCAGTACCCTTGCAGAGAGTTATGTTTTCTCACCAACAGCACTTTGCGTCATGATGTTGCTTTTACCCTAGAAAACTTGGTTTGATCAATGTTTGTACATAAGCCTGTAATCCAAAATTGCAAGAATGAATTAATGTTTCACACATGACATGGGGGCATTAATAAAGGTGAATTTGCAGGGGAAAAGTAACAAAGCATCCTCCAAAACTGCAAAGTGTTTATATCAGTTAGACAGTCAGTAGAAAATAATTCGAAAATGTCAGAGCAAGAGACAGGGAAGGAGTTGGAACAGCGAAATGGCAACCTTTCGGGAGAAGAAAAGAGGTTTAGAGAGAAATTCTGCTTACTACTCGTACACAATGTGAGTGCCACATTTCCTGCATATTTAAAAACAGTAAAATTAATAAAAAAGTTAAATCTGATATTAAGACAGGCGTGGCAGTTTGCCAAGTATACAGGTAACTCATGGATTGAATCGGAGATCAGACCTACTTGCTGATAACCAGTGTGATCTTGATCTACTTACTCGTTGATCTGGGGTATGTTTAATCCAGTTTTGGGAACAGTCTAACATGAGAGATATCTACTGTTTGAGACTAAAGCCTTTGACACGGTCCCAGAATCTGAGTGCCTATCTCGTGTCCTGTTGGACCTGGCACCTTGGCGTGAGTTTCCCTTCCACTTTTTGCTGTTGTGCCTCAAATGTTTTGCTGGTGTCTGCTACTCAGGGCACTGCGCCACGGCCAACCCGTGCCGCAGTGCAAGTGCTCCCTACTGTAAAGTGTACATGTGATTGATGTCCATGATTGGTTAATTGGATTTACTGTTAGTCCCTAGTAAAGTGCACCAGGAGTGCCAGGGCTTGTGAATGCCAATACTGCTAGTGGGCCTGCAGCGCTGGTTGCGCCACCCACAGAAGCAGCCTTAAAATGTGTCTAGGGTCTGCCATTGCAGAACCTGCGTGCAGTCTGGTACTGTCATGCTGGCTGGGCAAGTGCACACACTTGCCGGCCCCTAAACCTTCCCTTAACTTCATATTAGTCACCCCTATGGTAGGCCTGAGGGCAGGGTGCATTGTAAGTGTAAGGTAGGACATGCCCTGATGTGTGTGGCATGTTCTAATAGTGAATTACTACCAAATTCGTTTTTCACTATTGTAAGGCTACCAGTTCCCTTTTAGGCCAGAGGGGCTGCTGGAATTATTACACTCTATAGTCCCAGCAGGCTCAGGGAACATGGTAGAAATTAATGTTTAGTATGCCTGAACTCAGAATAATAAAATACTTCTTTTAGTAAAGTTTATTTTAATATCCTGTGTTTGCAAATGCTACTTTTAGAAAGTTAGCATTTGCTTGCCTAACCATTTCAGCCCGCCTCTGCTTGGATGTGGATCTGACTGTCTGGTGTGTGTGAGTGACAGGGCTGGGAGTTGACAGGTAGTGAATAGCCAGATGACACCTTAGTGGGTGGTGGGAGTTTCCCCTGAATGATGCATCAGGCTGTGCTCTGCCTCCACAATGCTGGCTCCGCCCTCCTGGGGAGCGACTGATGACTCAGCCTGCACCTGGCCCAGGAAGGACCGAAGCTTGTCAACAAAGTGCTCAGGCTACTCCTGTCCTCACAATGCCGGCTCCGCCCCCCTGGGCAGCGGCTGATGTGCCTGCCCTCACACTGAATGCAGAAGCCAGAAGTACCCACAACAAGTGCTCAGAGACTGGAGCAGTTATGCAGAGGCCCCCCTGGCTTGCTAGAACAAAAGAAACTGGGTATAAAAGAAGGAGCCCTGCTCCTTGTAAATTAGATCCGGTTTGTGCTACAGAAGACACTCTGCCCGAAGAGAAGGACCTGGAAGGACTACAAGGAGGAGTACTGACTCTGGCCTGTGTCTGGTGCCTTGCTGCCAAAGGAGAGGAAAGAAAAGACTACAAGAGACTTTTGCTTTATTGAAAATTTGTGCCAAACTCTGCTGAGAGATCTCCAAGGGCTTGCCTGTGAACTTGCCCCCTGACCAGCGCTCCAGGAACAGTGAGCGCTAACCCCTGACCAAGGCATCTGCTGTGTGTGCTGCTTATCGCTGCAGCGCTGATTGAGGAGGACAAGGGCATCCATCCCCCTGCACACCGTGACCGTGGGGTCAACCAGTCGCCCTAGCACCGTGAGGCCCAGCCGCCGCTGGCCCGAGCATCGTGACGGCGTCTGCCTTCTGCCCCACACGAACAAAGTAACGGAGGACCCGTCCGGTCCAAGCATCGAGGTCTACTGGGCCCCAGCGCCGTAGACTCCCCCGCAACGACGGACTGCCGCCCTTCTGTCCTCCCCCGCTATCAGCGTCCTGCCTGCTGCCCCGCTGAAGGGACATCACCGCGACCGGCACTTTGGCTGGGTACGTCCCGCACTTGGGGACCGTACTGCCACTGCGCCACACCCAGCCGCCGCCGTCAGGACGAAAGAGAAGACTGAGTAAAAGGACCTGAGCCCCCATCGAGCACCGCCGCCCCCGGGTGACCCGTGACCTGCTGCCTCGAGCCGCCGCTCGCCTCGCCCGTCAAGGAAGCAACGCGACGTGGGACAGCTCCCCCTTCAGCCGTCCTCTTCGAAGATCACCACAAGAAGTGAAAGGTACTGTCTTGGCCCATCCGCGGTGCGAGCGTCCTGCAATCTGAGCTCGCACCGCGCTGTCTGATCTCAGGCACCCCGCGAGCCTCACCGCTGCTGTTTGCTTTGCAGCACGAGCCGCCCCAGAGTCAGAGGCTCGCTCTGCTCTTGGCCCCCGAGGCCCCGCCTGACGCTCTCTGAGGCCAGCGGCCCCCTCTCCCCGAGTCGAGCCCCGAAGGGTGACTCATTTCTAGAGCGGAGACAGCGGGAAGCGCCTTGAAGCGCTATAAGACCCTGGAACCTTTCTAAAAGCTGGGCAGAAAGCCCAAAAGAGTGCATTTATTTCAAGAACTGTGCCTTTTCATAAAGAGTAACTGGAACCTGCATTTGAAGTAACCAAGACTGTATTTACAAGCCTGCTTGAAATTTATATAAAGAACCTATATTTTTACAAATACAGTTTGGTGTCATTGTGTGGTGGGTTGGTTGTGATGGTGTGATATTGCAAAGGTTTAACCCTATATGCCCCAGAGATTAGCCTAAGACTGCTTAAGCCACACTACCTAGAGGGTAAGCAGAGGTTGTCTTGAAGGTAACCCTCAGCCCTGACGGGGAAGAGAGAGTCCCTGCTTGTCGCCAGTGCTGCACTGCGCCAACTAGAGACTCCCCCTTCCTACATTGGACGCAGCGGTGGGATTCGCGAATTTACATTTGCAGTGTTTTACCTTAGCTACTGACCATTGCATAGTGATTACAGTCCAGTAACTTAGCCACAGACTTTTTGATTTTTAAATTCTGCTAAAGAAGAAGATCCCTAGTGTTGAAGTCATGCCTGGCACAAACAGCGTTGATGGAGGAGAATCCATAGCCTCTGGTGCGCAGGAGCTAGAACGGGATGCATCAAAGCTGGATGACTACACAAAGAAGCAACTGAGTTTTTTTTGCAGGAAACTCAAGGTTCCACACGCAGGGTGCAAGAACAAACCCGAGTTCTACAAAGCCCTGAAGGCCTGGTTGGAATCTAGGAAGGCACCTGAGGATCAGGGTGCACCTGTGGATCCTGTGAGTCTGGAAAAACCAGACAGCGTCATTAGCTTTGGCAGAGGCCTGTCGTCAGAGGAGCTGGCAGACAGACAGGCAACCAGGGATCATGAGATAAAGCTGGCAGAATTGAATTTAAAGGGCCAAATGGAGCTTGAAAGCAAAAGAATGGCTCTGGAAGAGCGAAAACTCCAATTGGAGTATGATGTGAAAATGAGGGAGATGAGTCTAAAAGAGAAAACCTTGGATCATCCTCCCTCTGGTGGCAGCGCAACGCCGGTGCAGGTAGAGTCAAGAGTGCACAACCCCAAAGATGTAGTTAAGGAGTTCTTTAAGGGGGATGACATAGGACAGTGGTTTAGGGCATATGAGGTAGCCATGTTTTCCCACCGGGTCCCTGAGAAGGATTGGGGAGCGGGGTTATGGGGAAGGTTCCTTAGCGAAGGGCGGGACACCCTGCTAGATTTGCCCACTGAAGACCAGAGATCCTATCCCCATATGAAAGAAGCTTTAATGACCAGGTATGGGCTTACCCCTGAAATGTATAGGCAGAAGTTTAGGGGGTGTAATAAGCGGCCTGGGAATACATATGTGGAGTTTGTGACTTTTTTTTGCAGAGCACTGGATGGTTGGGTGAAGGGTAACAAAGTGAATGATTTTCAGGGTCTCTTTGATTTAATTGCATGGGAGCACTTGTCTGAACAATGTTTTCCTGAGTTACGCCAGCACCTGATTGATAGCAAGCTGTCCAACCCGAGGAAGCTTGCTGAGGAGGCGGACCGCTGGCTCAGCACCAGGGTCCACAAGGGTCCAGTGGGAGACTCCGCCAAGGGTGGGCAGGGTCCCCAGCAGAAGAGTGGGGGGGACAAGGGAAAACAGAAAGGGTTCCAAAAAGGCCCCCAAAGTAATCCCCAAGGGGACCAGCAGAAAGGTTCTCAGCCTCCCCCACCCCCAAAGCAGAATGGGGCCCCGACAGGTAGACCTGTTCCAAAGGGGCCCTTCAATTGTTACAAATGTGGTGACCCGGGGCACATAGCCAGTGACCCCAAGTGTCGCCTGTTTGGAAAACCAGCACCCACTGGTGCTCCGCCCCGACAAGTGACCAGTGTTCACTTAGGAGAAGAAGTGATGGTCCCGGGGGGTGGAGATCCTGTTCAGATGACCCTAGTCTCACTAGGAGACAGTGAGATGGTCCCTACAAACTACCTGCCCTCTAACACAAAAAAATATGGGCAGGTGGTTCCCATCAATGGTAAGAAAGCTGAGGCTCTTAGAGACACAGGAGCCAGTGTGACTGCAGTGAGGCATCACCTGGTGTCTCAAGAGCAGGTTGTACCCCATGCCTATTGTAGGGTTGTCAATGCTGACAACTCTGAGAGCCAATGTCCAATGGCTCAAGTTCCCTTCGAGTGGGGGGGGGTCTCTGGTACTCTGCAGGTCTGTGTGAGGAAAGCCATGCCTGTAGACTGTTTGCTAGGGAACGACTTGGAGGACTCCCCTTGGGAAAAGGTGGAGAAGACGACTCACCTGAAGATGGTGGGTCTACCTGACTGGGCGTGCGTGACCACCCGGTCAATGGCAGCCAGTAGGGGTGATCAAGAGGTCCTGGGGCCTGAAGGAAAGGCCCAGGAACCGGCCTTAGGGAGAAGGCGCAGGGTGCGCGGGAAACCGGCCCCTGAAGTTCCCACGGTCCAGGAGGAAGCAGACCTTGAGGGGGATGCCCTGGAGCCTACTGGGGAACAGATTGCCGAACTGGGGGACCTGCCTGAGCTGACCCATTGGCAGCAAGAAGGAGGCCCCTCCAGGGAGGAATTCTGCAGGGAGCAGAAAGAATGCCCTTCTCTCGTGGGTATGCGGCAGCAGGCTGCAGACCAGGCCAATGGTGTTCAGGCCAAAACACATTATGTGTACTGGGAGAATGACCTCCTGTATTCAGAGCCTAAGGCTGCTGAACCTGGGTCAGCCCGTGTGCTGGTGGTACCCCAGAAGTTCAGAGCCTTCCTACTGGGACTGGCTCATGATGTGCCTTTAGCAGGACATTTGGGGATGGACAAGACCTATGACAGGCTTGTCACCCACTTCTACTGGCCCCAAATGCACAAGAGCTCAGATGCTCATTGTAGGACCTGTCCAACTTGCCAGGCAAGTGGGAAGAGCGGAGGGAAGAACAAGGCTCCCCTCCAACCCTTCCCTGTGGTCAGTACGCCATTCCAACGGGTGGGTATTGACATTGTTGGGCCTCTGGACCCCAAGACAGCCATGGGCAACAGGTTCATCCTGGTCTTGGTGGATCATGCCACCCGGTACCCTGAAGCCATCCCTCTGAGGACAGTGACAGCCCCCGTGGTGGGGCGTGCACTGATGGGAATTTTCTCCAGAGTGGGATTCCCTCTAGAGGTGGTGAGCGACAGGGGGACCAACTTTATATCCAAGTATATGAAGTCCCTTTGGCAAGAGTGTGGTGTAACCTACAAGTTCACCACACCTTACCATCCCCAAGGAAATGGGTTGGTTGAAAGATTCAACCGAACCCTGAAGGGCATGATCATGGGCCTGGAAGGTCCAATGAGGCGTAAGTGGGACGTCCTCTTACCATGCCTGCTCTTTGCATACCGCGAGGTGCCACAGAAGTCTCTAGGGTTCAGCCCCTTTGAGCTACTGTATGGTCACCCCGTGAGAGGACCACTGAGTTTGGTAAAGGAAGGCTGGGAGCAATCTCCCAGGAAACCTCCCCAGAATGTATATAGCTACATGCTGGCCTTCAGAAACCAAACCAGGCGCTTCAGACAACTTGCTGAGGCAAATCTGGAAGCTAGCCAGGAGGAGATGAAGCGGTGGTACGACCAGAATACCACTCTGGTAGAGCTTCAGCCTGGACAAGAGGTGTATGTCTTGGCCCCAGTGGAACCCTGTGCATTTCAGGATAAGTGGACAGGCCCATTTGAGGTTGTGGAGCGCAAGAGCTCAGTGACATACTTGGTGGACATGAAGACACCCAGGAATCCTTTACGGGTCCTACATGTCAACCGCCTCAAGCCCCACTTGAAACGGTCCGAAGTGGGCATGCTGTTGGCCACTGATGATGGAATGGAAGAGGAGTCTGAGCCTCTTCCTGACCTCTTAGTGGCCTGTGAGAAAGATGGGTCAGTGGATGGAGTTAACCTCTCACCCACACTGACCCCTGAGCAACAGGAAGACTGCCGCCAATTGCTGGGGCAGTTTCCAGATCTGTTCTCCCTGGTTCCTTGTGTCACAGATTGGTGCGTCCATGATGTGGACACAGGAGACAGCTTACCTGTGAAGCATAAGGCTTACCGGGTAACTGACAGAGTCAGGGCCTGCATCAAGGAGGAGGTCTCCAAGATGCTTGCTCTTAGGGTGGTTGAGTCTTCCAGCAGTCCTTGGTCCAGCCCCGTGGTCTTGGTCCCAAAGGCTGCTGCGCCGGGAGCCACACCTGAACTCCGGTTCTGTGTGGACTACAGAGGACTCAATTCAGTCACCAAGACTGACGCGCACCCTATCCCCAGAGCTGATGAGCTCATTGATCGGCTAGGGGCTGCCCGGTTCCTCAGCACGTTTGATTTAACGTCTGGGTACTGGCAGATCGCCTTGACTGATGGGGCAAAGGAGAGGTCCGCATTCTCCACACCAGATGGGCATTTCCAGTTTCGGGTTATGCCATTTGGGATGAAGAATGCCCCTGCCACCTTTCAGAGGTTGGTCAACCAGGTGTTGGTTGGGCTGGATGAGTTCAGTGCCGCCTACCTGGATGACATCGCAGTGTTCAGTGGCACCTGGCCAGAACACCTGCGACACCTCTGGGAAGTGTTGATGGCGCTGCGCAAGGCAGGCCTCACAATCAAGGCAAGCAAGTGCCAGATTGGGCAGGGTTCAGTGGTGTACTTGGGACACCAAGTGGGGAGTGGCAAGGTGGCACCCTTGCAACCCAAAATTGCAACCATCCTGGCTTGGGAACCCCCCAAGACCCAGACTGCAGTGAGAGCCTTCCTGGGGCTCACTGGGTATTACAGGAGGTTTGTCAAGGGCTATGGCACTATTGTGACCCCCTTGACAGAGCTGACTTCTAAGAAGCAGCCCAGGAATGTGATTTGGACTGACACCTGTCAGAAGGCTTTTGACACCCTGAAGACTGCCATGTGCACGGCGCCCGTGCTCCTGGCTCCTGATTTCTCCAAGGAATTCATAGTGCAAACAGACGCTTCAGAGCATGGTGTAGGGGCTGTTCTCTCACAGATGACTGAGGAGGGCTGGGACCAACCCGTAGCCTTCATCAGTAGGAGGTTACTTCCACGGGAAAGTAGGTGGAGTGCAATAGAGCGAGAAGCATTTGCTGTGGTCTGGGCGCTGAAGAAGCTAAGACCCTACTTGTTTGGGTCTCACTTCCGGGTTCAGACAGACCACAGGCCCCTCAGATGGTTGATGCAAATGAGGGGTGAGAACCCAAAACTGTTGAGGTGGTCCATCTCCCTACAGGGTATGGACTTCACGGTGGAACACCGCCCTGGCACAGATCACGCCAATGCTGATGGTCTGTCCAGATTTTTCCGCCTTAGTGATGAGGAACTCCCTGGGGAAGGGTAGTTCCCCCCACATTTCAGCTGGAGGGGACACGTGTTAGACCTGGCACCTTGGCGTGAGTTTCCCTTCCACTTTTTGCTGTTGTGCCTCAAATGTTTTGCTGGTGTCTGCTACTCAGGGCACTGCGCCACGGCCAACCCGTGCCGCAGTGCAAGTGCTCCCTACTGTAAAGTGTACATGTGATTGATGTCCATGATTGGTTCATTGGATTTACTGTTAGTCCCTAGTAAAGTGCACCAGGAGTGCCAGGGCTTGTGAATGCCAATACTGCTAGTGGGCCTGCAGCGCTGGTTGCGCCACCCACAGAAGCAGCCTTAAAATGTGTCTAGGGTCTGCCATTGCAGAACCTGCGTGCAGTCTGGTACTGTCATGCTGGCTGGGCAAGTGCACACACTTGCCGGCCCCTAAACCTTCCCTTAACTTCATATTAGTCACCCCTATGGTAGGCCTGAGGGCAGGGTGCATTGTAAGTGTAAGGTAGGACATGCCCTGATGTGTGTGGCATGTTCTAATAGTGAATTACTACCAAAATCGTTTTTCACTATTGTAAGGCTACCAGTTCCCTTTTAGGCCAGAGGGGCTGCTGGAATTATTACACTCTATAGTCCCAGCAGGCTCAGGGAACATGGTAGAAATTAATGTTTAGTATGCCTGAACTCAGAATAATAAAATACTTCTTTTAGTAAAGTTTATTTTAATATCCTGTGTTTGCAAATGCTACTTTTAGAAAGTTAGCATTTGCTTGCCTAACCATTTCAGCCCGCCTCTGCTTGGATGTGGATCTGACTGTCTGGTGTGTGTGAGTGACAGGGCTGGGAGTTGACAGGTAGTGAATAGCCAGATGACACCTTAGTGGGTGGTGGGAGTTTCCCCTGAATGATGCATCAGGCTGTGCTCTGCCTCCACAATGCTGGCTTCGCCCTCCTGGGGAGCGACTGATGACTCAGCCTGCACCTGGCCCAGGAAGGACCGAAGCTTGTCAACAAAGTGCTCAGGCTACTCCTGTCCTCACAATGCCGGCTCCGCCCCCCTGGGGAGCGGCTGATGTGCCTGCCCTCACACTGAATGCAGAAGCCAGAAGTACCCACAACAAGTGCTCAGAGACTGGAGCAGTTATGCAGAGGCCCCCCTGGCTTGCTAGAACAAAAGAAACTGGGTATAAAAGAAGGAGCCCTGCTCCTTGTAAATTAGATCCTGTTTGTGCTACAGAAGACACTCTGCCCGAAGAGAAGGACCTGGAAGGACTACAAGGAGGAGTACTGACTCTGGCCTGTGTCTGGTGCCTTGCTGCCAAAGGAGAGGAAAGAAAAGACTACAAGAGACTTTTGCTTTATTGAAACTTTGTGCCAAACTCTGCTGAGAGATCTCCAAGGGCTTGCCTGTGAACTTGCCCCCTGACCAGCGCTCCAGGAACAGTGAGCGCTAACCCCTGACCAAGGCATCTGCTGTGTGTGCTGCTTATCGCTGCAGCGCTGATTGAGGAGGACAAGGGCATCCATCCCCCTGCACACCGTGACCGTGGGGTCAACCAGTCGCCCTAGCACCGTGAGGCCCAGCCGCCGCTGGCCCGAGCATCGTGACGGCGTCTGCCTTCTGCCCCACACGAACAAAGTAACGGAGGACCCGTCCGGTCCAAGCATCGAGGTCTACTGGGCCCCAGCGCCGTAGACTCCCCCGCAACGACGGACTGCCGCCCTTCTGTCCTCCCCCGCTATCAGCGTCCTGCCTGCTGCCCCGCTGAAGGGACATCACCGCGACCGGCACTTTGGCTGGGTACGTCCCGCACTTGGGGACCATACTGCCACTGCGCCACACCCAGCCGCCGCCGTCAGGACGAAAGAGAAGACTGAGTAAAAGGACCTGAGCCCCCATCGAGCACCGCCGCCCCCGGGTGACCCGTGACCTGCTGCCTCGAGCCGCCGCTCGCCTCGCCCGTCAAGGAAGCAACGCGACGTGGGACAGCTCCCCCTTCAGCCGTCCTCTTCGAAGATCACCACAAGAAGTGAAAGGTACTGTCTTGGCCCCTCCGCGGTGCGAGCGTCCTGCAATCTGAGCTCGCACCACGCTGTCTGATCTCAGGCACCCCGGGAGCCTCACCGCTGCTGTTTGCTTTGCAGCACGAGCCGCCCCAGAGTCAGAGGCTCGCTCTGCTCTTGGCCCCCGAGGCCCCGCCTGACGCTCTCTGAGGCCCGCGGCCCCCTCTCCCCGAGTCGAGCCCCGAAGGGTGACTCATTTCTAGAGCGGAGACAGCGGGAAGCGCCTTGAAGCGCTATAAGACCCTGGAACCTTTCTAAAAGCTGGGCAGAAGGCCCAAAAGAGTGCATTTATTTCAAGAACTGTGCCTTTTCATAAAGAGTAACTGGAACCTGCATTTGAAGTAACCAAGACTGTATTTACAAGCCTGCTTGAAATTTATATAAAGAACCTATATTTTTACAAATACAGTTTGGCGTCATTGTGTGGTGGGTTGGTTGTGATGGTGTGATATTGCAAATGTTTAACCCTATATGCCCCAGAGATTAGCCTAAGACTGCTTAAGCCACACTACCTAGAGGGTAAGCAGAGGTTGTCTTGAAGGTAACCCTCAGCCCTGACGGGGAAGAGAGAGTCCCTGCTTGTCGCCAGTGCTGCACTGCGCCAACTAGAGACTCCCCCTTCCTACATGTCCCATGAGAGAAAGCTCTTCTGAGTCCCAGAGCTATAAGTTATCTGTTATATAATTTCGATATATAGCACTAATCACCAATGTTATGTCATTGTAGCACATTATCAAGGCACCCACACAAAGTTCATAAGACATTCCAAGGTGAGAACAAGGCTGGGATCACCATAAGAAGTCCAGTATCACCTCACAAATGCCCACATGCATCAAAGTCAATTGCATTTGCAAACGGTGCGAATCGCAATGTTCGGCCGTTTGCGAATGCAATTGACTAATTTGGAATGCATCATGCATTTCGCAATTTTAGGAATCGCACCCATGTTGCGATTTCTAAAATTGCGATTGCATTTAAGAAATCGCAATTTCAGATTTCTTAAATGCAATGCATGATCATTTTTTAATTGCGAATTCGCAATTTGGAAGTGGTAAAATAGCATGAAGGTGACCTTCATGCTAATTTACCGAAAACGTTCAAATATGCAGAAATTGCATTTTTGAAAGTATTGATTTACACACACACATGCCCTTGGGGCATGTGTGTGTGTAAATTGCATTTGAAGTTACATTTCAGGGGTGCAGGGAGGGGTTCTTTGGACCCCCCCTGCACCCTTGAAATTGCATTCACATTTTGCGAATCGCAATTTGAAATTCGCAAAATGTGAATGCCTTCCCATTCATTCCTATGGGCCTTTTGGCCGATAGGAATCAATGGGAAGGGTTTTCCTTAATTGCGATTCGCAAATTGTGAATCGCAATTAAGGAAAAATACTGAATCACAAAAAAAAATGCGAATTTTTCATGCATTGCAGTTTGCGATTTCTAAATTGCGATTCCTTAATTTTCGCAATTTAGGAATCGCAAACAGGTGCAATGATGCATGTGGCCGAAACTGCTTTAAAGATTACTGGTTCCATCAGCAATGAAAAGGTAGAATGAGTCCTCAAGAGGAGTTGGTCTGAATGTTCCTTCATCCAATTGGGTTTTCTTTCTACCTGCTGCTTTCCTAATATGTCTTGAGCTACACCCAGTGCAATTGCTGAACTAGGCAGCAATTTCCCTCTTGGGTAACCTGGAACTCTTTTGTTAAAAGACTCCATATCTGGAAGATTCCCTCTGTGAATAAATTGCCCAATAACAGAGACCCACTCTTAGGAAAGCTTATGTTATCACCCCTAGGATAGACTCTGGGTTATGAGACAGCTTTTCTAGGTTTGTGAGGAAGCCAACAAATATGGCAGAATGGGACAGCATAGTATGATTGATCCTGCATTAGCCACAACCTTGTGAATAGATGATGACAATCCAGGGTTTGGAATCATTGAGAAGCATACATGTCATTTACAATGTAACAGAATCCCAGGTCTCTCTCTGACAGACTTTTAAATATTATGGCTCAGGTATTCTTATGGTCTTATTGTTCCAAAAACATAAAAACTGTCAGATTGTTTTGCATTGGAGGAATAGGAGGTCTGGGGATCCTTAGTAATATAGTCTGTGCTGTAAATAAGAGATGGGTTAAAACGTTTATCTTGATACTTACGAACCTGCCCAGCATGACGTTTCAAGCTTCCACAATCTATATAGATCTTGCATACAACACTGAGAAGAGGGGGAATATTACTGTTGCACACAGCTTTAAATATGAAAAAGTTTGCCGGACCTTGAATGTAAT
This sequence comes from Lissotriton helveticus, assembly GCF_964261635.1. NCBI lineage: Eukaryota > Metazoa > Chordata > Amphibia > Caudata > Salamandridae > Lissotriton > Lissotriton helveticus. The sequence continues at coordinate 1,631,339,465 of NC_136057.1, read as the reverse complement.
ACATACCATGTTCGGGAATAACGTTTCAGCAAATGCATGACAGGCCAGCAATGCCCATGACCTTGATATTGGGATAGTTCACTTTGAAACTGGACCTCTCTGCAAATGAGCTCCTTCTTTCAATAGAGCTGGGAAAGCAGTGTTGGGTTTAGTAATGAAATAAAGGATATCATCAGCTAATTTTATGAATTTGAATTCTTTTTGCCTTCATCCGGCTCCTCTAATACCAATGATATCTGCAAAAGTTTTAATGAGATATTCCATCCACAAGACAAATAGCAAATGTGAATGTGGATACACCTATCTCGCTCTTCCGATCAAGTGTAATGTTGGGGAGGATTTACAGAGCGCTACAGTGATAGCCTTGATATAGTGTATCATGCTTGGGCCAATCTTGGTCTTCACAAGGATTTTTGACGGATGTCCCCACCCAACTAATGCGCTTTGGATATCTAGCGAGGAAAGGACCAGCTTTATTTTGGTGTGCTGTTCTTTATCAATTAAAGAAAGTGTCAGTCATTTTCAAAATTCTTTGTTTGACGTTTGTTTGCATCTATGATTTTCAGAGAAACATCCCCATATAACACCCATCCCCATTGTTATATAGACATCAGTGAGGCTCATTATAGGAACCTAAAATAATGAAAGACTTCACTTCAGTAATGAGCCGCATGAAATGATAGACTTTACTACTATCTTTCAAATAGAAATGTTGAGTTACTGCTGTATTAGTTCAAACAGTTTGAATACATTAGTTCTCAGCGCTTTTAACTAGTAAATTAAAAAGGTTTATGAGAAAGTGGATTATTAGTTTAAGTGGATGGTAGTCCTCTTCAAACAATAATAGTGCTATTCTTTGCTAGCTCCAATTACATCTCAAAAAGTTACACCTCACCTCAACCCTTGATAGCTATAGCATATAGTAGGCAGGCCTAACTTAGGGGGAAAAAAGTCGAAATAAACAATACATTAAATATCTCCCTTCAGTTTATAAAAATAGAGAACATTTTAATGATGAAATAGACACTATAACAACAAAAATCATATTTAGGAAACCAGAGTTATTTATTTTTCAATATTTAAGATTTTTCTGGTAGCAAAAAAGTGTAATGTGCCAATTGCAGGTATCTGGTCACACTAGATCAGGTCAAAGTCAAAAATTAAGGCCGACTGCGATGGAGGGTGAGTCAGATACAGGGATGAGGTGTGGTGCAGTGTGATGTTTTACCTTATGATTTAGTCTCGGGAATAGAAGTAGAAGCTCCTCCAGAGGGCAATGCAGCCGGCTGTGGCCGAGTTGGGTTCCACAAGGCTGGATTACCCTAGGACAAAGTCCGTGTGATACTGTTGACTTTTTATGGGAAAGCTCAGAGCGGCAAAAATTCAAAATTCACACACAAGGAAGGTCCCTCACTGGCTAAATACTTTTGGCATCGTTGCCTGATGAATATTTCTACCTTCAGACTTAGAAACCTTTGTATAAAATGAGATCCTTTCAGTAGGGCAAACTAGCAAGTTGAGTTCAATCGGCAGTGGCCCTGTGGTAGCCTCTGATTCCTTTGGCAAAAATCCTTGTAAAAGTTTATGTCTCAGCTTTTATGACTGGGCAGGAGGAGTATGAATGAATGAATATTTCTTTATTCGGTTTTACAAAATAGAAAACCATAAAAGCAGTGTTGTAATCAGGTAAAAAAGAATGTTTAACAATTAATACACAATCATTACAATTTAAAAGGTAATCGTTCCACACTAGCGTTGAAATTCATTATTTGGAGATTGATAAAAGTTATCCAGTTCATAAATCGTAAAAATGCTCTATAGGTTAATTCTGTGTTTAAAAATACATTTCAGAAAGTTGATGACGTAGTAACAAATGCATTCGGACTCTAAAAACTGTAATCGCAACATCGCTGGGCGACATTGCCTAAAACCCCACTGTTTTAACAAAGGTAACAACCAAAGTCTCAGATGAACATGATAAAATTTGCAGAACAGAACAGTGTGTATCTTCGTCTGCTCTGATGTATCATCGCAGGGGCAGGGCATAAGAATCGAGTCCCAGCTATTTCTCGTTGGGCATGCAACTAAACGGTGGAAGAGATTTAGTCTAAATCTCGTCAAAAGAAGACGCTCAAATACTTTAAACTCATGTGTTAGATAGGGCTGAATAGACAGGGTAATCTGAACAGCAATTACATGTTGGGCAGAAGGTTTCATTGCTTCACTAGCAAGCCTTAGGCCTTCCAGATGACTCAGTGCCCTTGCTTTCAGGTCCTTCTTCGAGATTTCACAAATCTTCTCAGGTGTTATATAATAAGACTCGAGCCCTAAGTCAGTAATAACTTTTTTCACATAGAGGAGCCAACTAATATTCAGTGCGTAGTCTAATTCCATGCAATCTGCCATAATTTCCTTTGTTATTAGGTTATTTTCAGAAATCCATATTCGCCGCCAAAGTAAAAGTGGCTGGATTTTTACCAAATCCCCCAAATATGGTATCCCTAATTCCAAGTGACAAGCTAATGTGGAAATACGTTTGGGTGCTGCTAGAAGAAACCTCCATACGATGTTCACTGTTCCTTTTTCTCCGTGATCCTGACTGAGCTGGGAGAGCTTATCATAAAGGTTGGACACAACCCTCAAGACCTGTCCTTCCGCTAGATTGTTGTACAGATTAAGCAGGAAGATGGTCTCTTTATTATTAATAGAGAGACGGAGAAGCTGAAAATTAACGTCCAATTCTACTACAGTTACTTTTACATCTTGTAATGTGTTAGTTATGAAGATGGTCAGTCCTCCCTTGGGCCTGCCCATGACTCCCGCTAAGGCTGGGGAAAAATAGGTTCTATAACCTAAGAGATGGAGTTCACTCGTAGACCATGTCTCCTGGAGACAGATGATTTTGTACTTTTCCAGGAAACTCAGGGCACTACCATCTTCGACCCTAGGGCAAAGGCCCGCAATATTCCAAAAGATGACGCCTAGGGCTTGAAAGTCCTTTGTTAAATTACCACTTGGTGGAATAGTGGGGTCTGGACTTTCCCCATGACCCCCTAGGGAATCCTCGTCCGATGGTGGTCAATCAACCATCCCTAGGCAGCTGTATTTATTCGCTGTTGGGATACCTCTCCATCCATCCCTATAGGCTACCTCTCTTATGTGGCTCCTAACAGGGTTGCCTCACCAGTCCTCCCTGTCACTACCCCAGTGGCGGGGGCCCATTGTGTGCCAATTTCCCTGATGAAATAAACCATTTCGATTTCTGGGCGGATAGATAAAGGAGAGGGGTTTTGTTCCTATACCTTCATTTGTGCCAGCCTGACCCCAGGAACAAATATAATCAACTATTTGGGGATCTTCAAAATTAATAAGGACACAATCTCCCCGGATGGATTTCCTTCCATGCCCCACCCACGCGGCCCTACGGACCATAAGGATCTTACTCGACCCAAAGGGTGGTAATGGTCGATTCGTGCTGAGCCAGTGCTGGACCTTGTTTTTTAATGACCAGCTAGATTCTGTGGCTGGATCCGCCAGTTCTGGTACGCCGGTCATCACAACCACATAGGGGCTAGCCTCGGGGGGGCAGATTAATAGCGAATCTGCCGTCCGAGGGTCCCCTATCCCAGTCCCCATTAGAGTTCAAAACCGGGATCTTTGGAATCTTACTAGTGCGTTCATGGCTGAACTGTGATGTTGGTTGTGCTGACTTCTCCACAGTTTTCTTTTCTATTACTGTGGGGGGTTTTGGTTTTACTACGGGACCTGAAGTGGACGGTTTCTTTTCTTGTTGGACTTTTGATTTATTAATGGTCTCTGTTTTTCCCCCAGTTTTTTGGGTTTCCAGTTTTGCGGGATTTTTTATAAGGGATGTCAGTTCTACTAGCTGTTTTTCTATTTTTTGCAGTCTGGCTTCTACTGGGGTGAAGCAGAGTTTAAGTAACTCCTCGAGTTTTTTCAGGAGTTGACGGTCTTCATTTACATCACTTCCACCCGGCAGATTGGCCATTGTATCTAGACTAATTGGTCCTAAGATCTCTTTTTGGACCAGGTTTGAATGGGCCGTGTGGCTATCTTGTTTCCCTCTCTGCATGGTGTGAACTGACTTCTCTACTACCTTTTTTGGTGGCTGACGTGTCTGGGCACGCTTGGATCTCTCTGGTTTATCTTTCTTTTTCCGTACTGCACCCTCCCTCCTACCTCTCAGCTGTCTTGTTTCCTCTGGAGTGGTTTGGATAACTAAGTCAGGGATCTTTTCCAGATCCGAGCTTAGTTCTAAGTCAGATAAGAGTTGTGAGGCCGATAAATCAACTGCATTTGGTAAGCTATGGATGTCGGCACGGACTTCCAGCAAGCCCGGCTCCCTATGCTGGTCTGGTGTTTTAGCAGTCGCTAGGTGTCCTAAGGAAGATCTTTTGGCGTGGACTAGATCTTGGGACACTCTTCGTTCCATAAGGGAGATGCTTTGATCTATGAAGGAATTGGCCCTAATAATAAAACTATCTAGAGGGCCTATAAGCTGGGCCTCTCCTGCCGCTGTTTTGCTTCTGCTCCCACGTGTTGTCATGGTGAGGGGCCCCAAAACAGTTTTATGTGCCCGGGCCTGATACCTATTACGAGTAACAAATAGTTTCTGTACAATTAAAAGATTTGACATAGAATACAATTTACATACAGTTTTGCGACAGGTACTGGGCAAAGGCAGTTAGAGGGGGGGCCCGGTCCGGTCTTACACGGTCTATAACGGGCTAAAACGGGCCCACCCTTGGCCCGGGCTTCGCCTGGCGCTGCCAACGCGCGTCCCGCGAGCGCGGGTTTGTGGGTAATTAAGTAGGAGGAGGTGGAGCGGGAAGAGTCTCCAGGTGCGGCCGGTGGAACGCCGCAGTCACTGCTGGGACTCGCAGTCCCGCTCTCTGCAATTTCCCCCGATGATCAGCCCCAATGTCCGGGTCCAGTGTCCAGAAAAGCAGGGAAACAGGGAAACAACCAGACGCCTCTTGCCTCTCCAACTGCGACTACGAGCGTCACCCGCAGAGCGGGGGCCGCGAGTCGTGAAGAGGACCTGGGAGGCGGGGCGGGAAGAGTCTCCAGGTGCGGCCGGTGGAACGCCGCAGTCACTGCTGGGACTCGCAGTCCCGCTCTCTGCAATTTCCCCCGATGGTAAACCCCAATGTCCGGGTCCAGTGTCCAGAAAAGCAAGGAAACAGGGAAACAACCAGACGCCTCTTACCTCTCCAACTGCGACTAGGAGTGGCTCCCGCGGAGCGGGGGCCGCGAGTCGTGAAGAGGACCTGGGAGGCGGGGCGGGAAGAGTCTCCAGGTGCGGCCGGTGGAACGCCGCAGTCACTGCTGGGACTCGCAGTCCCGCTCTCTGCAATTTCCCCCGATGGTCAGCCCCAATGTCCGGGTCCAGTGTACAGAAAAGCAGGGAAACAGGGAAACAACCAGACGCCTCTTGCCTCTTCAACTGCGACTACGAGCGGCACCCCAGGAGGAGTACATTCTGACACTTATCCAAGGACCCCAGCACTCAGGGACACCACTTGGGGTTGATTACTCACTCCAGGGGAAGCCACCAGCAGGGTCCAAGGCTTGCCAAGCTGGAACTCCTCAGCTGGGCTCTTCAGGTAGGTGGGCTCATTGCAGCTTTAGCATTCCTGAAGCTTAACAGGAGGCTAGTCAACTAGCCCTTTGAGTTCACTCTTCTATCCTGGGTTCAAGTGGGAGCAGGTCCAGTCATTGGGTTTCTCGCCACAGGTTCCAGTAGGTGTAACCCTCTTTTTGAAGTCCAAAGGTAGTTCAGCAGGTTCAACCCTTCTGTCTTCTTCAAGTCCAGCAGTGTTCTGAAGGAGATGTCCAGTGATCAAGCCCCTAACCACAAGCATCAGCTTGTGGTTAGGGAAACTCCCTATCCAATATGGAAAAAATTCCCAGGGGCAACCCAACCCACGTTGACATCACTTTCTGGGGGTTTGGCCATAAAAGAATCGCACAGTGCCCTGTTCTGCCAAGGTCCTTCATGACAGAATCTTTCTTCTTCTGGTTAGAGCTCTGGGCACACCCCTGAGGTGTGGCTAGGGAAATGAGGAACTCTCCTGGTAAACCAGTCCTGGAACAGGTTTCCCCTGAATGGAATTGGTGCCATTCTGGCTACTTGGACAATGGTAGGGACAGTCCTAGGCGAGAGCCTGTGACAGGGGATTCCCCTTTCAATCTTGTACAGTTGATGCACACTCCCCTCAGGACATTCTGTCAGGAGGTCACACCTCCCAGTCAAGGCTCTTTTGTTATTGTTCTTGGGAGCCAGTCACACCTCCCATCAGGCTTCCAGGTGACAGTTGGGAATCAACCCCGAAAAGGCTACTAGAGGCTCTAGGTAGGAAATGTCCAACTTTCTAAAAGTGGCATTCAAATCGGTGAATTAAAATCTGTCTTCACCATCCAAATTCATTTTTTAATTCAGAGTCCTTAAACCATGGTTCTAGCTATCCCCAAACTGAAGTTATACATTATAGGCTGTTATAACGTAACTAAGTACTTTTCTGTGGGAGGGCCTGCCTTGCCACAGAGAAAAATGACTTTGGAGATTTTTCACAGCCAGGACATGCAAAACTTAACACATGTATTACTTTTTAAAAACCATGCACCCAGCCTTGTAGGCATTTAGGTCCTAACTTAGGGATGACTTACCAGCATTAGGAAGGTATTAAAAAGGAAGTTTTAGACCTGACAAAAGGTTTATTTTGCCAGGTTGACTTTGTAGTTTTAAACATCACTCAGGCTGAAGTGACAATGCTAAAAATATGTTTTTTCTTTGTTACTTATGCGGTGGCAGAATAGGTGCTGCAGTCCACCAGTGACATTTAAATTACAGGTGGCCTGCATAAGAGGGAACCTCACCCACAGAACACAACAGCAAACTCACCATGAGAAAACAGATCAACGCAGTATCCTCAGCCTGCTTCCTCATTCTCTGCATGCTCTGGAAAGTCTTCAAGTAGCTCGCAGCTGGCACTAGACGCACCGTCGCCCAGGACCTCTTCACCATTCACCTGGGTTCCTGCAACACACTCTACGAGGGAATCACCTAACACCTACTAAAGAGGCTACTGACCAAACAGAACTCTGCTGCCAGACTAGTCCTCGATCTCCCCAGACAGTGTCACATCACCCCACACCTCAGGAAACTCCACTGTCTTCCTGTATGCAAGAGGTGCCAGTTCAAGATGGTCACCCTTGCATAAAAGGCCCTTCATAATCAAGGACCGGCCTATATTAATCACCATTTGAACTTCCACCAGCCCTCCAGACACCTGTGCTCCACCTCCCTCTCCCTCGCCCAGACCCCCGCTTGTGCCAAAGCAAGAGCGGCAGACACTCTTTCTCCTACCGGGCAATCAAGACCTGGAACAGCCTCCCTCTCTACCTCCAGACCTTCCCTTCCCTGCAGGAATTCAAAAAGGTTCTGAAGACCTGACTGTTCAGCTGATTCCACCCATCAGCAGAAACCCCCAGTGCTTGCATACCCTTGCATTGCGCTACAAATCCTATGTGATTGATTGATTGAGAGGTAGGTATGTTTCTAGAAATGTCTACTTATACCTTTTCTCAACTGCTACTTCAGGAAAACTGACAACCAGGTGCAGCATTCTCCTACTTCATTGGGTCCATGTTTTGAATATTTCTGCAGTGAAAGCCATCCGTTTTCACAAAGGCTGTGCCTGCACTACAGCCAGAAAAGGCATTTGAAATGGAACCACCTCAAATCAGTTCCAGACCTTACATGATCCTGTAAGGAAGGGAGTACAACGGTGACTCAAATCACTTTGCTCCAATTTCAAGCTGTCACTGAACCAGTAAAAGGCAGTATTTTGCAGAATACTTCAAGCACTGTTCTGAGACTATAGTTGGTGTTTGCATTACAGCTGGTCTCCCAGAGGCGAGGAGACATCACCTGAAGTCTGTGCAATTTCCTGTGGAAGCAAGGGGTCTGCCTAGTGCCTAGAAGACTGTCAGCCTGCTCAGAAAAGGCAGGGGGCTTGTGTGTGTTTCTTGCCCTGAACTGTGCTCTCAAGGTAGCAGTGGGCGTGACTGATACTGCAGGAGGAGACTGTCCAGAGGGAGAAGCCCCGCCATCTTTCAGCATGTGAAACACCCAAAGGATGCTGATTTCTATAGGGAGAAGAACCAGCGCTGACCAAGATGAAAAAGGTCATCTATTCTTACTATGCAATTCACATGGCGAACTGTATAAATACAACTTGTGACCCAATACTGCCCGTGTGGTCTCAGGCACATCTGCACTGTGGCAAGAGGGACCAGTGCTGGCAATGCTCGCTGTGTGGTGTGCCAGAGAGAATTGGCATGTTCGCTGTTACTGAGAGCACATCCCAAGTCCAGGAGGTCACAACTGCCCAGCACAGGGCACCCGACAAACAAGCCAACCAGAAATGTGAAACAAAGGGGCTCAAGCGAAGAGTGAGGCTGTCATGTACCAACACGCACCACTTTCGAGAGTACTACTAGTGTGTATACTGAACCTATTACAGCAGTGTCCCTTGTGAAAGAGCAGCACAGGGTCTGACAGAAAAAGACAACATGTACCTTGTACTGTAAAGACCAGCTTGCGGTTAGAAGTACAGCATTACCAACTGGCGCTTTTTGAGCTGACAATCACATGAACTGGCCAAAGGGTTGATATCGGTAGGTGATCACTTAGTGAACCTGTGTTGGTGATGCCTATACCCTGCTATCACCTTGAGATAGTCCAGACCTGATGGAGCCCCATAGGAAAGGGAACGGGGGTATTAGAGGTTGTTGGACGCCTAACATAAACCACCGACAAGAATGCAGACCCTGTATTAAACTACATCAGCATGTGAAATGTACTGTTTTTCTGCAACATTAAAATATTTATTTTCCTAAGACAAGCACTGGACTAAATAGTGAATTGTTGTGTCTGTTTGTCTTCTTTTTAATTTATTTGGAATTAGTAGAATGTTGCAAAAGAACAAAAGTGACATGAACTAAAGACAAAGATGCGTCATTAGGTTACAGTCCCAAAGATGCCTTTGCCAAATGAGGTGGTGGGACAAAATATACCATCCACTGCGTTAATCACTGTGGATCTGCATTTTTAGCTTCAAGAATCTACTTAAGTGTTTTAAAATCAGCACTCAGCCTTGAATCTAAGATAAGTCTGCAAATTGAATCACTTTCTGGGATTAGCTATGATAACGACAAGAGGCAATGTTCAACCATCAATATCTAGAGTCAAATTGCCAAAACAGAAAAGACTGAAGCAGGTCCTGTTGAGCCTCGTACAGCTCCAGAACTGTAGACCCGGACAAACTCTGGCTAAGCAAGAGGCCGCCGATAATGAAGCAGCTCAGCAACTGCCAGAGACAGCCATCAGGCTTCAGGGGGATGAGAATTCAGCAGAGACCAGGACATCAGTCCCTCAGAATGGAGGTATGTCTGACTTGGCTTCTCGTCCCCAAATAAACAAATCAAAAGATCATGCTGATTTTCCCATTCCAACTGAGGCCAAGTCCCTAACTATGAGAGTGCTGAGAGCATCGAGGGCGCAGGGGAGGGCTTTAGTGAAAAGGGGGTAATGGCCCACACAGGGTCAGTCAAAGTGCGGAAGAGTGGCCCTCATATTAGGGTTATTGACGACATAAGAATTCCTTCTAGCAACCTGACCTCAATAGATCCCCCAGAACTACCCCTCTCCAGTAGCACTCAATGATTAAAAATATTCCAGCAATTAGTAATTCGACCCCTGGGATCGGAAACTGGGAACAACGACCTGGATACAGAGACTAATGATTGCTTTTTTTCACTCTCTGATGGAACAGAATGGTCAGTGGACGGATTAGGTTACCTCACAGGGTCAAGCAACAATGATAGCGCCCTAGACACAGGTGAAGGCACTTCTGCCATGACAGCCTGAAAGATGGTCAAGAAAGTAGGTCAACAAACATTAGGTGGCAAAGATTTCAAATGGAACTACTCACCAACAGAGCAGCAAGTCGGCACAGTGATTGCACCTTCACAAAATATCTCTTGTTCAGACCCCCCTTCTTTGGATACCATCTTACAATGTATAATGACACATCAAGAAGAAACACAACAAGATGGTCGCTAAGCTCAAGCTGCTACAATAAAAGTACAGGATGCCGCCAGAAAGCTGGATAAGGTATGTAGCTCCAGAGGAGAACGCTTAACGGACCTAGAAGCAAGAACTGAGGCTATAGAAACAGATCTGGCAAGCACCCGTGTGCAGACAGTGGCCCAAGAATCACAGCTCATTGAAATCAGAGGACCAGTAGAACTGTCAAAAACGCAACAATTTGCGGGTGCTGGGAGTAACAGATATTTGGGTATATATGGTGGAACTACCACACACTGTTTTTTCAGAGCTAGAAGGATGCAACTGGTCCCAGGAGTGCAACAAGTCCATACGGTCTCCTTTGTTCTGAAACAACCAGTCCGTGAAGACCTAAAGCTACAAGCAATTCTGGCATATTTTGAACATTTTCTGCGAAGACAGATAATTTTTGAGAAGGCCAGGCCTGAGGCTAAGCGGGTCAGCGCTGATGTTTTATTCTTTGTCAGACCTGACTTTTGTCACATAACTGTGGAAAGAAGGTGGCATTTGCGGCAATTAATTAAGCCCTTTCAAGATAAAGGGGCACACGCATATCTTGTGAACCCAGCATGACTGAAGGTGATATGGGGAAGTCAGACATGGTTTTTTACCTCGGAAATTAAGGCAAAGGAATTCTTAACGGAGACAAGGTAAAGATGGTATTTTTTGTGTTGCTGGAGCTTAAGCCCCTAATTATGCTCTACATTATGTTCTTATGCTTTTTCTGTTTTTTGTATAAGCAGTAATGATGACGAGTATTGGTAGTGGGTGGGTGATGATTAGATATTGCAACTATCACTGTGGATTGAAGAGGTTGCCCTCATCTCTACACAGACCGATGAGTGGTTTGTATTCTTCTCATGGTTGGGGGAAGGCAAGAGCAGAGGGGACGGGAGGGGATGCTCGGGTCAGGGAAGGACGTGGTAAAAAGGAGGACGGTTGTAGGGGTTGGGGTGGGGGTAGGTGGGGTAGAGGGGGTGGAGGGAAGTAAGCATGGGTCAAAAATATAACATAAACCAGAGAATGAGCAAAAAGGGATTTGCAGAATTTTGGCAAAATTGGACAGAGAATAAATAAAATGTAATTTTTTTGTATTGGATGAGCAAAATATTTATAGGCTCTGTCAATGTGGGAAGGCTAAATGACAAGACCAAATGTTTAAGGGTCGCTGAGATTATAAGATCAGTAGCCCCGGATCTAATATGCCAACAGGAGACACGTCCCATGGAGCAGGAGGGAAATGCTATCAATCAAAGGATATAATCTATTGGCTTGCTCCACTCAGAGCTTTAATATAAGAGGGGTGGCTATTCTGGCTAGGAATAGAATGGGGCTAATAAGGCGTAAATTGGTGGATAAATATCGTAGATGGGCATTGATGGAGTTGGATATGGAATTAACATTATGTACTATCTATGGTTCAAACCAGGATTATCCTAAAGTGTTAGAAGATCTGGAGGTGAAATTAGCATCCTGGTAAAATTCACTAATAATTTGTGAGGACTTGAATATACATCGGGCAGTGAATCGGTTTCAACTTAGTAATTATCAGGGGGAAAAAGCCACGAGTTTATAAGGCATTGACTTCACTTATGGTCAGTCATGGCTTGGTCGATGTCTGGAATGCTAAACATCCCTCCAACCCAGGTTATACATACTTTTCTTGCCCACACAAAAAATATGTTCGGCTGGACTACTTTTTGGTTTCTGGCACTATGTTGGAGAAAGTAGGGATTGTAAAACTGTCAAAGTTTATGTCGGATCATAATCCCTTGATTCTTGATGTAGTGTTCCAAGGGAATCATAAATGTCAGTTTAAATGGACTTTATGCAGCATTCATAGATTATATGAGAAGCTGAGCCGTTGGGTATTTCGACAATTGGTATAGTGCTCCACGAGATATAGTGTGGTATGCTTTTAAATCGGGGCTGAGGGGAGAAGTAATTAGCTTTGTGGCACGTATTAGGAAGCCGCAAGAGGTTGAGAGTAGGAGCTTGTCAGAAAATTTAGGCGAACTGGGAAAAGAACATGTGATAAGGATTAGTCAGGGGTTAGACATAGTACAAACCTAGATGAACATCACAATTTTAAAAGCAGAAATAAATAGCTATTATACCCAGGAAATTGCGGAAACATACAAGACTCATAGGAACAATATGTATGAATATGGTGAATCAGTTGGGAAACTCCTAGCAATAAGTACTAGACAGACAACGACGAAAAATAATATTACTTTGTTTCAAAGAAAGGATAGGTAAATCGTAAATGATGCTAGTGATATCTTATGTGTATTTGAAGAATTTTATCAAAACCTACATAAGGACGAGAGCCAGGCAGCTGGGCTTCGGATAGCTCAGGGGCCGGACTTGGGCAGAATGATAGACCAGGCTGCCAGGCAGGGATTGGAAGCTGACATTTCGCTCACAGAAGTATTAAATTCATTACATCAGCTGTCCCCAGGACCTGACAAAATACCGCTGGAATTATATAAGGTACTGTTGTGTAGTTCATATAAACCTATATAAGATCTGCGCGTTTAGACAATATACACTTTAGGATTGGTGTCCAGACTGATTCTAGACATCCCTACCGGGTATATTTGAATGTATACCAGCTAGCTCACAGTGCCACTAGAAAGTCCTCTTACCAAGGAGAGAATAGTTCTTGGCAACTATCAAACATGACAACCCTGAACCCGTCAGGATTGTGGAAACACTGAACAACTTTTTGCTCAGTCACTCATGCTCACTTTGTCTCAGAGAGACACACAGAATAAACGGTGGGGACATTTTTCAATAAGCATTTATTGAACCAGTGTCATTCTAGTGTAAAATATGTTTGCTGAAACAACCATTAGACAGTAACAGATATAAATGATTATAAGCACTAACAGAGTAAAAGGATGGTAGATTTCTACCATTGTGCTAAAACAATAAATAGATGCAAGTATATAAAATACATGACAGTAAAATGCTTACTCGTACGATGCAACCCTAACTAGATGTATCTAAGTGTACCTAGCATGTATGTAGGTGTAAAATCCAAGAATCCCTCTAGGATAAAGTCAATCCCATTACCTGAAGTGACCCCGTCTTGGTCTTGAAATAGAGACCCCACAAGGGATGTCAGACTACTGAGAGCTGGAGTGTCTGCATGCAGGAGCCTCAGCGTCTCGCGTCAGTGTGTCAGCATAGAAGTCCTTTACTCCTCTGACTACCTCAGCAAGACATGGTGTATATATACCCAAAGTGGTACACCCTTGAGATATACCTTGCTCTGTCATGTCGGACTAGGATGACGGAAGGAATTACCCTTATGCATAGTTATTATGTAGGTGATGGTAGGCCTGCTGTCCTGCTGTGATTCCAAGAATCCTCATGCATAATGAATTAGGCTTAAGCTTTTTGGAGAAAACCCCATGTCATCTTTGGACATTACCACAACTAGGTAAAATGTCAGTGCCAAGAACCGTTATGTAGTGGAATATCAGGGTAATGTAGGTGAAAGGTGTATTCACTACCTGTGCCAATATTGGGGTACCTATATGGAACATAACAGTACTTCAAATTAAACAAGCTCCATTCCTTTTAGATTTTTCCCTAGGAGTACAACATAGTGGGCTCTTGTAAAGGCACGGATATCGCTATTTTTCCTAAAAAGGGTAAACCCCCTGACAACCCCACCTTCGTACCGGCCAATATCTCTTATAAATTCTGACGCCATATTGTATTCTAAGATCTTGGTGGTACATTTAGGGAGGGTCATAGCTCACCTGGCACACCATGTCAACATGGTTTTATACTAGGTAGAAGGACAACTGATCACATAAGCCATACCATATGTTTGTTTGACATTGCCAAAGTGACCACGAATCAGATAGCTATGATCCTTCTCATTGCGGAAAAATCATTTGATCAGGTTGCATGCAAGTACTTAAGGGGTGTTGGAGAGGTGAAGGGATTTTGCCCCAGATTGATTACTGCTATTAAGGCAATATATATAGATTCGTACACCAGACTAAAATTAATGGGTGAACATTCTGGAAGAATAGAGGTGGCTAGAGGGACAAGACAAGGGTGTTCCTGCTCTCCAATTTTATTTATTCCCTACATCAATCCATTTATTGAACACATTTTACAGAATCAGGGAATAAAACTGGTAAACACAAATAGTTATGAAACTATGGTACTGGCATACGCAGATGATATTGCCATAGTTACTATCGATCCCGAAAGCGCAATGAAGGAGGTTAAAGGCATGGCTGGGGAGTATGGCCTAGCCTCAGGGTGCTTAATAAACAAAGAGAAGATGCACATAATAAGTACAGAGAATATCGATGACTCTGATTCTTGTCGAGTGGATAATGCCATATATCTTGTGGTCAGAATTAATCCTAAAGTGGATACAATTAGCCAAATTAACTCTAACCCCATGATCAGTAAAATCTCTACTGACCTGAGGCGGATGAATGGGTTACACCTGTCAATAATTGGTCAGAGCAATATTCTTAAAATGATAGTGCTACCAAATATATTATATCTGTTTAAGGCCAACCCCCTAGAGGTTGAAAGATCTGTATTGAAGAAATTAAACTCTATTTTTATCAATTTTATTTGGCAATATGGTAAAGTTAGGTGCTCTTTCAAATTTCTTATGGTTCCACAGGAACGTGGTGGCTGGGCAACCCCTAGCCTATTGCTATACTACTGGTCGGCTCTCCTCCAGCAGATGAACATTTTGGGCCAGATGTAGGTAACTTTACCGATTCGGTATTTATGAATCGGTAAATTTGAAGGTGGGAGATGTAGGTCATTTTTAAATTTGATTTACCGAATCGGTAACATTCGGTATTTACCGGTTCGGTAAATACAGATTCGGTATTTCCCATTGATTCCTATGGGCTGTGAAGCCCATAGGAATCAATGGGAAATACCGATTCGGTATTTACCGAATCGGTAAATACCGAATCCTGCAAGGGAGCAGGGGGTGTCACTTTGACACCCTCTAGCACCCCAAGTACAGGCATGTGTGACATGTGGCACTATACATGCCCTAAGGGCATGTCTGTGTGTCACATGGCACAGATGTGCATGCACACCTGAATTCGGTATTTTACCACCCAATAGGATTGGGTGGTAAAATACAGACTCTTAAGGGCCTGTGGCACTCTTAGGAGTGTCACCTACATATGGATTTACCGAATCGGTAAAATTACCGATTCGGTATTTTACAGAATCGGTAAATTTACCGATTCGGTAAATTTACCGATTCTGTAAAGTTATGGCCCCTACATGTCAAACACCAAATACCGGTCGGTAACGGCCGAAATCGGCCGTTACCGACCGGTATTTGCTCTCCTACATATGGCCCTTTGTTCCCAGCAGAGAATAAGGATGGGGAAGATCAGGAATGCTTAATGGCTCTTCTATCCATCTATGAGCTAGCAGTTGGGAGAGTGGCAAGGGGTACGCTGCTCCAACAACTGGAGCCGATCTATTTCAAGAAAGTAAGATTCAAGTGTATAAATAATACCTGCAAAGTTTGGAACAAAGTTAAAAAATTAATGATGATACCAAACTACAACAAATACACACCCTTGTGGCGGTCCTCGCTCTTTCCACCTCTCTTTTATGATGTGATTGGAAGGCAATGGGAGCAATGCAGCCTTACCAGGATTTGCGATATGTTTTCCTCAGGGCAATTGCATCCATTTCTTGATTTACAGCATGATCTTGGTATAGCTGACAGCTCATACTTTAAGCACCTACAAGTAAATACTTTTTTAATAAACACTAGGCAGATCTTGCCTTAGAGAATATCCCTCTCCTAGAGGCAATTAACTGCACTGATAGCAAGATAAGACATGTCTATAATATTTTAATGGATAATATGCCAGATGATCTTGAGAAGACCGAAACAGCCTGGACCAGGAAATTAGAGGAGTTAGACACAGATCTAGATATGTCACTTGGGATAGCTCCAAAGATCGTCTTCACAGCCAATCTGAAGGCTCAACACTATAAGAGAATATTTAACATAAACTTTACTCCAGCCAAGCTCTTCAGGTGGGGAAAAGGGGAGGATGAAAAATGCCCTAGGTGTGGAGAAGGGCCAGCCATGCTGGTTCGGGAAACATCCTTTACAACGAAACTTTTTCAACGCACTACCATTACGACGCAACTTTTACAACGCAAACCATTACAACGCAGAGCGCTGGGGGGCGCTCTAGGATAGGGAATGTATTTATTATACTATCCAACACCTTCCATACTATCCACGGGGACTGGAGTTGGAATAGTAAATTAAATAAATCACTATCCAGCGCCTAAAAGCACTATGCGTTGTAATGGTATGCGATGTAAAAACCGCGTTGTAAAGGCATGCGATGTAAAAGTATGCGTTGTAACGTCATACATCCTGCTGGTTCATATGTTTTACAGCTGTGATAAGCTATTACCCTTGAAAAGCAACTTAGAGATATTCTGGGAGAAACTTTTTGGGAGAAAGACCCCCTTTAGCACGTTGATGATGCTGCTTGGATGTGATATTAACAGCAGATTAGACACGACTCAAATTAATTTTGTTTTCAGATCAGTCGCTGTTGCTAGGCTTTTAATCGCTACTAGATGGAAAGATCCAGGACCTCCAATGTGTCAGGCTTGGCTTGGCCGTCTGATGCCTATATACAATCAAGAAAAAGCTCTATATAATTGTATGGGTAGACAATCTAGGAAGTGGGGACAAAGGAGCTGGTCCTCTTTGTCGACTGGCTGAGCGGCGACCTAAGACGCACAGATTGGCTTGCTTCTGGCATGTGCTAGTTTTTAATTATCTTAATGCTTAATTATTTAAGAGAGGAGATTTGCCTCTTTCTCTCCTCTATTTTGCACTCCTGTAAGCTGGTACATTGCATATGAAATACTGGGCCATTATATATGTATATATGTATATACCTGTGCTGCCCTTTTTTATCTAATATCTTTTGGCATAAAACCATATATGAAATTTGTGGATAATGTAACGTATTTATTCTCCAAGATATATGTTTATGCCTTTATGTTTATGTTAGTATAATGTATTTGATTATATTCTCTTTTCTTCGGAAAATAAAATAAAAATAAAAAAAGTCTCCAGTAGGTCACCCAGCATCCGATCTCCACAACAAATAAAGGCTTAGGTCATACTGTTCCTTCTCACTTACATCAATGCACAGAAAATCTAAAGATGTGTCCATCAAACACTGGTCAGTGAAAAAGATTAACTAAAGATGAAGATCTGTATACTTGCATGCTCTCGCACGATATTCTATGTGAAGAGGTAACATGGAGCATGAATCTCCCCAATGGTACATGCTATGAGAACTTTCGTATTGTGGCAGGTAAAATAAACAAGAGGTAGACCAGCTGGTGTTCTGGCAAAACGAAAGTCCACCAAATAAGATTTGAAAAAATCCCAAAACTACCCTATAGTAAGGTTTGTGGGGCTGAACAGCATTCACTGTGCCAAATCACAGACACTTAGGAAAGTGAATTATAGAATATTTAACCATAACGAAAAAAGACTAAAAAAACGCATGATTTTATCAGTATTGAAAATATTATTGTTGGTGATGGTTAGTGATGAGAAATTGAGTATAGAGAACACTATTTTTTCTCTTCACCAGCCGCCACTTCAGATCTTAGTTAGTGCTCAACAGAGAATGATTGGTTTGCCTCTAAGAATTACTATTGGGACATCTCATAAGCTTTATACCAGTACAATAGGAGGGGTCATTTGTGTAGTTATTTGACATGTTGCATAGCTTGGAGTTAAAGATGTTGTATGGTTATTGTTTGAATTATATTCCTTTTAGACTTAATATTCGAAACACAGCTAAACAGTGTTAGATTATTGCTTTGTTTCCTTAAAAACCTTTTGTTCATAACATAGAATTTACGATAGTTCAGAGAATTGAAAGTGTTCTTATGTAGGGCCACTGGAATTATGCAATTTTGCAGCTGCTAATCTTTTTTTGCACAGTTATGGATCTGCCGCATAGTCCATCATCTGCTGCATACCTTGCAGATTTTACCAAACACAATTGGTTTCTAGCGCAAACAGATCAAAAGTTACTAAAAACATGGCGATGTGTTGCCGCACAGTGGAAGGACATTTACAAAGGTTGACTCACTGGGCCCTCTTTCTGCAGCTTATTGCTGTATTTGGGTGTTGAACTGGTTCTACTGAGGCGAACAGTTTACCAAAATTGTGTTAATCTGTTTAAAACTGATACAATAATGAAATAATGCTGTCACAAAATGCGCCACATTATGGTGCATAATTCGTCTTTTCTTACCACATAATTTAGTCAACTCTGCCACATAAATTGTTCCTCCCCTGCCGTAAAATTCCTGTGGCCTGATCGTTGTGGCCTGATCATATGCCACAAATTCTGATAATTGCTAGTGATAGGATAGAAATCCCAAAGGTAAAGGTGATTAGCTGGATGTAAACAACTAAAGAGGATACAACGGTGTCCACATACTGAAATGCAGTTTCAAAAGTTGGTAGATTAAACCATCATCTATGCTTTCCCACTTTCAAAATTCAAGTATAACTATACATGAAAACCATGCATTGGTAGCAATAGTTGCCTCCCTGCTAAACACTTAAAAAACATTTTCCCAGAGGTCTACTCGAAATGAATACTCCGCACGTAGGTAAGTCCTGGTTTTCATTTTAGTAAAAAAAAGGAGCTCGGCAAGTAAAGTCTATCATAAGACTACAAAAGCCCCAAATGGCTTTGAAAGCATCCAACTACTGAGGGCTCTCTGTTAAACGAAAGCAAACTATCTGGACATTTAAAGAGCCCCAGCCTGTGAAATAGCGCACAAAGCTCCATGTCAAATGGAGAGGTTTCCCTCAACAATTCTACATTGAGACTTCAATCTGAATGCTGGATTTAAATCTAGTTAAGGAGTAGTTTATATGAAGAGATTGGTCGCAATTAACATGAACCAATTTCTAACCATGGGTAGGGGTTTTGTAGGTAAAAGTTACAATTAGACTTAGTAGAACAGATGGGGCCGCAGGGGCCAAAGGCATTCCCTCATAATTATTTAACTCTAACAGGGACTCTTAGCCGCCAATCTCACAAGTCATTTATTATGAATGTAACTTTACGGCTAGCGCCTGAAATTCCCAGGAAATTGCCCATTCTTTAGGTATTGATAGGCGAGCACCGGTCCTGGGCTCAGGCTAATCAAACAAAACAGTGTCATCTGTGTATTGCATAATAGTGAACGGTGAGCCTCCTAACTTTGAAGGACAGGCGCTCCTTGGGGTTGGGCCACTACACCCTTTCTGTTATAGCTGTGTTATCTACCATTTTAAGTTTTACCATGTCCCAGTATATAGAGACTGTATTGTTTTTAAGAAAGTGAATGGAATGCCAGAATGATCCCGTTTTTGCTGAAGTCTGTTCCTCTCTGTGCTACCAAAAGTGGTTTTAAAGGCCATGACACATGTATAGCTTTTTGACACTGCTATGCATGCGGTGATTTAGCACTTAATTTACAGGGAGATTATAATGTTTGTGCCACTTGCGGGTTGAAATCCTTTTTAAAACAGTGGGAGTAAGTTCCAGATTATACCAAAGAGGTATACACACACCACACACTAGAACCCTGGGCAAATACTTCAAGGTAAACAGTTAGGTCATGACCATTGTAGTGGGCCTAAGGCCTTCTTTGCACGCATGTTATGTTAGCATGGCTTATTAGCAGTTTAAACGCCATATTACCTTTTTCCGCTTTTGCACACGACACTGCATATAGCTGGTTTTAGGTCTCACGTGGCGTACTGCGCACATACACAGTTGAGCTTGCGAGATTTTATGTTTTTAGGAGTACTTCACTAGCGAGGGTTAAGCCGCGGCCCTCTTCTCCTAAACGGTGGCCAGCCATTGGAGAAGAGGTCCTAGTGACGTTCTCCTTTCTCGCTAAGCCCCGTCCTTTTCAGACTCGGTTCCTTGTCTTACGTTTGAGGTAACTGGTTTCTTATCTTCTTTATGGGTCCAGAAGGCCCCATAAAGAAGATAAGGAACCTTTTACCCCAGCAGGAAGTCGGGGCACCCAGTCTGAAAGGGACGGGCTTTGAAAAGTAATTTCTTTTATTTCCTGCGCGTCTTCCCCGCCCTCTGCCCCAGCCTCGGACGGTCATTGGTCTGTTCCCCCATCTCTCCCGGGGCCTGGCTGAATGGAGGCGCAGCTGGAGAGTAGGCACCTCGTTTGAGCTGCTGCCGGCGGACACGGGACCGAGCCTACTCCAGCGGCTGAGCCTGGACTCACTCTGACCCGAGGGACGCTGGTCTTGGACGCTGGCTGCCACGTCACGCTGTCGATGGACCGGAACAGAAGAGGTAAGGACCCCGTGCCTGTAGTTCACTGCTGCCTCCTCGGAGTCCCCGCCCGGAGCCTCCTAACGGACCCAGAGCGTAGGGCTTGAGTCCTCCCCTCAACAGGCGATGCCATTCTTCTTACTTCTAAGTTTAAAACTAGGAATAGTTTCGGCACACGAGTCAGGTGTAAATAGCACGGCAGCTTTCATGCCGTACACGGGCCAACAATCAATCAATCAATCAATCAATCAATCACGACATTTATAAAGCGCGCTACTCACCCGGGAGGGTCTCAAGGCGCTGGGGGGGGGGGGGGGGGGTAAGTTACTGCTCGAACAGCCAGGTCTTGAGCGGTTTCCTGAAGGAGAGATGGTCCTGGGTTCGCCGAAGGTGGGTGGGGAGGGAGTTCCAGGTCTTGGCTGCCAGGTAGGAGAAGGATCTTCCTCCGGCGGTGGCTCTGCGGATGCGTGGTACGGTGGCGAGGGCGTGGCTGGTTGATCGTAGCTGTCGGGTGGGCGTGTAGAAGGTCATGCGGTCGTTGAGGTACTTGGGGCCCCGGTCGTGGAGAGCCTTGTGTGCGTGGGTCAGGAGTCTGAACGTGATTCTCTTGCTGACGGGGAGCCAGTGCAGGTCTCTCAGGTGTCCGGTGATGTGGCTGTGTCTGGGGATGTCCAGGATGAGTCGTGCGGAGGCGTTCTGGATGCGTTGGAGTCTATTTTTAAGTTTGGCTGTGGTTCCGGCGTAGAGGGTGTTCCCGTAGTCCAGTCGGCTGGTGACGAGTGCCTGGGTGACGGTCTTCCTGGTTTCGGTGGGGATCCATCTGAAGATCTTGCGGAGCATGCGCAGGGTGTTGTAGCACGAGGACGAGACGGCGTTGACTTGTCTGGTCATCGACAGGGAGGAGTCCAGGATGAAGCCCAGGTTGCGTGCGTGGTCCGTTGGTTTGGGAGCGGTGCCCAGGGCCGGGGGCCACCAGAAGTCGTCCCAGGCGGAGGGTGATGATCCCAGGATGAGGACTTCTGTCTTGTCTGAGTTCAGTTTAAGGCGGCTGCTCCTCATCCAGTCGGCGACGTCTTTCATCCCTTCGTGTAGGTTGGCTCTGGCAATGGTGGGGTCGTTGGTGAGGGAGAGGATCAGCTGGGTGTCGTCGGCGTAGGAGATGATGTTGAGGTCATGTTGGCGTGCGATGGCTGCGAGGGGGCTCATGTAGACGTTGAAGAGGGTTGGACTGAGTGAAGATCCTTGTGGTACGCCGCAGATGACTTCGGTGGCCTCGGATCTGAACGGGGGGAGGCGGACTCTCTGGGTTCTTCCGGCGAGGAACGAGATGATCCACTCCAGTGCTTTCTCTCGGATTCCGATGTTGCTGAGGCACTTCACTAGGGTGCGGTGGCAGACTGTGTCGAACGCCGCAGAGAGGTCCAAGAGGATGAGGGCCGCTGTTTCCCCGTTGTCGATCTGGGTTCTGATGTCGTCGGTGGCCTGTTACACTGGCAACCGTGAGCAGCTGCGACGTCACTTTCTCTGTGGAAGCTCTGCCAGGGATCGCGTGCTGTCTCTAGTGCTCCGCACTGGGTGGCCGTGTACGATCCCGACTGAAGAGAAGACTGCGACGCAGGAGGGCTCGTGAGGGCGAGCACGGAGGATGGCCGCTGCCACAGAGTGCCACAGCGGCGCCTCCGGCCGCTACGAGAAGAGCCTGGGTTTGCTCACTACCAAGTTCGTCACCCTGTTGCAGGAAGCTAAGGACGGCGTGCTGGATCTTAAAGTGGTCAGTGCGACTTCCGTACTCACTGGAGATGCGTCCTCCATGTGCAGGTGTCTAAGAGCGCTGCATTCCCCATTTGTATGTGTTTGGTGGTGGGGTGCAGTCTTAAAGAGCTGAACTTGTTTTCTACATGTGGCAAAGTTAGGAGAGAGTAGCAGAGAATGAGACACCTGGAAATTGAGGGTCCTCGTCTCGAGTCTGATTGAACATGTCAGTCTTTCGTTGATCTGAACCTTTGCTCTCTTTGAGAGATGCCCTTACTTCTCAAGTAGGGGGAATGTTTTTAGGTCTCGCTTTTGCGAGAGATTAAGCTATTGGCATTGTAAATGACAAAATGCCATTTATTTATCTGTTTTCAAAACCAACACATAAATAAAACTTTTGTCATTTACAATGCCAATAGCTCTAACTTTTGCAAAGGCGAGACGGTTGCATTGTAAATGCTTGTTGTAAGATAGGCTTCATGAAGGTCTACACATGAGAAAAGGTTTGTTTTCGACATCTCTAGACTTACATTGTGCCCCTAGTCTGCACTGTGAGTGCTAAAACCGTCAAGGTTATCATAACATGGTAGCTGTTGTTCGACATGATCGGCTAACGCTTATAGACACAACAATTTGGCAGCTTTGAGCCAACTGAGATTCTGGCACCCTTATTATTGCACAGTTGCCATGATTTCACACACTTGGAAGATTTTCCGTTTCCAGGGATGCAGAGAGCTTTTGCTGATCCTGATGTGATTTACTCTTGCTGAGCAGAGAGGTAATGGGGTCCCCCAAACAAGCCTAAGAGACCTTCTTTAGTTTATAATACATAGTTCCTATATAGGGAGGGTGTTAAAACTAGGCGCTATAAGACCTGTTTTCACCATCATTGTAATATGATTTCTCCTTTTGTATTTCATGGAATTGTAACAATGCTGACCATATTCATTCTAATCATATGTCTGCTTATGTTGGCTAAGATCCTGCACCTGAGATCACATCGTTAACATAAATATTTTACCCTTACTGTGTCTCTTATTTACTTGTGTTGTGGACTGGTATGAGAGTATAATGAAAGAATGTTCTCACTTCCCACCATTCCTGAGATGGTCCTAAGTCGCATGTTTTAGGTTATCTAATATTGGTTACTTTGCTATAGGACGAAGAGCTAATGATACACTGATGCTAGCTGGTTGGGGTTTTTCTAGGTACTGAGGTGAGTTTTTGGTACACCACAATTCACTGATGTCTTGGGTCTCTGTGTATGAGCAGGATCCTTGCAACACTATTCCAAGTCAAATGTTTAGGTATTCATCAGGAACTTGAGGAGAGGGTGACCCTGGAGAACACAAGAGGCACAAATGAATTGAACAACATTCTATACGCATCTAGTGGTTCATTTTGACAAAAGGATAACCACACTTTGTATTTGCTCTTTCAACTTTTGCCCAGGCACTTGTCTCAAGACATTTTTCAGGCCCTTCACTAATGCCATTGATTGATGTGTTACTTGCCAAATATCTGCCGGTATTCATATGTGGTTTAGAAGTGTTCACAGGTCCTTTTAAGAAGCAGCTGGAAACTTTTCAATGTAAGCTATTAGAGACACTATTTCCCCAGCCAAACTCGTCTACCCAGGTCCAAATTTAACCTTCAAAACACCATCAATATTAATTTGCTCTGTTATTGGATATGTGCTAGGGAGACACAATCTGGCAATCTGCAAGCAAAGTTATCGTCAGTTACATTTGACAAGAGATTGTCTCATGGTGTTCCATGGATCAGCTCACTAAAATGAGTATTGCATACCCTCAGATGCCGTGAATTGTGGGACGAAGGGACTCTTCATCGTGCCTTGTGCTGTTGCCCAGCACTGTACACAGAGTCACACTGTTGTTTATTATCCAATTTTTGAAGATATATTCACACTTGGAATAAAGCCACACATTTTTTATTTAATGGCACTGAATGGTCTTTACTGAGCAGCTTTGCAAAAATCATGATGCCACTTTCAATCTATACACTACTTCTGTCAATGATCATCAATGTTTACCCTCATGAATATTACTTTAAGGACACTCTAATATGCTATGGGAAACTATGTCTAGATTATTGGAAATTCAAAAGTTTCATAGACTGAGTCAACGTGAAGGTTGTTTTAATTTCAGGGATACATCTATCATGAAATTCTTATTTGGCAATTCATACTACAATGTATCAAATCATTTCAATGCATTGTCATAGGATGACAAAACTATATCGCAATAAGAAGAACAAAAAAGTTTCCATATATGTGTATATATATATATATATATATATATATATATATATATATATATATATATATATATATATATATATATATATATATATATATATATATATATTCACTTAAAAAACCATAGGTTATAGACCATATATAGTTAGGGATTAGCATTTACAAAACCTTATTTTACTCGCACAAAACCATTGAAATTCGCATATATAGTTAGTTGCACTAACTATATATCGCGCACCCGCAATCCACTGCTGATCATGTCACATATTACATCATTCATGACATGGTCAGTGACATCACTGATGACATCACTGATGACATCTCAAATGACATCACTGATGACATCTCAAATGACATCACTGATGACATCACTGATGACATCTCAAATGACATCACTGATGACATCACTGATGACATCTCATTTGACATTACTGATCACATCACTGATGACATCATTCATGTGATAATACGATGAACCTCTTCAGACTCTAATATAACCTTAGATACACTCAGTGTAAACAGACACTCACAGACTGTCACTCATCCATGGAGTTACTCACACACCTAGTCAGTCATGCACAGAATCAATCACACCTCAATTTCCTCAACTATACAGTTATACACACCTTACTTATTCAAACATATACTAACACATATTTACTCTCTTATACAATCCCTGATACAAGTTTACAATGATCCATACAGCCACTCACACATTCACTGGCTCTTATGCACAGTTATTTATATATGTCAACTCTCACATGTACTGTGTTTTACATATGTACTTACTATGACATGTAGCATTGAGATATCCATTCACTCATCAATACACTCATGCACACAGTCAACCGCCCATGTAGCTGTTTCCACATGCACTCTTGAACTCATAAACCTAGTGAATCAACTGCTCACACATCTATGCACAGAGTCACACACCTCCCAGCCACCCCCACACAAACTCAATCTCCCATACAAATACTTGGGCAACCAATCAATAACACATATAGCCTCTCGTATAGCTAATGATCAACACATGCAGCAGTTTACATCACAACAGACATACTGATGCACACATTCAGACAGTTTAGTCACTAACCCATGCATTTAGTACGACACATTTAATCACTCACTCATACAGTCAGTCACGCACCTACTAAATCCTTCATCTAGACACTTATACAGCATTATTCATCGTATTATCACATGATTGATGTCATCAGTGATGTCATCAGTGATGTCATTTGAGATGTCATCAGTGATGTCATCAGTGATGTCATTTGAGATGTCATCAGTGATGTCATCAGTGATGTCACTGACCATGTCATGAATGATGTAATATGTGACATGATCAGCAATGGATTGCGGGTGCACGATATATAGTTAGTGCAACTAACTATATATGCGAATTTCAATGGTTTTGTGCGAGTACAATAAGGTTTTGTAAATGCTAATCCCTAACTATATATGGTCTATAACCTATGGTTTTTTCAGTGAATTTTTAAGGTTTTGTAAATGCTAATTCCTAACTATATATGGTCTATAACCTATGGTTTTTTCAGTGAATATATATATGTATATATATATATATATAAAATTTCTATGGCAAAATGAAACCCCTCATTTTGTTCCTTTTCAAATTAAATGTATTAAGTGTTACCACTTTATTCCAATCAAGATGACTTCAGGTGTGCCATACTTTTGTCATAAGTAAGACTGTTAGCGCTCTAGTTGTTCTTTAGAACACTCTGGAACATTCTGTCATTGGGCTATAGTTGGGCTACATCTGGCTGATATTTGGCCTACATTTGATTTTTTTTGTCTCTGGTGGCCATCTTTGGGCTACATTGGGCTACATTTGGGCTCTAACATATATATAGCCCAATATATATTTTTTCAAAGTTAATTTTCGTAAAAACCACTGGAGCATATATCTTGAGACATAGCAAAGGCACATCGGGCTAACAGTCCCTACAATTTTGCCACGTTTGGTGGAAATCCATTCAGCCGTTCGGGCTAAAAGTGAGTCCAACCGCCCTATGGAAAATTGCATGGGGAAAACACGTTTTGGGACCCCTCTTTTTTCTCGGCCCCCGCTTGACGAATCCCCCCAAACTTTCAGGGAAGGACCGGAGAGTAAATGTGCCATTTTCAGGAAAATTTCAGCCAATTCCGTCCATCAACGCCAAAGTTATTCAACATAGAATTTTGAAAAATCCCATAGGAAAAAAATCCTAACTAT
The DNA here is from genome assembly GCF_964261635.1 of Lissotriton helveticus. Lineage (NCBI taxonomy): Eukaryota > Metazoa > Chordata > Amphibia > Caudata > Salamandridae > Lissotriton > Lissotriton helveticus. The sequence goes on along the minus strand of NC_136057.1, from coordinate 1,631,312,664 downwards.
ATATACCTACTGGCGACCGCCAGTAGGTAATATATATATATATATATATATATATATATAGATATATGTATATATATGTATATATATATATATAAAATTTCTATGGCAAAATGAAACCCCTCATTTTGTTCCTTTTCAAATTAAATGTATTAAGTGTTACCACTTTATTCCAATCAAGATGACTTCAGGTGTGCCATACTTTTGTCATAAGTAAGACTGTTAGCGTTCTAGTTGTTCTTTAGAACACTCTGGGACATTCTGTCATTAGGCTATAGTTGGGCTACATCTGGCTGATATTTGGGCTACATTTGGGCTCTTTTGTCTCTGGTGGCCATCTTGGGAGACTGCATATCAGAATTTTTTTAATGAAATATAAGAGGATTTGAGAAGTCACTCAAAATGTGCCCTAATTTTTCTTTCTTCAGCACTAATCATAATTTCTATGGCAAAATGAACCCCCTCATTTTGTTCCTTTGCAAATTAAATGTTTTAAGTGTTAACACTTTATTCCAATCAAGATGACTTCAGGTGTGCCATACTTTTGTCATAAGTAAGACTGTTAGCACTCTAGTTGTTCTTCAGAACACTCTGGGACATTCTGTCATTGGGCTATAGTTGGGCTACATCTGGCTGATATTTGGGCTACATTCGATTTTTTTTGTCTCTGGTGGCCATCTTTGGGCTACATTGGGCTACATTGGGCTACATTGGGCTACATTTGGGCTCTAACATATATATAGCCCAATGTAGCCCAATATATATTTTTCAAAGTTAATTTTTGTAAAAACCACTGGAGCATATATCTTGAGACATAGCAAAGGCACATCGGGCTAACAGTCCCTACAATTTTGCCAAGTTTGGTGGAAATCCATTCAGCCGTTCGGGCTAAAAGTGAGTCCAACCGCCCTATTGAAAATTGCATGGGGAAAACACGTTTTGGGACCCCCCTTTTTTCTCGGCCCCTGCTTGACGAATCCCCCCCAAACTTTCAGGGAAGGACCGGAGAGTAAATGTGCCATTTTCAGGAAAATGTCAGCCAATTCCGTCCATCAACGCCAAAGTTATTCAACATAGAATTTTGAAAAATCCCATAGGAAAAAAATCCTAACTATATATACCTACTGGCGACCGCCAGTAGGTAATATATATATATATATATATATATATATATATATATATATACGAACATTAAAAACAATATAGGTCTTAAAGCCTGTGAATATTTCCTCCAAAAACGTAACATCAAATACACAAGACACAATGAAATGGTGTTAAAAATGATTGAACTATGCCTTACCCATAACGTTTTCCTCTTTGGTGAGGAAATATATAACCAGACAAGCAGAACTGCAATGGGTTTTTCTTCAAGTCCCAGTTACGCGTGCCTAGCGATGGGGTGGTGGGAGCAACACCTCGCTTGGCACGCGGACAATGACATATATACAGATAAAACCATCGTCTGGTTACGATATATAGACAATCTGCTAATCATATGGGACGGAGAAGAAAAAGATTTCAAAGACTATTTTTCCATTTTGAACACAACAGAAGCTGGCTTCAAATTCACTCCTACAATGAGCAAAGAACGTGTAACCTTTTTGGATACAGAGATCTATATCAATGAAGGAAAAATCCAAACCACACTACATCGCAAAATAACCACGACCAATTCGGTCTTGCATGCAAACAGCTTCCATCAAAACTCACTAATTCGCAGCATCCCCTACGGAAATTCTTAAGAATTCGTAGAATCTGTTCAGAGGACAATGAATGGCAGAAACATAGCCAAAAAACAGCAAAAAATTTTGACCGTAGAGGATACCAAAAAACAGTAATTGAAAAAGGCCTGGAAAAATCAAAAGAAAAAACAAGGGATGAAATCCTAAAAGAAAAAATACCTCCACCTGAAGAAAGAAAAATAAGATTCAGAACAACTTATTCACAAGAATCGGGGGAAATAACAAAAATTCTGAGAAAAAACTGGAAACACTTAAAAATGTACCCCAAGGTGGCAGAGATTGTAGGAACTCACCCCGAAATAACTTACAGACGAGCAGGCAATTTAAAGGACAAGTTAGTACAAAGCCATTATTGGAAAAATCAAAGCAAGAAGAAACACTGGCTCAAGCCATCTGGTTTTGTAAAATGCTCAAGCTGCAAGGCATGTCAAATCGCAAAAAATACCAAAACATTCACAGGCTATAATCAAAGAAATCGGAACATCCGACAGCTAATAAATTGTAAGACATCATATGTGGTATATATTATCGAATGCCCTTGCCCTCTGAAGTACGTGGGCAGTACTATAAAAGAAACAAAATTTCGAATTCTTGAACATGTAAGAGCAACCACAAAGAAGGACAGGAGCAATGCGGTGGCAAAACACATGGAAGAAAAACACAACAGTGTTTGGAAGCCTTTAAAATTCTACGGAATTGAAAGTGTTAACAAGCATGCAAGGGGTGGTAATCGTGAAACAAGACTACAACAATGCGAGTCACGATGGATTTTGGCATTGAGAACATATACTCCATATGGCCTGAACCAGGATGAAGAGATGTATGTTCATCTCCTCTAGACAGCACATGTAAATAGCTTCGCGGAAACAATATAATTTTATCCATACCCATAATCATCTGGCTTGATTTCCTATGGAATCAAAACTGCATTGAAACAGACTTTCTGGATAAATTCTTCAGTTTTTTAAAAAAAAACTAAGAAAGGGACCTCTTATGAAATATTGACATTCTGAATAAGACTATTATCTAATTTGTCAATTACTGGAACCACCACCTCTACCGTTATAAGTTTGTAAGCCCACTGGAGGGCTTAATAAGGAAGTTTATTTAACTAAATTTAGAATCACCAAAGAGGATTGTATATTTGGAAAATCATGTTTAAAATGTAATTTGATTGGCTTTAACAAGAGGTGGTAGAAATGTAAAGAAGAAAGGGTTAAATGAGGTGAAATGCAATGTAAAGTCTCAGTAAGAAATGGTTTAAACGTAATGAAAAACGGGCAGAAACGCAATAAGTCCCTTTAACTACATGAACCATAATCCTACCTGTGAGGAAACAGGAAGTCATGTGATTACTAATTTTAAACTTGTATATATGTGAAAACAGAAGAGATAACCTCCGACCGTGACCAAGGTGGCAGCAGTCACCGAAACGCGTTGGTTGTGCAATGTTTCTCAGAAATAATTAAATAAAAGCAAAATATTCGGAAAAGTACCCGGAGTGCGAATCCTTTCTTCCTCGAAGAGCACATGGTGTGTAAATAAAATAGTGGAGAAGCTATCTGTTGCTGTGCCGTGTCTTTATCTACGAGAATCGTGGGAAGAAGAAGCTGATGCAAAATATATATATATATATATATATATATATATATATATATATATATATATATATATATTTAAAAAACTACATGCGGTCACCAGTAGGTAGTTATAGCTAGGACCTAGTTTCGATAGGAAAGCTTTTTTTGTTTTGCTGTTTGACGAACCTTCCGGAAGTTTTCCAAACTAGTGTGCCAGTCACTCCAGCTGTTGTCTGAAAAGTTTGGGGGTTCTTCGTTAAGTGGGAGCTGAGAAAATGGGGGGGTACCAAAATGTATTTTCTCGTTGCAATTTTTCATTGGGATTTTAGACACGACTACAGAACGAACTGCTGAACATAATCACACCAAATTTGTCAGAAAGCTAGCATCTAGAAAAGGTGCGTTTTGTAATTTGGTGTAAATCTGTTCAAGAGTTTTGGAGTTATTAAAGAAAAAATAATTATATATATTTAGAGATGCGAATCCTTGGCGGATCTGACAGATCTCAAAATGAGCTACGATTGGCTGTCACCACCTCAACCAGGAAGTGGTGGCAGTCTCAGCCGCGAGTCCTAAAAAAAAAGCAAAATAAAAGCATGGGGGAAGGTTAGGGATACTCCTTGGCCTGATGGTAGGGTCTCGGAGGGACTCTGCCTGGGGCCAAAAACATATATTTATTTTAATTTGTCGAAAATTCACTGAGGGTTTGCAGCAAAATATATTTTATACAAGGCAGGTTCTGAAGGAACAGTGATATATATTTGGTAACTATAACTCACACCTTCATCATGCACTGCTAATTACCCCACATCTTCTACGACAACATTGATATAGTCACTGCAATATTGCAGTGAAATTATTGATGAGAAAACTGTGCATGGCAGGGGCACCCTCTTCCCACTTTTAAAACGACCCCTTTTTATTATATTTGGCCCAGGGGAGAGGGTCCCCGGGGCCTAATAAGGCTCGGGGGCAACTGCACTCCTCCTCCCCTTAGATTTTTGCCCCAGGGAATGGGGTCCCAGGAGCCTAAGAAGGCTTGGGGATGGGGGAGTGGTGGCCCCTTCACTTTTTTTTTATTGTATTTGGCCCTGAGTAATGGCTCCGGGAGGGGGCTCCACACCCTCCTCACCTGTTTAATTGTATTTCCTCCCGGGGGTGGTGTCCCGGGGACTTTTAGGGTGAGAGGGAGCACACAGCCCTCTCCAGTTTTTTATTGGAACGAGCTCCGGAGGATGGGGTCATGGGGCTAATTAAGGGGCGAGGAGGGAGGCTGCATGCTCCCTTCCACTTAATATATATGTTTTGGCCCCAGGTAATGGGGCACCTGGGGACTGAAGGACAACGCTATACTAAACATGCTAAAGGCTGTGCAAGGTGTGGGGTTGGCATCCTGCCGGGGGTTTAGGCGCAGGGCCTGGCAGCAGACCAACCCCCCACTGCGAAGGTCAGAGAGGCTGTCTGCAGTGTGGGTGTGGCTGCTTTCAGGGATTTGGAAGTAGGGTCTGGTTGCACCACAGGCCACACATCTATCCACATGCCACGCACGACCAAAGGCCACGCATGGCATGGGGTTGGCTGCCTTTGGGTGGCTGCCTGCAGGGAGTTGGACGCAGTGCCTGCCTGTAAAGCAGATGCTGCGGCCAACCCCATGTGACAAAAGGCTGTGCACAGCATGGGGTTGGCTGCCTTTGGGGTGCTTACCCCAGGGCTTGGACACAGGCCAGGCACTGCAGTCAAACCCCAGCACCGTGTTTGGTGCGGGGTTAGTTTTTCGTATGGTAAAATTAGTTTACATTAAAAAAAACTGGAAATGCACTGAAAAAAACAAAGGTTAAAGGAATATTGTAGTTAGGTGTGACAAAAAGATCTGTCAGGCATACCATTAAAGTTTGGAATGCAAAAATCCACAGAAATGCACCAGTAATAGTTGGCGAAACAAACTATAACTTGTGCCCCGCCATTCACTTCTTATGACCTCACATATTACATCATGATGACATGTTCTATGACATCATTAATGACATCACTAAAGACACATCAAATTACATTATTGCTCATGCCCCATCATGCACATTTTTTCATCAGAGATTTCATGGCAAATGTTGCAGTGATATTATCAATGATGTCATAGAAAATATCAAATGTGATGTCCTATGTGGGGTAATTAGTATTGCACTGCATGGACGGGGTTATAGTTACGTCAGGGCACAAGTTATAGTTACTTGAGATAACTATAGCAGGTGAACGGCTTTGAGGTTTTTACAGTTTAACACATTATGTAATTTGCATGTTACATGATGTGCTTTGCATTAACCCTCTATGCTACTTTGAGTCAAACTTGAGGCTAGACAAAATAGAGATTTTTCCAGCAGGTGCATTAACTTCTATCCAGGGTTATTTTAACAACTGTTATTCATTCTGATGTACTACAACACACAGATCTCTGCAGCATGTGCCTTAAGCCCATAAGATATTTTAAAATACAATCTTTGCAACCAATTAACCAGAACGGATTTACTGTCAGTTTTCTTCTTGTTGCCACTTTCTTTGTGGCAAGAGTTTAAATACAAATAAATGTATAAGTTGAGGCCAGATTTTGCGTCAGGGTTATGTCACTTTTCTGGCAGAACCCTAACTTAAAATCTGTTTTGGGATTTACAGTCCCACACATTGCCCTGCCTTGCATTACCTTGCATCAGGTGGGGATTATATGGGTGGTGCTAGAGTGTTCCTGTGCATCCATTGATGTATTTTGATGCAGAGCCATATTTACAGATATTGTAAATATAGGTTTGCATCAAACTCGTGAGTCTACCAGAGGCTGGAGTAACAAGGAGGCATATATCCATTTCTCCTCGTTAATTCCTCTTTGCATGTATGCTGCATTCTGCAGCAAACATACAGAGAGGAAATAGCTTCATACAATAGTTTTTAACTGACTTTGGGGGAAAGAAAATATGCAAACTTTTTCTTAGGGTCCCATTGCTGAATGCCAAGGTTGCAATAACCTTTTTCTTTCACTACCCTAGAATTGCTTATTTTTCCAGTTTCTTTTTTCAGCCCCTTTTATGCGTTAATCATTGTTTTCTTATCTCTCTCTTATCTTCCCTTTCTGTCTTTCTCTCTTGCTTCCATCATGGTCTGTTGGTGGAAAATGAGCCCCAATCTCCTAAAATTAGTGCAGGTGGGTAAGGCTGAGTAAGAATACTTTGCATAGGAGAGCGGTTTAACCTATGACGAGCGCCTGCAGTTAAAGCAATCACATCTACTTAGAAATGTGATATATATATGGAATATTATGCCTGGTTGAGTAGACTGGCGGTAGAGTTAGTTTGTTCAATCCTTGGGTAAAGGAAGCTTTATGCTGACAAAAGCAACATTGTTTTATGTGTAGCTTACAAAAGTGTGAGTCTTCTCCCTCAATCAGGAGGGTTTGCATGTATACTTGAAATGTGCCCAAATGTACTCATGATAGACCTGATAAACATATGTGAGGGGTTAAGATCTGAAGTCACTTCTTGTGATGTCACTTCCTGTGAAGTTGTGGCTTGTGATGCCACGACCAATGATGTCAACTCCTGTGATGCCATGTTTGATCTTGTGCACTGTGATGTTGTGCGCTGTGATGTCATGCGCCACGATGTCGCGCGTCATCAGGTTGCATGCCATGATGTTGCGTGCCGTGATGTCGCGCGCCATTATGTTGCGTGCCGTGATGTCATTTGCCGTGATCTCGCTTGCATACTGCCTAACTAGGTTAGTCCCCCCACTTCAGTTTTTTAGGACTTGTGCCCTGGGTGGAAGAAGGTTTATTTTCACCAGCTTATAGATCAATGTGCACAAACATGGTACCAAGAATATGCCTCACTTTGCTCATTTCCCATCCCACCAGCCTGCCCATGCCGCCCCTGTGCGTCTTAGTTGGGTGAACCCTATTGCTTGCTGGGAATCCTCGGGCTCGCGCCCCATAATAGCATTGCCTAAGCTACGTTCTCAATTGTTCGTTAACAAGGGTAGTCAGAATGTTATAATAAAATAAGCAAACTGCATTACTCCATCAGTTAGAAAGTGAAGCATGAAGCATGAAGAATGAAATTGTACATTTTCCTAGTTGGAAGCGTGTGCTTTGCGTCATCTTTGCGGAATTTAAATAGAAACGAAATTTAACCACCTTAAACTACATTTCTCAGAAAAGACAAGGAAAAAAAAACAGTTCATACAAATTATATGCAAAGTCTTGGTCCTGCAATCAAAGCTGGCATTCAGAACTTCGAAACTTCAAACTAATCTAAAAGGCTGAGACAGGGGCATAATCTGCTATATGCAAGGTGGCCCTCACAAGCGACCGAATGCTCCCAGGCCTTCTGTCCTTTCAGAGGCAAAGACTAACCTCCACAGGTAATCACACATTTTCCCTACAGTCTCGAAAAGTTGTAGTTTTTTTTTTAAACAGGATGTTAAAATTATTCATCACAATACTTAAACATAAGCGAAAGTGCTGGAAGTATTAATTTGCATTATATTAAAATGATGTTCTTTTTTCCACGAGTTGGTTCCTTAAAACAAAACGGACTTTATTTAAAATGTCTTGTTTCTTTTCTTTTCTCTTCTCCAGTAGGCTGTATGGTTTATTTTCATACATTGCATCAGGTATTTCTTTTAACTTGATTTTGAAAACCGAAAAGTACAACTCTGTATTTTTACTGCCAGTGCACCCTTACAGATTATTAAGCAGTGATAAAAGAAAAGTAGGACTAAAATAAAATGTTCATGACGTGGACAGGACACGAGCAGCCTTTTGACAAAAAAATAAAATCCTCCTCAAAGACTGTCCAAGTACTATTTTCCCTCAAAGGATGGGCACAATGCTCTGTTCACTTTAAGAGGGGAAGCAGATTATTTGTAAAATGTGTTCACCAAACAGTGCTGTTTATCATTTCCATCTGTGCTCTTAATGACAGATGGCATCGTGGAAGGAGGTCTGCGGAACGGCCAATGAGTGCCACCTCGTGGGCATAAGCGATTCTGCAGCCATAGGAATGCAGTCGGCCCTTGCTCAGATAGCCGCTGGGCGAAATGTGGCGCCTTCCCTGCAGCAGCTGAATAAAACAATAAAGCAGGGGTCCATGGAACCATGTTGTATCTGCGGGTCATTCACCCATCAAAGCAGTAACTGACTTCTGACCATAAATGTTTCCGCAATTCCTCAAAATATTCGGAATCACTCACAGCATAGCTCGATCGTGATAGTGCCAAGTTGGTGGTGTGATCGGCTATGTTGGTGTGATTGGCGGGGTTGGTGCGAGTCGACAGGGCTTGAAGGAAGGGGCAATGGCAAGTGAAACGGCACTTGCAGCCAGTAACAAGCACTGGTAAATGCATCAGGTTTCGCCTACTTGATTAATATGACACTTTTTTTGTGGTAAGATTTAGCTTGGTGAACTGTTGTGCAATATAAGTGACTGAAACTCCATAAATGTGTTGTGACTTGTTCATTATTTTCAAATGACTTGTTTATTGAGAAAGACAATATGTTGTTTAGAGGACGAGTGCGAGCTTCACAGACCCTTTTCTGCCAGGCGCACTAAGTGACTGTTGTATTTGGGGCGGCTGACTCCGGAGCACGGGCTCATGGTTGGATTCCGGCACCGGAGGCAGCTCAGCCCAGCACAATGTTACTCTGGGCAATTGTTCGCTTAATCTCCTGACGGCTCCCAGCGCCTTGAGACCTATAGGTGATTCGTTCGCGCCAGTGCTTGAAAAGGGAAAATAGAAGTGTAGGTACTCTGTAGCTGAGTACCTGCTTGCTTCTGGGAAGTTCCGGTACTCTTCAATTAAAAGTATTACATTTCTCTTGAGAAGTGCTCGTACTCTCCCTCGAAAAATAGAAAAGTGCCGGCCCATTTAAAGCACTGGTTCGCGCTTTACAAATACCAGGTTTAATCAGAATGGTCAGCCACTGCCACCCTCGGAACTGCAACCCTGGCCTTGCATACTCTCAGGGAAAGTTTGAAAACGGCAGCCTGAGCCCGCACGTTTGAGTAAAAGGCAGTGGTGAAATGAATCGCTTCCTGCAGCAGGGTTAACATCGGTGCTGCAGAACCTTTGCACTGAAGGGAACGTTACAAGATAGGAAACGGGTTCAAAGGAATGTAAGTTATACTAGAAACTACACCGGTTCAATTTTCAATCTGAAAAAAAGTATTTGGGAAGACTAGCAAGTAGATGACATAGTCATTTGTATTTCAGATAACGGGTGAAAAATTACGCATTTATGAAGCTCTTTACATCGCCTGTAAGTGCTATAAATAGCAGGCGTTAGTAATATTTAACACATGGTAGATATCATCGTGTAGGTATCTTGATGATTTATTCGGAATTTCTTCAAAATATAATGATGCAAGTGATGAGAAAAACAGCCAGCACGATGCATGATATGGTCGAATGCATGGATAGTCAGAAGGTGGGTGGATTAATGGATGAGCCTGTAAGGAGTGATGGACGAAACATGAATATGTAAGACTGGGTTGTGGAGAAGAGAGGGGAGAGGGGCACAGAAAGGGAGGAGAGGAGCCACACCAACCCTGCCTGCACCTATACAAGATAAGTATTCTATTTTGAATGATGCACAGGTACTTTGAGAGTCAGTGTAGTGTAGTGTTGAGATTTAAAAGGTGATCCAAGCAATTCACATGACAAACCGTGTTATCTGTTACCCAATTTGAAATTCTACAATTGTGTTATTGGTGCATTTCAGAAATTCTGATCTTTAGGAATAGCCAGATTTTAAAAAGAATCTCTTACTGAATGTAAATGTAAATGTAAATGTATTTCGATTTATATAGCGCACGAATCACCCAGGGGTCTCAAGGCGCTTGCTTAGGGAACCCGTCCTGGTATTCCCCTGTGAGATACCCCGGCAGGGTATTCACAAGGTGAAAGCCAGGCATCCCGCCGCGAGGGGCCGTAGTGGAGATAAGGCAAGCTATTGCCCAGAGTCGCAGAGTGTGACCCCGTGAGTCGAGTAGGCACCGGAGCGAGAATTGTCGAGTCCGTGGAATTTTTGAGCCCGAGACAACGTGCGTTCCCTTTACCAACTAAGCTTCTTTGAATTTCGGGATCACATGGTCGTGTTCCTTGCCCATTCCCTTGCTAAATGTCTGTAGGAAGGGTCTGGCCAACTTAGCACTTAAATAGCCTCGATATTCATGTGACAGCCCTCAAGGGACCTCTCTTTTTAGGTCTCACCTAGGCAGCACGCTTGCGCTGTGTCTCCGAGACAGCTAGTTATCTGTATTCCAAGGGTAATCCCTCCTGCTGCTTGCCTCCTGCTTGCAATTGGCTTCACTGTGGTTTCCAGCCTCCCTATTCGTTGCTGGTACGATGCATCACTTCCGTTTTTTGCGGAAGCAGCACAGACCAACTACAGTTATATTTTGTTGTACATCTCTGTCCGTTTCCTAGGGGAACTACGTGGGCTTTTTGTTTTTTTAGTCGCCATGGTGCCTGCTTCATGGGCCGTGGCGATTTCAAAAAACAGATTACATAAGTTGTACAGCCCTCTCTCCAAATGGGTCTTCTGGAGTTCTACAGCTGTTTCCGGGCACATCCTTTCTGCAGACTCTCGGCGCTCAGAGGCGGTAATTGCGCTTCTGGATATGCCAGGCAGCTGGTATTCAAAGCTGGAGTAAAGAGTCTCCGAGTGCTCGTGTAGCAGAGAAGGCGGTATTGGAAAAAGCACAACGTGCCTCTTGTGCAGCGCGTGCCTGCCTGCCTGCCTTTCAAGCTTGTGCGCTCTTGTCAGCTGGGACCGGCTCCCTGTCCCGCACCCTCCTCCTTAGTAGCCCAACAAGGCACTAACGGCAGATATATCCCCTGCTGCCAATCCACCCGAGCTACGAGAAAGGCAATTTTTGAAAGAAAGAAAAAATCGAACATCCCCGCAGCTGCGTGATAGATGATGGGGGAGAGAAGGCGACATTCAGGGGCAAAATATATCACAGGCACCGTGTGGGGTGTGGGGGTGTGCGGGCCGGAATAACAGGCGTGGAGGCCGGATGTATTGTGCTATGGTTAGCACGAGTTTTATTGAATACAAACAAAGTCAAGCTCTTGGGCACGGTGATGAGGCACAGTCCTTGGGGTCGGGATGGGGTTCCTAGCGAGGAGGGTCCGCAGGTGAGAACACAGGCAGGTCTTCCACTGCAGGGCTGGTGTTCTCGTTCCGGGTTGCGGGCGTTGGGGTGTCCCTCGGAGATAAAGGAAAGAGACACAGGGCAGTTAGTTCCAATAGTCACGGAACTCGGTCGACTGACACCGGCACCGGGGTTGTGAGGATGGAAATAGACCGTGAGGGAGGGCGGTAGGGTAGGGGAAGAAGGGAAAGATAAGACGGGATGTAGGGACAGGGTGCAAAGTGGGGGGGGTTGGGTGGAAGGTACTGTACAGTGGAGGGTGATTATAATACACAGTGGTGTGCGCGTGACTTCTGTGCAGGATGCAAAGATTTACACTATTTATACTATATACACGGGGAGGGGGAAACACGGAGAATGGTAACAGTTTACTCACGTGCCCCGCCGTAACTCTCATCCGAGTTACGGCCGCTTTCCAGCCACCTCCTGAGGATGCCACCAATCCTCGCACCAAACCTCTTCCTCTTCCTCCTTCGCTCGCCTCGTCCTCTCTCCTACAGTCTCCGCTGTCGGTCCTCCGCGTCTCGCCAACTCCTGCCACGAGTCCACCGCTGGGAACCCTGTCTCCTCGGCGTCGCTGGCTTTTCTATCATCTGACCGGGGTCCTGAGGAAAGACTTCCGGGGTCAGGCGGGGTCACTTCCGGTCCGTGAGTAGCCGTCGCACTTCCGGGGTCAATCCAGGCCGCTTCCGGTCCGCTGGGTTCCGGTGGTGCTGTCGGCGCCTGCAGGGAGACAGAGAGAGGTGTAGCCGGTTTTGGCTGTGGGTTAGTGATGCCGCCCGTATGGGCGTTCCTGCGGTAGCGCTGAGCCTGGGAGGTAAGGGGCGTCCCTTCACACACCGAAAAAAACTGAACGCATATTGTGCCTGCTGCTGAGCACACAACAGAAGAACACCAAAAACGCTTGCACGCACAACATTGTGAAATTGCCAAATTATACTGTATTTCTGTAAGCATCAGTATTCAGCGAACCTTCTGTTTCAATTCATTTTTACCATATGTATACATGAGCATTTTGCTTGTTTGCGTAAAATAAAATTAATATGGAGCACGTTAAAAAAATACGCACTTTCATTAATGCCAGTACAATTTCGCAAAGAGAAAAGGGAATGGAAAAATATATAGTTGAAAAATTGTGTTTTTGCAAGCATGAAAATGCAGAGTGTTCAAGTAAGAATGTCAATTCCATCCATGTTGATAGGATGCCATATTTCCAATCTTAGACAATAATAAAAACAAAAGTGCATTCTGGGTGTTGTAGTTTAAATTCACGTACATTGCACACATTGGTCTAATATACCAGCTACACGTGATTTGTAAAGGAAAACCCAGACCTGAAAAAACCTGCTGTGCTGATGGCATCATGGGAAAGCTCAAAACCAAAATATAAATAAAAGGCATTGTCATTTACAATGCCAATAGCTAAAACTCGCGTAAATGCGAGACCTATTGCACTGCAAAAGCTTGTTTATTTCTTGAGCAATGGAAAGTAATCTGTAAATAACAGCACCCTGTGGGGTGCCTGGGCTATGTGGCCCGAAACCGTCCCCAAAATAGGCATGCACATTACTTTAGCGACCTAAAGGGTCACGGACTGGTGTGTGCAATCAGTTTCCACTTTAAAAGATTATAAAGCCTACAGTGAATTAAGTGACAGAAAGTGCTAAGAAACAGGCATCAAGTAGCACTGGCAGTCAAAGGTTAAAATGTGAACAATCTCAGCATATATATAGAGTGAGCATTTGATATTGTGCTCTTACCAGAGGAAGCACATATCATTGCACACAGAAGGCAGAAGTGCAGGAACTCCACAAGCATTACTGTGCCAGAAAGTGCCTGCCGGGTGCCCTGCAGCAGCGACAAGTCAGCACATTGGCCAGCAAGATAGGCACTCTTGTTCCCATGAGGTGCCAGGGAATCCCGGTGGGGAACTAGAGAAGCTAACTGTGGCCGGGGAGGAGGCAATGAGCCCGGCCAGGGTACAGGCATGAGGGGAAGGCATAAGCAGCAGCGGATGGTAGGGTGGAGGGGAGGGGAGGGGAGGAAGCAAGCCCAAATTTGCAGCACCTAGGGATGCAAACTTTACATTGTGAAGTGATCAGCATGGGGAACGCAGGGGGCAGGGAAGTGGGTTTAAAGTTGCATTGAGCTGGGAGGGGACCTTCGCACTACCAAGAAAAAGCAACATCCCGAGGGACGGCCATATATAAAGTCAGGCTGTCTGTGTAATAATAACGAGCCAACAGATAGAAACAGATAGAGGTATACACATTAACAGAGCCATACACTCGGGAGACAGAAAACCTTTGAAAAAATTATTCCACAATAGCAGATGGAAGAGAAGTACTTCAGTGCCGGGAAACTGATAAGAGAAGCACACGATGAACAACACAGGAACAAGCCTTGGTAAATGTGGGAAACTATGTTACAGCAAATATAAATGGAGGAAAAGTATTTGGCAAGCACAGGAACCAATGAAAAGCAAGGAGAGCAAGGGGGTAGGATGTAAGCCCCTTTTAAGATATATTTAATACAATAGATTTCACAAGCACAGTGCAAACGCTCTGCAGGTGAAATGAAAAAAGGATTAAAAGCAGTTCAGTCTCAGTCTGGGGCACAACTAGACCTCATGTTCGGGGTGGGGGGCTAACTCTTAAGTAAGTGGGGTGGGACAAGCATTTCAAGAAATGTAGGCGGAGATATATTTAAGGGCAATACAAGGGAAACAAGTGCCAAACTGCAGTTTAAACATATTAGACAAACACGATCTTATTTTGAGTGACAGGCTGAAGTCCCCATTTATCCCTAGATTACCCACTTAGGCTCAGTTGGTGGTGATGAGCCGACTTGCTGAGGTCATATTGTTGATGGGCGATGTTTGATCCATTTTCTGCATATGCATACTTTGATTTGTGATATGTTAATGTTTCTGTGGTTAGATATCATACATTTTTGACTTTGAGATATTGTCTGATTGAGTATGAGTCAAAGTCAGATGAGTTTTCACACCTGAGTATGATTTAATTATTATCTGTTTAACAGTAACACTTGAGATTGAAGGAGGGGTTTGAGTGCCAAATAGAACTAAGGTCAATATGAAAAAGGAGTTAAAGATGTTTTGTACATTTGTTGTGAATTAATGGAGCTGACGTGAAGGGAACAGATAGATGATGATCTGTCTTATAGAAAAAATGCAATCTGCTTCAGTTATGGGCCTTGCACTCTGATGTTATCAGGTCTCTGTAGAAGCTTGCAGAAAGTGAACAGTATCAAAGGCAAGGGAGAGTTCAAGTAATAGGCATGCTGGTACTCTAAATGTATTTTACTGTTGTTGTAAAATCACACCATGTGGAAATCACAGCTGCTTCTGTATCTCAGCCATACTTGAATCTGTTTTGGTCATCTTACAGCAGGTTATTTTCTTTGAGTTTAGGCATTTGTTTTGAGACAAATCTTTCAATCGGTCTATCTTTTTGTTATATCTTTTTGACTAACAACAGTCTGTTATTACCCAGCAGTTAGAAGGATCTCTTGAGTCAAAGCCTCTTTGATTTAGTGAGGGTTTTATGTCAGATTTAGCCTGCAGGTCTAACTGTGGAAGCCCCTAGCCTGTTCCTGTGCATAAGATGTAGATGAGATTGTTTTCACAGACAGTGGAAGAGTATTGCTGATATTCTTCAAAATGGAGGGAGGCGACAAGTTTCCTTTAAAATTCACGTAAGCTGTTCCTGCTGAGTTGAGCTGCAAATTAGTTTTTCTGTGGTACTGTCATTTGTTATGTCTTTGGGGTGGGACTCTCATCTTTGTTGTTCGGGGTGAGAGAGATCTTTTATGTAAAGTCAACCTTTTGTCTTCATGCTGATCACTGTTCAGTGTGGGTTTGAGGAAAAGCCAGTTGCAGAAACTGTGCACCTCACTTTGTGAGTACTCCAGACTGAAGACTACCCTGCTGTGTAGAGCATCACCTCTACACAAAGGCTCTGTATGGAGAATAGCCTATAGAAAACACATGACAGAAAAAAAACAGAACAAACCTGCTTTGAGATTGCAGACAGAGAATCCACATTCCTTATCTGCTTTTACTGCATTAAAGTGGGTGCTACTTACATCTTTGTTGCTCCAGTTCTAATACCTTTCTCCAACGAAGGGAGTATTTTATAGCATACTTTGAGGACTGCTGTATAACAACCAAAACTGGTGTCTGTTTGACAGCCAGCTTCCTAGAGGAGAGGGTATATCAATTGGAGTTTTTACTTGCTTGAAGAGCCTGGCCTGATTTGCTTGGAAGCCCGCCTGCCTGCTGAGAGAGTGAAAGAGCCTGTCAAGCCACAGGAGGAGTGACTGTCCAATCAGTGCAAGACACTGCCAGGCTCTAGTGTGGAAGGTGGACCAGGAGAAAGAATACTGCAGAAAACAATCTATGAGTCGGAAGAGGGTGGGTGCAGTCCCTCCAGAAGTGCGGTTCCAAGAGGGAATCATGGGCAAGCAGCTTATACTGCAATAGGAACAATCACAGTTGACCTTGCTGCTAAATCAAGAGCTGTGCCCATGTTGAATGTAACCACTGAAACCCAGAGCTGGTCCTGTGGCTGACAACATCACAGAAGTAAAAAACTGTCCATGGTAGACGGCACTATCGTAGCCGAGACTTGTGCATAGGACGGCCGGTCATCGCTGCAGTATTTACAAAGTGCATCCTGTGTCTGCTAGTGTGCTGTTGTGACACACATTTAAGTGGAGGCCCATCTGCTGCCCAGTGTCTCAGAAGCAGGTTTCATGCCTGCCATGAGCCCTCACTGACTTCCTTTACCTGCATTAACCAAAGGGATAATGGCTGTAGCTCTGGCTGGATCATTCTGCTGTGGACTACCCAGACTGAGAGCCACTCCTGCAACCATGCGTTCTCATTCTACAAGTGGGCAAGATCAGAGACACGAGATGCTGAAACACCTAGAGACCTGCATTGTGATGAGGTTGTACCTAGGAGACTGTACTGAACTGACCACAACCATAATTGAAATGGGGTAGGGGGGCGTAGCCAAGCAGCTAAGATGGCGGACGCACTTTAGAGGCGATCCGCGATCTGCCCTTGTTATCCAGTCTACCACCCGGTATCAAGAAGCCATCTACACGCACAGATGACTAAACACAAATAAGGTGTCGGCGCACCAAGCGGTAAAGAGAAAGCGCACAAGATGGGCTGCGAAATGGTGTATCCCGAGGAAATGTCGCAGGCGCACACAACATCCTTGAGGTGCCAGTGAGGTGCTGGTCAAAAGCCACCTCCAAGAGAATCAGATCCCGCTTATCTTCTAGTGACTGAAGATCTGTGAGAGCAGTGCAGATTATCCAGCCCACGGCACGCTTTGCAAACTGCAGTGTGCCGTTGGGCCAGGAGCGTAACCGCGGAGGCAAGGAAGAGTCAGGACCTGGCCTGTGACCATGTGTATTGCCTATAGTGAACAGATAAGCACTGCAGCCCCGAAGGACGGATCGGGCAGGAGCTCTGGAACCCCCTTAGTTGAACTACGACAGTGACCTGCTGCTCACCCACAGCGATGTTGAGGCCTGCGAGAGGCGGCAGGCACTACAACGGCCCATACCACCATGGAGGTGACTCAGGCATCCGTGACCGACAGTGGTGAGGAGTTGGGAAATTGTGCGGGGGTGGACTGTAGCCCAGGCCTGGAGACAGATGCAAACCAGTGGTCGAAGTGGTGGGGAAAAAGTAGGGGAACTGTGGGCGGAGCATTAGGAGGCAGGAATAACAGAGGATTGTGTCAGAGGCGGAGTCAGAGGTGTGGCTAAAAAGAGCAAAACATACCAACTTTTAGTATGTTTGGCATTTCACTGACCAGTTTCAGCTTATAACAAACTTTATTTATTACAACCAATGGATACACGTTTATTTGAGGTTTAATATATGCGTTAATGACATTAAAATACATTTACAATGGGGATATTTTTTCAATCACAGAATGTCCCAAATACGCTTATAAGTGAAACCAGACCCAAGTTGGCTCCGAGGCATTCAGTTTCTTTCATCAGCACTTCTCTCTTTTTTTAACCGTTTCTGAACATAAAATTTGGGTTTAAATTCTATGACAGGAGACCCGACATGTTGGGGAGTACTGTTGATTACATCATTCTGTGCCCCTCTGTCAATGCAAAATTGTAGTCCTACATTTTTTATGTGCTTCACGCAACATGTCATGAAGCCAGCATTAGTTGCCTCCTGGTTTCCTGGTATTGTGTCTGGAAATAGCACTCAAAAATGAATATATACATCTAAAAAAAAGCAGGCTGCTTCATGCCACTGGGGCTATATTATAGATATAGTGCTCCGGGGCACAGTGGATGTGTGTTGGCCAGATCTTTGCCTTATAGATTTACAGATCGAGGTGGGCGAGTCAATAAATTAACAAGGGGAACCGAGCGGAGCCCAGTGCGAGCCGAGCCCTGACAATGTTTGGCGAGTAAACTGCTTAACAAACATACATTTATGAAAAAGATTCCTAAAAATTAAAAAGTGCCTTTCTTCAACATGCACACGTGTTTCAGTTTAGCACATTACATTTTATCTCTGCCTTGAGAGATTTATTAAAAATGACAGTTTTAAAACATGAACTTAAAAAATATTGGTATCCCTCTAACCCCTTCCATGCAATTAGTAAATGAATAGGCAAGTCCTTTGTCATGTGCACTCTGTATGTGCCATATATTCTTACATTGAGTAGCATTGTGGTTTATATAAATGCGATACAAAAGATACTTGTATAATACATACCTGAATACTTGTATTTCAGAGTGCTCTCAAATGCGATAGGGAAAAAATAAGTACTGTCAAATAAAGTATTTGACTAGGATCAAGCAGTTTGGTCAAGTGAGGAAGCCAGGAAAAATCCTTGGTTTTCTGATTACACATTGTGCCATTCATCCTCTAGATGGGCATCTATTTCCCCCTCCTGTACTTATTCTGAGGTCAAAGTGTTTTTCTTTCATTCTTGGCGCTTTAGGTTAGTGTCGTGGCAGACAGAAGCAACATCAAAGCTCAGAGCTCATTTTGGGTTCAAGGGTCAAAGAGTACTTCGAAGGGAGCCAGAGCCAGGCCTCTGGCTCAAACTTTCAGTGGCTCGCCCATCTCTGATTACTGAAGGGTCATCACACACTTGCACGCCTCCTTTGTAAATTAGATCTCGCCAGCACTAAAGGTGAACCAAAGTGATCCCAACAAGGCGCAACCAGATGTAAATAAGGGTACCCTTTGCCTTAACACTAATGCCATGTTACAGGCACAAAGGCAAAGAGTCGCCCCCTGTGAGAGTGTCAAGAAGGTTTCAGGGCACCCAGGCACCAGATTGCAGGCAGGTGGCATCAGTGCACCCATCTGCAGGGGAATATCTGCCCCCCTTTGAGTTGTAGTCTGGGCACCCACCTGCAATGAAAGACAGACCACAACTTCAAATATCAGGTCTGCCTAATGCGCTGTTCACAATGCAGGTGTGAGTTAGTGGCTGCACTCCAAACACCGCAATGAATGTGTAAGGGCGCAGTGTGCCGTCTGCGCCTGGTGTACCCAGTTAATGTATGCCACAGCAAAGAGAGGGGCAGTGTATCCTATATATGGCCATGGTGCATCCGATCTGGCAAGTGTTAAATGGAGCACTAACTCCTGCGTTCTCCTTTAGGAGCAGTGCACCTGAGGTGATGTGGTTTACCTCGTTTTTACCCTGTGCAAGTGTGGATTGTGGAACTGAATGGACCGCCATTTACCTAATCTTAAAAAATGAATTAGGTGCCCCTCGTCGTTTTACCACTGCAGAGCACTAGGGAAGCGCTGCTTCAGGTTAATTCATCGGGTAGGGAGAATAGCGTTAAGCCTTTTAATTTTTGTGAGGGTGTGACTGCAGCAAGTGCAACTTTAGCTGTAGGGTGGAGAAATTACTAAAGTATTGCATGGTATAGCCAACATGATAGCTCCGGTACTCACTGTTTTGTTTATTACTATCATTAAGGCGTAAAATGGAAAACTGCCTCAAACCTTTCCCTACTAAAACAAACATTTGCAATGCAATAGGTCTCGCAGTTGTGAGAGTTTGAGCTATTTGCATTGTAAATGGCAATGCCTTTTATTTACGTGTTGGTTTTTAAAACATAAATAAAAGGCATTGTCATTTACAATGGCAATAGCTTAAACTCTCGCAAATGCGAGACCTATTGCATTGCAAATGCTTGTTTTTAAAAGGGCCAAGGTTTGGGCACAGTCTGTCACAAATTCCACACCTGGAGAGCTCTTCCTTTCCTTGTGGCGTTATCAGTCTGATGTGACTATTGAATTGTTCACAGTGGGGGCAGGCGGGGGGGGGGTTACTAAATGAGGTGTAAATGACTGCAGCAGCAGGGCCACCAAAGGAACCCGTTTTCGCTGCTGATTGATTACTCCTCCAGTGAAACACTTCTCCTACAGTGTTGTTGGGCAGGCTCCTGGCCCCAGATACAGAGGGGAAGGGGGAGGAGGTCGTTGCGACTTCAGAGGCCTTCCTCAATCTGCATCACACAGGGCAAGACCGTCTCGCAATACTTTTTACAGTAGACTATCCCTGCTGTCGCGGGACGCATTTTTAAAATAAAGAAGTAGGGGAACGGACTGTGTTAAATTTAAAAAGTAGGGGCACGCCATGCCCTCCCGATCCCGCCCACTTCTACCACCGATTGAATGGGACATGATGGATTTTTGGGTTTCGCCTGCCGAAGGCTGCGCTCTGCGCAGCTTTTCAGCGCAGGTGAAATCCTATGTTGACAATAAGCACTTCGGGAACGTCCCCCGGCTCTCATTGGCTAGCTCCATAAATGGAGGCTAGCCATTGAGTGCCGGATCTGTCTGTCAAGGCCGGACCAGATTCGGGGGCGTTCCCGAGATTTTTTCCCAGGGCGGAGTTACGTTTTTTCCGTTCCCTCCCCTTTCACTGAAAGTGAATTCAGATGCGCTGTCCATTCCCGCCCCCTCCCGCCCCCTCCCGCCCCCCTCCCGCCCCTTCCGCCGTCCGTGTCTTCTCCCGCCCCCTCCCGCCCCCTCCCGCCGTCCGTGTCTTCTCCCGCCCCCTCCCGCCCCCTCCCGCCGTCCGTGTCTTCTCCCGCCCCCTCCCGCCGTCCGTGTCTTCTCTGGATACAACCACGGGTGAGTGGCGGTGCTTTATAAATCCGAGATGATTGAGTGAAAGAGCAGCAGCCGCTGAATCCCACTGCCCACTTAAAACCCACGACCGCCATATTGACTGCACCGTCCGTGTCTTCTCCCGCCCCCTCCCGCCCCCTCCCGCCGTCCGTGTCTTCTCCCGCCCCCTCCCGCCCCCTCCCGCCGTCCGTGTCTTCTCCCGCCCCCTCCCGCCGTCCGTGTCTTCTCTGGATACAACCACGGGTGAGGGGCGGTGCTTTATAAATCCGAGATGATTGAGTGAAAGAGCAGCAGTCGCTGAATCCCACTGCCCACTTAAAACCCACGACCGCCATATTGACTGCAATACAAGAGTACTCTTAACCTGATATGGTAAAGCAAACATCCAGTATCTCCCATATGGATGGCACTGATGAAAGGTTTCCTCTCCACCCATCTGTTCACAATTTTACATGCAATATAGATTGAGGGGGCGGCGTGAAATAGAAAAAAAACTGCAAACATACACACATAAACAAAAGCAAGGAACGCCTCTTCTGTGTTTCTACCAGCAGATGGCACGGCCCGGGTCCCTTCTCCCCACAGAGTCGCAGTTGACAGTGATTTGTGCCGGACTGGTTCTGTGAAAAGAGGGGTCTGGCTTGGGGTATGTTTGTGTCCAAACACGCTTCCTTTCAGTAAGAACAAAGTGTCACCGCCTCGTCCTGTGCAAAATATGAGAAAATAGAACAAGGGTTACTTTGTAGGTGAAATAACGTGAGGTGCGGCGTGAAACAGTAACAGAATATTAATGTAAATTAGAAAAGAGCAGTACCGCATAAACATGGTTGGCTGTGAGCAACAGGCAAAATGGATTGAAAAAGCGCAGTAGGTACTCCATAAACGTGAAAAGATATTGAGAGACCGGGGCTCGCTGGATATTGTATTCACGTACCTTTCGGTCAGAGTGCACTACTGTGCAAATTCAAGTTCAACGGTTCAAAAGCGAGCAAGGTGAAATCAGCTGTTCATCCTTTTGAGGTCGTTCGTTTGAGTACGTTTTACATATCCGATTTAGATTTTAGATTGTAGCAAAAATGCCAGCATTTCAGCTTCCGCCAGCTAAAAATTACCTCCACTCCAATCCATGGGAATAGGGAACTATCCCCCGTCCAAATTTTAGCCAAGCCTATTAACCTTCCCTCTTTAGGTGTTGCTAAATGCTGGCATATGTCATTACAGTGCGTGAAAACACCCGTTATTTAGAAAGGGAGTTTTTTCAGCGGTGTATGCAAACAAAGCTGTGATTGTCAAATCCAACATCGTATATGCTTCCACAACTCCTCGCTCCAAAATAAATAAAGGCGGAGTACACATGTCTAGGAACACCTGACATAACAAGCCCCCTCCCCCTCCCGCCGTCCGTGTCTTCTCCCGCCCCCTCCCGCCGTCCGTGTTTTCTCCCGCCCCCTCCCGCCGTCCGTGTCTTCTCCCGCCCCCTCCCGCCCCCTCCCGCCGTCCGTGTCCTCTCCCGCCCCCTCCCGCCGTCCGGGCCATTATAATATTAAGAAACAAGGTGTTGATTGAATTTGACGCACAAGAGTTTTGACCAAGGCACCTGGCGCCGGATTTAAACTCTGTTGATCAGGCAAGTAAATGGCTGATCAACATCTAGTCCTTTTCAGTTGCAGGTGGTTGATAGCCCAGAGACACTTGTCTAAGTGACTGATGGGGTCAGTGGAGGACTGCTCAAACATTAGGACACTCTTGGCCAGTGTAAGAAAAGGTCTTCAATCCAAATGACACTACCTGCTGTGCTCGGAGAGCTTTCGGGCAATCAGCTCTTTAGCTTAGCACCTCCTGACCTTTGCAAGTATCTGGCTAATGTGGCTTTGTGTACAACAGCAGTACTTGCCTCATAGCATGACTGGTTACCCTTGGGTTTCATGAGCCCCAGAAAAGTTGCTTGACCATTAGCTTTATGCTGTCTCTGTTACTCTTATTCAGTGGATCATTCCTGTTAATCACCGCTGTCGGTCAAACCATCGGAAATTGATGCATATTGCCTCCTTTCGTGCAGAAACTGGCAAAGATGTGTATGGGATGGTAATGTGCTGTATGTGACACTTGCATATGTGTGCAGAACAGGTGCACAGAATCGGCAGTTTATAGCAGAGACTCTGGCAAGTTTAAAGGAAAAGAGCGTTTGGACTCAAAGTAAAGTAGCAACTATAAAAGGAAATGTCATCCCTATTATATTGGTATTTGTAAGGTTTATTATTTATTTAATTAAAATCTTTCCAATATTCTGATCACGAGAAAACAAATACATTCGATCATGAATATATACATTTAAATTGTTTAAAAACAACAA
The DNA here is from genome assembly GCF_964261635.1 of Lissotriton helveticus. Classification (NCBI taxonomy): domain Eukaryota; kingdom Metazoa; phylum Chordata; class Amphibia; order Caudata; family Salamandridae; genus Lissotriton; species Lissotriton helveticus. Next base: position 1,631,289,619 of record NC_136057.1, on the reverse strand, counting down.
TTTGTGCAATCGTCTAAAATATAGCAGCAGCAACAAGTGGCATACATACAGAGCTGTAAAGTGATTTGATGTAGTAAAGTGCTAGAGTTAAATATTGCAGAGTGGTTATAGCTGATAAAGTGCTAGTGACAAGAATGTGTGCAAGTGAAATGTCTAGCGTGGCTTGTATACACAGGGAGTAAGGGATCAATGTGGTGTATTAGTTTAGTAAGAGAACACAACCCTGCTCGGGCACTATAGTCTCTAGTCTCATGCCGATACCATTGCCGATCTGCCCGCATTGCAGTGTTTCCAAAAGGGACTGCTCATAGGTTGACGGCGCTTAAAGAAGTCTTGGTGAGTGAACAGTGCTTACGTGGTCCTCGTCATGTTCCAGCAGTGGCCACTGAGTTCCAAAGTTGTCCTTTTCTGTGTGCTGTTTCGGGAAGATCTTATTCAACTCTGTTTTTTCTATTTTCACACGATTTTAGGTATTGGTTTCCTTGGGGACGCTTATTGCATAATTTGTACTTTTGTTTGTTAAACCTCACACTTCATTCCCTGAAATAAAAATGGGAAAACGATGCACCCAAAAACGTTCATCTTAACTTTGCTTGTGAATTGAAGTAAGCCAGTTATTCCCTGATCATGTAGAGCAGGTCTGTGGTTATTTTCTTGTACAGTTCATATTGCTACTTTCAAGTTTCTAAATATATTTATTCTGAGCACCAAATAAATGTTGTCTTTGGTGCGCCTGATATGTGAGCCATTAAGAAATCCTTTGAAATTTTTGGGTTTCGCCTGACGAAGGCTGCGCTCTGCGCAGCTTTTCAGCGCAGGTGAAATCCTATGTCGACAATAAGCACTTCGGGAACGTCCCCCGGCTCTCATTGGCTAGCTCCATAAATGGAGGCTAGCCATTGAGTGCCGGATCTGTCCGTCAAGGCCGGACCAGATTCGGGGGCGTTCCCGAGATTTTCCCCAGGGCGGAGTTACGTTTTTTCTGTTCCCTCCCCTTTCACTGAAAGTGAATTCAGATGCGCTGTCCATTCCCGCCCCCTCCGTGTGCCTTTCCGCCCCCTTGCTGTCCTGACCACCACCACCACCTTCTCCTTCTCCTTCTTCTTCTTCTTCTTCTTCTTCTTCTTCTTCTTCTTCTTCTTCTTCTTCTTCTTCTTCTTCTTCTTCTTCTTCTTCTTCTTCTTCTTCTTCTTCTTCTTCTTCTTCTTCTTCTTCTTCTTCTTCTTCTTCTTCTTCTTCTTCTTCTTCTTCTTCTTCTTCTTCTTCTTCTTCTTCTTCTTCTTCTTCTTCTTCTTCTTCTTCTTCTTCTTCTTCTTCTTCTTCTTCTTCTTCTTCTCTGGGCAGGCTGCGGGGGAGGGGTGCTGCCACTTCCCAGACTGCTCCCGGGATGTCCCGGACAATGCTGGCGCTCTCGGACATGGCTTGCCTGGGGTGATGACTTCCCTCTAAACTCCTGGCTCGGGAGGGGGAGTTGGGCTCGCAAGACAGTTTTACCGCTCTCTGAAAATGCTGCGTATTTCACTTGGAAAGCGCGGGATGTGTTTATTATTTCACTTGGAGAGCACAGTGTTTAGTTCCCACGGTCTCTGAAGTCGCATCTAGGCGCTGCCCCTCTTCCATTCTGCAGGGCTGTAGGGGGCACTATAAAGCGTGCCTTCACTGTTCCTTCTCGAGGAGTATCTCTCTCCATCCTTACATATGCCCCACCACCCCCCATCATCTCGGATATCACCCCCTCCTGTTGTCAGACTGATTGTTCCAAAGTCTGATGGTCCTAATTTACACCTTTGCCTTCACATGTACTGACTAATTTGTGCTGGTAATTTGTACATACTGGCACCTCCTGGTGGACTCCAAATTGCGATCTTTTTTTGGGCTGGAGTATCGAGATCCAGCCCTGAGACCGCCAGAGGCCCTATTCTTGCCGTGTTCCCATACCAATGTCCACACCCTACAGAGTGCTCAGTTTACTTTACAAACTTAAACTTGCACCCATGACAGGTAGCCAGTGTTCAGGACTGTAATGCCTAGAATATTGTCCTAGTTATTCATCATCAGTGATACAAATGTTTGCCTTCTTTTCATAGAGTTTTTTTGTATCTGTCACATGGTTTATTTACGATTGTATGTTTTTCATATTTATGCCTACTACCCTTCCTGGGGGTATATATAGTCCATCCATCAGTCAGTACACATTCCTGTTGATCCACTTTCTCTTTGAGTGGAAGGTTGCTGTGATAATTCTGGGACAGTGGCTTCCCTTCCAATCAGTACTCTGTTGGCCCGTTGACTGCAGGTGTTAGCTTTGGTGCTACTTCCTAAGTATGTGGGGCGTTCTTTCTTGTGTCCAGAATACAGAAGCATTCCTCCTGGAGCCAGTCTTTTTTGACCGAACTGTATCAATCTGGTTTTGCTGATGCCAAGCAGGGCAAAGTCGTATCTTTTCATCCCTGCTGCCCTTGGGTTGTCTTACCTGTCTCGTACATGGTCCTCATGTTTCATGTCCCGATGCAGATGGTCTTGGTTGAACGCAGGTGGGTCAGCTTTGTGGGTGCCAGGGATCTCTAGCTTTTACCACGTGTTGTCATCTCTCTCCCTGCAGGAGATTCTGCTATACTCAAAGCCCAAAATGTCTCTTGGTCTTTTGTTTCACATTTTTGTAGCTAGAATACAATTTTTTTACTTAGTGGGGTAGGTAGCCAAACGCTTAACCCTCCTCTTTTTGCAGCTGGGCTTGGGACCAGCCATAGCGGAGTTTGTTTTTCTGCTTTGGTGCCATTATGCTGCTGACAACTGCTGCAGAGTCTGAACTGTTGCAGTATTTCATTAGTTCTCCTGCAGAGCTGCTTGCAGTTTAGATGGCTTTTTATCTAATCTATTTAATAAACCACGCTGTAATTTGCATCATTTAGACCTATTTTTCCTAAAACCTCCTTTGATGAAAGATCTTTGTCTTCAGATCCACGGGAGAGAGGCAGGCTTGCTTGTGACACTAATATAGTTCGTACAGGGGGGCGGTTTGAACGTTTTTGCATGGGCTGGTTTTGGTTCTCAGTTTGGCTCTGCTTGGTACTTAAGCACTTTCTTAGCTGTTATGGGTAGAAGACCTCGGGATAGCATCTTCTGACTTATGCGTCCCATCACAATAATTGATGCACACCTTCGTGATTCCTGTTATTTCACATTATTTCACATGCCTAGCCACTTCCTTTTGTTTAACTACAATTAACCATTAAATAGGTGCTTGCGGTATATTTCATTCTTGTAATGCTCATGCTGAGTCAACTAAACAGCAGCCCAGTTCTGCTGCTGCTCCGGGGCGGCATGTAAAGGTCAGGAGGGTCGCATGGGGCCCCAGGGCTGTACTTCGAGTATCACTGCTGTAGATTGAACAGTATGGTATGTGGTAGCCATCTGAGATGTAATGGGACAGTCACATTTAATTGGGACATTAGAAGGCAGCACGTTTTACAATTGATACATCGGTTTAACACTCGCTGCGCCGGAACACTCCGGTTGGAGTAGCTGTTTACAAGTTTCGATCTAGAGATTAAACTATTGGCATTGTAAATGACTTTTTTTTGAAAATCTGTTTATTAGCATAGTATGGAAAGCAGTTACAATCATTTTCAAGGTCATAATAGCAAAGTAAAAAAATGCATAAGTCTGCTGCGATCAAATATTTGAAATGTCATCTCGATTTTACATTTTGTGGCGATCAGAACTGTCGCAAGTAAACAAACCCCGGTCATTTCAACCCTCCCACCACCCTCGAACAACCCACCCGACACTCTCTTTGCAGTCATCCAAGTAAGTGAATTGAACGAACATCTATCTGGGTCACCCATAGTGTTATAACAGGTAGTCTCCGCTATCAGTGCACTAAGAAGGTAAAAGGCAGCAAGCCAGTAACTAGGTGCGCTCCTACCCATAATCATACATCCCAGCCGGTAGCAGTGTATGTGATTCTGGCTCAGGACATGGTCATGCCATATTCAGTATGTCACTGTTATCTCCATCCTCCCCATCGTCTCCCGTTTCAAACTCCCCCAAAGTGGCAAACCAGTCCAGGGAGATCGGCTTTTTCCGCAGGCCTCTGTGTTCTTCGCGCTGCAGTGCTTCTCCCTCAGCCCTTCCCCAGCGCACTACCTCTGCCTTCCATAATTCAGGGTTGGGTGGCTTAGGTGACTTCCACCTCATCGTGATGGCTCGCTTTGCTAATAACAGGGCCAGATCCGCAAAGCGCGACGCCACTGTCCTGCTGCGCCGGGAGGGCCCCAGCCCCAGTAATGTGCCTTCAAGCGTAAGAGATCGGGATAGAGCCCCTGCGCTTTCAAGCGATGCATGGACCGTGGTCCAGTAGTATCCCAGCTTTGGGCATTGCCACATCATGTGTAACAGTGATGCGTCTTCAGCGTCGCAGCGGGGGCAATTGCTTTTCGCATCAGGAAACATCATATGTATACGGTGTGGGGTCAGGTAGGCTCTATGTAGCAGCATTAATTGAATGAATTTAAACTTGGGGTTCCTGGCTACCTTCCTGGGAAACTGCAGTATTCGGTCCCATTCCTTGTCCACCAGGGGCCTTCCAATATCCTCCTCCCATGTCTCCCTGAGAAGCGTGAGAGCGAACGCTCTCCCTTCTCTGATGCCAGAAGTAAGCCATCTCGTCAGGTGTGCACCCGATCCCATAAGATAATGCATCCTAGTGAGGGGGTTTGTATCAGGTTCCCGGCCTTCAGGCGACCATTTATATGTGATATAATTGCGGAGACCGGCGTGTAGGAGGAATGAGCCCCCAGTTACTCCATGCATGGTTCTGAAGTCTTCAAAGGACAACAAGCGACCGTCTGCAAACAGGTCGCCCACATGTGACACCCCGGCATCATGCCATGCTGTTAGTGAGGCCGTCGTGAGAGTTCCCATGCCCAACGGAATGCCCAAGAGCGGGATAGTGGGGGCATAGGATGACTTAGGTGAAGTGTATTTCAGAGCCTTCCTCCAATAAAGGATCGCCAGCCTAAGAAGTGGTGGGGCATCTCTCGGCATATCCGAGTGAGGCAGGAGTAATGTGTGCAATCTGCCCCTACCGTGATCCTCTTCCGACATATCGATCTCCTGGAGATTGCGACCAGCCACCCAGAAAGCCAGCCATTGAAGCTGACACGCATAGTTGTAAGCTCTAAAGTCCGGCAGGCCCATACCACCGGCATCAGAGGGGAGTTGTAACTTAGACAAACTTATGCGTCTGCGGCCATGCCCCCATACCAGCTCCGTAAGGAGAGTGTCAAGGGTCCTAAACGTCGCTGCTGGGATCGTGTACGGTAAATTGGTAAAATGGTAAAGAAGACGGGGAAGCATCACCATCTTTGATATCGCTACTCTACCGGGTATGGAAAGTGGGAGCGTTAGCCAGAATTGTATTTGTGACTTTAACGCTCTAATGGCCCTCCCAAGGTTTCCGTCAATCATCATGTCAGGCTCTCTATAGATTTGCATCCCCAGGTATCTAAAGGTGGTTTCCGCCATCTGGAATGCATGAGGGGCGAAGGGTAAGGGGGTAGTCAGACCTATGGTCGCAAATGTGAAGCCATAGGACTTGGATTCGCTTATGGTCAGACCCGAGATCGACCTAAAGTCCTCAAAGACCTGGGAAACAGAGCTCAGGTCTCCCCTCAAGTCTCGGAGGTATAATATAATATCGTCTGCATAAGCAGACACAATATGTGCCGTCCCATGTCTACATATGCCATATCGGGGAGCTAACGACCGAAGTCGACAGAGCATAGGCTCAAGGGCAAGGACAAAAAGGAGGGGGGACAGTGGGCAGCCCTGCCTGGTGCCCCTCGCTATGGCTATAGGAGCCGATATAAGTCCAGAGGTGCGCACTCTAGCCGTGGGAACTGTGTACAGCAATCTGACCCAGTTAAGAAAGTCAGATGGTATCCCAAATTTGGACAGGGTGGCGAACATAAAGTCCCACCTAAGGGAGTCGAACGCTTGTTTCAAGTCCAGTGATATGCAGCCCTCGGAGGGTACGTCCCCTCCGTGTCCGAGCATTAGTTGCGCTAAACGCCTAAGGTTCATGGCCGTGTTACGACCCGGTACAAAACCACTTTGATCCGGGTGGATCAGGTGTGGTACGTATTGCACGAGCCTTGCTGCCAATACCTTGCTCAATATCTTGGAGTCAGTGTTGAGAAGGGAGAGTGGTCTATAATCCGCCATTTGCAGCCCCTCCTTGGCAGGCTTTAATAGGGATGTGATCAATGCCTGCATTGATGACTGTGGAAGGGACGACGTCCGTAGGGCCTCAATATAAATGACATGTAACCGCGGAGCCAGTAGGTCTATGAATGTCGCATAAAATTCGGCCGGAAGGCCATCCGTACCAGGGGTTTTGCCCCTTGGGAGAGCTCTGATCGCCTGCCTAATTTCAGCTATCGTAATGGTACGCTTCAGATCTTTGGCTTGACCCTCAGTGAGTTGAGGCAGAGTCAGGTCCCCCATGAAGGTCTCGAATGCAGCTTCAGATAGGGGCAGCGGGGGGCTGTACAGAGTTGTGTAGTAGTCCCTGAACGCCGTATTAATCCCGAGTTGGGTGTTAGTCGGGTTGCCCTCCTGATCCAGAACAGTCAGGATGGGATGGTGAATTGGGGAGTCACGTAGTAGGCGGGCCAGTAAGGGGCCGGCCCTATCCGCCTGAGTGTGTTGCCTGGTCGTGTATTCTTTGTAGTCTAGGAGCCTCAGGTCTTCCAGCAGTTCCGCATGTCTAATGTGAGCCTCCTGCAATGGTGTGAAGGGTGCATTTGTGCCGGCTGCCTCATTCTCTAAGGGCGCAAGTGAGTTCTCCACTTCCTTCAGTTGAGCAATCACCTCACGTTTCCTACCCATCCCAGCGGCCATTGCCGCCCCCCTCAGGCAGACTTTAAAGGCATCCCACTCTATGAGCCGGGAGCTGGCCGTGCCAGTATTTGTAGAAAAGTAGGCAACTATAGTGTCAGACAGGGAGGCCCGAAATACAGAGTCTTCAAGGAGATCTGGAGACAGTCTCCAAGTTGGAATGGGGGTCAGGCGTCTACCCCACTGCCAGATGAGTTCTACAGGGCTGTGATCAGACAGAGTTTTCCCCATGTGTTGGGTCAGGACTATGGACGCTGCTAGGGAACGGGAACAGAAAATGTGGTCGATTCTGGTGTGTAGCTGGTGGGGCGGTGAAAAAAAGGTATATTCCCTGTCTCGTGGATGTGCGCTACGCCACACGTCTGCCAGGTCCCAGCCCATAGACCATCTCGCAAGAGCCTCCGCCTGTTTCTTACTCTCAGCTGTCTGCAAAGGGGGATGTGACCTATCCAAAGCAACATCAAGTACAGCATTAAAATCCCCTCCAATCAACAAGCAATGATCCGCCCAATCAGCAAGTACCCCGTTCACTGTCAACAAAAACTCCGACTGATTCGAGTTTGGCGAGTACACACATCCAAATACAATAGCATCCCCGTCCAGCAGCCCCCGCACAAATACATAACGTCCCTCATTATCGATCCTTTGCTCCAGCATCTGGAAGGGAACAGAGCCGCGGAACCAGATCGCCGCCCCTCTGGAGAACGCAGAATAGGAGGTAGCAAAGAGCTGCCCCCTCCATTTCTTACGGAGTTTCACATTCTCAGCAGCATTCAAATGTGTCTCTTGTAGGCAAGCAATCTGTGTCCCCCTACGATTAAGCTGAGCCAATATCCTATGGCGTTTATGGACCGCCCCCATGCCACGCACGTTCCAAGTGCACATTTGGTACTTATTAAGCGGCCCCATTTCGATCTATGTAATGCAGCCAGGTAAAAAACCCTGGTACCCATGATAGTCCGATTCCACAAAAGGATGAGAGTGTCTCGTAACCCCAAATTCCCTGAACAGAAGGGTCCCCAGACAAACGTGCCCGGAAACCAAACCATGGTGCCCAACGTGGGCACAAGTCAATTAAGTTTGTGTGCATTCCGGGGGTGACAGGCCTCTGTCAATTGTCTCTTAACGGCCGGCATTAGTTCAATAGCCCACCAAAGAATAGGCCCCTCTATGCAACCCACCACATACTAAATAAGAGGGGGGGAACATTCATACGTTACCGCCCGGGGGGGAGCAGTGTCGCAGCAGTTCAGAACTCCTCTGCCATCTGGGCTGTGACCTTCGGGAAGAGCTGCAAGCTGTCAGCCGAATCAGACACCTCCGTATGTGTGCCAGTAGTGATGGTGTTAGTGTGCCTGTCGACGGTCAATTCTGCATCGTGCGCGGCCAGTGCCCCCTCCGTTAGCCGTTGTCGCTGCGATGAAGATGGTAGCCCGTCTGCGCGGGCACTAGAAGGGTGAGGCCGCGGTGATGCGCCATGTGCGGAGTGTTGCCCCGGGCCGGGGTCATTGTCCTGGTGGTCCGGAGGGTGCCTGCGGCTTCCGTCATGCCGATCTTCAAACGGGTCCTGTGCGGTTGGCGGTGGTAGGGTGACTTCCATCCATTCTTCCGCCTCTTCTGGCGAATCAAAGAAGTGGGATCTGTTGTCGTGTAGAATTTTGAGCCGTGCAGGGAACAGAAGTGCATATTTCATGTTTTTGTCCCTGAGTTTGCGTTTCACACTCATGAAGGTGGATCTGGCACGCTGCACAGTAGGGGTGAAATCAGGGTAGACTGAGACGTTCTTGTCTTCAAAACGTATCGGCGCCTTCTCCCTGGCTGCCCGCAGGACAGTGTCACGATCCTTGTAGTGAAGGAGGCGTGCGATCAGCGGACGAGGAGGCGCCCCGGGTCTGGGGGGCCGCGGCGGCATCCTATGTGCTCTTTCCACACTATAGAGGGCAGTGAGGTCCTCCCGGCCTACCAACTGCCGCAGCCAGTCCTCTACAAACTGGGTAGGGTTCCTCCCCTCGCTTCTCTCCGGTATTCCTAAGATGCGGACGTTATTGCGGCGGGCCCGCCCTTCGGCATCGTCCACTCCATCCCATAGTTGTTTAAGTTGCTTCTCCACACCCTCCAACTTCGTGGAATTTTCCGTCTGTTGAGGCACAAGGTCATTTAGTGTGATCTTCTGTTCCGCTACGCGCTCAGCCAGCTTGCTATGGTCAGCCTTCAATAATGACAGTCCCGTCGCCATGCTGTCTATTCGTGATTCCAGGGCTTCGCGCGTTGCACGTATTTCATTGAGGATGAGGTCCAACTTTGCGTCTTGGGAGCCCCTACCGGTCGGAGGGATGATGTCCACATTTGAGGAGGCCAGGGGGTCCTCAGAGCCCGTGGACTGCATGTCCAGTGCGGCTCCCTTATCATGTGTCCTGCCCCTGGGCTTGCCCATGGATCTCGTGTGCAGGATGGCGCTGTAACTGGCAACTTCGGGCGCAGTTGTCCACTCCAGTGTCTAGCCAAAACGTAGTACCACGACCACCGGGTTTACAGGGTATAGTGGCCAAGGCGGGTAGAAAGTATGCAGGGTCTATGCACGCTGCGCTGCAGATGAGGATCCAGTATGTCCACCGTGGCCCAGAGGGCAGATGTCAGATGTTAGCCCCGTCTCCAGAGGGCAGAGTAACAGAGTCCGTGTGATCCCAGGTGTTGTGAGTCGGGACGTGGAATCCTGATCAGCTGCGCCTATGCGGGGATTATATGGCCGGGCAGCAAAGCACGCTTCGCAATCCTGCATAGGGGGCCGGCGTCAACACTCCGGACTCTCGGGGGGGGCCCCCAGTCCAAGGCGTCCGATCCCAGGGAAGCAACACCTCGGTCAAAGGCCCTATCCCAAATGTAAGGCGCTACAGTCTCGGACCCGAGGGCGATGCACTGTCCTGACGTGCGGGCAAAATGGCGCTGGCGAGAGAGAGCGCACCCCAGATCCGACGTACTTAAAGAAACCTGATGGAGTCGGGCTCTCGGCTCCGATGGCTGATGAGCGGCAGCGCTTCACACGCAGGCCAGAAACAATGCTGCCGGAGGTAGATGCCGCAGTGTAGAAGAAGGAGCAGGCAAGCCGACCCGGGAATGTCCCCGCGTAACTCGCGGACCTCACAGCGGGGTAGCCGACAGGCAGTTAGCAGGGCCACGGGTACGCGAGGTGCCGTCACTTGCCTTGGTGTCTCCGCAGGAGTCCACAGACACGTCCGGTCGGGGCCCCGATCGGACCGCGCTGATGGTGCAGTGCAGGCCGGGTAGGTCACCTAATCGAGCCCGGGGCTTCGCTTCATCTCAAAGGCCGCTGCAAGGTCCGATGACGCAGTGAACGTTTGCGGCGGGCCGAGTGGACAAGCACCGCTCCGCTGCTTCCAGTACCCCCCCGGGGGCTTCCGGCTTGGAAATCAGGCGGGTCGCTGTCAGGGGTTGTAGGATAAAGTGCTAGTGTTGTCGGGCTATGGACGGAGCTCAGGAACTACACGTCCACCATCTTAGGCTCCAAGCCACGCCCCCTGGCATTGTAAATGACAATGCCATTTATTTATCTGTTTTCAAAACCAACACATAAATACAAATTTTGTCATTTACAATGCCAATAGCTCAAACTTTTCAAAAGGCGAAACCATTGCATTGTAAATGCTTGTTCTCTATGTTTCTGCTCAGTAAAAAAAATGTAGAATGTTCCATATCTTCTTTATTGTGCTTGTACAGCAGGCACATATATCCAAGTTTCACAGGAAAACAATACAACTAACACCTTTCATCTGTTGATCTCATCAAAGCCATCTTTAAGTTAGCTCACCCAGTCATTGTTTCTCTGGTATACACCATTTGGAAATTGCAGTTTACAGTCTTTAATAGATTCTAGGTTATGATAATATTGCGAAACCCCTACAAGGTTTTGTGAAAAAGGATACTCCCAACTTTTTGCCCTGTTCCACAAAATCAGAAGCAACATTTGCAGCCAATTTCAAAAATGTGTGGTCCCTTCCAGCTCATCGCCTCTGGGATTGCTTTGAGACCCAGGGAGCTGCTACCATGCAGCTCCATAGATCTCAAAGCAATGTGTCTGTTTCCCTGCTTGCTTAACAGCAAGCAGGGAAACAAAAATGCTTTGCTTTCAGCAAGCGAGAGTGTTTTCTGCTCTTGCATGCTGAAAGCGGAGCAGGTTTGCTATGGCTTGGCGGTAGCAGTGCTTCCACCAAGACATAGGAAACTTAAATGTCCCAGGGGGTGGGCACCCTGGTACATTGAGGATTCGGTCTTGGGGGTGGCAGTCACCAGGGCTATGTAGGGCTCCACGAGGGGGGCGCCTGTATTTAATTTAAAAGACTAACTGCTGGGAGGTGGCGGTTCGCAGGGCTGCATTGGGAGTCAAAGCCCCCATGCATTAATACTTAATTTAGCCCAGAGGAGGTGGCTGTCCCTTGGGCTGCTGGGGCCCACATGGCCCCTGTTTTTAACCCAGGTGAAGCCCCACAGAGGTGGCAGTCAAGGGCTGGGAGGGTCCATGCACCCCCCCCCCCCCACTAATGACAGTTAAAGACCCGGGGAGGAGGCAGCCCCTGGGGCTGAGGGAGTCCACGCAGCCCCCCACACATTTTTTCCCATTTAACAGCCCCAGGGAGGTGAGAGTCCCTGGGGCTGGGAGGGGCTCCAAGAGGACCCCCCCATTTTTAAAGAAGCAAGCCCAGTGGAGGTGGTAGTCCCTCGGGCGCTGGATGCTGTTCAGCATTATACAATAGGTAAACCCTAGGGAGGTGGCACCCCAGGGTTTAATTGAACCTTAGGAGGGAGTCCCAATGCGCCCCCTCCTTTATTTTTAGCATGCCCCCAGAATATGGCTCAGCCAGGGACTTTTTCTTTAAAGATGTGCAGGAGCACACGTCTTTTTTTAAAATTCTGTGTCAGATCCACTTGCGAGTCAACAGCAGAATTAAAACAAAAAAAGCATTTGTACCCCGGCGGGGTCCCTTGTTGAGCCCCTCCCTCCAATTGCTGTGGGGTCAAGGTATTCCTACCTTGCCCCTTTCCTTTATTTTTTACATTTTTCTGGTACTCTGCTTCAGATGGCTGCCAACACCTCCTTGTTGAACTTTTTGCAGCCAATCAAATTTTTGTGGGATCCGTGAGTCCACTGCAATTACTCTTGACTTCTGATATCTATTTTTTTTTTACTTAAATATCTCACAAACTACTGAACGGAATTTCACCAAATCACAGAAAGCATGCTTTATGGACCAACATCTAACTTTCTGCAAAATGTGGTGTAATTCTGAAGAACCGGGTTATTTAAGACCCAGCGGCGCCAGGGGCACACCCAAAGTCTTCGGGTTCACCTGTCTTAGAGTACAGAGACACGGGACTCTTCGTGGTGACGTCAAAGATCGAATTTATTGGCTGCAGCCAGTAACAGAAGTCCTAGAAATCATCACGGTATGAGTTCTCAGGAGACTGCTCAATTTTACAAAGCAAGTCATCCCTTTTTATGCCAAAAATCACATTCCAGACAAATACCTTACATTTACGAACTGTCCAATCACATGTATCCACACCCAAAGTATAGCATGACGGTAAAACCCACTTTTCAATTACCCGGCCCATGATCAATCATCAGACAAACCCAACATTCTTCTTAAGACAGGCTGAATGAACCCATAATAAAAAGGACCACAACCCATATCATAAATAGACCATAAAGAAAGAAACAGAAACAGGTGGGAGAAGGATAAGACATATTTGTGTGTGGTAAAACTTTACGATGTCCTGTGCTTTGATCCTCAATCTTGATCAGCTACTGGGCAAGGACTGGCTCAGCAAGGTCGGCTTCAGGCAACAGGGTCAGTTCACTCAGGTCATTCAGAAGTCAGCTAAAGTGTACGTGTACTAAAGACTTGTTCGGCCGCAGTCATCGGCCCATGTGAGGGCAACCACAAAATGGCTGCCATACACAAAATGGAAACCAAGGTTTAGAACAAATCTTCGATTACACTGCGAATCCTTGTATGTAACGTAGCGAAATCACTCGTACTTGCCGAACTCATCGGTTACGGTTCCTTGTTACCCAAATCGTAACGGAACCATGACATTTAGAACACGGGTTCAGAATTCACGGAACCTCAGACCCTCCTTTTGCCCTTACATAGGCAATCACTCAGTCTATATCGGAGTCGATGTCAATTCTCATCAGATCACCAAGGTGCTGTTGAAGCATTATCTTGTTCCTCTGTGTATCTCTCGAGTCAGGCGATCCCCTGACATACGTAGTAGCACAAAGGCCACATATGGCAGGACCGCACTGTATACAAAGACAACACGAGAAAAGAACTGCTAAAGCCACACCAATGATCATCAGAAACTTCTATCCCCAATCTGATAATAGTCTCCAAAACCATCCAGTTAACGACCAATCTCCTCTGTCCACGTGTATAGACTCGGAGATCTTATGTAACTTGGAAATGTCTTCGTAAACTGTCGGAGCATTATCTGGGATAAAAACGCAGCAACTCGATTGGATCACTTTACATACTCCACCTCAATCTGCGAGTATGACGTCTAAAACCATACGATTCTGTAACGTCATAAGGCGGTCCGCTTGAAACTCAGCTGTCAGATTACTAAGGGCACCAGCAGTTTCGTTTATGGTGGATTCAACCACTCTCGTCAATTGCCGTAAGCCTCTACTGTTAGCCATAGGTCCCCAAAACGGTAAGAAACCCTTAAAGAAGTCTCCCACTTCCTGTCCAGCGGTATCTTCCTGATCGAAGACACCTCTACAACTCTTGTTCTGTGGTAATCTGCAGCAGCAGTATACGTAGGAGGCAACAAGTATCCAACATAACACGTTCCTGAAAAATCAGGGGGCAACCATGTATATGCTCTGTTGTAACAAACAAAATACGTGCCCTTAGCTGCCAAAAACGGCGGGGAAGATTGAGACGTAAAAACATACATCTGAGTACAAACACTCTTTCCCAGCTGAGCTTTCGGATTTTTGCCATTACCTTGCAGGCATAATTGACCTCGGTGGGGTACGACCCAAATCGGAGGTGACCTCTTTCGTTTCTGTCTTTCACTCAGACTAACACTGTATCCGGTCGTGTTCCATCCAACATAAGCCGCCAACTCTTCCTTGGGAATAGTCCTGTACGTATCGATATCTCTGCTCATATTCACAACTCCCTTTACCAAGGCTTGATTTCTCAAGTTATCTCTCATGGAATGCAGAGGATAAACTTCCAGGGCGTAAATGATCATAGTCTGAAAAGCCCATATCGACCCATTCTGACTAAACGGTAAGATCAGATAGGGAACAACTCTACCTGTAGTATGTGGCATAATACCACACACCCAACAATTAGTAATGTTCACTACCAACTGATGTTGGTGCAGTAGCTGTATGAATGTGTTATGTACAAATTCTGACCTTCTAATTTTCTGGTGTTCAGGCAGGACATGAAAGGAGTGCAAAGAAGTAACAGTAGAAAAAGACATAGGTTGGGAGGTGGGTGCAGAAGTCAATTGGGTAGTGAAAACAATCCAACCCACCAATGCTAACGTCATGCTTAAAAACATCAGGACACATGTTATCAGAAAACATTTGCTATACATTAATTTACACAGTTTCCTTTTAAAGTTCATTTTCTCGGCAGCTCTCTCTGTCCCAAAAAACTCCATCCTCTAACCATGCTGTTTGTGGCTGTTGGTTTTCTTCTGCTAAGGAATGCGTCTGTCAGTCCAGGGAACGCCCTGAGACCAACCAGAACCGTCGACCTTGTGTCTACACGGCTGCAATCCCAAGTCTTTACACCGCGACCCTACAGCTGAGTTCGGATGGCAGCTCAAAAAGAAAAATAGGCCAAAACAGTTTCTTGGATGAGAAAGTGCAGTTCTCCAAAAACAAAAGAAAAAAATTATGCTTTTATTTGTTCATTGTTTCTCTGTCGTAAATTATAACGGCCTTTACCAGGCACTGTCTGATCTTTAAACAGGAGTTCAGGCTCAGTGGTGTCCAATCTCAGATGCGGAGGTACAGCTGCTTGCAAAATGTCGTCGTCCTCTCGATCAGACTTTGTCCATACTAGATGTGCATCGCTAAATGGCATGAACTTCGGCACTTGTTCTGTCTCTGAGTCACCAATACCATTACGGATCCACTGGTCGTACGGCAGAGGTAAAGGCACCCTCTTACAATGTACGCCGTGGACCCAATTCCGCTTCCCGAAGACCTTCACCGAAGTTCTTGTTGACAGGGGCACCTGGTGGGGTCCGGTCCAGCGGGGCTGCTCGTTTTTAGTCCGCTGAAAGTTCCTCACTAGGACCCAGTCACCGGGATTGATGGTGTGACCTGGATCCACAGATGCTGGTGGCAAGTTATCATGAACCTGTTGATGCAAGACACGCAATTTAGCCGTCAGATCATACAAATAGTCCACCAACACAGGATATTCGATGTCACTAAACTTCACTGGCCTCAGCACTCCCCACACATTCTCCGGGCGTCCAAAAACTATTTCATATGGACTAAGCCCAATTCGGGAATGCACTGTAGTTCTAGTTGACAAAAGTGCCAATGGCAAAGCATCGGGCCATTGAAGACCAGAACTCGCCTGAATTTTGGCTATCTTTAACTTCAAAGTGCCATTGTAACATTCCACTAATCCAGCTGATTGGGGATGATTTGCAGCATGAAACTTCTGACGGATTCCCAACCCTTCACACACTTTCTTCATAACCTTCCCCACGAATTCACTCCCATTATCACTCCATACCATCCTTGGCAATCCAAACCTAGAGAAATATTCTTTGAGCAAGACTTTAGCTGTGGACAAGGCCGTATTGTCTTTTAGGGGGTATGCCTCTACCCATCTAGAAAAGGCACAAACAACTACAAGGACGTATTTCAAGTTGTTACACCGTTCCATGTGGATAAAATCCAATTGCAAAACCTCGAACGGATACGTCGGAGGTGCAAAGTGACCAGCTGGAGTTGGAGTTCCCTTGCCAGGATTATACATCAGACACACCATACAATTCTTGACCACATTCTCAGCACATTTGGGAATTCCAGCATTCTGCCATGCTGGAGCCAACAACTTAAAAATTCCTTTCGCACTAATGTGAGACAAACCATGTGCCATCGTAACCACCGCAAGCACATATGCATCCGGCAACATCCATCTTTGGTGTTCTGATAACTCAACCCAACAACCAGTCGAATCCAATCTACCCGTAGTTTCTCTCCACACATTCTTTTCACTTTCAGTGGCTTCAGTCTGAATTGATTTCACACTCTCAATCGTATCTTCGCACATTCCAGCTGCACCAATCCATCTCGCCGGGCCTGCAACATACATTCGACTCATCACATTTCTCGCTGTTTCTTTCGCAACTTCATCGGCAAACGCATTACCACGACCAACATCATCCGTAACCTTCCGGTGAGCACTACACTTCACAATCGCAACTTGCTTCGGCAAAGTAAGTGACTCCAGAAGCTCATTCACCAACTGCCCATGTTCAATCTTAGTACCATGCGATGTGAGAAATTCCCTTTCTCTCCACAAGCGTCCAAAACTATGGGCAACACCAAACGCATACTGACTATCGGTGTACACATTCACTCTCTTTCCCTCAGATAAAATACACGCTCTCGTTAATGCAAATAACTCTGCTGCTTGCGCCGAATTATGGCTCACTCGTGCAGTTTCAACAATTGTGCATAATGTCGTTACGGCATATGCTGCAGTCGTGTCACCATTTGGAAGCTTGTAGCATGACCCATCAACCCATAGTGTACCATCAGGATCCAAAAGAGGAGTGTCTTTCAAATCGACTCTCCCCTTCGTTCCCTCTTCCGTCCTAAGAAAACAATCATGCTGTTCCTGACCATCTGTATCCACAGAAATCGGCAACAATGTCGCTGGATTCAATACATTACACCGCTTGATGTGTACATGACTAGCCAAAAGCGTCATCTCATAACCCGACAACCTTGCATAAGTAAGGTGCTGAGTCTTGGTTCTATTTAACAAAGTATCCACTGCATGTGGAACCATCACAACCAACGTGTTATCCATTACCAATCCAGCAGACTGTCGGTTAGAAACAGCCGCTGCCGCTGTAGCTCTCAAACAGCTTGGCAACGCTCTAGCTACCGGATCTAAAGTTGACGAGAAATAACCACATGGACGCTGCTTATCACCAAATTGTTGAGTCAAAACTGACAATGCACAACCCTCTCTTTCGTGGACGTAGAGTGTAAAAGGCTTACTGTAGTCGGGAGTACCCAACACTGGAGCAGAACACTACGCATCACGCAATTCAGAAAAACTTTTCTGACAATCGTCAGACCACGGAAGAGGATTCGGCGTATCTTTACAAGTCAAAGCCAACAGAGGTTTCACCAATAGAGAGAAATTTGGAATCCACTGTCTACAATACGACGGGATACCCAGAAAAGCACGTACCTCTCTCTGCGTATTTGGCACAGTCATTCGAGCAACCGCTTGAATTCGTTCTGGGATCAACCTTCTTCCCTCCTTCGACAAGAGATGACCTAAGTAGGTCACTTCTTGGCGACAATACTGCAACTTAGAAGGTGACACTTTATGATGCAAGTCAGACAAATGTTGTAACAAAGAAAGAGTAGCTTTTTTACAAGTTTCCTCATCATCAGTAGCCACTAATAAATCGTCAACATACTGAATAAGAGGAGTACCAGCAGGCATCACAAGAGTATCAAGCTGAGTTTTCAAAGCCTGGCTATACATGGAAGGACTTTCACAATAGCCTTGGGGAGTGCGTTTAAACCGGAAGCTTCGTCCTACTAAACAGAAGCCAAAAATATCTCTACTCTCCTCCGCAATTGGAATACTGAAGAAAGCATTCTTCAGATCTATAACCGAAAACCAGGCAGCTGAAGCAGGAATCATGGTCAGCAAAGCAGTAATGTCCGGAACAACTGGGAACTGTGGCACGACAATCTTGTTAACCTCTCTAAGATCGATCACAAACCTGTAGACAGGTGGCTGAGAAGAGTCAGTGCGCTTCCAGACAGGCAAAACCGGACTGTTACACACATTACCTCTTGTTTTTTCAATCACACCTTTCTCAATCAAATCATAAATGATTGCTAAAAGCGCTCTTTCACCATCGCTAGAAATCCTATATTGGGGAATGCGTGGCAATTTAACATTTGCTTTAAGCGTTACAACATAAGGTGGAATCTCCAAAAGACCCACATCATTAGGACCAGTAGCCCAAAGAGTATCAGAGAGAGAACGCAATTCCGGTGGAAACCGATCTTTAGACAAATACATCGGAGAGATCACTTTCTTACCCAATGTAAGCTGTACTCCCGAAGGAGAACAATGTAATGTTGCATTCAACCTTTTCAACAAATCCAAGCCTAACAAATTCTCACCACAACTTGTCGTTAAAAGGAGAGGTGCTTCCAATTCACAAGGCCCTATAGAAAGAGACAAAGGACTAAAAACTGGATTACGAACTGGGGCGCCAGAGAATCCTACCGAAACATTCGTTAAGCCAGACAAAGGTGCGCCAGGGAGTTTAGAGTGCATGATAGAACTCTTCGCTGCACCGGTATCCAAAAGAAAAGGCGCTACCACACCCGATGTAACTACTGCAACATAAGGCCCACTCTGATCTACTGGAACTGACACTACTCCCTCTCTTTGTCCATGGCTATCCTAGCAATCATTATAATCAGCATTCTCACTCTCAACATAATAGTCCTCAGCATAGTACTGAGTCGACTGACCAGACGCAATGTTCTGTTGATCAAAACAATTCATAGAATTTTGTGGGGGAAAGGAACGTTCGTTCTGAGGAAACGCACCACGTCCTCTACCCCTTGACACTTGCTGAAAACCACCACGGCCTCTCGGTCCGGCATACCACTCGCACGCTGTCGCAAAACAGGGCACTCATTTTTATAATGACCTTCCTCCCTACAATACGCACACTGATTCAAACCCAAAGGTGGTCTTGGAGGAAAATACCCAACGTTCTGTTGCGGTCTCTGAAATGGCGGAGGTTGCTGAAACTGTGGACGTTGCTGTGATTCTTGCTGATTCGGGCGAGGTAGATACGCCTGCTGCAAAAGAACCTTTGTCTTTAAGTCTTTTGTCTTCTTCTCTACTTTTTCTTTCTCGTCCTTATCCCTATTCTCATAGTACTGTGCAGTTGCAAATATCTGGGCCGACGAAGAAACAGCCCAAGAACTTTCAGAATCTTTCAACTTATTACACAGTTCAGGCCGTAAGTTAAAGACAAACTTATCTACGAACAATCTTTGCCCACCTTCCGTACTCATATCCTGACCACTGTGGTCTATAAATGTCTCTTCAAATCTAGTGAAGAAATCAGATACACTCTCGTCCTTTTTTTGCTTGCATGCTGTTATCTTATCCCAATTCACTCGTAAAGCAGGCATCATTGTCTTCATTAAATTAATAAATCTAACAGACAAATCCGTAACCAAAGGTTCAGGTTTAGCACCTCCCTGTTGTCTACCATCTGCAGCAATAATATTCGCCCAAGTATCTCCTAATTCTGCCGCATGATTCTCATGACGAATCTTCGCCCACAAAGGTTGCGGAACTACATTACCCATCAACATGTCGATGTCGGCTAAATTCATAATACACGCATCTACTGTCTGGGACAATTATTTGTATTAACCAGCAGGATTCTTACGAGGGTCAGGTAAGGTCTGCTTAAGAGCCAAGACCTCTACTCTCTTCCAAGGGACATGTACCCATACTCGCTGAAAATGAGCCGGTACGGCATCAATGTTATGAGCGGCATCAGCCTGAATTGCTTCTTTCCATACAGGAGGAACCTCTCTCATGGGATACTGTCTCGCTTTTCTCCTAACAGAGGAATCAGGTTCGTGCAATGTCTGAGGCGGAAGGCTAGATCTAAAAGCCAGTATCGTCTCTACGGCATCTGTAATATCAGATTCCACTATCATCCCTTTAGCGAAATCCGACTGAACATCAAGTAGTTCCTGCGGGATCAAACCCAAATCATTATCTTCCCATTCCTGACGCAGAAACATACACATCATATTAAAAACATACCTCTGCTTAGTCGGTTCCCACTGAAAGAAAACATCCATAACCGCTGGCAAACTATACCTTGAGGCATTCATAATCCATTTACGAGCTAACAAATCCAATACAGCCCGTTCCTCGGAACTAGGAAGCTGACTACGACTCTGCTTACGTTCCGAAACAGGGGTCATATTCAATGACCCAAACAATGGAGACAATAAACTAGAAACAGTCTATGTCATTCGTTTTCGAACAGAAGGAGAAGAAGCAGACATAGGAACAGGAGAATAAGTATTTTGAGGCAAGGAAGGTGTAGGAACAAGAACAGTAGGAGTCTCAGATGCAGAAGTGGAAGGCAAAAGAGTTTGAGGCAAAGCTGGTAGCAAAGCTTGCGACCCTAGAGCAGGTTGCGCAGAAGGAGGTAAAGCCATCTGTGGAGTACCGGGTGGCTGAACAACAGCAGATGGTTGAACAACAAAGGGTGGAACAACCGGAGGTAATAGAGGTGCAGTAACACCCTGCACATAAGGAGGTGGTAATCTCAGCAAATGAGACATCAAAGGATCTTTTTCAAGATCTTCAATCGCTTTCGGAGGAGGAGACGGCAAGGCCGGATAACATTTATCTATGGCCATACAATGCTGCCTATCTGAAAATTCACTCGCTCGCTCCTCTCCATCATCCCTATACTGCCTAGCAGCTTGTAGTACTGACATATTCTTATCTTTCCTATCTCGTTTAGCTTGCCTAATTTCTCTCTGTTTGGCTTCTTTACGCCAAGGGCGAAAGGAGTCAAACATTGCCGGCCGGGCTTTCTTCCTAAACAATTTTGTTTCTAGATTATCTAAAATCTCAGTATCAAAACTACCATATTGGGGCCATCGTAAAACCCCATCTTTCCTGATATAACGGACCCATACTTCATTAAACGTAATGGGACCCACGCCGTGTTTAGAATAGAGCTCATAAGTCGGAGTTCCAACTGGAGGTATCGGACATGAATCCTCCAATCGGGAATCCCAATTACAACCACAACAGAATATTCTCCTAATTTTGCTAAGACTAGGCATCTTTGCTAAATAATCTAGGGCCAGATGTAGGTAATTTTATTTTACCACTTCTTAAATACCGAATCATACCGATTCGGTATTTAAGAAGTGGTAAAATAGAAGGAGGGAGATGTAGGTAAATCCAGATGTGGATTTACCGAATCGGAAATATTCAGTATTTACCGATTCGGTAAATACCGATTGGGTAATGCCCATTCATTCCTATGGGCTTTGAAGCCCATAGGAATGAATGGGCATTACCCAATCGGTATTTACCGATTCGGTAAATACCGAATTTCACAAGGGTGCAGGGGGTGTCACTTTGACACCCTCTAGCACCCCCAAAACAGGTTCGGGTGCCATGTGGCAGGCATACCTGCCCTAAGGGCAGGTCTGCCTGTCATATGGCACAGGTGTGCATGCACACATGTGCATGCACACCGGAATCGGTACTTTACCATCAAATAGGATTTGATGGTAAAATACCGATTTTTTAATGCTTGTGGGACTCAGAAGAGTCCCACCTACATATCAATTCTACCGAATCGGTAAAAATACCGACTCGGTATTTTACAGATTCGGTAAATTTACCGATCGGTAAATTTACCGATTCTGTAAAATACAGGGCCCTACATCTCAAATTGCACTTACCGGTCGGTAACGGCCGAATTCGGCCGTTACCGACCGGTAAATGCCTACCTACATCTGGCCCCTAGTTTCAAACTTCAAGGGATTATCTACAACGATAGTCTCGCAAATATACGTGTCCCTCGGCTTTGGAAATTGCCATTTTCAAATCAAAACTAAGGACCAAACAAACTAAGAACTGGGAGCGACCCACTTATACTTAACTGAGGTATCAGTCACGTCACCAGAAGACCCGTCTATCGTCTCGCCTTACAAAGCTGCACAAAGGGGGTCCAAGACAGGGCGACAGTCTGGGCAGCGGTCCTTCGTAGCCGTCTAGAAAGAGGGAAACCTCGCAGCAAAAACCTTCAGTCCACGTTCGACATACCGGGGTCGATGAAGTGAGGGCCCTCTTCCGCTTGACGTCGCCCACGTTGGGCGCCAACTGAAGAACCGGGTTATTTAACCCCTTCGACGCTCATGACGAGCTCAGCTCGTCAGGGAGTTTCCATTGATTTCAATGGAAAGTGGTTGTAAATCTTTCCAGGGCCTTAGCATCCAAGTGGTTAAGACC
Organism: Lissotriton helveticus; assembly: GCF_964261635.1. Taxonomy (NCBI): domain Eukaryota; kingdom Metazoa; phylum Chordata; class Amphibia; order Caudata; family Salamandridae; genus Lissotriton; species Lissotriton helveticus. The sequence goes on along the minus strand of NC_136057.1, from coordinate 1,631,267,363 downwards.
CAGCGGCGCCAGGGGCACTCCCAAAGTCTTCGGGTTCACCTGTCTTAGAGTACAGAGACACGGGACTCTTCGTGGTGACGTCAAAGATCGAATTTATTGGCTGCAGCCAGTAACAGAAGTCCTAGAAATCATCACGGTATGAGTTCTCAGGAGACTGCTCAATTTTACAAAGCAAGTCATCCCTTTTTATGCCAACAATCACATTCCAGACAAATACCTTACATTTACAAACTGTCCAATCACATGTATCCACACCCAAAGTATAGCATGACGGTAAAACCCACTTTTCAATTACCCGGCCCATGATCAATCATCGGACAAACCCAACATTCTTTTTAAGACAGGCTGAACGAACCCATAATAAAAAGGACCACAACCCATATCATAAATAGACCATAAAGAAAGAAACAGAAACAGGTGGGAGAAGGATAAGACATATTTGTGTGTGGTAAAACTTTACGATGTCCTGTGCTTTGATCCTCAATCTTGATCAGCTACTGGGCAAGAACTGGCTCAGCAAGGTCGGCTTCAGGTAACAGGGTCAGTTCACTCAGGTCATTCAGAAGTCAGCTAAAGTGTACGTGTACTAAAGACTCGTTCGGCCGCAGTCATCGGCCCATGTGAGGGCAACCACAAAATGGCTGCCATACACAAAATGGAAACCAAGGGTTAGAACAAATCTTCGATTACACTGCGAATCCTTGTATGTAACGTAGCGAAATCACTCGTACTTGCCGAACTCATTGGTTACGGTTCCTTGTTACCCAAATCGTAACGGAACCATGACATTTAGAACACGGGTTCAGAATTCACGGAACCTCAATTCTAATCAGCAGTCGTGTTCAAAAACTGAGAAATCCCCATAGACATAACATTGGAAAAAACATGTTTTTTGGACCTCCCTTTTTTCTTGCCCCCTTCCCCCCCTCCCCTGACTGATCGCCCCAAAACTTTCAACAGAGCAGCAGTACAAAAAGTAGACATTTTTTCAAAATTTCGTGAAGACTCGGCAAGCGCCACCAAGTTATTGACGAAACAAAAAACTCTTTTCTATGGAAACTTTAGTCCTAACTAGAACTACCTACTGCAGACAGCCAGTGGGATATCTATCTATCTATCTCTCTCTCTATATATATATATATATATATATATATATATATATCTCTATATATATATATCTATATATATATATATATATATATATATATATATATATATATCCTCTACACTGACCCTCCTCTGCCCTTCGTCTCCCATCTGTTGCTCAGCTTCAGCTTGCATGCAGCCGAGGTCAACCTGCTCTGCGTGGAACATATAACTTATTTAACCCATATACCTTTAAATTCTTCGATTGATTGTTAATAGGAGCTTTGTCACAAAAACGGGGACATGCATTTAAAATTATGGAAATCACCAGAACAGCCCTCTGAAAACAGGGATTGTCCTGTGAATTCCGATATGTCTGATCACCGTAAGTTAAGCTTTCCACAAAATGCTAGTTTGAACCACTCGCAACCGGGCTTTAAGTGAGCCGGGTCTCACTGGGTCTGAGCATCGGCAGTTTTTTTAAGGAGGCCTCGAAACGGGTCTCTTTCGGGCTCTGTTTTGTGCTCTGGCACAGGCGGTCTGTTTTTTTTTCCTCGGACTGCAGTGACAGCAGGCACATCCATGTGTGCGTGGTGAGCGTTGTAAAGGAAGGGAAATCCTTTAAAGAGAGTCATTTTCTCTCTGGATTTCCCTTCTCTTTTTGAAACTCAGGAGCAGCAACAGGCCCTGTTCCAGGAATTTTTATTTGGGTGGGCCAAGGGTGCATTCGGGTGGGCCACTGCGGGCTCAATTTGTCGCATATATGTATAGGCAGGCCTACTTCCGGGCCCTCCTTTACCTCTTCTTAGTCTTACAAGGCGCAGTAAAACTCACTCTTTTCCAAATCTCTTTTTAATGTTATCACTCTCAAAAAGCGTTTTTTCCATGTAATGTTCCTTTGATGGGAAGAGGAGGTTTCTGAGGTGGCAGTATCAGGCAAGTGACACTTCTCGTGCTCCCTTAGTGCGAGCCTTCAGGGAGAATCTCTCTTCATTACTACCTCCACCTGACCACGGACTCTGCAGCACACTCCCTTACAGGCTTGATTATCCACGACTCCTCTCCAGTGCACCTTATCTCACAGATGGCCTTCGGCCCCAGCCGTATATCAGGCACCATCGGGCTCCACTTTCATTTTTCCCCGGTAAAAACATTAGTAAAATCACCTTCAAACTTAAAACATTGAATATAGTAGTAAATATGATTAGCACGCACTTTAGTATGTGCCACAGAAGCCCTTATGACCCGACTGCTAATTAACCCTTTAATTTCCGCCGCGATGCTGGCGAAATAACAGGTGGGCGTGGTTCGGACGGCCCCAGCCGTCCTCCGCACACGCCCACCGTAACGTCGGACAGCCCCCGGCCGTCCGACGCATCCAAGGGGTTAAATAAACAAAAACAGAAAGTCCGGCTTCAGAGCTGATGCGAAAGTCTATTTTGGCGCCGTATTAATAACCTCTTTCTCCGTAAATACCTTTACTCCCACCTTCTAACAGTGCCCCCTCATCTCCCAACGGCCCCCTCTATTGACTTCTTCCTGGGATTCCCTCACTGCCACCCTCCACCAGTGCCCCTCATCGCTCCATAGCCCCTCCCACAATCTCTTCCTCGGATTCCCTCACTGCCACCCTCCAACAGTGCCCCTCATCTCTCTATGTAGCCCCTCCCACTACCTCCTCCTCGGATTCCCTCACTGCCACCCTCCAACAGTGCCCCTTATCTGTACGTAGCCCCTCGCTCATGTACATTCCATTTGTTGTATAGCGCTACTCATATCAGTGTAGTGTGTGTCAGTACTTTACACAACGTCATATAAGCCAACGAGGATTACAAGTTGTATGAATCACATGTCATCCATACTGGTGGGCAGGCTATTTTAAGAGGGTTTGGTCTGGGGAAACAGAACCTTAGGATTTAAAGAGTATTCCATGGGGGTCAGCTTTACTGATAAAAATGTTTATCTGCCCAAACATACTCATTTTAGCAACATTAGAATAATGGAAGACTGGGTAAGTTCTAACTATATCACAAAACAAAAAAAGCGAAGTTCTAACTATACCATTTATGTTTGTATGCAGCTATTTGATGACAGTTTATTGGTTACTGTCCTATGTTAGGATTGTAACTTCTGAACTGCAAGTAACGCAAAGATCTATGTGACAAAGGCAGTAACCCACTGAGCTATCCAGGGATTTAAATGGGCCGGGTCTCACTGGGTCTGAGCACCGGCAGTTTTTTTAAGGGGGTCTCGAAAGAGGTCTCTATCGGGCTCTGTTTTGTGCGCTGGTCACAGGTAGTCCGTTTTTTTCCGAACTGCAGTGACAGCAGTCTGCTGTCACAGCAGTCAGGAAAAAAGTATCAGGGCACAAACCGGAGCCCAATACAGACCTGTTTCGAGACAGCAGGCACATTGGTGTACCCTGTTCACACTACTCACAAGTAGAAAGTTACGGCATGAAGCCATGCCAGGTGAGGGTTGTAGGGGGAAGGGAAATCCTTTAAAGAAAGTCATTTTCTCTCTGGATTTCCTTTCTCTTTTTGAAACTCAGGAGCAGCAACAATGTTGTGATGTCACGGGTGCTTTAAGTGGAAGCTTTTGCAATATTATATACAAGCCATAGTTGCTATTTTTATCTTATACAACTAACAACTATTGACAAAGCCAATAGTTCTGACTTGTAGGTATGATGTTACTTGTTGTATCATATACCTGGATGCAATGACAGAAACAGCAAAATATAAGTCGGGCCGCACGCTGCTAAACACAGATTGTTAACATACTGTTTTTAAGCCACGTCCTCAATTACATTGGTCATGCCCCTTTGAGAGACCCCCCAGTTTATTCATCCCACTTAAAGCCCTGGAGCTATCCACATAAAATACAGTTCATCAGCATTTAAAAACTAACAGACAAATGATTGCTCTCCAGCAGCTTCATTAATCAGCAGCGCTATCCGGGCACTTTGTATTATTATTGTTGTCCTGCATTGGCCACGATAATGATAAAAACTGTTTAAATGAAACACACACGAAATATGTGGCCTGCTGGACCTGTGCAGATTTTAAAAATAAAAAAATGTTGTAACACATTCTCTTGCCCACTCCATTAGTCAAACTTTGTGTCACAGCCGCTGCAGGGGTCAGGAAAGGTGAATAGAAATAAACAAACTTCTTTTCTCCTGCACTGCATAGAAAAAGAAATATCAACGCAGCAGGACAGTAGGCAAAGGTATCCAAAGGTTACCAACGTCAAAGAAAGGATTTGTCACCTTTCACCTTGCAGAGACGAAGGGGTGAAAAAATAAACAAAGCCTCATTAACATGTAAATGGTCTTTAAAGACCTGTGAAGTGGGGGCTGCGATGATCTCTAAAACTGTGTGTGTGCGCGCGCCCCTCGGCCCGGGCTGACACACGCGACGGCGGAGGGTTGAAGCACTTTGAGCCCAAAGGCGTTGGCGCCTGCCTTCTAGCCCTCACTGCGAGGGCCAAGGATCCTGTTTGGGTGGGCCAGGCTCATGTTTGGGTGGGCCTGGCCCACCCGGCCCACTCGCTAGAACCGGGCCTGAGCAGCAACATCGTCATGGTGTCACCAGGGCTTTAAATGGAAGTTTTTTCAATATTATATACAAGCCATAGTTGCTGCTTATTTATCTTATGCAACTAGCAACCATTGACAAAGCCAATAGTCCTCACTTGTTGGTATGGTGTGACTTGTTGTATCATATATCTGGATGCAATGACAGGAACAGCAAAATACAAGTCGGGCGGCACTCTGTGCTAAACACAGATTTTTAGCTTATGGAGCAGATTTACAAGCCCCTTGCCCCACTTTTGCGTCATTTTTCCCATGTTAAAAATGACGTAAAAGTGGCGCAAGGGGCTTGTAAATCTGCCCCTTTGTGTTTTAAGCCACGCCCTTAATTACATTGACCACGCCCCTTTGAGGGACCCTCCATTGTTTTTCATCCCACTTAATGCCCTGCTCGCAACTGACTTGGTGGTAGCGCACCTGAGCGTATTGCTCTGCAAGGACAGAACACCCATTCGAAAGCTCCTTGCAGGACGCCATCTGCAAGTTTATCTCAGCGTGTGAAATCTCTTCACAACAAAAAAATTGCGAGATCTTACTGTCGCAGTCGGTGTGAGCGTGAGGTAAAACTCGTCAACTCTACCCCAGTCTCCCAGAACCGTGCCCTGCAGGTGTCCAAACGCCGGCTCAAACCAGCCCCTCTCCCCGCCCACGGGCGTTTAATCATCACCACCTTGTTGGAGGTAGGGAGGTCTGATACTTTCAGCTGCGGCCGGCCATTGGTAGAATTAAAAAAGAAAACCGATTAGCACGCGTTTGCAGCAACTTTTAACTCCTCCTCTAGTTCGCGCTACTGCGAGATCACTTACTAAGAAGAATAAGGGGTGTTCAGTCTACAGGGGGAGGTAAGTTTCAATTTAGATTTCTCCTTTTAATACTTAATTTTGAATTGAGGCTGTGTATGCTATTGAGTCACTCGCAACTCTCTTCTTGCTCAGCAGTGACGTGAAGCGCGGACTCTGCGTTAACACTGGACCATTGAACCATTTGGCGCTCGTGACTTTGAAATAGAGTCACATTGGTTGTCGTCACAAAAATGATACCAAGGGCCTGTATGCATATTAAAACACCCTACCAGTATTCTCGCGCTTTCATTCCAACACCAAATGCACTCTGGGACCTATAGTCTTGGATCAATTCGACGAAAACACTCCAAATAAGTGTATCCTGCCTGCATCGAGCGATTTTTTTTTACACTTGAGTTCTCAGTCTGATTTTTGGTGTAACCAGTGCTTTAAAGGGGTCGGTATTGACCGGTATGGAGTACTGGCACTTTTTTATTTTGAGAAAGAGAGTACCGGTGTTCTAACTAGATGATCTCCCCCGTAGGTTTGGTCTCCCCTACATCAGAGGGGCGCTTACAAATACAGCTACAAGCTAACTAGCTCAGCCCCCCCCATCCGTTTGGTCTCCCCCCCCCCCCCACATGGCTTAGAAATACAGCTATAACGTGCTGTGTTGTTTTACGCTCCCCCTACGGGGCTTACAAATACAGCTATAACCTCCTTTGTTGGTGCCTGGCTGTATGTCTATGCCTCTCCTAAAGTGCTATTTGTGCAGGTGCCTGACCGAAAAGTCTTATGGCATGTGTAAAGTTGACAAATATTTACTTTTTTAAGCTATAATTGTGAATCTATTTTCGTATGTTGCATATGCATATGGTAAAGGAATTTTTTTTCACCAATTCTTTGGTTTCTAAAGAATTTTTAGATTTTCCCAAAATGTATTTGTTGTTAGAATAATACCACAATTTTTCATAAATATATGTAGACCTACATACACACACACACATATATATATATATTCACTGAAAAAACCATAGGTTATAGACCATATATAGTTAGGAATTAGCATTTACAAAACCTTGAAAATTCACTGAAAAAACCATAGGTTATAGACCATATATAGTTAGGAATTAGCATTTACTAAACCTTATTTTACTCACACAAAACCATTGAAATTCCATATATAGTTAGTTGCACTAACTATATATCGCGCACCCGCAATCCACTGCTGATGATGTCACATATTACATCATTCATGACATGGTCAGTGACATCACTGATGACATCACTGATGACATCTCAAATGACATCACTGATGACATCACTGATAACAACATCCAGTGATTTTTTGTTTCTATAAAGTTTAAATATGTCTTACATATTGAAGAATGAGTGGATGTGTAAGTGTCTGGACGAAGGATTTAGTAGGTGCATGACTGACTGTATGAGTGAGTGATTAAATGTGTCTCACTGACTGCATGGGTTAGTGACTAAACTGTCTTAATTTGTGCATCATTATGTCTGTTGTTCTGTAAACTGCTGCATGTGTTGATCAGTAGCTATATGAGTAACTATATGGGTTATTGATTGATTGCCCAAGTATTTGTATGGGAGACTGAGTGTGTGTGTGGCTAGCTGGGAGGTGTGTGACTCTGTGCAGATCAATCTGTACTTGTATCAATGATTGTATAAGAAGGTAAGTATGTGTTAGTATATGTTTGAAAATGTAAGGTGCTCTATGTTTAACTGTATAGACAAGAAAATGGAAGTGTCATTGATTCTTTACAGGACTGACTAGGTGTGTGAGTAACTCCATGGATGCGTGGCAGACTGTGAGTGTCTGTATAGGTGTATGAGTGCATATGATAGTGTTGTAAAGATGAGTGATTGTATGTATGAATGATTGTATGGGTGAATGAGTGAAGGTGTGTGTAGACGTAGCAATCAGTGAGTGCGTATGTAGTAACTAGTATTGGTGTGTCAATGGTTTCAAAAATTATACTCTCTTTTTAACACTGGGTGAAACAGAGGTTATATTAAAATGTGAGGAGATGCATTGTATTGTCACATGAATGATATCATCAGTGATGTGGTCATTGATGTCAAATGAGATGTCATCAGTGATGTCATCAGTGATGTCATTTGAGATGTCATCAGTGATGTCATCAGTGATGTCACTGACCATGTCATGAATGATGTAATATGTGACATCATCAGCAGTGGATTGCGGGTGCGCGATATATAGTTAGTGCAACTAACTATATATGGAATTTCAATGGTTTTGTGTGAGTAAAATAAGGTTTAGTAAATGCTAATTCCTAACTATATATGGTCTATAACCTATGGTTTTTTCAGTGAATTTTCAAGGTTTTGTAAATGCTAATTCCTAACTATATATGGTCTATAACCTATGGTTTTTTCAGTGAATTTCATTGGTTTTTTAACAGCTAATATCTGTAGCTGTAAAATTTATTCTTCTTTAAATCCAAAAATATATTTTATATGTTTATGAATAATTATTTTTTTAAATATTTTTTTTTCTTCGTTCCCGCTTCGCGAATCGGGAACCTTACAGTAAAAAAATGTTCAGAAAAATAAAAAAAAAAGTTCTTTTCAGAACTACCTCCCCGTTATTAAAAAATTGGTACAATATTTGGAACTGTGCCAACCTCTATTTCTCTTAGTTCGCTTCCTAGTTCGCTCGCTGGTACGCGAACTGGAAGCGTACCAAAAACAGTAAGTATAAGGGAAGGAAACACACACTTATGTTAAAAGAAAGACAGCTATAGGGGAGTAAACTAGAGATACTATTACCCATAATCCACTACTGATGATGTCACATATTACATCATTCATGACATGCTCAGTGACATCATCAGCAGAGGATTGCGGGTTTTTTGGCAACATGCCTTATCGACGGTTTAATAACGCTGCCTTTTGCTTTATATAAGTTTTCAAATTGTATGAAATATATACCAATAGGTCTTTATGAACCTTTAGGTAGTGCTTTTGTTCATGAGGTCTGGTCGCTTCCATACACATACAGATGTTTCAAAGATGATCAAGAAGTTTATCTGAATGGAGAGGAATGCACTGAGACGCCAGATCATTCACTAATGTGTAGGCACATACAGTTACACGATTCATGCAACAAACACCGACCAAATATGGCTTGCGTGATGCAAGGCACGCCAGTTCCTGCTATCATCCCCACGTTCAAGTTGTTGGAAAATGGTAGTTATTTGATGCTCAATAATGAAGATTGTTCTGAGTTAATTAAAAGTATTCCTTTTATCGTAACAGTAAGTGAACGGGTTATTTGCTGCAGAAATGTTCTATTTCCTCCCACACATGAACATAGGGAGTTTTCAATCTGGCCACAAATACCAACCTTGGGACACGTTTCAACGGCATGACAAGAATAAGAGCTCTTTTGTCTCAGAGAGAGGTGGCCTTGAGTTCGGCCCGTGAAACTTTCGTACTTCACATAGCGAACACCCGTACACAGGTTTGCCTTTCAATTTCAGCAACATGTTTCCGACTATCTTTAACGCATCCTCCACAAAATCCCTGGCACACTTTTTTAAAGTTGTTACCAGTGGTCTCGTGACTTCATTTGAGAAAATCTTTGGAGTCATCCCTGCTCCCTTTCATTCCATTTTCTCCACTCTGGTTCGTGGATTGCATTTTTACTTGCATTACCAGCGGACGCTCTTGTGCTTTTTTACATTTTTAAATATGGATGTCCCTCCTATGCAACCTCCGACCCTGCAGCTGCTGACACTGTTCCGCAATCGCATGCTAGAATATTATGGCACAATGCCGTTGGCGATATTAAGCACGGCATATGGATTATCTTTTCGGTTCTCCTACTTCACCTGTGTCCAGCCTGTATTTCACTGCCTGACCTGTGATTTCGATTGGGCCATTGATTTGTGTCTCTGCAGACCGGTTTCTCCTGACGTCGACTTTAATCAGCTGATGACTCCTATCATTACTCACGAGTTGATTTGTCCTGGCGAAAGGATTATGGCTGTGGCATTGATGCATGGACTACTTGGTCCCTGGAATTTACTGGCGGCAGCACAGTCTTTCTTGGAACACAGCTTTCTTGAAAACCCACCGAGCTGTCCTCTGATGGTGATAGAGGATCCGGTGCTGGGAGAGCACGTATGTTCTTTTCCGCTTTTAAATTGGATGGCTGAACTGTTTTCGGATGAAGACGGTGACTTCCTGTTGGAGGCTGTTGCAGCTTATTTTGCATACACAGTTATGTCATAGACCTTTTTCATGTTTCATATGCTGAGTACTAGCATTTCATTGACAATTCATTGACTTAATTGTCAAGTTTTTATTATTTACCTTGCCTATTGGCTTAAGACTCGATAAAGTACTTGGCTGTTTTATTTTTCTTTAGCATTGAATTTTCCTAGTTTTTAATGCTTTACCTTGCGGACCGTCCACATATAAACTTGCAATCTGCTCTCATGAGATGGCACTTCTATTATCTTATTCAGTTCGTTTCCGGATCATGAGGAGGTGTCATCTAGGTCCTGGATATCTTTACACCGTGTTAAGTTAGCATGGGCTCATTACCGGTTTAAACGCCATTTTTCCTTTTTTGCAACTTCTGCACACGACATTTAGTTGTTGCTTTAGCTTTCCACCTAGTAGTTCATCGTGGTTTACATGAGAATAATATGTTATTGGTCTACTATCTGCTTTACTTGTTAAACTATATCTGTACAGCGAGTGCTAAAGTTTCAAGAACAACACGGTACAGAATTGTTATGAGGTCTGATCTCCACGACTTCATACTCATAACATAAGTGCAACTTCTGCCAATTCTGGGCATGAGGCGGGTTTTATATTGCTTTGCCGAACACACATACACAACAGTTGATGCGGTTCACATGAAGAGAGAGCTGGTGTATGCTGATGTGATTCCTTCAAATCTAAGACACTAAAGTATGGGCACGCCCTAAACCAACACAAAGAGACCTTCTTAGCAAATAATATAATATGTGTATTAGGGAGGGTGAGATATAAGCAGCCGCGGGCCGTGGAGGGAGTTACGGTGAGGCAGGGAGGCGGGGAGGGGGAGAAGCAGGGTGGAGCCCTCTCTACCTTGCCCCTCCCCCTCCCCGCCTCCCTGCCCCACCGTAACTCCCTCCACGGCCCGCGGCTGCTTATAAGTGTTGCTAACTCTTATTCATTTACAGCATGTTAACATACTGTCACCATTCGCTTTTTATGTACTAGTAACTATGCTGGTAATTTTGCTACTGATAATATGTGTACTTGTATTCTCCACCCTGCTTCTCCCCCTCCCCGCCTCCCTGCCTCACCGTAACTCCCTCCACGGCCCGCGGCTGCTTATAAGTGTTGCTAACTCTTATTCATTTACAGCATGTTAACATACTATCACCATTCACTTTTTATGTACTAGTAACTATGCTGGTAATTTTGCTACTGATAATATGTGTACTTTTATTATCTAAGGTACTACGCCTGAGAAGACGGCATTAGTAAATAAACATTTCAAATACACATGTGTTCTTCTTAACTCCATGTTCTGGTTTCTAAGAAATATATAACGACCGACTGTTCATGAGTTCCACGTATCCTGAGGTACTATAAGTTCATATTCTGGATTGTCTAAACATTGAGAGTTTGTTATATCCAATGTGACACTGTACCTAGCTTGCTAAATAGTTTTTGATTACTAACGTGAGTTTTGGGACACCCTAATTCGCCGAGGTTCCAATCCTCTGTCCACAGTTCTGTGTGAGAACAGAAACCCTGCGACAGGGGCACCCCCGACCCTTGCTGGACCTTCATCACACTTGCGATACAACTCCAGCAATGCGCCACCTTTACGGCACAGATACATCACGCATCTGTGCTGTTTTTGCCCCGTGATGCGCCGCATTGTAAATGCAGCACACCATAGGTGACGGAACAGCGGCACAGAATGACTAACACATCCCTGGTGATGCGCCAGTCATCATAAATCTATCCCTATGCTTCTTATCTTGTTAGAGATGAACCGCCATATGTATCATCAAAGTTATTTGCATTTCCTAAATAGCGAACTTTAAGGAATAAATAGCGATTCTTTACCATTCCTAGTTTGCGATGAGCTATTTGCTAATTAGCCGAATGTAGCCCAATGAAGCCCAATGTAGCCCAATGTAGCCCAAAGATGGCCGCCAGACACACAAAAAAACAAATGTAGCCCAAATATCAGCCAGATGTAGCCCAACTATAGCCCAGTGACAGAATGACCAATCAGCTTCGCAAACCTCCGTTACGCGAAGCGGAGCGCTGTTACAGATATATATCTTTTTTTGAACGTTAATTTCTCAAAATCCACTGGAGCACATATATTGAGACCTAGCAAAGGCACATCGGGCTACCAGTCCCTAATATTTTGCCAAGTTTCGTGCAAATCCATTCAGCCGTTCAATTATTATTTTTATTATTTTTTTTTTCCCCGCGGGGCCCTTTTAAAACCTCCACATCAAACCTAGGGGGTCAGCGAGGATCTACTATGCCCCCTTATAGTTATTTCCCCCTTTGTTTTGACCTCCTCTTGTCTCTCGATCCTACCGAGAGACAAGATGGCGGCCGCTACGGACTGTTTGGAATGTTGACAGACGCCGGAGAACCAATCAGCTTCGCTTCACAAAGCTCCGTTGCGCGAAAAGTCCGCGAACCAGAGCGCTAACCGGTCCGCTGTTACAGATATATATCTTTTTTTAAACGTTAATTTCTCAAAATCCACTGGAGCACATATATTGAGACCTACAAAAGGCACATCGGGCTACCAGTCCCTACAATTTTGCCAAGTTTCGTGCAAATCCATTCAGCCGTTCGGGCTAAAAGTGAGGCCAACCGCCCTATGGAAAACTCAATGTTAAAAACACGTTTTGGGACCCCCCTTTTTTCTCGGCCCCCACTGGACGAACCCCCCCCAAATTTTCAAGGGCTGCTCAGAAACAAAATGTGCCATTTTCCTGAAAATTTCAGCCAATTCCGTCCACAAACGCCAAAGTTATTAGACATAGAATTTTCAAAAAACCCATAGAGAAAAAATCCTAACTATATATACCTACTGGCGACCGCCAGTAGGTAATATATATATATACTTATAACAATGAGAAAGATGAATCCAGTAAAGTATAATTAATATGCTATTTGTTGATAAATTCAGTACTCCTAGGTTTGCGCTCCACTGCCTTCAACCTATGTGCTCCATCAACTAAGGAGGGGGCTTTCAAACTGTACAACTACATGTCTGAATCATGGTTGCATCTTCTGTTTTCTTCCCCCGACCTTGGCGCTCCCATAAGACTTCTTTTAAAACCCTTATATTTAAAAAGGGGCATCAGTCAATCAATCAATGGTTACTCACCCGCAAGAGTCTCAAGGCGCGGGGGGGAGGGAAAGGCCGCTCTGGTGAGTCGAAGAGCCAGGTTTTGAGGGCCCACCTGAACAAGTGCAGGGTTGGAGAGCGTCGGATGTTTACCGGGAGTGTGTTCCAGATTATGGCTGTGGTGTAGGAGAAGGCCCTGCTGCCTGTTCTGCTTCTGTGGATGCGGAGGACCACTGCCAGGGCGAGGTCAGCAGAGCGGAGGTTCCTCTTGGAGGCATGGAAACATATTCGGTCGTTGAGGTATTTGGGTCCGATGTCATTGAGGGATTTGTAGGCGTGGGTGAGGAGTTTGTAGGTGACCCTCTTCTTGATGGGGAGCCAGTGGAGTTCTCGCAAGTGTTGGGTCATATGTCGCGGCGTTGTGTCCTTAGGATGAGCCTGACGGTCGCGTTTTGAATGGTTTGGAGCTTGCGTAGGAGGGTTTTGTTGATTCCGGCGTAGAGGGCGTTGCCGTAGTCTAGTCTGCTTGTGATGAGTGTGTGGGTGACGGTCTTTCTACAGTCGGGGGGGATCCATTTGAAGGTCTTTCGGAGGATTTCGAGGCAGTTGAAACTGGTGAAGATAGCGTTGATTTGGCGGTTCATGGAGAGGGAGGAGTAGAAGATTATGCCGAGGTTCCGAGCGTGGTCTGTCGCGGTGGGTGGGGACCCGAGGGCGATAAGCCACCAGGAGGTGTCCCAGGTGGAGGGGGAGGGTCCAAGGATGAGGACCTTGGTCTTCTCGGAGTTGAGCTTGAGGCAGCTGTCCTTCATCCAGGTCGCCACGTTTCTCATTTCTTCCTGGAAGCTGAGTCTGGTGTTTTCGGGGTTCTTGGTGAGGGAGAGGATGAGCTGGGTGTTGTCAGCGTAGGATATGATGCTGAGCCAGTGCTGTCTGACGATGGGGGCCATGTAGATGTTGGTGAGAGTCGGGTTTAGCAACGATCCTTGGGGGACTCTGCATATGATGTCAGTGGGGTCAGAGAGGAAGGGGGGGAGCCTGAGCCTCTGGGTTCTGCCGGAGGGGAAGGATCAGATCCAGTCGAGGGCATGCCCCTCTATTCCCGCATTGTGGAGCTTGTTGGCTAGTGAACGGTGTGAGACAGTGTTGAATGCTGCGGATAGGTCTAGGAGGATGAGGGCTGAGGTGTAACCCTGGTCGAGCAACATGCGGATGTCATCGGTGGCGGCGAGGAGGGCGGTCTCGGAGCTGTGGTTCCTGCGGAAGCCTGACTGGGAGATGTCCAGCATGCAGTTTTCTTTGATGAAGGTGGTCAGTTGGGCGGTTACAAGCCTTTCGGTGACTTTGGCTGCAAAAGGAAGGAGAGAGATGGGCCAGTAGTTCAGGTCTGTAGGGTCAGCCGTTGGTTTCTTGAGGAGGGGATTCACCTCAGCGCGTTTCCAGTCGATGGGGTAGGTGCCGGATGCAAGGGAGGAGTTGATGGCATGCGCTAGTTCGGGAGCGATGGTAGTGGCGGCTCTTTTGGAAGATGTGCGGGGGCAGGGGTCCATTGGGGCTCCTGAGTGAGTTTTCTTCATGGTTGAGGAGATGAGTTCGACGGAAGTGGTGTCCCAGGTGGTGATGGGAGGCTTCTAAGCGGTTGTGGGTAGAGCGGCGCTATCTTCTGTTGGCTCGCTGAATTTATCGTAGAGGGCCATGATCTTCAGGTAGAAATAGGAGCTGAGTCTATTGCAGAGTTCCTAGGTGGGTGCGATGTCTGTGGCTTCGCAGGCTGGTTTAGCGAACTGGTGAATGACGTTGAACATTTCCCTTGTGTTGGATGCGTTGGTCTTGGTTTTTTCACTGATGAAGGTTCTGTTGGTGCCCCTTATAAGCTGGTGGTAGTCTTTTATGGCGTTCTTGTGGTTGTTGTGGCCTTCTGTGGTCTTCCGGTACCGCCAGGTTTTTTCAAGACGTCTGCAGGTGCGTCTGGCTTCTTGGAGATCGGTGGTGAACCAGGCAGCCTTGGGAGGGCGTAGTTTGGCAGTCTGTCGGAGAGGTGCCAGCTTGTCGGTGCAGCTGGCGATCCAGTGGTGGAATTCCCTGGCTGCAGCGTTGGTGTCGGTGGTGGCCTGGGGGGGGGGGGGGGATTTGGAGGAGGGTGGAGTTCAGGAGTTCCTCAGTGACTTTACTCCAGTTCCGTCGAGGCGGGCGCGGGGCGGGTTTGGGTGCGGTGCTGGAGTTGAAAGTGAATGGACGCAGTGGTGGTCTGTCCAGGAGGGCCGGGTGGTGTGGCTGAAGCAGATTGTTGATCCTTCAGCGACGATGGCGTCGAGGGTGTGCCCTGCTTTGTGGGTGGGGGTGTTCACGAGCTGTTTTAGTCCCATGTTGGCGAGGTTCTTGAGGAGAGCGGTGGAGTTGGGGTCCTGGCTGTTCTCGAGGTGGAAGTTCAGGTCTCCGAGCAGTATGAAGTCCGTGGAGGTGATAGCGTGGGCTGCGGTGAGCTCGGTGATGGTGATAGTGGGCTGGGCGCGGGGTCCTGGTGGTCTGTAGATGAGTGTGCCCCGTAGCGTCGTCCTAGGGTTGGTCTGGATCTGGAAGTGGAGGTTTCTCGAGCTGGAGGTGGAGAGTCGGAGGGTGGTTTTGTGTGCGATGGTGAGTGCTCCCCCCGGGCGGTGTGGGCGGTCCCTTCCCTGTAACTTGTAGCCGTCAGGGATAGCTGTGGCAATGTCGGGCCGGAGGTGGCATTGGTCCAAGTTTCAGTGAAGAAAGCGACGTAGGGCGCAAGTGTGTCGATCATGTCCCATATCTCTATGGCGTGGCTTGAAGGGAGCGCACGTTGAGAAGGATGCAGTTCAGTGTGTTGGTGGATTTTATGATTGACGGTCCTCTGGTGGCTGTTGGTGTAGTGTGTGTGGTGAATGAGCTATGGCAGTGTCTGCATGAAAAGTGTCCTTGGGTGTTATCGGGCGAGGCTCGTACGCAGACTGCGAGGTGCCTGGGCTTGAGTGCGAGGAGACTGGCGGCATTGTACCGATGGAGAACAGGAGAACCAGGGTTCCTGGAGCTGGTCTCGGTCGGATCGCGGACGGGCGCATACAGGCTTGCCTTAGACATGCCTTTGGTGTGCCAGCGGTCGCCGTTATGTAGGGGAGGGAGGTGGGATTCAAGGAGGAGGCGGGAGAGTGGCTGGACGGGGGCGGGGCTAAGAGGAGGAGGGGAGCGCCGGGAGGCGGGAACTGCTAAATGCGCTGAACAGAATGGTCAGAAGCCTAAAACCTGAAAGAAAACGAGACCAGTACATAAAAACCAAATAAGTGGCACACATCGCTTAATGGGTGGTGAGACTTCCGCGTGCACAACAACCTGTGGCAGAGTCGGGCGCGGGGCTCAAACTCTGCTGCTGGGGCTCCTGGTGGCAATTAACTACTGGCGGAGCTGCCAGGGAGAGTGCTGCCTGGTCCGAGGTCAAGGCGAACACACCCATCAGTACATCTTGTGAGGCATTGGCTCTCTGCTTTACTTCCCTAGATATTCAAGGGCTTGCAAGGTCTGGAAAATATGTGAGACTCCTGGGTAATCTGCTTTCTCCCTCTTCTGTCCGCACCCTATCAGTCCCCCCCCCCCCCCCCCCCCCCCAACTCATCACTGACTTTATTTGCACTTTGCCATAGCGTCTCTGTACAAAATTATTTTCTCCTTGGTTTTGGAACCCAGTCACAAGATTACAATAGTAACTACAATACTGCCTCGACACTTATATATGTATGAATTTAAATATTGATAGTTTGCTTTGTTTATGCTTTTTAACGTTGTAACAGTGCTATGATATTTTATTGCATTGGTTTTAATTAACTGTGCTAACTTAATAAACTAGAGTGCCATTAATTTGATCAATGTAATTTGTTTTAATGCACTTTATAAGTCTAGCGTGAAGCACTATGTACAGATTGTAGCAGTTGTATTTTAACCCCTTTGCTGCTAGGTCCTTTCCCACCCCACCTCCCCCCTGTGCTCAGCATTATTTTGTTTCTTTGTGGCAGTTTGCACTTAGGCCCCTGTAACTTTTTGTCCACATAAGGTTTTAATGTTACATTTGTGCCCTTATTCCCAACACCCTGATGATTTTAAAGGTACCCAGTGTTTGTGTATTCCCCTGGAAAAGACATAGAAATTTGAAAAAATACTTAAAATATTAGCCTTTTTCTAAAAACAATTGTTCTAAATTCCTGCAGTAGAAAGCGTCTGGTTTGTTTCTTGTAAATGGCATCAACAAAGCCTTTGTGGTGATGATGAAATCCCCATCATCTCAGATTTCTGGGGCAAGTAGACTCTTGACAGTAAACCAAAAATTTTTATGAAGTTTTTCTTTTTTATTGTGACATAGAATTTTTTCTTTCAACCTCCTTCCAGTTTCAAAACCATAATGGATACCAGAAAACTATACATGTTTGACAACTAGACAAAAATTTGAATTCAGTAATGGGGGCATATGTCTAAATCCTTTAACGATTTCCTATATAAATTTACATTTGACAATAGTAAATATTGCACTAAAGTATTAAAAAAATAGCAATTTGTGATAACGTTTTCACCTGTAATTTTTGTAATTTTGCCAAATAATATAACATTGAATAGGCAGGATCCTTCTTGTTTTGGGATATATAGGACTTATTGGTTCACCAAGAACCAGAGCAACTCTGATCCAAAAATTGAGCTGCGTATTGCACTGGTTTTTCATTGTGTACTGTGTTTATCGCAATTCATTTGGTAAATATAAACAGAGTAAAATAGGTAAAAAGGAAAGCAATATATTTCTCAAACAAAATATAGAGTTTATAGCAGTGTGTTTTGCATATCTCCAAAATTGTGGCTACCCATGCAAGCATGTGATTTAGATGTAATTTTTTTTTAAATGACTTATTTCCCAATTTTTTACATTAGGAAGGCTTAAATGCAAATAAAGTTAATTGGTAATAACAGTTCTTCTACTATTCTCTTTTTCCCTAAGTCTCCCTATAAAAATGCTACCGTACTTATGTGTGTAGGCCTAGTGTCTGCTGCAGGAATTGGCCAAAATCGCAACGTGGACCCACCACATTTTTAAAATTAAAACTGGCCCTTTTTTTGCCTAGCTATGGATTTTGAATCCTCGCTCTTCTGGCACCTCGCGAAACCTTGCCAACCTATACATTTTTGAAAATTATACATTAAGGGGCCCATTAGGATGGTGGGCGGATCTCCCCCCGCCAGGCCGTCGGTAGCCACCGCCGGCCTGGTGGGGACGATCCGCCTGCCATCCGTGCACAAAGGACCCTCGCCATATTAACATGGCTGGGGGGTCCGCGGTGGACGGAAAAGGGTTTATATGGTGGCGATGTCTATCAGACAACGCCAGCCATATTACAATGGGCATTCCTGAATGCCTTTCTGTGGCGGCAGCATGTGGAGTCTACCTGCGGGGGCCTGTTGCGGGCCCCCAGTGACTCTGGGGGGTTGGGGGTGCACATGGGGGGTACCTATGGTACCCCCCCTTCAGTTCCATGCACAACATGGCAGGCACCGCACGGTGCCTGCCATGTTGTGCATTGAAGTGCACAGCATGCCTTCCTGGCATTGTGGCGGGCGGTGCTGAGTGCACCGCTCACCACAATGTTAGGAATGCTGGATGCGCCCGCCTCAGTGGTGGGCGCATCCTAATGCCAGACACGGAAACCCCGTCCTTATGGCGGGCGGTCCCTATCCACGATGGGATGACGGGCGGACAAAGTCCAACCATCATCCTAATGGGCCCCTAAGGGACCCAAGAGGATGGTGGGAGGACAACCCTAGCGGTGTTGTTACCATCTGCCAGCTATGGGAGGTCCCACGCTGCCAATTTGTATGCGACCACTACCCTGGCGGTCGCATCCCGCATCTTTGATTTTAACTTGTGCGCTGCTGGAAGCAGCACCCACCGCAAAGCCAAAGAGGCACATCGTGCATTGCCATGGACAATGTGGCAGGCATGACGCTGTGCCTGCCTCCTTCTGGAGGGCAATGAGGGCTGGTACTATAGTTACCCCCCAAGTGCAGCCCCCGCCCCTCTTACCCACTTGAGGGCACAAAACGGTCCCCCAAAGCAATTCCTGCCATCACACCATCCTAATATGGATGACTGGGCCTGTTAGGCACCGCCAACATACTAGTTCTGCCCAACTGGCAATCGGAATGATTAACGGCCGGCTGAAAAGTGGTGGTCGCACTTTGTATCCACTGTGAAACTCCCGACATTGTAATATGAAGGGGGGTTTCACTCGTTACGATGTGGTGGCGGTCGCCACCGGCGGCTCAGCGGTGGTGAACGTCACGACATCCTAATAATCCCACAAGGGAAATCCAGTATGGGCTCACTTGTATGGCTCTCTTCAGGTTCTGTGTCTCAGAATCTCTTGCAAACCTCAAACTTCTCAAAAATGTAACACATTTTCCTCTCATTTCTGTGATGGAAATCTGCCTGTATCTACATAATTCTACGCACCCCATATTCCACAAGTCTCCTGATAAAAACTGTAGCTCACTTGTGTGGGTAGACCTAGTGCCTGCAGCAGGAAACGGCCTAAAATGCAATGTGGACTCACCACATCTTGCAGTGAAAACTGACCCTTGTTTTTAAAAAAGCCTAGCTTTGTATTTTACATCCTAGCTCTGCTGTCACCTAGCGAAACCTAGCAAACGTATACATTTTTGACAACTAGACATCCAGGCAAATCCATGATGGGGTGACTTGTATGTCTTTTACCATGTTCTGTTACCCAGAATCCATTTTTAACCTTAAACTGTAAAAAAAAGAAAACAATTTCCATCACTTTCCTGTGATGGAAAGTTCATCAATCTCTGTGGTATAGAGGAGACATCAAAATGACCTATCACAAAACGATCTGTTTTTTAAAGAGTTGCACCTAGGTTTTTGTCCCTGTGCTTAGTGGCCATCTATGGAAGCCTACCAAACCTACACATTTCTGTAAACTAGGCATGTTGGCCAGTACATGGAGGTATGGCTTGCATCTATCCCCCAAAAATTTAACTACCCAGAATTCCGTGCAAACCTCATATTTAGTTTTAAAAATCACATTTTCACATATTTTGTTGGGTATCACCATGCCGGCTTAAATTTCCTACCACACACAGTCTTCCTCAGTCTTCCGAAGAAAATGATACCTAACTTTGTTGAGTGCCCAATACATATTTGGCTCAACATTTTTTTGCCAACTCGAAGTCAGACGGAATGACCGTTTGAATTCCTTTATGACTGCTATCATGAAAATGAGGCACTCATAAAGTAATCTTACAGGCATATTACGATGCAGCTGTAAATGCTCTGATCAAGGGTCGCAGAGTTTTACAGCTGCATCTTAATCATCCCCTTAATAATCTTATATTTTAAAATATTATTATTTAATTCAAAACTTCAACCTGAAATACAGTTTTATACAATACATTATCTTTTTATATTTTCATTTCTTTTCTTTAATTTTTGAACAGTTGTGTATATCTTTTGTTACAAATAATAAGCAACAAATTAACCAAACTAGTTTGAATATATAGTTAAAAATGTATGTATATTATAATATTAATTACTATTTATTGAATATTTTCATTAAACTATTTCATAACCTTTTTTTAGAATTGAATATATTTTTGACATATATTTTTAGAATAATATTGTGTTATATTGACTTCAAAGTTACACATTATTTTTTTTCGAATTTTTATTTGGTGTCCAAGTAGATTTTTTCATCTAGCCTTGTTATTGTTTGTATGCTTTTGGGCAGAGAAGCTTGCATTTGGTAGCTACAGTCATCGGTTAGGGTAAGTTTGTTTTACATTTTTAATTTCAGTTACTTTAATATTAGAGGGGAGGTAGTTAAGTTTTATATATCATTTGTATTGTCCTTTTGATGATTTTGATATGTTGTGTAATACATAGGTACAGTTATATGTTTACTACCAATGATAACCTTTAAGGCTTAGCAATATGTAGTAAATTAGGTGCTCATTATGATAGCCATCACATATAGATTTACCCACCGCCATATTATCATGGCGGAGGGTATCGTGGCAGATGCAAAGTCTGTCCTCTGCTGTTCTGCTGGTGGCAATCGCACCTATTGCCTGGTGGACGGCAAAGGGCCACTAATATGTTGGCGTTGCCTAGCAGGCACCGTCCGCCATATTAGTTTGTTTCCTGTAGGAGGCCTTTCCATGGTGGCGGTGCTGCCATGGAAAGGCTGTTGGCAATTGGGCTTCGGAGCTGGTTGTGGGCCCCTCTTTGTGGGGGGTGGTGGTAGCTGTCAGGCATTTTGTGGTGCCTGACATGTGGTGCAGGGAAATTCGGTGCAAGCACCTTTTAACATTGCGGACGGCGCTGCAGCCCCAGCACTGCCTGCAATGTTAAAGGCCCAGGATGCGTCCGTCAGTTTGGTGGGCGCATCCTGATGGCAGTGGTGGGGGCTGTTGGCATTTGGACTGCTGCATGTCTGGCGGGCGGTACCAATCACCGCTACAGTGGCGGGCGGACAAAGTCCACCCGTCCTCTTAATCAGCCCCATAGTTATGTGTACATTAGTATGTGTGGAGTTATTTTATTTGTTTTAAGTCTCATATGTAGGCCTTCATTATGATCATTGTTTGAAAGTTTCCGACATTAGGTCTGAGGCTTTCTGACTCAAACCATCATCTTCACTTATGACCGGCTGATCATAATACTGCCTGTCTGAAGTGAAACCGGACGCATATTCACACTGGCTTTCGACGGGCTCCAAGAACCTGTTGGCCAAATCTGAACTGGCATGTAATTTATGTGTTTGGCGATTTACGATGCACTGTTTCTGGTAGTGTTTGTTAATATCCTGCTTTCACACATGGAAAGCATGTTTGAAACTTACTTCACCCTGCAGCCTACGGTTAGTGTTTAATGTGATACCTAGGATGCCCACTTGTTGATCCCTGCACTGTGTGGCAAGCACCCTGTATTCCCTGGTACACGGTGCATGGATGAACTTCACCTCCTATTTCCCTATGTGAACTTGAGCTACGGCCAGTTTATGGCTGTGGCACATGTTCCTATTGTGGAATTTGAGAATGCGACCGCACCACACCATGGGGCCTATTATGATTGCGGTTTTCCCGCATCCTCCGGGCCGGCGGAAGCCACCGCCAGCCCGGAGGATGCGGGAAAACCGCCGCGGAGCCTAGAAAGACCCACCGCCAAATTAGGATGGCTGGTGGTTCTTGCAATCAGTCCACAGCTTTTCCGCCGCGGTCGCCTTCCGACCGCAGCGGAAAAGCTTTAACATGGCTGGCGGTGTCTATCAGACACCGCCAGCCATATTAGGATGGTGTAGAATGTATGCTTTTCCACCGTGGAAAAGCATACGGACCTTCACTTCGGGGGCCCGTTGTGGGACCCCTGGGTGAAGGGGGGTGGGGGGTGCACATGGGGGGTACCTATGTTACCCCCCTGCATTTGCGTGAACAAAGCAGCAGGCACCGCGAGGTGCCTGCCGCTTTGTGCACGCAAATGCCGTGCATGCAATTTTTAACATTGCGGCGGGTGCAGCTTGAAGCTGCACCCGTCGCAATGTTGAAGATAGAGGATGTGACCGCCACCCTGGCGGTCACATCCTAATCTGCACGGAGGGAATGCCGCAGCCCATGCGGACGTTCCCTCCTACTCTGGGGTCGCGGACGGACTCAAGTCCGTCCGCGATCCTAATCGACCCCCATGTGTGGTCTTATCGTAATCAGTTGGTTGGGACTGTCGTTTGGAGGTTTGCCGGTCAAGTTTCCGCTATGGTGCCGTACACCATAACAAATCCTCTAATGTTATTAATATATTTACGTGGAGGAGGTATTTCATTTTTAACTGGTTTTATTTTTCCTGATCTTCTGTTACATTGACGATGTGGTTACCATTTGTCAATTAAAAGTGTATTTTATTTTTATAAATTAATAAATATTTCACATTTTCTTGTATTTTTTGATTCCTGAAGCATTTCTTTCTTTTGATCTATTTTTAATGTTTTTTTATCTTTAGATGCTATGGATGATTAGATATTTAACTTTAATTTTTCTCAGTTTTATTTACCCTTTATTCTTTTGCAAATTACAAAATAAAATAACAGCTGAAATAGTGGGCACCCATGCCTTATGCTGCAAGGGACAGCAAAAAAGGTGAATGAGTAGCACCCACAGGTCACTCAGGCCCTAGTAGCACTTTTTATTCACTATTCTTTAAGCAAACTACGACTCTCTTAGATGCATGATATCCATCATCCATAAATGTATGTGCGCTTTATATGTTTTAACCCCTTCTTGCTTTCAAGAGAGACAACCACCTTCTCATCCTCATCGTTCTGGGTCTCCAACTGTAGATGGGAGTTTGTCCTGAATTGATTAGCTGAAGTGTGATTATGTATTAACCCTAGCTTTGGTTGATAAAAAATTATGTCATATAGACCTTCAGTTTATTGTGCAGAACGTTCACTGTGATCTTTATATCTGCGTTTTTGATTGATATTGGTTCTTATTTTGCTAATTGAAGTGGGTCACAACCAGGTTCAGCAAATTAAGGGGTTTTTAGACAGACATATGTCTTTTTAAATTTCGCCCTACCAAAATATTGATTTATAAATATCGTGACTCAGAAATCATGACGTTAAGAATATTGGGTTTAAGAATATCGGTTCTAAAACAAGAAATATTTTAAATAGATTTTATTTTTTTTAAATGTAAAAATGTAAAAAAATGCACTTGTTTTAAAAATTTCTTTTTAAAATTTGTGTTCTGTATTTTAGTAAATATTTTAAAGGTATGTGTTTTTGGCGATTTCTATAATAATTGTTTACGGAGGAAGATGGCGGCCGGCTAGGAGGTCCGGTCGGGAGCTCCACAATCTTCTCCAAGACCGAAGGCATGATCTAAGCCTATCCTGCTGATTATGGATTTAATGGGACCGTAGCAATCACACAGAACCACACAGAATAGAAAACTAAACGACAGAGGCACTTACGAGCGGCGTCGGGCATCAGGTGGCGTAATTTTCGGTTCTGACTCCGATAGTGCTGGCAGTATCAGATACTTCTTGCTCTAGGAAATCCTAGCCCACAAAACCCAAGAACACTGCAACCCTGTAACTGGGACAGTCGCCACAACAGATGGGCAGCAGCCTCAGGCGCTCAACGCGACTGCCGGAGAGCGCAAGGAAGAGTGTGCTTCTACTTCCGGGGCAAGAGCGGCAGTAGCAGCGGCAACGGTAACAGTGACGGCGGCCCGAAGACTCGAGGAGACCAGCCGACTCAACAGAGACTCAAGCGAGAAGATTTCCAGGGGAATCAAGGGAGCGCCAGCAGACAGGGAGACTGGGAGACACGCAAACGAGGAGCAGCTCTGTTCCTGACCGGTACATGGAGCGTTTGCCCTAAGAGAGAGCAGATCGAGCTCTGGAGTTTGGGCAACAAAAGGACAGCAAGAAGCAAAGAAAAAGGGACGGATCCTAGCTTCTATGGCAACTACATGAGCCAGGTACGAGGGGAGGAGAAAAACCAAGGGAGGATTGCTCTTGACCTAATTGAGGGGTGTAAGGAGGGCGAACAGTGGGTTGCTCAAAAAATAGAGGTAAAAAAAGCTAGCTGCATAGGAGAAAGTGGAGCAGAAGTGTTTGACTTTTTCTCAAAGCCAAAAAATAAGACAGAGGGAAAAGGCCAAACAAAAAAACTAGAACTTGAGGAAGAGGGTGGAATTAAATCAAGCTACTGCCTTAGGAATAGGCAATTCCCCAAGCAAAGTTTTGCACAGCCTTCCAAACAAGTAACCCTGCCTTTACAAAAAAATAATAAAAAAGGTACCACCAACAGAGAACGTCAGCCTAAACCAAGAGCAGATAAGGCAGGAGCCCCCCCTGAACACAAACTAGAAATTACACCTTCACTGAGATCTTTTTTTAAAGTGCAGCAACCCCAGCAAACTGCAGGAAAAAGCCCCCCTACTCTGTTACCCCAAACTGAAGAAACCTCTGAAAGTCTGACTAGTAAAAATCCGTAAATGAGTACAGAAACGTTTACAGAAACATCTAGTAATATAAACCAACAAAGCGAAAATTCAGAGACTCCAGAGAATTCAACTCAGTTAACCGTAAATGAACCAGGTACAAGCGCCTCCAACTGTCCTTCACCACAAACCCTCCTTGAGCAAACTGGAAAACTCATGGAAAGCCTCATGGAGAAGGTTCTGAGAGAGATGAGAGAAAAATTCTTGGTATCTGAGTCCAACCAGGCTAAAATCCAAGAAGTCTGCAAGACCTTAGATCAAAATCTGAATGCCTTGGGTGACCGAGTATCTGCAGTAGAGTCAGAGATGGTGTCCCTCAACAAAAAAGTAGATTCTAACCAGTCTGAAATCAGGAAATTAAGAGACTCGGACAAAGCCACCAAGGAAAAACTAGAATCACTTGAAAATCAAGCAAGAAAAAAATAATCTCAGGATTCTGAATGTGCCAGAAAATCTGGAAGGGCAAGACATAAAGAAATTTACAATCTCCCTGCTTGAAGAATACTTTCCATGGACCAAGGACACAAATCTGTGTGATGACATTCAAAGGGTGCACCGAGATCCATTTAGAAAGAGCAGAGACAGGAAGACGCCAAGAAAGATTTTAATAAATTTCAAAACTTACACATTAAAAGAAAGAATTCTAAGTGAAGGATTAAAGAGCAGTTCACTAAAGAAAGATAATTGTACCTTCAGGATCCGCTCAGATATGTCGAAAGCCACCCAGGACAGACAGTGGGAATTAGGACAATACATGGCCGTATTAAAAACCCTAGGCGCTACAGTTCAAATGAGATTCGCCGCCCCACTGAGAATCATGTGGCAGAATAAAATGCACAATATCAGAGAGCCAAGCGAAGTGGAAAATCTCATACAACAGATAAAGGATCAGCTACGGACTACAACATAAATTTAAAGATAGGTAATGTAACAAAAAAATTAACTGTGGAGCTCGAATAGGGCGAACAATACCGCCCAAGAGAAAGAAGGGAGGCTTCCTCGGGGGGGGGGGGAATGATAATCACAGGAAAAATATAAAATCAAATAAAAAAGACACCATGGGTGGGGAGCAAACTAGGGAAAAAACTGAAAAAATTATCCTCAAGAGTGAAGTAACAGGGAGTGCAGGAGAACGACAAGTAAAAACAAAACGGGAACTAAATAACCAACAAAATAGAAAATACAATGTCTAAATCTGCGAAAGAATTCAAAACTATATCATGGAACGTAAATGGACTCAGATCATCAAGTAGACGGAGGAGAATCTTCGAATATTTAAATTTGTAGACAATGAAGTGATCATTCTTCAAGAGACTCATTTCCTAAACAAAGAATGGGAACAAATAATAAAATCATTGAGCTGGGTAGATTCCTACGTTTGTACTAACCAAAGCTGCAATACTAAAGGAATCGCAATACTTTTCAAAAAATCGCTCAATGTAAAAATCATACATAAAGCAGTAGACAACAAAGGCAGATGGGCCTTAGCAAGAGTGAAAATATATGATGACAACTTTATTATAGCTGGATATTACGGACCAAACATAGATTTCCAAACCCCCTACAAAAATTATATACAGAGCTTTTAACCACATCTGATCCAATACTGTTGGGAGGTGACATCAATATTATGATAGACCCTAATTTAGATAGATCTCCCCCAGGAAGACAATCTAACTTGCCAAAAATGAGAGAATGGCTAAGCATATATAAAAAGGATCTAGATCTGATCGACATGTGGAGAGAGAAAGGAAACAAGGAGCATCCATTTACCCTAGACAATAAAAAACTAGGTCATAAGTCTAGAATAGACTACTTCTTGATCAGTAAAAACCTTCACAAAAACATCAAAGCTCTGGACCATTTGCCTGAACATCTGTCCGACCACTCAGCGGTACATCTGACCGTATACTCAGAAATAAATAAATCTCAACCTAGATGGACAGTAGATCGCACACTTTTTTTTGACCCAAAAATAAGGGAAGATCTGAGCATAACATCAGCCAACTTTTTTGAGGATAATAGAGTAGGCACATCTGATCAAACAACCTGGGATGCCTATAAAGCAGTCATCAGAGGTAAACTCATAAGCCTGGGGGCTTATAGATCAAAACTCACTAAGCAAGAGATTAGAGAAAAGGAAGAAACTATAAATCAAATAGATGCACAGATTAATACAGAACAAAACTTAGAAATAAGAAATACATTGGAGACGGAGAGAAAAGATCTAAAAGGAAACCTGGCAGACTATCTTGAAGATAGAGTGAAAACCAAGTGGGAGGCTAGCAAATTAGCCAATCATGAGTATGGAGAGGGCTGCGGAAAACTACTGGCCTGGAAAACTAAAACGGAACAGACCAGAAATAAAATAGCCAATATACAACTAAGCAACCAAACTGGTACAACCTCTGATGAGTCAGAAATCAAACAGGAATTCGAAAAAAAATTCTCCAATCTGTATATGGAAGACTCCTCCTCCTCTTCAGAGGAACTAGGAAATTATCTTGACTCTCTAAACCTACCGAAATTGTCGGAATTGGAAATCGAAGAGCTAAACGCAGAAATAACAATGGAAGAAGTAAAAACAGCTCTGAACTCCTTGAGAAAAGGGAAAGCCGCTGGACCTGACGCCTTACCAAATGAACTGTACTTAGCGCTAAGGGAAACTATAGCCCCCCCACTAACGAGATTATTAAACAAGATTTACAGGGAAAAAGATAAAATCCCTGACACCTGGCATGACGCTATTATCAGCCTTATTTTAAAACCAGGGAAGAACCCCACAGTTTGTGAGTCGTATAGACCATATCCCTGCTAAACTGTGATTACAAAATCTTCACAAAAATAATAGCGAGAAAAAAGGGGGGTCCCAAAACGTGTTTTTAACATTGAGTTTTCCATAGGGCGGTTGGCCTCACTTTTAGCCCGAACGGCTGAATGGATTTGCACGAAACTTGGCAAAATTGTAGGGACTGGTAGCCCGATGTGCCTTTGCTAGGTCTCAATATATGTGCTCCAGTGGATTTTGAGAAATTAACGTTCAAAAAAAGATATATATCTGTAACAGCGGACCGGGCAGCGCTCCAGTTCGCGTACTTTTCGCGTTATGGAGCTTTGTGAAGCGAAGCTGATTGGTTCTCCGGCGTCTGTAAACATTCCAACCAGTCCGTAGCGGCCGCCATCTTGTCTCTCGGTAGGATCGAGAGACAAGAGGAGGCCAAAGCGAAGGGGCAAATGACCATAAGGGTGCATAGTAGATCCTCCCTGACCCCATAGGTTTGATGTGGAGGCTTTAAAAGGGCTCCGCGGGGCAAAAAAAAAAAAAAAAACGTTTTTTTGGTGGGGTGCGCCCAGTTAGCGTAATGGGAAGCGGACTGGGGAGCGTACTACAAGGAATGAAGAATGATTGACTTTTAACTTATTGTATGTTTATAGACTTTTTTAAAACTTTTTTTTCTGCTGAGTGACGTCTCGGCCTATCTTCACGGGATGCAGTGCCTACCATCTCGGCGTTTAAGCCCAGGGGGACCGGTAGTGTGGGAGAGATAACGGGGCATATTATCAAGGGGGTTTATCTCTGCTTTTTTGGCTTTAAAAGCCAAGAAAGCGGAGATAAAATTATCTCCGTATTACCTAGCTGTCGCTTACACCAGTTAGCGACCGCTAGTAGGAGATAGCGACCATCTTGGGCCTCACTTTGCATGTCAGTGATATTTATCACTAATGACATGCAAAGTGGGCATGCCAAGATGTTAGCGACTGGAAACAGTCGCTAACATCGCTATCTCCTATTACCAACTTTTGGAGATATTCGCGCTAAGCGCGAATATCTCCAAAAAGTAACACCTGCCCTGAGCAGTTCTTAGCCATGTTATCCAATGGGAGGTGGATAACATGGCTAAGAGCATTAGCTCGGTAATGCATGAATATCGCTGACTTTTCAGCGATATTAATGCATTGCGGCCGTTTTTTATCGCATTTGCGATAAACCTTGATAATAGCAAGGTTTATCTGCGAAAATTTCTGACGATGCTTAGCGGTAAAAAATTCGTTGCTAAGCATCGTTAGGGATAAATATCGCTTAACTTTGGTAATATGCCCCAACGTCTGTTAACGTTCGATTCGAAGGAAATCAGGAAGTGTTGAAAAACATTGTCTGCGCCATCTTGCCTTTTTTCAAATGCCACACTTTTGTCGTGCACGGCAGCCATTTTAGATGACTTGACCAGACCCACTCTCTGCACGCTGTCGATCCTTAGCATGGCTCCCCACCCTCGCAAGCATCTCCCCCAGGCACTGGTCACCCCCGCTCTCTGTCTTATGCATGGGCAATAAACCTCCCCCCATCTGCGCTGCACTTCCCTGAGAATCACACCCTGTGCCCGCCCGACACCTCCCTTTCGCCCTATTCACTACCGCACCCTCTGACACTCCTCTTCCTCTGTGTCCATTTGTCCAGGCCGGTCCCAGGCTATCAGCTAGCCCTGCAGATGTAGTTTATGGCCCCAGCTGTAAAGAATTACCCCTCTTCAAAGGAGTTATAGTAGATCAAGGCCCACACCCGATGAGATCCGTCACACCACACGCGTTCCTACTATCTGAAAACCATCCTGTATTGTGATTGGGGAGGGGACCGAGCCTGAAGCGGAAGATTCCAGGGATGACTCTTTGTACATCAAAGTTTTTACAATTATGTGTCACATTAAAAATATATAGCACTCCAACAAAGTAGTAGGATTATAAAACTTTAATAACTTATAAATATATACAACAAAACAAAAACAGTAAAAACATTTAAACATTTTTAGGGAAAAAGAAGGAAGTAGCGGTCGGTTGTGCGAATAGTCCCAAGGCAGCACAGCGTTCAGATTTCTGGACGGCACCCAGGTGATGTTGGCTGGGTGCCGCACTGATTTCGGTATCCGGCGTGGGGCGTCGCGGGGGGTGGGTCATCAGTAGCGGTCTGTTGTGCGAATAGTTCCAAGGCAGCAGAACGATGGCACCAAGGTGATGTCCAGTAAGTTGCCGCCCTCCGAATAACGGCGTGGGGTGCCCGGGGGGGGGGAGAGGTGGCGTGAATGGGCCTCCCCAGGTGGAGCCTCGTCTGCTGTAGTGGGGCGCCCCTTTACCGTTTCAGTTGCCATTCCGTCCGCTTTTGGTCCACTGTGTCAAAATCCGCAATTCAGCTGAGTTGCCTTCCTCCGAATAACGGCGTGGGGCGCCCCGGGGGGGGGGGGGGAGGCGGCGTGAACGGGCCTCCCCAGGTGGAGCCTCGTCCGCTGTAGTGGGGCGCCCCTTTACCGTTTCAGTTGCCATTCCGTCCGCTTTTGGTCCACTGTGTCAAAATCCGCAATTCAGCTGAGTTGCGCCCACTCTTGCGGTGCAGCGATAGGCGGCTGTCACAGGACTCTCAAAATGGCGGCAGGCTCTTTCCTTTTTGGGCCTGGTCCACTGAAATGGCCCTGGGACACCTTGGAAATCGGAGGCTTGTCTGCTAGGTCTTGGACCCCATTCTCGAAAGCGTCCCCTCCGCCTTGAGGATTCTACAAAAGTCTTGGGGGCCCCCGACTCCTGCAGGCTTCCGGTGGGGAGCGGCTGCCATGATTGCTCGCGGAATGACCACGACGGAGCCACGAGATGGTGGTGCTTTCATGCTGACGCCAGCTTCAGTCTGAAACATCCAGAAACAAGGTGGGGCTTTCATCGTTTGGGGAAAAAAAAATAGTTTTCATCCAATGAAAAGTGTTATTTTTAGGTCATATGATCAAGCCTTCCATCATTAGGAAACCAAAAGTAAAATGAACCAATGAAAAGTTTTATAAACAAGTCACATGACCTGTTATGCGGCATAGGGTATAAAAAGCGTAGAAAATCCGTTGGCACGTGAGGCGGCGTCAGTAGCGGACCGATGTGCGAATAGGCCGAAGGCAGCACAACGCGCCAAGATCCGGATGGCACCGAGGTGGTGTCCAGCAAGTTGTCGCACTGGTGTGGCCATCCTACAATGCTGAAAGTCGGCGTGGGGCGCCCCGTTGGCCTGTGAGATGGCGGCAGTAGCGGACCGATGTGCGAATGGGGCCAAAGGCAGCGCAACAATATTTTCTGAATAGAAGACACCACAAGGCGCTGAGATGCCAAGATCCGGATGGCACCGAGGTGGTGTCTAGCAAGTTGTCGCACTGGTGTGGCCATCCTACAATGCTGAAAGTCGGCGTGGGGCGCCCCGTTGGCCTGTGAGATGGCGGCAGTAGCGGACCGATGTGCGAATGGGGCCAAAGGCAGCGCAACAATATTTTCTGAATAGAAGACACCACAAGGCGCTGAGATGCCAAGATCCGGATGGCACCGAGGTGGTGTCTAGTAAGTTGCTGCACTGGTGTGGCCATCCTACAATGCTGAAAGTCGGCGTGGGGCGCCCCGTTGGCCTGTGAGATGGCGTCAGTAGCGGACCGATGTGCGAATGGGGCCAAAGGCAGCGCAACAATATTTTCGGAATAGAAGACACCACAAGGCGCTGAGATTCGGTAGGCACCGAGGTGGTGTCTAGCAAGTTGCCGTACTGGTGTGGCCATCCTACAATCCTGCTCCGAATAACGGCGTGGGGTGCCCGAAGGGGGGGGGGGGGCGGCGTGAACAGGCCTTCCTAGGTGGAGGCTCGTCTGCTGTAGTGGGGCGCCCCTTTACCGTTTCAGTTGCCATTCAGCTGAGTTTCGGCCGCTCTTGATGCTACAGCGACAGGCGGCTGCAAGAGGACTCTCAAAATGGCGGCCTGTTCTTTGGATTTGGACCTGGTCCACTAAAATGGCCCTGGGACACCTTAGAACTCGGACGCTCGAATTTTTTTTCCTTTCCTCTACATGCAAAAAAAGGTAAATGCCCGGTACGTTACACGCTTCATCTGCCACGATGTACTCTCCAGAGGAACCGGAAAAAAATATAGTTATGGTAACTATACCATGCATCGTCATATGGAGAGGTGGCACCGATTAATTATAGTGCTGCATAAAAGAGAGATTTGGAGGAGAACCCCCGACCTGCCAGTACATTCATCAAAGAAGTGGCACTGACAGCATCAGAGGCAAGGGAAACGGTCCCAAATATTTAGAAGAACTTTGGAAAGATTGAAATGACATGTTTAGATTGTGGCAAATTAATTTCATGTGGACAGATGATTGTTACTCTAATAAATACAGCATATGAACATCATCATAGTCGATGGTTGGTAGAGACATTTTGACTATATCCTGGACCTGCCCGTCCTCGCCCAAAATGGCGCCGGAATAAATGGGACTCGTAAATCCTTGTTGTGTACTGGTTGCACAACCTTGATATCACGAGATTCGTATGCAGTTTTGAAGCACATGGCGGGCGGGGACGAGAATAGATTGAATATTTCGATATCCCTATTGATATTAAGTTCTGATGTGTTATTGATTACTGTACTATTGAAAGTTCGAATTAACGTCACCCATGGTACTTGCCCGCAAATGTATATCTAGATAATTTTATTGTAACTGGCCCTGTCGTATTTTAATTATAAAATGTACGTCCACCGATTCCGCAACTGTTAGACACTTTAGTTCTTGCAACCTAATGGCCCGCCCGTTACGTTCCTCTACAGTGTAAATGTCTACTCATCATATACGATTACAGTTTGCTCCGTGGCCGGCCCACGTGGTTATAGGCCCGTATTTGTATAATGACATTTTCACAATAAAGGTTTTTAAAAGAAAACATGGTAGTAGTATATACATTGGTAAAGTTTTTAATAATAGTCACTGTTTTAGAATCAGTAAAAGGCAAGTGAAATAAAGCAGACCAATTACATGAAGGGTAAAAGGTATAATACGCAGGAACGCAGTAAAGATAAATGGTCAAGGGCTGTTGTGTTTTCTACTCCTGCAACATAAAGTGATCGATAAGAATCTCATATTCAGGCGTATCGGCGACTAAGACAGCAGGCCGACCCTCTTTTGCTCAACGGCTCCGTCATGGGACGAAGAAACGCCCTTTTTCTCGAAAAAGGAATATATTTTACTTGCAGGACAGTTGTAAGTTTTCCGGGAAAGTACATTAGCCGGGAACATTATAACATATATTTAAGAAAAAATAATGTTCGAAAGTAATAAAAAGCGTAATTTTTAGGTCATATGACCAAGCCTTTCATCATTAGAATAAGAAAAGTAAAATGAACCAATGAAAAGTTTTATTAACAAGTCACATGACCTGTTATGCCTACGATACGCGCTGCGCCCCGGATCACTTCCGGATGCGCTAACGCGGCGCGTCATACGACGCATTACGCGACAACGCAGGTCTAGAATATAGTCAAAATGTCTCCACCAACCAGCGGTCGGAACACAACCCCTTTCAGCAGGCTAAATAGTTCTGTTAAATGACAACAGAAGGGACAGGCAACAAGAACCATCAGTGAAAGAGGGGAGGGCTAGTTCTTCTCTACCGGGTCACGTTGGGGCGCTACCGGAACTGATCGAATTGGTAGTCTACAGTGTTTCTGGATGTTTCAGACTGAATCTGGCGTTAGCATGAGAGCACCACCATTTCGTAGCTCCGTCGTGGCCATTCGACGAACAATAATGCTAGCCGCTCTCCACCAGAAGCCTGCGGGAGTCGGGGGGCCCCCAAGACTTTTGTAGAATCTTCAAGGCTGAGGGGACGCTTTCGAGAATGGAGCCCAATCTCTAGCAGACAAGCGTCCGAGTTCCAAGGTGTCGCAGGGCAATTTTAGTGGACCACGCCCAAATCTGAAGAGCCGGCTGCCATTTTGAGAGTACTGTGGCAGCCGGCTATCGCTGCACCGCAAGAGCGGGAGCAACTCAACTACATGGTGAGCGAGACGCTGTAGTCGAAAGAGCGGGCGGTAAACAGCTGAATAGCGGAAGAGGCACAGTGTAGCAAAAGCGGGCGGAATGGCAACTGAAACGGTAAAGGGGCGCCCCACTACAGCGTGTCTTTAGGTGAAACGGATTGTGGGACAAGGTCAAGAATGGAAGAGTTACCAAAAGGCAAAAAGTTCCGCTTGATCCCGGGAGCCGGCCACCTATGTCGGGGGCGATCTCAGGCTACACCAGGAGAACACGACTTGGGGAGGGAGCCGGAGCCAAGCGCCCCCTCAGAGTCCGCGCCATCACACCGTCCCTCGGGGGCCTCCGTCAAGCGGTTCAGGGTGGCACCGCATTACATTGTTCACAAATGCAGTCACGTCCTCAAACAGCCCCGACTTTACTTTGAGAATAGTGAAGCTGAAGCAAGTGCAAATAGGCTTCAGACAGTGTTACAAGCACTCCTCAAAACTTTGAACCATCAGAGTGCATGAGTTTCATGCTCGATCGATTGAGCTAGCCGGATCGGGCAACAAAAAGTATAAAATAGTTATGTAAATAGTTGTTTAATAAAATGTTTTACCCTGTTACTTTGCTGGTGTGTTGTATATATTTGTAATATTTGCATAGAGTTTATCGTTATTTTGGGCGGGGTGGGTGGCGGAGCCGAGCTGTATTGCAGCCATCATGGTGTGGAGTTCAGTTCATCTCAATAGTTTCGTGTTTGTCATGAGGGGTTGTTCCTAATGTTTCTATTTTAGCGAGGTCAAAAAGAGATCCCATTAGTGGCCTACTGATTTTGCTCGATTCCTTTTGTTTTTTTACACGATTTTTCGCTATCTGCAAAGACTAAACAGAGTATTGCGACTCTGTGCTTGTTTGTAAATAGAGAATGAACCAAAGAGAACCAATTCTAAAACAGTAAATGCTTGGATAACAATCAATCAAATGGAGAGAGAAGCAGGCACGACGGATTACAACGGGGGCAAAGGCCTGCGTTAACTACCCTTCACTATCTGCAAAGAGAGAGTACTCCTAATAGAAATGAGGGGGAGGGGGGGCAGCATTTAAAGCAGATCAGTGTGCATAAACACGAAAATGTTTTTACTTACCACGTACTTGACATTCGACAGCTTATGATATTTGCTATTAAAAAACCATTGAAGTTAACTGAAAAAACCATAGGTTATAGACCATATATAGTTAGGGATTAGCATTTAAAAAACCTTATTTTACTCACACAAAACCATTGAAATTCCATATATAGTTAGTTGCACTAACTATATATCGCGCACCCGCAATCCACTGCTGATGATGTCACATATTACATCATTCATGACATGGTCAGTGACATCACTGATGACATCACTGATGACATCTCAAATGACATTACTGATGACATCTCAAATGACATCACTGATAACATCTCAAATGACATCACTGATGACATCTCATTTGACATAAATGACCACATCACTGATGATATCATTCATGTGACAATACAATGCATCTCCTCACACTTTAATATAATCTCTGTTACACCCAGTGTTAAATACAGAGTATAATTTTTGAAACCATTGACACACCAATACTAGTTACTACATACGCACTCAGTGATTCCTATGTTTACACACACATTCACTCATTTACCCATACAATCATTCATACATACAATCACTTATCTTTACAACACTATCATATGCACTCATACACCTATACAGACTCTCGCACTCTGTCACTCATCCATGGAGTTACTCACACACCTAGTCAGTCCTGTAAATAATCAATCACACTTCCATTTTCTAATCTATACAGTTAAACATAGAGCACCTTACATTTTGAAACATATACTAACACATACTTACTCTCTTATACAATCATTGATACAAGTACACATTGATCTGCACAGAGTCACACACCTCCCAGCCAGCCACACACACACTCAGTCTCCCATACAAATACTTGGGCAATCAATCAATAACCCATATAGTTACTCATATAGCTACTGACCAACACATGCAGCAGTTTACAGAACAACAGACCTAATGATGCACAAATTAAGACAGTTTAGTCACTAACCCATGCACTCAGTGAGACACATTTAATCACTCACTCATACAGTCAGTCACGCACCTACTAAATCCTTCATCCAGACACTTCTACATCTACTCATTCTTCAATATGTAAAACATATTTAAACTTTACAGAAACACAGAGTGACTGGATGATGTCATCAGTGATGTCATCAGTGATGTCATTTGAGATGTCATCAGTGATGTCACTGACCATGTCATGAATGATGTAATATGTGACATCATCAGCAGTGGATTGCGGGTGCGCGATATATAGTTAGTGCAAGTATTTGTATGGGAGACTGAGTGTGTGTGTGTGGCTGGCTGGGAGGTGTGTGACTCTGTGCAGATCAAGGTGTACTTGTATCAATGATTGTATAAGAAAGTATGTGTTAGTATATGTTTGAAAATGTGAGGTGCTCTATGTTTAACTGTATAGACAAGAAAATGGAAGTGTGATTGATTCTTTACAGGACTGACTAGGTGTGTGAGTAACTCCATGGATGAGTGGCAGAGTGTGAGTGTCTGTATAGGTGTATGAGTGCATATGATAGTGTTGTAAAGATGAGTGATTGTATGTATGAATGATTGTATGGGTGAATGAGTGAATGTGTGTGTAGACGTAGGAATCAGTGAGTACGTATGTAGTAACTAGTATTGGTGTGTCAATGGTTTAAAAAATTATACTCTGTATT
Source organism: Lissotriton helveticus (assembly GCF_964261635.1). Taxonomy (NCBI): domain Eukaryota; kingdom Metazoa; phylum Chordata; class Amphibia; order Caudata; family Salamandridae; genus Lissotriton; species Lissotriton helveticus. The sequence continues at coordinate 1,631,230,843 of NC_136057.1, read as the reverse complement.
TAACACTGGGTGAAACAGAGGTTATATTAAAATGTGAGGAGATGCATTGTATTGTCACATGAATGATATCATCAGTGATGTGGTCATTGATGTCAAATGAGATGTCATCAGTGATGCCATCAGTGATGTCATTTGAGATGTCATCAGTGATGTCATCAGTGATGTCACTGACCATGTCATGAATGATGTAATATGTGACATCATCAGCAGTGGATTGCGGGTGCACGATATATAGTTAGTGCAACTAACTATATATGGAATTTCAATGGTTTTGTGTGAGTAAAATAAGGTTTTTTAAATGCTAATTCCTAACTATATATGGTCTATAACCTATGGTTTTTTCAAGTGAATTTTCAAGGTTTTGTAAATGCTAATTCCTAACTATATATGGTCTATAACCTATGTTTTTTTTCAGTGAATTTCAATGGTTTTTTAATAGCAAATATCATAAGCTGTCGAATGTCAAGTACGTGGTAAGTGAAAACATTTTCGTGTTTATGCACACTGATCTGCTTTGAATGGTGCCCCCCCCCCCCCCTCATTTCTATTAGGAGTACTCTCTCTTTGCAGATAGTGAAAGGTAGTTAACGCAGGCCTTTGCCCCCGTTGTAATACGTCGTGCCTGCTTCTCTCTCCATTTGATTGATTGTTATCCAAGTATTTACTGTTTTAGAATTGGTTCTCTTTGGTTCATTCTCTATTTACAAACAAACACAGAGTCGCAATACTCTGTTTAGTCTTTGCAGATAACGAAAAATCGTGTAAAAAAAAAAGAAAAGGAATCGAGCAAAATCAGTAGGCCACTAATGGGATCTCTTTTTGACCTCGCTAAAATAGAAACATTAGGAACAACCCCTCATGACAAATACAAAACTAGTGAGATGAACTGAACTCCACACAATGATGGCTGCAAAACAGCTCGGCTCCGCCACCCACCCCGCCCAAAATAACGATAAAGAGCGGCTGCCATGATTGGTTGCGGAATGGCCACGACGGAGCTACGAAATGGTGCTGCTCTCATGCTAACCCCAGCTTCAGTCTGAAACATCCAGAAACACTGTAGACTACCAATTCGATCAGTTCTGGTAGCGCCCCAATGTAACCCGGTAGAGAAGAACTAGCCCTCCCCTCTTTGACTGATGGTTCTTGTTGCCTGTCCCTTCTGTTGTCATTTAACAGAACTATTTAGCCTGCTGAAAGGGGTTGTGTTCCGACCGCTGGTTGGTGGAGACATTTTGACTATATTCTGGACCTGCGTTGTCGCGTAATGCGTCATATGACGCGCCGCGTTAGCGCATCCGGAAGTCATCCGGGGCGCGCAGCGCGTAACGTAAGCATAACAAGTCATGTGACTTGTTAATAAAACTTTTCATTGGTTCATTTTACTTTTCTTATTCTAATGATGAAAGGCTTGGTCATATGACCTAAAAATTACGCTTTTTATTACTTCCGAACATTATTTTTTCTTAAATATATGTTATAATGTTCCAGGCTAATGTACTTTCCCGGAAAATTTGCAACTGTCCTGCAAGTAAAATGTATTCTTTTTTCGAGAAAAAGGGCGTTTCTTCGTCCCATGACGGAGCCGTTGAGCAAAAGAGGCTCCGCCTGCTGTCTTAGTCGCCGATACGCCTGAATATGAGATTCTTATCGATCACTTTATGTTGCAGGAGTAGAAAACACAACAGCCCTTGACCATTTATCTTTACTGCGTTCCTTCGTATTATACCTTTTACCCTTCATGTAATTGGTCTGCTTTATTTCACTTGCCTTTTAATGATTCTAAAACAGTGACTATTATTAAAAACTTTACCAATGTATATACTACTACCATGTTTTCTTTTAAAAACCTTTATTGTGAAAATTTCATTATACAAATACGAGCCTATAACCACGTGGGCCGGCCACGGAGCAAACTGTAATCGTATATGATGAGTAGACATTTACACTGTAGAGGAACGTAACGGGCGGGCCATTAGGTTGCAAGAACTAAGGTGTCTAACAGTTACGGAATCGGTGGACGTACATTTTATAATTAAAATACGACAGGGCCAGTTACAATAAAATTATCTAGATATACATTTGCGGGCAAGTACCATGGGTGACGTTAATTCGAACTTTCAATAGTACAGTAATCAATAACACATCAGAACTTAATATCAATAGGGATGTCGAAATATTCAATCAATTCTCGTCCCCGCCCGCCATGTGCTTCAAAACTGCATACGTATCTCGTGATTTCAAGGTTCTGCAACCAGTACACAACAAGGAGTTACGAGTCCCATTTATTCCGGCGCCATTTTGGGCGAGGACGGGCAGGTCCAGGATATAGTCAAAATGTCTCTACCAACCATCGACTATGATGATGTTCATATGCTGTATTTATTAGAGTAACACTCATCTGTCCACATGAAATTAATTTGCCACAATCTAAACATGTCATTTCAATCTTTCCAAAGTTCTTCTAAATATTTGGGACCGTTTCCCTTGCCTCTGATGCTGTCAGTGCCACTTCTTTGATGAATGTACTAGCAGGTCAGGGGTTCTCCTCCAAATCTCTCTTTTATGCAGCACTATAATTAATTGGTGCCACCTCTCCATATGACGATGCATGGTATAGTTACCATAACTATATATTTTTTCGGTTCCTCTGGAGAGTTCATCGTGGCAGATGAAGCGTGTAACGTACCGGGCATTTACCTTTTTTTGCATGTACAGGAAAGGGAAAAAAAATCGAGCGTCCGAGTTCTAAGGTGTCCCAGGGCCATTTTAGTGGACCAGGCCCAAATCCAAAGAACAGGCCGCCATTTTGAGAGTCCTGTTGCAGCCGCCTGTCGCTGTAGCATCAAGAGCAGCCGAAACTCAGCTGAATGGCAACTGAAACGGTAAAGGGGCGCCCCACTACAGCAGACGAGCCTCCACCTAGGAAGGCCCGTTCACGCCGCCTCCCCCCCCCCCCTTTGGGCACCCCACGCCGTTATTCGGAGCAGTATTGTAGGATTGCCACACCAGTGCGGCAACTTGCTAGACATCACCTCGGTGGTAACCGAATCTCAGCGCCTTGTGGTGTCTCCTCTTCAGAAAATATTCTTGCGCTACCTTTGCCCCATTCACACATCGGTCCGCTACTGACGCCATCTCACAGGCTAATGGGGCGCCCCACGCCGAGTTTCAGCATTGTAGGATGACCACACCAGTACAGCAACTTGCTAGACACCACCTCGGTGCCATCCGGATCTCGGCGCCCCACTGCAGATGAAGTGCCTCTCAACTATGAAACCACCACGGTGACATCCGGATCTTGGCGCCTTGTGCTGGTTCCGGCCTATTCACACATCGGTCCGCTACTGACACCATCTCACAGGCTAATGGGGCGCCCCACGCCGAGTTTCAGCATTGTAGGATGACCACACCAGTGCCACAACTTGCTAGACACCACCTCGGTGCCATCCGAATCTTGGCATCTCAGCGCCTTGTGGTGTCTTTTAGTCAGAAAATATTGTTGCGCTGCCTTTGGCCCCATTCGCACATCGGTCCGCTACTGACGCCATCTCCCAGGCCAACGGGGCGCCCCACGCCGACTTTCAACATTGTAGGATGGCCACACCAGTGCTGCAACTTGCTGGACACCACCTCGGTGCCATCCGGATCTTGGCGCGTTGTGCTGCCTTCGGCCTATTCGCACATCGGTCCGCTACTGACGCAAACTCACAGGCCAACGGGGCGCCCCACGCCGACTTTCAGCATTGTAGGATGGCCACACCAGTGCTGCAACTTGCTGGACACCACCTCGGTGCCATCCGGATCTTGGCGCGTTGTGTTGCCTTCGGCCTATTCGCACATCGGTCCGCTACTGACGCCGCCTCACGTGCCAACGTATTTTCTCCGCATTTTATACCCTATGCCGCATAACAGGTCATGTGACTTGTTTATAAAACTTTTCATTGGTTCATTTTACTTTTGGTTTCCTAATGATGGAAGGCTTGATCATATGACCTAAAAACAACACTTTTCATTGGATGAAAACTTTTTTTTTCCCCCAAACGATGAAAGCCCCACCTTGTTTCTGGATGTTTCAGACTGAAGCTGGCGTCAGCATGAGAGCACCACCATCTCGTATCTCCGTCGTGGTCATTCCGCGAGCAATCATGGCAGCCGCTCCCCACCAGAAGCCTACAGGAGTCGGGGGCCCCCAAAACTTTGGATGAATCCTCAAGGCGGAGGGGACGCTTTCGAGAATGGGGTCCAAGACCTAGCAGACAAGCGTTCGATTTCCAAGGTGTCCCAGGGCCATTTCAGTGGACCAGGCCCAAAAAGGAAACAGCCTGCCGCCATTTTGAGAGTCCTGTGACAGCCGCCTGTCGCTGCACCGCAAGAGTGGGCGCAACTCAGCTGAATTGCGGCTTTTGACACAGTGGACCAAAAGCGGACGGAATGGCAACTGAAACGGTAAAGGGGCGCCCCACTACAACAGACGAGACTCCACCTGGAGAGGCCCGTTCACGCCGCCTCCCCCGGGGCGCCCCACGCCGTTATTCGGAGCAGCATTGTAGGATACCAAAACCAGTGCGGCAACTTACTGGACATCACCTTGGTGCCATAGTTCTGCTGCCTTGGAACTATTCGCACAACAGTTTGCTACTGATGACCCACCCCCCGCGACGCCCCACGCCAGAAATCTGGACGTTGTGCTGCGTTGGGACTATTCGCACAGCCGACCGCTACTTCGTTGTTTTTCCCTAAAAATGTTTATATGTTATTACTGTTTTTGTTTTCTTGTATATATTTATAAGTTATTAAAGTTTTATAATCTTACTACTTTGTTGGAGTGCTATATATTTTTAATGTGACACATAATTGTAAAAACTTTGATGTACAAAGAGTCATCCCTGGAATCTTACGCTTCAGGCTCGGTCCCCTCCCCAATCACAATACAGGATGGTTTTCAGATAATAGGAACGCGTCTGCTGTGACGGATCTCATCGAGTGTGGGCCTTGATCTACTATAACTCCTTTGAAGAGGGGTGATTCTTTACAGCTGGGGCCATAAACTACATCTGCAGGGCTAGCTGATACCCTAGGACCGGCCTGGACAATCGGACACAGAGGAAAAGGAGTGTCAGAGGGTGCGGTAGTGAATAGGGTGAAAGGGAGGTGTCGGGCGGGCACAGGGTGTGATTCTCAGGGAAGAGCAGCGCAGATGGGGGGTGGTTTATTACCCATGCATAAGACAGAGAGCGGGGGTGACCACTGCCTGGGGGAGATGCTTGCGAGGGTGCGGAGCCATGCTAAGGATCGACAGCGTGCACAGAGTGGGTCTGGTCAAGGCATCTAAAATGACTGCCGTGCACGACAAAAGTGTGGCATTTGAAAAAAGGCAAGATGGCGCAGACAATGTTTTTCAACACTTCCTGATTTCCTTCGAATCGAAGGTTAACAGACGTTGGGGCATATTACCAAAGTTAAGCGATATTTATCCCTAACGATGCTTAGCAACGATTTTTTTACCGCTAAGCATCGTCAGAAATTATCGCAGATAAACCTTGCTATTATCAAGGTTTATCGCAAATACGATAAAAAACGACCGCAATGCATTAATATCGCTGAAAACTCAGCGATATTCATGCATTACCGAGCTAATGCTCTTAGCCATGTTATCCACCTCCCATTGGATAACATGGCTAAGAACTGCTCAGGGCAGGTGCTAGCTTTTGGAGATATTCGCGCTTATCGCGAATATTTCCAAAAGTTGATAATAGGAGATAGCGATGTTAGCGACTGTTTCCAGTCGCTAACATCTTGGCATGCCCACTTTGCATGTCATTAGTGATAAATATCACTCACATGCAAAGTGGGGCCCAAGATGGTCGCTATCTCCTACTAGCCGTCGCTAACTGGTGTTAGCAACAGCTAGGTAATACAGATATAATTTTATCTCCGCGGAGCGCTGTTACAGATATATATCTTGTTTTTGAACGTTAATTTCTCAAAATCCACTGAAGCACATATATTGAGACCTAGCAAAGGCACATTGAGCTACCAGTCCCTACAATTTTGCCAAGTTTCGTGCAAATCCATTCAGCCGTTTTATTATTATTATTATTTTTTTTTTTGCCCCGCGGGGCCCTTTTAAAACCTCCACATCAAACCTAAGAGGTCAAGGAGGATCTACTATGCCCCCTTATGGTCATTTGCCCCTTCGCTTTGGCCTCCTCTTGTCTCTCGATCCTACCGAGAGACAAGATGGTGGCCGCTACGGACTGTTTGCAATGTTTACAGACGCCGGAGAACCAATCAGCTTCGCAAACCTCCGTTACGCGAAGCGGAGCGCTGTTACAGATATATATCTTTTTTTGAACGTTAATTTCTCAAAATCCACTGGAGCACATATATTGAGACCTAGCAAAGGCACATCGGGCTACCAGTCCCTAATATTTTACCAAGTTTCGTGCAAATCCATTCAGCCGTTCGATTATTATTTTATTTTATTTTTTGCCCCGCGGGGCCCTTTTAAAACCTCCACATCAAACCTAGGGGGTCAGCGAGGATCTACAATGCCCCCTTATGGTCATTTGCCCCTTCGCTTTGGCCTCCTCTTGTCTCTCGATCCTCCCGAGAGACAAGATGGCGGCCGCTACGGACTGTTTAGAATGTTCACAGACGCCGGAGAACCAATCAGCTTCGCTTCACAAAGCTCCGTACCGCGAAAAGTCCGCGAACCGGAGCGCTGCCCGGTCCGCTGTTACAGATATATATCTTTTTTTTAACGTTAATTTCTCAAAATCCACTGAAGCACATATATTGAGACCTAGCAAAGGCACATCGGGCTACCAGTCCCTACAATTTTGCCAAGTTTCGTGCAAATCCATTCAGCCGTTCGGGCTAAAAGTGAGGCCAACCGCCCTATGGAAAACTCAATGTTAAAAACACGTTTTGGGACCCCCCTTTTTTCTCGGCCCCCCCTTGACGAACCCCCCCCAAATTTTCAAGGGCTGCTCAGAAACAAAATGTGCCATTTTCCTGAAAATTTCAGCCAATTCCGTCCACAAACGCCAAAGTTATTAGACATAGAATCTTCAAAAATCCCATAGAGAAAAAATCCTAACTATATATACCTACTGGCGACCGCCAGTAGGTAATATATATATATATATATATATATATATATATATATATATATATATATATATATATATATATATATATATATATATATATATATATATATATATATATATATATATATATATATATATATATATATTCACTGAAAAAACCATAGGTTATAGACCATATATAGTTAGGAATTAGCATTTAAAAAACCTTATTTTACTCACACAAAACCATTGAAATTCCATATATAGTTAGTTGCACTAACTATATATCGCGCACCCGTAATCCACTGCTGATGATGTCACATATTACATCATTCATGACATGGTCAGTGACATCACTGATGACATCACTGATGACATCTCAAATGACATCACTGATGACAACATCCAGTGATTATGTGTTTCTGTAAAGTTTAAATATGTTTTACATATTGAAGAATGAGTGGATGTATAAGTGTCTCAATGAAGGTTTTAGTAGGTGCGTGATTGACTGTATGAGTGAGTGATTAAATGCGTCTTACTAAATGCACGGGTTAGTGACTAAACTGTCTGAAAGTGTGCATCAGCATGTCTGTTGTTGTGCAAGCTGCTGCATGTGTTGATCAGTAGCTATATAAGTAGCTATATGGGTTATTGATTGGTTGCACAAGTATTTGTATGGGAGACTGAGTGTGTGTATGACTGGCTGGGAGGTGTGTGACTCTGTGCAGATCAATGTGTACTTGTATCAGTGATTCTATAAGAGAGTAAGTATGTGTTAGTATATGTTTTAAAATGTAAGGTACTCTATGTTTAACTGTGTAGATTAGAAAATGGAACTGTGATTGATTCTTTACAGGACTGACTAGGTGTGTGAGTAACTCCATGGATGAGTGGCAGAGTGTGAGTGTCTGTATAGGTGTATGAGTGCATATGATAGTGTTGTAAAGATGAGTGATTGTATGTATGAATGATTGTATGGGTGAATGAGTGAATGTGTGTGTAGACGTAGGAATCAGTGAGTGGGTATGTAGTAACTAGTATTGGTGTGTCAATGGTTTCAAAAATTATACTCTGTATTTAACACTGGGTGTAACAGAGGTTATATTAAAGTGTGAGGAGATGCATTGTATTGTCACATTAATGATATCATCATTGATGTGACCATTGATGTCAAATGAGATATCATCAGTGATGTCATTTGAGATGTCATCAGTGATGTCATCAGTGATGTCACTGACCATGTCATGAATGATGTAATATGTGACATCATCAGCAGTGGATTACGGGTGCGCGATATATATTTAGTGCAACTAACTATATATGGAATTTCAATGGTTTTGTGTGAGTAAAATAAGGTTTTTTAAATGCTAATTCCTAACTATATATGGTCTATAACCTATGGTTTTTTCAGTGAATTTTCAAGGTTTTGTAAATGCTAATTCCTAACTATATATGGTCTATAACCTATGGTTTTTTCTGTGAATTTCATTGGTTTTTTAACAGCTAATATCTGTAGCTGTCAAATGTATTCTTCTTTAAATCCAAAAATATATTTTATATGTTTATGAATAATTTTTTTTTTAAAATATTTTTTTTTCTTCGTTCCCGCTTCGCGAATCGGGAAGCTTCCCGTTAGCTGACCTTGATGCCGCGAAATAGACCGCGAGCCGGTAAACGTTTCTTTACCGCAACTGCCGCGTTAGAAAACAACATCGTGACGCCTCCCGTCCGCATGACGTTTCGCGTTGTCGCGTGATACGTCATATGACGTGCTACGTTAGCGAACTCGTACGCTTACCGAGTCGCAAAGCACAGGTTTCTGGAAGCAAACCGGGAGGCCCTGCAAAGCGCGTAACGTAAACACAGCAGGTCATGTGACTTGGTAATAACACTTTTCATTGGTTCATTTCACTTTCGGTTTCCTAATGATGTAAGACTAGGTCATATGATCTAAAATGAACACTTTTCATTGGTTGAGAACTATTTTTTTTCCCAAATGGTGAAAATCCCTCCTTCTTTCCTCACTCTGACTTTCATCATTGTGAGAGAAAGACCCTTTGTTACCAGTGAGCAATGGCTTCTTTACTAGCTTCAGCTGGTGCTTCCCCACCACCTCCACCACATCCAAGGAAGAGTGGACCACCTGCTAAAGTTATAATTCAGCAAGAAGAGGAAGAAGAGGAACAGGACGACCTAGATAATCTCCCTATTATGGCCAGAAGATCTGTTGTACCGGAAGTAACGGGACCAGAGGGCAGGGAGATGGTGCCAAATATACAAACGAGATTTCGTGAAGTAAAACAAGTCTGCGTACATTGCAGTGGAATCATTTGCTACGCAGAAAGTAGCATCACTCTGATCAACAGAGCTATTAACAATCATGCTCATGTTTGTCCGAAACTCCCCAAACAATAAATTCTTTTTTTTGTTTTCTTCCTCCTGTTGAGCCCTTTACAATGAATCGTTTTCGTTGCCCCCTCCGAAAAAAAAACAAAAAAAATATAAAACTGTTCAGAAAAATTCAAAAAAAGTAAAAAAATGTTCAGAAAAATAATAAAAAAAATATAAAACAACAAAAACAATTTAAAAAAAAGTTCTTTTCAGAACTACCTCCCCGTTATAAAAAAATTGGTACAATATTTGCAACTGTGCCAACCTCTATTTCTCTTAGTTCGCTTCCCAGTTCGCTCCCCGGTACGCGAACCGGAAGCGAACCAAAAAATTTTTTTTATAAAAAAGAACAGTAAGTATAAGGGAAGGAAACAGACAGTTATGTTAAAAGAAAGACAGCTATAGGGGAGTAAACTAGAGATACTATTACCCGTAATCCACTGCTGATGATGTCACATATTACATCATTCATGACATGCTCAGTGACATCATCAGCAGAGGATTGCGGGTAACAGTATCCCTAGTTTATTCCCTATAGCTGTGTTTCTTTTAACATAACTGTCTGTTTCCTTCCCTTATACTTACTGTTCTTTTAAAAAAAAATTTTTTAGATCTGTCAGAAACAGTGAAAGTAATGAAATATAAAAGACTACGTAGAATATGAGCACTGTATGCAACAACTTTGACACTGACAGAAGCCTCACCTTCTCCATGCCTCCTACACAGTTCTACATGTACATCATAAATGCAAACAGAACAGAATTAATTATACATGTTAAATGGTTTATTTTTGCTGTTCTCAGAATGTATCAAATTTCACTAAAACAGTGACTTGAAGGTATTCATCATATAACAGCGGGGAAAAAAAAACACAATCAAAATGATTGTGTTTAAAAAACCCATACATTACAAATCAGAATTCAGAACTCCTTAAAGTTAACTTACTTTCCATGACGGCCAAGGATGTCCTATGAACAGCTTACACTCTGTTGTGCTGTTATTACTTTCAACCCGCCACTTTCTGAAAGAAAACCTCCATCGTTTTCAAAAACATGTTACATACAATAAATGACTTCTCGCTCTCTACCACACGATTCCACAAGGCCAAATCGTGTCAGAGCCATGTATAACTCTTGGATTTCTTGTAAGCCAATCCCGTCTTTTCGCATTTCCGCAACTTTCAGAATTAAAATGTTGAAGATCATTTACACAATCCTGGACTAGTAATATCTTCCCCTTCTTGCTCAATCATGTTCTACATTTCCTATCACACTGATACTGCTTACTATGAAGCAGACTTACACTACCTTTATGACTAGTACAATTATTTAATTCTCTACATCACTTTTAATCACAAAGCAATGTAAAACAGTAAACAGCATTGCAGACTTACATTCCCTCTACTCCATGTTTTGATTCACTGCTTCAATTAGCTTATAAAAAGAAATAGTTTTTCTGAACTCATTCAAAGTGCACGTATTTCTCAATAACGTCCAGTGTTATGGTAAAAAGTTATGTCTCTGTACTACACTTATCCTCAAGGCCAAATAGTGTAGGAGCCATGAGAACTTCTTGAAATTCCTCAGAGCACATCCCGAGATTCTTTCCCTAAAATTTTGGTTTTAAAAACACCAGGTAAGAGTTTTTAAGGTCATATGGCAATTTTTTTTTTTTAAATTAAAACAGAATCATTGCAGAATGACCAGCCATTTCTACACTTTAAATAAGCTGTATAATGTCCTGATGTTATTGAAGGACCATCATGATATATAATTGCTACAGTTACAAAAGTCCTTCCTGATATTGACAACTGTGAAGCCACAAAATTTTTAATTAAAGTTGTCAATTTTGTTCCATCAGGCCTACATCGTTGGAACATTAAAATGACATACTGGCCATATGTTCGTATAAATAAAGTGGACATCATTTCAGATTTACATTGGCTACACTCCATGTTGTGATCAGCTGCTTTTACTAGCTTATTAAAAGAGACTGATTTACTGTCTGGCAAAGTTAAATATATAAATCTTTCTGAGTCTACACTAGTAGTAGCTGATACCCTACAGTTCTCGCAGTCATGCTGCCATTGATAAGAAAGCCCAAACAGGTGATCTACATCTACACCTTCATCATGCAATACATCAAGCATATACATTAAAAACTCCTGACAATCTTGCTGACTATTTTGAGAGAATTGTGTTTGGCCTGAACATCTGTCTAACAGATTTCGAATTTCAGACACACTTTCTATGTTTGTTCTATCAGTGCTACATTTCTCTAACACAGAATTTAACAAACTGCAAAATCTTTGATCCGAATTGACCACAATCTGTTCTTTTAAAGTTTCTAGAGAAAAGACAACATTTACCACTACATTAGCATAGCAGTTGACACCAGAACTGTTTTCAAATTGAAAACCAACAACATCTTCAACAGAATCCTTTTTGTTTCTGCTTATAATTTCAGGTTCATCAACTTTTCGTCTTTTTGCTACAACCTCCCCAGTATTGGTCACATTTCTTCGTTTCCGGCCTACCACACGTTTCTCAAACAAAGGATACTGAGGCAAATGTGGCGCATACTCTCTTCTCAACCTATTGTATTCCTTAACACAATCTAGATCCGCACAAATGTTTGTGACATCACACTCAATCAAGTACAATCCCGATAAAGTCCTAACTCGTGACAATGCCACATATGCCATACCCTCCTTGAACACAGAACTGCCAATATTCACCAATGCACAGTCTACACTTAAACCTTGCGATTTATGGATTGTCACCGCATATGCCAAGCAAACAGGAAACTGCTTACGACGAACATATGTCTTTTACAAGCAAAAATCTAGCAGAACAACGAGCAATTAGCTGTACTTCCTCAATGCCATCAAATTTAATTTTTAAAAATTCAATTCCATCTCTATTTCTGTATTTCACAAAATCAACAACATTACCCATTGATCCATTTACCAGACCTCTTTCAACATGTAAATTCCTTCTTAAAATTATACGGCAGTTCAAGCACACATTCAGAGTCTTTTCAAAACCCGCAGTTTTAGATATACTCTTCTCTAATGAATCCAATTTTGATTTCAGATTCTCAGACAAAATAATTGTTGATCCCATATGCTCTACTCTGTCAATAGCTTCCAATTTCACAATCTCTTGCTTTTCTAAATGCAACATTTTGTTGTTGAATTTGGCACATTCTGCAAGAGTTGGCATCAAACATATTCCAGATTTTTTCTCAGTAACTTTCTGAAAAATATTCTCAGGCACAACATCTTCGTCTGGATATAAATTTGTCAGTAATCGTGCATGTAAAGCTTCTTTCCCATGCTCGGTCACTTTTCCAATTCTAACATCTTGTAGAATAGTCTTGTAAACTTCATCCTTTGCCTGACGCATATTTTCATGCAGTTCAGCATAATTGAAGTTTAACCATATATTGACGTTGCCAATACTCCCTAAGCACTTCCTGGTATCTTCATGCGTGAGCATTTTGAACACAGGTTGCCCTTTCACTGGTGTCAGCTGCAGAAGATCTCCAAAAACAATGATGTGTTTGCCACCAAATAACACATCATACTCTGTTTTGAGAACTTCTTGCATTCTCAAATGCACAAAGGCAAGCATAACATTGGAAACCATGCTTACTTCGTCAATGATAAGAAGTTTCATTTTCCTCAAGACTCTTGAAACTTCAAAACAAGCATCTCCAGATAGCTTGTGATATTCTAATTTGTTGTCATGCTCCACTGGCAGCATCAGTAAACGATGTAAAGTAATCCCTTTAATGTTATGTGCTGCCAGTCCAGTTGGAGCGGTGACAACACAAGACAGCGATGACTCTGTCCTTTCCTGCAAATAACATGAAATTGCTTTAATAAGGAAACTTTTTCCAGTTCCCGCTTCTCCACTCACGTACAGTCGGACAGGCTTCAACGACGTACATGAGCACTCTTTCTTATCATGACTTAATCCATGATCAATTTGCATGGTAAGTTCGTCATATATTTTCCTCTGCTCAACGTTGAGTTGTCTTTCCAACTCTTCTAAGTTAACCGCATCCTCCTGAGCATGTGCCATGGCTCTTTCCACTTCATTCATAGCAGTGGCAGCTTCATTTTCGATAAGAGGTCCTCCTAGTGGATCCTGACTCAATGAAGCAGAACTCTGACTGTCCTGAGAACTGTCTCTGGCAATCTCGGCTGCAATCGTTGCTTCCTGCTCAATTTCCACATTCAACATTTCTACATATTTGGGAAAAGCAGGACATTCTATGGTCTCCTTGGCAGCATTGAAAGAGTCTTCGTAACAGAGGAAATCTCCAAGCAGTTCCTCTTCTGCACGCCAAGGCTTAAAAAGTTGCAAAAGTGCTAAATAGAAAAACTCCTTTTTTTCAGGAGATTCGCCACTCAATTTTCGATGGTTTATCAAGTGGCATTTTCTTTGCTTGACCAGACATCCCTCACTTCCTATTACAGCATACACTCCTTTCTCAGTATCTTCTTTGATGTTCCTCTTGAATATGTAATTTTGCAGAACCTCATACAGACAAACATTCTCGAGGTGACTGCTTCGATTTGGATAATATGTATCCAACATGTTGCTCTTCAAAATGTCGGTACTGTTTGGCTCCTTTTCCGCCAAATACTCAATTTCCCGCACAGGTTTCAGAACTCGATTACGCGTTGCAGCAAGACCAACACTCGCCCAAACGATACTCCTGGACTTGGCATAGAGACTTGCTGAAGACAACCGGTCAGAACATTCGTAAGCTCCGATTTCTCGATGCGACAACATCTTCAGACTGAAACTGTACAACTTCTTGCTGAGGCTCTTTTCATGGGAAATGTCCTCCCACATATCCTTCAATTCTGTCTTCTCTTTTTTGGTGATGTAAGATGTCACATACCTAGCCACAGCCATACAGTTATCAGCCACAAACTGTATATCCATGTTAGCATTCCACATGGACAAAATCACCGGGTTGTAGTCGTTGATGTACTTAGACTCTTCGTTCCTCTTCAAATTGTATGTGTTTTTAGGTGATTTCTTCATCACATTATGTCGCAGCGAAGACATCAAACTGTTCACTCTTCCTTTAGAAATCACCGATCGTGGAAAGCCGAAACGACATTTGGTGTAGAACTTGTCTTTGTTCCGGAATTTACGACGACAGTACTTTCCACATCGATGGCTTTGGAAACGTAGAACTTTTTCTCTTAGGCTTTTTTTCTCCTTTGCGTTTGGAACAGCACACGTAGAATACTGTTCTATGAAACTCATCACTGAGTCGTCTGCATCCGTTCCAAATTTAGGTGCATCCTTGATCCACAGCAACATATGTATATGAGGAGCACCTCTTGCTTGGTACTCCTTCCTCCAGAAGAAATCCAACACCTCTCCAAGAGGTGGATTCTTCTTATTCATGATGAAAGACATCATACCTTCAAATCTATGATTGAAGTACCTACATACATTGACTGGATCCAAAGAGCACAGTTCTCCGGGTGTCTTGAATTCGATGTTTTCTACGTTAGCATTTGCCTCTCGTAGAAATTCAAGTAAGTCTTCCCAGCCATACTCAGCACAGCTCAAAGTGAGGAACCATGTGGGAGTTCCTAAGTTCCTCAGCATACATTTTAAATCACCATGACGACGGTACCAGTACTCATTAGTACCACGCTGACACGCCATGAGATTAATCAGGTGAGAATCCAAAATACTGTCTTGGACATTGACTTTATCCATAAAGTCACTTGCCGAGATGTTTTGCATGTGTATACCACTTTTCAAGATGTGGTTCACTGCATATGACAGTCCAGACAGATCGCTTTCAAACAGGAGATGAAACAAATAAGGAATGCATTGTCGAAACCTAGGATCTCCTGCATACAATCGCAAAGTCCGGTATTCAGAAGCAGGAATTTGATGAGGTCGCTCATCATATCTTCCTCCCTGACCTGTTGGAAAAAGCTGTGGGAAACACCGAGCTTCCAAACTTTCCTCCCAAACACTAATGGGACTCCCTTTCGCTTGTTTCATTTGAAACAACTCAATAGCATTCCCCATGACTTCCTTGGAATGCAAAGGATGAACACTATAATGTTCATATATTTCTTCACTAGTACAGGGTTCTACTTTCTCAATTTGACCAGCACACAAATCGCTATCCTCTTCCTCACTTACTTCCTCTTCTGCAACATATACATTTTTATAGTATTTATTATATTTTTTCAAATACAATGTTGCCCTTTTGACTTTCCTAACATCTACTAAATCTTGCCATATTTTCTTATTCTTTGTCGGAACCCCATTAACTAAGATAACCAGAGGTTCCTCTTCCACTTTTTCTACTCCAATTGTGTTAATGTTTTTCTTCAAATCTAGAGGCAAATAAACAACTCTTCCCTTTAATCCTCTCTGTAAATCTGATGGAGGCAATTTCCCTGTCTTTGGCTCCATTCTTACAATAGCCTGAAAGGGATGGATACTTTGAATCAAAATAGATTCATAAGTATTTAAATCCTTCAATTCAGAAGGAATTTCAACCAATTCCAGATTATTATGAACTGCTCTAGCAGGCATCTGGTTTTGATTTAATTTGTTACAACAATAAGTACACACACGTTGATCCAATCCCAAATCAAAACAATTTTCTACCATCAAGTATGTTGTAAAATCCTTCCATTCACTATTATTTTCCCTTTCACTTTTTCCATATAAATCCACTAACTTAGTCTGATTCTTATAATAAGTGCGTCGACAACACACACAAGTGAAATTTGGCCTCTCACTTGATTTCACCTCAAACGTCGCAATTTCCCTCTGGAAATTATCTGTACTGGAAACCTGTACACTATCTTCCACATTACTCTCTTCTTCTTGGTCAATTTCAACATTCTCCTCTTTACTTCCAAAGTAACAAAACTCAATTTCTTCACATATATTCTTCACATCTATTTCAGAACCATGCAAAAGAGCAGCGCATAATTGTTTTAGCATAATTGCTGGACTCTTAGCATAATACAACATTCTAACTAATTTCCTCACTTTATTATGATGCACTGCTAGCATCCTGAAATGATGAAAAACACTCTGGCATACTCTCCTGGAAAGACAAGCCAGTGAATGACCATGCAAACCTATCACTTCTCTCACTCTGCAAGGATCTAATTCTTGCAACAACTTCATTTTCTGCTTCAAACTTTTCTTACTAAATGACCGTATAAAATCACAAAGCAAATTGATGGAATCCTGTCGTACACTGCAAATACTACTACACTTCCAGGTGTACACAGGACCCTTAGGACGTCTCCCTAAAACCTCATTACCTAACACCTCTTCTATCTCTGTTCTCACAAGTTTTTCTTTTTCAACTGGACAACCATCTTTCACTTCATAAGCTCGACCACTGGTGTCAACTGCATGCACCAAATCATTATCCTGGAAATAACTCTCCTCATTAAAAAATGCCTCAGAGCTTGAACTATGCATCCATTCTCCAGAAAAAACTTCACAAAAATTACTACGATTAACTATTCTCTTCCATCTACTATTTCTTTTGAAATCATAAATTACCTTGTTTAGCTTCCTAATTCTATTGATTGTCAAAATAAATAACTTACGTTTAATTTCAAATGCCTGATCAATAACTTTCTCAACTATTTTTTTTCTCTTATAAAAAACCACTTTCTGCTGACCTTTCTTAATATTTTTTAACAAATTCCCAATTATCCTGTTGCGGAACATTCGTTTACGAATATCCCTAAACTGTTGTTTCCTTCTACTTTCATGCATAGAGTTATCTCTTACTCTAGCAGTAACATTTCTCATTGGCCTTTCCTTACCATTTGAATTCGGTCTCCTTTTCTGGAGTGAAACATTTTCTGTAGTAATATTTTTTTTACTACACATATTTCTTATGACTGTTTTTCGACTCTTACCCGGTGCTTTCTTGGTGACTTGACAAATCTTTTTGTTAGAGGACTGCTGCAATATTCCATGCTCCTGCTGTCTTTGACGTTTTCCAGCCTTTCTTACTCTTTCTTTGCTAGGCATCCTAAAATCTTGAAATAATGTGCAGTTGAATCTGTGGTAAAATATAATAAAAAATGTTATTAACCACTATTACCCAACAGTAAATTAATAACAGTCATCAAAAACTTAACACACTACTTAAGTATATAATATACTGAAGCCTATCTCCAATTTTTCACTGAACAGGACTCATCTCTTCTTAACCTTGGATAAACCTCACCTACTCTGTGTCCCCTGCACATAATTAAATGTAAAGGGGCAGATTTATATTAACTAGCACATCCCCAGGGATGCACCAGTTAACGTGCACCGCTGCTCTGCCACCCACGGTGTGCCGCATTTACAATCAGATAGGACAAAGCTACATCAAAACCCTGCGCCTGCTTGAAGCAGGCATAGATCTTGACGCAGGTAGGCTGAAAGCTAAAGCAACAACTAAGTGTCGTGTGCAGAAGTTACAAAAAAGGAAAAATGGCGTTTAAACCAGTAATGAGACCATGCTAACGTAATACAGAGTAAAAATATCCAGGATCTACATCAGTTTGGGGTTCACGAACCTGGCAGGTACAAGGCACTGAGGCTTTCCACCGTGCATGTCTCATCCCAAAACATATGTTGTTTGTGAATGAAACAATTTCCCAGACCAAATGCTTTGGATTGGCTACTTCTAAAAAATTAAACACCCCTACTATCCCGGAGTTAGAGGAATACGATGGTTGGAGTAATTTTACTCGTTGTCTATTAAAGATTTACAGGCCCTACTCCGTAATTCTTCCTTTAACATTTCCAGTATAAATCCAAAAGGTTGACTGCTTTGGCAACGTGCCTTATCCACGGTTTAATAACGCTGCCTTTTGCTTTATATAAGTTTTCAAATTGTATGAAATATATACCAATAGGTCGTTATTAACCTTTAGGTAGTGGTTTTCTTCATCAAGTCTGGTCGCTTCCATACACATACAGATTTTCAAAGATGATCAAGAACTTTATCTGAATGGAGAGGAATGCACTGAGACGCCAGATCATTCACTAATGTGTAGGCACAGACAGTTACACGGTTCATGCAACAAACACCGACCAAATATGGCTTGCGTGTTGCAAGGCACGCCAGTTCCTGCTATCATCCCCACGTTCAAGTTCTTGGAAAATGGTAGTTATTTGATGCTCAATAATGAAGATTGTTCTGGGTTAATTAAAAGTATTCATTTTATCGTAACAGTAAATGAACGGGTTATTTGCTGCAGAAATGTTCTATTTCCTCCCACACATGAACATAGGGAGTTTTCAATCTGGCCACAAATACCAACCTTGGGAGCACATTTCAACAGCATGGCAAGAATAAGAGCTCTTTTGTCTCAGAGAGAGGTGGCCTTGAGTTCGGCCCGTGAAACTTTCGTGCTTCACATAGCGAACACCCGTACAGAGGTGCAGACCCTTTTAAATACAGATTCGACTTTGCATTTCAGCAAGATTACCCATTCATTTCCATGCAGCAGGAGGCCCATAGGAATGAAGGTGCAATTTGCGATTAGCAATTACCTCATCGCAAATTACGAATTTTTCCGACGGTGCAGGGGTATCTCAAGAACACCCTGCTGCACCCCTGAAAAAAAAATTTGGGGTCATATGGCGCACATAAATTTTGAAAACATTCCTTTACCTCAAAAACGATTTTCAACTCATAATTTGAAAACACTGCACATGGGGAAATGACTTAAAATGTCCTTAAGACACATAAAAGCATTTTTTGATTGCCTTTGCAGCATGTTTCAGTCACCTTTAACATGCCTATGTAACGGAAACATTCAAAATCTAAATTTGCCATGCACAGGTGGGAGCATATTTACAAGCAATTTGCTCCACAGACAAACTTCTTACATTGAAATGGGAAAGACTCTCAATTACCTTATAAAGAAGCAGACACCATTATGTCCTTCTCATCAATATTAAAACCATTGCTTTTTCTCAAAAACGATTTACAAGTCATAATTTGAAAACACTCCACAGCTCCTATGCACATAAAAGCCCTGTCAGTACTAATACTTCACATTTTCTCCAATTACAATTTCTCAAACAAACAAAATCTATTTGTGAAACACTTGAGACAAAGCAACATTTGAAAAACACAACTTTCTTCATAATTTTCTCCTTAAAGCACACTATTTTCTATCTAAATTAAAGAAATTTTTTCTCACCTTAGCAAATACTTTGAGTTTCAAAACAGTCTCAGAAACACACCAATTTGTCTTCAGCAGAGCAAAAGGTATGCACTCCAGAGTCTGCAGCTATCAAAAGCACAGAAATGCTGTAATTCCTCACACAGATCTCTCATGTCACCCAATCAAAACTCTTCCCTCACTTTTTTTCAAAGCAAAACCCTTCCCCCCTCTGCCCCCTCTCTGCTTTTTCTGCATAGCAACCACCTCTTGCAAGACCTCTCACACAACAATGTTGCAATTGAACTCTGAACTCTCAGTGCACCTGCATATCCAAAGCATTCTTTCATTTAATGATTTTTTCTTCGCCACTCAAAATACATCTTTCAACGAACTCATCCATGCACACTAACTTTCTGTTTTCAGCAATCAAAATCCACCAATCACTCTTACTGCTTCATTAACACAGAAACTCCTCAGTTTTTTTCATTTTACACTCTCATTTTTTCAACTGCCATTTCATTGCCACACTTCATCTGACTGCAGGAGAACCTTCTCTCGCCATGTTTTCTGTCTGGATTGTTGGACATAGCTACATCTATTGGGCTCAAAGGTACGCTGAAAACAGGAATTTACCTAACCTCAATTTACAAGATGTGGAAATTAAGTGGTTTGGCCACAGAGGATTAAAATGTCACCAATTGATACCATTGGTGAAAACCTTTATGCATTTGCCAAAACCTGACCTGTTAATTGTGCACTGTGGAGGTAATGATTTGGGCACTTTGACTGGGGTAGGTCTGGAAATGCTTTTAAAGGACACCTTTGAGCAATTGATGGCACTTTTTCCTCAGACTGCCTTGGTATATTCAAATATATGCCAAAGACAGAAATGGAGGTGGTCGAACCAATTTTGTCCACAAATTGAGAAATCGAGGAAGCATGTAAACAAATCTGTTTCAGCTTACATGAGAGACCATGGAATGGGCTCCCTGTACAACAATAACTTGCGTTACTACATGCAAGATATCTACAGAGGAGATGGAGTTCACTTCTCAGATGAGGGCAACAGAGTTTTCACTCTGAATTTAAGAATGTGCATTGGTACCTACTTATAAGTACCTAAATGTACCATAAACCCAAAAGCTCTTCTCAGAGCTACCCTACATCTGATCACTCACAATTATTATTGTACTCTAACTTTTTTCACTAATTTTCAAGAAAGTACGCTCCCCAGAACGCTTCCCGGTTCGCGAACCGAGCGCACTCCACGCAAAAAAACTAAAAAAACGGTATATATTTTTTTGCCCTGCGAGAACCTTTCAAAGCCTCCACATCAAACCTAGGGGGTCAGGGACGATCTACTATGCCCCCTTATGGTCATTTGCCCCTTCGCTTTGGCCTCCTCTTGTCTCTCGATCCTACCGAGAGACAAGATGGCGGCCGCTACGGACTGTTTGGAATGTTTACAGACGCCGAAAAACCAATCAGCTTCGCAAACCTCCGTAACGCGAAAAGTACGCGAAGCGGAGCGCTGTTACAGATATATATCTTTTTTTGAACGTTAATTTCTCAAAATCCACTGGAGCACATATATTGAGACCTAGCAAAGGCACATCGGGCTACCAGTCCCTACAATTTTGCCAAGTTTCGTGCAAATCCATTCAGCCGTTCGATTATTATTATTATTATTTTTTTTGCCCCGCGGGGCCCTTTTAAAACCTCCACATCAAACCTAGGGGGTCAGCGAGGATCTACTATTCCCCCTTATGGTCATTTGCCCCTTCGCTTTCGCCTCCTCTTGTCTCTCGATCCTACCGAGAGACAAGATGGCGGCCGCTACGGACTGTTTGGAATGTTGACAGACGCCGGAGAACCAATCAGCTTCGCTTCACAAAGCTCCGTTGCGCGAAAAGTCCGCGAACCAGACCGCTGCCTGGTCCGCGCTTACAGATATATATCTTTTTTTAAACGTTAATTTCTCAAAATCCACTGGAGCACATATATTGAGACCTACAAAAGGCACATCGGGCTACCAGTCCCTACAATTTTGCCAAGTTTCGTGCAAATCCATTCAGCCGTTCGGGCTAAAAGTGAGGCCAACCGCCCTATGGAAATTAACATGGGAAAAACGCGTTTTGGGACCCCCCTTTTTTCTCGGCCCCCCCTTGACGAACCCCCCCCCAAATTTTCAAAGGCTGCTCAGAAACAAAATGTGCCATTTTCCTGAAAATTTCAGCCAATTCCGTCCACAAACGGCAAAGTTATTAGACATAGAATTTTCAAAAAACCCATAGAGAAAAAATCCTAACTATATATACCTACTGGCGACCGCCAGTAGGTAATATATATATACACACATACACAGGGATCTTCCTTAGCCCTATTGCATGTTCTTCTAAATGACAACCTTAGGCTCCTTTGGTTCCCATGAGCCTCAGTACTCTTATTTCTTCTCTACAAAATCTATGAAATGTCTTTAATAATAAACTGTTCTAATTCACTCACTATCTGTCCCACTATGAAATTCTTCAATTCATCAACTAGCATAGGAAACTCACTTGCTCCAAAAAAGGGATATACAGCCAACTTTAAGATAAGATGCCTCAAGGCACTCAGTCTTGTTAACAAAGACTTTCAAAGGTGAGATCAAACTGAAGATCAAGTTCCTGAAGTTTCAATTGAGCTTTCACAGTGATTCCGTGGAGAAGTGTGGCTGAATGATTAGAGCGGCAGACCCTGATGCAGAAGTGTGGCCCGGGACCAGGGTTCAGTTCCCGCCTCGGCGGGTCTTGGGCTCAATTTCCTCGGACCTGTTAATTCTCGCCTCGGTGCCTATTCTAATCATAGGTCCCACTCTGCAACTCTGGGCAATAGCTTGCTTAATCTCCACAATGGCCCCAGCAACGCTAGGATGCCTGGCTTCACCTTGGGGGTGCCCAGGAGTGGACACTTCACAGGGAAAGACCAGGGAGGGTTCCTCAGCGGTATTCGTACAAGCGCCGAGATGCCTCTTGGTAGTCGTGCGCTATACAAGTACCTCTACATTCCTGTCATTTGCAAGAAAGTATGTCTGTCCAGGAGATGAATACCTTCAACAGGGCACTCTCGACCTCCTGAGTGTTGTCTCTTCTCTAACAGCCCTCTAGTCTGTATCCTCTATAACCTCTTGGCTACCTGGTAGATCCCTTTATCCTTGCGGAACCACTCTATCTCTTTTCAGCTTTCTCGTCCAGAGTAACTGTGCTACCCCTCGCAGTTCTCTAGCACCAGGCCCTTCATCAGGGTCCAAGTCTATCTCTGTTACAATCACTGAATTAGCCTCTCCTCCACCAGTTTCGTCATCCAACTCAACAGAAAACTCATTAGGATGATCAATTGCAATTTCGGACTGTTCCCTTACAGCTCTCTCAACCACCACTGGCTCTTTTGGGAGATGCGCTGTTATTTCATCATGGGGACATGGAATCCTGCGAGTATGGGCAGCATGGATCCAACTGGGGAGCCCTCAGCACTTCACAGCAGTTGCAGTCACAAGCATGACTTGGTGTGGCCCACTGTACAAGCCTCTCTCTTAATTTAGGGAATTCATTTGTAAATTAAGCAAGATCACTCCTACTCCGTGGTACATATAGGTAACCTCTTAGTAGCTACCTCCTGGGAGTTGTTCTTTTTTACCATTTATTGTCCCACTTCTCTAATTCACTCCAGATTTCCAAACTGTGAATTAATTCCAGAATTTTCATATTCATACCTGGTATTCTCATATGTTCTATGTCCTGATCACTAAAAGCGAGTCTGTGACCATTGAATATTTCTTAGTTTTCTTTCATAATGTCATAGGTTTATGTTTCAAAGCATCCATATATGCTGATACAGTCCTTTTACTCCCTAATGGCTTGCTCACACTATCGCGGACACGCAGCATTGGCTGTGAATCACTATTTGACACAGCAACCAGGTTCTCCCTCCTCTATGCCTTGAATAAAAAAATGTATTCTGTTCCGCATTCGGTGGATTGCACTGGGGCAGAACCCTAAGCTTATGTCTTGTAAAATAAAACGTTTTGCGGAGGCCCTGAAATTGTTAAATTCTTCAGAAAAGCACAGGGACACAAAATGGCTCAGAGAGCTGAGGAATATGATGAAATTGGTAGCATTGAACAGAGACAATGTTTGTCACTCAGATCTAGGTCAACAATTGTACCTAAATAACTTTACTAAGTCACCTAAATGAAGAATGTTCATCCCGATGAGGCCTGCTTGTATCTAAATTGGGATCAAACTGGCCAAATGGATCACTACACAATAAAACTGCTATTTAATCTGTAGAGGTGGGATTTATCCTAGTTTGAAGGTAGGTCCATTCCTGATCTTGTTGCTTATTGTCCTATTTGTTTTTTTCCGTTCCAGGTGAAGCCATGGCCAGTGCCCATCACACCGCATTCCTGCTTGCCATCCTGATTGGGATACTTCTACTGCTATTTGTGGCCTGTCTGTTTTTCATCTGCTACTGCAGGTAAGGAGCCCGGAGCATGCAAAATCAACACTTCACACACTGAGCTCCTAAGTGATATCTTTATTCATCAGCCTACAACATCCTAACCGTTAATAACCACTACTTAACACCTCCTCAAAATGGTTACGTATTTTTCTCATTGAGTACACCCAGCACAGCAGTGTCCTGGAGCTCATAGTCCTAAGACACTACATCTCCTTGCACCCCTTTGTTAAATAAAAAAGTGTAAACAATACCAGCATTTTCTTTCTTCAATAAGTCATCTAGGTGCTCGCACTGTTCTTCCACATCGTGTGGTATGAGGTAGTTTAGATGTAGCCTGAACAGGCATTGCAACACTGATAAAAACGCAGTGGTAAGAAGAAGAATAAAATTACAATAAAACTATTTCATTGTCATTTTATTTTTACTTCCAACATGCCAAGTCGGGGACCGGGCCAGGCAGAAGTGTCACACAGCAGGGGCCGTGGTGGTAGGCAGGCACTTAAAGTGCACATATGGGTTTGGCCGGCCGTCCATGCCGGCCAAACCCACATGGACACTTGGATATCTCCACGCTGTTCTCTCATGCTGGGAGAAGCGATGGGATTGGGTGGGGTTTGGGAGTTTGAACCCAGGGGAATTGTAGTGTCATCCGAACCGGAGCAGTGGAGCGGTGCAGGAGAAGAGCACGGTACAGGAGGAGAAGATGGTGGCAGCCGGCAGGAAAGGCAAGTTTCTATTTCCCCCCCCCCACCTCGGATTCACAGCAGCCGGGGCAGCCCCATATAGGATCTCAGGGTCTGATGGATGTCGAGATAGATGTCTGAAATGTGATGAATCCCTTGTGATGGATTTTCTGGGACATAGTACCATTATCATATGTCCCTTGTGCGTCACAACTCTCAAAGGCTCAGCAGCAAATGGAGGATCTGTTTTCTGCTTGAAGAACCCAATAACCTTCATCGAAGATGAATTCCTGAGTTCTCCGACATTGATCAGCATATGCCTTCATTTGACATTTTAGAGCTGTGTCAGGGGCATAAACCTCGTCGGCACTCTGTGTTCGTTCAGTGGTCCACTGTGGTAGCTTGGGTCTTACTGCTCTACAAAACAACAAGGTGGCAGGACTCTCACCATTGGTGGTGTGAGGAGTTGAAGGATAGGGCTTGACATAAGGTCTGATTCGACTCAATTTCCTCCAACAATGCACATTGGATCACTCTCTTTAGGGTGCCAGTAAATCGTTCCACAACACTGTTCGCTAGGGGCCACAAGGGTGTACGTTTTAGAAGCTTGACATTGAGTCCAGTTAGAAACTCCTTGCTATTTAATGGTGGATCATTGTCAGATTTAAGGGTGTGTGGAATGCCCCATGCTGAAAAGATGTCATCACGCCACTCAATATACTTGTCATGTGTTGTTGCTGAGGTTTCTTACACCAGAGAAAAAGAAGAATACTCTTCAATGACTACCATGAGATGTCTATTAGCAAGCAGCCCACGCATGTGCCGGAAAATCAGACCTGGTTAGTGGAAGCTGTGTCACCATAGAGGAAAAGCAGTTACATAAGTGGCGCTCCTGTAGTTTCCTTGAACCTCTCTGGTCCAAGTGCGGGAACCCCACACTATCTCTCAGGGTTTTTTTGGTGGCAACAATGTCATGATGTCCTTCATGACTGAATTCAATGATTTGCTGTCTGAGACTATCAGGTATGAAAATCCATGAGCCTCTTAACACAATGCCTTCTTTAATGGCAGTTCATCCTGGACATTTTTGTCAAGTATGTCTTTATTGACATTTGTAGCAATGACAATTTGTTCAATGGATAAGGCCGCTGGCGTGCTGGACCTTACAATGAAGTTGATGTACTCTTAAACTGTTTTCAATGCCGAGCCATGCAGATGTAAGGGCACTCGTAAGAAGTAATCTGCAGGGTTTTGGTTCTTGTCGGGCTTATTCACAATTTTATACTCGTACTCATGTAAACGCAACTTCCAACTCTCAATGTGAGGGGGCATCTTAGCTTTTGGGTTTCTGAATATGGTGAGCAGTGCTTGGTGGTCTGTGACAACTGTGAAATGCTTTTTGTAAAGAAACATCTAAAAGTGCTTGCTGGACCACTCTACAGCCAGAGACTCCTTCTCTGGCTGAGTAGACATGTTCTGTGTCTGTCCGACTTCGGCAAGCATACGCCACAATGTGTCTTTGAGCATACAGATGTCCCTTATGCTGAGCAAGGATTGCTCCCAGCCACACCGGGCTCACATCCACAGTAATTTCAGTATGTAATTTAGGATCAAAGTGAGCCACCTCAGTGGCATTTTCAATGACATGCTTTATCCTTTTGAATTCTTGGATGCATTCAAAGGACCATCGGAACTGAACATTTTGTTTAGTGAGGTCTCTCAATTGGGGCCTGTCTGTGGAAAAGACACAAATGTCACTTGAACAATAGCTGGCCATGTCCAAGAATGAGTGTAGCATGGTGACCTACTGTGGGGGTAGGGTGGCTGACTGCTTGTACTTTATCTGGGTCTGGAGTCTTTTCCCCATCAGAGAATGTGCCCAAAGAACTTGAGTTTGGTTTTGTGAAATTCACACTTTTCTGCATTTAAAGTGAGACCTGCATTTTATGTAACTGGCACACTTGTTTGAGAGTCATGCTCCTTCCATGTTGCCCCAAATACCAGTATGTCAACACTGTAATTGAAAGCATGCTTAACAGGTTGAATTATTCTATGTATGGCATCATTGAAAATTTTAACGGCAGATGACACTCCAAAACTTAACCTTTTCCATCAAAACGAACCAACATGAATTGAAAAAGGGGTAATATATATACAGTTTCTTACAATTCAAGTTGATAGTATCCCTTGTTCAGGTCAAGGCAGGAGAAGACTTTGACTCCATTTAGCTGCACGATCATGTCCACAATGTGCGGACCCGGATGTCTTTCTCTCTTGATTTCTTTGTTGGTCTGGCGCATATCCATGCATGCAGACGGTACCTCCACTATCCTTCTTTGGCACTACCACCATGGGTGAAACCGAAGGTGTGGGACCAGTAGTGAGCTCAATGATGTTGTGCTTCAACCATGTTTCTAGTTCCTTTCCTACCACTTCTTGCAGGTGAAATGCTATTCTATTGTGTTGCTGTGCAACAGGCCAGATTTCTTCTTTTTATTTTTTTTATTTTTGGTAATTTTCTTTATTGGCATTTCGAAAAACAACAAACCATACAAACAACTTAGCCAGTTGCACATAGTAATATCACTTTTCATACAATTGCGAGATCCCAAACTGTACATTGGAATAGCCTAGTACTTACAACATTCTGAAATGAATATCATACATAGTAAAACAGTGCAGCACGAAACATTAAATTGCAGATTAGTCCACAGCGCACCAGGAGCTAACAGTCGGTACAGGACTTATATGGGTGTTCGATTACTGATAGTTATCATGTGGCAAGTTCAACTTCTAGTTCGAGGTGTTACCTGTAGTGAGGCTTGTGAGTGCATACCTACAAATCGCCGGATGCCACTAGGAAACCCGCCCATTTGTTTTGTTGTGTGCGTGCCCACTCCAGAAACAGCCCCCATATGTCCCTTGGCCTGGATGCTGATAGCATCAGCTCCCAAAAGGTAGTAAGTTGTGTGTGGCTGAAGGTTACGTCTTGGATCCAAGTCTCTATGGAGGGGCCTACCTTTTCCCCCCCAATGCGTGGCTACCCAGCGTTTAGCAAATCGTACTAACATAGCGTGTAGTTTACAGTTCCCAGCCGGTGTGTCTCTAACATATCCCAGTAGTCCAAGTAATGGGACTGGGGCATCCGCCGTGCCAATGATATCATGTACTGTGGTAAAGATCTTAGACCAGAATGAAGCCAACTGGGGACCGCTCCATGCCATGTGCAGGAACGTAGCAGGGGCACAGCCACATCTCCAGCAGTGGTCATCTGCCTTGATCCTCATGCGGTGTAACTCGGAGAGGGTCCTATAGAATCTGTGGAGGTATTTAAAATAAATCAAGCGCAGCTTGTAGTTGGGGGACAGAGCTGTGAGCTGGTTACAACAAAATGCCCACTGTTCCTCCGTTGTCTGGCTTTGCAATTTGGTGTTCCAAGACTGAAAAGCCTTGGACGTTAACAGAGGGGCAGAATTCATCATATTATTATAAATGCGTGTTATGCGTCTGCGAGGGGAATATGTTTTTGGCACATTTTCAAGGGCAAGCAGTGTAGGAGGAGGGCTGGGGAATGTGTCATGTATAGCCCTGAGTTTATAATATAGGAACTATTCTAAAAAGGGCACTGCGTGCTCCTCTGTGGGTTCTGGGGGGGGGGGACCTGAACCCATCCCCAGGGTATAGGTCAGCGAAGGTATGTAAGCCTATCTTTTTTGCCAGTGCTCTGTTTGCTCCCTACCCCATAGTGGGTATCATAGGGTTATGTGCCAGGGGAATGGACGGAGAATACAACATTTTGAGATGGGCTCTATCCTGGAATCTATGCCTCACCCACCTCAGGGTTTCAAGCGTGTCAATGCTGTCTCAATGCCGTCTGTATGCCTGATATAGGGCCACCTGGAGGAGAACTGTCAGCCCAACATCCATCGCCACAATGGTGTATAGTTGGAAAGGGGTGGGATGTACCCAAAAATGCAGAAACTGGGCCTGTGCGCAGAATGCATGCAATTGAATGTCCGGGGCTCCCAAGCCGCCATGGTAGAAAGGTAGGGTTAAGAGTTCCCACAAGATCCGTGCCTGTCGACGCACCCAAATCATAGTGATTAGTAAAGAGCATATTGAATTAAAGAAAGCTTGTGTGAGAGGAATCAGAATATTTATGAATAAATACAACAGTTTTGGCAGAACCACCATTTTCGCTCCTGCGATTCTACTGGCCAGGGACAGGGGGAGGCCAGCCCATGCATTGACTTTCTCCTCTAGCCACGAAACTGTACGCCCATAATTTATGTTCCAAATATCCTGACTGTTACTGCTAAGACAAATGCCAAGGTATTTCACTGGGCCATTAGCCGGATTGAGTGGATAATCAATAGGGAATGGTGTAGTAGCTTCCGTTAAGGGAAATATAGTTGACTTGGCCCACTTTATTGAAATGTCGGATAGGCCTCCAAATTTGATTAGTTCGCAGAGGATACGGGCAGGGTTCGCCGCTGGGTCATTGATATATAGGGTGATGCCTTCTGCGTATAACAAAATCAGGAGGCCCCTTGTGCTGAACCCCAGGACCCTGGCAGAGTGGTGTTGCCTAATACATGGCGCTAGTGTTTCCATCCCTATCGCTAAGAGCAGGGGGGAAAGAGGGCACTCCTGTCTCGTACCCCTCGGTATGTCGAACGGATCCGACAGAATACCATTCACTCTGATCCCTGCAGATGGCTTGTGGAAAGTAATCGTATGAGACTCAGGAAAAGGGGGCTAAATTCCATCCTCTCCATAACTGCAAATAGATTTATCCACTCTAGCATATCAAACGCTTTTGTGGCATCATGGGACACCACAATTGCTTGCGTACCAGGGTGCAGGTAATGAACTACAGTAAAAAAAAAAGTCAGAAGATTGTGTGATGTGGATCTCACAGGGATAAACCCCGATTGGTCTGGGCGGAGTATCAATGGGAGCCAAGGCTTTAGCCGGTTAGCAACCAGCGTTGCCGATATTTTAACATCCAAGTTTATTAGTGAGAGTGGTCTGTAAGAGTCAAATTCGTCGTCTGGTTTCCCTGGCTTCAGCAGGGTAATAATGATGGCCTCACGCATTGAGGGCGGTAAAATACCTGTGGTCTGGGCCTCCTCTGATAGCACTATTGAGTGTGGGGCTAGTTCCTCTACATATGTTTTGTAGAAAGTGGTGGTTGAGCCATCGGATCCTGGTGCCTTCTCCAGTGGGAGACCCTTGATCACCTGGGAGACATCCTCTACAGAGAAGGGGAAGTCCAAGTATTCCCAATGCCCACGTCCCAACCAAAGCCGCTCCAGGGAATCCAGGAAAGGACAAAGGCCCTCCTGTACTGAGCAATGTGTGGTTGTGTACAGTTTGGCATAAAACGGTGTGAATTTTTCCAATATTTCTTGTGGGCCTCTAATCGCGTGTGGGTTATCTCCCCGGATCTCAGTAACCTATGCAGTGGAGTGCGGGGCTCGAAAAATTGACACTAGGATTCTCCCCGGCCTGTTCGTCTCCCTGTACCTTCTGGCTTACCCAGAAACTTCACCTCTCGCTGGGCCTCTTCCTCAAACTCCAGCAGTTTTTTTTTTAATTGAGCTATTAGAGTGGGGTCGTCAGTGGTGTAAAATTGTGTTTTAAGCTCCTTGATGCGTTTCTCTAGGGATGCCAATGTGCCCCTGATTGCCTTCAGTACCCCAGCTTGACGTGCTATGCATTTACCCCTTATTACCACCTTAAAGGCCTCTCATAAGGAGGCCTGGGTTGAGACCGAGCCAGCATTGAGTAAAATAATCGACCATGTCCCCCCTTATTTCCTCTGTAAAGGACTCATCCAATAGAGCTTATGGGGCAAGCCGCCAACTGTACATTTTGCTAGGTGAATTTGGCATAGTTGGATGTAGGAGACAGGAGGGTGGTCAGACAAAGTTCTGAGGAGGTGAGAGACTTTCCATGTCCATGTCCCCACATCCCATGATCCCAACCAATAATCGAACCTGGACCAGGCCCTGTGATACTCAGAAATACATGTGCCTTCCTTAACGTGTTGATGCTGTATGTTGATCAAATTACCGTCCGGAATAACGGCATTTAATGAGGCACTTGCAATAGGATGGAGGGAGCGGGACTGTCCGTTCCTGTCCATTGCATCATCAAGTATCGCATTAACCTCCCCTCCCCAGATGATAGTGTCGCATCCCGTTGCTCTCACTTTGGCACATATGTTTTGAAAAAAAGCGGGGGTGTCTGCATTAGGTACGTAAACTGCCACTATTGCCACCCAGGTCACCAAGTAGTATGATATATCTGCCCTCTGGATCGAGGTGCGATTCGCACTCCAGTCAAGTCAAGAATTCTTTATTCGATGATTAAAAATCACCATAAAAGCACATATATATATATACAACTAATTAAAATCCAATTAAATCATTATCAGAATCCTGCTTGTAGTACAATCTAATTCTTTAAAAGGGGAAAAGACGATCTAAAAGAGTACGATGGAGATCGTACTGCCGAACTGCCACTTTAATAAAATTCATAATGCAGCACAATGTCAACGGGTCAGTTGCTTGTTGTAAATAGATTAAGGCCTCTCGAGCATGTTTCAGTTTAGCTTGTTTTAAAATATTTACCAAGAATCTACGCCTAGGCATTGAATAAAAAGGACACAACAATACAAAATTAAGGGAATCCTGCGGAGACCTATTGTCGCAGCCGCAGGTTCCCTTCTGCTCAATTGTAGTTAAAAACCCTACTGGTAACGCTAATAAATAAGGTAATAAATTGAGCCTAAAACGACACATTAAAAATCTATCCTGGGCATTATACATAAGGTATAAGTATGGCTCCATTCCTTCAGTGCTCTTAACAAGACTATGGGCCCTCAGTCTTTTTTGACCCTTCGGCCTCAGCTCTCTGTTTTTTTCTGTGCTAAAAAAGCTCTCTTTACAATCACATAATGCTGAGGTACAATTGCTACCGGATCGACAAAGAGATTCTCATAGCCCAGCGCTTCTAAGGTGGCCTTTACATAATTGAGCCATGGGATTCTTATCCATTTCTCTCTTCCTAGGCAATCACGTAGAATTTCCCTACTCAGGGACGCCTCAGGGTTAGTCCAAATTTTCAACGAAGCCACTATGGGTCTAAGCTTCACCAAGTCTTCGAGGTATGGCTTCCCTAGTTCCCTATGGACTATTACACAAGCGGTACTTTGTGGTACTTTCAAGATGGATCTTAAATATTTATTTTCTTTCCGCTGCAGTTGTGAGATGTTGGCAAAGCCCCATACCTCGGCCCCATAGGTGACTTTGGAGCAGCACATAGAACCATAAATGTTCATCACCTGTTCGGGACACCATCTACCTACCCTCCTCCCATAGCTTGCGATAGCGGGATCTTTCACTAAACGCCTGCAATCGCCCTCAACCTACGGACATCAGCAGCGGGAGCCCCTTCCCAGTAGACATCAGTGGCAGTGCCTGCAACTCGCCGGACCCGCTTTGCGGGTCCCGCAGCGCGGCTGTCAGAGAGGGAGCCGCCGTTCTTTAAGGGGCTGGTGTTTTTCGACCGGCAGGGCTGCGAGCATCAGGCAGGGACTCCGTGGACCAGGAGTCCCTGCGCGCCCAATCACCACCAGCTGGGCTGCTCTCCCTGCCGGCCACGCCCACCCGCCCACGGATAAAGGACTGATTTCCCTGCTACCTGGTGGGATCTTTCACTAAACGCCTGCAATCGCCCTCAACCTACGGACATCAGCAGCAGGAGCCCCTTCCCAGTAGACATCAGTGGCAGTGCCTGCAACTCGCCGGACCCGCTTCGCGGGTCCCGCAGCGCGGCTGTCAGAGAGGGAGCCGCCGTTCTTTAAGGGGCTGGTGTTTTTCGACCGGCAGGGCTGCGAGCATCAGGCAGGGACTCCGTGGACCAGGAGTCCCTGCGCGCCCAATCACCACCAGCTGGGCTGCTCTCCCTGCCGGCCACGCCCACCCGCCAATCACGCCCCTTGTTATAAACATCTGCCGTGCACCCGCAGCGCGGGAGCAAGCCGGGAGAAGCCGGGACAAGGGCGGGACCGTCAGTGGCCGAGGGAGGCCGGGCTGGGCCCACTCCCTTTCGCCTGTACTTTTTTAAACCCACCTGGACTTTGATATAGGTTCTGGATATGCCAGCACCTGCTCCAGTGGGAACACCAGCGAAGGCGGGAGGAGGAAACAACGGGACTTTGGACAATTATTTTAAAACTGCTAAGGGAGATGGCGGCAACGAAACCTCTTTGGAGAAGCGTAGGGAGGAGCGCCGCCGCTCCATTGAGCATATGAAAAATAGGCCCCCTAGTGATATTATTCCCTATCCTATCTCCCAGGAGAGAGGTTCCTTTAACGGCAGTCAGGACCCATCATCCCTAGAAGACGTCCCCTTTCTACTGCGGGACAGCACTTCTAATCGTTGCCCATTTATTGAACAGACCTTGGACGTTATCCCACCAACTAGCTTTAGAAGCACGGCTGTCGACTTAGTCACACAAATACCCCCCGCAGTTAAATCTAGGAAAAACAAACCAAAGCAAATTGTTGTGGCAGAGGTGCACGGCCCACCACCGAATAAGCGTAGAAGGAAGTTGAGGGGCGGGCTGGGAAAGACTAAGACCCCCCATTCTGACTTTGGAAAAGTACATAAGTCTGTTTCCACGTCTGACAGGCTTACATTGAACGCCAAGGGTACTAATACTAATAACATTGCTTCCACTAGTGAACAGGGGAACAATCCATTAAATACACTACCTCCTGCCACTTCTCTGGGGAACTTAGAATTTCTACTCAGATCACTCCTGCTGCCCATTAGCGAGAGTTTGAAGAAAGTGGAGATCAGACTCACGATTTTGGAGGCAGCTATAACTAGCCTGAAAACCTCGGCCAGCAAAGAGAATGGAAATTCCGAGTCAATTCCGCCAATTAAAACTTCCCTTAACACCCATAACCCTTCTATAAACGTGGGACCTCCCTTGGGTACCGCTGCCATCCACCTTTTGCAGCCACTTATGGCCAACCTAGTCCCAACACTATCCACGAATTCCAAATCCCTACCTCCACAACCAGCAGACCTAGCCTCCCGCGGCACAGCTCTCGGTACAACTTCTGGGGATCTACCTAATGCTAGTATTACTCCCTTATTCCCTGACAGTCCAGCTTCCAGGCCTCGGAGACCCGACTTGCCGCCTGAGGCTAACAGCCTTATGGTGGTTTTGGCGGGTGTTCCCCCTCTTGAAATGGGTGAAAGTGAGAACTTCCACTCACTCAAAAGGAAAATTATCAAATGGCTGAATTACAACAGACCTCTCCCCGCCTATTTTAATAACGAAATCATCATGGTGAGAAGGGTACCTTGGCTGGGGAAAACGAGAAAATCAATAATAGGGGATTGTATTATGGTGACTTTCCGGGACCCTGGGACAGTATTACATATATGTGCTGGGTCAAACAGATCACCAGATTCCACCATACAGACTTTACCAGTCTCTTTTTTCTTCCCCCCCTATTCGTATGCAGCATGGATTGTCACAAGGTAACTGGACAAGGGTTGAACGGAGAACCAGACACAGGGGGTATGATGTGCGACCTGCCTATCGACCTTCAGATACACCCTTTACTGACTATAACCGATTTAATTGCCTGAACGGACTGGATGGGGTCGATTGACTGTCCTCAAACCCTGACCTAATCCCTGTGACTTCAGGCATCGGTTTTAGTGAATCACCTGATCCAAACAAACCTAATACTGACAACGGTCCTGACATAACATCTGGTGTAATATCGGGCTTTGGTTCCCCTCCCATTTCTATTTTTATAACCCCCCCCCTGCAGCTGTCCGGCGCACTTGAGAC
Source organism: Lissotriton helveticus (assembly GCF_964261635.1). Classification (NCBI taxonomy): domain Eukaryota; kingdom Metazoa; phylum Chordata; class Amphibia; order Caudata; family Salamandridae; genus Lissotriton; species Lissotriton helveticus. The sequence goes on along the minus strand of NC_136057.1, from coordinate 1,631,196,082 downwards.
TAATTTGGTGGAATGTGGCCGGCCTAGCCAATAAGCTGGACTCATATGATTGGGTAACTTACATTAAGACTGGGGATGTTTGTATGTTGCAGGAGACCTGGGCAAGGGAAGAACGTAGCCAACAGGGCTACCTGTCATTTTCCATCCCGGCTAGGTGGGAGGGCAAGGGCCGCCCTTCAGGCGGACTCACAACTTGGGTGGCATCCCACCTAGGGTGCCAGGCTTCACTGTTACCGGTCCCATCGGATGATATTCTAGTGGTTTTACTGGCCTGGCCGAACCTAGCGAAACTTGCTCTATTAAATATCTACTCTAGACCAGTGGGAGTCTCGCGAGAATCTCCCACGATTGATGAGCTCTCAGCTTATCTATCTGAAATCCCAAGGGATATACCCTATGTAGTGGGAGGTGATTTAAACTCACATTTTGAGCCACTGGCTGGCCTTCTAGAGGGTTTTCCCATGGAAGAAGAGTCCAGATGGGCAGTACCTCCTGTAGTAGCGCCCACCCCGAAGGCATGGACACCTGTAGCACTGCAGGTTACAGCCCTAACCCTAAAGTATGGAATCAGAGCTTGCAACGGGCGTGTTAAGTCTGATATACCAAGCAGACACACGTACAATAAAGTAGGAAGAGAGTCCCGCTTGGACTACGCCCTTGTACAGATAGTGAATTGGTCATCTATCCTGGACTTCAGGGTTACTGAAAGACTAGATAGTGACCACAATGCCCTAGAACTAGATCTCATCCATCCTGGTTCAGAACCCTCTATTTTAAATAAGGAGGATACTAAGCCCGAACTTTTACTGGGCAATAACAGGAGAAGAATCAGGTGGGAAAATCTAGCCGCGAGCCAAGTGAAACTCCCGAGGCTCTACGCAGGACTAATTCCAATTTTGGAAATAGTGGGAGATCTAGCGAATGATGTGGGCAACAAAGATTCCCATAATATATTACATCAGGCACATGAGGACCTTATAAAGGGAGCGGCCTCAGAGCTTTTTGGCAAGGCAAAGAATATGAGCAGGGGGCACCACCATAAAACCCCATGGTATAATGCAGCCTGCAGGAAGGTAAAGGGAGAACTCCTCAGAAACATCAATGAGGGAACAGGCGGAGAGCAGTCACGAGAAGGTAGAGGGATATACAAAAAATTAGTTGCCCACGCTAAAATCGAATGGGAGGAGAACCAATGGGAGGAGCTTACCAGCTCTCTCGTAACAAGAGACTACCGAATGTTTTGGCGAGTAGTCAATGGCGGGTCTGGGCGCCTCCATTCGGCAATAGAGCCAAATATTGCGGCAGGGGTGTGGAAGGCACACTTCCAGTCTCTCTATAGTTCCGAGCTGGGAGAAACTGCGATTGCCATTGGTAATGGATTGACAAAGTATGAAGGGGAATTGATAACAGTGGGAGAGGTTAAGGCAGCAATTGCAGGATTGACCTCTGGAAAGGCGCCAGGATTGGACGGTCTCCCCGGGGACCTGTTTAAGCAGGAGCCCGATGTATGGGCTCCCTACCTGGCTACTGTGTTCAATGCAGTCCTGCATGGTATGGAAATCCCGAGTACTTGGCTGGGGGCAGAGGTGGTCCCCATATTTAAGAAGGGCTCGCCTCTGCTCCCAGCCAATTACAGGCCAATCAGCTTAATTGATGTGCCCCAGAAGCTGTTTGGTAGGATACTGTTGAATCGCCTTCAGGACTGGGCGGAGGAGACGGGTGCCCTCAGCCCATATCAGGCGGGTTTTAGGAAGGGAGTTTCGACAGTGGACCAGGTCTTTCGTTTAAATATTATATATTGGAGGACAGCGGTATTCGAAGGCGGCAGCCTATACACTATATTTGTGGATCTGAGGGCCGCCTTCGACCTGGTGCCCAGAGGGAAACTTTGGAGTGTCCTGGCCGAGATGGGGGTGCCTCCGGACATACTGATAATTCTACAGAGACTGCATTTTAACAACTATGCTAGGGTCAGGTGCGGGAAGTCTGGGGAATTGACGGACAGATTCCCCGTTGACAGGGGGGTTAGGCAGGGTTGCGTATTGGCACCGACCCTGTTTTGCCTCTTTGTCAATGGGGTAATCGCCCATCTCAATGGCATTGAACATACTGATGCTCCAAAGTTGAACGGCAGCAGGGTGCCTGCAATTATGTTTGCAGATGACACCCTGCTGCTGTCCAAAACCCCTATGGGGATACAAAGGATCCTTGATTCTTTTGTGGCTTTCTGCATGGAAAGGGGATTGGAGATCAATGCCACAAAAACTAAGTTTATGGTCTTGAACCCAACCCAAAGATCACGCCCGAACCCCTTACTGGGATCAGCACGACTAGAGAGAGTCTCCACCTTTGAATACCTAGGTGTAACGTTGAATGAAACCATGTCTTGGGGAACACACCAGACTAGGGCTAACCTCAAATTAGTGCAGACCACAGGCGGCATCGCTCGGATGATGATAAGCTCTACATATCGACCATTGGGGCCAGTCATCCAGATCTACAAGGCACAGGCCAGGGGCGCTGTCATGTATGGGGCGGAATTGTGGGGCCATACATCTTCCCAGAGTCTGTATATAACCGAGAACACCTTTATTAGACAGATAGTCGCACTCCCGTCTAGTACACCACTCCTCCCCTTGAGGATGGACCTGGGACTGAGACCAATAGCAGATGAACTGGGTCTCAGACCCATAGCCTTCTGGAGAAGGTTATGGAGTAGTGAAGAACTTTGTACTTACAGGGCGGAACTGAAGGAGTTTTTAACCCACCCCAAAGCTTTACAGATCCCCTGGATAAAATATATAAAAAAGGCCTGTGCGAGACTGGGACTCCCCGACCTATGGTCCGATCCAGCCAATGCTTCATTAAGGATCCCACGAAGAGCTTTGGCCAACGCGTATCACGAGCAGAAATTGGCTATGGTCCTAGATTCCCAGGGTGAAGGGTCATTAACATCTGTATTCACGCAAAGCAAGGACTCATACAGGCTGGAGATGGTTCTGGATGGCATGACTCCCGTGCTGGCCAGGAAGCTATTTCTCCAATGGAGATATGGCACACTGCCTCTGCGGTCTTATACTAGCTCCTGGTCTACACCGCCCTCTACCAAGCAATGCCCGGCTTGCATTTGTGATGAGGAAACTGATCTACATGTGGTCTTGTTTTGTCCAACATACAAGACCGCTAGGAAATATTGGCTCCTACCACTCATCAGAAACTTGGGTTGTAGGGAGTACCTCCCGATGTACAGAATCTTAAAAACCGATGTCTCGGGACCAACGGTCTTTGCATTGGCTAAATTTCTTACAAATGTTTGGCATACTCGCACCCGTATTTTAAAGCTGCAGTCCCCCACTTAATCTTAATACTAAAAATTTTAAATGTATGGGTTTTTTTTTTCTTGTACATTGTATATTATCTGCCGATGCCCTACTCCGATTGGTTTTTTAATATTGTTTTATATATGTCTTTTGTATATCTTTGATGGTCATTTCGGCCGAAATAAAGATTGAGATGATTGGATAGCGCCATTGGTGGCAATCATTTTACTACAACGCTCCTCTACCAGGGAATTGAATTGTAAAGACCCATCGAATAGTAAGCCTAAGTAGGTGAATGTTTTAACCTTTTCTATTTTGTGGCTTCCTATCATGTAAGCGGATTTGGAGCAAGGTTTATTGCCAGCCAACAGCACATACGATTTGCCCAGGTTAACGGACAGTTCTAAAGAACCCATAAATTTAACAAATCCGTCAATCAAAATCTGTAGACTCTTTGGCGTACGTGCGAGCAGGACCGCGTCATCCGCGTAAAGTAAAACAGGGATATGACGCGGCCCTACTCTTGGACAGTCTGTCCTTAAATTTAACAAAAACTGCTCTAGATTATTTATATAAAGTGAGAATAAAAACGGGGCAAGAATGCAGCCTTGACGTACCCCGCTCCTACAAGGGAATGATTCAGTCAACCCACCCTCCATATTGTACCGGACTTTTGCTGAGGTGTCACTGTGAAGCTCCCTTAAAATGTTAATTAGGCCAACCTCAATCCCCATGAGAGTCATCATGTCCCAGAGCTTATCCCTATTCACGTGGTCAAAAGCAGCTGCCAAATCCATGAACCCCATATAGATGGCTTCGTTGCTGGCCTTAGTGTGTTTAGCAGTCAGCATATAGAGGTTCAAGCATTGGTCACTAGTGGACCTCCCCGTCCTGAAACCGTACTGAGTGTCCGAGATGATGTTGTTTTCCTCGGTCCACTCAGACAGTCGGTTGAGGATCCCCCTACTCAAAAGTTTAGCAGACACATCAATCAGAGAAATAGGGCGGTAGCACTGGGGGTCGTACCTATTACCCTTTTTAAAGATTGGGACTATTATAGCTGTTGACCATGAGGGCGGCAAACCACAGCTAATGGCTGCGTTTATGATCCTAGTCATTATAGGGGCCCACAGCTCCACACAAATCTAGGCATGGGCGGATTTTGCGGATCCACGATCCGCGGATTTGCGGATCGTGGATCCGCAAAATCAGCGGATTTTGCGGATTTGCGGATCCGCGGATTTGGGGCGGGGTTTCCATGCGAGTGCACACGCCTCTTGTGTGTTTAAAAGGATGCAAAGGCCTCTGTCCAGCATCACAGCTGATTTTCGACGGTAGATTTGGGAAGAAGGCACACCTGCCCAGCCTCGATGACGAGCACGATTGTTTTTTGGGCTGATGAATGAGTCACTGCATTTGAGCTTCAACTAGTTCCAGCGACCATGTGTGTGTTACTATGCAATCGCCCCGAAGGGCGCAGGGGTCCCTTAGGTGAGCTGTCCATCATAGTGGGTCAATGGCGGGAAGACGGTGCACACCGTGAGTGTGTGGGCGGGGCTTCCATGCGAGTGCACATGCCTCTTGTGTGTTTAAAAGGATGCAAAGGCCTCTGTCCAGCATCACAGCTGATTTTCGACGGTAGATTTGGGAAGAAGTCACACCTGCCTGGCCTGTTGTAACTATTTTACGATGGCGCCGGCAAGCTGCCAGCGCCATCCTAAAATAGTTACTAAATTAGCTTCAACAGGAAGCTCTAATAGATAAAATCGAGCACCTGCTTTATTTTATCTATTAGAGCTTCCTGTTGAAGCTAACTTAGTAACTATTTTAGGATGGCGCCGGCAGCTTGCCAGCGCCATCGTAAAATAGTTACAACAGGCCAGGCTTCAACTTTTGCCCCGGGCCCGGATCCGCCGCTCGCGGATTTGCGAATTCTCGGCAAATTTGCGGGAGTTCGCGGATCGTGAATTTACCGAAAATTCGCAAAATCCACGAGCGGAACGGATTTTGCACCCATCCTTACAAATCAGGCGGGATCCCGTCTGGGCCGGGGGCTTTATTTTTCGTCAAACCCTCAATTCCGGCAGTAATTTCCTTAATGGAGGAAACTACAGGCTGGCCCTGGTGCACCTTCCCTACCTGCTCTTCCGTTATTCCTGCTTCGTGATTATACAGCCCCTTAAAATGGGAGACCCACTGGTCCGGCAGACTATTCGTCCCTATTTCGGGGACATTTTCATCCTGGAAATTTGGTCTGTGAATAATTCTCCAGAATTCGGACATGTCCCTTCTTTCCCCCGCTTCTCTTAAGTCTGCCCATGCTTCCCCCTGTAGGACTAATTTCCTTCTCTTAGTCTCACTCTTATATTTTTTCCTGCACAAAGCAACTTGTAGGGGGTCCCTTGGTCTAATTTTAAGGCTACTTTTAAGCTCCCTTAGAGCCTGGGAGCAGTCCCGATCGAACCATCGTGGGTAACAGTGATTCCTTGTATGCGCCCTTGTTTTTAACAATCCATCTATCAACTTAACAATCTGCCCGAATGCCAAGAGTAACTGGGGACCTTCTACTGCCGTATCTAAGCAATCCTCAAACGGATTTCCCAATATCCATCAAGGTTTTATAGAAGGTTTCCCCATCTATTTTAGACGACCTCAGTAGTCTACCCTGGTCCGTTACCTTCTCAATAATTAGACCAGGCTGTCTCCTTCTGGGCCGAGCCAAATAGAGCAACTCCAATACTAGGGGATTGTGATCTATGAAAGAGCTCCATTCTATCCCTACACTAGTGATTCTGTTTTTTTAAAACTCTAGAAGCTAGGATATAATCAATGAATGAGGAGCACCCTCTGCCCTTAAATGTCGGTGGTAGACTGCCATCCCTCTGTACAACCATCATATTAATCGTATGCTCTAAATCATGGTTGTATAGGAGTTTACTGAAGGCCAGACCTTCTGGCGTATGGTCAAAGTGCGGCCCGTTCTCCACGGGGCAATGAGACCATTCCGCATCTATTGGAACTAGGGCCGGGCATATGTGGCAATTAAAGTCTCCCATGACGAATATCGCCGGTGCACGTGCCTCCTTCCTGGCTATAGATTCTTAGCTCAATCTGTCATCCAATTCCCCTATAAGTGTATTATAGTGTCCACCCACCCCATTGTTATAAATGTTAAACAGGGTCAACCCTAACCCCTTACCCTTAAATCTTACGGCTTGAATGGCATACGAGCACCAGTCCGTGTTAGACCATGTGCCCTGGAGGTTCAAGTCTACATATATGGGCAGTCCTCCCATGGCTCTGCCCGATCTGGATTTTTGTGCCGGGACAAAAAAACATTTATACCCCTGGATGTGAAAGGTGCTGTTGTCGACCACCCATGTCTCCTGGAGGCTAATTATCTGATAGCTACTAATATAGTGGCGCCACTCAGTGTTACTGGATTTGGATGCCACACCCGCTATATTCCAGGAGATAACTCTTACTACTTCCTGAGCTTTCCCTGTTCCCCCAATAGACCGAATGCATTCCAAGGTTTCAACATGACCAGAGTCCGTCCCATTATCCCCTATGAGATGTTCAGTAGCTCTGGTCCTGGTCTCTATTATGTCTACGCCCCTACCCCCAGTGGGGGTGGTTAGCTGTACCAATGGGCTTTGCAGCCCTGTCTCCACTGGTAAACATCCTCTATTTGCATCACCTAGACACGCCCTTCCCCGAGCCCTGATATTATCATCCTCAAGTCAGTCGTTAATGTCCAGCGAGCTCAGGACCTCATATATATTGCTTGTTGAAATTGAGTCAATATGGGGAATTGTATCTAGGCTAGACTGCCCCTCACCAATAGCACCAAATTTATGAGGGGGGTAAAAGAACCGCAGCGGAACGACATTTATATAGTCGTGGTGAATAATAGCTGATCCCGCCAGCCTCAAAATATCATTAACCAATCTAGGGGATCTAAAGCTCACTACAACGCAATCACCCTCCTTACTTTGCTTGGATTTACCCACCCATGGTACCCTTCTCACCATCTAGAAGTTAATGTGCAAATGATCACCCAGCACGGTTTTAGCAAAGAGAAAATTAAGGGCTTTTTTTTTTAGTGTGGTCCAATGTTCTTCGCGACCATCCTGGGTTTTCGGAACATTTTGCCAGGATTACTGAATATGGGCAAGCCTCCGGGGGAAGGTGTAATGAGAAGATTTTTTTAGTTGGCTGTTCCAGTGGGCTTAGTCTCCCTACAGGCCCCCGAGGCCCTTGTTTTGCTACCTCCCTGGATCCTAAAGCTGGGAAAGTCGTAGTGGGTGCTACAACTTGGGCTGTGTCCTGAGGAAAAGAAGTTATCATAGAATCCACAAGGTTTTTTACTTTAGTTGTAATTGTATTCAAAGGGTGAGCCGCTATTAAGTCACTCTCCGGTGATTAGCTTTTGTGGTCTAGAAAATGTTTTTCTATAACATTTAATCTGCCATCTATTTGCTCGAGTTTGGCCATTAATGGCAAGATGAGGGACCTGAGGCGTTCGTCCATAATTCTCATAAACTCAGTCATATTGCATCCCTGGTTGGCCACTACTTCTTTCGCAGAGTGCTCATTTCTACCTGGTGTTCTTCCTTCAGAAGCCTGGGTAGAACCTTATCTTGCTGCCCACCCAACCCTGGTAAAAGAATACATTTTCTGGGTTGTTTAGCTTGTTGCTGGCTACCTTTGGGTGCATTACTAGTCTTTCTTTTACCCGTTACAGTCTTGGCCTTGCTCACCGGCCTGGCCTGCTGCTGCCTATTGCGTGTTACCGGGGGCGAAGGTGCTAAACTGCTAGCCGAAGATGGGGCCGAGCTAATAGATAAGCTACCATCTAAAACTGACCCATTAGTAGCCTGCGGGAGATTTATAAGAGTATAAAGAACCGTAGGGCAATCCATTGTCTCTGGAACTAATATTGGGGGTACAATGTGACAAGATGGGTCCAAGGAACGTCTCCTTTCCACAAGTTCAATTTCTTTTGCCACAGCACTTTCAGCTAATTTAAGGAAGGCATCTAAGGTTCCGACCCTACCAGCCCCACAACACACTTTAGGGTTAACTGTGGTCATAATAATACAATATTACACACCCAACGTATATTACCGGAGCTCTCGACACCACTGTGACATGCAATTAGCCCAATTTAGATATGTCTGACAATGTCCGGGACCCTCCTTACTACTGTCTCTGAAGCCGGTCGACCGTAGATGTAAGAGGGGTGGCCCGTCCCGGCCTCTTCCGGGCCCCGGACGGCCACAGACGGCCCGCCCTTTGCCCAGGCTTCGCCCGGCTCGTCCCGCGGGGCGGGATTATGGGGCTAGTGAAATACACCTTGGCAAGGCGTGGCTGGGGGCGTCTCTCTGCCCCAGTGGCTACTGGTCCGTGTAGTTTCCTTGTTGTGGCCCCTCTCCTGCTGCCAGTACACACTAAAGCTACAAGCGTTTCCGATAAAAACGCAAGAAATGTCCGAAAGCGGTGAAAAAGGGGGGAGCGTGGTTCTCCTCCAGTTAATGGCCCCCTTCTGCAGCTCTGAAAAAGGTCAGCTCCTGTCTGCGAGTATTTCCAGCGGAGCGGGAAGCACGAGAGGTATTTGGGCTGCACCTGGGCAGGGCGTGGCTGGGGGGCGTCTCTCTGCCCCAGTGGCTACTGGTCTGTGTAGTTTCCTTGTTGAGGCCCCTCTCCTGCTGCCAGTACACACCAAAGCTACAAGCGTTTCCGAGAAAAACGCAAGAAATGTCCGAAAGCGGTGAAAAAGGGGGGAGCGTGGTTCTCCTCCAGTTAGTGGCCCCCTTCTGCAGCTCTGAAAAAGGTCAGCTCCTGTCTGCGAGTGTTTCATTCCAGTCCAATCCCTGTCTCACGAGCACCGCCACCCCTCAAGAGTAATTTCAATATATGGAAGAGTAAACGTGTCCCCATCGCCTGTGCTTTTAGCCTAAAGGGGGGCATGATGTTCAAGTGCGTCTCTTGTGAGAGGCACACGTCAATGTGATGCCTTAGTAGGTAGGAGTGAACTAATCTGGTCTTCCTATGGTCGTTCAGACCTCAGATGTTCCTGGTTAAAAAACATAAACTCGACATGCCAAAGCTGCTGTTGTCCGATGTAATACCTTGTTGTGGGCCCACAAAACCCCGAACCTCCCAATGGCCATTCGATGTGAGGTTTTGACGTGTTTGTCATGGTGCCTACCCCCGTTGCAATCTGAAGACAATATGGATGTATATTGTTGTTCCCATGTATGGTTTACTGGGCTATGGAGCAATAAGCTGGCTAAGAACAGAACATTTAACTGCCCCCCCTCCCACCACCAAGTCCAACCCCCCAAACAGGTTGTGTTAAACCCTCCCCCTTAACCATTGTCAACAACAAGTTGTTCCCCGTTTAGAGCAAAACAGCCAGGACCTCTCCCTGAGGGGTGCTGTGTCGCCGGCATACACCGCCGAAAGTGGGGTGCCCAAGAATAAGGCAGAGGGCCAAAGCTATGAAACATCGGTTGTATATGAACAGTCCGCTGCGACCGTTGCACAAGGAAAATGGCCGACCCCAACATTGAAACCATTGTGTCCCAGCCGGGCCCAGACCAGAAAGAATCCCATTTGTAGTCACATAGTGATTGGGCCCCAATTAATAATTGTCACTCAGCCTATCGACAGACGCATCTCTGGCATGTGAGCTGTGTGCATGCTTTTTACCCCAACATGTTTAGCAAATTTCAAAGCGGATATGGCGTCCGTGGAAAAACTGTACTGTTCCCTCATGTTTCACCTTAAGCTTGGCGGGATACAGCAGAGAGTAGCTTGTAGCAGAATGCATTTTGCCGGCAGGAACTCCCAGCCTGCCGCCTGCACCGCTGTTGTGAAATCTGGGTAGAATGAGATTGCATTCCCTTTATGGATTATAGTCCCTCGCCAGTCTCCGGATAAGGTCGCGGTCCTGATAGTTCAAGATCCGAGACAGGATAGGCCTAGGTATGGAGGTTTGGGGCCCAGGGCACAGTGTGCTTGCTCGACAGGGAACACCGTGGATAGATCTGGGTCATAGAGTTTGTGCAGCAGATCAGCTATGTAAACCTCCATTTTAGATATAGCCGTCATCTCCGGAATCACCGTGATCCTCCGGTTGTTTCGGCGGGACCGGGATTCCAAGTCCTCATTCTTTGCCCCATTCTTTGTCCATCATCCCCGTTGGTTTTGCTTTGTTTGCCCTAAATTGGCAGGGTATGCCTAGACGTGGGTCCCTTGCTCACTTTGCCACTGGATTCAAGCTGGCTGATTAGCCAGAAACTGGTCCCTGGATGCTTGTTTCCGGTCCAGGGAAGACATGGCTTGGCAATTCGGGCTGGCCTTTTCCCATGAGCCACAGGGTCAGACTGTTTTGCATATGGCCATGTCTGAACAGGGGTGACGGAGTTAGCTAAAGAATGATGATGGATTAAACCCAGATCAGTTGACTGGGGGTGAGTGCTTGCATTGTTCTACACTCCGTCCATCATCCCCTTTGGTTTTGCTTTGTTTGCCCTAAGTTGGCAGGCTATACCCAGACATGGGTCCCTTGCTCACTTTGCGACTGGACTCAAGCTACCCTGGCTGATGACGGCTGATTAGCCAGAAACCATTCCCAGAATGCTTGTTTCCGGTCCAGGGAAGACATGGCTTGGCAATTCGGGCTGGCCTTTTCCCATGAGCCACAGGGTCGGACTGATTTGCATATGGCCATGTCTGAACTGGGGTGGCAGAGCTAGCTAAAGAATGATAATGGATTAAACCCAGATCAGTTGACTGGGGTGAGTGCTTGCATTGTTCAACACTCCGTCCATCAACCCCTTTGGTTTTGCTCTGATCAGTCCCAGCACTTTGTCCATGTGCAGGAGCTGCTATTTAGATTCAACCTTAAACTCGTGAAAGTCTGAGTTGCGATTTTCAAGCACATCAAGCTTTGTATTGCGAGTTCCCACCTGTTTTTTTACTGCGTCTACCGATACCCGGGAAACTCTTCGAACAGACATGCTGTGCAACTCAACAGTGTACCCGCTGGAAGATAAAACTTGCCCTGGAGATTGTTGTCAGCTTTATAATCTGTTGATGCTGCTCAGGTGCTTACTTTTCTTGATGGCCTCAGATCACCAGATACCATTTCTTTGCAGCATCAATGCACTTTTCATTGCAGAGGCTGCCGTGAGGGGAACTGCAATTATCCAGACTTCACTGCCCCTTACACCTCCCTTACCTTGTCCTGCTCCACGCCGTGAGGGGAACGGCTACCTGGGCCTCACACGCTTCACCATCTCGCCAAACTGCCATGACTACAAGTACCAGGGGGCCTTGCGTGGCGCCAGAGAGACACGGCACAGGAGGTCCTCATAGCCGGCGCAACCCTCCCGTAGCGCGGCACGAGCGCGGGCCGGTCCGCGCCCATCAGAGCCTAACAGAGGCTGGGCTGGGCCACCCCCCTAAAATTTGCCAAATGGGTAAGAGCAAACATGTGGGTAATGTGGAACTGGAGGGTTTAAAGGCCAAAGTCCCCAGAAAGACTCCCTCAATAATCTCGTATTTGACTTCTGCTGTGGGAGAGCTGAATAAAGAGATTGCTAATTCTGAAAAGGATTTGGGGCTGGGTACAAGTCAAATTTGCGGTGAGGGGCTCCCGGCAACTGAACATCAACTATCTGTCCCCGTACCATTGGAACCGATGGTCTTGATTAATGTCTCAAATACAAGGAGGGAAGCTCAAACCCCGGAAACTGTTTTGTCTGAGATTGCTGTTGTGGAGACCCCCTCCGGTGTTAAGTACCAACCTATAACCGGTTCGATTGGGCCCCCGAGGAGAAAAAGGGCTTCAACAGAAAAACTGGCAAGCGGCAAAAATTTGTAAAGAAAGGTCCCTCTAAACCGACCTTTAAGCTAGATGAAAATATTGAATTGACTTTACGTACCTTGTTAGAGGAGATCTTTAGTAAGCGTTTTGTGTCCATAATAATTGGTATTGCCAAAGATATTATTGATACTCCTAATGCATGTGTTGGTGACCTCAAGAAGAAACGTGAGAGGCTAGATTCCTTTTTAATGGACAAAAAACACACCATGGAAGTTATCCCTAATATAGGTTTGTTACCCAATCCCCCAGTAGTAAAAAGTATTAACTCTGAGATATACCTAGGTAATCGACTACATCCACTTTAGGTGGAGGGGTTAAATCTAACCTTGAGGCGGAAGTGGGGGGAAAACAAAAATTTGCGAATTCTCGCCAAATTACCTGTAGCTCAGATAATCTATTGCCATCCGGCCGGATGGTGACAGACACTGAGAAATGTGCACCCCAAATTATTAATGTAAATTACAAAGGAGGTAGAATTAATCTTCCACCTGAAGCTACCCCCTTGGTTGCGGTTCTTGTTGGGGTGCCTCCTGTTAGGGACACTGACAGTGAATCCACGATGGCCCTTATACAAAAAACGAATCATTGGTGTAATCAATATTGCACTGGCCAATCTGAGATGTCGACGCATATTATAATGGCAAGGAGGTGTCCTGGGTTGGAAATGTCCCTAAACAAGTACCTGGTGACTGTATTATAGTCAATTTTAACAAACGGGATGTTGTAGACAGACTGTTTTGGGATTCTTCACCATATTTGGGGATGACATATGACCATCTCACATTTAACCTCTTCACTGTCGCTCGATGGTGACACCGAAGTACTTTTGTAGGATGAACTTGATGACGATCGACTTCATTTATTTCCCACCTGTCAGAGTTGAGGTTGCTTTTTGTCTTCATAGACATGGCAAGAATGCTTCTGGAACTTTCTGGCATCCATTATCTTGTCTTGCCGTGATGCACATGGTGTTCCCTTTTGCTTTGCAAACCATTATGAAATGTTTTTTTTTTCTGCAACCATTACACGCATGTCCAATGGCTGGGCATTTACTTTCATGTGGAAATGAAAATCCACATTGGAAACGCAACTTTCCTTTCTTGGAGAATGCCAACTTACATGTATCTACTCGTGCTTGAGTTTGCTTTTCATGACTAGCGCCTATTCACTCTTTGCTGTTCCAGCTTCCATGTCAGCAGCTTGACGATCTGCTCTTGCAGCCATGAACACTTTTTCTAAACTAAGTGGCTCTCTCAACATGCGTCTTCTGAATGAGTTAGAAAGACAGCCATCAATGACTAGGCACATGGCTTCTTCATCATTAAATTCACTAGATTTACAATGTATAATGAAGACGCCAAGTCTCTCAACCAACTCATCCCTCGTTTCACCAACTTACTGTCTTGTTGATTGAAAATGGAGATTTCATAGTCCTCATTTAGCAATAGATTGAATTTGGCTGCCAACGCTTCTTTGATTTGGCTATACGAGATTGTCTCAGTCTGTAAGATAATGTTGAACTTCATTTACTCCATCACCAGCAATATTCTTTAGATATTTGATGTATTCATCATTTACTTCTTCCAGTGCATCAATGAAGTAATTGATGGTCTTGATCCATGTGGTACATCTGGCACCTATATTCTGCTTCTTCATTATATCGAATGATGGCACTGGTTTTAGAAAGGCAGCGGTATTGTACTCTGCTCTCTTTTCTACTGCCGTTGAGAGTATATGCTGCTCAGGTGATGACCGCACTCCTTCTGGGCTGGTACCTCCTGCAAACATTGTCTGTATGCTTGTACTTGGATCATCATGCCCGATCGGAGGTTGGAGGTCATAAGGCATCATCGTCTCTTTTATACTGTAAGTGACGGTTTTGTCTCTTGTACTTGTTCATCACCACTTTCAACTTTCTGCATCATACATGATTGTGGTAGAATTTCTACTTTATATTGGTAATGGCTTTGTGTTAGGCTGTGGCACAGTATTTTTTTCCTTTCAGCCTTATCAGTGGGTTTCTGGCAGGTTTTCGAAACTAGTCCTCTGCAGGTCATTTAAGGGCTGGAGCAAGGCTTGAATTCCACACACCCCAGCCTCTAACTGCTTCTCATTGAAGAGGCGCACTTGGCACATAAGAGCAGTCTGCTGTAGCATTGCAACCTCTCAGGAAGAGCAGTCTTGTTTGTTCAGGGCACAGATCCCGCACTTTTCCTCAGTTGTAGCTTCCTCCCCAGCCCTGAAGCATGTGATCATGCGATACACTGAGCTCATAACTGACGCCTTTATTAAGTTTACAACATTCAATTGAACTTATTTTCTCCTAACCGTTAATAATCACACCATAACACCTCCCCAAAATGGTTATGTAATTCTCCCATTGAGCCTGCCAAGAACCACGGGTCTTGTCGCTTCTTGTCCGAAGACACTGCAAAATTCACCCCGGCCCAGCACAAAAGTCGGACCATGTTCTATTTTAAATGTACTGCATTTTAATCACGGTCCACATTCAGAAAAAATATTACTTTGAGAAAGTGTGACATACTCCTGAGTTTCATCTGATTATCCAGGAATCCATCACACCTACACATGGGGTTAATAAACTTTGAATTGGGGAAATCTGCACTCACTTTTTTAGTGAGTGTAGTGGTACCGAAGACAGTGCACTAACTTGCTTCACAACAGAGATGCCTGGTAACTACCGCTGGTGCGCCACACATTTTTTGATGTACCCCTGAAAAAACTTATTTTGCAGGGAATATTTAAATTACTTCCACCATTTTTGTAGAGAATCCACCTCTTTCCAATCCGTCATCGTTTTGAGGTCAACAATGCATGAGAGCTTTTATTGCTCAGGGGAATATATGTCACTTCCCCATATTTTGTGGAATTAAAAGCATTTTGTGTACTGCCTTATTTGAGCCAACAATTCTCTGGCCACTGTCTTGAAGGTCCATAGATGTGAGACCACACAAGAGCCTAAAGAACTGGCTTCCCAATCACCACAATACAATGCATCCGCTTGTGATTCAGTAATGAACCCTGATGTGTGGTGGAACAGAAGGCACTATACCCTGTGCCATAGAGCTTGCCATGCTCTAGAGAATCTGGTGGATGAAGCCTCCTTCATTAGGGTTAACAGTTCTGTAACGTCTTCTACGTACCACAGAAGTGGCTAACCAATGCTAAAAAAAGACAAGCTGAAGGGAACTTTTCTCAGACTTCACTGGATCAGACTATGCCTTATCAAATCATCTGTAGATCATTAGAGCATTGTTTTAGCATTCTGTTCAGAACGTGCTGATTGGAGATACTTCTATTGATGGGCAATAGATAGCTTTCTATAAACATGTAAATAGCAGCAGTGGGATACATATTCTGAATATTCCTTAAAATGTCATTTAAATACTTTATTTCGACATACATACCATAAAAGTTCCAAATCAAGAATGACCATGCGGTATTGAACAACTCAGTCATTATTATAGAATTTATTTCATCATTAAAACCCACAATAAAAGTTCTACTAAAAAGTTTCAAATCATTGGAAAAATCCACATAAAGCTGATACAAGAGTTAAGAAGGGGGCTGGCTATCTAAGAAGTTTTTAGAGAGCATATAAGTGCAATTACTGGGGGAATATGGGGGATTGGGAAGCTAAAAAGTAGGCACATGTATCTCAGCCTTGTTCAAATACCCAGTGGGCACAGAAATTTTATTAGGAACATGAAATAAAATCAACTTTCAGTCGCCCTCTGTGCTCTTCTCCTAATGCCCCACATATGGCCGAGGAATTTAGCAACTGTGCACGCAATCAATAGTCTAGCGTGTTCTGCTAATATTCAAAGAACGTCTGTGTGCTTGCCAGTTCCCAGTTGTTTACAAATGGGGCTTAACCAGTTCTTGGAATTGCATATATTAGGCAAGCAAACATTACATGGACAACAGATTCCATGGGGGCTTCACAGCCAGAACAGCACCGAGGTGGCAATGGATTGCTGTTCCATCCACCTATAAAGTCATTCAGGGGAAGGGTGGAAAGTCTATACTGGATAAATAATGTCCTATCCTTTGGTATGTGTATGAAATCTAGGTAGCCCTCCAAAGACCTATCCAGTTTATGTGCCATAAATTCTAAAGTTAACTCCCCCTAAGACATGGCGTTCAACTCAGCTTGTACTATCCAGTCCCAATATCGTGCTTCAACTTGCCTCTTTTCAGGGGAACAGAGAGGGGTTGTTATCTTCCAAGTTGTCTCTTAGCCCAGTATCCAATAGAAGCCTCCTCATATTGCCTAACCAGCTGACTTTGTTAAATCTGTCCAAGCGGCTAACTTTCACCGGGGCATTAGCCTATGGGAGCAATTTGGGTGTGGGCCTAATCCTTAACCTGAACAGCAACGGATGGAACTTTAGCTTTATGAGAAATAGAATGCCTTCCTTCCTATGTCCAACATTAGTTAATGAAGTGGGGTACTCTGTGGCAACATCACTAGACTCCTTAAAAATTTGTGTCACATCTAGTGAGCTCTTCCATTCTGTCGAATCCCCACTATTCGGACCTGTATAGGCCAGAACTCACTGCTTTAAGCTCGTAAACCTGCAAAGCAGCTGCGAACGGTTTACTAAATGAGGATCGATGTTCTTTCCCCAGAGCCCCACCTAACTGCTTGTGCTTCAAAGTCTTCTTAGATATGTGGAGTTTCTATGACGAATTTTCAGATAGTTTCAGACCTAGAAAGTCAAAGGTGCTGACCCTGTCAAGTAGTATTCCTCCAAGGGTGAACCTACCCCTATGGGTCTAGTGAGGGTTCAATATCATGAATTTTGATTTTGACAGATTTATCACTAGGCCCCTCATGTAACAAAAATCTTTAAATCGATTAAGGAGCAGCTGGAGCTCCCCCCAGAGTTTTAGACGCCAACAAAGTGTTGTCTACTAAAAGGAGGTTCACTACTTTTTTCCCTCCTAGAGAGGAAGCGTCCGCTGGTTCCAGAGATAGAAATTTAACAATGCTATTCATATGAAGAGAGAAGTGTGGTTGCCAATACGCACCCTTGGTGTACTCCCCTGCCACCATTGATTGCGTCAGTAAGCTACTCCTGAGTGCCCCACTGTCCCCTGGCATAGTTGTCATCATGGAGATGAATGACTGATATTGAACTTTTGCTTGGCAGGCCCGTATCTTTGAGTGTTTGTCACAATTTCTTTCTGGGGGCAAGATCAAAAGCTGTCTTTAGATCAATAAAAGCAACATACAAACTACCCTGGCAAATGAGCACTGTTTTCCAATACAATAGGAGAAGGCGAAACACCTGGTTAATTCTCCCAGTCTTTTCTATAAAACCCACTTGATAGGAGTTTAAAATTTCATTATCCTTGATCTGTGCCTGGATCTTGTGCTAAAGTGCACTCCTAAACTTTTTTTGAATTGAACCGATAAGGCTAATTGGCCTGTAATTACAGGGTTGATCCCTAAAGCTCCTCTTAAATGGGGTACTCACCTCAGCTGCCCCTCCAAGACCCTGGAATCAGGGCACCTCCCGCTATGGCATTGGATAGATGTAGAATATAGCGAGAGCAGGTAGAACTGTTATGAAGAAAAAGGTCATCAGTTATGCCATCAGGACCCGGGGCTTTTGCTTGAACTATTGTGCCGATAGAGGCCTCAATGTTGCCCAGAATAAAAAGATCACGAATGACTAGCTGGGGAAGATTTAGGTGGTCTGACAAAAGAACAGGCATGTTATGGTCTGCACGAAGGGCTTTAAAGTGTTCATATCAGTCAGAGGCCAAGATGTGGTTCTTAGGGGCGGGGGGCCCGATTGGCCATCCTACACCACCAAGGACTAAAACTTTTTAGTGTCTCTAGCATCACAAGCTTCCTCGATAAGCTGTCATCTGGACTTACCGCTCTCTCTCTTAGCTTTCAGGACAGATAGCTTATAGATTTTCCTAGAGATGCTAATACTCCTGAGGTCTTTAGATTTAAAAACCTTAGAAAGTTGGATCCTAGAGTACCTACATTCCTGATTTAACCATTATTTTGGTTCCCAATTATTATTCATTATTCTCTTCACTGCGGCACGAATTCCGCTGAAGTGCTGGACATTCCAATTGCGGGCGTGGTCATGATGGATCTCTGCCGTCATGAGCACATGCCCACCGTGACTCATGACGGCCGGGAGCCATCATGAGCATGGAAGATGAAGAACCGGCTTTTCTTAGAACCCAGCGGTGCCAGGGACACACCCGAAGTCTTCGGATTCACCTGTCTTGGACTACAGAGACACGGAATACTTCTAGGTGGCGTCAAAGATCACATTTATTAGCTGCAGCTAGTAACAGTAAACCAAGCAATACAACACGGTGTACAACTCAGGAAACTGCTCAATTTTTGTAGAGCAAGACATCACCTTATATTGACAATTTCAGCCCATTACAAATGCACACCCTCTGCGGCAAATTCTGACCAATGAAATACATTTCACATACATTATTACATTCCAAAAAGCTCACTTTACATCGTACCAACCCACAAGTTAATTATTAGGACTGTCCCAAATTAGATTACCACGAGCCGGACAAACCCATAATTGAAAGCACTACCCATGTAATGAAAAGACATAAGAAAAGGAGCAATTCAGATGTTGAGTAGGATAAGATATGTGCAAGAAACTAAAGATTAACGATATCCTAAACAGTGATTGGAAAACCCAGACAATGATCAGCTAGGGAAATTGGCTTCCTGAAAGGGTCAGTTTCAGGTGACGGGGTCAGCATCTTGCAGCTTGCTCGTAAGTCAAAAAGGCCATGTTAATATGTACATGAACAACGAGGCCCATGTAACTTTGTTCGTTCGTTTACTTCCACGGCCTACGTGAGGGCAACATAAAATGGCGTCTTTGGACAATGTAAAACAAAATGGAGTCCGGTCCCGAAAACCACGGAACCTCAGACCCTCCTTTTGCCATTACGTAGGCAATGACCTAAACTCACGTCAATCTGAATCCAGGTCTGTATCTATTCTCATCAGATCATCAAGGTGTTTCGGTAACATCATCTTATTATCTTTCACTTCTCTCGGTATGGGTCTCTTCACACAGATCGTAGCACAAAGGCCACAAATGGCGGGACCACACTGGATGCATAAGCAACATGAGAAAAGGATCGCTAAAGCCATACCAAGAAACATCAGAATCTTCCATCCCCATTTGGTCAGCAGTTCCCAAAACCATCCTACCAACGACCAGTTCCCTTTGTCTACATGTATAGACTCAGCAAACTTATGTAACTTCAAGATGGCTTGGTACACTGTCGGGGCGTTATCTGGTATGAAAACGCAGCAACTAGATCCGATCAATTTGCATACTCCACCTCTATCTGCAAGTATAATATCTAAAGCAAAACGGTTCTGTAATGTCATAAGGCGATCCGCTTGAAGCTCAGCTGTAATATTGCTAAGGGCACCTGCAGTCTCATTTATAGTGGCCTCAACCACTCTCGTAAGCTGAGGAATATTCCTACTTTTAGCCATAGGACCCCAAAATGGTAGGAAACCCTTAAAGAAGTCTCCAACTTCTTGTGCGACAGTATCTTTCGCATCAATAATACCTCTACCAAATCTTGTCTTATGGTAATCGAAAGCAGCTGTGTATGTAGGGGGAAGCAAAAATGCCACATAACATGTGCCTGAAAAATCAGAAGGCAACCATGTATATGCTCTGTCATAACAAACAAAATACGTGCCTTTGGCTGGCACGAACGGTGGAGATTTCTGGGACGTATAAACATAGGTGTGAACACACACACTCTTACCAAGCTGAGCTCTCGGATTCTGACCATTACCTTGCAGACAAAAATGACCTCGCTGGGGTACAATCCAAATAGAAGGAGACCTTTTCTGTCTCTCTTTTTCAGTCAAACTAATACTATATCTCGTCTTGTTCCAACCAACGTATGCTCGTACCTCATCTTTAGGGATAGCATTATACGCGTCAATATCTCTAATCATATCGACTATTCCCCGTATCAAGGCATTGTTACTCACATTATCCTTAACGGAACGTACAGGAGATGCTTCATTCGCATAGATAAACATCGACTGGAGTGCCCATACTGACCCATTAGGCGAAAAAGGCAAAACCAAATATGGCATTCCCTTATCTGTCGTATGTGGCATAAGACCACAAACCCAACAATTTGTGGAATTTATGACTAGCTGGTGCTGATGCAACATCTGTATAAACGAATTGTTCACGAATTCTGATCTTCGCGTCTGTTCATGTTCAGGCACTGTATGAAACTCATGTGAAGAAACAGTAGGAGAAGAAAGGATAGGTTGGCATGTAGATGCAAGCGTCTGTTGTGTGACCTAGAAAATCCAACCCTCACAAGCTAACGTAATATTCAAAAGCATTAGAAAACATAGTATTAAAAAACATTTGCTACGAATCAAGATACATATTCTCATTTTAGTATTAACTTTCTTAACACTCTTATCGGACACAAGAAACTCCATCCTCTAACGTGCTGCTCACGGCTGTTACCTTTTTCACTTAAGTGTGCGCCAAGATCGTACTAACGACCCTGAACCACAGACCTTGTGTCAATACGCGGTTCACCCCTTAAGGCTGTACCGTGACCCTGCAGCGGAGTCCGGATGGTGACTCGAAAAAGAAAAAGCAAAAAAAGTTTCTTGATCTGACAAGGTGTAACTCACTGCATAAAAAAAATCCAATTTTATTAGTCCATTATTCAGTCTTTCGCAGTCTTAGATCGTAGCGTTCTTTACCAGGCACAGTCTGGTCTCGGAAAAGGACCTCTGGATTCGTAGTGTCGATTCTCATGTGGGGCGGCACAGCAGCTTGAAGAACGTCGTCATCTGCACGTTCTGACTGAGTCCATATCAAATGAGCATCACTAAATGGCACGAATCTAGGGACTCGTTCACAATCCGAATCAGCAATTCCCTCCCTCACCCACTGATCACACGGTAAGGGCAAAGGAACTTTTTTACAGTGGGTGGCATGCACCCAATTCTTTTTGCCAGCTACTCTAACAGCAGTCAGAGTGACCAATAAAACTAAATAAGGTCCAGTCCACCTTGGCTCCAAATTTTTGGTCCGCTGAAAATTCTTGATCAGCACATATTGTCCAGGTTGGATCGCGTGTCCTGAATCTGCAGTAGCTGTCGGCAAACTGTCATAGACCTGTTGGTGGAGAACACGCAATTTAGCAGTCAAGTCATGTAAATAATCCACCAACATAGGGTATTCAATGTCGCTATATTTCTTGGGACGAGGCACACTCCAAACATTCGCTGGACGACCAAAAACTATTTCGTATGGGCTAAGTCCCACACAAGAACGCACAGTCGTCCTTGTTGACAAAAGAGCCAACGGCAAGGCATCCGGCCATGTAAGACCAGTGCTCGCTTGAATCTTAGGTAACTTCAACTTCAGCGTGCCATTATAGCACTCAACAAGTCTAGCTGACTGGGGGTGATTCGCAGCATGGAATTTCTGCTTTATTCCCAAGCCAACACACACTTTCTTCATGATTTGACCCACAAATTCACTCCCATTGTCCGACCATACAATTCTCGGCAAACCAAACCTAGGGAAATATTCTTTGAGCAAAACCTTAGCTGTGGACAAGGCAGTATTATCCTTTAGGGGGTAAGCCTCTATCCATCTGGAAAAGGTGCAAACAACCACAAGGACATACTTTAAGTTATTGCATCTCTCCATGTGAATGTAATCTAACTGTATCACCTCAAATGGATACGTCGGAGGAGAAAAATGACCAGCTGGAGTTGGAGTTCCCTTTCCAGGATTGTATTTCAAACAAATCATGCAATGCTTCACCACATTCTCAGCACATTTCGGAATTCCAGCATTCTGCCATACTGGAGCCAACAACTTGCATATTCCCTTCGAACTAATATGAGCCATTCCATAAGCCATAGTAACCACTGGGAGCACATACGCATCTGGCAACAACCATCGCTGGTGCTCCGACAACTCAACCCAACAACCTGTCGAATCCAACATACCCGTATTCTCTCTCCACGTACTCACTTCTTTCTCAGTCGCTTCAGCCTGAATCATCTTCACACTTTCTATTGTGTCTTCACACATTCCACCTTCCACTACCCATCTTGCGGGGCCTGCAACATACATACGGCTCATCATGTCTTTCGCCGTTTCCTTTGCAACTTAATCCGCAAACGCATTCCCTCGACCTACATCATCCACAACTTTCTTATGCACACTACACTTCACAATTGCAATCTGCTTTGGGAGAGTAAGTGATTCCAGAAGTTCATTCACTAACTGCCCATGCTGAATCTTCGTGCCATGGGAAGTAAGGAATCCCCTTTCTCTCCACAAACGTCCAAAACTGTGGGCAACACCAAACGCATACTGGCTATCAGTATAAACATTCACTCGCTTTCCTTCAGACAATATACACGCTCTAGTCAGTGCAATCAACTCTGCTGCTTGCGCAGAATTCTGTGCTATACATGCTGTTTCAACAACTGTATGCAAAGTTGTAACCGCATACGCTGCAGTCGTTTCACCATTCGGAAGCTTGAAGCACGAACCATCTACCCATAGGGTACCATCAACATTCGTAAGAGGAGTATCTTTTAGGTCCACTCTAGCCTTCCTTTCTTCCTCTGTACGAAGAAAGTAATCATGCTGTTCTTGAGCATCTGTGTCTACAGAAATCACCAACAAAGTAGCTGGATTCAACACATTACATCTCTTAATGTGCACATGGCTGGCCAACAGTGTCAACTCATAACCTGACAGACGTGCACTAGTAAGGTGCTGTGTCTTGGTCCTGTTCAACAACGTATCTACTGCATGTGGGACCATCACAATCAACGTATTATCCAATACCAAACCAGCAGACTGTCGGATAGAAACAGCAGCTGCCACTGTAGCTCTCAAACAACTCGGCAACGCCTTAGCTACCGGATCTATCGTCGCTGAAAAATACGCACATGGACGTTGCTTGTCTCCGAAACACTGTGTCAATACTGACAATGCACAACCTTCTCTCTCGTGTACATACAATGTGAAAGGCTTACTGTAGTCTGGAGTACCCAACACCGGAGCCAAACATAATGCATTACGTAATTCAGAAAAACTTTTCTAACATTCGTCAGACCAAGGAAGAGGATGCGGAGTATCTTTAAGAGTCAGCGCTAACAGAGGTTTCGCTAGCAGAGAAAATTTCGGAATCCATTGCCTACAATATGAAGTGATACCTAAGAAAGCACATACTTCTCTCTGTGTGGATGGCACACTCATTTGCGCAATCGCTTGAATTCGTTCTGGGGTCAATCTCCGTCCCTCCTTCGACAAGAGATGACCTAAGTAGGTCACTTCTTGTCTGCAATACTGTAACTTCGAAGGTGACACTTTATGATGAAGGTCAGACAAATATCGCGACAAAGAAAGAGTAGCCTCTTTACAAATCTCTTCATCAGCAGCAGCCAGAAGATCGTCAACATACTGAATAAGAGTAGCACCAGAAGGCAACATAAGACCATCAAGCTGAGTTTTCAACGCCTGACTATAGATTGAGGGACTTTCACAATAACCTTGGGGAGCTCTCTTAAACCAGAAGCTTCGTCCTCCTAAAGAAAATCCAAAAATATCTCTACTCTCCTCGGCAATCGGAATGCTAAAGAAAGCATTCTTCAAGTCAATGACAGAAAACCAAGCAGCCGAAGCTGGAATCAGAGTCAACAAAGCAGTAATATCAGGAACAACAGGAAACTGTGGCACAACAATCTCATTCACTTCTCGAAGGTCGATCACAAACCGATACACAGGTGGCTGAGAAGCATCAGTACGCTTAAGGACAGGCAAAACAGGACTGTTACACACGTTACCTCTCGTTTCTTCAACCACACCCTTCTCAACCAAATCATGGATGATCGCTAAAAGAGCTCTCTCGCCATCGCTCTATATCTTATACTGCGGAATACGAGGCAGTCTAGCATTCAACTTTAGGGTAACAACATACGGTGGAATTTGCAAAAGGCCAACATCATTTGGACCCGTAGCCCAAAGCGTATCAGGAAGCGAACGCAATTCCAGTGGAAGACAATCTTTAGACAAATACATTGGAGAAATCACTCTTACCTAAAGTAAGGTGTACTCCCGAAGGAGAACAATGTAATGTCGCATACAATCTTTTCAGTAAGTCTGAACCCAACAGATTCTCACCACAACCAGTCGTTAGAATAAGTGGAGCTCCCAATTCACAAGGACCAATAGACAGGGACAAAGGACTAGAAACCGGATTACAAACTGGGGCGCCTGAAAATCCTACTGAAACATTGGTCAAGCCAGACAAAGGTGCGCCAGGAAGTTTAGAGTGCATAATAGAACTCTTCATCGCACCAGTATCCAAAAGAAAAGGTTCTACCACACCTGATGTACTCACCGCAACATAAGGTCCACTCTGGTCTACTGGAACTGACACTACTCCCTCACTTTGTCCTTGGCTATCCTAGTTATCATTATAACCAACACACTCGCCTTCAACACAGTAATCGTCAACATAGTACTGGGCAGACTGACCAATCGGAATATTCTGTCTATCAAAATAATTCATAGAATTCTGAGGAGGAGAGGAACGCTCATTTTGGGGAAACACACCACGTCCCCTACCCCTAGGAGCTTGCTGAAAACCACCACGACCTCTCTGACCGGATACACCATTCGCACGCTGTAGCAAAGCCGGGCAACTATTCTTGAAATGACCTTCCTCTCTGCAATAAGCACACTGATTAGGACCAGGAAAGAATCGCTGAGCATAAGGCTCAGGCTTCTGTAGCAATCTCTGAAACTGTGGAGGTTGCTGAAACTGAGGCTGATTCGTACGAGGTGGATACGTTTGCTGCAAAAGAACTTTCGTCTTTAGATCTTTAGTTTTCTTCTCCGCTTTATCCTTCTCATCTTTATCCCTATTCTCGTAATATTGTGCAGTAGCCAATATTTGGGCCGACGAAGAAACAGCCCATGAACTCTCAGAGTACTTCAACTTATTAGAAAGTTCGGGAAGCAAATTAAAGACAAATTTGTCCACAAACAACCTTTGACCACCTTCCGTACTCACATCCTGACCACTGTGATCGATAAACATTTCTTAAAACCTAGTGAAGAAATCAGATACACTCTTGTCTTTCTTCTGCTTACATGCTGCTAACTTATCCCAATTCACTCGTAAAGGAGGCATCATTGTTTTCATCAAATTAATAATTCTACCAGCTAATTCTGCAACTAAGGGTTCAGGTTTGGCACCTCCCACCTGTCGACCATCTGCTGCAACAATATTCGCCCAAGTATCTCCTAACTCTGCTGCATGATTCTCATGACAAATCTTCGCCCACAAAGGTTGAGGGACTACATTACCCATCAACATATCAATGTCGGCTAAATTCATAATACACGCATCTACTGTCTGAGACAATTCTTTATAATAACCAGCAGGATTCTTACGAGGGTCAGGTAAGGTCTGCTTAAGAGCCAAGACCTCTGCTCTCTTCCAAGGAACGTGTACCCATACTCGCTGAAAATGGGCCTCTGCAGCTTGAATACCCAGACCGACATCAGCCTGAACTGCCTCTCTCCATACAGGAGGAACTTCTCTCATGGGATACTGCTTCACTTTTCTCCTAACGAAGGAATCCGGTTCGTACAATGGCTGAGGCGGTAACCTAGACCTGAAAGCAAGTATAGTCTCTACGGCATCTGTAACCTCAGATTCTACTATTGTCCCTTTAGCAAACTCTGACTGAGCATCGAGCACATCCTGCAGAATCGGACCCAACTCATTATCTTCCCATTCTTGATGCAGAAAAGTACACATTACATCAAAAATATACCTTTGCTTAGGCGGCTCCCACTGAAAGAAAACATCCATAACCGCAGGCAAAGTATACCTGGAAGCATTTATAATCCATCTACGAACCAATAAATCCAACACTGCCCGTTCCTCGGAACTGGGAAGCTGACTACGACTCTGCTTACGTTCCGAAACAGGGGTCATATTCAAGGACCCAAACAATGGAGACAATAGGAGAGGTGTGGCGCCGCGGCCAGGGCGACTGACGCTGGAATCTGGGGACCACGGTTCGATCCCCGGCTCCGGCGGCAGGTTAGCCCAGCACCATGTGACTCTGGGCAATAGCTCGCTTAATCTTCCCGACGGCCCCCAGCGCCTAGAGACCCTTACGGGTGATTGTGCGCTTTACAAATGTAGACTTTACTTTACTTTTTAGATTAGCAACAGTCTGTCATTCGTTTTCGAGCGGAAGGAGAAGAAGTAGACATAAGAACAGGGGAATACGTATTTTGAGGCAAAAGAGGTGTAGGAACAAGAACAGTAGAAGTCGAAGGTTCAGAAGTAGAAGGCAAAGGAGCTTGAGGCAAAGCTGGTAGCAAAGCTGGCGACCCTAGAGGGGGTTGCACAGTAGAAGGGAGAGCCATCTGGGAAACAACAGGTGGCTGAACAACAG
Organism: Lissotriton helveticus; assembly: GCF_964261635.1. Classification (NCBI taxonomy): domain Eukaryota; kingdom Metazoa; phylum Chordata; class Amphibia; order Caudata; family Salamandridae; genus Lissotriton; species Lissotriton helveticus. The sequence continues at coordinate 1,631,169,318 of NC_136057.1, read as the reverse complement.
CAGGAGGTTGAACAACAAAGGGTGGAACAACCAGGGGTAATGGAGGCGCAGTAGCACCCTGCACATAAGGAGGTGGCAATCTCAGTAAATGAGAGATCAAAGGATCTTTTTCAAGGTCTTTCAATCACTTTCGGAGGAGAAGACGGCAAGGCCGGATAACATTTATCTATGGCCATGCAACGCTGTCTATCTGAGACTTCACTCGCACGCTCTTCTCCATCTTCCTGAAACTGCCTAGCAGCTTGTAGTACTGACATATTCTTATCTTTCCTATCTCTTAGCTTGCTTAATTTCTCGCTGTTTGGCTTCCTTTCACCAGAGACGGAAAGAGTCAAACATTGCCGGCCGGGCTTTCTTCTTGAATAGCGCAACTTCCAGATTGTCTAAAATATTTAGTTCGAAACTACCATGTTGGGGCCATCGTAAGACACCATCTTTCCTAGTATAGCGGACCCACACTTCATTATAAGTGATAGGACCCACTCCGTGTTTTGAATAGAGCTCATAAGTTGGAGTTCCAACCGGAGGTATCAGACACGAATCCTCCAATTGGGAATCCCTGTTGCAACCACAACTAAACCATTTCCTAATTTTGCTTAGACCAGGCATCTTATAGCTCACTAATCTAGCTTCAAACTTCAAGGGGTTATCAGCTATCGATACACTCGCAAATATACGAGCCCCTCGGCTTCGATTGCTGCAGTAACCGAATCAAACCAAACCAAGAACCAAAACAAAGTCGTGGGAGCGACCCACTTATACTTAACCAAATATCTGTCACGCCACCATAAGACAGTCTATCGTCTCGCTCTACAAAGGATCAATCGAGGGTCCAAGACAGGGCGACGGTCAGGGCAGCAGTCCTTCGTAGCCGTCGGAAAGCAGGAAGCCTCGCAACAAATACCTTCGGTCCACGTCGACATACAGGGGTCGATGAAGTTGCGGCCTTCCTCCAGAATTTTCCCACATGGCTCCTCATGATCCTCGGGCTTGTACCGGTACCGCTTGATGTCGCCCCACGTTGGGCGCCAACTGAAGAACCGGGTTTTCTTAGAACCCAGCGGTGCCAGGGACACACCCGAAGTCTTCGGATTCACCTGTCTTGGCTACAGAGACACGGAATACTTCTAGGTGGCGTCAAAGATCAAATTTATTAGCTGCAGCTAGTAACAGTAAACCAAGCAATACAACACGGGGTACAACTCAGGAAACTGCTCAATTTTTGTAGAGCAAGACATCACCTTATATTGACAATTTCAGCCCATTACAAATGCACACCCTCTGCGGCAAATTCTGACCAATGAAATACATTTCACATACATTATTACATTCCAAAAATCTCACTTTACATCGTACCAACCCACAAGTTAATTATTAGGACTGTCCCAAATTTGATTACCACGAGCCGGACAAACCCATAATTGAAAGCACTACCCATGTAATGAAAAGACATAAGAAAAGGAGCAATTCAGATGTTGAGTAGGATAAGATATGTGCAAGAAACTAAAGATTAACGATATCCTGAACAGTGATTGGAAAACCCAGACAACGATCAGCTAGGGAAATTGGCTTTGTGAAAGGGTCAGTTTCAGGTGACGGGGTCAGCATCTTGCAGTTCACTCGTAAGTCGAAAAGGCTATGTTAATATGTACATGAACAACGAGGCCCATGTAACTTTGTTAGTTCGTTTACTTCCACGGCCTTCGTGAGGGCAACATAAAATGGAGTCTTTGGACAACGTAAAACAAAATGGAGTCCGGTCCCGAAAACCACGGAACCTCAAAGAGGTTAAATTGTTCTTGAGCATAGGGACAGTGAAGTTGGAAGCCATATGCTCAAAGAAGTGACAGTGGATATATGTGACCTCCATCCTCACTCCTGGCTTCTCCAGTAGAGCAGAGAGCTAACCGGGCCTGGTGCATATTTTGTAGCTTATCTGCATGCAAAATTAGTTTATGCCACTTTAGATGGTGCTTGTCATTCGTTGAAAGAACCTCCTTCATTAGCTGCTGGGATGAGAGCCGATCATGAGTCACCCCAGACCGACACCAGGCTTAAACAGAGCGGATTATGGTCACTGTCAACTGTTTCATCCACAGATATATAAATAACGTTGTGCCAGAGCCTCAAGTCCAACAAGATAACATCCATTCACCTCAGGCCATTTGATCTATTATAAGTGTTATTGCCCGATCTATTGGATTTGGTCCTGCCATTTGCTGCCCCCAGCCCAAACTCCATGGTCAGGGCTTTTACTTGCAGCACGACTTCGGACCATGACTTGACTGGTGATAGGTCTGTGCGGTGGGACAGACCACAGGTCCTCGTCCTTGTTTGCTTCAGTCACCTTGTTCCTATCTAATGGTTCAAAGGTGACATTAAAGTCACCCGCTACTACCAGAAGTTGGGGTAGGGTTTCTCCAATTCGGGAGCTCTTCCAGTTTTGATATTGTTGCTGAAAATCTGCCCCTCTGGTTCCTCTTGCATATGCATTATAAATATCAAAATTATTGCCCAAGCTGCCCTGAAAGTGAATTCCCAAAACATCTGAGGGGAGTAGCGATATGACACAGCGGAGGGCTAACTTGACCCATATCAACAAAACCCCTGCAGTGCGCCCTATTTTACTTGAAGTTGCTGGGAGACAATAGCTGGCATACCCAACCTTGCGTACAGGTGCTACACTCCAAGTTTCCTGTAACAAGGAATTATTGCATCAGTCTATGAAGTGGTTTCAATGAGGGAGAAACAATTTGCTCTTTACTCCTGCCACATTCCCTGAAACTATTGAAATCTCGAGTACTGGTTCTGTAGCAGCGGGCAGGGTACATCTTAAGGTTGTGAAATTTGCTAAAGTGACGCCTTCTGAAACAATGTTGCTTGACAATTTATCAACTATTGGTAATGAAGGGGTAACCCTACTATGTCCCTCCCAAACCAGTATGTTCATTCTACCACTAGGGAGGGAACACCCCACTCCTTCAAAAATAATGCCACCTGATGTGACGATCCAAGGATGCATTGGCGGGGGACTTTGATGGTGCTATAGAGTAATGCCTATCTGCCGAATAGCATTGATTCAAGAGTAAATAGTTTTCCCCCAGGGATGATTCTGGGCCTAAGCGCTCTGTTGGGCTATGAGGAGCAAGGAATGAGGGTCCAGTGTTGGACTGCATTTAAATTGTATGTTGGATGGCGTGGGGATTGGTTCTGGTGTCTAGGGTTACAAGATTTTCACCCAACCCTCCATGTCTCAATGTTAATTCTTTACCATCAGTGGAGGAGTTAGAAAACTTGCATCTCCTTGCCCTAACAATATCTTCTCTAGTTGTAGATCCGCACCCTCTCACGTGGCGAAACCAGTGGGTCACCTTATTCCTCGAAGAATCCTCCCCCTCAATATCCCTTCTGAGCATCTAACTTAGGCACATTAGTCACGTAGACTTTGCAAGGGGTTGGGGACCTCAAGTACTCTTTGGTTTAAAACTGGTGCCCTAACGTGTTTCTGGGCAGGGACTCTACTGGTTGATTGCACCTTAACCTGTTAAACTGACCCCAGTCTGCCATTGATGTTTTGATAAAATTGGCTATGTAGTCCCCCCTATTTGCCCTGATTCCGGGACGCTTCTCCTTATGTGTATGCTCTAATCTATCGGGGCCGAGGGAATGACTCTAGACTCACCGAGTGGTTGGCTATTACTTTGTTCAGGAACCTAAATATTATCTGGAATAGGTGGGTCCTTACAGTGCAAACTGACCGTCTGATTTCTTTCAAGAAACTCCGTCACCAACCCAGTAGGGTCACCTATCATGGACCTTCGTGCACCATCCTCTACTCTGAGGTTGCGAATAAGCTTGGAGGCACTAGTGTCTGGACCCTGTGGGGCCCTTATTGGAAGCAGAAGGGCACCCCAACTCTCATGCTCTTCAGGATTTTGGCAGTACTCGCTCAAACTTTGGAGGGGAGCAAATCTATTACTGCAAGTAATCATTGGGTCCAACGATCCCTGAGGACACAAGTATGAGGGTGTAGCAACTTCTCCCAAAATAGGGCCTGCTGGCATGGATACAAATGTCAGATGGATCTTGGCCTTAGATTTCTTAAAAATCTTTGGTATAGTGTGAGTTGCACTAGAGCTCTTGGGTCTTGGAGGAGTGCTTGAATTGCATGGGGAACCTCTACTTGTATTTCCAATATTCCCTCACACCCAACCAAAAGGCTATCAATGCGGTCAATCAAGCAATTACTCCCTATGGGCTATTTATTTTCTTTTTTTGTTGTTTTTTTAGCTTTCCCTACTACTGCTCCATCGACTGCCTTTCTCTTGCCCATCTTAACCCTGGTTTAGTCATTAGGGTCTCGTGGAAGAACAATAAAGTGATTTTAGCCGAAAGTACGACTCGCTATAGGACACAATAATGAAACTGATCAAGCACAACTTATGCCCTACTGATTTTCACAAAGGTGGCAAGTGCACTCAGTACCTTGGTGTCCAGAGAAGCGAATGTTTTGGGGGTGGCCCAGCCCAGGTTCTTCTGGGCATGGACGAGCCTACCCTTGCGCTTATAGTGCTGCCTAGACCCCCACAGCACAGGACGGGTCCAAGAAACAGCATCCTCATACTCTGGTGCAGTGGAACATGTGCACAACCAAGAGTCGATTCAATGAGGAACAAAGCATGTGATACAGTACTTGGGGCTGAATTTGAGGGCTGAGAAACTCAATAGAAATTCCAGTAACATTCCAGTGCACCTTTTTAACAAGATTTGTTAATTCTCTGGTAACCTGTGGAGGATGTCCAACTGGGATTTAGAGGAAGTGCACACAGGTAACGTAAGTAACAGAAGTTTGCACAATCTGAAGGCAACAGATATTTAGGTAAACCAATCAAGACTGCCTTTCTATAACTTCATATAGGATAAGATAACTGCCTGAATAACCAACCTTCTTCCTTCAACACCGAGACCAAGAAGAATTTCAAGCTCTATAAAAGGAAGTAACATGTAACCAAGCTCTTGCCGACAATAGATCAGAAGGAAAGATCAAGGCTCATAGCATCACCAGTCAGTCAATTTACTTCATTTTGGTCATAGACAGGGCTCGAATCGGGGGTACACGCGGGTGGACGGTGCCACCCCCCTCTTTTCACACCGTGGACGCCGTCCCCCTTGCCAAGAAGCTGGGCCCCACAGAAATAAGCTGAACGTGTCCTGGTGTAATTTTCAGACACCGAGACACGTTGAGCACGTGACGTCATGGGGTCATTTGCATAGTGTCAGCCCCGGCACTTCTTTTTATAGGACTTGTGCCCTGGTCATAGATCATAAAAGTGGCAGAACATAAAAAAATATTTTTACATGATTTAGAAATCCGCAGTACAACAATCACAAATAACATGTTAAAAACATTTTAAGGTTCCAAGCCTTATACAAAAGATGCCATCAAAAATATAACATTATCCAACATAAAATAATGCTTCCATAAGAGTTACAAAAAATTAACTTGTAAAAATGCTTACAGACCAACTGTCTAAAAAAGAAAGAACCATCCAATTGTCTGCCAGGAATGGTCCTATGTCGACAACAAATCATTGCGATTGTCATAATCAGTTAAAAAAATGCACAATTGCATAAACTAGAAGACCCAACGAAAATTTACAGATACTTCTTATCCCAATAATTAATTTGATCTTATGCACAGGAGAAGCAGCTACTGTCTGTTTTGCAAGTTTGGAGCCAATAGGCAAAGCTGATTTTAGGAACTGGTCAACAGAAAACAAATGCCTGGCCCGGTATCTTACCTACAGATCCTCAGGGCCACCTTATAGTGGTGTATTAACAAGTATCTGCACTAGGGTCTGATAGGGACACCTAGCAACGACTAGTTGAACAGAGGTGGTCTCAAGTCAAATGCTTTTGCATTTGACTCATGAGGGACACCTAGTAAGGACTAGTGGAAGTGCAGCTTCATGAAAGGGTTTCAATGCTTTTGCATTTGACTCGTGAAGGACACCTAGTAACGACTAGTGGAACTTCAGCTTGACGTAATAATTTCAATGCTTTTGCATTTGACTCATGAGGGACACCTAGTAACAGCTAGTTGAACTGCAGCTCTTTGTAGAATTATTTTGATATTGGATACTATAATATTCACTGCCCACTGCTAATATCATCCCATAATGGTTTGCAGGGCCTTTGTTTGGGATTTTATTTTTGCCCATAACTGTGCTTGGGGTGGTCCCAAGAGGATGGGACCACCACAGAAACGTTCAGCAAGATGTGCTCTTTGTTTTCAAGACATCTGCTTGGTTCTCTCCCTAGGTTACAGAGGATCCCAACATCATCACCGCTCCCACTGCTTGCTAAATTTTCTTTTTCACTTTTGTGAAATGACTATATGCATTTTAGCATGTAAAGACAGAGATACTTGTTATTTTACCAAAAGTATAGGAGGTTTCTGTTTCATTAATTGGGAGTCCAACGGAGCGAAGTTGCGGAATTCACTAAGTTTTGGTTCAACTTCGTGGAATTCCGTGTAGTAGTACTCCACCAACTACGCCCACCCTTACTTATGTTCTTTACCCCTACCACAGATTGCCGTTGAGGGGCGCTACTCTCAGTGGTCCCATAGCACTGTGAGGTGTTCTAGGTCACGGTCTTTCTGGTTTGTTACCTTTTGGCAGCTGGGTCCGAAAGGCCTCTACTAGAGTCCCACTGGTAACGTCTCCGAGTGCCCCAGCACGACCTTCAAGCTCTCTGTGCCCTCGATCTTAAATGTCTAGAGGCCAAATCATCTCATCTGATATACTCCCCAATCAGTGAGGTTATACTAGAGAGGTATTGTTCGACAAGTTCACTGCAGCCTCGCGTTTCTGCACACATGTACCTCTGCATTGTTCCACCAGTGCCCAAAGCGTTCTTCCAGCTGCAGGGCTGGCAGTGCCCACTCAGTGCTTTCCTGTTACCGACCAGTTTTGTGTGCACAATTCTGGTCCCACTCCACAGACCAGGTCACAGCACCTAGCTACATGCCATGTATCTACTGCTGTGGTGTCTCTAGCAGGGCGCAGCTGTTTATGCGGGCATCCGGTTTGCCATAGAACCTTCAAGGATCCACTCGTTGTTTCCGATGATCAGAGTCCCAGGCCATCTGCTCATTGCTGTTCCACTGCAGCCTTCTCGGTTCTCCCCCGATTACTAAGCTACTCATGTGCCAAGCCGCTATCTTAGGGAGCCACACCACAATCCTTGTATTCTCCTAGGGTGCGAAAAAGCCCTGCAGTCTCCAGTGCAGTCGCCAGGTTCCCAGTACACTACTCCAGTTTCCATCCGCAGGCTCGTTAGCCGGAGTATTCAATGCATGAGTGTTTCACTATACTTCAACAGTGGGGCCTCCCCTCAAACACTAATTTTTACACTGGCCGCCAGTTGAATCACTAACCCAGAGGTCCGCAGGTCGGGTCTCACTTAGAGCATCCCCCCTAGCATGCCGGATCGGTCGCTGCCCCGATTAACTTTCAATGGCCCAGGGCAAGTCCGCAGCACTCCGCGCGAGCTATCAACATCGCGCAGGCGTCACAGTTGCCAGGTGTCGCCGCTCCATTTGCAGTGTCTGTAACGGCACTCCGAGATTAGGCCTTGCCACCTTCAAGTCTCTGATCCTCTCACAGATCCTCCAGCGCTCACAGGCAGCGCCGGCTGGAGTCCGCACCTCCTTTTTAGTCGACAGCAGCCCCTTCTGCAGTCACAAATCACTCCTCTGATCTGCCACCCGGAGTTACGCCGCCATCTTAGGGGCAGGCAGACCAGCTTCGGTATCGTACCACCTTTGAGCGCGCCAATAGACCCAGGCAGTCGAGAGCTCCGCAGCTTATTCAAGAACACCTCCGGTTGCCAATCCCTCCCCAGGGTGAGTGTTCAGACACCATCGGTCTCCAGGGTGCGAGGATAATTGTGGGCCACTGTGGAGCTTCAGGTTCACGTGACAGCCATCTTCGGCTTTCAAGCCACGCCGGACCACTTGCTATCCCTGAGCACTAGTTTCTCTTTTTTTGGCAGAAGAAGAGGTAATGGACTCTGTGTGATGTCACAGATCCAGTATCCTAATGCATAGAGGAACTCTTTTACATACTTTAGTCATGGCAGGACGGTAGTACTCTAAGGTAAGCCAAGGATTTCTTTCAGGCCAATTCTAAAGGGATCCAGCTCGGGTGGGCCATATTCTGTGCTCGTACAAGATTGGTCTCAGTCAAACATGAACAGTAATTAGTTGAATATCCGGGGCACGCTAAAAAAGACAAGGGGCATACTCTGGGGGAGTTTCAGCACAGTCCTCAAGAACTTGTTTTCGGCCACCCCTAGAGCATCTGCATTGATATGGCCCCAAAGCTCAGAGTAATAGTTGGCCGCAGCCACTGCTTTGCCTCTCCATGTTTCCAGCAGGGGGAGAGGCGTTGGGGAGCATGGTGTTTTTTTGCAAAGTTAATCATGGCGTCTGCTGTGCATTTCAGAAGAAGAAGTTTCTAAGTTAACTTGCTACCCCGTGATTTACAGCTAGATGGGCAAATACCCAAGAAGTCAGTCTGCTACTCTTTCCAATTTTTCTCCCCCCAACCTCGCCATCCCCCTAAATCTATGATGAGGGCGAATGGCCATGACTTTGTTGGTGTTAATGGCTAGTTCCTTATTGGTGCAAAAAAACAGTGCAGGGATCTTTATGCCACCCAGGACCGGAGAATCATTATCACAGTCCATTAGGAACTCTATGCATGTTTGTGAAAAGCAGAAAAAAGAGTTGGGGCTAAGACGCATCTCTGCCTGACCCACCCCCCCTTTCAAGTGGTATATGATCTGTTATTTCCCTGTTTGGGCCCAATCTAATTTGGACATAGGTCCTGGAGTGAAGTTTCACTACAATTTTGAGTAGTCTAGGGGGAAGGCCCAGGTTCTTCAGGATTAACCAAAGTCTGTTTCTGGGGACCAGATCAAATGCCGCTTTAAGGTCTATGAATGCAACGTAAAGGTTTCCTCCATTGACCTCTACAGTTTTCCATCTTGGCATTAGAAATCTAAAGACTTGGTCCACAGTGCTCGTTTTAGGGTGGAAACCTGCTCGGAATCAGGAGACAATGTTGTTATTGTCTTCTATCCATGAATTTAGAGGGCCAGTATCTGTTTACTGAAATGTTTGTTTTATATCATTCAATCTTATGGGCTGATAATTGGCTGGGTTGGATTTAATTCCTTTCTGATGGACTGGGACTATTTCTGCACCTCTCCATGAGTGGGGAATGGGCACACCAGCCAAGATGGCATTGAAGACTCTATTTAGATATGGCGTCCAAACATTTGTCTCAGATTTGTACAGATCCCCAGGAATCTTGTCCAGGCCTGGGGCCTTGCCAGATTTCATCTTGCAGATGGCTTGCCGTATTTCATCCAGTGTGAGGGACAGTATGGTGTTAAACAAAGGCCTATAAGATCATCTGCTTGAGAGCATTGTTCAGCAATCCGCTTCTCCCAATCAGTTGAAACTGGGGCATCGATTGCGTCACTCGCCACACCATAGAGAGATTGTAAGTGGGCGACCCAAGTCCTTGGGTAGAATATTAGTTTCTGGTTGCATCAAGAGGGTTTTACCACCATGACTAAGTATGTGCCAGAAAGATACCTGGTTCTTATCAGTGTTGTACCAAGAGGAGTTATCTCTGGATCGGGAATTGCATCTGGGGATGGATTTAGTAAACCAATTTTCCCTCTGTTCCTAAAAACCATTATCATACAATTTCAGAACAGCTAGTGGAGGGAGATCGGGATCGCTTATTGCAGTTAAGACAGGGCTTAAACTATGGTATAACTAGTCAAGAGTGGCATTATTAATACATATAGTAACCCATTTTACATTCCTCCTGTTAATGCTGGTGGTCAGTTCCCCATTGGGCAGACCAGGACCAAAGGCAGTAGGGCCTAAACTACTCTGAAGGGTTAGAAGCAAAGGAAAATGGTCTCTTTCATACTTGGGCTGAACTTCCATGTCAATGAGTGCGGACCATGAATATTGAGCTAGAAGGAAGTAATCAATATTTCTGTACTCTCCCCTCCTGAGTCTGGATTTTCTAGTTATTGCTGATGGAGTATAGCCCTTGGAGGCTCTCAAACAACATGACAGGGAGAGATCAATCATTTGCAGTGCTGCCTTAGCTACTTGTTATACGGGGGCCTAATTGCTCGGGGATACCCCATTGCTGGTCTTCCTCACTCGAGATGTCCCTAATTAAAGCTGAGATCTATAGGTGTGTGTTGGAGTCACCTCCAACTATAATGGCTGTGGTTCTGTTGGCTGTCAATAAGCATTCTCCCAGCTGTGCTAGGACCATTGATTCCACACTTTGTGGGGTGTTCTTACTATAGAAATCGAACAGGAAAAGTTTTTTTTACCATTTCAGGAATGAAGTTCAACCCCTAGAATGTCATGGGAGTTAATGTTTAGTTGTTTTGCCTCGCAACCTAGTGAGGAGGTGACCTATGTAGCCAGACTCCTGGGGAGAATCCGTCTGTGATCGACCCCAGTGCCGGTATATTTGGTATATGAAAAACTTTGAAGCCATTACTCTCAGATGGCACTAGATCCCAGGTCTCTTGAAACATGAGCCAATTTACTCCTCAGACCCACTATGTTCCATGTTATTAATGCTAGGTTAGCAGACCCCATGGCACCGGTAGAAGCCTGGTCAGCCCGGTCACTAGTGTGTAGTAATATTAACATTTTGATCATTGTAACAGAAACTAGGTGTGGGGAAAGACCCAGTGGCAAACAAACTGAAGACCAGGCCTAAGTTGACTCCCTAAATCCAACACCTTCAAATTATCTGCATTGAACTTGAAAAGGTTATTGGCCATCAACCATGTGACTGAAGCAAGACATTCCAAAGTTTAAGGGGAAAGGCCGACTTTCTACCACTTTGTAGAATCGGATACTGAATATCATCAGCATAATTCAAAACCACAACTGAACGCAACTGAACGGGTTAAGTAGGTATAAAGAACTCCACAAACATCACAATCATTCTCAAGAAATGTCCAGTGTTTTAAATTTGACAAGAAAAAGGACTTTCATTCACGCACAAAGAGTAAACCTAAATTATGAATGTGCACAATGAGAATGAGACCTCTTACACCACCTGAACAAGAGCTATGTGAGAAGGCCTCTTAGAGTTAAATAATGCCTCCCCGTCTTTTAGTGTTCATCAAGTTCCCAAGCAGATCTTCCTATTGCATTGTCACAGTGTGCTCCATGTAAAAACCCTTTCCACTTGAATTTCTGAGATCGCAATGGAAAACCATTCATTTTTCAAAACATTTGTAAAATATTTTGCAATGTAAAACGTAAATCTTGGAGTATTGATGTATCTCAGTCTACGGCTCACCGAGGAAGGAGTCGAGAACTGGAAACTCAGAACTGAGGAACACAAAAATATCATACAGTAAATCAGTGCCCAGACAATGCTTTTTTTCTTTGAAATGGAAAGGTAAGCTAATGTACACAAAACCAAATACTATACTCAAAACAAGAACTATTTATTAGAGTTCAGGTGGAGTTACAAATGGGAGCCTCTTCAGCAGACTTGCTGATCAACCAAGTTGCAAGTCACGTACCCATAACAAATATCACAGAGGCCAGCTAATCCATGGAAGTATAGTCTGCTCCCATATCTGTGAGGTACCATGTGCCAGCAATGTGAGCAAAGGTTAGTGCCTATAGCCTACCCCATGAGATTTGGTGGTTCTCATTTTCATTAATCTTAGCCAAACTTCTCTCTGACCCGTGAGTCTTGTGAAAAGCAGGTTTTATTTGTGTCTTCCCAAATTAACTTTCCATCTGATTTCCAAGTTTCGAGTACACAGTGAAAGTGCAGTCCACATTTTCAATATCACCTGCCCCCTTAGTAATAGAGGCTATGGTAGATCGAAGAGTGTAGGAAGGATAATGTCATGTATACTCTTTTTAATAAACCGAAACTGTTGCCCTAGAAAGCTTTGTAGCATTCTTTTTTACCTATCAGAATCCTGTGCCGTTCAATCAATTCATTGATAACCAACACCTTTAAGAAGGCCAAGCGCATGATGGACGATAGCATTCTAGAGCAGCTGCTGGAATTGATACACTGAAAGCATTGGCATAGGGCACTTGTGAGTTTATGATGGTGAAAATCAATGAAAATGTGTGGTCAGTGGGATAAAAAGGAAGGATGAAAGAGGAGATGGAAAAAAGAGGGTGAGGTATTAATTGCAGTTTGGGGTGAACATCACAGGTTTTCATCTAACATAAAGTCCAAGCTGCCGACTTGGGGCATTGACCCAAATCAGCAGGGTGCCAATTGGAAGTTGAGATGTTGGAGTTGCCACCAATGATGATTTCTGTCTAGTCATTGTGATGTTTACAAAGCTTTTGGCTCATCCACTTGGCTACCTCTAAGAGACAAATTGGCTTAAGCACATGAAGAGACTTGGTCTAAATGGAATATTTTGCTCATTGTCTGCATATGACCTGAATTCTAGGCCAAAGGCTTTGGCATGTTTAGCCAAAGGAGTTAGATAAAGATGAAATTGTGGAGGGTAAAGGAGCAGTCCACTGGTAATGAGGTGAAAGGTAGACCAAAAAAGTGGGATAGAAACTGCCTGGAAACAAGAGCCCTGGAAGGAACAGATCCAGTTCAACACTTTACCTCTGACATCGGTCTGATGCAATTTAGTGACTAAGACCACCTGTTATGCAGTATCAAAACTGGAGATAGATCAATAAATATTATTCACTGATCCCAAATTATGCGTAGTTAACTTATCACTGGTGCTAATTCAACTTAAGCTCTAAGAAATGCTCAAAAAGCTGCTTTAACATCTTTTACAAATGGGTGAGTTTGAATAAAATGTTGACAATAGTAGCGAACAAGTTTCATTTCCTGCTCCCTATAGCTACTTATTCAGTCTCTCAGAACGATGGTTCAAGCTGATATGGTATGTTAACTATGGCTTCTTTATAATGTAGCTCACATCTGCCCATAGCAAGAATAACCTTTGCCCTGCCTTCTGTATCGAATATAACCGACTTTGGGTTCTGTAGCAACATTTTAAGTATATATCCTGCTACCCCTTACTACTTTAAGGCTGGTCACCATGATTTGGACTAGCCTTGCCAATTCCTGGACACTTGACCCTAGCCTGCTTATCCCTCCAAATAGAAAGATATCACCCACACCTTGTGCCTATTATGTTATGTTGTGTTATCAGGTATTTATGGAGCGCATAGCTACTCCCAGGAGTGTCCCTGTGCTAGGAAAACAGAGACCACATAACAACAAACAAAGCATTGCTGTAAAGTGGAAGCTCAAAGCTGAATCCATGTTTTTAGACTCCTCCTAAAAGTAAGGAGGTCCGGGGTCTGTCTAAGAGAGAAAGGAAGGCTATTCCACAGCTGAGAAGCCACAGCTTGGAAAGATCTCCCATCAACCTGGGAGAGCAGGACATTCAGAGCTGAAATCAAAAGCTGAGAGGAAGATCTCAAGGAACGCTGTGGTACATAAGGTTGAAATCTTTCCCTAAGGTATGGGGCTCCAATCTTATGGAATGTTTCAAAAACCAGGACTAAGGCTTTAAAAAAAAAAAAGAATTCCGTACCAGGAGATAGTGAAGAGAGGACAGAAGCTGGGTGGTGTGAGCCCTAGTGCCTATCAGAAACATGGCCCTTGCCGCCACATTCTGAATCGCCTGTAATCGGCCCAAAAGATACCCTGGAAGGCCGAGATACAGGGAGTTAACATAGTCCAGTCTGGATACTACCAGGGCCTGGACCACTGATTTCCTATAGGGAACTGAGAGCAGGGGGAGAAAGTTTCTCCGCATTCTCAACACCCCAAAACAGACCCCAGCCACCGTTTGGACTTGGGCCTTCATAGAAAGGGCAGCATCCAATTTGACCCCAAGATTTTTCACGATGGTGACCGAAGACGAGGGGGGGGGACATGTCCTTCGACCAACAGGTATGCCAGTCTGCATAAGGACATGGACCATGGACCAAAGAAGACAATCTCTGACTTTCAGTTTGTTAGTGGTTAACAAGGAACGATGTGAACCATCTCAATATCATGCAACCTATAACCGCTCTCCACAACTCTTTGCAGTAATCTGTTGTGGGGCAGGGTATCGAAGGCTGCAGAGAGGGCCAATAATGCCAAAACCGCATTTCCTCCTCTTTCCAGCGTAGCTTTAATGGTCTCTTCACAACTTCTTTCAAGGCTGTTTCTGTGCTGTAGTTAGCTCTCAAGCCCGACGGATTAGGGTGCAGCAAATGATTGTCCTCCACATATTTGGTTGTAACTTGATTGACATATTTCTCCAAAGCCTGGGAGAAAAAAGGCAGAAGTGATATGGGCCTGTAGTTACTGGCAGCTCAGTATCTGCCATAGGTTTCTTAAGCAAAAACAACAGTTGATGGACAGAATGCAGAACATTGTTATACATTCACCCCAGTACAGAGATCTGGGCCTAAATCCATCGTTTTTTTGCTCTCCATGCCATGCCAGTTTGAACCTAGCCATATGCAAATCAGTCTTGACGCTGTGCCTCATGGGAACAGTCCAGCCCGAACTGCCAAGCCAGTTTCTCCCTGGACTGGAACCAAGCATCCGAGGACCGGTTTTGGGGGTTCACCCCTCTTCAGCCAGGATAGCTTGATTCCAGTGACATGGAGAGCACGGGACCCACGTCTGGGCATGCCCGTCCCACTCCGGATGACAAATGCAATGACTGATTTGCATATGGCCATGTCTGAACTGGGGTGGCAGAGTGAGCTAAAGAATGATGATGGATTAAACCCAGATCAGTTGACTGGGAGTAAGTGTTTGCAATGTTCAACACTCCGTTCATCATCCCCTTTGGTTTTGCTTTGTTTGCCTTAAGTTGGCAGAGTATGCCCAGACATGGGTCCCTTGCTCACTTTGCCACTGGATTCAAGCTAGCCTGACTGATTAGCCAGAAACCCAGGATGCTTGCTTCCAGTCCAGGGAAGTCATGGCTTGGCAGTTTGGGCTGGACTGTTCCCATGAGGCACAGGGTCAAACTGACTAACATGTGGCCGTGTCTGAACTGGGGTGGCGGAGTGAGCTAAAGAATGATGATGGATTAAACTCAGATCAGGTGACTGGGGGTGAGTGTTTGCAATGTTCAACACTCCGTCCATCATCCCCTTTGGTTTTTCTTTGTTTGACCCAAGTTGGCAAGGTATGCCCAGACGTGGGTCCCTTGCTCACTTTGCCATTGGATTCAAGGTAGCCTGGCTGGTGACGGCTGATTAGCCAGAAACCTGTCCCAGGATGCTTGTTTCCGGTCCAGGGAAGACCTGGCTTGGCATTTCAGGCTGAACTGTTCTGCTGAGGCACAGGCTCAGACTGATTTGCACATGGCCATGTCTGAACGGGGGTGCTGGAGTGAGCTAAAGAATGATGATGGATTAAACTCCGATCTGTTGACGGGGGGTGAGTGTTTGCAATGTTCAACACTCAGTCCACCATTCCCTTTGGTTTTGTGTAGGTTTCTTTAGCAGCGGAAGAATTTTAACATGTTGCCAAGTTTGCGGCACAAGCCCTTCCCGCAAGGCGGTGTTCAAAATCAGATTCACTACATGGTTAATCACTTCTACTATTGAGGACAGTTCCTTTGCTGGACATGGGTCTGATGGTAAGCCAGACTTCAGAGCTTTCATAATAGCATAGGAATTTAAGTACTTTGAGCCCAGGGCGTAGCCACGCTTGCAACCGAGATGGCTGCCTAGCATGGGGGTCTAGATGACAGGGGAGACCCCCCTCCATCCATGTCCGGCAGTTGGGGGGGGGGGGGGGAGGGGTGGAGTAATACCATGCCATGCAGAATTCCAGGGGTGGGGGGCACCCAACAACACTCTCGAAGAGCTACATCTCTGCCAAGTGCAGTCCTACTGGGCGTGGCCAATCTGGGAGTGTAGGCTCCCCACCCATGAGCTTGAATGCCTAGTGTCTATTTTGATTTGGATCACTTCTTATGAGCGAGTACACTGGACCGCATGAGGGGGGGTCAATGTTTCTGCAGGTATATGAATGATTGCTCAGCACACCGCATTGGTAGCTGATCCTATACACACTTAAGGAGAACATTAATCAATTTAACTCCTGCCCCACCTCCTAACGGATGATGGTTTGTGGTCTCTCCTCAATTGAAAGCATGTGGACCTATCGGACTTATCTTGTTGCCTATTCAGTTAGTACGAATGCAGTGTTCCCCTCAGGCATATTCACTGCTGCTTGAATCCCCCCTCTCCAGGGGGACTCTACGATGGCATAGTTATTCTGAGAGGCCCTCATTCTGCCCCTGCCCCAGCCATGAATAAGGGTGAGTTGCGTCAGGGAATTCTACCTCTTGATACTACAAAGACTCCGTTATGGACGTATTATGTGTCCTCCAATACAGGTCAACCACTGAAAGTGGTAAATAGTGAACCCCCAGACTCCATGGCGAATATCCTTGTTCATCTCCGTGTTGGACTGCCCTCCATTGACACCAAGATTTATTCTATGGCTGCCCGCCTTGACTGGCTAATGATACTGATGCACATGGATAGGCAAATGGCACACATTCATGGAGCTGAATGGTGAATTTCAGACCTCGAACATGACTGCATGGCCATAAGAGCCAAAGTTGTTAAACTTGAGAAGCAGGTCCTGGCCATTGCAGAGGAGAACGAATATCTAAAGGACTGTTCTAGATCTAATGGTGTCCACCTTGATCAACAAGATTTTTCTGCAGCGTTCTCTTGGAGCGGGACATGGGTCTCTAAGGCCCAACGGGCGCTCCTCTGAGACCCATTATTATCAGGCCCCACAACTTCCAGGACCAGCAACACTGTTCTCCAAATGGCACAGGAGACGGGCCCACTTCAACATCGAGGAATGACCATTTCTATAATTCCTGACTTTATAGCAGTGGTGCAAGAGGCCAGACGAAGTTCACAGAGGTCTGATGGCTCCTCCGAGAGTGGAGTATTCACTGTTCTATGCTTTACCATCTAAGTCCACGATGAACTTCGCAGAGTAAAATCTGTATTTACAGAAAGCCCCAAAGCCCTTAAATTCTTCAAACCCCTCACAGTTTCTAGATCCACTCCCGCATCTCCTGCAGGTACTAACAAGCGCGGCGAGCCCACTCCTCACTCCAGGTCTGACACCCCGGACTTCTAGCAGACTGAGCCTCTATGACCATCTCTGTTTTTGATCTTCTCATCTTGCTTTGACTGTACTATATCCCTGGTGCCTCCGCGTGCAGTGGTCATTGCCTCTCAAATTGTCTCCATTTCCTGAATTTCAGAATGAAAACTGTTGAGATTGTGGGAACATTGAGGGAGAGCGATCATCCTTCTGTGCATTAGGATTACTAGCAATGATCCTTTATGAACTTCACCAGTGAATGTTGCCACAGCCAGTGGTGTGTAGCACCGGCAATATGATGACATTTTCTTTTTGGGAATTTCAAGTTCGGGGACTAGCAACAAATATTATGGTATTCGAAGGTGGGGGTAAGAAGAGGGAATTTATGGTCTTGTTTTTGCATGGTCAAAACTATTCGAAAATGTTGGCCTCCTGATAATTCGGGTAATTATGGCACACTTGCCCTTGATTAGTAACAGCCTTCTTTTTCTCTTTGTTAAATGTACATCTCTGGGGTGCTGGAGTGGGTGGGGGGGGAGTTACTTGTGTTTATTTTTCTGGAGGTCACCATTACGCTGTTTCTCACAAAACCAATGATATATCCTACACAATATTCACCTGGCTACATGAAAGTACATATTCCGTTCTAGAGATGTGGCCCAACATGGGGGACATATAACGTTAGTAACTTGAAATGTAAGAGGGCTCAATAACCCACGGAAAACCTGATTGGTCTTCTCTTACCTGGATTGGCAAAAAATACAGATTGCTAACGTGCAGTACTGAACAGGTCATTGTTAATAGATGGGCAGTATATGTACGGGCGTCATACTACTAATCGTCCTCTAGAGTGGTCCTGATACTAGTGAAGAGAGGAGTGCCATTTACAGTAACCCACTCCATTGTGGATACTCAAGGGTGTCTAGCAATTGCACAGGGAAGTCAATGGGGCACTACCATAACACTAATTAACACTTATCGCCCTAATGTTGACTCCCCAGAGTTTTTTCCTACAGTTTGGTGCATTATTCACACATTGACACCAATAAATATTTTGTGGGGGTGAGACCTCAATACCTAGTCAGACCCCACATTGGACAGATCTGCTGCGATGGGCTGGCATGGTAAACCAGCAGCTAGGGTTGTAAGGGCAAGCCTAGAGTAATATGGGCTAGATAATGTCTTGAGCCTAAGTAATCCAGGGTTAATGGAGTTCACATTCACCTCCATTGGGTCACGGATCATGGTCGGGCATGACTGTTGGTTGAGCTCATGGGAGTTGTGCACATGAGTGGCAGAGATAATACACATGCCCAAGACTATGTCCGATCACGCATCAGTGATGCTGCAGTTATTGCTGACCCCCAAGATCAATGCCCCATACACATGGAGGTTCCACGCGACAGCCCCACTCGATTCGGTGTTATGAGAGAGGCTTTGGTCAGCCATTTGTGAATATTTGGAAACCAATGTCTCCCTGCCTCTGCTCCAGCCCCCTCACCTACATATGACGACTGCTGCAGGGGAGGGTGCAGGATTCCTTTACCTCCGGGCCAAGACCAGCACTCTCCCCAGCACCTCCGTCTGGTTGACGACCACGCTATTATCTGAACCCTCCAGCCGAGCAGGGCTCGAGCCAGCAGCCGTCCCTGCACCGCAGGCTCGCTGTAGGCTCTCCTGGGTTTTTTCCCCCCAGATTTCCGCTTGCTACTGTTATTTCATGTTTAATTATTGTCTGGTTATTGTGCTCTTAGTTGTTGTTCTGCTTTCCCCAGATTTCCGCTGTGCTCACTGTTATTCCGTTTTTACTTTGTCTGCTTACGGTGCCCTTAGTTGTTGTTCTGCGTCTCCCCTGTTCCCGCCGCTGTGGCCCCGCCCCAGACCCAGCCGCTCCAGCCTCCCTGCCTCTGCTCCCGATCCCCTCTCCTACATATGGCAACCGCTGTGCGGTCACGCCGAAGGCACGCCTAAGACAAGCCCATTTGCACCCAGCGCCAGACCCCCTGGCACCCTCATCGCCCTACGACGCCAAAATCTTCCGCGAACTCAACACCGGCCAATCTTCAAACTGCTTCCAAGCCAGCTCGAGGCTCACCCACACACCCTTCACCTGCCGTAGCTGCAGCTTCACCAGCCTCCGAACACCAGCATGTCTTACCCCACCCATCAGAGCAGAACGCAACCACCTCAGATGCATACTACTCAACACCCTCTCCGTCCACAAGCACGCCATCGAACTATGGGACCTACTCGACTCCGCCTCCCCGGATGTTGGCTTCCTAACAGAGACATGGATGAACACCTCCTCGGCACCTGACATCGACATAGCCATCCCAGATGACTACAAGATCACTAGAAGGGACTGCACCAACAGACCAGTAGGAGGAATCGCCATTGTCTACAGAAACACCCTCAGAGTCTCAACCTGCACAGCAAACACCTCCAACACTGCCGAACACCTGCACTTCCAGACCCCAACACCACCCTCAGAGGAACACTCGTTTACACACCCCCAAACCCCGGCCACAGTTCATCGACGCCATCTCCGACATCGTTAACACGCACGCTCTTGCTTCCACAGACATCCTCCTCGGTGACCTGAATTATCACCTCTAGAACGCAGACGGCAGCAACTCCATCGTTCTGCTCGATAAATTCGCTAACCTCGGACTCAAACAGCTCGTCACGACCCCCACCCACACCTCCGGCCACATGCTCAACCCCGTCCTCTCCACCACCAACCACGTCTCCTTCAGCTACACCACCGAACTCCACTGGACCAACTATCGCTGCGTCACTTCACCTTCAAGAAACCTACCTCGCACCACCACCTGCAACAGATCCCCTACCGCAGCTGGAACAAGGTCACTGAAGATCAGCTCATCACCACCCTTGTCCGAGATCCACCAGTGGACACCACCGACACAGCTGCCCGCAACCTCAGGCAAGTTTGTTCACCAACGACCTCAAGGAATCCAAGCAGACTTGCCGAAGACTCGAGAAAGTGGCGGCATGAACAGACTCCGGACAACCACACAGCCCTAAAGAACACCAGCCGCAAGCACCGCAAACTCGTCCGAGCAACCAAAACGACCTCCTTTAAGGAACGCATCGAAAACAACGCACACAACAGCAAAGAGCTCTTCAACATCCTGAAGGAACTCTCCAACCCCAGCTCCAACGGCATGCCACCATGGCAAGACCTATGCGACTTCTTAGCCACCTTCTTTTACCTCGAGAGTGCAGACATCAATGACCGCCTCAATGCCCAGACCCTCCCTACAGCCGCCGACACCGCAGACTCGCGACTCCCCAGCCTCACCAACTGCCTGCTCTCCTGGACCCACATCAACGAAGATGACCCCATCAAGACCATGAACACCTTCAAATCCTGCTAACCATCTGACCCCTGCCCTCACCACATCTTCAACAAAGCAAACCTCATCATTTCATCAACTGCTCCTTTGAGACCGCCACCTTCCTGGAAAGCTGGAAGCACGCCGAGATCAATGCCCTACTCAAAAAACCCACCGCGGACCCAAAGGACCTCAAGAACTTCCGGTCCATCTCCCTGCTTCTGTTCCCGGCAAAAGTCATCGAAAAGATTGTCAACAGGCAACTGACTCACTTCCTCAAGGAGAACATCCTGTACCCGTCCCAATCTGGATTCAGCAGCAATCACAGCACCGAAACTGCCCTCATCGATGACATCGGGACCCTACTGGACAACAGCGAAACACTGCCCGCATCCTCCTGGACCTGTCGGCCACCTTCGACAGTCTGCCACCACACCCTACGCACACGCCTACACGATGCAGGAATAGGCGACAAAGCCCTGGACTGGACCACCTCCTTCCTCACCGACAGAACCCAGAGGGTTTGCTTACCCCCCAGTACGTTCTGAAGCCAGAAAGATCATCTGCGGCGTGCCCCAAGGATCATCCCTCAGCCCTACCCTTCTCAACATCTACATGGCACTACTCGCCAACATCCCCCGCTCACACAACCTCAACATAGTCTCCTACACCGACGACACTCAGCTGATCCTCTCACTCACCAAGAACCCCTCCACCACCAAAACCAACCTCCACGAAGGAATGAAGGCCGTCGCCTACTGGTTGCAGAACAGCCGCCTGAAACTTAACTCAGACAAGACAGAGGTCCTCATCCTCGACTCCACCCCCTCTGGCTGGCCAACCGCCCTGGAGCTGCACCCACACCCACCAATCACGCCTGCAACCTGGGGTTCATCCTGGACTCATCGCTCTCAATGACCCAGCAAGTCAACGCCCTCTCCTCCTCCTGCTTCAACATCCTCAGCATGCTCCGCAAGATCTACAGATGGATCCCCACCGGAACCAGGAGGACCGTCACTCAGGCCCTCGTCAGCAGCAGACAGGACTACGGCAACGCCCTCTACGCAGGACCCACGGCCAAACTCCATAATAGACTCCAACGCATAGAGAATGCCTCCCCACGCCTCATCCCCGACATACCACGCCACACTTACATCACCGGCCACCTGAAAGACCTGCACTGGCTCCCAGACAACAAGAGGATCACCTTCAAGCTCCTCACCCACGCTCACAAAGCACTCCACAATGCCAGACCAGCATACCTCAACAAACGTCTCCCCTTCTACACCGCAAAACGCCAGCTTCGCTCCGCCGACTTCTCCCTCGCCACCATCTCAAGCATCCACACCACCTCCACCGGCGGTAGATCCTTCTCCTACCTTGCTGCCAAGACATGGAACACCCTACCCACACAGATGCAACAGACCCAGGACCTTCTGTCCTTCAGGAGACTTCTCAAAACCTGGCTGTTCGAGCAGTAGCTGCACCCCCCACTCAGCACCTTAAGACCCTCACGGGTGATTAGTGCGCTCTACAAATGTTTGATTGCTTGATTGATTGAATATGGGGGCAGTGGAAGGAAGGGACACCCTATGGGGAGCTTTCAAAGTTGTGCCTAGGGGAATATGCATCTGTATTCAAGCAGAGGCCCTAAAGTCAATCTGAACTAAGTTGCAAAAGACATACATACCTTGCTAGTACTCAAAAGGGATTATGAGCTCAACCCAATGCATGCCACCCTATCCAGTATTGGAGATCACCTCACTACCTTCAATGATCTAGCGTTACAAGAGTTGCAGTTTTTTTCCAGGCGCCATCTAGCATGGGCCTACAGGGAGAGGAGTTGCCCTGCTCGCAGCTTAGCTGAGAGGCCTTGCACGCCACAGGGCTGGGATCACATAGTGAAGATAATCACTTCTGAGGCGCGTGAACACTGTGACAACCCTTCTATACTAACAGCTTTTAATTGCTTCTAGTCTTGCCAATACAGCACTAGCAGATCAGCTGCAATAGAGGAGGTTAGGACATACTTATGTGGTGGCACTGGTAGGACTGTCCAACAGGCAGCTTGAGTACCTGTCAGGGCCCATAGAGGTCGAAGATATCAGAGACGCAAAGCGTAAACTCCCTAACATCAAAGCGCCGGGCTTAGTTGGCCTAACTGGAGAGTTCTATAAAGAATACGCTGAGCTTCTGGCACCACCATTGCACGTCATGTACAAGGAGGCATGTCCTAAACAGAAGCTACCCCAAAACCATGCCCAGAGATTTAATAGTGGCTTTGTAAAAAAACAGCCAAAATGCCAGAACACTGCAAGTCATTCCTCCCACTTTCCCTTATTAATATTGACACAAAAAGTTTAGCTAAGATAGTAGCAAACAGACGTCAACTGCTACTCCTTAACTTGGTCTTACCCGATCAGTCAGAGGTTCATACCATCCAGATCAACTGCGTGCAACGTGTGCACCCTCTTTGCTTTACTGCCTCAATTGAATCCATACCTCCCAGCAGTGGCAGTCCTATTAGACGCTGCCAAAGCGTTCAATTTTATGAAATGGGGATACATGTTTACAGTCCTAGAAAGGATGGGGATACCAGAAGCATTTCTACGCTGGGTCAGACTCCTATACACGAGCCCGATGGCCTGAGTATGCAATAATGGACATAACAAATAAATAAATACCAGCATTTGTAAAGCAAACAGCTACCTCTGGAGAGGTGTCCAGGCGCTGGGGGCCGTCGGGAAGATTAAGCAAGCTATTGTCCAGAGTCACATGGTGCTGGGCTAACTTGCTGCTGGAGCCAGGGATTGAACCGTGAACCCTGTGGTCCGGAATCAGGCACCCTGGCACCACACCTCTTCCACACATACATCAGACACATTCCCCATTGGTAAAGGAATGAGACCTGGGTGCCCCTTGTCAACTCTTATATGCACTTCCAATCGAGCCATTGGCCTCCGTTATATGGCAGAGACCAGTTACATTCACATTAAACTTCTGGCTGCATCCTCTTAGTACATTACTATATGCAGATGACATGCTTCTGTATATTTGAGACCCCCTCCACACACCTCTCGCCTGTAATTTGGGAGTATGAGCGATTTGAATGTTGTTTGGGTCCGAGTATAAATTGGTCTAAATCACTTAAAGTTCTCCTAACGCCCAACACTCCAGAGTGCCCCCCCCCGAGTTTCCACTAGTGTGAAGCACGAACCCGATCAAATACTAGGGGATATGGATTCACTGAGAACTGAAATTAGTAATCAGGTCTAAGTATGGCAAGGCAATCGCAACCTTGAAAGATCAGGCTAGTAGGTGGATGAGGCTACCATTATCGTTGGCAGATATGATTGCAATTTTAAAAATGGTCTTCCAAAGGTTTTTATATCTGTTTATCAATTTACCCATAGTGCTGCCAATGCACTTTTTCAAAACACTCAAGACCCACGTGTTAAATTTAGACTGCCATATGCAAGGGGTGGATTTGGTGCACTGGATTTCCTCCTCTGTTATCTCTGTGCAGAAGCCCACTTTGCTCATTAATGGTATGCATCACCAGATCATATTCCATATATGTTGCAGTGGAGCATGATGATGCATATCCTATTCCACATAGGGCCTTATTATCGCACAAGAGGGAGAGTCTAGTATGCACAGAAATTAACATGGTGCTTTCCACGACAAAAACCTGGTACGCCCTGAGGAAACCGATCCGGGAAAACGTCCCTCTATGCACTGTTGATCCTATTGTGTTATCATCCACCAATTTCAGTTTCCAAGAAAGGCACTGTGCTGTGTCATCTTGCATGCACAAGCATCACAACTGTGGGTGAAGCCTTCCTGAATGGCTCCTTTGTAATCTTAGACGATATTCACAAACACCGCGACAAACCCCACTACTGACATTTACATACTACAGTCTCTGAGCTGCCCTACGCGACTAATATCCACAAATTCAGGGGGAACCACCAACATTAAATGCACTGCAGGTCATTCTCACCAATGATATGTGTAGACACCTGATTACGAAATTGTATGGAGTGGCGCAGATTGACAAACTACAGACTCTTAATAAAGTGTTGGAGGGTTGGAATGACATAATCGAGAAACCACTGGAAGAGGCAGACTGGCAGTTCTGCTGTGCACAGCTACACACTCTCACATCTTACTGTAGCCTGTGCATTATACACTTTAAATATTTACACCAAATCCACAATACAACTGTTAAACTGCATAAACTTGGGTTGAGGGCAGATGCACAGTGTGTGCAATGTGGAGCGCCGGAGGCGGACTTTTTATTCATTTAGTCTGGCAATGCGAGTCTGTTAGCCACTACTGGGCTCAAATTATATAGAGACCTTAACTGATATGGTGTTAAAATGAATAGAGTGTGACCCTAGCGTGTGTCTCCTGGGATGGGTTATAAGCCTGCAGCCTGTCAATCGTAGATTTGCGTTGGTGGTTCTCTTGTTAGCAAAGAGGAGAGTATTGCTTCACTGGGGTGCCTACACAACTCCTACCAAGAACATGCTGCTGGCTATGACACTGTAAAGCTCAATTAGAACTGTATGCTGAAGAGTGAACAAGACTCTCATGGCCTGAAGACATTTGGAGTCCTCTAAAACCATACCCGATTACTGCCCCGGAAGGGCCACAGTACATCTACTCTAAGAATGAGTAAAGCTACATGTCCTGCACGAATACTTGCAATTGTACCTAGGGAATGATATGGGGATGTGGAAATATGTGGGTTGTATGGGTGAATGTACCATTGTTGACTTGCTTTGTGGTGTTTGTATGCATCTGAACATCGCTAAAATGCCATAAAAAATATTAATAAAAATAAATCTGTACTCTTCTTCCTGGGGGACGCATGTTCACAAGATCTCAGGCAGTGAAGCATAGCCTGTAATGTTGCAGCTAAATTTTGGATCTCTGTACATCAATTCCATGCCTGTTGGCCAATTCAGTCAATATGTCACGAGCCTGTCCTGCACATCTGATAATGTCTTCACAGTAGTTCATCGTCCTGATAAGCATTCAGTCGTGACATTTTAAGAGTACCAATTATCAATTCTTCTAATTCTCCCTTTAATTTCACCACATCCATTGATCTTTCTCTTTCTGGGACCTGTGCCACTTGCCCTACTCATCAGAGTTCCCACTAATTGCTGGGTTATCTATACCTTTGAACTAATCAAGTTCTCAGGCAGTAAGACCTGGTTGTTCTGCTGGGGTCTGAACAATTGTTTCTCCACTATATGTGACCCTACTGGGACCAGGCAGTGAGTTTAAAAGGGACATATCAGAAGTCTGTGTTCCCATAGCCACATCTTTCCTGGAGATAGTGTTCCATCATCAGTGGGGCATTTGAGTTAGAATGAAATGTAGTGTCTGCACATGCAGCACACAGATGTTCCCTTGAGTTGAAACTCTAGGGATCAAAGAAATGGTTATTATCGGGTCCACTGAATCGTTAGTCATAGCACTTGTTCCGTTAGGAAAAGCCAAAGTATGGGTATTATTTCCTGCTACTCCAGGCTTATACAGGAGCATTACAGGACCAATTGTGACATGAAGGGTCAATGCATCTGGGGCATTTAGAATTTTGTCAATCAATCAATCAGGATTTATAAAGTGCAACTGATCACCCAATAGGGTACCCAGGCGCTTGCAGGTCCTGGAGGATTATTTGAACAGCCAGGTCTTGAGGGGCTTTCAGAATTCCGAAAGTAAGGTGATTGTCCGTCGGTGCATGGGGAGGCTATTCCAGGTCTTTGCTGCTATGTTAATACATTTCTAAAGCACACAAATACCCATGAACGTCTTGGCGCTGCTATGGTAAAGCAGCTTGGCAAGGAAAGACATCAGACTAGATGTTAAAGAGCCAAGTTTTGAGTTGTTTCTTAAGTCAATAGGGTGGGAGCTGCTCTGATGTTTATAGGCAGCAAGTTCCAAAGTGTGCGGGCGTCTGAGGAGAAACAATTGCCCCCCATTTGAGCCTCTTAAATCTAGGGCGGGAGACCATCATGGTGCTTTTAGATCGCAAGTCTTTGGTGGGTGCATACCAGGTTAGAGACTGCTTGAGATGAAGGGGACCTGAGTTATGCAAAGCCTTATAGGTGAGGCACAGCGCCTTAAATTTTATTTGGCTACTCACTGAAAGACAATGGAGTCCCCTAATGGAAGCGGAAACAGGTTGGAACTTAGGAAGATCAAGAATAAGTTTCGCCGCTGCATTCTGCACGCTCTAACTTTTTCAAGTACTGTTTTTGAAGCTTTACATAAAGTCTATTACAACAAGCCAGTTTGGTGAGACTCAGTGATGTAATAAAATGACTCTTTTTCCTTGAATTAAGTGGAATAAAAGGCAGGATTCTCCTGATAATTCTCAAAGTGTTACAGCTAGAAGAGTGAACTGAGCTAAAAAGTTTATTAAAATTCAACTTATCTGGGAGAAGGAGTTTTCTCCAGTTCTGCTTTGGTTTGCGGGGAGTATGGGCAAGTAAAAGAGAGGTGGAGTGTAGTCTTATCGATGGTTGGTGGAAGTTCAGGTGCTGGTTAATGTAGGCAGGTCCTTGGTTGTGTAGAGCCTTGTGTGTGTGGGTCAGCAGCTTGAGTTGGCATTTTTTCTGTATGGGGAGCCAGTGGAGTTTCCTGAGGTGGGGTGTGATTTGGGTTTGTCGAGAAAGGCCAAGGATGGGTCTGGCCATTTTTGAAGGGAAAGGGACTGTCATCCCCAACGGTTCCCCCTATTGGTTCTGGATTCATGTTCAATGGTGCCCTAGGCACATCTAAGGATTCTGTCAGGAGCACATTCCTCACAGGACATGCAAGATTGTGACTGTATGGAGGTGGATGATTTGGCAGTAAGTCACTTATAAGACATTATTATTGATGCTATCACTGTCCTCGGCTACGTTCTATGCATCATCCATCCCTTTATTCTTTTTCTTCTCCTTTCATTTACCCTTCCCTTCTTCTGTCATTAATATAGGATGTAGCTTAGCTCCCTCCATTAAGTCAGTTATCCAGGCTTTCTGCTCTGCATCCCACCTAAGTACCCACAAGTGTGAATGACTCTCCTAACTCTCCCTTGGTATCGGTCTCTGTTTTAAATGAGCCACATATTCCCAGGCATTAAGTGGTGCAAATTGTGTAGGTCTAGGAGGCAGATTTTTTTTGTACAGCGTCCTGCTTAAATTCTCAATTATTCTTAAATTAAATGTCCCATAGTGAGGAAATTTCTATGCACCATCTTTCTCCTATGCTATTGTTCAAGCCAAAGACCAGTGTATAAACCTTCTTCTACCACCATAGTATGACCTGGCAAGACTTCAGGTGGTGCCTATATTTCCTTTCTAACAGGCACCTTCACAGTTCCCCATATCTTACTTTGTAATGCTTTTAAAGAATTTCATTTTTCAATCACTAACATGCAATGTTCACAAATGACTTTCTGCTGAAACAAGGAAAGGATTTTCACCCACAATTCTCAGTTCAGCGATCACAACCAACCCCAGCACGGACCGCTGACATATTCAAACAATACCAGCAAGGCACTATACGAAACAACCTATTCCAGCGTGTCACACTGTAATGTCAACCTCACGCCTTGCAGCAGCTCTCCCTCCTTTACAATTTCTATTGAGTACGTTCTCTAAGCAATTAATGCATACCAATCAATTTCAACAACTAAGTCTGTCTGTTCCTCTAAAGAAATTAGAGATTATTAATACACACAAGAAAAGTCAGAACTTTTCTGACATTTACTTCAGCTGAAACCTCGACCAGTGGGACCTCACTCGGATTGATAGTTATTCCCTGTGAGATCAATTATATAAACCACATGTCACAATCACATAAAGATAAACCCACTGTCAACGTCTCCTGACAAGCATCACAACACAGCAGACAACTACACCCAGTGTCTTCTACACTAAGTCTCACCACATAGGTATGCATATATCCTGGGATCTTAGGCCTTGATGGACCCTATAACCACTTCAACTTCTCTGCATCAAGCACCACATTCACACATCAACTTAAATCAGATCCACCTGACACCATGAAGCCATTTCAAAATACCACATTTTAAACATAAGCAATAGCAACGTACAACCCTAATAATACTCGCACTCCTCCACTGCTACTAGTAGTTTCAGACCAGGCACAACTCCATCAATCCTTTGACCGAAGCATGGGATTTGGACTGAACTTAGGCAATTTCTAAATAGGACACCCTAGCTCCCTCACGTCAGTGGAGAACCATCCTCTGCTATCAGAATTAATCCAAAAAGAACAAGTGATGAACAGAATGCATAACCATGTCATACATTCATGCCAGTACAGAGATCTGGGCCTAAATCTATTGTTTTTTGCTCCCCATGCCATTCCAGTTTGAACCCAGCCATATGCAAATCAGTCTTGACCCTGCGCCAAATGGAAGAAGTCCAGCCCGAACTGCCAGGCCAGGTTTTTCCTGGACTGCAAACAAGCCAGTTTTGGGGTTTTACGGGTATGCCCAGACGTGGGTCCTTTGCTCTCCATGCCACTGGAGCCTAGTTACCTGGCTGATGAGGGTGGCGAAACCGGTCCTAGGATGCTTGTTTCCAGTCCAGGGAAGACCTGGCCTGGCAGTTCAGGCTGGACTGTTCCCATTGGGCACAGGGTCAAGACTGATTTGCATATGGCTGGGTTTGTAGAAGTATTCTAATGGAAGGGAACATAGATTAATGTACGTCCCACCAATAATCTCCTGTGATATTAGCAAATGTCTTACACATTGTGCTCTCCGAAAGATCAACACAATACAAGCCCCAGCTATATCCTCCTTCGACGGGCCCAGGGCCCAACCACCCCACCCTTTGCACCATTATTATCTTGTTCATGCTCATAGGAATAAAATGTTTATACTTAGTAAGCCAGTCAACACTTTTGTTTTGTAACTCCATCCAGGATTCTTGTTCTGATTCATTTAAAGGGGGAACTCCTGCCAACACAAAATCTTAAGGGCAGGAGGCAAGTGCAAATGTTTTTTGTTCGAGGTATAATAGGTTCCAGTTTGAATTCTTTCAACAGAATTAATTCCAGACGATCCAGAATTCTGCGTGGTCATGTGGCCCAGGCATAGGGGACCACCCTCTGTCTCTGAGATTAGGACACGTTAAAACGCAATCTTTTACAACGCATGCTTTTACAACGCGTTTTTTACATTGCAACATCCATTACAACGCATAATTTTACAATGCATGCCATCACAACGCATTTTTTGGAACTACACTTACAACACATACCATTACAACACATACAATTACAACGCATCCCATTACAACGCATAATACTTTTGAGGCAACTGTAGTGCAAGTGTTGGATAGTGTTGGGGTAAAAATTACTATTCCCACTCCAGTGTTTGCAACAGTAGGGTAAGTGTTGGATAGTGTAGGGGTAGAAATGACTATTCCCACTCCAGTGAGTGCAACAGTAGGGTAAGTGTTGGATAGTGTAGGGGTATAAATTAGTGTTTCCCATTACTTATCTTATGATGTGTTGTAATGGCATCCATTGCATTGGCATGCATTGTAATTGCATGCATTGTAGTGACATGCGTTCGAATGGCTGTGTTGTAATGGCATGCGATGTAAAGGATGTTTTGTTGTAATGGCTGAGTTGTAAAAGTAGTGTGTTGTAATGACTGTGTTGTAATGGTTATTTCCCGTCTCTGGTGGGCCAAGCTTATTAATTTCCTTTGTTACCTTCAGAGTGCGAACAAGATCTGCACCTCTGGCGCTTGCAATGTGATGATTTGAAATAGCCACCCTGTTACTGCTAGCAGTAGCAGCGATGTTCGAAGAGGCTGGCAACGCAGACCAGGCGCTCTCAAGGTTGTATATTAAAGAGGTATCCCCAGATTACTTTCAATACAACTCAATTGTTCCTTGATTGTTTTTAATTTGCCATAGAGGATGGCACAGAATTTCTTGCACAACATATCACAACTAAACTTCCCAATAGTCACTTGGTCAGGTGTCTCAGTCAACTGTGTTTGCGACTGTTGAAGACACCAAGACGAAAGTTTGCCCTGACCTTTAGCATTAAAACTCTCAGCCCCCATTGTGGCTTCGCCTCAAGTTTTTTCTTTTTGACAACAGGCTAAGGGTTTGACCAAATACTAGTCAAGCTTGGGGATGCTAGATCCCTTCCAACACCATCCTTCTCCAAATCCTGAGCCATTAGTGGGGTCTGTGAATGACCCAGAGTATCTATGGTGTGGGGCCCGCTGTGATGCCATTAGTGGAGGAATTACCAAGACAGCCCTTGCATAATAATCCAATGAGTCTACATTCAGTTAATGTAATTTCCTTCGAGATTATCCCTATGGCCCTTTCCAACATATTATCGATTGTCGTAGTTGTGCGAGAAGTAAAAGCCAATCCCAGGCTGCCGCTCCAGGCCTGCATTTGCCCATATTAACCACAGATAGCACTTCCCTCCTACAAGTTCCACAAAGATGGGTGGTGGCTCGCGTGCGAAAGAAAGCAGGCCCAGCCCAGTCTCATCCAGCTGTGGACGGGCAGAGATGGGCCCGCCCTTGGCCCAGGCTTTGCCTGGGTGCATCCTGCACTGAGGGATTGCTGCTAGTGCCATATAGCGCGCTCACCCCTACAAGTGTTACTGTTCAGAAGGGCCGCCTCCAATGTCCCACAATCACATTGGACTTGTAGTCCTCTTGTTGGTTTTCCGGCGCTGCAGAACTGCTGCTAGCACTAAATGGTGCTCTTTCCCCCCATAGGTGTTACTGGTCGGAAGGGCACCTCCAATGCCCCACAGTCACCTGGGACTTTTAGTCCTCACGTTGGTTCTGGTGAAGGGAGCTACTATTAAGAGTCAATCATAATCTCAATAAACAGTTCAACCCATTTGGCTACACAATGAGGACCAGGAATCCGTATCCAACTTCAAAATGTTTTATTACAAGTTAGTAATCAAATTCAAATACACTACACTCAGCACAATGCTGTACAGAATAACAACTGGGAGTCCTAGACAGTGAAAGACATGAAGGCAAAGTGACATCAAACAAACAAGCAGTTTGGTAAATGCAATACAAAATAGTAACATTAATATTTGATGCTCAGAAAACAATTGAAGACTCTCTCTCCTGTACATAAGAAATCTAAGAATTCAAAGTCCAGACGATGGTTTAGGAAATGGGGACCTCAAAAAACCTGGAAATTACATAAAGGAAGTCAGGACAAGACAAAAAGGAATCAATAGAAAAGTGTAAGCATCTCCGAAGCTCAGTCAAGGGTCTTCTGTGGGTCAGGAATAAGTGTCCGCCTAAGCCACACTTAAGCAGGAATCCAAGGAAAGCACTGAGGCATAAAACCTCTCAAAGTCCATTCAGCTAGCAATGACTTAAGGAAGGATGGTGTAGAAAAGTAGGATCTGTGTCTATGGTTACCCCCACTTTTTGCCTGGTGCTAAGCTGTATTTGACTAATCTGACTGGGATCCTGCTAATCAGGATCCCAGTCTATCTGCTTTCTCCCTAAATGGTATTGTTCAGTACTTGGATACATCCCAGATTGGATACTGGAGTACCCTTATAAGTCCCTAGTATGTGGTACCCATTTAACCAAGTCATAGCTACCCCAGAGGTCTCCCATGGGCTGAAGCATGTAGTATGCCACCCATGAGAGACCATTCAAAATGGAACTACAGCCCTGCCGTTGCAGCCTGTGTGCGTTGGTGCTAGCACCACTTATTAAAGATATAGGTTTCTTATATCTAGGGTCACTGCACTTAAAACCTATAAGTTCCCCCCTCTAGCAGGCCTTTGCAATCCTGAAGGCAGGGTGCTTGGTTCTAAGTGAGAGGGTGCCCTTGCATCAGCAGGACACCCCTGCAGCCTACGGAGTCCCTTCTCTCGGGTTGTCAGTGAAGCCGGGCATATACTATATAGGGGGCACTGCATAATTACGCGATGACATCTCAAGAAGCTGGAACATAGTCCAATAATGTTTGGTATCAAACATGTTGGAATCATACCCCCACACCATAAACGGTATGGGAGGTATGATTCAAGAACTGGAATAGCCCTCTGTTAGGCTCTCAGTGTTCCCGGCGACAGCCTTCTTGACCCGGACAGCACAAAATGATTGCTGCCGACCAGAGACACAATTCTGCCCTCCTGATGCTGAACCAAGCTCGGGCAGTGGAATGCAGAACAATAGGCGTCCTGTCACAGGGAGGTGGGGATTTAGTGTATTGGGGTGGGGTGGGTGTGCTTGCCAGCGCCACTCAGTCTGTATGAGGGGCACATTTGGTGTCCCTGTGCATAGTCCAGCTCAAACCTGTCTTGGGAGACATTGGATCCTGTACTGGCGCGAAACTGGACAAAGGACATGGGAGTAACTGCCCCCCAGTCCAAACCCTCCCCTGGAGGGTCCCCTGAATCTTCCAAATCCTTTCCCTAGGGTACTTAAGGGCTTACCTGGGTGTAGGTCCCTAGATTAGTCGTGGGATAAGATTCAGATCAGACACCTCTGCTCTTCTATGGGCACGCTGGGCTTCCCTGGACTTTGTTTGTGCCGGACTTTGTCTCCCTTCCAGTCTGCTGCATCGTCTGTGTCTGTGGATCATACAAGAACATTCCAAGGCCTATGAAGCATCAAAGACACTTGAAGAAATCTCTATTGGAGTGAAGGAGTCACTCCGCTGCACCAGCAGGCACATCAACTAAGTCGACCGGTCTGCTGATCCTGAGCTACTCTGGAGTCCAAAGGCTCTGCAACACAGGTGGTAGTTTTCCACAGCTCCTGAGGCCTGCCCTGTCCTCTCACTAAGTTTGAGGTCAATATGCCTCGTGGGGGTTGCAATAATTGAACCCCTGTGCACAGCATCAACTTTGTTACAAAGGCTTGTTGACTTCTTTTCAAGAAGATCTGTGGGCTCCAAGTAGCCCCATCCTTGAGCACCTCTAGTGACCAGAATCTTCAGACACACCGCATCGTGTGCATCATGGCCTGCATCTTTTGGTGAGCTAGAGGTCCTCTGGTGACTACAGTGCCTTCGGCCTGTGGGTCCACTTGAGGGTCACTGTTGTTTCTCTTTGGGCTTCCCTAATTGCTCAGGGCCTGCCCTGACCCCCCTGCTTTTGGTGAGCTCCCTGGACTTTGCTTTTGCAGATGTTGCTCCTTCTTTGATTCCTGTGTTTGGTGCATTTGCCAAGGCTTGTTGGTGCTCCCGCCGGAAACCGACCCCTCAGTACTCGACATCCTTTGTGGGACAGTTGTGCATGGCTCCTGGTCTTCCTCAGCGTTGCCTGGTCCTCACAGCTGGCCAACTTCAGGCCGATCTCTCTTCTCCCTGGGATAAGCAAGATTGCCGAAAAATTAGTCAATAATAAACTGTCACAGTTCCTGGAGGACAACAACAGACTAAAAAGCTCTCAGACAGGCTTTCGTCCAGGGCAGGGCACTGACATCGCCCTCCTGGCAGCGGTAGAGGAGGCCAGAGCACTCTTAGACGAAGGAGGATCAGTGGCAGTGATCCTCCTCGACCTGAGTGCGGCCTTCGATACCGTCAACCACCAACTTCTCATCAAACGGCTCGAAAGAGTCGGTGTGGTAGGCTCCGCCCTATCCTGGATTTCATCCTTTTTAGACCAGCGTACCTTTCAGATCTGGGAAAACAACACCTGCTCCTCCGAAACCCCCCTCCAATGTGGCGTGCCTCAGGGCTCCTTCCTGAGCCCCACATTATTCAACATCTACATGTCCCCATTGGAGGAGGTTATCACCCCGTTCGGAGTGAGCGTCGTCAGCTACGCTGACGACACACAACTGGTTGTATCACTCTCTCATCCCAGCCAAAAACCAGCAGATCTACTCAACTGCCTTACGCAGGTTCAACATTGGATGAACAGCTCAGCCTTAAAACTGAACGGAGCAAAAACCGACGTCCTTCTCCTTGGCCAGAAAGGAATCACTTTTCCCCCGAACATCTGGCCAGACTGTCTAGGCCCCCTCCCGGAACCAAAACAAGAGGTAAAAAGCCTGGGCGTGTGGCTCGATACTACCCTTTCGTTTACCTCGCAAGCAAAAAAAGTAGCCGGGACATGCTTTGGCCTGCTGAAATCACTGAGGAATATTCTGCCCCTCCTGCCCCACCACTCGCAAAAACTACCAATCCAAGGCCTGATAATCTCCAGGCTGGACTATAGTAATGTGATATACTTGGGCGCCCCAGAAGCAACGATGAACAAACTGCAGAGAATTCAGAACATCGCTGCCCGGATCCTCACCAAGTCTCCTGCCAGATACTCGGCCAAACCAGCACTAAAACTCCTCCACTGGCTCCCCATGAGGGAGAGAGTCAAATTTAAGGCCTTGTGTCTAGCCCACAAACTGCTACAAAATCAAGGCCCTCCCATTCTCAGAAAATTTATCAAACCCAATAAATCTTGCAGATCCCTCCGCTCGGATACGGAGAATCTCATCATCGCCCCCAGATTCAGGAAGGCACGCACAGGCGGAAGGCGTTTCTCAGTTCACACCGCACGCCTTTGGAACGCACTCCCCCCGCGACCTGAGAAACGAACCTCACTACCTTCGCTTCAGGAAGCGGCTGAAAACTTATCTCTTTCCCCAATGAATCCCGCCTGTCCGGATTATCGAAATCCCAGTCCTTTCCCCCACTCCCCCTCCTTTCCTAGCCCTCTGACAGGTTGGGGGTAGGGTTCTTAGCGCTGGGATACCCCCGGGTGCCTACGCGCTCTACAAAATGTTTTAATAATAATAATAACAGCTGCAGATTCAAGGTCCTAGTCCTCCACCCTGTAACACCCGACATCTGAGGGCATTCGTCTTCCAAGTCTCCTGGTCACTCCTGAGTGACATAGACTCTGTCCCCTCTGCTTTCAGGTACCTCTCATCTTGAATCCACCTTCAGATTCCTATGTACACTTTCTCCTTCTGCAACAGCAGCACTTTCTTGAAGTCCTCCATTGGGTTCAACTGAGGTTTCCGACACCACTTCACACGTATGCACCTGACTGCCTTGGTGTAGGTAACGTGGGCACTAGGGTATCCATGTATAGGGTGGCTCTCCAACCTTCTGTCTTCCACCGGGTTTCTTCAGGGTCCACTGGGAAGGGTCCTAAAACTTTAAAAATCCAACTGTGACATGCACGTATAGTTGTAAGGAGCACGCGGTTGTGTTGCCACACTGCACACACTCTCCATGAGGTCCCTATCTACTCACCTTGGTGGGGTTCCTTGGGGTCCCAGCACTTCTACGTCCTCTCGACATTCTCTTGATCCGAGTCGTAGTTCTTATACCAGTTTCTTAGTATATGGTTTGGACCCCCTCACCCCCCCCCCCGGGTCCACTGTGTAATTTGTGCTATTTACTGTGTTTCTTTCCCAAAGTATTGTGTGCATTGTGTTCATCTCCATGTAGGAGATATTTGAACATACTAGAGAGTATTCTATAATAAATATATATTTTTTATAAATACTTAGTGTGGTTATTTTCCCTTAATCTATACTATAAGATTGCTTTCTGTTAAAACAAGTTGCTTTACACTCTTTCTGGACTAAGCCTGAAGGGTGCTCTCCACAGCTACCACTTAGAGAGCTTTCTATGGTTGTCTAAGACCTCTTAAATCACCATGCGGTTTGTCTGGACTGGTGCAAGGTGCCCACTTACATAAGTGGACGTCGTATACCAGGCCAGCTTCTGACAATCAAGGAAAGCTGTCAAAAGGAATCTGATCAGCATCAGGAAATGATGATCTGTGAGGGATCCTGTGTAGGGTCTGAAAGGGATCTGGGGAGAATCGGAGTAACAGTCCAAAGGGAATGGTATATTAGTGTGAAGTTCAATTGTTAAAATCCCTTGATTACACCATCAGAGGGTCATTGTACTCACCTGACCTATTCCGTTGCAGACTGCAACATGACTATTTTATCCCACACTGAACACTGGAACAGCATCCTTCTTTCAGGCATACGTAAATGACAACTTCTCCAGAATGGCTCATTTAGTTAGCGCTTTTACTCCACGTACCTTCATCAAGATATTTTTCTCAGGCTCCTGAGTTCTCTATCTGTAGTACATTACTGTATCTGTTCTAAATTAATAACGCATGTGAACACCTGCAAGAAATGTCGACTACACATCACAAAATGATATCGTTTTCAACCTAGTTGCTTCCTACATCTATGAGAAATATTCTGATCGCAGTTTGCGTTCACTAAATTTTATTCATATGAAGTAGCACCTACATTTAGAAAGTCACATTTTATCTTCAAGGTGAATTCATTTTTTACTAAATATGGAAAACTGTTTATTAATCACACTTGATTATGGTAAAACTTGGTAAAACTTTCATGTGAGTCTGTTTTCTAAGCCTAAAGTGAAGGGACTCTTTAATATATATCAAGTGCAGCACTTGCATTAATTTGATTAACACTACATGAGTCATGCGCTAAGTGCACTTTCATACCATGTACTTCTCAAGTGTCACGTGAAAAGGATGGGCAACATTTGCACTGCACCATCTGCTCTGCAAAAGCAACGCTCCTTCCTCCGCACTCCCACTGGCGAGACCGATTGGCTATGCCAATGCTTGTTTCTTTTTAGTGAAACACTTATTGTGCTTCTCCCTCTGCCAAAGGCCTGCCCAAAATGTTCTGTGTGCTTTCTCCCTCCTACATGTGCTGATCTTTCTCTCGTCTGCTTCTTCTCCCCAAACTCCTTCACCCTGAGATTTGTGTTGATCGCTTGCTTGTGTGCTTTTCCCCGCCCTCTATGTTGTTCCCTCTTATGTGCTGCTCACTATCTCACTTGTGTGCTTCTCCCCTTCCAAACTCCTCCGTGCTTTGTGGTGTTCTTTCAGTTGTATGCTTCATACCACCCCCATGTTCCTCCCTCCCCAGTGTTCTACTTTCCCCTCAATTACTCCAATAGCCCTCACCCCAATCTCCTTTTTTTTGTTCTTTCACAATAAAAAACAATTGATTCAATTCTGCCATCCTGTAAAATAGATTAATAAAAGGAAAATTACATTAATTTCCGCATGCACTGTGATTTATGAACTCACCCACAGAAAGAGGCAATTATAATTGCGTCATCATGTCTTCTTTTAGTTTTTTTAGGTCTCGCCTATGCAGCGCGCATGCGCTGATTGGAGGAGACCTTTAGCCATCGGTCCCCTTTTTAACCCCTTAAGTGCTGCCGTCGGCCGTTGGATGTCACGAGCACTACCTTCGTAGTGCTGCGCACGTCCAACAGCTGACGCGGCACCGCCCGTTTTGCGGAAGTGCCGCACTGCCGTGAAATCGCGGCTGCGGCAAACGGGTTAAGCCACAACAGTGCACGCGTTCCATTGCCTTCAATGGCAACGCGTGCACGTGTGGCTATTCCCTTGCGAGCTTGAGCGCTGTAAATAACTTGCAAACATATGGTGTTAGCGCTCGTTCCCGTAAGGGAAGCAGGTGCAGGCCCCCTCCTCTCTCCCTCCCCCCTGCTGCCAGCGATAGGCACAGCACGCTTGTTTTTTTGTTAGTCCCCCGGGGCACAAGCAGGCATCCACTTCTGTCTTTTTGCTGCGATCAGCTGTAATGACAGAAGTGGATGCCTGCTTGTGCCCCGGGGGGAACTGTAGGACATCAGACACAGCTGCACATGCACAAACAACATAAGTACGTGCATGCCGCAGTCATCCGTGAAAAGGAAATGTCAGTTGTTTAATCACCAGAGAGTGCACTGGACTGAATTAGGTAAATGCATTGAAAATATTTTTTTTAACTCTTCACTTTTGGTACATGGCCTGTTCAAAGTAAGGAGCTCTTAGTCAGTGCTCATTGAATCATAAGATTTAGCCAGAAAAATAATGTCCCTGCCCTCCACTCCCGGCTTCTGAAGCCCCCTCCCACCTATTCCTGCCCATCAATATATATCCCGGTCCCAATCTACCTCTTTCACCCTACCAGTGTCTGGAACGCTTTGCCATCCCATGGTCTCTTTCCCCTGCTCATCCCTGCACATAATTATCTATCCCTTTTCCAAATATACCCATTTCATCCTACCAGCGACTGAAACTCGCAGCCTCCCATGATCTCTGTCTATGGCTTTCTCTATCATACACTCTACCCAATACCACTCAGTGCCACATAATTATATGCTACATAATTACACAGCGCTCAACGCAACATACTCTCCAAATACCACTCAGTGCCACAGAATTATATGCTACATAATTACACTGCGCACAACGCAACATACACTCCAAATACCACTCAGTGTCACATAACACGCCACATAATTCCACTGCACTCAATGCAACATACACTCCAAATACCACTCAGTGCCAGATAATTACACACCACATAATTACACTCTACTGAATGCAACACACACACTCCACATAATACCACTCCGTGCCACATAATTATATGCTACATAATTGCACTGCGCTAAACGCAACTTACACTCCGAATACCACTCAGTGCCACATAATTACATGCCACATAATTACATGCCACATAATTACACGCCACATAATTACACTGAACTCAATGCAACATACACTCCAAATACCACTCAGCGCCACATAATTATATGCTACATAATTACAATGCGCTCAACGCAACCTACACTCCAAATACCACTCAGTGCCACATAACACGCCACATAATTACACTGCACTCAATGCAACATACACTCCAAATACCACTCAGTGCCAGATAATTACACACCACATAATTACACTCTACTGAATGCAACCCACACACTCCACATAATACCACTCCGTGCCACCTAATTATATGCTACATAATTGCACTGCGCTAAACGCAACTTACACTCCGAATACCACTCAGTGCCACATAATTACACGCCACATAATTACACTGCACTCAATGCAACATACACTCCAAATACCACTCAGTGCCACATAATTACACACCACATAATTACACTGCACTCAGTGCACCATACACTCCAAAAACCACTCAGCGCCACATAATTATATGCTACATAATTACAATGCGCTCAACGCAACATACACTCCAAATACCACTCAGTGCCACATAATTACACGCCACACAATTACACTCTACTGATTACAACATAACCTCCCCATAATGCTCATTAGCACATAATTATATGCTACATAATTACACTGCACTCAATGCAACATATACTCGAGATACCACTCGGTGCCAGATAATTACACACCACATAATTACTCTACTGAATGCAACACACACTCCACACAATACCACTCAGTGCCACATAATTATATGCTACATAATTACGCTGCACTCAATGCAACATACACTCCAAACAATACCACTCAGTGCCACATAATTACACGCCACATAATTAAACTGCACTCAATGCAACATACACTCCAAATACCACTCAGCACCAGATAATTGTATGCTACATAATTACAATGCGCTCAACGCAACATACACTCCAAATACCACTCAGTGCCACATAGTTACAGGTCACATAGTTACACTGCACTCAATGCAACATACACTCCAAATACCACAAAGTGCCACATAATTACACACCACATAATTACACTGCACTCAGTGCAACATACACTCCAAATAATACCACTCAGTACCACATAATTACACGCCACACAATTACACTCTACTGATTACAAAATAACCTCCCCATAATACCACTCAGTAGCACATAATTATATGCTATATAATTACACTGCACTCAATGCAACATATACTCCAGATACCACTCGGTGCCAGATAATTACACACAACATAATTACACTCTACTGAATGCAACACACACTCCACATAATACCACTCCGTGCAACATAATTATATGCTACATAATTGCACTGCGCTAAACGAAACTTACACTCCAAATACCACTCAGTGCCACATAATTACATGCCACATAATTACACTGCACTCAATGCAACATACACTCCAAATACCACTCAGCGCCACATAATTATATGCTACATAATTATAATGCGCTCAACGCAACATACACTCCAAATACCACTCAGTGCCACATAGTTACACGCCACATAGTTACACTGCACTCAATGCAACATACACTCCAAATACCACTCAGTGCCACATAATTACACACCACATAATTACACTGCACT
Organism: Lissotriton helveticus; assembly: GCF_964261635.1. Lineage (NCBI taxonomy): Eukaryota > Metazoa > Chordata > Amphibia > Caudata > Salamandridae > Lissotriton > Lissotriton helveticus. The sequence continues at coordinate 1,631,128,565 of NC_136057.1, read as the reverse complement.
CAGTGCAACATACACTCCAAATAATACCACTCAGTGCCACATAATTACACGCCACACAATTACACTCTACTGATTACAAAATAACCTCCCCATAATACCGCTCAGTAGCACATAATTATATGTTGCATAATTACACTGCACTCAATGCAACATATACTCCAGATACCACTTGGTGCCAGATAATTACACACCTCATAATTACTCTACTGAATGCAACACACACTCCACACTATACCACTCAGTGCCACATAATTATATCCTACATAATTACACTGCACTCAATATAAGATACAGTCCAAGTACCACTCAGAGCCACATAATTACACACCACATAATTATACTCGAATGAATGCAACATACACTCCGCACAATATCACTCAGTGCCACATAATTGTTACATAATTACACACCACTCAATGCAACATACACTCCGAATACCACTCAGTGCTACATAATTACACGCCACATAATTACACTTTACTCAATGCAACATAAATACACTCCACGTAATACCACTCAGTGCCATATAATTACATGCCACATGAGTTGATTCCAGGCCAGGTTTCTGCTCCTGCTCCCGATGAAAAACGCTGAGCGCTGCATTCAGAGGTGGTAGTGGACGCCGTGGGGCTCTCCTCACTCTTTCACGCCGTATCACTTTGCCGGGCTCCTCCAGCCTTCGGGATCGGGCCTTGCCGCTCCTCGCCACTGAGGGAGATCACGGGAGATTGCGGGCGGCGCAAGCGGTGGGAGACTGTGCGGACTGCGGGTGGAGAGCTGCTGCGGAGACTAGCGGTAGTGAGGGGAGAGCCGCTGGGGGAGAACTGCTGGAGTGCTGGCATTGAACCGTGCACCTCGTTCCGGTCAGTGAACACCGGCAAGCACTCCCGGGAGCACACCCATTTCCCGGAGCCAGAGCCAAGAACGGAAAACGGTGGATACTGCGTGGAGACGTGTTGCTAAGATCCGTGGTGTTGAGATCAAGCTGCGAGAGCGTCTTCCCTAGTGGCAAAAATGCACCACCCTGATCTTGGACGCAGCAGCCGAGCAGCGCAGAGGTGGAAGAGGAAGCAGGGGCGGAGGAGTGGAGAAAGCGAAAAATCGATGACGCTAGTAGGTCAGCAGGTCGGTATACGATTGTTAATCATATCCCATAGTTCTGCACCTCCCCTGTATCCTTGTAATCTGAGAAATTACAACAAAAGAAGTAGATCGCTAGCAGATTGTGCCGTGGCGCCGTGGCGGTGGCGGCCATAGCTGCATCTGGAAGTTTTCTGCTGACTCTTTTACGCTTCCTATCACTCACTTTTTGGCATTATGGGACGAGTTCCTCGACGAGAGAGACCGGTAGAACTGAAGTGAGCCGGTTTTCATTTCTAATTTACCCCCTGGTAGCACTTGGCAGAATTTGGCGGCACTTCTGCATATCTAGTTAATAACTCGACAGCTCAGGCGAACTCCGCTTCAGGCGAGCCATCCTGTGATCCATCCTATCTGGAAAGGAAGAGAGTCGTGTCTGCCTAAGACCGGAGACCTGCCTATAGTACACTATAGGCAGGGTGGTGATAAGGTGTTCCGAAGAGGAGCCTGAAACTGGCTAAGGGCGATAGGTTCACCAGACTGTCAGGAAGGCGGGCAGTAAGATACGAAGGCTTGAAAACAGGCGAAAGCTGTTGGAGGTTGGGTGTTCTAGCACTTAGTAGGTAGATAGGGGGGAAATATCTCAGCTAATTAATCTTTAAGCCCCCCCCTTAACGGCAAGGCGGTATGGTCTACAAAAGGCTATGGTCCCGCACTATACACATGAAAAAAGTGGGAACTGCACGATCTTCAGTCATCTATAAGAGCTCCTGTACAATGTCTCAAGCTGTAGCTTTGGTCCCGATAGAGAAATCCTTAATAACAAATTTCTTCTTACCTTCAGCGATATCGACTACAGATTTCGTAAGTAAGTCTTCTCAAGCGGATCAGACAAAACACTTCGCAATTAAAGTAAAAAGGAAAGCTGACATTATAAGTGAGGACCTAGCCTTCAGTGCCCTCCCATCTAAGGATGTCCCTCCCCAAAATGCTCTACCGTCAGTTCTTCAGAAAACATACGATTCCACATTGTCCCATGAGCACAAAGAGCTTGAGAATCTCTCGCTTATGAAAGGCCTTCCAGGGATATTCTCTAAAACGAAAATAAAGAAGGGCCCAACTCAAGTCGCACCAACTGATTTTACTCTACCGGACCTTAACCTTATCTCACCTACGCATCTCGAATCTAATAATGCTCAAAAACAATCCGTCCGTATATTATCAAGCACTCTGAGCAATTTGCTAGAGCTAGATCAAAATTTCTCTCAATCGACTGAGTTCCCGTCGTTTATTATGCCTCAATCAGTGCCCAGTCAAGATCCTGTATCTAATACTATTCTGTCTCTACAGAGAATTATGGACGCAATACTAACACTTCTGGAAAAGAATTTGTAAAATTTGGATCAGATCTTAGAAACTCAAACTGGAATTCTTCAATATCTCGTAGATAAAAAAAAGGAAAAAACAAATGGCTCAATCAAATTCACCAGTTAAAACGACACATATGCAAACTCTAAGCCCACAGCAAGAGGTGGGCAGAAAAGGGAAGTGTCATGTAACCGCCTTGGTCCCCTGTATTTCGCCAACGCAAGAAAAGGCGGAAAAGCAGAAGGGAAACCAAAGGGAAAAGTTCCAAATACAAAAAAATCAAAAAACGAATTTCCCAAATGCTGATGAAATTTATTTGCTTCGAAAACTATTTAAAGACCCAGGACCAGGAAGAGAGAAGGGGAATGTTATCCAAAAATGAATATCTTTTTTCCCGATCTTTGTAGCCAAAAAACAAAAAACAGGTCTCTCCCCTTCTCGACAAACTGAAAGGAAACGGGAAGAGTCTAATCGGATCAAACTAATTTCTCTGGAACCAATAAGAACGACCCAAAAAAAGAAGAACTATAAGTCTGGGAAAAAGAATAAACCAAAATTGTTGAAGAAAAGAGTGAAACGGAGAATTTCGAAAAGAGCATCGCGAAAAATAACATTTCTCCAAGTAAGTTAAGCAGAATATGTTGAGGAAGAAACCAATTTCCCCAAGAGCAACGGATCATACAATACCTCTCAAAATCATCCTAATGGAAATAAAAGGCAGTAAAGCATTAAATCCGCCAGCTTTGAATTACTCTTCAAACTGCCCAAATCCAAAAGAACATATAACGGAGGGTAATGGTGACTTCCTAGATCCCAAGGAGGATCTCGAGGCCTTACGCCAAAATTTACTCGATTTCACAGATATATTCCCCAGTGGTAAATGCCCATTAAATCGAGGAAGAATAGTTGCATTGTTAAATAAGATTGGATCGCTTCATTCGTTAACCTCAGGAGAAATAAAATGAGTCTCTTGTCCAGATAAAACAACCTGTTCGGTGGCCCGTGTTGAGTTTTGGTCTAATGTCATCCCAGCTGTCATAATTAAAGAACAAAGTACTCTCCATAAAAATGGTTTCGATATTGCTATGGTTAAAAAGGCCAGCTCCGTATGTAAAGAGACCAAGGAAGTCAAAGGAATAAAAGGCACCTCTATTAATAACTTCAAACAACAGAGAACGGAAGGAAAAGAAAGGAAATCTGCGCAAAATATTCCTTTGCAGATCTCTATAAAAGATGGTGTTCGGCAAATTTCGGACGGATCAGATTCACGGCAAAAGCCGTATCTGGATGAAAATTCCTGGGCTTGGATTGCGGGATCTCTAATCAGGAATAAGTTGGGCAAAGATTTGAAACTGCCCTTTTAGCGCTAGGCATGTTATTACGTCATGGAACATTGCGGGAAAGACAATTGAAAAATTGCTTTTTATTCTGGAACATCCACCGTCTATCATATTACTCCAAGAAACATGGTCCACGATAACGTTCGCGCAAAAAGATTACTTGGTGTTCGCTAAAACAGCAGAGGCTTTCAGAAGGGGTCACGCAAAAGGAGGCCTAGCAATCTTAATGAGAGAAGAGATACAATTAATGGCGTAATAATTAATGGGAGAATAGTTGGTGATATCCTGGCGGCATTTACCAGATTAAGCCCAACCAAGTCTTCAATTATAGACTATTTCATCTGCAGCCTAAACTTATTCTCAAAGGTCCAATCATTCTCTACTAGACATTCACATGAACGCGATCATGCACTACTTACTGTGGAAGTTGAAATCTACACCCAGCACCCCTCTCCGTGGTCTCTCCACTCCTATGAAGGCCAGGCAGTTGTAAATCAGAAAACAGGAAGGATCTATTGGAACTCTAAAGCAATTAGTAAAATAAATCATATGATCTCACAAGATCTGTTAACATCAGTGAGTAATATCGGTAATCCAATTAACAGATTTGAGGTAACCTTACAGACGGTAGTTGCCTCTCTCCAAGGTAGTATTCTGAGACGAGAACCTGTTTAAACATGCCTGACGCGAAAAACTCTGGAGACTAGTAATGCTCGACAATTAAATAAATTGACTAGAAGGCAATTCCGCTCTTTTTGCGAACTAAGACAAGGAGAAATAAGGAAATTGAAAAAACTACATCAACGGAAAAGGACGAAAGAAAGACAAGCTGTGAGAGATTGTGTCTGGGTAGACATCCAACAAGCTATAAAACACATTAACAATAAAGCATTCTGGAAAATAATCTCCGCTCAGATGGGGGTACGTAAATCTGTTGAAGTGACTCCTGTATCATCATCAAATTGGGAAAAGTATATCTTAAGGCTCTATAAATCCAACCATCAAGACCTTTTATCCCCTGGACTGGATCAGGCGGCGATGAAACTTCTCTTACAGAATACAATGGAAATCTCAGCCGCTCAGATCTCTACTCGGATTTCCTCTGACAGGTCCTCAGCGGCAATGGGTCCAGATAAGATTCCTATCAAAGTTTTACAAAATAACGCTGAAGACTGGGTAATATTTTTAGCCCCTCTTTTCCAATATTGCCTGGAAAGTGGTGAAATTCCTGAATCTTGGCGAGGGAGCGTGGTTGTCCCTCTTTTAAAAAAAAAAAGGCGTCAGAACAAACCCTGCAAATTATAGACAAATAGCTCTCCTAGACGCCTCTGGTAAGATATAGACTGGGCTTTTTCCAGGAAAGTAGTTCCTATGTATCAGGCTGGGTTTCGCCCAAAACATTCTACATTGGACAATATTGCTGTGTTCCAAACTGTGCTTGATAAGTTTGTGAAGTCAAACGGCCAAAGTTTATATTGTGCTTTTATCGATTTCTCGACGGCGTTAGATAGTGTAGATCGTCCGACACTATGGAGAAAATTGGCTAAATTAGGGATACCCAAAGACCTCTTAACATTAATAATCTCCCTTCATACATCTACATGGTGCAGAGGTCAAATGGGGGGCGAAAAAGGCCTAACCAAACCCATCCCTTCGCGGTATGGGCTAAAACAAGGATGCTTACTAGCTCCCTTGTTATTTTCTATTTATATCAGCGATCTCCCAGGGCGTCTCTCTCAAGGAAAACATTTTCCCCCAAAATTAGCTCAAGTAGATATAATTTGCTTAATGTATGCAGATGATATCGTAATTCTTGACCAGACCCCGATAGGTTTACAAAGATCTCTGAATGAACTAAATCTGTATGCAACCGAAAACTTCCTGATGCCAAATATTAATAAAATTAAAGCACTCCACTTTAGTGGCAGAAGGAAGCCGTCAACCTCTACTTGGTCTTTAGGAGACAAACCAAAAGAGACTGTAAGTGAGTATGTGTATTTGGGTCGTACATTCACTTCTAACCTCCTAGATAAAAGCCCACCTTTGCCATCTAAACCAGAAGGCAGATTCCCATGTTGGGGCTTTACAGAGATTGTACCTTTCCACAGGAAGTAGACACTTCCACAGGAAGTAAACACTTTACTTCAATGCTGGAAGTTTACAGTATAAAAATCCCTCCGATTTTATCATATGCCATGGAGTATTCACAAATTAAAACATGGCAATCTCTAAAAGTAAAAGAAGGTATCATACTCCGTAAACTGATAAAAGTGGCACAGTCGGTCCCAGTTCAAGCCCTACGTCTCGAGCTATCAGTAACGGGAATCTTTGCCAGAGTAATATCTAATATTATCAGGTGGGCCTACAATTTACTACATGCAGCCCCAGGTACCTTAAGATATTTGTTAAAATTGGAGACTTTTAGAGAGGAAGCGTCTGGGTATACTTTTAATAAGAATATGGTACAGGCCTTGGAGGTCTCACAATGCACAGGTGCACTTTTACAGGAGTGGTCCCCAGCACACCTGAAATTGTTTTTAAAACATTCGGCCCCTAGAATCAGTTTTGAATCTGATAAAGATCACTGCTGTCAACTGAAGCATTATAAACGGTTTGCTGAACAAAAAGAATTCAAAACTTCTGTCCCTTACTTGCGTTTTCAATTAGAGCACTGCGTAAGCCGGTGTATTTTACTTTCACGCTTGGGTATACTCCCTTTAGCCACTTTTTTAGCTAGCTGGGATGGTTCTAATAACCCTAAAGGTTTATGTGAACTCTGCAAAGGTGGCCAACAAGACTTGTTCCTCGTTTATTAATCTGTTCTAATAAGAGCATAGTTAAGGCCCGATGACGTTATATAATCCCAATTCAATTAAAGTATAACCCTTTCTCTGCTCAAGATTTAATTACATTGTGTAACTTTCCGGTTAATGAGTATGTCTGTCATAATCTGTTTAAGTTTTTAAAAAGCTTTTTGAAGCTGTTTTAAGCAAGAAGTACAATTTGAAGATTTTATTTGACCAAATTCATTATAATGCTGTTTGAGTTGGTGGTTGAATATCGTCACTGACCATTTCGCAGTGTTTTAACTAAGCATTTTTATGAGTATTTAAAATTATTCTAAATTTTGTATTTGGTGATCTCAGTTGAGGTCTGGATCAAATAAAGTTTACTGTACTGTACATGCCACATACTTGCACTCTACTCAATGCAACATAAATACACTCCACATAATACCACACAGTGCCACATAAATGTGCTACATAATTACACTGCGCTCAATGCAACATACACTCCAAACAATACCACTCAGTGCCATATAATTATATGCTACATAATTACACTACTCAATGCAACATAAATACACTACACATGATACCACTCAGTGCCACATAATTACACGCCTCATACTTACTCTACTCAATGCAACACAAATACACTCAACATAATACCACACAGTGCCACATAAATATATGCAACATAATTACACTGCACTCAATGCAACATACACTCCAAATAATACCACTCAGTGCCACATAATTACATGCCACACAATTACACTCTACTGAATACAACATACACTCCCCATAATATCATTCAGTGCCACATAATTACATGCTACATACTTACACTCTACTCAATGCAACATGAATACATTCCACATAATACCACACAGTGCCACATACTTGTATGCTACTTAATTACACTGCACTCTATGTAAAATACACTCCAAGTACCATTCAGAGCCACATAATTACACACCACATAATTACACTCTACTGAATGCAACATACACTCCACAAAATACCACTCACTGCCACATAATTATGTTACATAATTACACTGCACTCCACGCCACATAGACTCCAAATAATACCACTCAGTGCCACATAATTACACGCCACACAATTACACTCTACTGAATACAACATACACTCCCCATAATACCCCTCAGTGCCACATAATTACACGCCACCTAGTTACACTTTACTCAATGCAACATAAATACACTCCACATAATACCACATAAATGTGCTACATAATTACACTGCACTCAATGCAACATACACTCCAAACAATACCACTCAGGGCCATATAATTATATTCTACATAATTACACTCTACTCAATGCAACATAAATACACTCCACATAATACCACTCAGTGCCACATAAGTACACACCTCATACTTACACTCTACTCAATGCAACATAAATACACTCCACATAATACCACACAGTGCCACATAGGTATATGCTACATAATTACACTGCACTCAATGCAAGATACAGTCCAAGTACCACTCAGAGCCACATAATTACACACCACATAATTACACTCTACTGAATGCAACATACACTCCACAAAATACCACTCAGTGCCACATAATTATGTTACATAATTACACTGCACTCCACGCCACATAGTCTCCAAATAATACCACTCAGTGCCACATAATTATATGCTACATAATTACACTGCACTCAATATAAGATACAGTCCAAGTACCACTCAGAGCCACATAATTACACACCACATAATTATACTCGAATGAATGCAACATACACTCCGCACAATATCACTCAGTGCCACATAATTGTTACATAATTACACACCACTCAATGCAACATACACTCCGAATACCACTCAGTGCTACATAATTACACGCCACATAATTACACTTTACTCAATGCAACATAAATACACTCCACGTAATACCACTCAGTGCCATATAATTACATGCCACATGAGTTGATTCCAGGCCAGGTTTCTGCTCCTGCTCCCGATGAAAAACGCTGAGCGCTGCATTCAGAGGTGGTAGTGGACGCCGTGGGGCTCTCCTCACTCTTTCACGCCGTATCACTTTGCCGGGCTCCTCCAGCCTTCGGGATCGGGCCTTGCCGCTCCTCGCCACTGAGGGAGATCACGGGAGATTGCGGGCGGCGCAAGCGGTGGGAGACTGTGCGGACTGCGGGTGGAGAGCTGCTGCGGAGACTAGCGGTAGTGAGGGGGGAGCCGCTGGGGGAGAACTGCTGGAGTGCTGGCATTGAACCGTGCACCTCGTTCCGGTCAGTGAACACCGGCAAGCACTCCCGGAGCACACCCATTTCCCGGAGCCAGAGCCAAGAACGGAAAACGGTGGATACTGCGTGGAGACGTGTTGCTAAGATCCGTGGTGTTGAGATCTAGCTGCGGGAGCGTCTTCCCTAGTGGCAAAAATGCACCGCCCTGATCTTGGACACAGCAGCCGAGCAGCGCAGAGGTGGAAGAGAAAGCAGGGGCGGAGGAGTGGAGAAAGCGAAAAATCGATGATGCTAGTAGGTCAGCAGGTCGGTATAAGATTGTTAATCATCCCCGCATATCCCATAGTTCTGCACCTCCCCTGTATCCTTGTAATCTGAGAAATCTGAGAAATTACAACAAAAGAAGTAGATCGCTAGCAGATTGTGCCGTGGCGCCGTGGCGGTGGCGGCCATAGCTGCATCTGGAAGTTTTCTGCTGACTCTTTTACGCTTCCAATCACTCACTTTTCGGCATTATGGGACGAGTTCCTCGACAAGAGAGACCGGTGGAACTGAAGTGAGCCGGATTTCATTTCTAATTTACCCCCTGGTAGCACTTGGCAGAATTAGGCTGCACTTCTGCATATCTAGTTAATAACTCGACAGCTCAGGCGAACTCCGCTTCAGGCGAGCCATCCTGCGATCCATCCTACCTGGAAAGGGAGAGAGTCGTGTCTGCCTAAGACCGGAGACCTGCCTATAGTACACTATAGGAAGGGTGGTGATAAGGTGTTCCGAAGAGGAGCCTGAAACTGGCTAAGGGCGATAGGTTCGCCAGACTGTCAGGAAGGCGGGCAGTAAGATACGAAGGCTTGAAAACAGGTGAAAGCTGTTGGAGGTTGGGTGTTCTAGCACTTAGTAGGTAGATAGGGGGAAATATCTCCGCTAATTCATCTTTCAGCCCCCCCTTAACGGCAAGGCGGTATGGTCTACAAAAGGCTATGGTCCCGCACTATACACATGAAAAAAGTGGGAACTGCACGATCTTCAGTCATCTATAAGAGCTCCTGTACAATGTCTCAAGCTGTAGCTTTGGTCCCGATAGAGAAATCCTTAATAACAAATTTCTTCTTACCTTCAGCGATATCGACTACAGATTTCGTAAGTAAGTCTTCTCAAGAGGATCAGACAAAACACTTCGCAATTAAAGTAAAAAGGAAAGCTGACATTATAAGTGAGGACCTAGCCTTCAGTGCCCTCCCATCTAAGGATGTCCCTCCCCAAAATGCTCTACCGTCAGTTCTTCAGAAAACATACGATTCCACATTGTCCCATGAGCACAAAGAGCTTGAGAATCTCTCGCTTATGAAAGGCCTTCCAGGGATATTCTCTAAAACGAAAATAAAGAAGGGCCCAACTCAAGTCGCACCAACTGATTTTACTCTACCGGACCTTAACCTTATCTCACCTACGCATCTCGAATCTAATAATGCTCAAAAACAATCCGTCCGTATATTATCAAGCACTCTGAGCAATTTGCTAGAGCTAGATCAAAATTTCTCTCAATCGACTGAGTTCCCGTCGTTTATTATGCCTCAATCAGTGCCCAGTCAAGATCCTGTATCTAATACTATTCTGTCTCTACAGAGAATTATGGACGCAATACTAACACTTCTGGAAAAGAATTTGTAAAATTTGGATCAGATCTTAGAAACTCAAACTGGAATTCTTCAATATCTCGTAGATAAAAAAAAGGAAAAAACAAATGGCTCAATCAAATTCACCAGTTAAAACGACACATATGCAAACTCTAAGCCCACAGCAAGAGGTGGGCAGAAAAGGGAAGTGTCATGTAACCGCCTTGGTCCCCTGTATTTCGCCAACGCTAGAAAAGGCGGAAAAGCAGAAGGGAAACCAAAGGGAAAAGTTCCAAATACAAAAAAATCAAAAAACGAATTTCCCAAATGGTGATGAAATTTATTTGCTTCGAAAACTATTAAAGACCCAGGACCAGGAAGAGAGAAGGGGAATGTTATCCAAAAATGAATATCTTTTTTCCCGATCTTTGTAGCCAAAAAACAAAAAACAGGTCTCTCCCCTTCTCGACCAACTGAAAGGAAACGGGAAGAGTCTAATCGGATCAAACTAATTTCTCTGGAACCAATAAGAACGACCCAAAAAAAAAAAAAGAACTATAAGTCTGGGAAAAAGAATAAACCAAAATTGTTGAAGAAAAGAGTGAAACGGAGAATTTCGAAAAGAGCATCGCGAAAAATAAAATTTCTCCAAGTAAGTTAAGCAGAATATGTTGAGGAAGAAACCAATTTCCCAAAGAGCAACGGATCATACAATACCTCTCCAAAAATCATCCTAATGGAAATAAAAGGCAGTAAAGCATTAAATCCGCCAGCTTTGAATTACTCTTCAAACTGCCCAAATCCAAAAGAACATATAACAGAGGGTAATGGTGACTTCCTAGATCCCAAGGAGGATCTCGAGGCCTTACGCCAAAATTTACTCGATTTCACAGATATATTCCCCAGTGGTAAATGTCCATTAAATCGAGGAAGAATAGTTGCATTGTTAAATAAGATTGGATCGCTTCATTCGTTAACCTCAGGAGAAATAAAATGAGTCTCTTGTCCAGATAAAACAACCTGTTCGGTGGCCCGTGTTGAGTTTTGGTCTAATGTCATCCCAGCTGTCATAATTAAAGAACAAAGTACTCTCCATAAAAATGGTTTCGATATTGCTATGGTTAAAAAGGCCAGCTCCGTATGTAAAGAGACCAAGGAAGTCAAAGGAATAAAAGGAACCTCTATTAATAACTTCAAACAACAGAGAACGGAAGGAAAAGAAAGGAAATCTGCGCAAGATATTCCTTTGCAGATCTCTATAAAAGATGGTGTTCGGCAAATTTCGGACGGATCAGATTCACGGCAAAAGCCGTATCTGGATGAAAATTCCTGGGCTTGGATTGCGGGATCTCTAATCAGGAATAAGTTGGGCAAAGATTTGAAACTGCCCTTTTAGCGCTAGGCATGTTATTACGTCATGGAACATTGCGGGAAAGACAACTGAAAAATTGCTTTTTATTCTGGAACATCCACCGTCTATCATATTACTCCAAGAAACATGGTCCACGATAACGTTCGCGCAAAAACAGCAGAGGCTTTCAGAAGGGGTCACGCAAAAGGAGGCCTAGCAATCTTAATGAGAGAAGAGATAGATTGGGACCCGGAGGAAATCGAGCTCTCACTCCCAAATGTCCAATGCATCAGCATTAAGTGCCGGAAAGAAAGATTGGAGTCTCTATCCGACATCTTACTTTTTAATATTTATTTTCCACCACGTACCTCAAAAGATCAAACCCTGATTAAAGCATTCAAGGAAATTGAATCAATACTAGAAGTAAGGGGATACCCTATGATGATTATGGCTCGGGACTTCAATGGTAAGATCTCAAAATTCACTAATCTATAACAGGGGGAAATCTCCATTTGAAGAAGCCTGCCAGATCCCAACTCCTGTTATTATTGCTGTGTTCCAAACTGTGCTTGATAAGTTTGTGAAGTCAAACGGCCAAAGTTTATATTGTGCTTTTATCGATTTCTCGACGGCGTTAGATAGTGTAGATCGTCCGACACTATGGAGAAAATTGGCTAAATTAGGGATACCCAAAGACCTCTTAACAATAATAATCTCCCTTCATACATCTACATGGTGCAGAGGTCAAATGGGGGGCGAAAAAGGCCTAACCAAACCCATCCCTTCGCGGTATGGGCTAAAACAAGGATGCTTACTAGCTCCCTTGTTATTTTCTATTTATATCAGCGATCTCCCAGGGCGTCTCTCTCAAGGAAAACATTTTCCCCCAAAATTAGCTCAAGTAGATATAATTTGCTTAATGTATGCAGATGATATCGTAATTCTTGACCAGACCCCGATAGGTTTACAAAGATCTCTGAATGAACTAAATCTTTATGCAACCGAAAACTTCCTGATGCCAAATATTAATAAAATTAAAGCACTCCACTTTAGTGGCAGAAGGAAGCCGTCAACCTCTACTTGGTCTTTAGGAGACAAACCAAAAGAGACTGTAAGTGAGTATGTGTATTTGGGTTGTACATTCACTTCTAACCTCCTAGATAAAAGCCCACCTTTGCCATCTAAACCAGAAGGCAGATTCCCATGTTGGGGCTTTACAGAGATTGTACCTTTCCACAGGAAGTAGACACTTCCACAGGAAGTAAACACTTTACTTCAATGCTGGAAGTTTACAGTATAAAAATCCCTCTGATTTTATCATATGCCATGGAGTATTCACAAATTAAAACATGGCAATCTCTAAAAGTAAAAGAAGGTATCATACTCCGTAAACTGATAAAAGTGGCACAGTCGGTCCCAGTTCAAGCCCTACGTCTCGAGCTATCAGTAACGGGAATCTTTGCCAGAGTAATATCTAATATTATCAGGTGGGCCTACAATTTACTACATGCAGCCCCAGGTACCTTAAGATATTTGTTAAAATTGGAGACTTTTAGAGAGGAAGCGTCTGGGTATACTTTTAATAAGAATATGGTACAGGCCTTGGAGGTCTCACAATGCACTGATGCACTTTTACAGGAGTGGTCCCCAGCACACCTGAAATTGTTTTTAAAACATTCGGCCCCTAGAATCAGTTTTGAATCTGATAAAGATCACTGCTGTCAACTGAAGCATTATAAACGGTTTGCTGAACAAAAAGAATTCAATACTTCTGTCCCTTACTTGCGTTTTCAATTAGAGCACTGCGTAAGCCGGTGTATTTTACTTTCACGCTTGGGTATACTCCCTTTAGCCACTTTTTTAGCTAGCTGGGATGGTTCTAATAACCTTAAAGGTTTATGTGAACTCTGCAAAGGTGGCCAACAAGACTTGTTCCTCGTTTATTAATCTGTTTTAATAAGAGCATAGTTAAGGCCCGATGACGTTATATAATCTCAATTCAATTAAAGTATAACCCTTTCTCTGCTCAAGATTTAATTACATTGTGTAACTTTCCGGTTAATGAGTATGTCTGTCATAATCTGTTTAAGTTTTTAAAAAGCTTTTTGAAGCTGTTTTAAGCAAGAAGTACAATTTGAAGATTTTATTTGACCAAATTCATTATAATGCTGTTTGAGTTGGTGGTTGAATATCGTCACTGACCATTTCGCAGTGTTTTAACTAAGCATTTTTATGAGTATTTAAAATTATTCTAAATTTTGTATTTGGTGATCTCAGTTGAGGTCTGGATCAAATAAAGTTTACTGTACTGTACATGCCACATACTTGCAGTCTACTCAATGCAACATAAATACACTCCACATAATACCACACAGTGCCACATAAATGTGCTACATAATTACACTGCGCTCAATGCAACATACACTCCAAACAATACCACTCAGTGCCATATAATTATATGCTACATAATTACACTACTCAATGCAACATAAATACACTACACATGATACCACTCAGTGCCACATAATTAAACGCCTCATACTTACACTCTACTCAATGCAACACAAATACACTCAACATAATACCACACAGTGCCACATAAATATATGCAACATAATTACACTGCACTCAATGCAACATACACTCCAAATAATACCACTCAGTGCCACATAATTACATGCCACACACTTACACTCTACTCAATGCAACATAAATACATTCCACATAATACCACACAGTGCCACATACTTGTATGCTACTTAATTACACTGCACTCTATGTAAAATACACTCCAAGTACCATTCAGAGCCACATAATTACACACCACATAATTACACTCTACTGAATGCAACATACACTCCACAAAATACCACTCACTGCCACATAATTATATGTTACATAATTACACTGCACTCCACGCCACATAGACTCCAAATAATACCACTCAGTGCCACATAATTACACGCCACACAATTACACTCTACTGAATACAACATACACTCCCCATAATACCCCTCAGTGCCACATAATTACACGCCACCTAGTTACACGTTACTCAATGCAACATAAATACACTCCACATAATACCACATAAATGTGCTACATAATTACACTGCACTCAATGCAACATACACTCCAAACAATACCACTCAGGGCCATATAATTATATTCTACATAATTACACTCTACTCAATGCAACATAAATACACTCCACATAATGCCACTCAGTGCCACATAAGTACACACCTCATACTTACACTCTACTCAATGCAACATAAATACACTCCACATAATACCACACAGTGCCACATAGGTATATGCTACATAATTACACTGCACTCAATGCAAGATACAGTCCAACTACCACTCAGAGCCACATAATTACACACCACATAATTACACTCTACTGAATGCAACATACACTCCACAAAATACCACTCAGTGCCACATAATTATGTTACATAATTACACTGCACACCACGCCACCTAGACTCCAAATAATACCACTCAGTGCCACATAATTACACGCCACACAATTACACTCTACTGAATACAACATACACTCCCCATAATACCCCTCAGTGCCACATAATTACACGCCTCATACTTACACTCTACTCAATGCAACACAAATACACTCAACATAATACCACACAGTGCCACATAAATATATGCAACATAATTACACTGCACTCAATGCAACATACACTCCAAATAATACCACTCAGTGCCACATAATTACATGCCACACAATTACACTCTACTGAATACAACATACACTCCCCATAATATCACTCAGTGCCACATAATTACATGCTTCATACTTACACTCTACTCAATGCAACATAAATACATTCCACATAATACCACACAGTGCCACATACTTATATGCTACTTAATTACACTGCACTCTATGTAAAATACACTCCAAGTACCATTCAGAGCCACATAATTACACACCACATAATTACACTCTACTGAATGCAACATACACTCCACAAAATACCACTCAGTGCAACATAATTATGTTACATCATTACACTGCACTCCACGCCACATAGACTCCAAATAATACCACTCAGTGCCACATAATTACACGCCACACAATTACACTCTACTGAATACAACATACACTCCCCATAATACCCCTCAGTGCCACATAATTACACGCCACCTAGTTACACTTTACTCAATGCAACATAAATACACTCCACATAATACCACATAAATGTGCTACATAATTACACTGCACTCAATGCAACATACACTCCAAACAATACCACTTGGGGCCATATAATTATATTCTACATAATTACACACTACTCAATGCAACATAAATACACTCCACATAATACCACTCAGTACCACATAGGTATATGCTACATAATTACACTGCACTCAATGCAAGATACAGTCCAAGTACCACTCAGTGCCACATAATTACACACCACATAATTATACTCTAATGATGCAACATACACTCCACACAATATCAGTCAGTGCCACATAATTGTTACATAATTACACTGTACTCAATGCAACATACACTCCAAATACCACTCAGTGCCACATAATTACACGCCACATACTTACACTCTACTCAATGCAACAAAAAATACACAACATAATACCACACAGTGCCACATAATTATATGCAACATAATTACACTGCACTCAATGCAACATACACTCCAAATAATACCACTCAGTGCCACATAATTACACGCCACACAATTACACTCTACTGAATACAACATAACCTCCCCCTAATACCACTCGGTGCCACATAATTATATGCTACATGATTACACTGCACTCAATGCACCATAAATACACTCCACATAATACCACTCAGTGCCGCATAATTACACGCCTCATACTTACTCTACTCAATGCAACATAAATACATTCCACATAATACCACCCAGTGCCATATAATTACATGCCACATACTTACACTCTACTCAATGCAACATAAATACACTCCACATAATACCACACAGTGCCACATAATTATATGCTACATAATTACACTGCACTCCATGCAACATAAACTCCAAATAATACCACTCAGTGCCACATAATTACACGCCACACAATTACACTCTACTGAATACAACATACACTCCCCATAATACCACTCAGTGCCACATAATTATACTCTACTCAATGCAACATAAATACACTCCACATAATACCACTCATTGCCATATAACTACACGCCTCATACTTACACTCTACTCAATGCAACATAAATACATTCCACATAATGCCACACAGTGCCACATATTTATATGCTACTTAATTACACTGCACTCTATGTAAGATACACTCCAAGTACCATTCAGAGCCACATAATTACACACCACATAATTACTCTACTGAATGCAACATACACTCCACACAATACCACTCAGTGCCACATAATTATATGTTACATAATTACACTCCATGCCACATACACTCCCCATAATACCACTCCGTGCCACATAATTAAACACCACATAATTATACTCTATTCAATGCAACATAAATACATTCCACACAATACCACTCAGTGCCATTAAATTATATGCTACATAATTACACTGCACTCAATGCAACATACACTCCAAATACCACATAATTACATGCCACCTAGTTACACTCTACTCAATGCAACTTAAATACACTCCACATAATACCACTCAGTGCCATATAACTACACGCCTCATACTTACACTCTACTCAATGCAACATAAATACATTCCACATAATACCATACAGTGCCACATACTTATATGCTACTTAATTACACTGTACGCTATGTAAGATACACTCCAAATACCACTTAGTGCCACATAATTACACGCCACATAATTACACTCTACTGAATACAACATACACTCCCCATATTACCACTCAGTGCCACATAATTACACTCTTCTCAATGCACCATACACTCCACACAATACCACTCAGAGCAACATAATTATATGCTACACAATTACACTGCACTTAATGCAAAATGCACTCCACACCATGACACAATTTCACTTAGCATAATTTTACAGAATACCACAGTTCCAGGCCACACAATTCAAGTCCACACATTTCCAATACACACCGCATAATTACACACCAAACAACATATTTCAACCCCAAAACTCCACAATCCACAACGTACCACCTATCCACCCCATATAGTGTCACCATCTGAGCACCAAACATCATTCACCACCACCATTTTGCATCCGCGCACCACTTAAGAATCACGTCAATCTGCCCTTGGAGTCTGGCATCTGTTGATTCTCCCCTAGTGTCAGTCCGCTGCTCGTGTTCTAATTAAATTACTGTTTTCAAACATCCACTCGCCCGTTGTTCATGTCCCGCTCTCCCATAACAAAAACATAACAAACCAGCATGAGAACAGGCAGGAAGTAGTTGCCAGCAGTGCAAGCACAAAAAAGTAGAAGACAATTTTTAGGTTAAAATCTTTTTTTAATCCGGTTTTTCAGTTGCATATAATGCCTTTGTTTGTTTAAAGGTAACAAAAATGCTTAACACGTTTTATTGTAAGTTTTGAACATAATGCAAAGCAGCCACAATGCTCTACAACATAGCCAAAAGTTCTTGCTAAACACATAAGGCACCAAAGGCGAGACCTATTGGCTATGCCAATGCTTTTTTGTTTTAGGCATAGCATCCAAAAGCGGGGTTTACATTAAAAAGATACCAAAAGTTGACTCTGGGTTTCCTGAGATTGTTGGAAATTTCTCAAATTCATGATGAAGAGTGGATAATGCATATGCCTTTCAGTAATACAATGTGGATTAATTGTGTTTTCTTTTTGTATATTTGCACAGTTGGATCTTTGTGTCCAACCCAATGATTGGGTTCCATTGAGCAAGTTATACTCTAACAGTGGAGCCATCGACGAGGATGACATACTGAGTAAATGTCTCTGCTCAGAAATTTAACTACAATTTTGTTTTCACCTTACCAGAGACACTAAATGCCATCAATTCATGCATTTTTGCCCCTACCAGGGGCCAATACAGGATCCCAAATGATATATTTTAATTCAACACAGAGGTGTGGGGACCGTACATAAATATTATATTCAATGCCATATTATTGGGTCTTAAGATTCCACCCTTGTGGAAGATCGCCGAGATCCTGTAAATATATAAGAAAGGGGATAGGCCAAGGCCGGCAAACTATAGCCCTATTAGTTTGAGCAATTCACAAAACATTATTTTGCATAATTGATAATAATGTAATGCATTGATATAACCTCTTTCATTAAAATACATTTTCAAAATATTTTTAAGTACCTCCATTATTACTCTAGAGGGAATAAACTGGCTGAGCAGCACAGCACGAGGTATTCAAAGGTTGTTATGAAGTTTGCTGGATGGTTGGAAATCCACGCAGTACATTTGAGGGTTGAAAAACAGGTTATTAAACTGAACACAATCTAATTAATTTTCCAGGCTTGCTAATCTTGGGAATGGAGAACGGACAAAGATTTTAGTTTTTCTTCTTCTGTGCAAAAACAAACGGGGATGTTTGACTCTGAAGATGTAAATGGTTTAATGATCGGATTGTTTGGCCAAACTGCAAAGTAATTGAAATGATCAGGATTAAATATTTGAAAATTCTAATATTGCAAAATATTTTTTTTTACAAGGAAAAAATGTTTCCAAATGCGACACCCTGAAAGAAAAAGAAGAATGCTGAGTGGGCGTACCAAGGAGCAGACCACCTCCATGACTGGTGTCGATGTGAACTTCCTTGACCCTCCAGGACTGTCGTTTTATGTACCACAGACACCACAGATCAGTCCGGTTTTTTCTTGGTCCTTACCAAAGAGTGTAATCAGCCAGCGTGTGGACCATGGAACATCTTGCACTACTTTGGAAAACTGGGCTACCCTGCAGAGCAAAAAGGGAGCTGTAAGTCAACAAGCTAGGCTAAGCTCAGGGCTCCCTCTGGTGGAAAGGCAAGAATGTGAACATATTTGTCGAGACTCTACTACCTATAGCCTTTTCAGCTCATGCCCTACACTAATGGAAAGTAGCCTGAGGAATGATCAGGAACAGGAATGCCCGCAAGGGGAACAAACTTGCTCTAAGAGACATAATTCCTCTATGAATAGCCAGTTGGACTCAGCCCTTTTGCAAACTCCTCAAGAGTCTACTATTCCAGATGATACTTCTTTGGATGGCATGAGGCCAACAAGACAAGAGGGACATTGTTCAGTTCTCTCTGAAAGAAGTCCTCTGCACTGTTTGTGGCGTTCAACAACTAGTATCCTGAGTCGGAATTCCTTGCTGCGAATAAGTCAACAGAGTAGACTTGCTGATATTCCCAACCAAAATAGGTGTACGGAATCTGAGCCTGTGCCCGGGACTCCTAGAGCGTCATCTATGACTGCTGTGAATTTGGAGGGGAACAGCTTAACAGGACAGTCTGCTGTTCACTTGCCAAAAACACGCGACCTGCTTTCTCCAAAGGCCTGGTTTATCTTCCTAGGAAATGGTCCTTTGACTGACAGTGCCAGAAGTTGCAAGAAAAACATCAACAATGTGACCAGTTTGGATTCTGGAGTAGATATCCTTGAGCTCCAGTTGCGGCAGGAACAAAATATAAACAAAGGCTGTGCTGGAATGCTGGTCCCCCAGCAAGGAACCCTAGAACATTCCAGAACTTCAGAGGCAAGGTGCAGCTTCGAAGTTGAAGAACTACATTGCAGCGGCCCTATAGATAATTCAGATACCAAGAAAATGGAAGAAAAGGAGCCAGGGTTTGAAGTGCAGATTTCACATACTGAGGCTGTTTTAAAGTTGAATGAAGTACTTTATGAGAACAAGAGAAGCCAGTGGCAAAAAATAGAGGAGAGACCTTTAATGGGGATCTACTGAACGAATAGCTTAAAGGGCTCATTTTCAGATCGACTTGGACAGGCTAGGACATCATTCAGGGGTATCCTGCTTACATCAAGTAGCCTGCATAAGGGTGAGAGAAACAAGATTCTAGATATGCTTTCCTATGCACCGTTTGGCTTCACAAGTACAGATATAATTCCTGTACTGTATTTAATATTTTGTCTGTACACGTGGGACGATCTGCTCAAACATAATTTTCTAAATGGTTATATAGGCATTTTTATGGTTTGAGTTTTCTATGGGGGTTGTTTTTTTTTTTGTTTATTTAATTGCCACTGAACATTTATCAAAATCACTAACTTTGTGAAAATCCATTAATGTCTCACAAGCAAACTTCTTTAGCACAACGAATGCCATCAACAAGTCTGGATACTGAGGGTGCTTCCAGCGAAGCCTTTGTTCTGAAATCAGTCTTGGAGAATTGTAGCTTTCGTACCAGAGTTGCTGGATTTTAAACCACATTCAAGATATACCTGCCATTGATTGGGGATTTTGTTTGCTATACTAAAGGTCCAAGCTTCCATAGTACAGTCATAATAGTCTTTTTTTGGGATCATTCTTTGTCTTTTATTTGGGGCAATGACTAAATGTATCTTAAACATCTGTAAATATTAACTTATGATTTTAATAAACTATTTCTAACTGACCAAATGTAGTTTTTGATCAAATGCTTTGTTTGCGTGTCTTGTTCACATTGTGAATTGAGTCCTTCAAAGGTACTTAAATTACTATGGAATAGGTGTGTCAAATTATTAACATGCTAGCATTTTTCCCTGAGGTTTATCATCTAAAATTAACAAGCATTAGCAAAGTTAATAGGTCTCAGCAGTCGGGGAGCTATAGACATTGGCAATGTTAATGCATATGTGCATTTTAACAAAACCAGCCCCAGTGCTGTACACACATGCAGTAAGATTGACAATGCCTATAACTCTCGGATTGCCAAAACCTACTTTCTTTGCCAATGCTTGTTGTTTTAGTGATTTTGTTTTGAAACCTAGCGATAGGACAGTAGCTCCAGTACAGGATTGGAGGAATGTTTCTCCTTTATATGTGCAACCAATAATGGGCCTAGATTGTCTAAAGATGTTTGTTATTTGCTGCCTAGTGGTTCCTCTCCCTATAGCTGTTGTCACTCAAATCAGGATGCAGCGGATGTGACTAGAACAGAACAAGAGGCTTTTTTGCTGGATAAGTCCCCTAAACCTCAGCAGTACTGTCCTCTATCAGGCCTAGACATCTGTCACAGAAGGAATGATATAGCAGTCCAACCAGTTCCCTACCAAGCCTAGACCTATCTGTCAAATAAAGGATGACAGACAGAAAGGCATCCCATGGCGCAGAGCCCAGGCAAGGCATGGGCAGTGTGGGCAGCTGCCCAGGTCCCTTAGTCAGCTCTCCAACAAAGGGCCCACAACAATGCGACAGTCAAACCATGGCGTGAAAGGTGACACCTTGAAAGGGCCCACCTTAGGAGGCCTCCCTCCCCTGGCCTCACTGCTATGGTGTAGGAAGGGGAACCAGAGGGGAGGGGGGCCCCTATTCCCAGTTGCAGGAAGACACATTCCTCCGGTTTGTCCAGCAATTAAGCCTCCACCCTCCATCCACACAGAGACACAGCAGGATGGCTATTGCCCTGCTGCTTGACTCCCTGGTAGTAATAACCCTCTCTGGAGATTAGCCCTTGATGAGCGGTTAAGAGGGGCTTGTAGGTGGCTGAGAGGGAGGGGTTGCAGCTTCAGGAGTAGATGCAAACAGCCCTGAATGTGTCACATCTATGCAATTTAAAGGGGTCTCGCACATTCTCTTTCTTCCCAGGCCCCCGGAAATCCTAGAACAGGCCCTGCCACAGCGCCCTAGTACATCAGGATCTCTCTTCTCTCCCTCCACATATTCTTGTTTCCTTCGTTCCCAGATTTACATGACCCTCAAAAGTTATCAATGCAAGGGCTGCAGTCAACACGGTGAGTACGTTAGTAAATACTGAAAGTTGATTGACGGCCCCAGAGACCTAACTAACTAGAGTCAAAATTTGTTTTGGGGGGGGGGGCTAATAAAGGTTTTGGGGGACTAATTCTTCCAGCAATAGGCAGAGTGGAGATGCAGGGGCTCTAAGAAGGGGTGAAGGAACAACAAAGCCTCATTGACAAGTAAATGTTCTTTTAAAGGCCGGTGAAGTACTCTGGTGCGGCTGCAATATGACGGGCGCCAGACCAGCCAGCCCCCAGCAGCTCAAAAACTGTGTGTGTGTGTGCCCGGGAAGCCGTCTTAGCCAGGGCTGACACACAGAAGGGGGGGGGCTGAAGCCCTTTGAGCCCTATGGGCTTTGCGTGACTGGGCGCCCCAACTGTGGCGTAGCAAGGTCAGGTGGTACCCAGTGCGGAACATTTCTTGTCACCCCCGCCCACATAAAAATTATTAAAATACGGTAAAAAAATTGTTACACCTATTTTTGCCATTTTGTCACCCCCCTCAGTGCCATTTTGTCTCTCCCCTCAGCCTGCACCCACGGCACCCCCTTCCTACGCCACTGTGCCCCAACACAAGGTAACAGCCCCACTCTGATTACCCTCGCACAATACCAAAATCTTTCCCACCAAGGCTCACATGAAATACGGGGGCGCTAGAGGGCACGCAAGCGGAATGGCTGCCTAGGCTGGTAGATCCCGTGCCTCGACAAGTGATCCTACACGTATCCTGCGCCACAAGGTGTTGTTCCAGTCTATGAAGCCAGCAAAAGGTGTAGGACGGTGACCTCCACACTCGACCCGAGTTTGACGCTGCTGTGAGCTGTGGGGCCAGAGATATTGCCGCTTCTATCTGCACCGGAGATAGCCTGGTCCTTGAGGGCGCCTGGACCCGGCTGCAGTGCACTACGAAACACCGCGGCTGGCCACGAGGGGCTGGGCCACGTCCTTCATCATCCGCCCGGAGCTGCGACTGTGCCTGGACGAAGGACCGACGGTTGGGGACAGGGTGCGGGGGCCTCGTCTACCCCCCCTCTCCTGCCATCACGGACTGCTGGCCTCCGGCGCCTGGACCGCGGGTAAGCCGGCTCTCCCGCCGGGAGCGGGTTGAGCGGTGTAGCGCTTCTCGTGTGTCTGGGGGACGGGCGGAGCTCCGGGTCTCACGGCAGGGGAGCGGAAGCCGTGCAGTGATTCAGTGCGGCGGTGGGACTCCTCACCCTTACTCCCCGGGCAGAAGGAACCGCAAAGCCCAGACTAACCGGGAGACGCCCGGACTTCACCGGCTGCACCCGGTGTGCTACTCGGCCGTCGGCCCGCCTCCTAGCTGCATAGAGGCTTGGGCCAGCTCCCTCGTGACTGCTGTTTCCTAGACATTCTGGCCCCCACTGCTCACTGCGCCCCAGCATTACAGAGAGGACACTGTGGGACCGGAGAGGGGCTGGAGCACTGCGCCCTTCCCCCGACAGTGACTGCAATCTATCCTCGACGTCCTCGTCGGGGGCCTCCATAACTCTGTGTCTGGCTGGCCCACCGGCTGACTATCTACTTACCTGCCTGGACATCCTGTTCATATACCCTACTGAAGGCGATAGCGTCAGCTGGATACCACGACCATCATGGGGCGCCCGGACAACCGCCAAGCAAAATTGAGTTTTGAAGGCACCAAAAAAGGCGCCAAATCAGTGCCCACCGGTCCCGGTCCTAGCGGGGCCCCTTCGAGGG
Source organism: Lissotriton helveticus (assembly GCF_964261635.1). NCBI lineage: Eukaryota > Metazoa > Chordata > Amphibia > Caudata > Salamandridae > Lissotriton > Lissotriton helveticus. Next base: position 1,631,104,168 of record NC_136057.1, on the reverse strand, counting down.
CCGTTACGCCCCCGTCAGCTGACTTGGACCTCCACAGCCTTTTTCAGGAGATGAGGCAAGGGTTCGCAACTGTTGTTGAAAAAGTGGACGGTGTCACTGCACGGCTGGACGCGCTGGTCCACAAGGTGGATCGCCATGAGGAGCGACTGACGGCCGTGGAACAACGTGTCTCTGATGGTGCGGACGTTTCCGCGACACACACAACGCAACTAGCCCGAATGGACAATCTGCTTCGCGTTATAGCGGCTAAAAATGAGGACTTAGAAGCCCGCAGCCGCCGGAACAACATACGCATCACGAATGTGCCGGAATCCAGAGACACAGGCAGAATGGAGCTATACGTCGAGAAGATGCTTAAGGGATCAATCGGTGACGACGCTTTCTCACCCCAATTCATTGTTGAACGAGCACACCGGTCTTTAGCGCCTATGCCGAAACCTGGATTGCCACCCCGGCCCATCATAGCTAAACTGTTGAACTATCGAGACCGGGACACTGCATTGAGGGCGGCCCATACTCAGCGCTCGCTGAATTATAATGGTATTGCGTTTTCCATATATCCGGACTTTACCCCGATGGTGCAGGAGGAACGACGCAAATTTCTCCCAGTGAAAAAGAAGTTGCGTGAGGCACAGGTAGATTATGCCCTCCTGTATCCGGCAAAGCTGCGGATCACGCATCAGGGCACACAGCGCTTCTTCACGAATCCGCAGAAGGCTGAGGACTTCTTAAAATCGCTCAGGAGAGCACGCAGAGAAGAACGGGAAGCTGAGGCGGAGGTATCTGACGAGGACTTGCCGCCGGCACAGAATGCTCCTTGAATACCCGTGCGGACTATGTTAGATATTTCCTTTCTACGTACTACATGACGTCCATCATCCTACCTGCGGACGCTGCATTGAATACCTGCTTCGAACCTGCGAGGATGCAACACACCTGTGGTAACGTACATCGAGGCCCACTCTCTAGGCCCTATGATCTGCCGAGGGCGGTACAGATGGGAGCTATGGACCGAGAGGGTGCTGTGCACACTCTATGCCTAACCCCTACAGGGTGTTCCCCCTGAGACTACTACTGTTTTTTTTGTTGTTGTTGTTGCAGAGACTGGGAGGGGATGGATGGATGGGGGGGGGGGGGGGCTCATCGGCTACTGGCATGATTGGGATGCTGGGGTGGGAGGGGGGGTTGGTTGTTTTAAGACGAGGCAACTATCACTCAGACTGGGTATGCAGATTGTGCGCCAGATTATGCATCTGGCTTGGTGGAATGCTTTTGAACTGCACCTATTGCATTGGTTGGTACTATCATTTTTGCTATTGAACTACTTATGGTTACTCTGAATGTTAACTCTCAATTGACGATTATGTCTTGGAATGTTCGTGGTCTAAATAATGCTAAGAAGTGTCGCAGTGTACTAGCCTATCTGGATAGACATCATGTACAGGTCGCCATGATACAGGAAACCCACTTGCCGCCATGTACTAAACCTACTTTTGCGAGTAGATGGGCTGGAGACCGAGTATTCTCCTCGTATTCCACATATGCGAGAGGAGTAGCTATTATTGTAGCCCGCAATGTTCCGTTTTATAAATGTGGGGAACTGATGGATGGGGAGGGGCGGTATGCATTAATGTGGGGCAGGCTGGGACGAGGTACCTTCACATTTGCTATTGCATATGCACCGAATACGGATGACCCTACCTTCTTCTCTGCACTATGGGGCAAGATCATGGCTATAGGATCACGTCACGTCATCTGGGGAGGTGATTTCAACCTGGCGATAGTGCCTCACCTAGATAGGGCGGATGGGATATGCACTTACAAACCTAGAGCGCGCGAGGCGCTGGAGGGGGTGCTTACAGAGGGCGAACTGGTTGATGCTTGGAGACACTTGCACCCAATCAGGAGGGAAGGCACACACTTTACGTCTCACACGGGAACGTGGGCACGCCTGGATTATATTCTTGTCACCAAAGAGATAGCATCAACATTGAAAGGGGGAATGCACTTACCTAGGACATACTCTGACCACAGCCCTGTCATGCTTCGACTCCACATTCCGGGATGGGATAACCCTAGACCACACTGGAGACTCCGCCCTAACATATTGCTTGACACTGTATTCCGAACTGAACTAGGTGAAGAGATAGCTGCTTTTTTCCCTAGAAATAGGGGCTCTGTGGACTCGGTAGAACACATATGGGAGGCTTTTAAGGTCACCATCAGGGGATACTGCATCTCTAAGAGTTGTGGAGTCCTACGCGACATACTCCGCACTATTGGCACATTGGAGGGAGAGCTGCGGGACTTGGAATGCCGGATGGTGGAGGACACTGACTCTACACTACATGCAACTTTCAGGGAGACACTTTCTAGGTATGAGGAAGAGGTCTCCAGGGAAACCAATTCTCGTGGTAAACACTGGCAGGCCAGGAAATACTGCGAAGGGGATCGACCTGGGAAGGTACTTGCACTGCTCACTCAGGCTCCTAAGGGTCGCAATGTTATTGTTGAACTCAAGGATACATCCGGCACCACAATTAGGGACTCGTATGAAATCCTCAATACGTTCACTACACACTATCACGCGTTATACACCTCTGTCACGGGCTCCGAAGCGTCCTATACCGGTTATTTAAAGGATGTGGCGCTCTGCTGGCTCAGCGATGGGGATAGAGCGTTCCTGGCGGCACCTTTCGAACTTGACGAGATCCGTGATGCCATTATGTCCCTTCAGAATGGTAAAGCCCCTGGGCTAGATGGCATCCCTGACGAGTTTTACAAAGCCTATATTGATATAATGGCTCCCGTGTTACGCGAGGTATACTCGGAGTCCCTTAGTGATGGCATTCTTCCTGGCTCCATGCGTGAAGTGGTTATCACTTCTCTTCTGAAACCCGGTAAGGACCCCTGCTCCTGCGACTCTTATCGCCCCCTTTCCCTCCTGAACTGTGATGTAAAAATTCTCGCTAAGGTTCTGGCTACCCGGTTGTCCTTACTGATGACTCGAATCGTGCTACCGGATCAATCTGGCTTCGTGGCTGGCTGGTCTACCTCACACAATCTTCGTACCCTGTTCTCTCTCCTGCGCACTGTTCATCCTGACATACCTATCGCAGCCATCTTCCTGGATGCGACTAAAGCCTTCGACTCTGTCGAATGGCCCTACCTCTTTTCGGTGTTGGCTAGCATGGGATTCCCGCCTTTGTTTCTATCTTGGGTTCGTCTGCTTTATACTCACCCCACGGTGAGAATATTGATCAACGGTCGCCTGTCGCAACCTATTGACATCACCAGAGGCACGCGCCAGGGCTGTCCACTCTCTCCCTTACTGTTTGCCATAGCGGTTGAGCCTCTCGCCTGTCACCTGCGTCAACTACATCGAGACGGGGCGGTACAGTGCCTACAGCGACAAATCGACGTATCCCTTTATGCTGACGACATTACCATATATGTTAAACACCCCGAGATACACCTGAATCCCTTACTCAGAGAGTTCATCATGTTTGGCGGGATGTCAGGGGTGCACATCAATTGGTCTAAATCCCAACTCTTCCCCTTGACGGCTGCGGTGGAGGACTTTCCTCTTGACTACCCATTGGAGTGGTGCCGGACGGATCTCCGATACCTGGGAATCCGTATATCCCGGGATAGGGAGGAGACACTGCGATCTAATTATGGAGTGGCTATCACCAAGCTGACCTCCACTGTGGATCGTTGGATCACCCTACCGCTTTCCATGGCTGGCAGAGCATCCCTTATCAAAATGGTTATTCTCCCCCGTTTTCTCTACCTCTTCCTTAACATTCCCTACTTCCCGGGCGCCTTTTTCTTTCAGACACTGAAGAAGGAAGTGTGTAGGCTTTTTTGGGGAGGCAAGCACCCCCGGCTTAAATGGTCCACGCTTACCCTACCCTATGATAAAGGGGGCTTCGATATCCCTGATTTTTTGGAGTATTATCTATGTGCGCAGGCGCACTACGCTTACCACTGGATGACTCCCACGCCTTTTATGCCACATATAGCGGTAGAAGACTGGATAGTACACCCCCTTCCACTAAGTGGACTACTCCATTGTCCGGAATCGTCCATCACCACGCCGAACACCTCGGTATCATGCACAATGGATGCATGGCGCCGGATAGCGAAACGTTTGTCCTGCCCCCTACCCTACTCACCGAAACTGCCGCTTACCTACCACCCTAATCTCACCCTACTGTGGGAACAGGGTTTTCGTAACCTCTGTGCAAAGATAAATGTCTCCTGCTGGGGCACCTGTTTGCTGACGGGAGCTTCAAAACGGCAGACCTTTTCTTCGCGGCGCATGCCCGCACTCCCTTAGACTTGTTTTATTATGTGCGATTACGTGCGGGGATGAGGGACATCTTACCTTCTTTCCCTAATGAACCTGAGGCTCTACCTCCCCTTCATTTCTTGCTATGCTCCCAAGATGGGACTCATTTGGTCTCTGGCCTCTATCGCCAACTCAGGAGCGCGGCCATGATGCCAGACTCTAGTGCTCGGTCGCGCTGGTCCGCTGAGCTGGCCACTGACGTCACGGACGAACAATGGTTATACTGTTGTGCGCTCACCTCCCGCATATCTGCCAGCAGCAGATTGAAAATCATACATTACAAATTTCTACAGCGAATGTACTATACGCCAGTTAAAAAGCATAGATTTGGTCTGGCAGAGGATGATCGCTGCACGCGTTGTCATGCTGCTCATGCGGATATGTTGCATCTTGCCTGGGAGTGCCCTCAGGTGGCACTATACTGGCAGCAAGTGTCGGGAGCCCTCGAGGACATGACTGGCACCAGGGTGCCCATGGACCCCTTAGTGACAATTCTCGGATATACGCCGCAGGTCCCTAGTACATGCCGAAAATTCATTGACACTGCACTGCTGCTGGCCAAACGGCGCGTGGCCTGTCGGTGGAGCCGAGGCAGGGCGCCCAAGTTCAAGGAATGGCTGGCAGATCTGACCCATTGTCAAGACCAATACACCACGTTTACTGAGCTATTGCCTATATCCAGCCGACCTAAAGATATATGGGGTCCTCTGGTGACATATCTTCTAACACGGTCAAATGAGGATGGCGCCTCTGACGATACCCCTGGTGTTGACCGACGGTGTGTCCTCCGACCCTAACGTTGACCATTGATCCTGACCCCCTATACACTACTCATGTTGGGCAATGGTAACCGTGACCTACTGTCCTTGTGTTGGGATACACTGTTCTGCATCTAGTACACCACTTGGCCCTAGGTACTGGAACCCCTCTTCCTGCAGGTGGCTGTCCCCCTTTTCCCCTTCACCGCCGGCTAGGCCGCCCTCCCCTGACATCTCAACAGACACACCCACACAACTCTACCCTTCTGTACCACATTTACATTCCACGTCACTGCACTTATCACTGTTGGCGGCTTCATTGGCTTGAAAATTGACGGTGCCACAATGCTGCTGTTATGTCATAAGAGTCTCTGCCTCTCGCTGATGCTTTATTGATTTCATACCTACCGACTTCCGTAGATGTCTGAAATGCCTCTGAGTTTCTTTATGGTTGGGGAGTTCTCTTTGTTTTTAATGTTACAATACTGAATGTTACTTCGAAAAACACTGTTCTACTGCGACCCATCCTTCAAGTGCCACGCAACACTGACTGTGCTGTACCCCTTGTTCATACATACGCTACGCCTCCGGGCCTCAGGGATGCCGGCTACAAGGCTGTGTACTATCTCGTAGGCTACGCTGCCAGCCTCCGGGTTGTAGGCACGAACAGCTGTGTACTCTTTATCATCTTACCCAATAAAGCAGTGTTGAACTCAAAAAAAAAAAAAAAAAAAAGCTCACATGAAATACATGTACTGCCACCCGCAGTGGTGTCTGCTACCCATTTGAGAATGAGATTTGCACCCCAGACTACCTTGACTAATAAAACTCCCTAAAAATGAACGATCCCGGCAGTCATTTCGCAGAAGTTATTTTAACATATTTTTTTAATTCTCCTTCACACTTACCACTTAAAACAATGTCATTCTTACTAGCAACCATAGCTGAGGAACTAAAGTCATCAAGCGTGTTCAGTGTCCAGTAGAAACACTGGCCTTGAATACCTCCTGCAAGCAGGGCCTACAAACAGGTGCTCACCGGCTGGAGATGAACAACTAAAAGTGACTGCTCTCTTCCAATTCGCTCCTGAGTAATGCGGTCATTGGCAATATGTGCATGAGGAGCCAGGCAAAGAGAACAGAAACGTGGCCAATCACTCTGTGGCTTCGAAATAAGGTCAAACAGTGGTTGCCGATGTTCTGTAATTCTCCCACACATGTGCTGCCTTGCAGCAGGGGCCAACCAGAAGCACCCAAAGCAATCCATACTGTGCTTTAATGTTGGGGGTGTGTGTCAGAAAAGTTTCAGCGCTCTGTCCATCATCTCTTTGTGTAGGCTTTGTTCACCCCAAGTTGGCAGGGTATGCCCAGACAAGGTCCCTTGCTCACTTTGTCACTGGATTCAAGCTAGCCTGGATGATGAAGGGTGTTACCCAGAAACCAGTCCCAGGATGCTTATTTCCGGGTCAGGGAAGACCTGGCTTGGCAGTTTGGGCTGGACTGTTACCATGAGGCACTGGGTTCAGACTGATTTGCATATAGCTGGATATAAACTGAGGTGGCGAAGTGAGCTAAAGAATGATGATGGATTCAACCCAGATCTGTGACTGGGAGTGAATGTCTGAAAAGTTTCAGCGCTCCGTCAGTCATCTCTTTGTGTTTGCTTTTCTCAAAGACTTTGGCAGGGAAGGGGAGCAGAGAAATGGGGCAGTAGTTCTTGAGTTCACTGGGGTTGGAGGTGGGTTTCTTGAGGCGGGGTCTGACCTCTGCCTGTTTCTATCTGTCGGGGAAGCTGGCCATGGTGATGGAAGCATTGGGAATGGAGGTAAGTTCATCACAGATTTTGTTGCTCCTGAGCTTCAAGAAGTGGTGGGGGCAGGGGTTCATAGGTGCTCCAGAGTGGATGGAGTTCATGATGGCTATGGTGCTCTGAGTGGTGACCTGTTCTCATGCAGTGAGTGGGTGGTTGTGGTGGCGTCCATCAGACTGAGGTTGTAAAGGTCGTGGGTTGGGGTTTAAAGTTACTTATATATTGGACATCTTATAGTGGAAGTAGTCTGCAAGAGTATTACAGAGAAGGTGGCCGTTATGATGGAAAGATTGGGAATGGAGGTAAGTTTGCTGGTTTTCTTGCTCCCAAGCTTGAAGTGGTGGGGGCAGAGGTCCATGGGGCTCCAGAGTGGATGGAGTTCATGGTGGCTGTGGTACTCTGAGTGGTGAGCTGTTACCATGCACTGAGTGGGTGGTTGTGGTGGCGTCCATCAGACTGAGGTTGTAAAGGTTGGTGGGTTGGGGTTCAAAGTTACTGTATATATTGGACATCTTATAGTGGAAGTATTCTGCAAGGGTATTACAGAGATCCTGGAAAGTGGAGATCATGTTTGCAGTGGCTAACAGGCTTTAGAACTCTCTGGCGATGATGAAAAGTGCCTTGCTGTGGTTGGAGCTTGCTTCAATGCAGTCTGACAGTGCAACTCTATGATGTCTTTTAGACGTTGGTGGTATTTGTTGAGGGCTGACTTGAAGGTAGATTGTTCTGTGGGGTCTCTGTTGGTGTGCCATCTTCTTTCTAGCAGTTTGTAGTGGTGTTTCATTGTCTTGAGTTTTGGTGTATACCAATGGTGGCCCTGCTAGTCTTGGCTGGCTTTTTGGGGCGGTGACTGTCTGTGCAGTTGATGATCCAGGCAGAGAAATTCTGTACAGCCTGTTTAAGGTCGGTTGCAGGGTCGGCTAGGTGGCGTTGACGGCATCCATTCATTTCGTCTCCATCATGTTGTACCAGCTGCGGTGGGAGAAACTGGGGGCTTTGGTGGCGGTGCATGGTGGTACTGCGATCGTGAAGTGGATGATGGTATGGTTGGTCCAAGTGAGTTTGGTGACATGAATGTACTTGACTCGGTCGCGGGCATTGAAGATCAGGTCAAGCATGTGTCCTGTGCTGTGTGGGATTGGTGACAATTTCAGTAAGGCCGATGTTGCTCATGGCTTCCTAGATGTGTGGTTGCATCATTGGTGTTGTCAAGGTTGAAGTTCAGGTCCCAGAGGAAGATGTAGTGCTTGGAGTCTGTGATGAATGGGAAGATTAATTCGGGGATGGTGTTGCTTAAGTCAGGGCATGGTCTTGGGGTCTGTGCATGAGGGTGCCCCAGATGGTAGTTTTGATATCCACTGAGATTTGGATGTTGAGGTGTTCCATGAGCGTTGTAGTGTTGTCTTCGGTGGCAGTGTAACAGATAGTTTCTCTGTGGATAATGGTGATGCCTCCACTGTTTTTTGGTGCAGTCCTGGTGTATCAAATTGTAGCCCCTGGGCGTCATGGTGGCAATGTCAGGTGTGGAGGTGTGGTTGGACCAGGTCTCTGTAGAAGATAACGTCTGGGCTGAGCGTGCTGAGGGTCATCCAGATTTTGGTGCATGTTTGCAAACTGATCGGGTGCTGAGCAGGGAGTCATTGGAGTAGTTCAGAGGTGGTCATTGTTGGTGAGGTGGGTGTGGTGAGGGTTTCTGTGAGGGTGGAGTTCCTGGGTTGCAGGTGAAGCGGTAGAAGGTGAAAGGTCCTACCGTTGATCGATGAGATGCAATGCAGCAGTTGTTCTTGCAACATCTGGGTTCCAGGTCATAGAGCTCTGCAGCGGCTTATTTGTGGGTCGCCGGAGGGCCAGGGTTCTTGCTGCTGGACACGGTCCAGGCACGGATGGGCATATATAGGCTTGCCTTTTTTGTGCCAGCGGCGACCTCAATTAAGTAGGGCCTGGGAGGTGGGTCACTGGGAGGTGGTGGGCAGGAGTCAGAAAAAATGGCAGTAATCGACAGGGGTTGGGGTGAAACAAACAAGAAATAAAACAACAATCTGCAATGTCACCACCAGACAAAGTATAACAAAAGGGTGCAGTATGGGCAATACAAATAACAAAACACCAGGGAACAGAACAAAGGTAAAGCGATCAGAGGCAAAAAGGAGATCAGAACCCCAAGACCTGCTCAATGGGATCATGCTGCAACGTCCATTAAGTAGGTGCTGGGAGGTGTTCTCGGAGGAATGATTCAAACCAAGTATAGGGCCTTGACTTGAACAGAATGCACTTCACACAAATGTATAAGTGAAGTCCAAAATGACACACAGAATCCTCTTGTGGGAAGCGTGGTGTGAGAGGTAAACGCAATGTGTCAAAAGTTGGTAAAGTTATCATGCACATCATATGCCTGGATTTCACATCTAAAGTAAGTAGATGTATTTGATGGATAGCTACATCGGGGAGCAAATCCTCTGTGCTCTGATATGATGCATTGACACAACTGTTTTACTCATCCAAGGTAATGTTTGGATCTGATCCTTCACATGTTGTATGTGCTCCTCCCCTCTAGCTTACAGTGACCACTTCCTGTGTCTACTCTCCTATTTCTTCCTTTGTCCTTATTTTATCATGCTATGTGCTGATGTCCCGGCCGGTGCATGTAATCAGCAAGTGACCTCCCTCTACAAAAAAAAAAAAATCACGAAGGGAGAGGAAAATATAAAAACAAAAATAGCACAAGACAACTAAAAATTTCGAAGTATATGAACCATTCTCCCCCCCCCCCACACCCACCCCCCCCCACACACACACACACACACACACTGAACTGGGCGATAACCTGCTCAATGGGCCTATATGCCGGCAGTGAACAGGTATGGTGGAATGACAACATTTCACAGCTCCCCTCACCGACGGAAACTTATTGGGGCTGAATGCGTATCTATTCAGTCGAGTGACCAACTCTCCTACATAGATACTTTATGGATTTTAGTGGTGTTGACATTTCTGTTCCCTGAGGTTCATTAGACCACAGTCCCTTTCAAAGTGCTTCTCATGCGAACATGGCTTTGTGCTTCCCTTTTTAGCCACGTGTATTTCAATAACTTTTTTATGGTATATGTGCGGCAAGCACTTCAAATGGTGCAAATGGTTTGGTGTGCCTGTCCAAACAAAAATTCTGCTAAAGGTTTGCCAGTGCACTCACGATGAGTGCCCTGATAATCCAGAAGCACTTGATACAGAGACCTGCATCATTTTGGGTTTGTGTACTATTCTCTTAACAGTGGTCATGAACACTTCGCCAGTTGATCAAACCCTTTTTGGACAAAAAGGCTCAGGTGTACCTTAATAACCCTGCTAAGCAGAAGGTTATTTATAATGGCCAGGTTAAATTTTTCACCTCAGAGATAAAAGCTAAAGAATTCTTAGATAGTTTGACCTGAGTTTTGACATCTTAAGTAACAGCAGAGTAATTGAATGTGCAGAGTATTTTGAGACCGAGCACTGATGGAGTTTGCACACCGATGTAGCTACTTATCATGCATATGTCAGCTATATATGTAGATATTATTTTGTTAATCATGTTATTAGGATTATAGATGCTAAAGTAATCATCTCGTTTTTCTCATTCATCTTTTTGTTTGGTATCTACTTTCTTGCGGTCTCTTTTTTCTTTTTCTTTTTATGTATTTCGTTATCCTTTTCTCTTCTCTTAAGAATTATTCCTAGATTATTGTTTTCTTTTTTTTTCTCTATTTTTCTTTTCTGATCCATTACTTTTGCACTTCGCATTTCTATCGGTCTTTGAGCACATAAGTTTAGCATTAGTGGTGCTGGTCAGGGAACGTCTCACCATCACCACAGACTCTATCAGAGTCTAAATGCCTCGGTGGTCGGTGTGTGGGGGGAGGGGGGTGGTGGGTAGGGGAAGGGGAAAAATTATAAAAATGAGCAACTTCAATCAAATAGGACAATGTCAAGTATTTCTTTGTGTATGTGATCAAATGATGGTAACAAGGAAAAGTCAAATTATGAACCAGCGGCTAGATATCTGTGGTTACATGTTTATTTGTGTTGTAATGATTAGGTCTGGGATCTACTATCCTAAATGGGGAGAGTAAAACTCTGCAGCTGGAATATCGCAGGTCTTAACGACAGAAATAAAAGGGCGCAACTATATCAACTACTGCAACAAGATCCTGTTGATATTCTTTGTTTACAGGAGACCCATATTATAGAATCTGACAAAGAATTGTTAAAGATCCCAGGGTATAATCTGATCGTAGCCACTTCTCAAACATCTAAAATAAGGGGGGTTGCTATTTTAGCAAAACCAACGCTAGGTGACCCTAGACGCAATTGGCTGATAAACATGGCAGATGGGCTATAGCTCAATTAGAATCAGATCCTACTATATGTACAATATACGGATCAAATCTAAATGATCCTTTATTGTTTAGCGATCTAGACATAGAATTAGCCTTTTGGCCTGGTCCTCTCATCCTTTGTGGAGATTTTAACATCTCCTTAGGGGCCGCTGTAGATAACCGATTACCTCAGAAATATAACGGACGTAAGCCTAAGGTATATAGGGCTATACGCCAATTGATGGATAGCCATAATTTACTGGATGTTTGGGACTTGAGAAAAAATTTCGATTCTGGATTTACCTTTTTTTCGTATCCGCATAACAAATATGTCCGAATAGATTACATTATGACATCTTTGGCGGACTTGGATCTATTGGATATAATCAAGTCTCAAAAAACTATTTCTGATCATAACGCACTTACCCTTATTTTTGATTTGCCCAGTTTTAGTAGACCTAAGCCACAATGGTCTTTTGATAGAAAGCTACTTGTCAACTTGGAATATATAACCCATATAACATCTTGGGCCCAGGGATTCTTTGATTGCAACCAATACAGTGCACCCAGATTAATTGTCTGGGACTGTTTCAAAGCAGCATTAAGGGGCGAAACTATATCATTTATCGCTAAGAATAAAAAGATAGAAGATAACAACAACCTTGAGCTCAAGTGGGAATTATCTAATCTTGAGGCTTATCATGCCACCCAGATCCACCAAGGTGATCTATCTATTGATACTCTTCATAAAATATTAGTCTTGAAGACTGAAATTAATAGCTCTTTAATCCGGAAGGCTGCGGAAACTTATCAAGCAAATAAAAGCAATCTATATGAATCCGGAGAAAATGTAGGTAGGCAGCTAGCCCTCCGAACACGCCAAAAACAATCCCATAATAATATAAAGCGGATTGAGTATGAGGGCCAGCAATACACGTCCTCACAGGATATTGCTGAGGCCTTCCGGAAATATTATCAAAAGCTATATCAAAGTGAAGATCTATATTCCGGTAGAGATCTAAAAACCTTCCTTAACAACTGGATGTCGGATATAGACCCCAATCTATTGATTGAGGAATCAGTCAAAGAAGAACTTGAAAGGGAAATCTCAATTACAGAGCTGGAGCTTGCACTGTCTGAGCTCGCAAATGGCAAAGCCACAGGACCTGATAAAATCCCCTTGGACTTATATAAGGTACTGGGTAAACAAATACTTCCTTATTTATTGGATCTGTTTCTAGGGGTCCAATATCATGCAATACCGCCTGACTCCTGGAAATATACCAATATAGCGTTATTTTCTAAAAAAGGTAAACCGCCCCAGCTTCCATCCTCATATAGGCCCATATCTCTTATAAACTCTGACTCAAAACTATACGCCAAGGTCTTAGCTAATCGTCTCAGTCGGGTTGTCGAGCGTCTTGTCTCCCCGTGGCAGCATGGCTTTATTCCGGGAAAGGGCACCACAGATCATACCCGTAGAGCCATTACCCTCTTTGATATTATGGGTGCCACGGGGGGCGAGATGGCGATGATCCTTCTCGACGCCGAGAAGGCATTCGACCGTGTCTCTTGGCAATTTTTGTGGAACATCTTAGAACTTAATAATTTTGGGAATAAGTTCATCAAATCCATAAAGGCATTGTATGTAGACCCAAAGGCAAAACTTTCCATCTGTGGTTTTGAGTCGGAGTTTATTGAGATACAAAGAGGCACGAGGCAGGGTTGTCCCTGCTCCCCGATTTTATTTGCCCTCTATATTAACCCCCTAATTTTAAAATTACTTTCTTCACCCCTTATTCATCCTGTCACGGTGGGACTATTTTCAACGAAAATTTTGGCCTATGCCGATGACGTGGCCATCTTAACAACAAATCCAACTGAGGCAATCAAGGAAATTGAACTAGTCAACCATACTTTCGGGACTTATTCAGGCTATTCCCTTAATAGGAATAAAACAATGGTCCTGTGTACAAATAATATGACATTTGAGAGCCCCTTTAAAGTGAAGCAGGCAACTTACTTAGGTGTATGCATGTCCTCTGATGTGAACGAAATCAATCATCTTAATTACACTCCCTTGATTAACAAAATAAAAGAAGATCTTAGGAGAGTTGATAACTTACATCTTTCTATAATTGGAAGGGCCAACTATCTAAAAATGAATATCTTCCCAAGAATACTCTATTTGTTTCGGACAATTCCATTATTGGCTGGAGGTAGCTTTATTAAGATTCTTGACTCCTCCATGTCTAAGTTCATCTGGAGTTTTGGGAAGGTGAGAAGAGCCCTACCACTTCTAACTTTACCTCTAGATAGGGGGGGGTTAGCTATCCCTAGCTTAACTTTATATCTTTGGGCTACACTTATTCAACACATGGGTCCTCTGTTAAATTGTAAAGTATCCACTTCATCTACTAGGGCTTTTCTTATCCCGTCCATTTATGAGTTGAGTCTGGGGGCTAAATGCCAAGGGCTATTTTTGAGGCAGGTTGAACCATCGTACTTTAAAACAATTAAATTAAAGGTAGTTACTGATGCGTGGAAGGTTTGGAAATCCGTATCTAAACAACTCAATATTCCAAAATTTACAAAATACACTCCCTTGTGGAATAGTTCGATCCTACCGGCCTGCCTTAATGATAGTACCTCCCGGAGATGGGAAATTCTAGGCATAAAGACAGTGGCAGACTTCTTTTTCCAAGAAAATATTACCACCTTTGATTCGCTACAGCAGAAGTATACTATTTCAGCTACTGATTTTCTTAAATACTGTCAGGTGCTTACGAGTATTCGCAATTGTATTCCCAGAATAGAACTGGATAATATTCATCTTTTCTCAGTCATTGGAAAACGATCTACTAGTATAGGTAGTCTATATCGTTTATTGATTGAAAATACTAAGGATGATCTAGAGCGGGTTGAGCAAGCTTGGGCTCTAAGGTTGGGTAATCCAAACATCGATATTGATTTCTCCTTGGCCCTATCAGCAAAACTGTTCATTGCTTCCAATCTTAAAGCCCAATATTATAGAGTTATATACAATCTTTACTATACACCGGCAAAATTGTTTTCTTGGGGTTTACGGGCTGATAACTGCCCAAGATGTAGACAACCTCAAGCGAATTTAATTCATATGTTCGCTGAATGCCCCAAATTAGATCTATTAAAAGTAATGATTGAGATTCTGGGCCCAGGTATTTGGACGGAATATACGAGATTCAGTAACTCTCTATGTGATGGGCCATGATGACTCTCTCGGTCATAGCATTGAGGAACAAAGGTCCATGTTCTTAGCTACTGCAATTTTCCGTATTATTCTTGCTGCCCGATGGAAGGACCTAGAGCCACCTACATTTCAGATGTGGTTTAGTCGATTTCTGGCCACTTACAAACAGGAGATCTCAATTTATGGTACCAGAGGTAAAAAAGCCAGACTACTTGGAGCCCAGATCTGGGCTCCAATCTCTAACTGGTATTCTGATGTGAGGCCTCCTGCTCTCATTGGCTCGATCTGACTTGATCGGACTACCGCTGTTTAATTTACTGAAACATACGATATATGATATATTTAACCCTGTCTTTTGTCTCTTGCTTTGCTTTGTTATTATATTCTTTCATTGGGTGATGATATAGCTATTAATATGCTTGTTTATTTTTTTGTTGGGGATGTCTTAATATGTTTGAAGTACTTCTTATACATTTAATGAATATGTATTTTTGTATCCTTTGATTGAATGATGCTCAATAACAAAAAAAAAAAGAAAACAGTGGTCATGAACCGTTCAGCCATGCCATTGGCTTGGGGCCACAAAGGCACGGTTTACCTGTGATCAATACTCAAATATCATAAGAAAATGTAAAATTAATTTTCACTAAATGAGAGGGTGGGGGCATTTCAATCTTTTGGACAGATTAGACACCCCACGCACATCTACAGCAGGCAGCACAGACTACTGAAGGGTACTTGACACATAATTAGACATCTGGAGTACTCTTCTATAAGGAAAATTGAATATTGACCCACATCTGAGGGCCTGTGGAAGTCCATGGTTAAAGTCAATCACAAAACATCTGGTAATTCGGACAATATATTTTTTTGAGATCAGATACTCTTTCCAGTGCTGTGGCATGCATGGCAAGAATGGCCTTCTGCATCCGGGAGACCAATCTGCCCTACAAACCACACGTTACCCCACAAGAACTTCTTCATATTCTTAGGTCCTTTGGTGCTTTCATTGCCATACACGTGTGCAAGGCGTGAGGAATGACAATGTGGGGTTCCTTAGCAGCAGTCCCTCAAAAGTTAGTGTTAATTCACTTTAAACATCTTTGCAGGCTAGCAACTCCGTCTTTCGACTGCCTCTGCGTAGTTGCTGGAATTAGTGACATTTCCCCAGTGGGTAGAAGATCATCTCGACGACTTCTAGCGGTGAGCTCTCCTGAGAGGCTTTGAGTTTTGACAGGCTCTCGTGCGTACTCTGGCAAATTATGAAGTTGATGAATTTCTCAGTGGGAGAGGACAGAAGCATAACTCAAGCCACTGCGGTGTGTGGTAGAGGGCAGGAATCCCAATCCTGGAGGGGGTGCCAGAGTCCCCTATTTATCACGAGTGCAATTGTAATAAGGGCATGGTAGGCCCAAACAATATTCAGCAGTTGCTGTGTAGCTGTAGCCTGCAGTTTGAGAAGTAGTAACAGAGTAATATTTTCCAGGTAGAAAGAAACAAAGTTACTGGTTGGCAGCCAGGCTGAAAGAAACAAAGTTGCATATTGTAGAATATGTTGTTGCTACCTGGGTGAAATGGCACCCAAGTATCTATCTGTGAAAGCATAGGCACTGGAAGGAGTGTTGAGGAGCGTCAGCAGCCCCCAAAATAACCATGCTGGAGTTCAGAAGGTGAATGAGCCATGATGCCTTTATATTTTATTTTTATCTTGACACATTTTCTGTGCGTTTGAAAACAGATGTCCAATGTCAGGTTAGTCTTCTGACAAATTGCTGCTTATTCTTTTAAAATGAAGATTTGTGTTTTATTTTTCTTCTCTGACTGGAAAGTCAAAGGATTCAAGGTTAAAGAATTCTCTAAAGTGAACTTTTGTGATGCTATTGCTGGGGTAAAGGGAGTATTTTTTCTAACACACAACATTTAGGTACCTGTAAAGGAACTGTGCAAATATTGGAAAATATATCAGCACTTAGGAAAGCACAATTTGTTTGTAATTCCGAGTTTGAAGCCAATAAATATTTCAACAGGATTTGACACATTACTTGGTGATATGTAAATGATAAATATTTGCTGAAAGAAGATTTCCACAAATGTGTGTAGAATTTGATTAGTAAAACAGCATGTCAGTGAGAATGTTGGGGAAAGTTCAATGGAAAATGATCCGTCTTCAAATGACTATGCACTTTACACCACGCTTTAATAATGTATCTTTTTAAAGTCCAGCCCAGGGGCGGTACATTCATTGGGGCAGTGGAGCACTGCCCTCCTGCATGACGCTTCCATGAGCCACCACATAAATAATCTGAAAATCATCCTTATGTTTGCAAATCTGCTAGCTCTCTGTCCCGACCACAGCACTTCAAGGGCTATGTTTGAAAAAAGTGCCTGAGCGGGAGGGACAAATTGTGTTGATTAGCAGTCGCCCCAGGGACCACTTGTATGATTTTAGATCAATTTGGCATGTCGTGTTGGACAGGTTTCTTGTTTTGTCCGGTCCAACATGTGTACTTCAGTTCCTTCTACCCTGCACTCTTTTGGGGAGTTAGAGGGTGCACCGCACAGCCCATCTGCCTCCTATGGTGTGCCTGGTTGCCCTGCTCCAACTAATCAATTTGCTGTTTAATGTTCTAAACAACATTAAAGCACAGTATGGATTGCTTTGAGTGCTACTGGTTGGCCCCTGCTGCAAGGCAGCAAATGTGTGGGAGAATTACAGAACATGGGCAACCACTGTTTGACCTTATTTTGAAGCCACAGAGTGATTGGCCATGTTTCTGTTGTCTTTGCCTGGCTCCTCATGCACATAGTGCCAATGACCGCATTACTCAGGAGGGAATTGATTTTATCGTGTATTGAAGTGACGCGTGGACCATTACTGCCTTACATTTGCTGGGGGAGTTACTTCTGGCCTGACTGACACAGCAACACCTGTAGGCCCATACCTTAAGCTTTAAACTTGCTGCTTTCCCTGACCATTTGCTCTACAGTACAGATACCTAACCAGAAATTGAGTGTTACAGAAAAAAGAAGCCCGCTTGTGTCTTAGTCTTACACTTTGCTCCCTGTCACTACCAAGTTGGGACTCGTGGCTCAGTGCTGTCCTACCCGCCGCTCTGGACAGAAAGTACGGGTGCCGGTACATACAACACAAATCGGTTTAAAGCTGCAAAGCAGGTTACTTATAATGCTTTTTCGGCGCTTTAGCTGCTGAACTAGAAAATAAGCCAGAGCAGCTTTAAGTCAGGAATAGGAAAAATTGTTTACTCCTGTGGAATGCTTTAAGCAATATAATACTAAGCCTTTATTGTGCATGCTCATGTGGAGAGCATGCTGGCTTGACTCCTCAGGGAGACACCTTGGGACACACAATAACCCAGATTCAGGATCACACTGGCCAGGATTCGTTCTCTCAGGAGGATTTAAATGGGGGTTTTACTCGGTATTACTTTAAATTACTATTGTGCCCAGTCATTACTTATTTTGCCTGGATTTATTTCACTTTTGTTTATCTGCTTGGTACGTAGCAGGGACTCCTATTTTGGACCTGTCACACCCCCATCTCTGTATACACCTTTACAATACTTTCAATCTACTTTCGTGGTCGCAGTGTGCAAGGGAAGGCTTTTGAACCCCTCCTGTGTGCTGTCACAGCTACTGAATTGGTCTCGAGGTTTAGCAACTTTGAATAGGCTCTCTTTGTGTCCTATTTACACCTCATGCTTCTTTTTGTATCGGGTGCACATAGGGAATGCAGTGGGTTCAACATGGGGGGTATTTAATAGATATGAACATACTAAGAAAATGAAACGGAGAGTTAAGACATTTAGCATTTAAATGGTCCAGGAAATGCCCTGTAAACATGACACTTACAAATTGAAAACAATATATGTATTGGATGCCAAGGTTAAACCACAGGTTAGGGTGTTCTGTAGTATACATCCCGAACCGAATTTCTTCATGTGCCTAGTCGTGAATAGTGCAGTGATCAGTGTAAGGATTAAGGTCGAGTGGGCTTTACTGATAGGTCGCTGACCTAATACTTAACAAGGACAAATGTGATAGTAATTCTGTTCTGAATTACTTGATTGGTAACACACAGAATGTATTTAAAACAATTAATGGGATTAAGGCATCTGCTGCAGATAACCCTGTATACCAAGCATGGTAGTTCTGCTCAGTAACAGCGGTGAAACACCAATGGGGTGGGGATTAACGGGCTTTCCTGGGGAGATATGTTTGCAATCCACTCACATCTTATAGCAAAGAGAGGAAATGTGCCTTCTGAAAAGCACAAGCATGGTGTAACTGTTGAAAATATTTAATAATGTGAGAGATAAATCACTCTTTCAGGGTTTCACCTGAAATACCAACTCTTTCAGGATTTAAAGTATTTCAAGACTACCCATTCAGAACTGGTTTCTAAACCTTATTGTTTTTTCATCCAATTCTTTATTTAAAAAAAGCTTTATATCCACCATTTGCCACTCCTATATTTCATTTTTTTCTTGGGTGCAACCACCCGAGCCATCCTTTTATCAGTTTGGCATACTCACTTTACTCGGTCCTTTTTCCCCCAAATTGTATGCCCAGCAGCCACCACTGGTCAAGCCCAAACAAAACCGGTATTGGTGTCTTTGTGGCAGGCCCCCGCAAAGGCAGGAGCTCAGTAAAAATATCTTTTAACTCATTCAAACGTTTTGAACATTGCATGTGTACTGCACTCTACAGCACACATACAAGTTGTAAAAAAGTTTGTCAAGGGAAAGTATTATGTACTAGAAGAGATCTCTCTCGCTCTCTCACCTTTTTTTCTCTTTTTCTTTCTCACTCTTTCTCTCTCTCTTTCTCATTCTCATATTTGCACCATGGTGCAAATATCTGTGTATGACTCTAGGCAGCCTTTTACACACCAAATTTGGGAAGAGGGTTGCTGCACCATTTCTGGCTATCTTTATGGCTCTGCCCACCTCTCCCTTCCGAGCGCAATGCAGCACAGCAAGTTTAGTGGCTACACCAGATCACAATTAAGGGTAGATTTACTAAAGAAAGTGCAAAGTAAACTGTCAATCTGTGGGAATGGAGTTTGGGATTAGGAAACAATGGCATGAAATAAGCCAAGCACTATTGGAGCAGCGTAATTTTAGCTCCACCATTTCGCATCATGACTGTCATATATACATGCATGTAGTACCACATATATGTGCACTTTAATAACATTAACTTAAAGTGTCGCATTTGACCAAAATACTGAAGGTGCATTTGCTGTATAATTCAGACCGTTACATGACTGTGCATACTAATGTTTTCCTATTGCAATACCAAATTGCAGTTTTCATATATATATCAGCATTTGTGTTTGAGTAATGTTCTGTGGACCCGCTACATCGACGATTTGTTTTTGGTGTGGCGGGGAACACAGAAGGAGGCTGAGAGATACATTGCAAAACTAAATGTAAATAACTTGAATCTCAGCTTCACGAGCAATATGAGCAGAAGTGAGGTATTCTACCTGGACCTTCGGGTCTATGTGGAAAATGATAGGATTCAGACCGCTGCCTATAGAAAACCCACGGCGGGCAATACAATATTGCACTCACGAAGTTACCATCCCCGCAGTGTCGTGAATAACATCCCCTTGGGAGAGTTTTTGCGGATCAAGCGCAACTGCTCCACCACACAGGAGTTTGAGAAGGCCAAGGAACAGTCTAAGCATAGATTTTTACAGAGAGGCTATGGAAAAGGAATCTTAAGTCAAGCAGAAATGAGGAGTGCCTCAGTCGAAAGACAAGATCTTTTGATTGAGAAACGCAGACCCTCAGACACAAAAATCAGATTAATCACCGATTTTTCAGAGAAATCTCCAGAAATCTTCAACATAATGCGCAAGAACTGGAAGATTCTGAAATCAGATTCTGTGATCGGCAAATCAATATCTGATTATCCCTTAATCACTTACAGAAAGTGGAACTCTTTCAAAGATTACCTTGTAAATAGCCACTATGAAAAGAAAAGAAAAAGAAGAATGACGGTAACAGGCTTCTATCCTTGCATGAAGTGCAAGGCCTGTAAGAACTCCCAAAAAGTCAAAGAATATCACATTCCAGGAAAGGAAAGGAAAGGCAGAATAACCAAGTTGGTCAATTGTAATTCTGACTATACTGTCTATTGCTTAACATGTCCCTGTGGGAAAAGGTATATAGGAAGCACAGTAAAAGCTACCAAACTTAGGGTCCTAGAACACATGAGGGCGATCACCACGAAGGATCCTAATTACCCAGTAGCTCGTCATTTCGAGCAGGTACATGATAGCAATAGTAATCTATTGACGTATTTTATTCTGGATCAGCTAGTCAGAACAGAAAGAGGAGGAAACTGGATAAAGAAATTAAGAACATTAGAATCAAGATTTATTATCCAATTGCAAACCAAGACCCCGGGGGGGATGAACAATGAAGAGGAGATGTGGACTCATATTTGAGGTACTCGTCTCTGTCCCGGAACTCTTTCTGAATCCTGGAATCTGATGTACATAGTCCCTTTTTACAGACAGAGATGTCTAAACGTTAGTCACCTGAACAGTAGTAGTTATTATGAACTGTTATGTTATTTTCAGTATTGTATAAAAGTGAGGATCATGAAACACATTGGTGTTACAATTACGAACATATCGTTGTGCCCATCTAGGGCTAGATTGTCAAAACCTCATTGAACTTTGATTTTGACTGTTTGGTGATTTACTGAATTGTGAACATTTTTTGATTTTCACCATGAGTTGGGTGTGAAAATCATACTATAGGTACCAGTGGTGCGGATTACATCTTATGAATGCACGAAAAAGTTTGATTTTGTAGAGTAATCATGTATGATAGTTATGATTCAATGCATTATAATGAATTATTTACCGTGCTAAGATGGCCGCCGTGTAAGCAATGAATGAATTACTTGATGTACCTTTGTTTATGTCGATGATAATGTGGGAACACGTGACCATGATCATCAATGGTCACTAGTTTAAATGTAATTGGGAAACAGTGTCAATCTACACTGACGAAGGCGGTGAACGCCGAAACGCGTTTGTGGATTGAATTTGCTGAGGTTTCGCGGAGAATAAAATGTGTGAAAACCTACGCGTTATCTGACTTGGAGTGCTCTCATTGTAACTAAACCCAGGATTGGAGGTTTTTTCGTTTTGAAATATATATATATATATATATATATATATATATATATAGTACCCAGCATTTATTTTTTAACTGTAAATGTAAACATATCCAGACATTTAAAATGTGTATTGTAGTGTTTTGCGAAGTTAACATGACCAAAGGGCTTAAGCGTTTGGACTCTAATGTTTAACCTTCAATGTGAAAGTTGTGTGGTTACAATGTTTTCTTCTCTGCAAGTGTGTAGACATGATCTCATCATTGGTGAAAGGCACATTGTGTATGAGAGATAGTGAGGCTTGTGAGGAGAACATTTGGCAAAGACAAGATGCCTAACAAACAAAGGACGGTTAATATCAGGAGATGGGAGGAATCCAAGGACGATCTGATGTTCAGACCAAGAGATGGGAGTATCGAATGAAACAGCCAAGTTCTACTGGGAGAAGATGGAAAAATACTGAAACACGTGATGTGAGATCCTCAAATGTTCTGTGAAGTTTTAATTAGTGGTCACACTTTAGCTCTAGTCTGATTTCCTTGAGACTTAGACAGGTACAGACTCATCTGCTATATTTCTGCTGTGTGGCTTTGTTATGAAATACTACCAACTTTGGAAAATGTCTACAGAAATATCTACAATGCCAACACCTTCTTGTTGTACTGGATCTAATGGGGTTTCCCTAAATAGTGATACTTAGGGTAATTTTATTCACTCCTGAATAGACAAGAGGACCGGAAATCATATACTGATCATCGGATTGTATTCCCCAGTTTCTGCATCATGATTTTTGAATTCCTTGTATGCATTATGCTATTGAGGTTACACGTTGTCAGACAGTTTGGGCTGCCAGTAGGGATTCGGTATTTTTACAATATATTCTTGTGACTTGTATATACCACTTTGGATTTGAATTTGTAATAAACCTACATTTAATTTGATTTATCAGCTTTGGTTCCTCACTTTGTAGCCAAATGTATTACACTGCAATTTGAAAATTTGGATGATGTTAACTTCTCTTTATTTCTCAGGCATATAAAAAAGACCAAGGTCTCAAAATTTCAATGTGCCCCAAGCCACAGTGATGCAAGTTCCACAACCCTGATGCCACAACAAGCTAATAAAAGCCATAGATTCACTTCAAACTAAGTTCCAAATATGAATCAGAATGCTTTTCAGATTAATAATGCATTTCAGAAGTTTCCGATGTTTGACACAGTTGACTATTTTGGCTCTAATCTGTCTGCCTTGTGTGACTGAGGGAGAATGTGTGCTTGGTGCAGTCTTGGAGGTCGAGCAGAGTGGTCCATTTATGGATGATAAAGTAAATGGCCATCCCGTATAATTTCTGGTTGAACAGTGGAAGTTTCAAACCTACTCCTCTCAGGAAAAAATATTCAAAGTTGTAGGAGTTCCAAATAAAACAAGCATTGGCATAGCCAATAGGTCTCACCTTTGGGACCTTATACGTGTTTAGCCATGCAACAGTTGATGTTGTTGCACTAAGGATATTGTGCTGCATAACTAAATACGGTCCCAACAGCGAGACCTATTGGCTATGCCAATGCTTCATACCTCTTCCTGGCAGACCAAAAGTGACAAAGAGTCTGTCTTTCTGAATCCGCTGGATGTGTCAAGATAAACAGAAAGAGCACGCTTAATATCCAATAAACTCAACATCTTGGACGCTTATTGGTTTGGACACTGTGCATACCATGATAGGCTCTTCATGTGCCAGAGTCTAGTCCCAGAAAGAACCACAGAAACTGGGAAAGAGATCAATACAAATGTTTTTTTAAAAAGTTTGTGAAACGTTATCAAATACAATTACGTGTTTGTGCACCCATGTGACCAGATCCTGGCCTTCAGTTTACTCCTTGCATATAGATGTAGTACGGAAATGCTAAATGGTTCTTTTTGTTTTCTTAGTAAATTATTGTGACTAGGTTCAAATATAAAATGTATAAAATGTTAAACATGAAATAATATTTTAGGTTTCTAAATATCGAAATATCGCTGCAAAAAAACACAGGAACAATTGGATGAGAATATACTTTTCCACCCATATGTTACCATCCTTTTCGATGTGCTTTAAATCATGGGTGTCCTGCGCGTCCATAGGCAATAAAGCAAATCATAAGGCACCTATTATTGCAAAAATAAAAAGAGAAGAAGCATCCATTGATGAAAAGACTGCCTCCATGCCTTGCACGCCAGTTTTATTACAGTAAACAAGTCAACATGCACACTTTCCACTTTAAGATGGCGCGACAGCTTTGTGTACTGATGAAGACATTATAGAGATCTATGTGTCACCTGAATGTGAAAGGTTCTAATCCCTGTGAGCCATTTCAGCATGAAAACCATTGAGTTTGATACTAGTTTACAACTCTCACAACATCTAGAGACCTGACAAGTGGTATAACACAGCTGTTACTGTTTTCCTTGCCTGTGTCTGCATCGGAGGTCTGGCAAAATGCCTCCGCCCATCACCCCCCCTTTTGTACCGCTTTGGCCGCCATAAGTGTGGCAGGGTATGCTCAGACGTGAGTCCCTTGCTCACTTTGCCACTGGATTCAAGCAAGCCAGGCTGAAGACGGCTGTAATGCCAGAAACCGGTCCTCGGAAGCTTGTTTCCGGTCCAGGGAAGGCATGGCTTGGCAGTTCGGGCTGGACTGTTCCCATGAGGCACAGGGTCAGACTGATTTGCATATAGCCATGTCTGAACTGGGGTGACAGAGTGGGCTAAAGAACGGTGATGGATCAAACCCAGATCTTTTGACTGGGTGTGAGTGTTTGATTGGTTCAGATGCTCCGTCCATCACCACCCCCTTTTGTACCGCTTTGGCCGCCATAAGTGTGGCAGGGTATGCTCAGACGTGAGTCCCTTGCTCACTTTGCCACTGGATTCAAGCAAGCCAGGCTGAAGACGGCTGTAATGCCAGAAACCGGTCCTCGGAAGCTTGTTTCCGGTCCAGGGAAGGCATGGCTTGGCAGTTCGGGCTGGACTGTTCCCATGAGGCACAGGGTCAGACTGATTTGCATATAGCCATGTCTGAACTGGGGTGACAGAGTGGGCTAAAGAACGGTGATGGATCAAACCCAGATCTTTTGACTGGGTGTGAGTGTTTGATTGGTTCAGATGCTCCGTCCATCACCACCCCCTTTTGTACCGAATTCGCACTTGGGCATCAAGCCGTGCATTTGCCAGGCTTCTGACCAAGCTGGCTGTGAGGGTGTTGGTGCACATTTTACCTTCTCTTTCTCTGGATAATTTAGTGGTTACAGCCCAGAGTTGTATTTCATATCATTACTCAGTGGTGGGAGGTAGTCTGTTTGCTGACTACAGTTTCCAGAGCAAAAATACTCAGCTTGCTTTCATGGACGTTCGGACGGGCAGAGAAGGAAAAGGGCGCTGTCTCTTCCTTATTGCCCAGCGCAGACACGGACAATGTCCTCTTCTTTTCTGTGCTGGCAGCTGCCCTCCCTCTCTTCCTATTATTCCCTCTACTTCTGTCTCGCTCACTTACTGAAAACTTTGACTTGAAGAAACAGTTCACAACCACTCTTTCCTTCTTTCATTTAGTTGCTTCCCTGTGAAATGGATCCAAAAAAGACAAGCGTGCGCCTCACGCTGACGAGGAGAGGAGGGGGCAGCAGGGGGAGGGGAAGAGAGGAGGGGGCCTGCGCCGCATTCCCTTGGGGGAGCGAGCAGGAACCATATGTCAAAGCTTGCTCCCGCAAGGGAATCGCCAAACGTGCACGAGTTGCCATTGAAGGCAATGCAATGTGTGCACGTTTTTGGCAGCCAAACTGAATCGATGGCTTAAGGTCTTTTTCCTATGCAGCACATGCGTGCTGCATAGGCAAGGCCTAAAAATGACAAACCCCATAATAGAGGATGTACCTGTAAAAATCGGGAATTTTTAGGACTATCACCAATTTGTGACATATGACTCAAGTCCTGTGAATTTGTTGGGACAGGATTTGTTGTGCAAGTTGAATTGCACCATTTATTGCACCCCAAGGAGTGTGGAATTCCAAACTCATAATTAGGATGTTGCTTTTAAGTTGTCAACTTAGAAAATTGTTCAGCTGTTGGGGTTTGATTAGCAAAGTAAAGAATTACCCCTGAACCTCAGATAGAACGTGAGATCTGAAGTTTGGGTTTTCTCAAGGAAGGACATTGGACTCCTCAAAGGAGTTGAGCCTCTCCGTATACAGATTGTTAGACCCGCCATCCTTAGGTTGGTCTCCCCCCAACTTTTTGTCTGCTTAATTCAATTTTTTCTGTATCTTTTTGTTGACCTTAGGACTCTGAGCACTTTACCACTGCTAATCAGTGCTACAGTGCATGTGATTTTCCACTAAACATGGTGACATTGGGGTATACCTGATTGGCATATTTAGTTTATCTAGAAGTCCCTTCTAAAGTGGTATACCATTTACCCAGGGCCTGTAATCTACATGCTACTAGTGGGCCTGCAGCACTGATTGTGTCACCCATAAAACTAGCCTTTCAAACCTGTCTCATGCCTGCCATTGCAAGGCATGTGTGTGCAGTTTACTGCCACTTAGACTTGGGATTTAAAACCACCCGAAAAGCCTGAAACTTCCCCTTTATTTCGTATAGGTCACCCCTGAGGTAGGCCCTACATAGCCCTAAGCGCAGGGTTCTGCGTAAGTAAAATGTAGGACATGTACTTTTAAATTTTGCATGTCCTGGTAGTGACTAACTGCTAATTTAAATTTTCACAAATGTGAAGCTTACTCCTCTCATAGGCTAGCATTGGGAATTTCTTAAACACTTTAAAGCTGTAATTCCTTATTAGAAAGGAGTAGCTAAACCATGCTTCATATTTTTGGAATGGTAATGATAAATCCTTTTCAGTGGTAAAGTTGGATTTGACATTACTATTTTAGAAATGACACATTTAGAAAGTGGATATTTCTCTGCTCCTAAATTTGCTCTGTGTGCCTACATCCTGTTTCCAATACATATCTGGGCTGGATGACAGCTACACTATGTGCATTCCCTCTAGATAGCCACAAACACAGTAAGGGTGGGTATGACAGAGGACTCATCTGCATTCCAATAGCCTCCCTAGGCAGGAAGTGGGAGTGGGAGCTAATACTTATATCTGAATAGGCAGTGTCCTGTCTCCCAAACAAAGGGCTGATTACCCCCCCCCCCACACACACACACATACACAACAAATGCCCTGGCAGAGAGGGCTGTGATGAAAGGGGACCTGTGCACTTCAATGGGCTGCTTTGAAGTCACTCCCCACTTCAAAGTCACATTTGGGTAGAAGTACTGTGGCTCTGACCCTACCAAGACCGAACACTACTGGACCTAGGCAGAACTCTGCTGGATTAAAGACTGCTATGCTATAAGGATTGACACTGTGTTGCAGGAAAGAAGCTTGGCGAGTCTGCAAATGAAACCACCAACAACACGAAAAGGAGTCAGAATATTTTTTTTGCATGGTTGGCTACTGTCCCCAGGTGTTACCTAATTTTTCCCTAGAAGAGGCTGATGCAGAAGGATGTGTCGGATCCAGTACCCAGGGCAACAACTGTTTGGTTGCCTTCCTAGAGTTGAGAGAATGTCTCTGTCATGCCTTGGCACTGGGAATTCCTGATCACAACAACATATTTTCGATTTTCTGCAGTGAGAGGGAACTGCTGTGTGCTCTCTCGCTGCCTACATGGACACATGGAAGTGCCTGTAGACCTCTGGCTTACTTTTCTGCCACCCTTGAGCCAGTAACTGCAGTATTGCCAAGGTGGGTCAAATCAGTGGATGCTGCCTGTTGTCAGCATTGAAAGGTGTGAAGGCATTGTTATGAGTAATCTTCTAGCTGTGTATGTTTCACATTCCGTGGAGATCTTACTGACGTGCACTTGTAACTCAACACTTGACAAGCACCCACCAGGCCCAGCATTAGCAGATCATACTTGTGGCCAAGTATGTCACATTGCTGTTTTAAACCCTCCCACCTTGTAGCCCCTTCCTGAGAGTGACTGTGAGGATGGTGAGGTGGAGCATGACTGTCTCAATGTTACTGAACTGTGCAACAAAGACCAAATAAGAGCCATTGCCTGAATCTGATTTTGCATTATTCATAGATGACTAGTCTAGACTAGTCTAGCAAGATATGGAGGAAATATAAAAGCTGCCTATGCAGTCTGTACAGTTTCAGGAGTAGTTGAAGCTTCATGGCTCCAAAGAGTATTTTCGGCTCAAGTCGCTGTAATAATTGCTCTGATGAGAGCATGCTGTGTCTCAGACTAGCTGAGAGTTACCATTTTCACTGATCGTCAGTATGGGTTAGGTGTCATTCATGATTTAAGAACAGTAATAGTCCCAGAGGGGGTTTGTGACCTCTTCAGTGTCTCCCACACTGAAAGGGAAAATAAGCAAGAAAGCTTCTTGAGGAATTGCAAGTACCTGTTCAAGTTGCAGTTGTAAAATGTGCTTCTCATTGTAAGGGGAACGTTTATGTGGCCTTTCCAACAGATATAATGACAAGGACACAGAGTATTGTGCTTGTACTGCTTGCACCTTTAATGGAGCAGATGTTCAGACCAAGAGATGGGAGCATCGAATGAAACAGCAAAGTTCTACTGTGAGAAGGTGGAAAAGTACTGCGACATGTGATGTGGGATTCTCGCATGTTCTGTGAAGTTTTAATTCGTATTCACACTTTAGATTTAAGCCTCTAAGGAATCTGACTAGAGAGGTACAGGACTCTCTGCTATATTTCTGTTGTGTGGCTTTATGCTTTACACAACTATCGATTTTGGTGACCTTCTACAGAAGTCTCTGCAATACTGACACCTTCCTGCTTTACTGGATCTAATTCGAGTTTCCCCAATTAGTGCTGCTTAGCTAAGGCTTAGTTTAGGTATTTTTGAATTACTCATCTACAGGAAAGAGGACTGCAAATCATGTACTGATCAGATTTTATTCCTTATTTTCTGTATTGTTATTACGGAATTCCTTGTATTCTTTAGGCTATTGAGGTTAAACTTTGTCAGATGATTTGTATTTTTGCAATATATTATTGAGGCTTGTATACATCAGTTTGGCTTTGAATATGTAATAAACCTACATTTAATCCCATTAATCAATGTTTTGGTCCTCACTGTGTAACCATATAGGTTACATTTTAAATGGAACATTTGGATGATATTAACTCCTTTATTTCTCAGGCATATAAAAGGTCCATCGTAGGGAAGTTTGGATATTTGGCTCTGAGGTCTGGCACTATCCATCAGGCCAGCAACTGGGGAGTGCATTTATGTGTGTTTGTGTTTTCTATTTTCTCTTTTTGATTTTACAAGGGAGTAAGCTACCTGGTCAACCTATTGATCCCACCTACATAATTGGCACAGTCATTGATGCTTTTGCCTCTAGCAGGATATAATAGCCCTCTTCTCTGTCAAAAGTATAGTCTACTGTACAAAAGCAGGGGGTGCACGAAAAAATGGAAGAAAGTATGGGCGCCTTGGCGCAAATATAGAGAAGCGGGTGCCCTCTTGGAGGATTAGTCAATTTGTAATGATCGAAGACACTTGTGTTTCCCCAATGTGTAATTCCCAAATAATGCCTGAAATGTTTCCCAGTGTGCTATTTGAACATGGTATTGTATTTTATGGTCTTACGAGCACTGTTAATAAAAAAATAATAATATTTTTTTAAAGTATAGTCTACATTTTTTTAGTAAGGCAAAATGTTGTGGTATATTTATAAAAAATGATTGGTGCCTACTCTTTTATACAATAGTTGGGATGTTCATTGGCGGTTGGAACACCATCTTCTATTTTTGTCTATTGATCTATACTTAAAGTTTTTTTTAAGTCTACCACAACAAGGCAGTTTAGGTTTGCTGGGGACAGTCAGCATATTTCTGGGAGTAGGTTAGATACAATTACATAGATGTGTGCTCCAATCCTGTACACATTATATTTTGAAAACGGATTATCTGCATCTGCATATTGAGAATATTGACACCTGACAGAGCTCCAAAACTGCCATCCATAAAATGATAAAAAAAGTCCATTAGCCTTAGAGGCTTTCCCAAAGAAGACCCAACTGCACAAAGCTGCAGCAAAGAGTGCCATAGCAGAAAGCTACACATGCAGTGCTTTTGATAGATGTGGGCATGGTGATTAGGGCAAAGCCAAACATTTTTTAACAGCACTCACATCGTCCCTGTTGGTGCTATTTCAGATTGTTTTGAAATCCAAGCATGAAAAGATTGCGACACTATGTGGTTGAGTTTTGAGCACAAATCAGGAGCCCAACAAGCAAGCAGACACACATGCTATTATTGACATGTTGCCAATACGTGACGGCTACAGACCACAAACACACATGCATATAGTCCATACATGATGACTCTAATGTATTGCCTGTGCTAGTGGATGTAGCAGCAGCCCCTCCATGGTTTCAATATGCCGGTACAGGATCAGAAGAAATGAGCATTACACATAGAGCACTGGAGGCGAGTCAGACTTTTAGGAGAGGGACAATAAGAAAGATACGAGTTAAAAAAAATATAGATATCTATAGTGGGTGAGTGAGGTTGTGAATGTGCGATGTGATCTTGGAACGTCCGATGCATATGAAGATTAGCGCTGTATACCAAATCCAGAGCTTCCAAGTTTGTGTAACATGTGGGGTAGCTCGGCTCCAAAAGGACTCATGAATGCAAGAATTGTGGTACTGCATGAAAAGCAGATGTAGTGGGGGCTCCTTCATTTCATTTAGCAGGTGGGACCCCATAGATGATATTACACAACTGGGTAAGGGACATGCTGAGTTTCTGGAAACAGATGTCTGAAAATATAATTAGCTGGGGTATGACCTTTCTCTGGCCTATACAAAATTTTAAAGACCTATTTCATGATCAACATCCCCATTTCTCAATTGTTGGCAGCATATTGGCATGAGAGTTTCCTTTAACTGTTCAGAGGACCACATGATCATTTGAGATTGTGCAGGGCTTGTCAGAGAAAATGTGTTTATATTCGCACACCACTACTGGGCTATCCTTGTGCTGAGAATAGGCTTCTTCACAATCAGTTACAAGGCGACTGACAAAGCTCATCTGGGTAAGTATCTTCCTGTCTTGTGTTGCCCTAAATTGGACTGAACATCAACTGAAAAATCAGATCACCAGTTTGCATCTAATCAGGCCATGTGAATGATGAAGGCCATGCCCATCATGATCTACTTGAATGTGCATCATCTCCCAGGGAGCATATGTAAGGTCAACCTTTTATTGTTAGCTCCTACAGTAGCGCAATATTGGACATAAATTGTGGAATGTACAAGGTACAGTAATAGGCCATTCTAAGGAATGACAAGAGATGGGCATGTCCTTTTAAACTGCAGTTTTGAAAAGTATTGAGGCCTTTCCTGTACCCAACTCTATGACTAGGTGGAAAGAATGTGAGCCAAAATGGTCCATTCTTTTTAGTTTTTCTTAGACCTATCAGCATTGAGATTGACCCCTGCTTGCTCCATGCAGGAATATACTTCAGCTACCATGTTATCATGCTCTTCTTGCTGAAAACCATGATGTAATCACTGTAGTTCAAACATTTTACAGGCCTGACAACCCTTCTTAAGTGCCCCTGAAGAATCTTTGAAACCAAGGACATAACGTTGGAAGAACAATGTTTCCTGCAAGGTGCAGCAGGCATGCAAATGTGTTCTGAACAATGTTGGTAGTGGAGGAAAGTGTTTGAGAAAAGGGTAAAAAGGGTACAAAGATACTGGTGTGGCACACTATTGGTAATTTGTAATGTATAGGGCACCTAAGCTAAACCTGGTGCTGGAATACTGAATGTAATTCCTGGTACTACGGAGGTTGACCGCGCCACATGGGGCTATGGTGAAGGCGACCATAAGAAAATGCTAGCCCTGACATTCTAGATTTTTTACCTATGGCTCACATATGGTGTATGGATGGCCTCAATGTCATAACTTGGGCACTGGCATATTGAAAGCAATGAATGTTACAAAGAAGCAACCATTTCATATTGGAGTAATTCTTGACAAAATGCTGGTCCTGACACAATTGAGGTAATTCCTGACACAAGCAGGAAACCTGATGTAGCTATTTAAAAAAAATGGTGTCAGTCCTGGGGAGTTTTCAGATTCATTGACTTTGCACATCAGGAAAGTTCTTAAGTAATAATGGCCATATTTATCAAAGTTTTGCATCACCCTTGTACCACACAAGTGCAGCATGCAGCACACATGGCAAGAGGAAACAACAAGGAGAAATTAAAACTTTTCTCCCCATTACGCCTGATCTGGGGAGACATGAGGTTTTGGTGCTGCCCCAGGTTTACGTTATTGTGTAAATCTGTGGCAGCATCAAAGTCCATGGGTGTTGTGTGGGAACACCCACCGCAATGCCCATAGAACGCCTCCTTGATGTAGAGTAAGGCAACGCAGTGCTTTGCAATGCTGTGCGCTACTCCATATCTATAAGGACATGCAAAGCCACGCAGGGTGACTTTATGTTACCTCATAGATTTAATTGAGAGGCCTGTGCCACCGGACTATCAAAAAAAGGACGCTCCAGTAGCGCATGCCTGGTGTAAATAAACCCCACAGTAACAAAGGCACAGAGCGAGGAGGAACAGACCCCTGCTAGAGTGATACAGACATGCTGCAAGGTGGTGGAAAAAAGAGAAGTGAGGTATAATCAGGATTACTCAGGCCTGATATATGGCAGCTCACATTTGGCAGACCAGTGCTTCTAATAAAAACGATGGGCCTCTCCAGCTATTTCATCATTATAAATTAAGCACTGCTCATAAGTGTCTAAATAACATTTAAATGTTTTTGTTATAAAGTTCAAGAGCACTGTTAATCCAAGCTAATTACACCCTAATTTCTATATTTTCAAATAGCAGAAAACATAGGTTGTGCTTTAAATTTGTTATTCATATTTGAACCATGTCTGCTAAGGTGGGTCAAGAACAGTGTATTTTGTGAAAAAAACGGACATTTAGAGAAGTGGGGGAAAGCTGTGTGTACGATAAAGAGCCTTTAGGCCCCAGTTTCTCGGGACATCTTTCCTTTCCAGTCTATTTATGGAACTGTGAAGGACGTGTACAGCACTACATCTCTCATGTAATGTATTTCTCTCAGGCATTCGTACACCCAGCATATGTACTAACCACACATGCACTGCGCAGTACTGCTCAATCCTTGTCTGCCTTTTACTACCACCAGCTTAGAGGTGGCAATTTCAAGTTGTGCAATGTTGTTCTGGAAGTAAAGGGCCTTGAAAGCAGTGTTTAATTTGAGCCAGTGGTTGTGCATGGGACCCAATTGTGCTAATTTTTTGGGACTGGCACATCGTTTTCATCATCAGACTTTCAATCAGAGCAAGAGAGAGAAAAAGACAAAGATGGAAAAAGTGGAAGAAAAAGAGTGCGGGATGGAAAAGTGTATCCCTGCCTTGAGTACCCAACTGTAGTGTTATCTGAATCCGTAATGCTGATTTTCTTTTTGTCATAGGCGAGCACAGATCAAGCGCTCTTGTGCCATGACATGGGCCCATTTCACAGACTGCACCCTTGTTAGAATGGGAGGGGCAACCAAAGCGCTACCCTCAGAGTGGTGGAAGGCTACCACCTTCACTAAGAGCTAAGTAGCAGGAGCACGGTGGTGGCAGCATAACATGTAGAGATCAGTAGTAGTGAACAGAACCTTTTTACCCTGTTTCACTGGAGTGAGGTCTACAGGTTCACTCACCTGTTTAAAAGTTCTGCTTCTGTGTGCTTAACACACTCTTGGTCTACATCAGGCAAGATGTGGAGTGCTGCACGGCGTAGGAGTAGTGGCTGTGTTGGATGTATGTTGTCTGGGAAGGGTACAGTCCAAGGGCAGAGCATTGTAGGTGTGGTTAGTACATGTGCTGGGTGTATTTGCGCCTGAGAGGAATACATTGGATGAGAGATGTACTACTATGCTGCGCATGAGCAGGGCAAGCACGTGCTGGGTGTATGTGTGCTAGCAAGAAGTACGATGAGTGAAGTGTTGTGCAGTGCGCACATGGAGATTGTGTTTGCCTAGTAGTGTGTGTAAATAAACACCCTGGTTAAAGATAGAAAAGGTTCAATGCCGAACAATGTGCACAGATTGAGTGTGTGTATTGGATGCATGTGTACATGTACGAGTACAATGAATAGAGGTAGCAATGTTGAACCCTAAGTGTGCTGTGAATTTACACAGAGTGAGTGTGCCTACAGTAGTACATTGTATGGAGGACTCTGAGTTCCACCTTGGGAAGCCCAGGCCTGCCCGATGAACTCATGAGGAAGAGAGGAATCCCCTAAAATAAATTTTTGTATTGCTGTATTCATGTGAGATGGGTGGGGACACACTGAAGGGAAAAGGAAGAGAGGGAAAGGAGCCTGATAAGCTAATCATGAAGGGCAAGGTTGGGGGTAAGAAATTAACCCTTTGATGCACATATAACTGTGGCTGACATCCAGCAGCGAACCCTGGGCACTCAAATCAATTGTATTGTTGGTTAATCCACTTCAGAGTCATGTCTGCAGTGACCAACATCCTTTAAAGGGAAAAGAAGAAACAAATGGGACACTTTAAATAAAAAAAAAAGAATCCCAACATAAAACTTCACAGACCCAGACTCTGAATCACATTGGTGTCTGGGAAGAGGACTAAAAGAA
The DNA here is from genome assembly GCF_964261635.1 of Lissotriton helveticus. Taxonomy (NCBI): domain Eukaryota; kingdom Metazoa; phylum Chordata; class Amphibia; order Caudata; family Salamandridae; genus Lissotriton; species Lissotriton helveticus. Next base: position 1,631,069,779 of record NC_136057.1, on the reverse strand, counting down.
GGGGCGTTCGAGTCTCCCAAAATGTGTCATCTGCCAAGCAGACCGAGGTTGCGAGATAACGGGAAGCTCTGCAAGACTTAGGCATGTGACCGGGACTGGGGGTCAAGACCTGCTAGTATCTGGTGGGTGTGGGGACATCACTCAGGGAACCAAGACCTCCTGCCCTGGAGAACCTGCCTTTTTAGCAAGACCAGTGTGCCCTGTGAGGAAGAGGATAGAGGTGGAGGAAGTGAAGTCCAGTGGGGAGCCCTAACATGAGGATTCCCAGTGCAGCTGTAAGGATTTGGCTGTGCACCGATCGGGCCATAGCCCATGCACAGAACTGTTTTCAGCAACCCTCATATGCTTTGGAGAGGGCTGTCATTAATTGAAACAAGCATTGAGCGCTGCATAGAGGATGCCAAGCCCACACGGTCTTGTTGATTTGACCCTGTATGCCAGATTGGGCCACCGGTAAAGGAGTTGTGTGACCAGCGTGCCAGGACTAGTGAATGTCAGACTGGCAACCCTGTATGTAAGGAGGAGCCACAGTGGTGTAGGCAATTGCATCTGAGGAGTCTATGTCGCTTCCGGAAGGTACTATGGCAACCCTGTGTGGCAGGACGGGCTGCTGGGACCTAATCGTCAAAGACTTCAGGCTGGCACTTGAGACTATAGTGAGGCTTTGACTGGTGAGTCTAGCTGGACTGAAGGATCTGCCCTGACTGGCCCCGTGGATGAGGAGGCCGATGCACCCTTGCAAGACTCCAGGAGGGAGCCAAAGGCCTGAATTCCCTCCGCCGGGGAGATCTTGACTCACCACAGCTCTGTAGGTTGGAAGCTGCACCGGTCGTTGGGGAGAGCAGCTGTGCCACTTCAGAGAGTGAGCCTGCACCCACCTGACACTGCCTTGTGTACAGCATGCAGCCCAACATCGGCGTTGCAGCACCACAGACATTTTTAACTAAAATCCTGAAGAGCCAAATGGAACTCTTGAGTATGGTCTAATAATTTAACAAAATAAGCACTGCTTGAAATTGTCTTGTGTTTTTAAAAGGTAGATTCAGCGCTTCAAAAAAAGGTATGCTACACTGCGGTGTGTGACACTCTCAGGCTGGGATGGGTCCAAGAGTGAGCCTCTCTGCACCTATCTGAGGCCAGTATGGGCACTCTCTCTAATATCTAGTTTTAGACCCCATAAAAGTAAGTAAGTCCCTTCATACTTCTTTTGGCCTGCTGCCAACATGGGAAAAGGAAAATGATTAGCAAGGCTATTGCCCTCGCTAAATGTACTACAATTGATAAAATGTTGGAGAGGGCTCTGGGTGTCATTACTGATGTCATTATGCTGACTGAGCACAGACTTTCACTCAATCAGAGACCCAGTGAGATAAATATGGGGGCTGCTACAGTGACGGAGTACAACAGGACTTTGATAACACTCCATCAATTATCCCCCCAGAGTTTGGAGCCATGAGTAATTTAAAGCAATCTCCAGTTGCCCCTGTGCTGAAAAGGAAAAGAAGAGGTGGTCGGGTGCGAGTCACAAGTGAATCAACCAATGAGCCCCGTACATGTTCGGGTAGGGCTGCTAGCAAGTTCTTATCGAGCTGCTGTATAAGGTTTACAACTGTTATTGAGATTGAGCGCCAACCAATTTTGGAGTGCCCTATCTCACCTGAAACCTGGCCCAATGGATCGAGCATTTTTCAAAAGTATATAATGGTGCAGGAAATCCTGATATATTAGACAGTAATGTCAAGGACAATTATAAATCGAATCCATCCCACTATTACTCTGATTTGTTGTTCACGTTAGATGAAGTGGAACGGGCACGCTCTAAAAGACGGGGAGGGAAGGCCCCTGGACCCGATGGGGTCCCCGTAGATCTTTTTAAATCAAATATTGCCCTTTGGGGGCACATCTTAGTACAGGTAATTACTGCCAGTTATAGTACCTCATTTCCTTCTACCTGGGTAGAATCCACTATTGTGCCTATCTTTAAAAAAGGGGATAGGCAGGACCCTGGATGTTATAGGCCTATTTCTGTGCTTGACGGTGTAACAAAAGTAATAGGTAGAATAATTCTGGAACGCTTGCAGGATTGGGCAGAGGAGAACTCTGTTCTGTCTGATCTGCAGTATGGATTTCGTGCTGGTCTTGGAACGATAGAGCAGGGGATAAATCTGGTAGGGAAATATACTAGGGCCAAACAGGGGAATTTATTCTTAGCATTTGTGGATCTCACAGCTGCATTTGACTGTGTGATTCACAGCAAACTTTGGTCTATTTTAGAAGATATGGGGTTGAGATTCAGATTATTTATTTTCTTAAGTGTTTTTATAATGACGCCAAATCACGCGTGCACTGTGGTCTGAAGGGGGAATGCTCTGCTACTTTCCCGATTAAGAGCGGAGTCAGGCAAGGAAGTGTCCTGGCTCCGTTTCTTTTTAACCTTTATATTAACGGCCTGGGGGATGCCCTCCTAAAAGATAACAAAGATTTTCCATACGTGGCAGGTCGCCCAATACCAGCGCTCCTATATGCGGATGACGCTGTGCTGATGTCCCGCACTCAGGTTGGCCTGCAGAGGGTCCTAGACAGCTTCTCTGTGTTTATGGAAAATCTTGGCCTGAGAGTAAACTCCTCTAAGACCTTTTTCATGCGTTGTGGCCGTGGAATTAAGAAATTTTACAAAGAAAGATATGCCCTCACTTGTTCTTTTGGCATCTGGTCTGGCTTTATCGGATATAATTTGTCTGAGGATAAAGTTTCCTAAAAATATGAGGACTGCCCTTGGTCTGTCAGGAGTAGCCCTGGCTCGGATTTTAAATGGAGTTCGGTGGGCTCTCTGAATTTCAGAAGACCAGTTCCAGTCTGTCAATTCAGGAAATGCATTCTTAAATAGGTTGATGATGAACGCCCTCGTGTCCGACCCCTCGATCCCCTCTGGAACCCCGAGGACGCGCAGGTTGTTGCGTCTCAGTCTATTCTCCATATCCTCCAGCTTCCACTGGATATCAACAACCTGCGCCGCCTGAGAGTCAACCTTAAGTGATGCAGAGGCAGCCTCTGATTCAGTTGCTACAATCCGCTCTTCCAGATTCGTGACTCTATCCCCCACATTAGCATGTGCTTTTGATAGCTTTCTGACAACAGTTTGTAACTTACGCATTGCCGATTGCGACTTCCTCGTGTCCTGTCTGGCTTCTTCTCTGTGCGTGAGCATTGTCTGGTAGATAACATCCAGAAGGCGGGGGTGAGGGGCCTCAGTCTCCTGGACACCCTGTAGTGGTGTAGTTGAGGAGTGATCCCAGCTCAAATCCCTATGTGCTTGGCTATGAGACTTAGCATTACCGTCTGGTCTTCTAGCTGTACTAGGAGGAGTTACGTCGGGGTCGCTATCCGTCTCTATATTACTTTCCTCTTGAGAAGAGCTCCTTTCATCGTCGGACCACTCTGCCTCTTCAGTCACTGAATAGAAGCATTCACTGCTATCCTTCTCCTTCTCTTGTTCACTTTCTGCTCCTTCTGCCAGAGTCACAACAGCCGGGGGAAGACATGGTGCATTGTCCTTTTCCTGTAGTCCAGTTCTTTTAAGGTTTCTTTACTTGTGTACAGAGTGACGTCAGTATCCATGTGTTCAGTAGCCGTCAAATCCTCCATATGTGGGGGTGTAGCTGAAACCCCAGTATTTACATCCCCGTTTGAAGCTTCCCCTGTTGCTCCCCCTGTTGCTCCCCCATCGCTTAATTGATGCTCCTGATCGAGTAGCTCTATAGGGGCTAATCCTGGAGTCAGCTGGATTGCGCATTCTCCTTCTCCTTCTCCTCCTCTCTCTCCCCTTGTATCGACTGAGACAGCATCGCTTTCTGTTACAGATACCACTGTAGATGTTTGTGTCGTGCTCATAGTGGCCACCATTAGAGCGGCATTAGTATCTGCATCAGACTCAAGTATCCCTTCCTTAGCCAGTATGATAGGGATTGTGGTTACTGTGTTTCTTGCATTTTGGCCACTCCGTGCAAAAAGCTCAGGGATTAACGTGGTCTGCTTTAATTTCGGTTTCAGCGCTGTTTGGCTGTCTGAATTAGGCTGATCATAAACCTCCGGCCGCTCTTGTGTCGCTCCAGCCACTTCCTTTCTTTGTACCGAGTTTGCAGGTCCCACGATCTCAGCTGGAGCGGCAGCAGCAGCTGCCGTATGAGAGGCAACCCGCGCAGCTTGAGCCTTTTTCCTCGCAGCTGCCGCTGCCGCCGCCTTGGTCACTGTGCCAGGGGTTACCTTCGGGGCCATTACTGGTCTCGAATATCCTCGGAGCAGCCCGTATCCACAGGGAGTGCTCCAGAGCCTCCGGAGCCTCCCCCTCTGCCGAGTCACAGAAGCCGACGGGAATCAGGAGACAGGCTCAGCAATCCGACCGCTCTTCCTCGCCCAGGAAACGAGCACCGCTGAAGCCAACCAGAGTACGCCCGTAATTACAGCTTTCAGCTGTTGACTCTTTCGGGCTGCCGCTGCTGCGGGGCTCGCTCTCATGCAGCTAAACGCACCACCCTGCATCAGAAGCCGAGTCGAGTCGGAGACCATAGGCTCTGTACCGGTAAGTGAGCAACCCTTAGTCTCGCTGCCATGCGATAGGGGTTCGGGGTATCCAGGGGTCTATTGCACCACCGCCACACATCGCTGCTCCGCGGCTCCTCTCACACCGCCGCCATCTTGCTCCTTCGTTCCAGTTTTACATTTTTCCAAAGCCAATAACCAGATTTTTGCCACGCAACGGTCGAGAGGCGCTGGAGACTCCGACAATTGATTAAGCCTATGCAGGAAAAACATATGCAGGTCTATCTGGTAAATCCAGCACAACTTAAAGTTGTGAGAGAGGGCAAAACCCAATTTTTTTCATCCGAGGTGAAGGCTAAGGAGTTTCTGGACTCATTGTAACTGGCCAATAGGGGGGAGTGGTGTATTAAATGAGCCTAGATAAAGATATCCGGTAGGCCAAACAAACAAATGTTAAAGTTTTTTTTTTTTTTCTCTTTTTCTCAGGGTGTTGTGTTTAATCTCCCTTAAGGGGGTAGGGAGCTAGGGGGGGAGGCTGGTATCTAGGGGTAGGATATATTTTGTTTAACGTATGATTTTGGTGATTCTTAGGTGCATCCACACGCCACACAGCTGCATCCATCCATCAACGTACAGACCTCGGTCTGAGTGCTTCAAGGGGGAAAGGGTGGGATGGAAGGGGGGGGGAAGGGAGCCCCAAGGGAGGGTCACGTACTCAAGGGTGGTGGAGGGAGGGTGGGGGCGGGGGAAGCAAGTGGGGGAAAAAAAAAAAGAAAACACTGAGAATTGACGCTATAGAAATCAGACTTGTAGGGCTTTATCTGTACGGAATGGTTACTGTTAACCACATCGATGCTATGCATTTTCCCGCTGTGTGCTGGAAACAACAAAAACACATGTTCCATGACGAGCTGGGCTCGTCATCAGCGTAGCAGGAGGCTACCTCATGACGAGCCCAGCTCGTCATTAGCGTGGAAGGGGTTAATAATCAAATCCCGGATTTAAAAAGAAGGAGATGTATAAAAACCGACAATGCTTAACCTTACTATCTACACGATCAATATAGGGGGGGCTGAATGATTGGCGAAAAAGAGCCAGACTCACTGAGTTTGTTAAATCTGAACCCATAGATATCCTATGTATGCAGGAAACGCATCTCTCATGGGCAAAAAGAAAGTTATTAAAATTTGGTGGTTTTGAGATGCTTTCATGTTCTACCCAGACTTCGACAATAAGAGGTGTGGTAATCTTGGGAAAAATAAATCTGGGAGGGGTCAAACGGGCCAAATCAGATCCAGCAGGGAGATGGGCTATAGCAGAGTTAGGGTGTGGGTTAACGGTCTGTGGAATATATGGATCAAACCATGATGATCCCACAGTATTCGAAGTAGTGGAAAAGTGAGCTGTCAAGCTGGCCCGCACCAATCCTGGTACGTGGTGATTTCAACATTTCAATTGACCTCTCCAGTAATGCTCCCTATAGGGGAAGGAAACCTAGAGTCTCAAGGGCACTCCTATCTATGATGACATCACATGGTCTGGTCGATATATGGAGTTCAAAACATCCTGATGACCCAGGCTTTACGTATTTTACCTGTCCCCATCAGAAGTACTGCAAACTTGACTATGCTCTAATCTCCTCAGGAGAGATTGGGAAAGTTAACATTAAAAAGCTCCCCAAAATCCTATTGGATCACAACCCGCTAATGATTAGCCATAACGGCTTAGGTCCAACTAGGAAAAGAAGATCTTGGACATTCAACCGTAAATTATTAGCTGATGTGGCATTTATAGAACATCTACGAAACTGGACACGCGAGTTTTTCGACGCAAATCAATACAGTGCCTCGAGAAACTCGGTCTGGGAGACATTTAAAGCAGCACTAAGAGGGGGAGTAATTAGCTACACAGCCCAGCTAAGGAAAAAACAACAGGATGACAAGAATAGACTTCTCGGTGACTTGGTTAAAGCAGAGGAACAGCACTGTCTGGCATTAACTCTGGGGAGGGAGAGTGCTCAGAGCCAAACTAAAATCTGCTTGATTAAAGCCGAGATACAGAAGCAACTGGCCGATAGGGCATCCATAGACTACTGGACCTATAGGAAGAAAATGTATGAGACAGGGGAGCAGGCCGGGAGGGCACTATCCTTAAGAATTAGGCAAGATAGTGTCAAGAATACCATAACCTGCATACAGGATGAGGGACGAGACTATACTGAGCCCGCAGATATTGTATCTATATTTGAAAAATTCTATGAGAATCTATATAGGGAAGATGCAAGGGATACTCCCACAGATGCCGTATGTAGGCATTACCCAGACTTAGGCCCCAAGCTAAATCAAGATGAAATGAAATGAAAAATTATATTTATATAGCGCGCACATACCCTAAGGCCTCGCAGCGCTTGAACTGAATAGTGTGGTGAGCAGATAGCAAGGTTAACACATTTTGGCGAACAGGTAAGTTTTTAATGTCTTCCTAAAGACCATCAGATTGCTGATTTCCCGCATATTTGACGGGAGCGAATTCCACATCTTAGCTGCTAAGTGTGAAAACGCCCGGCCTCCCCAGCGAGCCTTATTGACTTTAGTTGTCGTGGCAAGATGAAGGGCGCTGGAACGAAGGGTTCTCGATGGAACGTAAGGTACGACCCGAGGGCGCAGAATGGCTGGACCTGTTCGGTGAAAAGCTTTGTGCACAATGCACATAGCTTTAAAATGCATTCTGGCAGCTATTGGGAGCCAGTGGAGTTCTTTTAAAGCCTTCCTTGCTGATTGGCCACGGGGGATGCCAAACAAGAGTCGAGCAGCACAGTTCTGTGTAACTTGAAGTCTGTTGATCACTGCTGCCGGGGCACCCAAATATAATGCATTTCCATAATCCAAGCGGGAGAGTATCAAGGCCTGAACCATGATTCTCCTCGCCTGGAAAGGAAGCAATGGGAGAATCTTCCGGAGCATTCTCAACAGACCAATGCAGATGGAAGCAGTTTTAGTGGCCTGCACAGAAAAATCCAATGCTTTATCAAGCCAGACTCCGAGGCTTTTGATGTGGGGTTTCGGCAAGGGAGGAGCACCAAGACAGGCGGGCCAGATGGGAACCAGAATGGTCGGTGCGGGGTTGCCCAGTAGCATAATCTCCGTCTTCTCCCCGTTGAGTCTGAGACATGAGCAATGCATCCACTTGGCTACTGCCTCTAGACAGGGCCCTAAGGTGTTGGATGAACCCTCCGTGTGATCCAGGGAGACCACAAGTTGGGTATCATCCGCGTAGGTGATAATACGCACACCGAAGGGCTGTACTATCCCTGCCAGAGGACTCATGTAGACATTAAAGAGCGTGGGGCTCAGGGCCGAGCCCTGAGGAACCCCGCAGCTCAGAGGGTGTTTCGAGGATGCTACCTCGCCCTCAAACACCTGGAAGAAGCGCTCATCCAGGAAGGAGGTCAGCCATTTCAGGGCCGCGCCCGACACGCCCATGCCTTTTAAACGATGTAATAATGTGGCATGGTTAACCGTGTCGAACGCGGCACTGAGATCTAATAATATAATGGCTGCCTTCCCTCCCTGGTCCAGCACAGATCTTGTTTCTTCCGTTACTGCAAGTAAAGCAGTTTCGGTGCCATGTTGAGGGCGGAATCCCGTCTGGGAGGCACAAAGTAGGTCATTGGACTCCAGATACTCTACCAAGATGTTATTGATGTGCCTCTCCAGCAACTTACTCGTCCAAGGGAGAAGGGAGATGGGGCGGAAGTTAGCCAAGTTGTTCTGGTCTAATGAAGGTTTTTTAAGAAGGGCCCTGACCATTGCACATTTCCACTGGGCAGGGACCACGCTGGAAACAATGGACGAGTTTAGGACATCTAAGATAACAGGACATATTGCCTCGCTGACTTTAAGGAGGGTCTGAGGAGGTGCAGGATCATTGGGAGATCCTGAGGTGACTTTAGAAAAAATTTTCTTCAATGCAGTTGAGTCAAGAAGAGGGAACTCCTCGAGCGAGCTGTGGACTGGAACGTCCGCTTTAAGGTCAGCAGTAATGTCCCGCTTCTCTGTATCAGTAGGAAAGGAGGAATAGATGGCCAAAATTTTCTGAGAGAAAAAAGTTGCCAAATTATTGCATCGAGCTAGCGCCCCAGCAGAGGAGACGCACTCAGGGGGGGGAGAAATTAGTGACTTAGCTATTTTAAATATTTCTCTGGGTGAGTTAGCAGCTGACTTGATTTTAGAGTCATAAAATTGGATTTGTGCGCTTTTCATTTCACTCTTATATGATTTAATCGCAGCTCTATACTCGGATTTCTTAGATTGTGAGTATTCTCGCCTCCAGGCTCTCTCCAGCTTACGACACGATTGTTTCATGGATCTAAGGGTGGGGGAATACCATGGGGCCACTTTGCATCGTTTAATAGACTGTAGAGATTTTTTTGGGAGGACCTGGTCCAAAGTATCCGTGATCCAATTCTCATAGTTAGCCGTGGCTATACTAGGATTCATAGATTTGGACGGCACATGCTCATTAAGTGCCAATTCCCATTCAGCCAGAGGCAGTGAGGCCCATTTCCTGCCCCGGTGCTTGTTCTTATTTTGAGACCTAGGGGGAGTGTTAATAGGCCACGTAAAAGGTACTAAGTAATGATCAGTCCAAGGCAGAGGCCTAGGAGTTTCCACTGTTAGACCATCAAGATTACTAAAAATATGGTCTAGAAGATGGCCTTTAGTGTGCGTTGGATGGAAACCTTTTTGCGACAGATTAATGGCTTGGAGATTAAGTCGAAGATTGGTGGCTGTAGTATCCTGGGAGTCATCCAGGTGCAGGTTCAGGTCGCCTAGCAGTGTGAAATTTGCTGCCAGGAGCAACTGATTGGCAGCCGCATCTGTCAGCTCAGTAATAAAATTATTCAGCGGGCCCGGGGGTCGATAAACTAAAATGCCCGAAAAGGTGGATGTTGGGGAGAACTCCAGAGTAAAGTACAAACTTTCACATGCTCGCATGGCCGGAATGGAGATGCGGCAACGGAAGATGTCTCTGTAAATGATGGCCAGCCCTCCACCTCTGTGTATCTTACGATCTAGTCGTTTTAGGGTGTAACCATGGGGAATGGCCCATACTACGGTGGGATCCATTTCCAACTGGAGCCATGTCTCTGTTAAAAAAAGGGCATCAGGGTTGAGTTCCTCAATCTTATTTGGAAAAAAATGGGGCCCCTGCCTAATAGGATGAACCCTGGCAAGGTAAATTTGTTTTTTAGAAAGGAAAGTGCACACCGGGTTTAGTATATTATTAATCTGAGAGTAATTTAGACATGTGTTTTACAATAAATCATTCTTCACTCATATAATTATAGTTGATATCATTTTTTTTGTTTTATTTTAAGAATATTATCAGTTCCTGTTTTTTTACGTTTTTTTTCCCTTTTATACTTTTGCACATATAGTTCCTCAATCAACATGGCTAATTCGGTACAGTGTCTAGGTAATGATCTGCAGTTAAGAAGATACATTTTCCGATCATGTCCAAGAGGATGTATTGGAGTGCTCGAAGCGGATGCAACCCAGTTGCAGCTTTTACAATGAGCCTTAGGATTGGTCGGAATAACAGAATGCAGGCATGAGGGGCTGATACTAGGGCGTACATTCAGCAGAGAGGAAGCGCTATACGTAATGAAAGGGCAAGCCTCGAGGGCGATATAACCATGGAAGAAATATCAGAAGCATTGTCTCAGCTAGCCGCAGGTAAAGCTGCTGGTTCTGACAACATACCTTTAGAGATCTATAAATGCTTGAAGACTGAGATAACACCATATCTATTAGACCTTTTTAATGGAATTATATGTACTGGTATAATACCAGAAACATGGAGATATACCAACATCATGGTATTCCATAAAAAAGGTAAGCCAAAAGAAAGTACTGGCTCCTATAGACCAATCTCTCTTATAAATTCCGATAACAAATTATATGCCAAAATCATAGCCACAAGGCTGGGGAGGGTCATTGGTGGCCTCGTCTCCCCTTGGCAGCATGGGTTCATCCCTGGTCGTGGCACAACGGACCATGTGAGAAGAGCTATATCTATATTTGAGGCCCATGCTGGGGGGGAGGGGGTCGCCATGATCCTCCTCGATGCCGAGAAGGCATTTGATCGTGTTAGATGGCAGTATCTCTGGGATGTACTGCAGGGGAGAGGTTTTGGTCCAAAAATATTGATAGCTATTAGGGCCATGTACCGCGACCCGATGGCTTGCGTACAGATGATGGGTCTGAGTTCGGCTGGGATCATCATAGAAAGGGGCACCCGCCAGGGGTGTCCCTGTTCACCAATTTTATTTGCCCTGTACATAGATCCATTGATTAGGCAGATATTGGTGAGCAATAGTATAAAACCAGTTATAACCAATGGGTTTGAGAGCAAAATCCTCGCATACGCTGACGACTTAGCAGTTTTAACACCGGATCCGGTAGAGACTATGCGAATATTAGTAGAGATTACCAAACAATTCGGATATTGGTCTGGATACAGGTTAAATGAGGAAAAAACACAGGTGATCTGCTCAAAGAACATAATAAAAATAGATCAACGGTATGTCGATTCTGCTACATATCTAGGGGTTATTATTAGAGCAGAGACTGGGCTAATTATACAGGATAATTTCAACCCACTCCTTAAAAAAATAGAAACAGACCTAAAACGCATGGATGCATTACATTTATCTATCATTGGCAGAACAAATGTTCTGAAAATGACAATGCTCCCCAAACTTTTGTATCTATATAGATCTATACCATTCTTGATTGAGGAACAAATATTAAAAAAAACTGAATCCATTTTTAACAGCTTCCTGTGGCAATATGGCAGGATTAGAAGAGCAGCTAAATATATGTCTCTTCCCCAGGAACTAGGAGGTCTGGGTGCCCCAAATATAAGATTCTACCACTGGGCATGCTTAATAACCCAGATGTCTATTTTATTCCAAGGTGCTGGGTGGAAGAGTCATATTAGGGATCCAGCCTCTAATTCGTATATTCCTCCCTCAATATATGTGCTTCTTATGGGGCAGGAAGCCGTGGGTGCCCTATTGAGAAAAAATTGTCGCAGATTTTTTAAGAAAACCAGGCTCAAGATTATATTGGGAGCATGGGATGTATGGAAAAGAATAGTAATTAGGAACTAATATTTAGACAAAGGACAGCGTGGGCTCGCTATATTGATGATATTTTTTTCATCTGGACCTCAGAAACAGAACCACTATCCACCTTTGTATCATGGCTGAACTTATGTGATAAAAACATGCACTTCACTGTTACATCCAGCCAGAAACATGTTGAGTTCCTAGACATCAATATCATCAGTAAGAACAACCATCTTAGTGTAGACCTATATGTGAAACCAACCGCCCGCAACACATTACTAGACTACACTAGCTACCATCCTAAAATTCAGAAATCCAGTATCCCCTTCAGTCAGTTCCTTCGGGTTCGAAGGAATTGCTCTTCTGTTGCAGATTTTGACATAAGAGCAACCGATATGAAGCACAAATTCATATCTCGCGGATACCCAAAACGCCTAGTACGTGACTCGTACAAAAGAGCAAGATTCTTTGACAGACAGCACCTATTAACACCCCAAATCAAAGAACCACAATCGAGAATGGTCTTTGTGACCAGGCATTCCACTATGAATGCGAAGCTTCAACATATCATATTTTCAAATTGGCACATCCTCAATGCAACAAAACCCAAAGAAAACCAACTCGCTAAGCCTATGTTTGCATATAGGAAAAATAAAAACCTAAAAGATCTGGTAGTAAGATCAAGAATAGAACCCAGCAGAAAAGTCCTAACGCAGAGCACTCTTACTGACTTGAGACCAGTGATAGGCAACTACAAGTGCCTTGACTGTGCTGCCTGTCAATTTGCAATTGAAACAAAAGAACTGAATTTCAACAACAACATCATTCGTTCCCAAACTCTAACCAATTGCAAAACCACCAATGTGGTGTATCTCCTACTTTGCCCATGCAACAAGGGTTACGTGGGTGAAACAGCAAGGATGATGTCCACACGTCTATCAGAACATAGATCAGCTATCCGTACAGGTAGACAAATAGCCCCCCTAGTCAAACATTACCAGGAGGCCAAACACAATCCCAACGATATTCGTTGGTTCATTCTGGAAAAAATCCACAAATCGGCCGGTACACTCAGCACACAGGTGCGCAAATGTCGGGAAGTGTATTGGATTTTTACCTTGGACACCTATACAAAGGGCATGAACAACGAAATACCATGGGATCAAGTACTGAAATACAACCATGGGTAAAATCAGGCCCCTACATTACACTAGTTCGATTACTCTCTCGACTGTCAACCCTACCAAGATACTTTGTGCCCCCATTTATTATTGGTTAAAATCAGGCTCCTATATTTTACCATTCCGATCACTCTCTTGACTGTCAACCCTACCAAGACACTTTGTGCCCCTACTCATTATTTTCCAATATAAAATCTAGCTCCATCCCCTACTAATTTGAACAATCTAATAAGAATTTCATTAGCCACTTAACAACGAAGAGTTCATCTCTCTCTTCCAATATGTCTGCCAACTTTCAGCCGTGATACAGAATAGTATCGCGCATAGTCCATTTTCGACTATCATGCCAAAGTAAGCACGCAAGCGCAATGGCCACACTCCGTAACCTCCTCGGCTTAAATACACCCGGCGCTACTTAGCTTTTTTATCACAGGCTCCTTTGATACCTTTGAATCATTGAAGCACGAAGGATTTGCTTCACCCTTGCAACATGTCCGCCAGTACTCAACACTGGTGTAGGACGCCACCATGCACAGTCCGTCTTCCACCTTTATGCTAATCTAAATACGCACACGCATTGGCTACTCACAGTGACCCCTTTTGTTTAAATACATCCGGTGCAATTCAGTCCGTTCCAGACCCTGGCTCCACGTATACACACGCCGGCAGGACCCCCCTATTGGAAGGCGACCGAGATACAACTATAAGGTAAGCACCGGCCCGCATAGATTGACGCTCCATTTATTAGCGTCCATGCACGCCTCCTAAGACACAGCCTAACAACTACCTTTGGCTCTGTGTCTCCCTTCTAGCCACTCAGAGTGTCTCCGAACCGCCATCAACATGACGGAATCCGTCAGCTAAACGCCCAGAATCTCACAGATCCCCAATATATAACCAGTGGACACAATCAAAAGGTAACGAGCTAGAAATGCAAACCCGTCCTCTAGCAGTACAGTATAATGATATGCTGGAACAACCACTCTAAAACCTAATCTTGTTTATGCCCCCTCTGACACACAGTCTGTCAGCGCGACAAGAACCGTCCACAGATCCCCGCCTAGAGAACCCCTGAGATCAACTAGCAGGTACTTAATTGGTTCTTAATATCATGACTATTGGCAGCCACATTAGAACACCATCACTAACCGTCTACCATGAATGCATCCTATCGTACAGGTTATCTTCAGATCATTTCCTGGAAACCAGCAGTACGTAGCTTCCCAACAATATAGGAGAAATCCACAGGTAATAATCCTGCTTTGTTCCATCATTGGTTCCCATGACACTAGTATGACCTATATAACCTCTCCGCATGTCATCTTTATTCAACAGCTTAATAGGCGAAGCCCACTTCTAAATAGCAGAACACCTGGAAAGAGAAAAACAGAAATTAACTAATATAATGCATTAAAGGTACTCATCCATTTTGTAACCCTCCTGTTTAGTCTCTGAATCCTCACCCCTTGGGTCACTTGTATTTATGCACTCAATATTATGTCACCATTCAGCGCCCACGTCCTCGAGACAGACTACCCGCCATCTCAGATTACTCTTTCCTTCTCCTACCTGTGAGAATCAACACCATCTATACGTCCAGGTATAACTATGACTTTCCACATGCCCCGGAACTCATCTGTTCTTTCTTTCTCTCCCCCATCTTGCAGCTTTTTTTCTATATCCTTTATCATCCTTTTTTCTCCTTTATAACTTCTTTTTTCCCCCCTCTCACCTCATGATTTTTTAACCTTTCTTGTATATCCTCTATCACCTCCTTTTCATCTCATTTCTGACTCTTCCCCTCTCTTACATTTCTAACCCTTCACTAGTTCTTCTTTCAACCTGCATGACATCACCACCTTTTTAAAAAAATCTTTTTTGCAGTTAGCAGTTATATCTCAAAGTGTTGTATAGACTATCACCCTATAAGCCCTTCTCTACCCCACTGGCCTTATCCTTCATAATGTTACGTAGCAAATGTTACATGTATAGTAAGGTCTTTTTCACAAATGTATCAGCCTAAAATGGGTAACAAACTGTATATAACTGTAAATATTAGGACAGGTTCAAGCACTTTTAGGACACTCATGTCATGTTTTGTATCACTGTATAAATGTATCACAACAAGTCTCTCTGTTTTTTAATATGTATATATTTAGGACATTTCACGGACATTGACAAGCACTGCTATTGTTTATATCTTTCTACATGCATAGGTCTATTTGGATACTCACATGGCTCCCTGATGAAGGCCCTCAGCCGAAACGCGCGTAGATGACATATCTAGCCATGTTTTTATGTACAAATGTGCCAAAACAAGCTTCCGCACAGATCTCAAGTTAATATCAATTATCTTGAAATATGTATAGGATACAATAATATGTGTATATATATGTAGATCAAAAGTCACATGTATAATGGAGGCATGCACATAATAACTATTTGTAATTAAATAACAATGTTTTTTATTATATTGAAGATTGAATAAAATAAAAGCCATAATTTTGTACCATGCATTTTGTTCATTTATAGTTTTTGCTGTCACTAGTCCGTTTTTGTCCTTTGTCTAAATATTAGTTCCTAATTACTTTTCTTCCAAATACCATACCCATCCCGAATTAGGAACTCTAGTCGGGGATACCCCTTCCTTCTTACATATATGTATGGAAAAGAATTCAGAAACATATGCAGATTCCCAGAATCAATAGATATTCACCTTTATGGAAATCAAATTTCTTTCCGAACCTTAGTGTGGATGGGGCATGGAAATGTTGGGAGCAACACAGCATTCAGACGATAGGTGATATTATGTGCAATGGTAAATTGATGTCATTTGAAGCTATTCAACGGAAATACGATCTATCTATAGACCATAGTTTTAAGTATATCCAAATTGCACGAACATTTAGAGCAGATATAACTACCGCTTACTCTCTCGCTCCTAGCCCCATCCTTGATTATCTAGTGAACGATGGCGGCAGGATAAGGGTAGCTTATCAGGAGCTGCTGTTTAGGCTACCCAATGATCTTGAGAAGCATGAGACAGCCTGGGCAATCAAATTACAGGACCCAGATGCAGATCTTGATAAAGCTCTATCCCTAGATAAGCAGGTTCTTAGGTCCTCTAATCTGAAGGCTCAACACTTCATGACTCTCTTCAATCTATACTATACTCCCGCTAAGCTGCATGATTGGGGGATGAGGGAAGATAGTAAATGTCCTAGATGCCAACAAGATTCGGCTGATTTGGTTCATATGTTTTCTCGCTGTGATAAACTGGCCACGATTAAAACTGAGATCGAGAAATTTCTGGAGGGGCTGCTAGGCTTGAAGATCAGCCTATCCCCAACAGTTATGATACTCGGGGTTGATGGCAAATTAGGGTTGAGTACAAGGAGAGAGGTAGAGGCTCTAATCTTTATAGCAGCAGCCGTTTTACGAATTTTGATATCAGCTGCTTGGAAGGACTCCTCTCCCCCCACTTTCTCAATGTGGCTGGCCAGATTCCTTACTATACATAATATAGAATCCTCTCTGTATTCTTATAAAGGTAAAAAAATGCGGGACTTCGGCCTCGAAATGTGGGCACCAGTGAAGTTATGGAGGGAGGGCACATCTGCCAACGGTGCTTTTATGTAATTTATCATCATTCAGTATGAATTCTGTCAACCTCTTTAGACAAGTGTATATATGTATATAGCTATAAATCTATTTTTTTTATTTTTTTATACGGATTGATTGTCTTACACATTTTCTGCAGATCTAGGCAATAATAATATCAAATCTAAATACTGTATTGATGTATTAATGGGATGATTTAGTATATCAAACTTTGTGATTTTTTTTTCTTTGATGTATCATATCTGTATCTTTGATATCTGTTTTATATTATGCCAATTCTCAATATTAAAAAAAAATAATAATAATTTTGCAGGACAGTAGATTGGGGCAACTAAGAGGTTCTCTTATTTGGGAATCCTTTTTGCCCATAATGACACTTGGGTACAGGCAGTTACAGCTAAGAAGTTGGTACTCCTAATAACAACATCTGCCCTGATCACCTTTGCTAGAAAACTGGGAAAAAGGCCACCAGAAGAGCTTATTAAGCTCTATGAGGCAAGGTGTGTTTCATCTACGGCATACGGGGCAGGAATCTGGGTGTTTGCTGACCTGCTCCCAATCCAACGTATACAAAATTCTTATTAAGATATATTTTATCACTCCCGAATAGTACCTCATCCTGCATATGTCATGCAGAGTTGGGACTACCCTTTGTTTCTGATTTAATAAAGCTTGAACCTGTACTTCTCTGGCACAGAATATGGACCAAAGAAGAGGCAAAATTGAACAGGGACATCTTATCAGATGCCTTAAAATTGGAAGGGGTTTTGAAAATTCCATGGATAAAATATGTCAAAATGTTTTTTAAAAGACCTTGGGCATCTTGAATATTTCACCAACCCTTTCTTTATTCAGCAAATATCAAGGAAGGAATTGAGAAAGGAGGGTCTACTTTTGTTGGATTCTATTCGAATGTCATCAGAGATATTGAAACCTACTGTACTCCACAATCAATTGATTTTAACTACTTTTAACATCCAACCCTATTTAACTTTTGTACCTGGAGTTTACGATAGATTTCATTGACAAGATTTAGGTTGGAGATATTTCACAGACTAGTCACTCTGCCTAAAAAGAACGACTGGTCCTCTAACTTCCAACTATGCCCCTGTGATAATAGGTCTAACCAATCTACGATCCACGTCATACTGTTTTGTAAATGGTATACCTTTTTAAGGAGACTCTACCTGGTACCGGTTTTAAAAATGATTGGGCTTCGACAATGCAGACCCATCCTACTTGTATTACAACAGCTTGAAGATGTACACAGCACATTTAAAATAGTGACCTACTTAAAGAAAGTCTTGAGACAGAGGAATTCTAGGACTATTTAGAGCTTTATTCTGGATATAATATAGGTGAATTTAACAATATTTTAACTTTATAATGTACTAGGTACCTTGTCTATATAAAATCATCAAGATGATATTCTTTATGTTTTTAGACTACGTATAGATACTTTTTATCATCATAGATTATGAATTGATGTATTTCTTAACCTGACACGATAAGTAAATTTTTCTTTTTTTTTTAAATTTAAATTATGTAATGATGTATTTTATTCTCTGTGTGCTTTTATGATTGTTTTATGAAGCAACCGAATAAAGCTTTATTGACTTGACTCACCTGAAACCTGGCTTGAAGCTACAAATCAACCTCAGACTTTTGCTCACCCGATACAAGAGTCATCATTATTTATGAGCCCTATAGCTAGCTTATATCTTAAGTCCTTGCTCATTGGTTGTTCTTCTGCTAGCTTGGATGAAAACCTAGGCAAAAAGTTATTTACCACCAAAGCCTAGGGCTGATAACGGAGGAGTAAATATGTCCCCGGGACCGGATATAATGAAAGATCAACACACGCAGGGGTGCAGTGGCTCACAGCTATTACCAAGCATAGTGCAATCCCCACCTATTACTTTTAGCAACAGTGAAGCTTGTAGATGGGGCAACCAAAGCTACATGGACAGAGTGCCAAATATAAATGAAATAGATCTTTCACCAGCTGTTACCTATTTGTACTAGTTTGGTTGGTGTCCCTGCTCTTCATAAGGATGTGGACAAAACCCTTGGCGATCTTTCCAACAAAGTTTTACATTGACTGGCTAACCACCTGGGTTTTCTGCAAGATAATAGTAACAATATCCTCATGGTAAGAAAGGTGGACTGGATTGGACATTCCAAAAAAATACATCCTGGGAGACAGTATCACTGTCAATTTTTGCAATACTGCTTTTGTAAGAAGCCTAGGGGAATACTTACAATAGAAGGGTGGAGCGCTGCGTTAAGCTAATATTGCTAAAGCCGTGCTCCACCATTCTGAAAACTCGGGTATGTACCGTTTTTACAATGATACAGTGCACCCCTGGGTTTTCCCTAGTGATGGTGTTAAATTCAACTGCCTTGCACCCTCACAGGCACCCTTACACCATAGTGTAAGGGTACCTGCATTGAGGGAATGATTGTTTATGTGCAGTAAGCTGTCCATTCCTGCACATAAACATTCACTAATGATGATGTGTAACTCCTACATGTGCTGCATTGTGCAGCACATATATAAGTTGCAAATCGTAAGTTGTTAATGATTGTTTATGTGCAGGAAGATACACCTTCCTGCACATAAACAATAATTCATGGCAATTTGCTGTTTCTATGTGTGCTGCACAATGCAGCACACATAGAAACAGAAAAAACAAGAAGAAATGAATCATTACTCCACATTTCGCCATGTTAAGACCAGGATAATTTTGGTCTTAATTTTGGCGCTGCCAAATATTTACACAATGCTTATAAATAGGGGTCAGCGCCAAAATAAGTGAGTGTTGCGACGGAATGCCCATCGCATTTCCCATTGCCTGTCGCTTTCACCCTACTTGTTGCGTGAAAGGGGGCCTAAGTTACAAGACATCGTTCAGCTACGTTAAGTGGCTTAATTCCGCCTTGAATATAAGGCGAAGGGTTTATCGCCACAGTAATGTCACAAAAAAGTGATAAATAAGGTGTATGTGTAGACTAATGTTTAAACATTTATACATCTAACAAGAAATTATATTCATGTTGGTGTTTGAAATAACATTCTTCAGTAACCATTGCCATTAATCATGCATTAAGGAACTGCATTTGGTTATGTGTGTAGAAATGTGCATGTTTTGTAACCCTGTGCACTGTTAAGATGGCATATGTTTGGGCCTTGAGAACTGTTTCAGTACAAGCTCATGTTTAAAGTCTAACATGTCATCCGTATTTAACCCATTAATTTGGAATGTATTTGCATGTATTTTGTTTCTACTGCAGGTGCAGATAAAGCCTTTTTAGCTAGAAAAGAAAGGTTTTGTTTTTCGTTAGACAGTAAGGTATGAGACTATGGATCTTGGCGAGGAAAATCATGGTTACGAGTAAGGAGGCAAGCTCTTATGGAGAAGTATGGCCAAGGACGAACGAAGTAGCAACATATCGATGTGGGAAAGGAAGGTGCCAGTAACCAATTTGTGATGGAATTGAGGAAAGTTACTGAAGGAACATGTGACTTACCTTGAGTGCAACTAATGTATTATGCTGTAACGTGGTGAGGGTCTGAGAGACATCTTAGGACTTTATGAGGTACAGACCTCTATTTCTTATTTCAGTGACTTCATGCTACTTGACCCTTATCTGGAGATTCTTCTACTGAAGAATCTGACAGCTGACACCTTTTTATGTTTCATTCTTACTCAATGCTTCCTAGTATAAGGCTATCCCTTTTAAGGTAGTATAGGGAGGGATAGCTTCCTCATGCTTACCTTGGAGAATCATTTGATGCAATTTAATGCTCAATTCATTTTCCTGATTACTTGCATCAACATCATTGAACTTGTTGTATGCTTTCCGTTATATAGGATATATCTCTTTAGGAGATTTGGACTTATCCTATTTATTCTGTCTTTCTATATGATAATGCTGAGGTTGATTTATATAAATCTGCTTCAGAATTTATAATTAAACCATACTAATCTCAGATCCAATTGTTGAGTGAATTATTGCGTGACTATGTTGTTTGCATTGTAGTGAAATTTAATTTGTGATTGTTTTCTCCCTCTTACCTCTCAAGCACCTAAAAAGACCCTCTTGTTGAGTTGAGATGTTGAGTGGCCCCAAGCTCTTTCAGTTGGTAGCTGAGTAGGATGGTTTGCTCTTGAAGTAGATGAAGATAGAATTTAACCTAGAACAGTCTAGACCCAAACTCAGTGGCCTTGTTCCAGAGTTCAGGATTGAGACGTGGAGAAATAGGTGGAGGTCCAGTGGTGTACACTGAAACAGAGGGTGTAGGAGTGAGAATTATTAGGGTAGTGTGCATGAGGACTATGCTTACCTTGCTTTGAAATAGTAATTGTGTGATGTCTGGTGGAGATGTTGTGACAATTGTGTGAATGTGGTGTTAAGTTGTTGAAGCTGAAGTTGTTGTTGAAGTTGTTATTGGATCCAACGTGACCTAAGATCCCAGGATATTGAATAAAGGTGCACAAGACACTGTGTTGTAAATGTTTGCTAAAGTTTTTGTGGGGTTTGTTGTGAGACATTGTTGATGGGCCAATTGAGATAGGGAATTTTTGCGCAGGAGGGAAACTATACTGATCTAAGTGATTTCCCGCTGGTCGAGGTTTCATTTGTGAATATTTGTGTTATTTGGGTGATTGAATTTTGTTGATTGTTTTGGAGGAGCAGACAATTGTTGTTTGTTGTTTTTTCGTATGACTAGTGTGAACGAGAGAGAGTGTTGGGAGTTGTGTGTGAAGGAGGGTGAATTGCTGCAAGGAGTGAGAGTGACATCAGAGTGTACTGCACTGAGATAGGTCAGTTGCACTGGGCTAGTTTGGTTGGTGTAACATGGCTGGTTTTGGTGGTGCTTCTCACTTGGTGACGCACTGCTATTGGTGGTCATATTGTTACTGTACTTGAAATTATTACATTTGGAATTGATTTGAAATTATACAGATAAAAGCCATGAAAATTAGATGCATTAGAGCAATACGGGATGTAATAAGAGGAGATGTGGATGTACCTACGATAGTGAATGAAGAGTCGCCACAAGAAGATACACCAGCTCATTATATGGTGATGAATGTAGGGATTCACACTATTATTTGGCTTAGAAATTGGCACAAGATCACAGAGAAGGAAGCTGCACTAGCATTTCCATGCTATAGTACATTCAATTGGGGAATAATTGTCAATTTGAGAGGAATATTGTTTGCAATGAAACCATTAACTTACCTGGACCTACACAGTTTGAAGTGCTTATTGCATGGCTTCTGGCAGCCCATGCAAAACAAAAAAACATATATCAAGGTAGAATGAAGATACCGCTGCATACATATGAAGATGTGAGATAGGATAAACAACAAAGGAGATGGAGTGTTGATATGATCGGGGAAGCAAGATTATACCCTACTATAACGAGTGAAGAAAGTGATGGTGGAAGAGAAAGAAAGAGAAAAATAATAATAATGTGGGAAATGGGCTTGAAGACACTGATAGTGATGCTTACACCAGCCTTTTGGATGGACTGTTAGCAGAACATCAACCCCCCTAACTCTGATGAATGCAAATTCACCTTGTGCAGCAAGTGCAGATCCCTCTGCAGTCCAGAATGGATTTGGACCTATAAGGTCCTTTCCTGGATACCTGGATTGCCATATATGGACTTACCTGGATGGGAAACACTACCAAACACTTCCAAACATACTTAACAGCATGCTGCGAGAAAGTACTACCCCAAAAAGAACATCTGATGGCAAACATATATTTGATGTTCAATATTTAGAGCAGTGGCTGAAATGAACAATAATAATTCAAACAAAAGAGTACAGAGACAAGCCATGGAACTATAAAGTCGGCTACAAAGGTAGATTTTATTAATGTGGTCAAATTAAAAAATGGAAATACATGAAATGATAAGTGGGAGTTTAAAGCTCAATTGAATAGATACTTATCAACAAAGCAAATTGCTATTCATGAGTAAAGATGCCACTAGAAGAGCGAAACAGGCTCAAGAGAAATTATCTGACTTGGCTAAAAGATATGATGTTGACATAGAACAAACAAAGGCTATACTGAAGAACCACAGACTTGCATTCAGGGCATAGAAAAACCCTGATTACCAGAGTTGAAGACACAAATCTGAAAATTAATTTTGTGCATTCGGATCTGGAGCACATTAGACAAATAGGAAGAAAGATGGGACGAAAGAAATGTTCAAAAATAACAATGGGAGAACCTCCTCCCTAGCAGGAAAAGGGAGCAGGTGTCCAAGCTTTTCCTTTGCGAGAAGTATCATGCATGTGCCTTGGAGTAGAGGTGATCTTGCGGCTTTCACAAATGATTTATTGAGGTTTAGAGAGAAGCCTGTAGAGCCATAAAAATATGTTGGTTGATTTGTGAAAATTTCAAAGGTGTTGTGGATTGATTTGAATACACTGTTCAAGATTATACTCCTTTGTGATTTGTGATTGTTCATGTAAAATAGCTACAGAATGGCCTGAAGATGAGCCTGAGAGAGATCTGGTGACACATGGGCCGTCACCTATAGTGATGAAGAAATATGAACAGGTGATTACTTGGTTGAAGGCTAGAGTGCCCCCGCAGGATGGTGATTGGGTAAAGATTGACAGGACGATTCAATAACCTAAGGGGACGATTTCTGCATTTTACGAAAGGGTGTTGAAGGCTTTCAAACAGTATAGTGGGATTGACACCCTTGAGCCCAAGGATATGGGACAGTAGTTTGTGTTCAGATTTGTGTATGGGTTGAGGCCTGAAATTATTATGATGATTCAACAACATTTGATTTGTTGGCAGAATGAAGGCTGCTCAAAAGTAGGCCTGGGAGGTATATTTCGTTCTGCTTGCGGAATTTGCGGAATTTGGGTAATTTCGCGTTCCACGTAGAACGCGGAATAGCAAAAAATTCCATGATCCGTGGCTTCGCGGAATTTTTTGCTTGTTCGTGCTTTTCAAAATGCGTGTTTGCAAGATATTTCTCCCTGAGCACACAACAGCGTTACCAAACATGAAAAAAGGATCGCGAACATGCGGTACAAGCAATTACGCATGTTCGCGGAACTTTCGCGTGCTTGCAGAGATTTTTTACCGTTTTGTGGAGCTTTGTGTAGCGCGACTACGCAAATTTCACCCACCCCTACTCAAAAGGAGGTCAAGTTCAGCCTTATGTAGTGAATACTGTCCCAATGCAGGTATTCTACCAATCAGGGGCTCCAGTGCACAAGGTGAAGGATTTCAGGGGCTTGGAAGAGGACGAGGTGCCCCTATAGATGCAAAGACTGTAAGTGATGTTGCCACATTAAAGAGATCCTATCAATGCCACTATTGTGCCAAATTGAGACATTGGAAGCACAAATATACAGCCCCTGAATGCACGCAGACTGAAGTCTCTGACTTTAGTCCGTCCCCAAAGTTCTGTAATGCAAGCACCACAACCCCCGAATGCCACAGCAAGCTGTAAATAACATTGGATGTAATTAGAACACAGACAAGAGTGGGCATCAGAATATGTATCATGGTAATAATCCATTCCAACAGAACCCCATGTTTGGGAATCCTTATGGATATGGTTCAGATCAGTCCTTATGACGGTGCCTGAGGGGGTAGGAAGACTGGACATTGGCGCAGTCTTAGAGGTAGACCAGAGTGGACCATACATTGATGCTGATGGAGATGGCCCCAATGTCACTTTCTTGAACGACACTAGTGCTACTCGCTCTGCTGTGAGAACAGCAGAGGTTCCAAGCCTATCCCTCTCAGGATAAACAGATTTTCAAACCCCCTGTCTTAAGAAGTGCCTGTGAAGATAGGGACATTTGAAGATCATCATCAAGTTGTGGTTGTGATTCTAGTCCTGTGTGTCTGTTAGGATGTGATCTGTTGAGGAAGTTAAATTGCAGTCTATTGCACACCAAAGGGTACTGTACTAAAGACAAATGATTAGGACATAGCCTTCAAACTGGCAAATCAAAATGTGCATGTCTCATTGTTCCCCATGTTGACAGTAAAAGACTTATCGTTGGATCTCGCCACAAGAACGTCACTGTTGACGATGTTCTGGTGGCGATATCTCCTTCTCCATATTTATGAAGTGGCGTTAAGCCACTTGACATGGCTTAGTACCGCCTTGTAAATAAGGCCTCTTTTCACTCTTCGCTTAGTGTGAAAGATGCATGCAATGGTTGTTGAAGTGGGCGTTCGGCTGTAACACCCATTGCTTTTGGACGTTGCACATATTTACCAAGAGAAACCAAAGGGGATGATGGATGGAGTGTTGCACATTTGCAAGCACTCACCCGGTCAACCTGTCTGGGTTTAATCCATCATCATTCTTTAGCCCAATCCGCCACCCCAGTTCAGACATGGCCATATGCAAATCAGTCTGACCCCGTGCCTCATGGAAACAGTCCAGCCCGAACTGCCATGCCATGTCTTCCCTGGACTGGAAACAAGCATCCTGGGACCGGTTTCTGGCTAATTGCCCAAAGTTGGCAGGGTATGCCCAGACGTGGGTCCCTTGCTCACTTTGCCACTGGATTCAAGCTAGCCTTGCTGATGAGCTAAGGAATGATGATGGATTAAACCCAGATTAGTAGACTGGGGTGAGTGCTTGCAATGTTGAACACTCCGTCCATCATCCACTTTGGTTTTGCACATATTTACAAGGCATTTTGCAGCATACAAAGAAAGAGCAAATCGCCTTTTAAGATTGTTTGTGCAGAAGGTGTCCCTTCCTGCGCATAAACAATTGCCCCTGCAGAGCACCCAGTCGCGTCTGGCATGGGTAGGGGAGCTGGGGGTCATGAGGGGGGGTTAATTTAAAACAAAAGTTACTTTCGCCCCCGGTCCCGCGTCGAGATGTCTCTGCTCCGAGTTCCAGGAAGCAGGCAGCCTCCCTCCCCTTCCCTAAGCCACTCACAATGCTGCAATGGCAGCATTGTGATTGGCTGGGACACCGACCGCACAGCCGTCTACGGGAGGCCGTTTTCTCCATGCAGGCTGCATACAGCCTACATGGAGAAAACAGAGAGTGTGTATGACTGGTTTGATTGGCCCTGGGGCCGACCAAACAGTCAGGGCCCACAACTGTGGGCCAGCCACTCCTCCCCTGCCCTGGAGCAGGAACGCCCACCTGTCCGGCCCCAACCAAACACTTCTGCCTTCTTGCAGCGCGAGAAGCAGAAACATAAAATGGTGCTTACACCATGTTATGTTTCTGCTTCTCGCACTGCGAGAAAGCAGTGGGGCGACGCTCCTCCGCCCACATAGAGGAGCCGCCCCTGCCTGAACCTTCATCGTATCTTGGGAAATACACCATCGCCAGGCGCTTCCCTCTGTACCTGGTGTTCGTGGAACTTTTCATTGCTTTTGACAGTGCAAATCGCTGCAAACCTTGGAAGTTATTGGATTTGCGCAGGGATATAGCATTGGCACTCTTTTTGTATATTTTACGGGACAATATGGCAGCAAGGGTTTGCTTTGGACCAAAATGGGAACTTGCTGAACCATTCAATCTTGCTTGTGTGGTGCGGCAAGGTTGGGTGTTCTCTTCACTGCTTTTCATTCTCTACATTAATAACTTGAGCCCATTTTTAACCACTGCTTGCAAGGGTGTACCTCTGATTGGTAACGTGGCTATTCCAGCGTTGTCGAATGCAGATGACACTGTTTTATTGCCCGGATGCCCCAAAACATTACGCAAGTAAGAAGATTCGGTTACAGGGCCATCGTGAAAATTGGAGGCATTGTTGGGGCTACTGTGAAGCCATAACCAGGAGGGGGATGAGGGGCTTGCTTTTTCCCATCCTATGCTAGAAGCCTGCAATGGAGAGCGGCTGCAACAGGCAGCCGTTGGGAACTTTAAGTTCCACAATCCCTGCCAATACTCACACCTGCACACGATCCTAAAGAGGCTGAGCACTATTTGGGTGCACTGTGGTGTCGGACGGACACGCACGAAGACGCCAGGCCATCGTCCGTGCCTGGAACGGACCACCCCACCCCACCCCTCTTGGCGGGATAACATCTGACTGGTAAGATGTGATTGTCAACTCATATGTGGACTATCCTGTTTACATTCAAAATCTACTGCCCATTGTTGGAATTTGTGATTAACCTGCTAAGGTCACCTTCATCTATATCGTGTCTGAGCCGCCTGAGTCTGGGGAGGTGGCCACCCCAAACTTGTCAACAGTATCTGGTCTGGGTTCAAGGGTTGCTTCGTCTAGTGTGCGCCTAGAGAACTTGGCACCATCCATCTCTCCCGGTCAGATTTTCTCCAGCCAAATTTCCATGGCGTGCCGACTGATTGAACTGTTTGTTTGAAACTGGCACACCAAACAGTGATTTGTCTTTATAGTCAAAAAACACTGCTTGAATCCTGTTTTATCTCTGGTTCAGGATTCAACCTTTAAGGGGGAGTAGGACTTTGCTGTTAGAGACGCCCATTTTAGTTTCCTCGTTGGGGCTGAGTGGCATCTAATGGTGTTGGACATAACATGTTATTGTAAGCAGCTCTCCTAAGCTTGTGGAGCGTTACCTCGATCAATTGCTGTTATAGCGTGATATTTGGTTAAAATTGGTTTTAAGTGGTGACCTGCGCACAGATTTTATAATTCTTAATTACTACTTTCCATAGTCCTCTTACATTGCTCCTATTGATCCTAGCGCTTTTTTGATAAGCACCAGGAACCTGCACTGCCTATTATTCAGTCGCACATAGTAACAAAGTAGTAATTCATTAAATTGTGTTACACATTCCATCTTCAACGAAGGGGACACAAAAAGCAGGCACCACCACCAAAGGAACTCCGTAAAACACAGTAAAAGTCTCTAGTATTGAAGGATTTCTATCTTGGCAATAGACTTAGGACTTACCCCAATTTGAGCATTGAGTGCATAGTGCAACTAAGATTTCCACTCCCAGCTTCAGATATGAGATTTCCCACCCTTAATGAGTAATTGTTGAGATATCTATTTTGAAATTCACAGAGCCCCCTCCCTCCTCACCAACACGGGGTGAGAAATCCAAAGTAGACATCTGGGAGGGGAACATCCAGACAGACTAGCCTCACTATTGGCAGAAGCGGCAAGAGGTGGCGGCGGCATATGGCAGCCCCTAAGAGGAAAAGCAGCTCATTACCAGAGGGAGTACTGACAGATCCCCTACCTGATCATTCACTACATATCCCCCCTCAGGTAATGAATAGTGGAGACAGTGAGTTTGAGCCAATTTTCACCAAATTTGGGCAGCTAGAAGAGTGTGTTGCCTGATTAACAGCCCAGGAAATCAGGTTAGCCACATTGCAAAAAGATAAAAATTATATATTGGGGCGGGGTCTGATAACTTCAACAGTAACCCCACCGCCAATGCTAATAGAATCATTTATACTCTGCTAACCCAGCCCCAAAACCCATCATCAAACACTGATGAGCGAATGTCTTCTCCTTTGATGTTTCCTAAGGAGCACAGTACTGTCCAACATGTAATTCCAGCATCAGTGGTGCACTGGGATGCTCATATTGAATAACTTCCCGCTATTGAGTCGCAACCCAGGCAAGCGATGTAATCAACCTCCCCCCCCCAACCTTGTCAACTCCCTATGTAATAGTTCCTGGTAATATACCCATATGCATGGCGTCTCATCTAGAAACATTTGGGGATTTGAAGACTAAGGGAGTCTACTGGTTCTGGGTAAATGCGAGAATTGAAGTGGAAATTTACAGTTCAATCATCATGGCTAGAAGGGTTGATTGGCTCAGTCCGAGCATTAAGAGGTGGCCAGGGGAGTGTGTGATAGTTAACTTTAAAATTCTCACTCACGGTCGTTGCACACCTCTAATTGACCTTGGGTCCACCCAATAGGGACAGAGTGAGTGGTATCCAAGCCTGTCCACTGGGATATTTTTACAGACCAGAGATACTGGGCCGGCCCCCTTGGATCACGGCTCATGGCAGACCACCAGCCAAGGGACCCCCTTCTCAGCTCATATAGGCAAAGCCATTGCTATCCTTGGGTAACAGGTTTGAGTAACCTTGAGTCATGTGACTAACAATACACCTCCGAACTGGCATCTGCCTTAAATGTAGTAGCAAGCCATTATGGGGCATTCGAGGCATATCAAGTAGACCAGGAAGCCCTGCCATCTACCCAGGGTAACGTCATTCCTAGAGGAAAGTGAAACAGAATAAAAGTAATGAGCTGGAGTGTTGCAGGGTTGCAAGCCAAACTGCTCCTTCCCGAATGATAATCCCTTGTACGTGATTATGACATCATTATGATGCAAGAAACCTGGGTCCCTGACCCCATTATGCTGGATGGGTATTCATGCTTTAATGCGCCATCCATTCCATCCTATAGAGAGTGAGCATCTGGGGTCCTAACTATGTGCTGTAATGATAGACACCTTAGGTAGCAAGTGGTGTTTGTTATACAGAGGAAATCCCATGATATATTTTATAAATGTCTACAGTAAAGTTTTTTCGAACATTCCAAATCCCAGATTTGTGGAATTGTTCTGTTTTATTGAGTCCATTTTGAGGTCAGTAACAGGCAAAGGGCACCCAGTTTGTCTGTGTTTAACACGGAATTTCAATGCTAAACTGGACTGCCCCGCTCGAGGAAATAAGTTCTTTTTCGGGGGGGCCTGATCATAGGTGTAAAGAACTGAAAGCTTTCCTAGCATCTTTGGCCCTGCATAATGTTCTGGAGATGGCTGGTGTGGGTATAACTGGTTTGCCTACTTTTAGGGGCATGCACTGTTCTTCTATCATTGACTATATTTTTTTCTCTAATCATTTTTTAGACTTCTTGGTGTCGGGATCAATGTTCCAAACAGAGTTTGAGGCTCATAATCCTGTAGTAATTGATCTGTTGATGGCACCAACATTTGACCCCAAAAGCCAACCAGAAATTTCCAATCTGCAGGTATCCCCAGATAATTTAAAAGTTTGTTTGAAGCTCTCCAATCCTACACATACACTGGATGAAATTATTCAGAGGAACATAGCTTTCATTTTCGGTTGTTTATCTCATGCTGATTGTAGAGGGAATGTGCACATTTTAAAACCATTGGTGACTCTTTGTTCAAACATTAAATTCCATCTTTGTAAGCCAGTAAAAGCCATAATTGACGATTATCATACAGCCAGATGGTTCGATCATGAATGCTTATTTATCAATCGAGCCCTTCAGAAGGCCTTAACCGCCTGGTCTATGGATACTAGTGAGGTAATCAGTTCATGTAAAAGATATAAAGCAGTAACTAGAAGGAGAAAGGTGGAGGTGGTGTTCACCAGCGGTGGGATAGCTTGGCACATTCAGTTGTGACAAACACCAGTAAATCCTTTTGGGAATCAGTCTCAGCTTTGAGGTCAGCTAATAGACCAGGGTGCCAATCGGTTGTGATATTAGTACGGAGGTATGGAAGACACATTACTCCAAAATGCACTCAGTGGGGACTCCGGCCACACATGTAAATATAAGGGTTAATTTAAGCCTGTTGTGGCAGTTTCCTTAAAGAAAGTCTCAGCCGCGATTCAGCAGACTGCGGGCTATTCCCATCAATTTGAGAAAATATAATGACAGTTTATGGGCCCCTCTGCTGGATAATGTTTATATTAATCCAGACCGTGCTTCCCTACCCGATTCTTGGGTGTCATCCACAATTATTCCTATTTTATTTTTTAAAACAGATCGATCTTCACCTAGGTGCTATCGCCCAGTTACTCTTCTACAAATCCCAGCTAAAATCTATGGGAGGGTTTTATATAATAAGATCATTGAGTGGCTGGATGTTAACAAGATTCTGAATCCAAGTCACTAAGGGGCAGATTTATGAGGCCCTTGCGCCACGTTTACGCCGCTGTGGCGTCACGCAAGGGCGCGTAAACGTGGCGCATCCCTACGAACGATTTACAACGTGACGCATCTAGGCAGATGCGTCACGTTGTAAAGCCCTGCGCCGCTTGTGGGCGTTCCGGCGCAGGGTGGGCGTTCCGGGGCAGGTGCGCCTCGCAAAAGTGGCTGAGTGAAATCTATAAAATTTCACTCAGTCACTTTCAGGCCAATGCTGCGTCAAAAGCCTGCGCCTGCTTGAAGCAGGCGTAGGTCTTGATGCAGCATTGGTCAGATAGGGCACCCCCCGAGCCTTGCTGGAGCTGCGTCGCGCTTGCGACGCAACTCCAGCAATGCGCCGCCTTTACGGCACAGATGCGTCACGCATCTGTGCCGTTTTTGCCCCATGGTGCGCCGCATTGTAAATGCGGCGCACCATGGGTGGTGGAGCTGTGGCGCACTGTGGCGCACATTAACTGGCGCATCCCTGGGGATGCGCCAGTTAACATAAATCTGCCCCTACGGCTTTTGATTGTGTAAATCGATCCAAGCTGTGCCTAATGTCATTAGAAATGGGGATGGAGGAACTACTTGTACATCTGTTGGCATCATTGCACATGAATACAAAGGCCAGAGTGAGGTTTAGACAAACCGGAGAGCTCCCAAGAGAGATTAACATTGGGCGAGGGGTACGACAGTGGTGCGTGCTCACTCCCTTACTGCTCATCTTGTATATGAACAAACTCGGAACTCATTTACCATCATGCACATCTGATATGCCTAAGATTCTTGGTAGCCCATGCCCTGTTTTATTGTATGCAGATGATGCAGTATTCCTGGCATGCACCCCAACTGCCTTGAGACTAATGGTTACCTCATTTGTGGAATTCATGGGAAATTTCGATTTGTTGACCAATTTTTCCAAATCTTTCATCATGGCATATGGACTGTGGAGAAAACAACTTTCTAGCATCATGGTAGGAACAAACCACCTAGTCAGTACAAACACATTGTCCTATCCGGGGTTCTCCTGAGTTTCAATAGCTATTGGAATCTTAATATAATTGAGCAGAAAGCTAAGTCCTCCCCAGAGTCGAGCATTCGCCCCCATGGTACAAATTTACTCCAGGGAATGTGTCCCAGTTGCTACCTATTGGGTGGAAGTTTGGGGATGTACCAGTGATTCAAATAGAAAAAATTGTGTTTGCCACAAGCTTTCATCTATTCCCTATTCCTCGTCCCATTTTATTTGCCTTAGCGAGATAGATTTAATTTAAGTATGCGATTTAGTGCAAATCTGCCCTGTTTTGTTATGGCTATCCATATGGAAAAATGATGAGCATTTCTTACATGAGATATATTAAAAGATTGCATAGCTTTTGATAAAGGCCTTGATATCCCATGGTTGGCCTACGTACAAAAATCCTTTGCAGCTATTCACCTCCCCAAACATTCACACATATGGACAACTGTGGCTCACAGTGCAGGAAGCTAGTTCGGTCCCTATTATTAATCCATGCGAGGGAGAAAAGGTTAAGTACGGAAACATCAAACAACTCTACTTTGCTGTATCTCACTGTGGATCATGAAAATACTCTTAGCAACCATTTGTGCACAAAGAGAGCTAGAAGGAAATGTTCATTATTATTTCGTTTTTGGGCAGCAACAATAACATATTTACTTATTCTTTCCTTTGGTTATCCGACCAACTTTGACCCGCATGTCTACCGCTGTAATAACATCTGTAAACAGTCCATGCTCCATTTTACTTTTTTTTGCACTTTTATTCAGAAATATGCTCAAATGTTTTTTAAACCGGTTTATCAGATCTATAAATCTGATAAATTGTATGGATTCATTTTATTTTTCTGAAACAGATGCACAACGATGAAACATGTTTTTATGTACGTTTTTTTAAGGGCAGCTGTGCGACATTCTATGCACATAGCACTTCATTTAAGTTGTTTTTTACAGATGCCACTGAAGATTGCCCAGGACTAGAATATTCAAAATGTACAAGTAGTTTTATGTCTGGTGTCGGTTTTTTTTTATATTGTCATACAGTATTTTGTACTTTTATAGCTGTATGTTCAGCCGAATAAAGTCGATTTGACTTGACTAGTTAATTTCTTCGTAGCTTTCAGGTTCGCCCTTGACTTAACTCATTTTAATAAATACCAGTAATGGCCTGAGGCCCCAAGAGATGCATTTAACACGTTTTAATACAATTATTAAAGAAATCTGGTCTGTTCAGTGCAGGGTGACTCTCGCTATTAAAAATTTTTAAGCAATGAGGATGTTTGCCATACGGTTGTTTCCTTTTTATTTAAAATATGCAGTTTATTTGAGGAAAAGCACGCTTTATTGGACTCCCTAATTGAAGCTCAAGTTTGAGTCTTTTGCGCCCCCTTTAATGCTCTATTAAATTTCGTACTTACTGATTTGTATTTATTTTAACATTGCTTTTATGCATATTTATGGTATTTGAATAAAGACGTTAATTGATTAATTTTTTTTGCAGAGTTTTATATAGCTCGAACTAGACCCGAATCGAATCAGGTATCAGAGCGCTTTACATAGCACCAGTTACGTTACATGAGGACGGACCCACATGAAAAGGGGGGGCCCTTGGCCCCCCCCCGCCCGCATGGCGGCGCCGCGACCGCCTCCCCCTTAGTGCCTCTCGATGGTGGGGTGGGCCCTCATGGGCACGACCCGCCACCGATTGGCCGGCGACCTCCCTGACCCGGATACCAGGGTAGGATGTCCGGGTCAGGGGGGGGCGTGCTGCTGGAGAGGCTGGGCGGGGGCGTTGCCATCCCCACCCGGCCCCTTGTGAATAAAGAGGCGGGGAGCGCCCGGGAGACCCTCTTGTTCCCTGGACGCTCCTCCACAGCGTGTTGTGCCCCCCGCTCGGGGCTTCTTTGTTTTGTTTTCCTGCTACAGGGCATCGAGCAAAGGCGAGAAGAACGCGATGGCACACGGAGATGCAAGGCTGCGAGGGTCATCGGCGTGGGTCCTCGGCTGTCGGGAGGACAAGGAAGGAGAGAAGAGAGGAAGAAGCTACGGAGCGGGGGCTGAGGAGCGAGCGTGGGAGCACTCGGCAGTTGCATAGGTAGGCGGGTGGTGCTCTCGGGAAGGGGCGCGGGTCCACCAGAGTTGGGAGTGCTGTGATTGTAACCCCCCTCAAGTGCAAGTTAAAGGGCACCGATGTGATACAGCTCGAATAAAGAGCTTGGGTGCTAGGGGAGCGACGCTGGTGAGATCGGCTATCGGAGCCCGGCGAGGTTGAGTAATAATGGGCTCAGTTTGTTACAGAGACAGGCCAATTGCTTCTTGAGAATGCTGTTGATGTGGGTAACAAACGCAAAACACTACAGGAGTCAGGTGAGATGGTGTGTACACTGTACAGCGACGAGTGTGGAGGATGTGTTGCTGTTCTGACAATTTAGGAGGCTGCAGATAAGGGTTTTTACGTGGAGAACATAGAAGTCAGTGGAAGCCTTTAGCCTGATATAACAGCGGAGCATTTCAGTAAATTAACTGAGATCCGCAACTGCACAACTAACAAACCCGTTTGGGTGGAATAGGAGCTTTATAATGCAACAAGTAAATGCATATTTTCATCTGGGACTTGATACGAGCGATGTAGAGTGGAAGAAGAGGGAGGAGTTTTCCCGTGGGATGGTCTGTGCTTGCACTGACCGTTGTGTTTTTGGCGGGTGTTTAGCCCTGAAGGGTAGGGTCAGGGTGGTGTGTCGTTGGTTAAGACTTTTATGTAATAGGGATGGGGTATCACTTTCGATGAGTGGGTTGTGTCATTCTTGTTTGCAACGACTAGGACGTTGGGTTATGTTACTTATGATAATGGATGTGGCTTTAAAGATTCCAAGTTTCAAGACTCGGTATCGACGCTAGCCATCTTGTGAGTCATGGCTATTCAATTAATCACCCAAAAATGAAGGTGTCTTCATGTAATGTAACTGGTGCTATGTAAGGTGCTCTGATTCGTGTTCATGCTGTACGAACTGGGGATGTATGTTTGAGCCTCGGTATCGACGCTAAACATCCGTAATCATAAATTTTACTTGACTCTATCTGAACACCATGCTTGAAATCAATGGAAAATGCATGTTTCTTAACTTAGCCAGAAGCATTCAGCGGTACCAAAGAAAGGCTTGGAAATATTGTAAGTTAAATGCGCCAAGTTTAAGTTCCCTTTTTGTTGTTCAGCTGAAGTATCACTTCATTGGAAATAAGTCGATGAAAAGCAAAAATATGCGAAACGAATGATTGCACCGAAATATCCCTTTAAACGTGTGTTCTGCTAAAAGATAGGGTTTCCTGTACAGTCTATATATCGTAGTCTTACCTCGTGACAGTTTATTTAATTGAACTAACACATCCGGAAAAAGATTTGTAAACGAAAAGCCACTTGCCTGGAGCATAGCGTCACTGGTGGCATAGAGCTATTTGATCTTGCTGTTGGTCCTCAAGGAGGTGTTTACATTTAAATGTGCAGCTGTGCCCTTTAGCCAGGCACTGCTGTGCATTTAGGTCCCTGCGGCAGTCATTAATCTAGAGACAGTTCTCTGTTTGTCTCATGTGTTCTCATCAAAAAACAGTTATTGTGATTCATCTTTTAAAGAGTTTCCATATCGCATGTCATCCGTTTTGTCTGGCATCTGGAGCACACACAACCTCCCTTTATATCATATATAATTAATTAATTCATTTCAAAATTCGAGGGATGGCGCCATGCGTGCCAGTAGTTTCAAGTGGAAAAAACAACAAGTGATGGACTGAATGTGGATCAATGTCACACACTCCCCCAGTCAAAAGATCTGGGCCCAAATCCATCGTTTTTTTGCACTCCACACCACCCTGGGTCAGATAATGGCTTTATGCAAATCAGCTCTGACCCTGTTGCCCCATGGGAACAGTCCAGTCCGAACTACAACAGCCATATCTTTCCCAGACCGGAATCAAGCATCCGAGGACCGGACCGGTTTCGAGGTAACACCTCTCTTCAGCCCGGCTAGCTTGACTCCAAGTGGTGTGGAGTGCCTGGGACCCACGTCTGGGCATCCCCAGCGCACTTAGGGCGGCAATTGCAAAAAACAACAAGTGATGGACTGAATGTGGATCAATGTCACACACTCCCCCAGTCAAAAGATCTGGGCCCAAATCCATAGTTTCAAGTGGGGCATAATGCAGGGTCAGAGTGCATACAGCAGTCATGGTAAGAACGAGAAACGGCTATTAAGGGGCGAGACAAAGCCAAAAGTCCTGACTTCTAGGTGGGATACGGTTAACATAAGAGTGCATACAGCAGTCATGGTAAGAACGAAAAACGGCTATTAAGGGGCAAGACAAAGCCAAAAGTCCTGACTTCTAGATGGGATACGGTTAACATAAGTCCTAGGGCTGAAAAGGCCTACAGAAATCGAAATTATTTGAAGATAAAAATGTCAACATCTGCATCCAAGATAAAAATAAAAGGACAGAGTCCCAGTTATTAACAGTGTAAGAATTTCTTCCTTTCATATTATATCTATTTACAGGGGTTTCAGACAAACCTCTCTTGTGCTGGCTATTCTCGCAGGGAAGGTCGCACAATATTCTACGTGCTGAGCTGAGGGTATTGACAAGTGCCAGGCATTGGTCGTGTGGGTTACAATGAGGGTCACGCACGCGCTAATCCTTTTTGTAACAAAGGGAAACAAGTGTATGTGTGCAGTAATTGATACTTGCATCAATATTAGTGGGAAGGCACTGTCTGGGATGGCTTGGGTTTCTGCTCCAATGGTGTATTACCATTACTCTAAGCGGTTGGTGCGAGAAAGGCCATTTATAGTCAGGCTATTTGGAAAGATGGAAATGTTGTAATGAGCATTTATCGAGTTCCCAAACTCAGGGGCAGGGGTTTGTTCTTGTTTCATCTAATAGTTGGGATGGACCCAGAGCTCAAGATGGCTCCTGTATAGATATTTGAATGAGTGCGCATCCCTATGTTGGGTGAGTCACATGGTATATCATGAACATCCTACTGTCTCCCCTCTTCTGCACTTTATGCAATACTGAATGCAACGAATTTTAGGTGGCAAGAACTTCCAGTCTCGGCCATTTGGACCAAGAAAGAACCATATATCATGAAAATGGTGTAATAACCACGCCTGGCATACAGACAAGGCCTATAATCTCATGAGCGAGGAAAGGGAAGTAGAACCACACCAGGTGTATATAAATATAGGTATTTGTTCTAAACACATCCCTCTAGGCGAGAGGCCACGGATTACAGTCAGTAAACCTATTGAACACACAGTAACTTAGCACAACATACGTTGAGCCCTAGGGGCGTACCAAACCATATATCATGAAAATGGTGTAATAACCACGACTGGCATACAGACAAGGCCTAGAGCCTATAGAACTGCGTGGGCCATTAGGAAGCTCCCAAGGTGGTGACACGTGGGGACCCACGCGAAGGAAAAGCCTTTATTTCACAGGTCATCTCATGTTAAGTATAACTATCAATGACATAAACCG
This sequence comes from Lissotriton helveticus, assembly GCF_964261635.1. NCBI lineage: Eukaryota > Metazoa > Chordata > Amphibia > Caudata > Salamandridae > Lissotriton > Lissotriton helveticus. The sequence continues at coordinate 1,631,032,880 of NC_136057.1, read as the reverse complement.
AGCTGATAGATTCAACAAGCGTGGAACTACCCACGTTAATGACCAATTTCTTGGGACCCTGATAATCCTACACACCCTGGTCCCTGTTGTCACACCTTCAAAGGTGTCCAAGAGCCCAGTTGCGGCATCACATAAGCAATGGGGGGGGGCGGGGTCTATAGCCTAAGCGCCATATGCTGGTAGTTGCTTGGTTCTCACAGTAGGTAATGATGAGGGGATATGGCATTCACTGTAGCCTACAGGCTTAGTCTTAGGCAAGGTTATACTAATAAGCAACACAGGGTGCATTGAGTTAGCTGCGCTACATGTGTCGCAAACAGAGGCTATGCTGACCACTCGCAACAAGAAGTGTACGCTCGTTTAGGTGAAGATAATTCAAATGTTACATGATAGTGTCTCATTTCTGTACTAGGCAGTAATGTCAAACTTGGCTAGCCACAACAGTGTCGATGTTTGAAACAATGCAAGAACTGACAATGATGACCAATATAGACTCACCTTTGCAAGCAGGTCAGACAAACTGCCACGACCTCACTTAATTTTAAATTCACATGAGCATAACAGGAGGGTGGTAAGTTCGGGGTTGGGCGATCACGACTGAGAAAGCCCCTCCTTCCATGGTGGTTCTATTGAAACACGGGCAGACTGAAGGTGCCGACTAGGCACATAGGACTTCGAGTACCATTACACAGGGCAGGGGTGGTTGAATCATGTCAGGTTAGTTTGGACGGTAGGTAATTAAGAGCCAAAGCGATGACTCGACTAATGAAGGGCCTAGGGCCAGTTTTACGGCTCGGCACGTATAGCATTGTGCTAACTCAAGGCTGAATGAAGTGGCTGCTATTGCAGTCGGAAGTGTATCTGGTGATACATTGGGCGCTAATAATGGCTAAGACATGGCTTGTGCGGGCAACGTATGACAGGCTTGTGTAATGCAGTTTTCGTCACGAAGCCAGAAACACTAATGGTTTGTGTTTGACTATCTTTGTATTCACGGCGGGGTCCATGGCGGATAGCGGAGGGGTGCTCCGCACCGCAACAGCGGCGACTGGTGGACGGCAAAAGGGAAGCATACGTCAGGCACGGCGACGGCAAGCAGCGACTGCAAGATTGTAGCGATTGATCAAGAGAAAGAGGACACCCAAGGGCTCAAGTGGTGCTGGCAGGTGTAAGTGCTACCCATTCCCTAAGGTGGAAGTGGGAATTGTCATCCAGGTTTTCTTGGTCTTTTTCTGGTTCTTGCAGTTTCTCAAACCTGTGACGCAGGGAAGAAACTCATCGCCAGAAGTCTAGGAGCTACAACGTCCCAGCACAAGCAGCAGGCTGGAGGCGGGACAAGGAAGATCTGGATTGGGGGCCACTCTTATGTAAGGCGGGTGCAAAATGTTTTTCTTTCAGCAGACCGTAAGAGAAGGGCGGCATTGAAGGGGTTAGACATCTCATTCTTCGGGAGAGGGGGTCTGTGCCTTGGTTAGATCAGGAACTTCTTTCAGGGACTCTTAGCTCAGCAGCCCGACCCCCCGTCAGTGGTGATACTTCACCTAGGGGAGAATGACTTGGCCAAACTTGGGAGGCGAATCCTCATTGATGAGATCATCTCCACTGCGGGGTGGGTCTCCTGGATTTGCCCGGGTTGCACAGTAGTATGGTCTCAACTTATCCCTCGGTGGCAGTGGCGAGGGGGGGACTCGGTCAGGGCGTTGAATCACTCGGTAAAGAGGATCAACACACAGTTGGACAAATTAGTCCGAGCCCCCCGGTTGCAGACGATCCCACATGGGTGTATCTGGGGTGCACAATTCTACCTGGGAGATGGGGTCCACTTGACTGAGGAAGGGAACGTCCGGTGGTCTGATAATGTCTGGGCCTGGTTGGAGGGTTTTGCTAAAGTGAGAACTTTCTAGGGTAGGTCAAGACAGAGGGAGGCCAGATCGTCGGTTAACAATGCTGGCCTGTGGCGGTAAGGTCATGACCGGTGAGCAGCTAGTTTAAGGTCTGAGGGGGCGGGCATCATCCAATGGGGGTTCCCGCCCAGGGGGAGGAGGCCATTGGCCCCTCCTAGAACTTCAGGGGCAAGGTAATTGGTGCTTCAAAGGGGCGCGGGTTGGAGGAGTCACGCTTTCCTTAGGCTGGTAGCCACCCCGTGCGCGCATACTTATGACGTCACCGGATGACGCAGAGTAAGGGCCCTACTTAAGTGAGTAAATGGAGTTCACGGCGTGGACCGGGTAATTACCGGGCCCGGCTGCGCATGCGCACATCTCTAGGTGAGGCGCAGCTAGTAGGACCTGACACCGGTTAGCGACCTTGCCATATGGCCAGAAATGTAGGATACAAAAATCAAGAGGAGGATGTTAGATTCGGTTAGGAAACAACCTGTATTAGAGTTTTGTTAAGGTTAGCCTCTCAAACTTGTTGACGATATTGTATCTAATGTCCTGCTGATTTTTGTATAAATTGTTGACCATGCAATTAAAAAACCTTTTAATTTCATATCTTAATAAATACGGCCGGGGGACTAGCCCCCGCCTTCCAAAGATAACCAGGCCTCATGTTCATGTTTCTGGGGTTGGTGTGGTTGAATGGGGGGGGCGGCAGCCAGTCGCTGACCATGTGAAAAGGGGGGGCCCTTGGCCCCCCCCGCCCGCATGGCGGCGCGGCGCGGCGACCGCCTCCCCCTTAGTGCCTCTCGATGGTGGGGCGGGCCCTCATGGGCGCGACCCGCCACCGATTGGCCGGCGACCTCCCTGACCCGGATACCAGGGTAGGATGTCCGGGTCAGGGGGGGGCGTGCTGCTGGAGAGGCTGGGCGGGGGGCGTTGCCATCCCCACCCGGCCCCTTGTGAATAAAGAGGCGGGGAGCGCCCGGGAGACCCTCTTGTTCCCTGGACGCTCCCCCACAGCGTGTTGTGCCCCGCGCTCGGGGCTTCTTTGTTAACCCACCCACCATCCCTGGAACAAAATGGTTGATGCTGTATTAGTGGTGTTAGGTGTAATTTTGAGGTGATGGTTGCCATCCTGGCTATGCACATGGAAAATTGTCGGGTTATATATTATGCGGATGATGCTTTCTTTAGGAATTTTCCCCTTTTAGTGAACGGTAAAATATGTTATAATTTGCAATTGTGTTTAGGAAGTTTTTTCTCCTTTTAGTGTTCTGTGCTGAAATATTTGATAATTTGCAATTGTGTTTAGGACCTTTTTTCCCTTTGTAGCCTTACAGTGATGCTTTGATGTGTTAGTCAGAGTAGTTGTCCATTAGAATTTTTCCCATAGGTCGTCGTATTTATTAGGTATGGGGCATGCGGTAAGGTCATGACCGGTGAGCAGCTATTTTAAGGTCTGTGGGGGCGGGCATCTTCCAATGGAGGTTCCCGCCCAGGGGGAGGAGGCCATTGGCCCCTCCTAGAACTTCAGGGGCAAGGTAATTGGTGCTTCAAAGGGGCGCGGGTTGGAGGAGTCACGCTTTCCTTAGGCTGGTAGCCACCCCGCGCGCGCATACTTATGACGTCACCGGATGACGCAGAGTAAGGGCCCTACTTAAGTGAGTAAATGGAGTTCACGGCGTGGACCGGGTAATTACCGGGCCCGGCTACGCATGCGCACATCTCTAGGTGAGGCGCAGCTAGTAGGACCTGACACCGGTTAGCGACCTTGCCATATGGCCAGAAATGTAGGATACAAAAATCAAGAGGAGGATGTTAGATTCGGTTAGGAAACAACCTGTATTAGAGTTTTGTTAAGGTTAGCCTCTCAAACTTGTTGACGATATTGTATCTAATGTCCTGCTGATTTTTGTATAAATTGTTGACCATGCAATTAAAAAATCTTTTAATTTCATATCTTAATAAATACGGCCGGGGGACTAGCCCCCGCCTTCCAAAGATAACCAGGCCTCATGTTCATGTTTCTGGGGTTGGTGTGGTCGAATGGGGGGGGCGGCAGCCAGTCGCTGACCATGTTCATTTTAGGCACGGGGAGATTAAGTGATTTGCCCAGAATCACAGGAGGTTTTGGCGTCGTTACAGAGACTCAAACCCAGATCCCCAGGTCCGAGGTCGCGCGCCCTAGCCGTTAGGCCAACTCCTCTCCCCTGATTGATTGATTGGTACCTCGTTTCTTTTTTTTCTTTAAATATAGTAGTCAATGCATTTATTTTAATTAAAAAAAAAACAACAGAAGTACCCCGTGCAAAAATCAGCTTCTATTTAACATCTGCAGGCGAGAAGGGGAATTTGGCTCGAAATGGATGAGTTCTAATCTCTATGCAATCATATTTGCCAAAACAATGTAAACACACCATGATTTTTTTTTTTTACTCAAATTCTTGCCCCTATTTGGGTTGCTGCTAACTGAATACTCCTATCTAAGACGCCATGCCAAAAATGCTCAATTGTAAATCTCAGAAGAAGACTTTGCGATGGGTGAAAAAAAAAATACAGAAACCCACCGCAAACTTTTTCTAAATCTGGGTTCATGTATACACACACAGGGTTATCCGCTCACAACGAATGGAGAAAAATGCATAGCATACATATAGGCACTTTGCCACACATTCCTACATAGACTCAAACTGCTTCCTGCGTGGTTTTCCCAATTCATTCAGGTCATTCAAATTCAATGAATATTTTATCATTTGAATGTTAAATGTCAGAACACTAAAAATGGAATGGAATACTGCACTTCATTAGGTACAGCATACCTTGGACTCAGAAAATGGCAAGCTCCAATAAAATGTTAAAAGCGAATTGTTTGCCAAAGAAATTACAGGCTTCTATTCTATTTGGATACAAAATAGGCACATTTGCAAATCCTATTTAATGCTATTATCTGAGTGATAAATATTGCTGATTTGGGGCACCTGTAGCTGATGTTGAGGTCTGGTGCATGATGCTACTTAATGTCATTATTTTATGCGGAGGCACTTCGTGATCGATAGTTAAATCTTTTTACAGTCTTATTCTCACACCTTCAGTTGGGCATCTGGGTACTCAACCTGTAAGATGACAGAATTGGTGGTTTGCACCTGTATGAGTAGGTGCACAGTCAAAATATCGACTACAAAATATCGACTGGACACAATATCCAGTTTTAAATATCGAATGGACAAAATATCGACTGGACAGAATATAGACATCAAAAATATAGTTTCTAAGGTAAGTAATGTAATATCGAATGTTAAAAATATAGACAGTTAAAATATCGAAGTATATAATATAGGTTAATAAAATTTTCGAATTTTTGATAATATTGAATTTTTTATAGTGTTTTTTATGTTATTATATGTGTGAAAAGTGTGTATTTATGTTATAAATAATTTTAATCAATGAAATATTTATTTTTAAATTTTTGCGTAATTTAATTCTGAAGCGGGTTGTGGGTTTATAGGGGAATAGGGTGGGAAGTAATTTAATTATAATTAATTAAATATGTAAATTTATTTATTGTTATTCATTTTTAATTATTTGTTAATTTATATTTGGTAATTAATTAACTTTTAATTGGTAATTAATTTAAATTAATTGATTAATTGCTAATTAGGTTAATTTTGCTAATTGAATTCTATAGCGGGTTGTGGGTTTATAGGGGAATAGGGTGGGAAGTAATTTAATTATAATTAATTAAATATGTACATTTATTTATTGTTCATTTTTAATTATGTGTTAATTAATTTATATTTGGTAATTAATTAACTTTTAATTGATAATTAATTTAAATTAGTTGATTAATTGCTAATTAGGTTAATTTTACTAATTGATTTTCTGTAGCGGGTTGTGGGTTTATAGGGGAATTGGGTGGCAAGTAATTTATTTATAATTAATTAAATATGCTAACATATTTATTGGTATTGTTTTAGAATTAATTGTTAATTAATTTTTTATGGGTAATTAATTAAATTAGAATTGCTAATTAATTTTATTTAATTGATTAATTGCTAATTATGTTAATTTAATAATTTATTTTCTGTAGTTGGTTGTGGGTTTATAGGGGAATAGGATGGGAAGTAATTTATTTATAATTAATTAAATAAAACAATTTATTTAATTGTATTTAATTTGAATTTATTGCAAATTATTTTTTAAATGATAAAATATTAATTGTTAATTTGTAATTAATTTGTATTAATAGTTAAATAATTGTAATAATTCAATTTAATTTGTAATTTTAATTGATTATTATATTATATTAAATTTGTAATTACTTTTAATTAATTTTTGATAGATATTAATTTATATTTATTGAAATAATATATGAAGTATTTAATTTCCCTACTGTTGCACTCTCTGGAGTGGTAATAGTAATTTTTACCCCTACGCTATCCAACGCTTTCCCTACTGTTGTGTGATGTATTCCTATAGGTACTGTATCGATTCCCCTATTCCTGACCCTGGTTTGGTTAATAATTAACTAGCAGCCATCCAACGGTGCAAAAACCGTTATCTGATTAAGCCACAACACGGCACAGAAGCGCGTTATCTGATTAGGTCATAACGCATGCCATCTAATTAGACAAGCGATATTCCTCCAGCCCCTGATAAGGCATACGGAGTTCTCAAAACAAATCAAACCTACAGCGACCTGGGAAATTCCCATAGCCATTGTTTTGATTTCACCGAGAACTTCAGCAAAAGAATGTGTGAACGAGCCCGTTCATATGACATCCTTATTGACGTATATATGTCCATCCTTACGTCAATCTCGGCACCTTTCAGGTATAAATATTACCGACATTGCCTTAAGCAAACACATGCGGTGGTGACGAGATCGGAGCAGCGAGACGTGCTGAGGAGCCCAGCAGAGAGCGAAGCCCACAGACGCTGCACCGCCTTCCTGACGCGCTGAGAATGAGACGCTGCCTTTCTCCTGCCGAGAAATCCAGCTCCGGCGCTTCCAAGCAGCCCTCGCAGGCAGCTGGAATATCAAGACCTGGGATAAGAGATACCAGCCCTCCATCATTCTAGATCTCAGGTACAGAACTGAATAACCCCTTGCAGAGAATTCTCGAATCAGTCCCTTGGCAAAACAAACTTAACTTAAACTGCTACTTATCTACTCCCGCCCACGTATTAGGCTTAGGTCAGGTACACTGGGGTAGGCGTGGTTAGAAGCACCAGTTGAGTATGATTAGTCAAATGTATATATGTATGTATCTATTTTATCCATTTTAAAGTATCATATGGCTCAGAAACCATATCAATGCTTTTACAGTATTATTTTATAATTCTGTCTCTACTGTATGCACTTTACTTAACTACAAGTATTGCAATAATAGCGATTCATTTCTCTTGTATGAGAAAAGAGACTGATCAATAAATAACATCTTTTATTGAACCACGCCCATCTCTTATTTCTCTACAAACTGGTGAAACTAAGAATGCACGTACTGACTGAGTAAAATAAGTTGTCTATTGTTTTCACACGACTCTAGAGATACACTCTTGATTAGGGGAGAACAAAGTTGTCATGTTCTATGGTTGTCAGAAACTAAATCCCTTCTTGTCTATCCAGGGAGGTTAAAATCCTCCTTGCCTATTCGAGAAAGTTTCTAGTGAACTCTGAGCTAGCTGGCAAACACAAAACTTTAAGTCTAATATCGTCGGTAGAAGACCTAGTTAACCTCTGCCCTAGGTCTATACTATTGAAGATATTATTCCAATGCGCAGAGCCTATTGGGATAATAGGAACTACACTACATGGCGCCCAACGTTTGGATAGGCGATAAAACTAACGCAAGACATTAGAGTAACTCAGTCGTGCTTTTTCACACAGAACCCCTTTTTTCCCATAATACTCCAAAGACGTCTGGAGTGGGTGAAAGGTCATATTCGCCAAACCTCGCAGGAGGAGACTCCTATGTATGGTTCTTGGTTTATTCAACGTTGAAGGATATACTGTTCCAAAATATTGTGCATCTAATCTTTATATTCCGTGGAAACTTGATCTGCAAACAAACAGAATAACCTTCCTGTCAGTAAAATGACAGAAAGTGAAGAAGAAAGGGAGACAGTTAGACTAGCAGCTGAACTCCTAGTAGCAGACAATACTCTGCTGGAAAATGACCCAGATGCAATACTCATCCCGGTCAACATAAGGAAATCTATAACCCTAAAACTTATAGAAAATGGACTGACACCAAGAGGTGGTACAGTCATATTCGTAATTGAGGCACACGAATATCGGCAGACAGAGGTATTCTATTCATGGATAAACTTTCCAGCAGCAAACGCTGTAACAAAGGACTTCCACTATTACAAAATAGAGGAACCTCCTAGTGAGTACACTCCTTTCGAGGAGGTGGAAATACCACTCAAATTCCAAGAGCATCTGCTCTTGTTTAATGGCGCCCTCAAACATAATAATCACATCACCAGGCTCGGTCCACTAGGTAGACCAGGAGCAACGTGGCCGGTCCTAGCCGGATACACACCACATCCAGACATTGAAGAAATGCCTGCACCAGAACTTTTAGCACAGCTAAAACAATTAATAAAAATACATAGACAATTAGTCCAATATGTAATGCGGACTTCAACAATCCAACCAGCAATTAAAATTCCACAGCTGACCAGTCATCAGGGGAACACAAATAAAATTACACCACAGAACATACAGTCCTGTCTAGGTAAGGTACCCGCAAAACGGGAACAAATTCCTTTCTGGCTAGCACAAAAAATAACTCAAATAGAGGCGGCGTTTCCAGATACCACCCCTGTTGAGAAACATAGGATTCTGACTATCTGTCTTCCAATGGGAATCGCACCACATGTGGAGGATTGTGACACTTGGGGGACAGTCTTTGCTCCCATTTACACAAAAACACATGGTGTACCATCCATGTCAGTAATACCAGATGTGCTAAAACAGATTCAAGATGAATACGGTCCAGAACCCGCTTTAACTCTTGGTATGAAACTACTGGAAGACTTCAAGCAGGTCTCTGCAATATTATTAGCCAACATAAAGGGAGAAGCAGCAAGTGTGGCGATTCGCCAGAGGTTAAAAGAGACAAATATAGCAGACCAACCATCGGAAATTGCCAGAATCATAGAAAAATCCTATGAAGAACTAGGAAGAGATAGTTTGGGTGGAATACCAGTGAAACCCCAACTAGTTGAAAGTCCTGAAAAGGTATTTATAAAAAATAATTTAAACACTCAAAAAAGAGCTGGGATGGAAATAAGCAATCCAATCCTAAAGAAAAAAGATTCCAGTCCAGAGGAAGGTCTCCTTGGCGGAGAGAAAGATCTCCCGACCAAGGACGCAAGTCTCCCCAACGGGAGCCCTCTGTGAAAAAATACAACCTTAGAAATAGGGATAATATAAAGAAACCTGATAGATATCAAGATATTGATACACGTCCCTCTCAATCTTTTCAGACTTCCTCGCAGAAATCGGAAAGAAGAGGACGATCAGAACAAAGGGAAGAGCATGTCAAGTCCAAAGACAAAGAACCTGCTCATCTGAATAAAAAATTACAATTTCCAAAAAAGAAGGTAGCCAGTATTAAAGTAATCAACAATGCCGAGAATACTGAGGACACAGCTGAACAACGGAGAATGGGCTCAGACAATGCTAGACAGCGCAGCAGAAGTGAGCATAGCTCGCAAAGTCCTTATGAATCATCTGGAGACAGTGGACACGAATGAATACATTCAGGTGGAAACTGCAGATACCAGAGTTAGCAAACCTCATAAAATATATGAAATAACATTGCGTATAGAGGGGGATAAGACTAGAAAAATAAGGGGACTATTTTGGGATAATCTGTCCAAGGGCTATGACATCCTTCTAGCTGAACAAGACTGGCCTCCAGAGTTTGTCAGGGAGTGCCCACATGGCGAAGAAATAATTATGCCTGCCTTCTCAAACCATATTCCAATTCATAAAGAATATACACTTGCAAGAAAGTGGGCAGTAGCTCAAGCCCCTGCCTTATATAAAAATCATGTGGGATGGGATGAGGACTCTCCTCCTCACAAAATCCAGTTAAAATCACAACCTACTGCACAGAGGCAGTACCCGATTAAGCAAGAAGCTAAAAAACAGGTAAAAGAAATCCTAGATCAACTTGAATACCAGGGGGTGAATGAAACCTGCACCTCACAAATGAACAACCCTTTGTTTCCTGTCTCCAAGCCAGACAATTCATATCGTCTTGTTTTGGGCTACAGACACCTTAACTCATGTTGCAAAACATTTGCAGTACAAAACTCGCACAGTGCTGCACTAATGAATAACATAGTGCGCAAAAAATACAAAACAGCCTTAGACATTTCTAATGGTTTCTTTTGTCAAAATATAGCACCAGAGAGCAGATATTTGACGGCGTTCTCAATAAATGGCACGCAAAAGAATTTCTGTCGTTTGCCCCAGGGGTTCAAGAACAGCCCAGGGTTATTCTCAGCGAGGGTAACAGAGTTACTACAAACCTATGATGACGAGGCATTATCTTATGTCGACGACATCTATCTAACGGACGATGACTTGGATACTCACTTGAAGAGAGTGAACACCATAATACTTGGGTTCGCAGCAGAGGGTTACAAATTTAACTTTAAAAAGTCAAGAATTGCCCATCTAACAGTCCTGTTTTTAGGATATGAACTATCAAGTGAAGGTAAAAGCCTGGCTGACAATTTCCTAGAGAAATGTGCTGTAATCCAAGCACCCAGGACACTAAAAAACCTACAATCAATTCTAGGCTTCCTGAATTTCGGAAGAACTTATATTATAAATTATGCAGAAAGGGTCAAACCCCTTTATGATCTAATAAAACCAGATTTTAAAAGAATCAATTGGACTAAAAAACACACAGAAATTTTGAGATCTTTACAAACAGACATGTTAATTAAAACAAAATTACAAACACGTGACAACACACGCAACCTTGTGATTCGAGTCATCCCAGGAAGATGCGGATTCACATACCTGACCTCTAATGAGGGAGAGAAGGTACCAATAGCATACAAATCACATTTGTACACAGAAGCTGAAAAAAGGTTCAGCATTAAGGAAAACATTGTTCATGCGGTTCAAACAGCTGTAGAAAAAGAAAAATACCAAGCAGACGGTAGACAGGTTACAGTCAGAACAGCAGAATCAGCTTTTGAGGCATTAACAACACCATGTAATTTACCGACAACTGCACTAAATCCAGAATGGATACAATGGGTAAATTCTGTTGCTACAGACAAAGTAAAATACTATTTTGACCCGGAAATGAAAGAATTAAAATATCTAGAATATGAGAAAGAATACCCTCTGCCAATCGACATTCTGCCTTTACGACAGTACGCCTGTGTAATACATACAGACGGGCATGCTCAACCCTCAGTTTGGGGAGAGCTGGCTTACAAGGCCACATGCGAAATTGTAAAAGAAGTGTGGCGCGGAGGTAATTTAAGACCTCTACGTACAAAAACACACTCAGTGGAAAATAATTCAGAACAACAAACTGAAATAATAGCGTTAAAAATGGCGCTAGATAATGCTGATCGCGAATTCCCGACACTTATTGTGTGCGATTCGTATTACTGCGTCAAATCATACAATAACGATTTACAGAAATGGATTCAAAACGGTTATAAAGATGACACATGTGCAACAATAAAGCAAAAAGTGCTTTGGGAACAAGTAGTTCTTTTACAGAAAGAACTACCAAAAACTCACGTGATACATTCACTGAGTCATCAGCGTGATGGCGTTCAAGTTGCAGGGAATTCATTGGCTGAGACAGCCACAGCGGTAGCAACTAAACCGGCTTCCGTAGCTACAAAAAAGCGTACAGTAAAACACATTGACGGTGAAACTGTGCTGGCGGTGAAAACGTCATCAAAAGGCGACTGCTCGGCGCTACCGATCAATTATCCACTCAATTATACATACATAATCGATGCAAACTCAGTCCCTTTTGCTCGAATCCCTGGAGTGGGGGATAGAGTGATTCCAAACACGGACAGGAGAGGCTTGTTAATAGCAGACGCATATATGGGTGAGGGTCTCAGACACCTTAAGCTAAAAGATTCTCTGGAAGAATTACAATCAGTGTACTGGTGGCCAGGCATGAGCCTGCATCATCACATTTTTTTTAAAAACTGCCCAGACTGCAATAGAGATCGCAGTGGCGAGCGGGGAGGACTATTGCCATGGCATTTCACTCCAGATGAACAACAACAATAAGAAAGCCCCCATCATGAAAAAAAAAAACGTTCTAATAACATAAAAAGACTAATTTTCACTTATAATGTAGACCCCAGCGCTCGGCTGACGTCTGGACTGTTATAAAAGGATTTGCGAGTCTATAATGGCATATACGCTAGGAGCATGCTACGTTTTGACTAATGTATTCCTTTTAGCCTTCAAGCTTATGGGGAAGCATGGCCAAATGAGCATAGCATAGCGGGACTCTTCTCACTTCCTTCCTGAGGGATACGGGATGGTGTAAAGAAAAAACCAAGACATAAAGCAATCTATAACGAAAAAGGTATTAGGTTCGGGTGCTGGGTGGGTCAAACATCTAATAAGTGTCCAACGTAGTCTAAATAACGTGCCAAGGAATTCTCTGAAAGGGTTCAGTCCGTACGAACTATTGTTCGGGACTAGAATGATGATCCAAGATCTTGATAGTCAGACTTCAGTGGTTAAAGACAAAAGCTTTGATATCAAAGATCGTTTGGCTATTTTACAGGACTTAAATGAAACAAGAAAAGACCTGAGCAACATAAAACTGAAACAACAGCCAACAACCACTGAAGAGAAACCACCTGTCCCAGCAAGGCCTGTCTGGATTCCAAAAGTCGGGGATCTAGTCAGAGAGAAGATCGCGGTAAAGAAGGAATTTGGGCCTTCTTACAGAAAAGCAGTTCCTGTCTTGTCTGTCAACGGGACAAGATCAGTAGTACTACCGCCCCTTGCTGGTAAAAAGGAGAACCGAGTTGTATCCATCGACCTGGTTAAACCACAATCATGTGGCCGATAGCAAACAGTAGGCCAAGTGGAATCCCAAGAAGTAGCAGAACACCAATGTTTGCTACGAATACAGAGGCTCAAATTGGAAGACTGATCACATTTGGAAAATCTACAGTGAATCAACAAGGACTATGCAACAAAGCAATGGAACTTGAACCTCTTAAAACCCAAATTAAAACTTTTCATCAAGAAACAACAACCTATGATGATGTATGTGCAGACTTTGCTAATGAAACAAAGCAAAATCCAAAAACAATTGGAACAATTGACAGAACAGCATCCGGCTACTTCATCAACTTCGATGATTCATCTGAAGACCTGAGTGAAGCAAAGAAACAGCCATCAACAAAAACTTTTAAAGACAAAGCTAAGGAACTTTTTCAACAGATGAAAGAAACCTATCTGATCTCTCCATGGATTGAATTTTGGGTGGCCTTCGATGCATTTATCCTCATTCTTTGGCTCATCTTAGTACTATGTTTGGGACATTTCATTGAAGGGAAATATGCTAAAATGGACACAGCAAGCCAGAAAATCAACTTGGTCCTTAAACCACACACATCTTCACACATCGAGAAAAGAGAACTTTCTTCAGTAAACTTCACAGCCAATCCTATACCAGGCGGTGTAGCATGGGACAAAACTGATTATGAAATCTATGGTCCGGTTGAAATCCTGAAGTATCCACACCAATTCAAGATCTCATTGAGTGACTTTGTAAAACCAAGCTAATTTGCGGATGATTTGGACTTTGAAAGTATTAATGATATGATGTCTGATCTTGTGATGTCTGCTAAATTTACAGAACATGATTATTTGCAGGGTTCGTCTAATTATGATCAGATGTTCTGCTACAACCATTATGGTAACCATTATCTACATAAATCTGCTCAACCTAGAAATGTTTTAAATTATAACCAATGGGAACATTGTGCTACTCCTCCAAAAGATAGCTCGAAAACATTTTATGATAAATATTCATACTTTTCAGGGTTTAACACAAGTAATGCAGAAACATTTTATTTCAAATTGTCAAATAAGACAGGTATGAAGACCATGCTTACAAACACAAAATTGATATATTCCGATTCATTCTTTGAACAAATGAATACATTTGGGTTTGATTTCTGGAACAATAATATTGAAACAAAAAACTGTTTGGGGTACAAGAGATTGGCAAGTACAAGGTATAGAATCATTGTTTAGAGTCTGCATGATCCCAGAACAAATTATATTTTTGAACGACACTATTCAACAAACTACCTGTCTTGGCTTGGCCAAAATCAAAGATTTGAACAAACCGTCTATTCCAAAGCCAACAGTGAACAGTAAAAGCTCTATAGATGTTGAGATAGACGTAAACCATATATTAAACCAAAACAGAACACATCCTGAATGGAAAAAATGGTTGATCTGGCCCACAGATACAAATAACTGTCAAGACAGATTCCTGAACAAAGAACAGGGGTTCACATTGACTAGGCCAGACCCTAGATATTCCCAAAGACAACATCCAGGGATAGTAACCACCTACAGCGTGGGCAAGCTCTGCCTTCAATGGCTACAAACGTCCACACTGGCTGAAATTAAGCAACACCTAACTTTACTTACAGAAGGTGCTGACTTGCGTGATTTCATATTGGGACCACGCAAACAGCGTCGAAAACGTTTCATAGCGGCCTCTATATATGCAGCTTATAACGAAGTCTGTAAAGTAACTCAAATTGAGACAGCAGAAAAAATACAGGAAATTGACCATATTAATTTGGAAAAATCACTTTCTGTGGTGGACAATGGGTTAATGACTCTGTCCTCCAGAATATATTCTCTGGACAGCATTGTGTCTTCAGCAATCGATATAATATCGCAAGACTTACTGATGTTACAACACGGTCAGTCCCAATTGCGTTCTATTGTACAGCTAGGCTGGACGTTACAAAATTTGCGTTCTGGCTATGTGCCTTGGCGTTTAATCAACACAACGTCATTATTTAATATCTTTAACCTCACTGATAAACAAATCAGTTTGGCACAGAAGGGTGCTGACTATACAATTCTGAGCATTGAAAAACTTGAGAGATTACCATTGACAATGTCAGAACGACCTGTCATTGAATGGATAATACATGGAATAATAAATATTTCGATAACTACTTTCCAGTTTCAATTCTGCCAAAAATATATACAGGCAGGCCAGTATGAAAGGTTGGGTAAAGGATACATTAAGTCAATATGGAACTTGCCCTATACACACGAATGTGTCAGCAATAAAGGCCAGAAAGTGTTTCTCAGTGGCGATAATTGTGCAAGATCACTGAGCGGTACACTTCTGTGTCAGGGTATTAGTTTGCACGGAGCCTGTGAAGGGACTTCAAATAACCTTTCATGTTACCAGCTAGGCACACCTGCAACACGAATAGAACCATTCTTTAGGAGACTCTCGAACGGGAGTTACATTCTAATAGTAGATCGCAGATGTTGTAGTTTGCTGCCCGGAAAACCTTATCTCATAACTGTGACTAGGAAGGTCATGTGCTGTGAACATGTATTGTTCCCCAGCGAGTCTGCAGACAGGGAGGCAAGGTTATGGCCCGATTTGAAAATTGCTTCTATTCGAATAGATACTTTAAGCAGAATGAAGACTGTGCTCCTACAGACGCCGACCTGGCTCACGTCATCAAAAGAAACGTATGATCTCCAAGTTGCAAGGACAACAGAAGAGATTCATTCATTATTATCAACTAATTCCCCCATACATTTCGCAGAAATACTGAACGAAATCTTAAATATTTCTGATACCACTGGTATCTCCAGTGTATTTAAAGCAGTGTTTTCGGGTGCTTTAACTCCATTCAAAGCCATCCTGGGTATTTTTCCAGACTTTGTCCATTCCATTTTTGGCGGAGTTCCTCTCCTTTTAGGACTAGTAGCGGGTATTCTATTTTTGATCCTGTTATTTCGCTATGGCAAACCATGTCACAGACAAAACACCTGCGACAAGGGAAGAAATGATCCTAGCCATTGGCTACCGGGACCGGGTAACTAAAATCCTTGGACTATCCCGGCTCAGAGACCTGAACATGACTTGGTTTCTTTCATTTAGACCAATGTGGCAAAGTTGTGTTATGCCTGTATTAAGGTGCTTGCTATGCGGCGAAGAATGCGTGTTGGACACCTGTCTGGCACTACAATCGGATGTGCCAATGGACGCAGATACCTTGTTGGGTCCGGTAACGGCTCATGCATTGTGCTGTCCCCATCGGCTACCAATCCTGATGACGGCATTCGTGGAGTCTTCACCACTACGATTGAGGGGTAGTGAAGTACAAGATGAAAGCAGCATCGATCAGGTACGACCTTCAGTCAGCTATGCTGATCCAAACATCAATGGAGGCAATCATACTCAGGCTCATGAATGCATGGTAACAACCTTTTCCGAATTAGTGGAACTTACGCAAGAAGCTGTTGACAGTTTTTTCAACAGTCTAAATGATATGATGTTTTCACCAGAGCAGCAGGAATAACTTTGAGCAAACTAGCACTTGGAGTTCCCTACATGCTGAATTTGGCCTTCAGCTTTTTGAAGAAAAGCGATATGAAAAAAAATGTTCTCATAATTTTTTTTTCAGACTGCAAGAACTTTTTCCCCAATTCCACAATATTTACGATTTTTGGGACACTTATCTTCTGCTTAAAGTAGACGTTATTCTTAGAGAACTAAATTTCTATTTTTAAGTAGTCGCAAGACATTCGCTATGCTAGCACTGTTATACATAAATGTATGATTGTGATGAAATGGTCTCGCACTTTTTTTTTCTGTATTAAGAGCCATTTCATGTGTGGTTTTCACATTTAGATTATGCTGAATTTTTAACATATGAGTAGCATTATTAGACTGCTTGTGCTTATAGTATACGTGACAGTACATGTGATTGTGTTTCGTATATTTTATAAAATCCAATTTTCGGAATGCATATAAATATATTTTGGGGTGGTACGGTATACACAAACGCTACTGATATTCACTATGCCTAGATTTGTAAATATGGACATAGTCTACGTGGAGTGGGTGTGATGTATTCCTATAGGTACTGTATCGATTCCCCTATTCCTGACCCTGGTTTGGTTAATAATTAACTAGCAGCCATCCAACGGTGCAAAAACCGTTATCTGATTAAGCCACACCACGGCACAGAAGCGCGTTATCTGATTAGGTCATAACGCATGCCATCTAATTAGACAAGCGATATTCCTCCAGCCCCTGATAAGGCATACGGAGTTCTCAAAACAAATCAAACCTACAGCGACCTGGGAAATTCCCATAGCCATTGTTTTGATTTCACCGAGAACTTCAGCAAAAGAATGTGCGAACGAGCCCGTTCATATGACATCCTTATTGACGTATATATGTCCATCCTTACGTCAATCTCGGCACCTTTCAGGTATAAATATTACCGACATTGCCTTAAGCAAACACATGCGGTGGTGACGAGATCGGAGCAGCGAGACGTGCTGAGGAGCCCAGCAGAGAGCGAAGCCCACAGACGCTGCCCCGCCTTCCTGACGCGCTGAGAACGAGACGCTGCCTTTCTCCTGCCGAGAAATCCAGCTCCGGCGCTTCCAAGCAGCCCTCGCAGGCAGCTGGAATATCAAGACCTGGGATAAGAGATACCAGCCCTCCATCATTCTAGATCTCAGGTACAGAACTGAATAACCCCTTGCAGAGAATTCTCGAATCAGTCCCTTGGCAAAACAAACTTAACTTAAACTGCTACTTATCTACTCCCGCCCACGTATTAGGCTTAGGTCAGGTACACTGGGGTAGGCGTGGTTAGAAGCACCAGTTGAGTATGATTAGTCAAATGTATATATGTATGTATCTATTTTATCCATTTTAAAGTATCATATGGCTCAGAAACCATATCAATGCTTTTACAGTATTATTTTATAATTCTGTCTCTACTGTATGCACTTTACTTAACTACAAGTATTGCAATAATAGCGATTCATTTCTCTTGTATGAGAAAAGAGACTGATCAATAAATAACATCTTTTATTGAACCACGCCCATCTCTTATTTCTCTACAAACTGGTGAAACTAAGAATGCACGTACTGACTGAGTAAAATAAGTTGTCTATTGTTTTCACACGACTCTAGAGATACACTCTTGATTAGGGGAGAGCAAAGTTGTCATGTTCTATGGTTGTCAGAAACTAAATCCCTTCTTGTCTATCCAGGGAGGTTAAAATCCTCCTTGCCTATTCGAGAAAGTTTCTAGTGAACTCTGAGCTAGCTGGCAAACACAAAACTTTAAGTCTAATATCGTCGGTAGAAGACCTAGTTAACCTCTGCCCTAGGTCTATACTATTGAAGATATTATTCCAATGCGCAGAGCCTATTGGGATAATAGGAACTACACTACAGTTGCACCCACTGGAGTGCGAATAGTAATTTTTTACCCCTACGCTATCCAACGCTTTCCCTACTGTTGCACTCTTTGGAGTGGGAATAGTAATTTTAACCCCTACGCTATCCACTCTTTCCCTACTGTTTCACCCACTGGAGTGGGAATAGTAATTTTTACCTCTACGCTATCCAACGCTTTCCCTACTGTTGCACTCTTTGGAGTGGGAATAGTAATTTTAACCCCTACGCTATCCAACGCTTTCCCTACTGTTGCACTCTTTGGAGTGGGAATAGTAATTTTTACCTCTACGCTATCAAACGCTTTCCCTACTGTTGCACTCTTTGGAGTGGGAATAGTAATTTTAACCCCTACACTATCCAACGCTTTCCCTACTGTTGCACCCACTGGAGTGGGAATAGTATTTTTTTACCCCTACGCTATCCAACACTTTCCCTACTGTTGCACCCACTGCAGTGGGAATAGTAATTTTTACCCCTATGCTATCCAACAGTTTCCCTACTGTTGCACTCACTGGAGTGGGAATAGTAATTTTAACCCCTACGCTATCCAACGCTTTCCCTACTGTTGCACCCACTGGAGTAGGAATAGTAATTTTTACCCCTACGCTATCCAATGCTTTCCTCACTGTTGCACCCACTGGAGTGGGAATAGTAATTTTTACCCCTTCGCTATCCAACGCTTCCTCTACAGTTGCACTCTGTGGAGTAGGAATAGTATTTTTTACACTTCTGCTATCGTACGGTAATAATATTGGATATTATTTAATCATATTATGTTAATATATATATATGTTTTAAGAAATATGATTGTAATTTTTTTATAACTCATTAATTATTCAATTATTATAAGTTCATTTAAGTATTTTTAAGTATATTTTAGTAATTAATTTTTAATTTTAATTTAATTTAACACTGTTTTTAATAAAGTCAATATTTTTTTTAACTATATTTTTGTAAACTATATTTTGTACTCGATATTTTTGTACTTACCTGTTTGTAGATACAAACTCGATATTTTGTCTGTAGATATTTCTTCCTTGATATTTTTGCTAGTCGATATTCTGTCAGTCGATATTATGTCAGTGATCCATATGAGTAATGTAACGTGAGCAGTACCACTGAGGTCTAGAACAGAAATGTTTAGTTCTTTAAAACTGGTATGCTATAAAGAACTGTAGAGCACACGAGTGCCATAAGAGGCATGCCGATTCCTAGGAATATTGAGTAAATTAACCAAATAATTAGACTAGATCAGGGATTTTGTAAACAACGCAAAAGGTATAGTACGTACAGTAATACCAGCAGAGAGTTAACTAAACAGAGAAAGGGGAAATGGTGCCTGTATGCTCATGGCAGTATGGAGTAAGTAGGTTTGTGAGATATTCTTCCATCTGGTATTGTCAAAGTTCTTGAAATGTCACTTCATGAAACCCATGCAGCAATCAGTTCCTGCATCCCAGCTAGAACTCCAGGCCCGATAGTATCCTTGACTCCAAATATGTGCTGGATCCCTCATATAGAGAAAGCTCATCTGTCTTTAATCCAGCAGATCCACAGAAGAACATGTCTAAGAAAGTGGGTCCAGCATTGGAAATATAGAATACAAAAGCCTTAGGATCAGTTATGTATGGACTAAAACTGTAAAATCACTAACCTTGGGTGTAGGTTACATAGTAGCACTACACATAGCTGCACGTAGTACACATAGTACTGCATAGCATAGCTGATGCCACTGTGTGTACTTGTCTGCACTGTGAAATAATTGCAAATGGCATCTTGCACAGTGCCAGTTATTATAAAATAAGTATCTCTATCTTTATATGCTAAAGAGCATATAGTACTTTCACAAAAGTGAAACTGAGAAATTAGCAAGCAGGGAGTGAGGTGATGATTTTGGGATCCTCCCTAACCTAGGGAGAGGACCAAGCAGATGTCTTGAAAACAAAAAACACATCTTATTGAACGATTCGGTGGTGGTCCCATCCTCTTAGGACCACCCCAAGCACAGTTATTGGCAAAAAAACAATACGAACCAAAGGCCCTGCAAAGCATTATGGGATGAGTTTAGCAGTGGGCAGTGAATATTATAGTATCCAATATCAAAATAATTCAACAAAGAGCTGCAGTTCAACTAGTTGTTACTAGATGTCCCTCACGATTCAAATGTAAATGCTTGATGAAAGGGTTTCAATGCTTTTCCATTTGACTCGTGAGGGACATCTAGTAATGACTAGTTTAATTGCAGCTCTTTGTAGAATTATTTTGATATTGGATACTATAATATTCTCTGCCCACTGCTAATCTCGTCCCATAATGCTTTGCAGGGCCTTTGGTTAGGATTGTTTTTTTGCCAATAACTGTGCTTGGGGTGGTCCTAAGAGGATGGGACCACCACCGAAGTTCAACAAGATATGCTTGTTGTTTATGCTCTTTGGGCCTCCTTTATGAGGCCTTGCGCCAGTTTTGCGCTTCCGATGCGTCATTTTTTGTGACGCATCGGCAGCGTAAAACATGCCTTCTGTTGCGCACTATTTACAAAGTGAGGCATCTAAGCAGATGCGTCACTTTGTAAACCCCTGCGCTACATTATACCTGCGTCAGGTATAATGTATTTGGGTGGCCGTTCCACCACAAAAAGCCTTGTAGAAGTGACGCAGTGAAATCTATGAGATTTCACTGCGGCACTTCTAGGACGCCATTGCGTCAAAATCTTGCGCCTGCCTCACAGCAGGCGTAAGACTGACGCAGGCCCTTTCACATGGGGCTTGCCCCATGTGAAAGGACGCATTGCTGGAGTTGCATCACTTTTGTGACACACTCCAGCAATGCGTCACTTTTGCGCTTACAGATACGTCAGAAATACTGACGTATAGGTAACTCCTTGCGACATGATGCGTCATACATTAAATATGATGCATCCGGTATGTCGCAAGGTGTGCGCACTGAGAAGTGACGCATCACTGCTTTCACGCAGCGATGCGTCATTTCGCATAAATGAGGCCCTTTGTGTTCAAGGCACCTGCTTGGTCCTCCCCCTGAATAGGGGGGTACCTCAAAATCATCACCTCTCTCATTGCCTAATGTTTTCATTGAAAAAGTTCAGTTTTGTGAGTTGGTTATATGCTTTTTAGCATGTAAAATTGCTTAATCAAAACATCTGAGAATGTTGTTTATTTAGCTGTTACGCTACATGATTAGGCAAATTTTTTGTACTGTGCTAAGTGCAAATTAGTACAAACTCAGTAAGTGTAGCGTAGTACTATGCCCATAGTTAAAAATCACTGCTTAATCTCCCAGCTAGTACTCCCCTGACTCCTATTTTCCATGATTTCGCTCAAAGAAAAATTGTTTAGAAGCTGGACTATAAGAACTTATTGCATTATTGGGGAAACTGGGGTTGGAGGACTATTGGACTAACCCAGGGGAGATGTGCTCTAAGAGCAAGATTATGGCTATTTATTGGGCGATTGTTTCGGTGAAGAATGTGTCAAACCCCATGGGCTCACTCACTCAAGATTTTATAGATTTTAAACACTTCCCCCTTTTTGAGAATACCATTGATGAAGTTGTTCCTCCATTAGCATGGAAATTGTTCCTTCAATTTAGACTTTTCCCACCAAACTGTTTTGTAACAAGTGGCGTAGTCATGCTCTCTGATGTTACATGTCCCGCTTGCAAAGGAAGCCCCAAACCCTTAGTCAATCTGCTATTTTTTTGTCCACACAATGAGAATTTGAGGGCTAGATGGATCATCCCCTTGTGTAGGCTTATTGGATATGGCCATTATTTAGAGGTTTTTAGAATACTTGGCACAGATACTAGTAGAGTTGTGGTATTCAGCCAAGCCAAATTCCTGTTGGCTTTATGGATTAGACGCTCGGTGTTATGTGACATATATTTTGTTTATGCTATACAATAATTTATATTTTTATACTAGTGACATCTATTGTCTTATCTGGTTTTTATTCTGACATGGGATTTTATCAGTTTTAACTTTTTTATAAAATTATGTATTTTGGGGATTTTACAATCATCATTGTACCTGTAATGTATATATGTATTATTTGTGATGTACTTTTTAAGATCTTTGTGATTGATAATAAATTTAGGATGATGATAAGAAATATCTTCCAGCCACTTCTAACTTTCTATTCCTCGCAAGTGTGATTTGGCTGGTGTCAATACGGTAAAGAGATAGCACCAAAAAAAAGTATACTGTTCCTAGAGAAAATTAGGACCAAGATTATGATGTGCTCATAACACCATGTAGATCATCTTAAATTGTATCAGTGAAGTTAGATCAAAGTACAGAGGATGTAGCCTAATGGGTGGTGGACTTCAAATCTGGGGAACTGGGTTTGAGTCTCCACAACAACGCTCAAAATCCTGGGCAAATCACGTAATCTCCCCGTGCCTAACAAAAATGAATGTGTCCTCATGTAACGTAACTGGTGTTCATGTAAAGTACTCTGATACCTGATTTCGGGTCAAGTTTGCACTATATAAAACTTCGAGAAAAACAAAGAAGGGTTCTCCAACCTTTTCAATAGTGAGAGCTAATTCTGATCTATTTAAAAACTCCTGAGCTACTGCCTAACATATGGATAAAATAACTGCACAAAACCAATTTAAGCCACTTAAACACTGCCCCTAGAGCATCCTGTCCTGGTACAGTAAGCACACACCATTAATGGCAGCATACCTATCAGTAAAAGATTGTGAAGCTGTGTGCTCCACAAGAACCAGTGTTGTCCCTTCATTCTCTGCAAACCATCTCTGAGAGGTGTTTTAATAGTTTTGTCGTCTCTCAGTCATGTGATGACACTATCCCCATCATGAGGACTAAGACCCGAAAATCTTTAATTTTCTGGCGAATGGCCCTAAAATCCATTCATTGTTGTCCTGAAATGTGCACTGCCTTAACAATTTATTTTTAGGAATGGGTACCTGCACACTTCATAGAAAAAATACCTCTGCAGCCATCCGCATAAGAATACCTCTGATGCAAAGATTAAAGAAAAAGTAATGAATTAGGAGAATGCTTTAGGAAGTCAAGTACATTCCTCAAAGGAAGAAAGAAGAGTAAGAAAGAAATGGAAGTGAAAGGAAGGAGAGAAAAAAGGTAAAAAAAAGAAATACCTTAAGGAAGCAGGAGGGAAAGAATTGAAATGATGAAAAAGCAAGACGGAAAGGAGTAAATGAAAAAGTGGGATGGAGGAAGCATACTAAGACAAAACGAGAGTAAGGAAGGGAAGGGGAATAAGAAAAGATGGAAGGTGAAGAAGGAAACAAGAGCTTCTAAGGAAGGAGAGAGTACAAGGAAAAAAGGGGAAATAAAAAAGGAACAAAAAATGAAAGAAAAAAGAAACGAAGGAAATAAGGTGAGAAGGAAAGAAAAAGGGAAGAAAGGAGTAAGAGGGAAAGAAAAAAATAGGAAGACAAAAAAATGGGTCCGAATGAAAGATGAATGAAAACGAAAAAGACCAGGAAAATAAAAAAGAATGAAATAAATAGCAAGAAAAAAGAAAAAGAATGAAAGAAAAATATTTAAAGAAACGGAAGGAACATGGAAAAGAAAGAGGGAGGCAGAACGAAAGAAAATTTAAATGCAGTTCAACTCTCCTTCAAATATTTTACTGCCATTGACTTTAAGAAAGTATACTCGATTGAGACTTGTGATCACATATGCTATCTTTTTTCCATGGTGAAGGTTTTCAACCAGTGTGCTCTGACGTGAGACGTGTATTGTTTATTAAGGGCTTCTTATCAGCAACACTTTTTTATTTAAGGAGAGAAAGCTGCATAATGCTAAAGCAGCCACTTTTCATGCCCCACAACTGAAATTACCGAAATAGAGTTGATAGAGCGCGCGAGGCCACCCGACCAATAGTTTCGCCGTTTTCCGGCTTCCGGGCCCATATACTTTCAAATCACCATATACATCGATCAGGTGACTTCACGAGCTCTACCAATTTGTGTGTGTGTTCCCTATTATTATTTTTCAGTGCACCCGACTTACCATCCACCGATGCGGGTACCTAATGACCACAATGAATCAGGGAGCTAGCTGTAAAAGGAAAGGCAGCAAAATACAAACCCAACCAATAACATTCAAAATGCTGTTGAAATGACCACGGACAACTGAAAAGTTTTAAAATGTTTATCTAAAGTTTATTAGTTTCGTGCATGAGGTACAGTAAAATAAGGCAATCAATAACCAAGATAACGTAAATTATATAGGCATAAAGAAATAAAGTCAGGGTAATCATTCAAATGTAATATGGAATGCAAATGGAAAAATACTATATAATCTCAGAAATGTTTAAGCATGGACAGTTTTTATGCATGGGTAACTATAGGAGGGCCTATAAAGAGTAACACGCTTCACTTAAGGTGAATGGGCCTTTGAACAATCTAGGCAATGAAGTTCTAGACCATATCAGGAAATGACAAACTGCAATGCAAAATATAATTTCTAACAAGTGAGAAGACATAGGAACAAACTTTGGAAAAATGCAATTGACTTTCAATAGTTGCGGAAAGACATGGAAAAATATAACATATGCAATGATGAACTTTATTAAAGCAAAAGTTAGAAATTCAGAAGGTGCAAGATTTTAAGAGTTCAGAGCAATATTTACCTAGAAAGGTGTGGAAACCAAACCCTGGCCACGGGTCAGTTAAGGACAGGAAACCCTCAAGGAAGGATACCCCTCAAAGGACAGCAGGTGCAGAATGGACACCCCGGATAGGACAGGATACCCTCGGTTTAGGAATCAGGACAGGACCCTCAGGACAGGACAGCAAACCCTCAGGACAGGACCCCTTCAGGACAGGACCGGAACCCACAGTTCGGAAGCAACGCCTGCGCTCCACCCGCTCTGCAGCTATCGATCAAGACCCCGATTGGGTCAGCGAACTCCCAGCTAAGTGCTTCGCCAGTACTTTAAGGTTCAGTAGAACCTTAGTCTATGGTCAAATTCGGACAGAGTGCTTCGCAGCGCTCTGTATCTTCAGTCACCTATTGAGTACGATGGGTCAGTGACAGGTCAGCTAAACCAGACAAGTCGGACGGTTCACTAGGTGAACCCAGGGTAGATATACAGTTTGGGGACAGTGTACCACCCCCCAATGTTGCAAAGTGGCAGAATCCCTCAATTTCGATTGGTCCTAAGGTAGGATTTGGGTAACACACCAATCATAACAGTCTATTTGTATGCCACATTAACATATTTTGGTACCGCCTAGTAAGATAGGGGTTCCCATGAGAGACTACACGGCAAGCAGCAATACAATTACATTGTAACATATAAGGAGCCACATTCGCTGTTCTCGCAGGGCAGAGGTGACTTTCTCAGGAGCATCTCGCCCATCGCTGCCAACTGGCTATGTTCCATCAGTCAAGGTCCCCTGTGCTGCCGAATTCGCGCAGGCGCAGAAGGGACCTCCAATATGGCTCTCCTCGCACTCAGACCCCCATTCCCCGCGGTACATGAAAAGTAAGCGAAAACAAATTAATGCATAATAATGTCATCATGAAAACACATCACAGGGTTTGTACTTTTCACTCATCATCACGAAATAAACTTATGCGTTTTAAATGTTAGCTACATTGATACAGACACATGAGCAGTGGCACGAGCAGTACCACATGATGGGCACAGCTATGGATTACGCATGCGCATAACTTTCCCTCCACTTCTGCAGACGCGTCAGGACACGTGAGTGTGGCTGACGCATGCGCAGTAACCAAAATACAAGCAGCGGCCATTTTAGATGACTCGAGTAAATTATTTTAGTAAAACACATGTGCAAGCTTCACGATCCTTATCCAAACTAAACATAAATGTTAGTAAAACATACACTTGTTACCGTATTACACATAAACGAGGTTCTTGACTTCGGCAAGCCGCAAATATGCGAAGCTTTGCTTCATCAATCCCCTCTTTGATGATATTTACTATCATCACAAAAATGGAACCAGATGCCAACTTTCTTTCACACTTTATAAAGTTCTATTTCTTCCAGCAGTCGTTCTAACTTTTCTCTCTCAGTTCTAGTAGGGTGAGAAGTCTTCACCTTTTTGTATATCTGATCATTCACTTCCTCTAATTCAATCTCATCCACACTCCGTTTCAACCCTCTTGCATTTACCTCGTGCTTCTTGGTGTGCTTGCGGCATTTACAACAGATAAAAATGAGAAATATAATAAGACCTATAATACCAATTGGCATCAGTATCTTGAACAATAAGCTTTTACCTACGCTAGCAAGCCAATGACCTACATTTGAGAGACCATCTACCAGCCTCTTCCAGGCACTATCAACCTCGAGTGGTTTGAGTTCCTTTGTCAAATTAGTAATGTTTTTCACATATCTTTTGATCTGTACACTTTTATCCGGAATATAAGTGCAACAATGTTGCGCCTTCAACATCCGGCAGACTCCGCCCTCTTTCGCTAATAAGGTGTCAAGAGCAAGTCGATTCTGTAAAACCATTGATCTGATCGCAACCATTTCGGTATTGACCAGCAGAAATCCATGAGCTGTTTCAGTAGACAGCACATCCACTATAGTAGACAATTTGCAAATTCTGTGAGTGTTCAGAACCACTCCCACTCCAGGTATCAGTGCACTGAAAATACTACCCATAATTTCACCTATACTTTCTCTTTTACTACGCACTAAGCCATTAGTATCTTCATTGTTTCCAGCTTTTCCATTCACATGGTATATTTTCGGGAAGACAATGCCAAAATAGCAGCTTCCATACCAGTGATCCGGCAATTTGAAATAAGCCTTGTCCCCACAAATATAATAAATACCAGGAAACACAGGCTCTGACCCATTTTTGAAACCCCAACCTCCAATTACCTTGTAATTATGTTCGCATTCACTGGAACCAATGAAAACATTATTATAATAGCTAGTCTTCTCGCGGTGAAGACATAGCTTGCCTTTCTTTTCAAAATCCAGCAACAGAGCAGGTCCCGCCCCACCATTTGAGGTGCCTTCCATGTTCTCTGCCCACTTTGGCTTTTTCTGACTTTCGTCATTAGCCTTCTTTTGTATTTTAATTCTTCTTTTCTCTGCCATGTTCAGGAACATCTTTTCCTGTTCACGCAAAGAACAAGTCAAGTTATCTCTGTGTGCATCAGCTATGTCAATGTTGCCTATAGTCAGAAAGTAGTCTCCCATATATCTTATGGTGTCACTTTTGGTATGTACAGGATTCAAGTTCCCACGTATAGGAAGTTCAGAAAAGATTACGTCATTATCAGAGTAATAGTACTGTAACGGTCCTCTTTTGTAAAATAAACTAGCTAAAATGCTACAAGAAATTCCATATGTCAATGGCAGGTGATGGTATGTCACGCCTTCAGCCACAGAGGTAGGTAGCTTCATGCAGACATAGCAATCTTCAATTTCCATAGTCTCTACATAGTGTATTAACAAGTTTGCAAAAACATTTAAGTGTGTCCTGTTCTTAATTCCATGATAGTGTAGTCCTCCCTCATCTGATGCTTCTAAGTCTCGTTTTGTTTGTCTCAGTGCTCTCTCATGTCTTGCTACACTCTGTGTTGTCAACTCCTCACTGTCCGTATTTACAATTTCAGTAGGGACAATGTTAGTATCTTTACTTACAGTGAAGGGTATAAAGATTGTTAGTCCTATCCAGATTACTATCAGTACTACTATACTACATATACACACCTTGCAGCACGTCTTGCAACGACTGCAACTCGGTCTACCATTCACAGTTGAATCAGACATTTCGGCTCAGAAGAAGTTTCTCGACCCCTCTTTGTGTCTTTACACCGCTACCTTACTTTGTGCAAATTCACGGTGGTTCTTCTTCTTCTTCAGCAGAGTACTCAGGGACGGGCTCTCCGTCGCTTACGTCAGTTATATCAAGATCTTCAAGTTCTTCCAAAACGAGTGTCCATTCAGGAGACTTGTACTTTTTGTTTTGTCTTTTTATTCGTTCACTCCTTCTTTTGGAAGAGTTTTCTTCTTGCTCTGCTATCCGTGCACTTCTCCTTGCTTCTGCACGTTTTTCTTCCACTGTCTTTATCCTTAGCCTTAATCGCTTTATAAACCTAGGCTCAAGGTTGTTTCTTTTCTTTAGTCTCTTAGTGGGTACTTGGACTTCACTTTCTTCTCTTCTTGCCCTATCTGGCTAGTTCCAGGGCTAGCATCAAATTCTTCTGCCTGGTTACTAATCTGGCCTTGTTCAGGAATATTTTGTTTTTGGCTTTCGATTGTCTCTGTTTCTGTTTCTGTTTCTGTTTCCTGAACCCGTTCTTCTAACCCTATCTGATCCTGTTCAAGCACTTCGATCTCTTGATTTTCTTCTGCTCGAACTATCACTCTATTTCTAAGCTGTCCCTTATCCGCATCAGGAGTTAGCGGTGGTGTATCGAACACCTGTTCTGTCCCTGTCTGACCTTCTCCTTCCTCAGTTTTGATGTGAATCTCAAGCGGCTGAGGTTCTTCGCCTGTGCCTTGCTTTTCCTGACTAGTCCACTCTCTTCCTTCACAAAGTCGTTCTCTTGTTCTGATAGGATCTTCGGTCAGATCAATCATCGGTATCCATTCTTCTGGCCATATGCTTGGCAGCTCGTCTTCAGCTACTCCTGGCTCAGTTTCCTGGACTTCTTCAGCAGGCTGGATTCTTGGCAGTTCGTAGTCAACTACTCCTGGGCCAACGTCTGCTGTTCCTGCAGCCGAACTGGTGCTGGGCTGCTCGTTGTCAGCTGCTTCTGGTCCGGCTCCTGCAGAGTCCTCTGCTGGTTGCCCTTCTTCTGCAAATTCTTTGTCTGGTAATACCTTCTGGGTGTGTCCAGCGTGGATCCACTGGGGAACACCTGCAACCTTCACTGCAGTGGTTGTTACCAGGATTACCTGACGTTTCTTTCCCCACCTTGGTGCCAGACAGTTTGATCGAGTGTGCTTCTTTATTTTGACCCAGTCTCCTGGAACCAAGCTGTGGAGAGGAGTCGTTGGATTGAGGATGCCGTCGTCTCCAATCTGGCGAGAGATAGAACGCACTTGGTCACCCAATCTTCTGCAGTATTCAAGCACCAAATCATCAGTAATACTCAACAGTTTGCTTCCTGGCACCCATGCTTGTCTCATCACTCTTCCCATAATGATTTCATGGGGACTTAGGCCTGTCTTGCGGTCAGGAACACTTCTCAGTCCCATCAGGACCAGGGGCAGGGCCTTCACCCAGGTCATGCCAGTAGCATCTGTCAGCTTTGCTAGTCTGTTTTTGATAGTTCCATTTACTTGTTCCACTATTCCAGAAGCCTCTGGGTGGTATGCACAATGGAGTTTTTGCCTTATTCCAAAGGCCTTACAGAGTTCAGCCAGTATTTCATTCTGGAAATGTCCACCCTTATCTGATTCAATAATGTATGGTATCCCGAATCTAGGTATCAGTTCTTTTAGTAAACACTTCGCTACTGTCAATGCGTCACTTTGGGGAGTAGGGTAAGCTTCTACCCATTTTGAAAATACGCAAACAATGACAAGGACATATCGCTTTCCTTCACAACGGGGCATGGTGATGAGATCAATCTGTATCTTTACAAAGGGACCCCCTGATCTCCCAATTTTGCTCAGTTCAACCATTGTCCTCTTGCCTGGGTTCATCTGTTGACATGACAGGCACCTCTGGCAGAGGGACTCTGCTACCTTCCTGAACTTCTTACTGTACCAAGTCTGTTGAAATACCAGAATCATGGCATCCCTACCAATGTGTGATCCTTCGTGTATTAATCTTGCCATTGTGCCAAGCAAGTGTCGGGGTAACACAGGCATACCAGTTGGGCCCAAAATCACACCATCCACACGTCTCGGTCTACACCCATCCTCCTTCCATTTCTCTCTTTCTTGCCAAGGAGCCGACTCCTGCCACTCTCTCACTTCATCCCAAGTAGGCACTTCCTCAAACACTTGAAGTTGGCAGCTGGCTCCTATCCCCCCTCGTTTAGGATTTACGATATAGTGATCTCTGGCGCACCATTGGGCCACTCGATCAGCATAATCGTTTCCCAGTGATACTTTGTCCATGCTCTTCTTATGAGCAGCACATTTTACCACTGCCAGTTCCTTGGGTAACTGGATGGCCTCCAAAAGGTCATGAACAACCTTTGCATTCCGAATGGGAGTACCTGAGGAAGTCATGAATTCCCTCTGTAGCCACAATTGGCCAAAGTCATGCACAACTCCATAACAGTACTGACTGTCAGTATACACTGTTATGCGTAAGTTCTTCCCAATTTTGCAAGCTTTTATCATAGCAATCAATTCGGCTACTTGTGCAGACTTGATGTTATATAGGTAACCTGCTTCTTCAATTTTTGTTAAAGAGACTACTGCATAAGCAGCACTCAGGCCTCCTAGTTCATGTCTTAGACAGGAACCATCTACAAACAGTTCTTTATCATGTTCAGGCAATGGCGTTTCTTTTATGTCTGGGCGTGGTTTAGTACTGAACTCTGTCAGATCAATGCAATCATGTTCATCATCATCCCCACCTTCCATTTCCAAGGGGTCGGGGAGTAAAGTGGCAGGGTTCAGAATACCGCACCTAACAATGCTTACATTTGCTGCACCCACAAGAATCCTCTCGTATTTAGTCAGCCGACTAGGGGTGAGATACTGCGTTTTAGTTCTGGTCAATAGAATTACCACTCCATGTGAAACATACACAGTCACAGGATGTCCCATGACAATGGACTCACTTTGTTCTAAACTTGCACAGGTAGCAGCTACTGCTTTTAGACATCCTGGTAACCCAGCAGCTACTGGGTCCAAAGTGGCAGAGAAATAGGCCACAGGCCTTCTGGTCGTGCCATGTTCTTGAGTCAGGACTGACAATGCGCAATTATCGCGAGTGTCACAGAATAAGGCAAATTCTTTGGAATAATCAGGCATTCCCAGCGCAGGGGCTGTACACAGACAGTTTTTCAGTCTTGTGAAAGCCATTAGGCTTTCATCGTCCCACTCTACAATATCTGGCATTCCTCTCGTGGTCATTTTTATCAAAGGCCTGGCTAAGGCTGCAAATCCCAGAATCCACTGCCTACAGTAGCCTAGTACACCCAGGAACATTCTGACATCTTTTTGAGTACGGGGCAACTGCATCTTTTGAATTATTCTCACTCTTTCTGATGTGACTTTTCTGACACCCTTTTCTATTTGGTGTCCTAAATATTTTACTGATTTTGCACAGAACTGTAGTTTGTCAGGGGCCACTTTATGCCCTTTCTCACATAGATGATTTAGGAGGGCAATAGTGTCAACTACACAGTCCCTATGACTTTTAGACGCCAGTAGAAGGTCGTCTATGTACTGTACTAAGACCGAGTTCCCAGGTAAGATCAAAGTCTCTAGACATTTCTTCAAGATCTGATTAAAGATAGAGGGGCTCTCTGTATACCCCTGGGGGACCCTGTTCCAGCAATACACGTGACCTTCGAAGGCAAATGAGAAAAGAAATTTGCTGTCGGGGTGCAGGGGTATTGAAAAGAATGCATGACATAAATCAATCACAGTGAACCACTCAGCATCCCAAGGAATCTGGTACAATATCACTGCTGGGTTCGGGACAATAGGGCAGCAAGGAACTACAATTTTGTTTACCTTTCTTAGGTCTTGCACTACCCTATACTTGCCACTAGGCTTCTTGATGCCCATAATCGGTGAGTTGCATGGGCTGCTCATCACTTCCTGTATGATGTCTCCTTCTAATAATTTTTGTATTTCCAGAGTGACACCTGCTTTCACTTCAGCATTCATTCGGTAGGGCTTAGTGTTAGGATATACTGCATTGTCCTTGATGGCTATCTGTATGGGGTCCACATCTTTCATTAGTCCCACATCTTTTCCAGTGAAATCCCACACCTCTGGCTTTACCGCTTCCTGGAGTTCTTGGGGCAAGTCCTGCAGGGTCAATCTTTTAATTTCTGAGTCAGGTCTGAGTAACAATAGTTTATAAATGCCATCTTCATCTGGGGTCTGTATTTCAACACCTTTTGGTGTGCAAAAGATGGTACAGTTCATTTTGCACAGCAGATCACGACCCAGTAGATTCACTGGACTGGTGTCACAGACGACAAATCTATGCATTTGTTTAAAATTTCCAATTGAAATCTCCATTGGTTCGGTAACAGGAGTACTAATCAATTGATTAGATACACCCACTACTTGGATATTTTCTCCCGAGAGGGGTAGGTTTGGAACGTCCACTGTTCTTACAGTAGAACGGGTAGCGCCAGTGTCCAACAGAAAGGTGACATCATTTCCGTCAACCTTTCCTTCAATGTATGGTCCAGACTGGTCTACCGGCAAGGAAGCGCCAAGTACGCACTCCTCGTCCTCCCCTCTCAGGCCCCGTCAGTCCTGATCATTACAAAGGAAGGTATCATTTAGCAGATACTGCGAAGTTGCTGTATTTCTGTTCTCCCCGCTTTCCCAAACTTCTATCTCCTCACCCTCTGCCTGTTTTCCCCTGTATACTTGCTTGGGTGCTTGAGGCACCTGAACTGTTTTTACCTGGGGTTGAGTCTTTCTTGGTCTTTCTTTCTGCGTCTGTGGAGTTAAATCAGGAGTTTTTGCATTATCATCTAATAATTGGGGACACTCGTTTCGCCAGTGTCCAATTTCGCCGCACTGATGGCAGGGAAATTTCTTCATAGCCTCTTCCCTGCTAAATTTTGGCCGGGGCTTTCCTCCACCCCCTCCCCCAGGACTTTTGTTCTCAGCATTCTTAACCATGTTACTCAATTGTTTTTCCTGCTGTTCTGCGAGCTTCACCTGAGCCCACATCACTTTTTCCTTAAGGGCCTTTTTCTTTTCTGGCATCTCGTCCTCGCAGTACTTAGCGTACCGCAGAACCTCATCCATTTTCTTTGTATGCCAGCAGATTTTATTATCTTTTATCCACTGACAAATTTCAGGTCTTAAACCATTTACAAACCTGTAAATAAAATGCGTCATGTCCTTCAAATCGATGTTATCAATACCACTGTAAGTTTTAAATACCTGCAATAACCTCTCATAGAAGGAGTGCACTGTCTCGTCCCTTTCCTGTGTTGTTCTATCTATTTTTGTCCAATCAGTTTCCTTTGCGGGCACCTTTTCTTTCAAATGCTGAATTACCTGCTCATATTTCCGCATGACATCCTTTGATGGCTCCCCTGTTTCCTTATTTCTTGGGTACTCTTCAGTAGGCCAGTCTATGGCTATTTTACACTGGGTCCATAAATCTACCGGAACCACAATGTCGAAAAACCCATCCAGGTCTTTCCACAGACATTTCTGTACCTTCACGAACCTCTCCACCTGCCGGTACCAGTCTACTGGTTTCTCTCGTAATTTTGGAAAATCGTTCGTAAAGGACACAATATCCTGTCTAGACCAGGGGACATGCACATATTTCCCTCCTGGAACTTCGCGCATGGGGCATAACTGCTCAGGTTTTTCTACCTCCCTTAAAGCAAATTCAGGAGTCACTTGTCGGGAGCGAGCCTCTTCCCTCTTTTTCGCCCACCTGCTTCTCCATCTTTCCACATCTCCCCATTTCTGCAGTACCCCCATTAATTCTTTAATCTGCAACTTTTTCCCCGCCACATTCAGGTGCTCTATATCTTTGTCTGAGAAGTCTGCTCTGTACGGTTTCTGTAAGGGCTTGGATTTTGAGATATCTACCCCCATACTAACTGCTGTTTCGGTCAGTTTTTCGTGGAGCACTCTGGTGTTCCTTGTAAAGCTTTTACATATAAACGACAATTCTTCTTCAGAGTAGGTATTCAATCGATCCAACCCCACATTTCCTGCCATTAATTCTTCTATTTCTACCCTCAGCTTGTAGAGGTCTAAAGGTTTCGTTTGCGGAGTTTGTTTTTCTAATTCACGACTCCAACTCTCAATTTCATCCGGAGTTACCAGAGAGACATTCCTAGTACCTGTTGCTGACTCTAATTTAATTTCTTTTGTATTAAAAGGGTTATGCCTCTGCTGCATTCCCTTTCCGGTCTGTTTGTTTGGCAAGTCCAAGAACGCAACTTCAGACTCGCACTCACTGGACTGATCATCTATGATTATCGGTTCCTGTCTCGGGGGTGCCATGACTGGGGTCATAACTGGAGTAATCGGATTTCCCTGACCATTTCCGTATAACGGGACCACTGGTCCAATAGTTACTGGAATAGTCAATGCCTCAGGACTGGTATTTAACTGGGAGATTTTCTGAATTATGTCTGTCCTTTGTCTAGCTAGAGCCTCTTGCTCCTTTTCCACTAGTATCCTTCTTAAAGTCGTGTCATGTAATATCTGTGGGGGTCAAGGGAGGAGTAAAACTCGGGGCAGTGGGATGCGTTTCACTTGGTCCTCCACCATAATTTGGTTTCGGGAATAAAGTTCCAGTATTAAAGGACCTGCGTTCTTCCTCATATGGAGGCTGAACAAAAGGCAGTCCTGAATTCAATGGTTTCTCTTCCTTTTCATACAGGGGTCTGGGAAGGAACATTTTTGTGCGTGAATATTTTTCTTCCTGACTTACGGGCACTTTGGGATATATATCCCTTGTTTCCGTCGGTTCGGGTTTCTCCAAATAGGGTAACCCGTGACCACCCCCTCCCAGTCCTAAGGACCTGTCTTCTTCCTTGAGGAAGTGGCGTCGGGGAGCATCTCCTACACTGGAAGGTCGGGTTCCCTCATTATAAGGTGGCGGACTTCTGGTACAGATGTCATCTATCAATTCATCATCTGATTCCCCCGGGGCCCCTCAATGCTTACACTTTTCAGTACTTTTCTCACCCGTTGCAGGGTTATGACATGCCGGCATCATGGGAAACAGACCCTCAACAATCATGCTCTGCCTCCACTGTTTCATCCTTTTATCCCTGGACCCCTGTTTCAGTCTGGGGTACCACTTGGTCAAACCCTTGTCCATTCGGGGTCTTTCTCTTTCAAAAGCCTTAATCTCCCATTCCTCTAATGCCTCATACTGCGTTAGTCTCGGTCTGGGATGCAGTTCATTCATCCGAGTCCTTAAATTAAATAGGATCCTACCATTGAAAGTACCATCTAACGGAAAAGCCAATACTCCGTCATCTTTTGTGTACTTCACCCAATTCTCCAACCACACACAGGTATTGTACCCTCGGTCAAACATCATGAATGAGGCAGGAGTATTAGGTGGTGGGACAAGAACACCTTCTCTAGATTTAATCGGTTTGTCCGTTTTGAAATAATTTTTCACCTTACTTACAAGGGACAATTTTCTCTTGGTTCCGTACATGATATCGTATCTATTAGTCTTCCACTGATCCCTTTCAAACCCTAGGTGCCTTGGATCAGGTCGAGTTCCTG
This sequence comes from Lissotriton helveticus, assembly GCF_964261635.1. NCBI lineage: Eukaryota > Metazoa > Chordata > Amphibia > Caudata > Salamandridae > Lissotriton > Lissotriton helveticus. Next base: position 1,630,997,098 of record NC_136057.1, on the reverse strand, counting down.
TAGTCTGCGAGTGCCACATACGACCTCTACGCTAAACTTTGTTTACAAACTACCTCCAATCAGAATGCGCTTCGGAAATCCGTGCGACCAATGGGTGCGCGACTCTAAATAATCTCCGCCAATGGGTGCGCGGCCCCTTCGTGAGACAGTTCCCACGCTCCGGCGCTCACCCCTCCTTTACAATTTCAGCTCCGCTACCCGCCCGCTGCTTCTACCAATCCCAGCGCGGCACAGAGTGACGTCAGAGGCGCTTCGCGACTGACTCCCTCCCTTCACAAGGTAACGGAAACTTTCTTTCTTTTAAAGTGCTCAGTGCTTGGTTATTTTACAACAAATACACATTCGCCACAGTGCTCAAGTGTCTAGACAGAGAAAGATTTATTTTACTGCAAGTAAACTACTTCCATTTACTTTTCACTTGCTGCGGGCAGATCTCTTCCGCCTACCCTTCACTTTAGCATCGGTGAACCTGTTATTCCCCTAAACTCATCCACTTCTTTCCGGGATATATTCTGAGTTTAAGGTTTCCCAGCGGACCCCTCTGCTTTCACGCTAGCTCCGAGGAACCTGCTACTCTTCCGATGTGACCCTTACTAGGTTACGCCACTATGGGAATTTTGCCAATGAACCCCGTTACTGTCATTTATTCACACATGTATTCAGAAAACCCTAGTTAGTGCTTCCCGGTTATCCTAACCTGCACCTAACTTTCCTCGAGCCTGTGACCTCAGGACAATGGATTCTATTCACCACTTGTCCTTTCAATTCCCCGGGGAGTTCGGACAACAAGAAACAATACGGTTTACAAATGCATGGATTAGTACATATAACAATATAAGAACAAGAATAATAACAATACAAAAATTCATGAGTTTCAGCAGCGTATTCACAAGAGAATGATCAGGTCTCTTAGAACAGCCACTCTTCTAGCAGCATCAATATACTAGCAGCTTCCGACTCAACTAGTCCAACTAATCCCTGCCTTACTCTCAACTAGTCCCTAACCATCCTCTGGCTACCAGTAAAACTGATAGAGCGCGTGAGGCCACCCGACCAATAGTTTCGCCGTTTTCCGGCTTCCGGGCCCATATACTTTCAAATCACCATATACATCGATCAGGTGACTTCACGAGCTCTACCAATTTGTGTGTGTGTTCCCTATTATTATTTTTCAGTGCACCCGACTTACCATCCACCGATGCGGGTACCTAATGACCACAATGAATCAGGGAGCTAGCTGTAAAAGGAAAGGCAGCAAAATACAAACCCAACCAATAACATTCAAAATGCTGTTGAAATGACCACGGACAACTGAAAAGTTTTAAAATGTTTATCTAAAGTTCATTAGTTTCGTGCATGAGGTACAGTAAAATAAGGCAATCAATAACCAAGATAACGTAAATTATATAGGCATAAAGAAATAAAGTCAGGGTAATCATTCAAATGTAATATGGAATGCAAATGGAAAAATACTATATAATCTCAGAAATGTTTAAGCATGGACAGTTTTTATGCATGGGTAACTATAGGAGGGCCTATAAAGAGTAACACGCTTCACTTAAGGTGAATGGGCCTTTGAACAATCTAGGCAATGAAGTTCTAGACCATATCAGGAAATGACAAACTGCAATGCAAAATATAATTTCTAACAAGTGAGAAGACATAGGAACAAACTTTGGAAAAATGCAATTGACTTTCAATAGTTGCGGAAAGACATGGAAAAATATAACATATGCAATGATGAACTTTATTAAAGCAAAAGTTAGAAATTCAGAAGGTGCAAGATTTTAAGAGTTCAGAGCAATATTTACCTAGAAAGGTGTGGAAACCAAACCCTGGCCACGGGTCAGTTAAGGACAGGAAACCCTCAAGGAAGGATACCCCTCAAAGGACAGCAGGTGCAGAATGAACACCCCGGATAGGACAGGATACCCTCGGTTTAGGAATCAGGACAGGACCCTCAGGACAGGACAGCAAACCCTCAGGACAGGACCCCTTCAGGACAGGACCGGAACCCACAGTTCGGAAGCAACGCCTGCGCTCCACCCGCTCTGCAGCTATCGATCAAGACCCCGATTGGGTCAGCGAACTCCCAGCTAAGTGCTTCGCCAGTACTTTAAGGTTCAGTAGAACCTTAGTCTATGGTCAAATTCGGACAGAGTGCTTCGCAGCGCTCTGTATCTTCAGTCACCTATTGAGTACGATGGGTCAGTGACAGGTCAGCTAAACCAGACAAGTCGGACGGTTCACTAGGTGAACCCAGGGTAGATATACAGTTTGGGGACAGTGTACCACCCCCCAATGTTGCAAAGTGTCAGAATCCCTCAATTTCGATTGGTCCTAAGGTAGGATTTGGGTAACACACCAATCATAACAGTCTATTTGTATGCCACATTAACATATTTTGGTACCGCCTAGTAAGATAGGGGTTCCCATGAGAGACTACACGGCAAGCAGCAATACAATTACATTGTAACATATAAGGAGCCACATTCGCTGTTCTCGCAGGGCAGAGGTGACTTTCTCAGGAGCATCTCGCCCATCGCTGCCAACTGGCTATGTTCCATCAGTCAAGGTCCCCTGTGCTGCCGAATTCGCGCAGGCGCAGAAGGGACCTCCAATATGGCTCTCCTCGCACTCAGACCCCCATTCCCCGCGGTACATGAAAAGTAAGCGAAAACAAATTAATGCATAATAATGTCATCATGAAAACACATCACAGGGTTTGTACTTTTCACTCATCATCACGAAATAAACTTATGCGTTTTAAATGTTAGCTACATTGATACAGACACATGAGCAGTGGCACGAGCAGTACCACATGATGGGCACAGCTATGGATTACGCATGCGCATAACTTTCCCTCCACTTCTGCAGACGCGTCAGGACACGTGAGTGTGGCTGACGCATGCGCAGTAACCAAAATACAAGCAGCGGCCATTTTAGATGACTCGAGTAAATTATTTTAGTAAAACACATGTGCAAGCTTCACGATCCTTATCCAAACTAAACATAAATGTTAGTAAAACATACACTTGTTACCGTATTACACATAAACGAGGTTCTTGACTTCGGCAAGCCGCAAATATGCGAAGCTTTGCTTCATCAGAGTGACAGGCAGCGAGCTACTCCAACACAGTCTGAAAGCTACTGGCAGCTCACTATCAACGTATTGAAGACTACAGGATCCCAATCTGGAATATAGGGGTGTTTACCAAAAGATGCGGAATGAAGTGTCCATTTTGAATTCACTGCATCCCATTGTAAAAGGTGTTTGGGGCGCAGAAATGTGCTGGATGAAATGACCACAAGTACCACCTGGTCCTAGCAAAGCAAACACAGTCAAGGGAATTTTCTTCAAATCTTCCTCAGGAGTTTCAGTTGGAAACTGGTTCCTAAAAACATGTTCTGTTGGAGTTACAATTCCATTTTACTTGTCTTTAGGCAATAATTTTGCAACATTTTCAAGGCTCCTCAGGATACCGGAAGGAACCCTTCAATTGTGAATTAGTGCTCCTCAGGGTTACATTGTTGGTGAGACCGGACCATGGATACCCTAAATTGGTGCCTCCCTGTCCCCATCCTCGCATTGGGAGCCTCTTTACACAAATATCTTTGGATGGCAGCACGTTCACAGATTTTGGTATGTATTATTGCATTATTGCATATTGTATTATTGAATTAGGGGAGCAATCTAGATGCCTCCCCACAGGAATACAGGGGCATATTACCAAGATTAAGCGATATTTATCGCTTAACACGGTTAGCGGCAATATTATTATCGCCGAGCTCTGCCGATTTTTATCGCAGATAAACCTTGCTATTATCAAGGTTTATCTCAAAAGCGATAAAAATCGGCCGTAATGCATGAATATCCCTGAAAAGTCAGCGATATTCATGCATTACCGAGCTAATGCTCTTAGCCATGTTATCCACCTACCATTGGATAACATGGCTAAGAACTGCTCTGGGCAGGCGTTAGCTTTTGGAGATATTCGCGCTTAGCTCAAATATTTCCAAAAGTACGCCTTTGTAGATAATAGGAGATAGCGATGTTAGCGACTGTTTATAGTCGCTAACATCTTGGCACGCCCACTTTGCATGTCATTAGCGATAAATATCGCTCACATGCAAAGTGGGCCCCAAGATGATCGCTATCTCCTACTAGCTGTTGCTAACTGGTGTTAGCGACAGCTAGGTAATAGGGCGATAAAATTATCGCCGCTTTAGCAGGAAAAATTCCAGCTAAAGTGGCGCTAAGGCCCTTGGTAATATGCCCCAAAGTTCAGCTGTTTTAGAACAAACCGATACACATGTTTGAGATGTTTGCAAAAGCTATGTGCATAACCTGTGTCAATCATGTTTAGTGTCATTGGAATGTGTGAGCATGGTAAATAGTTTGGGAGCACAGACATCCCATCTCTTGGGGTTATCACTATCTGATCATATTTAATTTCTTAGAATGTTGGTTGCAATATGGGTTGCCGGTGGGAGCCCAGACCCAGTGGTTTTGTTTTCATTTATAATTGCAGACAACAGTCTGTGAGGTCCCTTATGCCGGTGGGAGCCCAGACCCAGTGGTTTTGTTTTCATTTATAATTGCAGACAACAGTCTGTGAGGTCCCTTATTGCCGGTGGGAGCCCAGACCCAGTGGTTTTGTTTTCATTTATTGTTGCAATATGGAGCATAGCTGCTATCCTCGGAGGATATTTCCATCCCCCAAATCATCCTCTTTGGCTATTTTCTATGGCTGTCCCGAGGGAATGCAGTTTTCCAGCAGGCAGGCCCTGGCCCCTCCATTGCACTCAGAGCAGACCACCTTCCCAAACACTTCTTCAAGGAGTGAGCTTGTGCAGCAGTATGATTTGCTGGACACCTGCTGGAGGATGCACTGACATATTGACTGGAAGTTCCCTATGACTTGCCGAACATCTTTTGCGCCTGTGCATACTGTGCTGTTATTGGTGGTTTGAGAGTGGGCAAATGAATGGTGCCGCCTTCTTCACTGGAAACAAGACTAAAGGCTCTGCCGAAGCTTTGTTGGCTTGCTCTGCTGTTGCTGGCTTTGCTTGTGTGGAACCCACAGTCACCTGAAAGAGTGCAGAGATGAAGTCAAAGCTCAGAGAAGCGTTCTTTCCCCCTAAACAGAAACAGAAGAAGGGCTGCCTCGAGAAATTGCACCTTAAAGGGCAGGTGAGCTGAGTGTTAAATCCACATGGTGAGCACATTTATTTTTCTGGATGAAGGCCGATTCCTTTGCGTCTTTGTGCCTTTAGGTTATGTGAGCAAGAGAGTTGAATAAGTAAGCCCCCTGTGTTGTGCATGTCGGGTTACTGATAAAGAGCCACCTGTCCTCCTAAGTAGCAAGACCTCACAATTTTGGGAGAGTCCTAAACCCAGGAGGTATGATTACTATTGTTGGGGACAAATGGAGCAAGGAAAAGACAACCCGACCTCTGGGGGATAAATGCAGACCTCCTAAAGAGGTTGAAATACTATTACTCCTATGAAAAAGTTCAACATTAGCTGTTGCACTACCCTACTGCAGGTCCCTTCTTTCAAAAGGCCACATAGAGCATGATATGCGCTGTATCACTGTATACTCTACTTATTTGATGTGCATGCTCTCTCGATCAATTTGCTGTTATGGGCCTGCTTGAAATGCCTACTGTTTAAAGTGGAACAGTTTGGAGCAGAAATCTTATTCGATTTGTAGGAGTGCATCATAATCACGTGTAGATCACATCCACATTTAACCTTGCAATCGTTAGGTATTAGAATTATGAAATGTATTACCGTAACTATGTAACATTTTTTAGGCTACTGGCCAAGAGTATGGAGAATTAACGTATGACATTAATGTAACTAGCAGACAACGTTAACATGAAGAGCTTGTGCTGTGAAGTTGACACTACTCATAAACTAAATGCGATTAACAATTCAATTTCTATACGTTGGTAAATATGATAGTTAAAATGCAATAGAATTATGCCAATTTGTAATGCTTAAAGTAATATGTTCTTATGTTAGCTAAAATTGTCCCTGACAACTCTCACTTTAGATTTAATGTTCTAAATTTTGTGTGCACTGTGGAATCTGTTCTTTCTCACGTTTGCATTGCAGGTGGAGAAAAATTAATTAGGGAAAAGTAATATCTTTGTTTTAGTAGCTAGGCGAGAAGAAGTTACATTTACATGTTTTGGAGGTGATAATGATAGAGTCAAAAATCGCATGGGAGTAGGCATGGGAAACAAGGACAAATTGTTGCAAAGGAGCTACATGGAGAACACCCTGGAAAAGTACTTGCAGGACTGTACTCATTATGGACTATGCACACGATGTGCATTATGGGAAGGCTACCTGTGGATCGTTGATTGTTGGAATTCGGGAAAGTGCCCACTTCTTTTTTGCCTTTCGAAGGGAGAGCATCTCTGAACGAACTCTTTCTTTTGCGAAAGTAGCTTTATGCTTCTCAACCCATTTCGATGGTAGAGAGGCTCTTGAGGAAGACTACGTACTGACACCTTCCCTTTTCATTGAAAATGTTTATGTAGGATGTCACCTTAGCGATAGAGTAGGAATAGATTTAATGCTCTTCACTCATCAACATTCGCTGCAGGGAAATTTAAACTCATGCTTTCTAAGTCTCTGTATCCTACTTCTTGAATTAATATCTGTGTTGGATGCATAGATTTGGGTTCATGCAAATTCCTTAGTATCTCTATACCCTCATGTTAAGGTGTCTCTATGTGCAGTTATTTTTGGCTTTGTAATAAATCAACTAACTTTATATAGCTGTCCTCGAATTATTATGTATCAAGGAGATTTATTGACTAATTAGCTTTGTATTAACGATTTTCTCCCCTTTACACTTGCATGCTGCTAAAAAACCCATCAGATTATGTCTCTGGAGAAGGTCTAGAACTAATGGGTCCAGCCTTTTCAGTTGGCAGCAGAGTATGATGGTTAGCACATGAAGAAAAGGGTAAATCTAGAAGTAATCTAGCATAGGTGAAGCTTAGAACCCCAAAGCCCCGCGCTAGAGCCAAATGATCGAGGATAAAAGGCAACGGAATCCGGCAGAGATCGACAAAGTTTGAAGGTGCAGCGAGATCAGCGGCAGAAGGAGGAGTGAGTATAAACAGGAAGTATGTAGCATATTAGATTGCTGGAAGGGTTTGATTGTGTGATGTCTTGCGGAGTCAGAGTGAGAGTTGAGTGAATGTGATTTTGGTTCTGACGTGGCCCAAGGATTGAAATTTGACTGCAGGTCCCGAAGTGGCCTAAGATCCCGGGATAGTAAAAGGTATATAAGACACAGAGATAGTGATGTCTGCCCGAAGAATTGAGGAGTTGTTGTGAGACGTTAGAGGCAGTTCCACCCAAGACGGGGAACTCTGTGCGAATGGGACATAAGGGAATCATTTAGCGGGCTTTGTGTACAGGGGTTAACTATACCGATTTGGGTGATCTACACTGGTCGAGGGTTACCCTTTGTAAATGCTCTTGAGTGGATGAATTCTATTGATCTTTTAGAAAGTCAGACAATTACGGATTTAAGATGATTGTATGAGTGAATGCGTGCAGAGAAATTAGGAAGGAGGGTGAGTCGCTGTGAGGAGTGAGAGTGTCGTCAGGTTGTGCCGCGCTGTGGTATGCCAGTTGGTGTAATGCCACGCTGGGATTGGTTGGTAGTCATCAAGAAGTCTGTGGTTGAAAAGGTTTATTCCGCCATAATCCATTGAACAAAAATATAGAATTTTTTTAATCCTGCAATGCTTTAGGGTGTTACAGTTTCTTTTCAGGGGTGATGAAGGGGTTGTTACTTGAGTTGGCAAAGAGGATCCACCGAGGATACTCCAGCACACTATATGGTGACACAATGTGGGCCCCACACTATCATTTTGCTGCACAATTGGCACACGATCACTGAAAAGGAAGGTGAATTGTCATTTCCATGCTTTGGAACATTCAGGTTAGAGGTCTTGAATCAACTTTTTTTTTTTTTTTAAAAACACTTATAAAGCGCGCATATACCGGGCGGTTTCTTGGCGCTAGGAGACGCTTTGAACCTGGGTGGAGGCTGCGGGAGAACTAAACTGAAAATGCTTGCAAAAAAAGATACGTTTTAAGGGCTTTACGGAAATCAGGATAGAGCGGAATGGTTCTAATGGTGAGGGGGAGGGAGTTCCAAAAAGTGGAGCAAATTTCACCCCGCCCGTCCTCTTCTTCCTAAAACGAGGGACTGAGAGGAGGGACTGGGTGGAAGAGCGGAGCTCCCTTGCCGGGATATAGCTGGAAATTGCAGAGTTTATGAAGGCTGGGGCAGTTCCAGCTCGAGCCTGAAACGTGGTACACCCAAGTTTAAAAAGGGCCCGTTCCCTAATAGGCAACCAGTGTAAGTTCTTCAATACAGGGGTAGCGTGATGGAGTTTAGGGAGGCCATAAACGAGATGGGCCGCTTGGTTCTGAACCATCTGTAGGCGACGAAGGGTGTAAGCTGGAACGCCATTATACAAGATGTTACCGTAATCCAGCCGCAATAGCACCATTGCAATCATGATGAGTTTGAGGGCAGAAGGGGAAAAGAATCTGGAAATTTTCCGGATGGTGCGGAGAGTGAAAAAGGAAGAAGATACCACCATACCACCTGGGAGTGCATAGTGAGGTTTTGATTTAACGTGATCCCAAGTGTTTTAACTGAGTAAGAGGGTGAGGGGGGGGAACCGAGTGAGGGAGGCCAAAACGTGGAGGTCCAGGGACTGGATGCACCACCCGTCAAAACCAGCTCAGTTTTGTCTGGGTTGAGTTTAAGGTGGTTGAAATTCATCCAGTCCCTGATAAAAATCATACTTGGGAACAATGTTTGTGATGTGACCTTTGCCTGGATCCACACAGTTTGAAGTGGTAGACGCATGGATGTGTGCAGCTCATGCTAAGCAAAGAGAGAAATATCAAGGGAGTATGAAGAAAACTCTGACGGCATATCAGGGTACACAGTGGGATGCTAGGCTTAAGAGGTGGAGAGTTGATACCATTGAAGGCAAGAGGTTGTACCCAGTGTTGGTAGGAGATGGAGGACCACAGGATAGCAACAGAAGGACAAGTGGGAGTGACAGTAGTGATAATGAAGACTGCTTGTTGGCTAGCTTGTTGATTGAGCGCCTGCCACACAAATAGTCCTCAATCAAGTGAAGGTGGATGAGGTGCAGAAAGTATCCAGAATGTGGGAAGTGTATCAGCTCCAGTGGATCCTGATCCAGGGCTCGTGGAAAGGATATCGACAGGAGTAGGGGGGTCTGGTGTGTCCATCTCAGTGGGTATGGAACACAAAGGTGCTAATGCTTCTTCACAGTTGTCGGAAGCTCTTACAGTACCAGTTGTCATTGGTCCTGTCGTTCCTGTTTATGACCCACACCCAGTAGGAAGCCTTGATCAGAGACAATCCATACATGCCGAATGGACTAGTTTGGGAAAACCAGAAAGCACGAATAGGAACTGTCATCCTTTAGTGCCTTGCCTATGAAATCCAGTACTCCTTTAGCGACTACTGACGACTCTTCCAGAGTATGGATTGCCTCCATTACCATAAGGTCTATAACTATGGTAAGCACCAGTTCAGAACCGCGAATGTGAGAAACTCCAGTCAGAGGACTAAGTGACAAGACTCGGGAAGCAAAACAATGGTCCTTGTTAAAGGAAAAATTGGGGACAAGAAATAAATATAGAATTGAATCTATTCTATATGTGAGCTATCCAGCCGGATGATGCGATTTATTCAATTTTTAAATAGTATCAAAACATGGACGTAATATACCGTGGGATACAGTCCTGTATCCAAATATCACAGAAATAGGCAAAGAATGACAAAGTGACAGTGTACAAAAACAAAACAGTCAGGCGAAACAAAAAAAGTTGCCTGTTCTAAAATGTGAGAGATAAGACAAGCATGATAAGTAGCAACAACCGGTACACATAGTAACAGAATAGTTTGTGTGCACGGTGTTTTAAGGTCGACGACGTTTCAATCCCATTTATATAATCAGTGGGATCATCATCAGGACAGAAATGCTGTTGGCCTGAACAATATACGTATAGACAACTCAATTGGCCTTGCGAGGGTAGACTACGGGGGTCACTTGGCTGATGAGGCCACAATGGGTCTCTGTTGCGGGAGGCACTTGGTCCTTGAAGGGATAGGCTAAGCCGTGCCAATGGCGAGGGGGTCTTTGCCCGGATTTTCAAGTGAACCGCGAGGCTCGGTTGAATCGGGGATGGAGCAATGCCGTCGATTAGATCAGTTGATACAGTGCCGGACACGGTGTGTTGAGGGAAACAACCAGAGGTCTGGTTGAATTGGAGGGGAGCCAAAATTAGGCTGATGACAGGCCGTCAGTCCATGCAGGTGAGCAGAAGTTCTGGCCAAGTAGGAAACATCCGTGGGTCTGGTTGAAATGGGGGAGCAGTCGAATTGTGGCTGATGACAGGCCGTCAGTCCGTGCGGGCGAGCAGACTACTGCCAATGTCCCTCTGCGAATAACGCTCAGTAGCAGAGGGTCTGCTACTCAGCTGCCCTCCCATTTCAACCGGACCCACAGATGTTTTCTACTTGGCCAGAACTTCTGCTTTCCTGCATGGACTGACGGCCTGTCATCAGCCTCATTTCGGCTCCCCTCCAATTCAGCCGGACCTCCGGTTGCTTCCCTCAACACACCGTCAACAACGGGACTGGGACGTGGTAACCAGCCATTATAGTACGCCTGATCATAGCCTAGATTGGATTCCAACTCATTAGTTCCATCACGATTCAGCCTCTGGTTGCCTAATTCCTGGTCATTCAGATTGACCCCAGCAAGCATGCTGCCTCCTACTGTGGGCTACTTCCTAGGCATCTGCTCTATAATTCAGTCCTGATGATGATCCCAGAATTTCTCTTGGGTTTGAAACGTCATTGACACCTGCATCTTAACTCTATACTTTAATTCATTATTTATGTGGAGTACAAGATGCATTTCTTGTTGTGACTGTTGCTTATTTACATTTTTTGTTAAAAAAACGTCACTTTTAAAGTCACTTGCCTGTGGTAAGGAAATTCGCTGATTTCCCAATACCCAGTCACGTCTAGCTCACTCACCATATATATTTTGTTTTGTGTTTCATTATATGTGAATACATATCTTTATATTGTCAGTTAAGACAAAAACATAGCCAATCTCTATTGTGATAATTTGGCTACAAGTGTTCTGATTTCAGCTCAAAGGGAACGCTGTCTCTTACAATGAATACTACCCATGGTCCCTTTTTTCGACGCTTGGGTTTTCCTTGTTTCTAATTTTTGTACATCCAATTGAGATGCAAATTCATGGAGCCACTCACATAGGAAGAGGAGTGATTGTGAGGCTGTTCTGACAGACTTGGTTCAATCTAGGTTTCAATTGATTGCAGATGCTGTGTGTCATCAGTGTGTCACTTTCCAGCAAACGAATGCTGGGAAGAAGACTGTTATTGTATTGAGCCACATTGACAGATCAGGGGGTCCCTTTAATCGGATCAAAGTGGGTTTTGTTGAGATGCCTGTGTGCAATGGTTTGAGATACATTCTGGTTGTTGTTTGCACCATTTCTCGATGGGTTGAGGGAATCCGTCTAGATGTGATAACCTCACAGTAGCTAAGTGGTTGCTGAGGGAACTCATTCCTAGATTCGGATGTCCAACTACATTGGAATCGGATAGAATCAAGCATTTCCACCATAATGTTATGAGTTGCAGAGACAGCATTGTAGCTAATGACCAGAAGCATCAGGAATGGTGTAGCAATTAAATGGTTCCTAGAAATCAAGGTTGGCTAAGGTGTGTGCTTTGACATCTTTGAAGTGGCCTGATGCTTTACCTTTAGTGCTAATGAGTCTGCGCAGCATCCCTGACAGGAGAACTGGGCTGTCACTCCATGAAATACTTATGGGAAGAGCGATACGTTTGCCTGCCGGGCCTGCTACTGTGTTTGTAAACATCACTGATGATTTGATCCTTGACTACTGTAAAGGATTAGCTGACATGGTTTGTTGTGTGTCTCATCAGGTTGAAGCAGCAACTGCACAGACTTCAAAGGATCTCTGCCATGACCTGAACCCAGGAGATTGGGTTTGCATCAGAAAGCACATGCAGAAAAACTGTCTTGATTCTCGTTGGCGTGGCAAATATCAAGTGATGCTGGCAACTACAACTGCTCTGAAGTGTGATTCAATGAGTCCTAGGTCCCTCTGATGAAACAGCTCCACTCCCAGAAGAACTTCCATACCTGACTGCGGAGTCACAGGAGAGGACAAGCAAAGCTGTTAAGGTACCTGAAGAGGCTGGATACAAACCAGGTCGATCTGAGGTGGGTCAAGCTGCACCAGACCCTGGTATAGACTCTGAGTGAGACGGTACCGTTGTGAGTGACAGAGTGTCTGACTCAGTGGAGGAGACTGGTGAAAGAAGTGGTTGTATGCACTTAAGGAAGAAAGATCTGCAGGCGAGACCTGTCCTTTGAGACAGAGACCAAAGAACCTGAGACTTGCATCTGAAAGAGAGCTTGCTCCAAAAAGTGAATTTTCACAATCTGATCTGAGTGAGACTTGGCAAAACACAGAAGTTGCAAGAAGACTCAGGAGAGCCTGAGTGCCTTGTTGGGGATATTCTTCTCCCACTTCGACTTATCTAGTTGCAAGTGCCAGGGAGAGCGAGGTTTGAGATCTCGGTGCTGGTTGTTGAGATATTGCTGAGAGTTCCTGAGATTGAAACAAATGCAATTCTGTCATTGACTGTTCCTTTTCCACCAAGGCGAATTGGCTTAGGGACTCAGATTCTGGAAGACATCTAATTCATTTCGGGGTGCTACAGTCTCCTCATGAGATTGCAGCATTGAGGGCTGAGCTGTTATGAGTCATTGCGGAGATTGGCTCTGACATGATAAGGGATGTGAACTGAATTTTGAACTGTAATTAATTTGTTTGAAGAAAATAACCTAGACCCTAGTGGAAGAATACATCTAGGGATTTCATCTAGAAGAAGAAAAAGAAGGATGGTGCTAATGAGGTCTTCTGAGCTCTGTAAATACTGTAAAACAGAGACTATCAAAAAGAACTTTCCAAGATATCAAAGGAAGTTGCCCGAGAACGTTTTCAAAAGTGGAAAGAGGCAGAGAAAAGAGACTCTGTGTGTTGTTCCTCTTTGAACTGTCATCCAAGCTGCTCTAAAATGGAGTCTGGAAATTCGAATCATAGGCACAAATGTATTGTAGGTGCACTCATTGTAGGGGTAGTTGTAGTAATAACTGCAGTCAATATAGAGTCAATTTTAAGTTCACCTGAAAGCAAGGAGCATGGGGTGGGGGTACAAGGGACACCCGCACCTACAACTGCTGGCTCAAAGGAGGGTACACTTGGATCTTTAAAAGGCTTAATAGAGCAAACTAGTTGCTTCCTTCACGTAGACCTATCCAAGGGTGATTATACATTGAATGCTTATGGTAGGTTGTTATAGGAATATGTGGACAATATGGAAGTTAGAGATTGCTATGTGTATATTCATTTACCTGCCTCAGTTGAGGAGGGAATACAATACCATCACTTACCTTTGACTTATGGTATTAGTTGTAGTCTACTCCTTAGTATGTTTTATAGGGAAGGCCAATATGAGTACTACTTTTGGAATGATGACATGGTACTTCTTGAAATACCTGTATATAAACATCTGAATAAGTGTGATGCCTATGAGAGAGTAGAAAGAATGGAAAATGACTTCTTACCAATATTGACACAAATGCTATGGTACTTGTTATTTGGCCCTTGTGTTTCCGAAAATATACCTTGTAGATGATTTGGAGAGTTCCGAAGCTAAATCGAGCAGTAGGGAAAAACATGGATTGAATATAGGAGAGGTTGTGGGAGATATATTTGGAAGACAATACCTATTTTGGGAGTACTGGTGAATCACCTCAAGATTAGAAGGCTGTCTACCATAGTGGATAAGTTATCTGTTAACACAGCTCAGTCTTTACTACTCATAGATGGGGAGATGGTCCCTATAAGGGCGATGGTGATGCAAAATTCCCTTGCTTTCGATGTGCTACTTGCAAAAGAGGGCGGAGTCTTTTGGATGCTGAAGGTCCAACAGTGTTGTTCTTATATACCTGATAAAAGTAAAGATCTGAGTGGATATATTATTAATATCATGGATATACATCATGAAATACAGGACTTGACAGCTGAAGGAGTTTTGGATACATCCTGAAACCGATAACGATAGCTATAATCTGTAAAACTGTCTTGGTAGGGATGATAAGGGCATATAAGTGGCACAAAGCGAGGCAAGTGGAGTACTCCTTAAGAGAAGGAGAGTGAAGGATGAAAAGACTGCAAGACAGTTGAGACTTTGGAAATTTAAAGCGAATGGAGGAGTTCAGACAGAGAAGATTAGCTACAACATCTATTTAGATCGGTCTACTCTGCAGGGATGCTTTGAAACTTTTTGTAATGGCTCAACGTCTTCAGAGAGGGGTACTGATCGAGTGGAAATTTTATTCAATTTGTAGGGGTGCATCATATTAACATGTGGATTGCATCAGCATAATTTTGCAAAACATTAACATGAGGTGTTAGAATTGGGAAATTTATTAACGTAACTACTTGACATACTTCAGGCTACTGCCAAGTAGCATGGAGAATTAAAGTAGGAAGTTAATGTAACTAGCAGACCATGTTAACATGAAGAATTCATAATGTGAAGTTGAAACTACTCATATACTAAATGTGAATAACAATGTTATTTTTATACATTGGTATATGTGATAGTTAAAATGCAATAGAATTCTGTCAATTTGTAATGCTTAAAGTGATACATTCTTGTGTTAGCTAAAATCATAGGCCGTAAATGCAAGTTCCTGACAACTTGCATTTTAGAATTGATGTTCTGAATTTTGTGTGCACTATGGAATCTGTTCTTTCTCGTGTTTCCATTGCAGGTGGAGAAACATTCATTAGGGAAAAGTATTATCTTTAGGCAAGATTTGAAGAAGTTACAGTGACGTGGTTTGGAGGTGATGAATTTGCATGGGAGGAGACTTGGGAACCAAGGACAAATTGTTGCAAAGGAGCTACATGGTGAACACCATGGAAAAGTACTGCCATGACTGTACTCATTATGGACTATGCACACGCTCTGCATTATGGAAAAGCTACCTGTGGGTAACTGATTGTTGAAATTGGGGAAAGTGCCCACCTCTTTCCTGCTTTTTGAAGGAAGAACATCTCAGAACAAGCTCTTTTTTTGCGGTAGTAGCTTTATGCTCCTCGAACCATTTCGATGGTGGAGAGGCTTCTTAGGAAGACTCCAAATATGACACCTTCACTTTTAATGTAATGCTCTTCACTCATCAACTTGTGATGCAGGGAAATTTGGACTCATGCTTCCAGATCCTCTGCATCCAACTTCTTGAATTAATAGTTTTGTCATTGCTGCATCGTTTAAGTTGGATGCTTAGATTAGGCTTCATGCTAATTCCTTTGTATCTCTATACCTTATTACGGAGGTGTTCCTATGTCCAGTTATTTTTGGCTTTGTAATAAACCAACTTACCTTATATAGTTGTTGGTGAATTTTTATGTCTCAAGGAAAGTTATTGAGTAATTAGCCGTGTATTAACTATTTATTTCCCCTTTACACTTTCCTGCTGATAAGTAGAACCATCAGATATTGTCTCTGGAGAAGGTCTAGAACTAATGGACTCGGCCCTTTCAAACACTATCTAAAGAGAGCCTTATGATGAAGTGTTTTGGGGGGAATTCAGGAAAATGAAAGCTGATTTTAGAGGGTCTATAATTTAACCATGACATACCATAAGATTTAGTATTTTTTTGAGACACAGAAACTCATGATTACAATAGACACAACCAGGTGTACCAAATCTAAGAATTCAACCTTCTCTGAAAGAAGAAACCCCAGAGACATGTGAAAGATGCAATGTCATCATATTTAAGTAAAAGCATGATCCTTTTAGTCTATCAAGCACTTCAAAATATATTATAGATTTTACATATTTTTCTTTTTACATAAGTTTGAAATGTAACAAAACAACATCTAGTTGCCAAGCTGGTTGGCATTGCTACAATAATGTACACTCACACCTCAGGGTATGATATTTCAAAGATTCATGTAAGCATACCAAAATCTGTAAGTCACCTGCAGAAATACTGTGGTTTTGAGATGCCCCTTCATGTAATCTAACCTTTTTCCTTCCCCACTACTTTCACTGACATGCAGAACATGTTCAGCTACTCAGCATGCAGTGTTCTTAAGCTTAGATTTTCCAGGGCACGTATTCCAAAGTTTATTCTTTCTCACTGAACCAAACCCACAAGTTGTCCACAACCAAGAAACTTAAAGTATAGCCCTTCTTCTGTAAGGAAAGACCTGAGAATTAGAGGTGAATGGCAATGTAGTCCTTTAAGCTAATCCACATTGTTAATTGTGAATTGTTGAACCAAAGTTATGCCAATAGTTGAGCAAAACATTGTCTACTGCCCCTTCATCATCATCAGCTGCAAATATTCTCTGTCCAGCAGCTCTGTGAAAGGCATGACGTCAAGTGGCAAGGGAGGCCTTTCTCTAGGCCACTGCATTGGGGCTAACAGACACTTTCTTGTTGGTTCTTGGTTCACCTCACAGTACTGTGCTTGCAATAAACTTTGTTGTTCAGAATGGCTGTGAAATCATTTAAGTGTCATGAGGATTCCAGGTCACGAGAAAGCTGGCAGAGCTTCTTCTGGTTGTCAATGACCTTCATTTGCAGAATGTATGCCCATGTGGTGGCTGCACTCCTCGTCGTAAGGGACTGTTCAGAGCCTGCAAAACATGTCAACCAAGAATTACATTTAAGAAGAAGAAATATATGTAGATTTCTAAACTTAGTATGGTCTGTAGTTAAATTACTGAGCCATGTACAACTGTGCTTTGCTGTTATGCATTTTTAACACATACAGGTATGTCCTAGCGGCAGACATACGTTTATCCGAGAACAATGAAGCAAACACTTAGCCACCCCCTAGCTAAATTGCTGTTCTAAGAAAGGATGTTTAGGCCCAACTAATGAGTCCTGTGTTAAATGTCTGAGAAATATCCCCTTAATTAACAATACCGTAGAGAACATATTGCATCATTATGACTTTTTAGCACACTCTGTAATACTGTTATTTAAAGATGCAGCAATCATACCTGGTAGATATCACTCCTGAATATTCATTATTTACTGTGTACTATATTTACCACATGTTAGAAATACTACATGCCGTAGCTTAGGTGCATGCACATATGTACAGGAAGTAGCCACTGATGAGCCTCAGAGCGATATGAGCATTGCAAACAATAAGGATCTTTCATCAAAAAAGAAATACTTGGAAAGTAATCATTAAGCAAATCAATAGAGTGCCATCATTTCCGCAGGAGGTGGAGGATGTATCAAAACATTTCCAGGACCTTAAGAGATGGATCTGTGAAATTGTGTCATGGAAGAGGAACGCCATGGAAAATGGTGAGCGCCCTCAATTCAATACCCTTTATAACATTTGGAATATAATGTCCTTTCAACAGTGGAAATCTTTGAGACAGAAGGCTTTGTTGGTGAGTTAGAGATTGTAGCCTAGAACGATAGTACAGGTAATGATAATGATTGACCCTATAAAAATTATGAGTGCATTTTAAATTGTAATTCAGTCATTAGGCACCTAAATTCCCTTTGATGGTGTATTCTATCCAGATTCTATCCAAATTCCTTTAGGGATTTTTTTAAACAAGTTTATTATTTTTAAAAAATATGGATTTAAATATTGTCAGTCATATTAGATCTGGTGCAACAAATTACACAACTATTACTGGACAACTTATACTGAGGGTAATTATGTAAAGGAGCCCTCATTACGACTGGCCCGATAAATGCAGTATTACTTATGGCACCTCATAAAATATGACCCCATTCTGAATGGAATTCATCTGGCGCATTAAGTACCACCCAATTCTGACCCCCCCTCCCAAGAATAATATTAATAAACATTGCACAACTTTTAATTACGATCCATCTGTAAGCGTTAGACTTAATGTGGTATGCATCACATTAGATTCGCCACTATAACATGAACCTTTTCTGGTACAAAATGTTGCCTCCTTATGTAAATGATGAACCTGAAGAATGTGCATCTAGATCAGCAGCTGGCCCAACATTAGTTACAAGACCACCATCTGGAATTAGTGGTTAAATCATACCACCAAGGATACCAACTACCATCTCATGCCACAGTTTTGAAAGCCCCCTGCAAAGAAAACCTCTACTGCATTGGAGAATTAGAAAACAAAAATCAAAGAAACCTTATGTCACAATCAGATCAAGTCTTTAGTAGAAAAATGTATCCACTGCTGAAAACAAGAAGACATAATTTACAGCACAGAATATAGCTCAAAAATGAATATCTTTAGTTCCAACCACAACTTCAAATTCCGTGAGACTATCAGCACAAATATGCTCTAATACTCCTTCTCCTACAAAAACATCTCTGACATGCCTGTTTGCACCAGGACTATCTCAGTTGCTGACTAACACCAAATAATTAATGAAAATAAGCGAGGAGGAATTCCTTTCTCCTAAAGAAATAATCCCTATATTAATTAGAATCCATGGAGGTATTGACAGATGTCAATGCCACCAACTAATGTGGAAAAGGAGTTCACCATATAGTGAAGAGGTGGCATTAGACATGTTCGAAAATGAACATCAAGAAACAATAACGCCAGGGGAATCAATGAGGACCTCCGCTGACTCGTAACAAAAATGGAACAAGAACAGTTACTCGATTCATTTAAAAAGCAGGTCGAGTCACATTCTGCATTTCCTCAGATCAGAGATACCCTAAAAGCTACAACTGCAGCACATGTAGCAGTTAAATACTGAATAAAGACATTACCTATGGTCTAATACCTGTTCCATGAAATGCATGACAGCCATCATTGCTCACTTTCAGTCGTCAGATGGTGGAAAGGCCCGCTTCTACTGTGTCAGCCCTAAATAACCTTGGAAAACTGCTGTAACAATAAGAAATGCAACTGTCCCATCTACTACAAGCACCTCTTTATACCCCAACATCTCCACAGAGAAGACGAAGATAATCAACATAAACAGCACCATCTAACTCTGGGAGAGCCTGCTGCAAAAAAAATAATATTGAACAGCATTGAATAATTTGAGTTCACTCTTGAAAATATTAATAACTGTTTGTTGTTCGTCTTTCCATGATGTCTTGGATTGTTAGGTATGAAAAAAGGGATTTTAACTTTAATACCACTATGTGTATTAGTTACACGTAATTAATTTTTACATTTAAAAGTGTACAAAAATGATCACCAGGTAACTGCTCGTGGTAGTTTTGTGACAAAATTCTGAAGGCATTCATAAAACCACTTTACACTATTATTCAAACCACACCAGAGATGGAGCTATATATTTTTGGGGGGTTAGCAAACCATGGGAGAAAACGCTGCTAACAAGATTTAACTTTAGAAGCTACCTCAGCTTTCCATGGACAATTTAATTCAACTACTAAAGCTGTTTTCTCTTGCGACAAATCCTCTAAGCATATTGTTGCAGTTTGTATTTTTGTTGTACATTTTATAATCCATTTACATGGTTTTTTTTTCAATTCCCGTTCTACAAATGTATGGGTTTTATAAATTAATACCTGAACTTTATTTCCTGAGGATGTTGAGCAACTCCACAGTTAGTAATTCTTTTGGGTGTTTTTTTTTAATCTGCTGTACATCATACCAAATGAACACCCTTTTATTCCTAGTATGGATTTGTCTGGGTTAGTCTGACATTTTTAAACTGTGATGACTGTACATTTTTTGATCTTTGCTTTTATTGATTATATATGAATAATCAATAAAGTATGAAGTATGTACCACTATATTCATAATGTAGTTGTATTTGCTTCATGCGAAAAATATGACACATGAAATGTAATAATTTGGTAAACATCGCATTTGATAATGACACATGCAATTAATTGTAAACAATATTATCAATATAGTATTTTACATATACAATTAACATCTTGTAATTGTGTGAACAGCTATAGGCAATCAGTTTTTAATGATGCATGCAAGACTGTCAATCCAAGCTTTTCGTAATTAGTGCATTCGAGTTCAAACATCTATAGCAGGCATGCCCAATGATGGTCCTAGATTTTCAGAATATTCTCATAGGCAAAAATGTACATGCAGTGAAAGCAAAGAAGACGCAGGTACCTTATTGATGGTTATTATAAAATGGACATGATTTGTTGCAACTGTGGACATGCAGAAAATGTAGGACATCTAGTTTATTGGGTGGAGAAGAATCCCACAAGACATGGTACTTTGATCTCCTCATGAGGAATTCCCTATTGATTTCACTACATCTTAGAGATGGAAAATATTAGGGGATAGTATATATTGCTACAAAACCTATGCACGGCTAATAATGGATTACTCTGATCATGACATTGTTGCACATGATAACCATTAAAAACGTGGATGGTTCTCTATATTTATGGCTTGATTGACAAATGGGTCAGACTTTTTTCTTTCTACTTTCCTAACCTCTAGATTCTCATGGTGCCAATGGTGCCAACTGGAAGGAAGTTGTCCTTAATGATGACCCGTTAACTATACTAACTATATCTCTATCATAGTTGCAAAGGAAAGAGTCTTACACACATTCTGTCTTACATTTCTGATTATTTTCTTGCCTTGTTTCTGAAGGATTTGCATGCATTGACTGTGTTTAATGAGCATAAAATTGTTTCAGTTTGATGAGTACAGATTCTTATGGAATAGTCTAACAGCACGGAATTGGAAGAATATTGGCAAATTCCCCGGTAAAGTATTCATTTGTGACAAACCAGATGGCTTGATGACAACGTTACCTTCTGTAACAATATTTCTTATGGATAGTATAAGCTCTTCACCTTATGAATTTCCACCACTTTCCCAACAATAGCCCCCCTGCATCACTAGGGGACCCTTGTGGCCTCAGCCACCACTCTACCTACCATTGTAGCATACAAATTACCCACTGGTGCACTGCTGTAAGCTCCTGGGCCTATTCCATGCCCCATCGAGGTGTGCAGAGAGTAACAAAGAGCATTAATGGCAGCAAAAAATAGCATATATTCCAATACCATGGGCCCTTACAAATGATCGTATTAAGTCACAGGGGGGCATGGGAGGGAAGTTAGCATTCTACAGGAATAATTTGTATTCACCAGTTATATTCCCAAATGCCAGATTCCTCATCTTTTGAATGAGTCCAAAAGCAATACTTTACTGGGAGGTGGGATTGAGCAGTGTTGATGAATCAAGGAAGTCATGAAACACAGCCCTGGCAAAGGATCCATCACTGTCTGCTAGACCTACGAGGCCAAAATATTATGCAGAAATATGCGCGTATGACCATGTGGCTGACTGGGAGATGCCAACCACTGGAATGCCACCAAGGAGAGCAGGTAGAAGCAGCCATGGCAAAGGTGGAGTGGGCATGAATGCCAGCTGGAGAGTAATTGTAGGTCAAGGCAGAGCAGATCTTAATATAAAGCGTAACCCAAAGCTAAATTGGGCACTGTTTTGGCACTTGTGACGACCACAAAGAGCTGATTATCCTGTCTGTCCTGTCTTCCTGTCATGGATTATGGAGGTAGTAATGCATTGCACACCTGGGACCCTGTCTATGCAGCCACCTCTCCTTATTTGGATGAAGATGGTAGAAGAAAGATGAAAGAGTTATGGAATGCCCCATGCGAAAGGCAGATAACACTTTCAATAGGAAAGAAGGGCTAGTACAACAAGTCTAACTGGATAGATAACTGACTTGTGGCTTGTCCACAAGGCCCTGGAGTCATCTAACTCTACAGGATGAAATCACAGCCTCCAATAAGGCATCTTCAGAGCCAGAATTCGATCTGGTCAACTGTTTATTTGCTCAAATGAGGATGTTATAAGAGACACTAACACAAGATCTAACTCCCAGAGGAGAAACAAACAGAATTGGCATAAACAAGTAAAACAAATATTTCAGGGAAGCACCACTCCTGGCAACATTAATTTAAACAAGGTCTTATCAGAGAGACACATGCAGGCAGATAGGGCAACCAAAGATCCTCTTACAGTACCCAAGGCTAAACTCTGCTGGTCAAGGGACAGAGTGAGGCAGAGAACATCAGAAATGCATGTCTGAAATCGGTACATACCTCTGACTTGCACCACTGAGGACATTTGTTCCAGGACCCCTAAAAAATGCACTCTGTGGTGGGTTTCCTGGAAGTCATGAGGCCATCCATAACTTCAGGTAGCAAGCAAAAGTAATCTAGTTGACTCTGCTTATACTCCGAATCACTGTCAAAATATCGAAGATCACAATATCGACCTACAAAAACATAGCTGCAAAAATATCGAAGTCAAGAATATCGACATCCTAGCTACATTATGGTAAGTGCAAAAATATCGAGAAAAAAAATATCGATGTCAAAAATATCGTTAAAAATATTGTTTTTTATTTAAGTTTAAAAAATAATGTAAAATAAATACATATAATCAAAATAAACAGCTACAAATATTTTAAAATGCTTAAAAATTACAATATATAATTTAAAAATACATTAAACATATACATATAATATATACACTTATTTAATAATATGTTTTCATATTTATTTTAATAACATAAATTGTTTTAATTTTTTTATAAATTATTTATACACTACATTAGCTAAAATAATACAAAAAATATTAGATAGCGGAGGAAATAAAATTACTATTCCAACTCCAGTGACTGCAACAGTAGGGAAAGTGTTGGATAGCGTAGGGGTAAAAATTACTATTCCCACTCCAGTGAGTACAACAGTAGGGAAAGTGCTAGATAGTGTAGGGTTTAAAATTACTATTCCCACTCCAGTGAGTGCAACAGCAGGGAATCTGTTGATAGCGTAGGGGTTAAAATTACTAATCCCACTCCAGTGAGTGCAACAGTAGGGAAAGTGTTGGCTTAGCAGAGGGGTAAAATGAACTATTTCCACTCCAGTGAGGGCAACAGTAGGGAAAGTGCTGGATAGCGGAGGGGTAATAATTATTACTACTCCCACTCCAGTGAGTGCCACAGTAGGGAAAGTGTTGGATAGCGTAGGGGTAAAATTAACTATTCCCACTCCAGTGAGTGCAACAGTAGGGAAAGTGTTGGATAGCAGAGGGGTAAAAATTACTATTCCAACTCCAGTGAGTTCAACAGTAGGGAAACAGTTGGATAGCATAGGGGTTAAAATTACTATTGCAACTCCAGTCAGTGTAACAGTGTGGAAAATGTAGGATAGCGTAGGGGTTAAATTAACATACTTATCAATTAAATATTTTTTGTAAAATAAATTACACATTGATTAATTATTTAATAATTAATTCTCTTACCTATATAAAACATGTGTGGTGCTGTCTGTTAGACTTTAGTTATCTTATATATCTACAGGTCAGCATGTATCTAGCTTCCATGTAGTCATAATAATGATCTAGTAGCTATTTATCAGGACCAATATCAACTTAATCTACTTAGAGATTGGAGTTTTAATGTATGGGCTTATTGATTTTCTCCCAATCATGCATGCCTTGGTTTCGGTATTGATATGAGATTTATTTAGCATTGACCCAAATTGAGCTCAACTCGAGTCGGCATACAAGGGGAGGTTGTCCAGAGAGCCAGTCCTGACCAAACTCACGCAAACGGCGTGCTATTGTGCACAACTCGAGGAGGCACACATTTTTACCCAATTTGGGTAATCGCTTCCAGATTGCTTGATATATCAGAGATCAATGCTGGAGGTTTAAACAGTTTGCAGTCCCCTCGGTTCTCTGTCAAGCCTGTCGGAACACCATGTTTTACCGATTGTCCTGTTTGTGAAGTCTGATTGTTCGATGACTCTCTTGAGTCTCTAGGACCTGTGGGCCCTGGTGGTGTTTGTGACCCTACTGAGGTCTTAACTAGGCTGAGGGACTCCTTTCCTTCAGATAAATTGGCTGTACTGGGTGGAGTGGGAGGTCCTTTTCCAGTGGACATTCTGCACTGGCTTTTTCTGGAGTCATAGCCGCATTTACTATTGTTATGATGTCCATGACTTCCTTAGCAGACTCCTTTTGATCTGGGTTGGTGACCCCCAAATCACTGGCATCTACCTCTTGTCTAGATTTAGTCCACTTTATCTTTTGTAATGAGTGGTCCAGTTGTCCCCTGCTCCTCTTCAGGTTTTGACCATAGCCATTGAAGTAGGGTTGATCTATTATTAATACCTTTATGTAGTTTCAATATTTTCTTGTTTTTCCTTGGTTAGGGAATTCTCAAAACATCTAGAGAATTTGGATCATTAATTGTGACTTTGTTTTGTGGTTGTAGTTGGCACCCTCGTGTAGTCCTCTGCTCTGGGTGAGGCACTGCCTGTTGTACACAGATTGTTGTTTTGGTCCGGGGTGTGAACATCAAGGCAGAGATCCATGTACACTTTTGCTGCTCCTTTTTTTTGAGACACCAAGTTTTGCTCAGCTTCTGGAGCTGTACCATGGTTTGTGGACTTTGGTGTTCCGTAGCTTTGGTGGCATTGGTGTTGAGTGGGCCCATATCTAATATCCGGAGCGGTAGCTGACTTTTTCAGGTCATCGACCAGAGAAGTCATCATTGCTGGCATGTTAGAAAAATTGAGATTTGCACCTTCATTTGCCGGCATGCAACAATGCAGCATTGGCCATAGCATCTAGTATTTTATTGATGTTTACCATTGCTGCCATTTGCAGCATAGTTGCTGGCTTACACCTTTTAGCACCCATTATCTTAAGTAACATTTCTTACACACTGACTTTCACATTTATATCAGTCCTTGTCTCTATATGATGTGTGTGATGTAACGCACTCCAACACCCTGTCCTACATACTTGGCATGAGTAGCACTATTAAAGAAATTAAATACACATGAGAGACGGTCTATGTGAAGAAGAGGGGCACCATTGGAGGGTGGTAGCAAGGCCGGACTGGCCGGACCGGGCATCAGGTGTTTCCCTGGGAGGGTGGAAAGGGGGTTCTTTGTATATCCAGTAGTTTTCAATCAACAATAAAAGCAGCCCCACTTGTTTTCAGGTGTGGTTCATCATTCTTTGATGACTAATACCTGCTGGAGCGAGATGCGAGTTTTGAATCATCTCAGGTAGCAAGCAGAGGGCATACAGAAAAAATGGCAACTGCACGATTGTCTCAACCTAATATAAACGTATTTTGACTTGTACTAGTGGTTGCTATCTACTTACTTTTACACTATTATGCGACCTCCACTGACGTGTCTGTAAAACGTATCTTTTATCCCGAAATTTTGTCCTGAATTTTGACCTCCTGTCTAACCCCGGGCAGAGACCTCCGCTCCGCCTGCAGAGTGTGCGGAGATTTGCCTACTCCACGTTTCGCGGAGAACGCGGAATCGGCAAATCTCCACACACTCCGCAGCAGAGCAGAGTGGGCCAGCCCCCGCCTCCCACCCGCCATATTAACAATTGCTTACAACTTTAAAAGAACAACTTTAAAGTAAATAAAAACACCTTACCTGAATTGCGCATGCGCAGTTTTTCCAGAGAACGCGATGAAGAGGAGGAGGGCAGCCAGAGGACACTGCAGCTAAGGTAAGTTGTTTTTATTTACTTTAAAGTTTTTTTTTAAAGTTGTAAGCAATTGTTAATAGGGTAGGTGGGAGGTGGGTGGCGTAGCGGAGCTCCACGGATTTCCACAGAGTTTGTTCTCAACTCTGTGGCCCTTCGGGTAACCCGACTATGCCCACTAGGCCCGGGGTTACTCCTGTCCTGAATTTCTCTCCTGAATTTTGACCCATTGTCCTGAATTTTTACACTCACCATCCTGAATTTTCACCCATGCCAGTTGGTCACCCTAAACAACAATCGCTATCTTAAGATGAACTACAGGGTCCATCTAAAGAACTTATAATGACCCTAAGGAATGATTTAAGACTGTGGATATCAACACCGAAGTTATGAGTTAAGACTATGTAGAACATTGTATAAAGTGCATGTTATGTTCCAATTGTATTTGTTAAGCTATGTTCATTACATTCAATATAGTACTTGCTTTGGTGCATATTAATGACCAGGGGCCAGATGTAGGAAAATCGTATTTACAGAATCATAAATACCGAATTTTACCGATTCAGTATTTATGAATCGGTAAATATGAAGGAGGGAGATTTAGGAAGGTTCGGTAATTGAATTACCGAATCTGTAAAAATCGGTATTTACCGAATCGGTAAATACCGATTCGGTATTGCCCATTGATTCCTATGGGCCTTGAAGCCCATAGGAATCAATGGTCAATACCGAATCGGTATTTATCGATTCGGTAAATACCGATTTCAGCAAGGGTGCAGGGGGTGTCACTTTGACACCCTCTAGCACCCCAAATACAGGCATGTGTGCCATGTGGCACACAGACATGCCCTAAGGGCATGTCTGTCTGTCACATGGCATAGGTGTGCACGCACACCTGGATTCGGGATTTTACCACCCAATTGGATTGGGTGGGAAAATACCGAATCTGTAAGGCCTTTGGAACTCAGATGAGTTCCACCTACATCGGGAAGTTACTGAATCCGTAAAAATACCGATTCGGTATTTTACCGATTTGGTTAATTTACCGATTCGGTAATTTTACCGAATCAGTAAAATAGGGCCCCTACATCACAAATACCCATTTACCGGTCGGTAACGGCCGAAATCGGCCGTTACCGGTCAGTAAATGGCCACCTACATCGGGCCCTAAATACCTTGTGAGACTTATGACCAAGTAAGAAAAATGTTCTTATAAACTGCGGCTGCTTACACACCAAAGAAGGAGTCTGGCTTCTTTTGCTAATGTGGAGGGAGGGTGTGTATGACTGGGAGGCCCTGGAGGAAGTTTGCTCCTTGGGGTGGGTTTCATCCATAAATACGCTCAGCCATCATCCACCTTTTGGCTCTTTCTCACACTCACCGACTCACCAATCAGCACAACCACATATATAGAGAATCATGGATTACTGCAATTTCAATTACAAAAAATAAAACAGACTAACACCTTGTTGGCTTTGAATTTTTTTTTTTTGCAGCACTACAACAACAACTTCTTCTGTGTTCTCCGTGCTTTATATCTACATATCTGGAGAAGTTATTTCCTGAGATGAAGGAAAAAAATTTCGGTGCCACCCCTCGATACGGAAATGAGAATTAGAGCCTGGATATAATTTCGTTGGTCCTTTTCACTTCCTTGCTCTTCTCCAACACACGCTACTTAAGTGTTCACAGTTAAGCAGCCTCGGTACTCTACGAAAATTAAGTTTTGTCAAAAGGTTCCCAAATCACACTGTATAGTTAAAATAAAATCTAGACACTATTAATGCTAATACTTTATAAGGCTCCAACAAGTTCCAGAGAGAACTAGATAAATAAAGGGGATCAATACATTCTCAAGCAGTAAAATCACGCCAGAAGTAACTTAGTATAGAGCACTGGTACTCATAGTACGGCTCGGGGGCTGCCAGCGGCCCAGCGCGCCTTCACTGGCGGCCCGCGGACCTTGCCTTGCAGTTTCCACGGCCGGCAGTAAACACAGAATACCTATTAAATAGGTATTCACTACGTATGCTCCTGCGGCCATCTTCTGTGTTTACTGCCCGCCTCTGTGACCTAAGGACACCTTCAGAAATCTTCCCAAAAGGCCCTTTAAAAGTTAGCTGTAAGCGCTTTCCCAGCTGACTTTTAAAACGGCGTTTTGGGAAGGTTTCTGTTTGGACAGAGACTGATAGAGACACAGAGACAGATGGAGGCAATAGATAGAGGCAGCGACAGATGGAGACACAGAGACAGATAGAGACAGAAACAGACATAGGCAGACAGAGATAGAGACAGGGACGGATATAGCCGGAGCAAGATAGAGACTGATAGAGACTGATAGAGACTGATAGAGACAGGGCCAGATAGAGACAGGGACAGCTAGATAGATAGAAACAGGCAGAGACAGGTAAAGGGGAAGACAGGTAGAGGCAGGGACAGACAGAGGCAGAGACAGACAGAGGCAGAGACAGATAGAGACAGAGACAGGGACACAGACAGCTAGAGGCAGAGACAGTTAGAGGCAGAGACAGGCTGTGACAGAGACAGACAGTGATGGAGACAGAGATAGAGGCAAGGACAGATAAAAGCAGATAGAGGCAGAGACAGATAGAGACCAACAGGGAGATGGGGAGGAGACAGAGGGAGGCAGAGGGAGGGAGACAGAGGGAGGGAGACAGAGGGAGGGAGATAGAGGGAGGGAGATAGAGGGAGGGGGACAGACGGATGGAGACAGGGAGGGAGACAGACAGGGAGACGGACGCAGGGAGACAGAGGGAGGGAGACAGACAGAGGTAGGAGGGAGACAGACAGAGGGAGACAGGCAGAGGGAAACAGACAGAGGGAGAGAGAGGAAGGGAGACAGACATAGGGAGGACAGAGACAGAGAGAGACGGATGCAGGGAGACAGATGGAGGGAGATAGACAGAGGGAGAAAGACAGCAGCAGGGGGCTGTGTTCAACCTCATGGTCCCAGTTTTTTTGCTCTAGCCCCGTCCCCACCCCCCTCCCCACCTGACCCCGCCCCCTCGGCCACAAACCACGCTGTAAATTTGGCCCCCAAGAGAAAGTTTGTGAGTACCCATGGTATACAGGGTCAGGGACCCTGGAAGTGGTGTAACTGTGTCTACAAATACACGTTTTCACTAATGAAACATCCTTAATATTTGTACAATTAAAACTTTATGCAGAACAAGCCTTAGTAATATCTTCTTACATGTGGACATCCGCACGGCGCTATAATCTTCCAGAACGTGGTGAGGGCGGCTTCTCAATGGAGACAGAGGGACTGCAAGATACATTTAAAGAAATGTTTATTTGAATGAAGAAATCTAAAACTGAACAACTGATTGATCTCAAAGGTTTTGTTGTTTTAAACAAGTTTTTCTGTAGGAATCCAAAATCGATCATTAATAAATAACGTTTTGAATATTACCAACTAGCAAGTGCTGCCACGTGATACATTTGGCCCTGCCAGATGGATATATCCTAGCTTATAGCTATATTTTTGCAACATCTATTTATTGAAAATTTGATAATAGGGTGACAACGAAAGAATCAGAGAGACACTGAGGAGCGGGTGTCAAGAGAAGCATAAGAAAAAGTAAAGTTCATTAAGATGCAGTAGTAGGATTCACCTTTGGAGACACTAATAGCACAATACATCTGCAAAAACCTAAAAACAAAAACGGGGCCCGGTCCGGTGGGTAGTTGGCAATCAAACCTGCAAAACATAAGGGGTCCTCTCTTCATAAGTTGAACCTTCTTGGTGGACTACAATAGCACTGTGGGGCAGGGAGGTGAGAGGGAGATGGTGGAGGAAGAGAAGTTAGGGGAGAGGGGAAGCTAAGGGCGGGGGTACACCAGTGCCGCATCGGTGCACTAACTGCCATGGAGTCAGCCCATCTCCTCACGGTCCATATGGCCTTTCACCCAATCTCCCAGAATGGTGCATCTACTTCTCCGCTTGGCAGAGGGTTCAGTCAAGCGATGTTGTGACACCTGCCATGAAAGGGCACCATGTGGCTTCAATAACGTATGACTGATCTTTCAGTGCGAAAATCATTTTCTTGTAGCCCCCTCCCACACAGTACAGTTCAAGTAGCCATTCTGTGTGTGAGGAGAGGGTGGGATGTCGCCAGTGTAGGGGTATACATACTTTGGTGAGCGAGGTGGCATGGCATCTATTCTGCACTTGTGGGCGGTTGTATGTAGTAAGTCAGAAGGGCATAGAGGAGGGCAGGATAAGGTGTGGGAGTAATTTGGAGAGCTCTATATCACCATAGCCAGTCTCATACTAGTGTCCAGTAGAGTGCAATGGCTTACAAAGACCACACAATATGAAACAAGTGCTGCGTTCTTGACTACCAACTTAGCAGTCTAAGGAACAATGTCCAGTTCACATTCCAGTGCGCTGCCTAAACATCTAATTTTTGCATATGGGCTCGAGATGTCATTGTTTCATTAAAGATTTGAAAGATGCCCTAATTTTTGCGCTGTCAATGGGATTCACAGAAACATCATCATGTCAATGCACTAAATCACATTTATTGAAGCTGGCAGACTTAACATTTTTAAAGAACAGTAGTTTCTTTGTGAATTGTTATTATGCCCCATCTCCGCACACCGGATGTATGACGGTACGACACGTGGTATTACCACGCGTACCGTTACAATGCGTTTTTTACAACGCAAGTCGACTTGCGCTGTAGGGGTGCTGGACTTAGAATAGTTAAATTTACTATTCCAACACCAGCCTACGTACAGTAGGGAAGGTGTTGGAATAGTAAATCTACTATTCCTTGTCCTTGAGCGTCCTCCAGCGCAAGTCGTGGTTACGACTTGCGTTGTAAAAGACGCGTCGTAACTGTAGTGCGGGGTAACATCCGCGTTGTAAAGGATGTTCCCCCCGCACACCAGCACCAAAAGGGGCAAGAACCTTTGTTAAAATGCAAACACTGGAACTAAGCATGGATCCTCAGTCTTGAAGCTGGCCTTGGGTACACTAAACATTTTGACTTGTACAACTACAGACTGCCTACTTTTCCTTAGACTAAAACGTATATAGAGTGGTGGCTGGTGACATTTGAAAGTGGTAGAGTGTAAAGTTTCAGGATGAGTGCCCTGTGGCGAGCGATCGTAGCAAGTGATCCTCGCCGCTATAAGATGGGTTCGAGGAGGGGGGGGGGGGGATTTCCAATGGGAAAATTGTGAAACAAGAGTGGGAAAATGATTAATTTTGAGTACATTTAAGAAAGTAAAAGGTTAATAAAGCACTGTGAAAGTGTTGTTATGACATCAGCAAAGAGATTTCATATAATGTTTTGGGTAGCCGCTTATTCAGTGTAACCAGAGAAGTTCACAAAACAATTAGAGATAACTCAAAGATGTCCTAATTTATTGATATACCTTTACAAATTAAAATCTACTGAGGAAATGCAAGTTATTGTGATTTGCCAGATTGGACAAAATAAGACAGCAAGGAATAAGCATTAACTGGCAGTAGGCCACCCAACAATGCAATTTATGTCTCATTCTGGTCACTTCAGACCTGGTGATTCAATTAGTACTGGGCCGTTAGGGGTGATTCATGTCACTTGACCTTGTAACTCTCTGTGCACACTTTGTTGTAAAGCATCACATAGTGTGTAAGCACAAAAATTCTGACACATTTTAAGCTTTTGTTTTTTAGTAGCATGCTAGCAGCATGCTAATAAAACACAAAAGCGTAAAAAATGTCAGAACCCTTTACAAGTTTACACACTATATTTCCTTCCTGGACCAGCACTACGGTGACAGAGGGCTGATGACAGCCCCTGAAAGGGGGCTGTGCCTGTCCCGCAATGCTAACTGTTTGTATAAACTCTTATTTCAACTATACGTAAATTAACATTAACATGAATAATTGATAAGGAATTAACCGTAGAGAATTAAGGGCACATTGGTGGATATGGGGTTCAGTCACTTGTGGGAGGATCCAGCAGGCAGCACATTTCCATCGAAAAAAGCTTATAAGGAAGCATACAGGAATTTGGCCAAAACAAAGTGGTTGTCATCCGTCCAGAATACTTCCCTATTGGGTAAATTCTTGAAGCACAAGTTTGATACTCAGTTTGAGGCTTATTGGATATTTATAACCAAACCTTGTGACAGGAAATAGTACCATCAGTTTAGGGTTGGCTCACTTCCGATAAAATAATTCACAGCAAAATGGCATAACACAACGGACTTTAAATGTCCATCATGTCAAATTACTGATGAGTCAATCCCTCATATTCTGTTCGCATGTCCAGAGTACAAATGTCCCAGAGACAAATGGCTCAAGCCGATCTGCCAAAATTTGGGCACAAGGTCCAGTAAACTTGCACTTCGTATTCTTAAGACTAACACACATGAACATATAGCAATAGCTACAGCCAAGTTCTTGTGCTGGTTGTGGGGCATTCGATCAAACAATATGAAGAAACACGGTGCAATGAGTGGTAATTCCAAACAATAGAAATGTTTAAGTACATAACTTATAGCATCTATTGGTTATGAGTTGATGCTTTACCTAATCATGTAAATGAGATTATGGAAATGTGTATTACCCAGGCCATCCAAAGCATATTACTGAGAAATAAGCCTGTGTTACACAATCATATTTCAAAAATTCTTAACCAAGCTTATGCAACTGGTTTTTAACATTTTATCATTTTATTAATTTAAAAAAATAACTTTTCTAGTATTTTTGCAATTATATAATATGTATTTGTGCAGTTTGTATTGCGCTGTCTTCTTGTGTCTTTAATGATTGAAATATTCGAAACAAAGACTCAATTAAATTGAATGGGCAGCACCAGCGCTGGAGGAGTGAACACTTAAGAGGAGTCTGGAACCCCCATTGAACACCACCTTCTCTTGCACAGAGCAAAGGAGACCCCAGAGCGCGCGTTGTCATGAATCGTCAAAATAAGTGAACATGTTCAACACAAACAAACAAACCATACTGAACTAGTGGAGACAAGCTGCTCCTTCGTGTATGTTGGTCCCTTTCATGTACAAATAGAGAAGAAATGTGGCAAGCTATTCAGCAGCCATTAAAGTAAAACAGATTCATCATTATCTCTTTAATAAATGTAATTTCCTCAGCTCACTGTGTCCTAATCATTCCTCACACTTATACTAAGGCTGCTCTACTATATTGTATGTTTACCTTCCACAACAGCAATGCTGAACTAAACACCCAGTGACTGGCAGGAAAGTAAAAGTATATGTTCCAGGGTCAAAGGTAGGAGGATTGGGGTTGAACAAGAAAACTTAGCCAACAGCCATATGTGGAAACAAAAAATCACACAGAGGCATTAACAGCCTGATTCATCAAGCTAAATTGCACTTGCAAAGGGCAAGATTCTCAGAATCTTGCCTTTTGCGAGTGCAATTTTTGCATTTGGGATTCATCATCCCAAATGCAAAATTCGCTATTAAAGAATTCGCACATTTGCGAAGAATTGCATTTAAGGAATCTCTATTTGAGATTCCTTAAATGCAATTCAGGAATCATTTTAAAATTGCGAAATTGCAATTTTGGGCCGCTATTTACCGAGAGGTCAGACCTCGTGGTAAATAGCAAAAACTTAGAAAAATGCATTTAAATGCATTTTTCTAAGTTGCATGTTACACACACACATGTCCTTTGGACATGTGTGTGCACAACACCAATGTAGATTACATTTCAGGGGTGCTACAGGGTGTCCTTTGGACACCCCTGCACCCTTGAAATCGCATCCTTATTTGCCTCTAGGCCCATAGGAATGCATGGGGAGTTATTCCTTATTTGCGATTAGCAATTTGCTAATCGCAAATTAGGAACATGTAGGAATCGCAATATTTTCTACATGAATCCCGTTTTGCAAGTCCTTAATAGCGATTCCTTATGAATCGCTATTAGGGGCTCGCAAAACGGGAGAATGATGAATCAGGCTGCAAGAACCTAAAGAGAAGGGAAACAAACTGCATGCCACACTACGTGCACATGAAATTTGAGGTTTGTAAATACACTACTTAGGTACTTGATGCACAAAATACGTGGGTGTAAGTTATGTACCGCTCCTAATTCTGTAAAAAAAACTGGCAAAACACCAGTTAACCACCCCTGCTTAATTTTGCACTCTCAAAAAACCAGCGCCACTCAGCACAGTTTATGTACTCCAATCATTTTCGAATATCCATAGATCGACTGATTGCACAGACCAGTCACTGAGTGTGGAAAACATCTGTGGTGCTGTTCAAGTTCCACTTATCATCAAACAAAAACAGTATCCAGAGAATGGAGAATGAAAATGCCGAATGAACGACCCGCAGCAACCGTAGTAAGGGCCTACCCTGGCACGGTACTAGAAAAAAAAACAGTATTTAGAGCTGGCTGGGGTTAAAGGCACCTCTTTGTGCATAATGCCTTCTCAAAGCTTATACATTTCAGTGGTTTAATATATTAGCTTTCCTAATGCTGCTCTGACCACGTTTCCACATTCCTTCACTTGCCAGCCAGTTGAGTTCGCCTGAAATACCCTTTCCTGTCGCTATTGCTTTTTCTTCTTTTCAATTTTACATGAATGCATTGAATCAGGATTGGCAAAATTAATTCACATTTGGGCATGGAAGTCAGTCAAGAGAGGCAGTTTCACACATCTAACCCAATCCCAGTGGCTGGCGTCTGGACAGGGAAATTCATTTGTTTTTTCTGACGGTCTGCACGGCTTCAAAATGACAAACGCATTCTGATACTTTTGTTGTTCTTTTAATTTAATATGGATTTCCTCTAGTAGAGATTCCTGAATTCTTTTTTAATGGTTAATTCTTCCGATCATTGGCATCATCTTATCATATTACCTTTCGTCGAACCCCCTCCAGTCTGTGGAAACCACAACAGGCTACGCTTGAAGTTAACATCCTTTGTTCAGTAACAGAACGGGAGAAATTCCTGGGACAACAGGGCCAAAAGAGGGACAAAGGGAAGGGGTTTAGTTAACAACTTTGCCATTACCCAATATGGCCTCAAAAAGCATCATGATGGGGGCACTAAGAACCCAAGGAGTGCTATGCACCTAAATACAAGCAAAGACAAAGTGCGATGCCTAAAATAATATACTAATGGTAATATTGATAACGTGTGTACTGCATTACCAAGTATAATATGGGGCAGATTTACAAGCCACTTGCGCCACTTTTGCGCCACTTTTCCTATGTTAAAAATGAAGCAAAAGTGGCGCAAGGGGCTTGTAAATCTGCCCCTATGTATTTACGAAAGTCACCAACTCACGGGTTATTAAACTTAACTCACCTGGGGAAACTCAGCTCTTTTCAAATGCGTACTGTAGTAGTGTAGCAATCAAAGAATTTCTCTCTTTGTGCTACACGTAAAGGGAAGAGAGACAGCCTTCTCTCACCCGTGCTGCCTCACGTCACAAGCACAAAGTCTCTCTAAGCCAATCCAGGAGCTGCTCCTGCTGTTACAGCAGCACCAGGGTTGGCTCGGGCGGTGACCTCACTGATTATTACTGAGGCATGGGTCTGCCACTTTGATTCACCCCCGGCTCACTAATACAAAGAGTCTGAGTGGCCTCTAGTGCGCATGCTGGGCTGGCAGGACAACGGCTGCAGTTCAAATTGGCGTGTACACTTGGGCCGAGCTGCACTATCTGTGACGAGTTAGATGGTGTCTATCAATATTGTTAAACCCCACCCCCTCATGTGCAGCAACTGGCCCGCAGC
The DNA here is from genome assembly GCF_964261635.1 of Lissotriton helveticus. Taxonomy (NCBI): domain Eukaryota; kingdom Metazoa; phylum Chordata; class Amphibia; order Caudata; family Salamandridae; genus Lissotriton; species Lissotriton helveticus. The sequence goes on along the minus strand of NC_136057.1, from coordinate 1,630,961,610 downwards.
AGCTGAAGGGCTTTAAAGTAAATGATTACTTCTTTACTAACACTCAAATCTGATTGGGGCCAGGTTGGCCAAAATATGACTTGGGCAACGCCCCAACACCCTAAAGGAGGCATCACCCCTGTGTAGGGTTGTCGTAGTCCCGGATCAAATGCATTGCTGTAGCACTGAAGAAAGCCTAGAGAGGAGTAACATAAATATGTTTGGGTTCCACCTGGCTTTCAAAGGATGTTCTGAGACTCACCCTATAAGCAGCTAACCAATAGTGAATTCACCTGGTCAAACACTAGCAAATGGTACGGGTATTAGACTCAGCCACAGGCCAGATGAATACTTGGTAGAATATGGTTATTTGGAAAAAACTGCAGCCCTTCTTTGATTCCCAAGATGGCATCTTGCTTCCCAAGTTAACACTGGAGTTCCCAAGATTGCACAAAGTTTGAAAAGGTTGCCATTGGCTTCAGAAGATGGCACATTGTTTCCGTAGTTTAAACCTCACTTCCAAGATGGCACCCTGCTTCCTAGGTTTACGCATCATTTAAAAGTTTTCACCTGACTTCTCACATTTGCACCTGGCTTCCGGAGTTTGTATTGATTCCTACAGTTTGCAAAGTCTTCCAACATTTGCACTAATTATTCCATGCAGCATTTTGGTTTCATGTGGAATATGGATATGTCCAAAACCACAGTTGGCTTGATACATTTTCTATTGCTCTATCATTTTATTTGCACACATTCCCCTAGCAAAGTGAATCTCAATTGTTTGCAGGTTTTTGTAACATTTTCAGCACCGCTACTTTATCTTCTTAGTTTCTTCAAATAGTTTTCACACTGTTAATATCACATTATTTCTCTTGTGCCTTAAAATTGACTATTGTTGACCCTGCCATGACACCTTTGTTCAGGACGTCTGCAGGAGTCATCTAGAAAATAAAGTATACCATTTACAGTATAGGATTCAGGCCATCGGACACAATGTTGGGATGTCATTTGACTGCCTTCTTTGACCATAGTCCTCATGGCTCTGATGGGCGAGGTGGGTGGTGTAGACATACAGGGGCTTATTTACAAGCCCTTGCGCCACTTTTGCGTCATTTATAACATGGGAAAAGTGACGTAACTGTGGCGCAAGGGGCTTGTAAATAAGCCCCACAGACTTTAAGGTGATTCGGGAGATGTCCCTTTAGGCAAGTCCTAAGTTTACAGTGTTAGAGAGGCCTGTAGGTTAGCCCACTTCCAGAACAGGTAAGACTGTGACAGAGGAATATGTTGATTTTGGATGGCACAGTGGGCTCTATTTCAATAAGATTAACTTACAGGTCTCAAAGACTTCTTTTTTTTAATTCAACACAAATAGCATTATTTGGAAGATAAAAATATGTAACTTTATTTTTTCACATAAACTCTGCTTTATTGGTACATATTCCTGTAACACCATGCAGCAGTTATTATTGAATATTTATGTTTGATGTTCCACCATGTAAGAAAAGGCAATTCATAGCTCTGCCACACTGTATAGTACATAGATTAATAACAGTAGGAGGGGCTACATGGATTAAGAGTTTATAAAATGACAATGTCTGTTTTTCTTAACTGCATATTAGAATACCTGCAAATCAAGGTGTTTAGTAACATGTAGGTTGATTCAACAAATGGTCAAGTGTAGCAGAAACTAAGCCAAGCACCCTTTCCCACTTCAATGACCTCAGCAAAATGTACCTCATGTGAACTTGGACACTGATTACATCACAATATATGGCATCACGTGACAGATAATGATGATGCCATCACAGGAAGTTAAATCACATGACTTTTGATAAAGCATCTATCAAGGGTCTTTGTAATACAGGCATTTTATTGTAAAATGTCTGAAATACAACTGGATTTGGACGGGATTTATTTGAGAGAACAGATTTTTATTTGAACCATGCATTCCCTCTGTATGTGCCCCTAGTCAGAATCTGAATCAGAAAAAACTTTATTCGGTTTTTTGTAACAAGAAAAAAACCATAAAAGCAATTCTTGCAAATAGAATTCAGTTTTACCTTTTAAAATAAATATTTGATATACATAGTATGTTAAAAATTGATGACAATTTTATATCTCCCGAGAGGAATTAGATGTACAATATGACTTAGTACCACAATTTAATAAACATAATTTTCAGTTAATAATTTGTACACAATCAGTATAAAACACACAGTATAACGTGCAAGTTTAAGACCTAATTTCATTATAAGTTAGAACGATGTCGGAAAATACATTTCAAGAATCTAACAATGTGCCTCGATATGCCCTCCACTTCCAGAAATTGTAAATAAATCAGGGCCGGGCGGCATCTTCTTATGCCCATGAATTGTAGTATTGGCAACAACCAGGTCTTTCTGTGTTCCGTAAAAAATTTACAAAAAAACAGGGTATGAATTGTTGCCTGCACCGAGGTGTCATCACAAGGGCATGGTGGTAATTCTGGAGCCCAATTTTTGGGCTGCGGGAAGGCTACCAGACGGTGGAAGACATTTAACCTGAATCTAACCAGAAGAAATCTTTCAAATACAGTGAAGTTTTGGGTTAGGTATGGCTGAATGGAGAAGGTGGTTTGAATGGCTATGGACTGTTGAACAAATGGTTTAACAATTTCTTTCGCCAATCTTAATTCATCTAAGTGTGCTAAGCACATAACCTTCAATGAATTCCTTGTTAAAGACCGGATAGAAGAGGGAACGGAATAATGTTTTTCCAGGCCTAGGTCGGTTAAAAAAACGTTTTACATATACTAACCAGCCAATTTTATGGCACTGATCGAGAGACATACAATCTAGAATAATACCCTGGGTTAAAACATTTTTATCTGTTGACCAAATACGGTGCCACAGGAGGAGTGGTTCCATTTTGACTAGATCAGTCAAATAGCGCATACCCAGCTCAATGTGGCAAGAATACGTGGAGGTGGTCTTTGGGGCAACTAGCAAGAACCTCAGGAAAGCATTTTCCAAAGATTGTAGGGCATTATTATTTACGTACCCCCAGAGACCTGCCCCGTACAAAGCAACTGATTGGCATTTAGCCTTGTATATCTGGAGGAGTTCGAATGGGGGGTCTTTTACCCAACTTTTTCGAAAAGTTTACCAGGGCGGTTGTTGATCTCATTAAGAGAAGTTTTCTTGACTCGATGGCCGGTTTCCAGTTGAGTCTATTATCCATAATGATGCCTAAATATGATACTGGTCTGTGGAATCTAATTTCTCCTTTCCTAGGTAGATATTAGTTTGCTTTTTTTTCCCAGGACCTACTGTCATAATAAAGGTTTTTTTGATGTTTATGCGTAGGTCCAGGTTGTTCATAAATTCTGCGTACATATTTAGTGACTTCTTGAGTTCGAGGGGCGTTCTGGCGAGTATCACTGCATCTTCGGCATAGAGAAGAGCGGGAATGGGTCGATTTTTTACTGAAGGAAGGTCCCGGCTCCCAGTAATCATTCCCCTCTCCAGCCTGTTGGTATAAAGCGTGAAGAGGAATGGGGCCAGGACACATCCTTGTCTCACTCCTCTCTCTATTCCGAACGATGCCGTTAACTCGCCCTGTGTACCAAACCTTACCCTTGCTGATGCGTTCGAATACAGTTCACGCAGGAAGTTCAGCACTCCCATTTCCGCTAAAATGCCCCAGAGTTTATTATGGGCTACGCAGTCAAAGGCAGCTGATAGGTCTACATAGACCATGTAGACCGAGCCTCCCTTCGCGCTAGCATATTTTCCTCGGAGCAGTGCCAGATTTAGTGCTTGGTCTATCGTCCCCAGGCCTTCTCGAAACCCAAATTGAAGGTCCGAGAGGATCTCTCCATCTTCTGCCCACTGCTGGAGGCGTTCGAGGATGACTCTGCCTGCCACCTTTCCCAAGGAGTCCAGCAGTGAGATCGGGCGATAACAAGATACCTCCCGACGGTCCCCCTTTTTAAAGATGGGGACCATAATTGACTTGGACCATGAGTCCAATAGCCCCACCTCACAGGAAGCCTTAAATACTCTTGTCACCAGTGGGGCCCATAGACCTAAATTAGACTTTAAAAAGTCTACTGGGACCCCGTCCGGTCCTGGTGCCTTTCTATTCTTGCTAGATGTAAGGGCAATGAGAACCTCTTCAATGGTGATATCTAGTTGAATAGAGTAAGGGGATACAAATTGTGTTTGACCCGAAGCTGCTTCCTGCCTCAAATTATCTGGCCCTGTAGCAAAAATCTTTGAGAAGTAGTCCACCCAGGTAGATTCGTCGATAGCGACATCAATACTTGGTGCCGATTTGTTGTTGGTTAGATATGGCGACTTAACCACCGCCCAAAATGCCGAGCTATCTTTTTTCCTACTGCTCTCGTGCAATTGGTCCCACAGGGCCTGTTTTAATTCATTTTTCCTAACCTTTAATGCTGCATTGTATTCCCTCCTGAGCTTTGCTATTTCTTGGGGTGCCCTATTTGATTTGTTAAGCGCCTTTTTTAGTGTAGAATGGGCGATAGTGCATCTGTGATTGAACCACCCTTGTTGTTTCTGTTCATTTAATTTCAAGTTTACAGAAAGCTCCTTTTTTATGGACTTTAGAATGACCCTAAAATTACTTAATACGTCCACGTCGTTTGTGGACAAATCTAAGCATTTGTCAATAGCAGGTGAGTCTATATTGAAAACTCTCCTTGTAATTTCCAGAGGGTCAATTTTCTCCCACTTTAATGTAAACCCATTTGTTTTATCCAGGGTCAGAGTGTTTTGCTTTAAAGCGCTAGTTAGACTATGCGCCCTAAATTTATGTAGCGGTCGAAATGTAATACTAAGGGCAGAGTGTGGATCTCAAAATTTGTTATCTGCTGTTCTAGAGTGGTAGATATAATGATAAAATCTATTGTACTCTGTCTGCCACTGCCATGGAAGGTTGGTTCATAAAGAAGGGAGGAGGGATCTCTTCGATTAATAATAACGAGGCCCAGATCAAATAGTATGTCATTTAGAAAACTTCCTATTCTCGAGTGGGAAAAGTGGGCAATTGGATCCTCCTTTTCATCCGTTAGCCCGCATAAAATAGAACTGGTGGATTGACATAGGTATTGGTTGAAATCACCCCCCCCAAATAATTGATGCTGACCCTGCGGTGCCCCTTATAAGTGTGGATAGTTCAGCATAAAGCTGGGACAGTGTGGTGACTAACTCTGCGTCAGGAAAATTATTGTGGAAATTCACCAGAATTATTGTTTCTATCTTGTTAAAAGAAAGAGTAAGTATCTGAAAGGTCGCTTCTGATTTTACATTAGATACTTTCATAGCCCCTAGGGTATTGGCGATATAAATAATCAAACCCCCTTTAGCTCTACCAGAAGCTACCACTAGAGCCGGAGAAAAATATGTTTTAAAACCCACAAGGTGAACTTCATTGGTGGACCAAGTCTCCTGAAGGCAGATTATGCCGAATTTCTGGACGAAGTCCAGCCAAAGACTATTCTTCACCTTATGTCGCAGTCCCCCTGAATTCCAGGACAGTATCCTAATTGCCAATTTATCTGAGGAGTGGTTGTTACCCAGTGACCTCGAGTCAGCCCTCACTGGTGGGACCCCACTTGGAGGCATTATCACAGCCTGTCCCGCATCGGTGCGGGGATACACTGGTGCTATTTCTCCATTCTGACTATTCCCAACTTCGTAATACTCTCCCCCAGGGTCTGTAAGTTCCGGTCCTACGAGTATTCGTTCTGGTACTGTCAGCATAGCCAAAATATCTGGGTGGTCACAATGGGTAGGTTGCCTTTGCACTATTTTTATAGGAGAGTGCTGGTTCCTGAGTGAATGATTTAGGAGTCAATCTACTCCATCTAATCCAGAAAATGCCGCAAAGCGATTGAAGGTAGGGATTCTAAAATTCAAGTTGGGACCCTGAGGCACCCAATCTAATTCCATGTTCGATATCAGGGACTAGGGGTAGAAATAGGTACGGTCACGTGTGGAAATTCCCTCCCTCCCTCTCTCCATATACCAATCCCCAATATAACTGGAAGCCCTGTAGTCTCTAAAGTTGACAATAATTATGTCCCCCTAATATCCTTCGGCCTGTGCCCTACACAATCCAATCTTCTAACGTGAAGAATTTCACCATTGATATTTGATGGTAATGGTCTATTATTCATCAACCCGTATACAACTTTATTTTTTAAGGCATAATAGTGTTCGATTTTACCAGCTTCCAGTTTCTGCACCCCTGTTAGGACCACGACTTATGGAGCCGCTTCTGGGGGCAAATCAACTTTGGGCGGGGAAGGTCTTACTTTTTTCGGGGGGAGGTATTCCTTGTGGGGATAGGTTGTGGGCAATTAGATGTACTACGGCTCATTTCTGCTACCTTAGGTACCTGCGAAACCTTATCAGGGGGCATTGAAGGCAGTGTCTTCGCTACGCCGGTAGTCGGGGGATTCACGTTGGTTGGCCCATTTGTCATTGTAATCACTGGCAGTGGTTGGGGAGGTAAGGTTTGACCCTGACAGGGGGTTGAATGTTCTTTCAAAAGGTCAGTATTCATGGTGATTGCATTTTGTATGACTCCTAGTTGACCCTGACAACCTTTTAACCCTCTCCACTATTGGTAGTAAAAGTGATTTAAATAATTTTTCAACCCCCCCCCAGAAGTTCTTTAATTGCTGTAGGATTTTGGGTGATATCGTCCTGCCTAGTGCTCTCTGAGACAGATCCCAAGTTGTGTGTGCCCATCTTTGGTGTTTTTGCGCATTTACCATTATGAGTATTTCCCTTACGCTTTCTTTTCTTCAATGGTGGCGGCCGACTAGTCTGTGTGGGTGGGGTTTCCTTTGTTGGGAGTTGTGTTAGAGGGATTACCTGGGAACCTTCATCGGAATTATCCACTGATGAGTTAATGTTAGCAATTTTTGTGGTAGTATCCCTAATTAATTGTATAGAAGCTGTTATATCTTGTAGTAGAAAGGGAATACTTGTGTCCCCATTTGTATCGTTTTGCGAGTTACCTACTGATGGGGTTGATGCATGGCAAATAGGAGCCAGAGATGAGCGACTATTTTGGATTAGTTCTGAGGACAAGCGCCGTTCTGTGAGCACTATTTCATGTTCTAACCTAGATGTTTCCCTGGTGATATAATTGTCCAAAGTCCCTCTGGACGACCCAACCCCCCGGGTTTGCTTGGTGGCGTTAGCCCGTGTGGTCATTATTGCATAGAAATTCCACTAAAATTGTCAACAAAAGAGGGCCACCACAATGGGTAGTACAGGTTTCAATCAGTGTCAATTCAGTCGTGATGTTTAAAGTCTTAACCCAGACTCACCATAACGACAATGTAATAGTTAGGAGAAATAGTATCACCGTAAGTGACACTCTCTTACTTTGCCAGTCTGAATCCAGGTGTAAATGGGGGGGCCCAGCCCAGCCGCGTCCAGCCCCGGACGGCCACAGACAGCCCACCCTTTGCCCAGGCTTCGCCCGCGCGCGCGTGTTTGAGCGTGACTAAATAGGAAGGCAGGGCGGGAAGAGGACCCAGGTGCGGCCGGTGGCTCTGGCGCTAGGCAACCTGGTCCTCGCAGTCCCGCAGTTAGGTCCAAGGTAAGCCCCAAGTCGGCGTTGTCTGTCCAATGCAGGCAGGCGAGCAGGAATACTACCAGCGAAGTGTCTCTAGCCTCGAGCGGCTCCCACGAAGCGGGGGCCGCAAGGCGCTATCAAGTGCTGGAAGGCGGGGCGGGAAGAGGACCCAGGTGCGGCCGGTGGCTCTGGCGCTAGGCAACCTGGTCCTCGCAGTCCCGCAGTTAGGTCCAAGATAAGCCCCAAGTCGGCGTTGTCTCCCCAATGCAGGCAGGCGAGCAGGAATACTACCAGCGAAGTGTCTCTAGCCTCGAGCGGCCCCCACGAAGCAGGGGCCGCGAGGCGCTATCAAGTGCTGGAAGGCGGAGCGGGAAGAGAACCTAGGTGCGGCCGGTGGCTCTAGCGCTAGGCAACCTGGTCCTCGCAGTCCCGCAGTTAGGTCCAAGATAAGCCCTAAGTCGGCGTTGTCTCCCCAATGCAGGCAGGCGAGCAGGAATACTACCAGCGAAGTGTCTCTAGCCTTGAGCGGCTCCCGCGAAGCGGGTTCCGCGAGGCTCTATCAAGTGCTGGAAGGCGGGGCAGGAAGAGGACCCAGGTGCGGCCGGTGGCTCTGGCGCTAGGCAACCTGGTCCTTGCAGTCCCACAGTTAGGTCCAAGATAAGCCCCAAGTCGGCGTTGTCTCCCCAATGCAGGCAGGCGAGCAGGAATACTACCAGCGAAGTGTCTCTAGCCTCGAGCGGCTCCCGCGAAGCAGGGGCCGCGAGGCGCTATCAAGTGCTGGAAGGCGGGGCGGGAAGAGGACCCAGGTGCGGCCGGTGGCTCTGGCGCTAGGCAACCTGGTCCTCGCAGTCCCGCAGTTAGGTCCAAGATAAGCCCCAAGTCGGCGTTGTCTCCCCAATGCAGGCAGGCGAGCAGGAATACTACCAGCGAAGTGTCTCTAGCCTCGAGCGGCTCCCGCGAAGCGGGGGCCGCGAGGCGCTATCAAGTGCTGGAAGGCGGGGCGGGAAAAGGGCCCAGGTGCGGCCGGTGGCTCTGGCGCTAGGCAACCTGGTCCTCGCTGTCCCGCAGTTAGGTCCAAGATAAGCCCCAAGTCGGCGTTGTCTCCCCAATGCAGGCAGGCGAGCAGGAATACTACCAGCGAAGTGTCTCTAGCCTCAAGCGGTGCCCCTAGTCAGTATGTCATTGTATCTAGGGTTATAGAGTGCTCAAGAAGAAAAAAGGATTATATAATATTGTGCGAGGGATGGGCGATAAACAAATCTAGGAGTTCGGCTGTGCTTCTCAATTTTGGCGTTTGTTTTAAGGAACGAATGTGGAAACAAATGCACGCAAAAAAAACATCAAGGGGAAAAATAAGGAAGACTGAAATATTTGAGGTTGTTGATATGGTCTTTGAGTCTCTCTCCTTTCAGCTGTATATTTCTCCTTCTTCTCTTTATAGGTCAGTGCTCCCGTGGTGAGTCGTCCCCGGTTCGCATAGAAATCAAAAACAAGGAGAGCAAGGTAAGTAAAAAGGTCTATGACCGGGGCGGAGCTAGCCACGCCTGGAGATGGCCCCTCTGTAAGCGAGCTCCTCCGGTCGTGTCCAAATCCTGCAACTATCCTGAGTACAAAACCAGACAATCGTCCCATAATCACAGATAACTGCACTGGAAGATGGTGGCGACCTGTGGACCTGTTTTCTGCTGCGAAGTCCACTTTTTAAGGGGTAAAAGCCACAATGCTTTCTGGCCCGAGAGGCAGTCTGTGCCGTGTGGGTGTGCTCGCCCCAGCAGGTCTGCTACGCAAGCCCCACGGGTAGAGGCGGGGAGGCACTGCGGGCATAGTCACGACAATGTGCGGCTACGATAAGCCAGGACTGCCATTGAAATCACTGATTTGCGCTGCCCACCGCCCTTTCGTGCGTTATAGAGAGGCGGAGGAGACCATGAAATTCAGACGCCATCGCTGCGGTGAGCCACAGGTGGGCCTGAACGTGGATCGAACGCTGAGCACGCCCCCACCGAAAAGTGTGTCCACTGCTGAGGCTGCCGCTCCATCCTGCACTGTTCCTGACAGTCCGGCGCGCTGTTAAGTGGGGGAAAGAGTATTGCAGAAACCTGATAGCTCCAGCCCCACAGGTGAGAAAGACACCGAGTGATAGTGCCAAGCTGCTCTGGGAGGCTTTTAAGGTAATGATCTGTGGATTCTGTATTTGGCAAACATGTGGGTATCCTCAAAGATATCGAAAGACAACTATCCATGGTTGAAGCGGAAATTACACAACTGGAGACCGCATACACAAACACCCTTGACCCAAAGTTCCAGGCTGATATTAGGGGAAAAATGCATACTTACCATGAGTTTGAGGAGAGTGAACTCAAATAGATCTCAAGCAGGTACACAGCACGTGTTTATGGCGAGGTAGGTAGGCCAGGACGAATGCTTTCCAGTAAGATGCGCCCCATGCACACATCTTTCATAACTCAGATAGTGGACACACAGGCCATACCCAAATACGAAACCCCTCTATTATAAGCAGTTTCTCAGACTATTACACTTGTTTATATACCGCAGGGACAACCACATCTACCACCAACATACGAAGATAGCATGTTGCCTCCTTCATTACAGGAGGCATTTTTGATCACTCTCCTTAAACCTGATAAAGACCCGGTTAAATGTGAGTCATATTGCCCTTTATCATTAATCAACATGGACGCCAAAATACTAGCCAAAATCTTCGCCCTCAGACTAAATCCACTAATGCAGAGGCTGGTTTTACCAGATCAGGCAGGTTTTATTCCATCACGTTTAACGACACAAAATTTAAGGACCACATTTGCTATATTCCATTACTTAAACCCGGACTGCCGGCTGCTGCAGCTTTGCTAGACGTAGCAAAGGTGTTCGACTCTGTGGAATGGCCATATATGTTCAACGTCATGCGACAAATGGGACTCCCAGAGCCATTTTTTAGATGGATAACATTATTATACACAGAAACATGTGCACGGCTCAGAATAAATGGCAGCACATCTGAACCCATTAACATATCAAGGGGCAAGACAGGGATGTCCACTGTCCCCGCTTCTATTTAGGCTAGCACTAGAGCCACTAGCGAGTAAGATATGACGAAAACACGCAGAAACAGCCCTACAATTCCAATTACGCCCTGTTAGTATATCGTGGTACACGGACGATATGGTAATATACACCAGATTCCTGGATATTAACTTAAATAAACTTATCCGAGAATACATTAGGTTTGAATATTTTTCTGGCCTCAGTATTAATTGGGACAAATCAGTGGTAATCCCACTCACCCCGGCGACAACTAAACCAATACTTGACTATCCGCTGCAGTGGCAGACAGAACCAGTAAAATACTTAGGTGTCTCTGGATACACCGAGATCCAGAGCTAGTGCTACGTGAAAACTATGGCAAAGCAATAGCCAAGTTAGAAGATCAAATAGACAGATGGATCTGGCTACCTCTGTCGCTCTCTGATAGAATTGCACTACCGAAAACGGTGGTACTGCCAAGGATTCTTTATTTGTTTATGAATATACCTATATGGATTCCACAAGCACTGTTCACCAAATTGTGCACGGCTATGCTTCAGCTGACATGGGCAGGAAAACATGCAAGGGTAGGATGCAAGGAACTGACTAAACCCTACATTCAAGGGGGCTTTGGGGCACCCGAGCTCTAACGATACTATTACTGCGCACAGACGCAACACGCCCAGTATTGGCTAAACCCGCACATACCACATATAGCAATGGAATACGAGAACATGCACCCTACTCCCTTACTTACACTTATATCGTCACCTAAACAGTGCGCTTCGAACTCAGAAATACACCCAGCGGTTTGCACCTCGAGTGCATGGCATACACTAGCGAAACGTGTGCACAAACTCCCCAACATATGCACCGACGCTACCTCTGCGTCATCACCCACAACTTACGGTGACACAGGAACGCAAAATGCTACATGTGCTACATGAGATGGGACTCCACACTATGGGGGATGTTTTTCTGAATGAAAAGTGTATATCACAAGATGACGCAGCCTTAAGCACACATCATACCCCCTTAAAAGTCTTTGCACATTTGCGACTGCAAATGGCAGTCAAAGCTTTAAACCCATCATTCCCAGACAAAACGCTGACACATAATACTCTGCAGGTCCTACTGACATCTACAACGCTGCAATGCTTAGTTACAAAACTTTACACTGCAGCTCAACGCGAACAGTTCCACGCCCTGGATAGACCCCTAACACGATGGGAAGCACGATAGTTGAAGCCATTGCCCAAGAGGATTGTCCCTATAGTTGCATGTAGTTGCGATTGCTTACGACCACACCAGGTATATTATATGCCTATGCAGCTGCATAAATACGGATTAAGAGCTGATGACCGGGGGGGGCGTGGCTAGTGGCCGAAGGGAATGGTCGCTTGCTGAAGCGGCTCCGCAACCCTCGCCGTACTATCCGTTATTACTCTCCGCCCAAAACAACAGAGAATTCCCCAAGACACCGGGGAACTCTCCTGGAACCAGTCTGACACTGCAGATTGGCCCGTATGACCAGAAAACCCACCTATAACCGGAGACAATAGCTCGCTCGCTCTGGCAGATTCAAGATGGTGGTCGGGAGGCGGCGAAGAGCCTGAGCCGGAGTTAGACCCGCAGACCCTGCCACCAGGTCCCAGGAGCAAGATTTCTCGTCTGTGGAGGATCGCGATGTTCACCAGAGGCCCCTGCGGGGGGAGGTGATGGAGCAAAAGATCGGGAGAAGTGCGGAAAGGCAAAAAAGACCGCTGCATCTGAGGCGCGTCTGCGGTAGTGCCCAACTCGGACAAATGACTGCGCGAGATCCCTGACTCTCGGGCCTACCCATCAGACCTCAGAATACAAGGGTGAGGAGGTGCGGCCTGGGGGCTGGTGGAGCATAGATAGCGGATCGGCCATCGGCGGAAGGGCAGGTGTGGCGTAGCGGATGGCTCCGCGGCCCACGCCAGACTATCCGGTATTACCATCCGCCCAAAACAACGGAGATTTCCCAGGGCAGCGGAGAACTCTCCTAGATTGGCCCTTGTGACCAGAAAGCCCACCTAAAACCTTAGACGTCTGCTTGCACTGCCGAGCTCCGGCAGATCCAGGATGGAGGTCAAAAGGCAGCGAACAGCCTGAACATCGAGGGAGACCTGCAGACCTCTGCCACCAGGTCCCGGGAGCAAGATTCCTCGTCTGCGGAGGATCGTGACGTTCACCAGAGACCCCCGTGAGGCGAGGTGAAGGAGCAAAATATTGGGAGAGGCGCGGAAAGGCATAAGAGAGCGTCGCAGCTGAGGCCCGTCTGCGGTAGGGCCCAACTCGGATAAACGACTACGCGTGGTCCCCGGCTCTCAGGCCTACCCATCGGACCTCTGAGTTCACCAATTTCATGCGGACATCCCCTGATAGCTGCCGCAATGCAAAGGTGATGAGGTGCGGCCTGGGGGCTGGAGGAGCATAGATAGCAGATCGGTCAATGGCGGTAGGACAGGTGTGGCGTAGCAGATGGCTCTCACCTGCGTGTGGTCCCCGAAATACGGCCTACTCGGCTGGACTAGCACACACCTCTCCCCGTAATTGGTTAATTCCGGTGGCCTTCAAGACACAACCGAGAACAGTGAAGAGGCACAACTGGGGGCACTCCTTACACAGATGCACATGGCCATAAACAGGAATAGGAGCCCATCCACTCAATCCTTCTAGGGTCGACCCGAGATAATATCCCATCTCATAATATCTGACTGCAAAGAGCTCATGATCTAAGGCCACATCAAAGGGGTATCCCCTTTCCATCTAGTCAGAAAAAGAATCGGGAGCCAATTGCAGGGAAAGTATCTGATGTGGCGACAGTGAAATCACCGTACAGAACAGTAGCGGTGTGGGCTCCAAACATCTCTATGTTGAACCTGAGGGGCATCTTCCTGCCAAAGAATCAGCCTTCTTGCTCTGGCAAAAAGGATCAACCTAGAAAACTGACAGGCAGGTTGGGGAAGGACTCCTCCCCTGCGCAGGCGGCAGCCACTACAGGTGTGTTTCCCTCCAACGCTGCATCAAAATAATTACTGATGGCTACAAGCAGGGGGCTCAAATTGAAAACACAAAAACAACTTGCTAAGTTTGCCTGGAAAAGACGAGGGGAGAACAACGAGATGGCGTCTAAGGGATACCCTAGGTCTTCACAACTTCATCTCACCCGGCCAAAACTCTCACCCTTGAAGATGTATGGAAGCCATGCTGGGGTGCAGACATCCCTAGAAACACGTGTAGACTCAGTCAATATTGAAGTCACCCTTCTATGTGCAGATCCGAGAAAGATGGACTCTAAAGTCAAAGACGTTGAGATCAAAACAACAGCCCTCATGGCCGATACCTCCACTCTTCAACAACAAGTGGCCCAACTACAGGACCAACAAAAGCAGATGGGGGAGCTTTTGGATGATTATGAAGGGAGGGCAAGACGGAACAACATCTGTATTCTTGGGGTCCCGGAGCGATTGGAGGGGCCAGCAGTTGACCTTTTGTAGAAGTGTTAATACTCAATACACTCCGACCCAAGCGTCTCCCCAGCTATTTTTCCATTGAACGGGCCCATAGAGTCCCCGGGGGTCGTCCCAAACCTGGGGTTTCCCCACGGCCCATAATTGCAAGGGTATTTAACTTTCGAGACAGAGATGTGATCTTGCAAACTGCACATGCTGGACCCCCAACGAAACTGGAGGACACACATATCACCTTTTTCCCAGACTTCACCGTTAGAGTTCAGGCATGACATAGCAGCTTCGCTGAGGTCAAAAAGGCCCTCAGGGACAAGAACATAAAATTCTCCATGCTGCTCCCTGCTAAACTACGGGTGGAATCAGATGGTAAGGCGTGATTTTTCCTCTCTCCGGACGAAGCCTGGGACTGGATAGAAGGATGGCGCCAAGTGGAGAACCAATCAGAGAGCCAGAGAACTGGTCGCCCTAATAACAACCAACGGGCCCCCGCAACAACGAAGGAACAGCATCCCGAAGGGGAATCAGACGGAGCACATTGACTTCTACAAGTGGAACCCCGAGGACCTACCCCACATATTTTCTGACCGATTAATCAACAGATCTCAAGTCTCCTGTTCTCTATGTGCCAAACGCTGGAGTGTCCATGACTTTCCAACCTACACATCTGCTGTGTTCCTGATGAATCATGCGCACACACCAAGGCTAGAGATCTACCCTGTTAAATGGAAGAAGACTGGACTACTATAAATAAAGTTTGACTATACTATGATACCATTCCATTGGTAAGGCGAGGGGCAGAAGTGGTTAACCAGGTACCCCGGCAATTGGTTGGGTGGGCGACAGGCACTCTGCTTTGTTGGGGAGTGGATAGTTCAAAGTCCACTGGCAGGGGGGCAGGGAGGGGTTTTTGAAGCGAGGGAGGGGATTAGGGGTTTTGACAGTTAGAGTTTCCTCTTTATTGAGCAGAGCATCCCATAGAATATGGCTTTGCATGCCTCAGGGGTCCCGAGATGGTGTTGGTGGCCTGCCAGGACTAGCGAGTCAGAGTTCCACTCCACTAGCGACACATGTCACTTCTGCACCTACACGAGGTGCCCTTAGATGGGTGTCCATGCCACTAATGTGGTTGTCCAGATTAATTCCTCCTAAACTTCATCTATAACAGATTCTCTGGAAAGAACACTATCAATCATGACGTGGAATGTAAATGGTCTGGGTAGTAAAATAAAGAGAGGAGTGGTCTTGCAATATCTTAAAAGGCACTCACCGGACCTAGTCTTATTGCAGGAAACACATCTGGTTGGGAACAGCTGTAAAGCTCTCCATCGCTGGGGCTACAAACTCATGCTGCATGCTAGTTCACTTCTGGGACCCGGGGTACGGGCATTCTCATTAGGAAAAACTTGGCACTTACATCAACTAATACTTCAGCCGACCCCCAGGGAAGATTTGCAGTTCTGGAGGCCATTTGGGAAGGCAGACCACTGAACATCATTTCGGCCTATCTCCCACAAGCGCTGGGAAAGGTGGCCCTGCGGGATTTAGGTAAGGTGCTGATTGATCTCCCCCAGGGCACTAATATACTAGTCGGCGACCTCAATATGACGGTGGACGATGAGCTCGATAGGCACCCTCAGCGACCCTCCCCCCGCCGCAGGACTGGACTGGCTGACTTTGCACACGCAATGGACTGGAGGACATATGGCGACTATTAAACCCAGGCATATCCCACTTTACACATTATTCAAAATGCCCATAACAGTATGTCCTGCATCGATTATTTCTTCACTTCCTCTGCAGATATAGGCCAAATTCAGCGTCTTAAGGGACTCCCACAGGGTATTTCTGACCACTCCCGATTAGTATTGAGCTCACCTATTGCCAGCGGGTCACCGTGGTCCCATAATCATTAGCCCATGGCTCCTCAAAATTCCGGACATCAAGGAAGACATGGCTGAACACACAGAACACTATTTTACTGAAAACATGGGCTCAGTAGACTCGGCCAACACAATATTGGAGGCATACAAGGCAGTCAGTAAGGGGTCGGCTCTGGCATTAAAGGTCTGATACCTCCATAATCATAATGAGCAGTTGGCTCAGATGAAAAGTGATCTGCTCCATATTGAGTCTGAACATAACATAGCTCCTATTGCCGATACGCCCACAGGCTCAAGATTAAACAATTAGAATACAATGCCATGGCACGAGAAAAGGCCCAAGCGAGACTGTTTCAGACTTGGCACAGGGTCTACGAGCTTGGGGAGAGAGCCGGCAAGATGCTGGCTCGGCTGGAAAGGCGAGATCAAGGAGCTAGATGGGTCCCGATACTTTCGAGGGCGGATGCCACAAAAATAAGAGATCCCCAGGACATTGCGGAAACATTTGTGGATCACCTAGAGGAGGTATACACCTCTAGAGCAACATACACCTCAGAGGACTCTCGTCAGCTCCTACAGGAGATGACTCTGCCCACACTTGCAGTAGCTGACATAACGGCCCTAGATGCCGATATCACGGCTGATGAAATCTTCAAAGCAATCTTTGCCATTAACTCAGGGAAGGCCATGGGACCCAATTTAATCCCCATTTAATTCCTAAAGGGGATGGGCCTTAAAATACCCCTCACCTCAAAAACATGTCGGGCAAACCAGTGACCGAGTGTAGCTCCTATATACCTACCTCACTGATTAGTGCAGAGGCCAAGGTCTTGGCCAAACTTCTTGCGAGCAGACTTCTCACAGACCTCCCCTCTTTGGTCCATGAAGACCAATCGGGATTTATACCGGTTCGACTACCGGCCTGAATATTCGCCAGGTGCACAATGTCCTGGGACGACAGCCCTATCTGCGGGAGGAGGCAGTAGTGCTGTCTCTTGATGCCACCATGGCGTTTGATTCGATCAAGTGGCCCTATCTTTTCGAAATATTGGCGAGATTTGGATTTGGCCCGAAGTTTCGACAGTGGGTAACACTGTTGTACACGGATTTATTGGAGCAGGTCAGAGTGAACAATCACACATCACGCTCGTTCACATTATGAGGAGGGACTAGGCAAGGCTGCCCCCTGTTTTTGTTTGCACTGACCTTGGAACCGTTGGCCCACTGGATACGTCGAGACGCCTCCATTCGAGGATTAAACTGGAGCGAAGGAAAAGAGGACAAAATATCACTATATGCAGAAGACATCCTTATTTATTTAGCTTCCCCTCAAGCCTCAATCAACAGCTTGCTCAACATCATTACTAACTTTGGTAAATATGCCAGCTACTCTATTACCTGGCCCAAATCGGTCTTATATGTATTACATGGCCCCCCACCCTGCCTGCCCCGTGGCTACGACATCTAACTGGCCTCGGAGGGCTTTAAATACCTTGGCATCTTTATCACACCAGATCCTAAATTGTTCAATGAACACAATCTTTTGGGCCCTCTTAAAAGATTACAAGAAGATGTTACGCACTGGAGGACATTGCCCCTGTACCTCCTAGGCAGAGCGGCCTTATTTCAAATGCTAGCGCTTCCTAGATTCCTATATGTCCTCCAAAATTGCCCATTCCCAATTGCGGACTCCTATTTTAACACCCTGGAAAGGGAAATTCGTCTCTTGCTCTGGGATGGGAAGGCATCTCGTATTGCTCTCCAAACGCTCACAAAGAGGTGATATGACGGGGGCATTGCCCTTCCAGATCTGCGTCTCTTCTAATAGGCCGCACAGCTGGTGGCCACAAATCAATGGCTCTATGGATCCTCTACCAACCTGGCCTTCCACCTTGAGCTCTATCAGACGGGTCGAGAGGGGTATTTGGGCACACTTTACAGTAAGACCCGGAAATAACGCTACCTAGGACCAATGGCACAGACGGTAGCCATATGGCACAGAGCTAATAAACGTCTGGGGTGGGCCGACAAATTCACAAAAGCCACACCGCTGTGGTCCTCACAGAGGTTGGGCTCGCTCTGCTTCCACGTGGGATTTGATAAGTGGGACATCATTGGCATAACTACATTGGGGTATTTAGTCAGCAAAGGGAAACCTCACACCTTTTTAGACCTACAACAGGAATATGCTCTCGCACAGGGTGAGATCTTCCGCTATTTACAGATCAGACATGCTATTCTCACACAAGTGCCAGACCTTTCTTCCCTCCCAGACTAATCTCCCCTGGAGGACAGGCTGCTTTCTGAGCCACTCCTGACAAAAGCCATATCCTGCACATATCGTAAATTGTGCAACAATCTGCCTGACTCTTTTCAAGCCCTACGAGAACATTGGCAATCCGACATAGGACAGCTGGAAGATGAGGACTGGCAGACTGCGTTGATGTCCCCTAGGGAGACGGCGATAAACCACAGATTTCACCTGATACAGTTAAAAATATTTCATAGAGCCTACATGTCTGGAATCCTCCTGGCCACGATAGGTAGACATCCAGATGAACTGTGCCTGAGAGGATGTAGCCAGACAGGTACCTTTTACCACATCCTGTGGGATTGTCCACATATTCAGCCCCTGTGGGATAGGGCAACCCAAAAGATGAAGGATACACTGGGTAAACATATTTCACTATCACCTCGGTTGGGGCTCTTGAACATTTGGGAGGCCACAGACTTAAAAGATATAGAGCAGCAATGGGTAGCATTGGGATACCTGCTGGTGAAACGGACAATTGTGATGCATTGGGGATCCAGTATAGGACCATTAACAATCGGGTGGGTGGCAGAAATGGACAGATGCATGATTGCAGAGAAAGAGGTCTACAAACTTAGAGGCTGCCCTAAGAAAAGGGACAAGAAGGGAGGAGGATGGAACACCTATAGAGGTGAAATCTGTAGTTCCCCGACAAGGATATGGCAATGGAAAGAACCCGGCTCGTGGACCCCCTGGCTGGTTGACACCCATTTTATGCTAGCAATACCTATATTTATTTTGTGATCCTTGAATGCCATTGTATTATTGTATTGACGACTCTGCACTGCTTTAACTCAATAAAATTGTTATATAAAAATAAAAAAAAGAGCTGATGACCGGTGCCACAGGTGTAGCGCCTCCAATGCAGACTTTTTACATATGGCCTGGTCGTGCCCAAAACTCCATCCTTCCTGGCTGGAAGTAACCAACACTCTCATTCATATACTGTCTGAGCAGATACCCGATGCACCCTTGGTAGGCCTTTTGGGTATTTAAAAAACTGGCACGTAGACATAAATTCCTGGCGGTGGCGCTGCTGCTGGTTAAGAGATGAATAGCACTGAGATGGAGCAGCAAGCATGTACCAAAATGTAAAGATTGGATTATAGATATGACGTATTGTGAAGCACAGTTGGAAACATATGTGGAGGAACTACCACAGGCATCTCGTCCATGAGTTTTTGGGATCCGCTGGTGCAATATCTCAGTTCCAAGCAAGCAGAGGACTGATTGTGCTTATTTATCGTACAATACAGGCTGTTGCACCCCATTAAGTTCCGATGGCTGAAGACTGTAGATTCTGAGTATTGAATGTCAAAATCTGTTTCTACCTCTTACCTGTTTCATGATGCATTAAGTCAATCTTTTCTTTTTGTTTTATGATGTGGTTATGTAAACTAAAGTGCAATGAAGGTAACTAAAGATGCACGTTAACATGGTGACCCTGTCATGTACAGAAATTTGGAATTATGTATATCTATAAAGTGAACATTGTACTCATTGACTGACCAAGAAAAAATATATATAATAAATAAAATGGTCTATGACATTTTGTCTGTGAGAGATAGAGACCATCCCACACCCAGGGGTGTTGGGGGAGAGCTCCTTCCTTTTGGTGATTGTAAATCAGTTCCCCCTTTTCTATTGGGTGGTTTACTTGCTTATTTGTTGGATCCCCTGCTTGGTCTACTGGGATGTGGGGAGGGAAAAGTGTGCAAAGAAAACGCGTGAACTGGTGCTCAGTACTATTATTTCTTTAAGGTTGAGATCGTCTGCGCCCCCTCTTGCTGCCTCTTTCATGCAAACACTTTTCCTATCTTTTTGGTCGAGTGGCTAGCCTCTATAGCCCAGTCTCAGGCTTTCCTCTCACCAGGAAATGTTATCCCTCTCTTCTTTATGCCAACTTTTGTCCAAAATTCGGCAAGAACACCAAAACGCAAAAAAAAAAAAAAAATGCCCAAAAGGAAAAATAATTCAATAAGCACTATTTCCCTGGTTGGAGCAGGGCCTCCCTCTGACCCCTCAATCCCCACCTTTTTCAGTTTGTGTCTCCCCCCATTCATTTAACCGTCCCTTAAGCCTGCCCGCCCTTCCCAGCCATGTACCAGAAAGCCGCAGCTCTCCTGAGCTGCGGAGAGGGATTCACGCTTCCCGGGGCGACAACCACTTTTCGCTCCAGGTTTACGGAGCCTTGTTGTCTGCGTCCGCTGCCTCCTTTTCCTGTACGGCGAGAAAGGGCTCCTTCCTTCGTTTTCCCAAGCAACACTTCTGCAAAACTTCTGACGTCCTCAGAAGTGTCTAGTTAGTAGAACAGAACCAGCTCTCCTCTACTGGACAGCTACTTGAGCCCATCCTGCTCCTTCTGGCCTCTTCCAGGTTTAGTCCCTTTTTCTCTCCACCAATCCGTTTGTCTTCCCTTGACTCTCTGCTCCTCTTTGTAATTGGCTGCTAGCTCGGGTAGACCTGCCTCCTCCTTTCGTCAGCAGATCTTCGTCTGCAATGTTAACCCTTTCCTCTTCTGGTTTACAGGGAAGGAGCTGCTGGAGTTGCTTGCCGTGCTGGGACGAAAGAGGTAAGTGAGGGCTGATTATAGGGATTGGGTTGGGATCCCTTAGGGGTAGTAAGGCTTTTTCAAGGAGCGGGCCTGGTCTTCCTCACAAATATATAAGAAAATCATCTGTTATAATGATGGGCTCGGTATGTCTATCCATGACAGAAATAGAGTTTGGTGCACATCTCCTGAAGAACAGCACATTTTGTTTAGAAGAAGAGTGCATTTCTAAGTAGTGCAATTAAAGCCGCAGAAATGAAAAGGGGGGGCTCTTGGCCCCCCCGCCCGCATGGCGACGCGGCGACCGCTCCCCTCTCCAGGTGCCCTCCCTGACCCGGATGTCATAATTGGACTTCCGGGTCCGGGGGGCGGGCCGCAGGAGGGGCCGGGTGGGGGGCGTAGCCGCCCCCCCACCGTGCCCCTTAGGAATATAGAGGCGGGGAGCGCCCAGGAGACCCTCTTGTTCCTGGGCGCTCCCACGCAACTGGTCGTGCCCCGCGCCCGGGGGCCTCTTGTTTTATAATTTGTTTTTCCTTTTTTTTTTCTTGCAGGTTCCTTTGCGGTGCGGCCCGAGCTCGGTGGACGTCGCTGGAGGTGCCGGACATCGACTGCCTAGTGATCGTGGGGGTTTTGAGGCATCGAAGCCACGTGGAGCGCCGCGTAGGAACTTGCCGGCTGTGGGGGACAGAGAACGAGGTATTTCTCGGCGGGCGGGGGAGGAGAGACACGCGCAGCCGGACTATAGGCTGCAGTGGTGCCGGGTGAGCTGCGGGAACTCCGCTTCAGGTACGGGGTTGATTTACGGGGAAAAAAACTTGCCACAACGACGCCCCTGCCTTCTCCGCTCCTCACAAAGGCGGTGTTGTTCGATTGTTTCTTTTCCGCTTGATTCCGCTGTTCCAATGATTTACGGGGGAAAAACTTGACACGCCGAAGCCCCTGCCTTCTCCGCTCCTCACATAGGCGGTTTTTTCCGATTGTTCGTTTTCCGTCTTGGCTTTGTTCCGCATTTACAGCGAGTGTTTTAGACGGGTATTCAAGTTAGCAAACGAGGTTGCGAAGCAGGGTCGACCAGGGCAGGACCTGGATGGGAGACCAGGGGGAAAGGCTGCATTTAATCACTGAATTAAGCAATTGTTCAGAAATTCGGAGGGCTGATTCATGTTGATGCAAATTGTCTTGTTGATTAACAATTTTGGATGTTGTTATTAAATTGAGGGGCCTGCTGAAATAAGTAACAACTGGTACCGCCGCATATCATTAGGTATTAATAAATTTTCTATTTCAGGCAATTAAAGAGATCTTAGCCACTGTTTGACTGAACAGCGCGAGGTCGTGGCTGTAGGGCGCGGTTGCGGATACAGTACTGTCGGAAAGTACACAGGACTGGTCGGTAAGAGGGGGAACGGGGGGCCGGCATTCATCGCTCCTGGTTGCCGCCGGGTGGGTCTACAGTAGGTTTACTCACCCCTTACATAGCCGGATAAGCCGGTGGTGTTGCGGTTGCCGTTGCATGGTGCTGAAAGCCCCCCGGAAGACCCTCCATCTGGTTAAGGTACAGAATACAAGCGCCTGATTGTAACACTAGGAGTGTAGCAGTTGTCACCATGCCAGGAGCAAGGGGTGGTAAAGGAGGGTCTAAGATGGAGGTGATGATGCGAGCTATGATGCGGGAAATGGGCGAAATGAATAAACGGTTGGGGAAGATTGATGAACTAGAGGCACGAATAAATGAAAGGTTTGATGATTCGCCTGGCCCATCGGGTAGGCCTGTTCGTAGGAAGGCACCCCCCTTGCCAAGGGGGGATTTTGTCACCTCACCAAAGAGGTCTAAGGCCAAGAAAACTAGGTACGCGGCTCCTACCCCGGAGCCGGTAGTCCCGGTGCCTGTTGCACCTACGCCTGTGATCCCAGCGCCCGTGGCACCGGCTCCTGCCATCCCGCCGGCGCTCCCGCCTCTGGGGCCTGCCCCTGTGATCCCAGCGCCCGCGGCACCGGCTCCTGTCATCCCGCCGGCGCTCCCGCCTCTGGGGCCTGCCCCTCTGCCCGTGGCTCCAATCCCAGTTACGCCCGCGGCGCCAGTCCCAGTTACGCCCGCACCCATGCCCATTGCTCCTGTGCCCCTGACCGTGCCCACAGTGATGCCGGCGGGCCCAGCGGGTACTGATGCAGTGCCTTCTGAATTGGTATCTCGGATAGCTGATTTGCTACCGTGGTTAAAAAAGGGGGGTATGTCCTTTGATTCATCTGATCATGTAGCTGAAGCACAAAAACTGGTAGAAAAGATTAAGGCTTCAACGGCGGTTGCCAGCAGTGCGGGACCAGCATCTTCTTCCCTTACAGGTTCGGGTCCTGCTCAAGCGAACGGGGAGAATGCACTATCGGCTCAAGCGCCTGTGAATGGTAAGGAAGTGTCTCTGCCGCTGTTGGGGGACGGCTTAGTGCCAACGAGAAGTGAAAATTTGGGACAACATGTGTCCAAAGAAGTGAAGGAGATGATTTGGGCAGGGAAATATGTGTACATTTACTCTTTACTGCTAGACAATAGGGAGATGGAACAGGCAAAGGTATTGAAGGAGTGGATGCATCCTAGTGAATGGAGGGCACAATGCTCCAGGTTTAGAGTAGAGGAGACATTGAAGAACTGGATCAGGGCCTTCGCTGTCCTTTCAGCCATCACGGCAGAACGCCCCCCAAATGTGCAGGCCGAAATGGCTTGCTACCTGAGTAGGATTGTGGGGTGGAGTGATCAATACACTGGTGATGCGTGGAAGGAGTATGATGTGAACTTCAGGAAGTCCAAAGAATTTAACGCATCCCTAGCATGGGACAAAGTCGACTCCTTGTCTTGGCATAAACAGTTTTTGGGTGACTCAGTCCCTTCACAGCCCATCAGTACAGTGAGGGTTTTTTCCGCGCAGCCTCACCAGCCCTTTCGGACAACCCAAGGGAGTGAGGTCCCGGGGAAGAGTAAGGGGGCGGGGTCAGAAAGGAGAGGGGTATGCTGGGATTTTAATAGGCGCACATGCACAAGACCCCAGGGCACCTGTAGATTCAGGCATGCATGTTCAATCTGTGGCCACCCATCACACCCCGAGACAACCTGCAGGTCCAAGCCAGGCAACCATGGGCATAGGGGAAGGGGAAGCCGGAGTAACTTTCACGAGCAGGGCCCCCCCACACCAATAGATGTGTTAGCATTGATCCCTTGGTTAAACAGATACCCCGATCACACAGCGGCCACCCTACTTCAGGAGGGGTTTTCGCGAGGTTTTAGGATTCCGGCAGTGGGTTACACAGGTAGCAGTACTTGCAGGAACCAATTATCAGTGAAACAAAATCCAACTGTAGTGTCCGCTAAGATTACCAAGGAACTGTCCTTAGGCAGGATAGCGGGCCCCTTCCAGGAGGCACCAGTCCCTAATTTTGTGTGTTCACCACTTGGAGTAGTACCCAAAAAAGAGAAAGGTGAATTTAGATTGATCCACAACTTGTCTGCACCGAGAGGATCATCCTTGAATGATGCGATTGATGAAGGGATTTGTAGTGTCAAATATGCCTCTTTTGATCAGGCGGTTGACTTGTTACGTGCACTGGGCCCGGGGGCATTGATGGCTAAATCTGACATAGAATCCGCTTTTCGCCTCCTCCCAGTGCACCCGAGTGACCACCATCTTCTAGGCTTCACCTTTGAGGGCAAGTTTTACATGGACAAATGTATGCCCATGGGCTGTTCCATATCATGTGCCTATTTTGAGACATTTAGCTCATTCCTAGAATGGGTTATGAGACAGGTAACGGGCCACCAGCAAGTTATGCATTACTTGGATGATTTCTTGTTCCTAGGAGCGGCGGACTCTCAGGAGTGCGCGTGGGCATTGCAGGAATTTTGCGTGCTCATGCGGACTTTTGGGGTTCCGCTGGCGCCGGGGAAGACGGTGGGCCCGGCTACTTGCTTGGAATTTCTGGGCATTGAAATTGATTCGGTTCAAGGATGTTTCAGGTTGCCCGAGGACAAAGTGTCTAGGTTCAGAGCGGCTCTGCGGCAATGTCTAAGAAAGACCAAGGTTTCCTTGCAGCAGCTGCAGGAAGTGGTGGGGCAACTGAATTTTGCATTACGGGTCATCCCAATGGCACGCCCATTCTCACGCTCTATTGCCCATGCTATGAAAGGACTACGGGAGAAGCACCACCGCACTAGGCTGTCAGCTGAGGTTCGCCAGGATATGCAGATATGGATGGCATTTCTGAGGGACTTTAATGGCAGGGTAGTGTGGGCGGGTCCTCCCGCGTCATCACCAGAATTAGGTTTGTGGACGGACGCCGCTGGTAGTGTTGGTTTTGGTGCCATCTTAGGGACCAAGTGGGTAGCCCAACGGTGGCCAGAGGAATGGAAAAGATGGGGCTTGACGGCCAACATTGGCTTCCTGGAACTTTTTCCAGTATGGGTGGCATTGAAGGTCTGGCCAGAACATCTATGTAACCAATCAGTGGTGTTCTGGTCGGATAACATGACAGTGGTCGAATGCATAAACCAGCAAGGGGCGCGCTGTCCGTTCATCTTGCGCCTGATTAAAGAGATTGTGTTGCTGTGCTTAAAATTGAATGTACTCTTCAGGGCCAAACATGTCCCAGGCGTCCTTAACAATGCAGCTGACTCCCTTTCTCGCTTCAAAATGCCGGTTTTCAGGGAACACCTTCCTGCAGCAGACCCCTCGCCAGCACAATTCCTGACAGTACTCTGGCAGATTGGTGCCCCAGATTACAGGACCTCGTGGTTGCTAGTCTAGCACCCAGGACCAAGACATCTTATGAAGGGGCGTTTTTGTCTTACCGCTCGTTCTTAGGGCAGGAATGGGAGGTCAGATGGGCGCAGGAGGACAGTTTTGCTGAATACTTGGAATGGATGCACAGGGAAGGGAGATCAGTGGCAGCCGCAGGCAGCCATAGGGCGGCTGTTTCCTTCTTTGCACAGGCTAAGGGCATGCGAGATCCCACCAATAATTTTGTGGTGCGCAAGGCCATGAGAGGATGGCGCCGGTTGCAGGGCCATACTGCAGATACAAGGAAGCCCATAGGCTTGGCACGGTTGACAGCCTTATTAGGGGCATTGCACGAGGTGTGTAGTTCAGAATGGGAGATACATCTGTTCAAAGCTGCTTTTGCCTTGGCTTTTTATGGGGCTCTAAGAATTGGCGAACTGGTAGCAGGGTCAAAAGGGGATAAGTTGGGCGGCCTACAGCTAAATAGTGTTAAGATCAGGGAGGACACCATGTGGGTGACAATTCAGAGGTCAAAAACTGATCAGGAGTCTCGGGGTTACACCATAGTGCTCCACCGGGCCGAGACCAACCCCTGTTGCCCGGTTTCCCATGTGGAGGTGTTCCACAAGCAACGGGTGGGCACGGCGGGTGGGGCACTATTGTGTCATGCCAGTGGGTCACCATTGACTAGATACCAGTTCAGGCGGGTCCTTGAATTGACTGTTAGACAGGCAGGGTTGGATCCTAAGGAATTTGGCACGCACTCATTCAGGATAGGGGCGGCAACTGAGGCTGCCCTAGGGGGTCTCTCGGCAGAGAGTGTGAAGAAGATTGGGAGATGGTCATCTGACTGTTATAAACGATATGTACGGATTGACATGTTATGACAGGATGCTTCTCACGCTGGTTATGTTTTCTGGTTCTTGCAGTTTCTCAAACCTGTGACGCAGGGGAGGAACTCGCTGGCGGGAACAAGGGAGCTACACCAACACAGCACAAGCAGCAAGCTGGACGTGGAAAACTGAAGATCTGGATTGTAGGTCATTCTTATGTAAAACGAGTGCAAAATGTTTTTCTTTCAACAGACCGTAAGAGAAAGGCGGCATTGAAGGGGTTGGACATCTCATTCTTTGGGAGAGGGGGTCTGCGCCTGGGACAGTTCAGGAACTTCTTTCAGGGACTCTTAGCTCAGCAGCCCGAACCCCCGTCAGTGGTGATACTTCACCTGGGGGAGAATGACCTGGCCAAAATGGGGAGGCGAATACTCATTGAAGGGATCATTTCCACTGCGGGGTGGGTGTCTAGGACTTGCCCAGGTTGCACAGTAGTATGGTCGCAACTTATCCCTCGGTGGCAGTGGCGAGGGGGGGACTCAGTCAGGGCGTTGAATCACTCGGTAAAGAGGATCAACACACAGTTGGACAAATTATTCCGAGCCCCCCTGTTGCAGACGATCCCACATGGGTGTATCTGGGGTGAACATTACTACCTGGGTGATGGGGTTCACTTGACTGAGGAAGGGAACGTCCTGTGGTCTGATAATGTCTGGGCCTGGTTAGAGGGTTTTGCTAAAGGGAGAATTTACTAGGTTAGGTCAGGACACAGGGGGAGGCCAGATCGTCGGTTAACAATGCTGGCCTGTGGCGGTAAGGTCATGACCGGTGAGCAGCTAATTTTTAAGGTCTGAGGGGGCGGGCATCATCCCATAAAGGAGGTTCCCGCCCAGGGGGAGGGGCCATTGGCACCTCCTAGAACTTCAGGGGCAAGGTAACTGGTGCTTCAAAGGGTCGCGGGTTGGAGTAGTCACGCTTTCCTTTGGCCTGTAGCCACCCCGCGCGCGCATACTCATGACGTCACCGGATGGCGCAGAGTAAGGGCCCTCCTTTAGTGGGTAAATGGAGTTCACGGCGTGGACCGGGTAATTTAACGGGCTCGGCTACGCATGCGCACATCGCTAGGTAAGGCGCAGCTTGTAGGACCTGACACCGGTTAGCGACCTTGCCATATGGCCAGAAATGTATTATACAAAATCTAGATGAGGATGTTAGATTCGGTTAGGAAACAAAATGTATTAGAGTCTCTGTTAAGGTTAGGCTTTCACATTTGTTGACACCATTGTATCTAATGTCTTGATGATTTTGTATAAAACGTTTATCATGCAATTAAAAATGTTATGATCTTATATCTTAATAAATACGGCCGGGGGTTTCGTGACCCCTGCCTTCCAAAAGTTAACTATGCTTCATGAGCCTGTGTCCTGGGTTGACGTGGTGAGTTCGAGGGAGGGGGGCGGCAGCCAGTCGGCGACCATGTGAAAAGGGGGGGCTCTTGGCCCCCCCGCCCGCATGGCGACGCGGCGACCGCTCCCCTCTCCAGGTGCCCTCCCTGACCCGGATGTCATAATTGGACTTCCGGGTCCGGGGGGCGGGCCGCAGGAGGGGCTGGGTGGGGGGCGTAGCCGCCCCCCCCACCGTGCCCCTTAGGAATATAGAGGCGGGGAGCGCCCAGGAGACCCTCTTGTTCCTGGACGCTCCCACGCAACTGGTCGTGCCCCGCGCCCGGGGGCCTCTTGTTTTCCCTCCCACCATCCCTGGAACAAAAAATGATTGTGCGATGATAAAGTTGGTCTAGTTGTAAATTGGTAGATTATGTTCTGAGAAATGTTGAAAGATATTGTACTGTTCAATTGTGTTTAGGCCAATTTTTTCCCTTTGATAGGTACGTGTTGAATTATGTTTTGCTGTTACAATGATATTTAGGCTCTTTTCTCCTTTGGTAGATATGTGGATGCGTTATGTGTTTAGTAGAGAGTAGTTGTCCATTAGAATTTTTTCCATAGGTCGTCGTATTTATTAGGTATGGGGCATGCGGTAAGGTCATGACCGGTGAGCAGCTAATTTTTAAGGTCTGAGGGGGCGGGCATCATCCCATAAAGGAGGTTCCCGCCCAGGGGGAGGGGCCATTGGCACCTCCTAGAACTTCAGGGGCAAGGTAACTGGTGCTTCAAAGGGTCGCGGGTTGGAGTAGTCACGCTTTCCTTTGGCTGGTAGCCACCCCGCGCGCGCATACTCATGACGTCACCGGATGGCGCAGAGTAAGGGCCCTCCTTTAGTGGGTAAATGGAGTTCACGGCGTGGACCGGGTAATTTAACGGGCTCGGCTACGCATGCGCACATCGCTAGGTAAGGCGCAGCTTGTAGGACCTGACACCGGTTAGCGACCTTGCCATATGGCCAGAAATGTATTATACAAAATCTAGATGAGGATGTTAGATTCGGTTAGGAAACAAAATGTATTAGAGTCTCTGTTAAGGTTAGGCTTTCACATTTGTTGACACCATTGTATCTAATGTCTTGATGATTTTGTATAAAACGTTTATCATGCAATTAAAAATTTTATGATCTTATATCTTAATAAATACGGCCGGGGGTTTTGTGACCCCTGCCTTCCAAAAGTTAACTATGCTTCATGAGCCTGTGTCCTGGGTTGACGTGGTGAGTTCGAGGGAGGGGGGCGGCAGCCAGTCGGCGACCATGTGTATTACCTTTGACAGCCGACAGCTGAATGGTCATTATATGCAGTAAACTTGATGTTTTACATTGCTGTAATGAGAATACTTCAACTAATGTACAACTTTCTTAAAAAAATATATAGAAAACAGATTGCACTTGTTTTTTGAGTGTATATATCTGTTTTCCTTATGGAATACTGGGAGCTGATATGGACTTTCACACAATGGTGATGTTCCTACCTTTGTTTCAGGAAACAGCATTTTTTTATGCAAGAAACATGCTATATAAATGCTAACACGTTGTTGGGTTTTGAATGTTTGTACTACCTCTAGTAAAAAGTCTTCACAAGGAAGAGCACCTGAGCGTTTGGCAATATGTTTTGACGAAAAATAGAATCAAAGTCACTAATATAACTCATGTTTCTTTCACATAAGATATACTGTTCAATTTGTTTCAATGTGCTTTTAAATTCATCTTTAAAACAAAAACATAAAAAACTATTGGTTGATGAGCTGTACAGTACATTTTCTCACCTATTCCAACAATGTGTTCTGTTAGCATTATAGTGGGTAATTTTCATTGAAATCGTAATCAGAAAACGTATGAACATGAGTGGGTCACCGAGCAAGACTCACTTTGGAATAGTCCTCAAAATGTTGTTCCACTTCCATAAAAGGACACGCTAGCTTACAATGTATTCGATTTGTTTTCACACATTAGACATGGGAGCGTTGAATGTCTGCTTGCCTTCAAATCAACCGATTGTTACACCCATGTCCCCCACCCAGGTTATGCAGTGTTGGATTTTAATTTCGTGGTTATGCTTCAATTTCTCCACCCCTGTTTTTTTATAAATTTTCACAGACAGAAAATGGATCATTTTCATTAGCTCTCAATGCTTAGTCAACTAGAACGGTACGCAGGTGGCATTGCATCTGGTTTAACCCCTTCAGTGCTGCGCGAATTTCGTTGCAGCGCTGAAGGGTCATAAATCACATTGACTCATGACGGAAATGTTCCGTCATCAGCACCGGAGCACCGACGCTGATGACGGAACTGTTCCGTCATGAGCATGGAAGGGGTTAAGCAAGAGGAAGGTGTCAAATGGAACAATTTTAGGTATAGCATACTTAGTGCCTGCATACAGTGCACACTGGTAAAGAATATGTTTAGGCCCAGTCAAAAGATAAAGAGATCCAATGGTCCACTTGTTTCGAACAGCTATTACAAAGTCTGTCCAGATGTCATTCTAGTTTGCTTGCTTCCTTCCTATTGCCAGCCGTTTCCAAAATATTCGTTCCACAACATTGTTAATGTAATGAAGCAAGGCATTAGGATATTGCAGCATGAGATAAGGCCCTCTCCAGACATGGAAGATACCTTCTATGTAACAGATAATTGCAAAAGCAGTGCAAGGATGAGGTACGATGGGCTGCAAAACAGAAACAACTGGAGAGTGGGAGCCCTCCATGAAATCTGTAAAATAGAAAATGGGAGAAAATCTTGGTCTTACGAAAATCAACTAAAAGTATATGGGACTAAACAGGAAGGAAATAGAGTAGCAATAGGAGTTTTGGTTGAGTATGTCACTGCATTTCCTTACAGAGACATTAATATGTGTAGTCCACTAAGTGATGGGTGGTTTCATCTTTCATCAGTCCCTCAACTAATGTATTTGATGAATAGTGGCCACAGCCAAACAAAGAAAATGATAGCTTCTTTAAGTAATGTTGTTTTTTCATTTCAGCCGTTCCGGAATCAGGGAATGGCTCAGTGCTAGGCCTACGGCATACAAAGAATGATAAGTAGGACCCAAGCAATTATTGCATGATCGCTGTCCTAGATTTGAGGACTATATATCATGCATCCTTCATTTTTTACAACCTTATTGCTTGGGCCTCGAAAAGGCCCTTGTTAATTTGTTTCAGACTTGTTTTAGGGAGGCTAGTGGAATTCTTTAATAATATTACAGTCACGTCAATGTGGACTGAACTCCACATAAGAGCGAGTGCCTACCCAGGTTTATTGACTTTAAAAGTGCTTTAGGTGACATAGAACACAATATGTTCTGAAAAACACTTTTATAAAATACCTGCCCATTTGTTGAGTACAATTGAATTGCTCTATAGTAATACAAAGGTCCAAGTAAAGCCAGTTGACAATTCTTTGCTGTTCTGCAAAATACACACAATGAAGGGAATTAAACAGAAATGTGTGTTGGCACCATTGCTATTCATTCTGTATGTGACTGACGTGCAAGCAGCTTCTACAAGTAATAGGACCCGTACATCTAAGTTAGGAAGGAAGACTGTCTATTTTGCAATATGCAGATAAGAGGTTTATTATCTAAGTCCAGAATTTCTACAAGGAGGACTGCACGGCCTGACTAAATACAGCACTGAGAATGATCTGTGATGTGCTTAGAAATGCTTGTTTATAATTCTATACAGAACACCATGTGTTGTCATGGTGCTGTGGAGTGTTGGTTCTATGAAGAGTCAGTTGGTGCCTCTCTTCTGTCGTGAGAGGAGCGGTGGCTCGTTGTACCCACCAATATAATACCACAATTATTTCATGTGCCTATTTATCGCTATTGATCACATTTAGTACATCTCTTCTACAACATGCTAGTCTGTGGCCATTAATAGACATAGTTTGTACTATTCATTTTTTTTTCCACATTACAATCTTTGAAGTTGTTTTTTTTCTTTAATGTTTAGTAACAACCTAAGAGTATATTTTTAAGTCTGGTGTTTGCATTAAGAAATTTCAGTTTATACTCAAGTTTACAACAGAAAGGATTTTTCTAATCATCATTTTTTCTCAAAAATATGCAAGCTGTAAACCCACCACCTCTATTTCTGGAGAGTCCAGGTACACCTGGACGGCTAAATTTGTGCTCGATGTCCCTAGGCTTTCTTCCGCTACAGCTGCTAGGAAGACCCTGCACTGGCTCCCAATTCAGGCCAGGATCTCATTTAAGACCCTTTGTCTAACCTATGGGGCCTTGTCCGGTGACGGTGCAGGTGGGGTGAAGGCTCTGCTGGTTCCTGACGCTCCTTGCAGAAGCCTTCGCTCAGCCAGTAAGAACCTGCTCTCTGTTCCTCGTTTTCGAAGAGCTAAATGGGGAGGAAGGGCGTTTTCGCTGCTGGCCCCTAAATTGTGGAACACCCTCCTCCCTGAAATCAAAACCCAACACTCCGTCCTGACGTTTAGGAAGGCATTAAGGACATGACTCTTTGCCAAAGCATACCCGTAATCTTAGTTCCAGGTCCTTATGATTTTCTTTGTTAGGCGCCTTGATGCCCATTGGGCTTAGTTGCGCATTATAAGACTGCCTTCATTTCATTTCATTTCACCTCAGATACAATGGAGACCATGGCATGATGAATTTGAAACGTATATAAGTGCTATTGGTGCATCATGACACAGGGCTGAAAGAAAGAAGTATCTTCTTCTTAATTCTTTAGGTTTCGAAGGAAGAGAAGTTTTCAAGCACCTCCCTGATATTGTGTTGGCGGAAGGTGACGTTATCGACGAATATCAGGAAGCTATGAAGAAACTAGTAATTAAGGGGCATATTACCAAGGGTGGCGATAGGCAATTATCGCCGGTTTAGCGGCCGTTTTCGGCCGCTAAGCGGCGATAATTCTATCGCTCTATTAGCAAGCTGTCGCTAACTGATGTTAGCGACAGCTTTTAGGAGATAGCGAGCGGTTTGGGGTCTGCTTTGCATGTCAGCGATATTTATCGCTAATGACATGCAAAGTGGGCGTACCCAACCTGTTAGCGACTGAAAGCAGTCGCTAACGTCGCTATCGCCTATTAGCAAGGCAGGCGTAGCGATGGAAATATTTCCGCTATCGCCAAAAACCAACGCCTGCTCAGACCAGTTCTTAGCCATGTTATCCAATGGGAGGTGGATAACATGGCTAAGAGCATTTCGTCGCTAATGCGTGAATATCGCTGTATTCTCAGCGATATTCATGCATTTCGCCGCTATCGCTGGATATTTTAGCACAATGGAGAAAAACGTTGCTAATAGCATGTTTTCTCTGCTAACATATCCAGCGATAGGCAGCGATAAAAAAAATTGTCGCTAAGCCTATTTAGCGATAAATATCACTACTTGTTGGTAATATGCCCCTGAATTTGATGTCCAGCCTAGTTTAGTTGTTTTGAGGCACACATTTTTTAAGCGTTCACAACTACAAAGTGAGAATGTGGATACTTATCTGAGTGCGCTTCGTAAACTCTGTTCTGAGTGTCAATTTGGTGAGTACTGTGATCAATTGGTTAGAGACCAATTCATAGCACATTGTTGTGACAAGCAAATTCAGCAAAAACTGCTTACCATGGGTAATCTCAGTTTAGAAGAGATTATTAAAGTGGCAAAAAGTGTTGAATTGGCACAGAATTCGATTAAGGAGCGGAATGCGAATTCCACATTAAAAGAGACTGTCAATGTTGTCGCTCCTGACAATACTAATAGCAATACTTCACGAAAGTTTAAGTTTATTGAGAAAGGGGTGTTTAAAAGAAGGAATATCTGTTACAGATGTGGTTATCCTCCACATGGTAAGGACAACAGATTTTATCCGGGCAAAAATGCAAAATGTCACAAGTGTGGAAGGATTGGACATCTGGCGAAAGTATGTCAATCCAGTCTTAACAAAGTTGAAAAAGTTAACTGTGTGGTCAAGGATGAACAGTTAGGTGAAAGTGATATTGTACAAGATTTTTAAGACATGATTTTCACGGGGTGATGGTGTTGTTTCTGGTGATCCGTCTGATTGTGTTGACCCCTATGTCGATGTGTTGGTGGGTGATGTTTGCTTCAAGTTGGTGGACTCTTGTGCACGCATAACTATGATCACGTATGAACTTTTCAAGAAATTCTGGAGCAACAGACCACTTTTTCCTCCAGATAGGGCACCCGTTTCATATGAAGGATGCAAAATAGATTTGGAAGGATTCATTGAGGATGTATTGGAGTTTAAAGGCCATAAGATTCAGGGTAAAATCTGTGTGAGTGTTCGTGGTTTAAATATCCTCGGTTGGTGCGATCAAGGCCTTTTTGGTATGGTGTTGAGACCGGGAACAAGTGAACAAGTTTTAGTTGTGAAAGAGATTCCCGATTCACTCTGCTTAGAGCAAGAATTTCCAAATGTGTTTTCGGATTTACTTGGAAAAATTGTGGGTTTTAGGCACAAGATTAAAGTAACAAAAATGCTGTGCATGTAAAGCACAAGGTAAGGTCAGTACCATTTAGTCTTAGAGCAGCTCTAAAGATGGAATAGGACAAATTGGAGAAAAGTGGGATCATTGAGCCTGTGGAATCTAGCTTGTGGTTAAGTCCATTGGTAGTCGCATGAAAACAGAACGGGTAAATCCGTTTATGCATCGATTTTAGGAGTCTTAACAAAGAAATATGGGTAGACTCCCATCCTCTTCCCAACATTGGTGACCTGCTAGAAGAATTGAGGGATGCTCAATGGTTCTCCAAGATTGATTTAGCTTCAGCGTACCATCAGATCTTGTTGGATGATGAGTCGCGTCATTATACAGCCTTCAATTCTCCTTTTGGTTCCTTTCAATTTTGCAGGATGCCTTTCGGTCTCGCATCTGCGGCTTCCGTGTTCCAAAGTGTTATGCAGTCTGTGCTTCAAGATGTCAAGGGTGTGGTCATATTCCAAGAAGACGTGCTTATTTTTAGCAAACATTTAGATAAGCATGATAAGATTTTGAGGACAGGGCTTAGTACTTTTGAGAAAAAAGGAATTGTTGTAAAGAAGAATAAATGCGAGTTCTGGAAGAGAGAGATAGAATTTCTAGGACATCTTGTTTC
Organism: Lissotriton helveticus; assembly: GCF_964261635.1. Lineage (NCBI taxonomy): Eukaryota > Metazoa > Chordata > Amphibia > Caudata > Salamandridae > Lissotriton > Lissotriton helveticus. The sequence continues at coordinate 1,630,926,625 of NC_136057.1, read as the reverse complement.
GGGTGAGGGTGTGAGTCCTATGCCAGGTTTGGTGAGAGCGTTGGCTGAATGTCCAAGTCCCAAAAACAAGGACGAGTTGCGCTCCTTCTTGGGGTTGTGAGTTTTACTCACGCTTTAGTCCCGACTATGCCAGCAAAAAAAAGGCACTTTCCAATATGCTCAGGACGAATGTCGCCTTTGAGTGGGATGGCAATTGTCAAGACATTTTTGAGTTTGGTCAAATCTGAAATACTCAATGCTAAAATGCTTAGGGCTTATGACTCATCTGTTCCTTGCACCATCACTGTTGATGCTAGCAATTATGGCCTAGGGGCAGTTCTTACACAGTCTTCAGGTGTTAACGAAGTCACCATCAGCTATGCTTCGAGAGTATTATGAGATCCTGAAGTTAACTACTCTGGGATTGAGAAGGAGCTTTTGGCGTGCTGTTGGGCGTGTGAAAAATTCAGAACCTACATTTGGGGTAGAACATTTATCATCCAAACTGATCATAAACCTCTGGTATATATCCTGGGGGAGAACGCCTCAAATATGCCACTCCTCATATTGCACGGTTGACAACCAAACTTTTGCAGTATGATTTTGTAGTTAAGCATATACCTGGCAAACTAAATGTTAGAGCAGATATGCTATCTAGACTTCCTTTGAGTGAAGATGACACTATGGATGTGGATGAGGACAAGGAGGACTGTTTCATTGCAGTTGTTGATGCAGATGAAAACAAAGCTTGCAGTGAGGTTGAGTGGAAGGAGGCAGTGAGTGAAGACTTGATTCTCGCCAAAGAAAAGGAATATATTGTGAAAGGTTGGCCCAGAGTGAAGAGTGTATCTCCAGACATTTAGCCATTTTGGAAAGTGGCTAAAGAGTTGTCCATTGAGGACGGTGTTGTCATTAGGGATGGTAGGTGTGTACCTCCTATGAAAATAAGTTTCAAGTTGGTTGCTTGTGCACATGATGGCCATCTTGGGGCAACCATGACAAAAAGACGTGTCAGACTGCACTATTGGTGGCCCTCTATGGACAAAGACATAGATGAAAGAGTCAAAGAGTGTGTTGTCTGTAGGGGGCAGAAAAGGGTTTGAAAGTTGTTACACCTCCTCTTCCTTAAGGTGGGCATTGACATGGTTGGTCATTCTATTTTCTTCCCCACAACTTACGTTTTGCGTTTGTACTAATGGACTTTCACAGCAAGTGGCCTGAAGTCAAGTTTTGTGCTTCTCCCACAGCTTGCAATTCCATCCTTTTTCTTAAAGAGATTTTTATGAGGGAAGGGTTCCCGGAGGCCATCGTCTCTGATAATGGCGTCCAGTTTGTCAATCAGGAAATGTGTGTGATTTTAAAAGAATCTGGCATGAAGCATTTAAGAAGTTCTGTAGGACACCCACAAACCAACGTTTTGGTCGTGAGGATGAACAGAGTTGTAGTGGAATGTATCAAGTGGGCTAAACACAATAGTTTTGATGTAGAGGGTGCGGTTAGATCCATGTTGTGGTTTTACCACACTACGCCACATTCACTTACAAAAGTTGTACCTTTTGTTTCACTTAAAGGTAGAGTATCCACTTCTACTTTTTATCCTGCTTGGCTCTTAAGAACCGTTTGTGACAAAGTTTCATGTTGGTTGGATAATGTTGCCTTGGAGTCTCAAGGTAAAGTTGCACAGGAGAAAATGTCTAATAGGTAAAATCTAAAGAAGTCTGCCAACACAGTTGCTGCGTCTCCTGGGGTCATGGTTTGTATAAGAAACATGAATTATGTCAAAAAAGGTTGTATGTCCTTTGGTGAACCGTCTGTGTAGTGAAAGTCTGTGGGGGTGCCATCATGGTACGAGGTGGGCATTGGTGGAATTTGGGAAAAGTTGTGAAAGTTAAGCCCGCGGTGAAAAATTGCAATGGCATCAGAAGTGATGCTGTTTTTCCTTCTGGTTTCACCAATGTGTCGGCCGGCAATTCTCCGACAGGACCAGCTAATGTACCTTCAGGTAATGTTTCTATAACCAATGCGACAAGTCATATGCCAAGGAGGTCTATTCATGTTAAACAGGTTCCTTGGAGGTTACGATGAACTGTTCTGAAATGTGTCATAGGCCTAGGAGGTCTATTTGCGTTAAATGTGTTCCTTGGATGTTACGATGAACTGTTCTGAAATGTAATATTATCTCCTTGGTGGAGTGTTGGTCCTATGAAGAGTCAGTTGGTGCCTCTCTTCTGTCATGAGAGGAGCGGTGGCTCGTTGTACCCACTAATAAACACTATAGACTATTCAGCTGTGTCTTGTGGTATTACATTGTCCTGTAGGACATAACAATCTGGAAATAAACATGGCTACTGCAGTTTTAAGCTACCATTTTATTTACCATTGGCTAAATAAACCTTTTGCCAGGGCTAAACCTTCTTTTTTAATACTCATAAAGCGCCCTTAAGGTAGCGCCCAAAGGCTAATAGCCCAGAATCAGTGTGTTTAAAAAATAGGATGTGTATTAAAGTTGTACATGCCCTGGCATTGAAAAACTCCTAAAGTCGTTTTTCACTGTTGTAAAGCCTATCATTCCCATTGACTAACACTGTGTTACCTTATTACATGTAATAAATCCTAACTTTTGATTGGGAGGATATAGAGATATGCTTTAATTCTAATTTAAAACCCTCTTCAATAGTGAAATCTGATTTTTAAGAAACAATTTTGAAAATGCTACTTTTAGAAAGTTGACATTTTCATGTCCAAACCATTTGTGTCTACTGCCAGTGTCCTGGGCTATATGACTGTGAATGGGTCTGCTGATACGCTATGTTTATTGCTTCCAACAGTAACAAAAAAGGGGGTTAGGGTTGACAGGATGGGCCACCCAGGCAGGAGGAGTGGGGAAGTGCTACACACAGCCCCACCTACACATGAAAGGGCTTTGTCTACTACACACAAAAGGGAACATGACACCAGGCCTGCCATGCCTTTTTCACCCCCAGACAAATTGGAGCCTTGACAGGGGAAGGGAAAGAACTTTCCAGAACCAGGTCTGGACAGTGAGTCCCCCCACACAAAGGCTGGCACCAGATATCAATATTGGAACTCCAGGGCCACTCATCAGAATATGCATGGACCTGTTGAAGTTAGAGAAGGACTGCCCTGCTGTTTGAAGGACTGACTTGCTGTCTGAGAAGGAAGATTAGACCTACTTGCCTTCATTCCAGCAGTGACACAAAGTTGGGAGGAGAGGGCGGGGTTCCAAGGTGGAGGTCCTGCGATTGCAAAGGCTATGTAAACATAGCCTTGTAAGTTTGTGTGCGAGATTTGCAGGTCTAGCACAAATATATCTATATGTGTGTGTGCGTGAATATATATATATATATATATATATATATATATATATATATATATATATCACTACAGGTTGCCCCTGAGCTCAGAGCATTTACCTAGGGCCACGAACATTGAGGAAAACATTTGGGGGCTTTAATATTAAGGACAATTACACAGATCCCACCGAAGGGTAGTAATTGGGACTGCAATACCCAGCATACCACAGATTGGAGGGTGGTTACAAATGAGGGTGAAAATGATTTCAGCCTGCTCCGTGTTTTTGACTTTGCCCCGCCCTATGATTAAGATGCAGGTGCATTGAAACGCGTAAGGGAAAGGACGATGAATTATTTGGGAAAGGGAGCTGGTTTTAATTAATAAAAGGAGTTTCCTGTCTCTCTGTGGAGTGGCGTCTCTGAGCTCAGGGGCAACCTGGAGTGATATATATATATATATATATATATATATATATTAAAATCACCAACACTTCTCACTTTTAACAGCAAGGCATCCACAGCACCATGAAGACAATCAGGTCTGGACAATTCTTCTTTTTCAATATTTGTATTTTATTTCACCATTTCTTGCAGAGATAAGGAGGGTATATATTTGATTTTTCTCTTTTTGTAAGGGTATGCAAATAATGGGACAGGCCAGATATAGAAGTTAGACTAAGGGCTTTAGTCCCACTTTTATGTTTGACCTGTCCTGGTTTTTGCTTCTCAAATTCTGATCACCCTAGGTTGATGCCATGCTATGTGATCCTTTTTGCAGGTTTTTTAATTTTCCTTCCTTCACAATCCGATTCAGTCCGAGGCAAGGCTTAAATTTGGCATTTTGTGGTAGTCTATTTTTGCGATAGGTGCAGAAAATTGGAGAAGCATGTATTATAATTTTTCATCTGGTGAGAATTGCAATGCCCAGAAATAAACCTTTTGGTGTTAGCAGTTGTCAATACATTAGATACAGAGGGGAGGTCCCTGATTTAGGGCATTGGGGGGTTGCCACAGTCATAATTTTGCCGCCCTGGCTCCAATCCCCTAATTAGATTTGGGTATTAGTAAAGTAGTAATCATTTATTTTAAAGCCCTTCAGCTGCCGCGGGCTGGTTGCTGCATGTATTGAACACCTGAGGGGGTGGGGCTTAACAATACTGATAGACACCCTCTTACTCATCACAGCTAGTGCAGCGTGGCCCAAGTGCGCATGCCAGTTTGTCCAGCCAGCCCAGCATTAGTGAGCGGGGGTGACTCAAAGCTGCAGCCCCGGTCTCAGTAACGAGCAGTGAGGTTGACGCCTGAGCCAATCCTGGAGCTGCTGTAATAGCAGGAGTAGATCCAGGTTTGGCTTGGAAAGACGCTGTGCTGTGCATGAGACGTAAGGCAGCGCGGGTGAGAAAAGGCTCTCTCTCTCTCCCAGTTACGTGTAGCACAAAGAGAGAAATGTGTTGATTGCTACACAACTGCAGCACGCTTTTGAAAAGAGCTGAACTTACTCAGGTGAGGTAAGTTTAATAATCCGTGAGTTGGTGACCTTCGAAAACATAGTATACGTGTTTATTCAGTACACACGTTATCATTATTACCGTTGGCATATCATTTTAAGCATCGTACTTTTGAAAATATTTTAAAATTTCAAATGCAGTATTTTAATGTTACTGAAATAAATGTTCACGTTTTCAGTTGAATGTCAGGAGAACATTTCCGAAGTTTATAAAGGTGTGCACATTGACGTGTCATAAATGTCTTTGCTTTTACTTAGATGCATAGCGCTCCTTGGGTTCTTAATACACCCTACGTGATTTTTTTATTTAGAATATATGGCTATATTGGGCAACGACAAAGGTTTAATTCGACCCTCTGGTGGCCCTGTTATCCCAGGGATTTCTACCGGTCTGTCACTGAACAAAGGATGTTAACTTCAAACATAGCTTGTTGTAGGTTCCACAGAAAGGAGAGGGTTCAACGAAGGGTTAATGTGAGAGGATGATGTCAATGATCGGAAGAATTCTCCATGAAAAAAGACTTCAGGAATTTCTACTAGCAGAAATCAATATTAAATCAAGAGAACAACAAAACGCGTTTTGTCATTTTAAAGTCTTGCAGACCGTCAGAAAAAACAAATTAATTTCCCTGTCCAGAGGCCAGCCACTGGGGTAGGGTTAGATGTGTGAAACTGCCTCTCTTGAGGCAAATGTAAATTAATTTTGCCAATCCTGATACAATACATTCATGTAAACTTGAAAAGAAGTTTAAAATTAATAGCGACAGTTTTGAGAAGGCATTATACACAAAGAGGTACCTTTAACCCGTTCCGTTGGCCGACGTGAGCAGTACCTTCGGGGTGCTGCGCACGACCGTTGGCCGATGCAGCACCACCCACCCTTTTGAAGGCTCGCACCGTGGCGGAATGTCTGCCGCAGTAAACGGGTTAACACCAGCCAGCACCAAATACTGTTTTTGTTTTTCTAGTACCGTGCCAGGGTAGGCCCTTACTACAGTTGCTGCGGGTCGTTCATTCGGCGTTTCCATTCTCCATTCTCTGTATACTGTTTTTTGTTTGAAGATAAGTGGAACTTGAACGGCACCACAGACGTTTTCCACACACAGTGACCAGTCTGTGAAATGCGCCGGTCTATGGATATTCTCCGAATTTGCTCTGTGCAAGAGAAGGTGGTGTTCAATGGGGGTTCCAGACTCCTGTTAAGTGTTCACTCCTCCAGCGCTGGTGCTGCCCATTCTCTACAGTCAATTCCTTATCAATTATTCAAGTTAATGTCAATGTACTTGAAATGAGAGTTTAAACAAACAATTAGCTTTTAGGGACAGGCCCAGTCCCCTTTCAGGGGCCTGCTATAAGGATGCACCACTGTGTCATCAGCCCTCTATCACCGTAGTGCTGGTCAAGGTAGAAAATATAGTGTGTAAGCTTGTAAAGGTTCTGACACGGTTTACGCGTTTGTGTTTTATTAGCATGCTGCTAGCGTGCTACTAAAAAACAAAAGCGTAAAACTTGCCAGAACCTTTATGTGCTTACACACTATGCGATGCTGTACAACAAAGTGTGCAACACAGAGAGTTACAATGTCAAGTGACACAAATCACCCCTAACGGCCCAATACCAATTGAATCACCAGGTTACAAGTGACCTGAATGAGACATAAAGTGCCTTGTAGGGAGCCCTACTGCCTTCAATGCTTATTCCTTACTGTCTCATTGTGTCGAGTCTGAGAAATCACAATGACTTGTATTTCCTCAGTAGATATAATTTGTAAAGGTATTTCAATAAATAAGGAGATCTGTGAGGTACTCAGCATTGTTATTTCAAAGTGTGTTATGAAATTCTCTGGTTATACTGACGAAGCAGCTACCCAAGTCTTTATATGAAACCTCTGTACTGATGTCATAACACTTTCACAGTTGCTTTATTAGCCTTGCTGCTGTCTCAAATTTTATTTAAAATGAACCATTTGCCCATTCTTTTTTTCAATATTTTCCCAGGGAAGATCCCCCTTCCCCCTCCCCCCCCCCTCACCCCTACCCTGAACCCTCTTATAGCAGCCGGGCTCACGTGCTGCTATGCTCCCTCGCCACAGGGTAATCATCCTGAACCTTTACGGCCTACCGCTTCCAAATGTCACCAGCCACCACTGAAGACACCTTTGATTTGAGGCCGGCCTGGGAGGAAGACAAATCTATTATCTCTTTTAAAGTAAGTGTAAAATGCGAACGTCAGTTAAAATCCTTTGAAACTTATCATTCATTTATTGTGGAGCAAAATGAGGCTCTCTTCCCTCACAATGAATTCTTATGCCCCATGCCATACACAAACCAAATGGTCACTTACCATATGTGTGGTTCCTGCAGTAGTGAATCATCTGCACGGCTTTAGCAATCATTCGCTAGGAAAAATCAGAAAGCAAGTCAGTGATCTGCCCATCATAAAATGGATGCACAGAATGCTGGTGTCTTTGACAGTAGGTCTTTGAAGACAAATACTTGAAGACTTGTAAATCGGCTGATGCACAGTTCCAAAGTGCAGCCATAGGATAATTAAACTGCCTGGGTGGCTGTGCAAATCGTGTTTATGCTTAGACAAGTATATATCATGGTTGACCGGGGACTTCCTGCCCTCAATTATGTTTATACAATTTCAGATTTTCGTGAGCACACCTCGACGATCCTCTTTCATTCCAAGACTCATCCTCAGCCAACAAATGTAGCATACAAACAAATCTGCACACCCATGAAGTATACAGAACCTAATGTTAAAGACAGTGCATTGAAAATATTCCGTTATATTAGCGGATAGTGCAATTGAGAACTTACACAAGACAGGCAGAGGGCTTCGTATATTCAACAGATCAGTGCCATTTAAACATGAGCAAATATACAAGGACTAGTAGAGAGAAACATCATTCTGAATACATGAACAGATGTGGCTATAAACAGTGCTTCTTCATTTGAGCGGGTGGTTTCCGGTGCTGGGCACTTAATTGTCAACACAGGCTCTTTGGACAGTCTGCCTCATAGTGGCGCTGTTTGTCCAATTTAGCACAACAGTTTTTTATTAATTCATAAAACATCAACAAGCATTTACAATGCAATCGGTACAGCCAATGGGGCCTTATAATTATTTAGCAATGCAGCACATTGTCTGCAGCTTGGGGCCAATAGCGGTTCCACCAGGATGCGGGGAAGGGAAACAGTGTGTCTCCAGTCAAGAACCAGCTGTTTGAAAAATGCCAAATATCAAACGATTGGTTAAGCTAATAAGGTAATAGTGCACTGAAATTGAGGGGAAGGTGTGTTAAAGCATACCTGAATTGAGATATCCAACTAGGGGGGCTGGATGCCATAAGAACGTCGGGAGCCTGAAGGACGAGCTGTGGCTGTGTGCGCCTTGACGTCAGCGGGGTTCAAATGCACACTGGCATGTAAATGCAGTGGACCATGGTGCATCCAGATAAGGAAAGGAGTAGGCACAGGAGATAAAGAAAGGACTAGGTGCAGGAGTACTGGGAAGGGAAGAGTGCAGGCGAGTGCAATTGGTGGCTAGATTGGTAGAGGGGATTACAGTATACCAGCCCTGGCAACGGGTAAACAAAATATAATTAAGTAAACAAATTGCAACAATAAAGTTCTAGGCAATTGTTGGAAGCCTGTTATGTCCGTAGAGACTTCCGATCAGGAGACCAGCCAACTAGACTTGGAGTTACTCTGGGTCCAGTCCTTCTCTGGCCAGCAGTCTGGTAGAATAGCAGTCCTTCTTCCTGGCAGAGGATCCACAGGTACATATGTATACGGAAGTGGTGATGGCTGAGGTCCAGCATTTTTACCCAGTTCTTCTTTTGAAGTGGGGTAGAACAACTTAGAGTTTTCCCTTTGATGTTCCCAGAAAACCAGCCTTCTCTGCGTTGGCTCCAGACTACCTACAGGGGTTATGCAGCCCTGTGTGTAGGGGCAGGACACACCCTATTCGGATATAAGTGAGGCCGTGCCCAGCTCCTCCCTCCTGTCCTGCCAGTGATGGTCCTTAGCCTAATAATGTGTAGGGTTGTCTAGGAGGAATGCACAAAGCACAGCTATCAGCTACACCTAGACACGTGACAAGAAACAGGCTAAACACATTAAATAAATAACACAGGAAATTGCAACCTTCTAGAAGTGGCATTTTCAAAACTATAATTTAAAATCAGAAATCACCATAAGTTAGTATTTTACCTTAGGAGACCAGAGACACCAAGTATGAAACTGTTACCTATACCCATTTGGAAATTATCCTTATAAAATGTAATAAGGTAACTCCAATGTTATCCTATGGTAGAGGTAGTGCATTTTTGTAGTGAAAAACGAATTTATGAGGTTTTCACTACCAGGACATATAACATTTAAAATGTCATGTCCCACCTTTTAAATACACTGCACCATGACCTCTGGGTTGACCAGGGCCAAACCTTGAAGTGACTTATATGTATTAAAGAGGAAGGTTTGAGCCTGGGAAAAGGTTTACTTTGCCAGGTCGTAATAGCAATTTAAAACTGCACACACCGACTCTGCAATGGCAGTCCTGAGACATTTTGAAGTGCTACTTAAATGAGTGGCACAATCAGTGCTGCAGGTCCATTGATTTACAGGCTTTGGGCACATGTAATTCTACTTATTCCAATTGGGGGTTAGCCGATGTCATTATGTTTTAAGGCGTGAGCACATGCATTTTAGCACTGGTTAGCAGTGGTAAAGTGTGCGGAGTCCTAAGGCCAGAAAAACCAAGATCAGCAAAAAATGTAGGAGGAAGGCAAAAAGATTGGGTGAAGACCACCCTCAGACTGACAGGTCTAACAGGTGACCCCTCTCTCCCTTATTTGCTTTTACATTAGAACCCTTAGCAGAAGGGCTCCACATAGATGCCCAGCTCAGGGAGAATGAAGTGGGGCCCGGGGCATGAGGACAGAAAATCATTATACGTAGATGACATGTTGCTCTATACACAGGAGCCAGGCATCTTACGACCGAGAGAAATGGAAATCCTTAAAATGTATTGTGCTGCATCAGGTCTGCGAGTAAATTGACAAAATCAACATATTTCCCTTTTATAGGGGACATCGCCTCAACCCTGACTATCCCACAGCTGCAGTTAGAAAGAGACTATTTTAGTTTTGGAGATAACTACTTCCCACACTAGACACAGGGAACTGAAGATTGCAAACCTGGTCGTGTTTATGAAACACCTGTTCCGGTCACGCAAGCATCTACCCCTCTCCCTGATTGTCAGTGAGCACTTTTTAAAATGGTACTGCTCCCCGCTTGTATATATTCCAAAATAACTCGCATGCACTGCCACCTCAGTTTTTCAGACACACAGTCAGAGATTTCTGTTTTCCGGTGGGCAGCATGTTGTGAGTAAAGTACCGCCGTTCGCCACATGAGGCTGGCCTGGCAGATACTGGACAACACAGATTATCCCAATTAATGATTGGCTGCACAGTGGTCAACAGAACCTTCTACTAAAGTTAGAGCTGCCCAGATAGAACACCATGGACTGCTTGATATGCTGTATGGGTGCAGGGTCCCATGCTCCCTCCCCAAAGTCACAAAGATACCCTTAATTTGATGGAATGCTGCTACGAGGTCCATCAGGTGCCTTGATGCCCTCATTGCTGCTAGAGCCATTATAACTTGTTAAAGAAGAATGTGCCTGTGCCTCACATTTTTTTGAAAGCTAGATGTCTTTGCTAAATAGCCAAACCCATTGATTTTAGTTTGAACCGGTGTGTTTATTTTCACCTTTTTATTATCACTAGTTTTTATTCTTAGATATTTCTTTCAATCTGAAAAAGACGTGTCGTGTCATATCAATACATCCTTGTTTTCCAAAAAAATTTACAAACATAGTTAAATAAAACATACATTGGTGGTATGCTTTTGGTTATGATAATTAAGACTCTTTAATGTCTATATTTGATATCCAATCTTATACAGGGCACGTTGGATTTTTTGTGAAAAACTGGAGATTTTGCTCTATGATCACAAGTTTAAATTATTCGGTATTCCTCTGTATATTTATCTGCCAATACAGATGTCTCAGAATTTGTGCTTACAGTCAAGGAGGCTCGGTGCAAGTTCTCTGCTTTCAAGAATACTCTCAAGAAACAAGGCCTCAAATACTGTATGATTTACCCAGCGTACCTTCGGGTGGAGGTGAATGGTCGGCAGCTAATATTTATCTTCCCTGTGGATGTGGCCCAATTCTACAAACAACACAATGGAGAAAGTGTAATTCCCTGTAACTAGAGGAACACCTCAGGGTTGTCCTCTCTCAGCCTTGCTTTTTGATATAGCCAGGATCCCACTGGTCCGGCATCTACAGGAATATCACATGCATAGAGGTCTTCAGTTCCGAAGTAGTCTACTTCTAGCATCCATGTATGCTGATGATATCATGCTATTTGGCAGAGATCTGTCCAAACATCTCCCTCCCATCATATGAGAAACAATATGCTATGGCACCTCTCTGGCCTATCCATAAACTGGGGTAAATCTGAACTCTTTCCACTCAAGGATTCTACTGTTATCTGAGATCTGGAGTATCCCTGCGCTTGTGCATGGATTACTCCAAATATCTTTGTATTGTTCTCCACAGACACAGAGATGAAGTCATGCACCGGAACTATGGCCCTGCCATCAACAAGATCACCTTGCATGTAGACTGACGGATCAAATTGCCATAGTCTATCGCAGACATCCCAGAATCAGATGGGAGACACTGACCCTCCCGTATGATCGTGGTGGTTTAAGTCTCCAGGATTTCTAACCTTACAATCTAGTGGCGCAATGCCACTTTTCCTACTATTGGTATTGATAGAGGGCTTACAGCACTCTAAATTGTATGGGTGCACTATACTCATGATTTAAACACACACTTACATGTTTGTCGTTTGCAGTGTTTCATGATTATTAAAATGCATTTGTTTCAAGTTATATTAGCATTGAAATGTAGTGTGCACATTTAAGTAGGACTTTGTATGTATTAAAAAAACTTATAATTCCTGTATGTATAATGTGAGGATGAAATTATACTCGGGCAATGTAAATTGTGTTTAGTATAAGTTGCCTGAATTGTAGGCCCAAACTGTAGGTTGTTTTGAGTTCCGTTTCTCCTTGCTTGCTCAAGAATAATAATTAAATGAATCCTTTTTGTGCGCGAAGACAGTGTGTTCTCATCCTATTGCAGGTGCAAGAATGCAACCTCGTTGTTCTTAGAATTAGGGAGATACCCGGAATGTCTTTGAAGAAGACTGGAAGGCGAAAAGGGAGGACACCTTTCGTGTATGGCCTTTCTGGGAAGCAAGGCCACTGGAAGAAGAGTCAAATTAATTAAAGCTTCTGTTGAAACTTATTGAAAGATGTTGCAAATGGAAAGGTTTACCATGTGACATATTGTGGGTTCAACATTGTCTTTTGTATGACGCCCAGAGACAGATTTGAGAGACTTCTGCTTATTTCGGAGGAGAAGGAGCATCTTAGAACAAGCTCCATAGCTTTAAGCTGTCAGACCCATTTGACGTGAGTACTTCTTAGGAAGTCAACAGGCGCTGACACCTTTGGGATAGGATTTTAGGGAATTAGGTAGGACTTTCATTTAGAGCAGAGTAGGGAAACATACTTTTGTTTTCTTCTCAAATGAAAAGAGAATAGGACTCGGCTTCTATTCTTTGTTGCATTTTGATTTTGGAGTTCATCATATTATGCCTTTTGTGCCGAATGAATTATATTCATAGCCTCAGCTCTGTATTAATTTTTATGTACCTATATCTGATATTGAGGTGTGTTTATATTCAGTTATTTGTGGCCTTATAATAGATCCACAAAACTGGAGTTCGGAGTCTATGGTCCTTTTATAGAATGACTAAATTGAAGGTATAATCTTGAATTGTTTCACTTCCCTCCACACTTTTAGCAGGCAATGAAAGACCATCTACCTTGAATTTAGAAGGGAAGGCAAGGAGCAACAATTACCGTGATCAGTACCTTACAGACGCCAGACTCCACTACCTGACACCAGAACAAGACCAGGCCCAGGACCTCCCCTTGCTTTCCCTCCTGCCCTTGGGACTACCATGAAACCCTACTGATATACAAAACCATTCTATGACATACTGGATTTGGTCTAGGCGCCGGTTATACTGGGAGGTGGGTCATTGTATTCTCCCAACTTGCCTCTTGCAAACAAACCATGGCTCCCTCTAACACGAGAGAGGCTAGTACAAGGCACTTTGACAGCCTATCAGCTATGCACAATGGGGGATCTCTTCGCAAAAGGTAGGGAGTCCATGCTACCTGCACCTGATCCTCCGGGGGATTCCACACCTATGGATGATTTTGTCTTTCATCACCCGCACAGTGCCCTGCGTGACACCCTGCCCACATACCCTGAAGAGCCTGGTGATCCCCCCGACTCTAGTGATATCTACCACAGATAGTAGCAGATTGGTTTCACGATTCTATCTCTCCTACCTGGAGCTGAGGACAGCAGGAACGGAGAAGTTTAGGGCTGCTTGGGAACATGACCTGTGGCACTCTATACTAGATAATACCTGGTATTATGGCTACATGCAGACCAAATTGGTCTCTAACAACCATAGACACAAACTGCTCCATTATTCACAACTGCACATACCCCACGCCAAAGGCTTCAGCAATGTTGGAACCCATGAGATCGCATCAGTGTCCCAAGTGCACTGCTAATTATGCAGATTTTGTACATTTAGCCTGGAACTGTGCTGTTGTCCATGCATTTTGGGAGGCTATGTTTGTCTTAATCTTAATCAGGACTGAACATACGATTTACCCTGATCCCCTGATGGCCCGGATGGGATATGTCAAGCCATTGAGTCCTAGGCTGAGATGCTTCACTGCCATATTGCTGTTGCTGTCTAAGTGATGATCAGCCCTTTTCTGGGGCAGTAACAGGGCTCCCATAAGCAATGGCTGGTTAAAGGACACAACATTATGAAATAATACCAACGAATTCGATGCCTCACTGCAGCCTCTAACCTCTAGACCAAAGGATATTTGGCAGCCTCTTTGAGACAATTTATTGACCTTAGAACCTGATGACACTGAAGATACCGCTGGTTACACTTAATAACCCATAACATTTATCCCTTTGTAAGAGAATGCTGGTTAACCTGGATATAAGGATGTGCTACCCTTTCATTCCTCATTAACCTTTTCCTCAATACCTATGTATCTCTCCATTTAACGCTCCATCTAACTGCTGTATTCCTTGTACATGCAAAATGCACCTGTTTCATATATAATGCTGTGGACATACATGTGCCTTTATGATCTGTGCAGCATTGTTTGTTTTATCTTTGAAAATCGATAACTAAAAAAAAAAAAATAATAAAAGGACAGCATTTCCTTAGAAGACAAGCTGATATTGAGAAAGCTCGAGAACAAAGGGATCTCAAAGTCAAAGTCAAATAAAGCTTTATTCGATTTAAGAAAGATTAAATCATAAAAGCACAAATCATTAAAAAGCTATAGGAAAATTGCACTAAATTACAGAGCCTATGTATATATATACATGGAATTAGCCAGCAATAACAACACATTATATTTCAGATATAAAAAATAACATCAAATTAATATAAAATGAGAGATATATTTCGATCATGAAGTTATTTATAATTTAAAAAATGTCATAGGCTTGCATAGTTTTTCTAGAGCCGATCATTCGCTTCAAGAATTTGGCTATATGAGAATAAAACATAGGCTATTCAAGCAATTGTAATTTGATGAAAGCGGGTCGACATTGCCTCAGGCCCTGAAGTTTTAAAATTGGCAGTATCCAACTTTTCCTAAGTAAAGAATAAAATTTACAGAAGAAGATGACATGGATTGAAGACTGTACGGAAATGTCTTCACAAGGGCAATGGCACAATGCACGTGACCAATCATTCATCTTTGGGAAAGAAACCATGGTGTGAAAATTGCCTAGACGCAGATGGGTCATAGTTCCCTGGGGTAGATGTTAAATACGGTTGTACCCCCAATTGAGTCAGGAGCAGTTGGTTATCTCTGACAGATGGTTCCGTAATATTAATGGACAGGCTTAACATAACCAGGTGATTTAAACATACCAGTTTTAATTCCTTCTTGGAAATACGACACAGACTATCGGGGTTACTAAAATACATGGGGAAGCCTATGTCAGTTGTAAAATCCCTGATAAATTTAAGCCAGGGGATGCGGTTGGCACATTGTAAATTCAAGCAGTCTTTAATCAGATCCCGATTAAGACCAGTCTCAGAACTTGACCATACCTTATGCCAAAGTAAAAGTGGCTGGATTTTAACTAAATCCAAGAGATAAGGTAATCCCAGTTCAGTGTGACAAATATAGGTTGCTGTGCTATTTGGAACAGCTAAAAGAAATTTCAAAAACCTATTCTCGACTAGCTGTAGGGACTCGACATTATTATGACCCCAGATACCTGCGCCATAAGTTGCCACAGGTAAGCATTTATAAATCATAAGCAAATCGTTAATTGGGCGCTTGCCTAATTTCCTTGAAAAATTTATTAAGGCCCGTAATCTTTTTGAAGGAGTTGGCCACCTGGATCTTAGAAGAGAGTTCTGTAGGCAAGGTGTTTTGTCTGAGAAAGTATACTTTATAATACTAGTTTTGGGGAATTTGGGAAAGTCAATACACAACTGTGTTCTCCCTCCCCAGTTACTGATTCTTTCAACCAATGATAGTTTGCTTGTCAGGTAGTTGATGTTATTCATAAGATTTACTAAACTAGACTCCTTTCATAGAAACTCAGGCCTTGGCTGCTAGTGGCTAATGGAAATAGGTAATTATCCCTATATCCTAACATCCTTGTCCCAGTCATTTACTTACGGGGTGATCCCACTTCCACCACCGGATCAAACCAGAAATTAGAAGCAGACATAATTTAGTTCCATCCCTTAAGTGTAGTATAAGACATGGGCAGGCCCAGACCTCTTCCTGATTTTGTTTCGGTCTCATTGCTGGGACCAAGATGTTAGGAGCGTTTCCCTGCCGGGCAGGGATTTTCATCGGACACAGATTGGGACCGCAGCTTGCTGGGCTTTGGTGTGGTGTTCTTCATGTCGCAGTAGCACCTCCATCGTATGGAAGGTATGCTGGGTTCCTTCTGGGTGTCGGGAGACGTGACAGAGATTATTTCCCAGAAGCCAGGCAGAGCAGGAACTAGACTCCTAATGGACAGGCACTCTCTCTCACACTTACCTCTGTGTCAGGGGGTTGGAATGCCTCTTTTTAGACAATGTGTGTAGTACCAGTCGCATATTTTGAGCAGCACATCCAGTGCATATTTTTATAATCCTTGTTAACTAAATACTATATTTGCATGCACATAACGAGTAGTGGCAACAAACAGAGCAGTTGCAGTTTGGCTGCTTTATCATGTGTGTTTTTGCTTTCACTCCCACCCAGCTTCTTTCCGAGGTATTTAAAGAAGTGCTTGTTTTGACTCCGTAGTGGTACGCTTATGCGTCCATTACTTTGATTGCTAGTTTCCATTACTGATTTTGGAAGTTCATTCAATTTGGGGAAACATCATAGGAAGTCTAGTCATCTAGACTCTTCTTTTTTAAGTGACTCATCATCCAGATCACCTCCAAGAATGAGATCTAAGAGATAAAGAGATCCAGAGCAGGAAGACCCTTTTAAAGAAAGAATTAAAAAGATTCTCTTGGCTGCCGTCGGAGGGATGTTGGACATCCCTTAAAAGCCTGACCAGAAGAATCTTGATCCTTTCTCGTGAGGGAGTGAGGATGAGTAAGGTGATGCATTTGTGCTAACAGCATATCTGAAAGGTAAATACATTGATAGAGAGATTTTGCCTGAAATACTCTCTAGAGGTCAGATGAATATAGGGTATTCTTCAGCCGATAGAGCTTCTCCATCTTCAGAAATGGTGCTAAAACAGTTTGTGAAATATCATACATTAGCTATGCCTATTCATTAACATGTCTCTGATCTAGTTCTTAGAGAATGGAGAGATCCAGATAGATGTATGATGACTCATTACATGTCTAAACTGTACCCCTTGGAAGACAATGAGGACATTTTTCCAGAATTGCTATCAGTGGATTCCTTGGCTGCTAGTTAGCAGGACATATGCCCATGGTAAAGGAACAGATGATTAGAGATCCAACAGATAAAAAAAACTGATTTTGTCTTAAAGAAAACATTTGCAGGTTCCAATTTGGCAATGCAGGCAGAAATCTTTGGGGTTTATGTCAGCCAGTTTATGCTAGCTGACGTCAAGGAGTTATCCAAGGTGGCTTAAGAGGATGAGGAATGTTCAGCCCTTATTGAAAATCTGAAAAAAACAAGCTGAGTTTATTTCTGAAAGTGTGTTTGATGTGGTAAGAGTGGCAACCTTTTCTGAAGGAGTGATAATAGCTGCTTGTAGAAATGTTATCCTCAGAGACTAGCATTTAGAATATGCAATAAAGAATGCTGCCCTTCAAATGACTTTTGAGGGGGTCAAGCTATTTAGTCCTGAGTTGGATGAAAAACTGCATAGGATTTTCAAAGAGAAGAATCCCTCCTTACCTTTTAGGCAAACTCAGTCTTCAATCTCTCCATCTACTGGAATAGAATCAAATTACTCTTTTAGGCAAGCCTCTTGAGACAACATAATCAGGGTTCAATGAAACAGAAGGGAAGGTCGTTCAAACAACCTGTAGCTAAAAGACTATCTCTGTCAGGTGGAAAATTGCAAAGACCCTGACTATGCCACTTCCTGAAGGACTGAAATCAATCCAGTTCAGACTCCTGAGTCCTTTCAGATAGTGGAGGAATTACGGCACGCTCCTCCAGAAACTGGGGCCGTTCTTCCAGCAACTCGGACCATTCCTACTCTCAGGCCCAGATGTAGGTAAAACTTATTTACCGATTCTTAATTACCGAATTTTACCGATTCGGTAATTAAGAATCGGTAAATAAGAAGGGGGGGTATGTAGGAACATCCAGATGTTCCATTTACCGAATCGGTAAATATCTGTATTTACCGATTCGGTAAATACCGACCAGTAATGCTCCATTCATTCCTATGGGCTTTGAAGCCCATAGGAATGAATGGGGCATTACCGGTCGGTATTTACCGAATCGGTAAATACCGATTTTGACAAGGGTGCAGGGGGTGTCACTTTGACACCCTCTAGCACCCCCAAAAAAGGTTCGGGGGCCATGTGGCAGGCATACCTGCCCTAAGGGCAGGTCTGCCTGTCATATGGCACAGGTGTGCATGCACACATGTGCATGCACACCTGAATCGGTATTTTAACATCAAATACAATTTGATGGTAAAATACCGATTTTGTAGGCCTTGTGGGACTCAGAAGAGTCCCACCTACATATCAATTTTACAGATTCGGTAAATATACCGGTCGGTAACGGCCGAATTCGGCCGTTACCGACCGGTAAAACCCTACCTACATCTGGCCCTAAGTCTTTTCGACCAAGGAACAGTGGGAATCATCATTAAATTCCTCGATACAGACACTACTCAACAAGAATGCTATCATTCTTGTTCGGGGTCATCAACAAGGAACAGGGACCTATTTAATGATATTTCGGCTTCCAAAAGTGACAGGCAGTGTTTGCCTATTCAGAGACCTGAAATAGGTCAACCAATTGGGTAAAGAACATTTGTTTCAAAATGGTTACTATTCAAAAAATAATAACCAAGATCCCTCCAGAGTGCTTTATGGTGACAATGGACCTAATTGATGCATACTTCCACATACCTATGGTGGTAGAACAACAGAACAACTTACCTTTCTATGTTTTTGGAATCTACCATCAGATGCAGGTCTTGCCCTTTCAAATCAAATCTGCCCTTCAAATCTTCACGAACAATGTTGACTCCTCTAGTGGCCTGTCTCCATCTGCAAGTTTTTCAAGTATTTCCGTATTTAGACAATTGGCGGTTGGTAGCCAGAACAGGTGGCCTCAACACGTTGAGGCTTGCATAAAGGCAAATTGTCTCAAACTAAGATATCCAATTTTTTTCCCTCAGAACAAAGAGTTTTCATTAGAGCTCTCTTTAATACGGTCAAAAGCATGGTCTATCTCCCTCAAAGCTGGGTGTAGAGGTTGAGACAGACCTTGAGTCATCTATCCAAACAGCACAAAGTCTTAGCACAGCAAGGTTATGGTTAAGTGTCCAAGGGCACATGTTCTCATGCGTCTTCCTGGTTCCATTGGCAAGTTAGCATGTGAGATCCATGTTATGTCGTCTTCCGGAATTCTTGAAGAATGGAGTAGAAGAGGAAAAATCCTGTTTGAAAAAAAGTCTAAATGCAGCTCTGTAGGTGATTAAAGACATCGCTTTATGCAGGGGGGTTTCCATTAAATCCCAACCCTTTTCTTATCCTAACTACAGATGCCAGCTTATCATGGCGGGGAGGGACCCTGAGAATTTTCATAGCACACGTGAGATATCTTTGAAACAGAGACAGCTCAAAGTGAAGAGAACTTTCAGCAATATGGGCAGCCTTGACAATTTCCAGGGAACTCTAAAACATCAGCATGTTCTGGTTCAAACAGACAACGGGATTGCCATGGTATACATCAATAAGCAGGGAAGATTGAAATCGTTTTCATTCTGTCAGGTGGCAATGAAGATAGGAATTTGGGCTGAGACATTTCTCTAATCTCTGGCAGCCAAAAATATCCAGAGCTTGAGAAGACAAGATTTAAGCTGGGAGGTTTTTATGCTCCTGGGATCTGTCACTAACTCATCAAATGTTCAGGGAGATATGTTACAGATTTGGTCGACCATACTTGCACCTGTTTGCTTCTCCCAACAATGCACAAGCTGGTTTTCCACTCAAACCTTAACTCTAGGTGCATGTGGGATGGATGCTCCATTGACCCATTGGCTTTGAAGACTCTTGTATGCCTTTCCTCGCTTTCCACTTATACCCAAGCTATTACTGAGAATTCAGAGGGAAGGGACAGAGGTAGTAGTGCCCTTTTGGCCAAGAATATTTTGGTTTCAACTACTTTTATTGATATCTCTTTGTCATGGAAGATTGCTTCTGCTCTTGTAATGCAGAGACCTCTATCCCTGCCCATTTGACACTTTTGCTTTGGAAGTTCAAAGGGCGGGTTTAAAGAAGAATGTAGTTCCAGTCCATTTAACTATGGTAATTCAGCAGTTGAGACATTCTTCCCCTCCCAGACTGAGGCAAAAATTCCAGAAGTGGTGGTTCTGTTATGGATTGTGAGATTGGAACACTTTTGCAGTTTGTTTGATGGTTACAATAAGGGGTAAGTGGTTGCAACACTGAAAGTCCAGTGGGCAGCAATCAGAGATCTACAGATCCTGAAGGAGGGTTCTTGGATAAAGAAAACTTAGTATTAGATTGCTAAAAGGTTTCTCTATCTCTAGGCCTGTGGTGCATCCTTTCTTTCCTCCTGGGATATACCTTTGGTCCTTAAAGCCTTGAAAACCTTCACCTTTAACCCTTTATCAATGGTAGAATTTAAGTGGCTTACGCTTACATTGGCATTTCTGGTGGTAATTGCATCAGCTAGAAGAGTGGAGGGATGGGTTTTCTATTGTGTAAACCCCCAGGATTAGGGATTTTGGAAGATGGAGTTATTCTTCGAACTGACACAGGTTTTGAAAAATGCTTCTCTCTTTTTCACACAGAGAAAAGGAAATGTTTCTCTCACCTTTGTTCCCCAATCCAGTTTCTCTGGATGAGATCCTTCTTGATTCTCTGGAGGTAAAAAGGGCAAGCTTGGTGTACATGGAACATACTAAAGTGTTCAGGGAATCCTATAAGTTGTTACATTTCTTAAAGTGAACCAGGATGGGAAAGCACCTAGCATTTCTGTATGCAGGTGGATTTCAGAAACTATTCTGCTATCTTGAAAGTATTCCAATGTGGCTCCACATGTGAATATTCAAGGCAGACCAATGAGAGGTATGGCCGCCTCTAAGGCTGATTTTAAGGGAGAGTCTTTATCAGAGATGTGTCGAGCAGGAAACTGGCAAACCACAGAAACCTTTCTTAAACATTACATATTTCAGGAGGTTAGATTAGAAGGAGATAGCATTGGTCACTAAGGGGCATACTATCAAGGGGGTTTATCTCCGCTTTTTTGGCTTTAAAAGCCAAGAAAGCGGAGATAAAATGATCTCCCTATTACCTAGCTGTCGCTAACACCAGTTAGCGACAGCTAGTAGGAGATAGCGACCATCTTGGGCCCCACTTTGCATGTCAGTGATGTTTATCACTAATGACATGCAAAGTGGGCGTGCCAAGATGTTAGCGACTGGAAACAGTCGCTAACATCGCTATCTCCTATTACCAACTTTTGGAGATATTCGCGCTAAGCGCGAATATCTCCAAAAGCTTACACCTGCCCTGAGCAGTTCTTAGCCATGTTATCTAATGGGAGGTGGATAACATGGCTAAGAGCATTAGCTCGGTAATGCATGAATATCGCTGACTTTTCAGCGATATTCATGCATTGCGGCTTTTTTTATCGCATTTGCGATAAAACTTGGTAATACCAAGGTTTATCTGCTATAAAAATCGCCGCAGCTCAGCGGTAAAATTTTGGGGCATATTATCAAGGGGGTTTATCTCTGCTTTTTTGGCTTTAAAAGCCAAGAAAGCGGAGATAAAATTATCTCCCTATTACCTAGCTGTCGCTAACACCAGTTACCGACAGCTAGTAGGAGATAGCGACCATCTTGGGCCCCACTTTGCATGTCAGTGATATTTATCACTAATGACATGCAAAATGGGCGTGCCAAGATGTTAGCGACTGGAAACAGTTGCTAACATCGCTATCTCCTATTACCAACTTTGGGAGATATTCGCGCTAAGCGCGAATATCTCCAAAAGCTAACACCTGCCCTGAGCAGTTCTTAGCCATGTTATCCAATGGGAGGTGGATAACATGGCTAAGAGCATTAGCTCGGTAATGCATGAATATCGCGGACTTTTCAGTGATATTCATGCATAGCGGCCGTTTTTTATCGCATTTGCGATAAACCTTGGTAATACCAAGGTTTATCTGCGATAAAAATCGCCGCAGCTCAGCGGTACATTTTTGTCTCTAACCAAGCAATAGCGATAATTATCGCTATTGCTTGGTAATATGCCCCTAAGTTTTGGAATCAGTGATGCCACTTATTTCTTTCTCCCTTTCTTTCACAATTAAAATGGAAATTTGTTGTGCAGTAATAGTGAATCTTTGGTTCTTCGGCCAGTTCAGCTTTGGTATACCTTATAAGTAAATGACTGGGACGAGGACGTTAGGACGCAGGGGTAATGCCCCAGGTATGCACCTGTAATCTTTTCTCTAGTCTGTTAGTGCTCATCACAGACATTACGAACCACCCTCCTGCCCTTGAGCTCCTGGGTTCAGAAGCTTTGGTAGTTTAGGAAGGGGTGTGGGCCTGGCCATATCTTATACTACCCCCACACGGGTGGAATTAGAGCATGTCCCCTCCTACTTCCCAGTTTTGTTCCTGTGGTGGAGTTGGGATCACTGTTGCAAGGTTAAAGTATTATGTGGTGTGGCAGGGGTGCCTTACCAAGTAACACTAGCACAATACACAAAGAAGGACGCCGGGTACTCTCTTGTACACCTTCTCTCAGTCCCGGGATATTGGCAAAGAGCAGACAGGCTACTTAGAGGAACATGTGTTAAGCATTTCACATCACCAGCATGGATGATAGGGGTGGCAGAGTGGGCTAAAGAACGGTGATGGATCAAACCCAGATCTTTTGACTGGGTGTGAGTGTTTGATTGGTTCAGATGCTCCGTCCATCACCACCCCCTTTTGTACCGCTTTGGCCGCCATAAGTGTGGCAGGGTATGATCTGAAGTTAGTCCCTTGCTCACTTTGCCACTGGATTCAAGCAAGCCGGGCTGAAGACGGCTGTAATGCCAGAAACTGGTCCTCGGAAGCTTGTTTCCGGTCCAGGGAAGGCATGGCTTGGCAGTTCGGGCTGGACTGTTCCCATGAGGCACAGGGTCAGACTGATTTGCATATAGCCATGTCTGAACTGGGGTGGCAGAGTGGGCCAAAGAACGGTGATGGATCAAACCCAGATCTTTTGACTGGGTGTGAGTGTTTGATTGGTTCAGAAGCTCCGTCCATCACCACCCCCTTTTGTACCGATTTGGCCGCCATAAGTGTGGCAGGGTATGCTCAGACGTGAGTCCCTTGCTCACTTTGCCACTGGATTCAAGCAAGCCGGGCTGAAGACGGCTGTAATGCCAGAAACCGGTCCTCGGAAGCTTGTTTCCGGTCCAGGGAAGGCATGGCTTGTCAGTTCGGGCTGGACTGTTCCCATGAGGCACAGGGTCATACTGATTTGCATATAGCCATGTCTGAACTGGGGTGGCAGAGTGGGCTAAAGAACGGTGATG
This sequence comes from Lissotriton helveticus, assembly GCF_964261635.1. NCBI lineage: Eukaryota > Metazoa > Chordata > Amphibia > Caudata > Salamandridae > Lissotriton > Lissotriton helveticus. The sequence continues at coordinate 1,630,903,358 of NC_136057.1, read as the reverse complement.
GATCAAACCCAGATCTGTTGACTGGGTGTGAGTGTTTGATTGGTTCAGATGCTCCGTCCATCACCACCCCCTTTTGTACCACTGCGGGTCAATTTGAGCAAAACCTTTTGGAACTGAAGCAAAGAGCAGACCCTGGACCAGGAGTCTCCAATCAGATAGACTTGACCGTGCTCGGGGACAGAGGTGCTCTTGGCCATCCGTGGTGCTGAATGGATCAGCTGCAAACGGTGCTGGCAGCTGCACCAAAGAGGTTGAAAACAAATGCAGGATCTTTAGGGTGGAGCCACAGGGGTGGTTGGTTGTTCCTTCAGATGTATCTTTCCTCTTGGAGTGGCAGATACAGCAGCTTGTAGTCGGCTGACCACCAATAAGCCTTGGTACCTGCAAGCACTGCAGTTGAGAAATCTTCTTCCAGAGGACTTGGGGAACATTGTAGAAAGCAGAGTCTCACTGAAATCAGTACAGTTTTCAGAAGTCACCTGCCCAATGGTTTTGAGCGGCCACGCTGGACAGTAATTCAAGGTGGTGGATTTAGCGGTTTGTGTCTGCCAACCGCAGGTGACTAGTTCCTCTAGCCAAAGGATGTTCTTTTGAAGTCTGGAGTTTGTAGTGGGGTTCACCTTCCTTTTGGAACCGGTCTCTTGCCTTGGTCGAGTCGAAATCCAGCAGGTGCAGAGTGGCTGCCACAGGTGCAGAGCTAAGTGACTCTCTTCATAGAGTCCTGCCTTGTTGTGGAAACAGGCCTCTTCTTAATATCAAGTCAAATCTTAGGTTCAGCTGTCCGGGGTGCTCATTAAATCTTGGATTTAGGGGGTGTTGGTGGGTATGAGGACAACTAGCCAATGGGCATCTAGTCCTACTGCTAATCTGCCCCTGTAGTGACTACATCCGGTGGTTGTATGTCATCAATACTAGTCAGAACCTGCTTTCTAGCCTAAATTCAAGATGGCCAAAGCCATTCTCAGATGTTTTCTTCAGCTGCTACATACTAGAGGTGCTGTCAGCCTTGTGGAGGTGAATGCCTCCTGAATAGCTAATTTCCCCACCTGCCAGTAAAAAACAGTGCCTGGGGCAGGGGGAGGCTTTGTTGTCGAGTGGGGGACAAGTTATTTTGTCCAGCAGGGCCGGTGACACCTCTGAGGCTCACCGCCGTGATAGGTCCATTCACTAGCCATTCTGTGTGGGCAGAGGTGTCACCTCCTGAACACACAGGTTTTTGTTTCTGTCCTCTGGAAGCGGTACACACTCCCCAGCATGAGGTCAGATCTCTGTCTTGGTGGAAAACCCTTGAAAAAGCCTGCCAAAGTACGAAAACACTGGCTAAATTTGATGGGTACTGTCTAAAGTGCCACCTAGGTACATGCTGGTTAAACCTCGACACACCATCTTATCAGTCGGCACCCTGGTTCACAGAAGAACTTGCTGTTGCCAAAAAAGTGTGCAAGTGCCTGGAATGCATCTGGAGGAAAGACTATAGCCCTAATAGCAAAAACACCTATATAGAGGAACTAAAATAATACCACTTGCTGATTAAAAGAACTAGATGATATTGTTATACCAATAGAATTGAATCTGCGCATTAACTCATCGAAGGAACTTTTTCTTCACTGGTTCGCACTATAGCACCTGCTCTATTATCGGCTGAGAACTGCAATAAGATTACACACTACTTTTCATTTAAAGTAGCTAAATTATATAATACCTTCCCCCTGGAAGCACGAAGTCCCATGAGTATTGACACTTGGCTGACCAATCCAGCGAGAGCGTTCAATCTCAAAGAATTCATAGTACCGAACCTGGGTGATTTGAAGAACATAGCTTTGGTCATTAAGTCGGGCTCCTCTTTAGACCCTGCTCCATCCAACGTCTTGGTGCAGGATGTATGACGTTACAGCGCATACTTTTACCACGCATACCATTACAACGCGGTTTTTACCACGCATAACATTACAACGCATAGCGCTTTGGGGTGCTGGATAGTGAATAGTTTAATTTACTATTCCAACTCCAGTCCCCGTGGACACTAGGGAAGGTTATTGGATAGTAAATTAACCTATTCCCTATCCTAGAGCACCCCCCAGCGCAATGCGTTGTAATGGTATGCGTTGTAATGACCGCGTTGTAATGGTAGTGCGTGGTAAAAGATTTGTTGTAAAGGTTGTATACCCTTGGTGCAAGGGCTTAATGTTATCTTTCAATTTATTCAACAACTACTAGCTCTCTCCTCTAGTGCTGGAGGGGTTCCTTCAAAGTGGAAACATGCCATTATTTAATCACTACAAAAAAAGCCTTCAGCTGTTTACACCACATTAGATAATCTATGCCGCACATATGCTGCTTTCTCCAGCCCCAGCTATGTTGCTGGGACTGGAGAAAGCAGTCACAGGCTCCCAGTCCAGCTAGGAGCGCAAAGTCCCAGCACTCAGGTCAATATTGACGTGACTTTCATTCAGCATTAGGATTGGCTGCAGTGCATTCTGGGAGGCTGTGCCTGGGAGAGACGATCAGGTAAGTTAAAAAAAATGTATATTACTTTGTATCCTAACCAGCCTCCCCCATCCCCAGCCCCGCCCCAGCTTCCTACTATGTCCTGCCTCGCCACTTTGACAGCTGACAGTCCGCTACTGACATTGTTGACCCTTCAGGTCCAGCTGTCTATCTTCCCTGACTCACTAATTCTTGAAGGACTAGCATTGTTAAACCTCCTTCGTAACTACTCACAGACTACCTCACCTCTTTCAATTAATTCATCTGGATTTATGATGCTGCACACCACAGACACTGCCTTCACTCACCTATTGAACTTTATGAGCTCTGCTGATTCACACACACACGTTACTTCTATTCTTATACTTGTTGACCTCTCTGAAGCATTTGATCACATAGACCACCACTCTACAGGAGACCCTAACCATACATGCCAACCTTTTAGAAGAGGAAAGAGGGAGAATCTGATAAAATAAAATAATCAGGAGAATGTATTACCCCCCCTTGCCTTCTATTGAATCAGGTCTATTGGCATGTATGCCTAACCAATCTTAGGATCACAGACTCAGTTCTCTACTAGATTTCACCAGCGCTCTCTCATTACTTCTTTTCAGGCTCTTGGTGCTTCTCCTCATCCATCCCAAAATCTCACCTGACTTGTAACGCCTTGGTTCGGTCTTTAGTCTTCTCCTCTTGTAAATCAATACCTCATCCCTTGGCAATATCAACACTTCCTTCAGCTTTTCTTGTCATGTTTACACAGATACCAAAATCCTTCATTAGTTTCTGTCCTTCACTCCTCACCTCCAGAAAAAGTACATACTACCTCAACGCTAGACACCACTGGAAGGTGGATGTCGCATATATATATATTAAATACATGAATTATGGCCAAAATGTCACAAGTATATTGTTAGATGGTTAATATTTGCCAGTGCTAGCAGGGGCAGTGGGTAGTGACAGCCAAGGTGGCCTCCCAATAAATACAAGGGACCATGGCATTTACATTGTTATAAATTAAGCCCCTTCTATTTTCATGCTTCCACTGTACCTGCCTTCCACCCCTGCTCTATGCTCTGCCTCTAAGATAACATGCTTTCAACATCTTCAGCCAGAAACAATGGAGTGCACATCAGCCCTTAATTGACATGGAAACTTTCATAACTGGCACAGCCAGATGAAGCTGATTCCAATTACGGAAAATAAGATTGAATACGTTCTTCCATTAAGCCACTGATCACACTAGTTCTTAGAAAGCTTGACAGGTTTATTGTCTACAAATAGCTCTACACATATATCCATTTAATCCACTGGAAAAACATTGCTACTCGGAATACCTTTCAATGTCTCCAGACAGACTTTTACCTTGCAGTACAGTCTCCAAACCTACAGGTTGTCCTGTGAAAGCAGAGTTCTATACTGGGTACTGATCTTGGTCGTCAAAGCGATAACAGCTCCTTCCCAAGTTAAGACTCTGAAATCAAGTTAAATTAGCTGATGGATCAAATAAATTAAACTAACCGATAGATCAAGACTTTCAAGGAGAATAACCATTGAAGTAGGCCTCAAGCAAGGCTGTGTATTAGCTCCGCACTAGTTCAACCTTTTCATGGCGGATCTCTCCCCAAGACTTGATCGGGTAAATTCCCACCCTCCACGATTGGGCACAATATGCCTGACACATCTTTCCTACGCAGCTGACATAGTCTTACTTATACAAACAAAAGTGGGCCTTCAAAGAGCACTTCGTGAGCTAGCAGATTATGTCACGATCAACAACCTCGAAATCAACACAACAAAAACGAAAACAAAGTCAATTAGGAAACGATCAGGCCCACAACTCAGAATCAGGCTCTGCAAGAATATCTTAGAGGAGATGAGCAGTTAGAAGTATCTGGGTCTGTATATGGAAGACAGATTGAACTTTCAAAGGCACAAACAATATATGGTAAAGAAAGGAAACGGCTTGATCTATGCGTTCTGCTCCCTAGCAAAAAAGTGGATGGCCTTTCTTTTAAACCGCTATTGGCGGTCATAACAGCTATGTTGCTGCCAACACTCGCATATGCAAGTGTGGTCTTGCCTGGTAAAGATGCATCACTTTTGGACAGGATACAAACCAACGCATATAAAAGAGTGTTTAACCTTCCACAGAATGCTTCTCCATCGCAAGTTTGTTTGGAATTTGGTCTTTCAGAACAAATCCTAGGGACAAGATACTCTGCAATTAAAACTTGGTACAAACTCCAGTCAAACAGAGCTAATCCACTAAATATTGCTATATGGCAGGCCCAGGAAGCAGACCCTCTTTCCATTCACAGCGAATATCTATGATCATCACTGGAAGCAACAAGCACAACAGAACTTTGGAATCAGAACCTCCCTTTCCCAGTATTTCGCTGGATGATAAATAAAATTGTCAAAATGCACTCACTCTTGGTTGATAAATACAGACTAACAATTCATGCGCACGCTGGATGATCCTTCAAACATATCCCACACTGAAACCGGCTGCATATTTAAGTTTAACTTTCTCTGTACATCTATAGAGAAAGCTAATGGTAACTCGCTTTGGCACTTTGCCATTTTTGGCCAATCAACCGTCTTGGAAATACAAAGGCCCCAAGACATGCAGGCTATGTGGTACAGTGAAAGAGTTCTTTATCCATCTAATTAGTAAATGCATCTTTTAAAAGATTGTTTGTGTTTTATTACTGAAAAATATTCTTAACACCAGGGGCATTAGATCCTGCAGAAGGGCCATAATGAAAGATCTTGATCCAATTGACCCTCAGCTCAGCTGCAAAATGATGAAATGTCTGATTTTACACGAAAAGTTAATGAAGCCCATAAAATCCAATGTTTCTTAAAGTCTGCTGGACCCAATGCTAAAAGTCTTCCCAATACGTTTATTATGATTATATACTAACTAAATTAACCAATAATGTATAAATTGTAACAGTATTATGACATCTGTTTATGGCATTTTCATGATTTTCTTTAGAAGAACTAATTTAGTAACATGGCAGTTTTCTCTTAAGATGTTTGTAATAACGTTATTTAATCATCAATACAATCATTATTGGCTAGATTCAATGGCACTTCAGCACTTTATGGATGCAATTTTGGTGGTTTTTAACACTGGGAAAGAACTTTCACAATGTCCTTTTACTAATTGACAAGATACTTAGCCATGAGGTTTTCTTATACAAATATTGCACTGTTCAGCTGTTGACGTCATTTTTTTATTATTAATCCAACTATCATAGGTTAGACCTTGAGAGCACAATAGCTCTTTATAGATGACGCTACGGTGGTACAACATGGATAGAATGACTGTTCATGTTGTCCTATTTCCTTAGGCGTGATTAACGCTGTGGTTCATTGACAATGACAACTATGATGTCTTCCACAAAAAGCTACACCTTTGGTTTTACTGTAATATTGTTATGGTTTTTATTAACCTAAAAAATAAAGTATTGAATTGAATAGAAAATGTCTCTATATCAAAAGGCATTATTTTCCAATAAGCTCATTGGCTCAGTAAAGAAAATCCTACTAGCTATACACAAACCTGCATGAGAAGCATCTGTGTTTCAATCTTTTCATTTAGGAGGGCCATTTCATGGAAAGTTGTTCTGCTGAAATGTGTTTAAAAATGTTGAAGTGTACCTCTTCTTACAAAATCAGATTTACTCATATGTCACTGTAATTTGATAAATGCTAATATAATAATTATTTCCTTAAATTAACCCCATTAATTTCACTAAGTATCCCCCCCAAAACTGACAATGTGCGATGTACCAGTGTGGCAGTAAGATAATACGTTCCAGATGGGTTTCTTAAGAGAGAAGAAGAGTTGCATTTGAAGTCATGTGGACACAGACATGCTGATAAAACAATAAACAAGTTGCTAGCCAGCCCATGGCACTGTGTGTGGGTTGTGGATTCTGTCTGGAGACTTTCATCATGAGCATTTCCTTAGCTCAACCTTCATTCGTTATGGTCACCCTTTATGCTCATGTACTCAAATGCAAACTACAAAGGCCTTAGCGAGAAAAAAATAGAAGCGATGAAAGAGAAAGAAAGAACAAAACATAAGGCCACAATCCATAAGCAATGGTACGAAGAGCTGGTCTTCAAACTCTCTACTTGAACGTAGCAACAAAGCTAAGCAAAATAAAAACCAAAATTAGCCTAAAACAACACATTAGGGATACACTCAGACAAATACACAGAAGCTTGACCAATACAGAGAGAAAGAAAAGGCATTAAAGAGTCTTAATATAGCACTGGTAGGCCATAAATATGAACTCAAAAGAATTCCAAAATGTCACCTGAAAAGCACTAAGAAATCCGGGCCTCCAAAGTGTAATATTATATACCACACAAAGTGACACAAAGTAACCTAAAACATAGATGATAAGATGTCTTTTGAGCAAGGGAAAGGGTCTATGCCTATGAATGTCCACTTTGTAATCATACTTGTGGATAAAGTTCCATCATGAGGTAAATCAAAATTGGAACAAGAGAAAGAAAGCATTGTTTTCAGAAGCCTCTCACACAATGGGGGAGTTCTAGGGGAGGTGTCAAACACATATTGAAAAAACAGACTGGGGAGCAAGGGCAGGAGGGTTACAGTGTTTTGTGGGTGCAAACTAGCAATTGCTGTTCTTAATTTCAAATGTGAAATTTAAAACAAAATGCTCTCTAGTAGGTATTGAAGAGATATAGTTGCAGCTATTACAAGGGAAAGTCAATGACAAAACTAGGATTGTACCAAAAAAGATAGAGGCTACCGATCCCTCTCCTCTTTGCCACTGAATTTGGATACAAGTGCCCATCAGTCCAATAAACATACGAGATGTTGGTTTATGGTGTTTGACCACTACTTGCTGGCCATTGCCCTACCTCCTCTTGACTATTCAAACCCCATAAGAGTTGTTCACAAAGAAGACATTTACAGACTCAGTTATATCTTCAAGAAAGCAACAAAACTGCCTTCATGACAAAGAGAGCACAGCTGTCTCAAAGGAAACGTAAAGTATCCTCAAAGAATCACTCCAAGTAACGTTAGGGACAATTACAACAGCTCCTCACATACAGTAAGGGAGGTAGCCTCGGTGACAGGCCTAGTTGGGGTCAATCCATGTTGTAAGAAGCGATTAGTAAGGATTTGAGAAGTCTGTAGAAGAGCAACAATGTCAGACATGAGTTGAATTAGAAATGCAGAGATTCTTGGAAGTGACCAACTGAAGCAGGGTGGCTCAAATACTAACATTTTCTGAACTATGTTCTTTATCATGGGTTACTTACCATCTTCTCAAAGTTGATTAGGTTCTCCACCAATGTCCTGTTGCCCTCATGGAGAAATGTCATATCTAGAAAGAAAATGGAAATACAAATCAGATATTTAATTTAAAAAATGTGTGAATCGTGTTCACAATACACTAATGCAGCACAGAGGCAGCCATCAGTCACTGGGTCCCTCATTTGCACACTGTTTTGCATGGATCAACCACTAAGTGAACTGGTGTACTCTGAAACCTGAAAGTAGCGAATTCCAAAAATGTTGGTAGCGTAGAATAGTACTTGAATATGATACAAACTAAGATACTTTCAATGCGGGCGTGGCTGGCCGCCTAAGATGATGGACGCATAACCTTTAAGCTGCCCGACCCAGACTGTGAATCTTGTTGCCAAAGCCCACTGAGTAAAGCATCAGAGCCCAAGAATTCATGCTCCTGATGCTGGACTGAACCCAGAAGGCTGCTTTACGACTCCGTGATGGCCTGCAGAGTACTGTGGATTAAATCCGGCGCCCAGTGTAGTGGATGCGGCCTGATTCAACTGGAGGCTCCGGACCCATGGGCCGAGTAGTGGACTATACTATCTGAGCGCTGATTGGGGCTGCGACGCTGCCAGACGGCATACCCTGATACGGACTTGGGCATGCATGGCCTCTAACGACCAGTGAAGGTAATGGGGAGACGTGGGTTGGCCTGAATGACTAGGGCCTAGCCTTTGGTATTTGTTGTTGGTTCCACCGCTCCAAATGCACTTGGGGAACCGTCCAGTACTCCTGCCAGCTACCATCAGCCGGGGGTTGACACACTTAACTATGCATGCCGGTCCTCTTGCAGCTGATGGCTCCCCCCAGCCCCCTACCTCTCAACACAGTCTCTATAATCATCACTTTGTGGGTGACAGCTGGCCCTGTTGTGCTTTTGGGCCTACAAGAGACTGGTTAGGCATGTGACCGGCAGGTGGGGGTCAAGGCGTGCTGCCTGCTGTCGGCTCTGCAGGGGCGCGGACTTTGCTCCTCTCTTGGAGCCCATCATTGCATGGGTTTACGAGGAGTGGCCCCACAGGACTGGCACATGAACCCTGCGAGTTGCTGAGCTAGGGCAGGGCCTAATTGACACCGTAAAAGTTATTGATGGCTTCCTTGTCATCCCAAAGGCCCTGCACACTTCCTAATCGCACCGGCATGCAGCTGAATACCTGCAATACGTCCTCCCTGTTCTTCTTTGGTTGATGGTTCTGTGCGTTACAGGTCTGTGGACCTTGGTATTAGTGTACTCTGTGATTCCTACACCATATGGATGAGACGCTGGCCCCCCATCTGGTATTTCTGTACCTGCAGTGCCCTGGTCTGAAGGGACCCTTTTTCTGATATTAGGTTCCTCGCACTGACCTTAGGGAACGAAGTTGAGATCTGCTGAGGGCCTGAGACTAAATCATTGGTCCCTCTGGCCCTGGTGGTGCACCAGGATTGATGGCCACAAACTGGGGTGCACGAGGTCACAGCGCACTGTGCTCTAGAGGTGGAGGGCCTTGCGGTGGACGGCCTGGTAAGCGGATTGCGGCAGCTGCAGTGGGGTGCTAACACTAGAGGCAGCGCTACGTGCGGAGCACTGTCACCTGCCTTGTTCTGACCTGTCTGGTCCATTGAGGGGTGGAGTGAGTGGTGCTGGTCCCCGGTTGGGCCGTCGATTTGCTGCTGCCCAAGACATTTCTGTTGCCGGCCATGGGTCACATTAAGCACAAGCCTGATACACAGGCCTGCACTCAGATCCACGCCCTTCAGGAGCTCAGCCACGCAGATTCCCAAAGATGTGATCCCTCCCACAATCCTGCACTCCCAAGCAGACAAGCTGAATATTATCCTACAGGAGATATGAGAATTGCCTTGTGGGCAATCACGACAGACATTAGCATTCTCAAAGATGACTAGCATAAATTATCAGACAGTCAAAATGAACAAAATGACCCTCTAGGCCCTAACACTGTGTCAGGCAGACCATTCCACACAGCCTACTCATCTCTGTCAACAAATGGTTTGGCTTCAAGACCGTGTAGAGGACGTGGAGGGGAGGGCTCATAGAAATAATTTTTGAATAGTGGGGGTTATGGAGGGTGTTGCAGTCCCTAATGCCACCCAGTTTGTAGAGTTGGCCCCATCTGGATTGTCTGAGCTGTTTACAGTGGAGAGAGCACACAGGGTCACCACCAAGCAGCCCATTCCTGGAGCACCACCCAGCCCATAGTAGCTAAGATCTTTAACTTCAGGGATTGGGATGTGCTGTTGTGCGTTGCACACGAAAAAGCGCCCATCCTTATGCAGAATGTCAGGGTCTCCTCATTCCCGGACTACACGGTGGCCATCCAGCAGAGGCGTTTTTCATTCCACAAGGTTAAGAAGCAGCTGGGTTCTGTAGGTCTTCAGTATACCTTGCTGCTCACTGCCAGGCTGAGGGTGATTCATGAGGCTCGCACTGTCTTTTTTGATACACCAGAGGAGGCTTGGGATTGGTTGGAGCTTCATTTCCTGGACTCAAGGGGCCAGCGCACATCCCATGCTGAGCCACCCAAGCCTCAGTGTACTTGGCAGGGAAAGCATTGTCCTCCCTCTTGGCATGGTCCACAGACAACTCCTTTCCTACAACAGGCTCGTGAGGGACAGCAGGTGGCAATTACCTCAGCATCTGCTTTGAGACTCAATAACAACCATGTCAGGTCCAGCATCATGGGGCACTATCTCAGATTTGGACTCAGCGGGCAGCATGGTGCTTATTACATTGATCGCCCCACAGATGTCTCATGACTTGTTGGGATGGTGGGTGTGAGTAGGGTGTATAGTATGCCTTGCATTCTCGCCTTTCTTTTTTCCAGGTACTGACTACAATGGTGGGCCTTGTACATGTACGGCCTGTGAATAGTCACAAATTTCTTATGTATACAATGTGCCTGTATTGAGTAATGAAGGGCCTGTATGCGATCTGGCTTCTGGTAATATATAACATCTGAATGCAAGGCAATGGGTGCTGCTCCTTGATGTGCTCTGAAAATAGGGCTGGGGTCTTGGTGGCTTTCATTACTGGTCATGGCTTCACCCTCCTTTCTGGTTTCATCTAAATGATATTGCTAATTGCACCCTCTTTGCGAAGGCCAAACATTTTTTCATAGTTGATATGTTATTGCTGGTCTTCATATGGATCTAGTGGTTTCTAGAAGGTAGACCTTGTATTTGGGTTGGGGTGTTTGTAATTTGCCATTGTCACCTATTGCATCACTTGAGGGAGATGGGATATGTTACTTGAAGGTGGTTGAGGAGTTTGGGTGGAATGTTAAATGCTACATTGATAATACCTATTGCTACAATCTCAAATACCTATAATATTCTCCCCTGGAATGTGCGGGCCTGGAATCTGTCTATAAGAGGCACAGGTATTTAGCAGAACTTAATAAACGTTGTGCACTCATCACATTTCTGCAGGAGGCTCATCTTTCCACCCACAAAGCCCTGACGTTGTGCAAGAAATTTAGGGGCTAATTGTTTTATATTTCCTACTCTGCTTTTGCCAAGGGTGTGGTGATTTGGCTTAGAACCGAGGTCCCATGTGCAATCCTTGACCTAAGATAGACACACTTGGCAATATGTTTTGCTTAGGGGTACTCTGGATGGAGCTCCTATTGTGGTGGGTTGTATGTATGCATGTGTCTTCCTGTCACATCTCTCCTCCTTATTAGCAGAGTGGGAAGAGTGTATCCCAGGGTGCTGGGTGGAGACTTTAATGCAGTGCTGGATATTACTTTAGATAGATCACATCCTCCCTTCCCTGGCACTGTATCAATTTGTCAGTCCAAGGCCCTGAAACAATGGATAGAAGGTTGGAGACTTTCCGACGTCTGGTGCTGCCGGAATGCTACAATGCAGGAATACACTTTCTACTGATGCACACACGCATTGCACTCCCTCCTCAATTGTTTTCTTTTTCTGATTACACTCCTCCCCGATATGACACATGTCACACACTTAGGGAAAGTGATCTCTTATCACAACCCAATGAAAATAACACTGTTTTGGGGCTGAGTGCCGATCCAATACCCACCTGGCGTTTGCAGCCGACCTTTCTGGAGGATGTAGTTTTTAGAGAGACACTAACCACCACCTTTGCTACCTATTTTACAGAGAATAATGGTACGGCCACATCTCCATTGGTGGAGTGGGAGGCCTTTAAGGTTATAGTTTGAGGGTCTTCCATTAGTGCAGTGGTGGGGACTAGGCAATAGTTTATGAGGGACATTATACAATTGGAGGACAGGTTGCGCGCCCTAGAAACAAAGGTGATAACTGACATTGAATCCGCAGGAGTGCTGCGGGAGGCTTGTATTGTATATGCTGAGCTGCTTAAGCGCCTCCGACTCATAGATTATAAGGTATACACTCAGAAGTCACATACAAAGGTGGACAAGTCTGGCTATTGCTGGCTCACCTGATTTGATTCGACACCACACCTACACCCATTTTCTCCATACACGACCCGATGAATGGTTTGCTCGATACCCAGCAGGCTATAATAGGGTGTTCCATGATTTCTATGCTTCTTTATATACAGCCCGGCCTTGATGGACCCTGTGGCTATTGCTGCATTATTACGGTGGGCAACACGGCCTAGGGTGACATCGGACAAGAGGGACACCCTAAGTGTGCCTGTCTCGCTGGGAGAGATATGTGGGGCCGTTAAAGTACTCGCCAGGAACAAAACACCAGGTTGGGATGGGCTCCAGATAGAATTATACTCCGCATTTGTCTCTAAGTTAGTACAATACTTAGAAAAACAATATAATTTCTCCCTAAAAGAAGACTTCTTTCCTTCCTCTGCTGAAGCCGGTAAACCGCCTGTGGAACTTACTTTGTACCGATCCCTGTCCCTCTAAAACAAAGAATATAAAATCATAAGTAAGATCCTTGCCCACAGACTTCTCCCATTGCACCAGCAGTTACCACATGGAGACCATTGTGGCTTTGTACCCAGTTGCAATACCTTGCTGAATATTCATTGGTTGTTTCACATCATGGCTGCATTCCGTGAGAATTAGCCATTTGCAGGTTGCATCTCCTTGGATGTTCGCCAAGTCTTTGATACCCTAGGGTGGGATCTTCTGCTGACAGTGCTAGCCCTTTATGGAATCCCATACATTTGATGGGTCACTCTCTTGTATATGGATCCAACGACCAGGTACAAAACAGGTTCTCATATTTCATCTGCATATCAGATCGTTTGTGGAACTCGACAAGGCTGTCCCCTATTGCCGCTCTTATTTGTCCTGGCACTAAAACTTCTAGCACACCATATTCATCAGGAGTCTGAAGGACAGGGTATACTGGTGGGGCGGGCAATGCACTCTGTGTCCTTAAATGTAGACTACATGAGACTTTACCTTTGAGACCTCTCTTCCGGATTACAGGGAATATCCCCCTTATTGACATCCTTCGGGGCACTATCTGGTCTACATATAAATATTGACAAGTCCTGTGCTTTTCAGGTTGTCCATTCTCTAGGTTCGGTTTTGCACTTCGATGAGGGGAACCTACCTGTTGCTGCTCACACTTTCTGCTACCTTGGTATACATATTTATCAGGATGCCAAGGACTTGTTGAAGGCAACCTGGTAAGAGCAATCAATTCACTAAAATAACAAATTCATTTTTGGATTACTCTGCCCCTGTTGGTAGTGGGCCAGCTGGCCAAGGCGAATATGGTCATGTTACTGCGCCTTCTGTACTATATCATGAACCTCCCAGTGTTAGTGCCGGCTTGGGTATTCTGGTTGTTGAACACTATGTTGGGGGCACGCGCCTGGGGTTCTGGACACCGCAGGGTCTTACTTACAAATTTGCAAATTGCAGCTTCCCATGTCTAAGATTGTCCTGTGGGCCCCTGACTTTAGAGCATACTGGGGCAATTCCAAGGGTTGTCATACTGGTTAGCAGGCCGTAATCTGTCAGAAATAGGTTTCACCCAGGCCGACATGGTCAACTCCATGGACTAATATACCCTGGTGTAACCCCCCCCCCCACCCACCCCCGTGGACATGTCCTCTCCTACTTCAGGTGGCTCTTGACTACTGGAAATTAGCGCTGAGATATACAGTGGTCCCCACACCGTATATTCTGAATATTGCCCTACGCAGTCACCCAACTTCCTCAGGAACACTCATGGTGAAGAGTATGGCTCACTTGGAACAAGGAGGGATGTCGACAATGGGATTGCTATTTCAGGAGGGCACACTGCTGTCCCATGTGATCTTTGCGCACCTGCCTGGGATCCACAAAACTTTATTTTTGACAAATGCCAGTGTAGTCTGATATGTGCAGCAGCATTGGGCCCCAGATGGGAGCGAACCCGGCATGCATGAATTACTTCAGGCCACGCGCACTATGGGAAATGGGAGGCACCTTGTTCTCTGGCTTTATTGTGGGCTCCAGGCACACCTGGATATGTGGCAGACTCCTTTGAAACTGAATTGGGAAACTGACCTCATTCAGGAAATCCTGGACAAAGACTAGGCACGTATACTTGAATATCCCAAACGCGCCTCCTGCAATTTTAGCTTTAAATGTATTCTGTTTTCTATCTACACAAGGCATATCTGACACCACATAAGCTCACTTAGATGCTCCCTACCACCTTCTTCAGCAGTCCCTGATGTAAAGCTTTAGAGACCGTACTCACTCCCATGCTCTGGACGTGTCCCCATTTATCTCAGTACTGGGCAGGAGGGGCATTGACCTTATCGGATGTTACGAGGTTGGATCAATGGGACACACCAGCGCAGTGTCTTCTTCGTCTCCATTCATTGCCATGCAGTTCCAAGGTGACACTGAGATTTGCTGATTTGGCCTTATTGTTAGCGAAAAGGCTTATAACATGACAATGGAAATCCCAGATAGCCCGTATGTTAAATAAATGGCAAGATGAGGTGGCCCACTCGGGGCTTGCAGAGAGCTATGCTCTTTGTCAAGAGGAATATTGTGGTCTCTGCAAAAAGCCAATTTCCCTGGAATGGAATACTCTTTAAGAGGGGTTTAAAGTGCAGGACATGGCACCTGACTAACCGTCCTATGCACATATTTACCGACACTCCTGGAGCAGGTGCTGCTTTATTGGTGTCCACCTTGCCGTCCATGACTCTGTCGACATTGCTGAGGGTACTCTTTTAGATGCTGTTTATGGTAGGGGTTTACTGGGGGCCCCTCTCTGTCCCTTGCCTGTTCAGACATGGTGTCATATTTTGCCCCCCCCCCCTCGAATGTTTATTGCATTTCTATATCCCCTTGAACGTATTGCTGCATATTTGCATTTCATAGACTAAACAACATGGCCATATGTTGGGAGGGTGGGGAGGATGGAGTTTATTGTTTTTTCATTTGCAATGTGTCGAAATACTCTGTAATATTTATGACTTGACTGAGGCTCTATGTAACGTTCTATGCTTCATCACTGTATTCAGTGTAGTAAACTCAATGAACATTGTTTGTCACACAAGACACAAATCATCAATCAGCCTAAGTGCAACACACACGGCATTATAAAGAGGTGGTTAAATAGACAAGGCCATCAAGAACCACAGCCACAAATGAGAAGTTACTTGGTTGTATCTATAATACACTATTCCATAAAATATGGGAAATAGTGTTTCACAATGGGATAATGAATCAGTAACCCCTCCATGGCTAAATGTTTTCCATCTCCCCATATAAGGGTTACTTCACCAAACCTTCTCCAAGCAATCAAAACATGCAGCTCTAAATTCTGTAACCATTTGGCAAATATTGTCCTCAAAGAGGCCAGGCACCAATAATCCTCCCCCTCATGTTCCAATATTGTCACTATTACCACACATTGGGTATGTTTTTCTTCTGAGCTTCTTAACATAATACAATTACACCAACTATACCAATGCTTCGAGAAAATGATGTCTGTATTAGAGCTAGCAAATAAGGTCACTCCTTTTCTTGGTAGCAATAATTAGTCCCCAAACATTACTTCACTGTTAAATCGCATCTCTTCAAATACCACTTGCAAATAAATCATCATAGTCTTGAGCAAGGCTTCCGTGCCTTTAAATTACTGTTTCATTTAAGTGCTCAATATTTTGGCTCAATTAATCTTAGCACAATGCATATTTGCTAGTTTTGAACATTTTATAGTTTTTTTGAGCCTCCCATATTACAAAGTTTTTGTGCTTTAGTGTATCCCACACACTACTCATTTGTGACCTTCCACCCACTGTAAGCTTCACACAGAAACTCTATGTTTCTGGTGTTCATCACTTACACCTCATATTTGAGCTTTGCTCACACACCTCATTCTTCATATCTTACTATATCTATCCTCTGTGTGCATCTCAAATGCGTCTCAAACAGCAGGTTTTTTTACATTGGCAAGCATCTCTCTTACACACAAACACTGTACATCTCATTTTTGGGAGCATCCCACATAAGGCTAATTCTTATTGCAAATTTATCTCCTAAGGCTTCTTACATTTTGTGCACGATAATGCGGTTTGGGTGCACTCTACACTCATATCATCCATCTGTAATAACGCTTATCATAGATTAGTCACCAAAAGTTTCTGTATTGTATATTTTAAAATGCACTAAGGGTTTCTCCACCCTCGAGCCACAAGAATGCAGGCGATAAACTTCCAGTGTTTGAGAAACTATTCTCGCCCTCCTTCCTGTGCCCTTCTAAACCATGGGCTTCTAAAAGGGATCCGACTGACTTCAATACCCAAACAGACACACAGAATCCTATACCATACTATCAGACCTGCCATCCTTAGAGTGGTCTTCCCTCAAATGTTTTGTCTGCTTACCTCATTTTTTTCTGATTATTTTTGTTGGTCTTAGGACTGTGAGCACTGTACCACAGCTGACCAGTGCTAAAGTGCATGTGCTCTTCCCCTAAACATGGTAACATTGGTGTATGCACAACTGGCATATTTAATTTACTTTTAAGTACCTTGTACAGTGGTATACAATATGCCTAGGGCCTTTAAATATATACTACTAGTGGACCTTCAGCACTGATTGTGCTACCCACACAATTAGCCCTTTAAATATGTCTCAGGCCTGCTACTGCAGATCCTGTGTTTGCAGTGTTACTACCATGTCAACCTGTCATTTAAACACCTTTGCCAAGCCTTAAACGCCCCTTTTATTACACATAAGTCACCCATAAGGTAGTCCCTAGCAGCCCATAGGGGAGGGTGCTATGTTCCTGAAAGGTAGAACTTGCACTTTTAGGTTTTGCATGTCATAGTTGTGGAAAACACCTAAATTCGTTTTTTACTACTATGAGGCCTACTCCTCTCATTTTAACATTGGGACAAAGGAGTAGCTGTATCATGTTTTATATCTTTGGAATGGCAATGATAAATCCTCTGTACGAGTAAGGTTGGATTTCACATTACCATGTTAGATATGCCAGATTTAGAAAGAGGAAATGTCTCTGTTCTTATGGCTCTGTGTGCATGCAGCCTGTCTCGAATACACTCCAATATTAGTCCAATTGCACTTTGAGGTTTAAGAAATGTCAAAAACAGAATTCAGTTTATTCCTCCTTTATTTCATCCCACCTTTGTTTGCTTGGTGCATGAAGATGTAAGATTCAAAAACATGTCTTTTCAAATTTGGTCTAATTGCTTTGTACATGTAAATAACCATTAAAGCATAATTACAAACAGTGACTACGTGCCTGCCTTTATCAATGTTTCACTACAAAACTATGCAATTCCACATGTTAACTCCTTAACCGTGGCGCAAATTCTACCGTGGTGCCGGAGTTTTATTGAGTGGGCGGGGTCGCATCGGCCAACAGACATGCGCAGCACTAGCGAGGTTGTGCTTGCGACGGACTTTGGCCAACGGGTGCACGCAACGGGTTAAATGGAGCGTATGGCTCTCAGACAATGGGTTATTTTGTATAGGGTCACTGGAAAGTCCTAAAGGTTGTCCATGTACCTCCAGAAATGTAGTGTCTCCTAGACCTCTGCCTCTTTTCATCCACTTTTCTACAATTTACCCACAAGGGCATCATGGGAAAACATAACGCTATTAGCACTGTCTACAGGTACTACAATTAATAATGTTTAGTGCTTGCTGTTGTGTAATCACAAAAGGAATTGAACCTACAGAAAGGCGACTGTCACTAGAAAGTAGTACTATGCAACTTGGATGACTTTGTTCTACAACCCAAAGCATAAGCCATACAAATTCTACAACTTTTAATCACTGAACGACCACACTGCTCTGAGGTTTTGTCTCCTCCTTTGTGGTCCTGATGAGCCAGTAGTTAAATGCAAATAGAGGAGGGGGAGTAAACATTGTTGGCCAGCCCGTTAAAACGTTATATATATAGGAATAGTGGACCCTTTGTCTTCTTTCCCACTCAACACGTTTGCCTTGTTGAGCCAATTATGTCTTGGAGTTCACAAACTTTTGAAGAATATATTGCCGCCAACTTACGACCCCATGAGGTGCATAGAGTTTAGGTTGCGTTCTTTAGTGACTGACAGAAGTGAGGCACCTTTGACACTTGTTCCTTCCTGTTGTTCCCTCTACCATTTCATCCTACAGCTCATAAACTTGATAGGAGCAAACTACTCCCCAACTCAAACAGCTCATTGGAAAACATCCCTGCCATGCCAGTCAGCCTGTAGGTAACTGAAACAATGTTTGCAGCTCTGTTATAGTGACCTGCAAATGTTCCGCCTGCAAGTGGTAAGAACTTACAATTGTCTTGTTTGCCTACCCCACTTAATTTGCCTCCCTTGGCATGTCCACAGGTTTTAATATTGGCAAATATTGCAGCACTGAATGTTGCAGCAAGTGAGGAGGCGGCCCAATTATTGAGCAAAGCTACGCATTTGTTGTCAAGGAGCCCTTGACTCCTGGTCACTGTGCCACTCCCCCTGCGTAACTCCTCGTGACAGGGACTCTGTTACCAGTCCCAAAGCCTCCGGTTAGGTCCTGCTGGTGGAGGACCTCGCACCCAAAGCCTCCCTGGTAATAGTAATCATTATGTAGTGATTCAGTAGTCATTCTTGGGGGCTCTCATTTTATTTGAAATTCATTTGGCTCGAATTTATTTATTTATTTCATTTGGCTCAATTTATGTATTTAATTAATTTGGTTCAATTTGGTTCTCTGGGCATTTGGTTATTGTTTTGCACACTGTTTTTCCTGAAGTTTTCCAGCTTCCCGCCTCCCTGACTGCCCCTCCCACAATGACTTATGGAGGCCATTGCACAACCGTGCAGGCGGGCGTGCTGCTGGCGTACCAAAGGGAAGCCTGACTGTGACCATCCACACCCAGCGCCAGGACCCCTGGTCCTCCTTCCATCTGCTGTTATGTCACCAAGAGGTGCCTGGCCCTTGATCCCGGACACTACAACAGCAGCTCGTTCACGTCCTCCCCGTGATCAACCAAAGATCCCTTCACCTGCTGCCACTGCTGCTTCTCTTGTGACACAGGACCTCCCACCTGCACCACACCGCACCCTGCTCTGCTCCCACTCAGAATACTGCTAACAATCTAGAAACACTCAGGTGCATCCTGCTCAACACCCGCTCCCTCAGCAAACACGCCATGTTAATCTGGGATACCATCACAAGCCTCTCCCCCGATATTGCTTTCATCACAGACACATGGCTCAGCCCCTCCTCGAACTCCAACCTAAACACCACCACCGACAGCTAAACAATGATACAGAAAGACCACACTAACAAACACAGTAGGGCCATCACCATCATCTTCAGAGAAACCATATGATGCACTGTTACCGACGACAATACAACCCCTCTAATGGAAGACCTCAACTTCCGAAAACAAACCGCCGCCAGGACCACGATCAGAGGCATCTTCGCTTACAGACCCTCAAGACCCCAAACGGCCTTCTTTGATGCCATCTCCAACTTCATCACCCCCCTTGCCATTGACTCCCTCCACCACGTCCTGCCCAGTGATCTAAATTTTCATGTAAACGCCCCAACAATGCCATCTCTACCTCCCTCCTGGAGAACCTCAATAACATTGGCCTCACTCAACTAGTCCCCAAACTCAAGCACAAAGCCAGACACATATTTGATGCTGTCTTTACCTCCAGTGACAGATTCCAATTCATCAACGTCACAGAACTCACCTGGACCAACAACACTATCACCCGCTTTACCCTCCCAGATGCCCAAATACACATGCTAAGCACCAGAAGGCTACCTACCTCAGTTAGGGCAAAGTAATTGAGACTCAATGGATTAATTCCCTCAGCAACACACAACCCGATCTTGACCAGGATGTCCAGAACTTTTCCGCCTGTATCAACCAATGTGCCTACAGAGTCGCCCATCTGAAACCAACAAAAATCATTAAAACATGTCGGCTGGTACACCCCAGCGCTCAGAACCACAGCGCAACTGCTTGAGAAGCAATGGCATGTCACCAAGGACCCTTTGACAGAGCAGCTCACAATGCAGCTCTTAGTGATTACCACCTGCGCATCAAGGTAGTCAACAACCGCATCAACACCGTGGCCAACCACACAAAGGAATTCTTCAAGACTGTCAAGGAATTCCTCAACCCGGTAGCCACAGAGAACACCATCCACCCCTTCCAAGAACTCTACAACACCTTCTCAGACCACTTCCACAGCAAGACTGCCTCCATTAACAACTTTGATCCCCAACCCATTACCCTCAGCCTCGGCAACCTCAACCAACCAGAGAACACCACAAGAACGATAACCACCTGGTCTACGTTCACAACTCAGATCACTACAACCATCATGTTGTCCATCCACTCCGGGGACCCACTGCCCCCTGCCCCCACAACCTCTTCAACCTCAGAGCTAATCCAATCAGCACAGAACATACCAGCATTCTCAACATAGCAACCTTCCCAGCTAAAGAAGCCCAATGCCGACCCCAGCGGCCTCAAACATTACTGACCGATCTCCCTGTTCCCCTACCCAGCCAAAGTAATTGAGAAAGCTATGAATCAACAGCTTAATGAAAACCTGGAACTACACCACTTAATCAACACATCACAATCAAGATTCCATTCCAACCACAGCCCTGAGACCACGCTGACTGTTGCCACATATAACAGCAGAACCCTCCTCCATCGTGAAGAAACTGTAGCCCTGATCCTCCTCGACTTCTCTGCTGCGTTGAACATCTCCCACCACACCCTCATTGACAGACTCCACAACATCAGCATATAGCAAAACGTCTTCAAGTGGATCGCCTCTTTCCTTTCTGGATGCACAGAGAGCATCCGTCTGCCTCCCTTCCCCGCTGCACCCAAGGACATCATATATGGAGTACTCCAAGAATCATCCCTCAGCCCCACCCTGTTGGAGGAGTTACTTACCTTCGGTAACAATATATCTGGTAGAGACACAGTCTAGCCACAGATTCCTTAACTTAGAATATCCCCCCAGGTGTCAGACTGGATACGGAAAATCCTTTTTTCCCAGCAATACCTCTGCACGCCGGGAGATAGCGCCGACCTGCTCTGTCCTGACGTCGTCCACGGAAGTGATGTCAGTGGAGCCATATAAGCCCCTCCCGGTGTGCTGATGTAAGTTTTCTTCTTTTATGCGTCCTAACGTGGATCCGGGAAATTAATACCTTGGCCTGTTATTGTTTATTACAGGCCTTTTCGACGCTTTCGCGTCCAGGAACAGTGTGTTCGATGTCCCTTGTGGGCCTCAAACCATGCTGGTCCTGCTCGTGTCAGATGTCAGCGACGGAGCCTCTTAAACTCTGTGCTTGAGAGAGCACCATAACTCCGTGGAGTGTGACGTTTGCCGCATGAAGGTGCTGTGTGCCCGGATGTCCAGGACGGACCCCTTGCGCTGCAGGTCTCTTTCTCCAACAGTCATCCTCCTGGCGGGGCCGGTCCCAGCACCATCATCATCATTTGCCTACCTCAGGTAAGCCTTTACCCTCCTTCCTTGCGTGCCTCCGGGCCCCATAGGGGGGGGGTAGGGACTCGGGTTGGAACACTGCCGGCGGGCTATCCCTCAGCTCCAACCGAGTGCCCTGACTCAGACACCAGAGTCGCCGCAACGTCGAGACACGGCCCGGAGGGGCATCCCACAACATTTAGCCATTCCATAGCGCTGTCGCACAGCCTTCCGAGGCTCCCTGCGGCATCGCTGGGGGTGGCTGCGGCGCAGTGCACGACACTGCTTCGGCATACTCTCCCGCAGGTTTCCACCCCGGGGACTGTCAAAGCCTTCGAAGGTCGCCAGCTCGACTTAGGCCTTTTCGAAAGTCACCGACGCTGGCTCGACTCGGACGGTCTAGACCTTTTCGGAGGTCATCGACACCGGCTTGAGGATTTGAGGCCTTCGAAGGTTGCTAGCTTGACTGGAGGCCTTTTCAGAGGTCGCCGATGCCGGCTCGACTCGAAGGGTCGAGGCCTCTTCGAAGGTCGCCGGCTCGACTCGAGGAGTTGAGACCTTTTCGGCCACCTCCCGGCGTGCAGAGGTATTGCTGGGGAAAAAGGATTTTCTGTTTCCAGTCTGACGCCTGGGGGTTAAGGAATCCTCGGATAGATGTCTCTATCAGATCAACATCTACATGACCACCTTGCAGACTTCATCAGATCCTACAGGTTCAACATAATGTCCTAAGTCGATGAGACTCAACTTATCCTCTCGCTCACTGTAGTACTGGTCAGAGCCAAAACCAACTTCCTCAACGCCATGACCGACGTGCCCGAATGGATGGGAGACAGCTGCCTCAAACTCAACTGTGACAAAACAGACGTACTGATCTTCGGTAGAACACGGATGCATGGGACCACAGCTGGTGGGCAATGGAACTCGAACATACACCCACACCGACAGATCAACCTCAGCATCATCCTTGACAGCCAACTGACCATGAAACAAAAAGTCAACGCAGTTGCCTCCTTCTTCCACATCCTTTGTGTGCTCTGCAGAATCTACAGATGGACCTCAATCAACACTAGAACGACTGTCACGCAAGCCCTAATCAAAAGCCGCCTCGACTTTGCCAATGCTCTCTACGACGTAATTTCCACCTAGCTCCCCAAAAGACTCCAGACAATACAGAACACTGCAGTCATATTCATCCTGGACCTCCCCAAATTGGCCCGCATCACCGACTTTCAGAAACCTCAACTGGTTACCAATCCATAAGAGATGGCCGTTAAAGATCCTCACGCATGCATGCAAAGTCTTACACAACCAAGGACTATCCTACTTCAACTATCGACTGAACTTCCACCTGCCCACTAGACACCTGCCATCCACCTCACTCTCCCTTACTCCCCCACTCATTCATCGCAGACAAAGCGGAGCAGGGGCTGCTCCTTCTCCTACATTGCTGTCAAGACCTGGAACGACCTGCCCCATCACCTCTGAACAGCAACCTCCCTGGTGGACTTCAATAAGAAACTCAAGACCTTGCTTTTCATCAGAGACATGGCACCCTCAGTGCCCAGATACCACTAGGGGTGACAGTACTGCACTCTACAAATGCTGATTGTTTAATTGATACATAAAGCTTTTAACATTTGCAATAGAAATCCAATATTCTCAGTAAGAAGACAACCTTAGGTCGGCCTGTCTTTCAAGACAATGGATGTGGACCGTATTGTAGTTAATTTCAGAAGTCCAACTATGTTCAAGCATTTTTCTTTTTTTAAACAATTTTCTGTTGGTAAGCATAGTAGATCTATAGCACTAACACTAGGCTTTTTATTTACGGGCACCCATATCCTCCATTCATACCTGTCCTCCTATTGAAAATAGCTGTGATCGTTGAATGAGCATTGACACACATGACTATAGATGAAGATCTGAAAGTACTCCTATTGGAATTGATGCACTTCACAATATACCACATTTATTTTCAAATGGAGGACAGGTATTACATCCAATTGACAGGCACTTCCCTGGGCAATTGTGCAACACCAAACTATGCAAATGTAGTCATGCACAAGTTTGAAGAAGAACATATCTTTGCAAGTGACTTGTGAGAAAACAAACCAAAGGCCTATTACAGATTCATCGTTGACATGTTTCTTTTATGGACAGGCTCGAAGACCGAGTTTGAGATAGCAATCACACATCTCAATTCAATCGATGGTTATGTAAAATTTACACATGAGATGAGCAATACACAAATAATTCTCTTGGATGTGAAATTTTCCTTGATGAAAAAAAGTCTAACGACTGACATCTTTGTCAAATCCACCAATCGGAACAATTTATTACATTATTCCAGTTTTCACTAATTTTCTTTGAAAAAAGACGTAACCTTATTCCCAACTATTAAGAGTCAGGAGAACATCAGACAATGATACATATGACAAAGCCAAATCAATGATAGGTGAGAAGTTCATTAGCAGATGGTATTCATCAGACATCATAATCGATGCTGAGACAAGAGCTGAAAAGAACAGTCATCAAGTATTATTGAGAAACAAACCACCTCAATTAAAGACCAAAAGAATGATATTCATATTAAAATACTCCACCAACAGCACGAGGATCAGAAAAAATATTTTGAAACTGCGGCCTACGATACAATCTGAACTTGACTTCAGGGGCATCTTCAATTCCACACCAAAGTTTGCATGTGAACGCTCAAAGGAATTTAAGGAGTTACTACATGCTAAGAAACCCATTGATAACCAGAGATCAACATACAAAGGCACCACCCCGCGTTCGAATAGCACAAACTGCAACAACATTATAAAAAGGCACTGAAATAAATCATCCATCAAAGGATACAAAATCAAACTAAGAACCGAAGCCACGTGTGATACAAAAAATGTATTATACCTGTTGAAATGCCAGTGCGGGCTCTCCTAAGTGGGCAAAACCTAACGCAGAATTAAAACCAGACTGACTGAACACAAGAGTATACATAAAATTGAAAAATGAGAAGTCATTAATCATTATACATTTAAAAGAACTCACACACCAGTAGTCAAATGAGATTCCTAATTTTAGAATAGGTTTTGATCAGAGAAAACATGGACAACAGAAAAACGTATTGCAAAGAGAACTATATTGGATCAAGCTATTAAATTCTTTGATACCATCTGACTCAATGATCGCATAGAATATTCTTGGTTTTTATAATCAAGCACTAACTTCCGACAGTATGAAGAGTTTTGCATTTGGACAGGATTAACATGGCTATAACGTCCAAATTGTAAATGCCTCTCCTGACAACAATGATATATTTCGCCACGTTGCGATAGACATGAGCAAGATGACGTGTCATTAGTAGTATGGAGTATCAGCGTGGTAATGTAGTCGGACTATGTATATAAGTCAGTGATAATGTTACCGTCATACACAGTTAAAGGTGCATTACCTTAACCATGTGTTACATTTGTATTTTGATTAACACACATTTGAGCATCACATGACTGATAGAAAAATAGGGCAATTATATTCAATGGTATTACCATTGAGAGACACATGACTACAATGTGAGGGAGGGTTATACACCAGAGAAGAACATCAGGACTCTCACATTACAGACAAGTCGCTACTTCAGGTTGGCTTCAGTTATATCCCAGAGACTGATGATTTATACTGATTAATATGTCACACAAACACACATCAAAATACATGTGGACCATAAGTTGACTTTCATTATAAATCAGAAGCAGGGAGCTCGTATTAACCAGCACCCAATTGTACACATATTAAAGAACATGCGAACTAGAGTGTTCCATCAGATAGACCTGAATAACAGAAACCATACATTTGTGGGCATTATTTCTTGTTTGACCCATGATTTTTTGTTTCATTATTAGACCTCTCATCGTATACACCTAGGTGTGAGCAACCATTTTCCGTACCATTTCATGTAGATTACATGACTTTTCATTTTATTATTAGATATTAAATCATATATACCTAGGTGAGAGCACTCAAATTTTCATACCACTTCACGTAGATTACACACGAAGATCGAGGAAACAAACATGAATATTACATGAAAAGTGCGATAATCGTTAGGAAGATGACAATGACAAAATGTTCGTATTAGAGTTGAGCTTCAGTGTTTCACACTGATTTGATACACCATGAACTCTGAATGACGCAAATATGTTTAAATGGAATAATTGATGCATCATTGTAACAGGTTATGAATTAATTGATGATGTTTATCTAGAATGTATTTGATACTTTTGAAGTTGCTATGAGCTATGTTAATTAAACATATGATTGAGCATATGACATTTTAAGCAACAGGTTTTCCGACTGATTACTCAATGGAAATGTATATTTGATGAGATAATGTGATATTTCTTTTTAATATATATGTGTGTTTGAACATAAGTTGTCTTTCATTCCGCAGCATACAATGAACTCCTGATGAAAGACCTATGGTTCTAAATGCATTGCAGATCTTTACATCGGGATGATTATTCTTTTCGCATATTCACAATGAACTTTGTTGACTACAACAGATAAAACAATAAATGGATAATGAACAAGTAGAATTTATGAATAGAAGTTTTTGATAAAACACACTACTAATTCACTTTTTGAATCTAATGAAACAAGTGTTGACTCATAATTTGGAACTAAAAGGCTGTGCAATGGGGACACTGCACCAGCACGGTACAGTGCATGATTGACACGTCGAGAGGACATTCAGGTACAGTGAGAGTACCCCATTTGCATGCAACCACTTATTAATAGGAGAGTGCACGGATCAAATCTGCTGTTTGGGAATATGTCAATAAAGTGATAATTGAATTGACAAAAATATTCTGTTCCTTTATAAATAGTGAATTTTCTTCCTGTTGACAATGCTTTTGACTGGTGGTATGTGCAAATAAAAATAGTAAATTAAAATATTTAGCTTTCTTTCCTTAACTTCACATACCATTACGGACACATAAACATACCCTTCATCCATATTATATGATTTAACAAACGTATGCCTAAATTTTATTTTTAAAATGTCCACTGCAGCTCTATCCCTTATTCTGTGTCCCTAGTCTCGAACATATCACCTATATCTCCTAGTGAACTCCATTGCTAATGTGTCAGTTGTAACTGTAATATCATTTAACGATCTCTTGCAGTATGCTGCAGACATTGAACTTGTTTTATGTGGCATGTTATCCACGCTCCCACTGTCTACTGAACATTACAAATGTGGTGCATATTGCATCTGAAACCACTAGTTCATTTAAAACTGGGCGGTCTAACATGGACCTAAGGTCTGGAGTTATGTCAGATTTTCAAAATAAAAGTAGCTTTTTGAATGAATCATGTTTAGATTCATTGTAAGCAAATTTATGCCAGGTTGTTATCCTTGAAATCTGGCAGTAATTTCAACCCTACAGCGATGCAATGTAACTCACTTGATTTCTGGTTTTTCACATGTATCCACACATACCTTTCAGGAAGAGAGGAATAAAAGGAATGATGGGAGGGCTAAGCTTTGCAATGGCCAGTCTGTAAGATCTATGGTTCCACGATGGATCCTGTGGAATAAAATATTAACATATAAGCAATCTTCCAATAGTGTAAAAAATTAGATCCGAGAGCAATTAGTACACATTAAATATTTCTTCTGGGGCAGTGCTTTGCTCAGATGCAGTAAATCTTATTTAGCAGTTGAAATTAAATGTTACCACAAATAGGCCTTGTTCTATTTTTTGTCACTACCATCTCCTCTCTTCTGGAGAGTGAGGGAGGCCCAGTGGTTATTCGCAAAACATACAGCGTAATCCAACTGTCTTGGTCAACAGCAAAAGCTACATCCTGTTGGGAAGGGGCTGGAAGATATATTAACACATAAGCCAAAGGCTAAGAGAAAATTACTCCTAGTGCTTATTTTACAGATAAGGTACACTGCCATGGATTGCATCATTTCGCAACTTTATCTAGGTACTTCAGCATTAGGAGCTGTTCCCTGCAAGTGAGAGCAATGCCGGCTCCTGGTGTATGCACGGAATCAGCTGGGGTTGTGGGGGCCTTAAAGTTCCAACTTCTGCCCCAGAGAGTATGCTGGGTTCCCTAGGTGGGCACCTGGAACCCACCTTTTTTACTGTGTAGGGCCCCAGGGGATGGGCTCCTCTGGGGCAGACATTGACACAGGGAGAGTGGCTGCATCCCCGTCCCCTTTATTTAAATGAGCGTTCCCGGGGATGGGGGTCCCCGGACCCATAACGACTCAGAGAGGAGGACTGTGTGGTCCTCCTTTCCTTACAAAATGCATGGCCCTGGGGATGGGGTTCCCAGGGCCTAAAGAGACTTGGTGACAGAAGCAACACAGCCCCTCTCTTGCTTAAAAAAAGGCCCTGAGGGTTAGGGTCCCAAGGGCCTATTAAGGCTTGGGGGGCCCATGAACATTTTATTTAAATAAATGGCCCTGGGCGATGGGGTCCTCGGGTAAATAACTGCTCTGGGAGTGGGGGCTGCATGGCCCCTTCCCTCAATATTTTTAGAAAAAGCCCTAGGGGATGGGGTCCTTGTGGCCTAACAACGTTTAGGGAACTGGACAGCGCTGCCCCTCCCCTTAAATAAAAAACAAGCAGCCTAGGGTGATGGGTTCCTCACCGCCTTACAAGGTTTGATGAAGGGAACCGCACACCCATTACACCTTTTTAACTTGTATGTAAGGCCCTGGGAGATGGGGTCCCCAGGACCTAAATAGTCTTGTGGAGGGGGTATCCTTTTCCTTTAATAAAAAAAGGCCCTGGATGATGGGGTCCAGAGTGCCAGGCCTTGTGGCCAACGCCCCTACTGAGCCCAACCAAGGGTTGTGCACAGTGTTGGGTTGGCTGCTTGCGAAGGGTTGACCGCAGGCCTTGGGCCTACCCCCCTGCTGTGCACGACCTAAGGCTCAGTGCAGTGTAGGACGGGCTGACTTTACATGAGTTGGCTATTGGGCTTGGCCACAGGTCAGGCCTTGGG
This sequence comes from Lissotriton helveticus, assembly GCF_964261635.1. NCBI lineage: Eukaryota > Metazoa > Chordata > Amphibia > Caudata > Salamandridae > Lissotriton > Lissotriton helveticus. The sequence goes on along the minus strand of NC_136057.1, from coordinate 1,630,874,586 downwards.
GCGAACCCCCACACTGTGCATAGCGTGGGGTTGGCTACCTGTGGGTGTTGGCTGCAGGGCCTAGTCAGGGGGCCAGCGGCAGTTGCATTTTTGTATGGTAATTAAATATTACTTTATGTTTAAAAAAAAACTAGAAATTCACTGAACATAGGTTAAAGTAACATTATATATAGTTACATGAGTTTGTGACAACATTAAAGTTTTGAACTAAAACACAGATGTCATCAATAATGTCATTTAAGATTTCATCAGTGATGTCATAAATGTCATAGAACATATCATGAGTTGAGTGATATGTGAGGTCACAAGCAGTGTATTGAGGGGTTAAAGTTATAATTAGCTCAGCTAACTATAAATGGGGGATTTCTGTGTTTTTTCTTGTTAAGACGTTAATATGGTTCCTGACAAACTCACCAAACTGTTACACAGAACTTTCCTTATATATTTTTAAGTGACTTAAAGCTGCCTTGTAAATAACCACAAAGTCAGAAAAAGTGATGTTGTAGTAGCGATGGGGACTTGTAAATATGCCCCTTAGTTAGTAAAGTCCAAGGGGCCCTCATCAGTCAGGCCCACCCTTCACCCAAACCCTCCTGGAACTCTCCGCTCCCCCTGAATCCACCCCATCACTCCTCTACCTCAGTAGTCCACCAGTCCCATATCATTGCAAACTTCTGGGGGCAACCACATGACCGGTAAAATGATTTCTGCACCCACCAGCAGTAGTCCATAATGGATTTACAGTCCTGCAATGTCAGAGGCACTGCACAGCCCCAGTACCACACCATGTCCCTCCAAGTCACAGCCAGTGCCACAATGCAGAGTAGAAGCGTATACATATCCAGCGTCACCTCTCGCCAGGTGCATAGAGGTAGGTGCAGTTGATTTCAGGGGGTTCATCTTCAGGGTTCGATGTTGTGGTGAGGCCAAAGTTCAAAGTACTATCGGCAGTAGTTCATCAAATGCCTGGGTTTAACCGGTAGCAGGGTGCTTGTGAGATTGTAGCTGTGCGCTCTACTGTGATGGTGGGCCACATGGAAACAGGATGCACAGGGGGCTTGGAGTCCGAGAGCTACCAAACAGGGGATTTGGTTGCAAGGAGCAAGGGGACACAGCCGGTTCTTTGGTTCCCAGTTCAGGCGGCTCGGGCAGAGTGGTTAGGGTGGCCGGCTGGTGCACAAAGATGCTCCTTGCGGTTCGAGACAAACACTGGCCAGGGCAAAATCAGGACAGCTGGGCCACTCATGAAGTGGGTCTCAGTGATGCTGTCATCCCTCGATGGCTGCTCAGTCATTATGCAGTGTGAATCCAGACAAGCCTCTAACTGTTGGTTTTTGGTGCAGGGAGTCCAGTACCCTGGGAATTTGGTGCTGCATGGCTCCTGTTGGCCCTGGTGTCTTCACACTTGGTGGGGAGGCAGATCTGACCTTCAAGAACACATTTCCTCCTTTAGGGCGTTTACACCCTCTATATTACCACTTGCGGTGGGAAATTGACCTAACACTGACCCTGGAATGCAAATTCCATCCAAAAGAAGATGGAGGAATATGAAAAGTGGGGTCCGTATCAGCTAGTGCACCTTAGGGGTGTTGCTGGCTGGATGTGGGCCCACCTTCTAATTCTTACCAATTTTCCACCAAGAAGTGGTGTCAGGACAGGAGGGGGTGGGCATCTCCACTAGTTGGAGAGACCTGGGTTACATAACAAAGGCAGCACGGCCTTTGAAGCTTTCCACCCTGGAATGCACATCCTGCATGGAGGTGTACACACCTCTGCCCAGAGTGTGCTTTCTTCCTGGCCTCCGAGAGCACAGGCTCTCATTTCAGGAGGTCAGAAATATGTCTAGGGTGGGAGGCTGATGGAGACCAGTCATTCAACTCACTAGCAGTCGGTAGGTTTTCAAGGGGAACCTCTAAGGTGCCCTATGGGTGGGCTTCTTAAGAAATCTAGCACTGGCATCAGTGTGGGCTTATGAAGATGAGACATTTGGTACCAAACATCCGAGAATACAGTGAAGCCATCATGTACCTGGGGAACTCGTAATCACAGGTGCCCAGCCCATGGACTCAGTATGGCTTCCCTGTGCACTTGTGGTATCCAAGAGGGTGCTTAGATATCACAGGGACACATCCACTCATGCAGATGTGCCCACACAGAGATCTAGCACACCCTGCCTTAGGGATATCAGGCCGGCTGAGGGGTGATTTCTCTATACCACATGCAGTGCTTGGACTCTATGGTACACAGGGGTGTGTGCCATGTCGACTCTTCGTTTTTCTGTGCACCAAGACATGAAGGATACAATGGCAGTTTGCCTGAGCCTGGTAAGGGGTCCCTTAGGGTGGCACAATTTGTGCTGCCCTCTTTAGTTCCACTGCCATAAGTACCAGGGGTACCACTTACTAGGGACTTACATGGAGCTAAAGTGGTGCCAATTGTGGAACAATGGTACAGTTTTAGGGAAAGAACTCTGGTGCTGGGGACCTGGTTAGCAGGAACCCAGCAACATTTTCAGTCAAAGTTGCATCAGATACCAGGCAAACAGTGGGGGGTAACCATGTCAAAAGGGGTACTTTCTTACACCTCAGCAACGAGCGGTTCGGTTCTGCCAAGTAGAGCAGGACATCATCCCCATACAGGGAGATCACATCCTCTGTCTTCTCCCAGTGGAGGACCTGCAACCGTGCATCTCGCCAAAGCCAGAACACTGATGGCTTGATTAACGTCACAAAAATCAGTGGGGAATGGGGGCGCCCCTGCAGAGTACCCAGACCAAGCTTGAATTCCTTCGACAGTACCCTGTTCAGCCTCACCTTCGCTCCATGATACATGAGCCGTACCAATGCCCAGAAACTCAGGCAAAAGCCCATTTGCTCACAAAGGGCCCACAGGTAAGGCCACTCCATCGAATCAAACACCTTCTCAGTGTCCAACACCAGGAGAAGAGCCGGTTCCTCAATGCTGGGCTGCCCAGCCAGGCAACCAAAGAGACACCAGAGATTGTGGAGCTTAGACAGATGTGGCATGAACCTCAACTGCTCTGAAGGCACTGCCTTCTTTATAACTTGCAAAAAGCGATTTGCCAAGACCTTGGTAAGCAACTTATTCACGACATTCAGTAGCGAGATCAGCTGATAGAAGCCGCACTCCTCTGAGGGCTTACCAGGTTTATGGATATATACAAACTGTGCCTGCCTGAGATCCCGGGGGAGCACCCCTCTCAACCAAGCCTCACAAAACGTGTGTGCAGAGGCTTAAGCCCCTTGCTCTTCACACACATAAAAAGCTCCAAAGGACCGCCATTAGGACCCAGGGCCTATTCCCACTTTTGAGCTGTACCATGGCTTCAGCAATTTCCCTCTCCTTAATCTCAGCCTCTAGCGATTCACAAGCCTCCCTGCCCAAACTAGGCAGTGGGAGAGCACACATGAACCCGTGCATGCCCACCATTGCCTCCTACTAGAGACGAGAGGTGTAAAGAATGTAAAGATAACAAGCAAGGGCCTAGGCTATCACTGCAGGCATTTACTCCTCCCCCCCCTTATTGTGAAAACAGTCGGGGTCAACTGTTAGCCTTCCTCCTTCCTGGCCAACCAGGTCAGCAGCTTCCCTGCCTTGTTCCTCACATACAGGCTGATCTGCCAAGTCAGGTACAGGGCCCTTCCCTCCTAGTGGAACAGCCGCCTACATTCCGCCCTCCACTGGGACAGACACTGAGCCTGCTCCGGGTCTGACAGCTCCAAATAAGCAGTTTCACCATCTGATAGGCCTTCTCCAGCTTCAGCAAGCACCATACAATGTCTCGCCCTGTTCTTATCCACCACATGTGCAATTAACTGACCCAGGGCCAACATCTGAACGAGGACACAAATCCTGCATTTTCCCTGCGGTAATGGCCCAACACCACCAGAACGTGGTGATGAGTATTCCACTCTGTTAACTCCCATGGGTCTAACTGCCAACTCAAGCTGGGACAGGGCATGGTACCACGGCTCTGTAACAATCAGGGAGTAATCCAAAATACCCCTACTCACGCTGCAATCCTCGTCCCCATGTAGTGTTTGGTTGAGGCCTCACCCTTACCCTCCACAAGCAACACTGCTTCTGGGCAATCAATGACCTATTTCCCCATGCTCTCCAGGTCAAGCCCTTGAAGACTGGGAGAACAATACAAGGAATTCACTATTATATTCTACCCATTCCAGAGGCCACCTACTGCCACCCAACGTTCAAACAAATCAACCCATGTGTGTGTTATCTGGAAGACATGGGCCTATGAACCAAAATTCCAACCCACCAGGCCCCTACTAAATAGCCTGAGTGTACCAAAGACCTGAACCAGCCCCTCCCCAGGAAATTGCAGTGCAAACCATTTAGGTGTGTTTCCTGCAGTAGGATCATGTCCGGAACATGTTGCATCATGTACCGCTGCACCCCTCTACCCCCTCCTCCTCTGCAACTGAGTTCACCGACCCATCCCTGATGGCTCCAAAGCAGACGTCAGTGCCTCCCATGATTTGTCAAGGGCTGTAGGAGTCCTTAATGTATCTCCACAACCACCTTCTCCCTTCCTGCACGTGCCTTCGCATTGGTGGGGGTCACCCTCATTCCACAAAGCAGATACCTCCACTGCCGCGGAGTCTGCCACTCCAGGGTTTTTTCACAAGTCCAGCGGCATTCAATGAACCTGTCACTCCAGCCAATCCTACACCTACTTCACCTCCGAAAAGAAGTGCACTGTAGGTCCCAACTCCACCACTCTAAAGAGGGCAGGCACACCATCAATGTGGCAGACAGGGTAAGCTACTGTGTTTGCGGTGGAGGATCTTGCCTGCAAAATTCTAAAACTACACAGAGTAAACACAACAACATGACTACCTATAGAACTGGTCGTATAATAAAAACATTTGGTCTGAATCTCAAAACACAATTTAAAGTGGTGAATTAAGACAACACTTTTCTATTTTAATTCCTAAGCAAATTGCTTCTCATGAAAATAAATTGACGCAACTTTGAGAAAATGTGCTGTGCTGTGCACTGCATATGGAAACACCCATTTACAATTGCCAAGTACAGTTGGATGAAAATATTAATTAGCTTTTTCTAAGGCCAAATATGTGTGTGAAGGTTTTTGGAGAAAAGACAAATGTGTAACGTTAATGAGTAGGTTACAATCAGTATATCTGGGACTCTTTGGCATCGTATCAAGTTTCATGCTATAGAAATTTGTAATCTGTGCTCTGAACCTAAAGTATAATTCCACTTCTACCGTAAATCTGGTTCAAAGCATTGCTACCCTAATATATTTAATGAGACAAAGCCAAATTACTTGGCTTGTTGAACATTTGCTTATCAGATCCTGCTCTCTCTTTGGACATAGTGACACACTTACATCTGATCAAAGAACCATATACAGCATGGGGCAATGAGTCAGCCGACATCAGTCATTGGATAACTTGACTGTTAGTTATGGTATTCTGCTCTTTCACAAGGAGCACATACGCGCACAATGTAGTTCCCTTAAGTGCTTTCTATACCTTCTGATATAAATATGCAACTTTTTCTATCCCACATTTATTGGCTTGGGTATAGTTAACTCCCTTGCCTCCATGTTTTTAAAGTAACTTTGCACTTTTATTTATATGATCAGGTGTTTGCTTTTATCTCATCAATAGAAACTGAGGAATCCCTACATTTCTATCTACCACGGCAAACTCTCAGCTGCATTTTAAGGATATCTACATTGTTAGAAAATGGGTTTTTGGTTAACTGGGATGTGAACTCTGGTCAAGCAATAGCCACAATCCTTTGCAGGGTGAACCACATAAAGCCAGTAAATTAGCTGGTGCTTAACCTGCGGTAGCTTGGTACAAAAAGTAGTCAGGCTTAACGTAGGGACAATGTATGAAGTATTTATGCAGCATACAAACAGAAACAAAGTGAGAACACAACATAAGAAAAATCTCAAATAAATTTAGAAAAATAAAGTGCATTTTAATAAATTATTTGAAACCAAAATGTAAAAATTCCAATCAGTAGAACGAGAGTTATGATTTTTTAAAAGTTTTTAGTAAAAACTAGTAGGTAAATGGTTAAAGCGCCAACTGCAGACATCTTGTCGCACAACAGCGGGTCAAAGTTGAAAAGTATGGCAGACTGCAATGGAGCATAGTTTGGATACAAAGAGTGGATTGGGCCCGGTCACTTCGGGCTTAGAAACATTTTGGAGAAAAATGTTCTGATAAGGTAAAGTTCAGTGGTGCAGGAGATGTCCAGTGAGGGAGCGTCATCGTTGAATGGCCTTGGGTCAAAGCCTCTGTGAATATTTCTATGTTCATACTTAGTCATTGAAATGGAAGGTTGTTGCCAAGGACAGTTCTACAGGGCTGGATAACTCTTTGGCGAAGGATCGCTGAAAAGAATTTGCCGCTGCAGAGAAGAAGGTAGCAGGAGAAGCCACAAGGCCAATCTGACTAGCAATGCACCATGGGTGGATAGGTGAGCAGGTTGGTCCTGGTCTCCTCGTGGTTCACAGAGCAGTTTTTAGCCAATAATGTTCTAGGTCCCTATTTTTGGATTTTGGCTATCTGGGCAATGTTAACAGTACTTCCATGGGTCCATGACATGAGGGTGCCGCATGGAGGGACAGGACTCACTCAGGCTGAGAGTGAAGGCAGAGCACTGGCTATTCAGTTGCAAGTGGGGCTGCGTTCAGCTCTTTCCCCCCGTCCTGCCAGTAGATCGCCCATTCAGGCACAACTAATCCCCCTATTATGTGATGGTCGGGAGGAATTCACAAAGTCCAGCTGTCAGTTACACCCAGTCATGTGCCCCAAGGCAGGGTACAGGCACAAAAGGGCTAAGGGCAGAACAATGACAATCATTGGTGTGAGTACTCTGACAGTTGACAATGAAGTATTTCTCTGCTGCAGTAATACAGTCTCTGCCATGATGATGTAATGCAGAAAATATTCTCAAGAGTTCCATTTTGACTGAAACACTTGACACAAACACTTCTAACATGCCTCTTTATTAGGTTCATCATTAACAAAAGAATGCCAATACTGTGTACTTTTTTTCTTTTTTGATTTTGTGCAAAACATACGAATTAAACAATATGCATCTCTGGATTTTTCATCTGAATAAATTACATTTATTTATAGTCGATTTAACTTCATTATTTTGGTTGTAATTTCACCAATTTTTCTTGTTTTTTCAGACACCATTTGTACAAAACATATACAACATTATACAAAAAATTCTTAAAACATTATCCACAAAGCATTTATATTCACTATGCAAACATTCAAACATTCACTCACACACATACACAAACATCAGATAATATTTACACTGGAATTACACTATTCACAGTATGCCAAAGACTATATTTCATAAAGTTTGCAACAATTCTTCAATTGGTTGAATAGTCTTATGGCTGAAATCAAATACAGTCTACGCGTTTCGAACTCCTCTTGTTTAAAGAGTTCTCATCAGGACCAAGGCTCCATAAGTTTAAAGCCTGTGTGATAATTCTATTGAAAACACGACGACGCTGGACCATTTGAGTTGGCCATGCGTAAATTTCGGCGTCCAAACTTTGAACGCCGAAATTTACGCTCTAAAGAAAGCCGATTGACTCCAACAATAATCTTCCAGTGCGCCAGCTTGAGGCTTTTTCAAGGTCCAGCTGGCGGTACCATTACACGCATGGCCAACTCAAATGGTCCAGCGTCGTGGTGTTTTCAATAGAATTATCACACAGGCTTTAAACTTATGGAGCCTTGGTCCTGATGAGAACTCTTTAAACAAGAGGAGTTCGAAACGCGTAGACTGCATTTGATTTCAGCCATAAGACTATTCAACCAATTGAAGAATTGTTGCAAACTTTATGAAATATAGTCTATGGCATACTGTGAATAGTGTAATTCCAGTGTAAATATTATCTGATGTCTGTGTATGTGTGTGAGTGAATGTTTGTATAGTGAATATAAATGCTTTGTGGATAATGTTTTAAGATTTTTTTTGTGTAATGTTGTATATGTTTTGTACAGATGGTGTCTGAAAAAACAAGAAAAATTGGTGAAATTACAACCAAAAAAATGAAGTTAAATTGACTATAAATAAATGTGATTTATTCAGATGAAAAATTCAGAGATGCATATTGTTTAATTCGTATGTTTTGCACAAAATCAAAAAAAGAAAAAAAGTACACAGTATTGGCATTCTTTTGTTAATTATTGGTCAGTGGCTTGGCCGTGCTGTTGGGAGCCCAGACCCAGTGGTGGTTTCTAGTCTTTATTAGGTTAAGCATAAGGGTTGTTTCCAAGTACAAGGTGCATGGTCCCACACAAGTTTGTAGTGCATCAATCTACTAGAGTCCACAACAAAGATCACTTCCTTGAAGTGAAGGTTATAACAGTGCATTACCTGAACAAGCAGGGAGGAACTATATTGAGACTGCTGTTTCCCAAAGCAAAATCACTTTGGTAATGTCTTGTAGCTAGAGATCGGCGGCTCCTATTCCTGCAAGTCAAGACGAGGGGGTGGACCACTCAAAAGGATTGGCCAGGAAAATCAAGAGTGGGCCATAGGGGCGGAGCCGGGCCGGCGACCAAGATGGCCGCACGGGGTCCCGGCTCCGCCGACCTTCTCCCTTCATCACCAGTTCTGGCTGCCCACCCCGCGCTTGGACGACGAGATCGTATGTCGGAAGAGACGCTGCGATGGCGCACCCGGCTGCGGTGAATTTTGGGCTCTCCGGGATCGAGATATTCCCATTCGCTCTGGGCGGCCTGTCTGCCGCCGGAGACCGGGACCTCGCGTGGCTGTCCACCCGGCTGCTGGCTCCATCCTGACAGCCATGTTTTCCCGTGAGACGGCGCTTCTCCACCACTGTGCTGTGGGAGCCTCCCTACACCGTCGGAGCCCTCTCCTAGAAGCGTGGCGCAGCTCCTCTGTGTTGGATGCTTTGCCCCCCTCCCCCCCCCCCCAGCACTTCCTCGGCAGCCGGTCTAAGGTAACAACGCTGTGTTGCCTTTGAGGCGCTTATATGCCTGAATGTTCTGGACTGTGCTACATATCCCGGCTTATTTGTGCCGGTGGACATGATAATGCCGTGTCGCTTTCCTGCTGGGGGGGTCTGTGAATGGTTCTCTGTGGAGGGGGTGCCTGTTCTCCTACGCTACGCAGTTACTGGATATCGCTGAATCTTGAATTTGATGGGGGCTGACGATTTTCCGTCTTGATCTGCTGCATGGTGGTGGTGCATCCTGGAAAATGGCGACTCTCCTTTGTTACGACGGTGACCGGGTGTGTTGGATGCTGAGTGAGAGCGGACAACTATCCTTTAAGGACCGTTTCTTCCTATTCTGGTGATGGCGTGAGGCTGTTCTGGTTGTTTCTACCTGGTGTCTACTCGTGCGCCGTCACTTGCTTTTGCTGATACTGCTGCGAGTCTACTCTTGCTATCCCCTGGGATGGGGTGATGGCGAGTACGAGATGTACTTTTATGGCGGCTGCAGTTTAGCCATGCTTCCTTTGGATACTCCTGGACAGCTCGCAACAGTTTGGATATTGTGTATGTGGGCTCGAGGATGGCAATTGCTGGCAGTCGATGGGCCGCCCCTTGTGCTTTACGAGACTTTGGTTTCTCCTGGTTTGAACTGGGTGCCCACGTTCGTACTTTCCCCCTGATCCGCCATCTCCAGCTTTATTCGATCTGTACCATCTGGGAAGAACGGCGCAAAATGGCGGCGACACCCTGGACACTGTTGCTTCTTGTAATACTGCAGGGACTTCGGTTCCTTAGGTGTTGACATGTTCATTTGTTATGCTGCTCCATCTGTTTTTTCCTGCTTGACACTTTCTGCCCTGTTTTTATTCAGGCTGACGAATCGTATGTATAACAATGACGCTTGGCGCCCTACCCCCTGACATGAAGAGTTTCGCGTATTGCTTGATAAGCTTGCGAGGGTGGGCTGATTGATCGATCGTGTCCCTGCGTGTGGTTTTTTGTATCTCAAGTTTGCAACGGAATTATTGCAGGGATGCGGGACTTGGGGGGGAGGGTCGGGTCCCTTGTTGTAGGGCCCCCCACTTAGTTTTCGTCCCCTTCTGTGGGGTTTTTCGATTCTCTTTTTTCTTCTTTTCCTTTTTCCCTTTCTTCGTGTTGGATATTGTTTTTCTCCTTCCTCTTGTCTCTCTTCTTTCTATATTTCGGGTTTAAGCTTTGGGCGACAGGCACGCTGCTGGGGGGTGGGCCGTGGCCATGTGCAGTGGTGCAGGGTGGGGGGGTGGAGGTGGGGTTTTGTTTTTTCCCTTTTGGTTCCATGGCCTTTTTATATTGTTCTCTTGCTTTTCTTCCTTTTTTCCCTCTTTTTCCTTATTCGGGGTCGGGTTTTCTGCACATCTCTGGGTCTCTCCCGGGTTTAGTACGGGGGTCTCTGTTCTATGGCTTAAATTGATAGCGGGCGGGTATTGTTTGGGAGGGGGTCTGACCTGTTTGTTGATTATCCTGATTATCCGTTTCGTTATATATGCCCCACCTATGATGGTCCTGCCATGCATATCCTGTTAATAGTACACTTTAGTGTTGGCGATGTTTAATGATGTGCGATGCGATCCTGTTTTTCCTCCTTTCAAAACAGAAAAACCAAACCTTTCTGATTCTGTGACCATGTTTTATTCGGCTCTCCTGATTTATACATTGATATTGTGAGGGGTACCATGGCTTAGATCCTGATTTACATTGTTTTGATGTACTACCTCTGTACCTTTGATTCACTGTCTCGTATGCCGGATTTTGATTGTACCTATGCAAATGTCAATAAAGGTTTTTGAAAAAAAAAAAAAAAAAAAAAAAAAAAAAAAAAAGAGTGGGCCATAAACGAGTGCTGCACTACTAGATCTGTTAGCACATGCAGAAAACAGTAAATACTTACACTTTGCCTGCAAGTACTACCGATCAGGACCAATGAAAAATGCTATTTTGCTAGTTTGATCAGGGCCGTTTCTATACCCATTTCCATCAATACCATTGATCTCATCAGTAATAGTAGTGTTCTTTCTTGAAGGGACACAGTTCTTAAGCCTCCTTCGATTGCAGATAAATATGGGATTTCTCTCTTCATTTAAAGAAGTTGCAAGACAGTTTTTCTTGTCAAGCCTCTTTCTTTGGTGATATTTCAAAACTTAAATCAGCTGTTTTTTTTTTAAAGAGAAACAAATTAAAATGGAACTATTCAGCCTTCAATACTTTTTCAAATGTATTTACATTTTAGGAAAAATATTTTTTCTTCAAAAACTATGTATTGTTACTTTGCAAAGTGCTCCAGGATGCCCCACATTAAAAGTACAGTTCACATGATCATGATTTCAGTGAAGATTCTCTGAAGGTGAACTAGGATAAGGGGTAAGCAACTTTTTCTTCTAAGCTGATCTATGATATGGAGTGCCTGGCCTTCGTAAAACATGGTTTGGTTGGGATGTGAACACCCTTTGTTCACTGAATGGTTAAAGTTGCATAGAAGCCTTTCAAAGTCAATGGTGTAGCCAGTTACGGTTGCTTAGAATGTAATGCTGTTGTGGAAAGATTCTGTTGGAAGTTCTTGAAGGATCTGCCGATTACCCTTTGGCATTTGCTGACCTCAAGTGGGGGGAGATGTATATAAAATGTTAAATGCGAGAGCACAGTAGTTGGTCCAGTCTATTATAGGGAGTTTGGTCACAGAAGTGCATATAAATTCCATTTAGGATTGTCCTCTTTTGCAGTCTGTTATGCAGAGTACGGTGAAAAGGCGGTTGGACAAGACCTCATTTATGATTTTGGAGGTGCATAACCTGGGACATGAACCATGACTCCAAGTAGCTGCTTGAAGTTAGCATAGGTGAACGTAAGTGAGGTGGAGCCTGCTGGTATGCGTGTCAGATAGAGGAAAGTATCAGGAGAGGGGCTCAATGGAGTTGTAAGTTGGTGGATAATGAATTCACTTATTGATGGAGAGGTGATCGATTTGTGTGATGCCAACTCTTGTTATGCTGGGCAAATAGATTGCAATTTGATGAGGAGCTGTGGTGCTTAGTGCTGTGCAGTTTACATACAAGCAGCACAGGTTCTGGTCCTTGTTTCCTGGCTTGATTTTCTTTGCATTATGTTAAAAGTAGAATAATAGAGCTACTTAATCAAGCACCTGGTGTAAGGAATGGTTGGAAGCATTCGTAATAAGATACAGTAGCAGGTTATTAGTCAACAAGGTCAGTAGGCCTGGCTTTAATGTACTAAAAAATGTAAACACAGGCATTCACAAATGCTGTTTGCATGCATTGTATGTAGAAATGTTGTTTATCATTTTAAAGTGTTTATTACTGTCTTCCTAATGCTGAGAAAAAGTAGCAAAATTATTACTTACTGTGTAGAACGCATATAGGAGAAAAAAGAACTGAATGTGACTAAAAGCATTGCTGAGATTTTTTTTACAACAACAATTGAAAGCCGGAGTTCATTTAATCTACCTATACTTACTTCTTTTATGCATCTATATACCTTCCATGTACGTATGGATCTATATATGTATTACTTTTCTTCAAATTCAGCTTATCCAAAGCACTACACTTTTTCTCACCCTTTACCTCTCTCAATATATCTATCTCCTCATTCTCTGACTCATCTCAAATCTCTTTTCTACTACTCTTTCCAATGCACTACCCTATATAGGGTATTTAATAGAGCATAACTCGGCTCCGCGAGGTAAAACTTGCTGTTTCCCTCTGAGGCGGAAGCCGGAGGTCCTTTGTGCTCTCTTGCACCTTTTTGCACCTAAAAAAACGATTGATTGCGAATTGTTTTTAAAACTGTACCATATTTTAACTGGAGCGTTTTTAACCTCCCTGACACCCCTACAGCGAGATCAATTCGCTGGGCACCCCCCTTTCCATAGCGTCGATCCACTGAGGCGCAGGGAACATTGTAACACAACTTTGGCAGCCATCTTTGATTGGGCAGGCTCGCCGGAGAGCTCGACGCCCCTCCCGCCCTCCCAGGGTATTTAATAGAGCATAACTCGGCTCCGCGAGGTAAAACTTGCTGTTTCCCTCTGAGGCGGAAGCCGGAGGTCCTTTGTGCTCTCTTGCACCTTTTTGCACCTAAAAAAACGATTGATTGCGAATTGTTTTTAAAACTGTACCACATTTTAACTGGAGCGTTTTTAACCTCCCTGACACCCCTACAGCGAGATCAATTCGCTGGGCACCCCCCTTTCCATAGCGTCGATCCACTGAGGCGCAGGGAACATTGTAACACAACTTTGGCAGCCGTCTTTGATTGGGCAGGCTCGCCGGAGAGCTCGACGCCCTTCCCACCCTCCTCCCGCCCCGCCCGAAGTATGTATAAAAATGACAGTATCACCCGTCCGCGCAGCGGGCGGGCGCAGCGGGCGCGCCGGCGGCGCGCCGGAGGCGCGCCAGAGGCAAGCCCGTCTGCGCCCGTCCGCGCCGGACACGCGCCCAGCGCCATACCCCCTGTGTCATTCCATACCGAAGGGATTACCTACTCCGCTGGTGAAATACGTAAGCTGAATCCTGGACCACTGACGATTTGCAGTCAACATACTCCAGAGAATCTTGTAGATCAAGCCACCATCAGGTGTAGGAGCTGCAAAATCAATATTCCCCTTATTAATGACAAAATTAAACATCTGACTGACGGTACCACTAAGCATCCCACTACATCTATCGCCCTCATCAATGCTCGCTCCTTGGCTAAGCATAGGCAGGATATCGCTGATTTAATTACAGATCACGCAATAGACATCCTTTTTATAACCGAAACTTGGATGGATGATACATCCGAGCCCGACCTCCAGGTAGCTGTACCTGTAGGCTATAAGGTGTATAGGCAGGACAGACAGGGGGGAAAAAGAGGAGGTGGCCTGGCTATCATTACACGGGTCATCTTCCCAGTTAGAATCTCCCCGGTACCATCGTCGGCATGCGAGGCGCTGCACTTTGCCATTAAACTGAATGCGTCACACAATTTTAAGGGAGTGCTTATCTACAGGCCACCAGGACCTCGCTCAGAATTTCTCTCCACCTTTACCTCCTGGTTGGAACCCTTAGCCATTGAGGATTCCTTTATGGCATTAGGAGACATAAATTTCCATCTGGACAGGACAGATGAGGCGGATACACAAACGCTACTAGTAGAATGTAACACACTGGGCTTAAACCAGTACATAAAAGCTCCAACACATGACGCAGGACACACCCTGGACGCTATCTTTTCTAACATCAGTGATCTGGAGGTATCTAAAATCCTGCCGCTCACATGGACAGATCACCATGCTATTTTCTGTCATCTACCCTTCAAACGACCCAAACCGGATAAACAGGCCCATCATCAAAATAAATTCAGAGTATGGAAGGACATCGATGACGAAACCTTTAAGATGTCCCTTTCCAAGACTTGTCCGAATATCCAGTCTGACCCCACCGAAGCAGTGGAGCAGTATCTTAACTGGGTAGGCAATGCGGTAGACATGCATGCTCCTTTAAAAACCATATCAAAAAACAGAAAGGTGCCTTCAGCACCGTGGTACTCAAAAACCCTCAGACAGCAAAAACAGATTTGTAGAAACAAGGAAAGAACCTGGCGCAAAACATACGATAACTTAAGTAAAGCCCAGTATAAAGATGAACTCATCATCTATAAAAAAATGATTCAGGAGGTAAAAAAGGACTACTTCGAGCAGCAAATTAATAAATCAAAAAATTTGAGTCGACAACTGTTTGAAGTAGTTAAGACTCTGGCAGGGAAGGTGGTAGATCTGAACCCTCCTCACACTCAGGAATTCTGCAATAACTTAGCAGGTTACTTTTTTTCAAAAGTAAACGATATATATGCAGAATTCTCGGTTACTCCATCAAGTACCAGCACACATCCTAAATCATCAAAAATTAGCATGGACTGTTCGTTTTCCCGATTTAGGGATATGACGAATCAGGAAATAGGAGATATCATGAGACTGGTAAAAACAGGTTCATCCTTAGATCCCTGCCCCCCTAAAATCTTTATTCCAGTAACTGATGTGGTGAGCAAAGTCATAACTCCCATCTGTAACGCCATGTTCCAATCTGGGATCTTCCCAGACAAGTTAAAAAACACTCTGCTGAAACCCCTATTGAAAAAAACTGGTCTTGATAAAACAACTCTCAAAAATTACAGACCCATTGCCAGCCTGCCCTACCTGGCTAAAATTGTGGAAAGAGCAATGAATGTTCAACTAGCTGAATATATCGAACAAAATAATCTCCTGGATGAGTCGCAGTTTGGATTCTGGAAACTTCATGGAACGGAGACTGCCCTCATTAAGGCCGCCGATGATATCAGGACCATTAGGGACCAAGGAGGAACAGCTATACTGGTCCTACTGGATCTCTCGGCGGCCTTCGACACGGTCAATCATACTGTCCTGATTGACCGTGTCGAGGAGATGGGCATTTGCTCAAAGGCCAAGGAGCTTCTGGCTTCATTCCTGTCCAATAGAACACAAGCAGTGACATTGGGCGCATTTCAATCCCCTCAGCTCGCCCTCCCATGTGGCGTCCCGCAAGGCTCATCCCTAAGTCCGACACTCTTTAACATCTATGTGTCGGACTTAGCAAGGGTGATCAAGAACTACCGGATGAGCCTTACCTCCTACGCCGACGACACCCAACTGGTGATCGCAATCAAGAACAATGGTGAGGAGGTTGCCGCCAGATTCCAAAAAGGCATGCTTGCCATCAAGGAATGGATGTCTGAAAATTGCTTGCGCCTTAACTCGGAGAAAACCGAGGTAATGATCTTTGGAAACCTATCACCACAGTGGTCCACTCTTTGGTGGCCGACACCCCTCGGAGCCCCTCCAGAACCAGTGAAAAAGGTCAGGAACTTAGGCATTATATTTGACGACAATCTCAATTTTTCCAACCATGCCAACCAGGTTGCGTCGTCTGCTTTCTATAAGCTTAAGATCATTAGAAAAATCCTGCCCTATCTCCCTGAGAGTGCTAGGAAAACAGTGGTGAGCTCCTTAGTACTCTCATCACTTGACTACTGTAACGGACTGTTTGTAAACGCCCAGGCACGGGTGGTGGCCAAACTGCAGCTTATACAAAATGCGGCCGCAAGGCTACTAGCTGGCATTCCTAAGTTTCAGTCCACCAAGCAAGCGATAAGAAATTTCCACTGGTTAACAGTGAGAAATCGCATTAGATTCAAAACCCTATGTCTCACCTATAAAGCCCTTAAGGGTCTTGGACCAGCATTTCTCAAACAGAAACTCTATTACTATTCACCAAAAAGATCCTTACGCTCCGAACAGAGTCACCTACTGGTAGTACCACGCACCAGGACGGTGACATGGGGCGATAGAAGCTTTACCAACGCTGCAGCCAAAATCTGGAACATGCTCCCAAAGGAAATAAAACTGTCACCCTCGTTATTTCAATTTAGAAAATTGGTAAAAACCTGGTTATTCGATCAATAATCCGTTCAGTAACAATACGTTTTAAGGCAGATACCACCTCATTCTGGGATTTTCAGCAAAATTATAGCGCCAAGACACCCACGGGTATACGCCGCGCTTTATAAATTTTTAAAATAAATAAAATAAAAATAAATATTTCTCAGCCTATACCTCTGTCAATATATCACCTACCTCCACTCTCTCATTCATCCCAAACCCCATATCACTACTATGATCCCCAAAATAACCCTTTCCAAACTCTTCCCTACTCTACCCCTCCTTGCTCATCTCATACCTCCTTTACTATTCCAATTCCCCCAAAACAAGCCTATCTAAACCCTTCTCTCTGACTCTTTGCCCTCCACACCCCTTTTACTCACCCCATGCCTCCTTCTACAGCTATGACCTCCAAAACAAAAAAGAAAAGGTCTAGGTCCTTCCCTCTTCTATCCCTCCACTATCTTTTTCCATCCAAATAATAGACTAACACGTCCACCTCTCAAATTAATTTTATATCTCACTATACTAATTTACCACTAATCCTTTATGGGTTCCGGAGTAGCGTGCTACTCGCCAAACAAATGCTTCAAATCCCATCAGGGATAGCAAGCACTGTATGAATGAAAGTCTTTTTCCCTCTTCTATCCCTCCACTATCCTTCTCAATCCAAATAACTGACTAACATATCCACCACTCAAATTACTTTCATATTTCACTATAGTAATCTACCGCTAATCCTTTAGGGGTTCTGGAGTAATGTGCTACTCGCCAAAAAAGCACTGCAACACCCCATCAGGGGTAGCAAGCGTTATATAAATGCAAACCTTTTCCATCTTCTATCCCTCCACTAGCCTTCTGAATTCAAATAACTAGCATATCCACCACTCAAGTTACTTTCATATTTCACTATACTAATTCACCAGTACTCCTTTATAAGAGCTATAAAAATGCAATTGCAATACAATACTTTCTAAAAGAGGCATTTTTTTATTTGTCATCAAAAACCCAACTTTACCATTAAATAGGGCTTTTCACCACCATCCCAAAGACACCAAACCTCAAGTGTTGGGCTTTGTCTGATGCTGAGGGGGAGTTTGTTCCAGGTCTTGACCGAAGGGCGGGAGTCTTATCTTCTGTGTTATGCCTGAGAGTAAAGATTGAATCCAGTCTAAGGCAGTTACCTGGAAACTGGCACGGTGGAGTCTGGTGGCTAGTGTGCGGGGGGAGACGTTGTCGAAGGCTGCTGAGAGGTCTATCAAGACGAGGGCTGCAGTGTGGCCTTTATCAAGGATGGTGCAAATGCCGTCCATGGCAGCTATGAGGGCAGTCTCTGTGCAGTGGTTGCGCCGGAATCCAGATTGGGAGGGGTCTAGGATGTTGTTGGTTTCTATGAAGTGTGTTAGCTGGGTGTTGCCGACTTTCTTGATGACTTTGGCAGCGAAGGAGAGAAGAGAGATGGGCCTGTAGTTCTTGAGGTCAGTCGGGTCTGTGGAGGGCTTCTTGAGGAGGTGTTTGACTTTGGCGCATTTCCTGTCATCGGGGAATGTAGCTGTTTCAAGGGTGCATTTGATTGTCAGTCGTAGTTTGGATGCATTGGTGATGACGGTCCTGTAGAAGATGTGCGGCAGGCACAGGTCAGTGGATGCTCCAGAGTAGATGCTTTTATTAGTATTTGCAGTGTCTTCTGTGGTGGCAGGGGACTAGATGAGGATAGTCGGCCGGGTGGCATCGCTGGTGGAGGGTTTATGGTTGGTGCAGTGGTCTCGATTGTCGAAGTTGTCTTAGAGCATCCTGATCTTGTAGTCGAAGAAGGAGCTGAGTTTGTTGCAGAGGTCTAGAGAGGGAGTGACTTCAAGAGTTTCGCTGTGGGGTCTGGTGAATTCTTGCATGATGACGAAGAATTACTTGGAGTTGTGGGAATTGGAGAGCATTCTGTCCTGAATGAGGTTTCTCTTAGTTGATTTGATGAGTTGGTGGTGTGCTGTGGTGGCGGCCTTGTAGGCGGAGCGTGTTTCTGGGGTTTTGATTTTCTCCTTGCTTTCTCCAGTAGTCGGCACAAACGCTTAGATTCTCGGAGGATGCAGCTCAGGGGTCTGGGTACGCTGGCATCCGGTGGGTGGGTGGCTGACCGGGTCTGGAGGTGAGTGAAGGTGCGGTGGCAGTGTCATCAGGAGAATGGGCCTTGGGAGTTACTCGGCGTCAAGACCTGGCAGTTGTTGTTGTGTCCAGGGTCGAGTGCGAGGAGAGTGCTGGGGTCATAGTGGCAGGGGGTCGGGGGACCAGGGTCCCCAGCACTAGTCGCGGTCGGGTTGCAGACAGGCGCAGACAGGCTTGCCTTTGGTACACCAGTGGCGTTCCCGCTGCGTGTGGCCGCACAGCGGCCGCCATTAAGTTGGGGTTGGGTGGAAGGAGGGCAGCTAGGAGGTGGAAGCGGGATCATGCTGGGGGGAGAGGGCTATGGGGGCAGCAGCAGCGGGAAGAAAGGTAAAAGGCAATAAAAGCAGAGGCAAACAGAGAAATAGGCAAAAAAGGTAGATTAAAAAGGCAAAGACAGAAAAAGACAGAATAAACTTAAAAACAGAAAAAGGCTGACAAGTGACAACCACAGAGCTGACCAGCAAAAGAGCAGACTCTTCCACTGGACCACCAGAGATGAGGCAAAGGTAGGAGCCTGCAGGTGGAGGAGGGCCTCAAACACTTACCTGGGTAATCAGAAGGCACTGGGGGCAGTGCCTTAATAACAGAGCTGTATGAGGGGAGAGCAGTTAACCTGACCAGGAGGTCAGAGATGTTGTTCACTTGTCGCGCAGTGCCACCATTAAGTAGGGTTTGGAGGGAGGGAGAGCAGCTGGGAGGTTGGAGGTGGGAGCGGGAACACGCTGGTGTGGAGGGGCTGTGGGGGCAGCAGCGGCAGGAAGAAAGGTAAAAGGCAAGAAAAACAGAGGCAAACAGAGAAATGGGCCAAAAAGACAAAAACAGAAAAAGCAGAATAAACAGAAAAAGGTTGACAACCACAGAGCAGACCAGCAGAAGAGCAGGCTCTTCCACTAAACCACCAGGGATGAGGGCCTGGAACACCAACATGGGTCACCAGAAGGTGCTGGGGGCAGTGCCTTAAATAGGTTATTGCGTGAGGGGAAAGCTGTTATCCTGACCAGGAGGGCAGAGGTCTTGCCTGACATAGCTACCTGCTCCTAACTGGAAATTACAGCTTATTAAATGTAATAAGGAATCCTCAATGTTAACCTACGGGAGGGGTGGGCCTCACAGGAGTGATAAACAAATTAAGGAGTTTTTCACTAACAAGACATGTAAATCTTAAAAGTACATGTCCAACCGTTTAATTACATGGCACCCTTACAGGTAACATATATTAAATAAAATAGAAGTTTAAGGCTTGGCAGAGGGGTTTAACTGCAAAGTTGACATGGCAGTTTAACACTGAATTCAGGATGGAATGGTAATTCTGGGACATCTCTTGAAAGGCTACTTAGGTAAATGGCTCAACAAATGCTGCAGGCCTACTGGTATCATTTAATTTAAACCACCTTATAATGTACTTACTAGTAAATTAAATATGGTAATTTGGTATACGCCAATGTAACCATGTTTAAGGGGAGTGAGCGCAAACACTTTAGCACTGGTTAGCAGTGGTGAAGTGCACAGAGCCCTAAGGCCAACAGAAATAAGTTCCAGAAAATGGATGAGGAGAGGCAAAAAAATTTGGGGGAAGACCACCCTAAGGCTGACAGGTCTAACACATATGAGATACATTTCATAAACGTAATCTAAATGGAAATCATTTATACGTTCACAAGTAATGCTAAAAATCTATCATGACTGTGCCCCTCATAGACTAACATTGGACATCTAACAACTAAATAATTTATTTATTTTTAGACCTATGGAATATATGAAATGCTGAGTCATTGGTAAACTTACATTACTAGAATTCCTCACTGTGCACACATACCTCTGAAGAAAGTGTATTAAACTTGTGTGCTATGAGACTCATATGGCCCTTGCACAACATCTGATACAGCGGATGTACGGCATTACGACGCATACTTTTACAACGCGTGCCGTTACAACGCGTTTTTTTCAACGCAAGTCGTTTCCACGACTTGCGTTGGAGGGGGTGCGGACGTAGGAATTTTTTAATTTACTATTCCAACACCAGCCTACGTACAGTAGGGAAGGTATTGGATAGTAAATACAAAAATTCCTTGTCCTGAAGCGCCCTCCAGAGCAAGTCGTGGTAACGACTTGCGTTGAAAAGACCGCGTTGTAATGGCACGGCGGTGTAACAGCCGTGTCGTAAAGGCTGTTCACCGATACAGCTGTCTTTGCCCCTAAATGCATAGTCTACCATCATTCTTATTCTCAACAATTCATACTTTTAGATCTCAAATGTAAAAAAACAGAACTGCATAAAGAAAGAAGAGAATGCATGAAGCAACACGCTTTTCCTTAATAAGAACCACACAATAGCATGGTGTTAAAGGCAGCTAAGAGTACGATGTTGCCTACAGGTAGATCAAGTGTCAGTATTATACACATTTATTTATAACACAAATGAAAATTCCTTATATGGGGCACTCTCTGTAAGAATCCTAACAGCTCTGAATTTTGAAGGTTTCTGAATTCTTGTCTTTTATGATTTGTGGATCATCTGACACTTCCATATATAGATTTAATCTGATTAGAGAAATTGCTGACCCAGGGCTCCTCACTGTGTTCCTGAGTTAATTGCTGCTGGTTCTTCCATAATTTTCTAATTGAGGTACAAGTGGAACACAAAAGGCAAATAATGAGAGGCTCACCAGGAGACGTTCAAACGCACAGTACAACTTTCTGCTTTTGTGAGGCAGGGTCTGAAAGAAAGCATAAAACACAGACATTTTAATGCTGTAGAAGTCACTGTGTGAAGAGCTATAGTAGATTGCATATTAGATATTTTGTGAATCAAGTTTGTCTACTGGAAGCGAAAGGGATAAACAGAGTCGAGCAGTACCTGCCATAAATGATAACATACTAATGCAACACTCAGAATTAAGCATAGCAAGCTCTGCAAATTCAGAATTGCTGGTGTCCAAATTGCGAATTCAATCTAAACAACTAAACACAAATATATAGGAGCTTTCATTCAGTCTTCTTAATACATTGGTCAGTATTAGAGGCATTCATGTTCTGCATCCACTACCACAGCTTGCCCCATAGGCCAATAGATCAGTCCTCTTGAACCATTGGGTCGCTCCAATGTGGGACATTGCAATGCACTCAGGTGCCACAAAAGTAGCCCTAGCCCCCTCCAGTCCCAGAGACTAGTGGGCTAATGTATCCCTTTTACAATGTTTTTCATTTCTCAGTTTTCCCTTTCTTTTGAAGGTCTTGTCTGTTACAGCATATGCGCTAGTACATGTGCCCTCACTTGTGAGAGATATTGTTTACTAGAAGGGGCTTGAAGCCCACCTATTAATTACAATTGTGTTGCTTACTTGTCACTCTTATTTGCTGTCTCCTAATTGGGCAGCACATGACAGCTTCTCTACCCTTTCCTTCATCTGGAGCATGGACTAAGTACAGATTGCTTCATCTTGATTAGTGTCCTTCTTTGCTGGCGCTGTGATTGAGGTACTAGTTTTCTTTCTTCTTCCATGTTGCTTCTCCTTTCCTACCCCCACACTCCACTACCCTGTTGTCTGTGTTACCCACCCCACCAGCGCTTGTTGTGTCATAGCGTTTATTTTTTTAGATTCCTGTTACCTCCTAACTTCCTCCCCAATGTTTGTGGTTCTCCTTTCCTAGTTGTCTGGGTTGCCAATACACATAGGAAAAAAGCTCTGTGATGTGGCCAGTGCTGGCTGCGTCATAGCACTTTTTTTATGAGAATTGAGCCCTTCATCTATGTCTTTGACTTTTCCAAAGAAACATCTGGCAGCTCATACTGTGTAACGTTAGCAGGTGGAGAATGGGTTTCATCTGGTAGAATATAATTACAGAATGCACAACATTGGCAGGTATTTATAGCACTGCAAAATACATGTTTAAGAAAAGAAAGAAGACAGTGTATAATTTCTACATGCTTTCCCAAAAGAGGTTAGAGCTCCGAATGAGGGGTGCTGGGGAACATTTATACTTTTACTTGACTATTGCCTATTGTAGTTGAAGCGGTCTGGAAATAATTACAGGATTCGGTTTTTGCGTAGCTAGTCAGCGGCTTTCAGCTCCAGTGTCAAGAGGAGGGGACTGTATATGCCATTCTTACAAACATATCACATATTTCTTGATATCTTTTTAGGTCTCTGCTCTTGACAGTGCATGTGCTATCTTCAAGAGACATGTTGTATATACGTTGTGGGCTTCAGCCTGTCCATAGGCTTCCCATTTGCTGGCTCCATTTTTGCTCTCATATTCTTTCTTCCCTACTATCCATCCACTGCTCCCAAGTTAGGAATTGTTTTAGGGACTACTTTTCTTTCTTTGACAGCACTTAACACAAGCACTCGTGTTTTCACTCACTCTGATCTTTCCTAGGTAAACAGCCCTGTAAATCTTGTTCTTATTATGTCACATTTGATCTGATATCAAAAACAAACGCCACGCGCTGTTTTATGAGCGCACCTCTTTATTTTGTGTTCTGTGACTTCAAAGAGAGAATGTCCCAAGGTTGCTTGCCTGTCCCCCAACCCCCTCCAACTTTGCTGCTTGAGCCTTACCGCCACCCCCCCATCATCGCTGCTTGCCCCCCCTGTCAGGGCTGTATGAATGCCTGAGTGCCGCTCTTCTTTATTTAGCGGCTTCTCAGGTACTGCGTTTCTAACTCGAAGGCTGCTCTGGGTGCTATGATTGTTATTGATCGGCTGTTCCAGGCAATACATCCTTTACTTCAGCGCTGCCTGGGTGCTGTGTTTCTTAAATGCAGGCTTTTACAGACACATTCTGTTATTAGCGACTTCCCGGTTGCTGCGCTTCTTCTGTTTTCCGATGCATGGTGCACTGCATTAATTGCATCTCCAACCTCATTCGACTTTTTTCAGATGGATGTGCTTGTTTCCAATATACCTGCCACTAACACCAAATGCATACAGTATGTTTCATTGACCTGGGCACATTCACTGCCTGCACAAGTTTAAAAACCTTTGTGTCTAGAACAAATGGCTTAGGAAACGTGCAGCTGGTAATAATTTCCTACTTCCCAGATTTCTTACCTATGAATATGCTTGAATGTTGGAGTAACACTCTCCTTACCCCTCCGGTTATGAAATATAGCCAAGTGTTTTAAGCTGTGTGTGACTTTGTCTACACTAGTGCCCGTTTTGATGCCAGGCAAAGTGAGATCAAATGTGATCTCCATGATATCTGCCTTAAACATCTGTTTAAATATCTTTTCAAACAGAGAGTAACAACACAAACAAGCATTCTAAAGTGAGTAAGTTTTGTTAGTCATAAAAAGCAGAGGTAGCCTCCCAAAGTATTTGCAGTCTACTTATTCAGGGCTTTTTGTGAGTGTGATCCACTTTTGTGTGATATTTTCAGTTCCTGAATATGTGTGATATTTTGTTTAGTTTGTTTCCCCCATAGTTGATGCTTTCACTGTAGTGTAGTTCCTATATCCCTGATAGGCTCTGCGATTTGGAATAATATACACTATAGATTTGACATAGGACTGAGGTCAGTATGTCCCTACCAGGCTAGCATCTACTGTCACTTCTGTGTGTAGTTTTGGCTTGAAGCATGCCATGACAGCTGTCTTTTTCTACTGTTGTCTTGACCCTTTCCTTGCACATGATTGACCATTTGAAGTCCACGTTTTGTTTTGTCAGATTGCGCAAGAGTGCACTAATGGTGGGGTAGTTTCGGATGCACATGACACAGTAGCTTGTTGTGCGCAGGAAAGATCATAGCATGCTCATGTTTTGCGGCAGGCTGGTGGTGGTGAGGGCCTTGACTTTATCGAGGTCTGGCCTCATGCTTTTCTACGAGAATATGACTCCCAAAGAATTTCAATTTGGTTTATGGACGGCATTCCAAAAAGTGAGTGATGCACTCACCAAGAAATTCGACCCGACACCCAACAAGGCTACGATAGATACAGTTATAACACGGCATGACAAAAACCTGGAGAAACAATGCCTGAATTTGCTGAGCATCTAGAAGCACTCCTCAAGCACTGCAGAATCAGTGAAATAAATAACGATGAGCCCATGCGAGCGGCTCTTGATAATCAACGGGTTGCAATCTCACACAAGATGAATGCTCGGAGTAACATACACTCTAAACAAGATGCTATCTGCTGCAAGAGCTGAAGAGCGAGCTGCCATAATGAAAGCAGGAACCAACCAGGAAGAGATGGTACTCACCATGAACAGCAGCAAAAAGAGAAGCACAGGTATGCATCTTACGGACTAATGCAAGCATGCTACAGATGTGGGCTGAGGTAGCTACACAACAGAAGTGTCCAGCTCTAGGCCAGAAATGCAGAGGATGCGGGAAATCACCTCAAATCGGTCTGTTGAGCATAGGGCAAGTGGGGGAAGTCTGACCATTACATAACGAAAAAGAAATCAGTAGACACATGCAGAAACCAACTCAGGCCAAAAGACAAGGTGAGGACCACGTGCGGAACATTGCGTTCAAGTCCAGACAATGACCCTCCACTTCACCATCCAGCAAGTTAGTAGTGTCAGCACTCAGTGACAGTGATGACAACAGATACTTCTTAATGTTGTCCATAAAAGAACCAGAGACTCACCTGGCGATCTTAAACCTGAAGATGGGAGACCAGGCAGTAGAATTTGTGGTGGACAGCATTGCAGCATTACATGTAATAGGAAGAAAAGAATTAGGCCACCTGTCAATCAAATTGCAATGAACCAAGACCCCATGGAAAATTTAGACCTGGGAAGGAAGGATCCCCTAAAATGTACAGAAAAATGAAAGACGATCCTCAAAACATTGGGGTGTGAAACAACTGCCACAGTTTATGTACTCGAAATCCAAACACCAGCGCCCAACGTTCTGTGCCTAGAATTGACAGCAAGCTTGGGAGTAGCAAACATACACCCTGTGGGAAAGGAGATGAGGCAAATTAATACAAGCAAATGTCCCATAGTTCATCTAAGAGGTAAACACCACTCTATATCATTTATCATCAACAGGGGAGAGTTCTTCAATGTGATGCCATTTGACAGATCCAGAGAACTCACATCGACCCTGAACCTAAAACAATAAGATGTCCAAGTGCACATCTGGGCCGCATGTAAACCACTGCACAGCCAAAGGTCATTCAAAGCAACTGTGAGATACAAAATACCAACCACTGAAACAACCATGCATGTGCTGCAAGGGAAAGCATCAGACGTGTGCCTCATCAGCTTTTGAACAGCAGCAGCAAAAATGGGACTGATCTCAATCAACTACCACATAGAGGCTGAGCGAGGGATAACCCCAAAATTCCCCATGCTATTTAGCGGACTAGGGAAGCTGAGGAAGCCTGTGTCCGGCTGCACATCAATGAGGTATCTGCCCAATTGCAAAAAGGCACAGACTGGTTGCATTCAATCTCAAGGAACAGTGAAGAAAGAAATCTGAAACCTGTTGAAACTAGACAACATTGAATCCTCCAAAGGCCCCAGCCCAAATGTCCCGTCAATTGTAGTGGTTTCAAAGAAAGACAAAACAAGCAGGAGGTATCGTGTTTCTGAACCATGCTAGCTGAAAAGGTACACCTATTTAAATTATAGTTTACATTGTGACATCTGCTTTTTATACCACGCCAACCTTGAACTTAGACATTTACAAAAACATGTTTTTAATCCCACTGAGACATTTGTTTTTTGTGACACACTAACATTAATTCAATACATTAAAAAAACATTTGCTTCCCTTTGGTTCCTATTTTTGGGTTCAAGTAGTTGCCTTCTTTCTGTTGCTCACATAAAACGTGGTGCAGTATTCATTATTTTATGTAAATACCCTTTTTATACTTTCTATAAATACACACTTTTTTAATCTTCTATTTTCCTGAAGGGACCACTTGCATCATTATTAAACAAACGCATGAATGTTTTATGAATGCTCCACAAACTATTAGCTATGTTGTGGACCAGCTCTGCTCCGCCATAGCCAAGTGGTCCTGCTCAAGTCTGAAGTCGATGTACTCCGAGAATAGGAAAATACTCATATTAATGAACATTTTCTCTATGCCCAGGCTCATCGACTGTCAAGAAAGCAAGAAGGATTATAGTCATATTGTGACAGTAGTTACTGCAATTGAGCATTTAAAAGTCCCATCTTCTGATGGTTCTGTTCCATTGAAGCAAATAAATAGTAGCTGTAAAGGTACCTTACTCCCGCATCAGTTTTGGCTATACATCACGGAAGTGTTACACAGTTCCCAACTGAGTCCAAAATCTGCATGTAGGTGTGCATCTCTTCCCTCTGTCAGAGAAAAGCTGTTCAGCTTGCTGGCAGAGAGGGCATTTAAAAAGGTAGTTTTTAGATCTGACATTAGCCAAGAACATTTGATTTTACTTAGGGGGGGGGGGGCTGTCGACCATCAGGGAGGTTTTTGGGCCATTGGAGCAGCCCAGGAATAATTGGGCTCTCTTTGTGCTCCCTTTGGCCTGACGGGCAGGGGGTTAAACCTGGCCACTTTGGGCTCTGTGTCACCATTTTGGGAAGGTGACACTGCAGCTGTTTCAGTTTAGAGACAGTTTCAGTGATTTACCTCCGACCCAACCGGTAAGCAAGAGGTGCAGGGGCAGATGTTTGAGTAGGGGTGCCGATATTGTTGAGTGCAGGTGCACCGGGGGCAGTTAAAAAGAATGTATTTGGTTGTCACTGGAAGCAAGTGCAAGGCGTCTGGTACCTAGTAATGTACAGGTTTACAGTGTACTTTAGTGTTGACAACAAGTTACTACCGGAGCAGTTACTAAGGTTAAGATAGGAGATACTTAGTTAGGTAGATCTTTAGGGAACTAGAGAAGAGGTTACAGGGTTTAAAGGTTCAACAGTTAATGACTGAGTAGGGGTTGTTAACTAGTTGCAAAGAAAGGCAAAGGGTGGGGAAACCATAGGGGTGGGGGAGGGAAACATCCTTTACCACGAAAGTTTTACAACGCGGTACCATTACCACGCAGGTTTTACAACGCAAGTCGTTACAACGACTTGCGCTGGAGGGCGCTGTAGGATAGGGAATAGTTTAATTTAATATCCAACTCCTTCCCTACTATCCACGGGGACTGGAGTTGGAATAGTAAATTAAACTATTCACTATCCAGCGCCCCCCAACGCAAGTCGTTGTAACGACTTGCGTTGTAAAACCTGCGTGGTAACGGTACGCGTTGTAAAAGCACGCGTTGTATCATCATACATACGGAGGGGGAGGAGGATAAGTAGATGAAGCAATGTATAGTGAAGTTTAGTTTTGTAAGGCAAGGCCAATGGTATGTTTCTGTAAGGTGCACCTATCTTCAATAAAGCGGCCTTTTCCACAAACTTGAGAGTATCGTTGTGTCTATTCTGTTCCTTTGTGACCCAAAGGGCTATTCTGCTTCGCAAATGCTAAAGGAAAGTTAAAAAGAACAGTCACTGCAGATGTGCAGTCCAGACCTAAGCTTGTCTGTACCCTTATCTTTCAAAAATGAATGTACACCTCTAAAAGGAACTATGCATTTCATATGCTAGTATGGCATAATACAAAGGTAATTTTGTACTCTGCCTTTGTATGGTGGCGGCTCTGAAGAAGAGCATGGTGACA
Source organism: Lissotriton helveticus (assembly GCF_964261635.1). NCBI lineage: Eukaryota > Metazoa > Chordata > Amphibia > Caudata > Salamandridae > Lissotriton > Lissotriton helveticus. The sequence continues at coordinate 1,630,846,317 of NC_136057.1, read as the reverse complement.
CTTCTGCAAATTGTTTAATATTTGACCTTTTGCAGAACAAGATGTCCTCGATGCATACACAGGTGTCGATCTGCTAACAGAAGAGCAGATCCAAGCTCTCAATTGTGTCTTTTTCAAGAGCGACTGGTCTCTTAATTTATCTTATCGTTCCAGCACAGGAAATCATTTTGTAATGAGAATACAACAAATGTTCACAATAAACTCCGCACGTGAAGGACGAAAGATGCCATTTTTAAAGTCATCCTGTCGTCACCTGGTTAAACTATTGATCAATTGTATACACGTGTTTACAAGTGCCAGCCATATGATGATATCTGATGTTGTAAGATACACAGACATGACGAAGCACAGGCCTATATTGCCCTTCAGTTTTTGTCTTATCTTCATGAAGCAGGTTATAACACCTCAATGGTTCAATCGAGACAGAATTGCTCGCTTTCTATGATGCCAAAATGAATCACATGAAAAACAATTTGGCCCAGAGATTTTCCCACCTCTGTGCCTTGACAACCTTTTGTTAAGAGTGTTTGTCCAATCCGGCCATTCACAATGATGGAAAATACATTCTGGCTTAGTAGCCGACATGTTCTATTGACTCTGTCTAGATTACTTTCTTCTGGGAAGCCTTCCACTCGCCATTCCTGGGAAAAGTATTTCACTTCAGAATGATTCTGCTGTAAAACCTGAATTGGATATATAACAACTGACTAACCACTATATTGTCTTTTTTTAAGGAATGGTTTGAAAATAGTATCGCTTCCTGTGTAAATGGTATGCAATTTGGTGTCTTTAATATGGCGCACTGGGTTCCATTCTCGGCTCGGCACTGAGACCACTATTTCCTGTGTGAATCATATTCAGGAGTTACTGCCAGTTCTTGATATGTAAGATTTATTGATTCCTTTTGTTAAGACTGATCATTTGGTAATGGGGCATTGTTTAAAGATTTGTCAGGATTTGTAGACCAGACAAGTGTGGGGGGACATACATAGTGTTTTATTTGTTCTAGACCTATCTATGTATGCAATATAAATGCAACAGGTCTATGTAGGAAATGCATGTTTGAAAGTGGTACCAAATGTGAGAAGTGTTGTGTGGAACAAATGTGGTGTGTAAATATTTCGTGTTTATAAAGATGTGAATATCGTATAATGATGTTTTGATAAAAAATTGAGAATTAAAAATAAGTGATTTACTCTGGATTAAAAAAGTTGTCCAAAGACTTACTGATATTTTGGAGTAAGTTTTGGGTCACGCTAAGGTCCCTTCTTCTAAATTGTAGGCAATACTGGTGCTTGTTTTTGTTTTTTTGTTTATAGTGAGGCTTGTCCTTATTGCCCGTGAGCCCAGACCCAGTTTTGGTTACGACAGTTCTATGGAAGCATATACTAGAACAAATCTGTCACCCATGCGTGGGGCTGCGTCTTGTCTTGCCTCAAGTGTGGTATATCAGTATTGGTAGTTAGTCACCTTGACTACTGCAGCGTGGGCACCCGTTGCCAATTGCTCCACTATGACCTCAACGATCAAACATCCCCAAAACATGCTGTGGTAGGACTGCCCTCTCTAATGTGTTGACACTGAGTTTCATAAGAGAAATACTGGAACACATTCTACAGAGCACACATCAGCAACCAGAACTGTGCCTAAAGTATTGATGGACCACAAAACATACCTCCCAGGTCTGTGTAAGTCGACTCACTGCAGTGTTACTTAGACCAAACATGACAGCAAAGAAGGAATTAAGGTTCTTCTGCTCCTTCAGGCTGCAAAAAACAGAGTTACGATTAGCGTTTTAACAGAAAAAACAACCAGGCCATTTCAATGTATTCTTTTAAAAGTTTAGGCCTAGAGATCAAAATCAGATTAAAACAAACAAAGTTTCATTCAGATAATAATATAAGGCATTCACCATTGCCAAAAGAACTGTGTCCATAGACAGTGTTAACCCAAAGCAACAACACTGCACAGATCATTACTGGATTAGCCTTGACTCGGTTAACAGAGAACTTCTTTCAAGTTACCAACTTTGTGTGGCATAAATTGTTTTAGGACACGTTTTAAGATCTTAGGATTGAGGGGTGAACATGATATAAATTTCAATTCAAATGGATTTAATAACGAGTATTTACTCAGAGTTCCTTCTTTGACTAGGCTTAATCTATGTCAGTATGCCCACTAAGATTTAATGCAATTTTTGAGTTCGATTGAAAAAGTTGACCTGCTCATGCCCAGGCAAAGATATACTCCTCTAGTGACAGCAAGTGCCTTGCCAAGAGCTGCTTTTATAGTAGTCAAAGCAATACAAAAGGGGATGATGTATCGCTTTATAGTAGTCAAGGCAGGCCTGCAGTGATACTTTATTAATCCAAAAACGGTAACACTTTGTATGGAACGGTAAATATTTGTGTCACTTGCTGGTTTGCTATGAATGGTATTTTGATATGATGATGCTTAAATACTTTGCCAAAATAGAGGGGGGTTTCAGTTATTCTGAATAAAGTTTTTTAGTGATGCTAGTCAAAAAACGTTTCATTTAGGATTTATTTCTGCCTCAGAGTTCAGCTTTGTAAAAAGCATCACCCTAACTATTGATTTTACTTTGCGTGGGCAATGCTATAGTTTCCAATAAGCTCTACTGATAATGAAACAAGTTTTAAGAGCTGTGTTAGACCTGACATCCTTGGCGTGGTATTCCCCCAGATTTTTGCCTTCACACCCATGATTGCTGAACTAGTTTTTGCTGGTATTAGGATTCTGTGCACTTTATCCCTGCTAATCAGTGGTAAAGTGCTTGCACTCTCACCTTTAAGCATGCTGAAATTGACCTACACCTAACTGGCACATCTAATTCACTTACACATCCCTAGTAAATAGTACTACACACATTTTGGTCCTGTAAATAAAATGCTACTAGTGGGCAGCAGCACCCATTGTGCCATCCTCTAAAGTAGGACTGCAAAACATGTTTCAGGCTTGCCACTGTCTATAGTGCAATTTTAAACCACCATTTCGACTAGGCAAAATAAAGCTTTTGCCCATCCTAAACCTTCCTTTTTAACACTTACTAGTCACTCATAAGATAAACCCTAAAGACTCTTTTTTTATTTTTTATTTAATTTTTATTATTTTTAGTCACTAGTAGGTAGAGAAGAACAAAAACCATACATAGCATAAAAGTCACAAAACATACAAACATAGCATACTTGGAAAAACAGAAATTATACAGCCAAAATGAAAATATTTGTCCGAGCCTTTTCGAAAAGAGTAATTAATATATACAAACATTCAAAATCAATCACAATTAAAGAATTAGTCCCACTGAAGACTAGACCAAACCCTCCCAAATTTCACCCTTGAACGTAAACCCTGAGCTTTAGCTAATGCCAATTCCATTTCATAGACCCCCCTCAATAGTAACCAAAAATCAGTGATTTTCGGACTTTGGACATCGATCCAGACCCTAGCGATGCACAGCCGAGCACAAACGGCAATAACTGAAACTACAGATGTAGATAGATAGCCCAAATCCACTACTGTCCCGAATAGAATTACTTTCTCAGTTAGTTGAATGTCCTTGCCAGCTAACCTGCTCAGCACACAGGCAACCTTATACCAAAACATGGTTAACCGAGGACACGTGACGAGCATATGTCGGAGAGACGCGGCATATTCATTACACTTAGGGCAGTATAACTTTGAAGAATCCTGAGAAATAGCCAATTTCGAGATAACCATAGGGGTGTAATACAGCATAAACATGGTACAAAGGTGTTGCAACTTTTAAATTAATAGAGGTGACCGCAGAATTGATTAGAACCATTGAGTCAACAACCTCTTCAGTAGTGATTTCAATTGCAAACATACGGTTTAGTTTAGCTGTAATCTGTATTCCGTCATCTTCTAATGCAGATATGAAACACTGATAGGCTTTCCCAATCAGGCCCCGCCCTGACGTCTTAAAAATAACCTGTAATACCTCAGATGTATGAGGGAGGGCTGACAGGCCCTTTCCTTGAATAAAGAAATCCCTAACTTGGAGGTATTAAAAACATTAATTATGGGATAGCCCAAACTCATCTTTTAATGAGGAAAATGACCTTTAGCCAAATTCATCATACAACTGCCCTAGCGGTGTTATGCCCGCCTTGCTCATATGTCAATGTATATATCTAAGAGCTCTCCTCGCTCTGCGATAGCCCCAAATAAAACTTCCAATAACACTGTCAAGCCGCTTAAAGAAAGACATTGGGACTCTTAAAGGAATAGCACGAAACAAGTAAAGAAATTTAGGTAAAACATTCATTTTTACTATGCACCTTCCAATAATAGTCAAAGGTAGCCTATGCCACCTACGCAAATCAGCAGCAATTTTTTTAAGCAATGGTTCGTAGTTCAAGGCCATGAAGTCCTCAGTGCGGCAACTGAGACACACCCCAAGGTATGTAGAAGTAGTAGTAATACCTAACTGAGGAGAAGCTAATAGTGGTACGTAATGTAAGATTGACTGCGCCTTGTTTAGATTTAGTTTATTACCAGAAAAGGACCTGAAATGTTGAGCCTTTTGAGTTAACACTGCTATAGCTTCCTCTGGCCCTGTAGTGAATACAGCAATGTCGTCTGCATAAGCAGTAACTTTTAAAATCATGCCATTGAAGGACACTAGCGAGATAGAGACATTCTGAAGCAGATGCCTAATAAACAGTTCAATGCAGAGAGCAAATAATAAAGGGGAAAGCGGACACCCCAGCTGCATACCCCGCTGAATAATAACTAGATGTGAGACCATTGAGTTTGATAACAGCGGTTGGATTATGATAAAGTCTCTGTACCGCCGAGACAAACCTCCGACCGAGGCCCAAAGAAAGCATAGTACACCATAAAAACCCCCAAGCTACTCTGTAGAAGGCCTTCTCGGCGTCCAGCATCAGCATCCCAATCCGCTGATCCAGGTGACTAGCCACATCAAATGCTGCAAAAGCTGTATTTATGTGCGCTACCATGTCCCTCCCTGGAACAAAACCATGCTGTTCCTCTGATACCCCTAAATGAATTAATGGGGCTAGGCGGGAAGCAAGAAGCTTAGAGAAGATTTTCGCGTCCGTATTGATCAGGGATATCGGTCTATATGAGCCTATATCCTCCACAGGTTTGCCCTTTTTAGGGAAAACAGCAATATTAGTTCTGTTCCACGATGGGGGCGCATCCCCTCCCTACATTATTCCATTAATCAGTTCAAGAAGTACTGGAGTCAATACATCCCTGGATATTTTATAAAACTCAAGTGGAATGGTGTCCTCACCCACCGCTTTGCCACTGGGCAAAGCCCCGATTGCTACATTCAATTCCTAAAATTCAGCATTACTTTCTAGCCCCACGGTTTGAGACACATCCAGAGCAGGCAGTGTGCTCTCCTATAAATAATCCATAGCCATTTGTTGATTAAAACTTCCTGATTCCTTATATAGATTGGCATAAAAGATCCTAAGATCCTAAATTGCTCTACTATGTCTTGAGGTTTCATATAGGTTACACCATCCATGCCATTGATTTTCTTGATATGAGACTTAGCCCTCTGGTCAGCAAGTTGGTAAGCCAATACCCGTCCCACCCTCTCTCCATACCCATACTGTTTCGATCTGGATTTAAGAAAATTATTAGCAACTTTGTCATTCAGCCTTCTACTAAGCTTCGCTCTTACATCAATAATTTGAGCATATATAAGCTGTTCACCAGTATCCTTCAAAGCTATTGCATGAGCGTGTTGCTGTTCTAGCTCGATATATAGCCTATGTTCATTTCTGAGCTGGCTACTATTAAGTCGATTCTGCTTAACTATATACTGAAGAGTAGCCCCTCTCACACATGCTTTTAAACAGTCTCATACCATTGCAAGAGATGCAGTTTGGAGATTATTTACTATGTATTCATTCAGGACCTCTTGCATATAAAGTACAAAATCAGGATTACTTAGAAGATGCCTAGGAAACGAGAATTCCCTAGCTTGCTCTTCCCTAGACGACCCAAGGTGTACAGTAAGCATAATGGGATTGTGGTCCGAAGTTACCTCGGGACATACAACCATAGAGGCATTAGCCAACAACACAAGTTTAGTCAAAATCATGCCGATTCTAGAGTATTGTCTGTGGGGATGAGAGAAAAAAGTAAACCCCGGCGTTGTAGGGAACAATGTCTTCCAACCATTCTAGCTCTGACAGACGAGTTTGTAGAGTCAATTTATTTGTCTAAAATGCAATTGAAATCACCCATTACAATTAGATCACCAGCCCATTCATGCAGTTCAGAATTTAAGTAAGAAATAACCTCAGGGCAATCAACATTAGGACCATAGACCATACATACTGTCACCTTACATCCGAGGATTCAGATCTGAGCAACTGCCCATCTACCCCTGCAGTTGGCACGCGTACGTAAAACCGTAATTTTGGAATATTTATCCTTCAGTAAGGCAACCCCACGTATCGATGCTGTCTGCGACGTGCAGACACTCAAATCGTAGCCAAGCTGGTTAAAATAAATTCTATCTTTATAGGCCATGTGAGTTTCGGCCAGCCCTACTATTTGAGGCTTAAATCCTTTAAGCTCTTCAGCTACCTGTTACCTTTTAATGACCAGATTCAGCCCACAAACATTCTAACTCATAAATTTAACACTTGACATTACACAAATTCTGAGCTGCTGAGTCGTACTCTATCCATAAACAAGCCTATGCTCATTACTATAATTATACCTTTTCTGTGCTATCTTAACTGTGCCATGACTATTTAACCCCTCCTTCTCCCCGATCTCAAGATCGTCAATTTTATACTGCATTGAGGCCAACTGTGACTCCTGTGAAGTAACCATTTTGACCGTGTGAGTATTGAGCTCCTCCACGACTGACACCCATGGTTGCAGGTCAGAGACCTCAGCTGTGAAGTGGGAAACCTTGGCAGTTACCTCGGATAGTGCTTGTTTGATTTTGGTACAATCCACCCTTGCCTGATGAGAGTAAGTTTGTGCTTAAGCTCTCTGAACATTGAGAGCCTGCATAATACCGGAAAGTGATGGCTCATCGCCCTCTCCGTCCCTTCCCTCCAAGTGATTCTGCTCAGAATTAGGCCCTGATCCAGCTTCTTCAGTAGCCAATATTCCATCGAGGGAAGAAAGGGGCCTAAACACTACAGGTGAAGTACTAAATACAGCGGGTGCTAATTCCCTAGGATAGGGAAGCTCCCCACACGAAGATGTTTGACCAGAGTCAGTACCTGCACCAGGAGCCAAGATTTGCACGCTGTCCGAATTGTGTAAGCCAACCAAGGCCATATCAGATTTCTAGTTGACTGAGGGGCTGTGGTGGTAGTAGCTGAGGTAGTAGCCATCGAATCCGGCGAGGCGGAGACTACCAAACCCCCCTGTGTGCCCGCGTTGGATAATCTAGAGACAATTGATCTTACTTCGCCCTTTGATGACACCCATTTCCGTAGCGGGCTCACCCCGGGCCGACCTTAGTAGAGCTTGATGCTCCCTTCAATCGTCCCAGTGCCTCTGAAATCTGAGCCTTCATGCCGATGCCGATGCCATTCCCACGGCCTCTGCCACCCTTTCCAGTCCGACCTGATTTAGGGCCTTTTCCTTTCGGTGTTCTTCCCCACTCAGGAGTATTATCCCTGGGACTAAACGCAGCGTTATTGTTGTTGTTGAAACTAAAATTAACACTGTAGTGACCTGATGAAAGATAGTTGATAGGGGAGTCCGAGCCATTCCCTGGCTCCATAGCTGCGTTCGTCACCCCCTTGCCGCTGCCGGTTTCATCGCCTGTCAAACTGCTACCATTCTCGCCCAGAACAGTCTCCAGCAGGGTGCTATTTGAATGAACAGGAGAGCCTTCATTGTTGAGCCCCTTGGATTGCGAAATACAGTCTGAAATAGGAGGAGGTAAAGCTCCAGGCAAGTCGCCATCGACACCGGATAGAAGGGGTAGAGGTTCATCAGAGACAAAATCCACCAGGCTCACTACTACAGAAGAGGCATCCAATGTAGAACTGATGACAGAGTCCTCCGTGACCCCCAGCCCTCGTTAACTGCAGCATTAGGAACTTCAGCCATCTGGGCGCAGGGGATAGCTGACTCTGATCCACAGGAGCGGAGCAGCGCTGTAGCCTTCCCTGAGCTTAGCAATTTTGGAATAGAATTCCCCACCTGAGGGTCGATTAAACAGCCAGCCATATGGTTGCTTATTGGAAATCTTCTAGGCATTGCACCACCATTGACAGCCGCATCAGTTTCAGAAATGTTCTGACAGTCCACCAGATCCACTATTACTGGGAGACCCCCACCTTCTACCTGGGCCTCAGTCCAATCGGACGAGCAGCTCGTTGAGGAGCCATCACTATAATGTTTACCTTGGACTGGGATGCAGTTCCCATCACCCGCCTGCTGCTGCCTCTGATTTCGACCTCGCCAGTAACACCGCTGCGAGAGTCCACAGAAGAGTGAGAGTCTAACAGGGGGAGCCCTGACCGTGTTTGCTATGCGGCCGCCGTACACCGCAGAGCTGACACAGGTAATCCGGCACATCCGTCGTTTCCGAGGACCGGAGAGGAGGCGAGTGCAGCTGAGTGCCGGCATACACGCCCAAACCCGCAGGTAACCACAGGTAATTTTGCCGCCTTCGTCTTACTTCAATACTCCGCTTATCACTTTTCAAATTTCATTTTTTAGTCGATAATGTGTTCGCGCTGCTGTCCGTCACCGCTTCTTTACTGCCGGGGTGAGAGGAGGAGAGGCATTAAGGCAGGCCGCTGGAGACCTCGGGAAAGAACAGAAATACGCCCTTCGGTAGCGGAATCAATCCGCCATCTTCCCTTCCCTGCAGGGAGCCAGATGAACCCTAAACACTGATAGGGTAGGGTGCATGCTATATAAAAAGTGGGACGTGTCTTTGTTTTACATGTCCTGACAGTCAACAGCTACTAAAGTTGTTTTTCACTGTTGAAATGCTATCAATCCCATAGACTAACACTGAGGTTATATTATTACACCTAATACGCGATAACTTCAGTTTGTTGCCAGATAGTGAAATCCTCTTTCCACTCCAATTAATTTTAATTTTAATTCAAAATCCTCTTGACTGGTAAAGACAGATTTTAAGTCGCTATTCTGAAAATGCCCCTTTTAGAAAGTTACAATTTCTCTGCCTAAACCAAATGTGCCTTGTTGCCACATCATTGTGAATGGCTCTCCTATGGTGTTTTGCACATTCCTGTCAGTCATGGGGACAAACGAGCATTGGGTGAGGGCTAGAGTGTTCACCTCCAGAGCAGGATGCCCTTGATGTCCTGGCGGTGGTACTCAATCCTATTGAGCTTCAATGGATACCTTATCAATCAATCAATCAATCAATCAATGCATTTCTAAAGCGCACTACCTACCCGTGAGGGTCTCAAGGTGCTGGGGGGGGGGCTGCTACTGATCGAAGAGCCAGGTCTTGAGAAGTCTTCTGAAGGTCAGCTGGTTCTGGGTCTGTCGTAGGTTGGTAGGGAGAGTGTTCCATGTCTTGGCGGCGAGGTAGGAGAAGGATCTGCCGTCGGTGGTGGTTTTCCGGATACGAGGAACTGTGGCGAGGGCGAGGTTGGCAGAGCAGAGGCTGCTGGTGGGGGAGTAGAAGCTGAGTCGGTCGTTGAGGTATGCTGGTCCGGCGTTGTGAAGGGCTTTGTGTGCGTGGATGAGGAGTTTGAAGGTGATCCTCTTGTTGACAGGGAGCCAGTGCAGGCCTCTCAGGTAGGGTGTGATGTGGCTGTGTCGGGGGATGTTGAGGATCAGTCGTGCCGAGGCATTCTGGACTCGTTGTAGTCGTCTCAGGAGCTTGGTTGTTGTTCCTGAGTAGAGGGCGTTCCCGTAGTCGAGTCTGCTGGTGATGAGGGCCTGGGTGACGGTTGTTCTTGTGTCAGAGGGGATCCATTTGAAGATCCTGCGGAGCATTCGGAGGGTGTTGAAGCAGGACGCGGAGATGGCGTTGACTTGCTTTGTCATGGAGATGGCCTTATGGCTTGCACACCCTCTGCCTGACTTTTAAGGGCTGCCTGCTCTGCCGCTGGCAAATGCAGATCACACTTAGACCTATTTGACCCTTGTTACCCTAGACAGTTTGGAACCAAACCCAGGAAAGGAGCAAGGTTAGACAACGGAGGCATCCCCCACCTACAGGCTGGCAGTGGGGAAGACAGTGGCAACTTAAGACCCTCTCATTATAACATTGCTCAACCTGTGGAATATTCAGAAGGACTGCCCTGCTCTCTGAAGAAGGAAGACTGGACTTGCTTGCCTTCATCCAGAAATAACTCCAAGGGTCATTTGGTTGACCTCCTATTTGAGCTACAGGCCACAACAAGCTTCCCGAGGCCTCTCTGCAACTGGCTAGGTGACCAGCATCAACTGTACCTACCTGAGCACTGCTGCTGGCCTCTGCTGGAGCGAGTTCTGATCCCCCAAAATGCCCCCCAGGTCCTTGACTTTGGCTTGCGTTAGAACGCACTCCTCCTAAACTCAAGGTGAAAATCCAGAAGTTTTAGGCTCCCAATGACACAGAAGAAGTAGTTTTTGCACCATCCATGACTCCTGACAATGCAAATCTTCGCTGATGAACTGCTCTTCACTCCAACTCCGAGTTCAAGCACCAATGGCAACCTTCCACTTCGACCACCAATGCAATGCTCCAGTAATGATGACTCTTTGCACCAAACATGGACTGCCGAAACACGCGACCGGGTCCTTGTGCCAGCAGTGAACTCCTTGCTGATTCCGCCAACGTGAATCTCCACCTGCAGCTCATCACATGGACTTGAGAAAGTTATAATCTTCACCAGGATGGTGCCTCTATCCAACCCACGCACCATCACAGCCGGCCTGCACCTGGGACTTTACCCCAGTGCAGTGTGATAAGATAACCACGACAGGCACTTTGTGCTTTTGTAAGAGCTCTTTTTACCTAAAAACTTCCAAAGTTCACAAATCCAATTCCAGTAATTGGATTTTTGTCATTTTGATGTAATTTTATTTATTAAAATTAACTCTATGTTTCTAATTTTTGGGGGATTTTGATTGTGTTGTGTTTTAACTTCATTACTGATTGCGTGCTCTATAAATTAGTTAAACATTGCTTCTAAAATATGTCTGATTGTCTTTGTGTCAAGCTACCAGAGGGTAAATCATAGATTTGATTAGTGACTATAGAAGGGAGCTTCATGTAAAGAGACAGCCCTAAAGATTTGAGGAATTTTCTCCAACATTGCATTAGCATGAGAACTTGTGGAAAAAATTAAAATTAAACTAGGCGAGCAGAAACAACCATAAGGTGCTTACTAAAATGAGGTAAACTCAGCTGATGTGGAGATTTTTGTAGGTGGTTTAAGGCAAGCTGAAACTGCTTGATCATCATTCGGAAGAGTCTGCAACCCAGGGTGTGGACAGCCTGCTGGTTTGATCCTCTTAGATATTCTTTTCTATCACAGAATTATCGATTTCTAAATTTAATAACAATCAGTGAGATCAACCTACTGCTATTATGGAACAATGTTCACTTGAGTCAGCTAAAGAGTGTGTCTAGCAGCTACTGTCATTATTCGGTCTGGCCTACAGACAACTTTAGCTTCCTCGCCATCCTTATGTAATAAAACAATTATGAAATAAAAAAAAATTACATGTATACAAAAAGGGGCTTTGCATCAGCCCTATTCATGTTGGGTCTGTTAAGATGTCACTCACATGTTGCTCGCTGCCATCATAGCATCATTTGTGAAACAACAGGTCAGCGATGTTCAGCCACTGGCTCTAATGGAACATTTTTCCTGAGCAGACGTGCACATCTGCCCATCTGCATACAAATGCAGTGCACTTCTTTAGGATATAGTAATTCAAAGTGAATAGTAGCTTTTCTCTGCTACATTACCAATCATATTTTCTTGTGCTGAGCAATAAAACTAAAAGGAGTTTCCATAATTATTTTGAGTACGGCTGCCTCCTAGGAACTACCCATACTGGTCTAATAAACCAAGATGCAGGTTTAATTTTTCTTAATGTTATAAATGTAATGTGGATGCAATAAAAAACATCAATGTATCCACTTGTCAAGGGAAGGCCTATTGGCATTGCCAATGCTTGTTTTTATTGCTTGCACTTTTACCGGTTAACACAGAATGCCTATTTCTAATGCTTTGCTATGGTGCATGTGCCTGTTTACTTCATAACGTTTTAATTCTTGTATGCAACAATTTTGGGATGTATTCTTAGTAAGTTTTTGTCCACATACAGAACTTAGGGCCCGAGGTAGGTGGCTCCTTACCGGTCGGTAAACCTGAAATTCGGTAAATTTCAGGCTTACCAACCGGTATTGAGCCATTTGCCATGTAGGTGTTGATTACCGAATCGGTATTTACCGAATCATAATTTACCGATTTGGTATTTACCGAATCGGTAAATGGCATGTAGGAAGCACATTTGTTACTGCTCATGTGCTTTAAGGATTCGTTATTTACCATCAGCTATAAGTTGGTGGTAAATAACGAATACCTTTGAAAATGCAAATCTGTGCATTTTCAACTGTGCTATGTGGCAGACATACATGCCCTTAGGGCATGTATGCGTGCCACATGTGCACACAAGCACGATTCAGGGGTGCAACAGGGTGTCAAAGTGACACCCTGGCACCCTTGAATGTGTTCCCGATTTTACCAAATCGGTATTTACCGATTCGGTAATTGCCATTCATTCCTATGGGCCTCAAGGAATGAATGGCAATTACCAAATCGGTAAATACCGATTCGGTAAATACCGAATCTTACCGATTCGGTAATACTTACCGAATATTTAGCTACATAGCATTTACCGATTCTATAATACCGAATCGGTACAATTCGGTATTCTAGAATCGGTAAATGTATTTTACCTACATCTGGCCCTTAGTGCCTTATTTAGATTTTGGCAGACAGGGGTCGCAGTCACAAAAGTGACAGAGTACCCTGTCCTGCAAACTCACAGGCTGTCCATGCCATTTAGATCTGGGCAAACCATCAGCTTTCCACTGGCGGTGCCCCGGTTGGCTCTTTAGAAAGAAAGATAACCCTGACAGGCTGACAGAGTTCTGGCCGTCAGGGTAAAGACATTGCCTGGTATGTCCTACTAAGGGCTGGCTGTCTGATTTCCTTTTTATCACCCAGTCACTGCCAGGGAAAATCTGGGGTTCCTGAACTGAAAATAAGACTAATAACCCCCCTCACACAGGGAAAACACACCCGGGTATGGGATCATTAGTTATTTATTTTTCACAAACAAGCTCTCACTTTGGCAGTTTGTTTTTGAAAAACAAAAAGTTTGGTGGATAACTTTTAAAACTGGTAGCAGCCATCCACCAAACATTTGGTACTATCGGAGATGCCTCCAGGACTTCAGTGGTGATCCTCTGTTCATTAGGATTGCGGTCTTAATGTCCTCCGTGACCCTGACGGGCAGAGTACATGTTAATGAACCATAAATCAGGCCCACAGTTAGGCCCTTTTCAGTTCATTTCATTCTTTAATTTTATTGTTGCTTGGTTAGCTATTTCACAGATACCAAATGTGTTTTTTTCAAGGGAGGCCGTTCTGCTTGTGGCAAGCTACCAAGGTTGAGCCAGGAATTCATCACAGTAACCAGTTTACCTTTGTGGGTCAGAATGTTTAGGCCTTGTAGAGTCAGGTTCACCGCACGTCAAGACTGTGCACACATAGTATAACCCTGATTGTGGCAAAATTACAGCATAAAGCAGTGAGTACTGTGATATCCAAACTTTGGTTCTTTTTAGCTACAAACTCTCGATGCCTCTTATCTGGGGAAAACCTGTGCTTGTGAACCATCAACTCTATGAGCTATATCTGCAACAATCTGGCTTGAGTGCAGAATAAAGGTCCAGCAATCCCACAGCAGACATTCAGTCTCTTCATTACGAAGAACAACTAGGAGGTGAGCACAATCAAACTAAACACTTAGCCTACACCCTGATGAACAGGGACACAAATCCACAACTAGTTTTGTTTTTCATTGGCCTTAAGGACTAGTGCAGACTGGGTCATGAAACAGTGAGCTATGGGATCATCATATGGGAAATTGCATAATATTTGCAAGCACGCATCGAAGGGTGCAGCATATGACACACATGCATGCAAGGTACTGGTATGTACATCTCTAATGTATCAATGGTAGACAGAGAACACTGCACCACCTCCAAATGGCAGAGTACACAAAATCATATAAAAGACTACGGCAGTTTACACACAATTGTTCCATGGCACTGCATGGATTATTAATTATTATTATTATTATTATTATTATTATTATTATTAATAGGGACTTATAAAGCGCGACTTAACCCGTAGGCATCAAGGCGCTAGGGGATGGTAAAAGAAAAGCTCAAGAACTCAAGAGTCGCAAGGGGAAAAGCTACAGATAAGCTTCTTGAAATAGCCAGGTTTTAAGGGCTTTTCGGAACAGGGTGTGGGAAGAGATCCCCTTGAGCTCACTAGGGAGCGTGTTTCAGAGTCTGGGTGCGAGAAAACGAAAGCCCCCCCCCCATCTAGCTTTAGATATTCGGGGAACAGCCAGCAGATTTTTACTGGAGGAGCGAAGTGCTCTACCGGGGGTGTAATAGGCCACAAGAGCACGAATGGCTTCAGGCCCAGACTCATTAAGGGCACGATGTGTAAGGCAGAGAGCCTTAAAATTAATCCTCGACTGCATGGGAAGCCAATGCAGGTTCATTCTAATAGCCATGCCAGAGGAGCGTTTAGGGGCCCCCACAACAAACCGGGCAGCCGCATTCTGTACCGTCTGAAGGCGCTGGACCAGACCATTGCTAATGCCCAAGTACAGCGCATTGCAATAGTCTAGCCTAGATCCAATAAGCGCGACTGCAACTTGTTTGCGTGCATCAGGGGAGAGGTAATGAATAATTTTCCTGAGGATCCTCAGAGCATTACAGCAGGTGGACACAGTCCTACTGACTTGCTTGTCAAGCGAGAGAGTGGTGTCCAGGATGACCCCAAGATTGCGAGCAAAGAGGGACGGCTGGGGGCAGGTACCAAGAACAGCAGGCCACCAGTCCATTGACCAAATCTCACTCTTGCCCCCAAAGATGAGGACCTCCGTCTTCTCCCCATTCAACTTAAGGAAGTTCTTGATCATCCATCCGGCGACTGCCTCCATACAGTTTTTAAAGTTATGGGCAGTTATGGTCACAGATTGAGAGATAGAGACCATAATCTGCGTGTCGTCGGCGTAGGAGAGAGCTTCCAACCCAAAAGATCTTATAAGCCTGGCGAGTGGGGCAACATAGACGTTAAAAAGCGTTGGGCTCAAAGAGTAGCCCTGAGGCACCCCACACTTCACAGGCTTAATGGGTGACATAAATTCGCCCAGCTTAACCCTCTGTTTCCGTTGGTCAAGGAAAGATGATAAAAGGCTAAGTGCAGGGCCCTTGACTCACAGCTCACTGAGTCGCTTGACCAAGATGGTAGGGGACAGGGTGTCGAAGGCCGCCGTAAGGTCTAATAACACTAGCAGAGTGGTCTGGCCGGTGTCGACCTTGGACCGAATACTGTCGACAACCACTGTGAGCGCCGACTCAGTGCTATGAATCCTATGGAAGCCATGTTGTGAGGGATCCAAAGCATTGGTGCTGTCAAGGAAAGCACTCAGGTGAGAGTTAAGATAGGTCCCCAAGAGTTTAGCCGGGGCGGGAAGAAGGGAAAGGGGACGAAAGTTCTTTAAAATCCCAGGATCTAGAGTGGATTTTTTTAGTAAGGGCTTGACAATGGCTAGCTTCCAAGACAGTGGATACTCCCCCTCTGAAATGGCCAGATTAATTATATCTGTCAGAGGGGGCAGAATGGTCTGTCTGCAATCTTTAAGAACTTTTAAAGGACAGGGGTCAAACGGTGACCCGGACTTAAGCTTATCCAACAGCATGCTAAGGTGTTCAAGAGTTATAGGGGGAAACTGAAGGAGGGAATGGGAAGGAGCCGGCGGTTGGATTTCCGATATTGAGATTGAGGAAATGGAAGGAGGGGAACTAGAGTTAAGGGTTTCCAGGTCTGTGTAGATATCCAAGATCTTCACATGGAAGAAAGTGGAGATCTGATCGCAAAGATCCTGGGAGGCTGTGATAGGATCAGGTGTCTGAATAAGAGAAAGATTGTCAACTATCTTAAACAAGTCCCTAGGTGACTTAAGAGAGGACGTTAGTTTGGAATAATATGCCTGTTTTTCAGTCAGAACAGAGGCTTTATATCATTTGAGAAGGATTTTGTGTATATTCTTCTCTAGGGGGTCCAAGTTTGCCCTCCAGAGCCTTTCCTGCCTCCTACATCCTTGTCTGAGAGTCCTAAGAGATGCCGAGAACCAGGGGGCCGAAGGCCGTTTCCCAGCAGAATAGCGAAGCTGGGCTGGCGCAAGCGAATCGACAGCCTCCGCTATAGTGTTAGAAAAAAGAAGAGCCGCAGTATGAGCATCCTCAGAAGGCCGGGATTTAAACGTGGATAGAAAGGGGTTAAGGGAGTCGTTGTTAATTACCCTAAAATTCCTCCTCAATACCCACTTGGTGTGATCAGGCTGAATGCCGGCGGGGGGGAAAAAGGAAAAGTCAAGGGGAATGGCAAAATGATCTGACCATGACAAGGGAAGGGGGTGCCAGTCTGAAGGCGGGAATCGTTACTAAATACCCCATCCAAGGTATGCCCAGCCAAATGGGTGGGACTAGTCACCAATTGTGACAGGCCGCACGAAGCTAGAGAGTCCAACAGATGGATCGTATCAGGGGAAAGGCCCTATTGTTGATTTCTGGCGCCAAAAAGCAAAAAGAAGAAGAAGTGGTGAAGATAGAGACCGAAATACTGGATTTGGAATCAGCATTGGAACAGGAGGTGACCCAATCAAAACTGCATGTTTTACAGCTGAAGCAGTTTGAATACAAATCATTAGTGTCGGATGCGGTGAAGGCTCTTAGCCGGGAGCAACAGGGACGTATATATGATGTCGGAGACAAGGCCGGTAAATTGATTGCTTGGTTAGATAGAAAAGATAGAGCAAGTCGTGTGGTGCCAGAGATCGAGACGGAAGAGGGAGTCTTGGTTACTGACCTGCGGGAGATAGTGGTGAGCTTCGCCACCCATCTTCGCACTGTGTACTCCTCTGTGTCTGATAGGCCAGAGGAAGACTCTTGTTTGTTACTTCGGGATATCACCCTTCCAAGTCTTTCTGAGGAAGATAGGGACTTAATGGATTCGGCGATTACGGCGGACGAAATAGCATTGGCTCTGCGTTCCTTGCGCTCTGGTAAGGCAATGGGCCCAAACGGTTTGCCAATTCAGTTATACAAGCTTCGACTCGACAGGATTGCTCCGTATTTGAGGGATATGTTCAAGGAATCCCGCGATGGTGGGTTTCTCCCCCGCGATCAACGCCTTGCCACTATAGTTGTTATACATAAGGAGGGAAAGCCTCGGAACAAATGTGCGTCATACCGGCCGATCTCATTGTTAAATGCCGAGCCGAAGATTTTGGCTAAGGTATTGGCTAATAGACTAATCAAGGTTATTAGTGATTTAGTACATTTGGATCAATCCGGTTTTATTCCGCACCGGAATACTGCATTGAATCTTCGGCGATTACATGGTGTTACAGCTAGGGCCGGGACGCTGCGTGAACCGGCCATTTTGGCGTCTCTTGACGCCACTATGGCGTTTGATACTGTGGAATGGCCGTACTTGTGGGCGGTTTTGGCCAAGTTCGGCTTCGGCTCTGAATTTATCAGTTGGGTGCGACTTCTTTACGCTGACCCCCTCGCTCAGGTTGTAGTTAATGGCCGCGTTTCTGGAATGTTTGCTCTAGGGCGTGGGACTCGGCAGGGTTGTCCGCTTTCTCCCCTCCTGTTTGCGTTGGCGCTTGAACCCCTGGCTGCGTGGATCCGTTGGGAACCGTCCATGAGAGGGATCTACTGGTCCCCGGAGCATGAGGATCGTATTTCCCTATACGCGGATGACATTCTATTGTATCTTACTTCCCCCAGAAAATCCCTGATAGTGTTATGTGACGTTTTGGTCTCTTTTGGTAAGAATTCTGGTTTGATTATCAACTGGGCGAAATCCTCCCTTTATGTACTCAGTGGTGATGCGCCAGTTTTGCCGCGTGGTTGTCCTATTCAGATCGCACAACAGGGGTTCAAATATCTTGGTATTTTTATTTCAATGGACCCTTTGATCCGGTATTTGAAAAATCTCCTCCCTCCTTTGGCGCAATTGAGACGAGATGTGGCGGGGTGGCGAAAGCTCCCACTCTCTCTGCTTGGGCGTGCAGCCCTTTTTAAGATGATGTCCCTCCCCCGTTTTTTGTACGCCTTGCAAAATACTCTAGATCTGGTTCCTGGTAGCTACTTCCGTATGGTTGAGGGTCTGCAGAGGGAGTTGCTGTGGGATGGTAGGCCCCGAATTGCTCTTGCCAAACTGACACTCCCCTGGTACGATGGGGGTATTGCTCTTCCGGATATTAAACGGTACTATTGGGCATCGCAGTTGGGAGCTATCAACCATGGTACATATTATCCCGGGCCTCACCCGGGTTTCGCTATGGACAGGTGGCTGCTCCCCGGAGGTAATTACAATAGGGCATTAAATTCCAAATCGGTAGTGGGATCTCTGACGGGGCCGACGCGTACGGCTGTGCGTGTCTGGCAGGTTGCCACTTGTGCATTGGGATGGAGGGATCGTTTGACCCTGGCTACCCCGCTGTTTGGATCAGATCAGCTCGGCAAACTGTGGAATACGAAGGGATTCGATAGGTGGGACCTCATCGGTATCTCCAAGGTGGGGGACCACTGGGTGAAGGGACAGGTGAAGTCCTTTATGGCCCTACAGGCCGAGTTCAACCTGGGTGGAACGGAGTTCTTCCGCTATGCTCAGATTCGACATGCACTTGATTCGGTCTTTCCTAGAGGGACGGAGATACCTGAATCTGCCCCGCTGGAGGATCGTGTGCTAGATGGGTATATACCGGATAGTACCATCTCTCTGGTATATAAAAAATTGATTTATCATAGAGCGGACCTTCTCTCCCAGCTGTGAGATCAGTGGACCCGTGATTGCCTTGAACTTGATGATGAGGACTCGCAGTCAGCGATCTCCTCCCCGAAGGAGGTGGCGATACCAGCTCGCCTTAGGTTAGTGCAACTTAAAATACTGCACAGAGTATACGTCACGGGCCCTCGTTTGGTACAGATGGGATTTTCGGAGGAGGGTCTGTGTACTGGCCACTTTTCTGCACATCATCTGGGAGTGTGATCACATCATTGACTACTGGCGCAGGATACACGGGGGTCTCCAGGATGTAACAGGGATCGCACTTTTACCTGAAGCCAGGCGTTCTATTTTAAATGTTTGGGAGCCCACCGATCACAATGTAGCCCAAACTCAGTGGGTGACCTTGGGTACAATGATTGCCAAACGCAATATTGCACAGCTGTGGGGATCCCAACGGCCTCCTACTATTGAGTGTTGGATGAATGATATGGCTTGGTGTATGTTTAGGGAAAAGACTGTGTATGTAGCTCGGGGTCGCCCCCGGAAGTGGCATAAGATCTGGGCTCCCTGGAATCGTTATAGAGGGGATATATGTGTACCACCTGAAACAGTGATACTAGATCTCCCGCATTCCCCCTGATCCTCACGGTATATGATGTCTAAATGCTTCCTTCGGTCTTCTTCCTCTCCTCCCCCCCACTCTTTCTTTATTATATTTGAGTGAAATTATGCTTGTTTCGAGGATCCGCCATTGCACAGTCTATTTGCTTGATGTAACTATGTGACACCTTGTTGTTTTCTTTGTTAATTTTCAATAAAAAGAAATATAAAAAAAAAAATATCCCAGTGAAGGAGATCGTAGGGGAAGGATTCAGAGTGAAGTGCATCGCTTGAAGATATTCGAGCGAGGAGGGCAGGTGGACCGTCCGACATTTAATGGAGTTATGGTACAGTATCCCCAATCCTCCTCCCACTCGACCCACTCTGTCCATTCTGGCCAATGAATATCCTTCAGGGATAGCATTTAACAGGTCAGGTTCAGACAAGTCCGTGGCCCATGTTTCGGTAATAAAAGCCCAGGAGGGCTTTCTCTGTGAAATTAATTCCCTAAAAGAGATGTTATTTTTGACCAGTGAGCGGGAGTTGATCAAGAAGCCCGTATGAACAGTGGTGGACGAGGGAGATAGTATAGTGGGAGGGCGGCAGCAAAATACCGTGTCAGAAGCTTTGAGCTGGGTAATAGTGTCATGACATCCGCAAGCTAAAGCAGTTGCAAAAGTTTCAGGGGCACAGGTGAAGTGACAAGGCAGTTTAGATGGTTTAAGTGCTCGAAGAGCAGAGAAGGAGTAAAGGGGCTCACCAAGAAAATAGGGAGGCGGGGGGGGCAGCATACCTGGCCCCTAGCGCCTCCTTGTCGCTGACGGGCGCAGACGGGCTGGACTCTGGCTCGACTCCGGCGCGATTGCGGCGCATCCGCTGCGCGGAGCCCTGACTAGTTGTTTAAGTACTGGCGACTAGTGCGCCGATCGAAGAGTGCCCAATGTAAGATGGCCGCCGCCGATTTACACAGCCCCGGAGCCTCAGCCCTTCAATCGGCCGAGAACCGCCTGAGGTGTGTAAGTAAGGGAATTAATGCTAGTTATCAGCGGAACAAAGTGCAAGGTGCTGGGAGGTCCGTGCCACAACAAGAAGTGATAAGAGGTAAATAGAGCGTCACGATAAAATCTGTGAGCTCTAAGTGACAGGGAGGGGGGGAGCGGACACAAAGGAGCAACAGCAAAGCGCAAGATAAAAAAGTTAAAAGCGCTATCTGATTAAAAGTCTCCCGGCTTCCGCCTCAGGAGAAGTATAGGCAGTATGATCAGTTGTGTAGCTAGACCTACTGCCACCCAGGGCAGACCCTAAGTTTGCAGCCCGGTGCAGGTAAGAGTGGGGTATGGCGGCCGATGGACTACTTGTCCTCGGGAGTGAGAGGGTGTTGGGAGTCAACAGACGTGATTTGCTCACTTCCACCGCCCCCAAAACAGTGCCGCCCAGGGCGGACCGCCCTGCCTTGCCCCCCAGCTACGCCACTAGCATGGATTGTGCATCACACTAACCTGCCAAGCATTTCGATTTCAATTTTAGTGCCTCAGATATTATTTCTGAGAATTTGGTTTTCACTTATAAAGAGTGATTTGCTTTTGCCTGAACAAAGCTACACCACTTTTTTGAGTTTTAATGTGCTAATAAATACCTTTATTCCAACACAGATTGCAAAAACACCACCCCTCTTCCATTTCAGGAAGTAGCTGAACACAGTACTGCTCTAGGATCATCTTATCCAGAGGCGTTCGCTTGCTTATCTCCATCAACGTCAATATAGAAAACCTTCCCATTTATGTCCAAGCCTACTTGACCTCATTTTGTTATTTGTATTGTACAGCACTCCATGCTTTATAACGAGATGTGTACATTCATCTTTTAATGAGGAAAATGACCTGAAGCCAAATTCATCATACAACTGCCCTAGCAGTGTTATGACACACTGTAGCCACATTCTACCCTCTGTGTCCGAAAAAATGCCAGGAAACCCAGGGTTGCTCCATAAAAATATATATTCCTGTAATTCTGTCACAGCAAAAGCTTTGCAGATATCTTGCCAAATGCGATAGATATGTCTGACTATCTTGAAGCGAACTCTCTTGTAGTAATTCGAGTACGACATATGATGTAGAAGAAACCCTGTATTTAAACCACACGCCAATTGATACGCGGACCACATTTTCACCACATTGGGTCCCAAGAGTAGGCTCTGGATACGATTGAGAAAGGCTGCCCAAAAGTAAGTTCTAAAATCGGAGAGTTTAAACCTGCCTTGCTCATATGTCAATGTATATATCTAGGAGCTCTCCTCGCTCTGCGATAGCCCCAAATAAAACTTCCAATAACACTGTCAAGCCGCTTAAAGAAAGACATTGGGACTCCCTAAGGAATAGCATGAAACAAGTAATGAAATTTAGGCAAAACATTCATTTTTACTATATTGCACCTTCCAATAATAGTCAAAGGTAGCCTATGCCACCTACACAAATCAGCAGCAATTTTTTTAAGCAATGGTTCGTAGTTCAAGGCCATAAAGTCCTCAGTGCGGCAACTGAGACACACCCCAAGGTAAGTAGCAGAAGTAGTAATACCTAACTGAGTAGAAGCTAATAGTGGTACGTAATGTAAGATTGACTGCGCCTTGTTTAGATTTAGCTTATAACCAGAAAAGGACCTGAAATGTTGAGCCTCTTGAGTTAACACTGCTATAGCTTCCTCTGGCCCTGTAGTGAATACAGCAATGTCGTCTGCATAAGCAGTAACTTTTAAAATCATGCCATTGAAGGACACTGGCGAGATAGAGACATTCTGAAGCAGATGCCTAATAAACAGTTCAATGTAGAGAGCAAATAATAAAGGGGAAAGCGGACACCCCTGCTGCGTACCCCGCTAAATAATAACAAAACTAGATGTGAGACCGCTGAGTTTGATAACAGCGGTTGGATTATGATAAAATCTCTGCACCGCCGAGACAAATCTCCAACCGAGGCCCAAAGAAAGCATAGTACACCATAAAAAAAACCAAGCTACTCGGTCGAAGGCCTTCTCGGCGTCCAGCATCAGCATCCCAATCCGCTGATCCAGGTGACTAGCCACATCAAATGCTGCAAAAGCTGTATTTATGTGCGCTACCATGTCCCTCCCTGGAACAAAAAATTAATGGGGCTAGGCGGGAAGCAAGAAGCTTAGAGAAGATTTTCGCGTCCGCATTGACCAGGGATATCGGTCTATATGAGCCTATATCCTCCACAGGATTGCCCTTTTTAGGGAAAACAGCGATATTAGTTCTGTTCCATGATGGGGGCGCATCCCCTCCCTACATTATTCCATTAATCAGTTCAAGAAGTACTGGAGTCAATACATCCCTGGATATTTTATAAAACTCAAGCGGAATGGTGTCCTCACCCACCGCTTTGCCACTGGGCAAAGCCCCGATTGCTACATTTAATTCCTCAAGTTCAGCATTACTTTCTAGCCCCAAGGTTTGAGACACATCCAGAGCAGGTAGTGCGCTCTCCTGTAAATAATCCATAGCCATTTGTTGATTAAAACTTCCTGATTCCTTATATAGATTGGCATAAAAGATCCTAAATTGCTTTACTAGGTCTTGAGGTTTCATATAGGTTACACCATCCATGCCATTTATTTTCTTGATATGAGACTTAGCCCTCTAGTCAGCAAGTTGGTAAGCCAATATCCGTCCCACCCTCTCTCCATACCCATACTGTTTCGATCTGGATTTAAGAAAATTATTAGCAACTTTGTCCTTCAGCCTTCTACTAAGCTTCGCTCTTGCATCAATAATTTGAGCATATATAAGCTGTTCACCAGTATCCTTCAAAGCTATTGCATGAGCGTGTTGCTGTTCTAGCTCGATATATAGCCTATGTTCATTTCTGAGCTGGCTACTATTAAGTCGATTCTGCTTAGCTACATACTGAAGAGTAGCCCCTCTCACACATGCTTTTAAACAGTCTCATACCATTGCAAGAGATGCAGTTTGGAGATTATTTACTATGTATTCATTCAGGACCTCTTGCATATAAATTACAAAATCAGGATTACTTAGAAGATGCCTAGGAAACGAGAATTCCCTAGCTTGCTCTTCCCTAGACGACCCAAGGTGTACAGTAAGCATAATGGGATTGTGGTCCGAAGTTACCTTGGGACATACAACCATAGAGGCATTAGCCAACAACACAAGTTTAGTAAAAATAATGTCGATTCTAGAGTATTGTCTTTGGGGATGAGAGAAAAAAGTAAACCCCGGCGTTGTAGGGAACAATGTCCTCCAACCATTCTAGCTCTGACAGACGAGTTTGTAGTGTCAATTTTTTTTGTCTAAAATGCAATTGAAAACACCCATTACAATTAGATCACCAGCCCAGTTCAGAATTTAAGTTAGAAATAACCTCAGGGCAATCAACATTAGGACCATAGACCATACATACTGTCACCTTACATCCGAGGATTGAGATCTGAGCAATTGCCCATCTACCCCTGCAGTTGGCACGCGTACGTAAAACCATAATTTTTGAATATTTATCCTTCAGTAAGGCAACCCCACGTATCGATGCTGTCTGCGACGTGCAGACACTCAAATCGTAGACAAGCTGGTTAAAATAAATTCTATCTTTATAGGCCATGTGAGTTTCGGCCAGCCCTACTATTTGAGGCTTAAATCCTTTAAGCTCTTCAGCTACCTGTCACCTTCTAATAACCAGATTCAGCCCACAAACATTCCAACTCATAAATGTAACACTTGACATTACACAAATTCTGAGCTGCGGAGTGGTACTCTATCCATAAACACAAGAGTAATTTTTCCCCAAGCCTATGCTCACTACTAGAATTATACCTTTTCGGTGCTATCTTAACTGCGTCGGGACTATTTAACCCCCTTCTTCCCCCCAAAACACCCACCCCACCCCCATCCCCCCAACCTGTTTCTTGGAAAAGGAATCACCCCCCTTATAGGCTGTCCAAAACTGACAGCAAGCGAAGGACGTCATGACCACCCCCCCAGAAACCCCCACCAAGCCCCCGCACCATGCCACCTCCAGCTAACCCCACCAGGTAAAGAGAAGAAACCTTCTCTAGAAAGAACGAAGCATTTGCCCACTATAAAACACCAAAAAACAGAAAGAAAAAGCAAGACTATGCTATAGGTTAAAAGAAGAAACATTTTCCTTACATCCCGAATGGCATTTTCTGTCAACCCTCCATACATATTGAGCCAAGATGGTGTACAAATCAAGCATTAGGGGTGAATTGCCAATTAGCCAGTGCCTTTTTTGCCTCCTGCTCATTAAAAAAAAAATATGAGCAACCATCTATAATTTTAAGCCGAGCCGGCTCCTGTAAAAAAAACCTGTGAGCAAACAGAATTAACACTTTCCGTGCTCATGACGCAAGGTTGCTCTATGCTCATGACGAGCTGAGCTTGTCATAAATGTTGCAACGCTCGCACGTGGGGATAACTTCCTTGCTGTGCTGAACGTTCGAAAACGGGGGTGGTCATGACGAGCTCCGCTCGTCATGAGCACAGCGCCACCATGCAGATAACGAGCTGAGCTCGTCACAAGCGCGGCAGCACAGTGCGTGGCCTCCCTGCTCCCCGCACCGCAGGGAAATTAGCCCCACAGCAAAGGGGTTAAATGAATCCATGAGTTGGCGAAGCTGTCATAGCTTATCCATGGTTGACTTACAAAGTTCAGACCTCACAAAAATTGACACAGAATCTACTTTAACAGGAGCCGTCGGCCGAGCCTTAAAAAAAAATAGCCTGACGGAGCAGGAAATTCCACAAAATTACCAAAATAGGCCTAGTAAAATTGGTTTTAGCTTGAGCGCTCGGTGAAAGAAATAATGGAAGACGATGCACTCTTTGGGCTTGTGTGTCCATATCCCAGTCTTTTAAGTCAGGGAAGGCCTTCTGTAATAGGTTGACGATAAATGCTCGGGGGTCGGAGCCTTCCTTCCCTTCTGGGACCCCTAAAAAATTCTCAGATTTTGGCGGCTCTGCCGATTTTCAAGATCGTCAATTTTATACTGCATTGAGGCCAACTGTGACTCCTGTGAAGTAACCATCTTGACCGTGTGAGTATTGAGCTCCTCCAAGAGTGACACCCGTTGTTGCAGGGCAGAGACCTCAGCTTCGAAGTGGGAAACCTTGGCAGTTACCTCGGATAGAGCTTGTTTGATTTCGGTACAATCCACCCTTGCCTGATGAGAGTAAGTTTGTGCTTCAGCTCTCTGAACATTGAGAGCCTGCATAATACTGGAAAGTGATGGCTCATCGCCCTCTCCGTCCCTTCCCACCAAGTGATTCTGCTCAGAATTAGGCCCTGATCCAGCTTCTTCAGTAGCCAATATTCCATCGAGGGAAGTAAGGGGCCTAAACACTACAGGTGAAGTGCTAAATACAGCGGGTGATAATTCCCTAGGATAGGAAAGCTCCCCACACGAAGATTTTTTACCACAGTCAGTACCTGCACCAGGAGCCAAGATTTGCACGCTGTCCGAATTGTGTAAGCCAGCCAAGGTCATATCAGATTTGTAGTTGACTGAGGGCTTAGGGGGTAGTAGCTGAGGTAGGAGCCATCGAATCCGGTGAGGCGGAGACTGCCAAACCCCCCTGTGTGCCCGGGTTGGATAATCTAGAAACAATTGATCTTACTTCGCCCTTTGATGACACCCATTTCCGTAGTGGGCTCATCCCCGGGCCAACCTTAGTAGAGCTTGATGCTCCCTTCAATCATCCCAGTGCCTCTGAAATCTGAGCCTTCATGCCGACGCCATTCCAACGGCCTCTGCCACCCTTTCCACTCCTACCTGATTTAGGACCTTTTACTTTCGGTGTTCTCCCCCCTCAGGAGTATTATCCCTGGGACTAAACGCAGCGTCATTGTTGTTGTTGAAACTAAAATTAACACTGTCCAGACCTGATGAAAGATAGTTGATAGGGGAGTCCGAGCCATTCCCTGGCTCCATAGCTGCATTCGTCACCCCCTTGCCGCTGCCGGTTTCATCGCCTGTCAAACCGCTACCATTCTCGCCCAGAACAGTCTCCAGCAGGGTGCTATTTGAATGAACAGGAGAGCCTTCATTGTTCAGCCCCTTGGATTGCGAAATACAGTCTGAAATAGGAGGTAAAGCTCCAGCCAAGTCGCCATCGACACCGGATAGAAGGGGTAGAGGTTCATCAGAGACAACATCCACCAGGCTCACTACCACAGAAGAGGCACCCAATGTAGAACTGATGACAGAGTCCTCCGTGCCCCCCAGCCCTCGTTAACTGCAGTATTAGGAACTTCAGCCATCTGGGCGCAGGGGATAGCTGATCCACAGGAGCGGAGCAGCGCTGTAGCCTTCCCTGAGCTTAGCAATTTTAGAATAGAATTCCCCACCTGAGGGTCGATTAAACAGCCAGCCGTATTGTTGCCTATTGGAACTTTCCTAGGCATTGCACCACCATTGACAGCCGCATCAGTTTCAGAAATGTTCTGACAGTCCACCAGATCCACTATTACTGGGAGACCCCCACCTTCCACCTGGGCCTCAGTCTGCCCGGACGAGCAGCTCGTGGAGGAGCCATCACTATAATGTTTACCTTGGACTGGGATGCAGTGTCCATCACCCGCCTGCTGCTGCCCCTGATTTCGACCTTGCCAGTAACACCGCTGCGAGAGTCCACAGAAGAGTGAGAGTCTAACAGCGGGAGCCGTGACGTTGTTTGCCCTGGCTGTAAACCACCTTTCTATGCAGCCGCCATACACCGCAGAGCTGACACGGGTAATCCGGCACATCCGTCGTTTCCGAGGACCAGAGAGGAGGCGAGTGCAGCTGAGTGCCGGCGTACACGGCCAAACCCGCAGGTAACCACAGGTAATTTTGCCGCCTGCGTCTTACTTCAATACTCTGCTTATCACTTTTCAAATTTCATTTTTTAGTCGATAATGTGTTCGCGCTGCTGTCCGTCACCGCTTCTTTACTGCCGGGGTGAGAGGAGGAGAGGCATTAAGGCAGGCCGCTGGAGACCTCGGGAAAGAACAGAAAGACGCCCTTTGGTAGCGGAATCAATCCGCCATCTTCCCTTCCCTGCAGGGAGCCAGATGAACCCTAAACACTGATAGGGTAGGGTGCATGCTATATAAAAAGTGGGACGTGTCTTTGTTTTACATGTCCTGACAGTCAACAGCTACTAAAGTTGTTTTTCACTGTTGAAATGCTATCAATCCCATAGACTAACACTGAGGTTATATTATTACACCTAATGCGCCATAACTTCAGTTTGTTGCCAGATAGTGAAATCCTGTTTCCACTCCAATTAATTTTAATTTTAATTCAAAATCCTCTTGACTGGTAAAGACAGATTTTAAGTCGCTATTCTGAAAATGCCCCTTTTAGAAAGTTACAATTTCTCTGCCTAAACCAAATGTGCCTTGTTGCCAGTGTCCAGGGTCACATCATTGTGAATGGCTCTCCTGTGGTGTTTTGCACATTCCTGTCTATCATGGGGACAAAAAGGCATTGGGTGAGGGGTGTAGTGTTCACCACCAGAGCCGGATGCCTTTGATGTCCTGGCGGTGGTACTCAATCTTACTGAGCTTCAATGGTTAGCCTTATCAATCAATCAATCAATCAATGCATTTCTAAAGAGCACTACCTACCCGTGAGGGTCTCAAGGCGCTGAGGGGGGGGGGGCGCTGCTACTGATCGAAGAGCCAGGTCCTGAGAAGTCTTCTGAAGGCCAGCAGGTCCTGGGTCTGTCGTAGGTTGGTAAGGAGAATGTTCCATGTCTTGGCGGCGAGGTAGGAGAAGGATCTGCCGCCGGCGGTGGTTTTCCGGATACGAGGAACTGTGGCGAGGGCGAGGTTGGCAGAGAGGAGGCTGCGGGTGGGGGTGTAGAAGCTGAGTCGGTCGTTGAGGTATGCTGGTCCGGCGTTGTGAAGGGCTTTGTGTGCGTGGATGAGGAGTTTGAAGGTGATCCTCTTGTTGACGGGGAGCCAGTGAAGGCCTCTCAGGTGGGGTGTGATGTGGCTGTGTCGGGGGGATGTTGAGGATCAGTCGTGCCGAAGCATTCTGGACTCGTTGTAGTCATCTCAGGAGCTTGGTTGTTGTTCCTGAGAAGAGGGCGTTCCCCTAGTCGAGTCTGCTGGTGATAAGGGCCTGGGTGAGGGTTTTTCTCGTGTCAGAGGTGATCCATTTGAAGATCCTGCAGAGCATTTGGAGGGTGTTGAAGCAGGACCCGGTGACGGCGTTGACTTGCTTTGTCATGGAGAGGGCCTTATGGCTTGCA
This sequence comes from Lissotriton helveticus, assembly GCF_964261635.1. Classification (NCBI taxonomy): domain Eukaryota; kingdom Metazoa; phylum Chordata; class Amphibia; order Caudata; family Salamandridae; genus Lissotriton; species Lissotriton helveticus. The sequence goes on along the minus strand of NC_136057.1, from coordinate 1,630,817,328 downwards.
CACCCTCTTCCTGACTTTTAAGGGCTGCCTGCTCTGCCACTGGCAAATGCAGATCACACTTAGACCTGTCTGACCCTTGTTACCCTAGACAGTTTGGAACCAAACCCAGGAAAGGAGCAGGGTTAGACAAAGGAGGCACCCCCCACCTACAGGCTAGCAGTGGGGAAGAAAGTGGCAACTTAAGACCCTCTCATTATACCATTCCTCAACCTGTGGAATATTCAGAAGGACTGCCCTGCTCTCTGAAGAAGGAAGACTGGACGTGCTTGCCTTCATCCAGAAATAACTCCAAGGGTCATTTGGTTGACCTCCTATTCGAGCTACAGGGCCACAACAAGTTTCAAGAGGCCTCACTGCAACTGGCTAGCTGACCAGCATCAACTGGACCTGCCTGAGCACTGCTGCTGGAACGAGTTCTGATCCCCAAAAATACCCCCCAGGTCCTTGACTTTGGCTTGCGTTAGAATGCACTCCTCCTAATCAAGGTGAAAATCCCGAAGTTTTAGGCTCCCAGGGACACAGAAGAAGTAATTTTTGCACCATCCATTACTCCTGACAATGCAAATCTTCGCTGATGAACTGCTCTTCACTCCAACTCCGAGTTCATGCACCAATGGCAACCTTCCACTTCGACCACCAATGCAAAGCTCCAGTAATTATGACTCTTTGCACCAAACATGGACTGCCGAAACACGCGACCGGGTCCTTGTGCCAGCAGTGAACTCCTTGCTGCTCCCCCCAACGTGAATCTCCACCTGCAGCTCATCACATGGACTTGAGAAAGTAATAATCTTCACCAGGATGGTGCCTCTATCCAACCCACGCACCATCACCTGGGACTTTACCCCAATGCAGTGTGATAAGATGTGCTTTTTTTAAGAGCTCTTTTTACCTAAAAACTTCCAAAGTTCACAAATCCAATTCCACTAATTGGATTTTTGTTATTTTGATGTATTTTTATTTATTAAAATTAACTCTATGTTTATAATTTTTTGGGGATTTTGATTGTGTTGTGTTTTAACTTTATTACTGATTGAGTGCTGTATAAAGTAGTTACACATTGCTTCTAAAATAGGTCTGATTGCCTTTGTGTCAAGCTACCAGAGGGTGAATCATAGATTTAATTAGTGACTTTTGCAGTTCACCCAGACAAGGATTGCATTTATCACTTGAGGGGGGATTCCAGTCATATCAACTAATAACTCAATTTCTCATAAATGCTTTATCAGTAGTATGTAAGATATTGGACAAGGTTTTATTATTCAACAGCTGAAATATTATCCCTTTAATGCTAATATGAAGATTTATGTATTAACCTATGTGGTATTTTTTTAAATTGTGAGACAATCTATATTTTGCTGTGCCCTCCCCAACACTTGTTTTGCTTTATACATCTGCCATTTCACATTTCCAAAGCATGTATATATTTATGTGATATGAGAGTGAATTTGGTCAAAACAAAGTGGTGCACTATACAAGCTCAAAGGCACAGACAGAGTCAACAATTGATTGGAGAGAGAGATTGATTCTGATAGCAGAAGTGAACTGCTACTGTTTCATGAAATACTGTTATTTAAAGAGTTGAGCCACCATCTCCCCCCATAAAGTGCAGCACAGGGCAGTCCTGGGAATTTTAAATTGCAGGTCCTGGATGCATAGTGAATACTGATTGGTGTATTCTCTTTCTTTTTGCACGTTCTTCATTCTGATGGTATCCTGGTTGTGCCAAGAGCCACTGCAAATGGTGAGCATAACTTCTAGAGAGAAATGGGAGTCTCTAGTTGGCAGAGATAGGTACCTTTGTCCAGGTAGGGATCCTTCTTACTAGTCAGGGTAAGAGGGATGCACTTCTAAAATATCCCCTGCTCATTCCCTTGGTAGCTTGGCATGAGCAGATAGGCTTATGGCAGAGGCAGTGTGTAAAGCATTTGTGAACACATACAGTAAAAACACTACAAATGGACACCACACCAGTTTGGAAAAATAAGTATTCTTTATCTAAGTCAAACAAGACCAAAATGTAAAAAATCCACATTACAGTAATACAAATATGACTTTCAAATGGTAGAAATAGTTCAGTTCAAAGCAAATTGCAGATGCAACACTTTTCACACAAAGTACCTTGGTTGCGTCGCGCACACATACAAAAAGGGTAGCAGATAAAGTTATGCATCGGTTCCTTACACTCAGGGAAGGTGAAGCGAAGTTCCATGCTCTGGGGGAGGTGATGCGTCAGTTCCTTAGTGCTGCGCAGGGGAGGGGATGCATCGGTTCCTTACTGGAGAGGAGGTGATGCCTCGGTTTCTTACTGAGTTGGGAGGTGATGAGTCCGTTTCTTACTGTGTCTCCCAACGATGCGACAGACCTGGCACCTCGATGCGAGGCGACGATCCAGGACGATGAATGTGTTGGTTGCGTTGCTCTTCTCGTTGCTGCTTTTCTTATCTAGATCTCAACAGCCAGAACAACCTCCAGAAGCTCACAACAGCTACAGGCACCTCTTGGCAGGTCAGAACTCCCATCAAGGAAGTTCAGGGGAGCTGGGGGTGGAGTCATTGTGTCCCTGAGAATTCAGACAGGAGGCAAGCTCCTCTTCAAGCTCTTGGAGATCTTCTTCAAGCAGGGGACACAGCAGGTAGCAGAGTCCTTTTCCCTTTCCTTGGCAGAAAGTAGCCAATGCAGGCCAACCCCAGACAACAAACAGCACAGGAGCAGTATTCCTACTCAGTTTCTCCAGATCTTTTCCGTGGCAAAGGTTCCTCTTGGTTCCCAGAAGTTATCTAAAAGTCTGTGGTCTGGGCCCCTCTTTATATAATACACAATCCTTTGTTCTCTGTGACTGAGGTCTTTGCCCAGCCAAAACCAGTTCTGACCTGTCTGGTGCAGCTTCCTGGCAGGAGGTGGAGAGAGCATTGTCCTCGGCAGACCAGACCCATTCAGGTGTGAAAGTAATCTCCTCCCCCTACTCTGAATGCAGCCCAGGTCTATTCAGCCCAGCCCTGCCTTACCCTGGAAAGGCAGGACACACCTCAACCCCCCAACTGGCTGTCTGATCATAATGCACATCCCCAGCTCTCGTTACTCTAAAGCTAGACTGTTAATTTACAACCTAGCAGAGGCACACTGGATGGTTAGGCAAGAAAATACCTACTTTCTAAAAGTGATACTTTCAAGCCCAGAATTTAAAAATCAACCTCACTAAAAGATGCATCTTAATATTCTGAGTTCAGGCAAATCAAACGTTATTTTCCTTTCTTGTTCCCAGGGGCAGCAATACTCATAAGATGTTATGAGAAAACTCCCCATTCTATCCTATGAGGACAGATAGCCTTACAATAGTGAAACACAAATTTGGCAGTATTTCACTATCAGGACGTGCTACACACATCAGGGCATGTCCTACCTTTCACTTGCACTGCACCCTGCCAAAAGGGGTACCTTGGGCCTACCTTAGGGTGACTAACATGTAAGGGAAGATTAGGGCCTGGCAAGTGGGTGCACTTGCCAGGTCGACATGGCAGTACTAGATTGCACACAGGCACCACAGTGGCAGGCCTAAGACCTTGTTGCGAGGCAGCTTGTGTAGGTGGCACAATCAGTGCTGCAAGCCTCCTAGCATTTGGTTTATAGGCCCTGTGCATGCACAGTTCACTGTACTAGGGACTTAACAGTAAACCAAATAAACCAAATATGGAAACACCAATCCATAACAACAATTTACAAAGGGAGCACTTGCACTTTGACACTGAACAGCAGTGACAAAGTGCCCAAAGCATCTAGATCAGCAAAACGAAGTCCAACACACAGCAAAAATACAGGAGGCAAAGGCAAAAATACAGGGGAAACCCACGCCAATGATGCCAGGTCTAATACGGCTTTTGTCATAATGGCCTTCTAAATCATGCAGCTAGTTTGACAATGGCCAATGGAGTTGACTAACAAGGGGGGCTAAGTGGTGTTGCAACAGGATGGGTGTGATATATCATGTTTTTTTTCAGACTTTTGATGAGGCATGCTGCTCTACGTAGGATGTCCTTAAGCACATTAGGCCAGAGGGGTGTCAGGGAGACAGTGGAGCAGTGACTGCAGACTCCTAACAAGACCAGGCCAGAAATGCTCTGTTTAGATAGAGGTAGTTTTATTTTCAAATTGCCATAACTGTTACACTGGTCAATCAAATTGTGTAGGACTCTGTACCTGGAAAGATAATGGATTACTTTGCTACTAAACTGGAAATGGGAAGCATGGCAGTTAGAGTAGGATTTATTAGATCTGGCCCCAATGACTAATTGGTTTAGACTTTGCACACCTCATTTGATCTTTTCCAGTGAGAAAATGTGCCTTGCAATGAAGAGGAGAAAGGTCTTTCCTGGCCGATGAACTATTTGTGTGCCAGAGATCATTGAGGCGAGGCTTTGTCATCTCTTCTTGAACATATGCTTCCTGTATTTCGCCCCATGCCTGCTCATAGACTTCTGGAAATTCAGAAGGCTGAAGAGGGCCAATGTCCTGCCAGTCAAGCAATTTTGCCCCACGAAGATTCCACCTCAGACTGGATTGAGTATGGGGTCGGGAGACAGAGCAAACTATTGCCAATGTCAAATAATTACAGTTAACCACTTGGTACTTGACCTTTCTTGTGGACATAGACCTTCTATTGTGGGGACTCCAGACTGCCGATAGAAGAAGGGAGCTTCATCTAAAGAGACAGCCCTGAAGATTTGAGGAATTTTCTCCAACGTTGCATTAGCATGAGAACTTGTGGAAAAAAAGAAATTAAACTAGGCGAGCAGAAACAACCATAAGGTGCTTACTAAAATGAGGTAAACTCAGCTGATGTGGAGATTCTTGTAGGTGGTTTAAGGCAAGCTGAAACTGCTTGATCATCATTCGGAAGAGTCTGGAACGCAGGGTGTGGACAGCCTGCTGGTTTGATCCTCTTAGATATTCTTTTCTATCACAGAATTATCGAATTCTAAATTTAATAACAATCAGTGAGATAAACCTACTGGTATTATGGAACAATGTTCACTTGAGTCAGCTAAAGAGTGTGTCTAGCAGCTACTGTCATTATTCGGACTGGCCTACAGACAACTTTAGCTTCCTCGCCAGCCTTATGTAATAAAACAATTATGAAATAAAAAATTACATGTATACAAAAAGGGGCTTTGCATCAGCCCAATTCATGTTGGGTCTGTTAAGATGTCACTCACATGTTGCTCGCTGCCATCATAGCATCATTTGTGGTGCAACAGGTCAGCGAAGTTCAGCCACCGGCTCTAATGGAACATTTTTCCTGAGCAGACGTGCACATCTGCCCATCTGCATACAAATACAGTGCACTTCTTTAGGATATAGTAATTCAAAGTGAATAGTAGCTTTTCTCTGCTACATTACCAATCATATTTTCTTGTGCTGAGCAATAAAACTAAAAGTAATTTCCATAATTATTATGAGTACCGCTGCCTCCTAGGAACTACCCATACTGGTCTAATAAACCAAGATGTAGGTTTAATTTTTCTTAATGTTATAAATGTAATGTGAATGCGATTAAAAAAATCAATGTATCCACTTGTCAATGGAAGGCCTATTGGCATTGCCACTGCTTGTTTTTATTGCTTGCACTTTTACCGGTTAACACATAATGCCTTTTTCCAATGCTTTGCTATGGTGCAGGTGCCTGTTTACTTCATAACGTTTTAATTCGTGTATGCAACTGTCTTCAATTTTGGGATGTATTCTTAGTAAGTTTTTGTCCACATAAAGAACTTACAGATAGATGCATCAAGCTAAAAACAGGTCGCAAACGACCGGTATTTTTGCATTTGGGATGCATCATCCCAAATGCAAAAATCGCAATTTAAGAAATCGCAAAATTGTGATTACTTAAATTGCGATTGCATTTAAGGAATCTCACATTGAGATTCCTTAATTGCAATACATTAAAGTAAAAAAATTTGCGATTTCGCTAATAGGGGGAGCAAATTAACATGAAGTTGAACTCCATGGTAATTTGCAAAAGTGGATTTTTCTAAGTTCCATTTTACTCACAGACATGCCCTTAGGGCATGTGTGTGTGCAAGATGTACCCATATGCAGATTTCAGAGTGCAACAGGGTGTCCTTTTGACACCCTGGCACCTTTGAAATTGCAATCTCAATTTGCGATTCTCTAAATGAGAATCGCAAATTGAGAATGTCTTCCCATTCATTCCTCTGGGCCTCTAGGCCCATAGGAATTAATGGGGAGGTATTCCTTAATTGCGACTGGCAATTTGCGAGTCGCAATTAAGGAATCTTAAGAAATCGCAATTTTTTTAGCGAGTTCTTCATGCATAGCCGTTTGCTATTCCTGATTAGGGAATCCTTATTTTTCGCTAATAAGGAATCGCAGAATGGATGCTTGATGAATCTATAGGTTAGTGCCTTATTTAGAGTTTGGCAGACAGGGGTCCCAGTCACAAAAGTGACAGAGTACCCTGTCCTGCAAACTCACAGGCTGTCCATGCCATTTAGACCTGGGCGAACCATCAGCTTTCCATTGGCGGTGCCCCGGTTGGCTCTTTAGACAGAAAGCTAACCCCGAAAGGCTGACGGAGTGCTGGCTGTCAGGGTAAGGACATTGCCTGGTCTGTCCTACTAAGGGCTGGCTGTCTGATTTCCTTTTTATCACCCAGTCACTGCCAGGGAATATCCGGGGTTTCTCAACTGAAAATAAGACTAATAACCCCCCTCACACAGGGAAAACACACCCGGGTATGGGATCATTAGCTATTTATTTTTCACAAACAAGCTCTCACTTTGGCAGTTTGTTTTTGAAAAAACGAAACGTTTGGTGAATAACTTTTAAAACTGGTAGCAGCCATCAGGGCCGGACTGGCCAAAGCGGGCACCGGGCAATCCCCCGGTGCGCCGCATGGGTGGGGACCACTTTTGGGCCCCTGGGGGCCGTTTTTGTTACAGGGCCGCTTTTGCGGCATAGCTGCAAAATCGGCCCTGTACCAAAATCGGCCGAAAACCAGGCCCGGCAAAGTGCTCTGCGGCCCCTCCAACCCCAACCCCCCCCCCCCCCAAATGGGGAGGGGGGCCGGCCGAGCACTTTGCCGGGGCCGGTTGTGGTTCCCAGTCCAGCCCTGGCAGCCATCCACCAAACCTTTGGTACTATCGGAGATGCCTCCAGGACTTCAGTTCCTCTCTAAAAATGGCGATCCTCTGTTCATTAGGATTGCGGTTTTAATGTCCTCCGTGACCCTGACGGGCAGAGTACATATTAATGAACCATAAATCAGGCCCACAGTTAGGCCCTTTTCAGTTCATCTCATTCTTAACTGTATTGTTGCTTGGATAGTTATTTCACAGATACCTTAGGGCAGATTTACAAGCCCCTTGCGCCGCTTTTACGCCACTGTTGCGTCACTTTTGTGACGCAGCAGCAGTGCAAAAGATGCACCATGGTGCGGGGTATTTACAACGTGACGCATCTGGGAGATGCGTCACGTTGTAAAGCCCTGCTCTAGAAGAGGCGTACCATCGCAGGGGGAGGCGTTCCGGCGCAGGAACGCCTCCCAAAAGTGGCTGAGTGAAATCTACAAGATTTCACTCAGTCACTTTTGGGCCCATGCTGCGTCAAAACCCTGCGCCTGCTTGAAACAGGCGTAAGGATTGATGCAGTATTGTGCACATAGGGCCCCCTTCATCATTGCTGGAGCTGCGTCGCACTTGCGACGCAACTCCAGCAATGCGCCGCTTTTATGGCACAGATGCGTGACGCATCTGTGCCGTTTTTTGCCCCATGGTGCGCCGCATTGTAAATGCGGCGCACCATGGGTGGCGAAGCTGCGGCGCACAATAACTGGCGCATCCCTGGGGATGAGCCAGTTATTGTAAATCTGCCCCCAAATGTTTTTTTTCTTCAAGGAAGGCCGTTCTGCTTGTGGCAAGCTTCCAAGGTTGAGCCAGGAATTCATCACAGTAACCAATTTACCTTTATGGATCAGACTGTTTAGGCCTTGTAGAGTCAGGCACACCGCACGTCAAGACTGTGCACACATAGTGTAACTATGACGCACGTCAAGACTGTGCACACATAGTGTAACTATGACGCATGTCAAGACTGTGCACGCATAGTGTAACTCTGATTGTGGCAAAATTACAGCATAAAGCATTGAGAACTGTGATATCTAAACGTTGGTTCTTTGTAGCTACAAACTCTCGATGCCTCTTATTTGGGGAAAACCTGTGCTTGTGAACCATCAACTCTATGAGCTATATCTGCAACAATCTGGCTTGAGTGCAGAATAAAGGTCCAGCAATCCCACAGCAGACATTCAGTCTCTTCATTATGAAGAACAACTAGGAGGTGAGCACAATCAAACTAAACACTTAGCCTACACCCTGATGAACAGGGACACAAACCCACAACTAGTTTTGTTTTTCATTGGCCTTAAGGACTAGTGCAGACTGGGTCATGAAACAGTGAGCTATGGGATCATCATTTGGGAAATTGCAAGCACGCATAGAAGGGTGCAGCATATGACACACATGCATGCAAGGTACTGGTATGTGCATCTCTAATGTATCAATGGTAGACACAGAACACTGCACCACCTCCAAATGGCAGAGTACACAAAATCATATAAAAGACTGCGGCAGTTTACACATAATTGTTCCATGTCACTGCATGGATCAGTTGTGTAGCTACACCTACTGCCACCCAGGCCGGACCCTAAGTTTGCAGCCCGGTGCAGGTAAGAGTGGGGTATGGCGGCCGATGGACGACTTGCCCTCGGGAGTGAGAGGGTGTTGGGAGTCAACAGACGTGACTTGCTCACTTCCACCGCCCCCAAAACAGTGCCGCCCAGGGCGGACCGCCCCGCCCTGCCCCCCAGCTATGCCACTAGCATCACACTAACCCGCCAAGCATTTCGATTTCAATTTTAGTGCCTCAGATATTATTTCTGAGAATTTGGTTTTCACTTATAAAGAGTGATTTGCTCTTGCCTGAACAAAGCTACACCCCTTTTTTGAGTTTTAATGTGCTCATAAATACCTTCATTCCAACACAGATTGCAAAAAAACAACCCCTCTTCCATTTCAGGAAGTAGCTGAGCACAGTACTGCTCAAGGATCATCTTATCCAAGGGCGTTCGCTGGCTTATCCCCATCAACGTCAACATAGAGAACCTTCCCATTTATGTCCAAGCCTACTTGACCTCATTTTGTTACTTTTATTGTACAGCACTCCATGCTTTATAACGAGATGTGTACATTATTAATATATACGTGGCACACCTGGTTGACAACTGCATTCATTAGCTGGTACGAAATTAGAAAGCTGGTGAGAGAAAACTAGCAGCACTGATTCAAGGCGGAGAAATGTTAGCACACGAACGGTGGGGTGTACAGGGGGGTGGACCCTAGAGGGGGGAAGGCAAACAGAGGGACATTGTTATATAATGGGTCAATGTGTGCATCACTTGTTCTATTTAATGCTTTTTTGCATGTAGCATATACACATGCTTCTGGTGAATAATATTACTATGTCCTATTAAGTACCAGAAATTATATTCAACTTCATAATACCTCGATTAACATGAACAAAATACTGCCTATATCTTGAAAAAGTAATAAGTTCAAAAATTTACACACCTGACTTGACTTATTCAAACGCTAATGAAAGCAGAACTAGTGGGTGTATATTAAGGTATTTCCTAATTCAAAAGTTTTAATTCAGAGTGTGGAATGATAAATACGATGTTTCCAGGCACAGCATGGCGAGCAGACAGCTAAAACAGTGCTTATATTCTTTACAAGAATAAAGGAATTTCAGTAGGTGGAAACAGAACTTCATTTTTGGATTACAATTGAATGATCCTCCCTAAACTGGCAGCTTATACGGAGTTCTTCTTTTGACTTTGGATCCTTAATGCATCACTCTAAGTGTATAAGCATTTCATGTCCAGTCTGGGGTATGCCCATGGTGCACAAGTCCATCAGTCCATAGTCCTCTGAAGAGCTTGAACGAGAGTTAAAGATGTAGAGAATCGTTTTGACATGAGTCGTGGATTGCTGGTTACTAAGTCAAGAGCTGTAGTTCATGTTGTAGAGTGGTTAACGTGTACGTTGGTTTCTGGCTCAGCATTGGGGAGGGTATAGGTAAACTAAATCTTAAAAATGTTGCCTGAAAGCACGCGTTTCAGGGGTATAAAACAGAATTATTCCATGTACTGCTGATGTGCAGTATAGGGAGCTCACACAAAGACCCTTCTATTGTCTATTGCTTTGCATAAACACTGCATCACTAAGGTTTAATTTTGGCTTCACTACACTTGGTGACCTGCTGAAGCCTTGATAAAGCAGTACATCCTCTTATGACCAGGCCTGGGTGTAGTTCGCGGAGCTCGTGAAGAAATTCTTCCCGAGAGGCAGTTCGCGCTTGCAAACTCACAGTTTGCGATCGCAAGCGGGGAAAAAACTCTGTTGCACATCGCGAAGCGGAGTTTTCTGCACTCCGCGAACTCCGCTGGGTGGAAAGTGCAGAAAACTCCGCAAACTCTGCAAACGGAACGAAGTTCACCGCCCAGGCCTACTTATGACCTCTAATGAGAATGAAACATATGAAAATATGTCAATAGTTGCTACTTCCCTTTTCCAAGAAGACGTGTTTTAGTTACTAATCCAACAGGTGAAAAACTTTATATTCTTACAGCACTCTCTGGCTCTTTGGGAGTGCTATTCTTTGCTATCAAAATCCTAAAAGTTGGCACCAAACTGTCTTCATGGGCTGCATAACCATGCACATGGGCATAAAGGCAAAACTCCTGCCAATCATTTGCATTTTCTTATGTGCACAGAAGGAAGACAGCAATTTCAGCTGTCTCAGAGTCCACTGACAGACAGACCTGTAATGGGAACAAAAGCAGTTCACACACTGTAAAAGTGCATTCCCCGATAGCTGATTTAAACCCTGTGATTCAGGAAACATTTAAAAATAAAAATAGATATTGGCACTCATAAACAAGTAACATTTGGTGTACTGCATTGTGGCACAAAAAAAGGTGCTAGTGTGGCTAGCCCTGTGCACTGAAGAGCCACTTTCACTAATGTGAGCAGTACAATAAAATTGAAATTAAATGGATACAAATGTTGGACAATGAATAGATCACAATATATTTCTGAACAACAGGAATAGGATTTATCTAAGAGGCAGATGTAGCTGCTGATCCTGCAGGTGATAAACACAATCAATTGATATAAGTACAATTTGACTGTTAATGCGGAGTGGTCTGGTCTTTCAGAGAGTTCGTACTCCTTGAAACAAACTTTGAGATATCAGTTCAGTGGCCACACAAGCACTGCTTTCAATTAATGGTGTGGACACTTCTGCTTTCTCAGAAGTCAAGTGAGATATGGGATATTTATTGGTAACATGATGGGAAAATTGAATATTCTAATCATTAGGAAAGTAATTGTAAATAGGTTGTAGATTTGCTACTCTTAAGTGGATACTTGACCTCTACTAATTTGGGTAAATGTAAATGCTATTCTTTTAAGGTAGGTATGTGCTCCTCCTTCATTGTGTATATCTTTCCTGCCATAATTTTCTCAGTGCAGAGAATGATCCGTACTGTAATGAAGAACTGAATATTAGCTATTACATGGCTCTCCAATGAGTAGCTCAGGAGCTACCGGCAGCTCACCAACACATTTGAAGTAGCTCTTCAAAGCTATGCTCAGCCCACTACATCATTTACAGGGTTTATGCACATTAAAGAAGACAGCACAGCTCATCTCAAAGCCCTTATAGTGGTAGCCATCAAACCAATGGCAAGGCCTTTGGCACACACAAACACACACTGCATTGTCCTACAAGGCCTGCAACATGGCCTGTTTCCACTCTCAATCTAGACAAGTCACACGGAGACTGGACATGTTGTAGATCCTACTCTGTCAGTCACAATATGTGTGTCAACAATCGGCCAGGAAAGAAGAGTGCCAGCGGTAGCCACAGCAGGAGTAGGAGGAGAGTCACCTAAGTTGGAGCCGGTAGGGGCCAGAGAGACAGTGTGTGGGTTGGGTGTGTGAGCAGCCCAGGAGCTGAGGAGAGCTGAAGCTCAATCCCGAGCTGAAATACACTTTGGAGCCCCAAGGTTTATACATTTTATGTGTGTGTGTGTACATATGCACACATTTATTTGGTTGCTGTCTGTACATGTGTGTGCCATGAATTGTATCCCTGGTAAACATGGCTGCTCCTTGAAAGCTATGCATGGTGTCAAGGACCACCAAAGTATATGTGGCTCCCCATCATACAGGATTCATCTCTGGTACAGTTGTGTCTGTTCTTGGCATAGTAGTGACACTGGCATAATCATTTTCGTTCTGTTCATGTTTTGAGAAGTCTTGTACTAGTTGTGTATCCAGTAGACTTCTCTGATGTATTGGGAGCTTGTCTGACCAAAATATTGTCTTTTTTTGGCATAATAATGGCCTCGACTGATGAAATGTGAGCATCTTGCTGTTATGTTGCCCAGCCTTGACACAATGCGGCAACTGGTATAACGGTGAGCTTTATTGGAATTCTAGAGGCATCCTTAGCTCGCATTCATGGCATGTGATCAAAAAGTCTGTACATTTTAAGGGGTTTCTGTTCATGTGAAGCATTAGTTCATGTGAGTACCTGATGAAAATGAGAGGCTGATCTTCAAGGACTGTGCATTTAATTAAAAGGAAAACTAGTATTTTGAAGGAAAAAAAATGTATTTTTTCTAGAAAGGAAATTTGGGAAATTAAAGTTGTTTTCCCCAAAAGGAAGAGGTATTTGGTAGAGAAGATATGTTTATTTTCAGAAACTGATAGGTTGCCTTTCCAAAACATATTTAAATCTGATGTGAATGGTAATTCAAGTGTATTTGGCGAGAATAATTGCTGTGATTGTCTTTTTTGCAAGTGGGCATATGCTGCTTCCACTGTTATCTAATTAGTCATGTAGAGGTATTTCATATTTCGAACATATTTCCAGATATGTTTGCTGATAACCCCATATGAAATGTTTGGGTGGTCTTTAGTGTATTGGATGGAGTCACTACTGTACAGTGATAAAAATGTGATAGTAGATCAGGATGATTTTCCCTGAGCAGAAGTAGATCTCAGTACAGAAAAGGTTAGTAACCCTTGGGCAACTGGTTTAAACTACTAAGGGCTTGATTACAATGCGGTTTGGACCACAACAGACAGCTTGTGCGGCCGGAGGCAGCAGTCAGAGGGTCAGACCGACACAATCTGACGGGCACTGCAGTCGGAAATGCCTCACAATCCCTTAAGGACGGCATTTCCACCATCAGGATTATGATGTTCGCCTTTCTGATATGGGAAGGCTGTTGGAAATCGACATTGGGTGCACCTAGCAGGGCCCCTTCCCCCCATCACTCCGCATGTGGCCCTGGGAGGCACCTTTGGTGCCCCCCTGAACATTCCAGCACCGTGTGGCAGGCACCTTGAGGTGCCTGCCAGACGGTGCAGGGATGTTTGAAAACTTCAATTTTACAATGGGAGCTTGTGCTAAGGGCGGTTTCCGCCCACTGCACAAGCTCCCATTGAAAAATGGAAGTTTGCAACCGTACCATGGGGGCAATTACGACGTCGGGTGGAAAGCCTCCTCCCGACAGTCGGAATCTCCTCAACCGTCTTTGAGCCCTTCCGACCGTCTTGGTCGGTTTACATTCCGACTGCCCAATTACAATGTTCGTAGTCGGGACGTAAACCGGGGAGTCATTCCGAATCGGTTCCAAGTGACTCGCGGAGTATTCGTGTCAGTCGGAACTACATTGTACATCCCAATTGACTGCATTTCCACCCACAGGATTATGATGCCATTTTCCAACAGCATTTCTGCGACTGCCTGCTCAACACGGAAAGGCTGTCTGAAAGTGACTTTGGGGGCCCCTGGTAGGGCCCCCTTGGCCTCAAGGCCTAAGGTTGATGGCCGAGGGTGTACATAAGGGACCCCCCTGTAAAACCCTGCACTGAATGGCAGGCACCATGGGGTGCCTGCCACAGGGTGCAGGATTTCCTGCAAACACCCCATTTCGGCATGGGAGCCTGTGTTATGGCCAGCTCTCTAGGGCGTAACACAAGCTCACACAGGAAACAATATGAATCCAACCAAACCGTGTTCAGTCACATCGTAATCCGTCAGTCGAAACCACCGACCGCAAGTCGGTCAGTCCCGATTCTGAGACAGTGTCTGGCGAAAGCTTTCCACCGGACATCGTAATGAGCCCCATGTGCAGACACATCCAAATATTGCGGTTAGGACCGACAACCTGAGGTCGGTCGATTCCCAATCCACAGAGATGTCGGTCAGATGCATCTCCGACCGACATCGTAATCAGGCCCTATGTCTCCCCGCATCGATCAATGAGCAACCTTGGAATGAGGTGTCTGCATTTTAAGGGCAGTATTTCCTTAGGTTTGTGATAATGAACAGCTGTTTATATGTTGGAAATGTGAAGAATGTGAGAAATTTGTTTCTATTTTAGAAATATGCTGTTGCCTGGTCCTCCTTTTAAGGAGCACATTACACATTATAGGTAACTTTGATGTCAGAGTATCTCAAGAGGGCACCTTTTTTTCAGGGTTTACATTTTTTTTTTAAAGGGTGAGTCCTATGGTTTGTTCAGGAGCCCGCAGCTGGCACTATCAAAGGTCGGGGTGCTAAATGCCAGTGCTGCATACTATTGATTCTACCTCATCCCTCTGTAATTCATCACAAAAAATGTCCCTACCTCTTTATCTCAATCTCACAGTTCTTTTTTATTCCTATCTTCTTTCGTCACTATTTTTCTGCCTTTTTTTTCCTCCTTCTTAACCCCTTGTCTTTTTTTTCTCTCTTGCTCTGGATAAAAGTTTGTTGATGTAAACTAAGTTCCGGTCACCAAAAATGAGGGCCGGTGGGCCTCACCTGCAACCATTGGCTCACCATGGCATGTATGATCAGAATGATAATAAAAAACAAAAAGCAAAGGCCCTTATTTATGAGGCCTTATGTCGCCATTGTGTCACTTTATTTGTGACGCTGCAGCGGAGTAAACAATGCTTCACACTGCTTCATATTCACAAAGTGATGCATCAAGGCAGCGTCTAGACACAGGTATAATGTATTGCAGGGGTTTGTAAACCCCTGCACTACATTATACCTGCGTCAGGTAAAGGTATGCAGGGTAGGCGTTCCCCCATGAAAAGGACTCATAGAAGTGGCGCTGTGAAATCTATGAGATTTTACTGCGCCACCTATATTAGTTCACTGCCTCAAATCCTTACGCCTTCTGACGCAGGCCCTTTTACACGGGACTCGCCCATGTGAAATGAAATGAAATGAAATGATTAAGCACTTGTATAGCGCACGACTACCCGTAGGCATCTCGGCGCTTGTACGCATACCGCCGAGGAGCCCTTCCTGGCCTTTCCCTGTGAGGAGCCCACTCCTGGGCACCCCCAAGGTGAAGTCAGCCATCCTCAGCATTGTTGGGGCCGTTGTAGAGATTAAGCAAGCTATTGCCCAGAGGTGCAGAGTGGGACTCATGATTAGAATAGGCACCGAGGCGAGAATTATCAGGTCCGAGGAAATTGAGCCCAAGACCCGCCGAGGCGGGAATTGAACCCTGGTCCCGGCCAGACTACCGCATCAGGGTCTGCCGCTCTAACCATTGAGCCAGACTTCTCTACTGTAATGACACATTGCTGGAGTTGTGTCTGTTTTGCGGCACACTCCAGCAATGTGTCATTACTGTGCCACCAGATACGTCAGGATTCCTAACGTATCTGGTCAATCCTTGTGACATGGAGTGCCATACTGTAAATACGGCGCATCCATGGTGTCTCAAGGAGGGCGCAGTGAAAAGCTTTGCAATGCTGTTTTCAACCAGCAAGGCAACCCTTTTCATAAATGAGGCCCAAAGTGATGAGAGAGTGTGCTTATGTAGTGGTGGGACAGTACTAGACACTCCAATGTGCATTTAGTTTTCATGGCCTATGTTTACTATGTGAAGCAGATCAATACCAAATCACCTTTTAACCATGTGTCAATGCCAGGATTTGCAAACATGTCTCCAAGTCACAAGGCCAGCATATCTGATCGTCAGATAACATTACCTACTATTTTTGCACATCTTGTCTGAAATTTACAAAGACGACCTGCATTTGCAGAGGGGACTTTTTCAACAATCTCGCAAATGCTAATGTCTGGATTTGATCAGCCTTCGCAATTTTAGCAGTAGGTCCCCTCTCCTCCAATAGGGACCTAACAGTTATGGAGATCGACCAGTAGCAAGCATCTTCATATCCCAGAGAGCAAGGTACCTCGTACCCCATTTGCGGCTGCAAATGAGTGCAAGAGTAAACGGCTGGGTTGTAACTCACCTGTGGAAAGACTGTAGCTTGGAAGTTAATGAAATGATGAAAGAATATAGACTAGTTGCTAATTCACCCATTACCTAGTTCAGAGTTACAATAGTAAAAAATGCGAACTTAAAAATGGATACAATACCTGACCATCACCAGCAATAACCACGCTTTAAAGTGAGTGATCTAAGAACTAAAGAGGCAGAGACAATGTGTACAATCCACTGTGGCTTCTGTGCCCCTGGTGTGAAGGTGCTCATGCACTGGCATACCACAGCTTATAAGCACATGTTGGCTACATTTAATGAAGCATTTATAGAACTGATCATTTACTTTGGCACTATCTTGTATTTTGGGATAATATTCGGTACATAAAATGCTTTATTACATACTGGGCAGCAAGTTTGATGAATTTCTTCAGCAGCTGCGCTCTCTTCCCCATCTCGTGACACAGGCACATCTCAGTAGCGACCCAGTACTGAACCTCATTGAACCGCCGAATGAACCGCTCCAGGTTTGCAGTCGTTGAGGTCCTGAACTTCTGCTGCCCGAAGACGTAATGAATCAGCTCGACCTTTAATGAGACGTGGAGAGAGAAATGCCGTCCATCAGCTTTCTGGTCCGAACACACGAAAATGCAACCATTGGTTTTTGTTCAAAGGGGACGAGTTAGTGTAAGAGATCAGTTGTAACGATGGTTTGTAAACGCTAAACAAATTATTTCGCAGCAATAAATGTAATACTCAATAAAGCATTTGTGAAAGGTAAACAAAGATGATTTCCTAAAAAATATTACAATATTATATTATTGGCAACATACTCAGAGGAATAGAAGTCTTTCATAAAAATATTCTTTCCGATTATGGTATTTTTTTTCTTTTCATCTTTTGGAAACCCGAATACCTTAATTGTTCGTGCATCTTATTTTATCACCCCCGGAATAGACTAGGTAGAATTTGGCAACACCAGTTTTATTTACTTTCTAGTTTATTTTGCAGCTTTAGAAATACCTTGCTGTAATGTGTTCTTACACCTACATCACTTCCTGTACTGGACAACATTCCCACATATTTATAACACTTCCTCTGTCCTACCTCTCCATCGACATCACTGCATGTGTCATTCAAATTCGCATCACTTTATTAAATCTTACCTTACTATTATGTTTCATCTACTACCCTTCTTGCACTGCTCGCTTTATCTAGAAGGCATTTTGTCTTGTACCATCTCACACTTCTGATATTCCCCACGTCTGCTGTGCTTACTTTATCGCACTCAATCACTTGCTCTAGACATGCTTTCCAACTGCATACATTTTTGTACTCTGCATTTTACTAACACCGCTACTTCTTTTTACTTGCTGCCGAGATGCACAATGTAGATCTCTAGGGGCTGGATCCATTAAAATAAAATCCACGCTGGAACCTGGAGAGAAGTTTCTTTCAAACATTTCAGAATCAAGTAAAGATAGCATTCCCGTATCAGCAGCAGGGTAGAGTTCTGTGTATTCCAGTTCTTAATTTGTAAAAAATTAAGTGCCAGGGCTTTCATCAGGAGGCCATTTTGTAACTGAAGATGTGCTGTCAGGATAGGTAAACCAGGAGCCAGAGATGTAGTAAGTAGATTTAATAGTTCATGTAAGTTGGTACAGGGTGCCCCACCGGGAGCGGCATCCTGCTGCTCAGCCCCACTTTCTAACATATCACTTATTCAAACCATGCACACACTCCCAACATTCTATTACATCACACTCATGCAGGCTGAGCAGCCAGGACTAGAAAGTATAGGATATCACAGGCCACTGAAGCCTACGCCACCCACTGCCCCGGCTAGCACTACAAATGACAGTACAAACACAACTACTAATCACTACACCCTACAAGTGTTACAAGTCAGACTATTCCAGGCTCCCAGAGCATTACGATTAGCATGGGTAGAGGGTAATAGTCATTGTTAATGTATATTGAATGTGTAAACAACTGTTGCTGTGCTCATTCTAAATTACCCAATTGGCCCACCAAGTGGCAGATTGTCATAAGTGCTGTTGCTGCCAATTAAGTGCCGGTGCTGTGCACCGGAAACCACAGACTCAAATTCAGCACTGGTGTATTCATCCTTTTCCGCCTCTTCGCAAAGCTGACAAAAATGCATTGTCTCACTGTAATCGTCAATCTTCACTCCCTGGCCGAACATCAGCAAAACAAACTGTGAGTCGTTTTTTATTGTACTTTGTTCTGTCTACTATTATCTGTTTGATGTTATATGTGATCCTCATTTCTTCTTTCTTCTGCAGGTATTTTTGAACCTATTCACCAGGCTGTGTCTGATCATACCAGAAGGTATAGCCCACATTGAAACCTACTTAGTCACTCTTTTTACTCTCAGAGAACATTTCATTCCTTAGTATGGAGAGTATTAAAACCTTTGGTTTTACCAATGAAGATTTTTCGAGACTGGTAGGCGAAAGTTTGTCCTCTGGGCGGTCATTCTTGAGTCTGAAAGAGAACAACGATGACTGGTTTAAACTCCTTAATTTAAAAAAGAAAGCCAGGCGCACAGAATCCCATGCAGAATTTATGCTCGAATATCTCAAAGCAGGAGTAATTCCCAATGGATTAAGAATAAGAAATATACCTGGGTTATTTGTTGAAATAAGGATATTTCTAGAAATATGGTCCCTGATAGCGAATGGGTGCTGAAGGGACCTCATGATCCTAATTATCGAGACGGCTGGAGAGGTAGTAGAGACACTCCTCAAGGAAATTGCTGAGATCAAAGAGACCATGAAGAAAAAGAATCCAGTAGAGGATGCCAAAAAGAAATTAGACGACATTAACTCTGAATGTAGCTCTTTCAGTGATTATCTTATTAAGAAAAAGACTGAGAAATTACGTAAAGACATTCAATATTTCTCAGAGGAAAGAGTATATCCTTACCTAGGGGCCAAATATTGTAATGCAACTAGGGACCCTGCAAATCAGAGTGATTACCAACATTGGTCAAGTAATAGAATTCTCACCTTCTCTGACACTTTGGAGTCGGATAGCGAAGGGGGCCATAATTCTTTTGATAATTATGGGAATAGAAGAACCCCCTTCGAAGGACAAAGAGAAACAATCGTTTTTAGGCAACCGACGAGATAATACGAGAGGGAGGTTCAGGACCCAAGAGAGGGTGTTGGTATCAACAGACAGACAACCCCCTCAATTTCTTCAGACAAGGCGAAACCAATACTGGAGAGAATAGGTTCCTCCATGCAGATTGAGCCTATCCCAATTTTTTATCTTTCAAGGATTTCCCTGGATACCTCTTCTAAGGACCTGTTGGTCCGAGGTCTTTCTTTCATACCCAGTACTGGCCTCAGCCGTTTTGATTTGAATCAAGATCTTCAATCATTTTTCCGGAAGATTTGTTAAAATAAATTATTTGAGAACAGAGTCATTATGAATCTGGACAATAGATCCGGACTACGCCCCAAGTCCATATTTACCCCCAGTCTAGATGAAATAGGCCCTATAGTAGGGATTTTTGAGAGAGTTGTGAGTACCAAAGTCCATAACATGATGACATTTGTTCCCAAACCATCCTTCAACCTCAATTATGAGGAATACAAAGCACTCCAGTCCTTATCTTCTAATAAGGATGTGATTATTAAACTGAGTGATAAGGGGGGAGTTATAGTGATTATGGATAGTAACAAATACAAAGGAGAAATCCAACGTATGCTTAAGGTTCCGGAAAACTACTCCAAAGTAATGAATTACCCTGAACAAAGAATTAAGACCACCATTCTTGACCTTACTGAAAGAGCCTTGGATAAAGGTTCCATTTGAACTCAGGAATTTAAATATCTCAATAAAACTTTTTTCAAATTCCGGTGCTGTATGGCCTGCCTAAGATGCACAAAAATACTAAAGAGCCACCATTTAGACCCATTGTCTTCACCATTGGTTCACTCACAGAACCACTGTCTAAATATGTGGATGTATTCCTTGCACCTTTAGTCACCAATGTACCAGCCTATGTGAGAGAGACTGGCCACCATATAAGTAAAATCGAAGGGATCAACTTTAATCCAGACAGTAATGTATTGGTCTTGATGGATATCGAGGCGTTATACTCAAATATCCCCCAAAAGGGAGCACTTGAAACTGTGAAAGGTGCCCCTGAAATGAGTAACAACCAAGTTGATAACCTGTTTATCTTAGAGTGCCTTGCGGTAGTGTTACAAGAAAACTATTTTGAATTTGACAAACCCATCTATAAACAAACCCTGGGTATTAGCATGGGTGCAGCCTGTGTCCCAAATGTGGCCAATATTTATATGGGTGCCTTTGAAAAAAGATTTATTTTTAACGAGATTGCTCCCTTTTTTTTTAAACATCTCACATTGGCACAGATTTATTGACGGCATTTTCTTTATGTGTAGTGGGCCGGAAGAACAACTCACTAAATTAATTTTATGGATTAATTTATGTCAC
This sequence comes from Lissotriton helveticus, assembly GCF_964261635.1. Lineage (NCBI taxonomy): Eukaryota > Metazoa > Chordata > Amphibia > Caudata > Salamandridae > Lissotriton > Lissotriton helveticus. The sequence goes on along the minus strand of NC_136057.1, from coordinate 1,630,796,447 downwards.
CCACATCTAAAATTTAGCCCTAAGTTTAGCAAGGACAAGATAGAATTCTTAGACATCTGGATTCAGGTGGTGGATCAGCAAATTGAGGTTTCACTTTATACAAAACCCATTGTGCGAAATAAGCTTTTGCAATATCAGAGATACCATCCTCGTAGTCAAAAGGACAGTATACTTTTCAGTCAATTCCTTTGTCTCTGCAGGAATTGTACTGGTATAAAAAATGTTGATCTTCACACTGAACAACTAAAAAGGAAACTCCTTAACAGAGGATATCCACACAGAATTATCAAAGAATCCTACAAAAGGGCTAAATACTATAATCGCGATACTCTTCTCCAAACTAAATCTAAGGACAATCAGAACAAACTGGTTTGTGTCACTAGGCACTACAACTTTAAGAAAAAGTTACGCCAGGCGATTAATTCTTCATGGCACATCCTCAATTCAGGAAATCAGTATTCTCCCTAAGCCGATTTTCGCATTCCACAGGAACAAAAACTTAAGGAACTCTTTGGTCAAATCTACAGTACCAGATAAAAAATAAACAGTTCAACGTTCCATTACTGGAACAAACCCCATCCTAAGAATCCACAAATGTGGCAGCTGCCATGCTTGCAGCTTTGCCAAAGTCACCTCTAGTTTGGAATGGGGTAAGAATACATTTCTATTTAAGGAAATGATGAACTGCAGGACAACCAATGAGGTTTACCTTATCCTTTGCCAGTGTGGCAAAGGATATGTTGGAGAAACTAGTAGAGAAATGCTGGTGAGATTTAGTGAACATAAATATGCTATTAACAACAAACGCATTGGAGCTCCTTTGGTAAGACATTGGTTGGAGAAACAACACTCCATCAATGATCTTCAATGGCTTATACTGGAACGTGTCCATGCCCCTAAAGATGGTAACACTGATGCCTTGAGACGGAAAAGGGAGGTCTTTTGGATATACACTTTACAGACAGTTGAGACTGGTCTCAATGAATTTCTCCCATGGGAGAATATGATTACTTGAACCTACCGTATTGCTTCCATTACTATGTTCTGGAGTGATCATAACCTTGATTATTTAGAACCTGCTGAACTCAGTTTTATTCTGTCTAGATATGGCTTATTGCTCTTATTACTATTTCCTTAAGTTATCATCATCCCAATTTTTCAGAGCCTGTGAAACTTAGACCCAGTGTAACGCACACTATCTCGGCTCTCTGTTCGTAGTAATATAAGTCCTACCTTGCGAGATCAATCTCCCTTCTTGATCCAATATCTGGATTGGTGCAATATTAGCGGATATTAGGTGACTTACATTAAGATCCTTCTATTATGACATTCGATGACCTTTTATCGGGCTATTACCTTATTACATAATGGATTATTTCAAATAAATTGGAGTTAGCACCCATCCGAAATTATAGCATTTGGCAAATTTCCATAACAAAGAAAGTCCAAAAGGAAGATCAAGAGAGCAGGTCTCAAATCCACTTGTAATTGGAAATTGTTCTTTATTAGTACACTTCAAAAACTTATTTTTAAAATCCAAATCATCAGAAATGATTAGGCTAATAATTTCTGATGATTTGGATTTTAAAAAGAAGTTCTTGAAGTGTACTAATAAAGAACAATTTCCAATTACAAGTGGATTTGGGACCTGCTCTCTTGATATTCCTTTTGGACTTTCTATGTTATGGAAACTTGCCAAATGCTGTAATTTCGGATGGGTGCTAACTCCAATTTGTTTATTGTTTGTATTTGTTTTTACCAAATAGGAGGTAAAGAGGGGTGTACCTCCTGGTTTTGAGCACCATCATCATACTAAAATAGCCAATTGTAATAGCTAGGTGCAAGGTCATTTGCCTCAACCCCTATTGTTTTTTGTTTCTCTATAATGGATTATTTGTTTGACTGGTTACCTTGAGAACTTTTAGAGTTATGTGGCTTTTATCAGCGTTCTATGTTAGGATTTCTATTATATATATATATATTTTTTTTTTGGAAAACCTTTATTTACCAAAATAAGTACACCGCTATTCAGCCATACATCCCGGAGGCCAGGCAGCATCGTATTGTAGTTCAGAACCAAGTACAAAAACACGGCACAGGATCGGTCAGGTTTAATTTTACAATAGAAACAAAAATTAACAATAAGTACAACCAGGGTCTAAAAAGAGAAACAGAAAGAAAGAAAAAGAGGAGAGAACAAAGAAAGAATCAAAGAAGAAGAAGCAAAGCTGAGGGCAAAAGAAATATTCTAGGCTCATACCGCGGGGAGGGGCCGGGCATCGCACATCTCATCAACAACATACTGTTCGACAGCAATATAGACGGGGAGCAAAAAGTCAGGATACCAAGCATGGAACATTGGGAAGGGGGAGCTATGGAGACAATCGGACCTCAGGCTGTGCCATCTCAGGGGGTACACAGATGTCTCCCCTATACGAGTTCCACGCTCCCCACACCGACCCCCACATCCTGGGCTTGCCCCGGGCCATATAAGCAGTCTTCTCACGGAGCATACACCAATCCATATTGGTCTCCCACAGGCCGATCGTGGGGGGCGCAGAAGCGCCCCATTTCTGAGCAATGTCTCTTTTGGCTATCATATTGCCCAGGGTGACCCAGCGGGTTTGGGCCACATTATAATCGTTCGGGCCCCAGATGTTCAGAAGACAGCGCCGGGCCTCCGCAGGCAGGGTCACACCAGTCACATCTCTCATAACCTCATGCACTCGACCCCAGTACAAGGCCACCACCGGACATTCCCAAATGATGTGCATGAAGGTCGCCACTACGCCACACCCTCTCCTGCACAGCCCGTCCTGGGAGAGTCCCATGTGTATAAGCCTGGGGCCCGTAATATAGATCCTGTGGAGTACCTTCAATTGAACAAGTCTCAGCCTAGCTGAGATGGCCACCTCCTTAGGGGAGGAAACCGCTGACTGCCACTCCTCATCATCCACTTCAATCCCGTCATTCACCCAAAGGCCTCTCAGTTTCATCAGCAGGTCAGTCCTCACATTTATAAGCTTTTTATAGGTCAAGGAGATGGCACTGTCCGGCATATGGCCGTCCAGTACTCTGTCCTCCAGCGGAGACGAAGCAGGCAAGTTCTCACCCACAGGCATAGAAGATGTGAGAGCGTGTCGAAGCTGTGCATAACGGAAATATTCCGCTTTACCCAATTGGAACTCGGCCTGTAGCGCCCCAAAGGATTTCACCTCCCCTCTGACCATAACATCTGCTACCTTAGAAATACCAATGAGATCCCACCTGTCGAATCCCTTGGAGTGCCACAATTTCCCAAGCAGGTCAGAGTCGTTTGGGGGATTGGCCATTGTGAGCTTACCCTGCCAACCCAAAGTTTTGGTCACCGCCCTCCACAGATGTACCGCTGTTTTAGTGGGTCCAGTTAGCTTCCGATCCAGAGATCTGGAATATAGTGCCCTATAGTAGTTCCCATCATTCACAAGCCAACGATCCATGGCATATCCAGGATTGACTGCCGGTCCGTAGAGGCCGTGATTAACTGCCGCCAGCTGAGACGCCCAGTAATAGCGGCGTATGTCAGGCAAGGCGATACCGCCATCGTACCACGGTATGGTTAACTTTGTCAGGGATATCCGTGGCCTACCATCCCACAGCAAGTTACGCTGTAGGCCCTCAACCTCTCCAAAGTACTTGGCCGGCACCGGGTCTTGTGTGTTCTGGAGCGCGTAGAGGAACCGCGGCAAGGACATCATTTTGAACAGTGCCGCCCGGCCCAACAGAGATATCGGTAGCTTCTTCCAGCCCTCAACGTCTCGCCGCAGCCTCGCCAAAGGAGGGAGCAGATTATGAGCATAGCGTGCACGGGGATCCTTTGAAACATAAATGCCCAGGTACCTGAAGCCCTGTTGTGCAATCTGGATAGTACAGCCACGAGGGAGGCGCGGAGTATCCCCGCACAGCGCGTAGAGAGAGGATTTGGACCAATTAATGACTAGGCCTGAGTAGCCACCAAAAGTGCCCAGTAAGTCAAACACCATAATCAGGGACCGGCATGGAGAGGTAAGATATAAAAGGATGTCATCGGCATAGAGCGATATTCGATCCTCAAATCCCGGAGACCACGTGATACCTGCAACATCGGGATGGACCCGGATCCACGCTGCCAACGGCTCAAGCGCTAGAGCGAACAGGAGAGGCGACAGCGGACAACCCTGTCTGGTGCCCCTGCGCAAGGCAAAAGAGGCAGACAGTCGACCATTCACCGTCACATTGGCAAGCGGCGAAGAGTAGAGGAGCCGGATCCAGCCAATGTACTCGGGTCCAAACCCGAACTTAGCAAGCACGGCCCATAGGTAGTTCCACTCAAGTGAGTCGAACGCCATAGTTGCGTCAAGCGAGGCAAGTACCGCCGGTTCCGTGAGCAATTGCACCCGCGCCATAACCGCATGGAGCCTCCGGAGATTGAGGGCCGTGTTGCGATGTGGTATGAAACCGGACTGATCCGGGTGGACCAGGTCCGAGATCACTCCCACCAGTCGATTGGCCAGTAGCTTCGCCAAGATTTTGGGCTCGGCGTTCAACAGGGAGATGGGGCGATAGGAACGGCAAAGATCTCGAGGCTTCCCCTCCTTGTGTATGACCACAATGGTGGCCAGTCGTTGATCGAGAGGGAGCTCACCAGTCTCGCGGGCCGCAAGGAACATATCTCTCAGGGGTGCAGCGACGGTGTCAGCCTTAAGCTTATACAGTTCCACAGGAATGCCGTTGGGTCCCGGTGCTTTACCGGAGCGCAACGACCTGATAGCCAGCGCTACTTCATCAACCGTCACGCCCCGGTCCATATCTTCCCGCTCAGCATCAGACAAGCAAGGGAGCTCGACCTTCTCCAGAAAGGAAGCCGAGTCAGATTCGGACAGGGCAGAAACAGACGTGTAGACCGTCTCGAAGTAGTTCGCAAACGCATTTGCAATAGCGGCAGGGTCAGTCATGAGCAGGCCGTCTTCACCCAAGATCTCAGGTACCACTCGGGACGCTAGCTCCTTCTTGTCCAACCACGCCAGAAGTTTACCCGCCTTATCACCAGCGTCATATATCCTGCCCTGCTGTTCCCTGCCCATCGCCTTAGCCGCATCAGTAGCAGTGGCCCTAAGTGCCGACTGCTTCAGGGCAAGAGCATGGAGCAAGTCCGGAGTCGGCCCCAGGGCCAGCTGAGAATTCAGACCGGCAATATCTGATTCCAACCGAACCAAGTCTTCATCCCGTTTTCTGCGCGCCTCGGCTATCAAGGAGAAGGCTTCCCCTCGGAGAACAGTTTTAAAGGCCTCCCAAAGGGAAACGGCCGAGTCAACGGAGCCAGAATTCTCGGCAAAGTACAGCTCTATAGATTTCGCTAGGAGATCGCGGGTCGTAGGGTTACGGAAGTACCAGGGCTTAATAGGTGCCACTCTCGACGTCGCCACGATGCGAAAGTCAAAAGACACCCAAACCGGGGAATGGTCAGAAATACCTCTGGCCATGAGACGAGCGTTGGAAACCGTCTGTGCCTGGGCCGCTGGGGTCAGGACACAATCAATGCGGGAAAGACTACCGTGGGCTCCAGAGTGGAAGGTGTATTGTCTCTGAGCGGGATGTAAAAGTCGCCAGCAATCAACCAAGCCCATAGAGTCAAGGAAATCCGGAAGCCAGGACTGTGCACCACGTAGATCTCTGGAAGGGAAGCGATCCAGGTCACCCGACACCACAGAGTTAAAGTCCCCCCCCAGAATCAGCAGGCCCTCCGGGAGACCCAAAATGGCGCAACCAAGATCCTGAAAAGTGGATGTTTGCAGTCCCGGGGGGACGTACACCGAAACCAAAACCAAAGTGCGCCCCTCCCACTTGCACACCACCGCCACATATCGGCCTCTATCATCAACCAGGGTAGATTCAACCTCCAGGGGAAGGGACGTTCGCACCATGATGCCTACCCCACGGGACCCCGTAGAGAAGCCCGAATGGGCCACCATCTTGAACCCTCTCCTGTTCAGAGCCCTACAGGTGTTGCCAACAAGATGAGTTTCCTGCAAAAGAACGACATCTGGAGCACAGCGTTTAAGCATCTGCAGAACAACACCACGTTTGATTCGGTCCCCCAACCCATTAACGTTCCAACTCAACAAATTCAATGATTTACCCCCCATCATCAAGGACGCTCCACCCCATCAACCCCCCCCGGAGTACAGCCCACAAACCAAAAGCCGTAGAACAGTAAGACCTCAGCCACAACGAGTGTAAAGAAAATAGAACAAACATAGAAAACATGTCCCAACTACCCCCCACCCTGCACCCCTGCATCAGACTAGAAGCCACCCCAACTAGCAGTGTGCCCGTCGCCCCTGAAACTAATCTACAAGAAGCCCCCTAGAGGAGAAAAGAGACATCCTATCCCCCCCCGTCATCCTCCATATCCAGTACAGAAGTGAGAAAAAACAGAAGAGGCAATACGCAGAGTCGGTGCCCATCGCAGCAACCCCCCCAGAAAAGTCAAGGGCAGTTCGTCTATTCCCGGGAACCTTAACCTGATCCTCCAGCAGCATCCTCCGTCCGCTCATCTGGCTCGGTCCGTCGATGAGGCAAAGTGTCCAACCAGTCGCCTGCCGCATCCGGAAGATCAAAAAACATCGTCCGGTTACCATGCTCAATGCGAAGCTTTGCAGGATAAAGCATGGAGTAGCGCATCCCCAACTCCCTAAGCCGCCGCTTCACACCAGTAAAACTCTGCCGGCGCTTCTGGACAGCTTGAGTAAAGTCAGGGAAAAAGTTGATGTCCGCATTCTGGAATCGTAGCGGGCCAGCGCTACTCGACGCCTGCAAAATGGCGTCCCGGTCCCTGTAGTTGAATAGTCTCGCAATGATGGGGCGGGGAGATGCGCCCGACTTCGGTGGACCACCCGGGATCCTGTGGGCCCTCTCGACTGAGAAAAACTTGCTCAGACCCCCCGGCGCCAAGTTCTTGACCACCAAGTCCTCCACAAAGAGTTCAGTGGACTCCTCCTCGGCTTTCTCCGGCACTCCCGTAATGCGGACATTCTGGCGCTGTGCCCGTCCCTCGAATTCGTCAAGCCGGCGTGCCAGCATCCCATTAGCCATTCGCAGGTCGCGGACCTCATTTTGTACATCCGACATGTCGTTGGTTAAGCTCGACGTTTTGAGGTCCAGAGACTTCACCCTATCATTTGTCTTGCCAAGATCGGTTCTAATAAGATTTAGTTCGATCTTCAGGGTATCCACTTTGCAGGACAGCGCCTCGTGTAGGCTATGCATCTCAGCCTTTACTCCCGCAATAGCACCCATCACGTCCCGAAGTGTAAATTCAGGATCCTCAGGGGACGCTTCCCGCAATGAGTCTTTAGTGCGCCCCGGCATAACCGGCGATCCCTTCGAATGAGAGAATCGTTCCGGAATGGTGGATTGGGATTGATTCGGCTTCCTGCTGACTCTTGGAGGCTTGCCTTTGTCCGAGTCCCCTCTGCCCGCCATATTGACACACTAGGGCAGGATAGTTCGGGGGGATGGGACGGTCGCGAAGCGCACCTCCAATCTGTGCGAGAACTACAGCGATGAGTATTCCAAGAGCCACCTAAGGGAGAGCGCGACAGAGAGTGCCCGGGCCGGCTGGTCTAGTCAGTTCAACAGGCACCGCACCGGGCGTCCCGTGGCAGGTCACCTCCCGGGTCCAACGATGGCGGCCAGTGGCGCAGGCAGGGTCCGCAGATTTCACAACGGCACAACTTGGCCCAGGAAGGTCGGATATGCAATCCGGGAACGGGCGCCGCTTCAGCACCGGCTCAACAGATGATACCCACCGTCGTGGGACAGGATGGGTGACAGGATCGTTGCGGAGGATCGGGAGGTCTTCGGAGCTCCGAGCTCACGCGGCCATTTTGGTCGCCCGCGAAGCTCCTCCTCCTCTATTATATTTTTAGTGGTATTTCAATTTACTTTGTCTATTTCAATATGGCTCCCATTTTGATTGTCGCCCTATGCACTGACGTCTTTGTGGCTCTTCTTGTCCACTCTAATATGGCTCTCATTTAGAACATCGACGAATGCGCTGATGTCTTCGTGGCTCCTTTTGATTGGGAATAGGTGGCTTGACCCAAAATGGTGACATCGCTCCTGGAGCTTTCTATTATCGGGCTATGCTTTTCACTTGCAGGTGAATCGTATTAGTATGTTTTTTTTACTATAGCCCCTCGATATAAGATGGAACCTTAATCCTCTATTTACGATTGTCCGGGGAACCCGCGTACGAGCTCAACAGATGTCTCATAATTTCAGAGAGAGCTCTGTCCCATTTTTGTGAGTACCCTGTAACCTGGACTCGTTTTAAGATAAGATCATCTTGATATCCTTCTTGAGACCTTGGTATGAGTTGTCAGTTTATGCCATTTGGGGATATCATTTACTCCTACAGCTAGTGGGACTCTGTATATATTGCCTATTGAAACGATAACTTGAATATGGATATATCGCTCAAATTACTTATTACTGGGCGATATTTGGTGAATAGCCATGACGCTGTAACACCTTGTTCCATTCTATTAATTGTAGGCTCTTTAACAATCAGGTAAAGGGCAACACGTGGCATGTTATTTAGACGCTGCTACGCAAGGCTCTATTAATTGTAGGTTCTTTAATAATTAAGCTTGGGGTTACATGTGGCATATTGTTTAGACGCTGCAATGTGATGCTTCACTCCTTTTATATTTTTCTTAGTTCCTTCGAATCCCGCTGAGAAGGGTCTACTGTTGTATCACTGATCATTATTTATCTGTAGGATCCGAATATGGACCTGTATTCATATATATGTCCCACGCGATCGTTCTCAAATCTGTAAGTCTGAGCGTATTTAGGATCTCTTGGACATTAGAATATCTGAGATTTGCTGGGTTGAGTGACTTATCTGTGTTTATTTTGTTTTTACTCAGCTATTATTCGAAATTTAGATCTTGCTCCTTTAAAACCGCCTTTTGGATATACATTAAAAGCACTTTCCAGAATCTGCAAGTATGTATAGATATGGACCCTTTTACCCTATATTAGCTAGATAAAGTAGGAGGGAATTGGACAGTGACTCTTGTCTTGTTTCCTTTGTATTCCAGTCTGCATCCGGCCTTTAATCTGAGGATCGCATCGCGGGTCCGGCTGCCACAGGGCATCTACTGAGCTTGTTTCAAAAAAGTAGGCATGCCATTTTCAATTATTATTCATCTTGAAATAAGCCTTATAGCGGAGGCTATTATAAGTCTCTAAGCCTCTGACTATTTTCACAGATTTTATCCCTAGTTGTGGGATAGGCTGTTCTAAATTCTTAAGGCACCCGAAGAGCCCCGATGATACCTATCAATTTGAACAGTAAAAGTATGTAGAGTAGTCTTCAGGTTCTACTCTTTAAAAAAAACCTTTTGAGTATGTCCATTTCTCTATATTTCTCTGTTACAGGGTACAGGGTACCTATACTTTAAAAATAAAAACTTTTATGAGTCTATCCATTTCTCTATAGTTCTCTGTCACAGGGTATCTACACTTTTCTGTCACATGGTATTTTCTCTTTACACCAGGTTATTACATACCATTTTCTGAATTGTATTTATGCATGGTGATGAAAACTTTTTGCTTCATGGCACTTATTTGGTTCTGCGGGACTCACAGTTGAATTTAACTTGCTCCTTTGTGATTTAAAGTAATAGTGAAAATGAGTAAATTATGTATAGAATTATTCATTATGCTCTGTTTGTTCCCACATATTTGTGTGCATATATCATATGGACCCTTCATATGTATCAGCATACCATTATATATAAAATGTTAGATAGACTGTTTTGCTGATTTTCAAGCATCATATGAAGTCAACGCCCTGATGAAAGAGGTTACATGGTATTTCCAAAACGCGCGTCGGAGCAATTGTGTTGGTTGTGTATTGTATATTTGAAATATGTTATGTGATTTGTAATTGTGTCCCTTAGTTGAAGTGTATTGTAACTCTGTTAGTCTTTGTAACATTGTTAGTTTTGATTATATGTTTTTTTCTTTTTTTGTCTGTTGTTTTCTGGGGAGACATGTAACGAAATTATGTGGTTCCCTCCCTATTAGATTGGGGCTCCTTTGAGATGAATTTCAAAAAATATTGTATATGTTGAATTTACTGTATGTGATTTATAATATATCTATATTTTTTTAAAGATATTTTTATCATCTGATAATAAAAAATTAAAAAATGAACTGCTCCTCTGTGGGACATTTTTTTTATTAATTAATGTATGCTGTCAATAATCTGGTAAGGGGTTGAGTGTTGTATATTTTGTCGAACACCTATCAAGGCCAGGCTAATGCATGAAAGATGTTGCCTTTTTCCTATCATTCTTGCTACCATCTATCAGAAGCAAGCCACTGCCTGAATAAATGATCTCTTACAGGGGTGGCTCCTCCGTAATGGTGGAGGCGCGTCACCCCACAGCTCATGCCAGAAGTAAATAAATAAAATTATAATAATACAATGTAATGATCAATTTATTTATGCGGTCTGTCTGAGCCCTGCAATACGTGTAGGGCAGGGCGGGCCGGGCATTTCAGGGAGCATTAGTGAACACTTATAAGTGAGCATGTGTGTTGAACCGGCTGTCCTAGCCCGACCAAACACACATGCGCACTTACGTTTCACCAACCCAGCTGTGTAACACAGCCAGGTTAGAGAAAAGCCACAGGTTCCAAGTTACTATCTGAGTGACAAACAAGGCCACTGAGACCAATCTTGGAGCTGCTCTCATACTATGAGAGCAGCGTCTGGATTGGGTGTGGAAATGTGCCCTTAGGGCCCATCTCCTTCTGGCCTGACGAGATGAGCAGTGAGGCGGCATCAGCGGGAGCGGCAGGTACGTATTTTTTATAATATTTCATCCACCTCTCCCCAACCCACCACCCCCGCGGCGGTCCTACCACTTTAGAAAGCCAGCCGCCACTGCTCTTTCAGTTCTTAAGCATGCCATTAAGGTCTGCACCCCTGTGAATTTCAGCATGAGTACTAAAATCCATTCCTACTTGTGCCTGATCAGGGACAGATATGTGACAGGCAACAACAAAATCAATTGGGAACATTTGGCTCACTGGTTCAGAATCAATCTGCATTCAGTCAAGCTCATTGCACAGAGAGTGCACACACTGATGCCAGAGAGAACATTTTAGAGGTATGGTTCCTAGTGTGCTAAAGCTCTTCATCCTGCCTGGCAGATCAGATGTTTTCAGCACAAAATGCTTCTCTATCATCTGGAATTGATGAATGTTGGACTAGAATTGACCTACCTCATCTATATATAGGATACATATATTTTTCAGTGACACATATTCGTCTTGGAGTACTTAATGTTTATTTTTTGTTATCCCTCCAGTTTAATGCCTACAAGTAAGAATTCCAAATATACTCAGATGACACTCAATTTGACTTCCACTTACAAATGTAGGAGGATTAGGCAGTGCTATAACTTGCACTGCACACTTCAGTTAAAGATTTCTATTTTTCATTCAGTTTTGGATGCATTGACTTGTCTTGTAGATCTGACAGAAGTACTGGTTTCAGGAGCTATCCCTCTGGCCCTTCACTTTAGACAGATCTCGTTGCCTTCCCCACCATGCATTTAACAAGATTCCTTTTGACTTCCAATTTTCCTTTGCACATGAAACAATTCAAGTAGTCAAAATGGTGAACAACGAAAATATTGATTCCAAAATATCTTCTGAAATGAATAACATGCCAAAAATATTGTCATTGCAAAAACATTGTTACAAAATATAGAAGATAAGAACATTATTTTTAATGTATCTACTATCTGTTAGCAATATCTTTGTGTATAATATTGTTTACTATATTATAGTTGTGGTAAGTATCGGATTTTGATTAATTTTGTATATATTAGATATAATAATGTTAGGTGTTAATATTAATGCAGTTGATTTATTTAAAAAAATTAAGTTAGTAATTTTTTATGTCAATCAATCAAATATAGCTTTATCTCAGCCTCAGCCATAAAAGCATAACATACTTTAAAATTACAATATGTACAAACTTAAAATGAATAAAATATATTATATTAAGCAGCAAAACATATATTTAATACCAATACTGGATTTACAATAATATGCAGCATATAGCATAAGGAATCATCTTAACAACATGACCTATATTGAGCTCATACATGAACAATGATTTTAAAACTTGTGTCTGCCTATTACCAATCACTTAGCACTTTACTAGAGCTTCGGTTTTGGTTGCTGACATTCTTTTAGCCCACATCAAACCCCAATATTTTGCGTATTGCATAATGTCATTTTGAAAATAATCATTACATATTTTATAAATATGTATGCATAGATTTGATATTTAGTTCACAGTATTTATTAAAACTATTTTCTACATTCATTTCTATTTTTACATTGGTATATGGATATGTTCTAGTTATATATGTTAGTTAATTTTAGTTTTTTAGTTATCTTAAGCAACAATAACTCATGCACCGTTTTATCACCAATAATTTCACTGCGAATGTTGCAGTGATATTATCTATGATTTTATCAGAAATCATGGGTGATGTAATATGTGGGCTATATAGCAGTGATTGCGAGGGCACAAGCTTAAGTTACCTTAAGGCACGAGATCTAGTTAAGTGAGATAACTATGGGTGATGTAATATGTGTGTTATTTAGCAGTGATGGTGAGGGCATGAGCTAAAGTTACCTTAGGGAATAAGATATAGTTAATTGAGATTACTATAACTGCTGAATTTCTGTGGGTATGTGTGTGTTAAATCTGACCCTAACTATAACGTCCCTATAACCTTTGTTTTTTTCAGTGAATTTTTACCTTTTTCTAATGCTATTTCCTAACTATAATTTCCTTGTAACTTTTGTATTTTATAGGGAATTTCACCATTTTGTTTTATATAAATTTCACTACAATTCGACCCAGAAGTTCTATTAACTAATATACATTTACACAAGTTTATAAATACATTTTGTTCACATATTCATTCTTAACATATATTTTAAAACTAAACATTCCTGAATTAAGGTAAGGTAACTTATGAAGTCTTTCTATAAATGCAATGCACCAAGTCTTTCAATTTTTTTAATTCATTTCATAGACACGAGGATCTGTTGCAAATCCTCGGAGATACTAGGGGACTGCTGGTTATATTACACACATTCAATACTAAAACAACATAGCATTTAATACAAACGTATGGTCCTGTATAACTAGCTACTGGTGTCCGCCAGTAGGTAATGTTATATATAATATATATATATATATATATATATATATATATATATTACCTACTGGCAGTCGCCAGTAGGTAGTTATAGTTAGGACCTACTATCCATAGGAAATCATTCTATTTGGAATAACTTTGGCGCCGATTGACAAATCTGCGCGAAATTTTCAAAACCTTTGGCCAGCTCCGGTCCGCTCCTATCCTGAAAGTTTCACGATGATTCATCAAGCGGGGGCCGAGAAAAAAGGGGGTCCCAAAACACGTTTTCCCGTAGGACCTTTAGCCCCAGCTACAGCCCTAACTGCTGAATGGAATTACACCAAATTTGGCAGAGAGGTAGTCCTTGGTTTAGACTCGTGCCTTTTACTTATTTGGTGTAAATCCGTTCAGTAGTTCCTGAGAAAATGCCAGTTACAGTCATTTATATATCTATGGGCTCGGAGGGTCCGCGTACCCTATGCGGAGCCTGCCCGCACCCTGCCATGCACGAGCTGTATTTTAATTGGCTGGCAACACTCCAAATCAGGAAGTGTTGGCAGCCATCTTGTGCCTCGGTAAAACCGAGGTACAAGAAACCCACAACAAACTACACAAAACGCGAATAGGGGACAGGTTAGACACACCCTGAACCCCCTAGGCCTGCTCAGGGGGTCCCACAAGGACACCTAGGGCCCCCCCCCAATTTTCTTGTTTTAAATTGCAGTATGCGAGTAGGATCCGCGCATCCTAACGATATAAAAAAAAAACAAACGCTGTCTCCCGCGTTAAATATTGTATTTGCCCCTGTGGGGGCCAAATCCTGGGGGCATTATTACAAAAATAGTGTGGGGGTCCCAATCCCCCTACACTACCCTGGGGACGGCCACCCCTGGGGCTCTTACTTAATATATGCGGTGACTCACGGGGCCACCGCAGCCCCGGGTACCGCCACCCCGGGGCTTGTTTAAAATGGGTGGGGGGCTCTCACGCTCCCCCAGCCCCAGGGCCCGCCACCCCTGGGGCTTTAAAACACTAGCTGGGGGGGCTCTTAGGCTCCCCAGCCCCGGGGACTGCCACCCCCGGGGCTCTAAATTAAAATATGCGGGGGGCTCATGGGGCCCCCTCGCAGCCCCGGGACCGCGACCCCCGGGGCTTCTTTGAAATGGGTGGGGGGGCTCTCAGGCCCCTCCAGCCCCAGGGAACGCCACTACCCGGGGCTTAAAAAAATTGGAAAAGGGGGGGCTCTGAGGACCCCACAGCCCCGGGGACCGCCGACCCCCAGGGATCCTGAAAAAGAGCCTTGTCTAGGCCCTGGGGACCACTACCCCCCAGGGCCGGCTCCTGCAGTGTCCCGGGGTGCCCACCACAGGACACTGCTGTTTGCAATGGCAGGGCCAGATCCTCGCTGCTCCAACCCTGCCATTGCAAACTGCTTTGCTTCATTGCTTTTCCATATGGGGAGCAGCATGTTAGCTGCTCTCCATATGGAAAAGCAGTGCCGGCTCCCGCAGGAGGCGGGGAGCCGGCAGGACTGTGGGGGGATTGGGGACCCCCCCACTGTCCCCAACACCCCAACAGTGAGGGCCAGCCCTGGGGATGGGGTCCCCGGGGCTACCAGTGGCCCAGGAGGGGGGCATGCGGCCTCCTCCTCCTCATTAAGAAATAAAAAAATAAAAATAAAAAAAAGGCGGCCCCGGGGGATGGGGTCCTCGGGTCTTGAAGTGGCCTGAGGAGGGGGCTATGCAGCCCCCTCCATTAAAAAAACTAAAATGAATTAGCTATGCGCCCGGGGGATGCGGTCCCGGGGGCCCGGAATTGGCCACGAGAGGGGGGCCACGCGCCCCCTTTCCGTAACAAAAAAAAGAAAAATGTATATTTGGGGATCAGGCCCTGGGGGATGGGGTCCCCAGGGCCCAAAAAAGTAAAAGGAAGGGGCCACAAAGCCTTCCTTTCAAATTCTTTTTTTTTTTTTAATAAGACACAATCGTCCCCAGGCCCCGCCCCCCACAAAAACACAATCTGCAAACGCGCCCTGTTTTAAATTGGGCCATGGCCTCTGAACACCTCTCTGAAATGCAGCCTCCTGGTGCATACTGGGGGGACCTGGTGGGCTAGGTGGCCCCCAGGGACCCACAGGATGGAGGAGGAATTAATTCTCTAACTTAAAACGCGTCACAGGGTGTGCTTGCAGACATATCACTTTAGGTCACGCCTCCTACCTTCGCTACTGTGCAAACGTTTTAAGTTGGGGTATTAATTCTCTTTCAATACTGAGGTTCCCTCAGGGCCAAATAGGTCAACAGGTATTTCCAGTATGCGCCAGGGAGCCACGTCCCTTTTTACACCTCATTGCAACGCAGCTCTGTAGTGCTTACTGGAGGTACCTAGTGGGCTAATTTGACCCTAGGGACCCTTAGGATTGAAGGGAACTTAATCTCTCAATTGAGAACGGTGACAGGGCGCATTTACACAGTGGTGAAGGGAGGGGAGGGGCCTGATGTGATGTGTGCAAACACGCCCTGTGGCGCGTTTTAAGTTGGATAAAAAATTCCACTTCAAACCTGAGGGACCATGGGGCCAAGTAGCCGACGGGTGCTTCCAGGAATCGCCACTGCGCTGCGTTGTAGAGAGGTGGAGCAGGCCATGCCCCTTTTTACATCTTTCTGCTACGCAGCTCTGTGGCGCTTAATGGATGTACTACGAATTCCGATGTAGTCACCTGTTATCAGGAGAGACCTCAGTGCAGCAATCTTTGAGCCCAGTACTGATCCTGAAAAGTAATTCTAACCATACTTACCAGTAACTTGAATTTACTTCCATAGGCTAACATTGACTGGTTTCACTTGGAAATTCTTCTAAGTGTGGAGTTTTGCAACTTTTAAATATTCACCTAAAATCATCCGAACAACGAATTTCGATTTACTCACCTGTTTTTAGGAGATAACCCAGTGCTGCATCTTTTAGCCCGGCAATTGCAAAAAACAACAAGTGATGGACTGAATGTGGATCAATGTCACACACTCCCCCAGTCAAAAGATCTGGGCCCAAATCCATCGTTTTTTTGCACTCCACACCACCCTGGGTCAGATAATGGCTTTATGCAAATCAGCTCTGACCCTGTTGCCCCATGGGAACAGTCCAGTCCGAACTACAACAGCCATATCTTTCCCAGACCGGAATCAAGCATCCGAGGACCGGACCGGTTTCGAGGTAACACCTCTCTTCAGCCCGGCTAGCTTGACTCCAAGTGGTGTGGAGTGCCTGGGACCCACGTCTGGGCATCCCCAGCGCACTTAGGGCGGCAATTGCAAAAAACAACAAGTGATGGACTGAATGTGGATCAATGTCACACACTCCCCCAGTCAAAAGATCTGGGCCCAAATCCATCGTTTTTTTGCACTCCACACCACCCTGGGTCAGATAATGGCTTTATGCAAATCAGCTCTGACCCTGTTGCCCCATGGGAACAGTCCAGTCCGAACTACAACAGCCATATCTTTCCCAGACCGGAATCAAGCATCCGAGGACCGGACCGGTTTCGAGGTAACACCTCTCTTCAGCCCGGCTAGCTTGACTCCAAGTGGTGTGGAGTGCCTGGGACCCACGTCTGGGCATCCCCAGCGCACTTAGGGCGGCAATTGCAAAAAACAACAAGTGATGGACTGAATGTGGATCAATGTCACACACTCCCCCAGTCAAAAGATCTGGGCCCAAATCCATCGTTTTTTTGCACTCCACACCACCCTGGGTCAGATAATGGCTTTATGCAAATCAGCTCTGACCCTGTTGCCCCATGGGAACAGTCCAGTCCGAACTACAACAGCCATATCTTTCCCAGACCGGAATCAAGCATCCGAGGACCGGACCGGTTTCGAGGTAACACCTCTCTTCAGCCCGGCTAGCTTGACTCCAAGTGGTGTGGAGTGCCTGGGACCCACGTCTGGGCATCCCCAGCGCACTTAGGGCGGCAATTGCAAAAAACAACAAGTGATGGACTGAATGTGGATCAATGTCACACACTCCCCCAGTCAAAAGATCTGGGCCCAAATCCATCGTTTTTTTGCACTCCACACCACCCTGGGTCAGATAATGGCTTTATGCAAATCAGCTCTGACCCTGTTGCCCCATGGGAACAGTCCAGTCCGAACTACAACAGCCATATCTTTCCCAGACCGGAATCAAGCATCCGAGGACCGGACCGGTTTCGAGGTAACACCTCTCTTCAGCCCGGCTAGCTTGACTCCAAGTGGTGTGGAGTGCCTGGGACCCACGTCTGGGCATCCCCAGCGCACTTAGGGCGGCAATTGCAAAAAACAACAAGTGATGGACTGAATGTGGATCAATGTCACACACTCCCCCAGTCAAAAGATCTGGGCCCAAATCCATCGTTTTTTTGCACTCCACACCACCCTGGGTCAGATAATGGCTTTATGCAAATCAGCTCTGACCCTGTTGCCCCATGGGAACAGTCCAGTCCGAACTACAACAGCCATATCTTTCCCAGACCGGAATCAAGCATCCGAGGACCGGACCGGTTTCGAGGTAACACCTCTCTTCAGCCCGGCTAGCTTGACTCCAAGTGGTGTGGAGTGCCTGGGACCCACGTCTGGGCATCCCCAGCGCACTTAGGGCGGCAATTGCAAAAAACAACAAGTGATGGACTGAATGTGGATCAATGTCACACACTCCCCCAGTCAAAAGATCTGGGCCCAAATCCATCGTTTTTTTGCACTCCACACCACCCTGGGTCAGATAATGGCTTTATGCAAATCAGCTCTGACCCTGTTGCCCCATGGGAACAGTCCAGTCCGAACTACAACAGCCATATCTTTCCCAGACCGGAATCAAGCATCCGAGGACCGGACCGGTTTCGAGGTAACACCTCTCTTCAGCCCGGCTAGCTTGACTCCAAGTGGTGTGGAGTGCCTGGGACCCACGTCTGGGCATCCCCAGCGCACTTAGGGCGGCAATTGCAAAAAACAACAAGTGATGGACTGAATGTGGATCAATGTCACACACTCCCCCAGTCAAAAGATCTGGGCCCAAATCCATCGTTTTTTTGCACTCCACACCACCCTGGGTCAGATAATGGCTTTATGCAAATCAGCTCTGACCCTGTTGCCCCATGGGAACAGTCCAGTCCGAACTACAACAGCCATATCTTTCCCAGACCGGAATCAAGCATCCGAGGACCGGACCGGTTTCGAGGTAACACCTCTCTTCAGCCCGGCTAGCTTGACTCCAAGTGGTGTGGAGTGCCTGGGACCCACGTCTGGGCATCCCCAGCGCACTTAGGGCGGCAATTGCAAAAAACAACAAGTGATGGACTGAATGTGGATCAATGTCACACACTCCCCCAGTCAAAAGATCTGGGCCCAAATCCATCGTTTTTTTGCACTCCACACCACCCTGGGTCAGATAATGGCTTTATGCAAATCAGCTCTGACCCTGTTGCCCCATGGGAACAGTCCAGTCCGAACTACAACAGCCATATCTTTCCCAGACCGGAATCAAGCATCCGAGGACCGGACCGGTTTCGAGGTAACACCTCTCTTCAGCCCGGCTAGCTTGACTCCAAGTGGTGTATTTATTTTTGCAATTGCCGCCCTAAGTGCGCTGGGGATGCCCAGACGTGGGTCCCAGGCACTCCACACCACTTGGAGTCAAGCTAGCCGGGCTGAAGAGAGGTGTTACCTCGAAACCGGTCCGGTCCTCGGATGCTTGATTCCGTTCTGGGAAGGACATGGCTTTTGTAGTTCGGACTGGACTGTTCCCATGGGGCAACAGGGTCAGAGCTGATTTGCATATCGCCATTGTCTAACCCAGGGTGGTGTGGAGTGCAAAAAAAGATGGATTTGGGCCCAGATCTTTTGACTGGGGGAGTGTGTGACATTGATCCACATTCAGTCCATCACTTGTTGTTTTTGCAATTGCCGCCCTAAGTGCGCTGGGGATGCCCAGACGTGGGTCCCAGGCACTCCACACCACTTGGAGTCAAGCTAGCCGGGCTGAAGAGAGGTGTTACCTCGAAACCGGTCCGGTCCTCGGATGCTTGATTCCGTTCTGGGAAGGACATGGCTTTTGTAGTTCGGACTGGACTGTTCCCATGGGGCAACAGGGTCAGAGCTGATTTGCATATCGCCATTGTCTAACCCAGGGTGGTGTGGAGTGCAAAAAAAGATGGATTTGGGCCCAGATCTTTTGACTGGGGGAGTGTGTGACATTGATCCACATTCAGTCCATCACTTGTTGTTTTTGCAATTGCCGCCCTAAGTGCGCTGGGGATGCCCAGACGTGGGTCCCAGGCACTCCACACCACTTGGAGTCAAGCTAGCCGGGCTGAAGAGAGGTGTTACCTCGAAACCGGTCCGGTCCTCGGATGCTTGATTCCGTTCTGGGAAGGACATGGCTTTTGTAGTTCGGACTGGACTGTTCCCATGGGGCAACAGGGTCAGAGCTGATTTGCATATCGCCATTGTCTAACCCAGGGTGGTGTGGAGTGCAAAAAAAGATGGATTTGGGCCCAGATCTTTTGACTGGGGGAGTGTGTGACATTGATCCACATTCAGTCCATCACTTGTTGTTTTTGCAATTGCCGCCCTAAGTGCGCTGGGGATGCCCAGACGTGGGTCCCAGGCACTCCACACCACTTGGAGTCAAGCTAGCCGGGCTGAAGAGAGGTGTTACCTCGAAACCGGTCCGGTCCTCGGATGCTTGATTCCGTTCTGGGAAGGACATGGCTTTTGTAGTTCGGACTGGACTGTTCCCATGGGGCAACAGGGTCAGAGCTGATTTGCATATCGCCATTGTCTAACCCAGGGTGGTGTGGAGTGCAAAAAAAGATGGATTTGGGCCCAGATCTTTTGACTGGGGGAGTGTGTGACATTGATCCACATTCAGTCCATCACTTGTTGTTTTTGCAATTGCCGCCCTAAGTGCGCTGGGGATGCCCAGACGTGGGTCCCAGGCACTCCACACCACTTGGAGTCAAGCTAGCCGGGCTGAAGAGAGGTGTTACCTCGAAACCGGTCCGGTCCTCGGATGCTTGATTCCGTTCTGGGAAGGACATGGCTTTTGTAGTTCGGACTGGACTGTTCCCATGGGGCAACAGGGTCAGAGCTGATTTGCATATCGCCATTGTCTAACCCAGGGTGGTGTGGAGTGCAAAAAAAGATGGATTTGGGCCCAGATCTTTTGACTGGGGGAGTGTGTGACATTGATCCACATTCAGTCCATCACTTGTTGTTTTTGCAATTGCCGCCCTAAGTGCGCTGGGGATGCCCAGACGTGGGTCCCAGGCACTCCACACCACTTGGAGTCAAGCTAGCCGGGCTGAAGAGAGGTGTTACCTCGAAACCGGTCCGGTCCTCGGATGCTTGATTCCGTTCTGGGAAGGACATGGCTTTTGTAGTTCGGACTGGACTGTTCCCATGGGGCAACAGGGTCAGAGCTGATTTGCATATCGCCATTGTCTAACCCAGGGTGGTGTGGAGTGCAAAAAAAGATGGATTTGGGCCCAGATCTTTTGACTGGGGGAGTGTGTGACATTGATCCACATTCAGTCCATCACTTGTTGTTTTTGCAATTGCCGCCCTAAGTGCGCTGGGGATGCCCAGACGTGGGTCCCAGGCACTCCACACCACTTGGAGTCAAGCTAGCCGGGCTGAAGAGAGGTGTTACCTCGAAACCGGTCCGGTCCTCGGATGCTTGATTCCGTTCTGGGAAGGACATGGCTTTTGTAGTTCGGACTGGACTGTTCCCATGGGGCAACAGGGTCAGAGCTGATTTGCATATCGCCATTGTCTAACCCAGGGTGGTGTGGAGTGCAAAAAAAGATGGATTTGGGCCCAGATCTTTTGACTGGGGGAGTGTGTGACATTGATCCACATTCAGTCCATCACTTGTTGTTTTTGCAATTGCCGCCCTAAGTGCGCTGGGGATGCCCAGACGTGGGTCCCAGGCACTCCACACCACTTGGAGTCAAGCTAGCCGGGCTGAAGAGAGGTGTTACCTCGAAACCGGTCCGGTCCTCGGATGCTTGATTCCGTTCTGGGAAGGACATGGCTTTTGTAGTTCGGACTGGACTGTTCCCATGGGGCAACAGGGTCAGAGCTGATTTGCATATCGCCATTGTCTAACCCAGGGTGGTGTGGAGTGCAAAAAAAGATGGATTTGGGCCCAGATCTTTTGACTGGGGGAGTGTGTGACATTGATCCACATTCAGTCCATCACTTGTTGTTTTTGCAATTGCCGCCCTAAGTGCGCTGGGGATGCCCAGACGTGGGTCCCAGGCACTCCACACCACTTGGAGTCAAGCTAGCCGGGCTGAAGAGAGGTGTTACCTCGAAACCGGTCCGGTCCTCGGATGCTTGATTCCGTTCTGGGAAGGACATGGCTTTTGTAGTTCGGACTGGACTGTTCCCATGGGGCAACAGGGTCAGAGCTGATTTGCATATCGCCATTGTCTAACCCAGGGTGGTGTGGAGTGCAAAAAAAGATGGATTTGGGCCCAGATCTTTTGACTGGGGGAGTGTGTGACATTGATCCACATTCAGTCCATCACTTGTTGTTTTTGCAATTGCCGCCCTAAGTGCGCTGGGGATGCCCAGACGTGGGTCCCAGGCACTCCACACCACTTGGAGTCAAGCTAGCCGGGCTGAAGAGAGGTGTTACCTCGAAACCGGTCCGGTCCTCGGATGCTTGATTCCGTTCTGGGAAGGACATGGCTTTTGTAGTTCGGACTGGACTG
Organism: Lissotriton helveticus; assembly: GCF_964261635.1. Lineage (NCBI taxonomy): Eukaryota > Metazoa > Chordata > Amphibia > Caudata > Salamandridae > Lissotriton > Lissotriton helveticus. The sequence continues at coordinate 1,630,774,430 of NC_136057.1, read as the reverse complement.
TTCCCATGGGGCAACAGGGTCAGAGCTGATTTGCATATCGCCATTGTCTAACCCAGGGTGGTGTGGAGTGCAAAAAAAGATGGATTTGGGCCCAGATCTTTTGACTGGGGGAGTGTGTGACATTGATCCACATTCAGTCCATCACTTGTTGTTTTTGCAATTGCCGCCCTAAGTGCGCTGGGGATGCCCAGACGTGGGTCCCAGGCACTCCACACCACTTGGAGTCAAGCTAGCCGGGCTGAAGAGAGGTGTTACCTCGAAACCGGTCCGGTCCTCGGATGCTTGATTCCGTTCTGGGAAGGACATGGCTTTTGTAGTTCGGACTGGACTGTTCCCATGGGGCAACAGGGTCAGAGCTGATTTGCATATCGCCATTGTCTAACCCAGGGTGGTGTGGAGTGCAAAAAAAGATGGATTTGGGCCCAGATCTTTTGACTGGGGGAGTGTGTGACATTGATCCACATTCAGTCCATCACTTGTTGTTTTTGCAATTGCCGCCCTAAGTGCGCTGGGGATGCCCAGACGTGGGTCCCAGGCACTCCACACCACTTGGAGTCAAGCTAGCCGGGCTGAAGAGAGGTGTTACCTCGAAACCGGTCCGGTCCTCGGATGCTTGATTCCGTTCTGGGAAGGACATGGCTTTTGTAGTTCGGACTGGACTGTTCCCATGGGGCAACAGGGTCAGAGCTGATTTGCATATCGCCATTGTCTAACCCAGGGTGGTGTGGAGTGCAAAAAAAGATGGATTTGGGCCCAGATCTTTTGACTGGGGGAGTGTGTGACATTGATCCACATTCAGTCCATCACTTGTTGTTTTTGCAATTGCCGCCCTAAGTGCGCTGGGGATGCCCAGACGTGGGTCCCAGGCACTCCACACCACTTGGAGTCAAGCTAGCCGGGCTGAAGAGAGGTGTTACCTCGAAACCGGTCCGGTCCTCGGATGCTTGATTCCGTTCTGGGAAGGACATGGCTTTTGTAGTTCGGACTGGACTGTTCCCATGGGGCAACAGGGTCAGAGCTGATTTGCATATCGCCATTGTCTAACCCAGGGTGGTGTGGAGTGCAAAAAAAGATGGATTTGGGCCCAGATCTTTTGACTGGGGGAGTGTGTGACATTGATCCACATTCAGTCCATCACTTGTTGTTTTTGCAATTGCCGCCCTAAGTGCGCTGGGGATGCCCAGACGTGGGTCCCAGGCACTCCACACCACTTGGAGTCAAGCTAGCCGGGCTGAAGAGAGGTGTTACCTCGAAACCGGTCCGGTCCTCGGATGCTTGATTCCGTTCTGGGAAGGACATGGCTTTTGTAGTTCGGACTGGACTGTTCCCATGGGGCAACAGGGTCAGAGCTGATTTGCATATCGCCATTGTCTAACCCAGGGTGGTGTGGAGTGCAAAAAAAGATGGATTTGGGCCCAGATCTTTTGACTGGGGGAGTGTGTGACATTGATCCACATTCAGTCCATCACTTGTTGTTTTTGCAATTGCCGCCCTAAGTGCGCTGGGGATGCCCAGACGTGGGTCCCAGGCACTCCACACCACTTGGAGTCAAGCTAGCCGGGCTGAAGAGAGGTGTTACCTCGAAACCGGTCCGGTCCTCGGATGCTTGATTCCGTTCTGGGAAGGACATGGCTTTTGTAGTTCGGACTGGACTGTTCCCATGGGGCAACAGGGTCAGAGCTGATTTGCATATCGCCATTGTCTAACCCAGGGTGGTGTGGAGTGCAAAAAAAGATGGATTTGGGCCCAGATCTTTTGACTGGGGGAGTGTGTGACATTGATCCACATTCAGTCCATCACTTGTTGTTTTTGCAATTGCCGCCCTAAGTGCGCTGGGGATGCCCAGACGTGGGTCCCAGGCACTCCACACCACTTGGAGTCAAGCTAGCCGGGCTGAAGAGAGGTGTTACCTCGAAACCGGTCCGGTCCTCGGATGCTTGATTCCGTTCTGGGAAGGACATGGCTTTTGTAGTTCGGACTGGACTGTTCCCATGGGGCAACAGGGTCAGAGCTGATTTGCATATCGCCATTGTCTAACCCAGGGTGGTGTGGAGTGCAAAAAAAGATGGATTTGGGCCCAGATCTTTTGACTGGGGGAGTGTGTGACATTGATCCACATTCAGTCCATCACTTGTTGTTTTTGCAATTGCCGCCCTAAGTGCGCTGGGGATGCCCAGACGTGGGTCCCAGGCACTCCACACCACTTGGAGTCAAGCTAGCCGGGCTGAAGAGAGGTGTTACCTCGAAACCGGTCCGGTCCTCGGATGCTTGATTCCGTTCTGGGAAGGACATGGCTTTTGTAGTTCGGACTGGACTGTTCCCATGGGGCAACAGGGTCAGAGCTGATTTGCATATCGCCATTGTCTAACCCAGGGTGGTGTGGAGTGCAAAAAAAGATGGATTTGGGCCCAGATCTTTTGACTGGGGGAGTGTGTGACATTGATCCACATTCAGTCCATCACTTGTTGTTTTTGCAATTGCCGCCCTAAGTGCGCTGGGGATGCCCAGACGTGGGTCCCAGGCACTCCACACCACTTGGAGTCAAGCTAGCCGGGCTGAAGAGAGGTGTTACCTCGAAACCGGTCCGGTCCTCGGATGCTTGATTCCGTTCTGGGAAGGACATGGCTTTTGTAGTTCGGACTGGACTGTTCCCATGGGGCAACAGGGTCAGAGCTGATTTGCATATCGCCATTGTCTAACCCAGGGTGGTGTGGAGTGCAAAAAAAGATGGATTTGGGCCCAGATCTTTTGACTGGGGGAGTGTGTGACATTGATCCACATTCAGTCCATCACTTGTTGTTTTTGCATCTTTTAGCCCAGCACTGACCCTGAAAAGTAATTCTAACCATACTTACCAGTAACATGTATTTCCTTCCATAGGAATCCATTGTCTGATTTTTACCAGAAAAGTTTTGAAGTGTCTATTTTCACAAACTACACATATTCCTAAAAAATCACCTGTATGACTTAAACGCATTCTTTCAACTGTTTACAGGAGATGCACCAGTGCTGGATCCAGGATACACCACTGAGTAAGAAAAAGTAACGATAACACTACTTACCTGCTGAGTGAATTTCCTTCCATAGGGTAACATTGACTGGTTTCACTTGGAAATTCTTCTAAGTGTGGAGTTTTAGAACTTTAAAATATTCACCTAAAATCAGCCGAACAACGAATTCCTATTTACTCACCTGTTATCAGGAGAGACCTCAGTGCTGCAGCTTTGAGCCCAGTACTAATCCTGAAAATGTATTCTAATCATACTTACCAGTAACTTGAATTTCCTTCCCTAGGCTAACATTGACTTGTTTCACTTGGAAATTCTTTTAAGTGTGGAGTTTTGGAACTTTTAAATATTCACCTAAAATCATCTGAACAACGAATTCCGATTTACTCACCTGTTATCAGGAGAGAACTCAGTGCTGCATCTTTTAGCCCAGCACTGACCCTGAACACTAATTCTAAAGCTTCTTACAAGTAACTTGTATTTCCTTCCATAGGAATCCATTGTCTGTTTTTTACCAGAAAAGTTTCTAAGTGTCTATTTTCACAAACTACAAATATTCCTTAAAAATCGCCTGTTGACAAAAGGATTCTTTCAACTGTTTACAGGAGATGCACCAGTGCTGGATCCAGGATCCACTAGTGAGTAAGAAAAAGTAACGATAACACTACTTACTTGTTAAGTGAATTTCCTCCCATAGGATAACATTGGTTATTCTATGTGAAAAAGTTTCTGTGTCAACTTTTAAAATACCATAATATTCCTTAAAAATCACTACTGTAACCAAAACGCTTTTACTCAACTGTTTACAGGAGATGTCCCAGGACTGAATCTAAAATCAAGTGCTGTGGCTAGAAAAGTAATCCATAAAGTAACTAATTGCATTTAACTAGAAATTCCCATTTAGCTCAATGTTGCATTGTGTTTGAAAGTGTGTTGCCCATTGCAACAACTGTAACTACTGTACTTAAAAGTCTATTGCCTATTTGCAAAGTATTTAAACTGAAGTAATTCATTCTGAGAAAGTATATTTTGTAATGTAATGTATAATGTAATTATAATGTAATTTAAAAAATAAAATATCTAAAAATAAATAGTTTTAAAAAATGTAGTAAATCAGTATAAAAAAATATATATTAGAATTAATACATTTTAAAATTGTCATTTACAAAACCTTTGAAATTCACTGAAAAAAACATAGGTTTCAGACATGTTATAGTTAGGAATTAGCATTTACAAAACCTCTGAAATTCACTGAAAAAAACGTAGGTTTCAGACATGTTATAGTTCGGAATTAGCATTTAAAAAAACTTAGAAATTCACTGAAAAAAGGTTTTAGGGATGTTATAGTTAGTTGGACATTTCACTCGTACAAAACCACTGAAATTCCCCTGTTATAGTTAGTTGTACTAACTATACCTCGCGCGCCCGCAATCCACTGCTGATGCTATCACATATTACATCATTCATGACATGGTGAGTGACAGCACTGATGACATCACTGATGACATCATCCACGTGACAATCTGATACATCTTATCATACACTAGTATAACCTTTCAACACTCATTATAAAATATGAAGTACCATATTTGAAACCACTGACACACCAATACAAGTTTCTAAAAACCCACTCAGTGATTCCTACATCTACACCCACATCTAAACACTTACCTATTGATTTACTCATACATGCTAACAAAGATCAATAGAATACTATTAAATATACTTATACACCTACATTAACTTTACACACCAGCACACATCCTATTGACTTATGCAGACATCCTACTCACTAATGCAAATAATTGATCATACATATATTTACTAAGCTACACACTTACACAAACACCACTTTATTTATTCATATAGATAGGAACTCATACTTAGTGTGTTATAAAATCAATATTACAAGTATACAGTTATCCAGACGTCACTCATACAATCTCTGAGTCTTATGTATACTTATTTATTTCCACACCAGATGTCCTGTCGCAGAGGGAGCACTATCTAGTTGGTGCCCACGTCGAGACCAGGACAGTGTCTCGTGTTCGATTCCACACAAAAAAGAAATTGTGGCACTCCTCTTGGTATTTCAATAAAGATTTATTACAGACTGTCACTTACGCGTTTCGAACCGTAGTTCCTGATCATGGTAGTGTCGTACAGTTGTCCCTCTTTAGTTTCTCAATTTATATTGCTGCACATTAGGTTGTTTTGGTGCTTTCTGGGCCATGTAGTATTTGTATGTGTTCTTGTATTATTGAACTGTATTAAGCATATAGTATATATAAGTATATAAGTATATATATATATATATATATATATATATATATATATATATATATATATATATATATATATATATATGCAGGCAAACTCCTTCCAAAAAAAGAGCAGAGACCCAGGGGGAAATCAGTTGGAGGCTCTTTATTGCAGCAATGGCGAATGCATTTCGGCCTGGTTTGGCCTTCATCAGCGCCCAGAAGCCTCCCAAGTATGATGCAGCACTCCGTAGGTAAGTCCCGCCTTTTAACCTGGATGTACTATGGCCCGCTCCTCCCCCTGTTGGTAACAGCACACCTGGGTAGCATTCCGGGAGTATCAGGAAACTACCAGTCCCAGAATCCTCGTGGATGGATCCTCGAAAGTATGCAGGGGGAAACCAAAGAAATCTTGTAGTTTGGCGGGGATGCGGGACACAGGGTGCGCTCTACATGAATAATGTGTAGCAAAGTCAGCTTCAGAGTCCACAACGAAGCGCCTCCTCTGGTCCCCCAATACCGCCTCAGCCCAAGAGAACAAGAATCCATGCGGCAGGGGCTGCAGAAACAATGTCCGCTGCCCGGCGTGGAGTCACTGACCCCAATACTACCACCTCTCCTCCCGTGCTCCAGGGCGGACTATGGACCATCCAATCAACATTGGAGAAAAGAAAGAACTGCGAAAGTTCAGGCCAGTGAGGTCCGAGCCCAAAACGAGGCGGGGGTGCTCTTGAATGCGTCTCTGGCTGACGCACAATTTGATGCAGGCAAACTCCTTCCAAAAAAAGAGCAGAGACCCAGGGGGAAATCAGTTGGAGGCTCTTTATTGCAGCAATGGCGAATGCATTTCGGCCTGGTTTGGCCTTCATCAGCGCCCAGAAGCCTCCCAAGTATGATGCAGCACTCCGTAGGTAAGTCCCGCCTTTTAACCTGGATGTACTATGGCCCGCTCCTCCCCCTGTTGGTAACAGCACACCTGGGTAGCATTCCGGGAGTATCAGGAAACTACCAGTCCCAGAATCCTCGTGGATGGATCCTCGAAAGTATGCAGGGGGAAACCAAAGAAATCTTGTAGTTTGGCGGGGATGCGGGACACAGGGTGCGCTCTACATGAATAATGTGTAGCAAAGTCAGCTTCAGAGTCCACAACGAAGCGCCTCCTCTGGTCCCCCAATACCGCCTCAGCCCAAGAGAACAAGAATCCATGCGGCAGGGGCTGCAGAAACAATGTCCGCTGCCCGGCGTGGAGTCACTGACCCCAATACTACCACCTCTCCTCCCGTGCTCCAGGGCGGACTATGGACCATCCAATCAACATTGGAGAAAAGAAAGAACTGCGAAAGTTCAGGCCAGTGAGGTCCGAGCCCAAAATGAGGCGGGGGTGCTCTTGAATGCGTCTCTGGCTGACGCACAATTTGATGCAGGCAAACTCCTTCCAAAAAAAGAGCAGAGACCCAGGGGGAAATCAGTTGGAGGCTCTTTATTGCAGCAATGGCGAATGCATTTCGGCCTGGTTTGGCCTTCATCAGCGCCCAGAAGCCTCCCAAGTATGATGCAGCACTCCGTAGGTAAGTCCCGCCTTTTAACCTGGATGTACTATGGCCCGCTCCTCCCCCTGTTGGTAACAGCACACCTGGGTAGCATTCCGGGAGTATCAGGAAACTACCAGTCCCAGAATCCTCGTGGATGGATCCTCGAATATATATATATATATATATATATATATATATATATATATATATATATATTCACGCTCGTGGGGATGTCCAACAAAACGAGAGGCACTCAGGCACACAAGAGCTTTTCCCCATTAGCTTTTATTTGGTCAACAATAGCTCTCGCCAGTCAATTCAGCATCGGGCTGCACATCCGGACGCGTTTCGGGTGTCTCCCTTCTTCGGCGGCATTGCAGTCCGTGAACACCATTGGAGCCCCACCTTCTCTATTATGCTCGATCGCACGCCCTGATTGGCTGCTCAATTATGAGTCTATACGTTGCATTGTGGATGGTGAAGTCCTTCTTAAAATGGTGCCCAATAATTAATGCAGTTTATCAGCTTCCAATGAGCCCCGGAGACAGCACATTTTGTTGGACATCCCCACGAGCGTGAATATATATATATATATATATATATTTATAATACTTATTTAAATATCGAAGCATACCACATATGTCATCAGTGATGTCATCAGTGATGTCACTGACCATGTCATGAATGATGTAATATGTAACATCATCAGCTGTGGATTGCGGGCGCGCGAGTTACAGTTAGTATAACTAACTATAACGGGGCAATTTCAATGCTTTTGTACGAGTGAACTGTCCAACTAACTATAACAGCCCTAAGACCTATGGTTTATTCAGTGAATATATATATACATACACATATATATCTATAAACAATATATACTCGTGCTCTAAAGTAACTATAATTCACACCCTCGCTATGCACTAGTAATTACCTATTACCTCCCTTATTACGTCACACATTACATGTTCTATGACATCAATATCTTCACTGCAACATTTGAAATGACATCATTATGACAACACTGTGCATGGCAGGGGCACGAGCTATAGTAAATTTAGAGAATGAGTTATAATTACTTAAAATAACTATAATAGGTGTATTTCAATGGTTTTGTTAATTTAAAACAGTATGTTTTAACCAACATTTTCACCTATCCATAGCGACCCTTTAACCCTTGTTTATTTCCAGTGAATATTTATATATATACATATATATTTATATATATATATATATATATATATATATATATATATATATATATATATATATATATATATAAATATATATATATACATTCACTGAAAAAAAACAAAGGTTATAGGGACTTTATGGTAAGACTCAGCTACGCTTGTACAAATACACTCAAATTCAGCAGTTATAGTTACCTGAGCTAACCATAATTTATGTCCCCGCAATATATTGCTTATGACCTCACATATTACATCACTCATGACATGATCAGTGACATCACTGATGACATCTCAAATGACATCACTAATGACTTCAGTGAGTGTAAGTTTTTCAAAAATGTTTCTGAGACTTAAAGATATATACTAAGCTACTGCATGAGTTACATTACTAATCTTTCTGTACTGCTAATGAGTGATACTGTATCTAACATATGTAATCTGAGTGGCTGTGTAACTGTATCAGTGTGGAAGTGGATGTGTGAGTGGCTGTACGGATGTGTGAGTGGGTGTGTTAGTGGCTGTATGGGTGAATAAGTGGGTGTGTTATTAGGTGTATGGGTGAGTGAGTGACTGTGTGAGTGGCTGTATCAGTGAGTGATTGGGTGTGTGAGTAGGTGTATGAGTGATTGTGTGGGTGTGTGAGTGGCTACATGGGTGGGTGCGTAGTGTGTGAGTGAGTGGATATAAGTGTGAGTGAGTCGCTGTGTGAATTTCTGTATGGGTGGGTGAGTGGTTCTGTGAGTGGCTGTATGGGTGTGTGAATGGGGTTGTGAGTGGCTGCATTGGTCTGTGAGTGGCTGTACGGGTGGGCGATTGGTTCTGTGATGGCTGTATGGGTGTGTAAGTGGGTTTGTGAGTGGCAGCATGGGTGTGTGAGTGGCTGTATGGATCTGTATAGTGGGCATAGAAAGGGGATGGGCCTCTGATAAGCTCTCAGTAATCCTCCTAAGTGGGACTTACTGGTGGTAACAGAAGGGGTTCTGAACTCCCATGGACCCTCAGCAACCAAGCGGACTTTCCCTCCAATGAATAGTGCACCAGGAGGCGTGTTTGCAGAGTTGTACACAATGGGAGCAGGGCCACCAATGAGCTTTCAGCAGCCCCGCTGTGTGGGACTTATGGCTGGTAACAGGAGGGGTCCTTGGCCCCAAAAGACCTCAGCATCCAAGGGGATTTTATGCCCTGAGTAGAGCACCAGAAGGTGTTTGCAGAGTGGTGGATAAAAGGCCTCCGACAAGCTCTCAGCAATCTTGTTATGTGGGACTTACTGGTGGTAACAGGAGGAGTTCTTGGTTCCCAAGAACCCTCAGGATCCAAAGGGACTTCATCCGACATTGAGTAGTGAGTCAGGAGGAGCGTTTACAGAGTGGTAGACTAAGGAGGCGTGGCCTTTGACAAACTCTCAGTTAGGCTGTCTTTGTATCCCTCTTGGAGCAGTGTGCGCTGTCGGTAATTTCAAAAGCACATACCTGAATCTAAACGCAGGAGGCACAAAAGTGTGTATACCAGGGGATAAACACCCAGTACCTATTTTTGTATTTTTTTCTTAAACAAAAAGAATGCCCCGTAGATGTAGCATTTTTGCAAATTAATAATAAAACGGGTTTGTAAAGGGCAACACATGTATTAAAGGAAATACAGCATGGACTGTGGCTATTGCTGTGGAGCTCAATTCAATTGTAATTCTAGTTTTTTGTCTAGTGCTAGAGGCCGCAGCAGTGAGAAGGCACTGTTATATCCAGAAATCTGTCATAATATGAATCCTCCTATAGAGAAGACACCAAGACTATAAGGAGAAGAATCTCCACCAAACAAGGGTACTTCCTCTTAACGGTATGAAGCAAGTGCTTCTTTGTTTGCTGGAGATGTCTTCATTTTCTTGGCATCCACAACATGTCACCAAAATTGGCAGGAAACATATTAGGGGGCATTTTGGTAAGCTGCCCATCATCCTCGCAAAAGGCAGGAAGACCATTGCATACTACTAAGGTGTACGGGACAAGGCCAAACAGGTGGAGCATCAGGTAAATTCAATTGGCATATAGTCATTTAAAAGGGGGATGGGGCTGTATGGCCACCCGTCCCTGGGCCTATTTGGCCCGGGCCCACATCCTCTGGGGCCAGGCTGCAACTTAATGGGGAGGGGGCCACGAGGCCCTGCGCCTCAGGCCACTTTATGCTGTGTGCCCTGGAGCCCACCCAGGGTAATCAGTGTGCCATGTTGGGGACAACAAGGAAGCTTCAATGCCCCTGCAGTCCCTGGGTTTGCTCTCAGCATGCAGGGATCTGCTAAAAATGTAGCTTCCTGTGAGCGGGAGCAATACATTCATCTGCTTCCCTACTCGCTTCCCACCTAGCGGGAGCAGTTTATCTGTTCCAGCCAGCTGGGAGCAGACTTACTGTTTGCTCCTGTCTAGCGGGAGCTGCCATAACTTCTGCCAAACAAGAGCAAACAGCTGTATCCAGGGGGTGAGTACCCCTGGACAAAGGGAGCCGGACCTGGGGAGTTGCGGTTCCCAGGGCAATTAATTCCCCAAGAGATGACCTTAGATATACAAATTTAGATTTTTTAAAATATCTCCAAGACAGGGGGGGGCATGGCTTCGCCGAGCTGCAGAATGGCTGCGTTCTAGAGGGGCTCTGAAGGCCGGGCTCATCAATCCTACGGAATCAACATCCATTCTTTGGAATCCAGTACTGCAAAACAGCGGCAGCAACTCCCACATGCTGACTGCTGAATCTGTGTAATTTTGCTGGTAGGAAAGTGATGCCAGTTCAAACTATTGGACCAGACATACTGCGGCTTGGTGTGAGCGGCAACATGGCCGACGTTGGGGCCAGACTGGCCGTAGCGGGCACCGGGCGTTTCCCCGGTGGGCCACCAGGGTTGGGGCCAGTTTTTAGCCCCTGGGGGGGCAGGTTTTGTTACTATGGCCCAACACTATCGGCCCGTTAACAAAATCGTCTGAAACTGGCCCTAGTAAACAGCTCTACCGCACCCCTTCTCCCCCCCGGGGAGGCGGCCGATCAATGTGCCAGGTCTGGTTTTGGTTCCCAGTCCCGCCCTGGCCGCCGTGAATCCCAGAGGTGAGCGAAGTGGCTGTCCCTACCTGGGCTCTGCTCCGCTTCATACCCTTATACTTAGGTCCTGTAACCGCCTCGCGGGAGCTGGGCCGCCGGCAGCTGCCATCCCTTGGTCCTGTGCAGCACCTGGGCTGCGGTCTGTGGCGTAATTGAACTTGTGTGACTGCCTGGGTCTGTAGGCTCCCTGCAGGGGCCGAGCAAGAAGCCGGAGTTCCGGAGAGGACCCCGCTCCTCCCTTGCTGATTCCGGGAGGCAGGAACATGAGAGCCTGTGATGACGTAGTGCACCAGCTGATGATCGACCAGCCTAACGCCTGGATTGCAGCAGTGCAGCGGAGCTGCTAAGCACAGTGAGTGCGGGTGCGGGTGGACGCGAGGCCGTGCACACTTTCATTTTTTTGTGGTTAGAAAAAGGTGTATTAGTGATCCATGAGATGTCATGAAAAAGCACTAAGTGTTTTTAAAATACCCCTCAAACACTAAGAATCCCTTGGTGTCATGCTTCATCATGGGGGTCTTCCCGTCCCTCTACAGGGAGAGGCGGGCTTCAACCTAGGAGTACGTGTGTGCACTTTTTTGTGAAATAGGCTATGTGTGGTGTAGGAGTGAGAGTGGTAGGGTCTGTGAAGAATATGGGGTGAGTTATAAAAATTCCCTGGCTAGTGGAAAAAACAAATTTTATTCACTTGCCTAGCTGGAAATATGTAAAAATGGGGATGCTTTGGGGGTATACTTTAATGAGATGCCTCCTACTGGGTCAACATATTTCGTAAGCCGTCCCCATGGCTTGCTCATCAGGACCTAATATGATCCCTACTGCACTCAAAATATATCTATTGTTTTTTAATATATATTGTATGCCTATTTTTCAGAACAAAACATGCAACATTGGCATGTAAGAAAAAAGGGGGAAAAGTTGCCCCTAGTATTCTCGAGACCAAATTAGTATCTGTAAGGATAGAAGAACATAGAATCAACACCGTCGATTGTATTGTTAAACACATCACCAGACGTTATGGTGATGTGTTTAACAATACAATCGACGGTGCAGATTCTATGTTTTTGCTGACCTACTACACACCATGTTTTGCACGCAAATCTCACAGGTGCTGGATAACAAACTCTGTCATACTTTTGTACCAAAAGATCTCGACACATGCTTGACTGTGTTAAATGATATGCCCAACAAGAGCTACAGGATCTAGGCATTGTATTCTATGTATATGTTTTAGACAAACGTAGCGCACACAACACTGGGTTTGTAATAACCTAAGTGATGTAACTTTATCTTGCTTTGTACTTGTCTACTGCTAGGTTGTGAAGAGTCATAATCCTGTAATGGAACTGTATAGTTTGACACTGTATAATATTCATATGTCAGAATAAAACAATAATAAAAAAATATATATCTCCAAGACTATTGAACAACTTTTCACCAAATACAAAAAAGGTGCTTTCTGGACCAAGAGTTATGTTTCTGCCAAATTTGGTGACTTCCTTCATTAATCCTATTTCTTCTTGACTTACAATATTCCATTATTCCTTGCACAACACCAAATGCTGGGCCCTCAGCACTGTATCTTCTTTATGAAACTCCAGTCATCAGCTTTGTCCTTAAGTGCCAGCAAGTACTTCACCATAAACTCTCTCATCACAATCATCAGTCTATTACTAGGCTTGAATCTGTCAGTGCTTTGAATGGAAAATACATGGTTTAGCCGCTTGTTGTCCATTTTGACTATGAACTGTAGTCCCAACCAGTAGAACATAAAGTGCTCCACATCCCAATAGCAAGCAAGAGCATACCCTTGATGTACATACCACCACACTCTCTATTATCCATTACAACCCGTTAGAACAGAGCCTCTAATCTTATGATGCTAGCAGCAGACAGTTTACCTGTTTATGGTAAACCTATCCAAAGATTTTTTTTTAGACTTGGCCCTCTCTTCAAGCCACACCCAATGTTTTTATCTTCACTCCTCATAATAGTTCTGGATTATTTTTTGTTGTCCTTAGAACTCTGCACTAACCAATGTTAAAGTGTTTTTGCTCACTCCCTAAACCATGGTAACATTGTCTTACTCCTTATTGGCATCAAATTCAATGTTCTTAGTGGGTATGCAGCACTTTTTGTGCCATCCACTTAAGTAGCCCCTTAAAATATGTTCCAGGTCTGCCATTGCAGCATGAATGCAATTTTAAACTGCCAGATCGACTTGGCAATCTAACTCCCTTTGACAAGCCTTAAACTCCCCTTTTATTGCATATATGTCAACCATAAAGTAGGGGGTAGTTATTCCATAGGGCAGGGTCCTTATAATTAAATGAATGGTCATACACCTTTAAGTTTTACATGTTGTGGTAGTGAAAAACTCCTAAATTGGTTTTTCTCTACTGTGTGGACTACCTCTCCCAAAGGATAACATTGGGTTGCCTTATTATATTTAATAAGTGCTAACATTTGATTGGGAAACATTTCATGTTTGGTCTTAAGAAATTGAAATGTACATCCTCTTTAATAGTAAAGACTGATTTTAAGCTACAATGTTGGTTCCTCTACCCTGCTCCTGGGTCACATGACTAGGTGTAGTTTGACTTTTTTATTCCTCCCAGACAGCCACACAATAGATGAAGTAGGTGTGCCTACTTAGTACATCACATGGTAGGATGGGGAGGGCTGGGCACAGCCCCACTTGCAACTTGAATAGGCTTTGCTCGGCCTTCATACAAAGGGCCTGTCACCACTCCATTGTTCGCGCAGCCACCTTGGAACCAGGGCAGGGGAAGTAGGAAACGTCAACCACTTCAAATGGAAATCGTTAGAGGCATCAGGTATAAAAATAGGACCCTGAGACCCACTCTTCAGTTCACTTTCTGGACCTGCACACGAACTCTCAGAGGACAGCCTGATGCTGTGACCTTCAGAGGACTGCTTTGCTGCACCCGAAAGATCTGCCTTTTTGCCTAATGCCTACCTTGAACCCACAAGTGCCTGTCCTGCTGTTTGAGCACTGTTCTGCTAAACCAAGGACTACCAGAGTGACTCCAAGGGCTAGTTGGCTTGTCTCCTGATTACAGCCTCAGGGTCAGAAAAGGCTTCAACCATCTTGAAACCACCCTTGGACCTGGTACTACACCCCAAGTGGTACCCCTCCAGTCCTAGACCCTAAGTGATAAAGCTAAAGGTGCACAAACAGCCAAATGTCAAACCTTGGTACTCAGAGTTTTTTTGCTAAAAACTGTTCTGAGCACTAAGAGGAGACCAGGACTAACCTGCTTGTTTATCTGCCCAATGTGCATTGCCGGTCGGCTTGACTTCGTGACAGATTCTACTACATTCTTCTCTGTAGCAGCAAATCATATTCAGGGGTCCTTCGCCAAAGGAGTATTCATCCTCATGGAACTCTCATCGGCTACAGTCTCCAGCCTCACCCCACTGGAGTTTTTGATTTCCTAAAAAGTGACTACATCCGAACGTAGAAATTTTCACTGTGACTTTGTCCAGCATCCAATGACGACACTCCCTCCTCAGACACAGTCTGCAGCCTTGCCCTGCTAAATGTTACCTTCTCTGCACACTTTTCTTCAAAATGTCTTCAAAGTCTGGAGGTAAGCCTGACAAAGCCCAATCCATTTTTTGTATACGACTTGCAGTCTGCCATATTTTTTTACTTTGACCCGGTCTTGTGCGGCTAGATGTCCATAGCTAGTGCTTTTATCTTTCAGGTGCCAATTGTTAGCTTAAACTTAAAAATTCATAACTCTGGTTCTACTGATTGGATTTTTGTTGTTTTTGGTGTAAATTAATTTATTAAAATTGGTGTAGGATTTTTTATTTTACTAGTGTTGTTTTTTCACTTTATTGCTGTTAATGTACTGCACAGATACTTTACACATTACTTTTTAAGTTAAGCCTTAGTGCTTTTGTGCCAAGCTACTAGAGGGTTAAGCACAGTGACGTTTGTGCTTCACCCTAACTGGGATTGTGGCTGTTGCTTGAACATTCAACCAAACACCTAATTTCTCACAGTTTTCAACACATCCTCCTTTATTGTGTCAAATATCAATTGAAGCAATTCAGTACACTGGAGTTAGCACCCTTTGTTCATCATTTCCCTTAAAAAATGCCAAATTTGGGAAGTCTTTAAAAAACGAACATTAGTACTCTTACAGTCCTAAATAGGATCTCATTCTTTTCTTAGTTGGAGGAGTTGGGGCTTTCTGCATGGCCTTCACCAACTCTCTTTTCAGTATATTATCATCCTTTGATATTGTGTGGACCATTTTTTATCACCGAACCTACTCTTAACTGGTATTTCTGATTTTGAAGGTGGAACCACTTTATTTCTACCCACTCAAGAACAATGCACAGGGTATGGTCATATTCTTTTTCTGCCTTCCCAAAAGAAGATGTTGTCTAAATAAAACATCATATTGTTAACACCTCAAATATTTTCTTTTGCCAGTCCACCCTGATGTTTTACTAAGGGCCCTAAGGTCTACACACATGCAGATAGCCCGCCCTATCCCACTGACCTCAGTCACCAGGACTGCAGGATCCAACTATTTCAGTTATTGTCCCTCCTCTATAAACTCAAAATTCACCAGCATTTCCAACACTGTCTTGAACAATCATCAAGTGAGGCATGCCATACTTTGTGCATTACCTGAATAAACGTTTTTAAATGTGACTTTATGGTGCCTTCAGGTGCCCTAACCAAGCCATTCTTAACATTTTGTCTTCTGTGGACCCCTACTCAGTTAGTACTGGTATCCAGGAAACTCCACTGAGTCATTAATAGATGCCTGCGCCCTAAGAATTTTCTAGAATTTGAAATGCAAAACAGTACACAAAAAGTATACCCAAAACAATGCTTAAATATTGAAATATTTTGCTTAACCCACTGTCAAAAATATAAATTCTTTCAGAATTTTCAGATTTGCTTCTTTAATTGTATAAATCTCAATTTTAATTCATTATTTTAATATTATTTAATTTAATAAGAGAGTCGTGGACCCCCTAAGAAAGCCTAGTGAACCCCCAGGGGCCTTTGGACCGCAGGTTAAGACCGCTGCCCTAGCCTATTCTTGAACACCTTGGGAGTCTTTTCCACAACATTCAAACCCTGTACAGAACATCACAACATTAATGTCTTGCTGGCAGTTGGATCCAAGTTGGAGGCAAAGTCTTATTTATGATGAAATTCCAAAAATGTATCAATCCTATTGGCCACGTAGACCTTCTACAGTGTAGTCCTATCATTGAACACAATGCACATCCTAATCATGCCAATCAAATCCATGTTAGACTTCTCACATCCACTGGGGTTAATATTAGCATATTCCTGCATGCTCCTTCAACCCCTTCTCTTCAAAATCCTCTTACAAACCTGTACATGGAATAGGGTAGCACTGACATCTCTGCCTTAAAAGTTACAGTCACAATTATTCATCTCACCTTCATCAGATTCATCATTACAGTTGCAACGCAACTTCATATCTCCTCCTCAACATCTTGCACCTTCAGAATTTTTCCCTCTTGTTGTCTCACAATTATAACATTGCGAATTTATTGTCAAATACATGCTGTGTGCCTAACATGGCCTGGGTCACCGCATCTCAAACTCCTTGTTTGTCCTCTCTCGTTTGTGGTTCTTTTCTGAGCTCCTTCCTCGTGATTGGATGACATTGTTATCCATCTCACTCTCCTGTATCAAAGATTTTTCTCCCTATAATTTTGGCTACTTTGGGCATATTTAAATGACTTTATTTAATTTGTACAACTCCCATCCAAAGATAGCCACCGTGGATGTAAGTGCCTCCACAATGGTCATATTTGAAAAGGAATTATAAAAAAGAATGCTTCCAACGATTCCTGCTGCAGATTCGTGCTCATACACGGTGACCACTTTAGAACGGGATTTGCAAAGATTTAATAGATTGCTGTCAAACATTGCCACTGCAGATACATGTGCATTCACAGCAGTGATTTTGAATTGTAGTTTTTTATATTTTTATAAATCCCACCTTGGATAAAAATAGAAAAAGCACTGTCAAAGCCTTTAGGGTTTCAGGGCTAATACCTTCTGGCTTTGTCTTTCCTTTTTTCCTCTCTTGAGACTCTCCTGATTGCACAAGTCATGCTCCTTTGATTCACATAAACCTTGAAGAACATTGTAGGGTATAAGGGATACAGATTATTTTACTGCATTTTCTCTTGTTCAAAACACTCTGTTCCTCATAACTACAGCAGAAGTCCTTGGGGATCTCCTGCAACTCAGCAACAGCCACGTTTGCAACACACTGCTGCATTATTTACTCAGTGCATACTCAGGCAAGAGAGCTGAACAATGCGATGCTCAAGCATCTGTTCCTACTTCACATGGAACCTGCAGAGAAGCAAAGCTTAGATGTATGAGCGCAAAGGCACATAAGGTACAAGGTAACTGCCAAATAGCAGGGGCCTTCAAAAATGATGATGAGTGCATCATACAAAGGATGCAATGGGATTGATTGCCCGCCTAGAGGGCACTCCACCATGTAATTTAACAGCAAAGTGGGCACATTTTATAGTGAACTACAGTGGCGGTGAGGAAAAGTACTCACTTCCCACTCAGCTACTATAGCGATCAGTCCGGACTTATCCGATAAAAACACGTGAGTGGTGGTATCTTCATCTTTCCCTAGTATACACCACTAAGTACCTTATCTACAAACTGTTGAGAGAAGTAGTCAAATGTATTTTACATTTTGCCATGACCCTGATATGTTTTAAGGTAGTCATTGGAATTATCACATGTGTGAACTGGTATTATTTGTGTACTGTAGTCTTCTGTAATAGTTAAGGCATTTGTGTTATGAGCAGACCTTGCAGGAGGTTGCATGGATCACTAATGTCTACGTTCTGAATTATAGGAGTAATGTCTGAACAAATAAATGCACATAAGATTTGCATTCTAAGCTAGGAGGCACCTTATGGGGTACTGCTGTTACAATTTCTCTACTTCTGTTAAGTTCTTAGGTTGCTGCCTATACATTCTCATGATGTCTAACCTTTCACTTTCATCCATGGTTCCAAGATTGGTGTCATGGTGTGATAAAATACAATAGGGCACAGAATTATGGGAATCTCCCAAGTTTAGTAAAACGGGTGTTATGTTAGTCCTTGTGCAACTGAAACATTTGTTTGATTAGCAGATAAACATGGTATGCAGGGTTTAAACAAAAAATCTTTCTTCTGCTTGAAGGATTGTATGGACATTAGTCTAACCTTTATTGATCAGAAGTATTATATGATAAAA
This sequence comes from Lissotriton helveticus, assembly GCF_964261635.1. Classification (NCBI taxonomy): domain Eukaryota; kingdom Metazoa; phylum Chordata; class Amphibia; order Caudata; family Salamandridae; genus Lissotriton; species Lissotriton helveticus. The sequence goes on along the minus strand of NC_136057.1, from coordinate 1,630,756,052 downwards.
TCCATGCTTAATGTAAAGGTTTGTCTTATAAGTTTCAAAGAATATTTCCTCATACAAATTGCTTTAGGTAAAGAATGTGTAGTATTGTGTGTTGATGTATTTTTTGTAATATTACCGATGCAATGCGAGGAATGTTAACGTTCAAAGGGTGGAACTACTGTGAGGCAGAATAAGAGCCAGAGGTCTTCTGTGGCAGCTCGATATGATGTAGTCTAAATAAACATTTTCACTAAGACTTGACACATAGTGGTGAATCTCTACATAGTTCTGATGGTAATGAGTGGAACAGCCACTGTCAGCGGAACCACATTGAGAAGAAACAATGCCTGAGGATCTGGAATGAAGATGACTTGACGTAGGAGTCCTTCCTGCCTATTTTTAGTTTAGGGTCGCATTGGCCTCACAAGTATGCGCACTGCAATTTTCAAGCAGCATCAGCAACGCATCTCACTCTATCTGCCATTTTGAGAAGGGGTCACAACAAAAATTGTGATTGGATGTTCAACTTCTGGTGGCCATTTTACTTTGAATAGTTGTTGCTTACGAGTGTTACTGAGAAGACTTACTTTTGGTGCTCATCTTGTTCAGGGAACAAGCCTCATTAAAGTTTTAACAATCCATGATGCGCTGACCCTATTGGCTGCGCATCACTGACTGGAAAAAAAGTATGCATCATTAGAGTGACGTGAATTGTTACCTTAGAAAGGTATTTGCATCTGATTTTAGGTTCAGTGATATGCACACTACACTCCCAGCATATTACTGTCTTTAGCAGATTTATGATTTCCACCAGTGATGGGCACGCTGTATTTCTGAGGTATCGAGTATGGTTGTGGTGATACACACACTGGTCATACAGGATTCATCAGTAACAGCCTTAAAGCACACCATCTGTTATCTACTTACATAAGTGATTTGGCACACAGGGACACATACATTTGTTGCCAGATTTCTTTTATCACTTATAATCGGTTGCACTTTTTGTCAAACGATTTTGGTGGTCTGTTTTAATGTTTTTTGTGTTTTGTGATTTTTGTTGATGTTTTGGTTTAGTTTGTTTACTGCCATGCAGTCTGTTCCCCCAATTTAACCACCTCCATAATTTTTAGAATGTCCAGGAAGGCAACCCATTGCGTGGAGAAAAATAGCATGATGCTTTCAGATGCACCGGGAGCAATTTTAGCACCCACATTTAGTGCTGAGGGGAAAATAAATTCTTACTGCTCAACTCTTTATGTTTTGAAAAGCATTCTATGTATAAACACTTGCCAGAAAGTGCTTTCGTTGAAGGATAACGACTGGATGAATACACGGAAGCAGCAAAGAAACTTAAATTGAGATTTGATGAACATCCTAGTTTGATGGTGGATCACCATACATTTGTATTGAGGAAACAAATAAATGGAGAACATGGAGATACTTATATTTCCACACATAAAAGACTAGTTGTTGAGTATGAATTTGACAATCGTACATATCAGTTAGATTGAGACCAACTCATTTGCCATTACACTAATAAGGATATTAACTAAAAAGGATTGCCTTTGGGAAATCCTTCTTTAAGGGAAATGATTAGAATTGCCAAAAGCATTGAGACTTCTCACATTTGTGTCAAGGAATTTGAGGATAATCATTCTAATTCTACTGATGTTGTTCACTCCAAAGAATTTGAAGTCAAAAGTACTACAAAAGGGTTAAATAGTTTCGTAAAACAACCCAAAGTTTCTTTAACCAAACAAATTTATAAACATGTGTGAAAATACTGCACATGGCAAAACCAGTAGATTTGGTCCTTTTAAATTTGTTACATGTAGGTAATGTAATGTAGGAGAACAATTTGCAAATGTGTGTCAAGGAAAAAAGAAGCAAAACTAAAAAAAATAGTCAATGTGGTCAAAGAAGGTTAAGATGAAATAGAAAGTAGTTCCCTCTGAATGTGTTAGTATTAGTTAGGGATAGTGTTTTCTGGCTTTTAGTTGATTCTGGAGCAAGGATTACCTTGATTATTTACAAGTTGTTTGAGATGTGGCCAAGTTGATTTTTTTTGAACCACAGGACCATGCTCTTGTATCAAATTAATGCAAAAAGAACAACTGATTGAGTGAATGTAGAACAATGTCAAGCATTCATCCCAGTACAGAAATCTGGGTCTAAATCCATCGTTTATTTTGCTTCCCATGCTATTATTGTTTAAACCCAGCCATATTCAAATCAGTATGGACCCTATTCCCTAACAGTCCAACCGGAACTGCCAGGCCGGGTTCTCCCTGGACTGAAAAGCAAGCATACTAGGACAGGTTTCCATGGGCGTCCGCAGAGATTTTTCCAGAGGGGGGCAACATGTTAACGTCATCACCATCCCCTGACATGATGTGTTCCAGGTGGGGCACAAGAAACACTGGGGCGCAGGAGGAGCCATGTTGCCCTGATTGCCCCTCTTGCTATTTTCCAAACTCTCTGCACTTCCTAGGTCATTCCTGTCTATGTGACAGACAGGCTACCTCGATGGCACCGCTGAGCTTCACAAATATTCTTCATCTATAGATATACTGTGTAATATATACACCATGTGCACTCATGTCTATCCGGGTCTGTGCAAAGAGCCACAGAGACTGCTTCTGGGGAAGTTTCCAATTCAGCGCCAAGAGACCTTTGGTGTATGTGCGCTCAATAAATTCCCTATAACATAACATAACAATAATTTTATACAAAGAGGCTGAGGCAATAGAGCATCGCACCTAACAAACAGTCAATGCTCAGTCATGTGTATGCAGCGCACATTTAAATAAATAAAATAAATAAAAACAAAATAACTGCGGGTTGGTCATCAGAGTCGAGAGTGGTGAAAAAATATTAAAAGGGTGGATGGGAGACGGCAGGTGGATGGGAGCTTGTGGGCAGGTGGATACTAGGTTAAAGGCAGGCAAGTGGGTGGGAGGTTAGAACAAGCAGGTGAATGGGAGGAAGGCAGGTGGATAGCAGGTTAGAGGCCGGTGGGTGGGAGCTTAGAGGAGGCAGCATGATGGGAGCTTAGACGCAGGCAGGTGGATGGGGTGCCAGGTAGGTGGATAGTAGGTTAGAGGCAGGTGTGTGGGAGCTTAGAGGAGGCAGGAGGATGGGAGCTTAGCCGCAGGCAGGTGGATGGGAGGGTACAGGCAGACAGGTGGATGGGAGCTTAGAAGGAGGCAGGCAGGTGGCGGTTATTGGCAGATGGATGGATCCGACCAGGACGTGATAGTGGTGCTGCCTATTAAGTATAATGTCCTGACATACTCGATTGCGTTCTAAGTTTCCCAGACAGTGTGGTATATATTTTTTTCCTCCACAGGGCACTGTTCGAGTCAGGTGGAGCAGGGGCTGGCCCTGTGACCTTAAGTGGCCGGTGACTCAATGCTCCATAATACGGGATGAACTTTTCTCCCACACACCTTTGGCTGCAAGGCTTTGTTTGTGCACAGAGCTATAGTTAGTACTTTCGGTTGGCTCTTTCCTTGCTTTTCCTGTCCTCAAGTTGGTCCAGGCCTCACCTGCAGCATCTCCTAAGGGTGCTAGGGGCAGGTGCCCCCTGTCCCCGTCACCCCCTTGTGTCCAGGTCTGTTTGTTGCTGAAGCTGCTCTGAGCAGGCCTCATCCGGGCCTCCAGTCCTCTGAGGTTGGAATGCCTATCGTATACACTGCATCATCTACGGGGTGCCAAGGGCATGTTCCTCCCCTTACCCAACTCCCACCCACATCCAGACCCTCTGGTTCAGGACTGTGGTAGGAGCTGAGAGCACACACCTTCCTGGCCTCCTGCCCCCTGAGGTGTAAGCATTCCTCACACAGGTGTCTGTCCCCTCTCAGTACCAGGGCAGTAGCTGGCTGGAGCTCTGAGTAGGCCCCTTCCTGGACGCTCCTTCCCTCTGGCGGGTCCGGCCCTCACACACAGCCTCAACGGATGAGAGCCGAGGTCAGGTATCCACCCCCTCAGTGCACCACGCACCAGCCTCGAAGGCTCATCCGGGCCACAGCTTAAAATACGCATTACTGGAGCCCCTACCACCAGGGGGTGAGGGTGAAAGCCAGGTGCTAGGTCGCCAGCCTCCCTTGACCATGGGGACGTCTAGGTGCTTTGCTTCTGAAGCCTCCACGTGTCCCCAAGTGCACCTGGCCGCTGTGGTGCTGCTCTGCGTGGGACCAAGGCGCATTCAGAGGACTCCGGTTAAAACACTCACATAGTCAGGTCAAAATGATTCACCTAAGTGCCATTCAAGCAAAATATTCACATATCGTATAGTGTACGGGAGAGAGTGCTGTACTGAGAATTCTATGAAGCAGGTGTGACTGCCACACACATAGCATATCTCTACTGTGAGAGTACCTTCTCAAAGCTGAATCCCTATATAGGTGTCCAAAGGGCAGGTATTTTCATTAAAAAAGTGTCTGGTGTAATGGGTGCACATAGACTGTGCTAACGTCCATTCCGAGGCTGCACTTTGGATTAGAAAATATTAGAAAAAGACATTCCCAGCAAAAGCTATTACTTCGTTTTTAGATTGATTTCACAGGGGAACAAATGAAGCAAAGGAGAGGAAAGAAAGGGTAGGAGGCAGTTCTTGGAGACGAGTCACGGTTTTCACCAATGAGGAGCTAGACAGAGACAGAAAACAGGAGAGGTTATGACTTACTTCTAGCTGTGGGAGCAGGCAGGCCCGGACCTTCTCTCTTGATCTTGTCGATCAGCCACAGTTTTCCCGCTCATTAAGCAGGGCCTGCAGACAAACACCACTGTGGGGGTTGTCCTTGACCTTATGCGCGGTTCTTTACAGCGTAAGATAGGTGGCGCAGCACTCGTCGTGATAAGGATTTGATGCTGCTGGTCTAAAATATATAATGAAGTGGCCTGCTCACAAAATTAAAAGATCCATCCATTCTAGTGTCACGGCAAGAGCTGGGACAAAAAAGAATGGCACCCGCACCACGGCACCAGTACGGCAGGCCGGGTGATCAGGGGGGGGATGGGAGGGGGGCAAGCCCCCCTCCTTGCCCCCCCTGCGGACACCCATGCTGGTTACTGGGTTTCACCCCTCATCAGCCAGGCTAGCTTAACTCCAGAGGCATGGAGATCAGGGGACCTACGTCTGGGCATAACAGTCCCACTCGGGGTGACAGATGCAGAAAGAACAATTGATGGACAGAATGTTGAACAATGTCAAACATTCACCCCAGTACAGAGATCTGGGCCTAAATCCATCATTTGTTTGCTGCTCCCCATGCCATTCAAGTTTAAACCCAGCCATATGCGAATCAGTCTTGACCTTGTTCCTCAAGGTAACAGTCCAGCCCGAATGGCCAGGCCAGGTTCTCCCTGGACTGGAAAGCTAGCATCCTAGGATGGATTTTGGGATTTCACCCCTTATCCGTCAGGCTTGCTTGACTCCAATGGCATGAAGAGCACAGAACCCAGCCATAGGAAAATCAGTCTTGACCCTGTTCCCCATGGGAACTGTGAAGGGGAGTAGGATCTGCTTCTTATAGTTACCCCCACTTTTTGCTGAGGTTTCACAGTTTTTTTTAAACTTTAGTCTGGCTTGGATCCTGCTATCCAGGACCCCAGCATAGCTACTTCCTCTCTAAAATGATTGCATGTACTTTAGGTACACTCCAGATTGGATTCTGGGGTACCCTTAGAAGTCCCTAGTATATGGTATACTATCTACCCGGGGCATAGGTACCCCAGGGGCCTTCCAGGGACTGCAGCATGTATTGTGCCACACCTGAGAGGCCACTCAAATTGACACCACAGGTCTGTGACTGCAACCTGTGTGGGTTGGTGAATGCACCCCTTACTTAGATATAGGTTCACTATTTCTACCTTATCACTGCACATATATACCTATCAGTCACCCCTATGGCAGGCCTTATCAATCCTGAAGGCAGGGTACTGGATTTTATGTGAGAGGGTGCCCATGCATGAGCAGGGCCCCTCTGCAGCCTTCGGAATCTATCCTCTGGGGTTGTTCTGTGATGCAGCTATACCATATACTCTTAAGTGCATTATAACCTTGCGGTAAATGCTAACTTTGAAATGGCTGCAAGGGAACATGTTGTGTTTGGTGTCAAAAACCTTGGAATTATACCTCCCCACCAGTCCTGGAGGGGTAGGTATGTTTCCACCCTCCTAGATGGAGAAATATGACTACATTGGTACACCCGGTACCAGCTTAACAGAACCCTGGCATCACAAGATGGATGCTGCCAGCCACAGACACACCTCTGCCCTCCTGCTGTTGGATGAAACTCCGGCGGGGGAGGCTGGGCAATAGGTTTCCTGTCACAGGGAGGTGTAACCACATCCCAGACAGGCTTTAGTGTATTGGGGCTGGGTGTGTGCACTCCAAGAGTGATTTGATGTCTGCACTGGGGTCACATTTTGTGTCCCTGTGTTTAATCCAGCTCAAACCGGATGCAGGGGCACTCAAGCCCTGCTCTGGCGTGAAACTGGACAAAGGACATGGGTGTCACCACCCCCCTGTCCTGACCCTCCCATAGGTGGGTCCCCAGAGTTTGTCCCACCCCTTCCTTGGGTATAAAGTAGGAACCCCTGACTACAGGACTTTATATTTACCTGGATGAAACTCTGCTACAGAATCCCAGAACTTCAACTATGTACACTTTGTTGGATGACCAAAGAATCTCCCTTGGAGTAAAGGAGTTACTCCCCTGAAAGGTAGGCATCAAAGATGCATCTGTCCGGTTTGCAACTACACAACTCCTGAAGGACTCCGAAGACTTTGCAAAACAGGAGGTGGGTTTCCAAGCTTCCCTAAGGCCTATCCGTGCTCTCAGCAAACCTGAAATCCAAAGCCCTCGTGGGGACCGTGCAACCCGATCCCCTGGACACCATGCACATTTGCAGCAAAGTATGCTTCTTGGTAATCCCTGAGGCTGTGCTTTGAGCTACTTGTAGTCCAGACCCTGAGCAATGATTCCACCGAAGATTACTGGCCTACACTCCACAAGTGACCCGTGGGCTTGTATTTAGTGATTCCTCTCGAGGTTCCTTCATGATCCCTTGTCCGTCGACTTGTGGGTCCCTGAGAAGGGTACAGTAAGTTTCAATGAGCTTACCTGGTTTCTCCAGACATGCCCTGATTCTCCATCGCTTGGGAAGTCACCAGGCCCTTGCTGGTCCCTACCAAAGCCTTTTTACTCTCACCATGTGGGTTGCTGTTGCCAAGGCTTCTTGGTCTCCGATCCAGACACCGACCCCCCAGCACTTGACATTTTCATGGGACAGCTTGCCTGCGGACTCTGGTTGTCGTCGATGTCTCCTGGTCACCATGTCAGCGGAGTCGAGCTCCGCCTCATCGCACCTGAAACACCCAACATTGGTCGGCATTGGTTTACCGTGCCCCTGGTTACACTGAAGTGACCCAGACTCTGTCCCCTCTGCTTTCAGGTTCGTCACATCTCCAATCCCGGCTTGGATCACACCGGACCCTTTTCCTTTCCATGGCAACAGCACTTTGCAGCAATTCGCCATTGAAGACAGCGACGATTCCTGACACCATTTGGCACCTATGCACCTAGCGTCCCTGGGTAAGGTAACACGAGTACTCCGGTGATCACATGGGTGCTGGCCTTAGAACCTACTAAGTCTAAAAGGGTTTGCTCCAAGTCCTCTCCGAAGTGTCCTTCATCTTTAAAATTCTAACTGCGACTTTCCCATAAGATTGTGCAGAGCTCGCGGCTATGTTCACACACTGCACGCGTCCCCCGTGGTTCCCCTGTGTCACTACCTTGGGTGGTTCCTAGGGGTCCCAGGGATTCTACATGCTGTAGGCACTGTGTCTAGTCAAGTCGTGGTTCTTATACCACTTTCTTATTATATGGTTTGGTCTCCCCCTGGGGCACATCGTATATTGTGCTATTTACTTACGTTCTAGTGTGTTGATATTGTGTATCTTGCTCTTTATTCTCATAAAGAGGTTAGTAGAGAGTCTTTAGTGATAAATACATATATTTTATATATATCTTGTGTGGTTCTCCTTTCATTTGGTCATTCAAGAGGTTATAATCTGGTAAACCAAGCTGCTTTACACTCCTTCAAGACTTAGCCTGAAGGCTGCTCTCCATAGCTACCACTAGGATAGCTTTCAATAAAGGTTGTCTTAAACCTAATCATCAATAAGGGTTGTTTGGACTGGTGCAAGGTGCCCACTATCACTAGTGGACAGCATATGCCAGGTCAACTTCTCACATTGGTGTGCAGCGGATGGATTCAAGCTTGCTATTGCTTTATCAGATAATCTCATTGAGTGACTAACTGAAAACCATAATAGGGACTCAGGTAGATATAAAACAAATCTAGAATAAAGTAAGTTCTACTGAACTTAGAGTTGTGTAAGTCAAGGGTCTAGCACATCCTTTCTCCAACTCAAGAGAGAGTTTAGTAGTCCCACTAGGTTAGGTAGGTGACTACACCACATAACACTAGTATGTCTTCAAGAGCTGAATCCAGTGGCTCCATGCTAAACTGAAGACAGGGCAAAACCCTAGGGCTCAATGTCTCATAGAGATATTGCTTCTAAATGACCTCAGAAAGACCCCAGGGTCTGATGAGGCAGGCTGGTTGGAAGGGAGGCAAAGGAGGAAAGGCTAGGAAGTGAAAACATCCAAGACCCAGACTCTGAAGCGGGGAACATCCTTTACCACGAAACTTTTACAACGTGGTACCATTACCACGCAACTTTTACAACGCAATTCGTTACAACGAATTGCGCTGGGGGGCGCTCTAGGATAGGGAATAGTTTTATTTACTATCCAACACCTTCCCTACTATCCACGGGGACTGGAGTTGGAATAGTACATTAAACTATTCACTATCCAGCGCCCCCCAACGCAAGTCGTTGTAACGACTTGCGTTGTAACGGTACGCGTGGTAATACCACGCGTTGTACGGTCATACATCCCTCTGAAGCTGACCAGGAGGATCATAATGATTCTAACCTGGAAAATCCAATTCTCCCTGTGGATGAAGAAGAGAACCCAGGGTGGCCCTCTCTTCACTCCACGAGAAAGAGTTAACAGTGTGCCAAGAAGATCTCGATCTCCTTCTCAGGAGTCTACTCATTCTGGTACATCTGTAGGGACATCTGTCTCTCATAGGACCTCAGCTTCTCACAAGAGAGAGTCCTCCTACGATAGAAAGTGCAGACTGCTTGAGTTTGAAAAAGCTAAGCTTAGGATCAAGACAGAGCAGTTGGCCTTAGACAAGGAATCCCTGGAGCTTCAGAAAGCTTCACAAAAGTGGGGGCTAAAGCCCCATGGTGGCAGCAACAGTGTCCCTAGAGGTAGAGAACATACACATGACCATAGGAACCTGAACAAGATTGTCCCTCCCTCCCAGAGTGGGGATGACATCCACAAATGATAACAGCTCTTGAGAGGGCCTGTAAAGTACAGAGGGTCCCTCAGGAGCAGTGGGCAGCAATGTTGTGGCTCTCCTTTGCAGACAAAGGTAGAAACAAGCTCAAGCTGTAAGAGGAGAGGATGCTGATAATTACAAAGTCTTGAAGAGTGCTCTGATTGATGGGTTTGGCTTAACCACTGAACAATACAGGATTAAGTTCAGAGACACCCAAATAGCACAGACTCAAAACTGGGTTGACTTTGTAGATTGTGCTACTAAGGCTCTGGAAGGATAGTAACTTGGCAGTAAAATGTGTGATTTTAAAGGATTGTACAATTTAATTATGAGGGAGCAGATCCTTAATAACTGTCAATATCAGCTGTTGCACCAGTACCTGGTGGACTCTGATCCAACCTCTCCCCAAGAAGTGGGCCAGAAGGCAGACAAATGGGTCAGAACCAGGGTACGGCAGAAGGTTCAGATCCAAGGTGGTGACACCAAGAAGCAAGATTCAAAAGCCTCAGACAAAGGTGGGGAAAAGGGTAAAGACCAGAAGTCATCTCAAGGGCCCCAAAAATCTTCCACTGGTGGGGAGTCACAATCCAATAAGGGAAAAGACAAGAAGAAACCATGGTGTCAAATCTGTAAGCCGAAGGCCCATTGGACAAGTGACTGTAACAAGTCCAAGGACACAACTTCCACCACCACTGCCCCCAAGTTAACTGTTCCCCCTAGTTCAGCTCCAAGTGGTGGTACTCAGAATAAGGGTGTAGTGGGGTTAACCCTGGGATCTGAAATGGACTCTGGCGTAGTCAGAGTTCCAACTCAGGCTGTACTGATCTGTGATGGAGGCATAGCTATGGGCTCCTTATTTGTCAGTCCCAATAATCTTGGCAAATACAGACAGCAGCCTTTGATAAATGGAAAAGAGGCCTTGGCATTCAGGGACACAGGAGTAAGGGTCACAATGTTGACAAAGATCTTGTGGCTTCTGAGCAAATCATACTTGGTGAGATGTACCAAGTGACCAATGCTAGCAATGTCAGGACAGACCATTCCTTGGCAGTTGTTAATTTCACCTGGGGAGGGGTAACTGGCCCTAAGAAGGATGTGTTATGTGCAGACCTCCCTGTTGAATGCTTATTGGACAATGATTAAGAAACTTGAGCTTGGGCTGAAGTGGAGCTCAGGACTCATGCAGAAATGCTGGGCATCCTTGCAGATGTTTGTGCTATGGCAAGGTCACAGGCACAAATGGCATCCACTGAAAAGGTCCTGGATCCTGGAAAAATGGACCAGGCACCTTCAAAGAAAAGGAACATTAGGGGTAAGGCAGTGCCTTCCCCCCTGACTCAGAGTCCAGATCAGTTTCTTGAGGGAGATGATTTCAGTCCTGAAGAAGGAACTGTCCCAGAGGAGCTTGAGGCTGATCCGGTTGAGTTCTTAGGGGCAGGGGGCCCTCCCAGGGCAGATCTGAGTCAGGAGCAGCTGAGCTGCCCTTCTCTTGTACCCCTCAGACAACAAGCAGTTGCTAAGGCTGCTGGGAGTGCTAGTGGGTCCCATAGGGTCTACTGGGATGATGGACTCCTTTACTCAGAGAGTAGAGACCCCAAGCCTGGTGCAGCCAGGAGGTTGGTGATACCTCTGAAGTGTAGGTGCTTCCTACTGACACTAGCACATGACATCCCATTAGCAGGTCACCTAGGCCAAAACAGGACTTGGGACAGAATTGTCCCTCACTTTCATTGGCCTCACATGTCTGAAGATACAACAGAGTTTTGTCGCTCCTGTGTCACCTGTCAAGCCAGTGGTAAGGCAGGTGGTACAACAAAGGCCCCCCTGATACCACTCCTTGTCGTGGGGGTTCCCTTTAAGAGGGTTGGGATCGACATTGTTGGTCCCATGGATCCTCAAACTGCTTCTGGCAACAGATTTATACTGGTGGACCATGCCCCTAAGTCTCCAGAGGCCTATGACCACCAGAGCTCCTGTGGTGGCAAGGGCCCTCCTGGGAATCTTTTCCAGGGTGGGGTTTCATAAGGAGGTAGTTTCAGACAGAGGTGCAAGCTTCATGTCTAGTTACTTAACTGTTATGTGGAAGGAGTGTGGAATAAATTACAAATGTACCACCCCTTTGCACCCACAATGCAGTGGGTTAGTTGAAAGGTTCAACAAAACCCTCAAGGGCATGTTTAAAGGTCTCACAGAAAAGCTTAGGCGCAGATGGGACATACTTTTACCCGGCCTTCTCTTTGCCTACAGAGAGGTTCCACAGAAGGGGGTTGGTTACAGCCCGTTTGAACTTCTGTTTGGACATCCAGTTAGAGGTCCATTGTGTCTAGTGAAGGAGGGATGGGAGTTACCTCTCAAACCCCCTAAACAGGATATTGGGGACTACGTACTTGGTCTCCGCTGCAGGATGGCGGAGTACATGAAGAAGGCAACTAAAAACCTTGAGGCTAGCCAGGAATTACAGAAGGCCTGGCATGACCAAAAGACTGTGCTGACTGTTTACCAGCCAGGGCAGAAAGTGTGGGTGTTACAGCCTTTGGCCCCAGAAGCCCCCCAAGACAAGTGGAGTGGCACTCATACCATAATTGAGCAGAAGGGAGAGTTAACCTATCTGGTGGACCTAGAAACTCCCAGGAGCCCCCATAGGGTGCTTCATGTCAACAGGCTCACACCATATGTTGACAGGGCAGACATGGGCTTGCTCATGGCTACTGATGAGGGACAGGAGAAAGAGAGTGATCCACTCCCTGACCTGCTCTCACAGAACCCTGATGATGGTTCAGAAGATGGTGTAGCCTTGGCAGGCAGCCTCACTGACCTCCAACAAAAGGCTATCTTGCCCATAGGCTATCGTGGGGAATGCTGCCTACAGTGGTTACCAGCACATCTTCCCATAGGAGCAAGATAAAGAGATAAAAGTCTGGTATCCCTGAACTCAGAATTTAAAAACGCATCTTTTAGGAAAGGTGGTTTTTAAATTCTGTGTTTGAGAACAGCACTTTTAGAAAGTTGTTGTTCCCTTGTCTGACCTTTCTGTGTGCCCTGGCCTGTTTGTGAATTGACTGTCTGGTTTGTGAGTGACAGGGCTGGGGGATTCCAGGAGACAGAATGACTCAGCCGAATGGTGAATAGAGAGATCTGCGTCTAGATGGGAGGGAGGAGTTGCACCTGGGCCCTGAATAGGACTGTGCCTGCCCCCCATAGTGCTGGCTCCACCCCCTGTGGTGCGTCTGCTGTCTCTGCCCTGCACTGTGAAAGGAGAGATGGAATCATGTCAACAAAGTGCTCCAGGGCTGTGTTTTCCCTCCACAATGCTGGCTCCACCTCATGTGGGGCGTCTGATGATTCTGCTCTGCACTGTGAAAGGAAAGAAGGAGTCATATAAACAGAGTGCTCCAGAACTGGTTTGGACCGGGCTCAGAGCCCTCCTGCACAAAAGTAACAAATACTTTTTGGGGCATAAGTATGGGACCCCAGACTACAGAAAATTAGATCATCCTGGAATCAAGAAGGAACCTCTGCCAAGGAAAAAGCTGGAAGACTGAAGAAGGAAGACTGTCCTGTCGTTGCTTTGCTGGACTGACCTGCAGTTGCTTTGCTGCCAAGGAGAGGGGAAGGACTTTGTTGTTGCTTTGTCCCCTTGCTTGAAGAGATCTCCAAGGCCCGTTGTGAGCTGGCCTCTTGTTAAGAAGTCCCAGGAACAAAAGGACTTCACCCTCAGCTTTCCCTGAACTCTGTTGAGAGAGTTCTGCTCTTCCTGAGTGCTGAATCCTACTGAGGGCCATCTGGAAGTTGTGGCCTGCTGTTTGGAAAGCTGGTGAACAAGAAACTAAGACCATCTGCAAATTTTCACGCATCGCTCGTTTGCGGAGCCCATCCGCGTCAGTGCGAGGAAATTTCCACCGCCACGAAGATCGAGATCGTCGCAGCGCCTGTTGCCGCTGCAAGAACCGACGCATCTTTCGCTTGCGGAATGCATCGCTCCGGTGCGGGAAAAGTACCATTGCAGCGATTATCGTCGGAGAGCCTGTCGTCGCTGGGTGAGGTCGCCACACCGCTTTCTTGCGGGCCGCATCATGTTGCTATGAACATCGTCGCAGAGCCATCGCATCAAGGGGCCGCGAGGGGAGAAGATCGACGCTGTGCCGCGCATAGCCGGCGCACCTGAGATCGTCGCCATCCCGAAGATCGTCGCATCGTGCCTTTGCGAGATGCTCCCTACGGAACCTCCGCCTGGAATCCATACAAAGTATCGCCTCCCTCCTTATACAGACCGGATTCGTCGCAACACGCCCGCTGCGTCCAGCGGGGCTGTCGCATTGTCTCCCCAGGGTCTCAGGAGTGACGCGTCGCTTGTTTTCCACCGCACCAGCTTCTGTTCTGGAACTTTGTCGCATCTAAAGTTAATGTTGGCTAAAAGTGACTCAACTGTGAACTATTCAAACGCAACTGTGGATTATTTTGACGCAACCCTTAAGAACTCTTTAAAAAACAAATCTTGAACTGTGTATGTTGGATTTTTGTTGTTTTGGTTTTGTCTAGCTTAGATTAAATACCTTTATTTTTCCAAACTGTTGTGGAGTCCATTTGTGGTGTTTTCACTGTGTTACTGTGAGTGTTGGTACAAATACTTTACACATTGCCTTTGATAAGCCTGTCTGCTCGTGCCAAGCTACCAAGGGGGTGAGCAGGGGTTTTCTAAAGAGTGGTTCCTCCTTACCCTGACTAGACGCAAGGGTCCCTAGTTGGACAGTGGTACCTACCTCTGCCAACTAGACACCCCCAGTTCTAACACTGACCATGTCAGGGACTGTATCAGAACTTAAGTACTGACACCAAAGATGGCAGGAGAGAAATGAGGTTTTGTGTTGACTACAGGGGTCTCAGTGCAGTCACCGGGACAGATGCTCATCCAATTCCAAGAGCAGATGAGCTTATAGATTTCTGAGCACATTTGACTTGACAGCTGGCTACTGGCAGATCAGACTAACTGATGATGCAAAGCCAAAAACAGCATTTTCTATTGCTAGTGGGCACTAGGTTTGAATGCGGGGCAATTTGAAACCCACTTTGTCTATAATGCTGTGAACTCCTTCCTGGCCAATATTGGCCTTTGGAAGCGGTTCATAGATGACATTCTATGCATTTGGAGAGGCTCCGAAGATGACCTTTTGAAATTTTTGAATTGGCTCAACAATCTGGATCCATGTCTTAAATTTACGTGGACTTACAGCAAAGAAATGGCGGTCTATCTAGACTTGCATATTTATATACAAGATAAGAAAATTATGACGACTGTCCATCAGAAGCCAACAGACAAAAATTCGCTGTTGCATTACAATTCGTTTCACCCCCGCGCGCTCCGTGACAACTTGCCGGTGGGACAGTTCTTGCGTTACCGCAGGAACTGTTCCGAGGCTGAAAAAGTTGTGGAACAATCAGATGACCTGGCGGCAAAACTTGAGCAGCGGGCATACCCCATGAAGGTGATCAAACAGGCTAGAAAAAGAGCACTCAACACCCCCAGATCAGCCCTTCTAGAAAGGAATAAACATGATACCAACAAATGCATCCCTGTAGTCACTACCTATGATCCTCTGTCGACCAAAATCCGGGGGATCATTAGGAAGCATTGGCACATTCTTGATACTGCCAACATCAAAATGCCACCCCCCAGATTTGCATTTAAGCGTTCATGCAATCTTCGAGATAAATTGGTCCACACGGCCCCTACCATCACCAGCAGAGATTCAAACCTACTTAAAGGGCATTATCCTTGTGGGGGATGCTCGGTATGTGAACTAACCGAACCAGTGAAACAGGTGACATTGAATAATGGAAATATCTGGTATCTAAACAGTCTCAGTAATTGTAATACAACTAATGTTGTATACAGACTTACATGCCCGTGCCAACTCCATTACATAGGCCTTACCGCTCACTCGCAAAGTAAAAATCAGAGTGCAGGAACACCTCAGTACTTTGAAAGCAAGAAAACTGTCAACCAAATTGGTCCAACATTTTGTACAACAGAACCATCATTACAAAAGTTTTAAATGGACCATATTGGAAAAGGTGACTGGGGACAAATTCAATATGGATATCAGATTGGCCACCAAGGAAGCACGCTGGATTTACCAGGAGGGTACAGATAATGAGGGGCTCAATGACACCATTGAATGGAACCGAATTGGTTATTAATGTATAACTACCTTTCTATATAGGAGAATCCTCCTAATCAACATCTGGTCTTGGCCCCCACAGATAGCTCACACGTTTACATCAGGCAATCCTAACATGCATAGTAATGAGTGATAGCCATCAAGGTGGATTACATGAGTTCGCAGATGGTAGTGCCAGCATGGAAAAATGCCAGAATAATTACGTGGGTGAAATTCACCTTAGAGTGACATCGTAGTTGGGGCACACCTCAAACCGTGGAATATTGCCACAGCAGTTAGAACGCATGGAACATTTAAGCGTTGTGCATAGGACACTTAATACTGGGGTCCCAGTTTTTGAATTAACATGGTTATGCAGTTTATCTGAATAAATCCCTACTTTGAGCCACCGATTATGCATACCGTCAAGATGGCGCCCATTTTAATCTGAGAATCCCCTCGGGTTATAAACAGGAAGCCGGAGGCGGGACTTCCGTGTAAACATTGAGGGGAGGCGTCGAACACTACCATTCTTGCGCCGCGTTAAAAAGACGCAACAGCTGCCATGACAGTGTGGACGAGCGAATGCGCAGCACCAGTGCGCCCCGAGTAAAGAGTAGGGGGTGGGATATCGGCATCTTACTAGCAGCCGAGCTAAAAGGTCTTTACCGGTTAGAATTACCGGCCCTTATCCGTTAATATTAAATATCTCCGCCGACCATCCCGCAGGGACATAGGAGAGACGAGGTAGGCCCATAGGAACACGGGTTGGTGTACCCTCATATAATTACATCCTTGAGGGAGCGCGGCATATGGGCCCATGACCGGGTGTGCAAGTGAGCCTATTAGGTCCGGCAGGCCAATCAGTCCAAGGCAAAACATTAGTTTTAGGTTTTCACTGGGGGCACATTACCAACTCTGGACAGGGACAAACCGAAATTCATATATATACGCTTTTTTCCTCGCAGTCTAACTACAGTAGCAGGGGAGAGATCCGCAATAGTGACACTAAAGAAAAAGGAGATCACCGGTATGCTTATAATGAGCACCCAAGCAGTAAATATGGGGTATATGGTTGAATGTCCAATGGTCCAGTGTTTAACCTGTACCACAGGAGTCTTGCCAGTGTGTGATTTTAACTGTGTTGTCTGCATTTTTTAATTTTGTTCCCTAGGTATACACACGATTGTGAAGGAACAATAGAGTGGTGGGACTGACCCATGCCCTGAAGAAATTGCCCTTAAATCTACCGGCAATGAAACATGTTGGCCCTCTATGATACAAGGAGGCAACAGAGTGTCCTTTTAATGTGAGCAAACCCACAGCAGAGAATAAAGGTGGATAGCTAGTGGTGGTTGTAGCTCGTTTTTAACACATAAAGGGGTTCCCATTTGATAGGATCTTCTTTATGGGGTCAGTTTCAGTGTTCATAGTATCACTTTAGAACACGCAATTAGTACACTCACTATTGGTACTATTGCACACGTGCACTTTATCATCACTATTACATATTTTTTGTTCTTACTTTTCTTCACGGTATGGATGTGCTGATGATGAGAACCTGAGTCCACTGGTGAGTACCAACCAGTTAGACTCCCATGGTGTTGTTTCCGTGAGGCACTCCATACCATTTCTCACATTTTTTCCGTCACTATTGGGACTCACTGGCACAATTAATTCTTTTAGTTAGTTCACGTGGGGTTGCACATCGTGGGAACATATTTTAAACATTTCCACATAGAACCTGGGACCTATTAAGACAGATATTGGAATATATACCACTTTAGCAGCACATACAACTGTGGCAGCTATTGACTGACATTAGGTTCACGTGTAAAGGTTCTAGTTTTAGGCCAGGTCCTTATTGTGTTTTGTTCTAATGAGTGGGGGGCTGGCCTGGTCTATATAAGTACCTCTCGGGCTCCTTAAGGAATTGATTGAAGAATACACCTGCCACTTTTCAAAGGTTGGTGAACAAAGTCCTTACAGGTCTGGAAGACTATAGTGCAGCATATCTTGATGATATTGCTGTCTTTAGCTCCACCTTGGAGGATCACCTGGTCCACCTGAAGTATGTTTTGGCCACCAAGTGCCAGATAGGGCAGAGTCAAGTTATATACCCAGGCCACCTAGTAGGTGGAGGTCAGGTTCAACCCTTGCAGAGCAAAATTCAGACCATCATGGACTGGGTTGCTCCAACCACCCATACTCAGGTCAGAGCTTTCCTGGGCTTGACTGGGTACTATAGAAGATTTGTCAAAGGTTATGGATACATAGTGACTCCTTTGAATGACTTAACTTCTGAAAGAATGCCAAAGAAAGTTCAGTGGACAGTTGGCTGTCAAAGGGCATTTGATGACCTGAAGCAGGCCATGTGCACTGCTCCCATTCTACAAAGTCCTAACTACTCCAAAGAATACATTGTCCAAACAGATGCATTTGAGTTGGGGGTAGGGGCTGTGTTAGGACAATTGAAAGATGAAGGTCAGCATAAGCCAGTAGCTTTTATTAGCAGAAGGGGTGACCCCCAGAGAGAAATGTTGGTCAGCCATTGAGAGGGAGGCCTTTGTTGTGGTTTGGGCTCTGAAGAAGTTGAGGCCATACTTGTTTGGCACTCACTTCATTGTTCAGACAGACCATAAGCCACTCTTATGGCTAAAACAGATGAAGGGTGAAAACTCCAAACTTTTGAGGTGGTCCTTTTCCCTACAGGGGATGGACTATACAGTAGAACATAGACCTAGGAGTAATCATGCTAATGCAGATGGACTCTCCAGATATTTCCACTTACAACATGAAGACTCAACTGGTCAAGGTTAGTTTAATGTCCTTATGTTTGGGGGGTTGTGAAGGAGAGTAGGATCTGCTTCTTATAGTTACCCCCACTTTTTGCTGATGTTTCACTGTTTTTCGACTTTAGTCTGGCTGGGATCCTGCTATCCAAGACCCCAACCTAGCTGCTTCCTCTCTAAAATGATTGCATGTACTTTAGGTACACTCCAGATTGGATTCTGGGATACCCTTATAAGTCTCTAGTATGTGGTATACTATATACATAGGGCATAGGTACCCCAGGGGCCTCCCAGGAACAGCAACATGTATTGTGCCACCCCTGAGAGGCCGCTCAAATTGACACCACAGGTCTGCTACTGCAACCTGTGTAAGGCGGTGCATACACCACTTAGATATAGGTTCACTATATCTACCTTATCACTGCACATATATACCTAGCAGTCACCCCTATGGCAGGCCTTATTAATCCTGAAGACAGGGTGCTGGGTTTTATGTGAGAGGGTGCCCATGCATGAGCATGGCACCTCTGCAGCCTTCAGAATCTATCCTCCGGGGCTGTTCTGTGGTGCAGCCATACCATATACTCTTAAGTGCATTATAACCTCACCGTAAACGCTAACTTTGAAATGGTTGCAAGAAAACATGTTGTGTTTGGTGTCAAACACCTTAGAATCTTACTTCCGCACCAGTCCTGGTGGGGGAGGTATGATTCCACATTCCTAGAGGGATAAATATGACTACACTGGTACACCCGGTACTAGCTTAACAGAACCCTGGCATCACAAGATGGATGCTGCTAGCCACAGACACACGTCTGCCCTCCTGCTCCTGGGCGAAACTCCGGCAGGGGAGGCTGAACAATAGGTTTCCTGACACAGGGAGGTGTAACCAACTCCCAGACAGACTTTAGTGTATTGGAGCTGGGTGGGTGCACTCCAAGAGTGCTTTGATGTCGGCACTTCGGGCACATTTGGTGTCCCAGTGCATAGTCCTGCTCAAACCAGTTGCGCTAAACTGGACAAAGGACATGGGTGTAACCACCCCCCTGTCCTGACCCTCCCATAGGTGGGTCCCCAGATTTTTTCCCACCCCTACCCTGGGTATAAAGTAGGAACTCCTAACTACAGGACTTTCGATTTACCTGGACGAAACTCTGCTACAGAATCCCAGAACTTCAACTATCTACACTTTTTTGGATGACTGAAGAATCTCCCTTGGAGCAAAGGAGTTACTCTACTGCAAGGCAGGCACCAAAGACGCATCTGTACGGTTTGCAACTACACAGCTCCTGAAGGACTCCGAAGACTTTGCAACACAGAAGGTGGGTTTCCAAGATTCGCCGAGGCCGATCCGTGCTCTCAGCAAACCTGAGATCCAAAGCCCTTGGGGACCGTGCAACCTGAACCCCTAGACACCGTGCACATTTGCAGCAGCTTATGCTTCTTGGCAAACCCAGAGGCTGTGCTTTGGACTACTTGTAGTCCAGACACCGAGCAGTGATTCTACTGAAGATTACTGGCCTACACTCCACGAGTGACCTGTGGGCTGGTATTTAGTGATTACTCTTGAGGTCCCTTTGCGATCCCTTGTCCGTCGACTTGTGTGTCCCTGAGAAGGGTACTAAAACTTTCAACAGACTTACCTGGTTGCTCCAGATGTGCCCTGGCTCTCCATTGCTTGGGGTGTCACCAGGACCTTGCTGGTCCCCACCAAAGCCTTTTTACTCTCATCGCGGGGGTTGCTGTTGCCAAGGCTTGTTGGTCTCTGATCCGGACACCAAACCCCCAGCACTTGACATCCTTTGTGGGACAGCTTGCGTGCAGACTCTGGTCATCGTCAGCATCTCCTGGTCCCCGTGGCAACAGAGTCAAGCTTCACCTCATCGCACCTGAAACACCAGACATTGGTGGGCATTGGTCTTCCGTGCCCATGGTCACCTTGAAGTGACCCAGACTCCGTCCCCTCTGGTTTCAGGTTTTTCACATCTCTGATCCAGGCTCGGATCACACCGGACACTTATATTTTCCACGGCAGCAGCACTTTGCAGCAACTCGCCATTGAAAACAGCGACAATTCCCGACCCCATTTGGCACCTATGCACCCGACTTCCCTGGGTGAGTTAACACGAGTACTCCAGTGCTCACATGGGTGCTGGTCTTAGAAGCTTCTAAGTCTGAATGGGTTTGCTCCAAGTCCTCTCCGAAATGTCCTTAATCTTTAAAATTCCAACTACGACTTTCCTTTAGGATTGTATGGAGCTCGTGGCTGTGTCCTCACCAAACTTATGGTTAAATAAAAAAAAATCTTTTTAAACAATTGTATTCCCCATTTGAAATAATTGTCTTTGTACACGGACACGCAATGTGAGGGGACTTGGTGTGTATTATGCTGTTTAGGTATATATGTGATGTATGTATTTGTGGTTTGCGTGAGTATGTTTTGGGTATGAAAGTGATTGCATGCTGACGAATGAAATTTGTATAATGGGATCTGATGAACTTTTCTAAAAAATAATTTTAGTCACGATTTGTTCTCATGAATATATTAATGTATTTGTATAGAAAAGTAAAAAAAATTATAAATTAAGAAATTACTACATTTCTTTGAATGCTGTCAATAATTGCGATGGTATAGCAAGAGTGGTCAATGACTTATAGCACCTTTTAAATTGAGTCTTTCTGTGGTATATTTTGGTTGTCTTTTCCCCTACTTCTCTAACTACATTTGACTTCAGGGGTCCCCTTGTATTTATTGGTAGCTTGACTCTGGTGGCATGGAGAATATGGGGCCCATGTCTGGGCATACCCGTCCCACTCGGGGTGACAAATGCAAAAAGAACATAACAATTGCATTGTATGAAGGCAGAAGAATTGAACTGTCAGTTTTTTTTAAGATATACTTGAATTTAGGGGTGGAAAGTATTTGGCAACATTTATGTAGCAGTCAAAGGACTTTACATATTGTAATTGTTCCATGAGGGGCGTTTTCAAGTTTTCATATGGTGTTGAGACACAGAACTAAAGATCAAGTGTCGCTGGTCAGTGACAGTCAGGTGGAGACTGTAACTCAAAGGTTTCCAGATGTTCTTGGAACCGTTCAGTTTTCAACACAGGATTAAAATTAAGAATAGATACCTGCCTGTTAAGCACAAGTTACGAAACTTACCATTTTCCATAAGAGATAATCTGGACAGACAGCTTAAGGAATTGTGTGGGCAAGGTCAAATTTTAGCCCACTGAATCATCATTGTGGTTGTCATCCCTTGTTGTGGGTCGTGAATGGACTTGAGATCTTAGAGCTTATCTTGAACTCAGGAGTCTTAATCCCCTTTGGTATCGCTTTGTTTGCCCTAAGTTGGCAGGGTATGCCCAGACCTGCGTCCCTTGCTCACTTTGCCACTGGATTCAAGATAGCCTTGCTGATGAGGGTAATGAACCCGAAACCGGTCCCAGGATGCTGGTTTCCGGTCCAGGGAAGATATGGCTTGGCAGTTCGGGCTGGACTGTTCCCATGAGGCACAGGGTCAGGCTGATTTGCATATGGCGATGTCTGAACTGGGGTGGTAGAGTGAGCTAAAGAATTATGATGGATTAAACCCAGATCAGTTGACTAGGGGTGAGTGTTTGATTTGCTCAAGCTCTCTGTCCATCATCCCCTTTGGTATCGCTTTGTTCGCCCTAAGTTGGCAGGGTATGCCCAGACCTGGGTCCCTTGCTCACATTGCCACTGGATTCAAGATAGCATGGCAGATGAGGGTTATGAACCCGAAACCGGTCCCAGGATGCTTGTTTCCTGTCCAGGGAAGACATGGCTTGGCAGTTCGGGCTGGACTGTTCCCATGAGGCACAGGGTCAGACTGATTTGCATATGGCCATGTCTAAATTGGGGTGGAGGAGTGAGCTAAAGAATGATGATGGATTAAACCCCGATCAGTTGACTGGGGGTGAGTGTTTGATTTGCTCAAGCTCTCCGTCCATCATCCCCTTTGCTATCGCTTTGTTCGCCCTAAGTTGGCAGGGTATGCCCAGACCTGGGTCCCTTGCTCACTTTGCAACTGGATTCAAGATAGCCTGGCTGATGAGGGTTATGAACCCGAAACCGGTCCCAGGATGCTTGTTTCCAGTCCAAGGAAGATATGGCTTGGCAGTTCGGGCTGGACTGTTCCCATGAGGTACAGGGTCAGACTGATTTGCATATGGCCATGTCTGAACTGGGGTGGTGGAGTGAGCTAAATAATGATGATGGATTAAACCCAGATCAGTTGACTGGGGGTGAGTGTCTGATTTGCTCAAGCTCTCCATCCATCATCCCCTTTGGTCTCGCTTTGTTCACCCTAAGTTGGCAGGGTATGCCCAGACCTGGGTCCCTTGCTCACTTTGCCACCGGATACAAAATAGCCTGGCTGATGAGGGTTATGAACCCAAAACCGGTCCCAGGATGCTTGTTTCCGGTCCAGGGAAGACATGGCTTGGCAGTTCGGGCTGGACTGTTCCCATGAGGCACAGGGTCAGACTGATTTGCATATGGCCAGCTCTGAACTGGGGTGGTGGAGTGAGCTAAAGAATGATGATGGATTAAACCCAGATCAGCTGAATGGGGGTGAGTGTTTGATTCTCTCCGTCCATCATCCCCTTTGGTATCGCTTTGTTCGCCCTAAGTTGGCAGGGTATGCCCAGACCTGGGTCCCTTGCTCACTTTGCCACTGGATTCAAGATAGCCTGGCTGTTGAGGGTTATGAACCCCAAAACCGGTCCCAGAATGCTTGTTTCCAGTCCAAGGAAGACATGGCTTGGCAGTTCGGGCTGGACTGTTCCCATGAGGCACAGGGTCAGACTGATTTGCATATGGCCATGTCTGAACTGGGGTGGTGGAGTGGGCTAAAGAATGATGATGGATTAAACCCGGATCAGTTGACTGGGGGTGAGTGTTTGATTTGCTCGAGCTCTCCATCCATCATCCCCTTTGGTATCGCTTTGTTTGCCCTAAGTTGGCAGGGTATGCTCAGACATGGGTCCCTTGCTCACTTTGCCACTGGATTCAAGATGGCCTGGCTGATGAGGGTTATGAACCCGAAACCGGTCCCAGGATGCTTGTTTCCGGTCCAGGGAAGACATGGCTTGGCAGTTCGGGCTGGACTGTTCCCATGAGGCACAGGGTCAGACTGATTTGCATATGGCCAGGTCTGAACTGGGGTGGTGGAGTGAGCTAAAGAATGATGATGGATTAAACCCAGATCAGTTGACTGGGGGTGAGTGTTTGCTTTGCTCAAGCTCTCCGCCCATCATCCCCTTTGGTATTGCTTTGTTCGCCCTAAGTTGGCAGGGTATGCCCAGACCTGAGTCCCTTGCTCACTTTGCCACTGGATTCAAGATAGCCTGGCTGATGAGGGTTATGAACTCGAAACTGGTCCCAGGATGCTTGTTTCCGGTCCAGGGAAGACATGGCTTGGCAGTTCAGGCTGGACTGTTCCCATGAGGCACAGGGTCAGACTGATTTGCATATGGGCATGTTTGAACTGGGGTGGAGGAGTGAGCTAAAGAATGATGATGTGAGGTTCCGTGATTCTGAACCCGTTTCATAAAGGTCGTCGTATCGTGACGATTTTGGTGACAGTAGACCGAGAATGACGAGTGTAGTATGCACAAGTGTTTTCATCATATTCGAGTGATGGATTCACCCTGAAATTAGGGATTCCGTTCTGAACCTTTGGGTTCCATTTTGTGTACGGCAGCCATTTTGTGGTTGCCCTCACATAGGCCGATGACTACGGCCGAACGAGTCCTTGGGACACGTACACCTTTAGCTGACTTCTGTGTGACCTGGGCAAGCTGACTCCACTGCCCCGAAGCTAAACTTGTTGAGCCAGTTCCTTGTTCAGCAGCTGGTCAAGATAGGGATCAAAGAGCAGGACATTGCTGAGTTTATGGTACATGCACACACCCTTCTATCTTGTTTCTCATCTGTTTCTGTTCCTTCTTTTATGGCCTATTTATGGTTTGGGTTGAGGTCTTTTATTATTGGTTTCTGTCCGGCCTGTTCGAGCAAGAATGTTGGGCCTTCCCGTGTAATTGACGGTGGGATGGACAAATGAAATGTGGGTTTGTCATGCAATGCTTTTTGTCGTGTACACATGGGATTGGCCAACCGTAAATAAGGAATGTTTGCCTGAAGCACAATATTTGGTTTAAAAAGGGATGACTTGCTTTGTAAAATTGAGCAGTCTCCTACGAATATACGCCATTGTACCTCGTGGACCTCTGTTTCTGGTTGCAGCCAATAAATTTGATCTTTGACGCCACCAAGAAGTATCCCGTGTCTCTGTATGCCAAGACAGGTGAACTCGGAGACATCGGGCGTTTCCCCTGGCGCCGCTGGGTTCTAATAACCCGGTTCTTCATTTGGCGCCCAACATGGGGCGACTTCAGTGGTACCGGTCCAAGCCTGAAGATCGTGAGAAGCTTCGTGTGAAAATTCTGGAGGAAGGCCAGCCACTTCATCGACCCCTGTATGTCGTCGTGGTCCGAAAGTCTTTGCTGCGAGGTTCCCCGCTTTCCGCCGGCTACAAAGGACTGCTGCCCTGACTGTCGCCCTGTCTTGGAGCCCTTAGACGAGTTTGTAAAGCGAGACGATAGACGGGTCTTCTGGTGACGTCATCGATACCTCAGTTAAGTATGAGTGGAGCGTCTCCCAGTCCTTAGTTTTTTGGGTATCCCCTTGGGATCTTTGATTTGGGACTTGCAAGCACCAAAGCCGAGGGATTCGTGTATTCACAAGACTATCGTATTCGATAATCCCTTGAAGTTTGAAGCTAGACTAGTGAGCGAAGATGCCTGGTCTTAGCAGACTTGGAAAGTTATGTTGTTGTGGTCTTAATAGGGATTCCCGATTGGAGGATTCGTGTCCGGTTCCTCCGATTGGAACTCCAACCTATGAGCTCTATTTGAAACATGGTGTGGGCCCCATCACGTATTATGAAGTGTGGATCCGATACACTAGGAAGGATGGTGTCCTAAAGTGGCCCCAATATGGTAGTTATGACACGGAAATTTTAGATAATCTGGAGGTTAAACTCTTTAGGAAGAAAGCCCGGCCGGCGATGTTTGACTCTTTCCGCCTATGGCGAAAGGAAGCCAAACAGAAAGAAATTAAATTAGCGAAAAGAAATAAAAGAGAGAAGGGTATCTCGATAATGCAAGCTGCTATACAGTTTAAAGATAACGAAGAAGAACAAGCGAGTGAGCAGTTGCACAGGCAACATAAAATGGCGATTGATAAGTGTTATCCAGCCTTGCCACCCCATCAGCCAGATGCGATGGAGGAACTTGAGAAAGATCCTTTGATGTCACATTTGTTGAGTTCGCCACCCCCTTATATGCAGAGTGCTACAGCACCTCCGCAACCTTTGGTTGTGCAGCCTCCGGTTGCTTTACCTCCGGTTATTCCACAGCCGCCAGCTCCTCTTCAGTTGGCTCATTTTCCTTTGACGCAGCCTCCTCAAGGGCCGCCGACTTTGCTACCTGTTCCGTCTCCAATTCCAAAGACTTTGCCTCCTGTATTGTCTACTTCTTCCGATACTCCTTCTGATACTACCTCTACGTATGCTTTGTCTCATCCTGTTTTTCCTCCTGTTCTCTTGTCGACTTCTCCTTCTGTTCGACAAAGAATGACTGATACTGTTACTAGTCTTTTATCTCCTTTCTTAGGGTCATCGAGTACGACCCCTGTTTTAGCGCGTAAACAGTTGCGTAGCCAAATGCCGGATTCCGGAGAGCGGGAAGTATTGGATCATTTAGCGCGTAAATGGGTTATTAATTCATTGAGATACCATTTGGAGTCTGTTATGGATGTCTTCCGTCAATGGGAAGCACCGAAGCAGAGGTATGTTTTCGATAAGATGTGTACTTTCCTTCGTGAAGAATGGGAAGATGTTGATATGGGACAGACTCCATCCGAGTTGTTCCGTGTACAGTCCGAGTTTGCGAAGGGAACTATAGTGGGTATCGATGTTGAGAGAGCAGTTGCGACATTGTTGTCGTTTGGGAGCGAGTCTCCTTCTCAGTCGTTGTTTGAGCCTGATCCGTCGGTTAGGAGAAAGGTGCGACAATATCCAATGAGAGAAGTTCCTCTTGTATGGAAGGAAGCAGTTCAGGGTTCGTGGTATTGTAGCTGCACCGGCTCATTCTCAGCGTGTTTGGGTACATGTTCCGTGGAAGCGAGCTGAAGTTTTGGCTCTTAAGCAGACTTTGCCTGACCCCCGTAAAAATCCTGCAGGGTACTATAAGGA
The DNA here is from genome assembly GCF_964261635.1 of Lissotriton helveticus. Classification (NCBI taxonomy): domain Eukaryota; kingdom Metazoa; phylum Chordata; class Amphibia; order Caudata; family Salamandridae; genus Lissotriton; species Lissotriton helveticus. The sequence continues at coordinate 1,630,729,409 of NC_136057.1, read as the reverse complement.
ATTATCACAGACTGCAGACTCATGTGTTATGAATCTAGCTGATATAGACATGTTGTTTGGAAATGTGGTCCCACAGCCTTTATGGGGATTGATTCGTCATACGGATCATGCGCAAGAGTTAGGTGATACCTGGGTTAATATTGCTGCCGCGGATGGTCGACTAGTTGGTGGTGCTAAACCTGAGCCTTTAGTCGCAGAACTTCCTGGTAGGATTGTTGCTTATATGAAGACTTTAATGCCGGCTATGCGAGTAAACTGGGATAAATTGTCTGCGTGTAAGCAGAAGAAAGATGAAAGCGTGTCTGATTTCTTCACTAGGTTTGAAGAGACGTTTATCGACCATAGTGGTCAAGACATGAGTACAGAAGGTGGTCAACGGTTGTTTGTTGATAAGTTTGTGCATAATTTGCTTCCCGAGTTGTGTACGAAGTTGAAGGATTCAGAGAGTTCTTGGGCTGTTTCCTCATCGGCACAGATATCGGCTACTGCGCAGTATTACGAAAATAGGGATAAGGATGAGAAGGATAGAGCAGACAAAAAGACTAAAGATTTGAAGACGAAGGACCTCTTGCAGCAAGCGTATCCGCCTCGTAATACCCAACGTGATTATAAGCAACCTCAGCAGTTTCAGAGAAACTCGCAAAGGTTTGAGTCTCCTCAACCGCGTTTTCCTGTGGGCCCTAATCAGTGTGCATATTGTAAAGAAGAGGGTCATTTTAAAAGTAGTTGCCCGGTTTTGTTACAGCGTACGAATGGTGCTTCTGGTGTGAGAGGTCGAGGTGTTCAGCAAGCTCCTAGAGGTAGGGGACGTGGTGTGTTTCCCCAGAATGCTCGTTCCTTTCCTCCACAAAATTCAATGAATTGTTTTGATCAGCAAAATGGTGCATCTGGTAGAATGACTCAGTACTTGATGACGACTACTATGCAGAAGGTGAGAATATGGACGGTAATGATTGCTAGGACAGCCATAGACAAAGAGAGGGAGTTGTTTCAGTTCCAGTAGATCAGAGTGGACCTTATGTTGAAGTGATTACATCAGGTGTGTCAGAGCCTTTTCTGTTGGATACTGGTGCTGCGAAGAGTTCTATTATGCACTCTAAACTCCCTGACGCACCTTTGTCTGGCTTAACGAATGTTTCAGTAGGTTTTTCTGGCGCCCCGGTTAGGAATCCAATTTCTAGTCCTTTGTCTCTTTCTGTTGGACCTTGTGAATTGGAAGCACCCCTTATTTTGACGACAGGTTGTGGTGAGAATTTGTTGGGATTGGATCTGATGAAAAGATTGTATGCGACACTACAGTGTTCTCCTTCGGGAGTACAACTTACATTAGGTAAGAGAGTGATCTCTCCGATGTATTCGTCGAGAGACCGACTCCTGGCCGAATTGTCTTTTCTTCCCGATATTCTTTGGGCTACTGGTCCTAATGATGTGGGTCTCTTGGAGATACCACCATATGTTGTGACGTTGAAAGCGAATGCTAAATTGCCTCGTATTCCCCAATATAGGATCTCTAGAGATGGTGAAAGAGCGTTGCTAGCGATAATTTATGATCTGATTGAGAAAGATGTGATTGAAGAAACGAGAGGGAATGTGTGCAACAGTCCGGTTTTACCTGTTCTGAAACGTATTGATTCTTCCCAGCCGTCTGTGTATAGGTTCGTGATCGATCTTCGCGAGGTGAATAAGATTGTGGTTCCGCAATTTCCTGTTGTTCTAGATATTACTGCTTTACTGACCGTGATTCCAGCTTCGGCTACCTGGTTTTCGGTGATTGATTTGAAGAATGCTTTCTTTAGCATCCCGATTGCCGAGGAGAGTAGAGATATTTTCGGCTTCTCTTTAGGAGGTCGAAGCTTCCGGTTCAAGCGCGCTCCTCAAGGCTATTGTGAGAGCCCGTCCATCTATAGTCAGGCTTTGAAAACACAGCTTGATACGATTGCCTTACCTGATGGTGCTGCTCTTGTTCAGTATGTCGACGATTTGTTAATAGCTGCAGATACTGAGGAGATTTGTAAAGAAGCTACTTTGTCATTGTTGCGTCATTTGTCTGACTTCCATCATAAAGTGTCACTTTCGAAGTTGCAGTATTGTCGACAAGAAGTGACCTACTTAGGTCATCTCTTATCGAAGGAGGGGAGAAGATTGACCCCAGAACGAATCCAAGCGATTGCGAAAATGAGTGTGCCAACTACGCAGAGAGAAGTGTGTGCTTCCCTGGGTATTACATCTTACTGTAGACAGTGGATTCCAAATGTTTCGCTTCTTGCGAAACCTTTGATAGCTCTTACTGTTAAGGATACTCCGAATCTTATTCCTTGGACTGACGAATGCCAGAAAAGTTTTTCTGAATTGCGCGATGCGTTGTGTTCGGCTCCTGTGTTGGGTACTCCCGACTACAGTAAGCCTTTCACACTCTATGTCCACGAGAAAGAGGAATGTGCATTGTCAGTCTTGACACAGCAGTTTGGCGATAAGCAACGTCCATGCTCGTATTTCTCGTCGACTTTGGATTCGGTAGCTAGAGCGTTGCCGAGTTGTTTAAGAGCTACAGCGGCAGCGGCTGTCTCTATTCAACAGTCTGCTGGTTTGGTGATGGATAATACGTTGATTGTGATGGTTCCACATGCAGTGGATATCTTGTTGAACAGGACCAAGACACAGCACTTAACTAGTGCTCGATTGTCAGGTTATGAATTGACACTCCTAGCGAGTCATGTGCACATAAGGAGATGCAATACGTTGAATCCAGCTACGTTGTTGCCGACTTCAGTAGGGACAGATGTTTCTGAACAGCATGATTGTTTTCTTAGGACAGAGGAGGAAACAAAAGGGAGAATAGACCTTCGGGACACTCCTCCTGCGAAGTGTGATGGTACCTTATGGGTGGATGGTTCGTGCTTCAAACTTCCGAATGGTAATACGACTGCGGCATATGCTGTTACGACTTAGCATACGATTGTTGAAGCTGCACGTATCCCACATAATTCAGCTCAAGCAGCAGAGTTGATTGCATTAACGAGAGCGTGTGTGTTGTCGAAAGGGAAACGAGTGACTGTGTATACCGACAGCCAGTATGCGTTTGGTGTGGCTCATAGTTTTGGTCGTTTGTGGAAGGAACGTGGGTTCCTCACGTCTCATGGAACGAAGATACAGCATGGTCAGTTGGTGAATGAGCTTCTGGAGTCACTTACCTTGCCGTTGCAAGTTGCGATCGTGAAATTCAGCGCACATAGGAAGGTTACCGATGACGTTGGTCGTGGTAATGCGTTTGCAGACGAAGTTGCGAAAAAAACGGCAAGAGATGTAATGAGTAGAATGTATGTTGCGGGTCCGGCGAGATGAGTTCCGGATAGAGGAATGTATGAGGATACGATAGAGAGTGTGAAGTCAATTCAAGCTGAAGCTACAGAGAAAGAGTTGAGCGTATGGAGAGAGAGTACGGGTAAATTGGATTCGAATGATTGTTGGGTTGAATTGTCAGAGCATCAGCGATGGTTGTTACCCGATGCGTACGTGCTTGCAGTGGTTACGATGGCGCATGGAATGGCTCATATCAGTGTGAAAGGGATTTGTAAGTTGTTGGCTCCAGTATGGCAAAATGCTGGAATTCCTAAGTGTGCAGAGAATGTGGTCAAGAATTGTATGGTTTGTCTGATGTACAATCCTGGTAAGGGAACTCCAACTCCAGCTGGTCATTTTGCGCCTCCGACGTATCCGTTTGAGGTTTTGCAATTAGATTTCATCCACATGGAGAGATGCAACAACCTGAAGTATGTGCTCGTGGTTGTTTGTGCCTTTTCAAGATGGGTAGAAGGATATTCCCTGAAAGATAATACTAGCTTGTCCACAGCTAAAGCCCTTGTTAAGGAGTTTTTCCCTAGGTATGGCTTGCCGAGAATGGTCTGGAGTGATAATGGGAGTGAATTTGTGGGTCAAGTGATGAAGAAAGTGTGTGATGGTTTAGGAATTCAACAGAAATTCCATGCTGCAAATCACCCCCAATCAGCTGGTTTAGTGGAGTGCTATAATGGCACCCTTAAGTTGAAACTTGCCAAGATACAAGCGAGCTCTGGTCTTAAATGGCCCGATGCTTTGTCATTAGCACTTTTGACGACAAGGATGACTGTACATTCTCGAGTTGGACTTAGTCCTTACGAAATAGTTTTTGGTCGGCCGGCAAACATATGGGGAGTGCCGAGGCGGACGAAATTTAGTGAGATCGAACAGCCTGTACTGCTTGACTATCTGCATGATTTGACGGCTAAATTGCGTGTCTTACACCAACAGGTTCACGATACATTGCCTCAGGCTTCTGAAGATCCAGGACATGCTATCGATCCTGGCTCATGGGTTTTCGTGAAGAACTTTCAGCGGACAAAGAACGATCAGCCCCGCTGGACCGGTCCCTACTTGGTGCTATAGTCTACGTGAACTGCAGTGCGAGTTCAAGGAAAGAAAAACTGGATCCACAGCGTACATTGGAAGAGGGTTCCTTTGCCTCTGCCGTACGACCGGTGGGTCCAGGAGGGCATTCCTGATTCAGAAACTGACACCGTGCCTCGTTTTCTGCCTTTTAGCGATGCATGTTTAATTGGGACGAGTTCTGAGCGTGAAAGTGACGACCTTCTGCAAGAAGCTGTGCCGCCGTCAATTCGATTGGACACTACCGAGCCTGAACTTTTGTTCCGTGACCAGACATTGCCTGATAAAGGCCGTTATAATTTGCGACCAAGAATAGTGGGACAAATAAAATGAAAATCCTTTTCTTTGCTATTTTTTAAATTCAGCTCTCCCATCTGAGAAACTGTTTTGACTGATTTTTGTTTTTCGAACCGCCATCCGGGTTCAGCTGTAGGGTCGCGGTGTAAAGACTTGGGAGTGCAAGCCGAAGACATAAGGTCGACGGTTCTGGTTGGTCCTAGGGCATTCCCTGGACTGACAGACGCATTCCTTAGCACGGAACACCCAACCGCCGCGAGCAGCACGGTTAGAGGATGGAGTTTTTCGAGATGGAGAGACCTGTTGAAGAAATGAGTTTTAGGAGCAAAATGTGTAAAATTATGAGTAGAAAATGTTTTTTAATATTGTGTCTTTTTATGTTACTTAGCTTAATGGTGTTCTTGATGGGATATATAATATTCTCTTTTCAAGTGACGTTTGCACCCACTACACAACCCATACCTTCTTCTACTGTTTCTTCGCATTCTTTTCACCCTCTGTCTGAACATGAGTCCATTAGAAGATTGGAATTCGTTAATAACTCCTTTGTACAGCTTTTGCACCAACACCAGCTAGTCGTGAACACGACTAACTGTTGGGTGTGTGGTCCTATGCCTCATACCACTGATAAAGGTATTCCTTACCTGGTCCTGCCATTCAGCTATAATGGTTCTGTGTGGGCATACAGAACGATGTTTATCTACGCTCGTGAAGTCTACCCCCTACGTTCTGTGAAAGACAATCCAAAGAATAGTGCTCTGGTTAAGGGAATAGTCGATATGATTAGGGGAATAGATTCCTATGAGACAATCCCGAAAGATGAGACACTAGCGTATATTGGATGGAACGTGACGGGATATGGAACTAGTCTGAGTGAGAACCAGCGAGCGAGAAGATCCTCTCCGATTTGGATTGTACCTCATAAGGGTCATTACTGTCTGCAAGGTAACGGCAAGAATCCGAGAGCTCAGTTAGGGAAGAGTATTTACACTGAGACGTATGTTTTCGCGTCAAAGACTTCCCCATCGTTCCTAGCAGCTAAGGGTACCTATTTTGTCTGTTACGATAGAGCATACACGTGGTTGCCCCCTGATTTCTCGGGCACATGTTTTGTCTCGTTCCTGTTGCCTCCTACTTATACAGCTGCGGAAGATTACCACAAGACAAGAGTTGTTAGAGGTGTCTTCAGTAAGGAAGACACTGCAGGACAAGAATTAGGTGATTTCTTGAAGGGTTTTCTGCCATTTTGGGGACCTATGGTTAACAGCAGGAACATACGGCAATTGACGAGAGTGGTTGAGTCCACTGTAGTTGAAACTGCCGGTGCCCTTAGTAACCTGACTGCTGAGCTCCAGTCGGATCGCCTTATGACTCTTCAGAACAGAGTTGCGTTAGAGGTCATACTTGCAGATAGAGGGGTATGTAAATTGATTCAATCGAGCTGCTGTGTTTTCATTCCAGATAATGCTCCGACAGTGTACCAAGCCATTTCCAAGCTGCATAAGATCTCCGAGTCTATACATGTGGATGGAGGAGATTGGTCATTAATGGGATGGTTTTGGGGATTGTTATCCACCTAGGGATGGAAGATTCTGATGATCATTGGGATAGTCTTAGCCATTCTTTTCCTGTTCTGTCTTTGTGTACAGTGTGCTCCTGCTATATGTGGCTTTTGTGCTACCTTGTGTGCAAGGAGACCTGTATCAAGAGACGTGCTAAGTAATAGGATGATGCTACAGCAACATCTTGGTGATCTGATGAATATAGACCTGGATTCAGACTGACGTGAGTTTAGGTGATTGCCTATGTAAGGGCAAAAGGGGGGGGTGAGGTTCCGTGATTCTGAACCCGTTTCATAAAGGTCGTCGTATCGTGACGATTTTGGTGACAGCAGACCGAGAATGACGAGTGTAGTATGCACGAGTGTTTTCATCATATTCGAGTGATGGATTCACCCTGAAATTAGGGATTCCGTTCTGAACCTTTGGGTTCCATTTTGTGTACGGCAGCCATTTTGTGGTTGCCCTCACATAGGCCGATGACTACGGCCGAACGAGTCGTTGGGACACGTACACCTTTAGCTGACTTCTGTGTGACCTGGGCAAGCTGACTCCATTGCCCAAAGCTAAACTTGTTGAGCCAGTTCCTTGTTCAGTAGCTGGTCAAGATAGGGATCAAAGAGCAGGACATTGCTGAGTTTATGGTACATGCACACACCCTTCTATCTTGTTTCTCATCTGTTTCTGTTCCTTCTTTTATGGCCTATTTATGGTTTGGGTTGAGGTATTTTATTATTGGTTTCTGTCCGGCCTGTTCGAGCAAGAATGTTGGGCCTTCCCGTGGAATTGATGGTGGGCTGGACAAATGAAATGTGGGTTTGTCATGCAATGCTTTTTGTCGTGTACACATGGGATTGGCCAACCGTAAATAAGGAATGTTTGCCTGAAGCACAATATTTGGTATAAAAAGGGATGACTTGCTTTGTAAAATTGAGCAGTCTCCTACGAATATACGCCATTGTACTTCGTGGACCTCTGTTTCTGGTTGCAGCCAATAAATTTGATCTTTGACGCCACCAAGAAGTATCCCGTGTCTCTGTATGCCAAGACAGGTGAACTCAGAGACATCGGGCGTTTCCCCTGGCGCCGCTGGGTTCTAATAACCCGGTTCTTCAGATGGATTAAACCCCGATCCGTTGACTGGGGATGAGTGTTTGATTTGCTCAAGCTCTCTGTCCATCATCCCCTTTGCTATCGCTTTGTTCGCCCTAAGTTGGCAGGGTATGCCCAGACCTGGGTCCCTTGCTCACTTTGCAACTGGATTCAAGATAGCCTGGCTGATGAGGGTTATGAACCCAAAACCGGTCCCAGGATGCCTGTTTCCAGTCCAAGTGGAGTGGTGTGGCTCACTGGTTAGAGGCGGCAGACCCGTAAGCAGAGGACGGCCCGGGACCAGGGTTCGATTCCCGACGCGGCAGGGTCGTGGACCAGGGTCAGCGGGCTCGATAATTCTCGCCTCGGTGCCTACTCCAATCAGGGACCACACTCGGCAACTCTGGGCATTAGCTTGCCTCATCTTCACAACGGCTCCCCAGACCGCCGGGGATGCTTGGTCGCACCTTAGAGATACCCATTAGGGACCATCTCTCAGGGTGAGCCAGGACGGGTTCCCCAGCGGTCGAAGCGCGGAGATACTCCTCCGGGAGTTGATTCTAGCGCTATATAAACCCACAATTAATTAAATTAATTAAGGAAGATATGGCTTGGCAGTTCGGGCTGGACTGTTCACATGAGGAACAGGGTCAGACTGATTTGCATATGGCCATGTCTGAACTGGGGTGGTGGAGTGAGCTAAATAACGATGATGGATTAAGCCCAGATCAGTTGACTGGGGGTGAGTGTCTGATTTGCTCAAGCTCTCCATCCATCATCCCCTTTGGTATCGCTTTTTTCACCCTAAGTTGGCAGGGTATGCCCAGACCTGGGTCCCTTGCTCACTTTGCCACTGGATACAAGATAGCCTGGCTGATGAGGGTTATGAACCCGAAACCGGTCCCAAGATGCTTGTTTCCGGTCCAGGGAAGACATGGCTTGGCAGTTCAGGCTGGACTGTTCCCATGAGGCACAGGGTCAGACTGATTTGCATATGGCCAGGTCTGAACTGTGGTGGTGGAGTGAGCTAAAGAATGATGATGGATTAAACCCAGATCAGCTGAATGGGGGTGAGTGTTTGAGTCTCTCCGTCCATCATCCCCTTTGGTATCGCTTTGTTCGCCCTAAGTTGGCAGGGTATGCCCAGACCTGGGTCCCTTGCTCACTTTGCCACTGGATTCAAGATAGCCTGGCAGATGAGGGTTATGAACCCTAAACCGGTACCAGGATGCTTGTTTCCGGTCCAGGGAAAACATGGCTTGGCAGTTCGGGTGGACTGTTCCCATGAGGCACAGGGTCAAACTGATTTGCATATGGCCATGTCTGAACTGGGGTGGTGGAGTGAGCTAAAGAATGATGATGGATTAAACCCAGATCAGTTGACTGGGGGTGAGTGTTTGATTTGCTCAAGCACTCCGTCCATCATCCCCTTTGGTATCGCTTTGTTCGCCCTAAGTTGGCAGGGTATGCCCAGACCTGGGTCACTTGCTCTCTTTGCCACTGGATTCAAGATAGCCTGGCTGATGAGGGTTATGAACCCGAGCCGGTCCCAGGATGCTTGTTTCCGGTCCAAGGAAGACATGGCTTGGCAGTTCGGGCTGGACTGTTCACATGAGGCAAGGGTCAGACTGATTTGCATATGGCCATGTCTGAACTGGGGTGGTGGAGTGAGCTAAAGAATGATGATGGAATAAACCAAGATCAATTGACAGGGGGTGAGTGTTTGATTTGCTCAAGCTCTCCATCCATCATCCCCTTTGGTAAGGTCAAAATTTAGCCCACTGAATCTTCATTGTGGTTGTCATCCCTTCTTGTGGGTCATGAATGGACTGGGGATCTTAGAGCGTATCTTGAACTCAAGAGTCTTAATAATGCCATTTGAAAAGATTCTCAACCTCTTCCCAAGATATCAAACTTGTTGTCTTTGAATGGTGGTGCAACATGGTTTAGTAAGATAGATTTAGCATTTACATATCATCCAGTGGTGTTAGAATTTCAGTTCAGGTATTTTCACGACTTTCTTTACACCCATAGACACTTTCCAGTACTGTAGAATGGGGTGAGCTGGGCCAGATTTGTTTTACAAAAGATTATGTAACCTCTTTTCAAGGGTATGAAGTGGGTGGTTTCATTTCATGATGATGTTCTAATTTGTGTAACTTATATAGAACATGATGAAATATTGAACCAATTTCTAAATATTATGCAAGGAAATGGTGTAGTTCTAAAGAGGAAATAATGTGTATTTTTTAAATTAAAAGTGGAATATCTTGCCAGGGTTGTTTAACCCCTTCCATGCTCATGACGAGCTCAGCTCGTCATGCAGTACACTGCTCGTGTGCTCATGACGAGCTGAGCTCGTCATGAACAATGGTCTTCAATGATCCTCAGCACAGAGGGGGAATTGCTGCAGCACTGATGGTGTTAAGGTGATATTATTGAGCCCAGCCCAGGGTTAGTGGGTGTCATTATTGATGCCATTGCCCCTAAAGAAGAGGCAGGACAAAATCATTCATGAGATTGTGAGAGTTTAATACACGTTTTATACCAGATCATCCTTCACCTCCAAACCATTGTCTGTTCTTAAAAAAAATACAGCTTTTGTATGGGATGACATGTGCCAAGACTCATTTGAATGGATAAAAATACAATTTGTCAGCTCATCTTGCTAGATAACTGTTGATGCCTGCAGGAATGGGCTGGGAGTTGTTCTTACTCATAATGAAGGAAATGGGGAAAATACCATAGGATATGCCTCAAGAGTACTCAGGGATTCAGGGTTAATTTCCCAACTATTGAAATGGAATTATTAGCATGGTGGTGGGCTAATAAAAAATGTAACCCATATGTATGGGTTACTACGTTTACGGTCAAGACTGATCATTGACCTTTGCTAGACAAAGTGTTGACGACTAGACACCAAAGATTGCTAAATTGTCAACTAAATGTTTCTAATACCAGTTTGACATGGAGCACACACGGGGTAGGAAGAACATAAGAGCTCATTTTTTGTCCAGGGCTCCAATCCATGATGAAATCTATGGTAATAATGATGAGGAAGTTGAGGAGAGTTGTTTGATTGCGACCATTGATATGGAAGCAATGTGTGCTGTCAGATTCCAAATGGAAGGAAGAAGTATGGTCTGATGGAAATATCAAAATGGTGATGAGGTGTGTCCCAGGGAGAAAAAAGTGTCAAGCTCTCTAAATCCATTTTTGAAAATTAGAGATGAGTTGTCAGCTGAAGTTATGTGATGTCAAATATGTTGAAAGTACTTTATAGCACCACAAACCAATGGGCTTGTAGAACGCAAGAATCGATCGACACTTAGTACAATGTGTTCAGTGGGCCATTTCTAAGTGCATTGTGGGAATGCAGTACATTCCATGCTATAGTTTTACCATACAAGTCCTATTCCACTACCAGACTGTCTCCATTTGAGTTGTTAAGGGGTCCTAGACCAGCTACTAAAGTTTGTGGAGGTAGGATGAGCAAATAGTTTAAGCAAAGTGTGTCTTTGTATAAGCTTTTTTGTGACGTCAGGAAAAATGTGATCGAAGCCCAGTGTTGACAAACGGAGAAGCTTGGGATTTTGATTTTGTTTGAATCAAGAAAGGGGGTTATGTGAAATAAGGAGAAGATAAGTTTGGAGAACCTGTATGCATTGATACAATCTGTGGTAATGTGATTAGAGTCAATGAGGAAATGTGTGGAATACTGAGAGAATTGTAGAGATCGGACACAAAGATAGTACTCCTGATGCAAGTTTTGCCCCTGATTTGAGCATCCAGAACAGTCTAGCATAAACAAGTAAACCACTTTGCATGAGTACTCATTCGTGTGAGTCGTTTGCTCTACAAACTTAGACGAGTCTGCTTTTGTACTCTCAAATTTGGAAATGTAGTTTTAAGAGACAATTATCTTACACCCTACTACACAGATCTAAATGTTTGCTTAAATGTTTTGCAGGTCTAGTTGGTTGATGTAATATTTAATAGATACACTAGTTTTCTTTATGTAATCTTTGCATGATTTCTGTTCATTCTTATTTCTATTTGTATTAGGCTTATTTAATTATGTGTTTTTATAATATTTAAGTAACTTAGTTTTCTGTGAGAGTTTCTGTTTAGGTTTGTGTTAGTTAAGTAAAAAGGCAATGTACTATACTGCAATGTTTTTATGGAATGTTTACGATGCAATCAATGCATCATTAACATGTTACCATTTAAAGAGCAGAGACCGTTATGAGACAAAGAAGGAGCCGGAGCTCTCCTGTGGAAACTCCGTATGGTGTATTCTAAGAAACATTTTAACTAAGGCTTATTTCTTAGTGGTGAGTCTCTACAGAATGTCACTGCCAATACATATTATGCATATTATATGCAAGGATGCATAAATCTATTCAGACTAATCAATAGTAATATTAATAGTGGCAGCAGACATAACACCGGTTGAGCGCTCATATAAGATTAATGGGCTAGGGGACCTGATTGGCTATATCTGCTTTCGGCAAGCTTGGGGGCCCATGGTCATCTATATATATTGGAATCATTGAAATTATTAATTATAAGTTTTTTCATTAATAGAATGCTTTTTGAAGTTAGACCAATATGAAGACTCTACTCTTTGAACATTATTAATCTGAATTCTAAAATAGATGTAAAAGATATTTGTACATCTTCGTAAGTGGGTTACACCCAGCAGAGCTGAGAATCTTCTACATCAAAACACAGTCTGGATTACATACCACTGGAACTGAAAAACAATTGGCAGTTTTACCATAGATTATCCATGAACCCATTGTCCACACCTTAACCAGTAATCCTAATTCCTCTTACCCACCACAACTGTTGATACTCATGGTCCTCCACTGGTTATGGTCATGATTAGGGATGGGCGGAATTTGCGGAATCGTGTTACGCAAGTCTCTGCGAAACGGTAAAAAATCTCTGCAAACACGCAGAAATTCCACGAACACGTGGAATTGCTTGTTCGCGATGCTTTTTTCCTGTTCGCAATTGCTGCCTGCATGCTTGGGGGAAATGTCTTGCGAACACACATTTAGAGAATGCGAACAAGCAAAACATTTTGCGAAGTCGCGGAACGCAGAATTTTGGGCAATTTCGCGTTCTCTGCGGAACGCAAAATTACCCGAATTCTGCAAATTCCGCAAGCGGAGCGGAATTTACCGTCCAGGCCTAGTCAAGATCCTTTCTTGGTTTTCTTCCTCATTCACTACTGGCTGTTATCTTCTTCATCCACCACACGATATCCTTCTGGTCCAAAACTGCCTAACTTCATAGCCTACCACTGGAGGCCCTCTTGGTGTAACTTCCTGTTGGTCAAGTACTGGTCATCCTCCTACTCCACCATTACATAAACACACGATTCACTACTGTTTAGCCCCTGGACACTCAATTGCTTATCCATCTAACCCCAGTCTTAAGTTTGAGTCTGTCTAATTTTTTTCATCTTTATCTTTGACCCCCTGCTCTTTCCCAGCTATTTCTTTCTTTGTGTATTCTCCTCAGTATCTTCTTTGAGTACAATGAAGCAGTTAAAGAAAATGCAAATGTGAATATGTTCAAAGTAAATTTACAGTATGCCAAAACTGGCATGCAAGTTAAACAACATATTATGATACTTATATTTCCCTACCTGATGAATACTGTTAAACAGATTCCAGTCGTGATCAGTTAATTGACAAGCTAAATCTTTGGAGCTGATGAAGTCCAAGATTTCTGACGTGCCAACATTTGGCCCCAGTTGGTCGGGATGAGGTGTCTGTACATAAGGAAAGAAAGCATCCTATTGTTTTATTCTTCACTCCATATTACAGATTCTGAGAATGTCATGTAATATCACCAAATATGAATGCTATAAACTTAACAAAAGTGTGATATTAGCATTATTTTGTAAGATTATTTTTACTAGACCTTTTCTATTGCCTATTTCTGGAATTCAATCATCATGAAAACTTTATTTCAATCACAAAGATCTTCAAAAGTACATCACAACCATATACATTTGAGCATAAATTACAAACAACTGGAATGCAATCACAATACTGAATGCATGCCTGATATAAAGCATAATCAAGCATCTTTGGGTGGTGGTATCCCATACAGTGGGAGATGACACTTGCTCTGTAGTCTGAAAAATACCTCTTTGTGGGGTTCATGCTGATGTACATGACCTCAGTATGGCTGCCCTATTGACATCATACCTACTGGTTTTTCCTCTTCTCAGGCCATAAAGAATAATGGGTATACAACCTTTACAACAAATCTTTTACCACGCACTACCATTACAACGCGGTCATTACAACGCATACCATTACAACGCATTGCGCTTGGGGGCGCTCTAGGATAGGGAGTAGGTTAATTTACTATCCAATAACCTTCCCTAGTGTCCACGGGGACTGGAGTTGGAATAGTAAATTAAACTATTCACTATCCAGCACCCCAAAGCGTTATGCGTTGTAATGGTATGCGTGGTAAAAACCGCATTGTAATGGTATGCGTGGTAAAAGAATGCGTTGTAACGTCATACATCCAGAATAATGTGTTGGGGTGGACTCAAATGCCCCCTATACACTGTAAACAAAATCCCAGTCAAGATAAAAAGTGTTGAGTAGTTCACTGTAGCATGGCAGACCAGCAGACACATTGCCATGAAGGCAAGAACTGCTTTGCCCAAAAAAAATGCCATTGTTGTACGAATGCCTAAATTTAACAGGCAAGGAATTGCTGGGCAACCAAGGTTTTTTTTCCACTGCCTCCTCCCTTTGGAGGCCCACCATACTTTGAATGAGGGTCTATGCTATTATTAAGGAACTTTGATTGTTTCCCAAAAGCTGGGGCTAAAATGTATAATCCTGGCAAATGGTGGGATGTGTATACAAATTAAGCCTCTTTTAAATATTATGGAACAATGACTACAGTGGGTACATTTCATGACGACTCACTATAGCAGCCCAAAATAAGATAACCAAGCCCACACAGCCTACCTGAACAGACGCCAGCACTCTGCCTTTGCCTCTGGGTTACCAACGCTGTAGGTCTCGCCGCCATCGACATCCAGGAGCGGCTGGAGACTACAGCTCCCAGTGGGCTTTGCGCTGACTTCCTGTCCCCGCTGTCTTTGCGCCCGGAGGTGCTACAAAGCGGAGCCTTGACCTCGGTGGAGCGGGGGTCTTTCCAAGCCCACACAGCCTACCTGAACAGACGCCAGCACTCTGCCTTTGCCCCTGGGTTACCAACGCTGTAGGTCTCGCCGCCATCGACATCCAGGAGCGGCTGGAGACTACAGCTCCCAGTGGGCTTTGCGCTGACTTCCTGTCCCCGCTGTCTTCGCGCCCGGAGGCGCTACAAAGCGGAGCCTTGACCTCCGCGTCGCGGGACGCGCGCGGGCGACGCCGGGCGGAGCCCGGGCAGAGGGCGGGCCGTCTGTGGCCGTCCGGGGCTGTCAGAGGCTGGGCTGGGCTACGTCCCTTACACTCTACCAGCCTTGACGACACTCCCTCGGTGCCCGTCCCCGCTGCCCAAACCATGTCCACCCGTTCAGGAAAGCCACTCAGGGGCGAGGTTGAAAGGGGGACAAACGCCGCAAGCCCGGTCATAGGATCAATGGACCGTTTTATCACCAGGGTGACGGCGGTGATTGAAAAGGAGATCGCTATGTCTGAGCGGCGACTATCTGAAGTCTACCTCCCCTCAAGACGCTCATCCTTGGGGGCAGTCGCACAGTCGCTCACACCAGCCATCGTCCGGGTTCAAGCGGGTACCCCCCCTAGTGTGGTTGGCGTTTCCTCAGACCCCCCTCTGTTGATTGGTATAGAGCAAAATATAAATAGGCTGGAAAATCTGGCCGCTCTCCTACCTATAGATACAATGGAAGATGGTGGCCCTAGTAACTTGTCCACATCATCACCACCTATTCCCACAAGTGATGTCATCACAGATCCCGAGTCCCCAAAATCGCTTGTACCCCCTACAGTGGTATTAGACGGGAGTTTAGTTGGGGCTTCACCTAACACCGTAACTCCTGATATTAGGCAGGAGTCTTTCCCCTTGGGTAGAAAAGTGCGTAAACGTAAAAAGGGTAGGCTAGTGAGACAGGCTGCCCTCTACCAAAGAGTAAGGAAGTCTCCTGTATCTAGTACGAGAACTACAAGGGGTGCCCCTATGCTGAACGAAACCGATATAGAAGGGGATGTTTTGAACTCTCCCAAGGGGTCACACTCAGCCAAGGTCCCAAAGTCATCTGACTTAGTAACAGTTGAAAATATTCTGGAGAAGGTATCTACCCTCTTGAAACCGCTACTAGCACAAGTCAAGGGTTTAGGGGAGAGGATTGACAAACTAGAGCAGTCAAAACTGGACGGGTTTCACTCACTCAAAACAACAATTAAACAAATAACTAGAGTGAGTGAAAACAAGGACGTGGGTACAAAGGGGAATGAACTATTAGCTCAGAGAGGCCCTAAGCCCCTATTATCTCAAAACAAAGCTGCTCCTAATAGTCCAGTAATTCCAACACCTAAATCTCCTCCCCATCCCAAAGCAGGCTCAAGTTACAAGGGTCCATTAACACATACAGAGCCTGAGAAAAAAAAGCCCAAGCCTCTTCCACAAAACCAGCAACAGATAACTAGTGGTAAAAAGGAAGTTCAACAAAAACCAGAGGGGAGTAGCAAACCCAGTGGGTTAATGACAGGGGAAGCCCCTAGGCCTGTAACCCAACATTCTGCCCCATCTACCTCCCCACCGGTCCCCAGTCATCCAGCACGACGGATCCCCCCAATTAACCTCCCACCAGACTGTCAACCTTTTGTTGCTGTCATGGTCAATGTGCCCCCCCTAAAGGAAGGTCAGTTGGAAAACCACCAATCACTCAAGAACAAGTGTATCCACTGGCTGAAGGCAAACAAGCCAATCCCCCTGGGTGTGGACGGTATTATCCTAAGTGTCCGCAGAGTGGGATGGGTAGGGCAAGGGAAAAAAATGCAGGAGGGGGATTGTGTAATTATAAACTTCCAAGACCACAGAGTAGTACCATCCATTTGTACTCCTATCAAAAATATGGGGGCCCCGGGGGTTAAACTGGTAGATCTTTCGTATTTTTACCCTAGGCACCTTGTTAGCCCAAATGGAGGAAGTGTAAGTTCCCCTAATTTTGGTCAAAACTGGGCTGGGACTGTAGGGGGCAATAGGGAGAATCAAATGTGGGCAATAGGCCCCTGCTGACTGGAAACAGCGAGCAGAGAAGACTCAGTAGGAGCACCACCCCCCCAAACAAACTTCGTAAGTGGAATGGGAGACTCTATAGTAATTTCACAAGATCCCTGTTCTCCTTGTATATCTAGGAGGACTTCTATAGATAGGGGCATTCAGACGCCCAGCGACCCTCCAGCTGTGACGGACCTAGACTATAAGGTTTTCAGCTGGAATGTCGCAGGGATTGCAGGAAAACTGGCTCTTCCGGATTTTACTGCATGGGCTGATGAGCACTCCTTGTGCCTCTTCCAGGAAACATGGAGCTTGGTGCCGGTCCATAGGGTGGGATTTTCCTCATATTCCTCCCCTGCGCGAGTCTCGGAATCTGGGAGAGGACGACCTTCGGGCGGCCTTCTCATCTGGGTCGCGGCTTCTCTAAACTGTAGAGTAGTGGACTTTCCCACAGGTTCCCCGGACATACAAAATATCACCCTTATAGATCAAAGGGGAAGAACGGTTTTAAATGTCTATAATGTGTATGCCCGGGGTACAAAAGGTGGGAGAAAGTCTCCAGTAATAGCTCTCCTCGAGACCCTGTTAAACAATACCCCCCATAAGACACGCACTTTGGTTGCAGGTGATATGAACTGTACGTTCGAGCCCTTGGGCTCGGACGTTTCCCTCGACCAAGACGAGGAGGATGCTAGGTGGGGGATCCCGGCACTGGACATCCCACCGATTAAAAGGTGGACAGAAGTGGCGCTCCAGATATACTCCCTGAGCCTTGAATTTAACTTAAGGGCAGCAAATGGGAGGACTTCCTCGGATAGGGGGGGGGTGCCCACACCTACAATAGACCAGGGCACACCTCTAGGATAGATTATATTCTAATAGATGTGTGCTTATGGTCTTATGTAAGGGATATGCAGGTGGTCCCTTCGACAGAAAGTGATCACAACTCACTCTCCCTAAAGATGGAACAATGGTGGCAACCCTTAAGGACGACCAACATCAACCTGGCACCCGTACCACCAGATGAATCAGAAGTTTCCCCATGTGGTAGAAGAATTAAATGGGCGAAACTGGTTTTATCCGAGGCAAAGGTTGGGGAAATTAAATCCCATCTAAACCGTGCGGTAACATCTCTCGGAACCTCCTTAGAAGGGGTGGGCAACGTTAGTGGGTGTTTTGTCTCTCTGATTGAAGCCTTAACCAACGTGTTTACCCTCTACCCTAAAAAGCCGGGCAATAAAGTAACTAAAAAACCAGTTGATGGTTGGTACACCCACGAATGTAGGGGCTATAAGGCAAAGTTAGTTAGGGCAGTTAAATCCAAATCCCCTAGTGTGATCCAGGATGCAAGGAAGGCCTATAAAAAGTCCCTTAATTTGGCTAAAAGGGAGTGGGAAGATAAACATTGGGAAGATCTACTCCAGGCTAGTAAAATCAGGGATTCAGGGGCCTTTTGGAATCTCATAAGTAAACGGAGCAAATCCGATGCAGCCATGAGACCCTGTAACATCCCGCCTCAAAGCTGGGTAAAACACTTTGGCTCCCTATACCTCCCTCCAGACGGGGAACTGTCCGTGGGGAGTGATCTCACACTAGCAATTGAACCTCATGCCTATGACCTCTTCACCCCCCTAGAGATCGAGGGGGTTATAGGCTGGGTAGCACCCCGAAAGGCACCGGGCCCGGACGGCCTTCCGGGTGACTTAATGAGGGCTTACCCAGCGGATTGGGGAAGGATCATAGCAGCTCTCCTAAATGATATTATGAGGGGAGGAGCAGTGCCAGAATCCTGGAAAGGGGCGGTGGTTGTACCCATTTATAAAAAAGGGTGTAGGGAAACCCCGGGCAACTATCGCCCCATAAGTCTGATAGACTCCACCCAAAAGATAGCTGGTAAAGCTATCCTTGGTAGGATTCTCCATTGGGTGGAGGAGAATAAAATCCTATCAGACTTTCAGGCAGGTTTCCGGGCTGGTATGGGGACTATAGAGCAGGTGTTTAGGCTGTCCCTTTTGGGGTGGAAGGTGGTGGAACTAGGCAAGGGTAGTCTTTACTTAGCCTTTATAGATCTGAAGACTGCCTTTGACCTAGTTCCCCGGGAAGAGCTCTGGAGGGTCCTTTATGAGTTGGGATTACCACCTTACATCTTGTCCCTTCTCATAAGCCTCCATGCCCACACCTTTGCACAGGTCCGTTGGGGTAAAAACGGAGAGCTCACTGATAAGATACCAGTGTCCAGGGGCGTAAGACAGGGCTGCGTCTTGGCGCCCACCCTATTCTCGCTATATCTGAATGGGGTGGTAAAACATCTTCAACAAGAACCAGCCGACGCCCCCTGTCTTGGAGGTGTTCGCATCCCAACCCTGCTTTTTGCGGATGACACGCTCCTGATTTCGAAGACCCCACAAGGCCTGCAGAAATTATTAACACGATTCCAGGAGTTCTGTGAGGCAAAGGGGTTAATAATAAATGTGGACAAAACGAAATACTTAGTTGTAAATCCACCTAAAAAATTGGGCTGCCCACCTACACTTAATTCTATCCCCCTAGAGAAAGTAGCCGAATTCGATTACCTAGGTATCCGGATTACGGACAGGATGTCTTGGGCTAACCACATTGATAAAATGGTCCTAAATCATAGGAGAGTAGGAGGAGCTCTCATGAGGGAATACAGGGCCTCAACCAGGAGATCACTTACCCCAGTACTCGACATCTACAAGGCCAAAGTAGCAACATCAGCCTTGTATGGGGCAGAATTGTGGGGCCACTGCCGACTGGATGCCCTAGTGACAGCAGAGAGCAAGCTTCTAAAATCTTTAATCTCTGTTCCATTGAGCACACCATCAGTACCAGTGTGGATGGACATGGGATGTAAAAACATCAAAGACCAGGCCCAGCTTCGCCCGCTCCTGTTGTGGACAAGGATTTGGAGGAGCGAAGAATTAAAACCCTATGCTGATGCCCTGGGACATATAATGACCCAGGGGGGTTGGGCTAAGATAAGATGGTTAAGTGACACCAAAAAGCTTTTGGAGAACATCGGCCTAGGAGATTGCTGGTCATCTCGTTCAGCCCCTCCAAAAGAAGTTGTTAAGGCGCTTTATTGGAAATGGACTGCGGAGCGTCTAATTACAACCTCTAACCACTGCAGGTCCACTGCCGCCTTTCTACAAATTAAAGACACTGTGGCCTTTGAACCCTACCTGGACTTGATTACTCTCCCCTTTGACCGAGCACTTTATTTTAAATTCAGAGTTGGTTCCCTCCCGCTAGGTGCTTTGGTATCGAAATGGTCTCTTGTGGCCCGTACTTCTCCCAACTGTGCATCTTGCCCGAGTAAGGTTGAGTCCATTGTGCATGTTTTATTTGAATGCCCGGATTACGCAAGGCCTAGGAGTTTCTGGCTGAAACCACTCTGCCGGAATATGGGCACACGAAGTCATTTAGTAGCCTTGCGTATCCTAAGTACGGACACTTCCCCTCCTATTGTGTGCGGAATAGCTAAATTTTTAAAACAGTTTTGGCTTATTCGATGTAAGAGATTGTCAGTAGCTGTTTAATTCTCTTTTTAGTTAATTTATTAATGGTCTTTCACATCCTCTTATCTCTTTTAATATTTTTATACTGACTTCTTGCGGCAATGATTTTTTGTACATTGTATTGATTGTATTGTAAATGTGCTTATAAGATATCTTGCATATCGAATAAAAGCTTATGACTGACTGACTGACTGATAACAAGAAAGTAATCACTGCCTTCCATCATTCCAGGAGATTCACTATTTCTCAACAAGTCTACCTACTTACTACTGGCCATCAAAATTTACTATTTCACGGTTGCTACATATGAACACATAACACACTCATCACAGGACATCAACACAGAGTTCTGCTGCCAGGATCACCGTCCTATTAAGAGTCAAATAATTTCGTATTCCAGTCTCCTTTTGAGTAAGGTTTTTCAGCTCCCTGCACATACCATAGTTGAGATTACCCTCCTTGAGTCCACACAGACCATTCTATCTAGGGGCCTAGGGCTTGCTGAACTCCTCCTCTTCATCCAAATGCTTAATGTTTTTTGTTGCAGTTCAGCAGTTCCTTCCAAGATATAACACAGTAGTGCATGTTGCCCCAAATCAAAGCTGGAGCAGTGTGACCATCAAACAACATCAACAGAACAGACAACAAACTACCAATCCAATCCAAAGAAGCTTTATTCGAGATATACTCATAAACTCACAAAACAAACAACATTTAGAAATACACAGTTAAAAAGTTCCTTGGCTGGATTAAAGATAATTAAAAATCTTTGGATAACAACTTAATCTTAGAGCAAATGGAAGAGATAAAAATTTCATATCTACAATCTTCTTTACATTAAAAAAGTATATTACAGCAAGTAAGAGCACTTTGAAATAATCAAACAGATTCAATGGCCAGACAAGGGAAACTAAAATTAATGCTCACCAAAGAAATTACCCACATTTTTGTTTCAGCCTCATTACCCACGCCCAGCCTAGGTATTTGGCTACTGCTATTGTAATAAATGGCAAAGCACTGGTGCACATAATCCTTTCATCTTCAGTGCTCTTGTTTGTGCAAAATAGTTTGCACATTGGGGTCAGCCAGACTCGTCTAGGGATTGCATAGGCGGGACAGGCAAAGAGTAGGTGGGCGACTGTTTTGCTGTAGTTCCCACAGGCGGGACAGATGTTATCACTTATGGGGGTCCACCTGGACGTAAGGGACTTAAGAGGTAATGAACCTGCCCTAAGCTGGAAGTACAGCTTCCTATCTCTCGGCCTGGTAATAGTATCCCAGTAGGATTCAAATCTAGGGGTAAGTTTCGTTTCTAAGAACATTCTCCCCATAGTAGATGAGTCAGTGTTACTCCAAGCATTAAAAGCAGCCAACTCCCAGTACCTCTCTTTTAGGGAAAAGAGTCTTCAGTTGGGTTCTCCCATAACATTTTCATAACCAGGCCAACCAGGCTGTTTTTAACACCTCTCAGCCAGCTGATTTTGTAGAAACCGTAAGATTTTATTGCATCAAGAAAACCAGCGGCATATGATGAGAGTTCAGGTGTCGTCCACAGCCTACGCCAATATAAAATCGGACGCAGCTTGGTGACATCAGCGATGGCTTTTCTACCCAAATCATATATCTAAGTGGCTTTAGGGGAGTGCTTTGAGGGAGATTAATAATGCTAAGGAGAAACTGATTTACAGAAAGAGTTACAGAAGCTGGTTTCTCAAACCCCCATATTTCAGCGCCATAAAGAGAGGAGCTAACAGCTTTAGATTCATACACCTGGAAAACTGGTCTAATCGGTTTTGTTAGGAACCTTTTATGCTCCAGACTTAAAGCTCCCGTACTTTGTCGGTGTTTCAGAGCAGCTATATCTATATGACAGTCCCTCTTAAGGATCTTCTCTAGGTGAATGCCCAAATAGGTAAAAACCCTGACCAGTTCAAGTGGTTGTTTATTCATTAAAACGTTCCCTTTACAACGAAGTACCTTAGAGCCCCCAAGTCATTGGACAATTTATGTTTTCTGATACATCCTTTATTAGGTATTGAAAATTTCAGGCAACAGCATTTACAGAGTCAAGTAATGAAACACCTGTTAAAGTTACTTTAGTCTTTGTGCTACTCACATTGTAAGTCTAAGGGCTTAAGTTTTGTATACACTTTATTTGGAGAACATCTGGAGGACCTTTCAAGTCCTGTTGTATGGAGAACATTTGACATTTTCGGATTCCTAGTTGCTGGAGAATATTTACAGGATAGTTGGAAGCCTCACTGATTTTCTATTGTGTGTGCTTTTCAAAGTAGGAACTAGCCATCTGGAACTTTTCTGCGAGGATGATTGATGGGTGTTTCCAATACCTTAGCTGTACCATTGAATCACTTTTTTTGTTACATTGTTCATAGGGTATGTAGAGCTGTTACTGCTCTAACTCAGTTTGAAAAGTGCCCATTTCTCTGGGTAAGAGCAGCCTGAGATTGTTGATCTGGGCTTACAAGATCTTCTTCATTCCTTCCAATAGTCTTCAGATAAGAGCCTTGATCACATATTCACATGTGAGAGGATTTCAGTGTGTGAGAAGGTTGAGTCACTCTTGTTTTGTAAATTTCTTCAATCTCCACTTTCAGTTTCTCCCATACATCTTTGGTCACTCCTTTCTAAATTATAGAGAATGGTGGGGGGTTTTCAGGAGTGAAATGGACTGGTCAGCCATTGATCATCAGAGATTTACTTAACTGTGAGTATAATCTCATCAGAGCACACAAAAGAAATAAATCAGGGTTAATCAGGAGAAAACAGAGATGTCATTTTAAACTAGAACCAGACAAACATCTTTATTCTGTACCACAGCTTTCAGTGCTTGCAGTTCTATTTCCCGTGAGCTCATTTAACCCAGTACACATCTGCAGCCATACCATATTCTCAATAGTTTCATATTTATGTAACAATACTGTCAATTATGTTGGGATTTCTTGCTGCATACACTGTATGAATGTGAATCAGTCTTCATGGCCAGCTTTTCACATGGGTAGAAAATTGTTTAGGCTACAGATGTGCTTGTCAGCAAATGT
Organism: Lissotriton helveticus; assembly: GCF_964261635.1. Lineage (NCBI taxonomy): Eukaryota > Metazoa > Chordata > Amphibia > Caudata > Salamandridae > Lissotriton > Lissotriton helveticus. The sequence continues at coordinate 1,630,706,210 of NC_136057.1, read as the reverse complement.
ATATCCACTTACCAAAGTGTTTAGTTCACGAGCATGGCAGAGAAAGAGACGCTCATTCACCCCAAGAGATGTGTATACACCAGTAGTATCAAGCTTCAGACAGACACGCTCTGTAGGAGAATGAAGAAACATTTATGAGGGAGTGAAAGATCACAAAGGCCAACTATTAAGAAATATCTAATCATAGCCACTGGTATAAGGCCTATATGAATAGGTGTCAGAGAAGGAAACAAAAGTATTAGGACCTCTTGGAATTGGGTTATACTGTTTTTTCAATTCATAACAGGTAGAGATTGAGTATGGGGATATTTAACCTAGGATTATCCAGGGTGGCCACAAAGGTCCATTTCCACCTAATTTTTCAGGGAAACCCCTAACTATGAAATTTAGTTCCTTTCATATTTATTGATTGTAGCCTTAATGCCCATCATTGATCTTCCCTCAGGGACCTACTTTGAACACCTCTGATTTAATCGCATGAGAGAGTTGTGATAATCTGTTGGATTGTATATGGTAGAAACATACAGGGGAGCAGAGGCACTGCCATGGGAGGACACAAGAGTGCTAATCCGGAGGAAATATATAAATTCTGCATCAATGGCTGTCTATTACTTACTCATAACTCACTGTTTCTCTGCTCAGCAATGAGTATGATGGCCAACCCCTACTGCTTTCAGACCACTACAACTCATAAACAACCACTCCTTTGCTTTCTAACCCATCCCCTAGCACTGTTTGGCATGGCATTCTCAACAGGAAACTAACAGATGGGTGCAGTATGATTTGGGTAATCACACTCAAGACCCAGCTTAATAATATGGACAAGCAATCACTGGTCATGTGAAAAGTTTGAATCAAGGGATAATAGTGGTGAGAGTCTTCCTTACTCACCCTGCCTTCCTCCTTCACTACACTCTACTTTCCTACAAGATATTGAGAGTAAGAGGAGCTAGCAGGATAGTTCTGGTGGAAAGCACAATGAGGAACACTGCTTCAAAGGGTCCCTCACTGTTCTAGGTAATGGAGTGCTCAGTCAATGTTAACACTGCATGTCACACATTCACCTACTACTGATGTGTGATGGCTAACAGCAAAAAAAAAAGCATATTATGTGAAGAAAACAATTAGTAACTGCAGAAGCACAGAACAAATAGGAGGCATATTTGTGACAAGCTTTTTATACAATAGCTTTTTTTAGATTTTGCACCTTAGGTTGTCAAGTATACAAGACAAGCCTCTTGTTTGTACATTAGCATCGTTCCGTCCATGCACAGATAAGGCATCCATAAATTCAATAAAGATTGTACCTCAGTATTTCAAATGAGTGTAACCAACATAAACTAAACAGCATCACTCTGCTGGTTCCGTCCACCCTCGATCCTCCTAGGTTTCCTCACAAGGAGACCTCCAATTCACTCTTCCAATATGTTCAGCAAGTTTCTTGCATTCATGTTGCCCTCATCCTAAGTCACCCCAGGATATAACTGTATGATGTATATCCTACCATCGAGCTTCTCCTCTTCTTGTCAGTCTGCTAAATATTGTGCAGTCCAATATTAGTTAGTATAGTAGTCAGTAGTCACACAACATATTTATTTCACACCACCAATCTGGGGGATCCGTCAATAATCTAACCACTTCATCACAACAAATAAGGTCACTCACCGACTTGTCGTTCCACCTGGTGTTTTCAATGTGAATTTTCTCCACTTTAGCCCACTCCACCATGTATTTTATGCATGTGCTAATCACTGGGGGTCTTCCAGTAGGTTTTAATTGCTTTACAATGACATGTCAAATGTACAAAGTCTGCCCGTCTGTGAGACATTTCAGGCATTCTGAAGTCTGTTCTGGGTAAGTTTTGCTCAATGTAGCTGGGGTTAGGTATGCCATGTGAACATAACTGCATTGCATGAGTTTGAACCACGCACTGGTCAACACTTCTTCCACTGCTGCGCATACCTCATCCGACTCCGCCTCTGTGATAGGTTCATCTGTGTAGACCTCCCATTTACTATATACCTTCAAATGATCTAGTGGTTTATCTGTATGCAGCACTCTATATATGATGGATAGCAGTGTCCAACAGTGCGATAAGTCCACCACTGTTTGTGTTTGCAGAGGTGCCTCTGGAAATGTTGGCCATATGCCTCTGGCCATGCACGTTTATTGTGCATCAGAAAAGATTATAAATCTACCAGCAGGTTAAGGATCAGAAACTGTCCTGCATCCCTCCTTTCCCATCTGCTCACTGTCTAATTAAGAGCAATATTTGCAAACGGGAGCATATTCCATAGGTGCATTTCCAGCATGAATGGTGGTCGCCTGACAATTTATTTTGTCGCTTGATCCCATGCCTTGCAGGTCTGTTGTACTACAAATAGCATTCATCCTATGATTCCAGTGCCCTTCAGCAGTAGACAGTCCAGCGGAACAGCCCAGTGTGTCCCCCAGAGAAACCTCTTTTGCCAGTTATCGCCCTTCTCCAACCAATGCACCGCATCTTGTAGCTGAGTCATCACTTAGTACATTTAAATATATGGTAACTCTAGGTTCTCCGCTTTTCTTATTCCTGTCTACGAGTGGTTCATTTAACTCTGCTGCACCCACCCTTCCAAAGCAGTTCCAACAGTAGTTTGTTCAGCTCATCAAATACCATGTGGAGCATCTCGTACATTGCACATAGTACATATATGCAGAAAGATAGCAATATCATACTCTCCAGGCACACCAGACTGATTGAATGACAGGCTTGCCTTACAATTTAGAGCAGTGGGGCTCAAGGTGTTGGGGAACCTTGCTTCTGACGGCTCACTCTTACCATGTTTGTAATTATATAATAATCTAGAAAGGGGCGTGTCCAAGTGTAAATATATTCAGCTGCAGAGCTGGTCCCAAAATCTAAAAACACCTATAGGTAAAGGAAACACCCTTGAAGAACAGCTAGTGGTTAGACCATCAGGGAAGAAGGAAGTTTCTTTCCTTTATTGGGCTATTGAGGAGACTACCAATGGAGATTTTAAGCTGGCTCAAGAACTGTGGGGGGCTTCCTTGCCTAATGAACAGTGGTAATAGCTGTGGCAGACATCTTTTAACACCTTGTCACTGTAAAGCCAGCTTGGCTAAGGAGAAACCACGTGTTCACAGTTCATAGGGCTTACTTATCTTCGTTAAGATTGACCAAAATGTCGAAGGGGCCTCCAGCCAGATGTAAATAATTCGATTTAGAGAGTGTCTCGGACATCCACGGTTAAGGAATGCCCTTCGATAGCAGAATTTTGGGAAAAAGTAGGCAAAACCATCGCTGATATTCTGGGACTTCCTATTCAGCTCAATCTCTCCCTGATAATCTTTGTTGTATGCAGTGAAACTACGGGTCCAGCTAGGTTGTTTCTTTTCTACGCAATTCTGTTGGCTAGGAGGGGAATTTGTAAAAGTTGGGTAGAAACTACACCTCCCTTACACTCTGAGTGGCTATCCTTCTTATTTACTACTTCAAGGACAGATGTGTGTAGAACATAGAGTAGAAAAAAGACAGCTTTTTGGGGTTTCTTATCAACCTGGTCCAAGGCTTAGTTTTGGGAATTTAGTGTTGGGAATTTATAAATTAAGGACTAGAGCTTTCACTCAAAAAGAAATCGGGTTCCTATGATTATGCCTCTTTGCAACTTTCTTGACTGGGCCTCCCAGTCTTTTCCCCCTTTACAGGCCAACACTGCAATCAACCGGCTCAACACAAACCGGAGGAGAGTGTGACCACCCTTTTCATCTTAGGGCCAGTGTCATTTTAAGACTGTTGTGTACCAGTAGGCGGGGAGCTTCCTCCTGGTCCCTATCCAGCAGTCTATGTCTCTATAATATTGAGTAACGGTACGGACGGCTTATTTTGTCCACTGGGGTTTGAGGCGAATGAGGGAAAAAAAAGATAACAATATCATCTTTGCCACCGCTACCTTCCCCATTTGGAAGAGCGGTAATGTCTTCCAGAATCACAGTGAAGCATGCAACCCATCTAACACACAACCTATGTATAGTTGCTAACTTTCCACCTCATCATGAGAGATCCATACGCTGAGGCAGTGGAAGCTGAAGGCTAGCTACCCAGCCAAGATAATCGGTATTCAAGTATATATCTGACCCCAAACAGAAGGAAAAGTTTCGATTTGTGCAGTTGAAATACAAATCAAAAGTTTCACCATTTCTTCAAAGGTGTTTGACGATATCAAGATCTAATTCATGGGCTGTTGCAAGTACACTGTAACTTTGAAAGCATATAAAGAGATGACATGTGTAGTGGCCCACACCTAGATTCCTCAACCCTCTGGCATTCTCTGCAGTCAACATGCCAGTGATTTGATCACTAGCACAAATAATGAGGAGAGAAAGTTTCCCTTTCTTGTATGCATCTCTACTCAAATCTTTATAACGCCTCCCGGCCCGTGCACACTCTTGCTAAAGGGCTTGAGTACAGGGGCCTGACCCACTGCACGTATCTCCAACCAAATCCCATGTGTTAGAGGACCTCCCACAAAAAATCCCAATCTACAACCTCAAAAGCCTGTTCAATGTCTGGCAAAGACAAAACATGCTCTCTGTCTCCGAATTTGGTTGAGGGGTGGAGTGGAGAATGTGCAGCAGTCTACAAAGGTTGAAAGTTGTATTTTTGCAAGGGATAAATCTGCATTGGTCCTTGTAGACCAACTCAGGAATCATCACACTTATTTGATTCACTAGTACTTTACTTAAATATTGTTGTGTCTTTATTTAACATGGACAGTGGACGATATGCCTTCAGTTCCATTGAGTCTCAGCCAGGTTTAGGGATGGGGATTACTCCAGTCTCCCTCATCGTTGGAGGGAGATTACCAGTTTCATATGACTCAGTATAGACCTCTAGGAGTTTCTCAGCTAGGAGCCCCAGGTTGAGTTGTTAGAATTCGATTGCCAGTCTGTCACTGTCTGGTGTTTTAGATAGGCATTTGCTGGTGAAGCCTCCACTATTTCCTCCTTAGTAAGAGTAACATCAAGAACATCCCTTTGTTCTGTCTTAACTTTTGTTACATGGAGTGCAGTTAGGTAGTCACTCACTGACTGGTTGGTGGATCTCTAGGGTTGTTTATTCATCAGTCAGAGGTGGTCAGTAAATGCTGAGTTAATACAGGCCTAGGTAAACTGTTCTTTCTCCTGACTATCGTCAATCTTCGCTTTGTGTTTACGATCCTTCTCTCCATTGACCAATGCGGCCAGAAATATTCCCAACTTGTCTCACTCGCTATGTAGACTCTATGTCAGTATGAGGTCCGGGTGTGTCAATCTAGTCTACCCCATGTATCCATTACCCCCTTCTTCGGTGCAGTCCATTCAGTCAGTTTACATGGAAAATGGTTGATATCCGCTTTCATCTATTCAAGTCTCTTGTCCAAGGAGAAAAGCATGCGTTTGAGTTGCGGCTTGATACCATATATCTCAGACATGTATTCCACTCAGAGTATTAACTTATTGGCTTCCCATTCCATGGCTCTAGTGCTGGTCGTACCACAATTATCTACAAAATATTGTGTGAGTTTTTCTCTGAGCCAGTGAGCAAAAGTTTTGTCAGTCAGTGATTCAATACCACTCCCTCCAGCACAGGTGGAACAGGATGTAGCGAAGAGTTAAACTCTCCATTTTTATGCCGAGACTAGGCAGCACATGCGCTGTCTCTTCGAGACATGCTGTATTCACTCTGTGGGATTGTCATTCAAAAATGCCTCCTTGCTAGTGGTTAATCCTTCCTCCTTTTAGTGTTTAGTTTTCCCCCACAGAGCATCACCCAATTAACATTATGCTTCTATGTTTATGTGTTAATTTAGGGGACTATTTTTTCTTTGATTCCTACTTGTGTCACTGTTTGCCCGTTTTCAACAGTTCCGCTTCGGCACCCATCACTTAATCTCCTCCTTCCATTTAAATACCGAGATGAAATGTCAGACATTTCAGGTGCTGTTTTTTAAATTGCCGCCTATTTTTTTCTGACTTCAAAGTACAAGTATTTCACCAAACCTTTCCTGATTCGCTGCTTGCTGATTTAGTGAGCCTCAGTCGCCGAACCTTCAGCAGCTCAACCTTGTTGCACAGTTAAGGGCAAGGCTTAAAAAACTTGTATTGCATTTTCTCTGACCCTTTTTTATATAATGTGAACTCAAGCAACCCGATGGTGTTGGAACACTTTACATGAGCCCTAGTTACATTATACAGTGTCCGATTAAATTTTGGGGGAATTGTTTTAGAGTGTGTACTCAACGGATCCAAAGGTATTGAAGTGCTTTACAAAAGCTCCAATTATATACACAAGATCAGGTTAATTTTATTTGGTTTTAGGTGCACGAAGATTAAGTGATGCCAACCTTGCCCCTGTTTATTCATTATTTCCCCACTACTTTACAAATGGGAGCAGCATACGACCCTCCCACATCGCTGCAAGCAAGCCCCGCTGTCTCTTCTTGGCGTCCTCCTCGGCTCCTCCTCACAGAGCTCTAATTTCAAAGCACATTTACAGCCCCTCCGCAGGAACTGTGAGACATTTTGTATTATGTAATGTGATCTTGAGCGACCCAAGGGTGTTGAAGCACTTTACATGATTGCTAGTTGCATTACTCAATGTCAGATTCATTGTTTGGGGGCATTTTCACAGAGTGCAAATTCAAATGACCCAAAGGTATTGGAGATCTTTACAAAAGCTCCAGTTACACAAGGTTAGGGCAATTCTCTTGCTTTTAGGTGTGTGGAGATTAATCCCATGCCGGCGTCTAATGTCCGGGAGCTGTCCAGCGCTACAGTGCTCGGGTGCGTAGGATAACTCCTGGCATTCCGCGTATATGGCACTGGAAATCCCTCTGGTGCGGCCATGAGAGAAATTTCTTTAAGCCCTAAACAGCGTCAGTAGTTGAGGATGGGCTTCCCCACCTCCTGAGGCTGTTTGGCTTGTTTTAGGGAAATGAAAATAAGCGAGCACATCATGCTGACGTCATTTCTCTGAAACCGAAACTGAAATAAGCTGATTTCAGTTTCACTTTCAACGTGCTCGTTGAGCTATCTCAGCCCCCGAGCACGCAGAAAGACAGAAGAAGTATCATTCAAAAGGGGAGAATCTACCCTTTCCAAAGGTACCTCTCCCTAGTAACTTCCTGCTTGGTACTAACTTAGGAGGGCGATCCACAAGCAAGGATCCACACACTGAACACCAGGGAGGGAGGAGCGGCCCCGTGGGCAAGGGCCTTTGTCCCCCAATTGTTTTGTGTCATATTCAGTCTTTCTGCCCCCCTGGGGGCAGATGAGGCAGTAGCCCCCAATATGCCCCTAGGGGGGCAAAAAGCCAACTAGATGCCAGGGATATTTTTTTTTACTGTATTTAGGATGGGGGCTACCCGAGAGGGCATACCAATGCCCCCTCCCCCGCAAAATTCCACAATCTTTCTGCCCCCCTGGGAGGCAGATACGGCAGTAGCCCCTGATCTTCCCTCAGGGGTCAGAAAGCACACTAGGCACCAGGGATATTTCTTTTTTTAAGTATATAGGGGTGGGGGCTGCCCAAAATGGGCATGCTAATGTACCCGCCCCCCAAAAAAATTCACAGTCTTTCTCTCCCACAGGAGACCGATGGGGACAATAGCCCTTAGCTTTCCATCGGGAGGCGGCAGAGAGCCCATTAGGGACCAAGGATGTTTTTTTTTTATACATATGCCTGGAGGCTGCCAAAATGGTCATGTAAATGCCCCACCCCCCAAAACATTTTGCCAGAGGCTATATGGCTCTCCTGGGAGGCAGTTGGGGCAATCACCCTGCAGTAAGCCCACTAGGCACCAGGGACTTTTATTATTTTTATGTAGGAGTGGGGGCTGCCCACAACGGGTATGCAGGGGGCAGATGGGGCAATAGTGCCTTATTGCCCCCCATAAGGCATCAATGCCCCCCCATAAAAATTAGCCACAGTCTTTCTGCCTTCCCCAGGAAGCAGATGGGGGCAGTAGTTCCTAATATTGCACTCTAGGCACCAGGGTTTCTTTATTTATTTTTTATGTAGGGGTCGGGGCTGCAGAGAATGGGCATGCTAATGCCCCCAAAAAGGTATTTCTGACCCACGGGAAGGCAGATTGAGGCAATAGTCCCTTATCTGCACCCCCGCAGGGGGCAGAAAGCTCACTGGGCACCAGTAATATGTTTATGGGCATGCCAGTGCGAAGCCCCATAGGCAAGGGTCACTCCCTTTTGTTTTTTAGGCACACATTTTGGCTGTTTCAGTGATATTTTTAGTCTCAATTGCACCCAAGCGGGGACAGAAAACCCCTAGAAACCAGGTAGAGTGTGTGTGTGTATAAATTGGAGTTTGGTTGAGGGTCTGAGTGTACTGACCTTTGGCTGGCAGTTTGCTGGCGGTGTGTGTGGACCTGCACTTGGCTAATGGTGTGGATGGCTTGATGATGGCGTGAATAGATTGGCGCTTGCCTGGTGGTGTGCATGGAGTGGCGCTTGGCTGGCAGTGTATGTGGACTGGTGCTTGGCTTCATGTGTGCATGGATAGTTATTGGCTGCAGGGCCAAACTGGCCGTAGCGGACATCAGGCATTTCCCCAGTGGGCTGGAGGGGTGGGGGTGATTTTCTGGCCAAGGGGGTGGTTTGCCACAGAGGGCCAGTTTTGCCGCAATGCTGCAATATTAGACCCCAGTTGTGGTACTTTAAATTCTGTACTCGTGTAATAAACTTTGTCGTAGCATGACGATTTTTATATCAAAAGACCGAGAATGGCTAGTACACTATGTACAAGCATTTTCGTTATGTTCCAGTAACAATTTCACCTCGAAATGGTCATTTTCGTTGTGAAACCCTTGGCATCCATTTTGTGTACAGCAGCCATGTTGTGTGTTGCCCTTTACATAGGCTATAACACACAGCTAAATTCGATTCCAAAAGGCCACGTACACCTTGATTGACTTTCCCCTGACCTGAGCCTGTTGGAACCATTGCCCCAGGCCGAACCTGTTTGGTCAGTTCCTCTCCCAGTGGCCGAGCAAGATAGCATCAAGGCCCAACATGCCATAAACCTTCTCATCGCATACACACCCTGCCTATCTTACTTCCATCTGTTCCTGCCTCCACGAGCTATTTATGCCATGGGCTGTGATCTTACTGTTTTGGGGTTATCCGGCCTTGTCAGCTAAAGAATGTATTCATTATGTGGACATTGTTTATGGCCTGGACTTATCTTGAAAGTGGGTTTTGCATCTGTGTGCACGTTCTGGGAATGTATTTCAAATATGTGCCTAAGGCATACCAATCTGTATAAAAGGACTGTGCGGAGTCCATGAAGGCAGGCTATCTCATTCAGTCGCTTTTAGGCGTGGCTGGGCGACGTAGCCTCACAGTTGTATGTAATAAAGATGTCTTTTCATATTTCAGATTCTCTGTCAATTCCTTAGCTGCTTTTGAATGGACTACCTATTGGTAAGACCCCTGAGAAGGAGTTTGAGGATTTCTAGAACCACAGTTGACGCCCAACTCGTGGCTCAATCGTCCAGTGGCTATCTGAGGAGTAATTGTGTCAGAGGATGGAAAACTGCTGGGGAAGGCAAGACAGAAATCTACTAAAAAAAAGGTACTCTGGGCACAGAGGTTCTGGGGGATTCTCTGTCTTTGCGGCTCAGTATGTTTTTTATTTTTTTCTGACTCAGAATCTCCAAAAGATGCCACTCTTGATTGAGAAACCCTTTCTTTTTGTGGCGTAAGTATTTTAAAACAGACTGTTGGGACGGTTGGGAATTGGCAGTTAGAATTTGGACAACTATTTGTTTGCTATAGCTTTGATAGATTTGTATAGGTTTGGATATGCGAATTGCAATTTGTGTAGGCGGATAATGAAGAGACTTTTCTCCATCTGCTTTACTTGGAGTATAAGTGGGTCGCTCCCAGTCCTTTGTTCTTTGATTTTGATTGGTTCTTAGTTTGTTTGGTCCTTAGTTTATTTGAACATTGCAATTTTCAATAACCGAGGGTCTTGTAAATTTACGAGTGTATCGATAGAGATAGCGCCCTTGAAGTTTGGAAGCTAGATTAGTGAGCTATAAGATGCCTGATCTTAGCAAATTTGGAACTTGGTGTTGGCCAACTTTGTGCACGTTTTGGATTAGCCGGCTAGATATCTAAATAGGTTTACATTTGAAATACATATTTCTTCCCTGGTGACTTTGTATCCCCAGGGAATTAAAATATGACATAATACATGTAAGGATCCTTTGTTCTGTGTAATTTTATGAATGGAGATGCAGAACGAATTTTGGTGTTCTGCCAGTATTGAGAAGCGGTTCTTGTAAATATGACTTACATTTAGTATTTACAAAATGATTTGGTTTAGGTACAATCTTTGTAGCTGTCTTCTGTTTCAGTCCTATGTATTGTGACCTGTGGGTTCCATGTGTGTTTAAATGTGGTTTTTTGCCGTTACTGTAACTTCTGTTGTGAATAGCGTTGGCGCAATTTATGAAACAAAATGCCTAAAAGCGCTGTATTGTGTGTCCTGAATGTTTCAACACTTTCTGTCTCTGTTTGAAATGAGCTCATGTGTGTATTAAGAGTTTTTGATGTTTTTCAGTTTGTTGAGTGAAATGTTGGATTAATTTATATGAGGTCGAAAATTACATGAACATGAAGCTGTGTACCATGCGACATGCTAAAATCGCTATATGTTGCTATTTAATTTATACATTAAACGAAACGCATATGTGCAAAATGTTAAAGGATTGAAATTAGATAAAGTTAAAATTCGCATTTACTAGGAATATGAAAAGCCTCAAAAATAAATTGTGTGTTTTATAGAAAAACGAATTTATAGCATTTTTTGTACCTACATGCATTAGTATATGCACGCATACAAAACTGCCGTTACACGCTTAAAAAGGATAAAATTAGGAAAACCATTCAATGGATATAAATCAGGCCCCAAAAAGGAGAAAACGAAATTGTCTATTTTTTTCAAAAATAAATAAATTTACTGCATTTTTCCTTAGATGCACTGTATTAGATGGTCACGGGCAAACATCTCAGCTAAAGTACATTTTTTTTCCTTGTCAGATTTAAATGCATCTTTTTGCACGTGCATTTTTAAAACTTAAAATGTCTGTTTTCAGTAAAACTAAAAGCGTGCTCAGGTTTCAGCATTTCTTTCAGGTTTTCAACCTTTCCTGCCTTAAGGCAGCAGATGTTGTTTTTCGAGGGCCATAAATTGCATTGGAACGTTTTTAGCACAGTTGGATCCTTTTAATTTTAGATTAGTGTTTTAGAGGGTTACAAAATAAGGTTCTGTGTATCACTGGAAAACATCCAAATGTGGTTTTATTCTCTTTAAGCAATTTTTAAAAGTATATTTTTGGTTCTTATGCTAAATACTGATGGCCTTTTAAAATATGGGGCAAAAATGTGACGCAGGAAAAATGTCATGTTTAAAGTTACGTTTTTGTGCTTCGGCGCATAAATGAACTCATCTAAAATTATAGGCAAGGGATGCAACTTACCTTTATATGTGGAATTCTCATAGAAAGGTAATTGGTTTCTTTGAAAGAAAAATTATTAATTATGGAAAATTATCTGAAAAAAATAAGTGCTTTTTAATATAGTTTTTTGATATTTATAAAGCTTAGTACTCATGCTATGACCCCCTAGCATTAAAAATTGATTTAAGTGATGTGTTACTGAATAATTAGGTAATTTGCATGTTGGTTTTCGCTTGGCGCAGGCGTAAAAGACTTTTTTCTAGGATTTACATGAGAGATGCCCAATGTTCAACCTCTGTCATGTGTAAAGGACATTCTGAGGAAGATTAATATGTGAAGCAATCATAGGATATTAACTTTTAAGTTCCCTAAATGCCAAAGTCGAAAATGGGTAATTAGACTATTTAAAGAGGCATTCTTGCCATGAGAGTAACTTTCAGAGTGTCTTAGGCTTTAGTAAACCAAGCAAGAACAACAAACCTCAGAGAGGACCTATATTTCTTTTTGCATTGAATAAATCCAAACGATTTGTGTTAGAGATGCCAGAAAGAAAAGAACTTTTACATTATTTCTCAAACATATACATTTATTTAAATATTTTTGTCATTTTTTCTAAGAGTTTTTTAAGAGACATTTGTACAAATATACATAACATTGTCCATGTTGCGTCAAAAAAGTGCCCTCTTTTAGTAATTAATAACAGTTGATCCTGCTAGTCAAGCATACACACTTTCATACCAGTAATACTCTTTTTTTATAAAAGAAGGGAAAACATACTTAACAACATAAACACAAAAGCAGAATTTTCACAAAACACAAGTCTAATACAGGTGGTGACTCTAAGGTGTGCTTATTGGGATACGTATGGTGATCTAGACAATACAGTTTAACTAGTTAGGATGGAATTAACCAGTTCGTGTCCTAGACTGTAGATGTTGGGCTTTATTGCAAGGAGGCATGTATGACGATATGTGTCACTTTTACAATAATTGGGTAAAATTTGTATTGATACTAAATTTCACAGACATGATGTTTGCATGCTGTTGACACGAATAGACAACACCTCACCAGTGTATGTCAAAATTTGGCCATAATAGTATTGAAGTAAAATAAAAGAGATATACATGAGTCATGATATTGCCCTCTCCCTTATGGACCAGGTAATTCTAAATTTATGTATCCTTGATTGGACCTAAGGATGAAATTATAGATTTGTGGCTCTTGTTAAAGGTGACCTAAACTTTTCATTTTTTCCCCTGCAGAAGGAACTGGACCATTAACTGATTGGGGATTTTAGTTGTGTCCTATTTCCATTTTCCTTTTTCATATTCCTTTCACCAGTCAGCCCATTTATTACTATGGGTGTATTGTTTATGCGCACACTTTTAGACTAGAGTGATGTATCAGGGACCCCCCATGTTATGTAAAATGTTTTTTTCAGACTGATTGTCGGGGTAGTGACAGGCTGGTTAACTGACCCAATGTTATAGTAAGACACGTTTTCCATCTCAATAGGAGATATCTTAAGTTTACCTTTTTAACATGACGAATTTTCAATGTCTATTTTAATTCCTCAGTTCTCTTTTATTCCTGCTGCTTTAATTTGTGGTGGGATCAGATGTGTTCTAATCATGCAAATAGCGGGACTCTCCAGTTCTGGTCTTGTTGTCTGCACATTTGATCATTAGCCTTTGTATTGCATAGTGCACTTAATGCACATTTTTAAAGGGATTTTTCTTCATGTCCTTGATAATCTGTATTATGTCATTTCTCTATTTGAGATGTTCTAGATAAGGAATTTAGAACACCTAGGTTTAATCATTGAGGAATATATGTATTTGCACCATTAGACAATGCCACCATATGTAAAAACATCCATTTAGATAGAATTTTCATGTAGTTATTTACCCTTCGATGATGAAGGATATGCTCTCACACGAAAACCCAATTGAAAAGCCCAGAGACACCGTTTGCCTACTGCCTTTATGTTTGAAATTGCTTTTTGAAAATGACAGTGCATTCTAGACCAACATTGTCCCATGGCGTGTGGCCACTCCTTTGCAGATTGCAGGCCACTTGCTTTCAGTCCCCTTGTTAAAACCCATGAACTGTTTTGTGCTTGATTTGAAGGAAACTAACAGTTATGTCACATTTCCTATATCACTAGGTTCTGCGGGATCTTCCAGAGTCAAAGGAAGAGTGATACCCTGCAGACCTGTGATCGAGACTAAGCACACTCTCCATCAGTGACAGATGAAAGACAGACTTCTTCGCTCTACAATTCCTGCGACCAGAAAGTAGTGTGACAGCAATCGTCAGCGTGACAGCGATCATCAGCGTGCCCCCAATGGTACCTCCCAAGCAAGCCATTTTGTTTCATCAGAAGGCGTTGTACAAAGAAAAGAAAAGAGGAGCTGGTTTCAAAGATGCGAAGGATCCCTGTTGTTGATGGCAGGGCTGTCATCCAGTTTGTTCAACTGTCATGTGCTTGAACCTCTGACAGCGCGCGGTCCCCTGATCCCCTTGGCCTAAGTTTTTGGCCCTCCACACACCTCTTTTCCTTTGCTCCAGCGGAAAGGCAGTGCACCCGAGGATAAAAAGGCACTACATTCCGGTGCCCATGAGAGAGCAGCTTGAGCGTCCTCTGACACTCAATGATGAGTGTTGGAGTCTGAAAGTGCTGCTGATCTTGCTGGGTTGTTTCTCAGTAGTGCTTGGATCTGCATGAAATGCTTTGTGCCCTTGATCAATGAAGGGCGCATCATCTGTAGTATCTGCCACGAAGAAGAGACACTGGTGCACTGCCTTGAGACATTGAGACTTTGTAATTGAGCTATGAGTGTTTGCCAGGAGGGCACTCCAACGGATACTGAGTCATGAAGAGCCTGAATGAAGAGGCCCAACGCGAAGAAGGCACTGGAAGCGGATTTGATGGACAATAGAAGCCTGCCAGGAGAGGCTTTGACGGACTCTGGGTATTTTCTGTGAGCTTGTATAGAATTGGAGTTTGGTAACTAATTTTTTGCTGCTTTGCTGGCATTGTTTTAAAGTACTATTCTGTTTAGTAAAAGCAGAATAACGTCCATTTTCTGTGAAAGAGTATTCCCTTTTCACCTCAGAGCATTAATGAGAGTCACCACTGTTTCACTTGAGCATATAATGAATTACAGAAATGCTTAGGAAGACCTAAAATGTACTAGATAATTTTAGGATGTACGTTTGCTTAGGGTTGTGGAAAATTATGATTCATTTGTAATAGCGGTCACTACTTTGTTTATATGGTCTTAATGACGTGTTTTCTAGTATGTTTTAAACATGGCTTTGTCTTTTATGGGTGGGATTGTTTTTTCTGCCCAATTCACATCTGCACCCACCTCCCAAACCTATGTCTTTTCCTACTTCTACTTCTTTGCATCTTTCCAGATGTTACCCGAACACGGATAGTTAGGAGATCAGAGTTTACTGGTAAATTCCTTTTGTACCGTTTTCATCAACACCAGTTAGTAGTTGAACATCACTTATTGTTGGGTGTGTGGTCTTGTACCACATACTACAGATAGAGGCATTCCCTATTTTTGTCCTGCCATATATGGCCTTTGTGCTACTGCGTGTGTAGGGAGACCTGTCCCGAGAGAGTCGCTAGGTAATAGGATTATGCTTCAGTAACATCTTGAGGATTTTTATAAAATATAGATCTGGACTCAGACTAGCGTGAGTATAGGTTATTGCCTATGTAAGGGCAAAAGGTGCGTCTGTGGTACTTTAAATTCTGTACTCGTGTAATAAACTTTGTCGTAGCATGATGATTTTTATATCAAAAGACCGAGAATGGCTAGTACACTATGTACAAGCATTTTCGTTATGTTCCAGTAACAATTTCACCTCGAAATCATCATTTTCGTTCTGAAACCCTTGGCATCCATTTTGTGTACAGCAGCCATGTTGTGTGTTGCCCTTTACATAGGCTATAACACACAGCTAAATTTGATTCCAAAAGGCCACGTACACCTTGATTGACTTTCCCCTGACCTGAGCCTGTTGGAACCATTGCCCCAGGCCGAACCTGTTTGGTCAGTTCCTCTCCCAGTGGCCGAGCAAGATAGCATCAAGGCCCAACATGCCATAAACCTTCTCATCGCATACACACCCTGCCTATCTTACTTCCATCTGTTCCTGCTCCTGCCTCCACGAGCTATTTATGCCATGGGCTGTGATCTTACTGTTTTGGGGTTATCCGGCCTTGTCAGCTAAAGAATGTATTCATTATGTGGACATTGTTTATGGCCTGGACTTATCTTGAAAGTGGGTTTTGCATCTGTGTGCACGTTCTGGGAATGTATTTCAAATATGTGCCTAAGGCATAACAATCTGTATAAAAGGACTGTGCGGAGTCCATGAAGGCAGGCTATCTCATTCAGTCGCTTTTAGGCGTGGCTGGGCGACGTAGCCTCACAGTTGTATGTAATAAAGATGTCTTTTCATATTTCAGATTCTCTGTCAATTCCTTTGCTGCTTTTGAATGGACTACCTATTGGTAAGGCCCCTGAGAAGGAGTTTGAGTATTTCTAGAACCACACAGTAACAAGTGGAGGAGCAGTGCTTTTTACTAGCACTTCCCCTCTCCCCCCACAGGGCTGGTCGAGCACAATCTACCAGGGCTGGTCCGGCCCGGCCCTTCTTGGTTGGTGGTATGCGGGGATGGCGCTTTGTGGTGATGTGCGTGGGTGGCGCTTGGCTGACTGTGTGCATTGATGGCATTTGGCTGGCGGTGTATGTTGATTGTGCTTGGCTGCCGCTGTGCATGGATGGTGCTTGGCTGGTGGTGTCTGTGGATGGCACTTGGCTGGTGGTGTGCGTGGATGGCACTTGGCTGGTAGTGTGCCTGTACCTTCTCTTGGCCGGCGGTGTGGCTTGCATGGATCCCCCAGCATTGTCTTACCAGAATTTCCCACAAACCTCAAATCTAATAACAAAGTCACATTTCCCTCACATTTCTGTGTGGGTAAGTTGTAGGATAACCGCTCAGGCACAACTTTTCTACTACCCAGCATTCCCCCAGGTCTCCAGATAAAAATGGTACCTCACTTTTGTGGGTGGGCCAAGTACCCGCGACAAGCAAGGGGCCAAAACGTGTTGTGGAGACATCAAAATTACCAATTACAAAACAACTTGGTTTTGCAAGGAGGGCGCCTGCGTTTTTGACCCCTGGCTCAGCGGCCGTCTAGGGAAACCTACCAAACCCACACATTTTTGACAGCTTGATACCTGGGGGGGTGTCCAGGGAGGTACGGATTCTGTGAATCCCCCAAAGTTTTCCTACTAAAAATCCCCTGCAAACCACACATTTAGCTGAAAAATTCAAATTATTCTCACGTTTCTGTGTGGCATCACTGTGCCGGCACAAATGTCCTACCACTCAGCATTACCCTTGGTCTCCCGATAAAAATGATACTGCACTTGTGTGGGTGTCCAAAGCAGAATCATCTAAAAACTTTTTTTTTAAATATAGCGCTTAGAGTTCACTGTGCTATCCCTCAATCCCTGTGTTTTTGGCCCTTCCCAGTCGCAAGCCCTTGGCCCACCCACACTAGTGAGGAATCATTTTAATCGGGAGCCTGAGGGGAACACTAAGGTTTGCAGGGCATTCTGGGTAGGAAAATGTTGGCAGATCCATGCAGCCATACCACAGTGGAATTAGAAGCCAACATTGAGAAAGGCACAGTTTGCAAAAACACGTCTGTTGGAATAATACATAATTTCTAGAAACCCAAGAGTCCTCATGTTCCCTGGGGGACTTTGTTGATGGACTTATGGATGTGTAGCTACTTGCACGTGAGGAAACACCCACTGTGAAAAGTGCTCGGTGCACGAAAAGGGGCATTGGTGGCAGAATGTTATTGAGAGTGCCAGAACTGTTGCAAAGCTACGCAGGAGGCACAACCTTTGACATGAGGTCAGCATTACTACAATGACAAACGTGAGTTACTTAACATGCGCTTGGAGGCTGTAGTCTACCTGCAATAACATCAACGGCCGATGAGGGGAGTAAAGAACTATAGTATCACTGGTGAGAACACTCCAACATGACAACATTTGAAAATCAGTAAGCATGCATGCAATGTGCCAAAACATGCTGTGGAACTCTAACGTAATATGGAAATATTCCTTTGAGTACATACTTGATTAAGTCGACGGACTTTACCAATGTGATATATTATGGTTGAAAGAACTGCTTAATAATGGCAGCATGCGAGGCAAAAAATATAGTGGCTGCCGAAGAGCCCTTTGTTGTTGACAACTAATGTGCCCAACAATAGGAATGGCTCAGGATGTTTAAAACCAGTGACGTTAAATTGTTCATTAGGAACCAACATTGAGAAAGGCACAGTTCGCCGAAACATGTCAGTTGGAATAATAAATAATTTCTAGAAACCCGAGAGTGCTCCTGTTCCCTTTGAGACTTTGTTGATGGATTTATGGACGTGCAGCCACTGGACCGGGAGGAAGCACCCGTTGTGAAAAGTGTTTGGCACAGAAAAAGGGGCATTGATGGCAGAATATGTATGTGTAAGCTGGCTAGCAGGTGCTGGCTTTGGTGACTGCCCTCTCGTTCTGGTGCTACGCGGTTCTCCTGCAAAAACTTGGTATTCTGTTGCAAAACAGCAAAACGTGTCGCCCCCCCCAGGTGCTGACTTCAGTGCATGGGGAGAGAGGAGGCAGAACCTTCTGCCTGAGAAGGGGACAGAGGAGTTTCTTTGTTACCTGCTCTTCGACTGCTGCGGGCTGTGGAGCGCTGACCGACGGCTCGTTGGAGGCATCACTTGGTGTTTGGTGGGTCCCTGCACTACATGGGTCCCTGCGGCGAACTACAGTATCCAGCATGCAACAGAGGAGCAGACACAGCGCAAGGAGATTCACACACCTGTGAGGCACAGGAGGGGCGGAACCACGTGACTGGGAGTGGTCACAGCAAGATAAAACTTTACAGCAAAGGGCCCCTCAAAGGAGAACAAACTGAAACAGGCACAGAAGAGTCCATTCTAAGGACGAAACGCGTCTGCCAAGCGTTTCAGCAATTTCCTTTCAATGCTTGCGCAATTTTATTCAAATAAAGCGGCTTTTTCCAGTCCCCCGGAGCATGGTCACATTCTTTTCCAAGGCTTGGGAGAGAAATTGGTGTATATATATATATATATATATATATATATATATTCACTGAAAAAACCATAGGTTATAGACCATATATAGTTAGGAATTAGCATTTAAAAAACCTTATTTTACTCACACAAAACCATTGAAATTCCATATATAGTTAGTTGCACTAAGTATATATCGCGCACCCGCAATCCACTGCTGATCATGTCACATATTACATCATTCATGACATGGTCAGTGACATCACTGATGACATCACTGATGACATCTCAAATGACATCACTGATGAGATCACTGATGACGTCATCCAGTGACTGTGTGTTTCTGTAAAGTTTAAATATGTTTTACATATTGAAGAATGAGTAGATGTATAAGTGTCTGGACGAAGGATTTAGTAGGTGCATGACTGAATGTATGAGTGAGTGATTAAATGTGTCTCACTGAGTGCATGGGTTAGTGACTAAACTGTCTTAATTTGTGCATCATTATGTCTGTTGTTCTGTAAACTGCTGCATGTGTTGATCACTAGCTATACGAGAGGCTATATGTGTTATTAATTGGTTGCCCAAGTATTTCTATGGCAGATTGAGTTTGTGTGGGGGTGGCTGGAAGGTGTGTGACTCTATGCATAGATGTGTGAGCAGTTTATTCACTAGGTGTATGAGTTCAAGAGTGCATGTGGAAACAGCTACATGGGCAGTTGACTGTGTGCATGAGTGTATTGATGAGTGAATGGATATCTCAATGCTACATGTCATAGTAAGTACATATGTAAAACACAGTACATGTGAGAGTTGGCATATATAAATAACTGTGCATGAGAGCCACTGAATGAGTGAGTGGTTGTATCGATCATTGTGAACTTGTATCAGGGATTGTATAAGAGAGTAAATATGTGTTAGTATATGTTTCAATAAGTAAGGTGTGTTTAACTGTATAGTTGAAGAAATGGAGGTGAGATTGTTTCTTTGCATGACTGACTGGGTGTGTGAGTAACTCCATGGATGAGTGGCAGTGTGTGAGTGTCTGTATACACTGAGTGTATCTAAGGTTATATTAGAGTCTGAAGAGGTTTATCGTATTAGCACAAGAATGATGTCAAATGAGATGTCATCAGTGATGTCATCAGTGATGTCATTTGAGATGTCATCAGTGATGTCATCAGTGATGTCACTGACCATGTCATGAATGATGTAATATGTGACATGATCAGCAGTGGATTGCGGGTGCGCGATATATACTTAGTGCAACTAACTATATATGGAATTTCAATGGTTTTGTGTGAGTAAAATAAGGTTTTTTTAAATGCTAATTCCTAACTATATATGGTCTATAACCTATGGTTTTTTCAGTGAATTTTCAAGGTTTTGTAAATGCTAATTCCTAACTATATATGGTCTATAACCTATGGTTTTTTCAGTGAATTTCAATGGTTTTTTAATAGCAAATATCATAAGCTGTCGAATGTCAAGTACGTGGTAAGTGAAAACATTTTCGTGTTTATGCACACTGATCTGCTTTGAATGGTGCCCCCCCCCTCATTTCTATTAGGAGTACTCTCTCTTTGCAGATAGTGAAAGGTAGTTAACGCAGGCCTTTGCCCCCGTTGTAATCCGTCGTGCCTGCTTCTCTCTCCATTTGATTGATTGTTATCCAAGTATTTACTGTTTTAGAATT
This sequence comes from Lissotriton helveticus, assembly GCF_964261635.1. Taxonomy (NCBI): domain Eukaryota; kingdom Metazoa; phylum Chordata; class Amphibia; order Caudata; family Salamandridae; genus Lissotriton; species Lissotriton helveticus. The sequence goes on along the minus strand of NC_136057.1, from coordinate 1,630,685,856 downwards.
AGTTCTCTTTGGTTCATTCTCTATTTACAAACAAACACAGAGTCGAAATACTCTGTTTAGTCTTTGCAGATAACGAAAAATCGTGTAAAAAAAAAGAAAAGGAATCGAGCAAAATCAGTAGGCCACTAATGGGATCTCTTTTTGACCTCGCTAAAATAGAAACATTAGGAACAACCCCTCATGACAAATACAAAACTAGTGAGATGAACTGAACTCCACACAATGATGGCTGCAAAACAGCTCGGCTCCGCCACCCACCCTGCCCAAAATAACGATAAAGAGCGGCTGCCATGATTGGTTGCGGAATGGCCACAACGGAGCTACGAAATGGTGGTGCTCTCATGCTAACCCCAGCTTCAGTCTGAAACATCCAGAAACACTGTAGACTACCAATTCGATCAGTTCCGGTAGCGCCCCAATGTAACCCGGTAGAGAAGAACTAGCCCTCCCCTCTTTGACTGATGGTTCTTGTTGCCTGTCCCTTCTGTTGTCATTTAACAGAACTATTTAGCCTGCTGAAAGGGGTTGTGTTTCGACCGCTGGTTGGTGGAGACATTTTGACTATATTCTGGACCTGCGTTGTCGCGTAATGCGTCATATGACGCGCCGCGTTAGCGCATCCGGAAGTCATCCGGGGCGCGCAGCGCGTAACGTAAGCATAACAAGTCATGTGACTTGTTAATAAAACTTTTCATTGGTTCATTTTACTTTTCTTATTCTAATGATGAAAGCCTTGGTCATATCACCTAAAAATTACGCTTTTAATTACTTCCGAACATTATTTTTTCTTAAATATATGTTATAATATTCCAGGCTAATGTACTTTCCCGGAAATTTTACAACTGTCCTGCAAGTAAAATATATTCTTTTTTCGAGAAAAAGAGCGTTTCTTCGTCCCATGACGGAGTCGTTGAGCAAAAGAGGGTCGACCTGCTGTCTTAGTCGCCGATACGCCTGAATATGAGATTCTTATCGATCACTTTATGTTGCAAGAATAGAAAACACAACAGCCCTTGACCATTTATCTTTACTGCGTTCCTTCGTATTATACCTTTTACCCTTCATGTAATTGGTCTGCTTTATTTCACTTGCCTTTTAATGATTCTAAAACAGTGACTATTATTAAAAACTTTACCAATGTATATACTACTACCATGTTTTCTTTTAAAAACCTTTATTGTGAAAATTTCATTATACAAATACGAGCCTATAACCACGTGGGCCTGCCACGGAGCAAACTGTAATCGTATATGATGAATAGACATTTACACTGTAGAGGAACGTAACGGGCGGGCCATTAGGTTGCAAGAACTAAGGTGTCTAACAGTTACGGAATCGGTGGACGTACATTTTATAATTAAAATACGACAGGACCAGTTACAATAAAATTATCTAGATATACATTTGCGGGCAAGTACCATGGGTGACGTTAATTCGAACTTTCAACAGTACAGTAATCAATAACACATCAGAACTTAATATCAATAGGGATGTCGAAATATTCAATCAATTCTCGTCCCCGCCCGCCATGTGCTTCAAAACTGCATACGTATCTCGTGATTTCAAGGTTCTGCAACCAGTACACAACAAGGAGTTACGAGTCCCATTTATTCCGGCGCCATTTTGGGCGAGGACGGGCAGGTCCAGGATATAGTCAAAATGTCTCTACCAACCATCGACTATGATGATGTTCATATGCTGTATTTATTAGAGTAACACTCATCTGTCCACATGAAATTAATTTACCACAATCTAAACATGTCATTTTAATCTTTCCAAAGTTCTTCTAAATATTTGGGACCGTTTCCCTTGCCTCTGAAGCTCTCAGTGCCACTTCTTTGATGAATGTACTAGCAGGTCAGGGGTTCTCCTCCAAATCTCTCTTTTATGCAGCACTATAATTAATTGGTGCCACCTCTCCATATGACGATGCATGGTATAGTTACCACAACTATATTTTTTTTCGGTTCCCCTGGAGAGTTCATCGTGGCAGATGAAGCGTGTAACGTACCGGGCATTTACCTTTTTTTGCATGTACAGGAAAGGAAAAAAAAATCGAGCGTCCAAGTTCTAAGGTGTCCCAGGGCCATTTTAGTGGACCAGGCCCAAATCCAAAGAACAGGCCGCCATTTTGAGAGTCCTCTTGCAGCCGCCTGTCGCTGTAGCATCAAGAGCAGCCGAAACTCAGCTGAATGGCAACTGAAACGGTAAATGGGCGCCCCACTACATTTCAGCATTGTAGGATGACCACACCAGTACAGCAACTTGCTAGACATCACCTCGGTGCCATCCGGATCTCGGCGCCCCACTGCAGATGAAGTGCCTCTCAACTATGAAACCACCACGGTGACATCCGGATCTTGGCGCGTTGTGCTGCCTTCGGCCTATTCGCACATCGGTCCGCTACTGACGCCATCTCACAGGCTAATAGGGTGACCCACGCCGAGTTTCAGCATTGTAGGATGACCACACCAACTTGCTAGACATCACCTCGGTGCCATCCGAATCTTGGCATCTCAACGCCTAGTGGTATCTTCCATACAGAAAATATTGTTACGCTGCCTTTGGCCCCATTCGCACATCAGTCCGCAACTTAGACATCACCTCGGTGCCATCCGGATCTTGGCATCTCAGCGCCTTGTGGTGTCAGTCAGAAAATATTGTTGCGCTGCCTTTGGCCCCATTCGCACATCAGTCCGCTACTGACACCATCTCACAGGCCAATAGGGCGCCCCACGCCGACTTTTACCATTGTACGATGGCCACACCAGTGGCACAACTTGCTAGACATCACCTCGGTGCCATCCGAATCTTGGCATCTCAACGCCTAGTGGTATCTTCCATACAGAAAATCTTGTTACGCTACCTTTGGCCCCATTCACACATCGGTCCGCAACTTAGACATCACCTCGGTGCCATCCGTATCTTGGCATCTCAGCGCCTTGTGGTGTATTCTCTTCAGAAAATATTGTTGAGCTGCCTTTGGCCCCATTCGCACATCGGTCCGCAACTTAGACATCACCTCGGTGCCATCCGGATCTTGGCATCTCAGCGCCTTGTGGTGTCTTCTACTCCGAAAATATTGTAGAAAATATTGTTGCGCTGCCTTTGGCCCCATTCACACATCAGTCCGCTACTGACACCATCTCACAGGCCAACAGGGCGCCCCACGCCGACTTTTACCATTGTACGATGGCCACACCAGTGCCACAACTTGCTAGACACCACCTCGGTGCCATCCGGATCTTGGCATCTCAGCGCCTTGTGGTGTCTTCAAATCAGAAAATATTGTTGCGCTGCCTTTGGCCCCATTCGCACATCGGTCCGCTACTGACGCCATCTCACAGGCCAACGGGGCGCCCCACGCCGACTTTCAACATTGTAGGATGGCCACAGAAGTGCGACAACTTACTAGACACCACCTCGGTGCCATCCGGATCTTGGCGCGTTGTGCTGCCTTCGGCCTATTCGCACATCGGTCCGCTACTGACGCAAACTCACAGGCCAACGGGGCGCCCCACGCCGACTTTCAGCATTGTAGGATGGCCACACCAGTGCGGCAACTTGCTACACACCACCTCGGTGCCATCCGGATCTTGGAATCTCAGCGCCTAGTGGTGTCTTCTATTCCGAAAATATTGTTGCGCTGCCTTCGGCCCCATTCACACATCGGTCCGCTACTGACGCCATCTCACAGTCCAACGGGGCGCCCCACGCCGACTTTCAGCATTGTAGGATGGCCACACCAGTGCGGCAACTTACTAGACACCACCTCGGTGCCATCCGGATCTTGGCGCGTTGTGCTGCCTTCGGCCTATTCGCACATCGGTCCGCTACTGACGCAAACTCACAGGCCAACGGGGCGCCCCACGCCGACTTTCAGCATTGTTGGATGGCCACACCAGTGCGGCAACTTACTAGACACCACCTCGGTGCCATCCGGATCTTGGCGCGTTGTGCTGCCTTCGGCCTATTCGCACATCGGTCCGCTACTGACGCAAACTCACAGGCCAACGGGGCGCCCCACGCCGACTTTCAGCATTGTAGGATGGCCACACCAGTGCTGCAACTTGCTGGACACCACCTCGGTGCCATCCGGATCTTGGCGCGTTGTGTTGCCTTCGGCCTATTCGCACATCGGTCCGCTACTGACGCCGCCTCACGTGCCAACGTATTTTCTCCGCATTTTACACCCTATGCCGCATAACAGGTCATGTGACTTGTTTATAAAACTTTTCATTGGTTCATTTTACTTTTGGTTTCCTAATGATGGAAGGCTTGATCATGTGACCTAAAAACAACACTTTTCATTGGATGAAAACTTTTTTTTTTTCCCAAACGATGAAAGCCCCACCTTGTTTCTGGATGTTTCAGACTGAAGCTGGCGTCAGCATGAGAGCACCACCATCTCGTAGCTCAGTCGTGGTCATTCCGCGAGCAATCATGGCAGCCGCTCCCCACCAGAAGCCTGCAGGAGTCGGAGCCCCCCAAACTTTTGATGAATTCTCAAGGCGGAGGGGACGCTTTCGAGAATGGGGTCCAAGACCTAGCAGACAAGCGTCCGATTTCCAAGGTGTCCCAGGGCCATTTCAGTGGACCAGGCCCAAAAAGGAAACAGCCTGCCGCCATTTTGAGAGTCCTGTGACAGCCGCCTATCGCTGCACCGCAAGAGTGGGCGCAACTCAGCTGAATTGCGGCTTTTGACACAGTGGACCAAAAACGGACGGAATGGCAACTGAAACGGTAAAGGGGCGCCCCACTACAACGGATGACACTCCACCTGGAGAGGCCCGTTCACGCCGCCTCCCCCGGGGCGCCCCACGCCGTTATTCGGAGCAGCATTGTAGGATACCAAAACCAGTGCGGCAACTTACTGGACATCACCTTGGTGCCATCGTTCTGCTGCCTTGGAACTGTTCGCACAACAGTTTGCTACTGATGACCCACCCCCCGCGACGCCCCACGCCGTTATTTGCTGGGTGGCAACTTACTAGACATCACTTTCGTGTCATCTAGATTTCGGCGCGTTCTGCTGCCTTGGAACTATTCGCACAACAGTTTGCTACTGATGACCCACCCCCCGCGACGCCCCACGCCGGAAATCTGGACGTTGTGCTGCGTTGGGACTATTCGCACAGCCGACCGCTACTTCGTTGTTTTTCCCTAAAAATGTTTATATGTTATTACTATTTTTGTTTTCTTGTATATATTTATAAATTATTAAAGTTTTATAATCTTACTACTTTGTCGGAGTGCTATATATTTTTAATGTGACACATAATTGTAAAAACTTTGATGTACAAAGAGTCATCCCTGGAATCTTCCGCTTCAGGCTCGGTCCCCTCCCCAATCACAATACAGGATGGTTTTCAGATAATAGCAACGCTTCTGCTGTGACGGATCTCATCGAGTGTGGGCCTTGATCTACTATAACTCCTTTGAAGAGGGGTGATTCTTTACAGCTGTGGCCATAAACTACATCTGCAGGGCTAGCTGATACCCTAGGACCAGCCTGGACAATCGGACACAGAGGAAAAGGAGTGTCAGAGGGTGCGGTAGTGAATAGGGCGAAAGGGAGGTGTCGGGCGGGCACAGGGTGTGATTCTCAGGGAAGAGCAACGCAGATGGGGGGAGGTTTATTACCCATGCATAAGACAGAGAGCGGGGGTGACCACTGCCTGGGGGAGATGCTTGCGAGGGTGGGGAGCCATGCTAAGGATCGACAGCGTGCACAGAGTGGGTCTGGTCAAGGCATCTAAAATGGCTGCCGTGCACGACAAAAGTGTGGCATTTGAAAAAAGACAAGATGGCGCAGACAATGTTTTTCAACACTTCCTGATTTCCTTCGAATCGAACGTTAACAGACGTTGGGGCATATTACCAAAGTTAAGCGATATTTATCCCTAACGATGCTTAGCAACGATTTTTTTACCGTAAGAAATTATCGCAGATAAACCTTGCTATTATCAAGGTTTATCGGAAATACGATAAAAAACGACCGCAATGCATTAATATCGCTGAAAACTCAGCGATATTCATGCATTACCGAGCTAATGCTCTTAGCCATGTTATCCACCTCCCATTGGATAACATGGCTAAGAACTGCTCAGGGCAGGTGGTAGCTTTTGGAGATATTCGCGCTTATCTCGAATATTTCCAAAAGTTGATAATAGGAGATAGCGATGTTAGCGACTGTTTCCAGTCGCTAACATCTTGGCATGCCCACTTTGCATGTCATTAGTGATAAATATCACTCACATGCAAAGTGGGGCCCAAGATGGTCACTATATTCTACTAGCCGTCGCTAACTGGTGTTAGCAACAGCTAGGTAATACACATATAATTTTATCTCCGCGAAGCGGAGCGCTGTTACAGATATATATCTTGTTTCTGAACGTTAATTTCTCAAAATGCACTGAAGCACATATATTGAGACCTAGCAAAGGCACATCGGGCTACCAGTCCCTACAATTTTGCCAAGTTTCGTGCAAATCCATTCAGCTGTTCGATCCTACCGAGAGACAAGATGGCGGCCGCTACGGACTGTTTGGAATGTTTACAGACACCGGAGAGCCAATCAGCTTCGCTTCGCAAAGCTCCGTAACGCGAAAAGTACGCGAAGCGGTGCGCTGTTACAGATATATATCTTTTTTTGAACGTTAATTTCTCAAAATCCACTGGAGCACATATATTGAGATCTAGCAAAGGCACATCGGGCTACCAGTCCCTACAATTTTGCCAAGTTTCGTGCAAATCCATTCAGCTGTTCGATCCTACCGAGAGACAAGATGGCGGCCGCTACGGACTGTTTGGAATGTTTACAGACACCGGAGAGCCAATCAGCTTCGCTTCGCAAAGCTCCGTAACGCGAAAAGTACGCGAAGCGGTGCGCTGTTACAGATATATATCTTTTTTGAACGTTAATTTCTCAAAATCCACTGGAGCACATATATTGAGATCTAGCAAAGGCACATCGGGCTACCAGTCCCTACAATTTTGCCAAGTTTCGTGCAAATCCATTCAGCTGTTCGATTATTATTATTTTTATTTTTTTTTGCCCCGCGGGGCCCTTTTAAAACCTCCACATCAAACCTAGGGGGTGAGCGACAATGTACTATGCCCCCTTATGGTCATTTGCCCCTTCGCTTTGGCCTCCTCTTGTCTCTCGATCCTACCGAGAGACAAGATGGCGGCCGCTACGGACTGTTTGGAATGTTGACAGACGCCAGAGAACCAATCAGCTTCGCTTCACAAAGCTCCGTTGCGCGTAAAGTACGCGTCCTGGGACGCTGCCAGGTCCGCTGTTACAGATATATATCTTTTTTTAAACGTTAATTTCTCAAAATCCACTGGAGCACATATATTGAGACCTACAAAAGGCACATCGGGCTACCAGTCCCTACAATTTTGCCAAGTTTCGTGCAAATCCATTCAGCCGTTCGGGCTAAAAGTGAGCCAACCGCCCTATAGAAAACTCAATGTTAAAAACACGTTTTGGGACCCCCCTTTTTTCTCGGCCCCCCCTTGACGAACCCCCCCCAAATTTTCAAGGGCTGCTCAGAAACAAAATGTGCCATTTTCCTGAAAATTTCAGCCAATTCCGTCCACAAACGCCAAAGTTATTAGACATAGAATTTTCAAAAATCCCATAGAGAAAAAATCCTAACTATATATACCTACTGGCGACCGCCAGTAGGTAATATATATATATATATATATATATTCACTGAAAAAACCATAGGTTATAGACCATATATAGTTAGGAATTAGCATTTAAAAAACCTTATTTTACTCACACAAAACCATTGAAATTCCATATATAGTTAGTTGCACTAACTATATATCGCGCACCTGCAATCCACTGCTGATGATGTCACATATTACATCATTCATGACATGGTCAGTGACATCACTGATGACATCACTGATGACATCTCAAATGACATCACTGATGACATCACTGATGACATCTCATTTGACATCAATGACCACATCACTGATGATATCATTCATGTGACAATACAATGCATCTCCTCACATTTTAATATAACCTCTGTTTCACCCAGTGTTAAATACAGAATATAATTTTTGAAACCATTGACACACCAATACTAGTTACTACATACGCACTCACTGATTCCTACGTCTACACACACCTTCACTCATTCACCCATACTATCATTCATACATACAATCACTCATCTTTACAACACTATCATATGCACTCATACACCTATACAGACACTCACAGTCTGCCACTCATCCATGGAGTTACTCACACACCTAGTCAGTCCTGTAAAGAATCAATGACACTTCCATTTTCTTGTCTATACAGTTAAACATAGAGCACCTTACATTTTCAAACATATACTAACACATACTTACCTTGTTATACAATCATTGATACAAGTACACATTGATCTGCACAGAGTCACACACCTCCCAGCCAGCCACACACACACTCAGTCTCCCATACAAATACTTGGACAATCAATCAGTAACCCATATAGTTAATCATATAGCTACTGATCAAAACATGCAGCAGTTTACAGAACAACAGACATAATGATGCACAAATTAAGACACTTTAGTCACTAACCCATGCACTCAGTGAGACACATTTAATCACTCACTCATGCATTCAGTCATGCACCTACTAAATCCTTTGTCCAGACACTTATACTTCCACTCATTCTTCAATATGTAAGACACATTTTAACTTTACAGAAACATACAGTCACTGGATGTTGTCATCAGTGATGTCATCAGTGATGTCATTTGAGATGTCATCAGTGATGTCATCAGTGATGTCACTGACCATGTCATGAATGATGTAATATGTGACATCATCAGCAGTGGATTGCAGGTGCGCGATATATAGTTAGTGCAACTAACTATATATGGAATTTCAATGGTTTTGTGTGAGTAAAATAAGGTTTTTTAAATGCTAATTCCTAACTATATATGGTCTATAACCTATGGTTTTTTCAGTGAATTTTCAAGGTTTTGTAAATGCTAATTCCTAACTATATATGGTCTATAACCTATGGTTTTTTCAGTGAATTTCAATGGTTTTTTAATAGCAAATATCATAAGCTGTCGAATGTCAAGTACGTGGTAAGTGAAAACATTTTCGTGTTTATGCACACTGATCTGCTTTGAATGGTGCCCCCCCCCCTCATTTCTATTAGGAGTACTCTCTCTTTGCAGATAGTGAAAGGTAGTTAACGCAGGTCTTTGCCCCCATTGTAATCCGTCGTGCCTGCTTCTCTCTCCATTTGATTCATTGTTATCCAAGTATTTACTGTTTTAGAATTAGTTCTCTTTGGTTCATTCTCTATTTACAAACAAACACAGAGTCGCAATACTCTGTTTAGTCTTTGCAGATAACGAAAAATCGTGTAAAAAAAAAGAAAAGGAATCGAGCAAAATCAGTAGGCCACTAATGGGATCTCTTTTTGACCTCGCTAAAATAGAAACATTAGGAACAACCCCTCATGACAAATACAAAACTAGTGAGATGAACTGAACTCCACACAATGATGGCTGCAAAACAGCTCTGCTCCGCCACCCACCCCGCCCAAAATAACGATAAAGAACGGCTGCCATGATTGGTTGCGGAATGACCACGACGGAGCTACGAAATGGTGCTGCTCTCATGCTAACCCCAGCTTCAGTCTGAAACATCCAGAAACACTGTAGACTACCAATTCGATCAGTTCCGGTAGCGCCCCAATGTAACCCGGTAGAGAAGAACTAGCCCTCCCCTCTTTGACTGATGGTTCTTGTTGCCTGTCCCTTCTGTTGTCATTTAACAGAACTATTTAGCCTGCTGAAAGGGGTTGTGTTCCGACCGCTGGTTGGTGGAGACATTTTGACTATATTCTGTACCTGCGTTGTCGCGTAATGCGTCATATGACGCGCCGCGTTAGCGCATCCGGAAGTCATCCGGGGCGCGCAGCGCGTAACGTAAGCATAACAAGTCATGTGACTTGTTAATAAAACTTTTCATTGGTTCATTTTACTTTTCTTATTGTAATGATGAAAGGCTTGGTCATATGACCTAAAAATTACGCTTTTCATTACTTCCTAACATTATTTTTTCTTAAATATATGTTATAATGTTCCAGGCTAATGTACTTTCCCGGAAATTTTACAACTGTCCTGCAAGTAAAATATATTCTTTTTTCGAGAAAAAGAGCGTTTCTTCGTCCCATGACGGAGCCGTTGAGCAAAAGAGGGTCGACCTGCTGTCTTAGTCGCCGATACGCCTGAATATGAGATTCTTATCGATCACTTTATGTTGCAGGAATAGAAAACACAACAGCCCTTGACCATTTATCTTTACTGCGTTCCTTCGTATTATACCTTTTACCCTTCATGTAATTGGTCTGCTTTATTTCACTTGCCTTTTAATGATTCTAAAACAGTGACTATTATTAAAAACTTTACCAATGTATATACTACTACCATGTTTTCTTTTAAAAACCTTTATTGTGAAAATTTCATTATACAAATACGAGCCTATAACCACGTGGGCCGGCCACGGAGCAAACTGTAATCGTATATGATAAATAGACATTTACACTGTAGAGGAACGTAACGGGCGGGCCATTAGGTTGCAAGAACTAAGGTGTCTAACAGTTACGGAATCGGTGGACGTACATTTTATAATTAAAATACGACAGGGCCAGTTACAATAAAATTATCTAGATATACATTTGCGGGCAAGTACCATGGGTGACGTTAATTCGAACTTTCAACAGTACAGTAATCAATAACACATCAGAACTTAATATCAATAGGGATGTCGAAATATTCAATCAATTCTCGTCCCCGCCCGCCATGTGCTTCAAAACTGCATACGTATCTCGTGATTTCAAGGTTCTGCAACCAGTACACAACAAGGAGTTACGAGTCCCATTTATTCTGGCGCCATTTTGGGCGAGGACGGGCAGGTCCAGGATATAGTCAAAATGTCTCTACCAACCATCGACTATGATGATGTTCATATGCTGTATTTATTAGAGTAACACTCAGATGTCCACATGAAATAAATTTGCCACAATCTAAACATGTCATTTTAATCTTTCCAAAGTTCTTCTAAATATTTGGGACCGTTTCCCTTGCCTCTGAAGCTCTCAGTGCCACTTCTTTGATGAATGTACTAGCAGGTCAGGGGTTCTCCTCCAAATCTCTCTTTTATGCAGCACTATAATTAATTGGTGCCACCTCTCCATATGACGATGCATGGTATAGTTACCACAACTATATTTTTTTTCGGTTCCTCTAGAGAGTTCATCGTGGCAGATGAAGCGTGTAACGTACCGGGCATTTACCTTTTTTTGCATGTACAGGAAAGGAAAAAAAAATCGAGCGTCCGAGTTCTAAGGTGTCCCAGGGCCATTTTAGTGGACCAGGCCCAAATCCAAAGAACAGGCCGCCATTTTGAGAGTCCTGTTGCAGCCGCCTGTCGCTGTAGCATCAAGAGCAGCCGAAACTCAGCTGAATGGCAACTGAAACGGTAAAGGGGCGCCCCACTACAGCAGACGAGCCAGGCCCAAATCCAAAGAACTGCTATCTCACAGGCTAATGGGGCGACCCACGCCGAGTTTCAGCATTGTAGGATGACCACACAAGTACAGCAACTTGCTAGACATCACCTCGGTGCCATCCGGATCTCGGCGCCCCACTGCAGATGAAGTGCCTCTCAACTATGAAACCACCACGGTGACATCCGGATCTTGGCGCGTTGTGCTGCCTTCGGCCTATTCGCACATCGGTCCGCTACTGACGCCATCTCACAGGCTAATGGGGCGACCCACGCCGAGTTTCAGCATTGTAGGATGACCACACCAGTACAGCAACTTGCTAGACATCACCTCGGTGCCATCCGGATCTCGGCGCCCCACTGCAGATGAAGTGCCTCTCAACTATGAAACCACCACGGTGACATCCGGATCTTGGCGCGTTGTGCTGCCTTCGGCCTATTCGCACATCGGTCCGCTACTGACGCCATCTCACAGGCTAATGGGGCGACCCACGCCGAGTTTCAGCATTGTAGGATGACCACACCAGTACAGCAACTTGCTAGACATCACCTCGGTGCCATCCGGATCTCGGCGCCCCACTGCAGATGAAGTGCCTCTCAACTATGAAACCACCACGGTGACATCCGGATCTTGGCGCGTTGTGCTGCCTTCGGCCTATTCGCACATCGGTCCGCTACTGACGCCATCTCACAGGCTAATGGGGTGACCCACGCCGAGTTTCAGCATTGTAGGATGACCACACCAACTTGCTAGACATCACCTCAGTGCCATCCGAATCTTGGCATCTCAACGCCTAGTGGTATCTTCCATACAAAAAATATTGTTACGCTGCCTTTGGCCCCATTCGCACATCAGTCCGCAACTTAGACATCACCTCGGTGCCATCCGGATCTTGGCATCTCAGCGCCTTGTGGTGTCAGTCAGAAAATATTGTTGTGCTGCCTTCGGCCTATTCGCACATCGGTCCGCTACTGACGCCATCTCACAGGCCAACGGGGCGCCCCACGCCGACTTTCAGCATTGTAGGATGGCCACACCAGTACCACAACTTGCAAGACACCACCTCGGTGCCATCCGGATCTTGGCATCTCAGCGCCTTGTGGTCTCTTCTACACCGGAAATATAGTAGAAAATATTGTTGCGCTGCCTTTGGCCCCATTCACACATCAGTCCGCTACTGACACCATCTCACAGGCCAACGGGGCGCCCCACGCCGACTTTCAACATTGTAGGATGGCCACAGAAGTGCGACAACTTACTAGACACCACCTCGGTGCCATCCGGATCTTGGCGCGTTGTGCTGCCTTCGGCCTATTCGCACATCGGTCCGCTACTGACGCAAACTCACAGGCCAACGGGGCGCCCCACGCCGACTTTCAGCATTGTAGGATGGCCACACCAGTGCGGCAACTTCCTACACACCACCTCGGTGCCATCCGGATCTTGGCGCGTAGTGAAGCTGCAGCAGCTGCAAATAAGCTTCAGACAGTGTTACAACCGCTGCTCAGAACTCTCAACTATGACACCACCTCGATGCCATCCGGATCTTGGCGCGTTGTATTGCCTTCGGCCTATTCGCACATCTGTCCGCTACTGACGCCGCCTCACGTGCCAACGTATTTTCTCCGCATTTTATACCCTATGCCGCATAACAGGTCATGTGACTTGTTTATAAAACTTTTCATTGGTTCATTTTACTTTTGGTTTCCTAATGATGGAAGGCTTGATCATATGACCTAAAAACAACACTTTTCATTGGATGAAAACTTTTTTTTTCCCCCAAACGATGAAAGCCCCACCTTGTTTCTGGATGTTTCAGACTGAAGCTGGCGTCACCATGAGAGCACCACCATCTCGTAGCTCCGTCGTGGTCATTCCGCGAGCAATCATGGCAGCCGCTCCCCACCAGAAGCCTGCAGGAGTCGGGGCCCCCAAAACTTTTGATGAATTCTCAAGGCGGAGGGGACGCTTTCGAGAATGGGGTCCAAGACCTAGCAGACAAGCGTCCGATTTCCAAGGTGTCCCAGGGCCATTTCAGTGGACCAGGCCCAAAAAGGAAACAGCCTGCCGCCATTTTGAGAGTCCTGTGACAGCCGCCTATCGCTGCACCGCAAGAGTGGGCGCAACTCAGCTGAATGGCGGATTTTGACACAGTGGACCAAAAGCGGACGGAATGGCAACTGAAACGGTAAAGGGGCGCCCCACTACAACAGACGAGACTCCACCTGGAGAGGCCCGTTCACGCCGCCTCCCCCGGGGCGCTCCACGCCGTTATTCGGAGCAGCATTGTAGGATACCAAAACCAGTGCGGCAACTTACTGGACATCACCTTGGTGCCATCGTTCTGCTGCCTTGGAACTATTCGCACAACAGTTTGCTACTGATGACCCACCCCCCGCGACGCCCCACGCCGTTATTTGCTGGGTGGCAACTTACTAGACATCACTTTTGTGTCATCTAGATTTCGGCGCGTTCTGCTGCCTTGGAACTATTCGCACAACAGTTTGCTACTGATCACCCACCCCCCGCGACGCCCCACGCCGGAAATCTGGACGTTGTGCTGCGTTGGGACTATTCGCACAGCCGACCGCTACTTCGTTGTTTTTCTCTAAAAATGTTTATATGTTATTACTATTTTTGTTTTCTTGTATATATTTATAAATTATTAAAGTTTTATAATCTTACTACTTTGTCGGAGTGCTATATATTTTTAATGTGACACATAATTGTAAAAACTTTGATGTACAAAGAGTCATCCCTGGAATCTTCCGCTTCACGCTCGGTCCCCTCCCCAATCACAATACAGAATGGTTTTCAGATAATAGCAACGCTTCTGCTGTGACGGATCTCATCGAGTGTGGGCCTTGATCTACTATAACTCCTTTGAAGACGGGTGATTCTTTACAGCTGTGGCCATAAACTACATCTGCAGGGCTAGCTGATAGCCTAGGACCGGCCTGGACAATCGGACACAGAGGAAAAGGAGTGTCAGAGGGTGCGGTAGTGAATAGGGCGAAAGGGAGGTGTCGGGCGGGCACAGGGTGTGATTCTCAGGGAAGAACAGCGCAGATGGGGGGAGGTTTATTACCCATGCATAAAACAGAGAGCGGGGGTGACCACTGCCTGGGGGAGATGCTTGCGAGGGTGGGGAGCCATGCTAAGGATCGACAGCGTTCACAGAGTGGATCTGGTCAAGGCATCTAAAATGGCTGCCGTGCACGACAAAAGTGTGGCATTTGAAAAAAGACAAGATGGCGCACACAATGTTTTTCAACAATTCCTGATTTCCTTCGAATCGAACGTTAACAGACGTTGGGGCATATTACCAAAGTTAAGCGATATTTATCCCTAACGATGCATTGCAAAGATTTTTTTACCGTCAGAAATTATCGCAGATAAACCTTGCTATTATCAAGGTTTATCGCAAATACGATAAAAAACGAGCGCAATGCATTAATGTCGCTGAAAACTCCGCGATATTCATGCATTACCGAGCTAATGCTCTTAGCCATGTTATCCACCTCCCATTGGATAACATGGCTAAGAACTGCTCAGGGCAGCTGTTACTTTTTGGAGATATTCGCGCTTATCTCGAATATTTCCAAAAGTTGATAATAGGAGATAGCGATGTTAGCGACTGTTTCCAGTCGCTAACATCTTGGCATGCCCACTTTGCATGTCATTAGTGATAAATATCACTCACATGCAAAGTGGGACCCAAGATGGTCGCTATCTCCTACTAGCCGTCGCTAACTGGTGTTAGCAACAGCTAGGTAATACACATATAATTTTATCTCCGCGAAGCGGAGCGCTGTTACAGATATATATCTTGTTTTTGAACGTTAATTTCTCAAAATGCACTGAAGCACATATATTGAGACATAGCAAAGGCACATCGGGCTACCAGTCCCTAATATTTTACCAAGTTTCGTGCAAATCCATTCAGCCGTTCGATTATTATTATTATTATTTTTTTTTGCCCCGCGGGGCCCTTTTAAAACCTCCACATCAAACCTAGGGGGTCAGCGAGGATCTACTATGCCCCCTTATGGTCATCAGCCGTTCGATTATTATTATTATTTTTTTTTTTGCCCCGCGGGGCCCTTTTAAAACCTCCACATCAAACCTAGGGGGTCAGCGAGGATCTACTATGCCCCCTTATGGTCATTTGCCCCTTCGCTTTGGCCTCCTCTTGTCTCTCGATCCTACCGAGAGACAAGATGGCGGCCGCTACGGACTGTTTGGAATGTTTACAGACACCGGAGAGCCAATCAGCTTCGCTTCGCAAAGCTCCGTAACGCGAAAAGTACGCGAAGCGGTGCGCTGTTACAGATATATATCTTTTTTTGAACGTTAATTTCTCAAAATCCACTGAAGCACATATATTGAGACCTAGCAAAGGCACATCGGGCTACCAGTCCCTACAATTTTGCCAAGTTTCGTGCAAATCCATTCAGCCGTTCGATTATTATTATTATTATTTTTTTTTGCCCCGCGGGGCCCTTTTAAAACCTCCACATCAAACCTAGGGGGTCAGCGAGGATCTACTATGCCCCCTTATAGTTATTTCCCCCTTTGTTTTGACCTCCTCTTGTCTCTCGATCCTACCGAGAGACAAGATGGCGGCCGCTACGGACTGTTTGGAATGTTGACAGACGCCGGAGAACCAATCAGCTTCGCTTCACAAAGCTCCGTTGCGCGAAAAGTCCGCGAACCAGAGCGCTAACCGGTCCGCTGTTACAGATATATATCTTTTTTTAAACGTTAATTTCTCAAAATCCACTGGAGCACATATATTGAGACCTACAAAAGGCACATCGGGCTACCAGTCCCTACAATTTTGCCAAGTTTCGTGCAAATCCATTCAGCCGTTCGGGCTAAAAGTGAGGCCAACCGCCCTATGGAAAACTCAATGTTAAAAACACGTTTTGGGACCCCCCTTTTTTCTCGGCCCCCACTGGACGAACCCCCCCCAAATTTTTAAGGGCTGCTCAGAAACAAAATGTGCCATTTTCCTGAAAATTTCAGCCGATTCCGTCCACAAACGCCAAAGTTATTAGACATAGAATTTTCAAAAAACCCATAGAGAAAAAATCCTAACTATATATACCTACTGGCGACCGCCAGTAGGTAATATATATATATATATATATATATATATATTCCCCCAAATTGCTCTTGCAGCTTGAAGAAGCACTCCACAAGCAGGTAAGTGCAAACCCACTTTATTGCAAAGATGGAAAATGCCATTTCACCCGTTTATTTTTCTCTTTCAGCCTACGCGTTTCAGAGCTGTGCACTCCTTCTTCTTGGGCTAATTGGTAGAGGAAATCAGCAGTTTTCGATGGCTTTCCATGATTCATTGCACTTTGTAGTGAACAAATCCCATTTAGGCACCAGTAGCTGAAAAGTTTGTTGGGATTTGTAGTTCTGCCATCTGCTGTAATTTCCACCCCCAGTGGGTCTCGCAACACACCAATTAATTAAAAGGATTCAGGGGTTCTATATGAGTCCTCTGAGTTAGGCACTCCAGTGCGCCCCGGGTGAAAGGGCACATCCATTAGTATCATGCCCCTGCTGTGCTGGTTAAAGCAGGACATTACCTGCTTTCACAGCCCCATTTCCTCGACTTCTGCCTTCTGTAGGTGGTGCTCCTTCCACGGCCAGAAGCAGCCCTGTTCAATTGTCCTCCAAATTGCTTCTGCAGCTCGAAGAAGCACTCCACAAGCAGGTAAATGCAAACCTACTTTCTTGCAAAGATGGAAAATGTAATTTCACCCGTTTATTTTTTTCTTCCAGCCTACGCATTTCAGAGCTGTGCACTCCTTCTTCTTGGGCTAATTGTTAGAGAGCGAAATCAGTTGTTTTCTATGGCTTTCCATGAATCAGCAGTTTTCGATGGCTTTCCATGATTCATTGCACTTCGTAGTGAACAAATCCCATTTAGGCTCCAGTAGCTGAAAAGTATGTTGGGATTTGTAGTTCTGCCATCTGCCGTAATTTCCACCCCCAGTGGGTCTCGTAACTCACCAATTAATTAAAAGGATTCAGGGGTTCTGTACGAGTCCTCTGAGTTAGGCACTCCAGTGCGCCGGGGTGAAAGGGCACATCCATTAGTATCAGGCCCCTGCTGTGCTGGTTAAAGCAGGACATTACCTGCTTTCACGGCCCCATTTCCTCGGTTTCACCGAATTTTCAAAACTAGTTTGACACTCACTTTAGCTGCTGTATTTACGTTTTTGGGGTGATCCTTCATGAGCAGGCCAAGAAAAAGGGGGGGAGCAAAATGCTTTTTCCCCATTTTAATTTTAATATGAAACTTTAGACACAGATACAGCCTGAACTGCTGATTGAATTTACACATAATTTGGCAAAAAGGTAACTCTTGGTCCTGATATTGCCTTTTTTTTGTTAAATGGTGTTACGTCGTTCAGTAGTTCCAGAGAACTTTAAACTTTTTACAGATAAACAACTGTGTTTGCAGTTGATCCGCGATGCTTCACGATCTCGTGCCAGCGATCTGACTGGCTGCTAACACCTCAAACCAGGAAGCGTTGGCAGCCAACTGAGTCACAAGAAAAACCATTAAAAAAAAGATAAAGGGGCCCCCCTAGTCCTCTTGGGCGGGTCCAACAAGGACCCCCAAGGGAATAAAAAGCATTTTTTGAAATGAATTAGGCGGGAGTCACATTGGATTCACGACTCCCGTCGAAAATGAAAAATAAATGAAGCGCGGACTCCGGTGCTTGATTAATTTAGGCCCCCGGTGGGCCAGGACCCAGAGGCATATGAAAATATAGGAGGGGGAAACACGGACCTCCCTCCCAGAATACACATAAAATAGTAATGTGCCCTGAGGAGGTGGTGGATTATACATGTTAAAAATTTTTTAAAAATCTCACGTGGTTGAGGTCGCGACTCCATTGAGGCTCTCCGCACAGCCCCCGTTTAATGTCGTAGTGGAGTTGCAGAGCTACTCAAAATAAATAAATAAAAAGTATTCAAATATTAATTTACTTAATAATCTATTGACTCTTACAGTTATACAAACAGTCACTATGTACTCACAGACAAATTTGCAGACTTATTTACCCATTCACAGAGCCAATGAGACACTGATGCACCCACTTACAAATGTAATCAGACAGCGATGCACCCACTTCTAGGCAGTGATGCACCCACTTAAAGACCTACTGACTTACTGACATGTCCAGTCACTAACACACACAGACACTGATGCACCCACTCAGCAGTCCACTCACACACAAAAAACACTGACAAATCGACTCACACACTGATGCACCCACTTAGAGATTTATACAGACAGTGACACATCCTTTCACAGACCTACTGAGTTATTGATGTAGCTAGTCTGAGACCCAGTCAGATACAAATAAACCCATTCACACAGCTGCTTAGACACTGACTCACCCGATTCAACTCTGATGCTCTCTCAGAAAACCCAGTCAGATATTGATGTACTGAGTCAGAGACCCACTGAGACACTAATGCAACCACTCATTGACTTACACAGACACTGATGCACCCTTTGAGAGATCCACTGAGATATTGCTGAAGGCAGTGCAAATGTAAATGTAAATGTAAATGTATTTGTATTTATATAGCGCACTTCTACCCAGAGGTCTCGTAGCGTACTGAGACGCTAAAGCACCCATTCACACACCCACACACACCCTCTAAGACACCGATCTACCCACTCAGACAGTGATTTAATTATTGACAGATCCACTGAGAGATTCAGATATCCAGTCGCAGGCCTACTCAGATACTGACACAGGCATTCACACATCTTCTCAGACACTGACACATCCATTGTTAAGCCGTCTCAGAGACTATTCCACACATTTACAGATCCACTCAGAGACTAACAAACCCTTTGGAAAACCCACTCAGATATTGAAGCACCTTCTCACTGTCCTACTCAGACTATGATTCATGTACTCACAGAAAAGTATACAATCACTCACAGTCATTCAGACACTGACACATCCTCTCACAGTTTGTCTTGGACAGTAGCATACCCAGTTACTGAATCACAGATTTACTCACATAGTGATGCACCTAACAACAGACCTATTCAGACACTGATGATCCTAGTGACCAAAACACAGGATATAAGCCCCTCGGTTCTGCCGACCCGGTGATTGTCGTTCCTATCCTTTGGATGTGACCTGGATACTTGCCTGCTTCGTTTCCAGTGATCTGGGAGTTTCATCTCACCTGGCGGCTTGATTGTGGTGATAAGTATCAGCCGCGGCTCCTGCCGCCCCCTTTTGTGTTTTCGTGCATGTTCGCGGCTGTCGGAATACGGCTGTTGAATACGTGCATTCTGCCGCTCGAGCTCAGACGCCACGAAGGACTCTACTATGTCCTTGGCTTCCCGATCGAGATGGTACGCCTTGGGAATTACCGTAGCTTGTGAGCACCACTAGAGACTGTAAGTGGGCTGCTCCAAGCCCTGTGACTAAGTACTGCCTTGTTTGTTATTTGCACAGTCCTGTGGATTACCTGGTGTTTAGTGGCTGAGTTTACTGGAGTTAACCCTGCATTTTTGTTTGATTCTGTGACTTTTTGTGAAGAACAAATACGCTTGAGTATTGTGCCTACCTATCAAGTGAAACCCATTTTCTTTTTTCTCACTGCTGGTTGGGACTGTGAGTATGAGGGTGTATGGTGGTGTGCTATTTTGCTGAGGTAAAGGTGTGTTGCGCTTATTCCTGTTTCCTTTCTTGCCTGCAGGGTCTCTCCACGGTGGTAGAGGTTCTCTTGGGTCCTGAGGATTTGTTCATACAAGGAGGTTTCGGAGCAGCGCCTCTACATGCCCAGCAGTGTTTATTGTTTTATCCACTTCTCCCCGACACGCTTCCTACCAAGGTAGTGACCTCTCTGTTCTACTCTCTGTGTGGCAGCGTATAAGGGAGGAGGGGATTCAGCAACCATCTATCATCCCTGCAGGTCATCTTAGCAGGTGAGTGGCTACACCTGTCTACCTGTTCCGACACTGTGATGCATTTACTCACAGATCAACTCAGACACTGATGAACACACTTACATACTCATTCAGAAACTAAAACATTCACTTATTGGCCTTTACATACAGTGTGCCCCTACTTAGAGATTTAGACAGACAGTGAAGTACCTAGTGACGGTCAGTGAGACACTGATTCACCCACTCAGATATCAATTTAGATAAGGGTTTGCTTAGTCACAGAGCTATATATATACTGATGTGCCCACTCACATTCTCACTGAGACACTTGTAAAGGCGATCATAAAGCTACTCAGACATGTATATAGTTATAAAAGTAGGTAAACTTTTTTATATATATATAGTTAAAAATATAATAAAAAATGTAAAATGTGTTGGTGTTCATGAGTTTGTGCTTTTGGTTTGCGGATCTGAGATGGGTTCACAAATCCCAAAAATATTTTTCAGTAATATAGTTTTTGAAAAAAGAACTTTCCAGTGTTGGATTATAGCGTGGCTCTGGGAAGAGCCTTTGTGTTTATTAAGAGTTTGTTACAGCTACACACAAGTGCTTATGCACTGTTTCAGGTTGCCGAGAAACACCCTGTTACCGTCATCTGTGAAGTGAACTCAGTCACTTCTATAAATCTAATCCACATCAAAACACAGATTGTTGTTTTAGATAAAGCCCATGTTATAGTCTCTGAGATAAGCAAAAAAAGCTTCAATAACATGCTTCCTAGCTTGGTCAATCTGTGGACAGAATTGATGTGGCAATTTCCATTTCTGTCTTTGTCATATATTGGAATGCAAAAATATAGTGTGAGGGAAAAGCGACATTAGTTGTGAAAAGGCATCCTTCATTAGTATTTCCAATCATACCCTAGTCAGTGTGCTTAGGTCATTGCCACCACAGAGCACAATCACGAAGTCAGGAGGGTTGGAAATTCAAAATGTGTTTGACCATAGGCAGCATAGGTAACACTTGTGCAAACCATTTCAAATCCACATTATGCAAACTGAAGTCTTTGTCAATACCTCTCCAGCATACTTTTTGGCCCAGAAAACATAGCTGAGACCTACAATCCATACTTTAAGCATTTTGAAAGCAGGTGTGCTAGGAATCAGAAGACATCTGTAGCTGAATAGGACACCTAGTATAATAAAAGGCATCTAAAATGGTGGAAAGAATGTGGTTTAAGAAAAAGGTGATAAGTCATTGGTTGTTCATAAACATTACCTACTGAAAATTAGGTTGCATCTAGCTTTGTCTAATAAATATTTTGCTGATTTGTTGTGAAGAAAATATTGAAAAGCACAACATGCTGTATAAGCTAATCTTTTGCTGTAGTCAACCACACATGATACTGTAGATTTGGAAGCTAGTCTGCCGCACTGAAAAACATGATGAACTTTTGACTTACTGGTACAGTTGAATGTTTCAGAAACTGTTGCTATGGAAACTGAGGTGAAGCAGTGTGGGGGAAGGGTTTAAAGAACAGTGTAGTTTTAAAATATAACATGGAGTATTATATATATATGCTATATGTTAGAAAAGTGATTTTTTTCCAATCCTGTAGTATATTTAAACGTGATCTGTATTTAAAAAATAATAGTAGTATTATTGGAAATGGGTTTTGGAACCCCCGCAGATGTTACACTGTGGGTCACGCTGAGCGCTGCGGCAAAGTCGCGACTCCAGCAAGTTACACAACCAGATTGGGCTGCTTTAATATAACTACCCAATAGGAAGCGGTTTTACATTTTGAACAACTGAAAGGAATATTTTGATTTGTTACTAACATTAATTTCTGTGGCAAATGATAGGGATAATTTGCCTTTACTGGTTCTTTCTTATTGAGAGTGGTACATTACGTTTATTGTGTGGAAAAGAAAAATATCTAACAATTTGTGATAATTTCAGAAACTGCAGCAGAATTTCACAGGTAAGTTACAAATGTGTGAGGAGTGTGATGTAGGAGTCCTTAAGTGATTGTAATTCATGTTTTAGCAATAAGATGAACTGTTTAAAAAAGTTTTGAACTATTTTGTCAGAAGAAATATTTATTGGATTAACTGTGTGTTATTTCAGTGTAAATAATGCTACAGATATGTTTTTTGATATGTGTAGAGTAATTCTGACTGTCTAACTGCTACCATGTCTTATGTATGTCTCGGCTCGTACGTGTAGTGTAACACATGTGCTGCTGCTGATGACCCTAACTTAAAACCAATACAATGTATCATACCCCTACACAAATCTTGTCAGAGCTACTTGAGCATTCAGTGCCAGATGCACAGATCTGTTAGCTAGGCAGGCTTCAAGGAAACAATTGAAAATTGAGCTACATCCATGGCTGTCCCTTTATAAGGAGCAGAAAGTGAGCCATGGAGCTTCTTCTACAAACCTTTAGAGAGCATGTGGTATAAAACCGAGGTAGTCTAGTACCAAAAGGCGTCTTTATATGTGTTTTGTAATAAGAGTGACATGAGAGAAGTAAGCCTTTCATTTGGGTTTAAGCCTGGCACTGTGAGCTTTGTGTCTCTAATCAAATTAGTAGAGAAATGTGAGGTTGAAAACATGTTACCAAATGTATTAACCACTATCCTACTTTATAAAACTCTCTGCAAAGGTGCACTACAAGGAGGTTGTAGATATCAATGTTTCTACTTCAAATTGAAACATATTCTGACAACTTTCAATGTTTGACCTGTTCCATGTTGCAGGCATGTCTATGATTGTACATGTAGGTAAGACGTGAAGCGCAGCTGATGATCCTAACTTGAAAACCATACTGTCTATCATAACTCTTTGCATATATTAACAGAGCTACTACATCTTTCAGTCTAAGTATTACATATCTCTTTACTAAGAAGGCCTTGTGGAAGCAATCGAACATACAGGTTCATACTCCTCTGTCTTCTATGTTAACCAGAAAGTTATCCATCCTGCATCTTCTACACACATATACAGACTATTCAGTCAGACAGTTAGTCATAAATGCATATTAAAAAAAATTATATTTAGTCTAAAGCAAAGGTAGTCTACTAACTATAGGTTACTTTACATGTGTCATCTCACCTATAAAAGGCACGGGCACCCTGATTGAGGTTTCTAGAAAGATGCTGACACTAATAAGAGTGACATGAGAGGAGATGGCCTTTCATTTTGGATCAGGCCTGGCAGTTTGAGCTCTGCCTCTCTAATGAAACAGGTAAAGTAAAGTGAGCTATAAAAGATGTTGCCAAATGTATTAACCTCAATCGTAGTCCATGTAAGTATTTTTGAAGGTACATTGCAAGTAGGCCATAGATAGTGTGGTGTGTGCTTTAAACTGAAAGTGTAGTCTGTCAAGTTTGAATGTCTGTACGCTAATATGTCTCTGGCATGTTGGTTTTTCTTTTTTACTTTTTTAACAGTTTTATTTGAGTTTCCAAGTTTAATAGTAGACACCACCCCACCCGCCCACCCCGCCCCCGGAGAACAGGTATCCGATACTTTTTATTTACACCATAAACAGTAATAAGTTTAGACAGTTTTAAGATCGAATAGATAGCATGCGATTAGAGATGTTTCCGAATTACAGCAAATGGTCCATATGTATTATTACAACAGTTAAACATCCTGAATCCAAGCTAGCAGTGGTGCCCAGATCTTCATGCCCCGATTCCGCTTAACCCTCGCTTTATTTCTATAGATTGCAACCTCCAGGCTGCAGGTCGCAAGCAGTCGAGCTCTCCATTCTAAAAATGATGGGGGTAGCGGATCTATCCATGCTGATGCGACGCACAGCCTGAAGACCGCCATAGCTACGAAAATCAGCCCTTGTATTTCATGAGGTCGGGCTGTGCTGGATATACCCAGCAAGACTTCTTCATTAGTGATATTAACCCTACAATGTACGATGCTCGAGATAAAGTCGGAAACTTCTGTTAATACATTGGCTAGATTTGGGCATGAGGCGAACATATGAGTTAAATCTGCTGTGGGACATGCACATCGTGGACAGGTTGTTCCTTTCCCCGTCCCCCATTTAGCTAGTTTTCCAGGAGTATAATATAGTGAGAAGAAAGTTTTAAAGAATTGTGCCTGGAGTTTCATGGACATTAAGCAGGTGAGTGACATTTCGTAAGCATTAATGGAGATTTGAGGACAGACCCCCAACATAGTCTGCCATGCCACCCCATGTTTATCCATATCATCGGGTAGTAATAAATTTAATCCAGCATATATCTCGCCAATCCTCGGAGCTTTAGCTAATCTTAGTTTCTCTATGATTTGAGAGGGTAGAAATTTGATACGGCCGCCCCCTTCTTTGATATAAAATCCCGTACCTGGAGGAATTTAAAAAAGTCTCGATTCGTCAAATTGAAATTTGCTTTCAATTCGTCAAATGATTTGAGTCCATGAGTGGAAAATAAGCACCCCAGCTGCGTAACACCTGATTCAACCCATCTCTGCATATATACATCCTGGAATATTTCGGGAAGATCCGTATTCTGTGACACAGGGGTATAGAAGGAATACCGACCTAAGCCTACTAATTTTTTTACATTGCCCCATACTTTATAGACACTAGAGATTGTCTTAAATTTCACTTTTTTAAAATAATCATCATTAATATGGCGCCATAGACAACCAGCGCTTCCATCACCCAGGATAAGTTCTTGCGGGGTAGGTATGTTGTGACCATCCGGGTTAGCCATAAGTAAATTAACACTGTATTTTAGCACTGTAGCCCAATAATATAATTTAAAATTGGGTAAGACCAGCCACCTCGCTCTCGGGGTAGAGTAATCCATTTAAGTGCTCTGCGTGGTCTATTATATCCCCATAAAAAACAAGAGAACATAGTGTCTATGTTTTTAAAAATTAGTGGGGAAAATTCTAAGCAAATAGCTCGAAATAAATAAAGAAACTTTGGAAAATTTAACATCTTGACAACATTAGTTCTACCCCCAATTGTTAGATGCAGATTATGTAACCGCAGTAGTTCTTTCTTGGTGCGGTATATTAAGGGCTCAATATTATCATCAACAATGTTTTCAAATTTAGCGCTAATACTGACCCCTAAATATGTCGCCTTATCAAATATCCTCGGGTCATTCATCGTGATTTTATTATTTAGTACTATCTGAGTTTTACTAGAGTTTAATTTATATCTTGAAACATACCCGAAATCATGCGCCTCCTTTTCTATCAATGTTATAGCGTTGATAGGGTCACCTGTAACTATAGCTATGTCGTCTGCATATGCCATACATTTAGTTTCTAAATCCCGTACTTTAATTGGGGGGATTAAGGCATTTTTTTCTAGGCTGTGTATAAATGCATCAATATAAATGGCAAACAGGAGGAGCGAGCAAGGACAGTCCTGTCTTGTACCCCTAGTAATGGCAAAGCTTTCAGAAAGAACCCCATTAATCAAAACGCAGGCACTAGGATTTACATAAAGCCGTTTAATTGCTATTATATATTTTTCTCCGATCCCACACTTAGTCATGGCTGCCCATAAGTATTTCCAGGAGACCCTATCAAACGCTTTTTCTGTGTTGGTATTTCTATATGTAATCTGTGTGTGTGGTGTAGTTGATGACCCTAACTTAATAACTTTGCAGCCTATTATACCCCCGGACAAATATTGTCAGACCTTCTTCAGCATTCAGTCCCAGAAGAACAGGCCACTTAGCTGGCAGTCCCTTGTGAAAGTACTTGAACACACAGGTTAATCCCTGCCTATCGTAAGTAATAAATAGAGCAGCTTCTTTTACACATATTTACAGAGCATATAGTGTTAAACAGATGTAAACCACTATGTAGAGTCTTCTTTACATGTGTTATCTCATCTCTAAAAGGCACCACTAACACAGTTATTGAGGTCTGTTGAAAGATGGTGATATTAATGAGAGTGGTGTGAGAGGAGACAGTCTTTCATTTTGGGTGAGGCATGGCACTGTGAACTCCGTCTCTGTAAGGAAACTGGTAGACAAATGTGAGGTTTAAAACATATTGCTAAGTGTATTAACTTCTATCCTAGTGCATATAACTTTATGCAATGGTATACTGCAAGTAGGCCAAAGATAATGCTGTGTCTGTTTCAAACTGAAAGCATATTCTGTTAAGTTTAAATGTCTGACTGCAGTCATGTCTGGGATATGTCTGTACTTCTACATGCAGTCTGACATGTGTGGGGCAGCTGAGGACTCTAATTTAAAAACTATATGTTCTATCATACCCCTAGACAAATATTGTCGGAACTACTTTTACTTTCAGTCTCAGACGCATAGATCTGTTTGATAGGCAGGCCTCATGGAAGAACTTGAACACACAGCTTCATTCCTGGCTGCCCTGTATAATAAATGGAAAATGATTCATACAGCTTCTTCTACACATGTTTACAGACCATGTGTTGTGAAGGAGAGGCTACAACGTATAGGCTACTTTACATGTGTCGTCTCACCCCTAAAAGGCACTGACACACTCATTGAAGTGTCTGGAAATATGCTGCCACTAATACGAGTGGCATGAGAGGAAATATCCTTCCAATCAACAAAACGTTGTTTTTTACAAAGAAAACCACAAAATTCAAGCAAACACACGTAAATTAGCATCAAGTGGTAAAAGAGGCAATACAGTATATCCATCATATCCCCATAACTTGTATCAAAAGGTAAGTGAAGTCCAGAAATAAAATGACATCATCACAGCCCCAAACAATACAAAATAAACAAAACTTATCAAACATGGTAAAACCATTCATCAGGCCCCTTAAGGTACAGGACAAATTACAGGGACTATGCAAAAAACAATCTAATCGAAATGATAAAACCATCCATCATGACCCCAGAAAATGGTAAATAAATAAAGGATCTCACTAAATCACCACTGTGCCCAAAATGTGTCCATAAACAATTAATCACAGCTGGACCTGAGCCTGATTGCAGCCGTTAAAAATCTAAGAACATGTTATATAGTATTTTTGAGAATAATTGTAAAAAATAAAAGCAAGTCTGACTTGCCTAAAACTTTCTTTCTGGAGAATCGGAATAATAAAGGACTTTCTTGGTACCTCATTAAAGCTACAAACCATTAAAAAGTGCATCATGTCCTGTGGAGACTTCCCTTTGCAGTCATGGGAGGAACTGCCCATTATTCGCAATGCGGTCGAAATAATCAAGAGAAAGACAATTCCTTACGATGTCCTTGCTTAGGGTAGTTGTCTTCTTGAGCCAGATTGTCAACCACAGGGAGAAGGACTGAAAAGCCAACATGTCTGAGAGAAGGCCATACCTAATTCTTCATGAGCTACAAAGGATGATGAACCCTATGGTAAACAGAGTATCCATCCCAAAAAGGTATTTTCAACGAGTTGCAATGCATAATGCTTAATGTAGCCCCAGATCTCACTACCGTAAAAAACCTTGTAGATACATTTAGCCTTATAAATCTACAGGAGTGCCCCTATGGCCCTACTACCCAGTCTAGAGGCAACATTAATAACATCTGCAGTGGCCCTAACAAAGTCCCCTTTCCTACGACTTATCAGATGCCCCAATTCAAGACTGCATCAAACACTACTCCAAGGTAGTAGAAAATATCAGTCCTAGGGACAGACATGACCCCAACCAAAAATTTGAGGGGCTTAGCTGGGCGAAGGCCCAATTGCATAACAAAAGATTTACTATTATTAACCAGTAAATTCAAGTTAACCATATAATGAACAGAGGAGTTGAACAGATATTGTAGACTCCTTGTCATAAGGACAGCGTCATGCGCATACAGTAGGATGGGAAGAAATCGCTTTCCCACCTGCGGACAATCAGGTTTTGATTTCAAGAGGACCTGCTCCAGATTATTGATATACAAATTAAACAGAAAGGGATTCAAAATGCAGCCTTGGCAAACCACTCTCTGGACAGAGAACTCACAAGTAACTTTAAGATCTTTAGACGATCCACATCCTGCTTTGGTGTCTCTGTAAAGATCACTTAAAAACAGGACGATATTTTTATCAATACCAACGGAGAGCATCATCTACCAGAGCTTAGATCTAGTGATGCAGTCAAACGCGGACGACAAGTCCATGAAGGCTAGGTAGATGGTGCCAAAGCAAGCCACGCTGTACTTATTCATAATTATGTAAAGATTTAAACTCTAGTCCACCATGGAACAACCAGGGCGGAAACCATATTGGACATCGGCAAGAATGTTGTTTTGATCGACCCAGCACAAACACCTGTCTAATACCATACGCCCCCTGCACCTTAACCACTGCATCCAAAAGACAGATGGGCCTACAACAATGAGTACTGTCCCAATATCCTTTTTTGAAAACAGGGATGATGGTAGATAGTGTTCAGGAATCTGTGCGGCCTATCATAACCGCGGCATTGATACTTAAAGTTAGGATAGGAGCCCAAGTGTTCAACTTCGAAATATAAAGGTCTGGAGGAATCCCATCTGGCCCTAGGGCCTTATTTTTCCTCAATCAAGATATGCCTGTTCTTAGTTCATGTGGAGTAAACACAATCTCAGATTGACCCTCTACAATATCCTGTGATTCCCTAGAAATAATGCCCGTCTGAAACATACCCTCAAAATGGCAAACCCCCTCTTCCTCTGTGATGTGGGTGTCCAGTAGATTGGAACTTTCTTCTGCCAAGAATGGATCATTGATAATGCTCCAAAACTTTGAGCTGTTCTTCAGGGTGCTAGACTCTGTCAGGTCTAATCAGGCCTCCTCTTTCAAAACCAACGTATGCTTTACCAGAGTGGCTTTATATTGTCTACTATGTTCCTTAACCACCATGGGATCCTTTGGTCTAATGCTCAGAGCTTCCTTCAAACTCCTGGAGGCTCTGGAACACTCGGAGTCAAACCATCTAGGGCCTATATAAGATAAACACTTACCTAGGGCCTGTAATAGATGAGCTATAACTCCTGACATATTATCAAATGCCTCCAAGATATCTGATGGTTTCGTCCCCCTGTCCAAGCAAGTGGCAAACTCCTTTTGACACAGGGTAAACAGGGACTCATAAAATATGTCAGGAATAATCTGGGCCTACTTTAATCTCCTCCCCCCGTCCAAAGCTATTAGGGACCCCTTGACTCTGTTCTTAATCGGTTGTACTTCCCGGGGCCAACTAGTCAAAGCACACACAAGGTTGTGGTCACTATACATGCTCTCCTGGATAGTAAAGTCCCTAATGTAAGAGAAAAATGGTGTAGAGTCAAAAAGGAAATCAGTAAAACACTCACACCCTCTTCCGGTGAAGGTGGGAGCAACATCTTTCTTATCCAGGGGAAATTTGTTCATCGCCGAAGTGAAGTAAAACTCATTCATGAAAGCATTAAATGAACAGTCCTGGTAGTTATGTTCCATGTGCAGTCCAGAATCGCGTGCATGGCCCACATCTTTGACCCTCCTCAAGCCTAGGGTTCCCACACAGGTGGACATTAAAATCTCCTGCTATAAGGATGTTGGGGCAATACTGTTTGAGATGGGCTTTCATTTTAGGTCAGGCCTGGCATTGATTGCTCCATCTTTCTAATGAGAATGGTAGAGAAATCTGAGATTCAAAATATGTGGCCAAGTGAATTAACCTCTATCCTAGTCCATATTATTCTCCGCAAATGTATACTGCAAGTACGCCACAGATAGCGATGTCTCTTCATGAAACTGAAAGCTCATTCAGTCAAGTTTGAATGTCTGACTGCTACCATGTCTCAGCTATGTCTGTACTTCTACATGTAGTCTGACACATGTGGTGCAGGTGATGACCAATGCTTAAAAACTATACTTTCTATCATACTCCAAGACACATATTTTCAGAGCTACTATAACTTCCAGTCCCAGAAGCACAGATCTGTTTGCTAGGTAGGTTTTATGGAAGGATTTGAACAGACAGCTTCATCCCTGGCTACCCTGTATAATAAGTAGAAAGTGATCCATGCACCTTCTTCTGCACACATTTACAGAGCATGCAGTGTGAAACAGAGGTAGTGTAGTATTTCTAGGCTTGTCTATGTGTTATCTTGCCCATAAGGTGGCACTGGGACACTCACTGAGGTCTCTAGAAAGATGCTGATACTCAGAAGAGTAACATGACAGAGTTCGTACTTTGGTTATGGCTTAGGGCTGGCATTGCAAGATGTATGTCTTCAATGAAACTGGTAGAGCAAACAGATATGAGATATGAGAATAATAGACTGTATAGTTTTTAAGCTAGGGTCATCAGCTGCAGGAATATACAGTCGATCATACCCCTGCACAAATATGGCCAGAGCTACTTCAACATTCAGTCCCAGAAGCACAGCTCTGTTTGCTAGGTAGACCTCATGAAAGCAGTTGGTCACATAGCATCATACCTGGCTGCCTTGTATAATGAGCAAAAAGTGACCCATGTAGATTCTTGTACACAAATTTAGAGAGCGTGTGTAGTAAAACAAAGGTAGTCTTATATCTCTAGGCATCTTTACATGTGTTGCCTTGTGCAAATAAAGGACCTGGCACACTCATTGAGGTCTCTAGGAACATGGTGAGGCTCACAAGGGTGCCATGACAGGAGTCAGACCTTCATTTTGGCTTGAGCTAGGCACTGAGTGCTCTAACTCTCTAACGAAACTGGTAGAGAAAGGTGAGGATTAACATATGTAGGCAGATGTATTAACCTCTATCACAGTCTATATAAATATCTGCAACAGTACACTGCTAGTAGGTCATACATAGTGAGGTGTGTGCTTTAAACTGAAAGTGTACTGTCTCAAATTTGAATAGATACCTCCTACCATTTATCAGTATGTCTACACTTCAACATATAGGCTTATGTGTGTGGTGCAGCTGATGTTCCTACCTTAAAAAGTATACAGTCCATCCCACTCCTGCACAAATCTTGTGAGAGCTACTTCAGTATTCAGTTCCAGAAGCCCAGCTCTGTTAAGTAGGCGGTGTCATAGAAGTAATTGAACAAATATCTTCATACCCAGCCGCCCTGCATAATGAGTAGAAAGTGATCCATGCAGCTTCTTCTACACACATGTACAGAGCATACAGTGTGAAACAGAGCTAATGTAGTGCTTAAAGGTAACTTTAAATATGACATCTTACACCTAAAAGGCACTGACACACTCATTGAGGTCTTTAGAAACATGCTGAGACTCACAGGAGTGGCATGCTAGAAGTCGGCCTTTAATTTTGACTTAGGCCTGGCATTGCGATCTCTGACTCTCTAATGAAACTGGTGGAGAAAATTGATGTTTAAAAGATGTTGCCACATGTATTAACGTGTATCCTAGTCCATATAAATGTCTACAATGGTACACTGCACGTACGCTATAGGTAGTAAGGTTTGAACTGTAACGGTACTCTGTCAAGTTTGAATGTGAGACTGCTACCATGTTTCAGGTATGTCTATACTTTTACATGTCGTCTGACATGTGTGGTGCAGCTGATGAATCTAATTTAAAAAGGATATATTCTATGATACCCCTAGACAAATATTGTGAGATTTACTTCACCTTTCAGTCCCAGGAGCAAACCTCTATTGGCTAGGTAGATTTTTTAATGTATTTGAACGTACAGCTTTATCCCTGGCTGGCAGGTATAATAAGAAGACAGTGATCCATGCAGCTTCTTCTACACACATTTACAGAGCATGTGGTGGGAAACAGATGTAGTGTAGTACCTCTAGGCTTATTTATATGTTTTTATCTTGCCCCTAGGAAGGCACTGGAACACTCAGTGAGGTGTCTAGAAAGATGCTGACACGCAGAATAGTGGCATGCTAGAAGTCGAAGTAACCCTTAGATTATGGCTTAGGGAAGGCATTGTAAGCTACGTCTCTCAAATGAAACTTGTAGAGCAAGCAGATATGTGGTGCCGGGAATGAATGCGGAAGTAGCTCTGATAATATTTGTCCAAGGGAATGATAGACTGTATAGTTTTGAAGTAAGGGTCATCAGCTGCAGGAATATAGTCTATCATACCCCTGCACAAATATTGTCAGAGCTACTTCATCGTTCAGTCTCAGAAGCACAGCTCTGTTTGCTAGGCCGACCTCATGAAAGAAGTTAATCACACAGCTTCATACCCAGCTACCCTATGTAATGAGTACAAAGTGAGCCATGGAGATTCTTCTACACAAATTCAGAAAGCATGCGGTGGGAAACCGAGGTAGTCTAGTACCTCTAGGCTTGTTTACATGTGTCATATTACCACTAAAAAGGCACTGACACACTCATTAAGGTCTCTGGAACGATGCAGAAACTCAGAAGAGTGGATTGATAGCATTTGGCCTTTCATTTTGGCTTAGGCCTGGCATTGCAAGCTCTGCCTCTTCAATGAAACTGGTAGAGAAAAGTGAATTTAAAACATATTGCCTAATGTATTAAGCTCTCCCAGAGTCCATAAAAACTCTCTGCAAAGGTAGACTGCAAGAAGGTCGTAGATACAGAGTGTATGTCTTAAACTGAAATCGTAGTCTGTCACAGTTGAATGTCTGAGGCATGTCTCTACTTGTATATGTAGTCTGACGCGTGTGTTGTAGCTGAGGACCCTAAGTTAAAACTATAAAGTCTATCATTCCCCTTGACAAATATTGTCAGACCTACTTCAACATTCAGTCCCAGAAGCATAGATCTGATAGCTAGGCAGGCATCATAGAATAACTTAAATACACAATTTCATAACGGGCTGCACTTTATAATTAGTAGAAAGTGATCCATGCAGCTTCTACTATTCACATTAAGGGAGCATGTGGTGTGAAACAGAGGTAGGGCAGTGTCTATAGCCTACTTTACCTGTGTTATCTTACCCCTAAAAGCCACTGACACACTCATTGAAGTCTCTGGAAATATGCTGAATGGCATGATAGGAGAGAGCTTTTCAGTTTGGGTGAGGCCTAGCACAGTGAGCTCCGTCTCTGTAAAGAAACTGGTACACAAATATGAGGCTTAAAACATGTTGACAAGTTCTATCCTACTGTATATATATTTCCGCAGTTACACTACAAGTAAGTCGTAGATAATGATGTCTCTATTTGAGACTGAAAGCCTATTCTGTCAAGTTTGAATATCTGACTGCTATTATGTCTTATGTATGTGTTGACTTCTACATGTAGTCTGACTTGTGTTGTACAGCTGATGACCCTAATTTAAAAGCTATAAGATCTATCATACCACTGGGGAAATATTTCTGAGTTATTTCACCCTTCAGTGTCAGAAACAGATCTGTTTGCTAGGCAGGACTGATGGACGCATTTGAACGCATAGGTTCATACCTGTCTGTCCTGCATAGTATAACTATAAAGTGATCCATGTTGAAACCTAGAAGATGTACCAAATTATAAAACTTTTCAGACATACTTTCAACCATTTACAACTTTCCCAAAGTGCATATTTAAAAATCCTACATATCTATCATTAACGGAGACAATTCTAGGCTAATTTATAGAACTGTTTAATGATTGTCATGAATAATGTTATATGAATAATTTAAAATTATTATTTTATGTAACAAATTATTAAGTGTTACTCCTTTGTTACATATTTAGTTTATTTAAAGTAAAAAATGTAAAGATGACAAGAAAACAAGAAAAGAGAAGAGCTAAAAAACAGTACTACTTAAAAAAGAGTGAAAATACAAGATTGGATGATGGACATAATATTAGAGAGGAAGACAATCTTTTGTAAGAGAACTAAGCAGTTTCTTAAACCAGTATTAAGAAAAATGAAATCAGTGGAAATTGTTTTAAAGAAAAAGAAAACTCAACAAGTCACAAACGAAAAGGGATTACTGATGTACAAAGAACAACAAATTGTAATACAACAACTCATCTAACAAGTAGGCAAAAACAGTATAAGGTATAAGAAGAACTATGTTTAGAAATAGAGTAAGTACAAATTTACTAAATAATTAAAAACAGTACAAGAGAAGTTCAGCAGCTTATAAGCAAAAACAATGGGTTGAAAGTGTAGTCGATAAAGCTTTTGAGTTGAAACAAAAATGATTTATCTCAATATTGAACAAATTGAGAACACTGGATAAAACAGTGGTGGTTATGAAGGATTTAAGTAAGAAAAAAAGACTAGTTATTAGAACTAATTTTTGTAAAACCTTTACTGGTGAATGGAAACACACTTCTATCACTGAGATTTTCTTTAATGAAGAAAGCTATTTTTAACAGAATACATTCATGCATGCAGGTGATACTTGTGGTCGATATTGTGAGGTGAAAGATGATTCTCTCATTGCAAAGGAGAAAATGGTATCTAGGAATGTCGAAGGAGTAGTAGCTGAAGAAGTTCAAAGTAGGCTTACACAGGCGCCTGTATTTTAATGGAATTGTAGCAGTATTTGCAGTATTCGACAGGAGTCTTGCTATATTACAACATTTTTACGCCAATATCCAAATAGAAGTGTTAAACAAAAAATTAGGATATTGCAAGGACAGGATCCATGTAAAGTAAGAAAATATACTCAGTTACAGGGTCATTCTCTGGCTTGTCTTTCAAGGAAAGTGCACCAAAGCACTTTTATCATTTAAGAATGTTAGCTGTCCATCATTTTGAACTGCAGAGGTTAGTAAGGATACTTTACGATGTAGAAACTCCTGCATTGTTTAAGTGAAATAAATACAACTATTTTGTATAGTTCTGCAGCAGATGTACAGAATGTTTGTGAAGATGTACAGTTCCAGTTTTTTGGTTCCGAAGAGATTGTAGAGAAAGTGATGAATTGATATCTTTAGAAGTTGTAGAACAGAACAGAGAGATTAGTATTGATGATTTTGCAGAAGAAATGACAACGTTTAACACTGTCATTTGGGGGATATGTACAAGTGAAGTGGCGGCCATGACTTAACGCCTCACTTTGCCACTTTTGAAATGCAAGGCTGCACCATATTTACAAGGATATGTTGCAGCCTTGTGTTTGCCTCTGCGCTGGCGCTACACTTAGCAGAGTAAAACTATCTGGCAAGACTTTGTAGCTATCACTAAACTTTGAAGTGCAACATTATTCCTGGTACAGGATAATGTTTACTATAAGAATGTTAATGTCGTTGTTTTCCGCAGCTGTTCCCTAGTGGAGAAGATTGATGATTTGTTGATCGGCTTGTACGGATTCCAATATCTGAGTGCTGATCAACGAGATTGTACTCTGAAGAACCAAGATTTTGGCAGTGCATTCCATATATACTTCATCTTCTGTTTGAGAGTGATTTGTCTGGACTTTCATATGCGGTGAACCATATATTAAAAACAGGAGTTCATCTTTAAAATATTTCAATAAAAGAGATCATGGAGATAGTTGAACATAGGAATGAAAATGAAAATTGGGAATCCCACAATCAATTTGATGGAGTGCCAACGTGGAACCAATGAATATTGGTATCACCGTCATGGTGAACTTAAATGCATGTTAAGAAACCTAGGTGCAGCTACTTGGTTTCTAACACTTAGTTGTGCTGAATATGCATGGGATGATTTTCTTGAATTCTTATTAGAAGCAAATTTAAATATAAAAAACATTGAACTGGAGACAGCTAGAGAACTCTTTTCCTCGGATCCTGGAAATGTCTGTAGATATTTTAACCATGGGTTTCAAGCTGTGTCATTTATGTTCAATAAAAGCATTTCACCTTTCGGAGAGGTAACTGATTTCTTTTTGTGAAAAGAGTACCAAGCCAAAGATTCTCCTCATATACACATGCAATTATGGATAAAGGATTCACCAAAATTTTGAAGAGATAGTGATGATGATGTTTTGTCTTTAATCAAACAGTATGTTACATGTGCCATCTCAAGAGAAGGAGGAGGAGAAAACAGCTTGAGCCAACAATTTTTACAGTTTCAAAGTCATAGATGTAGGAAATACTGCTTACTGAAATACACATGTAAAAGAAAAGTTTATACAAAATGTTGTTTAGGATTCCCACGATCTATAATTTGTAAAGGTAGAGTAATTGGCTTTTTGTCAGCGGTAAGACATACAGTATCTCGGAAATCTCCCAAGAATTTATACAACTTAAGAAGAACGGAAGCTTCAAAGTATATTAACATCTATAATCCAGTCATTTTGAAAATGTTAAATGCAAATATGGATATTCAGTTCGTCGCAATCAACTCAATAGCTGTTGCTCGTTACGTCACAATGTATGTTACAATATCTGAGAAGTCAGAAATGAAAGAAATGTGGACATAAATCTCTGCAGCAAAGAGTCTCAGCAAGAAATTGTACAGCTTTAGCTTGAAGGTGCTTTCCCATAGAGAGATGGGATCTTATGAATGTTCAGATCGCTTGAGCTCACACAGTTTGTATTCAAAGTCAAGAGTATTCATTTGGGTAAGTCAAATTGGTTAAGTCGTTAAAATCTTTTCCAGGAATCCAATACTTAGCAGAGTATGAGCCTGAAAGCACTGATATTGTCAAAACTAATATGTTGGATACATACTATCCACAAAAGGGTCTTCATCTTAAAAACCTTTCTGTATGAAATACTTCAACACTACAGATTTAAAACCTATTCTATTATACATTACTGGGCAAGCTAGACAGGAAAAAGTTTATTAATAACATTTCTGACAAGTTATCTACACAGGACTACGGACTTTAATTTATCTTGCCTCGTAACAGCACCAACTGGATTAGCAGCACACAACATTAAATGTATTACTTTACATCAATTACTTATACTACCTGTTGAACATGATAATAAACTGGAATATCAGAAGCTATATGGAGAAGCTTATTAACAAAAGAAGCCTCAAGAGTACTGAAGAAGCTGAAACCTTTAATCACTGATGAGGTGAGCATGGTCTCAAAGTTAATGCTTGCCTTTGTAAAATTGAGAATGCAGCAAATATTAAAAATAGAATATGATGTGCTGTTTGAAGGAAAGCATTTAATTGTATTTGGAGACCTACTACAACTTACTCCCTGTTAAAGGACAACCTATTTTTAAAACACTTCCCCATGATGAGACAAGGAAATCTTTGGGAAGTATTGGAAATGTAAATATTTGGTTAATGTCTGAATATAAAGAACTTGTTAAAAATATGCAACAAGCAGCTGAGGACTATGGAAATATTCTTAAAGGCGTATGCATTGGCATGTTGGCAAAACATGGTAAACAATCTTTAGGAAGTTGGCTAATAAGGAATTTGTTTCTAACTGAAGAAACACCAGCAGAACTAATGTACAATATTCTCCTAGAAAACAAATTAATAGTTTGTCTAAGGCCTACACTGCAAGAGTGTTCTAACTTTAATGAACAACTACTAAAAGTGGAAAACAAACAATTCTGGAAATTAAATCTATTTACAAAATGGAACACCAGGGAGTAACAATTCTACTTACCCGTCATTGCCTGCATCACTCAGGGGTTACCGTCACTGCCAGCGCCAGGAGGCGCTTCTTAAGCTGCTCAGGGCCCCCGCAGCGCGGGAGCCCGTCATTACCTGCATCACTCAGGGTTGCTGGAGACTTAACACCCCCACCCAGCCTGCCCTGTTGCCTCCACGCCGCCAACATCACCGCCAGCACCAGGAGGCGCTTCTTAAGCTGCTCATTGTCTCTGCAGCGAGTGAGCCAGTCATTGCCTGCATCACTTGGGGGTTGCTGGAGACTTCACCTCCCAGCCTGCCCTGTGGCCTCCATGCCACCAACGTCACCGCCAGTGCCAGGAGGCACCTCTTAAGCTGCTCAGGGCCCTCAGCGCAGAAGCCCATCATTACCTGCATCACTCGGGGTTGCTGGACAGTTCACCTCCCAGCCTGCCCTGCTGCCTTCACGCCGCCAACATCACCGCCAGTGCCAGGAGGTGCTCCTTAAGCTGCCCAGGGCCCCGCAGTGCAGGAGCACATCATTTTATGCATCACTCTGGGGTTGCTTGAGACTTCACCCCCCAGCCTACCATGCGGCCTCCACGCCGCCAACTTCTTTGCCAGCGCCTGGAGGCACTTCTTAACCTACTCAAGGCTCCCGCAGTACGGGACGCGCAGGGGCATGCCTCGTCAAAGCCCAGGCCAAGGGCAGGCCCGTCCACGCCCATTGGAGCCCGAAGGAGGCTGGGCTGGCCTACCCTCTTGGTTTTCTCCTCTCTGGATTTGAAATATTTAGTATTGCGAACCAGCTGTACAAAAAAATTCTGATTCCTGTCCAGTAAGTCTATTTTATTTTGTGTTATTGGCTCAACGCTTTACCCTGTGAGATCCTGATTCTTTTAAAAATGGCCAAATGGAAGCAAACTGGAGATAGGAAGGGCAGAACCAAGATCCTCCAGAACTTTACCCATGATTGTTTCTTGGCACGGGCCACAAGATCCTTAGATAAGGAAATCTCAGTGGTAGAATGACGTTTATCCGTGGA
Organism: Lissotriton helveticus; assembly: GCF_964261635.1. Classification (NCBI taxonomy): domain Eukaryota; kingdom Metazoa; phylum Chordata; class Amphibia; order Caudata; family Salamandridae; genus Lissotriton; species Lissotriton helveticus. The sequence continues at coordinate 1,630,646,944 of NC_136057.1, read as the reverse complement.
GGGTGGATCATCTATTACTTTAAATCCGGACCTAACTCCCAGTAGGGTGCCTGGGGATACTGAATCTGAAAACTCTGTTAGTGTACAAACAATAATGGAACTATCCTCTCTCGCAAAGTCCCCATCTCATCATCTAGCTTCTCAGATGACTGGACCACCAGTCAAAAGGAAGAAAATTTTGAAAAAGCCAGAGCCATCGCTGGGAGCAAGTACCAGACAAAAAAAAATCCCAGGAGATACCACATGGGGGAACTTACAGAACTTTATTAGTACCCACAACTGTGCCAAAATCTCATTCTATGTCACCAGACCCCACAGTCCTATCCTTCCAAGATATTGAGAGTTTAATAAATAGTTTTAACAATGTATTAGCTAAAAATATTTCTCCAATATTGGGCAAACTTGATAAACTTGAGGTTAATGTGGGAAATATCTAAAAGTCTATTACTTGTCGAATGGCTGGGGCGGGAAAAGACGGGTCCATAGGATCAGAATGCTCTGTTCCTGGAGGACACAAGAATCTATAAGTCGAAATATGTGGGTGGGAAGTCACTGTAGCAAACCCATACAACCTTCTCCTATAGTTACATCACAAAAAATTGTTATGGACCTGGGAAAGTCCTGATCAAAGATAGAGCCTTGAAACAAGCTAACCATCCAATTGGGGGTGGGGCACTGGTTGTAGTCTAAGGCCAAGAGTGCACAGTCTTTCACAAAATGTAAATGATATTGAACCTACTAGGCACTCACTTTCATTAACAGATCATACTTCTGATACGTGCGATTCTCTAAATGAGGTGAATCTGGATCTTCCACCAAAATGTTGCCCATACGTAATGATCTGGGTTAAGACCACATTGGCTTGTATAATCAAGCAGCTAGATATATGCTCACAGGAGATCCTTGGTTTAGATCTGATGTCTCTCAAAGGGAACACTCATGTTTGATTAATAAATTGATATAATTGGTTTAGTAGCCATCACAAGGCTTCAGACACTATAACCACGCTCACAAACTTCCTTGACACTCACGAAAAGAGTATTATCTTATCGTAGGCTGTGACTTTAGCACGACATATGAACCTGTAGATTGTGTACAGGAATTAGTGGAGGAAGATCAAGTTACAGGTGTTAAAAGGCTCCAATTACCGGCCTTAAAAGATGTATTAAGGTTGGACAGCAAGTCCCTTCGTTCACCCTTGCTTATGGGGTGGACGCTTGCAATGGGCGGACACCCTCAGATGCAGAAGCAAATTTTACATTTAAAATGGGGAATGTTAAGAGCAGAATTGATTTTATTATGGTAGATCTTGACCTCTGGCCACAAACAACATGATTATTCTACATCGTAAGGATAGTGATCAGAATGCACTGTTCCTGAGGCTATCTGGCATTCCTATCCTGCACTCTCAGACTAACTTTGTGACAGCCCCTGCTGTTAATACTAATAATAATAAGAGAATTAAATGGCCTCATGTAAATTCTGATGAGAAGCTGCTCCCTAATATTTATAAAGAGGTAGCTCAGACCCTCAGGGTACTGGGAAATTCCAACATAAATGATGACAGCATTAGGTCTACTTTTCAACTGTTATCGAACAGTATAAAGCCCTTCTTCAGCTGACAGTGCAGATCAAATATGGTTAATCGAAATGCTGTCCCATGGTTTAATGAGGAATGCAGGCAAGCCAGAATTGAGCTAACTGTGGCAGTAAAGAAAGGAATAGGACCAACATAATAAACAGAAAAAGTGTCTATAAGAGAATACAGGATGAGGCAAAAAAGGAGCTGGAAGGTAGAGAATTTGCGTGCACTAGTTGAGGCATCCATACAGAAGGCTATTCTGGCATTTACTATCTAATGGGGTAATTCAGCTGGTCAATGAAGATGACTTCCACATACATTCACATGTCTGGAAAAAGTACTTCCAGAATTTATATTCTGGAGAGGACTGTGAGCTTGAGGGTGAGTTAGCAGAAATAGTTAATGATTGTAATATAGAGCCTGTAGTGGAAGATGTAATCAGCTTTTCCTTAGAGGAAACTGTGAATGCAATTAGCTCACTTCAGATTGGGAAAGCACCAGAGTTAGATAGACTACTGGGTGACCTGTATTGATCCGAGCCCAATATTTGGGGCCCTTTGCTCCATACAGTTTTTGCTGCTATCATACGAGGGGGGGAAATCCCCATGACCTGGAAGGGTGTTGAAATAATCCCCATATTCAAAAAGGGGATAAAGGGGACCCCAAGATTACAGGTCTATTAGCCTTATAGATGTATCCCAGAAAGTCTTTAGTAAAATGATGTTGACACACCTCCACTGCTGGATAGAGGAAAAATAGCATACTCTCCCATTCACAGGCAGGTTTTAGAGTCTCCACAAGCACCTTAGATCCGATGTTCCGCTTCCTTTTGCTTATTTGGCAGGAAGTTACGACGTTATGTCCTATTTGTCGATCTCAAAACGGCATTTGATACTATAGATCGCACCAGGCTCTGTGCTGCCCTTAGTGACATTGGACTTCCCTGTGGTCTGCTTCAGCGTTTGGTACATTTACATCAAGGCAATTATGCCAAAGTCAGGTCAAACTCCAATGGTAATTTAACCGATAACATACTAGTTTCAAAGGGGGTATGCCAGGGTTGTGTTCTGGTCCCAACCGTGTTTACCTTGTATATGAACAGGCTTATTAATGATCTTCATGACTGTCGAGTTGGCCAGCCTAAATTAGCTGGCAAAATAATTCCCTCTATTTTATTCGCAGACGACACGCTGCTCATCTCTAAAACCCCAATGGGCATTCAGAAAGTTTTAACCAAGTTTGCAACAGCATGCAAAGACCAGAGTATTGAAATAAATTGCTCAAAAACAACGTTTATGGTTTTTAATCCCTATAAATCCACCAAGGGGAAACTGAGGTTGGGCGCCAATCTTTTAGAGCAGATTAAGGTCTTCGATTATTTGGGAGTCAGAATTAGCGATAGCATGGAATGGACTTCCTAAGTCCAGAAGAGTGTGCTTACACATCAACATGTGGACTGTGCAATAGTAAAGAGAGTTAAACGATCAGCCTTTTGCTCAATTTCTCCCACTTTAGAAATATATCGGGCCAAAGGGTTGGGTGCAGCCCTTTATGGGGCCGAACTGTGGGGGCTGGAGCATCTGAACCAGTTAGAAGTTGTAGAAATTAAATTCTTAAGATCAATCCTTAATCTCCCAATGAACACGCCATTACTACCACAACGCCTCGATCTTGGCTTAAAGCCTATCATCCACTTAGCTGTTCTCAAGGTGCTCATCTGCTGGATAAGACTTTAGACCAGTAATACCCAGATTCCAGTTAAGGACGCAATGGAGGAAATACTAATTCTTCAAAGACAGACAGGGCGATGGGCATGGTTTAAAAAGGTTAGGCAGTGTTTTTTTTAATTGTGATTGGGTATTATGTGGAATGATCCGCTTTCCACTACAGAAAAAATGGTTCCCCAGCTTCTAAAAGGTATTGGGATTTTCTTGATTCTTCTTGCACTGATATTAGGTCACTTGGAACTTTATCCACCAATTTTTAAATATTAAAAGTTATTTTAAGTTTGATATTTATATGGATGATGTTGAACCCCCTCAGGCATGAGCACTTTATATACAATTCAGGATTGGGGTTCTCCAATTGAATACTATGTAAAGCAGCTGGGCAACCGTACCTCCACTGAGTCAATCGTTTTAGCGAATCTCAATTAGGGAATCTCAAAATGCAATGTATGTAGGATTTGCTAACAATGTTGTGAAACCTACATATTCCTTATTTGCGAATCGCAAATTTAGATTCGCAAATAAGGAATACCATCCTTTTCATTCCTATGGGCTAGGAGGCCCATAGGAATGAATGGGAAGACGTTCTCAATTTGTGATTACCAATTAGAGAATTACAAATTGAGAATGCAATTTCTAGGTTGCAAGGGTGCCAAAAGGACACCCTGTTGCACCCCTGAAATATGCATGTGTGAACATGTTGTGCACATACATGCCCTAAGGGCATGTATGTGCGACATATGGCACTTTAAAACAAATGAAAAAAGTGTTTTTTAAAGAAAATCGCAAATTACCACCAACTTGAAGTTGGTGGTAATTTGCAATTCTTTAAGGCCAAATAGAAAATTTCTGGTGCTTCCAGAATTGCATTTAAGGAATCGCAATTTGCAATTTGCAATTTGCAATTCTCTATTTTGTGATGGCCTTTTGGGATGAAACATCCCAAAAGGCTTTTTCCAATTCGCAAATGGGCCGATTCTTAGAATCGGTCCATTTGCAAATGGGAAAAAGGCTTGATACATATGGCTCAATGTCTTCTTCTGTCCTCTCTATGCTAAATAGAGAAAAACATGGATTATACCGGCTTGTCGGTTGCTGTTGTACACACATCCTGTAAATGCACTACGTGTATTCAGATCAAATATGACAAGGTGGCTTGTCTTCACACTATCAAGAAATGTGCTCTATGCCTGGTGGCAGAGGTCTAAAATGGAAAAATAATTTCACGGAACAAGAGTCTGGAATTCGTCGGAAGTATATGCACCATGGCCAGTCAGAAGGACTGTAGTGCATAATGACAGTTATGAATTGTCTTGTCAATCCTGATGCACTTTTCATGACTTTTTTAGGTTTTAAATTTTTTTAAGCATCTTACATAAGTTAATAATTCTATTCCTCAAATGATGTACAGGATTACGAATATGATGTCATTTTAACTTTTTCTTGTTCTTTTTCTATTTCAATGAAATGTTGTATGTCATGTGATATATATGTATGTATATGATCATACTATTGATCGAATAACAACTACTACTACTACTTACAGAAATACTACAAGCTAAATTGGATTCTTTGGCAAGAATATCAAAAGTGTTTACACGTATGCAAAAACTGTAGAGTAATTTTGAGTCATAATTTGAATGTAGAGGAAGGATTAGTTAATGGAGCAATGGGAAAAGTTGTTGATTTTGCGGATTTTCAAACTAGAAATGGAATAGAATATTTGATTGTAAAATCTGACTATATATTTGAAGTAAGCCAGATTGGCCGTTTTGTTGTACTTTTTTTTTGCTTGTAAAGGACTTGTATGTTCGAAGACAACAGTTTCCTCTGTCTCTAGCATATGCGGTAACTATTCACAAATCTCAAAGTTTAAGTATGGACAGAGCGTTTTTAAATATTGGAAGTACTGAGTTCAAAGAGGGGATGGCATACATTGCATTGTCCCGGAGCAAGAACATTGATCGATTTATTTTTGATAAAATTTGATGGTAAAAAAATTATTGCTGATGCAAACTGTGTAAGAGAGTACAATAGTTTAATAAGACTTTATGCTCCTCATTTAAGTGAATACCCGATATATGAGAAACATAGTGTGTGTCCAAATACATACTGTTTCTAGCATTCGACAATTATAGGTATATGTAGCAGTTCAGTGACATTTACTCTCAACAGACAACAAGATGCACAAGAATTTATAATGGTCATGGTTGGAGTATTAGTAGGCGAAGGAATAAACATTGTTATGTTATGTTATGTTAATTTTGTTTATATAGCGCATAGCTACCCCAGCAACAGGGCATCCCAGCCTTTGCAGACATACCAGCCGGTGCAGCGCAGCAGGGTGAACGACGGAGTGAGAACGTTATAGGGCAGCCGGTGTGCTGACCTCCCTAAATGGAGGCGAACAGCCAGGTTTTAATTTGTTTCCGAAAGAGCCAGTGGTCTTGTGTGGCGCGTGCCTCGAGGGGGATGGAATTCCATAGAGCTGGGGCCATGGACTTAAAGGACCGACCACCTGCTCTGCTCTTGCGCATCCTAATGGTGCGGGCAAGGTGGAGGTCTGCAGAGCGTAAGGCACGTGTGGGAATGTAGAAAGTGCAGAGTCCCTGCAGTATTTGGGGCCCTGGCCATGTAGGATTTTGTGGGTTAGACAGAGGGTTTTAAATTGAATTCTTTGTTTCACGGGCAGCCAGTGAAGCCGGCGTAAGAGGTGTGAGGTGCGACAGTGTTTAGGTAGGGCAAAAATAGTGCGGGCAGCTGCGTTTTGAGCCCTTTGAAGTCTTTCAGTAACAGTTAAGTTGGTTCCAAGCAATAGTCCATTACAATAATCCAGGTGAGATAGGACTAGGGACTGGACTTTTACTTGATGGGTAGGTGGCTCGAAGAAGCCCAGGATGGGTTTGAGGATGCAAAGGCGGTCGAAGCAGGTACCAGCCACCTTTTTTGCGTGCGACTCAAAAGATAGTGAGTTGTCTATTAGGACCCCCAGGTTCTTGACTACCTCCTTAGGTATCGGGGGGGACCCATTGACGGGGGGCACCACTGATCGTTCCACTTCTGTGAGTCACGGCACATCAGTAGTACCTCCGTTTTGGAGGAATTAAGTTGGAGATAGTTCTCCGTCATCCAACATAGATAACGTATTTGGACTATGTTACAAATGGGACCATAAGTGTGAAGATTGTTTATTTACCTCTGCCACTGAAATACATGCAAAACAATTCCCATACTTAAAAATATCAGACTGTAAAACAATGTCATTTAATAAACTGAGAAAAACAGCAAATCAGAATATTTAATATTCACATTGTAGATCAGACGTGTTGTCTACATTGCACATACAAAGATTTGTAAAATGTCTCATATTAATGCTACAACATTGTAGATCAGATGGATCAAAATTAGAAACAAATTACAAACTTCAAAACAGTTCAAATATCTATTTCGGGAATAACTTTTACAACACTGGCTATTATTTTTTATGAAGGAGCTACAACAACGTCTCACTATACTGTGTTTTTAAAATGTAACAAGGGATGGACACATTACAGTGATACCAACTTGAAATTCAAAGCTAGATTGCCTTCTCAGCTAGCTAATTCCTATATGTTATTTCTGCAGCTGAAGTTCTAAGAACATTATTCGGCCTACTGGGGTGATGTCTTTAAAAGCCATAATGGTCTGGATTCTGCCAGTATTGATTATTAGTGTTTTCATTATTAATTTGACTCATGGAAGATTAACTTTAAAAAGAAAGTAGAATATTTCCTTCTTTTCGGTACTTGACCAGGTATAATAGTAATAGTTAATGTTTTAATATCTATTTCTGTTAAATACTAGAGTTAATATACATGAAACAAATGATAAAGAAATAGAAGTGACTGTAAAGCATTGTAACATATTTATAATGAACATTGCTCTTTTTTTTTTATACAATCCATGCGATTGTTTTTTCCCCACTGTTCACTGATGAAGCTACGTTCAAACCACCAGGTATGGTGAAGTTATGTAAATGTGTGAACAGTAAAAAAGGGAAACTAAAACTGCTGTCATCTTATAATTCAAAGAGATTTTTTTGTAAATGTGATATTATTATTTTTTTAATATATTGTGCCTATATATCTCTTTTTCTTTTCATCTTATTAGCAGTTCCAGAAGCACAGATCTATTTCTTAGGCAGGGAAATACTTAAATAGCCAGCTTCATTCCCAGCTGCCCTGTTTAGAAAGAAGAAAGTGATCCATGTAGTTTCTTCTACACATATTTACTGAGGATTCGATTTGACAGAGAGGTAGTCTGACACGCGTGGTACAGCTGATCACCCAAACTTAAAAACTATACAGTCTATCATACCTTTCTACACCCTGTGTCAGAGCTACGTCAGCATTCAGTCTGAAAAGACCTGATCTGTTAGCTAGGCAGGTGTCACACAAGCATTTGAACCCACAGCTTCATACCCAACTGCCTTGTATAAAGAGCACAAAGTGATCCATATAGATTTTACTACACACATTTAGAGAGCAATCTGTGTGAACCAGAGGTAATCTAGTACTTAAAGGCTTCTTTATATTTTTCATTTCACCCATAAAAGGCACTGATATACTCATTGAGGTCTTTAGAAAGATCTTGAGACTCACAGGAGTAGAAAAATAGGAGTCAGCCTTTTATTTTGGATAGATGTGGTGCAGCTGATAACCCTAAATTGTGTCATGGAAGCAGTTGAACACACAGCTTTATTCCCAGCTGCCCTGTATAATGAGCAACAAGTGATCCATGCAGCTTTGTTTACACAAATTTAGAGAGCATGTGGTGTAAAACAGAATTAGTCTTATACGTATAGACTTCTTTACATGTGTTGTATGTCCCCTAAAAAGGGCCTGACACACTCATTGTGGTCTCTAGAAACATAGTGAGGCTCATAAAAGTAGCAGGACAGGAGTCAACCTTTCATTTTTGCTTAGGCCTGGCATTGCAAGCTCTAAATCTCAAATGAAACTGGTAAAGAAAAGTGAGGCTTAAAACATACAAAAACAACAGTTGATGGACAGAATGCAGAACAATGTCATAAATTCACCCCAGTACAGAGATCTGAGCCTATATCCATCGTTTTTCTGCTCACCACATCACCCCAATTCAGACATGGCCATATGCAAATCAGCCGCGACCCTGTGCCTCATGGGAAAAGTCCAGCCCGAACTGCCAAATCATGTCTTCCTTGGACCGAAATCAAGCATTCTAGGACCGGTTTCTGGCTATCAGCCGTCTTCAGCCAGGATAGCTTCACTCCAGTGGTGTGGAGAGCACAGGACTCACGTCTGAGCATACCCGTCCCACTCGGGGTGACAAATGCAAAAACAACAGTTGATGAACAGAATGCAGAACAATGTCATACATTCACCCCAGTACAGAGATATGGGCCTAAATCCATCGTTTTTTTCCTCACCACACCACCCCAATTCAGACATGTCCATATGCAAATCAGCCTTGAACCTGTGCCTCATGGGAACAGTCCAGCCCGAACTGCCAAGTCATGTCTTCCTTGGACCGAAATCAAGCATTCTAGGACCGGTTTCTGGCTATCAGCCGTCTTCAGCCAGGATAGCTTGGCAGTTCGGGCTGGACTGTTCCCATGAGGCATAATATTTTGCTGATTTGCATATGGCCATGTCTGAATTGGGGTGGTGTTGTGAGCAAAAAACAATGGATTTAGGCCCAGATCTCTGTACTGGGGTGAATTTATGACATTGTTCTGCATTCTGTCCATCAACTGTTGTTTTTGCATTTGTCACCCCGAGTGGGACGGGTATGCTCAGACGTTAGTCCCGTGCCCTCCACACCACTGGAGTCAAGCTATCCTGGCTGAAGACGGCTGATAGCCAGAAACCGTTCCTAGGATGCTTGATTCCGGTCCAAGGAAGATATGGCTTGGCAGTTCGGGCTGGACTGTTCCCATGAGGCACAGGGTCACGGCTGATTTGCATATGGCCATGTCTGAATTGGGTTGGTGTGGAGAGCAAAAAAACGATGGATTTAGGCCCAGATCTCTATACTTGGCTGAATGTATGACATTGTTCTGCATTCTGTCCATCAACTGTTGTTTTTACGCTTAAAACATATAGGCAGATGTATTAACCTCTATTCTAGTCTATATAAGTTTTTGCAACGGTACACTGCTAGTAGGTAGTATATAGTGAGGTGTCTGCTTTAATCTGAAAGCATACTATCTCAAATTTTAATAACTAACGACTTCCATTTCTCAGGTATGTATATACTTCTACATATAGTCTGACGTGTGCAGTGCAGCTGGTGTTCCTACTTTAAAAAGTATACAGTCTATCATACTCCTGCACACATATTGTCAGAGCTACCACAGCATTCGGTTCCAGAAACACAGATCTGTTAAGTAGGCAGGCGTCACTGAAGCACTTAAAAACATAGCTTCCTACGCATCTGCCATGGATAATGAGTAGAAAGTGACCCATGCAGCTTCTTCTACACACATTTAGAGAGCATCCAGTGTAAAACAGAGATAGTCTACTACCTATAGGCCTATTTACACGTTCCATCTTGCTCCTAAAAAGGCACTGACTGGAGTCAGCCTTTCACTTTTGCCTAGGTCTGGCATTGAGAGCTCTGCCTCTCTAATGAAACTGATAGAGAAAAGTGAGGTTTGAAATATGTTGCCAGATGTATTAACCTCCATCCGAGTCCATACAAGTCTCTGCAAAGGAACACTCGAAGAAGGCCTTAGATAGAGAGGTAGTGCTTTAAACTGAAAGCGTACTCAAGTTTGAATGACTTACTGCTACCTCGTCTCAGGTATGTCTCTATTTGTATGTGTAGTCTGAGGAGTGTGCAGCACCTGATGACTGTAACTTAACAAGCATTGGAAATGCAATAGGTCTCGCAATAGAATAGTTAGACATTTTTCTTTTTGCAAATGGAAGAGTGGCGTTGCGTGGATGAGTGGCGTTGCGTGGATGAGTGGCGTTGCGTGGATGAGTGGCGTGTGTGAGTGGCGTTGCGTGTGTGAGTGGCGTTGCGTGTGTGAGTGGCATTGCGTATGTGAGTGGCGTAGCGTGTGTGAGTGGCGTTGCGTGTGTGAGTGGCGTTGCGTGTGTGAGTGGCGTTGCGTGTGTGAGTGGCGTTGCGTGTGTGAGTGGCGTTGCGTGTGTGAGTGGCGTTGCGTGGATGAGTGGGGTTGGAATGCAATAAGTATCGCATTAGAAAAGTTGTAGTTATTGGTCTTGTAAATGACATAATTTATTTATTTTTGCGATGTTAAAATTGCTATATTGATGGCTTTGTCATTTACAATGCCAATAGTTATAACGTTTGCAAATGTGACACCTATAGCATTTGGAATGCAACATGTTTAGTATTTACGTGACTTATATGGCAGCTCTGGTCGTTATGCTACATCTCTAGATAGTTTTATCTTCCGCAAATGTGACACCTATTGTAACACAATATGTGTTGTGAGGGTGAGGGGTTGAGGGTGAGGTGTTGAGGGTGAGGGGTTGAGGGTGAGTGAGGGTGAGGGTGAGTGAGGGTGAAGTGTTGAGGGTGAAGCGTTGAGGGTGAGTGAGGGTGAGGAGTTGAGGGTGAGTGAGGGTGAGGGTGAGTGAGTGTGAGGGGTTGAGGGTGAGTGAGGGTGAGGATGAGTGAGGGTGAGGGGTTGAGGGTGAGTGAGGGTGAGGGTGAGGGTGAGTGAGGGTGAGGCTGAGGGGTTGAGGGTAAGTGAGGGTGAGTGAGGGTGAGGCTGAGGGGTTGAGGGTAAGTGAGGGTGAGTGAGAGTGAGGGTGAGTGAGGGGTTGAGGGTGAACGGTTGAGGGTGAGTGAGGGTGAGGGTGAGGTGTTGAGGGTGAGTGAGGGTGAGTGAGGGGTTGAGGGTGAACGGTTGAGGGTGAGTGAGGGTGAGGGTGAGGTGTTGAGGGTGAGTGAGGGTGAGGGGTTGAGAGTGAGTGAGGGTGAGGCGTTGAGGGTGAGTGAGGGTGAGGGTGAGTGTGGGTGAGGGTGAGTGAGGGTGAGTGAGGGTGAGGGTGAGTGAGGGTGAGTGAGGGTGAGTGAGGGTGAGGCTGAGTGAGGGTGAGGGGTTGAGGGTGAGTGAGGGTGAGGGGTTGAGGGTGAGTGAGGATGAGGGGTTGAGGGTGAGTGAGGGTGAGGGGTTGAGGCTGAGTGAGTGTGAGGGTGATTGAGGGTAAGGGGTTGAGGCTGAGTGAGGGTGAGGGTGAGGGTGAGGGGTTGAGGGTGAGTGAGGGTGAGGTGTTGAGGGTGAGTGAGGGTGAGGGTGAGTGTGGGTGAGGGCGAGTGAGGGTGAGGGTGAGGGGTTGAGGGTGAGTGAGGGTGACTGAGGGTAAGTGAGGGTGAGTGAGTGTGAGTGAGGGTGGGGGTGAGTGAGGGTGAGTGAGTGTGAGTGAGGGTGAGTGAGGGTGAGGTGTTGAGGGTGGTTGAGGGGTTGAGGGTGAGTGAGGGTGAGGGGTTGAGGCTGAGTGAGGGTGAGGGGTTGAGGGTGAGTGATGGTGAGGGTGAGTGAGGGTGAGTGAGGGTGAGGGTGAGTGAGGGTGATTGAGGGTGAGTGAGGGTGAGGGTGATTGAGGGTGAGTGAGGGTGAGGGTGGGTGAGGGTGAGTGAGGGTGAGGGTGAGTGAGGGTGAGTGAGGGTGAGTGAGGGTGAGGGGTTGAGGGTGAGTGAGGGTGAGGGTGATTGAGGGTGAGTGAGGGTGAGGGTGAGTGAGGGTGAGGGTGAGTGAGGGTGAGGGTGAGTGAGGGCAAGGGTGAGTGAGGGAGGGTGTGATGCGAAAGCACAACATCTGAATCCCTGAGCTTGTGTTTGAATAGAAGATTGGAATACATTCTGAATGGCGTGCACTGTTAAAGCTTACCAACGGCCGGTGCCATGCTCTGCTAATAAGAATTAAGCTGCAAAAGCGCCTCACTCATGAGCCTGCACACTTCATTTCAAAGCAATATAAAGATGACTTGTTCCCGAGAATGTTTTATGGCTGCCTCGTTGTCGCTCTTGTACTCATCCGACCTTATTAATGTGTCTGGTATTAACAAAATAATTTTCTTTTTGCCGATCTTGCTTTATTGCTTTCCAAATTTAGAAAAAAAAAGAAACGATAACGAGCTGGCAAACAGGCTAACACACTCGTCAAGCCAAGTTGTTTTTATTGCTCATCACAAAGGAATCAAAATGCGCTCCGAGCACTTTCAATGCAGGTTTCCGTGATTGCCCGAGACAGCGTTTGCCCAACAATGTCACAGAGGTCAGCCGAGAAATAAAATATGATATGCTTTTTTCAAGAAAGCACAACATCTGAATGCAGTGTCCGCGGTGTAAGAAGAGCCCTGGGGGAGGGAGCGAAAGGGATGCACTTGCAGAACAAAGGCAGACCTTCTGCTAATTGACTGAAAAATTAGCCCGGCCCCCTGTGGGAAGCACGCAGGCCAGCAGCAGATGGAGACACTTCGGACACTGTTGCAAGCCAGGCTCCCCACAACCTGCTGTGAAGCTGCCCGCAATTAAGGGTCACAACACTTTCTTGTTTAACAGAACACAAGCAAGATGAGAAAAATAACAAGCATTGACCGCCAGTACCACTCATTTTTAGCCAGCAGCCCTTTTGTCATCAGACTATCACCTTGAGCAGGAAAGAGGAAATCATTAAATAGAACAAGGGAGGAGAGAAGGAAAGGTGACAGAGAACTGCTGGAGGAGCAAAGAGGAGAAAAGAAATGCGACACGGCGGGCAGGGGAGGGGGCGGAGCGGGTAAAAAAAAAACAAGACGGAGGGAAAGGCAGATAAGGGGAGGGGGGAGGAGAAATGCGACACGGCGGGCAGGGGAGGGGGCGGAGCGGGGAGAGCGGCATGTGGGTGTGAAGAAGCCGGGGCCTTTGAAGTGAAGCTAAGCTTCACTTCAAAAGGTGTCGGAGGAATGCGGCTGAGGGAACAGACGGCGATTGCGGCTGAGGGAACTGATGTGCACGCGCTTTTAAGCTCAATGCACATGCGCATTGAGCTTAAAAGTCACGGGCACTGCAAGGAATCGCCACGATTCCTTGCTTGTTAGTTAAAGAGTGGTTAAGCCGCAATAGTCTCGCAAGCTCGATGCGCATGCGCATCGACAGGCGAGACCTAAAAACTATACAGTCTATCATTCTTCTGGATAAATATTGTCAGAGCTACTTCACCTTTCAGTCCCAAAATCACAGATCTAATTGGTAGGTATACCTCATGGAAGCACTTGAACACACAGCTTTATACCCGGCTGCCATGTATGGCGAAGTACCTCTGACAATATTTGTCTAAGTGAATGATATACTGTGTTGTTTTTAAGTTACGGTCATCAACTTCAGAAATATACAGACTATCATACCCCTGCACAAAAATTGTCAGAGCTACTTTACTGTGAGTCTGCAGAACCTTGGGGTGACATTACAAATATAAAGTACCCTTGATCTAGTAGATGTGTTTAAGTGTTCATGAAGTTTCTGCTATACATATTCAGATCTGTAAAATATGCTGACACTTACAAGACTGATATGATTTAAGTGATCCTTTTGTTTTGGCTTACACCTGCAATTGTGAAATCTGATTCGCTAATCAAAGTGGTGAAGAAAATGAGCTTCAAAACATGTTTCGAGATGTACTGGATATCAGAAGCCCAAAGCAACAACATAACTATTTTTTTTTCTTTTTAGAGGATTCCTTCTGAACAAAGGTCTCTCAGAGTTTGAGGGTACTCAAACCTTCTCAGGCTCTGAAAAGCCTTTATTTCTTATCAAATTACAACATTTTGCCTACTACGAGGAGAATGTTCTAATAGTTCAAAAGCTTTCTGAAGAGGGTTCTCCCAATCATTAAAAGCCATTAAACACCTCCATCTTTGCTTCGGGCTTTGAACAATAAAGTGGCCTGCTATGTTGGGATCTAACACTATATTCGTTTTACACTAGAAGGGACATCTACTACAAAATCAATTAATTCAAACAATTTCCTTTTTCTATAGATAATGAACAATACAGCACACACAGAAAAAGGAAATAATAAACATACAAAAAAGATATCTTCTTATTATGCCTTTCTTACCTTACCATTGGGTTGGTATTGGATTCTGACACATTTCCACATTTACGAATTTCGTAAATAAGGGAATGGTTTAGATTTCATGAGTGCTCTGTAGGTACACCCAGAGCAACAATTATGAATTACTCTTTCACACAGTGTTGTGTGTCAAATGAGCACATATTTACAAAAAGAAGAGAAGCCATCTAAAGTGGCTTTTCGTAGGCTTGTAAATATGCTGGGGCACTTTTACACCTCCAATGATAAAAATAAAGACACTATGATGGTGCAAAAGTGCCACCAGGACCCTTATAATTGAGCCCTCCATGACAGACTCACACATACAGCCGAAATTTACCAAATAATTCATCTTTCTCTTAACCAGAATAGGTGCTTCTGAACAGAACCGTTATTTTAACAGTTTACATTTTTTTTATGCTTTTCTAACTATTTTTTGGTGTTTTTATTTTAATTTTCAAAATGAAAAGAAACGTTAACAAAGCACAAGAAAAACCACCTGTATATAAAAAATAATGCAAGACAAAAAAACGTAGCACTTATGTGCATTTATTGTTTGAATATGGGTTGAAACAACTTGTTCACCCATCTAAAGAGAGGAACTGTGTTTTGGAGAGTTTTAAAAAAAATCCTAAATTCAGTGACGGTGACAGGAATATTGGTTACTGCACTTCCAAAAGATGTTACAGGAGCACCTCCTCGAATAGCTGCCTCTTCCTCTCTTAGGGCCCCATTAGTCACCGCCTGCCCGGTGGGGGAAATCCACCCGCCATCCTCTCAGCAAAGACCCCCCACCATATAACAATGGCTGGGGGGGGTCCACGGCGGACGGAAAGACAGTCTGCAGCTTTTCCGGTTCAATATGGTGGCGGTGTCTGTTAGACACCGCTAGCCATATTTGGATGTGTGCTGGGACATGCCTTTCTCTGGCGGCATTGCTGCCACAAAAAGGCATGCGGAGTCTGCCTGAGGGGGGCCCGTTGTGGGCCCCCAGGGACTCCGGGGGGGTAGGGGTGCACATGGGTGGTACCTATGGTATGCCTGTCATGTTGTGCATGGAAGTGCACGGCATGCCTTCCTGGAATTGTGGTGGGCGGTGCTGAGTGCACCACCCGCCACAATGTCAGGAATGCATCCTAATGGCCCCCACGGGACCCCCACCCTTATGGCGGGCGGTCCCATTTCACGGTAGGATGGCGGGCGGACAAAGTCTGCCTGCCTGCCATTCTAATGGACCCCTTAGTCTCTCCAGCTTAACCTATGCAAGGCAAATTGGGTGGATACTTTTAAAGGGTTTCTGCATGCTGGAGGTGCTGCAGCTGTATTTCTTTTCACTGCCCCGGGCATTAACTTTTTTGCAAATAGTGCAAGTAACTTTCTGGGAATACACATTTTTTCTGCTACTGGGATACTAAAAACTGCCAAACAATGTTTTCCTTCTTCTTTCTAGCTACCTCTTCTTCCTCTCCTTCTTCTAACAATCTTAAGTCTTCTTCCTCCTGTTGTTGGGATGAACTTGTCTACGTTTTTAAGAAAGAAAATAAACTCACCTAAAAGAATCTGCCTGTTCCCTAACTAGTAGAACGTGGAATGCAACCCACACCCACCTATTTCTATAAATAGGTGGGAGTTTAAACTTCCTATGATTGAAAGGTGTTACGCCAATCAAAATCTTTTTTTTTTGGTTGGTCACATGTGGTGCGCGATTCCACCATGATACTATCACATTGGGAGAACAATTCTGTAAAATATATTAAATCATAATGTATTGCTCAATCTATTGAAAAGTAAAAAAGTGTTTAGTATTGTTAATAAACCTCTTTATGATTTATTGCAATTTAAAATGTTTACATACTGATTTAGAACTTTTTTCAGATGTGTAGGAACCGCTTCCCCAACACAACCCCGGAAATACGTTACTGTCGCAGTGGCATTGCGATGTCTTTAAATACTAGTAAGATTAATATTAATCAAAAATATATTTTTACTGCTTGATGCACTGTTATTGTATAATTTATTAATTCCACTGTTCCAAGTAAAAATGTAAATACAATGTTAGATATCTATCTCAAAAATTATACATCTTCAAAATCTACTCACCCACTGCAACTTTAAAATAGAAAAAAATTGAAATTGAAAACTAAATTACATTGAATATTAAATAATAATATATTAATATTTGTTTTATAAAACAATTCTCTAAGACTCCTGTAAAAATAAAAAAAGAAGCGCAAAGGTCCCAGGGCACTAAAGACAAAATATTTTAAACAAAAACGAGGAGGACAGGTTATGGTCATCTTCGCTACCCTGAGGACCACCAACTCCATGGGACTATAACTTTAACAAATGCGGGGACGGCATGTGGCCCCTCCACCACAGCCCCGGGGACCACCACCTCCCAGGGGCTATGTTAAATAATAATGCATGGGGTGGTCCCCCATATAGCCTTGGGGGCCACCACTTCCCTGGGGTACACATACAATAATTTAGGGGGTCCATTGCGGACCCTCGGTTCCGGGGACCACCATTTCCCCGGGGTTATTTGAAATAATGCATGGGGGGCTCCAGCCCCCCCACACAGCCCCAGGGACAGCTAACTCCTGAGGGCTTATTCAGAGAAATGCAAGGGGCCACACGCCCCTCCGCAGCTCCTGGGACCGCACCTCCCGAGGCACACATGCAACAATTAAGGGAGTCCCCACCCTTTCTCCACCACTCTGCAAATGTAATTACTAGTTAAAAAAACATAGAAATTCACTGTAAAATACCAAAGGATACAGGGATGTTATAGTTATGAATGATCATTTAAGAAACCTTAGAAATTCACTCAAAAACAAAGGTCACAGGGGCCTTATAGGTAGTAAATTGAATTTTAAAAAACATTCAAAATTCACACGAAAAAAATAAAGGTTACAGCGACATTATAGTTAGGGTCAAATGTCACTCATACAAAACCAGTGAAATTCTGAAGCTATAGTTACCAGAGCTATCGATTACTTATGGCCCTGCAATAAACTACTTATGACCTCACACATTACATGGTCAGTGACATCACTGATGACATCTCAAATGACATCTCTGATGGCATCGCTCATGATACCATTCAGTGAGTGTAAGTATTTTGTAAGAGTTTATGATTGTTAAACATATATACTAAAGTACTACAAAACTTAAAGTAGTATACTAGGTGTACTACTAATGAGTGATACTACTTTTAATATATATCATGTGAGTGGCTGTGTGACTGTATGTATCCTTATGCGTATGGGTATGTGACTGGCTGTATGGGTGTATAAGTGATTGTGTGAGTGGCTGTGTGGGTGAGTGAGATGTTGTGTGACTGGCTGTATTGGTGAGTGAATGGGTGCGTCAGTGGATGTATGGGTGGGTAAGTGACGGTGTAAGTGGCTCTATCAATGGGTAAGTGGGTGTGGAGAGAATGTGTGGGTGGTGTCTGAATGGCTGTATGTATAACTATAAAGTTTTTTTAATTTCTATTTGCTAACTATAACGTCCCTGCAACCTTTGTTTTTCAGTGAATATATATCCATCCTAGAAAGAAGTGACTTAAACAGATGGACTCAAAGAACAAAAATATAGTTCCAATACCACTACAAGGTTTCAGCTTCCACCTTCCTCAGGTAGTACAAGAATGTTTGCTCTGTAGCTGCACAAATGACACTGTGTGTGATAATGATTATTATTTTTAAAAAATTAATAAAGTTTTACAAAAAAGAAAATCATCATGTCACTGAGTCTTTCTTTTAACTTAGTTGTTATGTTTGCATTTGGTGGACTGTAATATGTGAAAAGAAAAATTCCAATATATCTCTCAATCTTTTAAAAGCTTTAGTCCCCAATATGCAATCATAAAAACAACCACAAGAAGTCTTTTCACTCTAGCTGAAGAGCAGGGAGCTCCAGTTTGGAGTGCTTTAAAAAATATGTCAAGTTTTCCTGGGGTCATATGTTTAATGACCCAGGAGACTTACTGTCTTTTAAAGTTGTATAGGGTCTGATGCACTTCATGCATCTCTCCACAACATCACAAAAAGGCTTAGTGGAGCCCCTGTCTCTGATAGGGGCACAAAAAGCATGAAACGATGTGGCTCCTGCTGCTCATTATTCTTTTTTTTATTTAATATGGGTGTCCAGGGCCTACCTGTTACACCCCGATAAATTGCTTTTGGGTGGGGGCTGTGGAGAGGTACCATTGGAAGGAAGCCCCAAAGCCCCAGCTGTCTTCTCTGCCGCCAGCCATCACAGATGCCAGTAGATATCGGCCATTAGAAATATATATATATATTGGGGAGGAGGTACATGCCCCCCTTCCAGATCCTTTATGTAAGGGGGGACTCTCTGTCATTGGGCCATGTTTTTAGATTAAGGTGAGGGGATGCACAGCCCCTCCCCAAGACTCAAGGGGCCCATGTACCCCACTCCCGGAGGTTTTCAGTTTTTTAAAGGGAGGGCATATGGCCCAACCTCCCAGAGTCAAGAGTGGCACTTGGGAACCCATCCCCTAGGGCCTTAAGTGGGTGCCCGGCGTCCAACCTGGGGCATCTACAAGATGGAATGTTTGGGGCCACAGGGAGCCCAGGTCCCCTGCAGCCCTGCCGGCTCCCCACATGCACCCATCCCAGTTGCACTGGGAGCTGGGTTTTTTCACGCTCAAAGGGAGCAGTTGTCTTTTCTTGCTCCCTCTGAGCAGGAGCAACTTGAGCACGGGCGAGGAAACAAAAGTCTACTTTTACCCACTGAGACCATTTCAAAGCTCCAACCAGGTGGTAGGAGACAAGTAGTGGGCTCCCAGGGCCACAGTCAGTGAGCCAGCCCTGGATGGTGGGTTCCCAGGGCCTTTTCTGGCTTGGGGAGGGGCTCCCTGTGCCCGTCCCATTTTTTTAGTATTCCGCTCTGGGGGATGCGGGGTCCCTGGGGCCTCGCACCCCCTCTCCTAAACATCTATATGCACTGCCCCCTGGGCCCTAGCCACCTCCATTTTTATTTTATTAGGGCATGAGAGCCAAACATTGAGTTAAAAAAAAACAGATTTGCGAATCCTCCGTGAATTTGCTGCAAAATACAAAAGAAAAGTAATTGCCTAATGGGAGTCCCTCTGTGCCACCCCACCCCCTCCCCCGCTGCCGACAGGCTTAGGTGGGCAGGGTATACCTTTCTTGCCCCTTTTGTCTACTTGATATGTTTTTTCAAGGACTCAGGACTGAGCCTCGAGTTCTAAGATGGCAGCTGCCACATTGTTGTTGATGTTGTGGCAGCCAATCATATTTCATTTTGAGGTCTGTTGGCTCAGCTGATCCTCCTCCGCATGAAATACGCAACGTTTTTGAGGTTTGATTATTCAAAAACTACTTCTTTGATTCATTTCAAATCACAAAAAGCACGCCTTTTAGACCAAGACCTACCCTTCTACCAAATTTGGTGTAAATCCGTTCAGCTGTTTGGGCTGTGTCTAAATTTTAAATGCAAATATTAATGGGGAAAACATGCTTTGGGACCCCTCCATTGTGCACACAAGTAGGTGCCTCCACAGGTGACAAAGAGTCAATGTGTTTGTAATACATTTTTACAAAGCTGCAGCCAACACCACACTGATTGGCTTTGAAAGTGCTTATTTCCTTTGAATTTGAAGCACTTGGCAACAAAACAAAAAGAAAAAGAAACAAAAACAAGTCTATTCCCCTTTCAGTCCATGTTTCCAGAAGTCAAAGGACTGTTTTGTTTTTACATTAACAGTGGCTAGGAATTCGGATATAGCTTTTTGAAGGGTATTTATTGAACACTGGTGGGATGATAGTCTCAGGAATGAGAGGAATTGGATCATTGAGGAAACCAGGAGAATATCTAAGAAGCTAATAATGCTCCACCATATTCAATTTATTCTCTCATTAAAAGAAAGTGGTCTGTTTCTTCAGTAAGATGACTTAAATGGTATCTGCTGGTGTGCCCTCAGGCCCTCTTGTATCTTCTTGCTTGTAACAGTAATTTCTGCATATATCCTTGTTGTGTTTTAACTTTTCCTTCAATTTACATTTAGTGCAAGGGATTGATTTTCTAACTGGCCATCGGGTCCCGAATCTTACAACAAGTTCAATCAGTGGGTGAAACTGCACATTTTCTTGAAAAATAAAATATATTTTTTTAGAATACGATTGTGCAAAATTATGCATTCTGTGTGGACATACTTAGCTGGTTTCTTGTTTGAAAATGCAATTTGAGAGCATAAAGCTCTGTATCACTTTAACAAAAATTAAGTAAAATACCAGTAAGAAATGGGTCAAGAAGGAAGTGTCTCCCACAAGACATTTTCTGCTCGAACTAATCTTCTGTGGGGAAAACGTACACACAGTTGTGTGACCACAAAATGGTCAATTAATTAATGCAATTCACAAAATATAACCTTCATTATTAAAATACAATCCAAGTGTTGTCTTGTTAATGACTAGGTTCATCCCTTTTATGTTAAACTGCAGGCACAAGAAAAGGAGACTGTTCAATATCCTCGTATTCTTCTGTATACCAGGTTAGGGAAATAAGCTTTAAACTCTTCAAACTAGTGGTTTTCAATGCTGGTATAAGAGGATTGAATCCATGCCAAATTTTCAGAGTAGACACTGGCTATGTAAATGCGTTCTATTAAGATTCGATGTATGCAAATGTATTCTCTTTGGATTGCTTAAAAATCTACAAAGCATCTGCCTTTCCAGGACATACATTGGACACACCCACTCTAAACCCTCTTATTTAGACCATGTGGTTTGCTCCTATAGCAAGCATTACACCTACTGCAAAAGTATTCTCTCATAATGTATTGTTGATTATACTTAAAGTGTGATTTTTTATCTGAATTATGTGACTCATATTTTTATGCAATTATACTTTTTGTCTTGAGTTCTGTGTTCTATGTTCTACTTTAAAAAACCTAGACAGCTGATATAGCAGGACGCGGAGGTGAGGATTATGTTATCTTCTCTTCATTTTATTGCTCAGCAGCCATGTTAGCTGTTGAACTTGGACCTTTTTTCAGGGTCATCCCTGAACTTTTTGCCTTCCTCCTGTATTTTGTCTGACCTGTTTTTGTTGGGTTTATGACTCTGGGCACTACACCACTGCTGATCAGTGCTAAAGTGCATATGCTCTCCCTATGGTAAATTGATGTATGGATTACATAAGAGACTAAACAATCCACCGGGCAGACCAATTGTGTCCGGTTGCAATTCTTTTCATGGAACCAATAGCCAAATATGTTGACATCTTTATTAAACCATATATCGAAGAAGTTCCATCGTATCGGAGAGACACCACCGACTTCATTGTGAAAGTGGAAGGCCACCAGTTTAACAGCCAGAAAAATTGGATGGTTTCATTTGACGTTACCAGCCTGTACACACAGATCCCACAGGAGGAAGCACTGGAAGCTATTGAAATATTTTTGGAAAAAAGAGGGAAACCCCATAGAGTACCAACGGACTTTGTCCTGCGTCTGACTGAAATAGCATTGAAAAAAAATGATTTTAAGTTTGAAGACTCGTTCTTCATGCAAATAAAGGGCACCACCATGGGATATCCATTTGCGCCGGAAATGGCGGTGCTCTTCATGGCGCAGTATGAGGAGAGATTTGTTCTCAACAATAATCCGTTCCTTAAAAACATCACACAATGGCATCGATACATGGATGATATTTGGTGCCTTTGAGAGGGCACTGAGGTAGATCTGGATACATTCCA
Source organism: Lissotriton helveticus (assembly GCF_964261635.1). NCBI lineage: Eukaryota > Metazoa > Chordata > Amphibia > Caudata > Salamandridae > Lissotriton > Lissotriton helveticus. The sequence goes on along the minus strand of NC_136057.1, from coordinate 1,630,624,797 downwards.
TGATTGGCTAAATAATAGGCATCCGGACATCAAATTTAGCATCACCAAAAGTACCACCAACATGACTTTTTTGGATGTTGAAGTAATCCCTCGGAATGGCATATTAACCACTACACTGCATCGAAAGGACACAGATCAGAATACGATCCTACATCAAAGCAGCTTGCACCCTCGTACATTAAGAGCCAATTTGCCTTACAGCCAACTACTGAGAATTCGCAGGAATTGCTCAAGGGTTGAAGATTTTGAGATTCATGCAGGAACATTTTGTCAACAGATGAAAGAAAGGGGATACCCCAAAAAATCCCTGAGCTCGATTTACCCCGCGTGAGACGCTGTTACAAAAGAAAATTAAAAAAACGCTGGAAAAATTGGTGTGCGTATCTATTGCGAATGCATCCAACCTGGAAAAGGCTGAAGGGTGCTGAACCAAAGCTGACTTGACTGTCTCTGTACTTTTTCTGATTGCCCTTTCTTTTCCTGTTTTTAGAGAATTTATGAGTTGAGGTCCACCTAGAGGAAAAACGGTGTGACCAGACATAAACAGATGGTTGCATCAAACGTGTTTTTACTATTTCTTTTAAATTCAAAAATATCCACTCCAGTGTCTTGTTAAACCCCCTAAAAGGTTGTAATAAATGGAAAGGCCCTGGATGAAACCCCCCATCTTCAATTTTCAGTTCTGCATTCCACCCATGACTACACCTTCTAACCTGTTGTCCCACTACTTTGTAGTCTCATCACATGTCTATTATCAGCAACAAAATCATTGCCCATCAATGGCTCAGCCACCTCTTTTCTGTTGTCCTTGAATTTCTTAATTATTTCACCTCGCCCTTCTTTGCCCTGCTTTTGGATTTTTTTAATGCATTCACTCAAATTTTCAAAACCACCCCTTTTTTGTTCAGCAAAGTGCAAAGAAATGAGGACTTCAAGGCATGAGGGCAGAGAGACACAGGAGCATGGGAGGGAAATTATGTGGAATACAAGTGCAATGTCAAAGTAGATTCAAGAATAAATAACCAGGGACAGAGGAGGACATGTGGATTATGGGAGAACAGGATAGTGAAACCCTGGGGACAGGGAGTCGCCAGCATTCATATAAACTGGACAAGAATCTCAAAGCACTTTCTGGCATATTTACGCATCTACAGAAACTGCAAAGCTAAGACTCTGACACACTGTCAAAAATGACACAGGGAACAGCGCAAGACTGGCCTCATAAAGGCAAAACCTTGGCACACCCACACTTACAGAATACACAGTTCTAGCTAAGCATGTAAGGGGTAAAAATATAAAGTCCCTTCTATTAAAACCCATATGTAACTCTCAATGACACATCACATTCCAACAGTGTACGTAGAAGGTTATATACAATGACCTTGCCCACTCCATCCTTTGCCCTAGCGCCACCATGAAGCATTCCAGAAGCAAAAACATACTTAACAGTCAACTTCACTCTCAGCTACTTGCTCTAGATGAAAGGTTAAATGAGCCCACACCTCTCTGGGTAATCCCTCAGTGAAGGAAATGCACTAAGAACAGAACTTAGTTGGTGTTTGAGGCAATATGGCGACCATCCTGTCGGCCGCGTAAACTCGCTTCTTCTCTCCCGATCAACCCCCTCTACTCCTGTGAGGTCTATCCAGCTCGTGGGCTCTTCAAATTGGGCTGAGCAGTTGTTGGAAACCTTATGGGCATGATCTGGACAGTGTATGCAGGTTGTGCTCAATACCCCATATTACTGGCAGTTAAATGTACCTGGTCATTCCCCCGCAATGCCAGGCTGGTGCTCTGCGTATTTCGGCGTGATCCGTCTCTCTGTGGATCCAATGCCACCAAAACCCGCGAGAGGCATAAAGGCTCGTGGACTGGCCGATGCTTCTGGATCTGCAAAGGGTGCTGCAGGAGTGCAGCGCTCAGTGGGAGGTGCTTCACTCAACTCTGGAGATGTTCCTCAGAATCCCTGTCCCTTTGTCCAAGGCAATAAATCTGTGCCGGCACTATTCCAAGCAGATCAAGCATCTAAAACTAAAAAGACTCATCCTCCAGAGATTGAAAGTGAATTGGCAGAGGTTGATGCTGACCCAGATGCTCAATCTGATGGTATAGACATCCAATTGAACCAGCAAGCAGCACCCCAACTACAAGCTCAGGACTCTCTCCGAAGTAGTGAGGTGAGTGTGGAAGTATGTGCAGTACATGCAAGAGCGGAGGGGCTCTTGATTCTGACATGTGCTTGGACAATTGCGTGGGGGTCTTGGTTGGGGGAGCGGCATGGGCAACCTTTTCCCAGGCTCCTAGTGTATTGATGCAGAGCATTTGAGGGCGCCCCACGTCAAATTTGTGACACCCACGAGATCTTTTAGAGGGAAGAAAAAGCTTAGTAATCTAAGACTGGGGGCTATAAAGCCCAGAACTGGGTAGATCGAACCTGCAGCTCTGATAACCCTGATGCTCCGAAGGAGGTGGGCTCTGGCGACAAATTTTTCTCCTTGTCAGATCCTTCTAATTCTTCCGGTGATGAGAGCCTAGAGCTGTAAAGCATTGGTCAGGTGGAGAACTGTCTCACAGCGATGGGAGCGACACAAGTAGTCTACACCTTGAAGATATGAACATCGGAAAAATTGGGATCGATCCATCTACTGTGCGAAAGCATTGAGTGCCCCCTGGGACTAAGTCTAAGGGAGCCGCAGGGTCGTTAGTATGGGATTACTCTTTCTCCTGGCCTCGTGGGCAACGTGGGTGCTGCCACCATGCATAAAGCCTCAGGGTATCAGGAAGATCTAAGGAAATCTCGCTCTCCTATCACAGTATCATGTCTCATAGAGAGGAGACATGGACGGGGAGCCAAAGAACCAAAGGGGCATGCTGCATGCTGCAGAACTCTATCTGTCAAGTCGCCAAGTCCTGTTCTGAATTTGCAAAGAGTATACGTGAAGCAGAGACACGAATCTCAATGCTGGAAGATGAGTTGGTTGCTCAAAGATCCCTCGCAGACTCTCTCAGGTTACAGAAGGGCGATTCGCAGTGGAAGTTGGCGGATCTGGAAAATCATTTTAGGAGGAATAAGAATAATCTCAGAGTTCTTGGTATACCTGAAGGATTGAAGGGATGGGATGTACGGAAATTCATCATAAAGCTGTTCACAAAAGCATTCCCCAAGCTCATACAATGGTCATGGGACCTTGAAGTTCAGAGAGAGCTCACCCATTCTCTTTTAGGCAGCACCAACACTCAGGACAGTCAACATCTAAACCAAGGGCAATCTTAACCTGCCTGAAAGATTTCCTGGCCCAAGAAGCCATTGATGATCTTGCACGGCCAGTTAGGAAAAGGGCAGAGAAGGGGAATTGGTGTTTGGTTAGGCCCAAGTATTTTCAAGTGACAATGGAGAAGCGCTAGTAATTGCGGCAGATAATGCCACTGTTTCAGGCTAAAAGTGCCAGTTTTTTTTACTTAACCCTGCAATATTGAAGGTCATAAGCAAGTGCCAAATGCAGTTTTTTTCATCTGAGGTCAAAGCAAAATAATATTTGCAATCAATTTAGGTCAATGTACAGGGCCTCGAGCTGGATTTTATACAAGTGTCTATGGGTGATACCATGAGTGTGGTAGATGTTAATGCATACTGCAGGTGACATTTCTAGGGGGGGGTGAAAGTTTGCGGGTAAGGTCAGCTTCCCATCACGTCGGACCATTGAGTCCTTTTGCCTTGCTAGGCAAGCGGGTGAGGGTTGGGTTCTCTTGTGGAGAGTGGGGTCACATGGGTCAGGGGGTGTTTGTAGGATGGGTTTGGGTGGTGGAGTCAATGGGAGGGGTTGCAGGGGTGGGTAGGATTTGAGGGGAAAAGGTGGGGGAAAGCAAAAAAGTAATGTTGGCTAAGGTTGGAGCAAGCTGTCTTCATTCACATAATAATCGTCATGATCAAGTTAGGCATGGAGGTATGCTTTCTGCCTTGATGGGGGACAGGCTGACGTCTGGGACACTGCGGATTTATTCTATAACATTTCTGGCCTGAATGTTAGGGCTAAGAGACAGATGGTAGCGATGGAGTTGAGAGTATACAAGCTAATGTAGTGTGCCTACAAGAAATGCACATTCCCTGGGAGAAACGTGGGGTGATGGCAGAACTGGCGTATAGTGTATTAGCTTGTACACAGCATGGCTCTACAACTCGAGGGGTGGCCATCTTGACAAAACCAAGCGTACGCCAGGTTGGCAGGACAATCTCGGACAAATATGGGAGTTGGGTGATTGCTAAGTGTGCCGCCTGGTCTATTAAATTTGTTATATGCTCTGGGTATGGGTCAAATACGGACGAGGCACAGATTCTGGATTTCCTTAATATAGAGCTTGCATCCTGGCCTACCCCTTGGTATTTTGAGGGGAACTTAATATAAATCTAGATGGTCCAGAGCTACAATCTGGAGGAAACCTAAAGTTTTTAGGGCATTACAGCAGCTTCTGTCTAAGCATGGTATAATAGATTTTTGGTATACAAGGAGATATCTTGATGTCGGCTTTACCTATTTCTCCTGCCCACACAATAAATTGGTCAGATTAGATTATTTCTTTTCTCCCAGGGCAATGGCAGCAGAGGCTAAAATCCAATTATATCTCAGACTTGCATCTAATCAGTGTTCTGTAGTAATGGATAGCCCAGTTCAGGGCTTCCCTCGGCCCCAGAGAGCTTTTTCTTTCTATAGGAAACTTTTGCAGATGATTTATTTGTCAATCGTATTAAGAATACCTTTAGAATTCTATAACATTTTCTTCCAGGAATTGAAAACAGATATGCTGCTAACTCAACAAGCGGCTCAGCAGGGGCATACACCACTCTCATGGGATGCTGCTAATATTGTCCTCTTTAAAAAACAAAAAAAAAGGGACAAATCACCCACAAAGCCGGGATCATATAGACCTATAGCTCTCTTGAACTTTTTCGATAAAATCTATGCGAAGATCCTGGCGATGCGTCTCACCCTGGTAATCACTCCGCTGGTTTTGATCCATCAGCATGGTTTTATCCCAGGCAGAGGCACGGTCAATCATATTAGTAGAGTTGTGATTTTATTTGATCTAGCTGGTTTCAGCAGGCCCCATTGGAGCTGATACTGCTCGATGCTGAAAAGGCTTTCATCAGTGTCTCCTGGTAGTTTTTATGGATGGTTCTCCGCGGCTCGGGTTACGGGATGGGTTGCATCAATTTGGTAAAAGCTATGTATAGGTCATCTACAACCTGATACTGTGTGATGGGCTTAGAATGTGAGCCAGTCATCATCTCCAGAGAGAAAAAGACAGGGATGCCCATGCTCTCCCTTATTGTTTGCTCTGTATATTGATCCCTTTTTGGCTAAGTTGGAGTATAACATGATTATTAAATCTTTTCGAATAAGGTGTCTGCCAATGCAGATGATGTGGTCATTGTCACAACAGCACCAGCTGTAGCAATGCCTTAAATAGAGCAGTTGGATGTTATTTTTGCCTAATTGTCTGACTATAAATTAAATACAGCAAAAACCCAGAGTATCTGCACAAACCGGGCAGGTTTTGTTGACCAAAGAGTTACCGAGGAGACAGTTTATTTAGGTGATAAAATCAGAGCTGATGATGATGATGATGAGGATTTATAAAGCGCGACAAATACCATGGGGTGTCTAGGCGTTGCCTTTGATTCAATCAGTACAAACCGATAAGTAAACAATTAAATCGTAAACAACCAAGTTTTAAGGCCCTTCCTAAATTTAAAGAGACTAGGTTCTTTTTTCAACGTGGTAGGCAAGGAGTTCCAAAGGCTGGACAGTGTGGCCGTGAAGGTCTTACCGCCCCATCTCATCCTGTTAACTCCAGGAACAATTAGGTTTCCTAGTTCGTCTGATCTGAAGGCTCTGGCAGGAGTGTTTGGCTTAAGGAATTTCGTCAGCTGTGATGGCCCCATGTTGTTAAGAGATTTAAAGGTGATATATAATGATTTAAATTGAATCCTCTTTGCTACTGGTTGCCAGTGGAGTCAGACTAAAGGTGAAGAGACTGAGTCAAATGTGGAAAGGCCCAACAGTTATCTTGCTGCTGCATTCTGAGCCGTTTGAAGTTTATTGATGCTTCGTCATGGAGCCCTGGAAAAGAGAGCATTACAGTAGTCCAGTCTTGAGGAAATCAGCACTGAAACCATTGTCTTCCTTAGATCCATAGGAATTGCCGGGAGGATTTTCCTCAACATTTTCAAGATAAAGAAACATGCAGAAGTGGCCGAGTTGATTTGTGATTCAAAGGACAGCTTGGTGTCAAAAATGACACCTAGGTTTTTGACTTTAGGCACTGGTTTGGGCAAGGGGCCCTATTGGACCGGCCACTACTTGTTTGTCCAAAATGAAGGATTGTTCCCCAGCAACAAAACTTCAGTCTTACAAGAGTTCAATTTCAGACAGTTGTCTGACATCCAATTTGCAATGCGGCTCATACATTAGCAAAATCTGGTAGCTGTCTGGCTGGCAGAACTGCTCACCGACACGACGATCTGAGTATCGCCCACGTACGTCACAAGGGCAGAACCGTAGCTTCTTACTAGACTTGAAAAAGGGGTGACCTAGAAGTTAAAGACCGTTGGCCTCAGGAAAGAGCCGTGGGGACCCTGCAAAGCAGCATAAAGGGGGATGACACAATGTTCCCCAAAGCCACTTCCTGAGACCGCTCAGACAAAAAGGAGCTTAATAGCCTTACCCTTGATCCCGCTGATCCTGATGAGCTTGTTTGGATGAATTAGTAGCTGTTAACTGGAGCCCTATGCTGGTAAGAATTAAAAAAGAGTTGGATAGTATTGAATGTTACAAACACAAAGAGATGATGGATGGAGCGCTGAAACTTTTCAGACACTCCCCCATCACAAATCTGGGTTGAATACATCATCGTTCTTTAGCTCACTTCCACACCTCAGTTCAGACCCAGCTATATGCAAATCAGTCTTGACCCTGTGCCTCATAGGAACAGTCCAACCCGAACTGCCAAGCCAGAATGTTTACACCTCTCGTTGGTCGGCAGGTGTAATCTTTTAAAAATGAACACACTACCTAAGGTGCTGTACTATTTAAGGTAGGTACCTTTAGAGCTTAGTAGAACATAATTACAGAAGCTGCAGGCAATATGCAGTAGGTTTATCTGGGGACTGAAAAAATCCTGCAGAGCTATGAAGTTATGACACTACCCAGAAATCAGGGAGGGTGGACGGTCCCTAATTTTTCATTTTATTACTAAGCATTTTGGCTGCTGTTGAATTGTCGTGGGTGGCTGTGAGTGGATCATCTCGTTCCTCGCTGGAAGAACCCAGAGAGTCCGCCTCCCCCCGTTCAGATCCGAGGCCACCAAAGTCATCTGCGGCGTACCACAAGGATCCTCACTCAGCCCCACCCTCTTCAACGTCTACATGAGCCCCCTCGCAGCCATCGCACGTCAACACAACCTCAACATCATCTCCTACGCCGACGATACCCAGCTGATCCTCTCCCTCACCAACGACCCCGCCACCGCCAGAGCCAGCCTTCACGAAGGGATGAAAGACGTCGCCGAGTGGATGAAGAACAGCCACCTGAAACTGAACTCAGACAAGACGGAAGTCCTCATCCTGGGATCATCGGCCGCCGCCTGGGACGACTCCTGGTGGCCCCCTGCCCTGGGCACCAGCCCCAAGCCAACGGACCACGCACGAAACCTGGGCTTCATCCTGGACTCCTCCCTCTCGATGACCAGACAAGTCAACGCCATATCATCATCGTGCTTCAACACCCTGCGCATGCTCCGTAAGATCTTCCGATGGATCCCCACCGAAACCAGGAAGACAGTGACTCAGGCACTCGTCACCAGCCGACTGGACTACGGGAACACCCTCTATGTGGAAACCACTGCCAAACTACAGAAAAGACTCCAGCGCATACAGAACGCCTCCACACGACTCATCCTGGACATCCCTCGCCACAGCCACATCTCGACCCATCTGAGAGACCTGCACTGGCTCCCCGTCAACAAGAGGATCACGTTCAGACTCCTCACCCACGCACACAAGGCTCTCCACGACATGGGCCCGAAGTACCTCAACAGCCGCCTCACTTTCTACACACCCACCCGCCAGCTACGATCGGCCAGCCTCGCCCTCGCCGCCGTACCACGCATTCGCAGAGCCACCGCTGGAGGAAGATCCTTCTCCTACCTGGTGGCCAAGACATGGAACACCCTCCTCATCCACCTACGGCTGACCCAGGTCCACCTCTCCTTCAGGAAGCAACTCAAGACCTGGCTTTTCCAGCAGTAACGGACCCCTCCCCCAGCGCCTTGAGACCCTTATGGGTGAGTAGCACGCTATACAAATCGCTGATTGATTGATTGAAACTCTCCTTGCTCTCCCCGTGGCCGGGCTTGGCTCCGCCTCCCCTGCCCCTTGCTGTTTCTCTTACCGGGGACTTTCGAGGATACTGACCGGCTGGGCATTTGCTCCGTTGGTCAGCCCGCTCCTGCCTACAACCCCCATGATTACACGGGGGGCGAAGACCATCAGTGCACGCCAGGAGGCGCATAAAGCCCCGCCTGGGGCCAAGTCCCCTGCTGCTGTTGAATTGTCGTGGGTGGCTGTGAAAGTCTGAAACTCTCCTTGCTCTCCCCATGGCCGGGCTTGGCTCCGCCTCCCCCGCCCCTCGCTGTTTCTCTTACCGGGGACTTTCGAGGATACTGACCGCCGGGCTTTTCTCTGCCGGTCAGCCCACTCCTGCCTACAACCCCCAGGATTCCACGGGGCGCGAAGACCATCAGTGCGCGCCAGGAGGCGCATAAAGCCCCGCCTGGTCCCTCGTCCCGCGAAGACGCACGCGGGACGCGCCGGGACAAGGGCGGGACCATCTGTGACCGTCCGGGGCCGGAAGAGGCCGGGCTGGGCCACCCCTTTTTGACTTAGTTTACAGGTTCTTAATATTTTTTAAGTTGTACGGCACTAAATAGTAAATAGTGTCTTTTAGTCTAAAAAGCAAACACTCTACTGGGGTTTAATTTGTGTCTTATTAAGAGCTTGTTTTAAGTGCTCTTTTTACTTGTTTGTTCATGTGTTAATTTCTCTGGCGTATGGTTATATTGATATCTTGTCTTGGATATTTATACACTCACTATTTCATTTTATTTACACTCTGTGCAAAATAATGGGGAAGAATATTCCTATTCAACCTGCCCCTATAGCAAAACAAAGGGTAGCTTCTAATCCACCCCTACCTACTCGGACAGCTATCGACAGAATGCTGCAGAAGACTATTGGGGCGGTTGCCTCTGCTATTGAAAGCACAGAAAGGCGTCTTTCACTTCCAGCTGGTACCCTTCCTCCCTTACCTGTTACAAACATTTCGATGTTTACCACTAACTCTCAGGATTCGGTGTTAGCCCCATCTTTTGTTGCTTTACCTGGGGTACATCCGACTTTACCAACTAATGAGATACCTCTTGGGGTGGCCCCTGCTTCCACTGAACCCTTGCCCTCTTTAACAAGGCTATCTGTGACCCCCACAATAGTTACTAGTGATGTAACTCTCGATCCTCTTCTTTTGAATGAGAATTCTCCAGAAAAGGTGGGATGTGACACACTTTTAAGCCCAATTTCTGTCTCTATTTTAACCGATAACAGTGACGGTCCGTGTGTAAGGACTAGAGGGCAGAAGGCAAGACATAAATCAAAGCACACCATTAAGGAAGGTCAAGCTGTAAAAAATGGTAATGGGAACACTAGCAATAAACAAAGAAAGGTTGTTGAAAAGCCTAATGGGAAAAGAGGAAATAAGGTGAATAGCCAGCCAGAAATTGTATTTCCATCAACTAGTGCTAGGGTCCCAATAGCAGAGGACTCCTTCTGGGAAAGAATGGAGACCCTTTTAACAACGCTTTTAGAACCTATTTGCTTAAAGGCTAGGAATATTGAAACAAAGTTAACCAACATTGAGGGAAAGCTTGATATGAATCAGAAGCCATCCCAGGATAAATCAATTTCTATACTATCCCAACCTACTGTTATTTAATCGAATGTAAATCCCAATACTATTTTACCGGTCCCAGTAACCCAAATTTTAGATCAAACTAACAATTACAAGGCCAATGGATGATTAGAGCATAAAAAACCAAGGGGGGATACTGGAACTAATACTCCTGGGTTATCTGTCTCAACCCCAGCCGTCTTCAATGTACCATCTAACCAAACTAGAAGAGCTGAGGATAAAATTGAGACAAGTGCAATCTTAAGCTTACCCATTCTAAATTTGCCCCCAGAAGCGACACCGTATACTGTAGTGTTAGCAAATGTTCCTTCATTACCCCCTAATGCCTTTGAACATTGGTCGACTTTAAGGAATAAATCTCTTCACTTTCTATCTACCAAGTTTGGGTTTAAAAACTACTTGTTTTCAGAATTTAAGATGGCCAGAAGAGTGAGCTGGTTGGGCACCTTAGATAAAACACTGAGGGGTGACTGTGTAATTATCTCATTCCGGTCACCACAACTGGTACGTACTCTAATCGAGAGAGGTTGTACTGGGAGACTTGACCCAGACTTTGTTAACATTCTTCCCCTCTGTTACTTTTACTGTCCACCTCGATCAATTAGGTGTTTAGCTCCCCCCTGTCCACCTTTATACCTTGATGACCCATTGGGTAGAAGATATGGCGTCCCAACATTTAATCCATTTGACACTCTTAGTGGCTTAGAAAACAATGACTGACTACAGGTAGATACCACTACCCTCAATCCTCTAGACGTAGAAGTTGACCCTATCCCCTATTTTGGCATCAGGGAAAATATAAGGGCAATTGGGGGGAAAGTATTTAGTATAGTCCCGACCATGTCTGGGGCTTCGGGACATATAGGGGGTTCCGTGACTATAGACGGGGGATCAGAGGTGGGAAGTGACCATATGGTCTCTTCTCTACCAACTGGTTCCGCTTCTGCCATCTCGGTTATCCCCCTGTTAATCCCATCAGTGTGTAAAATTTCCTCTTGGAATATTGTCAGTATTAGATCTAAAATCGCTAATCCAATCTGGTGGGATTTCATTCAGACACAAGATATGCTCTGTTTTCAAGAAACCTGGAGTCTTGATCCGGTCCATTTAAATGGTTTTAGGACCTTTCACACTCCAGCTGTTGCCGTTCTACATGGAAGAGCAAAGGGTGGTCTGAGTATTTACTTGTCTAACAAATTGGACCTTGTTTCGCTTTGGCCTAAAGGGGAACGCATCGACAAAATTCCAATTAGGAGTGGGGTCAGACAGGGCTTTGTCCTGGCCCCTTTCCTTTTTAACTTGTACATAAATGGATTGGAAAAAGCTATGTGCAATAATAGTTTGGATCCCCAACACGTAGCCGGCCGCCCAATCCCAGCGCTTTTGTACGCTGACGACGCTGTTCTTATGTCACGTACTCAAGTGGGATTACAGCTTGTGGTAGATAGCTTTTTCCACTTCATGAATGAGCTGGGTCTAAAAGTTAATACAACTAAAACTTTTACTATGTATTGCGGCAGGCACTGTAAATCTAAGAGGGCCATATTTATAGCAGGACAGAAGCTTGAATCTACCAAGCAGTTTTCCTATCTTGGGATACTCTTCACTCAGAGTGAGTCATGGTCGCAGGCTGTGTCAGCTAAAAAACTTGCGATGATTCAATCGACGGCCGCTCTTAAGACCTTTTCAAAGGAATTAGGCACCAGACCACCTGTGGAGCTAATTAAGATCTATAAAGCTAAATGTGTGGCTGGTGCTACTTATGGCAGTGGGGTATGGGGTTTTGCCGACCCCACGCCTATCCAGGTGGTGGAAAATTCCTTCTTAAAGTTTATCCTTGCGGTTCCCAAGAGCACCCCTAATTACAACTGTCATGCAGAATTGGATCTTGCTTTCATATCTGATCTAATTAAGCTGGAGCCTGTACTACTATGGCACAGGCTGTGGACACAAGAAGCAACACAGCTTAATAGAGATATTTTGACAGATATCCTAAAATTAGAGGGAGCCATTAGGATACCGTGGCTGAGCTATGTCTGTAACTTTTTAAAAGACATCGGAAAAGTGGATTCTTTTTTAAATCCTACTAATATCTCAGCTATCTCGCGTAAAGACTTGAAGAAGGAGGGTTTAGCTTTCCTGGATTCTTTAAGAGTCGCAACTGAGGTCTTAAAACCCTCTGTTCTGCAACATCAAATGATATTAACGACTTTTAATATTCAGCCCTATTTAATCTTGCACGATTTACCTCCCTGTCCCTGTGATGACATCTCACCTCAGAGTACTATTCATGTTTTTCTCTTTTGTAAATTTTATGATGTGATGAGACATAATGTTTTACTACCATTCGTGAGAGAAATGGGCCACCGTCAATGTCGTGTGGCCATGCTTAATATTCAATGTCTTGATAATTATCTGTGTGTCGCATCAACAACATTATATTTGAAAAATGTGATGCGCAGTAGGAAAAGTATGATTATCTAAATGCACTTTAAAATTTATGATATCATGGGCTTTGAATCCCCTGCAATTGTTGAATTTTTTGTACGCCAAAGATGAATTGTAAACTGTATTTTTCTTAAAGATTTTAATGAACTGTTTTTATGTATACTTTTATGATTGCTTTCTAACAATCAAATAAAGTTATATTTGATTTGATTTACTAAGCATTTTGTTGCATAATTTGAAGGGATTTTTATAACTACAGAAGAGAGCAGCAACGTAGCAGACACTCCTTCTATTTACCAAATGCTGCTTGGCTCAGAAGTGGAGAGATGCTTATTAAGGATGGTTGAACCAAGCAATCACAAAAAGACCCACTTTAAGGTTCAAAAGACCCATTTTAAGGTTCACTGGGCAGCCCTTAAAGTCTGGAAGAAGGTCCGTAGCAATCTACAAAATTGATAGAATAGGCTATTACACTCCTATTTCAGCATTGCTGTTATTAGCCCCCATTTTCTGGGACACGACGATGGCTAGGTGTAAACTTAAGGGGATTTCAATAATTGTGGATTTCTATGAGAAAGATTATATGTATGCATTCTCTGCATTTGCTGTGAAATTGCATCTGCCCAACACCAACTTTTTCAAGTTTCTGCAGATTTAGGACTATCTTCAGAAAAAGCTGCAACAGGTGGTAATGGGTAAAAATGCTCTTATTAAAGCAATTAATCATAGAGATAACATCAGTAGCCTCTATATGTTGCTTTTAAAAATGCAGGAGAATGGTTTACAAGTCCAAAATAGTAAATGGAATAGTATTTTGGGTCAGGGTGGTGAACTCCTCCAGGAATCTATTGAGTTTGCTGAAGATATCTTGGTCTCTCCAAGCCTCATGGCACAGCACTTTTAAGCTATCTTTAACCTCTAAGTGGGGGTGTGCTAATGATGGCAAATGCTTTTGTTGTCAGGCAGACTCAGCCAATATCATCCATATGGTCTTTACATGAGCAACATTAAATCAACTCTTTTTAGGGATAGAGGCCTTTTCAACTAACATGACTGGTAAAGAAACTACGATTACATCTTGGCCATGTTACTGTGTCTTTTAGGGGTGTCAGTGACTAGTCCAGGTACATCACAAGTTGGTCATCTAATATTCATGGCAACCGCCATGGCACAGCTGTGAATAGCCTCTTTGTGGTTGCAAAAAGAACCCCCATCCTTTGAAATGTGGAGAGCTAGATGTTATGCTATTTTTAGTCTTGAGCACAGTCTTTACTCCCTGAAAGGACAGCATAAACGGAAATTAGGTTTAAGGATTTGGGGAGCTATACTTGATCATATGAATGCTGAATGAAATTTGATCTTAATATCTTTCTAGTTTTACCCCTTTTTGGCATGGATTGTTTTTATGTATGTATTACTCTCAGTCCCCAAACTATGTGAATGCTTTCTGATATATAATATGTCTTGATCATGATGTTAAGCATTCTGCCTTAACCTTAGCATACACCTCAGAAATCAAAGAATCAGTGAAAAGTGCTACTCAAAAGTAATGTGAAACAACAAAGTCTGACAACAAGACATTTTTCGTTATCTCAATGGTCTCCCTCCCTGTAATCTCCTCAACCCATTTCCTGGCTCTCTAATCCGTTTTGTTCACCACATGCTCTTCCCATACCCAACTATCATTTTCAATCATTGATTTTCGTACGGCATTTGCACTATTAAAATCTTTCCTTATCTCAAAATACCTAAAATGGAGATCTACTTCACTACCAGCCTCTGTCCTTTCCTCTCTGTGTAAACTGCTTGAGCGTCTGACCTGCTGCTTGTCAGATGTCTTAGTGATAGAATGAAGAACAGACACAATTGAGGGACTAATAACTAATCCCCCAACATCTCAGTTAGATTTTTAACCATTTTAATACTGAAGATCAGGCAAACCGTCTTCGAATTCTGATTTCTATTTGGATATCTGACTTTGCTCTTTGCTTGATACCCTCCTCTTATCCTCTCAGGTTCACCATGTGGACAGCTTAATGGTGTCTCGTAGTATGGTACTGTAGTTGCTTTTATATAAGCTTATATAAAGCTTCATACCCAGGATGAAGCATGGATGTGTAGTTGCAGAAAGGTAACACATGGCCTTGTAGGAGTGATAGGGTGAAAGAATCCATATCTGTTATGAGGTATGTGAGAGTGGTATTTTGATGCAGTGTGTGAGGAGCACAATCGTGCCCTAATCATGGTTTTGTTACAGGAGCGTAGTATGCACTTAAGCATGTGCATTAAAACAATTAGGATTACAAATTACTAGTGTAATTAGAGAGAAAAATACATGAAAAGAGTGTGGCTTATATGGGAAGGGTTTGATCATGTGCAAGTCTCACAGTCTGCTCCCATCATGGAACACCTCAATTCCAGATCAGACCCGATGCCAACACCACCATCAGAGGAACCCTCACCTAGAGACCTCCTGGCCCCAACCTCTGCAACTTCATCTTGGACTTCATAGCCTCCCTGGCTATCGACTCCGACCACTACATCTTCCTGGGCAACCTGAAATTCCATCTAGAAGACTTTAATGACTCCACCACACTGCTCAAAAACATGAGTATTATCTGCCTCTCTCAATTGATCACCATCCCCAAGCACAGAGCCGTCACACCCTGGACCCCGTCTTCTCATCTTCCACAGAGCTAAATTCGCACACAACACCAAATTGACCTAGACAGACCGCATCATTGTCCACTTCACTATCAATAGTCCACAAGATCCTCCAATGAGGCTCCCGAACCTCCCTCGCCACAACTGGGGCAAGGCCACAGAACCCCTCTGGACCATCGCCCTAAAAGTAACAAGA
Source organism: Lissotriton helveticus (assembly GCF_964261635.1). NCBI lineage: Eukaryota > Metazoa > Chordata > Amphibia > Caudata > Salamandridae > Lissotriton > Lissotriton helveticus. Next base: position 1,630,609,470 of record NC_136057.1, on the reverse strand, counting down.
CCCACCCCTTCAAAGTCCCTCGAACAGGAAGTCAAGAACTTCTCCAGCTGGATCTCCTCAGCCCCCTGAAGAACATCATCAACAACAGACCGACCAAACTGACCAGCAGGTTTACCCCGGAGCTACTGACCCTCAAACGACACTGCTAGAAATTAGAGAGACAATAGCAATCCAAAAATACCCCCACCAACCTGTAGTCCTACAGATCTGCCCTCCACACTAACACCACCTTCTTAGGGAGACCAAGAAAGAAGCCCTCTTCACCTGCATCAAGGCAAGTGCCAACTGCACCCACGAATTGTTCAGCAGCATCAGAGAAATCTCCTGCCCCTCCACCACCGAGAATACAATCTGCCCCTCCCAATCCGTCTGTGACAACCTGGCAGACTACGTCCACTGCACAACTGCTGACATCTACTAAAACTTCGAACTCCAAACCACCAGCCTCAACCACCTCAGCACCCCAGCCTGCCCCTCCCACCATCTCAGGATCACTGACTGGAATCAGCTCTCCGTGGAAGACACCATCTCTATCATGAACTCCATACACTCCGGATCTCCCACTGCCCCCTGCCAACACCACATCTGCAAACTAAGAGAAATCATTGTACGCCCCCTTACCAAATTCCTCAACAATTCCATCACCACATACACACCATAAACAACATAAACAACATTTGGAGGCACGCAGAGGTCAAGCCCCTACTGAACAAACACTCTGCCAACCCCAACGTACTAAAAAACTACCGCCTGATCTTGCTCCTCCGCTTCACCGCCAAAGTCTTGGAAAAAGCCATCAACTGTCAGCTCATAGACTACCTTGAAACCAACAACCTGCTCGACCCTTCCCAATCTGGCGTCTAACTAAACCACAGCACCAAGGCCTTCGCAGCAACTGGCGACATCAGATGCCTTCTCGACCTAGGCGGAACAGCAGCCCTCTTACTCCACGCCCTATAAGCAGCCTCCAACACTGTCTCCCACCACACTCTGATCACCAGACTCCACCACAATGGCATCCAGGGAAATGTACTCATCTAGATCTCTTCCTTCCTCTCTGGCTGAACCCAGAGGATCTACTTACCATTTTCTTCCTCTTTACCCATAGACATCTTATGCTGCATACCCCAGAGATCCTCCCTCAGCCTCACCCTCTTTAACATCTACATGACACCTCTGGTGGACATTGACCACACCCTTGGACTCAACATCCTCTCCTATGCCGACGACGCCCAGCTCATCCTGTCCCTCACAGAAGACGCTGAGTCTGCAAGGGCCAGCTTTGAACACACCATGACCGACTTCTGGATGAAGATAAACTGCCTCAAACTCAACTCGGATAAGACAGAGGTCATCATCTTCAGACAGAAGCTTTCCTCATGGGTCCTAATGGGATGACAGATGGTGGCCCACCACAGTCGACCCCTCACCCACCCCTACCAGCCACGCATGCAACCTCTGAATCATCCTGACACACACCTGACCATGAAGCAGCAGATCAACGCTGTCTCCTCTACCTGCTTCCTCACCCCTGGATGCTACGCAAGATCTTCCGCTGGATCCTAGTCTCTTCCAGGAAGTCACGCAGACCCACATCACACACCGACTTGACTACCGTAACGCACTCTACGCGGAACCACCAAAAAACTCCTGAACCACCTCCAGACCATCCAGTACATGGCAGCAGGACTCATCCTCTACCTCCCCAGAAGAACCAGCATCACCTCCAACCTCAGAGCTCTCCACTGGCTGCCCTTCCTGGAAAAATGCCTCTTCAAGATCCTCACTCACGCCCACAAAGCCCTCCACAAGTCCTAACCTGCCTACAACAATGACCGCCTAAGATTCCATCGACCAACTAGGAATCTCTGATCCACCAGAGGCACTGTGGAGTCCACTCCTTCTCCTACCTCGCCGCCAGGTCCTGGAACGACCTCCCCCTCTGCCTTCACCCCGCACTTTCTCTAAAGTATTTCAGGAAGCATCTCAAGACCTAGCTCCTCGACGAGGCTCATACAGCCCACCAGCACCCGGAGACCCTCTGGGGTGACATAAAATTGCTCCAAATATGGAACAAAGAAATGAGAGATGCTTGTGTGGTTTATGGGCTCTTTACTTGATGCATCCTTTCTCTCTGATACTAGTCTCCCAATTCTATATCACTTACACCTTTGGTGTTTCTGATAACTATTTTACAGGGTGGAATCGCAGATATTTGCTTTTTTCATCACAATTATCACAATTTTATTCTGACACTTACACAACTATCTACTGCTGTTCTTTGTGTAACAGAAACCTTGCACTGCTTCAGTATGTATCAGAAGCTTGTGCACCCTTGTGTTGCATTGTACCTCTTCTGCATACCAGTTAAAAACACTGCTGCTGCATCTATTCTATGTGTGATGGAAGCTACACTCTTCCAGCCTTGTTTTTCCTGTTGTGTAAGCGTTTAGTAACCTTGTACACCTGATACACCAGGTCTGTGTATGGTACATGCATGCACTGTTTCTGACCATACAGTTTTAAGTTTTTAAGTGTTAATGAACTTTCTAAACACCTTTAACTATGTAGAAGATACAATAGTTGGCTTGGAAAATTGTGGTGCTATGTAAAGAGATTTTGCATGATGTGTAAAATAAATATAATTCCAAGTTTGAAATAAGCATTGAAAAAGCCATAGTTCTCTCTGTTTGTTTGCACTGCCATTAGATATGCCAAAAGAACTGCTAGTGTGTTGCGTACAAATGCAAACACTTTAGTGGCCATCTTGGAATGAGTTTTCAATTAAAGAAAAGCTATTCCAAGCTGACCAACTGTGCATATGTATCTGTGTGCATGCATCATAACACGAGTGTACATGAAGCCATTCCACGAAGGCTGTTGATGCATATGCATGTGTACAAATGCACTGTGGCACTCTGTCACCCATTTTGCCATTTTTAATTTACAGTTTCAATATGAAGGGCTGGAAATGTAAGGAGGAACAGGAAGCAATGGAGTGGAGAGTGAGATAGCAGAAAAATACTGAAGTGGGGCAGGTATGTTAGGGGACAGACCAGAGGAAGACATGCACTTCCATGGAATGCAGTAAAAGGAACAATGTGTCTCCTCAATATATATGCAGAAGGATACAGCTCATCCAATCAGAACCCTGTGAGCCAAAAATGCTCTGGGCAGGACACATACAGAAAGAGGTATGAGAGGCACTGAATCAAGAGCAGACACCTAAGATGAACAACTAAGAAAATCAGTCATGAATTTGTCTGAACCAAAGCACACTCTAAGTATTTGTAATTTATTGAAAACCTTAGGTCGATGTCAAACAGCTAAACCTGTCAGTGGAAAGACCTACCAATAACTAGAATAGAATTGTTAAACCGTGGTTAGCTTTAAACATCATTTGGGAGAACAAATTCAAGGACTTGCACTTACCCCCTGCTGAGTTCATCTTGACAAGGATTTGGTCCCCTTTGTGTCCATACTTGGCTGCAAGAGATGACATCACTTCTTGTACAGGAGCATTCACAGGTAGCATTATGGAGAGACAGGAGTAGTCAGATCTGTAGACTTCATAAGGGACTGTTTGTGACAAATACGAAAAAATGGGTTACATTTCAATTTGAGCCACTACAATTTGTGCCCCATAAATAAATAATAAAATATTTGATAGATAATTAAATACAAACATGTCTTTGAGCTGCATTACATTAGGTTTACAAAGTAATGGTTAAAATGCTGAATTTAGTTTATAACAAAAAAGATGTAATTTTATTTTATACTATGAAATGGTGATTCAAGGAGTACACTTATGACTAACGCAGGTCTTAGTCAAATATATAAACATCCTATCATTCATTATCGACCATTAATAAAATGTGTACTATTTAGTAATCCTGTTAAATTCCCAAACTCTTTATTTAGTTATAGCATTATTCATGCAGTTCTTGCTATGAAGTGTACATATGTCTTCCTATCTGCTTCTTATCCTCTGGAGTTGAAGAACATGCTGTATATAATTAGATGACATGAACAGCATCATGTGAGCAGCAAAAAAAAGCAGGGTAAGGGGGATTTTAGACTTTAGGGATGGATACTGATTAAGGGTGTTTTAGAGTTCAGGGATCGTTAGAGATTAAGGGAAGTAAATGTACATTTCATATTTAGGGGTGGGTCGAGTTAAAGGGAAGTACGGGTAAGGGAAAATGTGGGGTTTATCAGTGGGTAGAGACAAAGGGAGATACGGGTCAATTGAGGGTGTAGGGGTGCATGGAGGAAAAGGGAGGTAAGAGTCCTTTTAGGGTTCAGTGAGGGGAAGAGGTAAAGGAAATCAACTTGGGGGTCGCCTCTTGTTTTATGTCTATATGTGTATTTATATATATGTGTATGTATGTATATATATATATATTAGCAGAACAACTCAGCAGAACCCCACAGAGTATCCACAGCACAGAGAGTGTCCACAGCACTGCAATTTTCCTTCAAGGTAACTTTTTATTTTTCTTCTCTTACACCATGTGCAATACAAAAGGACGGTCGACGCGATTCGGCTGATGCCTTCAACTGGACCATAGAGTCCCACCGACTAGACAGTCTAGTTAAAGTGACAAGTGCAATTGATCTCTTGTTTGTTTCTAAAAAAATAGACTAGACCACTCACCCACTTAAAAACGTTTGTGAATCGGCAACCAGTGACTGCCATTTTCTTAGAGCATTCATTAAATACAATTTACATTGTCAAGACATTATTTTAAAGTGATGTTTGCAATTTCACAGTAAAGTACTCTCATTATCCCTGGAGGGAATAGTGATGTTTGTTAATTCAGGCCTGTGCTTTCTAATCAACATGTATGAATATGTGCTTGCATATATTGGTGATGTGTTTAAAAAGAGGGTGATGGAAACCCACACGTGGTGAGATGTTAATGTTCTTGGGTTTCTACATGTAGTAGTTAGGAGTTGGAGGATTTAAATACTTTTATAATATATGGTCAATAGTGCATATATAAAATATCTACAAAACATTTATAAAATATTTATAAAATATTTATCAAACATTTATAAAATATTCATAAAAACTTTCATAAAAACACCATTGCATGGGTATCTCTAAGATTTACACATGTCAATTGGGATATCAGAAATCTTGGCTATCTATGTAAAGTACTATGTGTAAAACCCTATATCCCAAAGTGTCTTCCTTAGGACAAGATAAAATAATTGTCAAAATTCTATATATATATATAAAAGTCAAGTTCGACTCCAAAGCCTGTATTATGTGAGGCTGTTCCCAAATTATTACAACAATTACACTCCTCATTGGTCATGGGAGAAAGATAAAGTGTCATGTGCTTAAGTGCAAAGTGTGCATTCATGGTTCCTAAGTAAGATAGTCCACCAGTTTTACATGATAAGTCCTAAACACTCAGGCCGACTAAATAATAGATAAAATAGCGGTTGTAAAGTACATTGTGCAATTTCATTTTTTAGAGCCTTTGTTCAAGTAATTTATCAATGTCATTGTCTTTTAGGACCCAATCTGTAAAGTGACACGTTCATTGTGCCATCTTATTGTGCAAATTTGCAATTTTTAACCAAGGATTTTTCTTTCTACAAATACTCCATATTTCTTCCTTCATCAAGATTATTTTTAGTATTCCTTTGGGACATTGCTTCCATTACTTTCCCTGATCGTATCAAGGCCTGGATAGTCTCTCCGCCGATACTACACCGTGATGGTAATTATTATTCCATGTATCCCCAACAATACCATTATAAGTCCATTATCAATTCATTAGCCAATTTTACTGAATTGCAATAGTTCAATAGTGTACCATGAACGGGATGATGTTCATTTTCTTACCAGCATCAGTTTATATCATAGACCCGGTACGTGTCTCAAGGGTTATGGACGGGTCGGTACTCAGAGATGGACATGTAATTCTGCATCCAGATTATGGCAAAGGGTTTTTCTGTCCCTAGTGCCAATATGAGCTTTGACTCTGCTCTTCTGAGTTTCAGGGTTTTATCCCCCCTCTTTCGTTTAGTTTAATCATCTTGCCTCCAAAATATCTCAACACTTGAGCATTTCCTTGATCTTTTTCGGAAAAATGTTTTGCCATCTTATACGCCAAGTCTTTGTTTTTAATCGCTCTAAGATGCTGTAAAATCCGTAGTTTTAATTTGTTGATGTTACTTCCAACATAAAGTTGTTTACAAGGACATTCTGAAACATATACCACGTGCTTTGATTCACACGTGATGTGTGCGGTAATCCATTCGTTTTTTCCATTGGACAGTACATATGATTGTGTATTCATTTCATGTTCTCAGGCCTTGCATTTTGAACATTTCCAAAAACCTTGAGTTGTCAACCAAGTTACCTTTTCATTTCCTGACGTTTCTAGGTGGCTCTGTGTTCATATGTCGCCTAGCGATGTAGTCTTCCTGTACCTTATCTTAGGAGTTGGTGGTAATTTCCTCTTTAATGACTCATCAAGCAATAGTATGTTCCAATGCTTTTTCAATATGTGTCGTAAACTTTTATTTTCCACATTGAAGTCCAAAATGATTCGAGTAGTTTCATCATTTTCCACATCAGTTATCTCATTCAGTAATTCTGACCTTGGTTTCTCAATTACTTTATTTTTGGCTACTTCAATCACGTTCAAAGGATAGCCTCTTGCTAGAAATCTGATTCCTGTATCATCAAGATTTTTATCTATGTCATTATCTTCTGAACAGTTCCTCTTAATACGGAGCATTTCTCCGTACGGGACACTCCATTTCAGATGTTGTGGGTATCCGCTATTTGCATGGAGGATACTGTTGGTGGCAGTCGATTTTCTGTGGATTCTGGTACAGAGCATTTTTTTTGTATTAAAACTTCCACATCCAAATAGGTTACTTGCGTCCTACTCCAGTTGGATGTGAAGGAGAGATTGTAATTATTTTGATTTAAACTTTGGATGAAATCTTCGAGGGTCCGCAAGTCTCCTTCCCAAATTATAAATAAATCGTCGATGTACCTCATCCATGATTTAATATTCGGCCTGTACCTGCTTGACAAGATGTCCTCTTCCCAGACTGCCATAAACAGATTGGCATATGTTGGGGCAAATGATGTCCCCATTGCCGTCCCTTGCCTTTGTAGGAATGTCTCCCCATTAAAGAGAAACACATTGTGTGATAAACAGTAGTTCAGCATAATCATGATCATTTCTGAGTGTTCCACATAGCTGAGGGATCGTGTCTTCAGGAATTTGTTCACTGCAGCTAGGCCATCTTTATGAAGGATGGATGTGTACAATGAGGTCACATCAATTGTGACCATAATTTGATAGTCATTCCATTTCATAATTTTTAATTTGTTCAAGAAGGCTGTGGTGTCCCTTAGATATGACTGGAGTTTCATGACATATTCCATCAGGAAAACATCAATATAATGTGATGTCCGTTCCAGGAGAGAGCCCATGGAGCTAACAATTGGCCTGCCCGGGGGGTCCATTATTTACTTTTGTAGATGGTATTCTTCAGTCCATTGTTCCATTGGGTTCTTTTCCAATTTTTGGTAGTGCTCCTCATTTCTCAGCTGCCTGTAGGCCTCGGCGATATATTGTTCTCGAACCTGGAGAACAATATTTCCGCCTTTATCGGCGGCCTTGATGATGATTTGCCGATTATCCCTTAGTTCTTTTAGTGCCTTTTGTTCTCTTTGAGTCAGATTCCAGGTTTGTTTGTGATTTTTCTTCCTCATGGCCAGCTGGTTGAGCTCCTCTACTACAATCTGGTGAAACAGGTCAACCTTGTTCCCGGGAGGTAGTTGCGGGCAGAACTTTGACTGAGTTTTCCGTCCACTCTCACCACCATGATTTGTCTGTATGCCTTCTCTACGACAAATTGTTACATCGTCTGCAGTATTAAAAGTATGACTTTCACTGTTGTCTTGAGTATTGTTCCCTAGATTAGACATTGTTTTTAGAGCAGGCAAGTCGTTTTGGTTTAATGCGGAAATCTCTATGGTTTTTGGGCCAAGTTTACCACCTGTAGTCACTGGTTTTTCCTCAAAGTATTTTTTGAGTTTGGCTTTATGGCAGAATTTATATAGATCAATGCGGAAATTGGGAATATCTAGATTTGCGTTTGGACAGAAGGTTAGTCCTTTATTCAAGAGGCTAATACTAATATGATCGATGTTAAGAGTCATGCTTGAGATGTTGATGACCAGATCCTTATTCAATGACATCTTTTTTATTTTTGTTTTTATATATATATATATATATATATATATATATATATATATATATATATATATATATATATATATATATATATATATATATATATATATATATATATATATATATATATATATATATATATTACCTACTGGCAATAGCCAGTAGGTATATATAGTTAGGATTTTTTTCCTATGGGATTTTTGAAAATTCTATGTCGAATAACTTTGGCGTTTGAGGACAGAATTGGCTGAAATTTTCAGGAAAATGGAACATTTTGTTTCTGAGCAGCCCCTGAAAATTTGGGGGGGTTTCGTCAAGGGGGGGCCGAGAAAAAAGGGGGTCCCAAAACGTGTTTTTCCCATGCAATTTTCCATAGGGCGGTTGGCCTCACTTTTAGCCTGAACGGCTGAATGGATTTACACCAAACTTGGCAAAATTGTAGGGACTGGTAGCCCGATGTGCCTTTGCTATGTCTCAAGATATAGGCTCCAGTGGTTTTTACGAAAATTAACTTTGAAAAATATATATTGGGCTATATATATGTTGGAGCCCAAATGTAGCCCAATGTAGCCCAATGTAGCCCAATGTAGCCCAAAGATGGCCACCAGAGACAAAAAAAAACAAATGTAGCCCAAATATCAGCCAGATGTAGCCCAACTATAGCCCAATGACAGAATGTCCCAGAGTGTTCTAAAGAACAACTAGAGTGCTAACAGTCCTACTTATTACAAAGGTATGGCACACCTGAAGCCATCTTGATTGGAATAAAGTGGTAACTCTTAAAACATTTAATTTAAAAAGGAACAAAATGAGGGGGTTCATTTTGCCATAGAAAGTATGATTAGCGAATATATGACGAAATCCCGCATACCATCAGTCCGCAAAAAAAATCCCGCATGTACTATTAGGCCGCAAATTAAAATAACGAAAACTTTTAGAACGAATATGCCTTTAGCATACAATAGACAACTAAACTACCCTAAACCCTAATACACTATCCCCAGCATGACCCTACACTACACAAACAGTACAACACTACCCTAAACCCTAAAACACTACCCCCAGCATGACCCTACACTACACAAACACTACAACACTACCCTAAACCCTAAAACACTACCCCCAGCATGACCCTACACTACGCAAACACTACAACACTACCCAAAACCCTAAAACACTACACCCCAGCATGACCCTACACTACGCAAACACTACAACACTACCCTAAACCCTAAAACACTACCCCCAGCATGACCCTACACTACACAAACACTACAACACAACCCTAAACCCTAATACACTACCCCCAGCACGACCCTACACTACGCAAACACTACAACACAACCCTAAACCCTAAAACACTACCCCCAGCATGACCCTACACTACGCAAACACTACAACACTACCCTAAACCCTAAAACACTACCCCCAGCATGACCCTACACTACGCAAACACTACAACACTACCCAAAACCCTAAAACACTACACCCCAGCATGACCCTACACTACGCAAACACTACAACACTACCCTAAACCCTAAAACACTACCCCCAGCATGACCCTACACTACGCAAACACTACAACACTACCCAAAACCCTAAAACACTACACCCCAGCATGACCCTACACTACGCAAACACTACAACACTACCCTAAACCCTAAAACACTACCCCCAGCATCACCCTACACTACGCAAACACTACAACACTACCCTAAACCCTAAAACACTACCCCCAGCATGACCCTACACTACGCAAACACTACAACACTACCCTAAACCCTAAAACACTACCCCCAGCATGACCCTACACTACGCAAACACTACAACACTACCCTAAACCCTAAAACACTACCCCCAGCATGACCCTACACTACGCAAACACTACAACACTACCCTAAACCCTAAAACACTACCCCAGCATGATCCTACACTACGCAAACACTACAACACTACCCAAAACCCTAAAACACTACCCCCAGCATGACCCTACACTACGCAAACACTACAACACTACCCAAAACCCTAAAACACTACCCCCAGCATGACCCTACACTACGCAAACACTACAACACTACCCTAAACCCTAAAACACTAGCCCCAGCATGACCCTACACTACGCAAACACTACGACACTACCCAAAACCCTAAAACACTACCCCCAGCATGACCCTACACTACGCAAACACTACAACACTACCCAAAACCCTAAAACACTACACCCCAGCATGACCCTACACTACGCAAACACTACAACACTACCCAAAACCCTAAAACACTACACCCCAGCATGACCCTACACTACGCAAACACTACAACACTACCCAAAACCCTAAAACACTACCCCCAGCATGACCCTACACTACGCAAACACTACAACACTACCCAAAACACTAAAACACTACCCCCAGCATGACCCTACACTACGCAAACACTACAACACTACCCTAAACCCTAAAATACTACACCCCAGCATGACCCTACACTACGCAAACACTACAACACTACCCAAAACCCTAAAACACTACCCCCAGCATGGCCCTACACTACAACACTACAACACTATCCTAAACCCTAAAACACTACGCCCAGCATGACCCTACACTACGCAAACACTACAACACTACCCTAAACCCTAAAACACTAGCCCCAGCATGACCCTACACTACGCAAACACTACAACACAACCCTAAACCCTAAAACACTACCCCCAGCATGACCCTACACTACGCAAACACTACAACACTACCCTAAACCCTAAAACACTACCCCCAGCATGACCCTACACTACGCAAACACTACAACACAACCCTAAACCCTAAAACACTACCCCCAGCATGACCCTACACTAAACAACCACCACAACTCTACACTACACTAACACAACACTACACTACACAACACTACACTACACTACACAATCACTAACCCACGAAAAAATTAACAGAAACCCACTTACCTCTCTCGTCATCGTGGTTTTCACAACGCAAATGCATTTACCATACATGCCTTTAAAATGTAATTCTTTGTAAAGGCATGCGCGATAAATGCACATGCGTTTTGAAAAAATGCGGGATAATGGTATGCGAGGTCAATGACCTTGCGGGATAATGGTATGCGGACTGAAAGTCTGCGGGATAAAAAATGCGGGAAAATGGCTGCAAACCATGATTAGCAGCAGACTTCCCTGGTGAGCACTAGCTTTACTACAGTGATCTAATGAGCAACTAGAGTGCTAACATTCAGAATTTATGGCAAATGTGTGACACATCTGAATGCCTTCTTGATAGAACCAAAGTAAACAAGCATTGAAAATGCAATAGATCTCGCCCTTGTTTAAGTTAAAGCCATTCTGTTTGTAATGAGGTGGCTTTTTAGCTTTGCTTTTATTAGTGTTTTTAAAACTTTCATGTAAATAACATGCATATGTATGCATATATGTATATGTATGCATGCATTTATATTTATATAGATATGCAGATTATATATGTTTATATATGTATATTACCTACTGGCGATAGCCAGTGGGTATATATAGTTAGGATTTTTTCTCTATGGGATTTCTGAAAATTCTATGTCTAATAACTTTGGCGTTTGTGGACGGAATTGGCTGAAATGTTCAGGAAAATGGCACATTTTGTTTCTGAGCAGCCCCTGAAAATTTGGGGGGGGGTTTCGTCAAGGGGGGGCCGAGAAAAAAGAGGGGTCCCAAAACGCGTTTTTCCAATTCATTTTTCCATAGGGCGGTTGGACTCACTTTTAGCTCGAACGGCTGAATAGATTTACATGAAACTTGGCAAAATTGTAGATATGGTTTGCCCGACGTGCCTTTGCTATGTCTCAATATATGTGCTCCAGTGGATTTTGAGAAATTAACGTTTAAAAAAATATATATATCTGTGACAGCGCTCCGGTTAGCGCCCCGGTTCGCGTACCTGACGCGTAACGGAACTTCGCGAAGCGAAGCAGATTGGCTCTCCGGTGTCTGTCAACATTCTAAACAGTCCGGAGCGGCCGCCATCTTGTCTCTCGGTACGATCGAGAGACAAGATGTGGTGAAAAACGAAGGTGGAAATGAAGGAAAGGGGGCAAGGTAGACCACTCCTGACCCCCTAGGATTGATGAGGGGGATATTAAAGTGCCCCGCGGGGCAAAAAATAAAAAAAAGATTTTTTTTGCGATTTTACGCCGTAGAGGCGCGTCCCGGTACGCGAACCGGGCAGCTCACCGGGCAGCTCACCGGGCAGCTAACCGGGCAGCTAACCGGCAGCGTAGCTGTCAACATTGTAAACAGTCCGGAGCGGCCGCCATCTTGTCTCTCAGTAGGTTCGAGAGACAAGATGTGGTGAAAAAAGAAGGGGGAAATGAAGGAAAGGGGGCAAGGTAAACCCCTCCTGACCCCCTAGGATTGATGAGGGGGATATTAAAGTCCCCCGTGATTTTTCGCGGTAGAGGCGCTTCCCGGTACGCGAACCGGGCAGCTAACCGGCAGCGTAACGGGAGTCCGCCATCTTGTGTTTTTGGAGCGTCCGGTTCGCGTACCGGGTAGCGTCCCGGTAAGCGTAACAAGGGGAAAACCAAGAGAAACAGTAAAAAAAAAATTAAGGGAATAGATTTCCAGCAAACTTGGCAAAATTGTAGGGACTGTTTGTTTGATGTGCCTTTGCAAGACCTCAAGATATGTGCACGTGTGGATTTTGTCTAATTAAGGTTAAAAAAAATATATATATCTGTAAGCGTGCTCCGGCACGCTTACGTTACGGGTTTTGTTTGCGCTGCATAGCCGATACGTCACGGTTATGCGACGCGTCATGAGGCGTCTCACGTGGCTACGTGATACGTCACGTAATAAAGAATATATTTTACAGCTATAGATATTAGCTTTTAAAAAACCAATGAAATTCACTGAAAAAACCATAGGTTATAGACCATATATAGTTAGGAATTTGCATTTACAAAACCTTGAAAATTCACTGAAAAAACCATAGGTTAGAGACCATATATAGTTAGCTGGACATTTTATTGACATGAAACCAATGAAATTCCATATATAGTTAGTTGCACTAACTATATATCGCGCACCCGCAATCCACTGCTGATGATGTCACATATTACATCATTCATGACATGGTCAGTGACATCACTGATGACATCACTGATGACATCTCAAATGACATCACTGATGACATCACTGATGACATCTCAAATGACATCACTGATGACATCATGACACACCAATACCAGTTACTACATACGCACTCACTGATTCCTACGTCTACACACACATTCACTCATTCACCCATACAATCACTCATACATACAGTCACTCATTATTACAACACTATCATATGCACTCATACACCTATGCAGACACTCACACACTACCACTCATCCATGGAGTTACTCACACACCTAGTCAGTCCTGTAAAGAATCAATCACACTTCCATTTCCTCATCTATACAGTTAAACACAGAACACCATACTTCAGTGACATCACTGATGACATCACTGATGACATCTCAAATGACATCACTGATGACATCTCAAATGACATCACTGATGACATCATGACACACCAATACCAGTTACTACATACGCACTCACTGATTCCTACGTCTACACACACATTCACTCATTCACCGATACAATCACTCATACATACAGTCACTCATTATTACAACACTATCATATGCACTCATACACCTAGTCAGTCCCGTGAAGAATCAATCACACTTCGATTTCCTCATCTATACAGTTAAACACAGAACACCATACTTTTCACACATATACTAACACATACTTACTCTCTTATACAATCACTGATACAAGTACACATTGATATGCACAGAGTCACACACCTCCCAGCCAGCCACACACACACTCAGTCTTCCATACATCCACTCATTCTTCAATATGTAAAACATATTTAAACTTTACAAAAACACACAGACACTAGATGATGTCATCAGTGATGTCATTTGAGATGTCATCAGTGATGTCATCAGTGATGTCATTTGAGATGTCATCAGTGATGTCATCAGTGATGTCACTGACCATGTCATGAATGATGTAATATGTGACATCATCAGCAGTGGATTGCGGGTGCGCGATATATAGTTAGTGCAACTAACTATATATGGAATTTCATTGGTTTCATGTCAATAAAATGTCCAGCTAACTATATATGGTCTCTAACCTATGGTTTTTTCAGTGAATTTTCAAGGTTTTGTAAATGCAAATTCCTAACTATATATGGTCTATAACCTATGGTTTTTTCAGTGAATATATATATATATATATATATATCCAAAACCAGTCCACACTTCTTCATTCATGAAAGGCGCTGACACCGTGAATTCTTGCCAGAGTAGGATTTATTCCAAGTTGCTGCTCAGACGCTCCCGCCTTGCTCACTACATCTGGCTACCACCAAACAAAGGTTTATATATTTAGCATGACTATTCTGACAGGTTACAACTGGTACGGGTTGCCATACCAACCCAGTCATGACGCTCTAAACAGACATAGAAGAGTTTATTGTATATGTCATGGTGATTCCAAACTCTTTCTATGTGATGTGCATACACCCCACAAAAAAAAATGTTAATGTCACATTTGTAAGTTACTTGTTCTGCACAGTATGTTACGTTAATCATAAAATTGTGAAACCGTAAATTAAAGGAAATAAACAATTAGAATTCATTGTCAAACAGAAAATTGTGTAGGGTTGGGTTTAAAACAATGTTGCAAGTAACACATGGCATATTAAATTATGTCGTTGATGCAAAACCTCAGGCCAAAAACACACGTGTGAAAATATAAACCGCTGTACGGTCACCTCATACATTCAAGTACCATTGTACTGGATGTGTTTAATACACTTCCTGGGTGATCACTCCATCCAGCCAAAAGTCTCAGGGGGCTTAGAATTAGGTTGCTATTGATACCTGATGTAGTGGCTTAATTAGCGCCCGGGGACAGACTGGCGGCAGCGATGTTGAAAATACATTATTAAGGCAACACATAGTGAGAACACAAAGTGTTGCCTGCATTATCTCCAAGTGGAGTAATTCTGTCATCTGCTGCCCGTGTGCGAAATGCTGTAGGGTTATTACATTTCTGTGCCTGTGATCGCGGTATATGCAATATGTCTCGAGTTACACATGTTTGCAATGTATTGTACAAATTTAAGGTGTGCTCTAACGTGTCAAAATAAGAAAATTAATAAATAAAACATTTTGGGTACTTTTGGTGAGTCACAGATGTTACTGGAGTGGTTTAGGACTTGGGACAAACAGTCTGGACTAGAGGTGTACATTAAGTGCCTCATCGGCATTTAACCCATTCGGAATCTTAGAGTCAAGTAAGATTATGTACATTGACTCTAGCCGTCGCAACTCTAGTTGACGGTTCCCACCCCTGATGTTCTTGGGTATGTTGTCAATTACAAAATACGACAAATCCTGGGTGTTTCCTGCGTGGTGAGTGTTTATGTGCCTTGCCACGGGATATGCTTGGTCATCATTCTTTATTGCCCTCAGATGTTGTAAGATTCTTACATGTGCCTGGTGGATTGTGCTCCCCACATATCTTTTACCACAACTGCAGACCAGTACATAGGCTGAGTACTCAGTTTTGCAAGAGTAACTACCCCTGATCGTGTATGGTTTCAGTCTGAAAGGTAGTGTGACAGTGCTTGTGTTGTGTGTATATATATATATATATATATATATATATATATATATATATATATATATATATATATAAAGCTCCAGTTGTACCAAACAATCCCAGGGCACTCATGGGCGGGAGCTCCAACACGCCGGTACCGCGTGTCAAAATCAAAGCTCAAAACTTCGTTATATTTCCATAAACAAAGCAGAGCACTCCGTGGTGGGCGGTCAAAGTTATTTTAATCCAGCAACAGCAAAGTGTGCACAGACGCGTTTCGGACGTCTAGTCCTTCGTCAGTGTTTCAACATAGCGTGTGTGAGGTGGCTGTATTTAAACACGTCATTGCGACATATACATTAAAAGCGATGACGGCTTCGGACCTCTAATTTTACATGCAAATCGCGCGGCCATGGTGATCCTGTTAATATACAAGCATTTAAGTATTTGAGAGGGCTAAAAATACAGCGCAAATCCTTCAAAACCAGTTTTCACGCCTTGTATCGGCAAATTGGCCGCTGTGAGCGGTATTATTTACAACAATGAAGCCGTGTATCGGCACCGAACCAGCTATCATTTCGCATGTCAAATCAAACTATGACCAATTAATTCAAATGTTTCAGGGCATGGCAATCACAAAATAGTTCATTCTAGTTCTATGGATAGTTGTCAACATTTTTGTAATTACATTCATCTCAACAACCTGGAAAGATAATACATCAAGATAAGGATACACAAACATTCATAAATATACAGTAATACAGTTTCCTAGCAGTTAATCATACAGTCGAAGAGGATAGTTACACCATGCAAATCCACATCATCGATTTATTTAGATTCATCTATGCATTACTTGCCGAGATTTGCTGTTAATTCTTCCCCACTATTCATCCCTTGCGGGTCTTGGTTTCTAAATCAATAATATAGCGTGACTCTAGCCTTCGCAACTTGAGAAGTCTGTCGCCACCTCTAGGTTGTAAAGGCACATGGTTTAGCCCCCAGTACTGTAATAGATCCCTATTACTTTGGTGCATTTTAGCAAAATGACGGGCAATAGGGTATGTTACATCTTTATTTGTAATTGCTCGTTGATGTTCCAAAATTCGTAGTTTTACACTATTAATTGTGCTGCCAATATGAATGTAATTACAAATACTGTGCAGTTATTGTCCCCGCAGGCACGATCAGTCGCGTCTGCCCCCGCCTTAACCCCGGCAATTGCCACGCCCATTGTCCACGCCCCTTGCTCCCGTGCAATTGCCGCACCCATTGGCCTTGGCCACGCCCCCGGCCCAACGCACACGTTTGTTTTCCACACGCCCTCAAGGCACGCTTTTTTGGGGGGGGATGTGCCTTGCGATTGTTGCCAGGTGTCACGCGCATTGGCCACACCCTTTGCTGCCGCGCAATTGCCACGCCCATTGGCCTTGTTCACGCCCCCAGCACACGCTCCCAGCACAACGCACACGTTTAAGGAACACTTTTTTTGGTCGTCATACCGCGCACCGCCCACGCCCACGCCCACAAGGGACTACTTTGCTGGTAAGGTTCTTTTACCTTTCAAATGTATATGGTGGGCATCTGTATAGCCTATGTCCGTCTGCTGCAACTGCCCTTTCCAATGCTGTATTGGGTGTTGTGATTGGTGCTGTGGTTCCTGAGATTACCCGCCTCAAAGGTTTGGGCTCTCTCTTTATAATATTAGTATAGATATATATATATTTATATTCAAACAAAGCAGTCCTCACTTGGAGCTCTCCACTGCAGGTGCTAGCGCGGGGGCTGAACTGCCCAATTAAATGCTGCACTACATTCCTAGTAGATATTCTTTAATCACAACACCTCCGCTCCACCAACAAGTTTTGACCACATTTCGTCTTTCTCATGGTAGGTGAGTCTGTTTTTTTAAATGTTAATATACTGCTCCTACAATTGCTTATTAGGAAAAGTTGTGGGAGTTGGAGTTTCACCATACATATTTACAAGTACAAAGGACAGTGATTTTGGCAAACTTTTGTAATTTTTTTTTCTGTCCACATATTTCACATTGTGTCTGACTTACACTTGAAGTGCCATGTTTAGTACATTATTGATGTAATTATTGGTTTTACATGAGGCATACCAACATAATGCAATCATTGTTATTTTGTTTACAGTTTCTTTGCCATGATGAATATTATTGGTGTTTGGTTTCTTTAATTAGAGAGATATCCAATTGTAACCTTGTTGTTTTGTTCATAATTAGTGGTATAGTACCATCTTAATATTCAATTCTTAGTTTACTTAATTGCTGGTATAATACCCTTAAATTGTTCTTTGTTGGGTAGTCCTTTTAATTTCTTAGTTAACTTATGACTGCAACGGGCATCAATATATGTTCAATTTATTTTTTAAAAGGTTCCTTTCTTATAGATGTATATATAGTTCCTCATCGTTATTCAGACCTGCTGGTGTCATAGTGTGAAGTCTGATGATATAAAGTGATTTTAACCCCTTAGGTGCATCAGGCGGCCAGGAGCCGTCTGACGCACAAGTGCTCCTGTGCGTCGGTCAGCTCCCAGCAGTCCGCGCAAATGGCACTGGAAATCCCTCTGGTGTGGGCACCAGAGGGTTTTCCTTTCCCCGCCCCCAACAGCTTCAGAAGCTGGGGAATTCTAGAGGCTGTTCTGATGGTTTCAAGGAAATGACAATCAGCGCGCATGTCACGTAAACGTCACTTCTCTGAAACTGAAATTGAAATGAGCTGATAGGCTCAATTTAGTTTCTCTTTCCAAGTGCTTAGGGGGCTATCTCAGCCCCCCAAGCACAAAGAAAGACAGGAGAGGTAGCATTGGAAAGGGGAGAATCCCCCTTTACCAATGGGACCCCTCCCTAGTGGATCCCTGCTTGGGGATGGCCCTCAGGGATCCAACCACTGGACACCAGGGAGGGGGGAGCGGCCCTTTGGGCAAGGGCCTTGACTCCACCCAACTATTCCTGGGGCTATTCAGTCTTTCTGCCCCCTAGGGGGCAGATGGGGAAGGAGCCCCCAATCTGCCCTTTCCACTAGATGCCAGGGAATAATTTTTATATTGTATTTAGGCGTGGGAGCTGCCCGAGATGGGCATGCCAATGCCCCCACACCCCGAAATAGTTCAAAGTCTTTCTGTCCCCCCTGGGAGGCAGATGGGGCAAAAACCCCTGATCTGCTCCCCGGAGGTGTCAGAAAACCCACTAGAGGCCAGGGATTATTTTTCCTATTGTATTTAGGGGTGGGGGCTGCCTGAGATGGGCATGCTAATGCCCCCGTCCCCACAAAATTACACAGTTTTTCTGCCCCCCAGGAGGCAGATGGGGCAATAGACCCTGATATGCCCCTTAGGGGGGCAAAAAGCACACTAGGCACCAGGGATTTGTTTTATATGTATATAGGAGTGGGGGTTGCCCTAAATGGGCATGCCAGTGCCCCGGTCCCCCCAAAAAATTACAGTCTTTCTCTCCCCCCCTCCAGGAGGCAGATGGGGCAGGAACCCCTGGCTTGCCTTTGAGGGGGAGCTGAAAGCCCACTAGGCACCAGAGATTTGTTTTATATGTAGGGGTGGGAGCTGCCAAAAATAGGTATGCAAATGTCCCCAACCCTTCAAAGAAATTGCCAGAGCCTTTCTGCCCGCCCAAGGAGGCAAATGGGGCAATATTCCCTTATCTGCCCCCCAGGGGGCAGAACGCCCACTAGACACCAGGAACGTTTCTTCTTTTTTTATATGTAGGAGTGGGGGCTGCCCCACTCCTCAAAAAAATGGCCTCAGTCTTTCTGCCACCCATGGAGGCAGGTGAGGCAATTGCGCCTTATCTGCCCCCCTCTGGGGGCAGAAAGCCCACTGGGCCCTTGGGATTATGTTTTTATTATACATAGGGGTTGGTACTGCCAAGAATGGGTATGCTAATGCCTCCACCCCATGGACATTAGAACGCCCACTAGGCACCAAGGATATGTTTATGGGCATGCCAGTGAGAAGCCCCATAGGCAAGGGTCGCTCCCTTTAATTAGTCACACATTTTAGCTATTTCAGTGATAACTTTAGTCTCATCTGCACCCAAGCTGGGGCAGAAAACCACTAGAAACCAGGGAGAGTTTGTGTGTGTGTGTGTGTGTGTGTGTGTGTGTGTAAACTGGAGTTTGGTTGATGGTCTGCCTGTACTGACCTTTGGATGGCATTTTGCTGGCGGTGTGTGTGGACCTGCACTTGGCTAATAGTGTGGGTGAACTTGCGCTTGATGACGGTGTGTGTAGATTGGCATTTGCCTGGTGGTGTGCATGGAGTGGCGCTTGGCTGGCAGTGCACGTGGACTGGTGCTTGGATAGCTGTGCGCCTGGTATTGCTTGGTTTCAGGGCCGAACTGGCTGTAGCAGGAACCAAGTGTTTCCCCGGAGGGCCGGAGGGGTGGGGTCGGTTTTCTGGCCTGGGGAGCGGTTTTGTCACTGGGTGCTAGTTTTGCAGCAGTGCTGCGACTTCAGGCCCGGTAACAGAAGCGGGAGCAGTGCTTTTTACAAGCACACCCCCCATCCAAGAACAGGTAGAGCAGCAATCTGCCGAGGCTGGTTGCAGGCCAGCCCTGCTTGGCTGGCGGTGTGCAGGGATGTCGCTTGTCTGGCGGAGTGCGTGGTTGGCGCTTGGCTGGCAGTTTGCATGGATATTGCTTGGCTGACGGTTTGTATGGATAGCATTTGGCTGGCAGTGTACGTGGACGCGGCTTGGCTGGTGGTGTGCATGGATGGCATGTGGCTGGCTGTGTGTGTGGATGGCACTTGTCTGGCAGTGCGCGTGGATGGTGCGTGGCTGGTGGTGTGCGTGGATGGTGGGGTGCTAGTACTGACTTTTGGCTGGCGGTGTGGTTGGCATGGATCCCCCAGCATTTTCTTACCCAGAATCTCCCACAAACTTTATATTTATTTACAAAGTCAAATTTTCCTCACATTTCTGTGTAGGTAAGTTGCAGGATTAGCGTGTAGGCACAAATTTCCTACTACTCAGCATTCCCCTTGGACTCCCGAGAAAAATGATACCTCACTTGTGTGGGTGCTCAAAGTAGTGTCAGCTTAAAAACTTTTAAACAAACTGCCCTTTTAGACCCGCTTTGGGCCCCCTCAATCTCTACACGTTCTGGCATTTCCATGTCATAGGCACTTAGCCCATCAAAACAAGTAAGGTATCATATTGATCGGGAGACTAAGGGGAACACTGAGTGGTAGAACATTTGTGCTGTGTGGTGATCCCACAACTTTCCCACACAGATATTTGAGGACATTTTGACTTTTTTGCTAAATCAGGGCTTTGCTGCAGATTCTTGGACGGAAAACGTTGGGGGATCAACGCATGCCACACCCCCCTGGACTTCCATGGCTGTCTAGATGTTTGCAAGCCCGGGACCAAAAACACAGGTGCCCACATATCTATCACAAAACAACCTGTTTTTTCATGGGGTCACCTGTGTTTTTGGTCCCAGACTCAGAGACCATCTAGGGAAAACTACCAAACCCACACATTTCTGAAAACTAGGTGGGCAGTCCAGGGAGCTGTGGCTTGCGCGGATCCCCCAATGCTTTCCTACCCAGAATCCCCCGCAAACCTCAAATGTATCCGAAAAAAATCATATTTTTCTGAATTTTCTGTGTGGGAAAGTTGTGGGATCACTGGGCTGACAAAAATTAACCACCACCCAGCGTCACACGATAAAAATGGTACCTGTGTGGCTAAGCCAAGTACCTGTGACAGGCAAGGGCCAAAAACGTATTGTGGAGACATCAAAAATACCAATTACAAAACAACCTGGATTTGTAAGGGGGGCACCTGCGTTTTGGGTACCAGGCTCAGCAGCCATCTAGGGAAACCTAGCAAACCCAAACATTTCTGAAAACTAGACACCCTGGGGGAGTCCAGGGAGGTATCGCTTGTATGGATCCCCCAAAGCTTTCCTACCCAGAATCCCCTGTAAACCTCAGATTTAGGTGAAAAAAATAACATTTTCCTCACATTTCTGTGTGGTATTACCGTGCCGGCACAAATGTCCTACCACACAGATTTTCCTTTGGTCTCTCGATAAAAATGATATCTCACGTGTGTGGGTGTCTAATGCAGAATCGCCCAAACGTATTTTTTTTTTTAAATGTACGCTTAGAGTTCGCTGTACAATACCCTTAATCTGTGTGTTTATTGTCCTTCCCGGTCACAGGCCCTTGGCCCACCCACACAAGTGGGTATCATCTTACTCTGGAGACTAAGGGGAACGCTGTGTGGTAGGACATTTGTGCTGGCACAGTGATCCCACACAGAAATGTTTGTAACATGTGATTTTTGTCAGCTAATGTTAAGGTGTGCATGGGATTCTGGGCAGGAAAACATTGAAGAATCCACGTAAGCCATACCTCCCTGGACTCCCCCGGATGTCTAGTTTTCAGAAATATGTGGGTTTGTTAGGGTTCCTGTTGTAAACAGAAATGCATTAGCCAGGTATATACAACAGGATAGCTTTATTCAGGCTTAGCTCCAGAGTAAGTTTAGTAGAAGGAGATAGGTAAATGGAAGTAGAGCCCCACCAGGAGCAGCCTCCCTGCTGCTCAGCCTGCATCCAACTGACCTTCACACATATCCAGGCAACTAAGCATTCCGTGACATCCTCACACATTCCAGCACTCATCCTGGCTGAGAAGTAGGGAAGACAAAACTAGGGAAGAGGAATGGCAACAAGTAATTTATAACAATTCCCTAGATGGCCGCCGAGCCCAGGGCCAAAAACCCAGCTGCCTCCCTTGCAAAACCAGGTTGATTTGAGATAGGTAATTTTGATGTCCCCGCAATACGTTTTGCGCCCTTGCCTATCGCGGGTACTTGGCCCTCCCACACGAGTGAGGTACCATTTTTATCTGGGGACATGGGGGAACACTGGGTTGTAGAGAATATGTGATCCCACAACATTCCCACTCTGATATCTGAGAAAAATTTGATATTTTCAGCTACGTTTGAGGTTTGCAGGGGATTCTGGGTAGGAAAACATTGGGGGTCCATGTAAACCACACCTCCCTGGACTCCCCTGTGTGTCTAGTTTTCATAAATGTGTAGGTTTGGTAGAGTTCCCTAGAAGGTCACCGAGCCCAGGGCCAAAATCCTTGGTGCCCCCTTGCAAAAACAGGTTGTCTTGTGATGTCATTTTGACGTCCCCACAATGTTTTGGGCCCTTGCCTTTTGCGGGTACTTGGCCCACGCACACAAGTTAGGTACCACTTTTATTGGGAGACCTGGGGGAACGCTAGGTGGTACGAAATTTGTGTCCGCCTAGTGGTCCTAAACCGTTCCCACACAGAAATTTAAGAAAAATGTGATTTTTTTTCAGATAAATTTGAGGTTTGCAGGGGATTCTAGGTAGGAAAATGTTTGGGGATCCACAAAAGCCATACCTCCCTGGACTCCTCTTGGTGTCTAGTTTAAAAAATTGTCTGGGTTTGGTAGTTTTCTCTAGATGGACACTGAGCCCGGGGCAAAAAACCCAGGTGAGCCTCTTTGCAAAACTGTTGTTTCAAAAATGTATAGGTTTGCTAGGTTTCCTTAGGTGCCTACTGAGCAAGGGTTCAAAATCCACAGCTAGGCAATATGCAAAAAAAGGGTCCGTTTTCAATGGAAAAATGTGATGCGTCCACATTAGGCTGTTTCCTTCCAAGGGCACTAGATCTACCTACACAAGTGAGGTGCCATTTTTATCGGGAGACTTTGGGGAATGTGGGGTGAGTGGAATATTGTGGATCCACACAGTTTCCAGAACGTTCCATCACAGAAATGTGAGGAAAATGTGTTTTGTTTGACAAACTTTGAGGTTTGCAAGGTATTCTGGCTAAAAGAACCTAGGGGGAACCACACCAATCATGCCATCCTGGATTCGCCAGAGTGCCTAGTTTTAAAAAATGTATAGGTTTGCTAGATTTCCCTAGGTGTCAGCAGAGCTAGGGTTCAGAATCCACAGCTAGGCACTTCGCAAAAAAAGGGTCCGTTTTCACTGTAAAAATGTGGTGTGTCCATGTTGCATTTTGGCCCGTTTCCTGTTGTGGGCACTAGGCCTACCCACACAAGTGAGCTACCATTTTTACCGGGATACTTTGAGAAATGTGGTATGTGTGTATATGTGTGGATCCACGCAGATTTCAAAACTTGGCACGACCTCCCCTCCCGCATTTTCTGGCTTTTCTGCCATTTCTTCCGTCATATCTTTGGCACCCGGATCTCCAGCTTCATACCAGCGCTAATTAAGGCGCCGGTATCCCTTCATCATGGAGACTGTTCTGCCTTATCCAGGCTCGGTACTGATCAGTCTACTTTGCTTCTGGCTTCTTTTGCAGATATCTTGCTGCGTGTGGCTCTCAATTGCTCCCTATCAAGGACGTGATATCCTGCCCTATTCATTTGGACAACATCATCGGCCACCACACGAGCGGCTCAAGTTCCCAGCCCATTCTTGCCACCTTGCTGACCTCCCAGCCGGCCTTCAACTACCCATTTTTGGGTTTGGGCTGACATTCTTGGCTGGATTACCAGCTGCTGGCTCATTGCTGACGTGCTCCTGCTGCAGCCCTCCACTTCCTGATTTAACTGGCTGACAGCTCATGGTTGACCTTATCTTCATCTTCCAATTCTCTTACAAACTTCCCAGGCATTCATTCCACCGCCTAGTCCTGATGAGATCCCACTATCTCTCAGGGATCAAAACGTCGTTGACACACGTCTCTAACTCTATACTTCAATTTGTATTACACTACTGAGTATGAGATGCTAACTGATTGTGACTTTTTTTCATATATATTTCCACATACATAAAAGTCACCCTTTTAAGTCACTTGCCTAGGGTCAGGAAATCTGCTGATTTCCTTGTACCTTGTCACGGTTTGCTGACTCACTTTTTGTATTAATTGTGCATTATATTACTGCTTTAATACATTTCTCAATTCTGTTTATACACGCTCATATCCCAATTTTTGATTGTGAAAATTGTGTTAATATGCTTATCCTACTTGTATGGGACCCTTGTTGTTTCCAATACACAAGTCATGCCATCCTGGATTCCCCAGGGTGCCTAGTTTTAAAAAATGTATAGGTTTGCTAGGTTTCCCTAGGTGTCGGCAGAGCTAGGCTTCAGAATCCACAGCTAGGCACTTTGTAAAAAAAAGGGTCAGTTTTCACTGTAAAAACGTGGTGAGCTCATGTTGCGTTTTGGCCCATATCCTGTTGTGGGCACAAGGCCTACCCACACAAGTGAGCTATCATTTTTATAGGGATACTTTGAGAAATGTGGTGTTTGTGTACATTTGTGGATCCGCACTGATTTCAAAACTTGCCATCACAGAAATCTGAGGAAAATGTGTGTTTTTGGACAACTTTTGAGATATGCAAGGGATTCTGGGTAACAGAACCTGGTGAGAGCCACACAAGTCACCCCATCCTGGATTGCCCTGCATGTCTAGTGTCAAAAAATGTCTAGGTTTCCCTAGGTGCCGGCTAAGCTAGGGGTCAAAATACACAGCTAAGCATTGCAAAAAAAGGGTCTGTTTTCACTGTAAAAAGCAGGGTGTCCATGTTGCATTTTGGGCTGTTTCCTATCCTGGGCACTAGGCCTACCCACACCAGTGAGGTATCACTTTTATTGGGACATTTTGGGCAATGCAGGGTGTGTGGAAGTTTGTGGATGCACACAGATTCCAGAATTTTCCATCATAGAAATGTGAGGAAAATATTTTTTTTCACAAAGGTTGAGGTTTGCGAGGGATTCTGGGTAACAGAACCTGGTGAGAGTCACACAAGTCACCCCATGCTGGATTCCCCTGCATGTCTACATTTAAAAAAATGTATAGGTTTGCTAGGTTTCCCTATGTGCCGGCTGAACTAGGGTTCAAAATCCACAGCTAGGCACACTGCGAAAAAAGGGAAGAATTTGATTTGCCCACGTTGTGTTTTGGGCCATTTCCTGTTGCGGATACTAGGCCTACCCATACAAGCTGTTGTGTTTCAATTTAGATACCCGTGCATAGGTTTCCCGAATCATGCCCTTATATAGGCACAACTCACATTGCCCTTTATATAGGCATAGAATCCCAGTCCTTATTTAGGCATCAGCCATGCTATCCAAATACAGGCATCGTCACCTACATCCGTCCATCCCATGTCACAACGAGTTCTTAGAAACCAGACCTTAAGCCATTTGGACTTTCCCTGCTTGGATTAATAATTTCTACAAGAACTCATTTATTATGCATGAACAACTATTCCTTAGGGGTTCATTCATGATTTCTTCCTCTGCCCGACTTTACATCAATGCTAGCAATCCTAGGCACCTTCCAGGTATAAATATACCTTCACTTACCATGGCAAACCACGGCTCACCTCGGATACACCGCTCAATACGGCTCGCCGCGGCAAGTTCGGAAGGACTTCGAGTCCCCGCCTGACGCACTGACCAGACGCTGTCATCCTGCTCGCAGATAATCCAGCTTCCAGTGTACTGACTCCCTTCGCGGGGTGTTAGGGATTGAGATCCGGAAAGAGATTCCCACCGCTCTCATTCTAAGGTATGGAGTAGACTAGATCCTAGAGGGACGCTTGGCAATACAAAACTATAGCGAACTATACCATAGAAAACAGCACCTACTTCTTACCTCGTACTACACTTAGGTTAGGTACACTGGGGTAGAATTATTTAAAAGCACCAGACGAGTATTCAAATTATTTATGTATGTGTATATGAATATATGTCATAGCTAAAAGACCATGCTATTGCAGTATTATTTCTTCTTACTGCTCATGCTGTATGTATTATATTTTGCATACTGTCTTGCGATTGTAACAACTCATGAAATAAGAACTGTTCAATAAATCCTTTTATTGAGACGCCTGTCTATCTATTTCTGTGTAACTCTGAAGAAACTAAGCATGCCTGATTGACTGAGTGAAACTGTTATCTATTGTTTCCACGATTCTGAGACTGTTCCGATTCTAAAGGGAAACAAAGTTGTCATGTTTATGCGGATGTCAGAAACCATTACCTTCTTGTTTATTCGAGAAGTTTCTAGTGACCTCTGAGTTAACTGGCACACAAAGTAATTCAGTTTAATGTACTCGATAGAGGCATACTGACCCAGTCCTATGCCAAAATATAGTGTATATTATTCCACTTCGCAGAGCCTATAAAGGAAATAGGAACTACACTACATGGCACCCAACAGTTTGGTAAGGCACTAATTTAACGCTAGATACTGAAGTAACTCAGTCATGCTTTTCTGAGAGACCCCTACTCATAATACTCCATAAGACGTCCGGAGTGGGTAGGGATAATATCCGCCATAGCGGAGTAGGACGAAAATCCTTTGTATTAGCTGTTTGGATTGTTCAACGTTGAAGGATACAGTGTTCCAGAATATTGTGCACCTTATCTTTCTTTCCTTGAAACTTGCTCTCCATTTTTTCAAAAACAATGTCTAATAACGGGGATAATGCTGAGGCTGCTCCAGTCGACAAAGCATTACATCTCGCTGTAAATTATACAGGTTTTAATGAAACCGATGAGGATGTTAAAACATCCCTCAAAATTTAAGGAGAGCCATCACTCTAAAACTTAAAAAACATGGCCTAACACCAAGAGGTGGTAGAGCAGTTTTTGTGATAGAGGCAGATGAATCTTTTCAGACAGAGGTATTCTATTCATGGATAGTATTCACAGAATCAAATCCAGTAACACATATGTTTCACTTCTACAAAGAAGATGAACCATCTGAGGAATATATTCCTTTCGAGGATGTTGAAATTCCACTCACATACCAGGAGCATAATCACTGGTTTAAAGGCGCCCTAAAACATTTCAATCACATTACCAGGCTCGGTCCACTAGGCAGACCAGGAGCAAGATGGCCAATTTTAGCCGGCTACCCACCTCATCCTGACATTGAAGCAATGTCAAATGAGCAATTACTCACTCAACTGAAAGAGTTAATAAAAATTTACAGACAATTAGTCCAATATGAAATGTGGACTTTCACAGTCCAACCACCAATAACCATTAAAAAACTAAACCTCTCACCAGGGGAATACACTAAAAATTACTCTACAGACTTTACACGCAGTCATGGGTAAAATGCCCACAAAACGTGGACAAATTCCATTCTGGATAGCTAAAAAAATTACTCAAATTGAAGCAGTATTTCCTAATACTAGTCCTTATGAAAAACACAGAATCCTAACAATCTGTTTACTGATGGGATCACACCACATCTGGAAGACTGCACCACTTTGCTGCTATCTATACTAAAACACATGGTGTTCAGTCTATTGCAATAATACCTGATGTCCTGAAACAAATTCAAAACGAATACGGGACAGAGCCTGCTCTAAATTTAGATGTGAAATTACTTAAAAATTTGGACCAGGTCTCAACAATAATATTATCTAATATTAAATGGGAGGCAGCATCAGTGGCGATCCACCAACGCTTAAGGGAATTTGATGTTACAGAAGATCAACAAGAGCTACCCAGAACAATTGAAAAACCCTATGAAGAATTAGGCAGAGACAGTTTGGGGGGGAAACCAGTTAAACCACAACTGTCTGGAGTTCCTGAAAAGGACTCTATTAAACACAATCCTACATCTTCTAAAAAGAAGTGGGAAAATAACAAACAACGTTCAAAAGAAAAACGTTCTCAATCCAGAGGTAGGTCTCCTCAAAAGAAGCCTTCTGAAAAGAGGGATAAACTCAGGAATAGGGATAATTTGATAAAACCGGACAGGTATCAATATAGTGATACACGTTCCTCTCGTACCTTTCAGATACATATCATCAAAGACATCCAAAAGAAGAGGAGGGTCAGATCAAAAAGAAGAACGTGTGAGGTCCAAAGACGATCAACACGTTCAGAAAAACAAAACAAAACCTCAATTCTCCAAGAAAAAGGTAGCATGTCTGAGGAGCAGACATGCCGAAAATTCGGAGAACACAACTCAAGAACGGAGAATGGGCTCAGACAATGCTGGACAGTGCGGCAGAAGTAACAATAGCTCGCCAGAAACTGAACGAACTTCTGGAGACAGTGGACTTGAATGAGTACATGAAAGTAGAGACTGTAGACACCAAGGTAAGTTCTCCGCAAAAGTTATATGAAATAACACTCCGGATGGAGGGAGACATACCAAGAAAAGTGAAAGCACTCTTCTGGGAGAGACTTTCGAAGGGTTATGATATACTTCTAGCAGAACAGGACTGGCCACCAGAATTTGTCAGGGAGTGCCCACATGGCGAAGACATCATTATGCCAGCCTTCTCCAACCATGTTCCAGTACATTTAAAATATACTTATGCCAGGAAATGGGCAGTTGCCCAGGCCCCAGCATTATACAAAAATCATGTAGGATGGGATGAAGACTCTCCTCATCACAAGATCCAGTTGAAAAATCAACCTACTACACAAAGGCAGTATCCAATTAAGCAAGAAGCTAAAACACAGGTCAGGGAGATCTTAGATCAACTTGAATACCAAGTGGTGATTGAAACATGTACCTCATCAATGAACAATCCTTTGTTTACTGTTTCCAAACCAGTCAATACATATCATCTAGTTTTGGATTACAGACACCTGAACTCTTGTTCAAAGACATTTGCAGTGCAAAATGCACATGGTACAGCATTCATGAATAACATTGTGTGTAAGGAATATAAAACCACATTAGACATTTCTAACGGTTTCTTTTGTCAAAACATAGCACCTGAAAGTAGGTATTGGACAGCTTTCTCAATAATGGGGACCCAGCGTCACTTTTGTCGACTCCCAGAAGGGTTCAAGAACAGCCCGGGGTTATTCTCAGCAAGAGTAACAGAGTTACTACAAATGTGTGATGACGAGGCATTGTCATATCATATGTCGATGATATCTATCTGACAGACAATGACCTGGATAGGCACTTGAACAGGGTGAATACCATTATACTGGGCTTCGCCTCTAAGGGCTACAAATTCAATTTCAAGTAATCAGGAATTGCCCACCTCAATGTCCTTTTTCAAGGATATGAGCTTTCAAGTGAAGGTAAAAGCCTGGCATCAAACTTTTTAGAAAAGTGTGTGCTGCTCCAACCTTCAAAAATGCTGAAAAACTTACAATTGATTCTAGGTTTCCTAAATTTTGGACGAACTTACATTCTAAATTACGCAGAAAGGGTTACTCCTCTCTACGAATTAATCAAACCTGGTTTCAAAATAAAAAATTGGACATAGGAACACAGATATCCTGCGTTCACTTCAAGCAGACATTTTAGCAACAAATCACTTACAAACATGCGTAAAGGATGCAATTTAGTGATCCGAATAATTCCGGGAAAATGCGTATTCACCTACTTAACTTTTAATGAAGGTGAAAAAGTACCAATTGCATACAAATCACATTTGTATACACAAGCGGAAATGCGCTTAACTTCAACAGAAAAAAATTCTGACAGCAGTTCAAACTTGCTGTAGCAAAAGAAAGAGCTCTAGCTCAGGGGAGACCATAATTTTCGTAACTCCAGTACCAGCCTTAGAGGCAGTTACAAAAGCGAGCATTTCGAATGCAAAAGCTTTACATCCGAGATGGATACAATGGTTTAATTTTCTTGTTTCAACAGATGTTGAATATGTTTTTGATCCTCATTTAAAAACACAAGCATTCCCGCAATACGAACACGAATGTCCTCTGCCTACTGAGATTCTCCCTCTTGATCAGTACGAATTTATCATTTATACTGACGGATCTGCACAACCCGCTTCAGAAAGTAAACAAGCTCATAATGCAGCATGCGCAATCATTGAAGGTCGAATGCGCGAACGTAAAATCCGACTGATGGTCCCAAAAACACAATCTCTAGGAGATTGTACAGCTCAGCGAGCTGAACTACAAGCATTCAAATTGGCACTTGAAAATACACTCATTGTGTCCGATTCTTTTTACTGTGTTCAATCATATAATTAATATTTACAGAATTCGCTTCAAAATTGTTTCAAAGATGCAAATGTAGCACAATCAAGCATAAAACTCTTTGGGTACAAGTAGTTCAGTTGCGAAACGGACTACAAAACACTCACGTGATACACACGCTGAGTCATCAATGTGATGGTGTTCATGTTGCAGGGAATTCATTGGCTGATGAAGCCGCTAAGGGGGCTGTGCAAATGACTTCCATAGCTGCAGTAGACAGTGAGATATTATCGGCTGTCAATGCTTCAAGCAAAAGCAGCAGTGCAGCGTTACCTAAAAAGTTTCCACTCAAATACTTGTATATAATTGATGCGAACAACAGTCCGTTTGCTCGAATCCCTGGAGTGGGGGATAGGGTAATTCCAAACATGGAACATAGATTAGGACTAATCCTAGCGGCACATGAGGGGATAACCTCTGCCCATGCAGGTGTTTCCGCCACAGTATCATTATTAAAAAAGAGATATTGGTGGCCCGGCATTAGGA
The DNA here is from genome assembly GCF_964261635.1 of Lissotriton helveticus. Taxonomy (NCBI): domain Eukaryota; kingdom Metazoa; phylum Chordata; class Amphibia; order Caudata; family Salamandridae; genus Lissotriton; species Lissotriton helveticus. Next base: position 1,630,578,066 of record NC_136057.1, on the reverse strand, counting down.
AACAGACCAAAAACAATTATTTGGAATGTGAAATACGCCAGAAGATGAAGGTATCTACAGTGAAACGTCCTGCGCAGATGCCCCTGTTAATTTCAGATAAACCATTAGCGTGTTTTTACCTGGACTACTGCGGTCCCTTGCAAAGGGATGGTAACTATAAATATATCATGGTCGCAGTGGATTCGCGTTCAAGGTTCCTATGGATGTGGCCTCAGTGCTCGGCTGATGCTTGAACTGTTATAACAGATTTGCGAGTCTTTATCGGCACATACGCATTAGGCACACTACACTCTGACCAGGGCCCTGCGTTTAGCTCTCGAGCTTACAAAGAAGCCATGGCCAGTCTGGGCGTAGCATTGCGGTACTCCTCTCCATTCCATCTTGAGGGAAATTTGGTTGTGGAAAGGAAAAACCGGGACATAAAGCGGTCTATAACAGCTACATTTGTGTGATGGGTGGGTCAAACATCTTTATGGGGTCCAACTTTCATTAAACAATTTGCCAAGAAGTTCTCTAAGGGGTGTCACTCGATATGAGGTCTGTTTGAGACAAGAATGTGGGTCCCAGATCACGATTACAAAGCCACAGTGGTTGGAAAATAAACCTTTTGACATCAAAGATCGTTGGCTGTTTTACAGGACTTAAATTAACTAAGATCGAAACAAATCAACATGTTCCTGAAGCCAACCACCACTGGGGAAAATCCAGCAGTCCCAGCAAGGCCTGTCTGGATCCCAAAGCTTGGGGATCTAGTCAGAGAGAAGATCGCGGATAAGAAGGAATTTGGGCTTTATTACAGACAATCAGTACCTGTCCTAGCCATCCACAGATCAAGGACAGTACTTCTGCCACCCCTTGCTGGTAAAAAGGAGAAAAGATTTGTGTCCATCGACCTCCTCAAACAACTCAAGGGGGTCAATTAGGATGGCGGACGGATTGCCACCGCCATGCAGGCTGGGGCGATCCGTCCGCCAACCCTGCCCGTCTGCCACCTTTGTTCCCTCCGCCATATTACGATGGCGGGTGGGACCGTGGCGGAGGGGAAGACCGTCCACCGTTTTTTCACCGCAGTCGCATTGCGACCGCGGCGGAAAAGCTCTAATATGGTGGCGGTGTCTATCAGACACCGCCAGCCATATTAGGATGTGCTGGGGGATATGCCTTTCCGTGAAAAGGCATACGGTCCTTGCATTGGGGGCCCATTGCAGGCCCCCAGGGCTATGGTATGGTACCCCCCTGCATTTGCATGCACAATGCGGCAGGCACCGCGCGGTGCCTGACGCTTTGTGCATGCAAATGCACACCATGCATTTTTAACTTTGCGGCGGTGCTGCTTAAAGCATCACCCGCCACAATGTTAACTATACGGGATGTGCCCGCCAGGGTGGCGGTCACATCCTAATTCCAACGGAGGGACCGCTGCTGTGCCTGCGGACGGTCCCGCCACCTCGGGGGTGGTGGATGGACGCAGGTCCATCCGCCATCATAATCGACCCCTATGTGGCCAATGCTAAGCAGTAGGCCATGTGGACTCAGACCAAGTAGCAGACACACTCCTCTAGCTACTATCGAAGAGGTTCAAACTGAAAAAATCATCACCTTCGAAGAGTCAGAAGTGAGAAATGAAGGACTAAGCAACAATGCTATGGAACTTATTCCTCTTGAAACCCAAATAACAAATGGCTATTTCATTAACTTTGATAGGTTTTCTGAGGATCCAAGTGAACCTGAAACGACGCCAGCACAAACAACTTTCAAAGAACAAGCAACAGACTTTTTTCATCTCCTGAAAAAGACTTATCTGGTTTCACCATGGATTGAACTATGGATTGTTTCAGGAATATTTTTCTTTCTGCTTTGGCTAGCTTTAGTAACGACTATGAGTATGCTGATAAATGGAAGATATATTCAAATGGACACAGCAAGGAAAAGAGTGAACTTACTTCTGAAATCACACAAATCATCCCAATGTGAAGCAAGAGACTTGTAAGCAGTGAACATCACAGCCGTTCCTATACAAGATGGTATAGTTTGGGACAAACTGAATATGACATATTCGGCCCATCAGAACTTTTGAAGATTCCAGACTGATTTAAAGTGTCATTAAGTGACTTTATTACCTCTAGCAAAGGATATGAAAGGCAGTACAACCCAATAGGTATCAAGGCCCCAAGAATTGGTCCAGGTTTTGATCTCCTACCACAACATAGTAGGAGACAAGGGGAAGAAAGGAATAATCTGCAGAGTACCCAAATGAGCAAAAGTACTATGCATTATCTCCTAGCCAGCCAACCGTTACAACATCCAATACAGATTAAAAAGGGACAAAACACCAAGGGCCAGATGTAGGTGGCCAAATACCGAGCGGTAACGCAGAAATTCGACCGGTATTTGACTGAGAGCAATGTGGGTGAGTTTAAACCTACTTGCCAAATAAGGAATCGCAAAATTGTGATTCCTTATTTTGCTCTTGCATTTAAGGAATCGGAAATTGCGATTCCTTAAATGCAATGTAAGTAGCACTAAAAAGTGAATTCAGCCTTAAGGAATCGCTAATTACCACCAACTTCAAGTTGGTGGTAATTAGCGATTTCCTTTACAAAAGCACTTTACACATGCCCCTTAGGGCATGTTTGTGCGCTATATGTGCACACATGCTCATTTCAGGGGTGCAACAGGGTGTCCTTGCGACACCCTGGCACCCTTGAAATATTTCCCGCTATTTGCGATTCTTTAATACCGAATCGCAAATAGTGAATATCTTCCCATTCATTTCTATGGGTCTCCAAGCCCATTGGAATGAATGGGTAGGTATTCCTTAATAACGAATCTCAATTAGCTATTCGTTATCAAGGAATGTTAAGGAATCGCTAATATTTTAGCGATTCCTACCTGCATTCAATTTTGCGAGTCCTTAATAGCGAATCGGTAAAATTCGCTATTAAGGACTCGCAAATTTGAATTTACCTACATCTAGCCCTAACTATCTAGATCTCCCTCCGGATCAACCCCGTATATCATCATTTTAACAAATGTGCCACAACTAATGGGACAAGAAAGCGAATCTTGGAAGACCCTGAGAAAAAAATCCCTACACTGGCTAAATACTAGGACAAGCCTGGATAGAGTGCTGTTCTTCGAGTTTAAAATGGTTAGAAGAACAGCTTGGGTGGGGAAATCCCAAAAATATTTAGTAGGGGATTGTGTAGTTTTAACTTTTGCCTCCACATACTTAGTACAAATATATTGGAATGTCTTGGGAGCTCTTTAATAAACCTCCAAAGTATAAATGTCGTCCTATTAGGGTATTTTTACAAACCACCAAATGAACGGGAAAATATGAACTGGGCTTACCCGATAAAAACAAACCCGAATTATAATATTGATACAGCAAACAGGTTTGAAAGTTTGTATAGCCTGGAAGAGCTAGAGTACCTTGTAAATAATACACCACTACAAACACAACGCCCAAATATTCCTCCTCTGATAAAAATGGTAGAGGGTAGCCCTGCAACCGATCTAAAGATCATTCCTATCAACCCTGTGATAGAGGTAAATATTCCAGAAGGAACACACGGTGATAATAAGCTGTTAAAAGTGACTTTTTGGAATGTAGCAGGGTTACAAACTAAGATAGACAACCCAGAGTGGTGTATTTCGTAGAAGGGTTCCAAATCATATGTCTGCAACACACATGGTTAAAGGAGCCCGTACGTTTGAGTGGATATCGCACCTGTCACATGCCCGCAGTCGGAGGATATCATGGGAGGGCAAAGGTGGGTTTAGCTATATATGTGTCTAATATGCTAAATATTAGGAAAATTATCTTGAAATACGAGGATGTAAATTACCAACTGATGGAGATATGTTTGGGAAGCAAGCAAAGCGTGATACTGATAAATTTCTATAACAATGCACCCCCAGATAAGATAGTTAGAATTCTTGTAAACTTATCAAATGTTCTCAAAAGACTGTCAAGAGAAGATAGATGGGATATGTATGTCATTGGGGGGGGGGGGACTTTAACATTGTACTGTGCCCCAAAAATTTTACTAATGTTTGTGGTATCATGAATGAAGACGGTGAATGTGAAACGCATTTTATACATACACAATATGGGAATGCTCTGAATGAAATGGTATGTGAGTTTGATTTAGGCTATGCTAACGAATTAAATAATAACCCGGCGCCCTTTCAAAGTACATTTAAGGGGAGAGGGTGCTCTACCATAATAGATTATATCTTACTTTCCTCGAATTTAGTATCAAAGACGAACCATTTTGTAACACATTATACGAAATTGAGTGATCACTTCCCGCTGAGTATATCGTTGAATTTGTTTACTACCAAAATTAACCAGGACCATAAAATTGTCTATCCCGCCGAACAGTTGAAAATGAGTAAGAAAAACGGCTATGTCCTAAAATGGCAGTTGGTAGATCCACTAGAAGTAACACAAAAAGTAGTGGTGAAAAGTATTTCATCAATAGAAGCCATCTTAACGGAAACGCATGCAATAGTATTGGCATCTTTTCAAGAGATCACATGAACAATAAATGAAACACTATGGAAAACTAATAATAATCCTGCAAGAAAAGACAAAGGTTGGTTTGACTCAAAATGTACTAAAGCATATTCCATACTGAAAAGAGAGACCCACAATATTCCCAGGAACCCTATTACACAAAGGGAGGCAAGGAAGACTTATACGAATGCAATAAAAGAACGTAAGAGGGAGCTAAAAGAGGAACTCTGACAAACCCTACAAGAAGCGGCTAAGTCCAAGGATGGGGTGGTTTTTTGAAGGGCCGTTCGGGCACCCTTTTTAGACCCAGGGGATATCCCTAACATAGAAATAGCCATAAGGAAAGATCAGTGGGTAGAACATTTCACCACAATCTTTGGTAACCAAGATTCTACAAATCTGACTGAAACTTCAGACGAGGGAGGCAATAAAAAAAAATCCCACCGCAAACACATATAAATGATCTCCAAATTACCATAGAAGACGTTAATAGGGCAATATTGGCAAGTAAGGGGGGTAAGGGGCCCGGCCCTGATGGGAATCCCATAGATCTATATAAGGTAAATGTAGACCTATGGGGCCCAATATTGACTCAAATAATAAGGACTAGCTGCTCCTCTAAGTACATTGAGACTTGGACTGAATCCATTTTAGTCCCAATTTTCAAAAAGGGAAATAGACAAGACCCGATATGTTATCGACCAATATCGTTATTGGATTCCTCAGCAAAAGTTGTAGGGCACATCATACTAGAGAGATTACAGGACTGGGATGAGGAAAAACAAGTTCTGTCAGATCTCCAATACGGTGTCCGTAAAGGTTTGGGAACCGTGGAACAAAGCCTCAATCTGAGTATTGTAACTGGAAAGTGTGTTAACCTAAAAAAAGGAAGGCTATTTTTAGCTTTCGTAGACCTAAGCGCAGCCTTCGATTGTGTAATACATGAGTGGCTGTGGGGGGTCCTTCACGAAGTGGGGGTGAATGAGACCATCACATACTTTCTGAAACATACTTACCAGTAACTCTAGGCGTAGTTCGGGAAGTAGCGTTACGAGTAGCTACGTGAAGTGCACTTTGCACTACGTGAGCTGCGTAGTACCCTGTTTGCACTGTGCAAGATGACGTATTCAATGATTGCACAGTGCGGACCAGCATCCGGCACTGTGCAATCATTGAAAACGGCATCTTGCACAGTGCGATCTGTAGTTTTCTGCCGCTCGAGGAGATTTTTACTCGAGCGGCAGCTTTCTCAACGCGGACTGGTAGTTTCTCACTGCGAGCGGATGCAAGCATACGCGACCACTCGCAATGAGAAACCTCACCTCCCCGTGTTGAGAATTTCGCCGGGAGGTTTATTTTTCACACTCGCAATCAGCAACTTCATGTTGCTGATCGCGAATGAGGAAAAAGTCTCGCTAGGATGTCATTTTGCTTGCTCGCAGTTGCCAACTTGAAGTTGAGGACTGCAAGCAAGCAAAAATGACCGCTGCTCTATGCTACGCGTGTTTGCACTGTACTACGTGCAGTTCGTGTAGTGTGAAGGTGCGTAAACTTCGCAAACTACGCGAGCGTAGCGTAGTGCTTTGCCATGGGTTACTTACCAGAATGCCAAGGCTAGAGTACGTTTTGGTAATAATGGAGAATGTACAGGATTCTTTCCAATGAAAAAGGGGGTCAGGCAAGGATGTGTGCTGGCCCCCTTTCTTTTTAATCTCTACACCAATGGCTTAGAAAAAGCATTGATCCAAACAGGACATGATTTTCCAGCAATTAATGGCCGAGGTATCCCATCATTAATGTACGCAGACGATGCCTTCATAATGTGTCATACTCAAGTGGGATTACAAAGATTACTGGATGGCTATGTAGCATTCACGCGTGACCTGGGCTTAAAGGTAAACATCTCAAAAACTTTTATCATGAGATGTGGTATAGGAAGTAAACTATTTAGAGAGATCTTTATAGACAACCACAGAATAAACTTTGTTAACACCTTTAGCTATCTAGGCATAATATTTGACCATAAATCAACCTGGGCCCAGGCAGTGCAAACGAGAAGACTTGCACTTATAAAAACCACTGTGGCCCTACTCAATTTCTCAAAATAATTAGGCACAAGGCCGCCGCAAATATTATAACAAATTTATAGGGCCAAATGTATATCTACAGCCATGTACGGTTCAGGATTATGGGGACCCTGTAATGTTCAACCCCTCCAGTTGATAGAAAATCAGTTTTTAAGATACTTACTGGCCCTTCCTAGAAGTACATCATTATATGTCTGCCATGCAGAATTGGGTGTCCCATTTTTAACAGATTTAATTAAAACAGAACCAATCATGCTCAGGCATAGGCTGTGGACAAACGAGGAAACCCATATAAACCAGGAGGCTTTTTAAGGATATCATGTGAATGACAGATGGGATGAATTTGAAGTGGTTAAGATATGTTCTGGATTTTCTGAAGGACTTAGGTTATCCCAATTTTTATAACGAACCAAGTTCTATGAGAGTGATATCTAGGAAAGAGCTGAAAAGAAATTGTATGGCACTACTAGATTCACGTTGATTATCTAAAGAACTAGCTAAGCCCACTGTAGTGCACCACCAAATGATAATGACAACTTATAGTATCCAACCTTACCTCATACTCGACCCAGCCTATACGAAAGACTATTGTTAGCAAGATTTAGACTAGATATCTTCCATCACATTACTAGTTTCCCAAAAATGAGTGAATGGACGCGAGTGATGCAATTATGCCCTTGTGACGATATCTCAGAGCAGACTACAATTCACACTGTATTTTTCTGTAAATGTTATAATGTGCAAAGGAAAAATGGCTATTACCGATTTTAAAGAAATTGGATTTTACAAATGCGACCAGCATTTTTAGCATTACAACTTTTAAATAATCAATTTGTCATATGGTGTCTGATACATTTTTTGAAAAGTGTGGTAAAATGCAGGAAATCAATAATAATATGATTGAGTATGATTCATAAAAACCTGATACTTCTGTGAAAAAAATAAGATTTATTAACTGTTAAAATTGTGTATATTAATGTATGTGCTTTTATGATTCTCGTTTGCAGAAATCTAATAAAGCTTTTCTTCTACTACTACTACCTCTAGTACCTTTTCTGATGATTGGGACTTCGAGACTGTTAATAACATGATGTCTGATCTAGAAAATCAGCTGCATCCTCTAATCATGAGTATTTAGAGGGTTCATCAGACTATGAACAGCTTTATTGTTCCAACCATTATGGTCATCATTTCTTGCAAAAAAGCTGCATCACCTAGAAATGTATTTATGTATAACCAATGGGAACATTGTCCTACACCACCAAGGGGTAGCTAAAAACGTTTGCAATGAAGTTTCCATATTTTTCAGGGTTCAACATATCCAATGAAGAAATGGTTTACTTTAAAAATGTGAACAAGACAGGAACGAAAAATATGTTAACCAATACAAAACAGATTTATTCTGCAGCCTTTATTGACCAACTGTCTAGACAGGGTTTCGACTTTTGGGAAGACACAATTGACACAAAATCTGTCTGGGGTACAAAAGATTGGCAAGTGCAGGGGATAGAAGCTTTGTTTAGAGCCTGTATCATCCCACAGCAAATAATGTTTTTGAATGACACTGTCCAACAAATGTCTTGCCTTGGGTTAGCCAAGAACAAAGACATGAACACTCCGTCCATTCCTGCACCTGCAAGTAATAGCACTACACAGGGGGAGGTCGACGTACATACTATTTTACATCACAACAGATCAGAACCTGAATGGGAAAAATGGTTGCTCTGCCCCACAGACACATATTTCTGTCAAAAACGATTCCTAAACAAAATACAGGGTTTTACTTTCAATAGTCCAGACCCACGCTATGTTCAAAGACAGCATCCAGTGGTAGTAACAACATACAGTGTAGGAAAATGGTGCCTTGATTGGCTCCAGAAATCTACACTAGAGGATGTGAAACAACACTTATCTTTACTTAAAGAAGGCACAGACCTTAGGGATTTCTTGCTAGGTCCAAGAAAACCGCGTCAAAAATGTTTCATATATGCTGGTATCTATGCTGCTTATAATGAAATATAGAAGGTTACCCAAGCAGACGCTGCAGAAAGAATACGAGAAATTGATCATATTAATTTAGAGAAAACTCTCGCTGTAGTCGACAATGGGTTAATGACTCTGTCATCCAGGATATATTCATTGGGTAACATTGTATCCTCTGCCATAGACATTATGGAACAAGATTTGGTCATGCTGCGACAAGGCCAGTCACAACTACATTCTATTTTGCTATTAGGCAGGACGCTACAAAACCTGCATGCAGGCTATGTGCCTTGGCGTTTTTCCAACACGTCGTCTCTGTTTTCAGAATTCAATCTCACTGATAAACAGATCAAACTGGCACAAAGTGGAATAAAATATACAGTGCTGAGCATTGAAAAACTGGAAAAATTGCCATTTACGGTAGCAGAAAAAACAGCTACTGAGTGAATCATTCATGGCAAAATAACTCTGCCTGTTACAACTTTCCATTTTCAGTATTGCCTCAAAAATATACCAGCAGGCAAATATAAAAGGTTGGGTAAAGATTACATCAAGACATACTTGGATTTACCTTACACACACAGATGTTGGAGTGGGGGCGTGAAGTGTTTCTTAGCGGTAAGCATGGGCTGAAAATTCGTTCCGCTCGCGGAATTTGCGGATTGTCCGCGATTTCGCGATCCGCGAATCTCGCGAAATCGCGGTAAAATCCGGGAATCAGTGGGGCGAATTTTCAGCCAAGCACTTACAGGGTTACAGCAACAGGTGCAAAATTTGAAGCTAATTTTTTGTATCCTTTTAGAAAAGGGTTACAAAGAAATTAACTTCAACTTGGGCACCTGCTGCTGTAAGCCTGTAAGTGCTTCCTGGCGCCTCGTTGCCTACTTGCTACTATTCTCTGACCCTGCTCTGACCCTTGAAGCAGGGTCAGAGAATAGTTACAAATAGGCAATGAGGCGCCTGTCACGAAAATTAAACCTCAACAGGAAGCACTGACAGATATATAAACAAGCATTTGCAATGCAATAGGTCTCGCATTAGGAAAGTTTGAGCTATTGGTCTTGTAAATGACAATTTTTTTTATTTATGTGTTGGTTTTGAAAAAAGCTAAATTAATAGCTTTGTCATTTACAATACCAATAGTTATAACTTTCGCAAATGTGACACCTATAGCATTTGTAATGCAACATGTTTTGTATTTACGTGACTTAGCTGTATTGATATTACACATTACAATGGCTTTTAATTTTTTAAAATAATTAATACTTAAATAAAAGTGATTTTAATTTATAATGGCAATAGCTTAAACTTTTGTAAATAACTTTTGTGAAGATTATGTTCAGTGTATTTTATTGTGACGAAAATCCAAGAACAGAAGTGAAATATTAACATCTTTTTGTGACATTTGTAATAACGTTTGAAACATTGAGAGAACATATTTGAACCAGTTGTTGTTGAATGGTTGTGCAGATTGATGCTGGGGTGGCGCCGAGTGGTGCTGTGGTGGTGCTGAGTGGTGCTGTGGTGATGCTGAGTGTTGCTGTGGTGGTGCTGAGTGATACTGGGATGGTGCTGATGGATGCTGGGGTGGTGCTGAGTGATGCTGTGGTGGTGCTGAGTGATGCTGTGGTGGTGCTGAGTGGTGCTGTGGTGGTGCTGAGTGATAATGTGGTGGTGCTGAGTGATACTGTGGTGGTGCTGAGTGATGCTGTGGTGGTGCTGAGTGGTGCTGTGGTGGTTCTGATTGGTGCTGTGGTGGTGCTGTGTGATGCTGTGGTGGTGCTGAGTGATGCTGTGGTGGTGCTGAGTGGTGCTGTGGTGGTGCTGAGTGATAATGTGGTGGCGCTGAGTGATGCTGTGGTGGCACTGAGTGATGCTGTGGTGACACTGAGTGGTGCTGTGGTGGTGCTGAGTGGTGCTGTGGTGGTGCTGAGTGATGCTTTGGTGGTGCTGAGTGGTGCTGTGGTGGTCCTGAGTGATGCTGTGGTGGTGCTGAGTGATGCTGTGGTGGTGCTGAGTGGTGCTGTGGTGGTGCTGAGTGATAATGTGGTGGTGCTGAGTGATGCTGTGGTGGTGCTTAGTGATGCTGTGGTGGCACTGAGTGGTGCTGTGGTGGTGCTGAGTGGTGCTGAGTGATGCTGTGGTGGTGCTGAGTGATGCTGTGGTGGTGCTGAGTGGTGCTGTGGTGGTGCTGAGTGATAATGTGGTGGTGCTGAGTGATAATGTGGAGGTGCTGAGTGATGCTGGGGTAGCGCTGAGTGATGATGTGGTGATGCAGAGGGCAGAAAGGCACAAAAAGCTGTCTAACAAAGGGCAGAAGGGCAGAAAAACAAGGGAAAAACGAGTCTAACAGTGGGCAGAAGGACACAAAAAACCAGCCTAACAGAGGACAGAAGGGCAGAAAAACAAGGCAAAAACGAGTCTAACAGAGGACAGAAGGGCACAAAAAACGAGTCTAACGGGGCAGAAAGGCACAAAAACGAGTCTAACAGAGGGCAGAAGGGCACAAAAAACGAGTCTAACAGAGGGCAGAAGGGCACAAAAACAAGGGAATAACAGAGGGCAGAAGGGCACAAAAAACGAGTCTAACAGGGGGCAGAAGGGCAGAAAAACAAGGAAAAAACGAGTCTAACAGAGAGCAGAAGGGCAGAAAAACAAGGGAAAAACGAGTCTAACAGAGGGCAGAAGGGCACAAAAAACGAGTCTAACAGGGGGCAGAATGAATCCAGCCCTGCGTGTTTGTCCACGAAGATGCCACCTTTTGGTGCAATACCTCTACTCAACTGGAGTACTTTCTACTGTCTAATCAGTAAGTGCTCCCTCGTTGGCTAAATGTATAGGGGCAGATTTACAATAACTGGCGCATCCCCAGGGATGCGCCAGTCATTGTGCGCCGCAGCTCCGCCACCCATGGTGCGCCGCATTTACAATGCGGCGCACCATGTGGCAAAAACGGCACAGATGCGTCACGCATCTGTGCCGTAAAAGCAGCGCATTGCTGGAGCTGCGTCGCGCTTGCAACGCAGCTCCAGCAATGCTCTGGGGGGCCCTATCTCCCCAATGCTGCATGAAGCCTTGCACCTGCTTCAAGCAGGCGCAGGGTTTTGACGCAGCATTGGCCTAAAAGTGACTGAGTGAAATCTTGTAGATTTCACTCAGCCACTTTTAGGAGGTGTTCCTGTGCAGGAACTCCGTCCCCTGCGCCGGAACGCCTCCTGATGGTGCAGGGCTTTACAACGTGACGCATCTCTCAGATGCGTCACGTTGTTAATACCCAGCACCATGGCGCATCTTTTGTGCTGCCGCTGCGTAACAAAAGGTCTCGGTAGAGGGTGGCAGTGGTGAACCAGAGGGTGGCAGTGATGAACCAGAGGGTGACAGTGATGAACCAGAGGGTGGCAGGGGTGTACCAGAGGGTGGCAGGGGTGTACCAGAGGGTGGCAGTGCTGAACCAGAGGGTGGCAGTGCTGAACCAGAGGGTGGCAGGGGTGAACCAGAGGGTGGCAGGGGTGAACCAGAGGGTGGCAGGGGTGAACCAGAGGGTGGCAGTGGTGAACCAGAGGGTGGCATGGGTGAACCAGAGGGTGGCAGTGGTGAACCAGAGAGTAGCAGTGGTGAACCAGAGGGTGGCAGTGCTGAACCAGAGGGTGACAGTGGTTAACCAGAGGGTGGCAGTGGTGAACCAGAGGTGCTGTGATGAACCAGAGGGCGGCAGTCGTGAACCAGAGGGTGGCAGTGGTGAACCAGAGGGTGACAGTGCTGAACCAGAAGGGTGGCAGGGGTGAACCAGAGGGTGCTGTGATGAACCCAGCACCATGGCGCATCTTTTGTGCTGCCGCTGCGTCACAAAAGGTCTCGGTAGCGGGTGACAGTGGTGAACCAGAGGGTGGCAGTGATGAACCAGAGGGTGACAGTGATAAACCAGAGGGTGGCAGGGGTGTACCAGAGGGTGACAGTGCTGAACCTGAGGGTAGCAGTGCTGAACCAGAGGGTGGCAGGGGTGAACCAGAGAGTGGCAGGGGTGAACCAGAGGGTGGCAGTGATGAACCAGATGGTGGCAGGGGTGAACCAGAGGGTGGCAGTGGTGAACCAGAGGGTGGCATGGGTGAACCAGAGGGTGGCAGTGGTGAACCAGAGAGTAGCAGTGGTGAACCAGAGGGTGGCAGTGCTAAACCAGAGGGTGACAGTGGTTAACCAGAGGGTGGCAGTGGTGAACCAGAGGTGCTGTGATGAACCAGAGGGTGGCAGTCGTGAACCAGAGGGTGGCAGTGGTGAACCAGAGGGTGACAGTGCTGAACCAGAGGGTGGCAGTGGTGAACCAGAGGGTGGCAGGGGTAAACCAGAGGGTGGCAGTGGTGAACCAGAGGGTGGCAGTGCTGAACCAGAGGGTGATAGTGGTTAACCAGAGGGTGGCAGTGGTGAACCAGAGGTGCTGTGATGAACGAGGGTGGCAGTCGTGAACCAGAGGGTGGCAGTGGTGAACCAGAGGGTGACAGTGCTGAACAAGAGGGTGGCAGGGGTGAACCAGAGAGTGGCAGTGCTGAACCAGAGGGTGGCAGTGGTGAACCAGAGGGTGACAGTGGTTAACCAGAGGGTGGCAGTGGTGAACCAGAGGTGCTGTGATGAACCAGAGGGTGGCAGTCGTGAACCAGAGGGTGACAGTGGTGAACCAGAGGGTGGCAGTGGTGAACCAGAGGGTGGCAGTGGTGAACCAGAGGGTGGCAGGGGTGAACCAGAGGGTGGCAGGGGTGAACCAGAGTGTGGCAGTGGTGAACCAGAAGGTGGCAGTGATGAACCAGAGGGTGGCAGTGGTGAACCAGAGGGTGCTGTGCCCATACACAACCGCATGGGTAACTTCGCCATGCAAGCGGCCCGCGAACACGCAAAAAGGTCCGCGAACACGCAAAAAACCCCACGAACACGCAAAAAACCCCACAAACACGCAAAAAAACAAAAATCTGCAAATTCGCACGAATTCGCGGATTTTGCGGATTGCGAATTCGGTTTCGCGCAAATTCGCAAATTTCGCCCATACTTACTTAGCGGTACACATTGTGAAAATGCACTAAGCGGTTCTCTCCTATGTCAGGGTATTAATTTACACGGGGCTTGTAACGGTTCCACAGCAAATTTGTCCTGTCACCTGCAAGGTTCACCAGCCGAAGTGAATATTCCAATTTTTGGACAACTTTCAAATGGAAGTTATAATATGTTGAATGATCACAGCTGCTGTGGCATGCTGCCAGGCATCCCATATCTAGTAACAGTTACTTACAGGGTCACTTGCTGTATGCAAGTCTTGTTCCCCCAAATAGACACAGTCAGGGAGTTTCCTTTATGGCCTTCACTGAACATCTCTTCTATACAAATTGATACTTTAAGCAGAATGAAAGCCATTCTTTTGCAACAAACCATGCATTTGACCTCGGCCAAAGAAACTGATGGTCTACAAATTGCAAGGAGTTCAGCTGAGATGCAGGCTCTGTTAAGTACAAACTGCCCTACATATTTCACAGAAATGTTGGGACGTATCTTAAACATGTCTGATACGAGCGGTATTGTGCATGTATTTAAGAACGTATGTTCAGGACTGTTAACACCTTTTCAAGCAGTCCTCAGAATCATTCCAAACTTGGTGCACTCAGTGTGTAGTGGTCTGCTGCTAATACTAGCACTCGTTGCAGGAATCCTGTTTTTATTTCTACTGCTACGCTATGGCAAGCCAATCCACCGGCGACACTCCCAACACCGTGGAGAAAGCTCTACTGGAAAGGAAGTGTTGTGAGTGCATAGTACAACTTTTGGGTTTACCTCATATACGAGAATTAAATACCACATAGCTTCTGTCATTCAGACCAATCTGGCAAGATTGCTTCTTACCTGTTCTATGCTACCTGCTTTGCGGTGAAGAATGCATGCTAGACATCTGTCTAACACTTCCATCAGTCATGCCAATGGATATCGATACTCAGCTGGACCCGGTAACGGCCCATGCTCTGTGTGGTCCCCAGAGGCTACCAATCCTGATGACGGCATTCATTGAGATCTCACAGATGCACATTGCTAGTGCTGAGGTACGAGAGGAAACAATGGGCACACAGGCAACATGGGAAACTAACATTGCTGATGCTTCCAATGCTGACGCGATGCTTCGCATCTATGTGCGGTTAATCTTCTAAATAAGGTATTCCAACTATCACCTACAACGGTAGACAATTTTTTGTCTACAGGAATAGAGGATTTCATGTTTTCTCCATCCCCATGCACTGACTTTTGATTCAGCAGACAGTGTACCGGGAAGACTCTGATTTTGGCCTTCATTTTTTTAAAACAAAAGACAAAACTTGGAACTTTTTCCTATGATTAGTATTTTTTTCCACATTTGTATTTTTCTTTTTTATGGCAAAGTAATCTAATTACAGTAGAACTATTCATAGAGAACAGAATTCTTTGAACCCTTCCAGAGACAAATTGTCACCTTTGGCAAACTATTTAATTTATATAACCTTACATGAAATGGCTTCAAACTTTTTCTTCTGTAATTACGAACCATTTCATCATGGGTATTTATTTATGTTCATTCATTTATCATTCACTGTACACATATGCGTAGAATGGAACATTGCTTTAATATGTACAGCACCATTGTATTTCTTGCATAGCAACAGTTTTTAATGCATTTTTAAAATGTTTTACACATATTTTTAGCAACTCATGTGTAACTCTATTTTTAGTATGTTTAGCATGTTTAGCATTTAGTAATGTCGATCATTCGAAACTGAAGTGGGTGTTGTGTTTCGATTTAGATATCCGTACATAGGTTTCCTGAATAATTACTTTTTGTAGGCACAACTCACATTGCCCTTGTTTAGGCATAGAATCCCAGTCCCTATTTAGGCATCAGCCATGCTATCCAAATACAGGCATGGTCACCTACATCCGTCCATCACAACAAGTTCTTATGAACCAGACCCTTAAGCCATTGGGACTTTCCCTGCTTGGATTATTGATTTCTCCACGAACTCATTTTTTTATGCATGAAAAACTATTTCTTAGGTGTTTATTCATGACGTTTTCCTCTGCCTGACTTTACATCAAAGCTAGCATTTCTAGGACCCTTCCAGGTATAAATATACCTTCATTTACCAGGGGCTAACCACGGCTCGGTTACACAGCTCGATACTGCTTGCCATGGCAAGTTCGGAAGGAATTCGAGTCCCCGTCTGACGCACTGACCAGACACTGTCATCCTGCTTGCAGAGAATTCAGCTTCCGTGTCCTGCTCCCTTCGGAGGGTGTTAGGGCTTGAGATCCAGAAAGAGATTCCCACCTTTCTCATTCTAAGGTACGGAGCAGACTAGAACCTAGAGGGACTCTTGGAAATACAAAACTATAGCGAACTATACTATAGAAAAGAGCACCTACTTCTTACCTCATACTATGCTTAGGTTAGGCACACTGGGGTAGAACTATTTAGAAGCACCAGACGAATATTCATATTTTAGCCTGTGTTATTTATGTATGTTTATATGAATATATGTCATAGCTAAAAGACCATACTATTGCAGTATTATTTCTTCTTACTGCTCACGCTGCACGTATTTTATTTTGCATACTGTCTTGCGATTGTAACAGCTCATATCACTTGCACGAGAAATAAGACTTATATAAATCCTTTTATTGAAACGCCCATCTATCTATTTCTGTGTAACTCTGAAGAAACTAAGCATGCATGATTGACTAGTGAAACTGTTATCTGTTGTTTCCACGATTCTGAGACTGTCCTGATTCTAAAGAGAAACAAAGTTGTCATGTTTATGCGGTTGTCAGAAACTACTCCCTTCTTGTTTATTCGAGAAGTTTCTAGTGACCTCTGAGTTAGCTGGCACACAAGTAATTAAGTTTAATATACTTGACAGAGGCATACGGGCCTCAGTCCTATGCCAAAACTATAGTGTATATTATTCCAATGCGCAGAGCCTTTAAGGGAAATAGGAACTACACTACAAAGTGCGGTAGCATTTATATAGGGAGACTACGGGGAATACAGAATTGCAAAACAATTGTTATTACCAGTTGACTTTCTTTGCATTTCTGCCTTCAAAATGTAAGGAAATGTCACAAAAGAAATGTCATTTGGAAAAATTACCTCTAATTCATATGCTTTTATGGGTATTCACAATTTTGGAGATGTGCAAAAAAAACACTGCTTATAAACCCTATATTTTGTTCCCATTTCGGAAATATATTGGTTTCCTTGGTCCCAATTTTTCACTCTTTATATTTTACCAAATGAGTTGGTATATACCAGGCACACAGTGAAAAAACATTGCAATACGCTGCTCAGTTATTGGCTCTGGGTTCCTCTGGTTTTCAACCTACAAGTCCTGTATATCCCCACAACCTGAAGGGTCTGGTGGCTGCAATGGTATATTGCTTTCAAAAATTTGTCATACTTAGAAGTAGTTACAAGTGAAAATGTTGGCACAAATAGCTATTTTTTTTAACTCAATTTCAATATTTTCTATTTTCAACTGTTAGTTTCTATAAAAAGAAAACCTTGAAGGATCTACACAAATGACCCCGTGCTGAATTCAGAATGTTGTCTAGTTTCCAGAAATGTATCGTTTTCTGGGATCCATTATAGGTTTCACACCCATTTCTACCACTAACTGGAAAGAGGTTGAAAGCACAAAAAATTGGCTTATCCCAGTAAAATGACAAAACTGTGTAGAAAATGTTGGTTTTCTGACAAAAGTCTGCCTGTCCATGAAAGCAATGAATTCAAGTGCATCTGCTTATGAATGACATGACCATCACTCCCAAGATGGGAGATAGCGGTTTTCATTTTTTAGGTTTTGGGATATACAATTGATGAAGGACTTTGAATATGCAAAGCCAAAGATCTTTTACCTGGTATCTAAGACCCAAACCCCCAAGGATAGAAAGGTAGCCTTTGCTCAGTAGTAGTGAACGTAGACAAAAAGATGGGCTCACTGCATCACATTCTTTCTGTTTTGGAGCCTCAAGGGCAGCATGTCACCTAGCAGACGCACCTCTTCTGAGAGGATAGCCTCATAATCTTTTGAATATCAGACTCCTCATGGATATCTTCTCTTCTTTAATATTTGTATTGAAGGAGTAAATGGGGTATCAGTGTTCATGCATTTCCCCTGTCATACTTTAAGTAGCACAGTCATCAACACATGGAAAATGAGTTCTTACAAAGAGATGGTAGCCTCCAAGTTTTCCTT
The DNA here is from genome assembly GCF_964261635.1 of Lissotriton helveticus. Classification (NCBI taxonomy): domain Eukaryota; kingdom Metazoa; phylum Chordata; class Amphibia; order Caudata; family Salamandridae; genus Lissotriton; species Lissotriton helveticus. Next base: position 1,630,560,217 of record NC_136057.1, on the reverse strand, counting down.
TGTGAACTTTTGTAGTTTATCCTTGCTCTCTGAAAACATTTGTCTCTTGAACAGTGTCTGAAATTGAGCACATCAAAGGGAGTATTGACTCAAGTAAAATAAACTGGGATTCTGCTAATCTGACATAATAATAGTACTTTGATCAGTCCACATGGCTCAGGGCACGCCTTCAGGGTTTTGAGAAAATATAACAATAGGTGTTGGTGGAACTCAAGTAGAGCTAAAGAAGGCTTAGAAAATCATACAGAAATGTAGATTTGGACTAGGTACAATTTGTGATAAAGTGCCAAAGTGAATATGGACGGATAACTTAGTACAGATATTTACAACAATCCCACAAGCTACCAATGACACCTTCTTTAGGAGCTCATGTGCAGCTCTCATTATGTTTTCAAGCTATTATGCCACACTGCCATAGACACAGCTAAAAAGTTCACATTCCATATTGCTCCAAAATCATCTTGAAAGTAAAGGACTGTTACCTTTATCTTGAGCCTGAATGACGTATGCATTATTAGAGAATCCATCTTCAATGCTGGCAAACCAACTTCCACCATTACGGACCTGGGAATGATGACAGCAAGAAAGGGAATAATTGTGAAATTATGTCAAAACAAGAAAGTGCGCTTCTTTGTTTTAACTGCAGTAAAGTTTGACTAGACTCCTGTTCTATAATATAAAAACAATAAATGACTCATAACCTCTCACACTGCTATTTTCTAAGGTAGAAAGATCATTCTGACTCTATCTGGCTGGTACAGTGAAACTGAAGTTGTTAGGGAGCCTTAAGAAAATGGTTTAACTTCGATATTAGGATTTTTCATATATTGACTGTTACCGTCCTCTGCATACATATTGGCTAATTAATCAATTAGAATACATAGAATAAATGTACTGGTACAACATATTTTGCTTACTTAACTTGTTTATTTCTTGTTTGGAAGGAAGGTACCCTAAGTTCAAAAAACTTACTTATGTGCTTAAAAGATGGTTTTAAATTGTGGTGTTACTCATGGGACGTAACTCTGAGACAGGAATGGATAAAATGTTGTTTTTATTCCAGAGTAGCAGGAAGTGGTTTATGGCACAAATCTACAGTATTTCACTCATCCACTTCTACATGTCATACATGGATAAAAGGCATAGCTGTCAAAACAAACTCTTGATCCGTGGAAATATAAGGTTGTTATATGATCATACCTGGGTTGCATCTTGTTAGCCAGCAAGAACCACATAAAAAGCCTTAAATTGGTTACTGGCTCTTAACCAACCAAAGTATATTGTAATATAGCACAATTTGTGAACACAAATTATTCATTTACATGCCAGAAAGAAAATACGGTGCAGTTGTAAACAATGACTAGCCTTAATATTGAAATTGGATTAGTGAAAATTGGATTACTTCATAGTCAACTGTCCCATCTGCCTAACAATTTATGTAGAGTTAGCTGCATTCAAAATGTGAATTTGTGCTAAATAATTTTGTTTTTTTTTGTTTGTTTGTTGTTTACTTGGGTTTCTAATGATAATCCACCTTAATCACCCCCTTGGCTAATGCAACAACTGTAATTTCCTGTTTGAACCAATGGATAATGTTGATTGAACTTCCATAACAGTGGATCCTGCTTGTGGTACATGATATACAGAAAATGCAAAAAATAGTAATAATCAGACCTAGCTCTTTAACTGAGAAAATGAGTCATAATTACTAACATTAATGTTCCCTCACACAGATTAAAACAACCGGTTCTTTAGCAATCTGAAACATTTAAGATGGTCCCTTACTGGTCTCAGGGCATTGGCAAAGAGTTCCATGAAGATGAGACCAAGAAAGCCCAGCTGCCATATTTAGAATGATAAGAAAGAGTAATAAATAGAAACGTGGTGATACAAGATATATTTGTTGTAAAGAAACAATGGCACATCTTCACACACACCACAGGACTCACCTGCTGCTTGATTACACTGGGGCACAGCAGAAATGTTAGAACCAAATCGGCACACAGAGGAGAAGATAGCAGAATGGAGCATATATGGCGAGGGTTTACCACAGTCAACACATACAGATTGAACATAATCGTCCAGGGGGCAATCAGTAGATGGTGAGCCAACAGACATGTTACCTTCAACTTTTGTTAGTTATGGTTTCCACTTGGAAAGACTCTGCACATGTGCCACACACTGTGCTTGTTTTTCATGTTTTAGGGTGCAGGTCACCTTCTTGGTTAGGTTTACTTGGGTTTGCTTTGGGGGTTGTTGGCCTGCCGTGTGGTTTCATAAATGGCACCCTTTGTCTATCCACAGACTTGACACGACCCCATCCCTGAAGAGGCCTGTAGCATTGATACCCACTTTATGTTACTGTATGATGTCTTTTCTTATCACTATGGTTATTTATTTCTTTTAGAGCTGGGGATTTTGGTTGGTAGAGGTAAGTACCCTCTTCAAGCAGGTACCACCACTCTAGCTAGGGTAAGCTAGATGCACAGTAGAAGATAACCTGTGCTCACAACATTCAGGCTTATCTAAAGAGGCAATATGTAAAGTATTTGTGCATCACACACACAATGACACTATGACAACCTCACAAAAATACTCCACACAGGGTTAGAAGAATGGATGATATTTTTATGAATATATCAAGAGCAAAACAACAAAAATTCATTAAATAGAAGAATACAATAAAAAGTAGTGCTTAGAATCAAATAGTGCTCAGGTGTTTCTTGAGGTCATGCTGGACTGGGGTAAATTCAAAGTGCATGCCAACCGCGATGGAAGGCAGGCTGGCTACAGGACTCATGCAGGTCCTGCTGAAATGTACCTTGAATGGAGCAAGCTTCAACATCGAAGAATCAATGTGTTGATTCCTATATGAGTGGAGGATGAAGGCTTCGTCAACAAACTCCTTTATGATGCAGGCACTGCGTTGTCGTTCAACAACACTGTCTGTCATCATCGAGCAATGCAGTCCATCAAAGTGAGTCATTAATAGGCTCCTGCATCAGTGTAGAAGAGTAATATGTTAGTTCTGATCAATACAAAGTCCTCAATGCACCAATTTTGATGGTTCTGTACAGATGTAATCACCTTTCAAGGGCCCAGGACTGGATGGACACCACTGGGCAGGGCAGGACTCACAAGTGGCAGTGTTCAGGTGCTGTTACAGGGTTGAAGGGAGTCTTTGATGGTCCTGAGACTGCAGAACAGAAGGCAAGCCAGCAAGCCCTTGGAGTCACTCTGGGTTCAAGTGAGATGGGTTCCATCCTTGTCATCAGTGGGACACAGATCAGAAGTCAGCAAGGCAGTGCAGCAAAGTAGGAAAGCTGTTCTTTCAGAGCTGCAATCAAGCAGAATGGCATTCCTTGTAGCACAGGAGTCTTTACTCCTGCCAGACTTCTTCACAGGTCCAGTAGGGTACTGTCTTTGTAGTGTCAGAGGCCCAGTACTTATACCCAGTTGTGCCTTTAAAGGGGGGTGACTTCAAAGCAGGCCCTTGAAGTGCACAAGGTCCTCTGTCTTCCCAGCCCTGGTTCAGACTATCATTACGGAGCAATTAGCCTTTTATGGATGGAAACAGGACATTGCAAAATCAGGTGCAACTGTCAGCTCCCCCTCTCTTTTCCTACCCTGGAAGAGCTACCAGAATGCAGACGTGTTCTCTGTCAAACCCATCCTTCCTGTGTTTGTGCCTGTCTACAGGGAATGTACAAAGTGTAGCTGTCACCAACACCAGATGTGTGTTGGAGAAAGGCTGCAAGACACATAGTGGAGTAAAAGCACAGATATGTCTACTTTCTAAAATTGTAATGTTAAATCCAACTTTACCCGTAAAGAGGATTTATCATTACCATTTCAAAGATATGAAACATGATGCAACTACTCCTTTCTCATCAGGAATTACTGCGTACATGTGTATTAAGGAAGTACCAATGCTAACATATGAGAGGAGTAGGCCTCACAGCAGTGAAAAACGAATGTGGGTGTTTGTCACTACTAGAACATATGAAACTTAAAAGTACATGTCCTACCTTTTACTTAATAGCGCCCTGTGCTTAGGGCTACCATGGGGTGACTTATGTGGAGGGCCACTGGAATTACGTGGCAGAAGAGGGCCAAATTATGCAGTACGTTGAGTAAATTTTGTGGTGAGAAAAGGCAAATTATGTGGCATAATGCAGCATTTTTTTAATAGTATATCTTCATTATTTTTTACTTTTTACCTTTGTTAATACTGTCTGGACATTGGGTGCACCTCACTAGAACCAGTTTAATACCCAAATATAGCAATAAACAACAAAAAGGTGAGCAGTCAGCCAAGCATAAACTAGTGCCCGCTGCATTTTAGTAACGTTTGAACCGTTTGAACTAGAAACAAAAAAAATGTTAACATCTGCAGATTAGGCAGCAGATGATGGAATATGTAGCAAATGAGGCAAATCTATAATTGTGCGACAATTGCTGCAGCCGTACAATTGCATAATTCCAGTGACCCTGCTTATGTGTAATAAAAGGGAGTTTAAAGCTTTGCAAGTGTTCTTAAATACCAAGTCGAAGAGGCAGTAAACTACGCACACAGGCCTTGCAGAGGCAGGCCTGAAACAGGTACGAAAGGCTATTTGTGCGGGTGGCACATCCCCTGCTGCAGGCCCACTTGAAGCATTTAGATTACAGGTCCTGGGAATAAGGTATACCAGTTTACAAGGGGCTTATAAGTACTTACAAGTGACGAGCCTATGAAGTAGCTTTCCAGGCGCAGAACTGTGTGACAACATTAATTGGGTTTGTTAATTACATATATTAGTTATAAATATCTTCATATATTTAGACATGTATAAAAGTAGCACTGCATTACATCAACATGTGTGATACTGTGCACAAGTGCTCATGAACATGGTGACGACGCAAGAGACGTGAGGAAGAATGTACAGCTACACGAAAGGGCGCAACACAAAACAGTTGATGGTGACATCTACATAGTAGAGATACCCAAACAATGAATGCTAATATATTCATGGGAAGTCGAAATGGGTATCCTTGAGGAGCTAGCGCCAAGATTTTCGCTGTAAAAGTCGACTGCGTTTTGGCCTGTTGGAGAGTTTAGACCATCATCAGGACCAGGTTACTCTTACTTCTATAGCAGTGGCGAAGATCGTGACACCAGACCAGTAGAGTTGTCCTGATTTAGCCTGGATTATTAAGGGACCCCGCACAATCACGATTGGGACTCCTGTTGCGATCTTCGCCACTGCTATAGAAATAAGAGTAATTTGCTCCTCGAGGATACCCATCTCAACCTTCCTTGTATATATTAGCATTCATTGTTTGGCTATTTTAACTATGTAAATCTCACTATCAACTGTTTTGTCTTGCGCCCTTTTGTGTCGCTGTACATACTTCCTCACTTGTCACTTGCATGGTCACCATTTTCACAAGCACTTGTGCACAGTATCCCACAGGTTACAAGCCATTGGATGTAACACAATGCTACTCTTACACATATCTAAATATATGAATTATTTATAATAAATATATGTAATTACCAAACCCAATTTTATGTTGTCACATTGTATTTTGTCTCCCTGGTTTCTCCTTCTGATCCCAGCAATTAATTGTGCTGCCTAAAATTGACCATTAACAAACACACTTAGAGACATTGTTGTACGTTTAAGTTGTTCACCCCAGTCTCTATATGGTTTATGGGCTACCTCCTGTAGTCTGATACTGCATGCGAAGAACTGGGCGGAGCTGTGGCTGAACTCAGAGGTGTAGAGGGTGAGGTGTCTCCTGCGTCTTGCATTCGGAGAAATGTATTAGCCCCTTGTTTACTCCGGCTGAGTCCCTGACTGCCCCGCCTTTTCCCCTGGCCGAGACTCCAGCCGTAAGGCACACTAGGGGAACTGCGCATCAGAGGAAGACTCAGGGGGAGAACAGAGTACCATCTGGGCCATCCCCACTAGTCTGGTTCCCCTACCTAGCCCCTTCATACCTTTGCAAGGGGCCAGGGCTTCTTGGACCCCTGACCTTTGGACCTCTGGGGTTCTTGTACAGTGTTGGTGTTGTCTGCCCCAGAACCAAAGCCCCATAACGCTGCTCCTCACCTCATTATCTAGCAAACAAACCCAGCCAAGTGCTAGAGCCAAGAGAAAGGAGCAGTTGGGGGGAGTTGCTCCCATATTCTTGGCACTCTGCTACAAATCTTTGGTTCATTTGGAGCCTTTAGTTAACAACATCCTGCAACCGGGAATATTATACTGGTTCATTTGATTTGGACAAATCGGTTACCTGCAATAAACTAAGGATTGTGGAGCCAGAATCAACAACAGTGGTGAGTGTTGTTTAAGATGGGCGCTATGTTGTGAGTCTCACCACGTGTCTATAGTGAGGCACAAAGGTTCCGTGCAGGTTGGTAAGAGAGGCTGTAGGAATAGAGTACTCAGCAAAAGGCAAGTCCCCACACCCACCGAAGTGGGCCAGCTAGGACTGGGTGTGGCTTGTGGAGATGGAGCACTATCACTCCCGACACCAGCCATAGATTTGCTGTTCAAATGTGCAGCTCTGTCTGCCCATTGTATACCACTTCTCAATTCAGGGCTAAATCCTCCTTTAATTTACACAGTTTCTTTTATCCTCAAAATATGATCATGCGCATGCCTGCCCACTAACTCAAACTTACCCCTCGAGGTTTACTACTCAGATTCCAGGCTTTGAAAGACAGCTCTTACTATACTTGATATCTTGAACATTCATTGTAGTGGATGAAGGTGGTGATCAATCCCAACTAAGGGAAGAAAAGTCATCCCTCCAACATGGCATTTAAAAAGCTAAGAAATCGCCCTGTAGCAAAGAAGCAGAATGAAACGTTACAAACAGTGAAGAGAGGCAAGAAAAAGTCTGCACATATGGGCTCTTTAGAAGGACTAACACCAATCCCTGAATTCTTTCCTACAATAGCTCTTACAACATCAGGAAATGGGAAAACACCAGAAGGAAGTATCACAATGATCAATGCAAAATTAAGTGACAACACATCAACTGATGTGATTTGATTTGAGGTTATAAAGCACAACAAATACCAGGAGGTGTCTCGACCCTGAAGAAGGGAGGACAGAGGGAATGAGATTGCATTTTAGTAAAAACCCAGGTCTTAAGAAGCTTGCGGAAACTCAAGAGAGAGGGAGCTGATTTAATTGCCAATGGTACCTTGTTCCAATTCCGGGTTGTGCAGACCAGAAAACTCCAGCCACCCAAGGGGGAGAGCCTGTAGGGAGGCACCACCAAATGTATCACTGAACTAGATCTAAGAGTCCTGTTGGGCATGTACCTGCTGATTTTGTCCCTCAGGAAGGATGGCCCTTGACCGTGAAGTGCTTTAAATGTTACACAAAGCGCTTTAAACAGAATTCTTTGCCGAACAGGCAACCAATGCAGTCAAACCAGAGCATGTGCGGCCGACTGAAATCTTGGAATTTTCATCAGCAGTCTAGCTGCTGAATTTTGTAGAATTTGTAGTTTTTATCAGCAAGCCTTAGAACAAGTGCCAAAAGTCGAAGTGAACGCAGAAACAAACAGCACTGCTCTTTCCACTGAATCAAGTAATCAGTAGATGATTCCAGAAGTCGCCTCTATACATACCTTGTCATTGGATTATACACTACCTGACATTGAATTGAGTCAGCTCCCTTATAAAGCTTGGAGCAAACTGCTGAGAGATACCTTAGAACTATTTAATAATACACAGAGCAATGTAACAGAGATTGAAGTGAATCTATCCTGGTCTCCATGCTTTCATCTTTAACATTTTTTTCACCCGCAAAGTAGCTTGTAATCATCTCCGAGTTTTCAGTACTAAGGGAAAAGGCAACATCCAATTCTAAACACACACTAGACATCCGAAATGCAATATTAAAATCTCTAATTAATCAAAATGGTCTGTCCACTGCCGGAAGGGCAGATATTGGAGTGGAAGGCCAAACAAGTGAGGTCGTTGACAGCCCAAAAAAAACGATCCACATGGAATATTCACAAAACGTCCAGTGCACCTCAAACAAGCTAAAAAAAAACAAAAAGGGAAAATGGGAATGGGAAAGCAACAGCTTACTCTCTTATTTGCAAAATCACCCCTTGATCTGGAGGCAAGTACTGAGACAGATGCTCCTCCCTGTTACCTAATATTTAATTACCTGATGTAGCAGGTTCCTCGAAAATAGCCTCTTTTACCTCTTAAACAATAAGAAACAGACCCAGAGAAGACTAATAGAAATAAGGCAAGAGTAAAGAAGTCTGTGGGGGGAAATAAACAAGCATTGGCATAGCCAATAGGTCTCGCCTTTGGGACCTTATAAGGGTTTAGCAATGCAACAGTTGATGTTGTTGCACCAAGGCTATTGTGCTGGATAACTAAACACTTATAAGGTCCCAAAGGTGAGACCTATTGGCTATGCCAATGCTTATTTGAAGGGGGCCTCGAAACGGGTCTCTGTCAGGCTCTGTTTTGTGCCCTGGCACCGGCGGCACATGCATTTTCATGACAGCAAGTGCGCATACTCACACTGCTCACTTCTCACTAGTGGAGAAGTTATGCATGACATCATGCCAGGTGAACGTTGTAGGGGAAGGGACATCCTTTAACCGCATCGCTGCGGCGGCTATTCCGCCGCAGCGCTAAGGGGGCGGGGCGGCCGCGCGGCGGCCGCATGCTGATGTCGGAACCGCTCCGTCATCAGCCGCGGTTGGGCTGTGCTCATGACGGAGCGGTTCCGTCATGGCCCCACCCGCTCAATAGAACGCGACGCGCAGGCGCGGCAGCCGGGCCATGACGGAACCGCTCCGTCATCAGCACAGCTCCACCGCAGCTGATGACGGAGCGGTTCCGTCATCAGCATCGAAAGGGTTAAAGAGACTCATTTTCACTCTGGATTTCCCTTCTCTTTTTGAAACTCAGGAGCAGCAACATTGCCTGGGGTCACCAGGGCTTTAAGAGGAAACATTTTCAATATAATATACAAGCCATAGTTGCTGCTTATTAATCCTATGCAACTAACAACCATTGACAAAGCCAATAGTCCTGGCTTGTTGTAGGTATGATGTTACTTGTTGTATCTTATATCTGGATGCAATGACAGAAACAGCAAAAAACAAGTCGGGCGGCACACTATTCGAAGCACAGATTTTGTCTTACATGTTTTTAAGCCACACCCTTAATTACATTGGCCACGCCCCTTTGAGAGACCCCCCCCCCCAGTTTTTTTAATCCCACTTAAAGCCATGCCTTAGAGACTCTATCTGGTCACAAGGCCCTTGGTACCACTTGCACCTTTTACAAGGGACTTATATATGGGTGAACGGTGTGCCAATCATGGAAACAAAGGTACAGTTTTGGGAAAGAACACAGGCACTGGGAACCTAGTTAGCTCTCGCATTAGGAGCAGTGGGTCCGAGATAGGAGCCCACACGTCAGAATATCGAAATCGGCATCCATAAAGACTGAAAAATGAAGGGACTCTAAAAAGAATCACAAACTCGACCCTGAGAAGCATTATTTGCACAAAATAGAAACATAAATACTGTTTCACTATTAGGACGTCTGCACCCTATAATATGTTTTTACTTATCCTTGGCTTATAACACTATGAATCATGCACTGCTGAAGAGCTTCTATCTACAATAGATTATCCGTGTCAAATCTTGGTACATCAAAAATAGTGGCGATACATATCCAGGAACGGGGCAAGGGAACTATCAGCATATCATAATCGAGATGGATTAGTCATAATACACTCTGGCTATATTGAGGAAGGGCAAGTTTGGAAAAATCCTTCCTAAAGAAAAATACAGTATTCACTGGTAAAAGAAAAATCCTGAAGAAGGCATTTGTCGGAACGCGTTGGTGGTATTCTGCAAATCACTATCAGTGATTTCTTTTGTACAATTTGTTGATACATTTTTGCTACATACTGTGTTAGAATTATATCAAATGTGATAAATACGGTGTAATTTACTGTGAAGTCTAATAGTTATCCATCAACTATCATTGAAATACAAGGTACAATATGCAACCATTCATATATTGAAGTAAAAGGTGTATACATTGCTTTTATATGTATTTTTTATATGAACAAAACATAAAACTAAAATAATGAAAATAAAAATATTTTTCTAAATTGATTGTTATAATGTTAGTTATGTATCAAACACATCTAAAGTTTGTGCACTACCCTATTTAGAATTAGCACTGAGCCCGGTGCATGTCCACTTTACAAAAAAGTTGTTTTTCCCTGATAGGGCATTTATCCTTCTTTCAGGGGTGCCACACTTTTTCCAAAGTTAGCAGGAACCCAATGAACATTCAGTCAAAGTGCATCAGAAATCTGGCAAAAAGTGGGGGGATTATTGCAACAAAAACCCACTTTTCTTCAAGGTATTCTAGTGGACTGAGGGGGCACCACGCTCATTAACCATCCCCACTCCGCTTAGCATATTGCCCTCAGCTTCTTTTAAGAGAGAAGTCTGCCAGTGGACAGGAATATGTCCCATTACTGAAAGTTTTCTGCTGGATGGTGTTAAAAGACAGCAGCAGTTACTGACAGCTAAAGGGACCCGGGGAGGAGGGGAGGGCTGCAAGTTTAGCTAGAGAGAGAATACAGACATGCGGGAGTATGGAATCATTTAGTTGCAATGCTATGCGAGGGTGGTCGACATGAAGACGTGTGTTCGCACATTCTCTGCATGTCACTGGATCTCACGTTGTGAGACAGAAGCCGGGGGCGGGGATGGGCGGGGTTTGTACTCCTCCCTCCTCTCCTGCCCTATCCTGTGCCGAGAGCGCAGACAGCCAAGGGCCGTTCAGAGAAGACCATCGGGCTGGCTGGAAAGGTAGGAGCCTCCTACCCCGAGAGGTGAGGAAGAAACCGCGTCTGCTCCTTACTAACAGCGGGAGCATCCGGCAGGAGGGAGGCGAGGTATGGAGTGGGCTGGTCACGGGGAGGTGCAAAGTGAGGCTTTCATTTGAGGCTCTGAATCTTATAGGGGAAACCGAGGGTGTAGATTATCCAGTTTATCAACTGTGAGCGGCTCTGGTGCTCCAGTCGTGTTTGAGTGTCTCATCGCCTTGCATTATGGGGCTTGTAGTCAGCGTTTATAATGGAACAAAGTACCAGATTTGAAAGTAGTATAAGTGAGAATGGCATGGTGTGCATGTTACAGCTGGCGTGGGGCAACTCTAGTAACTCATGGGGTGGGGGAGGGGAGGATGGGGTGAAGAGTGCCGGACGGGGCAGACAGAGAGTGTGCTGGGTAGGACAGGCTCATTCAGCTCTTCATTGGTCTGAGCTGGGGTCTATCCTGCAGTCCCGCCCAGAGATCAAGTTTGGTCCGACTCTTCCTAGGTGTCCACACGGCCCCCACCACTCCAGGCTCCTCCACCTGCACCCCCCACCCCTCCCCACTGGCCCCCTAGGGTCTGTGGCGGCTAAGGGAGAGATGAGAGGAACAACCTGGGTTGGCATCAGGACAGAGAGAAAAGTCCTCGGGACAGACATACTAGAAGAAGGAAGGAGGGGTGAGAGCAATGAAGAAAAGAAGGGAAGGAGCAGGATATTAGGAAAGAGAAAGAGATAGAAAGGAAAAGTAGAGAGATGATAGGGGAGGTAGAAGCCTAGTGGGGTGAAAGAGGTCAAGTCAAGAGTATCTGGAGAAGAGCGGGGGTGGAAGGAGAGGTGGATGGATCCAGGGTGGTGAGGGCAATAAAGGAGAGAGAGAGGACGAGAACAAAGAGACAGATGATGAGGAAGGAAGGACACAGAGTGAAAGAGTTTGGCAAAGCGAGAGAAGGACATGCAGCAACGGTGCTCAGCTCCGGCTGTTCTAAAAAGCAGGTGCTGTGACGGGCCCCTATCGGCCTCTCCAATTTTGCATCACCCTCAGGATGAAAGAATAAGTCTTAACTCTGCAGCAGTAGCATTCTTCACTGCCTTGAAGTAACTTCAAAGAGACTCGTTATAGTTCTTTCATAGTCTCATCATTTCAGAAATGGATCATTTTCAATGTTAAATACAACAAAGTCATAGTTGTTGCTTATTTATCTTATGCATCTAACAACAAAGCCAATAGTCCTGCCTTGTTGTAGCTGTAATGTTACTTGTTGTATTATATATCTGGATGCAATGACTGAAGCAGAAAATTAACAGTCTGGCAGCACACTATGCTAAGTACAGATTTTAAGATAGGGTATTTTTAAGCCACGCCCCCAATTACATCGGCCTGGCCCTTTTGAGAGACCCCACAGTTTTCTCATCCCACTTAAAGCCCTGCAGAGACGTACTTCAGTTAAACATGCACAGTCCTGCAGATAACTGTAACTAATCATTATTTGCTGCAGCAAAGGCTCCATGAGATCGGCTTACTTTCTACTACTCCCAAGTGGTTTTGCTCTTTCTTAAGCAATGGTTCCCAGTCTGTTCAGCTGCCTCTTTTCAAGTCTGAGCCTGTGGTGGCAACTGCGGCGTTCCCGAAGGACTGTCCTTGAGCTCTTCAATGCCCCTATGACTCCTCTGCCTAGTACTGGTTAGAGCATGAGGCTTTGATATTGCACAGTATTCAGATGGCCGTCAGTTAATTGTTTCCAATGATGAACAAGTCTCCCCTTTTAGTTTAACACAGGTATCGCATGCGTATGCCAGCACCTGACCTGCCAATTTTTAGGAAAAAAATTGTGAGTATGGACCCAGAGAAGACACGGACAATGTCTGGCAGCGGCACCCCCTCCTCCTATTATTCCCTCTCTTTCTGTCTTGCTCCTCACTTATTGAAAACTGTGACTTGAAGAAACGGTTCACAACCTATCTTGCCTTCTTTCATTTAGTTGCTTCCCTATGAAATGGATCCAAAAAAGACAAGCGGTGCCTTGCGCTGACAAGGAGAGGAGGAGGCAGCAGAGGGAGGGGAAGAGAGGAGGGGGCCTGCTCTGGGTTCCCTTGTGGGAGCGAGCAGGAACCATGTGTCAAAGCTCGCTCCCGCAAGGGAATCGCCAAACGTGCACGCGTTGCCATTGAAGGCAATGCAATGCGTGCAAGTTTTTGGCTGCCAAACTGAATCGATGGCTAAAAGTATTTTCCCTAGCAGCGCATGCGCGCTGCGTAGGCGAGACCCAAAAAGCACCTGTGAATTTGCCTTTTGTATTGTGAAACAGCTTGCTCCTTTAACCTCAGTGCTAGTGTGGGTATCTGTTAGAACAAACTTTATTCTATGTGAGTTCCTCTTACTAGTTCTGCAATTAGCTTTTTTCTTTTTCCTCAGACTTCTTTACTTCTTTACTTTTGCTTAATTTCTATTGGTCTTCTCTGGGTCCGTTTCTTATATTGTTGAGGAGGTCTAAAGGGTAAACAGAGCTAAATAGAGTGTATATATATTCATGTCTTTACTGTTATTGGATTTATTAATGACAAAAAAATTATAAATAGACATATGCCTTTCAAATAAAATTCTCTGTTTGGGACAATGATGATATTTGTAAAGAATTGGAGTTAGTACCTATATGTATATTGTGTTCTAGGGGAGTTTTTCTTGGTTTTGATTATAAACAGAGCTTTGGACACACACTTGGCCTGATAAATCTTGACAAGGGCTTGGAGGGGTCTACATCCCAGCCTAGCAGCAAAGCTAAAGACTGCTCCTGTGGTCTTCCTGAGCTCCTGCCCTTTGGCCCAATCAGGGGCTTCCAGCTCAGATTGGAGTCAAACAGCACACCCAAATAGGGGAAACTCTCCACCTTTGCCAATAAGTGCACATTCAGGTTAAAAGATTTTGTTCTGGGTTTTCTGAGACCCACCGTGCAGACGATCCAGATACCAACATAGGACAGCTTGGTTCAAACATTACGTGTCTAAGATGGGGCCTTTCCCAGTTTGGGCAGGCACAACGATTTTCACTGCCCTAGCTAACATACAATATTGTTGGTATCGGGCCAAAATGATTTTTAGTTCAGCGAGCTCACTTCACACCACGTTCTTTGCATCCTGCATGAATTACCTTAGATCAGTGCTATCCAAACTTTTTTAATCGAGAACATTGAGCCTAACCTGAGAGCTCGGAACCGCAGTCATGCCATACGATTGGTCCTTCTAATAAAAGCACACCTTCGATAAGAGACCCTATTCTTCCACACTATGTCAGAAGCCCAAAACCCTCCTTCCCCCTAACCACATACTGAGTGGAGAAGTGTGGCTCACTGGTTAGAGGAGGCAGACCCGGACGCTGAGATCAGACCCGGGACCAGGGTTCAATTCCCGACGCGGCAGGGTCTTGAGCCCAAAATGTCCACGGACTCGGTAATTCTCGCTTCGGTGCCTACTCGAATCACAGGTTCACACTCTGCAACTCTGGGCAATAGCTTGCTTAATCTCCATTGCGGCGGGATGCCTGGCTTTCACCTTGGGGATACCCAGTATGGGCTATCTCACAGGGAAAAATCAGGACGGGTTCCCAATGCAAAGCGCTTTGAGACCTGGTGGTGATATTGCGCTATATAAAAACCTATCCATCCACATACTACACTGTCTGCATAATCACTTATGTTTACTCCACAGTGGCACCCAATTTTCATCTTCGCAAATTTATGTGACTTTTCTGCTCAGCCAACACAACTCACACATAACACACCTCTGTCACCTTAACCCTCTCTGTGCCTGACGTTTCATTTCACGCCTTGCTTGATACCCACCTTATTTGCCTAGCACCGAACTCCCCCTTTTGAAACTGTAACTCCCTTTGCACCGGTCTCCTCATTATGTCTGCCCGCATCCACAGAAATTCTAATCACACTTTGTCTCACCACTGAAAATCACCACAATCTGCTGTCAGCCACCCTCACTGTATCTGTAATCTTGCTGTCTATACAACCTCTCACAGCATCTGCCACTCCTACATTCTTTGTATCCACTCCACTTTGTCTCCGCCAAACGCCACTTTTTCACACCCTACTTCTATACCAGGAACCCCTTTAACCTTTCACTTTCTCTATCTGTCACAGCAATCGTACCTGTCAGCATCTCCATTGTATATGTCATCCACCATGGTTTTCACATTCATTTTAACGTCTTCCACATTATAGCAACGGTATTTACCGTCTATCACACCACTTTATTTTCCCCATTGTGTTTTTCAATGCCAATGTATCTGTAACCAACCAGTCTGCCACACTCTTACTGCATCTTTCACCCCTTTATATCTGCTACTCCGATGCACTTTATTTCTCTCCATCACCATACCGGCCACCGCCATTCTGTCATTTATTTACCATATCTGTCAAGCCCAGCTGCCTCTATCTGTCGTTTACTCCTGTTTCACTTCGACATTACGTGCCCACCACTTAATAATACTCCGCACTATAACCACAGTGCTTCACCCACACTTTCTCTTACTTCCACTATATCTGTAAACAGCCTGGATCTACCACACCTTCGGGGTCCCTCGTCCCACATTGTGTTTGTCAACACCCATCTGTCGACTACGCAATTTGTCAATTGCCCTGTTAAGGTTTCGCCTGTACAGGGCCGCTGTGCAACATGTCTAAAAATCATTGACAAAGCCAATAGATCTCGCATTTGCCAATGCTTGTTTGCATTGCAAGCATGGCTGGACTGGGCATAAGACGTTTCCTCGGGAGGCTGGCAGGTGCATTTTCAAATGCGCCCGCTGCAAAGATCCTTGCATATCCTGTAGTTTTCAGGCAACATTAAAAGTGTCAAGGTAACTCTGGTGATTAATGTATCTGCTGGAGAGAGATGGTAGTTTTGATTTATCTAAGGAAGCGCAGAGGGTTAATATGCCTGCTGTAAAGGACATGTACTATCAAGATCACAGAACAGTATTTATCTGCATAGCTCAGTGGGTTACTGCTTTTTTCATAGAGCTCCTTTTGTTACTGCATAGTTCATAAATACAATCAGAATCTAGTACAGTGAGAAATAACTTGCCATCAAACAGCTGCATGCAGACTGTATGGTACAGGTTAGAAAGTTATGTTTTTTTCCCAGTCTTTCATTATTTTATTAGTAATGCTAACCCGAACCATTGTGTTACGTTCTGGATCTGATTCACAAAGGGCCTCTACACTCCTGGTGGAGGTTGGCAGTAATGGGGGAGACTCCGCCCTCAGGGCAGAATCTCTGCAATGATTGTGAAGATTCCGCCTCGTGTTTGGAGACTCCCACATGATTGTGGGCCCCTACCATGAGTGCAGAGGCCTTCGTGAATCGTGGCTAGAGAGTGTGTGCCTTTCCAGACCAAGCACTCTTAAAAAGTGCCTACCACTATGGATGACGTGTGGCTCCTGCACCTTGCAGTCCTCTTTACCTTATGTGACATTTTCTATACACTGATTTACACAATTATAATTTGTTTTATTTGTATGTGTGTGTGATATAAAGTGCTTCGACACACTACAATGGTATGAGGCGCTATAAAACATATGAAATACATGTGAGAGAGGGGCTATGGAGAGAGGAGCTGCACTTTTGGAGAAGGATAATGAGGGAATCATTGAGGTGCCCCAACACAGATTTTCTTCACCTACTGCTCTGTAAGGTCATCATGTACTATGCTTTAAAAGCTAATACAATTAAATAGATAATTTAAAAAAATGTGTTGCAGAATAAACCATATTACCCAAGCTGTTTTGGGGAGGGAGAACTCCCCCAAAACCCCCTTGCAGTGGTTAGGCTTGCTCACTGCGCAGCCCGGTCCTGAATGCTAATGAAGTCCAAAACGGTTGCAGTGCAAACAACCATTTGCAAGGAGTCGCAATAAAATCTGCCTCATTAAAATGCACCAGGCGAGATTCATTTAACGACTCATTGCTAACGACTATGGGCCAGATGTATCAAGGTTTGCAGAATTGGCCCGTTTGCGAATGGTAAAGTGCCTTTTGGTATGTATCAACCCAAAAGGCATTCGCAAAATAGGTAATCACAATTTTTGCGATTACTTATTTTGCAAATGCAGTTAGGGAATAGCAATTTGCAATTCCCTAAATGCAATGCAAGAAGCATTCACAAAATGCGACTTTGCATTAAGGAATCGCAAATTACCACCGACTTCAAGTGCATTTTTCTAAGTGCCATGTGGCGCATACACATGCCCTTAGGGCATGTGTGTGCGCCACATGTGCATACTTACCTTTTTTGGGGGTGCATCCGAGGGGGCCTTATGTCCCCCTTGCAATTGCATCCGCAATTTGCGATTACCTATTTGGTACTCGCAAATAGCGAATGCCTTCCCATTCATTCCTATGGGCCTAGAAGCCTTCCCATAGGAATGAATGGGAAGACATTTCCTAATAGCGAATCGTAATTTGTGATTTGCTAATAGGGAATGTTAAGGATTCGTAAAAATAATTGCTAATCCTACATACATTGCATTTTGCGTATGTAAAAAAGCGAATCGATAAAATTCGCAATTTAAGAATCGCTAAAGTAATTAGTGATACATGTGGCCCCATGAATGCAGAGTTGGAGGCCTGCTACTGTCATCAGACCGAAATCCATGCACTTACATAATGCCTACTTTTTTATTACTCTAATCTCTGTCCATTAAAGGAACAAGAGATGGAGTAAAATAAATAAAAAAAGGAATCAAATAATGCTAGAAATCGCATTGAGGGAGAGCATGCGGTGGTCCCCTGGAGCACCCGTACACTGTAATTCACAGGGTAGAAGCTGTCCGTCACTGACAACGTTCACTTTGGCAATCAGTACCACATACCTGTAAATGGTTTGCAACTACAAACGTGGTTGCAAAGTACTGAGACTTGCTTCCTACAAGCACTACATCTGATATAGTAAAATAAAATACAAAGTCACGCAGCCATACCTTCACATGATGAGTCACGTTCGCGCTGCCATTCTCCATTCTAGAGTAGAAGAAAGACAAGACGTGTTGAAAAGATGGCTCGAAAATTTGTTTTTCTTTTTTTATGTATTTATGCAAAATACATATTTTCATTTAGTTACAATAAATACAAGTAAAGTGGCAGGTGGTCTCGTGATTAAATCACTGGCATTGTAGCTTCCTTTGAGAAACCCTGTGTAGAAGTGTTATGATGATTTTACCTGCTGATATCTACCAGTTCTGAACTGGAAGTGTTTTGAAGGTTTTACAACAAACAAATGTATGCATTTTAATAATAACCAACAGAGGGCATGGGTCGGTACGAATTGTCCCTGCTAAACTCTGGCCTGGATCCACGGCCGAGTGTCGAGCTGGGGGCCCTAAACAAGCATGGAGGGGATGGATAGCAGACACCTACAGCCAGAGGCGACAGCGATTTCCTCAGTACAACTGTTGTCCGAGGGAACAGCAGCTCCAGAGCAGCCTTGGAAGCAGCCACGAATCAAGATATTGCCGGAAGCATAAGGGCTTCACAATTAAATTGGGGGAATATAAGCCCATCTTCTTTGCAGAAGATATTTTATGTTTCTACTTAACCCAGCAGTTTTAGGGCAAGCCTTGGTTGCAGAGATGGATATATTTTTACTCCTAAGTGGCAGGATTCAAGATCAATTACTCGAAATCACTGGTAATGGGAGTGGCTGACCCAGCCTACACTGCGCGCTCCCACCTATCGCAGGAAGAATTCCCATACATGGAAGGCCTGTTGTAATACCTTGGTGTTACTATCCGGTGGCGGTTCCTCCGCTAAGGCGTAGTAGGAGCGCTAACACACTGTGCAAAGAGGAAAAATAAAATAACAATAACATATAGTTATTATGAATGTATTTTTCCTGTTGCACGCAGTCAGTGGCCTCTGTGCAGATTGGGGCGGGGCGGGTCTGGACAGAGCAGAGTAGGAGTGGTTTGCACTCCCAAAGTTCACATGAACAGTTTGGCCAGCCCTCTTGGGCCACTCAAACAGTTCATGTGCACTTTGCATGTTCCCACCAGGCTGCATTACACAGCCTTGTGAGGAACATGCACAGGCTCCCTGTTCCAATCTGAGCACCGATCAACGGCGCTCAAACCAATCACAACGCTGCATTGTAGTGTTGTGATTAGCTATGGGGGGTCTGTGTGCCCGGTGCTTCCTGATGCCGGTCGGGCTGCAGAGAGGAAGAAGAAGTAGGACACAGGGGTGGCAGCGACCGTCCTTTCTGAGATAAGTGTTTTTTGTTTGTTAACCCCTTGCGTGCTTGTGACGGAAGACGGGTGTGGTGAGGGGGTTAATTAACCCCTTAGCTGCGGCGACTATTCCGCCGCAGTGCTAAGGGGGAGGGGGGCCGCGCGGCGCTCCCGTGCTCGTGACGGAACCGCTCCGTCACAAGCCTCGGGTGGGCTGTGCTGGTGACGGAACGATTCCGTCACGGCCCGCTCGCCGTGCCTGCGTGGCGCGGAATCCACACCTGCGCTGAGGGTTCTATTGGGCGGGTGGAGCCGTGACAGAACCGTTCCGTCACAAGCACAGCCCACCCGAGGCTCGTGACGGAGCGGTTCCGTCACGAGCACGGGAGCGCCGCGCGGCCCCCCTCCCCCTTAGCACTGCGGCGGAATAGTCGCCGCAGCTAAGGGGTTAATTAACCGCCTCACCACACCCGTCTATTAGCAGCTGCTACTGATCATCTCCAATGAGTGCTCCACTATTCACATGAGCAATGTCCCGACCCTCCTGGACACTATTCAAAGACCTATACAGATCTATTATGGTTCAACTGCATTAACACTGTTAAAATGAATTTTCTACCATGCCTGCTATTCGTGGTCCAAACTTTCCCACTAAGAGTTCCCTAAAAATAACTCAAACTTTCAATCTCGTCTAATGCAAGTTGCATGGGGAAACACATCACTTAGGGAGGCAAGATCAGCCATCTTCATTAAACCATTAGAGGGTGGCTTGGAATTCACAGAAGTAAAACATTGGGGTAAGTCTGCTTAGCAGCGTTGCTTTTAAAATATACTGCAGTTGCACTTTGATTTAAAATCTGCACTTATTAGAACTGAAAATAGCTTTTTAAACTTTGCTGAAATTCCGTATTGCGCTGTTCGTTAACCGCATAGTGCTATTAGGGGCTTAGCTACAACCTGATTGTCTAAGGGGGAACCAATCAGAGGCCTTGTTGGGCCGCAGGCATTCAAAGGTGATAGGCACCATGCCCACTTAATAAGAAGCATGGAGCAGACACGTCAGTAACTCTGCTTAGTGGCCTTGCTTTTAAAATATACTGCACTTTCACTTTTGATTTAAAATCTGCACTTTTTAGAACTGAAAATTGCTTTTTAAACTTGTTGTTGAAATTCCAAATTGCGTTGTTCCTTAACAAGATTGCGCTGTTAGGTGCATGGCTACAACCTGATTGGCTAAGGGGGAAACAATCAGAGGCCTTTTTGGGACACAGGCATTCAAAGGTGGTTGGCACCACATATATTTATTGAGAAGTTGCCGGTCTGA
Organism: Lissotriton helveticus; assembly: GCF_964261635.1. NCBI lineage: Eukaryota > Metazoa > Chordata > Amphibia > Caudata > Salamandridae > Lissotriton > Lissotriton helveticus. Next base: position 1,630,539,783 of record NC_136057.1, on the reverse strand, counting down.
GTTCTTCTGCATCCAGCCGGTGCCAGAGGCCGACCACCATGCCCAAATCCTCACTAATTCTTTGGAAGAGATATGGGACCTTAATCCAGTAGGTGAAAAAATGTATCCACTTCACTTACTATGCAATAGAGTAAGTTAGGCTTATTTAACATCCATGATGCTATCCACACCACTTGCAATTACCCTAAACCTCTGCTACCTCTCAGGCTTAATAGTTCCATTACCACAATACACAAGCAAAATTCTCCCAAAATGTTGGTGACTTTTCCCAACACACGTTACGTGGTTAAACACCAGTCTGAAATGTTCTACTTTTTAGATACAGAGTCTCCAGATTTGCTATTATTGACTGAGACTTGGTTCACAGAAGAATCATCCCCAGATATTCTATCAGCTCCCCAGATGATTATTACATCTTACAAACCAATACAGTAGCAGGGAAGTTGGGTGGTGGCGTCGCAGCAATAATCAAGAAAAATCTTACATTTACCAAGCTGATGTCACTAAACCTTCGGTCAGTGGAGCATTTGGTAATTAAACTTGAATATTCTACTTGGTCCTTGACGTGCGTCCTCTTGTATAGACCTACAAATTATATGCATAATCTTCTCTCAAACGATGTCAGTTCCCTCTACCTAAGTCTTCCTACATATATTACATGCAGGTTCCAGTTGGTTCATAACCAGGCTGCTTAGCTGATCTATCAATGTCTCAAAGACTCCCACATTTTTCAAGTGACAAGAAATCTTCATTAACTCCATGTTGCACAGAGATCCATGTTCAAAGCATGTTGCACTATCTTCAAGGTTTTGCACATCAATAATCAAGCTTTTATCAAATCTCTGATCCATAATTATTCCCCCAGAAGGGATCTTAGATCCACTCATCTACACTATTAAGTGATTCCGCAATTCAATTTAAGAGGAATAAGACTGGTGGAGTCAGGTTCTCAGTCACTGCTCCCTGTGTCTGGAAATGCCTGCCTCTGGAACTTAGGACCATCTCAAACTATGGAAATTTCAGACAAATGTTGAAGACTTGGCTCTTGAAGCAAGGCTATTATAAATATGCTGAGTCGTGCTGAGACAGTTACCTAGTGCCGAGAGGCCATTTGGTGGATATGCGCTCTATAAGATACATTCACATAACAACATAGCACAATAGAATAAAGCGGCACAACTCCATCTGCCACTTAAGTGGACTGGGTCCAATAGAACAAAACCATGGCTAGCTGTCTTTCTCTCTTATTCTTCTTCAACTTTTGTTGTGGCAGCCTTCACACCATAGGTCTAAGTCCCACAAATTTGAAGACATTGTATACACTCTCCTTACTGGATAAGAGGAGAGAAGCAGCCATGTTTCCACCCCCCTTGTCTCCTCTACCTTTAACCCAGACTTCCCACCAGGATTGAAAAAGCTGTAATGTGTTAACTGAACTGGTCTTGGTTCTCAGGGGTTGGGGGATATATTCAATGGAACTTAACTAAAACCTAGAATTAGGTCAAGGAACTATACTGGGTGAAAACTGACTCTGGGAGAGTGGGGAGAGCTAACTCACCAGGAAACCATTCTCTTGCTGGTCTCTGTACAAAGGGGAATATCATCCCATGTCCACAGCACTAGTACTGGGCCTCACATATATCTGCCGTAATTCCATGCAGAGGTGGGAGGAAGAGCTAGAACACACCTTTGCAGAAGAAGAGGAGATCCTCTGGCTGAGGGTCGAGAAAATCTCAATCTGCGTTCAATACAAAAAAAATGCATATACTCCTAGCTCGCTGCTATCTGTCTCCAGGTAAGTTAAAAGCAATGTTTGGGAGTTTGGACTGGTGCTGGAGGGGATGACAGATGAGGGGCACGTTATTTATATCTGACATGCATGCCCACAAGTAAAACCCAAGCTGCTAACTTTGATAGAGGAAATGACAGGGGTAGCTCTGCTGCTGGACATAACAGTTGTACTATTAGGCCACACCGGGGAGGACAAGGTATACCCATTACACACTCCCACGGGCAGTCCTACAGCACAGAGACTGATACGTCCCTGGGGTTTAGGTGGTCAGAAATATGCCACATATACACTATGAAAAGGTTATCGGCCATTTTGATTATTTAAAAAAAGAAAACGTAAACTTTTTAAAACATACACGAATTGGAGGTATGGGAGTAAGATGGCACACATGTGTTTAACCTAATAAGAAAATGGAGACTACACAGGTTTTTGGGCTCCTTGGGGAGAGGACTTTGAAGAAAGCCTGGCCAGCCAGCCCCTCCCCCCTCCCAACCGGAGCCCATTAAGAAGTGACCATGACCAGGCTAATCTGTGTAATCGATGAGACAGTGGAATGCTATTGTTACTATTTGAAAAAGGGCACAGATGTACAGCTATATCGCCTCCTATGCCCTCATGAACACCACTTGGTATTTAAGACACAAATCCTCCAATCCCCAATGGTTATGAAAGAAAGCCAGACCTGCCTTACCTGCACATTTGGTTTCAGTTTCTTTTTCTGCCTGCTTTATTAGTTATTTCAAATTGTATTTGCTGGTTCTTAACATGGTCTACTGTGCTTAAATATTTGATTGAATTAGAAAAACCTTCAATAAAAGTGTAGTTAAAAAAATATTAACAAATGGGCTTAGACCACTGAGCCAATGGTGGAAAAGAGAACATCACTATCTTGAAACACTATAACACTAAATGGAAATTCAAACTAAAGCCTAGCTATTGCACAGCAGTCATTGTTTTGATGGGAAAATAAAGCAATGCATTTAACTGGGACTACAATTATTCCTTTATCAAAAGAGGGGAAGCATGATTAGAAGCTGTTGCGATCAACTCTTCATGGTTGTTCTCAAACCTTTCCCACAAAACAGTTTGGCTTGTGCCCACCTAGAAGAACCCCCAGGTCTATCAACCAGTCCTTACAGACAATTATTCCCCCTGACTATTCAGTGGTCAATCTTGTCCTATTCAGGGCTCCTCCCTGTTAAATTTCCTACTTCTACAAGTGAGAATATAAATTTACAACTTGAAATTTTTTAAAGGCCCATTAATGAAATAGTTAACCCATTTATCTTGACACCCGCCCTCTTTAGTGGTGACTAGAAGTCCTGCTTGATCAAAAGCCTAAGATTGTTCTTGGGTTCTCCACTCATAATTCGAGATTCTTGGTCTCTTTCAAGGCTTTATCCTGATTTGGGGACCTGTTGAATGTAGGATGTATACTGGAACTGACCATCATTCATGATTGATCTACATGTTCTTCACTAGGCGGCTTTTGCAAATGTCCTGCACTGCAACTCAGAATTCCCTCTATATATCCAAATGCAACAGTGCTCTAAGTCACCAAATACTGCATGGAAGCAATTTAGAAAATTCGACATAATAATACCAATAATATTAATCATAATACATTTGAAAAAGTAAATCGTTGTTAGCCTTGAAAGACAGTTGGAGACAAGTTATGTACTAACATTGACTGCTGTTTAACTAGAAATAAAGTAATTCAATTACATGTAAGTGGTTAAGGCAGGTACTTACTGGAAAAAAAAATCACTCAGCTGCTCAAAATTTAAATGCTGTATTACTAACTATTAATTCTCCCTATTTGGAGCTATTAAGCGTATCTCGCTTAATGGGCAACATAGGCTCATCCAATGTAAATTCTTGAACCCCATTTATTACACACCAAAACGCCTGCATAAATATGGGCTACGCGACACGACTAGCTGCGATTGTTGTGGTGCACTAGAGGCTGACTTTCTACACCTAGGATGGCTATACCCACAGATAGCTAACTACTGGGCACGAATCTTGACCGAAATTCAGGCGATAACGCAGGTAGACCGTAGCCCTGACCCGCTTTTAGCGTTACTAGGCTACTCCAAGAAGATACAGAAACCCATTAGACGCCTGGTGGACATGGCGCTTCTAGTAGCCAAACGCGTCTTGGTAATTCATTGGTCCAGAGGCCCTCTCCCTACGCTGAAACAATGGGCTAGAGATATGCTGTATTGCAACACGCAAACGGAAGCATACAGTGAGCTCCTCCCCCCTAGGAATCAACCAAATAATTTTTGGAGCCTCTACGCCACTTACACAGCGACTAAGGCAATGGACCACACTACAACACCCTTAGTGACAGAGGATGTTCCGTTGACACAAGAGACATAGCTAAAAAATCGGGTGATGAGTGTTATATACTAACAGGATAACGGCCCAAGGCAGCTAGAATGCTAAACCTATGACTTAGTAGTCCCCAGAGAGGTACATGCATTGGGTTTTAAAAACACTTGCAAGCTCTGATTGTTGGTTGTGAGTTGACAATGCGGAGACGCATCAATCGAACTATGTTTGGATGGAGTAATTATGTGGAATGCGCTTTTATCATGTATGTATTATATTGCAATGTGGAAACTGAGTCTTTTTCTTCCGTTATTTTTCTTGGGTTTTTTTTGCTTTGTTTTTTGTTTAAGCAATCTTAACCCCGTGGTTTTATCATTAACATTTTTATGCTTTGTTTGTATTGCATTATTGAAATGGAAAAAAAAATCTCCCTATTCCTTATTTAACTATAACCAACTGGTCTAGCACATAACAATCTAAGAGAAACACCATCTCTAGAATTTTAATTGGCAAAAAGAATTATATTGCTGAAAGATAAATGGTAGCTTCTCTGTTTAAGTCATCAAAGGGGTGAACCAGACTATTTGAAGAATAGTGTTTCAAGCCTGCAGAGAGTCCATCTCCGGGTCTGTCGATGCAGAGCAAAGAGTGAGAAAGTGCTATTTGGCATGCTCACCTGAATGGTTTTGGACTAAGGTGTTGGTTTTTCAACTCTGTGCATTGAGTAACTGCTATTTAGGCCCTGTGCATCTGCTCTGACCCTTAAAATCAGATAAAAATGGCTAACTCTGATTTGGAATATTTAACTTTCCTATAAGGTCTCAGTATAATATGCAGACATATACCTGATGATGGGAAGTTGATGGACTACAGCAGAACTTATTGTGCCATCAACTAGATTGACAAGGGAAAACATGGCTTCAAGCCTACCTTTGTATCTGGACTGCTGCAGTTTAAACCTGAAGTTTGACCTGTCAAAATAACAATTTTGGCCGGAGAAAAATGTTTCCTTTTAAATGCTAACAAATCACTCTAATGTAGGGTGTGGAGCCCACAAAGTAGGGTGCATGGTAATTCACAAAGAACAAAGAAACATGTAGAAATGTGATGATGCCATGTTCCTACAGTGACATGTCCCAAAAAGCAATTTTCACTGTGGAAGGCTCTGGACATCCTTTGAGGAAAACTAGAGTGCAGACTGAAATATCAATTCTGCCATCTTGATTTGGGACAGCCTAGAAAAAAAGATTCAACCACTGTTTTTAATATTTAATAAAAGACCAATATAATGATAAAGTTAGATTTTAAAAAACATATTTCAAAAAAGTAACCTTCGGAAAGTTACCTTTTCACTGCTGGAATCTCCTGAAGGCTAATATGAAAAAGCCTGACAGCAGCTGCTCTGCCAATTGTTTACCTTAATGAGGTGTGAAAACTGCCCCATAGCTGGAGGTAAGGGCTAAGGGCTTAGATCCGGTTACAGGATGAGCAGGGTGCAGACAGTGTGAAAAATATCAATTCAGGTAGGGCAGCTGGAGAGGCTCCACAATAATTAACCTGAAAGGGATAGAGGTGAAGCCTGACTATTCACAGTTTAGTGTGAGGGAAGACCTGAAGAGGGTGAAGTATTTGTTATTTAGATCCAAGGTAGCCAGTCAGATGCCTGCCCATTGGGAGGTGGAGCCGGATCCAGAACACACGTAGTGTAGCGCAAGTATCCCAGAGCACACATCTGACTGACACACAAGCCTACTCCAAGGGCAGATGGCATTAAAATATTTTGGGATAGTATGCAGTAAGCAAAACAGGATTTGCTATATTAGTTGGTAGGTTTGCCCCAGGAACCTTTTTCCTATTGGTTAAGGAATGTCCAGGAGTCACCCCTAACCACTGGCTACTGAACTGCACAAAATGGACCTTACCACCAGCTCCTTAGAACACCATCTGGACCTGTCAATTAACAAAATGAGGAGTACACCTGCTGTTTGAGACATGTAAGTAGACCAGAAGGGTTAGACCTGCTCCCATTTATACCCGGGACAAAAAAGTGGAACCAATAGCCACTTGGTTAACCTCCTATGTGGCAACACTGACGGACCACTGCTTAATTTAAGCCAATGATTTCTGGTGCCTGGCACCGACACATAATTGTCAGCAGCCTCCAATTAGTAAACACAGTAAGAATGTGTTTAGGCATACTTAGGGTATCTATAAAGCAGATTTAGCAATTCTAACAGCATATAGTTACTCACGTGCGGATCTTTCTTCTCTCTTGCAGCTGTTCTTTCAGAATGTTACTCAAGCGAGGATCTTTACTCACAAAATCAGAGAGTTTCTGTAAGAATCAATTGCACATAGTGGATTTAAATGTGTACTTCAGCTCTTTCAATCTAAATATACCATATTAATAATACTTTACAGGGTGAGACAAACCTTAATCACAATTACAGAGGTGTTGAATAAGATAATGTGATTAAAGAAATTAATTATGAATGATCAAGCCTATGCAAAGGAATCAACATACTCTGGTGCACTAGATGCACTATTGGCCCATTTACAGAAAGAGGTTATTTTGCATCAGAGCAAAAGGGTTGCTATAAAATCCTCATTTGCCTATAATGAGCATTCCTGAAATTTCATAAGCCAATATTTGCAACTTAATGCCTTACTTCCATCCCTTCTTAATGGAGGGGGGGCAGGCTACTAGCTCGAACGTGACCAGCCTGTTTTCTGACTTCTGTATGGAAAGCTTCCCATGCTGTATTGTTTGGAATGGGCAGGGTGAAGGAGTGGAGGTTGGTCAACGGCAAACCTATTCTTCTCCCTGCGTCCAACAAGGAGTAAAGTCCTCAATCGTCTGACAAAAAACCTGCTGTGGTTAAGCCTATTTGTGGCATAGCATCTGTACTCATGTGCTCTACTGGATTGCATTTCATTTTCATGCATATTGTGTGCTGCATTAAAAAACATGCATCTAGATGCTGAATATAGAAAAAATATGTATGCTAAATATCAAACAAACAATCAGTGAGGAACTACTATCCTAAAATAGAGGACTTAAAGTAGTGCATTTTATTAATGGAATAACAGTATCTTGACAGAGTGGCAGTCTCTTCACTTTTTTGGAATATGACAGTTGGAGATGCTATCAGTTAAACATTGTTGGGTCAGATGATGTAAATATTTTAGATGATACAAAGAACTCAATACTTGATTTTCTCCTCAAAATATTATCAACAAATAAAAATCTAAGGGCATTGAATGGGTAAATTTGCATTATCCATGAATCAGCAAAAATGCACCAATCTGAATTCCCTACAATCGGCCGAGTATGAATTTACTATGAACAGAAAATGCCTCAATATCACCTCACAGTAATGCAGAATAGGATATATTCACGCATATCCAGTTTGCAAGTTTACTAACTTCAGTTGCAAGCACAGTTTTCCGCCTAAAAGAAAGTTTTGTTAACTCTTTCCGTGCTGATGACGGAACCGCTCCGTCATCCGCCGCGGTGGCGCTGTGCTGCTGACGGAGCGGTTCCGTCATGGCCCGCCCGACGTGCCTGCGCGGCGCTGATTTCGCGCCTGCGCGGCGCATTCTATTAAACGGGCGGAGCCATGACGGAACCGCTCCGTCATGAGCACAGCTCAACCGCGGCTGGTGACGGAGCGGTTCCGTCACCAGCATGGGCCCGCCGCGCGGCCCCCCCACCCCCTTAGCGCTGCGGCAGAATAGCCGCCGCAGCGATGTGGTTAAAGACTTTTTGTGCAAAAGGGCTTTCTCTAAGAGGATTCCTTGGTTTCTCTGTCCAATTTACTTTTTATGGAAATGTTCTCAGTTTTTAAGTCTGGCTTCAAAGCAGATGTCCCATATCCTAGCCATCAAGCTCCAGACCTCACATCCTCTAATCCGGTCTTACAGTGCATTGTCACCGAGACCTTTTCACAGCCCTTCCCACTCGGCAGTGGCTGCATGTACACTGTGACCCTTTAATTTCCAGGTTCACTCATGAAGCTCATCGAGGCTCCCTCTGAGCCATCCTTCCTCTTACATTCCCGCTCGTATCACCATACGAGGCACTCAAATTCAGGCTTGTATTAAATCCGTCCTGATGATGATCCTGGTATTTTTTTTAAAGGATCAAAATGTCATCGACTTGTTGAAACAGCTTGCACTTTAATCTAATATGATAAAAACAAATGCAATAGCTGTCATCTCTAAGTTTGTTCTATTTGCATTTTTCACAAGCTACCTTTTGTCATGCCTGTAATGTTTTCGTCCTAATGTATCTGTTGTGTGTTTCTGTAGGACGCAGACTGTGTCCCACCTTATTGTTGTGTTCTTATTTTGTTCTTTGCATTGATTATTCATTAAATTGATTGCCCGGCTGGGCATCATCAATATAGTACTGATTCTAGTCTATATTAATTACAGCCCTATTTATTTTTTTGGTATAAGGACAACTGTTTTCTTACAATACTGATACCCAAGGTCCTTATTCAACTTGCGGATTCCCTTGTTTGGTTTAAAATATTCAAAGCAGATGTCTGCACGACCTATTGTTACAAATCTTTAAAATAAACCGAGTAGCGTTTTCCTCTGCCCAGGGGGAGGAATTCTCTTTTGCCTCCTGCTATCTGTTTGGCATATCCTACTGACTCCTGTGGAGCGCTTGAATTGCAATGAATTAGGGACATTTTATATCCTCATCTTATATTCTTATTGCATTGACACACTATATACAAAAAACAATCTTTTTTTGTTTTGCCTCTGAACTACAGCAGGCTTTTTGAATGTTTTACTCAGGGCTCAAAAGCTGACCTGTTGCCTTTGCCAGTGCTTGTTGTAATAAAAAGTTCAACAACTTGGAATGCCGGTGCAGAAGAAGTTGAGAAACACGTTTAATGCATAATTCATCACCAAGTTAGGAAGCAAAGAACCAGGATCTTAGTAAGGCACCAACTGAACCAGACAGAAATTTGCTGTTATAAAAAAACACATTACCATTCTACACTATGTTTCATAAAATACATGCACACTAATACAATATGAACTGGATAGGTATGATTTAAGGACTGTCACCACCATAACTATTCAGTAAATGTGTGTCTGTTAAATATTGCATGGTTAATTGGCTCGTCTTCTATTTAGAAGAACATAATGCTTGGATCTTTGAGGCACACAACATTCTCTCTTCATCCCCAACTTGAAGTCTTCATTCACCTACAACTCTGAACTCTGCTCGGTGAACACTGGGACAAGCAAGCTATTATGCGTCAAATTGTGTCTTAGAACCTGGTAACAAGAGGTACAAAGGGAAAGAATGCTAGCAAAAGAGCTGATCAAGATCATACAGGGAGTCAGTGGAGAAAAGTGATCCAATGAAGCAGGCCTGTGCAAGGTAAAAAAGGATACCAAAGCTCATATAAACAGGCGCGTCAAGAGGCAATTTAGCATTCAAAATAACTAACATCTATAAAATTAAAGACATACAGATAAAAACAGTATCACTAAAAGAGATGTGTGTTCAAGCACTTGGAAGCACCATCCACTAAAACTGAAGGTCAGTAAGTTCATCACTCGCAATTCCTGGTAGAAATGCTTTCCGCAAAAAATCCACATATAGTACATGCATGATGATACCTGGGTATGCTGGAAAATGTAGCATTAAGGCAATATTCCCAGTGGACAAAAACATCATTTAGGTTGGCAGCTATACCTATGAAATCTGGCAATCACACAAGGAAAAGCAAGGTGATAACGTCATGCACAAGCCAAGAAGGACAAGGATACAAAGAAGTAAGTCAGCTGGGATAAAGTGGGAACTGAGGAAGTAAGACAAGAAAAGCAGCACGCATGGAAACTCTGAACCAAGGAACAATGGAGAGGAAAGGTGTGGTCAATAAAAGAGTATGCACTGAAAGAAGTGGAAGCTCAGGAAGCAAATGTGATCTGAAATTAGTGAGCTCAGGGGTAAAGAAAATACTACTAAACAATTCCAACGATGGAAACAAAAACCACTGCAAATCAGAACTACCTGAATGGCATAGAATATTGCTAGATTTTGAACTGCCTGCAGATCAGTGTTGTGTTGAGAAACAACAACATATTGATACACACTGTAAGATCTGCACATAGGAATGCACTAAACATCACTGCCAGCTATTGGTCAAATACAAACTTGCTCTGTGCGCTCTTTTAAGGTGTTGCACTCAAGAACTGGACGCCTTATTATTTACGGCCCCTTATTAACGAGAAATACTGACACGTCAGGGTTGGGGACGTCGAGGGATATCCCCCCACCCAGGTCGCCTGCTTCTCAGTTTGGACAATGTGGACGTGTTTCAATTTCCCCTATAGAGCCCCCAGTAAAAAGGAAAAAGAGCGAGTAAAGGCACCATAGTGCCCCTTAAGCGATGAAATCGAAGAAAGAGCCTGGATTAGATATATTGACCCAGGCACTGCCAACCGTAAACATCGATGAAATATCCCATAGACTGAAATTTGTTTTGTCACTACATTTGCAGCCTTTGTAAACTAGGGTAGAGTCCATAGAACAGCGCTTAATGTAATTAATTAAACATAGTGGGGTAACAAAATACTACGGACATCACGTTTTCCATTGAATTGAGTCCACATTCAAAAATGTATGTTCTAATCTCGCATAATGGTAGTAAAACCAAAGCCAAGGGAGGGTCTGTGAATTCCCATCAATCTGCTCAGCCCCAGGGGACAGATAGCTCACAATGGACCGAAGGTTTCGGGGGGAGGGGGCTAATTCACTCACACACAGATGGTCACAATGTGTCCCAAAGCTCAACACAACATCTTCCCATAGTAGCTGCAATTCACAACTCACATTCTCTGGGTTTATCCATGCAACCTTCTGCAAACCTCCTTTTGATCCCTGGGATTGAAAGAAAGGGAAAGGCCAGGAAAGTGGTGGGCAGGGAAAAATGCACCTTGCGTGGGGGGAGGGGGAAACAGAGGGATAAAACATTGTTCCTCCTACCTTTAGTTGCACATACTTTATTAATGTGAATAATGTCCCTGAATTAAGGCAGTCGCAGTCTGAGTATACCAAGCAAGTTATGGGGAAGGCATTGCACTGGCTGTCTAAGTATGTAAAGAAAGGTGGGTCCCACTTTAAATGGTCAAATCCTTATGGCCTTATGACGGCATGGGTTGGTGCAGTCCCAAAAGACATTTCTGTTGATTGTATTGTGATACACTTTGACAGGCATTTGTTAGTAGGGGATTTGCTATGTCAGCTCTCTATTGCCCCACCTTTAGGCCCCCAGATATGTGCTCTCCCTTTAGGCTTCTATTATAAACCGCAAGAGATACGGAGGTAAGAGGTAAGGAGAACCAACAGCATAGTTCACACCCTTTCCCGCAGTAATCCTTTCATGGGAAGTACTGAGATCTTGGTCAGAAATAGGTGTGACCCATTGGAGAATTTAGGGGATTGTGACTAACTGGATAATAGCTGTAGTAAATTAGTAAACGACGGGGGGTTGAGGGAACTATCAATAGGGGAATAGGATAAGAACATGGGTGGGACAGATCTAATAAAGATAGCAACCTGCAATATTGTGGGTCTTAGACGAAAGAGTGATGACAGGGACTGGTTAAGAGAGGTACCTAATATGACATCATATGCCTCTAGGAAACACTGGAAGGGGGCTCCATTTTCATGGATGGTTTCCACTCTTATCAAACCCCCACAATACCATCCAAGGCCGATAGAGCAATAGGTGGAATTTTGACATTGAAAGTAAATACTGTCAAGATTAAAATTCTTCTGTTTTTTAACAATTCATTCTATTTGTCCATTATTTGGTATGTGAGGGGCAAAGAGACTAGGACTTGAGAATCATAAGCTATTTTGATAACTACTTTGAGGGCAATATGTTTGCAGGTGGCAGGCACACTGTAGCAGGTGATTAATATTAGTACTTATCACCCTAAGCCCCTGATTTTCATCTAGATGGGAGACTTTAATGCCAGATGCTGCCAAAAAGTAGGAAAGACAGTTTGTGGGATAATGGATTGCGAAGGTGACAACATTACCCATTTTGATCATAGCGATTATATCAATGCACTAAACAGGTTGTTGATTACATGGATTATTTGTGTCCTCATGTAACGAACCTGGTGCTTATCTAAAGCACTCTGATACCCAATGTCTCAGGTCTAGTTTGCGCTATATAAAACTCTACAAAAAAAAAACCTGGAGATAATGACTAGGATAAATCCTCTCAAATGTTCCATGCATGGGACTTTTGGGAGCGTTGGTAAAGAATCCACAATTAATTATATATGTTCAGAAACTTTGAATGATAGGCTATCTAGTATGCAGGTAAGCTTTTTGGGGTTTAGTCACTATGCTTCTCTTGCTTGCGATTTGAATTGGGAGGAAAATACTAATAAAAATACGGGGAAAGCCCCAAAGCCACTTTTAGCCAGAAATAATGGTTATGTACTAAACTGGGATAAAGTAAATCTTTTTCCAATGGTGCTTACATGTAGACAGGCTGAGATTATGACCTGCTTAGATGCTATCCCTGAACAGGTATCCACTGCACTTGTGGAAGTATTGGATGATATTAGGGCTCATCTGAACTGGCTAATTCCCAACCACAAAGTGCTCTCCAGAATGATGGTTTCCCACAAATTGTACTAAGACTTTATCAAATCTGCATTAGGCTTTGGGCATTGCTCTCAGAGACGCTTCTCTGATACGGAGCCTGCATACCAAATATAAGGAGGTGAGAGGGATTAGGATAACTAAGGGAGAAAGCTTGGGCGGATCTGAGACGAGCAACCAAGATGAAGGATAGTAGAGGGTTCTGGAAGGAGGCCAACACCCCAATTTAGAAAGAAGATGAGGATCCCTCACTAGATGTACATATTAAGGAAGCCGGCTGGGTGGCTCAATTTCAAACCATTTTACACAGCACCATAGGGATGACAGTTAATATCCAGAACCGCTTCATGGATAGAAACAAGACCTATCTAGTGTTTGAGGTTGTAGAGTAAGAAATAGCCCAGTTTAGTTCCCTGAAGGCCCCCGGCCCTGATGAGATTCCTGTAGAGATAGGTTTGGAGAGTAAGTGCCTCATTTAATAGGCCTCTAGCGACACTTTTGCATCGCCGGAGCGCCTCTTTTTTTAAGCTGGGGTGGAGCAATGAGTCGCAGCATATATACAAGCTGCACAAAGCCACTTTGCATGGCTTTTCATGGCCTTGTAAATATGTGCCACTTTCAGGCAGTGTTGTGTTACATGGGTGTTGCTATGAGAGTTCCCATGCAACACCCATGCAATTTGAAGCATTCCCAGACCATCTTTATGACCCGGTGCATTGTACTGATAGGATGTTACTTAATATGTTACTTCTATCCAAAAGAATCAATCCAAATCGCACTGTCATGCAGAAATTAGGGAAAAAGGACACAAAAAGAAAAATCAAGACAAATTACAACAAACTACGCCACAATATGCATTGCTTGCCCATAACCAAACACAACAGAGAACTTATTACCAAAGTCACGAGCCCAATACAGTGAAAATAGTAAAATAAAAATAATTCTCGAAACAGTGTAGTGCAGCAATCCCAACACTAGTGTATACCAGCACAAACTTAACTGTGTAAACAAACTCATTTCCAAAAAAAGCAACCGTGTGCACCATGTCATGAGTTAATCCTTTTAAGAAAAAGTCATAGGATACCTTTATGTGTCCAATCAATCCATAGCTCAGGTAGGATCATTCCCAATCAATTGTAGATGTAACATAAGTATAAACAGAAATCTAAATAGAAACGTTTAGGGACACTGCTCCATCTATCCAAGCACACATAACATGCTCAAAGGGTGCATACAAAAGACCATACTCCTTGATATTCTTACAATGGGCGTAAACAAGGATTGCAGAAAAAAAGCAATAACGAAGGCCAAGTATTAAAAAAAGGCATCCAAGGCAATACAATACCTATTGTTTAATAGAATATTTTCAAAGTACAACTTACTTGAATTACAGATATGTTAAGCCGACAATGCTGGTCCCATGGTGTATCACAATACCAAAGCGAGGCCTAGTACATTTAAACACCTATATCTGGTCACATGATCTGAACCCGATCACGGACCCAACTTCAACAGAACTTCTACAAATCTTTGATAGACATCTTGAAAAGAAGGAACAAACTTAATTCAACTAACAAGTCAGTGGAGTCCTCATCTGAAAAAATAAATCAAGAACTAATAGTAAAGGGGGTAAATGAGAAAAAAATATATTTTAAAATATTCAATGATTGACCCAAATTGTACTATCGACGGACAACATATGTTCACCTAGGTAAATTAAAATACGGTAAAAGATAAAGCAAACATTGGTATAATTCTCTTCAACTGTTTTGGCTATAGCACTGTCTAAACTTCCCATGGAAATTGAATGGAAAAAAGCATTCTGGGAGACCCCTCCTTTCCCATCAATCTCCCCCACTTGACAGATCACCTCTGCTTGTGTCCGTTATGTTAGGGATGGGGAATGCACAAGGTAATTTAAAATAAAATGGGGTGTAAGACAAGGTTGTGTCTTGTCCCCTTTCTATTTTTTTAATTTACATCAACGGGATGCAGGCAGCTGTGATGGGAGCATCACAAGAACTATCCACCTTTAAAGCAGCATCCCTCCCAATACTGCTCTATGCAGATGATGCTGTGTAATTTGCAACACCTGGGGTAGGGCTACAGAAGCTAATAGAGGCCTAAACGAAATGTATGACTAGCCTGGATCTCCGTGTAAATGGAGCGAACTCTTTTGTGCTGGTGGCTGGCACTCACCCAAAAAAACTCTCCGTGTTTCATATGGAGTGGTGCAAACTCACAGTGGTAGATTCCTTCACATACTTGGGGGTTGTTTTTGATAGGAACTATACCTGGTCAATCATGGTGGGTAACAGGGCCCTAGCAATGGAGAAAAGTGCTAGGGCCATTTTTAGCTTCATTAAAAAGCTAGGTTCCCAGAGGCTCGAGGTAATTAAAAAGGTGTACGCCGCAAAATCTGTCGTTGTAGCATCGTATGGAGCTTGGGTCTGACGGATAGGGGCAATAGATCAACTTCAAAGAATAGAGAACGACTTTCTCAAGAGACTGTTAGCCCTCCAAGTAACTGTGCAAACTATATTTGTCATGCTGAGCTAGAGGTCCTGTACATCTCAGATGTAATAAGACTCGCACCGATTATGCTGTGGCACTCGATCTGGAAGACAGACTTGGTCAGTTTTACCCAAAATATCATTAAGGAATGTCTGGCCCTAGACGATGTACATAAGGTCGCCTGGCTGCAATACGTGAAAACAGCACTGGGGAGCCTGGGGTTGCGGGGTCTATTTGCTAAACCTCCCAGTTGTAGAACTGTGTCTAAAAAAAAGATCAAACTAATATTCCCGGAGAAGCTAGTCGCATTAAAAATTCAGTTAATTTATACCTCACCTTCCCCCTCCGCACCCAGGTGGATGAGTCCTATTTGATATTTGTGACAAATCCTCAACACCATTGTATACTAACTAGAGTTCGCAGGAATTGTATCCTCTTAATGATGGGTTTTCTCAAGAACATTTTTACGTTAAGTGACCTTCCAATATGTCCCTCTGATAAAAGTTCTGTACAGTCTGATCTCCCTATAGTCTTTTTTGTGGGTTTTATACCCTACCCAGGAAAAGGTTCCTTCTCCCCTTTTGCAAAAACTTAATTGTAAACAACAGCGTCCTGCCTTTTATTTTTATAAAATTGTTATCAACTCCTTGCATCTGTCACAGCACGGCATGGTTTTATGGTCCTGCTGGTCAAGTAAGAGGGCCTGCACAGAATGGGATAGGGGAGCTCTCTAACCTGAATTCGCAGCTTCGCTTTTTTGCCGCCACCGTTGTTGTCCACGCCATCGGAGCCATCGGGCATTTCCTGGGGGAGGCTACTGGACTGCAAGCCCCTGCAGCCCCAGCGGCACATACGCCGCCAGCACCAGCGCCGCCAGGAAGGCGTTTAAAACACCGACAGGGCTCCCGGGGCGCAGGACGCGCGTAGCGTGCCCGAGCCGCGCCAGGGTCTTGCCCGGGCAAAGGGCGTGCCCATCTGCGCCCATCTGCGACCGGAGGAGGCCGGGCCACCCCTTTGATAAGAGGGTAACACCTTCGGAGTACATTACTTGAGCTGCAGGAACAATTGTACGGTAAAACGTTTTTTGAGTAACTATTCACCACTAGCTACACCAGATTGTAGCATTGTGTGGTGGTTAGTGAGTTGTCGAGCTGTTGTGGGTCTGATTGAATATGAGTGAGACAAATGACCAAGCGTAGGGGAGTGGCAGGTACCCTAGATGCATTTATAGTTAGGGCAGAATCACTTCTGACTCACAATTTAGAGATAACAGAGCGGCGACTTTCATTAGATCCAGCAATATTACAGAGTCGTTCATCATTGGGTTTATTAAACCCGGGGGATTCCTTAAAACTGCCTACTACATCGCAAGTTATACCTATGACACCTCCCATGCCTTCCTTGGATATATCTCCAACACCACCAACAACAACGTTGAATGGGGCAAGAACACAGGCTTCTAAGTTTTTTTTTTTGGTTTTTTTAAAACACATTTTTTTATTAAGTTCAAATCTTAGTACCATTGATAAACATTCAAACAGTGCATACAGATCCCCAGGAAGAAACAAAAAACAAAAAAAAAACATTAGGATTACTTCCAATACATGCCGTTACATTGCAAGCATACATAGAAATCAGGGAGAGCGGTAGAGCAGCTGAAAGTGATGAACAGTTCCAATCCAGCAGCGGCAAACTACCGTGTATTCACCTCTCAATGTCCTCCAGTATCTTGGAAATGGTGCTCGGTAAAGTGTCACTGAAACACAATGATGACGCATATGTGCATAAAGTTCCCAATACAAGTATACAGTTGTAATACGTGACCCATATCAGCATGGCAACACTGGTGGTAGTCCCCATTCGCCGTTCAAGCAGAATCCTCACATCTGCAAAGATACAGTAGTTTGAGCCAATATGCTATAGCACTATGGTACCCAACTCCCAACAGAGCACAAAGTGCTACCTCACAATTTCCGAATCACAGCACTATGGGCCTCCTCCATACTCTCGCCCTCCTGTTGTGCCGCTACTTCCAGCAGATAAATCTGTAGCGGACCCCAGATGTCCTTGGGCCTATTGCGTAGTGGCAATAACTCTGCATACACGTTAGATTGATCTTGACAATATATAACATCAGTTAGCCAATCTTTAAACTTTGGGGCTCTCCCCCTACCCCAACGGCAAGCTATCCTTCGCTTAGCCAAAAGCAACGCTACATCCAGAAATCGTCTCGTAGCTTTGGGGGTGTTAAGTGTGAAACCCAACAGCATTACGAGCGGTGTAAATTCAAGTTCTCCTGTTATCATTATCTGCAGTGCCTCATGAACTTGCTCCCAGAACGCATGTACCCCTGGGCACTCCCATGCTAAGTGAAAGAAACCCGCTCCTTCAGCCCTACATCTATCGCACCTGTCCGTATCTGACAAGTTAAAGCGGAATTTCAGAGCAGGTGTATAATATAGCCTCTGAAGATATTTGAAATGGATTATTTTCAGTCGACAGCTCGACGATATGTGGGCCATAATACCGCAACAATATTGCCATTGATTCTCAGATATTTCCACCTCAAAATCCGCCCCCCATTGATCGCGGGCCCTACTCTCTGAACATGCCACCTGCGTTCTGATAGCCTTGTACAATTTAGAGACTAAGTGTCTGCCATCTGAACTGAGCATCACATGCAATGGCAAGGATACATCCGGTTCATCTGGGAAGCTTGGCAGCACCTCCCGCAACCCCTGCCTCAATCTTATATAATAGAAAACCTCTAATGGTGTAGGTTGGACATGTTGGAATAACTGTTCCCGAGTACGGAATTTCCCATTAAGAAACAGATCCCCCCATGTGGTGATTTTCAATTTGTCGCACATGTTGTGGAACCCCTTCTCCTGCAATAGTGACAAGTTGGGGTGGTATGTAAGGGGCATGTGTGGGGAATACAGTAATGTGATGTCCAAAAGTTTTGCCACCTTCTTCCAGGCATCTATCGTGCATGTCACTGTCGTGGGCGGAGTATCAATGCTCTGGGCAGTACCATGTATCAGGCCGGTGAGTGGAAGTGGCTGCGCTATCCAGTCTTCTGCCGCTATCTGAGGCATAAATGGAAGCGGCTTGACCCAGTAATATGCATAATGCGCCTGTGCACTTAAATAGTACGCATCGAAATCAGGTACGTCGAACCACCCCCTAGCATATGGGAGAGTGATAACAGCCCATTTAAGTCGCGGCTGTTTCCCCCCCCCCAGAACAGTCTAATCAATAGTGACCGAAGCTGTTTAAAAAAGAAGGAACCTGGGTGGTACGGAATATTTTGAAACAGATACAAAAAACGTGGCAGCACCACCATTTTAATAAGAGACGCCCTGCCAGCCATAGATAAAGGCAAAGTCAGCCATTTCGTGACCGTGTCTTCTAATTTGGTGATACACGTCCCATAATTCAATCCCAGAGTCTCCTCCCTGTCACGTGTCATCACAATACCGAGGTATCGACAATCTCCCTCACACCATTCCAGCGGATAGTCTAACGGGAATCGTGTCACTGCTGGGGTCAGTGGGAAAAATTGCGATTTTTTCCAGTTAATTTCCACTCCTGACAAATGCCCGAATACTATGAATTCACGTAAGATAGGGTTGAGAGGTACCTGTGGGTCGTTAATATAAAGAGTGATGTCATCTGCATATAGTGAAAGGCCTATCTGTCTTCGGAAACAGTTAAAAGCGGCTTCCTTATATAATTGTCGCACCCTGCATGCAAGTGGCTCTATTGCTATGGCAAATAGTAAAGGCGATAGTGGACACCCCTGGCGAGTACCCCTCGTGATGGCAATCTGAGAGGACAGTTCTCCATTGATCGTAACCCTCGCCACTGGCTTGGTGTAGAGGAGCTCCACCCATGCCACAAATAGTTTAGGGAATCCCATTCTATGCAGGATTGTGAATAGGTACCTCCATTCCACCGAGTCAAACGCTTTTGTAGCGTCCAGGAAAACAGCCGTGACAGGGATATCCGGAGCAATAGTAGCAATCAGAGAAAACAGTGTTCGCAAGTTATGGGTGGTATCCCGTCCAGGGACGAAACCTGCCTGATCAGGCAGCACCAAGTCCATCATAATCAAGGATAGGCGATTGGCCAACACCTTAGCCAGTATCTTGGCGTCACAATTAATCAGGGATAGAGGGCGGTATGAGTCACATTGTCCTGGATCCTTCCCAGGTTTCAGAAGCGAGGTTATCACTACCTCCCTCATGGAACCGGGCAGTACACCCACCTCCAGTGATTCCTCAAAAACCTCCTTTAGCACTGGCGCCATTATATCAATGTAGCATTTGTAGAACTCCGCGGGAATACCGTCTAAACCACTCGCTTTACCATTATTCAGAGACATAATGGCATCCCTGATCTCATCTAGTTCTAGAGGTGCGGCAAGGAATCTTCTCTGGCCATCACTTAACCAGCATAACGCAATATCATCTAGGAATCCGGTATAGTCTATTTCGTGAGTCTGCCGTGTCGTGTATAACCCCGCATAATACGCCTTGAACACCTCCTGTATTCCCCCTGTCGATTGACATTTTTCTCCAGTGGGACTATGTGCTTCAAGTATGTATGTGCTAAAGCGTGGGTTCCTCGTGACTGCCGCCAGTATTCTCCCGGGTCTACCTCCCTCTTGGTGGTTTGTAGACCACTCGTGTGCTTCAGCGCGGCTGACAAGCGCTTTTTATTTCTGTTCATTTATTTCAGCTGACTCTGAGTTCAGCTCGTTTGGCTTTTAATACTTTGGAGCTCTGAAGCTGAATACTAGCTTCAGCGCTCGTGTTTTAATCCTTGCACTGCTGTTTGCGCTAAGGCTGATAGCGCTTGCATTCATGTGGTGATGCTTATCTGTTAACCGCTACTTACCTGCTCCTGACCCCGGTCCGCCCCGGCTGTGTGCCGTTTGCTGCGGAGGGTCCCTGCAAGAGCGCCACTTCCGCTTCGCGGCACTTCCGCCCTGCCTCCAGACCGCGCAGGTGAGCGGTCTAGTGTCTGCTGAGCGAGGGTTCATAACGTGCCTCGCCGGCCCCGCTGGCTGACTTGGTGGTTTGTAGACCACTCGTGTGCTTCAGCGCGGCTGACAAGCGCTTTTTATTTCTGTTCATTTATTTCAGCTGACTCTGAGTTCAGCTCGTTTGGCTTTTAATACTTTGGAGCTCTGAAGCTGAATACTAGCTTCAGCGCTCGTGTTTTAATCCTTGCACTGCTGTTTGCGCTAAGGCTGATAGCGCTTGCATTCATGTGGTGATGCTTATCTGTTAACCGCTACTTACCTGCTCCTGACCCCGGTCCGCCCCGGCTGTGTGCCGTTTGCTGCGGAGGGTCCCTGCAAGAGCGCCACTTCCGCTTCGCGGCACTTCCGCCCTGCCTCCAGACCGCGCAGGTGAGCGGTCTAGTGTCTCACGTTGGACGGCATAAATGGCCACCTGGAGGAAGCGCAGCGGACGAGCGCAGCGGGAGCGCCGACTTCGCGCCGAAGTCGCGCACAAGTCGAGCCCGTCTGCGCCCGTCCGCGGCCGACCGAGGCCAGGGGCCAGGCATTCTGCTCAACGTCTGGTGTACTCTTCTCAGGCCCTTCGTGCCCTATCCCATCATGTCCTCCTTGCACCCCATGTTATAGTTACCATTCGAGGAAATAACATTCTATCCTCTCCCCCGCCTATAATCCCCTTTTCACCTTCCCTTCCCCTTTCCTCTCCTTCCCCCGCTGCACCTCGGCTGACTCAGCCCAGTCCTAGCGGTAGTGACCCTCTCACATTACTTTATCTCAATACTCGTTCTCTCCCTAAACATCATTTGGATATATTCCAACTTTTAGAAGGAGGCCTTATCGATATCCTACTCCTCACGGAAACCTGGTTAAATGCTGACTCTTACCCTGAAATCCTGGCCGCCATTCCTGCGGGTTACTATATTCTCCATTCTGATAGAAACTCTGGCAGACCTGGCGGCGGAGTCGCCGCTATCATTCACTCCCATTTACAGTTCACTACCCTTTCCACTCCACCCATAGCCAACACGGACATTCTTACACTGAAATTTACCTCTCCCAACTCCTCATTTATTTGTATATTAGTTTACCGTCCCCCTGGCAACTCGCCCCTCTTCCCATCCTTATTTAGTAGTATGATCTCGCAAATTGCCATCAATTCCGCTAGGGTTTTGGTGGTGGGCGACTTCAACTATTGGCCATCAGACCCCCAGGAATCCTCCCTCTCTCGTGTGTTCACTGACTCACTGCTTGGCCTTAATTTCTCCAAACACATCTCTGTGGCCACACACAACAAAGGCCATACATTAGACCAGATCTGGTCCACCAACCTTGACATCCCCTCTCCCTTGGTCTATCCTTGCCCCTGGTCCGATCACTTTTTTATTTCTTTCTCCTTGCACTTACTTTTGTCCACCCGCCCTCCGATCCCCCATAACCTTCAGGTTCGAAATTGGAAACAAGCTGATATTCCTCATTTCCATTCTATTCTTGCCTCATCATCTCTCCCTGACTACTCTGATCTGAACTCCCAAGCCACCTCTCTTGATCAATGGCTGTCCTCCGCCTGTGACGTCGTTGCCCCCATCAAAACTGTTAAGTCCAAACGCCCCCACGACGCTCAGCGCTGGTTCACTTCCACTCTTAAGGCGGACAAACTTCGCCTTAGACAGGCTGAGCGCCGCTGGCGGCGGAATTATGACCCTTCACTTCAAATCACGTACACTGACCTATTAAAAGCTTATAAACGATCGATCATCTCGGCTAAATTATCCTATTTTTCTCAGAAGGTCTTGACCTCGGCATCCAAGACCAAAGAAATGTTTTCTATCGTAGCTGAGCTCTCCCTTCCTGATCGGGTCACCCCTCAGCCCCTACCCTCACAAGCCCTGTGCAATTCTCTCAACTCTTTTTTTTCTGACAAAATCTCTGCGATTAAAAACAATATTCCCCTCACTACTCTGCCTCACGATTCTGTCCTCCCTCCTTCGAATCCCCATTCTTTCTCCAAATTTCCCCCCATCTCCCTGGATATTTTTCTTTCATTACTTCAGACTGTGAGCTCCGGCTCGCCCAATGATTGCTGCCCCACGCCCATCTTAAGAGCTGCCTTCGTGGCCTGCCCCGGCCCCCCTCTTGATCTCTTAAACCAATCTCTTCTGTCAGGCTCTGTCCCTAATGCTCTCAAAAGCGCTGTGGTGGTCCCCATTTTAAAAAAAACGGGTCTTGACCCCACCACGCTGGCCAACTATCGTCCCATCTCCCTCCTCCCTTATTTAGGAAAGGTCTTAGAGACTTATGTTACCCGCTGCCTCAGTGCTTTTATCGAGGAAACTCACTTCCTCGACGATCGACAGGCTGGGTTCAGACCTGCTCATTCCACTGAGGCAGTTGTGGTGGCAGTTATGGACACGCTGAAACAGGGAGCTGACAGGAATTTGGCCCAGGCCCTTGTACTTTTAGACCTCTCAGCCGCTTTCGACACGGTCGACCATGGTATCTTGGTCGACCGTGTCAGAAATGCCGGCATTTCTGGCTTGGCCCTGTCATGGGTGGTATCTTTCCTTCATTCCCGTTCTCAATCTGTCCGGCTTTCTTCTTTTTCTGCCCCTCTATCCTCTCTTTCCTGTGGTGTTCCCCAGGGTTCTGCTCTGTCCCCGCTTTTGTTCAATCTTTATATGCAGCCCCTTCTTGTCTCTCTTCGTCAGTTCTCACTTACTGCTTTTAACTATGCAGATGATCTGCAGCTTATTTTTCCTCTCAATTCTTCTCCCTCCTCCTGTTCTAATTTTCAAAATGCCATGCTCTTCATCTACGAGTGGATGAACCTTAGTCAACTCAAGCTCAACCCAAGCAAAACGGAGCTGGTGGTGACCGGTGGTTCTCTTACTCCCTGGTCTCCCAACTTCTGGCCTGCAGCTTTGGGTTCCCCTCCTTGTCCAGTGAATACTGTGAAGAGCCTGGGGGTCACCATTTCTAGTGACCTCTCAATGCGGCCACATATCAACACCGTCACTTCGGCTTGTTTCTTTCATCTCCGCCGAATCGGGAAGATTCGCAGGTTTCTATCCCAAGAGGCCCTTATTCTTGTTATCCTTGCCCTCATCACCTCACGTCTAGATTATGCCAACTGTCTATACGTGGGGGTCCCTGCCTGCCATCTTTCCCGTCTCCAACTGGTCCAGAACCAGGCAGCCAGACTAATTTTTCAGCAACCTAAACATCAGCATGTCACCCCTTTGCTGAAAACTCTACACTGGCTCCCAGTTGCACAGTGGTGTGTTTTTAAAATGGCCTGCACCATTTTCAAATCCTTGTTTTCATGCGCCCCTGCCTTTATTTCTTCCTGTTTGCACGCCTATATCCCTTCCCGTCACCTCAGATCTTCGGCTCATAACCTTCTGATCACCCCTAGGTTCAACCGTAAGAAACATGGAGGAGCCTGCTTCTCCTTCCTTGCTCCTGTTACCTGGAACTCCTTTCCTCTTGCCATTCGTTTGTGCACCGATTATCGTTGCTTTCGCAATTCCTTGAAAACTTACTTGTTCCGTCTGGCGCACGGCTAGCGGCCCTGTTCCTGAATGTTCTCATCCCACCTGGTCTCGAGCGCCAAGAAACCAATTGGTGTATGTGCGCGGTACCAAATCCTTTTTAATAATAATAATAATAATAATAATAATAATAATAATAATAATCCCTCGCAATACCTCCTGGCCACCCAGTGTTTACCCTTGAAATTAGCTTCTCGGGAGGCCTCTTCCTCATATTCCGTGAGCTTCTCTCTGAATGCATGATGTTCTGTAGTAGTCGGTGCGCGCACCATCTCCCTCTCTAAGTCCTTCAATTCCAGCTCCAGTTTATGGAGAGTGCCCTGAATATCTCTTAACACCCCACAACTTTTAGATATGCAGAAACCCCTAATTGTCACTTTAAATGCCTCCCAGACTGACTCAACGCTCTGGACTGGGGAAAAAATCGTCTATTTCTACACCTAGTTCCATACGGAACACCGGATCCAGCAGAATGGACGGTAGAAGGCGCCATGGAGGTCTAGGCTTACCGTAGCCCGGGATCTGTACCTCTACACTCAACGGACAATGATCCGAGTAGGTTCTAGCCAAGTGTTTCACCTTACCTAAATCGACACTCAATCCCCGGGTCAGTAAAATGTAATCGAGTCTAGCCCACGTGTTGGAGTGTGCAGTGAAATGTGTTCCTTCCTGTAGTGTTGGGTGCACGAAACGCCAGCTATCTATCAATCCGTCATCCTCTATTATAGCCTTAAGAGTGTCACGTGCCTGTCTGTTATACTGCGCACTGCCATCTGAGCGATCCATTCCGGGGACCATGGCCACATTGAAATCTCCCCCCCATATCACATGTGTTGAACCTATTTCCACCACTTTACCCCAAATACCTGTAAAGAATTCGGGAGTGTCCACGTTCGGTGCGTAACAATTGACTATCGTTACCGTGTCCGTGCCCAGTCTACCCCACAACAATACATATCTACCTCCAGCATCTACATCACTCCCTAATTCTTGAAAGTATACAGACTTTTTGATTAACACAACAACTCCCCTGGCATACGCTGAATATGATGAGAACTTTCGCACTCCCGCCCATCTCGTAGCAAAACCATGGGGCATGCCCGGCTTTATGTGTGTTTCTTGTAACAAGGCTATGTGAGCACCATGTCTATCTAAGTACGCTAAAATATTTCGACATTTCCTCGCATCATTTAATCCCCGCACATTCCATGAAAGGATTGTAACATACCCTCTGCTAACATTAGCCATCACCATGCAATAACATCCTGTAACACTGCATTGAGAGATCACCTCTTCCACAGTCAGCATTCACAGCTGCTCTGACCAAAGCATTATGAACATGCATCAGACTTCCCGTTTCACCGATTTGCCCTTGCTGCAACCTCAACTCGCAATGTACGTTTTGATCCTGCCCCCCACCCCCCAACTGACACACCCCAACTTTGCCAGTCCAACATATCATAACCCCCTCTCCAACTTTTCGCATTCTCTGTGTTCCCCCCCTCCCCTGTAACATATACTGTGTTTCAACCCAAACATCCCCAGCTATTACATCCACGCTCATCATCGATGTCAGCAGGGAGGGCGTTTCTTGCCTTTCTTGCCCCATAGAGCATTCTCTTACACTATCCGCCACGCCACCACCCCACACCCACTGCAGCATCCCCAACTTGCCAGCATCCCAATCCCACCCCCCTCCCATTTGACTTACTAGCAGTGCTGTACCCCTCGAACCCCCCTCAGCCCACTGACTGATCCCCAACTTGTCAGTATGCAGGTCCGCCCCCCCTCCTTCATACCCAGTCCCAGATAGTGACATAACCAAATCAAGTCACTGTGTATCTTTTTCCTCCAAAACAAACACCAAAAGAGGGGAACACCCGTTGGGGGACTTGTCAAGAGGGTCGCACTTCTACCAGCCCTCCCGCAGACTTGATGTTGCCTCTGTCGGGATAGGGGGGGTGATACCTGGATAACCTTACCACCAATGTCATCGGACCTCATCGCTCATAAGTCGACCATCACTCCTGGCCTTTAGTAATGGTGTAACTATAAGTCCTTGCAAGTACCAAAGCTCGTCACAAGTCAACGTGAATCCTCACAGTCGTAGTTACAATCCTCAATCATCATCATTGTCTTGCGCCTGATCTCGCCCCTCCGGTCCGCGGTCTCTCGTCCCCCGATGATCAAGTTTCAGCGTTTTCAGATAATCTTCCACCTGTTGCGGATTATTGAAGAATCTTTGTTTCCCTTGGTGTGTAACTCGTAGTTTCGCTGGATAGAGTAATGCATAATCAATTTGTGCGGCTCTGAGTTTTTTCTTCACCGCTATGAACTTTCGCCTCTCCTCCTGAACCATCGGGGTAAAGTCTGGAAATATAGAAAACTTGACACCTTCATACGTCAGTGTCTGCTTAGTACGTGCCGCGCGGAGTGCCACATCCCGATCTCTGTAATTTAACAGTCTCGCAATTATCGGGCGGGGCGGAGCCCCAGGTTTGGGAATAGGCCCAAGTGACCGGTGTGCCCTCTCCACGATGAACTGAGTGGAGAAGGCCTCCGGACCCACCGCAGCTGTCAACATTCTTTCCACGTAGTCTTCCATTCTACCAATGTTGGTAGATTCCGGCACATCCGTGATGCGTATGTTATTTCTTCGACTACGAGCTTCCAAATCTTCATTTTTGGCTGCTATGACCCTCAGCAAGTTCTCCATTCTCGCCAACTGAGTCGTGTGACCTGCTGTCACATCGTCATTGTCCGATATTCTCCGTTCAGTTTCCACTATTCGCTCCTCATGCTGATCTATTTTGTGTACCATTGCATCCATTCGTGCTGACATTCTGTCCACCTTGTCCACCACCGTGGCGAACCCTTGTCTAATTTCCTGCAATAATCTTTGGTTCGACAGCTCCGATGAAGATGACTCTCCCGCATGTTGCTCCTGTGAATGCGGTGGTGACTTATTCGCATTAGCATTGGTCGCTTTCTTTGCATTGTTGAACGTGATTTTTGATTGCCGTGCCTCAGGCTTCCCCATAATGAGTCCTCGTAGTTGTGGGCAATTCACTGATCTGCGCAGCCTCAATCTATCCTTATCCCCCTTTCCACACAGCCAGCCGTCAGCAACTTTTGATCTGCACTGATCTTGTGTCAGTAGCGGGCGTCAGTAACAGTGCCGCAACTGCACTTTCGACAACCAATGGGCAGGTGGATATTCAGCAAAGATACATCAGTACACTGCAGCACTCCCCGGCGCCCTCGCTGGTAGGGGCACCAATCTGGTTCCGAAGTCCCTCGCTTCTCCTCCGCTCGCCAATTATGCCGCTAAGCATGTATCAAGCTGCCTGCAGTCCGCTAGATCCAGGCAGTTCTAGGCCAGCACCAGCAGATAGCACCATAGGAGGATCACCAGTTGATCGTGTGCAAGTTATGGCAACCAATACGTGCACAGTGTAGTAACACAGCCACCTATTCTCAAAGCAGTCCGCAATGTATCTGCAGCACAGCCGGCAGCTAAGGCCCGAATGACCCGTCCCAGTACCACCTCCGCCAGCAGCGCGGGGGCTTATCGTGCGACAGCGTACAGTTTATGTGCGTACCTCTACTACGCCCGCAGGCCTGCGCACTGTACAATCCCACTGTTTCAACTGATATGCCGGCAATGTCAATCAGCCCCGCCAATGGCCACAGTATTCAGTCAGCACCGCTTGGGCAACGTTCTTGTGTGTATTCACGTATTACCCCACATAGACTCAGAGGTTCCCAACGTGTATCTCCTTATTGATCTCGTTATGTACTTACTGCGCGCACCAAAAGCCAGTCCACCGACCGACTCCTGCCGTGTCACTTGTAGTTAACCGGCCTACCTGCCGCATGCAATCCTCGGCAGTGCGCAATGGCGGTCCCCGCCCTTCTGATGCGCGGGATCCCCGTACAGCCCCGCAGTTAGCAGCCGGGAAGCTCAGCCTGCGATAGCATGCAGGTCGTATTGCCGTTGTTGTTTGTAGCTCTCAATCGTATATGCGGCTAAAGCACTTAGAATAGAGCTTAACAGAAGCCGATCAGCCGTTCGATCACACGCATCCCTCAGGCGGCACAATATGGGCTATGCACTTGTAAGCTGTAGCGGAGCACACCTCGAAAATGTTTAAATGAAAAAACAGCATTCAGCATTGTTTTGTGGGCCCAACTGGTACTTGCGCTGTAATATACTATATACTGTGGAGATCAGCAGCCAACCCTCCGTCCGGCATCTGCAGGGCCGCTTGCAGTCGTGCGGCCTACCCGCCACGTGTAGTCCTCGGCGTTGCGTAGGCGCGGACTCCGCCTCTCTCTAGTCCGCGGGCTCCAGTGCAGCTATCGGTGCAGACATCAGACGGTCATAACTTCGCCGCCTTCCATCCGATCGGTCCCAAACTTTCACCGAGGGTATAGCTCGCCTCCACCTTCAGGCGTCTAAAATTGTGGGCGATTCCGACGTTGGTGTCACAGGATAACTTCAGGATAAATGACCAGGTTACAGGAGCCTCACCAGATGGCGGCCATTCTGCAGTGCGCCCTCTAGCGCCCCACACAGGCTTCTAAGTTATCTGAGGAGACCAAGGGAAGACAACTACTGATTAAACTAAGGCGGGGGTGACCCTCAAAAGGGGGATGGTCCACAAAAGAGAAGAGGAGTACAAAAGGAATTAGCCCCGTTGATCGTACAATAGCCCATACAGTCCATTCATTTGATCCGGCAGCTCCCTTGACTAATTCCGTTGGCACGCAGACGGACTTAGACACGCTCTCATTTTCATCACCACCACTAAGGCAAGAGTGTATTGGGGACTCCATCACTATCTCTACTATGGAGTCAGTTATGGGAACTGTGTTAGCTCCTATTAATGAACTATTTGAAAATAATTGTAATCCTTTAAGAGAAAAGTTGGAAGAGGTGAATGCTGTTCTGATCAATTTAAGTGGTAAGATTATGAATCCCAATGTAAAGGACGCAAATATGAACTCATCTGATCATTTGTGTAGTACAAGTTGTAAAACGAAAGAACCTCAAATACTTAAATCAAGATTGAAACCAAGGATGGGAGAAGGAAACATACAGGGAAATATACAGGGAGTGGTCCAAGATCAAAATACAAGGCAAGGAGATGTACCTGAACGTCTACCCCTGGGAACTACACTGGGCAACCCGAGTAGTAATATCATAGATGGTTAAACGGCAATTAATCTCAAACCTAATACTGATAACTTGAGACTACCTCCTGCTTTGTTTCCTTACTTATTGATTCTGTTTGGTGTTCCTGTTCTTAAAAGCAACCAGAAGGAATCCTGGGTTAACCTGTGTAATAAGACGGTGGATTGGTTAGTAAAATATAAAAGTTTCTGCCCATCTGACATGAAAGAGGTTATTATGGTTTGTGGGGTGGGTAGGCCAATCCCCCAAGAACATTGAGGGTGACTGCGTAGTTGTCAACTTTCACAGGCCACAGACAGTTCATTGTTTACTAAGTTTAAACAAACAAACTTTTAGTCAAACCACCAGTATCGGTGCTTTGCTGTTAGGTTATTTTTATAAACCTCCATCTAGGGTTGGAGGATATGAAGGTGCTCCTGCTTTTCTATCAAATAGGTCTCAGGTCCTATCAGATTTAGATACTCAAGACTGACAACCAGTCATAGTAGAGAGTGAATTACAACTCCTTAATAATCTTCAAGTTACTATATCACTCTCTGCTAATAATATATTAGATGATAATATTACCCTACCCAACAATAAGATAAGCTCAGTTGCAAGTAAAGTTTAAACAGACACAAAATGTGCCATTGGTGATGGGACATAGTGAAAAGGTGGTGACATCTGAATTTAATTTGACCCTACCAAGGAAATGCAATACTCCCCCCTGATTTGGTCACTGAACCCCATGTAGTTCACGAGACAGGAATAGAGTTGGATACTGTCGTGAATCTAGGAATGGGGAAAAGGAGGTAACGGAAATACGGCTGACGTCATGGAATATTGTGGGGCTAAAAAGGAATTTGCAGGGTGCAGAATGGCAGGAGTATATAGATCATAGTGACATATGCTTCTTTCAAGAGACATGGGCTCTAGAAACCCCCCACAAGGTTGGGTATGGAACCTATAGTGTTAATGTTATCCCCTCGGTTAGAGGTAGGCCCTCAGGTGGCCTTTTTCAAATTCAAAAGAGACTTTATTTCGGTTTGATTCAACCATAAAAGCACACATTTCATACTGTACATATATATACACATCATAAAAATAATTACAAAGCAGCTTCCCTTGTCATCATTAGTTACAGTGAACTGAAATTCATTAAGTGTAAATATTCATTGATCCAGACAAATTCTCAGTCTGAGAGACAGTTTTAAAAATTCAATTATTTGAAGGACACTATCACTGTGCAACAATTGCAAATATAAAAAGGCTGGACGAATCTGGTTAAAATTAAGTTTTTGTAAAAGAGCAATCAGATAACGTTTGAGGATAATCGTAAAATGTACATAAAAACATAAAATGCATCATATCCTGTGGAGACTTTCCGTCGCAGCCACAAGATATAGGCAGTTTACTAAAAGCATCTTTTTTTGGTCTTATAAGCAGATGATGAAACAAATTCAATCTAAATCTTGTTAAAAGGAACTTTTCATGGGTGCTAAATGTACCGAGTAAGTAAGGCTCCATTGTCAAACAGGTTTTAACCATAATATATTTCCTTACAGTTGTTTTCTGAAACTCTGCTCCCTCCCTCAAGGCCTTCCGTCGTAGAAGGAAAGACTGCTTAATTGCTTCCACATCCCCTTTTACAATTTTAGTCGGATGTTCAAATAAATCAGGACGGCCCAGCTCACAGAAGCTGGTTTTTAAGTACTTCAGCCATGGAGTGCCTAATGCCTTCTCATGCGAAATAAGATCATTTACAATCAAGTGTGTCAATGGGATATCTTGGCTCAGCCATAGTTTCAGCCAGCATGTCAATGGGCGTAAAGAGAGAGTATCGCTCAAATACTCTACTCCTAGCTCCTCATGTACCGCAAAGTTGGAAGTGGCGGCCGGGACACACCGAAGGCGTTTAAGAAATGTGGTTTCAGCAATCTGTAATTGTTCACATGCCAGATAGCCCCAGAGTTCACTCCCATATACTGCAGTTGCTACTGATTTTGCATCATAAAATGTTGTCATTGCAAGGGTTGTTTTTTTTCCTAATTTTGAAGCAAAGTTAAAAATAGAGGCATTAACCCTAACCACATCACATCTTTTCTTTGCAAGCTGAGGGCCCCAAGACAGTTTGGAGTCAAAAAGAACTCCTAGGTAAGAAAACGTATCAGAGAATGGAATTACTACATTGTCTAATTTGAATGTATAGTGTCTTTTTGGGCGATTACCAACTTGCATAATGAAGGATTTAGAGTTGTTAACCAGCAGATCTCTTTCTTCCATAAACTGTTTAAAAGCATTAAGTAGCGATTGGAGGCCTTTTTCAGTTCTGGATATTAGAACCGTGTCATCTGCGTATAGAAGGACGGGGATACTCCTTCTCCCCACCCGAGGACAGTCAGCTTTTACATCCTGCAGAACGCTATCAAGCTCGTTTATATAAAAATTAAAAAGGAAAGGGGCTAGTATACAGCCTTGACGCACTCCCTTTCCAGTTCTAAAATTCTCCGTTACACACAATTCTTGCAAATACCTCACATTTGCGCTTGTATTGCTATGTAGATCAGCAAGAAAATTTACAATCCCACTATCTACACCCTTCTCCCTCATGGACCCCCACAGCCTTCCCCTGTTCACACAGTCAAAGGCTGAGGAAAGGTCCATGAAGGCTAAATGGACTGTACCTTTTTGTACAATGCTGTATTTGCTCAGTATGGAGTATAGATTTATACACTGAGTTATGGTAGACCGACCACTACAGAAGCCGTATTGTGAGATAGACATGATGTTGTTGTCCATTACCCAATCCGACAGTCTCTGCAGTACGAATCTACCCACTATTTTAGCCATAGAATTTATTAGGGAGATGGGCCTATAACAGAGTGGACTATCCCTGTCCCCCTTTTTAAAAATCGGGACTACGATGGAAGCCCCCCATGAAAGTGGACACCCTATCATAGCGGCTGCGTTAATAACAGCCTCGACAATCGGTGCCCAAAAATTGGGGTCCGATTTAAAAAGATCAGGGGGAAGCCCATCTGGACCTGGCGCTTTACCAGCTGTCAGCCCCTCTATCCCTACCAATACCTCTCCTCTACTTACTCTGAATGGAGCTACCCCATTATAGGAGACTGTATTCACGGTATTGTCTGTCGTGCCACCATACAGTCACTTGAAGTGTACTACCCACTCCCCCTCAGTTATAACGCTTTCAAGTCCCTCTCCTGGATCTTGCACCAGAAAGGGTTTCTTGATTACAGCCCAAAACCGGGCACTATTTTTCAATATTTGTGGATCCAAGATCTCATCCCACGCCTCATTCCTCAAAGATTCTTTGCGAATGGCAGTGGCTAATTTATATTCTTTGCGACAGCCTTTGACCAAGTCTTTATTACGGGGGTTTGTTGCCAGAGCAGATCTTAGGTTGCGTGCTGCTTTAGAGCATTCTTGGTTAAACCAACGCGGACCATTATTCATAGACTTCTTTACTCGGTCTGTCATTAGAATGGAAACTTTGTCTGTTAAATTTTGAAAAGCAGACAGGATGTGTATAGGATCTGAATCATCCTGAGTGCAACTACTAATCTCTTCACTACAGGTGTCTTTAATGGTTTTATAGATCAGATCCGGTGAGCACATGGCCCATTTTAGGCGGCGTCTTCCATCCGTTGCCCTTACACTGCCCATGGTCTGACTGCGACTTGTATTAACCACCCAAGGACCTCTGAGATGAATAGTTAGAGGGTTGTGATCACTGTATTCATTATTTTCAATCACAAAGCAATCCACAAAAATCTGCATAGGGAAGGTAAGTAATATATAATCTATAAATGTCCCTTTCCCTTGCCCTTTGAAAGTTGGAGTATCAAAGCGTTTCCTGGGGACACATAATGCCATTGTTAGAGTGAGATCATGGTCATTTAAAAGATCATTAAAAAGTTCCCCCTCCAGTGTATGTTCTAAGTGGAGACCCTCAAGTCTATCACAGTGGATTTCCTGAAGATTTCTCTTTAGAGGGTTCCCACAAGGGTGAACATTAAAATCACCCATGATCATTAGATTATGTGAGCAATCCTTCATTGTTGAGCCAACATAGTCATTTAACATTTTTAGGTTATTCATTGCCGTGCACGTATTATTCGCATTATAAAAATTAATCATACCAGCCATACAATTATCTCTAGTTAAAACCAAGCCTAAAATACCAGAATTGCTTGAGGCCCTTCTTTGTACACTTAGAATAGAGCTTAACAGAAGCCGATCAGCCGTTCGATCACACGCATCCCTCAGGCGGCACAATATGGGCTATGCACTTGTAAGCTGTAGCGGAGCACACCTCGAAAATGTTTAAATGAAAAAACAGCATTCAGCATTGTTTTGTGGGCCCAACTGGTACTTGCGCTGTAATATACTATATACTGTGGAGATCAGCAGCCAACCCTCCGTCCGGCATCTGCAGGGCCGCTTGCAGTCGTGCGGCCTACCCGCCACGTGTAGTCCTCGGCGTTGCTTAGGCGCGGACTCCGCCTCTCTCTAGTCCGCGGGCTCCAGTGCAGCTATCGGTGCAGACATCAGACGGTCATAACTTCGCCGCCTTCCATCCGATCGGTCCCAAACTTTCACCGAGGGTATAGCTCGCCTCCACCTTCAGGCGTCTAAAATTGTGGGCGATTCCGACGTTGGTGTCACAGGATAACTTCAGGATAAATGACCAGGTTACAGGAGCCTCACCAGATGGCGGCCATTCTGCAGTGCGCCCTCTAGCGCCCCACACAGGCTTCTAAGTTATCTGAGGAGACCAAGGGAAGACAACTACTGATTAAACTAAGGCGGGGGTGACCCTCAAAAGGGGGATGGTCCACAAAAGAGAAGAGGAGTACAAAAGGAATTAGCCCCGTTGATCGTACAATAGCCCATACAGTCCATTCATTTGATCCGGCAGCTCCCTTGACTAATTCCGTTGGCACGCAGACGGACTTAGACACGCTCTCATTTTCATCACCACCACTAAGGCAAGAGTGTATTGGGGACTCCATCACTATCTCTACTATGGAGTCAGTTATGGGAACTGTGTTAGCTCCTATTAATGAACTATTTGAAAATAATTGTAATCCTTTAAGAGAAAAGTTGGAAGAGGTGAATGCTGTTCTGATCAATTTAAGTGGTAAGATTATGAATCCCAATGTAAAGGACGCAAATATGAACTCATCTGATCATTTGTGTAGTACAAGTTGTAAAACGAAAGAACCTCAAATACTTAAATCAAGATTGAAACCAAGGATGGGAGAAGGAAACATACAGGGAAATATACAGGGAGTGGTCCAAGATCAAAATACAAGGCAAGGAGATGTACCTGAACGTCTACCCCTGGGAACTACACTGGGCAACCCGAGTAGTAATATCATAGATGGTTAAACGGCAATTAATCTCAAACCTAATACTGATAACTTGAGACTACCTCCTGCTTTGTTTCCTTACTTATTGATTCTGTTTGGTGTTCCTGTTCTTAAAAGCAACCAGAAGGAATCCTGGGTTAACCTGTGTAATAAGACGGTGGATTGGTTAGTAAAATATAAAAGTTTCTGCCCATCTGACATGAAAGAGGTTATTATGGTTTGTGGGGTGGGTAGGCCAATCCCCCAAGAACATTGAGGGTGACTGCGTAGTTGTCAACTTTCACAGGCCACAGACAGTTCATTGTTTACTAAGTTTAAACAAACAAACTTTTAGTCAAACCACCAGTATCGGTGCTTTGCTGTTAGGTTATTTTTATAAACCTCCATCTAGGGTTGGAGGATATGAAGGTGCTCCTGCTTTTCTATCAAATAGGTCTCAGGTCCTATCAGATTTAGATACTCAAGACTGACAACCAGTCATAGTAGAGAGTGAATTACAACTCCTTAATAATCTTCAAGTTACTATATCACTCTCTGCTAATAATATATTAGATGATAATATTACCCTACCCAACAATAAGATAAGCTCAGTTGCAAGTAAAGTTTAAACAGACACAAAATGTGCCATTGGTGATGGGACATAGTGAAAAGGTGGTGACATCTGAATTTAATTTGACCCTACCAAGGAAATGCAATACTCCCCCCTGATTTGGTCACTGAACCCCATGTAGTTCACGAGACAGGAATAGAGTTGGATACTGTCGTGAATCTAGGAATGGGGAAAAGGAGGTAACGGAAATACGGCTGACGTCATGGAATATTGTGGGGCTAAAAAGGAATTTGCAGGGTGCAGAATGGCAGGAGTATATAGATCATAGTGACATATGCTTCTTTCAAGAGACATGGGCTCTAGAAACCCCCCACAAGGTTGGGTATGGAACCTATAGTGTTAATGTTATCCCCTCGGTTAGAGGTAGGCCCTCAGGTGGCCTTTTTCAAATTCAAAAGAGACTTTATTTCGGTTTGATTCAACCATAAAAGCACACATTTCATACTGTACATATATATACACATCATAAAAATAATTACAAAGCAGCTTCCCTTGTCATCATTAGTTACAGTGAACTGAAATTCATTAAGTGTAAATATTCATTGATCCAGACAAATTCTCAGTCTGAGAGACAGTTTTAAAAATTCAATTATTTGAAGGACACTATCACTGTGCAACAATTGCAAATATAAAAAGGCTGGACGAATCTGGTTAAAATTAAGTTTTTGTAAAAGAGCAATCAGATAACGTTTTCGAGGATAATCGTAAAATGTACATAAAAACATAAAATGCATCATATCCTGTGGAGACTTTCCGTCGCAGCCACAAGATATAGGCAGTTTACTAAAAGCATCTTTTTTTGGTCTTATAAGCAGATGATGAAACAAATTCAATCTAAATCTTGTTAAAAGGAACTTTTCATGGGTGCTAAATGTACCGAGTAAGTAAGGCTCCATTGTCAAACAGGTTTTAACCATAATATATTTCCTTACAGTTGTTTTCTGAAACTCTGCTCCCTCCCTCAAGGCCTTCCGTCGTAGAAGGAAAGACTGCTTAATTGCTTCCACATCCCCTTTTACAATTTTAGTCGGATGTTCAAATAAATCAGGACGGCCCAGCTCACAGAAGCTGGTTTTTAAGTACTTCAGCCATGGAGTGCCTAATGCCTTCTCATGCGAAAAAAGATCATTTACAATCAAGTGTGTCAATGGGATATCTTGGCTCAGCCATAGTTTCAGCCAGCATGTCAATGGGCGTAAAGAGAGAGTATCGCTCAAATACTCTACTCCTAGCTCCTCATGTACCGCAAAGTTGGAAGTGGCGGCCGGGACACACCGAAGGCGTTTAAGAAATGTGGTTTCAGCAATCTGTAATTGTTCACATGCCAGATAGCCCCAGAGTTCACTCCCATATACTGCAGTTGCTACTGATTTTGCATCATAAAATGTTGTCATTGCAAGGGTTGTTTTTTTTCCTAATTTTGAAGCAAAGTTAAAAATAGAGGCATTAACCCTAACCACATCACATCTTTTCTTTGCAAGCTGAGGGCCCCAAGACAGTTTGGAGTCAAAAAGAACTCCTAGGTAAGAAAACGTATCAGAGAATGGAATTACTACATTGTCTAATTTGAATGTATAGTGTCTTTTTGGGCGATTACCAACTTGCATAATGAAGGATTTAGAGTTGTTAACCAGCAGATCTCTTTCTTCCATAAACTGTTTAAAAGCATTAAGTAGCGATTGGAGGCCTTTTTCAGTTCTGGATATTAGAACCGTGTCATCTGCGTATAGAAGGACGGGGATACTCCTTCTCCCCACCCGAGGACAGTCAGCTTTTACATCCTGCAGAACGCTATCAAGCTCGTTTATATAAAAATTAAAAAGGAAAGGGGCTAGTATACAGCCTTGACGCACTCCCTTTCCAGTTCTAAAATTCTCCGTTACACACAATTCTTGCAAATACCTCACATTTGCGCTTGTATTGCTATGTAGATCAGCAAGAAAATTTACAATCCCACTATCTACACCCTTCTCCCTCATGGACCCCCACAGCCTTCCCCTGTTCACACAGTCAAAGGCTGAGGAAAGGTCCATGAAGGCTAAATGGACTGTACCTTTTTGTACAATGCTGTATTTGCTCAGTATGGAGTATAGATTTATACACTGAGTTATGGTAGACCGACCACTACAGAAGCCGTATTGTGAGATAGACATGATGTTGTTGTCCATTACCCAATCCGACAGTCTCTGCAGTACGAATCTACCCACTATTTTAGCCATAGAATTTATTAGGGAGATGGGCCTATAACAGAGTGGACTATCCCTGTCCCCCTTTTTAAAAATCGGGACTACGATGGAAGCCCCCCATGAAAGTGGACACCCTATCATAGCGGCTGCGTTAATAACAGCCTCGACAATCGGTGCCCAAAAATTGGGGTCCGATTTAAAAAGATCAGGGGGAAGCCCATCTGGACCTGGCGCTTTACCAGCTGTCAGCCCCTCTATCCCTACCAATACCTCTCCTCTACTTACTCTGAATGGAGCTACCCCATTATAGGAGACTGTATTCACGGTATTGTCTGTCGTGCCACCATACAGTCACTTGAAGTGTACTACCCACTCCCCCTCAGTTATAACGCTTTCAAGTCCCTCTCCTGGATCTTGCACCAGAAAGGGTTTCTTGATTACAGCCCAAAACCGGGCACTATTTTTCAATATTTGTGGATCCAAGATCTCATCCCACGCCTCATTCCTCAAAGATTCTTTGCGAATGGCAGTGGCTAATTTATATTCTTTGCGACAGCCTTTGACCAAGTCTTTATTACGGGGGTTTGTTGCCAGAGCAGATCTTAGGTTGCGTGCTGCTTTAGAGCATTCTTGGTTAAACCAACGCGGACCATTATTCATAGACTTCTTTACTCGGTCTGTCATTAGAATGGAAACTTTGTCTGTTAAATTTTGAAAAGCAGACAGGATGTGTATAGGATCTGAATCATCCTGAGTGCAACTACTAATCTCTTCACTACAGGTGTCTTTAATGGTTTTATAGATCAGATCCGGTGAGCACATGGCCCATTTTAGGCGGCGTCTTCCATCCGTTGCCCTTACACTGCCCATGGTCTGACTGCGACTTGTATTAACCACCCAAGGACCTCTGAGATGAATAGTTAGAGGGTTGTGATCACTGTATTCATTATTTTCAATCACAAAGCAATCCACAAAAATCTGCATAGGGAAGGTAAGTAATATATAATCTATAAATGTCCCTTTCCCTTGCCCTTTGAAAGTTGGAGTATCAAAGCGTTTCCTGGGGACACATAATGCCATTGTTAGAGTGAGATCATGGTCATTTAAAAGATCATTAAAAAGTTCCCCCTCCAGTGTATGTTCTAAGTGGAGACCCTCAAGTCTATCACAGTGGATTTCCTGAAGATTTCTCTTTAGAGGGTTCCCACAAGGGTGAACATTAAAATCACCCATGATCATTAGATTATGTGAGCAATCCTTCATTGTTGAGCCAACATAGTCATTTAACATTTTTAGGTTATTCATTGCCGTGCACGTATTATTCGCATTATAAAAATTAATCATACCAGCCATACAATTATCTCTAGTTAAAACCAAGCCTAAAATACCAGAATTGCTTGAGGCCCTTCTTTGTACACTGCATGACATAGCTACAGAGATAAACGTAACAAAGCCCCCCTTTTGGTCCACCCCTGCCTACCGCAGTCGCAGGTACATAGAAAGCCTTGTATCCTTCAATAAAAAGGTCACACTTTACTGACCAGGTCTCTTGTAAACATATGATCTGAAAACATTTAATATACTTAATCCAGTTCTCATCTTGTAGTTTAGTGGCCAGCCCAGCAACATTCCAACTTATAACATTATTTTTTTGTGTAGCAGACTGACTTGCCTCTATAGGCTGGTCTGCTGGAACATGTGCAGTACTTTGAACCTCCTGCTCCACTAGTCAGTCACATGCATCCAGGCCTGAAAATACTTCAAATCTGTTCTGTGTGGCCACATTACTCCCTCTCCAACCATGATCAATGCCGTTGTTATTTTGGGCCGATATCTGCCAACCATTCCCCCCTTGGCTAGCAGTATTACACATATATGGTCCAGCCGATGTGGGAGAACAGGTTTGGGTCATTAGCCTGAAGCCTCGAGGTTCTCTTGATGTACTTGGCCCAGGCGCATAGAAATACCCTAATGGGCGCACACAAACACTGTTTGGGCTATACATTAATGCAGATGCACGCAATAACACTGTGGCAACATGTTGTGGATGTTTAAAATTAATTACCACACAATCCCCTGATGATGATTTACGAGAGGGGCCAACCCAGTTGACCCTTTCTGTTGAAATAATTTGGTCATAAAATTGGGTTGGGAAACCACAGTTTTTGTTAAGCCAGGCTACTGTTCTATTTTTCAGTGAGTTCTGAGACTCCCCATGTGGCAAAGCAGGGTGTTCTTCAAAACATGGAACATTTGTTAGTACTACCACATAGGGTACACAATCAGGCGGAAGATTGACATTTCTAAGTTTTTTCCTATGAGTTGGCACTGATCTGTTGGACAATGGTTTTGGCACTTGATTTTTTGCTTGGGTTGCTGGAGGTGGATTTTCATCAACCCTAGTTTCTAACAAGCCTGGGGCCCTTTGCTTCTGTGCGCTCTCCGCCCTATCGGCCTTTCCCTTCGTGACTTTATTAGAGGTAGTGCTAGTGTTGACTTTTGGGACGGTTGTTTTTATTGTGTTAGCAGGAGCCAAATGTGCCTCCACCAATCCTCCCAGCCTTTCTACCTCTGAGGCTACTACATCTAATCTTGTTAGCAGTGGAGTCATTAGCTCTGTAATTTTCTCCTCCATCTTACTTAATAATGTGCTGATTAAGGTCTCTAGGTGGATAGAATTTAAACCTAGCCCTCCCACACTATTTCCATCCCCAACGCTAACACTTATGACTGGAATACCATTTGTAGCATTGGGACAGGAAGTGTCCGCTCTTTTTTAAAAAAAATTCCCACCACGTTTCGCCAGATTCTTCCTACACTTCCTTATAGGTCTTAGTGTTTGACGGGGCGAATCAGATTCTTCGCTCGAGGAATTTTGCGGACCTGATTGCACCTCAGCATGTACCTGTGCTTGAACCACAGACCTATGGGCCCCTTCATTGCCAGAGTT
This sequence comes from Lissotriton helveticus, assembly GCF_964261635.1. Taxonomy (NCBI): domain Eukaryota; kingdom Metazoa; phylum Chordata; class Amphibia; order Caudata; family Salamandridae; genus Lissotriton; species Lissotriton helveticus. Next base: position 1,630,499,592 of record NC_136057.1, on the reverse strand, counting down.
AGGGTTCCCTTCTGTATTTCCCTCTGGCCCTACTACCACCTGGGTGGGCATAATTTCAGGTGGTACAGGGAGATTGCTACAGCGTCCCAAGGAAGCCCTACGCTCGTTATTGATTTGATTAATTTTTTTGACCAAAAAATTATCCATAGTATTCAAACCAGTGACCGGCGTATCCTTGGTAAGTCTGGGCATTATGATATAAAATAGAGTTTCTCACAGTAGACCAACAATAGAACAATACAGCCAATCAGTAAAACATAAACCTTTAAGACAAATATTAAACTTAGTTTTAAAGTCTCACATGAATGATGAAGGTCTTTGAGCCTTAAAAAGTTAAACCAGGGTCTATGGTCCGTCCCGTCCTCCTCTGGACTCTGAGGGCCACAGAGGGCCAGCCCTTTGCCCGGGCTTTGCCCCGGGCGCTCCCGCGCGCGACTCGCGGGGCGAGAGGCGTTCCTCTCTTTTCTGGCGCCTCTAGGCACAGAGGTGGCGTCAGGGACGCGACTCAGCCGCCGGGGCACCTGGGGGGTGTAGTTTTGGCCCCCCGGTGGCTGCAGGCGAAGTTGCGGTGTGGGCGCGACAGCCATTCCCCTCACGGCGTCTCCCTCGCGCTGGTGGGGCAAGAAGATGCAGCAGCCGTTCCCCTCACGGCAGGTAAGGAAATGATTCCCGCGTCCCACAGAGCGCTCGGCGCTCCTCTCTTTTCTGGCGCCTCCGGGCGCAGAGGTGGCATCAGGGACGCGACTCAGCCGCCGGGGCACCTGGGGGGTGTAGTTTTGGCCCCCCGGTGGCTGCAGGCGAAGTTGCGGTGTGGGCGCGACAGCCATTCCCCTCACGGCGTCTCCCTCGCGCTGGTGGGGCAAGAAGATGCAGCAGCCGTTCCCCTCACGGCAGGTAAGGAAATGATTCCCGCGTCCCACAGAGCGCTCGGCGCTCCTCTCTTTTCTGGCGCCTCCGGGCGCAGAGGTGGCATCAGGGACGCGACTCAGCCGCCGGGGCACCTGGGGGGTGTAGTTTTGGCCCCCCGGTGGCTGCAGGCGAAGTTGCGGTGTGGGCGCGACAGCCGTTCCCCTCACGGCGTCTCCCTCACGCTGGTGGGGCAAGAAGATGCAGCAGCCGTTCCCCTCACGGCAGGTAAGGAAATGATTCCCGCGTCCCCTCAGGTGGCCTTGTTATATGGGTAAAAGTTACCGTGGGTACTGATGTAACTCAGTTGGACTCCCCATCACCAGATATAACTGGTGTGAAGATTTGTGCATGGGATAAAACTGAAATATATTTAATAAATCTATATAACAGACCAAGCCCGTCCAACAAGGAATCTATGGTGATAGACCAGCTCAACTGTTTTTAACAACAATTGATTCTAGGGCAATGGTAATAGTTGGAGGCGATTTAAATCACAAATTTGAGCCACTGGTGGGTCTTGAAATAATCTTCGAAGATGAAGACATGGCAAATAATATTCCCCCTTAGAAAGTAGCCCAGTAGAATCTTGTTCAGTGGCAGCTGCCCAAATTATGAGACTGGTGGCAGGTCATGGGCTTAGAGCTTCTAATGGTAGATTACCATCAGACAACCCAAATGTTCCAACATTCAATAGGGGTAATTGTAAGAGTAGGATCGACTACATTATAGCATCTATCGGATTCTGGCCGAATGTAAAAGATCTAGTAGTCAATGCTAGAATTGATAGTGATCATTACCCCCTGCACCTGACACTAGCAGCGGATATATTCAAAATAACTCCAGGGGACAATGAAGATATAAATAATAATTTTTTTAATGAGCCATTAGTAAGTAATAACTGTAGAGCGCTAAAATGGCCAGTTATAGTGGGCAATATTGAGGCTATGACGCAAATCTATGTTATGTTCACAGACATCATTGCCCCATATATTGATTTGCCCACTACAGAGTTCCCTGTAACGATTGTACACCAAGCATTGGTATCAGCGTTAAAACCTATTCTGAGTAAAATCCCTAAAGTGAGCGGAGGGAAAACAGAAACAAGTAGCTTGGTAAATCCCCGGTATAACAAGGAGTGCTATGAGGCAAAAAAAGAGCTTATACTGGCAGCAAAAAACAATAAAGTTATGGGCGTAAGAGAAAAAAGGACTCATTACAAGAGACTACTGGTACAAACTAAGAAAAGTTGGGATGAAAACATTTGATTGGAATTAATTAATGCAGCAAAAAGTAGAGATCATGTTGGATTCTGGTGGTTGATAGCAAAAGAAGATAAAACAGGAAGTTGCAGTAAAGACCTCTTTTTGGACGCAAATACATGGGTCAACCATTTTTCCAGCCTTCATTCTGTATCCACAATTGAAATAACATACTATCAACAAGATTGTGTATCCGACTCTAGTACAGCTTGCCTGCACTTTAATTTGGAGAATACACTGGCAGCAATTGATGCAGTGAACCCAGGGAAAGCGCCAGGCCCCAACAAGATACCAGGAGATTTACTGAGACATGACAAAACTGTCTGGGGCCCTTACATTAACCTTTTTTGCAATTCAGTAGTAGCAGGTGCACCGATCCCCGAATCATGGAAGGGGCGCAAATTACTACTATTTTCAAAAAGGGTAATCGTTATGATCCCTCAAATTATCGCCTAATTGAAATTCTACAAAAAAAAATTGCAAGGCAAATTTTAATGAAACTAAATAACTGGATTGAGGATAACTGTATTCTTTCGAAATTTCAGGCTGGATTTAGAACCAGGGCCAGCACAATGGATCAGGTTTTTAGATTTCTTTGCATAAGCTGGAAGTATACGATTTAAAAAAAAGTCACCTGTATATTGCCTTTGGCGACCTGAAGTCTACATTTGACCTTATTCCCCGAAAGTTACTATGGAAATCATTACAAGATCAAGGGGTACCTGGTGAACTCCTTGTGCAAATAATACGGCTGCACGAGGATAATTATATAAAGGTCAGATGGGGTCCGAGGGGTGAACTTACAGAGGCAATACCAGTAAAAAGAGGTGTGAGGCAAGGATGTGTGCTTGCTCCCACCCTATTTTCGTTATATGTTAATGATATTCCAGAATATCTAATGGGTTGTGCACACAATTCACCAAGGCTAGTAGGGGGGCCAGTACCAGCTCTTTTATTCGCAGATGATACCATAATAATATCTCAAGCTCCAAAGGGCCTACAATGTTTATTAAATACCTTTTGTGCATACTGCGATACTAAGGGCCTCGAAATTGATCCTAGCAAAACTAAATATATGGCAATAAACCCACACAGATCTTTTAAAAATAATCTTTTGGTCAAAAGCCAAAAGTAAGAATTTGTGTATAATTTTAACTATTTAGGTATAACTTTAGATACTAAAATGACCTGGAAACTGCAACTGGAGAAAAGTAAGGCCGTCTTGCTTCAAAATGCCCTACTGATAGTTAAAAAACATGGGAGTAGTACTTCTAGAGCATCTGGAGGTTTTTAAATATAAGGTACAATCAGCAACCCTGTATGGGGCTGAATTATGGGGACAGTCAAGTAAGAACACCTTTGCGGCAGGGGAAAATACGTTTTTTAGAAAGTTATTTGTGCCTTCCAGTGCGTACACCACTAATCCCCGTTGTTATGGACCTAAACATTAAACGTATAGATCATCAAGCCATACTGAGACCACTATTGTTTTGGGTGCGATTGTGGTCCACACCAGAACTTGCACATTACAAAGATGGCTTAAAACAAATACTAAAGTTTGATAACAGTATGACTCTCCAGTGGAATAAGCACGTTTTCCATTGGTTCAGTAAATTGGGCTTGCAACACTTTTGGGATGAACCATCAAACTGGCTTCTAAGTTAAAGTCCACTTTTTGGACTTATATTCAAAACAGTGTGTCCCACAATTCTAAAATTGGCACACTAACCACCCAATTTTTTATTAATGAAGCCAATAGCGAGCTTCGATCTATTTCTGGATGAAGTGCAGCCACAGTAAGCAAAATCACTATATTTGAAATTCCGATATGGTATTCTACAATCTAACTTTAGTACATCAAAATGGGTCAGTAACCCTGGGGAGGAGAAGAGTGAGTGTTGCGCACTATGCCAAGCTGACACTCTGGAAGATGATTTCCATATACTATTCTTCTGCCCTGCTTACGACAAACCTAGGAAGAAATGGATCAAACCCATGTGTAGAAACATGGGTATTAGGGCTTGTCGTGAGGCAGAAAGGATATTGAAAACTGATGGTTCCCCAAAAAATGTTTCAGTGTTAGTAGGTATTTGTTTAATGTTGGCATAATAAGAGCAAAAGTAGGCTTGAACTTCTAAATGATTTTAAAGGATTGCGTATATATGTATCTGAAAATATGTCTTTATGTAGTAATGCACTTGCACTTTAAAAAACTGAAACACTACAATGGTTAAATTGCTTGTTGTTTTATTGCACTAAAGTATTTGCACTTTTTGTTATGGAACATCAACCTGGAAGTTATATCAAAGGAATGAATGCATAGATATTTGTACCCTATTACAACCTAAAGGAAGCAGCACTCTGTCAGAACAGATCCCTTTTGGGAAACTCTATTGACAGGAAGTACATAGTTACTTATAGTGCTTGGTTACAATAGGGCTAATTGATTGATTTACGTTATTCCTCAAATGTTTTTAGATACTAATAATGCCCAGTTTTTAATGTATTTATCTATATTTAAATATTTTAAATTAGTACAATGGATGATCGGTCTTCATCTTTATTTGATAATGAGTTTACCTGTTTTGAAAATTGTTATAAGTGGAGCCTCCTTGGTGTAAATGTATTTGACTGTACTTTTTAAAAATGTAATGTGTTTACTCTGTGCATCTTTTATGGTTTAAATAAAAACCGGAATAAAGAAAGGATAGGGTAGGTTAAAAGGGTGAGGACGGTCTTTAAAACCGAGGGCATATTGTTCTTTTTACCCTGTGGGAATTGTTCTTTTCCCTTTGTTTTAGCTCCATTTCTGTTATACATTACCTCTTATCATATTTTATGAGGTTTCTTATATGAAATGCATATTTATTTAGTTTTAATATTCAATAACAAGATTTGCCTGACTGATTGAATTTGTTAAACAAACTGAGATTGATTGTTGCCAAGAGAGACAATAGATTACTCTTTATATAACTGTGATGAAGGGCACAAAGCACTTCATATCCATGGGGTACCCAGGAGTGATGGTGCAATGCACTTTATACTCTTGAGGTGAATATTGTCCTTCTTTTATTGCTGGATTTTACTGATCATTTTTAATGTGGTCGTATATGCCATGTTTTTTCTTACATAAGTATGTTACATCTATGTACTTCATGTGCTCTGGAAAACAGTGGGAAATAAATATTGATTGATTGATTGACAGATCACCTCAAAACTTTCCAAGAAGGAGATGAGGTGGATGAACTTTTTTGGGAAAGTTTTGTGAAGATCTGACAAACCATGTCAAAGTTATTAACAAATGCTGTTCCTATAGAAAGTACGACCTAACTATAACTACACAGTAGTGACAGCCATATCTATATATTTCTGTTTTGTGGGTAAACTATGCAAAATCCTCCTTTTTTTAAACCCCTAACATCTGTTTACCTCTAGCCTCCACTGATCCCTAACACTTCTTACCTCTACTTACCTTGACCCACCCTTGAGCCCTAAAATCCTATTACCTCCCTTTATTTCTGTCCACCCCGGAACTCCAAAAAACTTTACATCACTTTAACTCTACCCTCCCTAGAACCCCAAACATCCCTCTCCTCCCTCACCCTCAACATGCCCCTGAACTCTAAAAAATCCTTAATTTCCTTTACCTATATATAGTCTGCCCTAAACGCTAAAAAAACCCTTACCTCCTTTTTATCTCAAATCACCTCAGATTCCTAAAAAAAACCTTGCTGCCCTTTACCAAAATCCGACCCTGAACTCCAAAAATCTATTATCTCCATTACCAGTACCCCCCTTCCCAACTCACTAGTGATAAGTCAGTCACCATTGTCAACTCTGGTTGGGGAAGGGAGAGGGGCATACTGCTGAAACAGTTTCATTTGAACAGCTAGACTGCAGACCATGAGCCTTTTCCTATGAAATATGGATGGCATCCAATAGATTTCCTCAACGCTGGGCCCACTGGAACCTCAGATTATGTTCCAGAGCCTGCATATGCCACCTAGCATAGCTGACAAGGAGAAAGCAGGAGGACAAGAAGCCTAAGAGCCGCTCTCACCTTGATCCAGGACCAAAGATGAAACATTGTGATCATAGCCTGAATGACCTGGACTCATTGCTGTGGAGGGAAGGTCCTGTACTGTAATGTACTGTGTACAGGACAGCTCAGATCAATAGGAGCATCTGCAATGGATGTTGGTGTGGCCTCAGCTCACTGCAAGTGAACCCCAATGATGTCAGAAGTGTCACCTTCATTGGAGGTGATCTACAACTGACTGTGGTGAGCCCACTTTCAACAACCATTCATCAAGGTGTGGAAAAACTGGTATCCTCCACCTCTGAAGGTGAGCAGTAACCACAGCCATCACTTTCATGAACACCCAAAGGGCACTGATAAGGCAGAAGGAGAGCACATTAAACTGATCTACCTTTAATCACATATAACATCTGTGAGACTGCATGACTGGTTCACGAAAATGTGCATCCAGCAGGTCCAAGGTCACAATCCAATTGGCAGGGTTCACAGCAGACAGGATTTGGTCCAACATGAGCCTTTGAAGGCATTCAGAGGATCAGGGTCCAGAATAGGCCAGAGTTCCCAGTCCTTAAGGCCAAGGAACTAGAAAGGGTAACACCCCTTTTCTCTTTACAAGTCCGGAACTCTCTCAATAGCATCTTTGGAGAGTAACACTCACACGTCCTGTAACAGAAAGGACAGGTATGCATCCAAAATTAACTCAGATATCAGGGGAAGATTTGGCGGGCAATAAGAAAGGGTAGGACATTGCCATAACAATCTGTAGGGCCCATCTGTCAGACATGATGAATCGGCATCCTAGTAGGAAATGCTGAATACTGCCCCTCACAGGATGGGTGTGTGCCACTAAGGACAAACAAAAGTGTCTTAGTATCTGTTGTTGCAGGGGAAGGAACTAGAGGACTGGTGCTTCTGCTGACCTTCGCTTTCCTTACCAGACCACATTGTTAAAAGGTCCGGGCTGACTGCTGTACTTTTTGTGGTAACTGTTTTTGTTTGTATGTCAGCTCCATGGAATAGTCTCTGAACTTTTCCAACTGAAGTGGGAACTGCTTGGATGCTGTCAACTCACCTAAAGATCATGATGTGGCTCTACTTTCTATAAAGTGCACCAAGCCTGGATCTGCCTTTGGACTGAAAAGTTGTGAGCCATCCAAAGGCATAGCCATGAGAGATGCTTGTACATTTCTGGAGAATCCTGAGGAACGCATCAACATGTGTCAGCAGAGCATAACTTTGGTGCTAACCACCCTATCCAGGCAATCAGTAGTATATAGGCCAGCTTGGGTCATATATTTGGCTGCATCTTGTCCATCATGGATTGTCTGAGCCAAAGCAATCTAATAAATAGTCATCCAGGACCACCAGCAAAATCTCACTGACCATGTCACAGAAGGCATGTGTGTAGCAACCCACCAAGAATACTGAATGTACCAATCACAATGTGAGGCTGGCAAAGGAGAACATATGGTTGCGAAACACTCTAGTCCTCTTGGACTCCCTATCTAGAAGTTTTGTGGGGAATGAATTAGGGATTACTTCACTGGTTGAATCATGAACCACAAGGATATATGGGATAGGATGTTTAACCCGTTAAGTGCTGCCGTCGGCCGTTGAACGTTCGGAGCACTACCTGGCTGGTGCTGCGCACGTTCAACGGCCGACGCAGCCCCGCCCGTTCTTTAAAACGGCCGCACTGCCATGAAAAACGGCCGCGGTTAACAGGTTAATAAGAAAATCAGGTTTACCGAAGCTGGTCTGCCACTCCTGGCCAACTGCCTGTTCACCAGTGTGAAGGAACAAGGCTTTGAAAAAGTGCTCATTAGGGTATCCGTGAGGGCCTTGTTAGAAGGAAACAAGGGCTCAGACACGGCAGGCGCAGGTTGCAGAATTTTGACATTTGTTTTTGTCTCAACTGAAGTCAGCTGTAATCTAGATAACAGGGATGCTGGCAGAGGGTGCAAGAGGCAGACCTATTATCACCTAGTTTCTAATTGAAAGCAGATGCCAGTGGCAACAAGCTGTCAGTCGCCAGTGCCTCTGTGATAGACACAAAAAAACGCACAGTCATACATGCACAGAAAGGTTGCTTTATTTAGGCTTCTTCACAGTAGTCAATCAATATTGACCAAACACTAGGTCTGCTGTGCTTGCGTCCTGGTCTGCAAGGGACCTGAAGTGATAGCAGCAGTGCCTGCTCAGTGACAGAGACCCCAGGCAGAGGGAAAGGAACACAGTATAGGAAGACTGCATTGTGCAGGGTTCCTCAGATTAAAATGGAACTTAGTTCCAATGTTTTGATAACTGGGTGTAAACAACAGGAAATCAGGTGTTTAATGGCTGGGGTGGCAAAGGCTTGAAGATGCAAAACCTGAGTTGAATATATGCTGGCTTGGAGATAGGGTTACAATATGAACAGTAATTTATGGAGGGATGTTGGGTTATATAATGTGCTTTTAAGAAGGATATGAATGTTTGTGATACATAGCACTAATTGGTTATGTGATGGCAAAGCATGCTGTGTTGCCTTGTCTTACATTATTTTATTTACTGTTGAGCTGCACTTATGATACAGAATGGTGTGCCAAATCATGGCATATTATGTTATGGTTTAACTATTCCATTGTGAGTGTCACTAACTCACAATGTGAACATATTTGCAAAATACAAATAAGAAGTGAATTTAAACCTGGTAAAAGATGAAACCAGGTCTATGGAGTATATGTAGAGACAGTAACATATCGTTGATGGACAGGGAAAAATTGAAAACCAAAGTCAATTCAGACAAAAAATATCCAAACCAGCCCCTGTACTGTTGGTGACCATGTCAAAAATGGGGCCATTTGGACTGTTATGGTGGGTTAGGGGAAATTACACGGCTCTAAAAGCAGTCACCATTGTGATACATAGCCAGTCAGATCCTATTCGCACTCTTCTGACCTGGTGCACCCACCACTCTAAAACACAGAAGATGATGGACAGAATGTTGCACAATGGCAAAACATTCACCCCCAGTCACAGATCTGGGTTTAATCCATCGGTATTTTGCTCACCAAGCCACCCCAGTTCAGACATGGCCATATGCAAATCAGTCTTGACCGTGTGCCTCATGGGAATAGTCCAGCTCAAACTGCCAAGCCATGTCTTCCCTGGGCCGGAATCAAGCATCCTAGGACCGGTTTCTGGCTATCAGCCGTCTTCAGCCAGGAAAGCTTGACTCCAGTGGCTTAGTGAGCACGGGACCCACGTCTGGGCATACCCACCACTCTATAAATAACAAGCATTAAAAATGCAAAAGGCCTCGCCTTTCCTTAAGTTAAAGCCATTTGTTTTGCTATACAATACCATTAGCAAAGCAAATGGCTTTAACTTAATTAAAGACGAGACCTATTGGATCTTCAATGCTTGTTTTGAGGTGTAATAAATATTGCAAAGCACACGGGGCACTCCTAACTGCCACCTAAGTGTATGAGGCCTTTGGGTTGACTAGTAAGTTAGGTTTCAGTAACCCCATACTATGCTGGTCCAGTATGAAATAAATGAGGATATAGGGAATTGTTTCACTGGAAATGTGGGGAATGGAGGCGTTTCACGTGAATTGTATGAGATGAATGATGTGCGGATTACATGAGACTTCATTTAACAGTTCGATTCCAATTATCTGGATGATGTAGGAAACTCTTTCGATGTGTCAGAGGTCAGTGTTTCTATAGCTCTGTGAACTTTGAACTAGAGTAGAGAGACTGTTGGCAATTTTTTCTCTTTAATCTTAATTTCCACTTGGGCACTTTTTCTCTCCAGGAACTTGTTGATCAGTTGTACCATTTCCGAGATCACTATTTTGAGATGCACAGCGTGGATGATGCTGGGAAGAAGCAGCAGGATGTGGCCGACGAGATGGCAAAAACACTTCTTCAAGTTCAAAGATATGAAGGTACATTGTGAAATCTGTGACTACTCTCTGACATTTAGGAGTGGGCAGATGCCAACTGACACAATGCAAGACAGCAGCCCCCTCATACAAAACAAGCATTGGCATAGCCAATAGGTCTCGCTTTTGGGACCTTATAAGTATTTAGTAATGCAGCACAATATCCTTACTGCAAAATTAACTTTTGCATGGCTAAACACTTATAAGGTCCCAAAGGCGATACCTATTGGCTATGCCCATGCTTAATGTTTAACTTTCAGGGAATGAGAAAACACGCTGTTCCAAGAGCTTATCTCCCTCCTTCCGTCCGGATTGTCAGGGTCTAATCACAAGGTGCTGGAAAGACCCAGGTGGCTTTATGAAGACAGGCAGGCAGGCATCATTGGTGTCTATAGGGGCATCCACTGAGAAACACAGACCGCAACCAGTGAGGCCCCTCACGCACAGCCTGCAGAGTTCAAAGGTTGCCAGCCAACGTCCCGCTACATAAGATTGGCAGGTTTTAAGGCCATGTTGGCACTGCCTACACTCTTTATTAGTGGTGTATTCTACCTTCTATCCGTGGTGCTTTGACCTTTAACCCCTCCCATGCTCATGACGAGCTCAGCTCGTCATGAGCCGTGGAACGCTCACACGCTGGGCTAATTCCCCTGCTGTGCTGAGCATTCAATTAAACGGACGTGGTCGTGACGAGCTCAGCTCTTCAAGAGCACACGAGAACCGTGGCTCATGACGAGCTGAGCTCGTCATGAGCACCAGGGCGCTCTGCGCGCCCCCCCCCTCCCCCCAGCACAGCAGGGGAATGTGCCCCGCAGCCAAGGGGTTAAGAGCAAGCACTGACACAAATGACACCAAGTGTGAGGGTCTGTGAGAGATGTCTTTGATATAAAGCACCAGCGAGATGTCACCAGATCCCCCCCACTGCTCATCACTTCTACCGTGCACGTGAGGTGGGCCGAGGCATACGCTGGGACTCTGGCCATTCAAGGCTTTTTCGGCGTGACATGTGGAGTGTGTCAAGGAGACGTTCGAGGAGGGGAGGAAAACTCCGCGGCCTCAGGGCACAGGTGGTGGTGTTCTATTACGGGCAAAGAAGGGTGCATTACAGTCAGGGAAGGGCTGTGGGAGGAAACGCGTATTCGCGGCAGGAGTCAGATGGCTATTAGAAGGCAGATGGCACCACAGAAGCTAATACGGGGCGGAGCCCAGGGTGACCAAAAGAACCAGCTCTGAAGGCCCTAGTCACCACCATTGTTCCTGTTCACACTGCTAGAGGTGACCTTTTAGTTGCTTTAGGACCAGGCTCCGACTCACTATGATGTAGCCTCAAAAATCACTCATTCCACAGTAAGATGCCTGCCAGCTCTATTCATACAGAAGCTCCTACATGCAGAAGGTACAATTTCTAAGCCACTTTCCACCCCCACAGCCAATGAAAATCAGTCAACATAGCTTCTTCCAATTGAAACTCGCACCACAATCTCCGATGTTCTACAACCTACAGGTAATAAAGAAGAACTCCATTAGCCAATCCCGTAATAAGAGTTCTTCTGATGAATGCAAGATCACCACACTTTACTACTGCCCAATCGAATATGTGTTAAACTGCTTGATTGGTTGTGAGCACCTGAGACACTCGCACGCCGGCCCTGCTTGCAATAATTACAAGAAAGAAGACGTCCGTTAAAGGAGTAAATAGCGGAACACATATTTTTTTCTCAAAATACTGGCTCTTCAGTGGCATTCTTGACTACTGGCCACCCGAGGTAACCCTAGAAAGAAGAATGGCAATTAAAGGGCAACATGTCGGATTGGTTAGTGTAAAGCCATAGAAAGTAGAAAGATATGGTTTGATGAGCGTTTGTTTTTTTGCATGGCTAGACGAGGATGCTGTTAGTTGCTGCATGACTGTGGGAAATGCTGCTGGTTGTTGCAGGGGAGCTTCAAGAGAGAGGGCGGGCGAGTGAAGGTGGAGGGAAAGCACTCACAGTGGAAACTTAGCTGCCAATTATCCAATTATTACGCGAAAGTGACGCGGCCGCGAAAGTAAAAGTGAAGGACGCGCTCTGTGTTTAAATAAAGCATGTTTGGTAGGCGTGCATGCGCGATGGCAAAAGTAAAAGCAGGCTGGCGAGTGGTGTGCGATGTGCGCGCACCATGACGAGAGAGGAAAGCCAGATGGAACCTGTTCGTCATTGTGCACGTAACCGCACGCTCTATGCCAGCCACAAAGCTGTGGTTGGACTTTTGAAAGCCCACACACTAACTGTCTCGCAGAGCAGCGAAAGCACTGGCTCAGGCGAGACCTACAAAGCAAGAAAAAGTGGCTATCAGATGGTCAAATGTAAGGAGTGAGAGCAATCATACAGCAAACACTGGCTCACATTAAAATGCTCACACAAGACATTTATAAGCTTTTGTTGTCAATTGCACTTGAAACAGATAGTGTGTGTAAAATAAAGAGGTTTTCAACAAATCCATGCTTTGTTCCCTTATTTTCTCGATAATAGTTCTCCAATCAATCCTTACTCTCTAAACTTTAATAAAGTCAATGCAAATTCATTGCATCATATCTCACTGTACATTTTATATATTAAGTGTGAGTATCCATAGCACATGTATACATTTTTTAGGTCTCGTCTGAGACAGCATTTGGGCTTCTGCTTGCAAGACATTTTATTTTCAGAGGGCATAGAGTCCGCCTTAGTTTACCATTGGCTGGCTTCATTGTCACTCTTGTTTGCCTGCCAGCTCCTTTTCTTGTATTTGTCACTCCCCAGGATCAAATTCCAAAGTACTGCTTCCTTGGTGACAGTCCTTCCACTGCTTGCATTGTGGGAGCTACTTTTTTCTTTTTATTGAAGCACTCTGTGTAAGCGCATGTCTGTCAGCTGTGTCTCCTTTCAGTACTAAACCCCACTTCAAGGAGTCACTGCTAAGACTGCAGAATAGAGATACAGTGCTTGCAGGGCGGCAGGATGTTAGGGGGGTTGCCGAATCCATCAGCAAAGAACACTTACTGAACGCACACTGTGAGCTGCAGCAGTGAACATGCAGAAGCTACTACCTCCCTTCACTCAGCAAGGGACGACAATTAATTACCGAGCAAACATGACAGGAAAATATAAAGCAGAAATATGTATGCAGGCAATACTTTAGTTTTTCTTCTTGTAGTTTGTTGTGTGTCACTCTGCTTGCTGTGTAAGCTGTACCATCGTGTACACGTGATTGTTCTTCCATCTGGCATGTGTTATAATGGTATTTTAAGAGATCAGAGTTTAAAAGAAAACATTCTATAGATCGTAATCAACTGCATTAGTGAACTTTTTACCTCGTCTGTGGGGTAAAAGGGCTATAATTCCCAGTGCTTCGTATGTTACAGATGGAGATCTATTAATTGCATCAGTGACCCTACTATCTGCAGCAAAGCGCCCTTGAGTCCTTGCCTGTAAATAGCTTCTGAAAACACAAACACCTGCTGAATGACGTCATCATTTTGGAGCCTCAGATACTCGAACATTGGATGTTGCCCGATATTGAAGGGCCTCTTGCAACTCTAAACAAAATGGTAATATGTGACTTTTTAAATCTATTCTAGTGATCTCTGTGAGCGCAATGTTTAAATACTATAGTCACTCTGGCTCAAATTTTAAACAATGAGTCGTATCATATTCTAGCATTCTACTTAAAAGTACTTTGGTATTTTCCCTTTCCAGTCGTTTGCGGGGATGCATCTGTGTGCGTATAAAAAGTAACCTTTGTTTTTTAATTGAGTCCAAGAAAGAGAAGATGTTACATCCCTGACGCAGAATTTTCACCGCCTGCCACTTATTGTCAGCGACAGGAAATAAATAAATAAAAATATATATATATATATATATATATATATATATATATATATGTTTCTCCGGAACTCGGAAGAAGATAACACGCGACACACCAGAGGATAGCACAATTATAATTTATTGTGCCCACTGTAGCGGTCTAGTTATTCTCGGCATGCTTGCCCACCCCGGAACCAGTACCACAATTTGTATCACTCTCTGGCCAGGCGTGGCCAGAGAGTATAAAGAAAAGGGCCTAGAGTTTGCTCGTGGCTTCCGGCCAACTCAGAGTGCCGTGTGTGTGTGTGTTCCTTTCCACAACATCAGGGCCTGTGAATAGCACTACAAGCTGCTATACTGCCGCGCGACACTGGCGACGAGGGTGGGATGAATTAATCCTAGTCCCCACCAGCAAACAGGACTGAAGAGAACCAACACGCGTCAGCAGCAGCGAGCGGGGAAGGAAAGACAGAAGCCCCACCGGAACGCCCTGACCGAGACCGCGTGCTGCCGGCAAAGGTGAGCGGCACGAAAGAGTGCCCAAAGAGCCCGCAGACTCAACCTAGCTACCGCGCTAACAGTGCGTGTATCCCCGTATCCTGTGAGGTCTGCAATCCGGCTGGAGACTCCCCGGCAATACCGGCACCCGCACGCATGCGCATTGGAGGCAGAAAGAGGCATCGTGAGTGGCAGGCCCGCCGAAGAGAGCGCTGAAGCGCCACATATTGCAAGCAGGCCCCGGAAAGTCCAGGGAGGTGAAAGAAGGCAGCGAGAGGCACGCTAGTGAGAAGGGAAAGAGCAGCACGTGGCACAAACCCAGGAAACAAACATTGGCAACAGCCAAGAGGAAATCCTGCCCAGAGCACAGCAAAGAGCCCGGGGAGGAGCAAGAGGAAGGAAGGAAAAGGGAAAAGACATCAACGTGTTGCCCACACCTGAACACAGGAGCCGGGAAAAGAACAAAAACAGGCAAATCACAACAAGCATTGGCGGCAGCAAGGGAAACAAGACCCTGCCACAAATAGCAAATAACAGCACCAACAAAAGACAGGCAGAAAAACAACATGTCGAATCCAGGAGCACAAGCGAACCAGCAGCAGGCAGCACCAGCAGTACAGCAACCGGCAATATTAACAACCCCTCCACATTCAGTACACACTCAAATCACGGCACTTCCCCGTTCAGTGAACTGATTGACCCGGCAACGGCATCACCGAGATGGAAAGTATGGGTCAGTCGCCTTAACAACTACTTCGTACCCACGAGGGAGATGCACGGAGCTGTGAAAAGGTCACTGCTGTTACACTCTGCGGGCGATGAAATATACAAGTTATTCACCCATATCCCATACACCGGCGCAGCCACTGATTACGACGCCGCAGTGCGAGCATTGGATGCCCATTTCGACCCACAACTCAATCCCCATTATGAACGGTTCAAGTTCAGGCAAGCAATACAGAGAGAAGGAGAAACAATGGACGCATTTCATGCGCGCCTCAGGGAGCTAGTGAGCACCTGCACAGAGGATGATCAGACAAAGGAGGTGATGGCTCAGCTTACGACAACCTCGCATAACCCTGGAGGAAATCTTAGTCCTGGCTCGGTCGCATGAACTGTCAGATGTCCGAGCCTCCGTGATGGAAGCCGCATTCGGCCACCAACCCGACCAGACAACAACTGTCAAGACAGAACGTGTAGGATGCAGTACGCTCCACAGGACGGGGAGGACGAGGACGATGGCCCACTCGGACGCCGCGACGATCGCAGTGTGGCTACTGCGGTAAGTAAGAACATTCCCCAGAGAGCTGTCCGGCGAGAGGGAAAACGTGTGCCAAATGCGGCATCCCCAATCACTTCTCGAGTGTCTGTAGGGGAGGGTCGCGAGGAAGAAACCAAACAGGAAGACGCACCATGACCGGGGCAGTGAGACACCTCGAGTTAGAAGAACCAACGACATCACGGCCAGTCAAAGCAACGTCTCGACATGCACTGCGCCTCGATGATTCATCCACAGAAGACGAAGAGGAGTGCTACTTCGTGTCATTTGCGAGTGACCTCAAGAAGCCGCGATGCCCTCAACCGAAGTGTAACATCGAAATTGATGGGTTCCCTGTGACAGAACTGATTGACACCGGAGCAACCGTCAACGTGATGGGACTGCAACACTACAAACGACTAAACCCGAAGCAGATACTGACCCCGTCCAAAATACGGATCTTCACATACGGGAGTCAAAAACCACTTCCACTGAAAGGAAAGATGACAGTCACGGTAAGGTCTGAAAACCAAGAAGTCACAACAACGTTCCACGTTGTTGACCGCGAAGCGGATATACTTGTTGGAAGCCACACAGCAGAAGACCTGAACCTGATTGCGTTTGCAAATGCGGTAAAACTCCTGCAGACCGATGATATCCTGGACATGTTCCTACAACTCTTCAACGGACTAGGTAACATCAAGCGTGCACCAGTGGAGCTACATATAGATCCGGCAGTCCAACCAGTGCCGCTACGGCACCGTCGGATTCCGTTTCACCTCAGGCCGCTGGTAGAGCGAGAGCTAAGGGAGTTGGAGCAGCAGGGAGTTATCGAGAAGGTGAAGGGACCAACCCCCTGGGTATCCCCCATGGTGATCGCAGAAAAGCCAAAGCTACTGGGGAAAATTAGAATCTGTATTGACATGAGGATGCCTAATCGAGCTATAAAGCGAGAACGACACCTGACGCCGACAGTAGATGACATCTTGGCTGATTTAAATGGCTCCCAATGGTTTTCAAAATTGGATCTCAATGCTGGATACAACCGGCTAACACTTGCGGAGGAGAGCAGATATATAACCACGTTTTTGACACATCTTGGGCTCCGTCGATACAAAAGACTCAATTTCGGAATATCGTCAGCGGCAGAGATTTTTCAAAACACCTTGAGGGAGGCTCTGTTAGGCCTGCAAGGAGTCTTAAATGTCAATGACGACATTTTAATACATTCCAAGACTCTAGAAGAACATCACCGACCGCTTCGTGCAACATCGAGTTCTTCAGATATGTATTCAGCTCAGAGGGTGTAAGAGTGGACCCCAGAAAATCCAAAGCGATTTAACTTGCTTCTGCTCCATTGAGTGTCGCTGAAGTTAGGAGCTTCTTAGGGATGGCAGCATACTGTGGGAGGTTCATCCGCAACCTAGCAACCATTGCCTAGCCCCTTCGAAATCTCACCAAGAAGGATGTCCCCTGGAGGTGGAACACAGAGGAGGACAAGGCGTTCAAACTAATAAAATCTGCTCTGCTTGATAGCACAACAATGACCTACTTCGACACCACGCGCAACACGGAGTTGCTGGTAGATGCGAGCCCCGTAGGCCTTGGAGCCCTGCTCACTCAAGAAACTGAACCAGGAACTTGGGTCCCGCTGGCTTTCTCAAGCAAGTCATTGACAGCCACACAAACCCGGTATTCCCAGATAGAGAGAGAAGCGTTGGCGATTAAATGGGCATGTAACCATTTCCATCTCTACGTCAGTGGACACCCGTTCCGGGTCGTCACAGATCATGAACCACTTGTGCCTTTGTTCAAAGAAACAGCACCCCATCGACCTCCCAGGATTGAACGGTGGGCTATTCAGTTACAGCATTATCAGATGGATCTAATATACCGACCAGGCGCAAAGAATCCTGCGGACTTCCTATCATGCCATCCGGCACCAGAATCAGAAGACTAATGTGAACAGGAAACGCAGACGGAAGATTTTGTCAACATGATCACTCAATGAGCATGTCCAAAAGCGCTCTCAGTTGATGAAATAAAGGAACAGATTAGGGCGGATACCGTCCTTCAGAGAGTAGCCAATGCTCTGCGAGGCAGCTCGTGGGATGAATTGCTCAAGAACATCCAAGATTGGAAAGAACAAGAACGAAGTCGCTTGAGGAAATTCTGGAAGATTCGGAATGAGTTGAGTTTAGCAGAAAACAGAATCGTACTCCGGGGCGGACGGATTGTAATACCACAAGGGCTGCAAGAACGGGAAACCTCCCTTGCCCACGAAGGTCATCAAGGCACAGGACGGATGAAATCAAGGATGAGGAAAAAGGTGTGGTTCCCTGACCTAGAAGATAGCGTCGATACGATGGTGCAAAACTGTTCCGCATGTCAGATCACGAGTAACGCTGAAGCTTCAGCACCAGTAATAACCGAAGGCCCCGCGCCGTCACCGTGGTCATGGGTGAGTCTTGATTTTGGAAGTTTCCCTGATGGGAGCGTCACCGCCATGCTTGTCGATAGCTACACTAAGTATCCAATGGTAGAGGTCCTGCCATCCACTGCCTTTACTCATCTGCGACCTGTCCTGGAAAGATAGTTTGCTCTGTTCGGCCTACCGCATGTCCTCAAGACAGACAATGGACCTCCGTTTCAAGGTAGTGAGTTCAAAGACTGGATGACATGTTTGGGGATCAAGCACCACCGGATCACCCCGCAGTGGCCTCAGGCGAACTGCGAAGCAGAACGGTTCATGCGTACCCTTAACAAAATACTGCGGATAACAGTAGCGGAAAAAAAGGATCCAGAAGTCGTCATGCACCAGTTCATGAGGGAATACCGCAGTACTCCTCACTGCACCACTCAGCATTCCCCGTGGTCACTCATGCGCACCGGGCCTCGATGAGACTGGTTGCCGGTGACTGGTGGTTGGGTGCCAGAACCGTATCACCCGGAGGAGGCCCAGGCCAAGAGGAAGGAAACCAACGACAGGGCCAGCTGGCGCTGACGAGCCAAAGTCTGTGTATTAGAGCCCGGATGTCACGTGTTAATTCGAAATCGATGGAGTGGAGGAAACTTCAGAACACCGTATGAGCCCGGTCTATGGACAGTTAGGTCAACCAACGGGACTGCCATTTCGGTTGAACGGGACAGAGAGACCCTCACAAGAAATGTATCATGGTTCAAGAAAGTTCCAACTCCAACTGAAACACCTCAAGAAGGAGACCTGTTGAGAACAGGTGAAGAACCGCTGGATGTGTCAGAGAGCGTTAGTGGCGAGGCCTCGCCTCAACGCGTGCCGGATTCCCCAACAATCAGTGCCGGATTCCCCAAGACACAGTAATACCGCTGGTGTTCAAAGCTGGGAGAGTCCTCGACAAGACCAGAGAGGTGGCCAGTTTCATTACAATCTCTGGCGAAATCCACAGCCGAGCAAGAGACTAGCTGATTTTGTATGTTGATATTCTGTTTAAGACTTTGTTGTTTTAAGAACCAAGTTGGGATGGGATGTAGTGGTCTAGTTATTCTCGGCATGCTTGCCCACCCCTGAACCAGTACCACAATTTGTATCACTCTCTGGCCAGGCGTGGCCAGAGAGTATAAAAAAAGGGCCTGGAGGTCGCTCGTGGCTTCCTGCTAACTCAGAGTGCCGTGTGTGTGTTCCTTTCTACAACGTCAGGGCCTGTGAATAGCACTACGAGCTGCTATACTGCCGTGCAACACCCACCACAACGCGTTTCGGCAATACCTTTTTCAAGCTTGAGAAAGGCATCGCCAAAACGCGTTGTTGTGGGCACAATAAAGTATAATTGTGCTATCCTCTGGTGTGTTGCGTGTTATCTTCTTCTGAGTTCCGGAGATTTAACCTTGTGTGGAAACTTATTACGCGGTTGTTGTTCACCGCTGCTGGCACCGGTGCCGTTAGGAGGAGGATCAGCAAAGTACGACGGAAAGTGCAGAAAATATATACATATATATAATTTTTTCCACTAAAAATCCAAAGGTTGCAGGAACGTTGTAGTGTTGTAGTTGGGTTCAGACTTCACACACACAAAACCATAGAGATTCAGCAGGTATAGTTATCTCAAGTAACTATAACTCGTGCCCGAAGGTTACTATAAATCATGCTCCCACCATGCACAGGTTTTGCATCAGTAATTTCACTGCAAATGCTGCAATATTATCACTGATGTCATAGAAGATGTCACGAGTAATGTAATATGTGGGGTAATTAGCAGTGCATGGCGTGGGCGTGAACTATAGTTACCTTAGGGCAATAGTTGTAGCCAAAAGCTGACCCACACATATATACAACACACACATAAAACACACATGTTCAAATAGATACAAAAGTTACACACCGTTACACAAGCAGATATACATAAAACACACACATTCAAATAAGACAAAAAAGATGCACACTGTTACACACTGTTCACAAACAATACAGAAACAGGCACAAACATCCACCAACAACCACGTACTGAGCACATACAGTTGAATAAAAAATTGCACACAAAAACAATATATCATCCATACAAAAAAGCACATGAGTTAAAACAAGCACCCAAGGTAAAAGGTACACACTAGTACACAAGCAGGCATGGCAGAAACAGACACAAACACAGTCACCAACACGCATGGACGCACACACAATACAATCACAGACAGGTACGTGCACTAACAAACTCACTCATACTTAAACACACACATTTAGTTTAGTAAATATGCTCCACACAGCTACCGGTTGTCCGTAGACTTCCAGTTGGAAGAGGCCTGGAAAAGTTTCCAGAGAAAGAAAAAGCCATCGAATGGCGAGCATCAGACACCATATCACATTAAAAATAAAATCAAGCAATGGCAAAGTCAATAGGTCTTGCCTGTGAGAGCTATTAGCTTTGTCAATGTTT
The DNA here is from genome assembly GCF_964261635.1 of Lissotriton helveticus. Lineage (NCBI taxonomy): Eukaryota > Metazoa > Chordata > Amphibia > Caudata > Salamandridae > Lissotriton > Lissotriton helveticus. The sequence goes on along the minus strand of NC_136057.1, from coordinate 1,630,478,967 downwards.
TTTAGTTATGTTGTACAACATGCATGACAAAGGTATTAAAAAGTGTGTTATGACGCAACCAACACTCGCTGCGTCATAGTGTTTTTATTTTTTATTTTAGTCATGCTGTACAGTAGCCAGTCTGCCTTACAGCATGAGTATCAAACATTGACAAAGCCAATAGCTTTCTCGTATGTAATACATTTTGGATTTGTCGATGCCTGTCAGTGTTTTGCCATCATTAGCGATACCCCCCTATTATTAGAGGATTAGTCAATTAAACATGAGAAAAAAGACAGAGCATATAGGAAAACATCAAAGTTTGTCCTACAAATAATCCTCCGGTGTTGGGTTATGGTGTTGTACGACTCCTGGCTAATTTCTATGTTCTGTAACCCTATTCTGTTCATTAAAAGGCTGACTTTTTCTTTGTTATCTGCCTAGCCTACTTCCATTGACCACATATGAACCAAGAACATGAAAACAATTGAAACTCTAATTACCTCTAAAAGGTTGAGGGCGCTGGGTTCCATCTGCACCAGCCTTCCATAAAGCGTCACCCACTGGCTAATCAAACGCAGGATTTTCTGCCTTTTGTTGAAGGAGTACACAGCCTTCTCCTGTTCAGTGCCTTCTGATGGCTCCGCGTAGAAAGTAAGAAATTGTTAAGAAGGTTTGCTCATAGTATAAATCACGGCATTCCATCCTAAAGATATTGGGGCCCCTGGCAAGAAATGTTAACGGGCACCGGTTTGGAACACATTTAAATTTCATGACGATTTTTTTCTAATTCAATGTATTGCAAGGGGAAACATCCTTTACAACGCAACTTTTACAACGCACTACCATTACGACGCAACTTTTACAACGCAAGTCATTACAACGAATTGCGCTGGAGGGCGCTCTAGGATAGGAAATAGTTTAATTACTATCCAACACCTTCCCTACTATCCATGGGGACTGGAGTTGGAATAGTAAATTAAACTATTCACTATCGAGCGCCCCCCAACGCAAGTCGTTGTAACGACTTGCATTGTAAAACCTGCGTCGTAATGGCATGCGTTGTAAAAGCATGCCTTGTAACGTCATACATCCATTGCAAGTCAACTCTCTAAAACTAATTAGAAAAACTAGAATAATACATAAAAAATATATGTCTCTTCAGTTGGAGCAGCGTAGCAGAACAAGACAGAAACTACTGTATGCTTGTCGTGTTTACCACATCCCGCTCTAGCCTAGTGGCTGAATACATTATATGTGGATTTTCAATCGCAAGCAGACAGGGAAGAAAAGTTACTTAAGTCATACAGAACACACACAGTTCTTTGTGGTGAACTGCAACTGTGTTTCCTACAGTTGCCCTCAAAGGAGGTGTGCTCCTCCTCCCTGACAGGGGGAATGAGTTGTTCAAGTAACAAAGAGATGTTCGTTACGCTGGATCAGGAAAACTAATGGATTCATTAATTGTAAACTTTGAGAGAATGGGTCACCATAAGTAAAGCCCATGGAGGCAAAGACAGCACATTCACACTGTCATGATGCTACTTCTTTCTACCTCATGGTAAATCAGAACATGGGGTTTATTTTGACTTCAGCAGGTCCTTGTTACAGATTGAGACATGGAGAAGAAATTAGTTGTTGCCATAGTGTTCCATACAACATTATGCGCTTCACAAGTTTTCATGTTTCTAGTAAAATACAGATTTGGGATAACCTCAGGGATGACATCGGGGCGGGTGCTATAAATGTGACCATCATCGTAAATAAGGAACATATGCCTTACTGTTAGACTTCCATTTTGGTAAGAAAGATGACAGGTTTGATAATACTTTCTTCCAAAAGATCGCAAAGACCTTCATTTTCCTGGACTGTTGGGCGAGCATTCACAGACTTTCTGTCCATTTCACAGACTATCTACCCATTTCAAAGACTATCTACCCATTTCAAAGACTATCTACCCATTTCACAGACTATCTACCCATTTCACAGACCAGTTGCCCATTTTCTGTTCATGTCCATATGGAAGACCTTTTTTGTGGACACCGTGCTTCTATCCCATAAAGAATAGCAATACACTCCAAAGGATATTGATGTAGTAGGGACTGACACAGCTGCGAGGTCGGCATGAAAACACTGTGGGTCAGTAGGAAATCACCAAAGAACGTGTCTGTAAAAAAAGAAGTAGAAAATGTAAATACAATTTGAAGATCCTGGTTTTTGTCAGCAACAGAGGTAAATATTTGTGTTCACCACGGTTACTGCAAAAAGGAGAACACAGGGTTAAAAGATTGGTGAACATGATGGAGTAGTTGACAGTTCCATGATCCTCTCTGTTTGATACATGTTCAACAAAAATAATAATTATAAAAACATTTCTAATGAAAAGCGTGCTTCATAACACAAAAGTGTGTCCAGTGACAGTCAAGGAGTGCACTTAGCAAATTCTTTCATCTGACAGATGGTGGTTATTATACACAGAGCACCCAGGAATGGAAACATGTGGTCTGTTTTCAGATATAAACCTCTCTCTTGATTCTCAGTTTTTATTTGGCCCATAAATGTTTTGAAAATCAAAGTTATTTCTAGAAACTAAAATTGATCTTGAATCTCAGGTGGGTTCCATCCACAAGTTATTTCTGTAAATCACGTATCCAATTGACTATGTCAATACAATTAATCGAATCAGAAACATAACTGGCATTAGCTTTTTTACTTAACTTCCACGCTTTCCCGAAATTAAAGCACATCTTGTGGTATCTCACCCTGTGGTCTCTTCTATTGGTAATCACACCTGTGCCCTGTCAAGCACACCTGTGAGGGTCACTGTGATGTCATATGCTGTAGGTTCCCATATCACAAAAACCGAATAAAGTTTAAAGAGAGAGATTGGCACTTATTATCAGGAAACGATATTGAAAATATGACCCTGTTTGAAAGAAATTTGTCTGCTTCAGTGGGAACACTGAGAAAACACTTGCTTAAAAAGTTCAGGGCAAAATAAGCTGGATAGTATGAAAGGTTGAATTGGCTTATACATGTGATACCCAAATTCTTGAACTGCATAATGCACTTTACTATTGCATATTCTGTCCTTTTTGATTTTTTATGAATTTCTTAATCTTCTTTACATATGGATTGAAATTATTTTGGGTAATGTGTTGAAATGTGGTTGAAATTCACTGTATGATAATAATTTGAATTTATAGATTTGATAACCATCTGTAATTCATGTTTTAAAATGTACACTTTTATGATTCTTCTTGTGAATCGAAATAACGTTTTATGACTTGACTTGACTGTTGGAGGATGAGCTGTTTATGGTTGGATGGGATTTTCATTGATTAAAATAACTTGAACCTTTGACAGGTCTCCTATCTCTTATCTTACGCATACACCTGTGAAGAGACTACTTTTGGAATGTTACACATCTTTTCTCCACAACATTTCTGCCTCTGTAAAATATCCTGGTATATGGTTTGGGCTATTTTAAGAAAGCATGCCCAAATTATATTCAATCAGTAGTTTAGTTATCACACTCAATTCAGAACTTCTAACTGTCATATTATGAAATCTACAAAACAGACGTAGAACCACTTCCCCAACCCCTCTCAAGGAAAAATGTACACTGTGTCTTCACTTCATCATCTTACAAGATAGCACATGATATAGTAATACATAGCTATCGATGATGCTAAAAATGTCTACATTGACACAGCTTTCTAAATTTGAAAGTTTGGGTGCTCTGTTCTTAGCACGAAAACCCGCAGGGTGACCTTGATCTTGACAAAATATTTAAGTGAGTTTCATACACAAAGATCTCCTACCTGAACTTTTATTTAGATGAAAAGTATATTGAAAAATTAAGTGAATAGAAAATGATGACCTATCCAAAGCTTTCAGTACAAGATACTTAATGACAGGGGTAGAGAAAAAGTTGACCTTGGCATTTCAGAGAAAGAAATAGTAACACAAAGGAAATAATTTACAAAAGGAAATTGTGGTACAAAACCTGTCTGATCATATATGGATGAATCTAGCTTCATTGTCTCCAGCAAATGTTCGAAGATCTTCTCAGGAGTACCAGACATCACTGTGTATCTGAAAAACAGAGCAGTCAGTCAACTAACCAAGAAGAATCCTTGTGGGATATTTTACCAGATCATGCCCCTTCCAAGCACCTCACTGCCTTCTAAACTTCAATAATTATTGTGTGAAGGTCCTTAAAACAAGCTAGAAATATTAATAAGACAGTATTTTGTTAAACTATTGATGACTGGAAGGTTAAGAGATCCCATGTTCTATACCATTTCCTGCCTCACCAGGTGATGGACAATATCATGCAGCTGAAGTGGGTGAAGATCAGCATGAATATATTGATTTATTATTCTTCAGTGCATATTTAAAGATTGTTAACAAGGAAGATTTTATTGAATCGAAAAGTGGAGGACAAAAAAGAACTCAATTGGTCAAATAATGGTTAGCTTAAATCAACCATGAATTTGTACAATCATGATACAAAAACTTAAGCTTTTAACTCTAACAGCCAAAGTATGAAAAAGCTAAAATCTCCACTTCCTACATTTCAGCAAATTAAGATTTTACAAATCCAGATGATTTAGTATTTTTGCAATAAGTGGGCCCCATGCTAGAATTTGAAATCGAAATAATAGCACGGTTTTGCATTGGATGTCGAGATAACGTTGTTGTAACGGTGTTGATGCATGTATGTATATGTTAATGCAATCAAGTCAATGTGATGGGGATGCCCTGACAGTGCTTCAGCAGGTACTCCTATCAAACTTTGTTACAGTATGCATTGTCATCTCAAAGACAGACAATTTGCCAGTAATTTGCCTGTGCCCCAGTTTGAACCTTCCACTATGCTTTGGTTAGAACACCAACAGAATATATCCCGACATCAAACATCTGCAAATGTCAGCATATCAGAAGGAGCCATGGTAGGGTGTTCTATGCAACCTTTTGCCTTTCAGTGATTGTACACAGCTAACTGCTGAGGGTTTGCACTGTTCCATTAAACCTTGGCAGGGTTGTGTGTTTACGAATTAGCACATGAAGGATATCCATTTTATTACTTCTCAGTATTCTTTATGTAAAGGAATATAAATTCCTTTTTCAAGGTATTTTAAGGTTAATCTGTAGAATGTTTGAAGACTTTAAAAACAACACAATCCCTATGATTTGGCTGTGGGTCAACTTATACATTGGGAAAACTTGTTTTGAATTACATGTGCAATACATGAAGTACCCTAGGAAAAAATGTGGTTGTTGTTCATGCAAGTGCAGACTTTTCAAAAGGGGTTGTAATGAAATGAGTTCCGCCCAGATTTTCCGCTTTTTGATAACCTGGTTTTTAGACCTTTCCTGTGGGTGACTCTCACTACCTAAGTGTCACCTTCGGTAATAACATTGCAATTGGATGGCGGGTGCCTACCTCCAGTGTCCACCTTTTAAGATAAGGCCACTGCAAAGTAGCTAGGTTAAGGAGCATTTAGCTGGTTACACGTGTTTGAGTTGCACATGTGAGACTACTGTCATGTACAGACCATTTACTGTACACAGATATCTTGGCGAAGAGGGGACTCTGCTTGGATAGATGTTGACCTGAGGTAGGCCCAATAATATTATTGGTAACTTCATATGTCCGGCCAATAGGGCTTACCGGCTTATCTGCAGTGTCACTGTATTATGCACAGAAGGGGGAAATCAGCCTTAAATTGCAGTTCCGGCCTACAGAGTCCAGTGAGGTATCACACTAGGGTAAAACATGTACGGCAAGTTTGAAAATGCAAGTCCAAGGAACCTACAAGTACAACTTATGGGTCTTCCAGAATTGTCATATATCTCTGGCTCAAATCGGGATCAGTTTCCAGGCCTTTTGTTACCATGCTAGGCCACGTTAATTACTCCACAGCAGAAGGAACAAAGGCCTCTCCACAAAATGGAGCAACTTACATTGTTTCACTCTGCTCCTGAGTAGGAGGAGGTGTGGAGGAAAATCTGCATCTGCAAATTAGCTGTCACACTCTACCTGGGTTGATACAGCCCAGCCCCACTTAACAAATGAGGAAGTCCTGAGATCTGAAGTCAACACCAGAAGGGCACCCCTTTGGAGTTTTGTGGGAAAGTCCATGGCAGTGATGTTAGCTAGGGGTGTGGCGGAGGCTCCAAGAGGAGATGGGCACATAAACCACTTGACAGCATCGTCTTGGATTGTCCCAACATGCTGTGCTGGAGGGTTGAGACAGGAGTCAAGGGGTGATGCAGCATGATCCGACTGGCAAGGGTTGCCTGGCATCAGGACTTTCCATCTCCACTTAAAACTCTGCACAACGAAAACAGAGAGGTGTACACTGTCATTGGACAGTGGCAACACTATGGACAACTGGAAGGACAAGTCCCCATATGCCCTAATGGACTAAGGATTCTGGCTTGCAGCTGACCCCCTGGCCAGTAGGTCTCTCCATGGTCAGTGAAGTTTGCTCCATTACACCTCCTAAGGACTATTTGTGGGAAGACCTGGACTTCTGTGCCCCAGCAGGAGGATAGTAGCACCAGTGACAAAGCAAAGGAGAACAGCTGCTGTTGAAGAGAGCAAGTGAAACCTTGCTCTCTGCAAAGTGTGGAAGCACAGAGGCCAGGAGCTTGGGGCCTCCTCCCCATCTGCAGGGTCAACGTATTAAAAAATGGATCCTGGGATCCCATCGCCAGGCCCAAAGAGATACAGCACAGCCCCACTTAACAAATGAGGAAGTCCTAAGATCTGTCCTGGGACACCAACCCCGGGTATCGATGAGGAGAAAGGAAGAAGATGCGCTTTTGCACCATCGCCCACAATGGCAGTGAATTCACCGCTGCTCCCCATGCCCATGACTGGGGGAGCATGGCGTCCAACACAACTCCAACACCCTGCCCATATGGGGCAGGCATGGAGAATGCAAAAGCCTGGCAGAAAGAGAGCTGTGCAGCACAGGAGTTGGTTCCCTGTTCTGCCCCTACAAAAATACACATCTGGGTGTCCGAGGTGGGACCGGTGATTCCTAACAACAGAAACGGCAAAAACAAAAAAAAAGACAAGAGCATGAAGCCCAGGCAACATAAAGTAGAGTGGTGGAAGCTCTTTAAATATGCACGCTCCACAAAGGGAGCACCACATAATGTACTGAGGGGCTGTATTTGTGCAAAGTTTGCTTCCTTCTGGTAGCTCTAGGGGGCAGGGGAACCACCAATACTTAAAAAGAAAGCTGTGGGGGGATGCATGTGACACAGTAGAACCCCCAAAGAAGTTTAAAAAATGCCCCCTTAGCATCCAGGGCCAAGGAAGTGATGACCTCCAGGTTTTTCAGCATTAATTTCAGGTCATTCCCAAGGTTAGAACTTTACTTTTAAAGCCTGGGAGTGCAAGGACATCTAGTGGTTGGTGCTATATGTGCAAATTATGTAACCTAAAGGATTCAAGAAAGGCACAGACACATTATGGGGTCGATTCCGATTCGGGAAAAACTGCTCCGAATAGCCGTACGGAGCAATTTTCCCATACGAATCGTACCCTGCAACGTCTCCCGTACGTACGACGAAGTACAATTCATACCAGGAGCTGGACTCCGTACCAATCGTACAGAGACCGTACAAATCTAATCCCCATATGAATCTCCCTCGGAACCCGCTGTATGCGACATCCGTACAGTTCACGGCTGGTTTTTCCGACCCAGCAAGTACGATTCGTTTCGGGTACGCACCGTACGACGCTTTTTCTACGGGAGCCGAAAACATCCGGAAAAGCTGAGTTTGCCTCGAAACAGGTACAGAACGCCCCCCCCCGGGTACAGTGCGTACACCCCATGATCGCAGGGGTACGGTCCGTACCCCTGCAATCATGGGGTGTACGTACCTTACCCCGCGATCATGGGGTGTACGGACCGTACCCCATGTTCGCTGGGTGTACAGTGCGTACACCCTGCGATTGCGGGGTACGGTGCGTACACCCCATGATCGCAGGAGTACACACCGTACCCCTGCGATCATGGGGTGTACAGACCGTACGGTGTGTATGTGATTGTGTGCTTTTCCGTACGAATCGCCCTTACCTGGCATGGACCGTACGAATCGCGTCCTCATACCCCGGTCCGGATTGTACTCGTTGGGTCGTACGGCATGTTTATGATTCGTACGGAGAGGGCTCGGATACAAATCGTACGGACGTTTTTTTTCCAGGATCGGAATCGACCCCTATGTGATTTAAAAATGCTTTCTTTAAAAATATATTGCTGACGGTGATTTATGATAAATATTGCAATACTTTATTGATAATAATAATTGCATGTAAAACATGGTTACTGATTTCCGTGATAGATGGTTTTCAATGTGCAATGTTTGGTACTTTAATGTGATGACCCTGACACAGCCAATAGATCTGGTTTATTTAGAGTGACACTCTTCCTATATTGCAATGTGCTGTATGGGGAGGGATACTGTGATCGATATGGGGTCGAGTGTGATATCAGAATCTCATTGAAGGTATTTCCGCTTACCTTATGTATATATTTTTAAATTGCAGCATAGTAGTTTGTAGTGTGTGTGTAATCAATGCAATTTTCCTTTTCCAAGGGTAAAGCACAGACTGGACAATAATGTATTGAGTGTTATTGTTGTGCGCCAGCAAATGGTTATTACTAGCCCTCACCACCTCCCCTGAGTAGGCCTTGCATTGCTCTGCTTCCCTGAGAGAGTCCAGTGCTAAAATGGGGTGCTTTGTTTCAAGTAAGGGAGTGATTGTAGACATATTATTTGTAAAGACCTCACACCCTTCCCAAGGAATTACCCCATGTCCTTACAATAGTAAAATGCCACTGTTAGACTTGGCATCCTTGGCATGGTTTCTCCTGGCTGATCTCCTGTTCTTGACTGTTTCACACACTACTTGGTTGCCGCCAGTTGCCAGTTGATTGCTGAAGAGAGGGGGACTTCTAACCCCAGAAGACTGTGCTCAGGAAGTGGGGCCCAACGCCTATTTCAACCTGCGAAGTCATCCGCGAAGCGGGACGCGCTACTTGTTTGCCGCCAGTTGGTTGCTGATGAGAGGGGGACTTCTAACCTCAGAAGGCTGTGCTCAGGTGGCGGGGCTGACGCCTATTTCTACCTGAGTCCGCGCCCATAAAGCCCGGAGTAGGTCAGACTGGGCCCCCACTCGTGGTTTGTTGAGCAGTGGCCAGGACCATCTACCGGGAGAACCTCAGTGCCGCAGACGCCTCCAGGGAGCTGCTGATAAGGAAGTGTGCCTCGTCAATCAATCCTGGGATTTTTATACCACCGATTACATTATCGTCACCCGAGCAGGTAGGAGTAGGACAAGGAGCAATTACTGATTGGGTCTAAGTTAGGAGGGGGCTGGCTGTGCTTGTTCGTGCACAACATTGTGAAAAGTCTTTCTTGAATTCTTGGGCTAAATCTACCCTATTCTTGGGGGCCGAGACCCTTGAGGCTATTTCCTTCCAATTGGTGACTATGGGAAAACACAATAGGATAGTGGCAGGTGCACATGCACCACAAGGGACCACTATGGACTCTTTCCTCGTAAGAGTTCAGGGGATCATTGATAAGGAGATTGAGCTTGTTGCTCAATGCCTGTCCCGCTTAGAAGTGCCCTGTCCTCAGCTCAGCCCACTTGCTTGCTCAGGGCTCAACACAGACTCAGGTGAAGGGACTGTAGTAGTGGACTTGGGCTCCTTGTTGCCTAGTTCTAGCATCAATATACTAGGGGCGGACTCTTTTGTCATGAGGGCCTCCGATACCTCTGACGCCCTGAACAAGGAGATTCAGAACGTCGAACGCAGACTTTCCCCAGGGGACCCAGCACCACTACCATCTGACTATCCTAGTGAAAGAACCATTTTTCTCACATCTAGTTGATCCCTCTATCTCCACCATCCCCACCAAATCTGTCACAACTCACCCGAAATTCACAATTTCCTGCATTGCAGACACATTCCACCTACCATCAGGATTTGCCGAACTGCCGGCAACGGGGTAAAAAGGGGGCGGAAGAACAACTGCCAAGGCAACCACCACTGCCTCTCAAGAAAGTGTAACAACTCCTCCACTTCTAAAGGACGACTTGTGGTTAAAAACAGTCATTTATTAGTTCATTACAGACACTTATAGACAGATTGTCCAGAATCGAGGCTAGTTTAGAGATTTTAACCTCCACTTAAGAAGGCTTGAGCCACCCTAACCGGGATAGGGCGACACAGTCGTCTTCACAACTCGATTTGTCTGCAGTACCACAATGTCGCTCTATTAATGGCCTGGTCAGTTGGGACCCCGAAGTTGGGGTGATCAAACCACAGCTGCTCCTCAAGGAGATATGTTTTCCGGGGGCCACCAAAGACCTTCCAAATTGCCAAAACAGCTAGCCACTCACTTGCTCCCTGAAACGACTTGTGTAAACTGCAACATTCTGCCCTCACAGAGGGCAAATGTGGTCCTCACAGATGAACACGGCCTGTTAAATGGGGGTCAAACATCTTGCAACTCAAGACTAGCCCTTCCTCCAGCTGCTTGTCCCTACGCGTTAGTTTTGACGAATGTCCCTAAACTAGATAATACACAGAAAGAATCTACGGCCCAGCGTATGTAATTGTATCTACATACATAGGGGTGGTCGGTGGGAGATACTTCCTTGCATTTTAATGGATAGAAGGGTGTTTTGGGTAGGCCGTTCAGCTAAATCCTTTGAGGGGGACTGCGTGGCAGTTAATTTAAATTTGCATTTTCTGGTCCAACAACTGTTCACTCGCTTACCCGCTAGCCCATAACAGAACAGTCAAATATTTGTGCTGCCACTCAGGTTTTTCTACAAACCAGTCAGGCCTACTAATTGGGAGCAGGCACCCCCGATATCATCTAGTAGTAATTTTTATGAGCCCCCGCTTTATTCATCGGGTTGACCTTTTACTGCTTTCACCGTTTACAACCAATGTGGTGCCCTAACAGATCTAGATGGCTGCGATTGACAGTGGGGGGTAGGAGTATCTCTACTCCCGCTCAAAGCCATATTTTATCAGTACCGGAAATCCCCACACTTTTCAAGGCTAGATCTACCCGTACACCCAATTATAGAGATCACACTAAATTAATTTCCTGGAATGTAGCCGGTACGAGATCAAACATTTTCGATCCAGAGTGGTTAGCAATAGTCTAAAATTACGATCTGATCTGCCTCCAGGAAACATGGGAAACAGGACCCATTAACCTAGACGGCTATAATTCCTTTTGCACACAAGGCTCGCCCATCTACTTCAGGTCCGCCAGAGGGGGGATTGTAATTCTGCTAAAAACAATTTTAAATCAGTAGTTTTGTTATTTCAGAACGATTCTCCTTATTATCGCTTCTTCCACTTAAAGGGCCCGGGTGGCAACTCAACTTTAGTAATTAAAATTTCTATAATACCAATTTTAATGGCAACATGAAACAGGTCATAGAGATGTTGGAAGGGGATATTACCATCATTCTTAACAGTCTTAAGCAAACCCCAAAAACACTATGGGTGGGCGATTTCAGTGCGCACTGCTGCCCCTCTTCAAATAGATCAGTATGCAGTATGCATAATGAATTAGGTGACTCCATCCCACATTTCATGCACTACATTTATGGTGATGCATTGAATAGGTTGTTTTTTATTAACGATTTAGAAATAATGAATCCCATACACCCCAGGGCTGGGATCCTACAAAACACTTTTGGCACAGCCACACAGGGTTCAACCCTAGACTATTCTTTGGTCTCACTGTCTTTAAAAAGTTTATTTTTAAAACTACAATCATGTCTCTTGGTTTCTGTGACTATGCTGCCATAACTGTAGACTTGGAATGGGAGGGATCCCACTTGGAGCAGATGAGGTACATAAACCCAAGATAGCTTGGAAAAATGGGATAATCCTCCAATGGGAAATGGTAGACAAGGCAATAATTGCCGCAGCTGTGATCGGGAATAGCTCAAATGACATATTGACTTGCTTGGCAACAAGTCTTGATCCAATACCGGTAACCATGGCCCTTGACTGGATATTATCAGAGATGAAACAGGGCTTAACTAAGAAAAGACCAACTTCAAACGTGTTAGGCCCTAAATGGATTTATCACTCATGCACCAAGTACCTATCAAACTTACATCCGGCCCTTAGATTCATCCCTAGAGATGTGGAATTAGTTAAGTATCTGCGCCTCAGTTACAAAGAAGCAAGGAAGAAGAGAATTAAATCTCTTAAGGAAGAAGCCTGGGATCAACTGCTTCAAGCAGCTGTTTTAAATAATGCTAGGGCCTTCTGGAGAGTGATCAATGCCCCATTTCTTAAATCTTCAGAGGACCAGAGTATAGACTGCCATGTAGATGAGGAATCCTGGTTTACACACTTCTCTTTAATATTTAATACAAACACGGAGGGAGTGACAAGCCAGCAGGTACTTAGTACCTCTTCTATAACTTCCCCTCTAACCTTTAACTTATTTGAGATACGAGAGGCTTTATCTCAGTTGTCTAGTAATAGACCCACTAGCCCGGACGGCCCACCAATTGACTTTTTTATGGAGCAGCCAGATCTAGGGGGGGCCGGTGCTGACCAATGTTTTTAATGCTACTGCTATCGTGGACCCACCGGCCTCGTAGAAGAAGTCAATTCTCATCTTGATTCATAAGAAAGGAGATAAATCTGAGCCTAAAAACTATAGGCCAATTTCCATCCTGGACAGCACAGCAAACCTGATGGGTCGTGTTTTGTTAAACAGACTAGAGGACGGGGCTAACTACAACAACGTCCTGATCCCGGTGCAATTTGGACTTAAAAAGGAGAAAGGCACCCAGGATCAATCTCTTAACTTGAGCTTATTAATTGCCCAGGCAAAGCAAGGGGAGTTATACTTGGCCTTCATGGACCTATTAGCAGCATTTGACTGCATTCGACATCATCATCTGTGGAAGATAATGGCTGAAATGGGCATCGATGAGGCGATAATCACTTTTATCAGACACCTCTATTTTTCGGCGTTGGCCTGTGTCCGTTACGGGAAACAGGGGGAGTGCTCTAGGTCATTCCCAATTAATATTGGAGTTCGCTAGGGTTGTGTGCTCGCCTCATTTCTTTTTTCCATCTATACAAATGAGGTAGAATCACCCCTGTTGAACTCAACACTAGACGTCCCCAAGATCAATAATGTGCGCATACCAATTCTGCTTAATGCAGATGATGCTGTGTTAATTGCCCCCACGGGCCAAGCCTTACAGCAGCTATTAGAAATCTATGTAGGTTATAGGAGCAGCCTAGACCTAAAAACTGACAAAACAAAGTCCTTTATTTTAATTACTGGGCGTAATGAAAGGAGGGTCCCAAATTTTTATTATATAGCAGGATGGAAAATAGTCCACACTGACACCTTCTCCTACCTTGGAATAACCTTTGACAGTAAACTATCTTGGACTAATATGATCACTAACAGGGGTTTATCGTTGGAAAAGAGTATTATCTCCTGCATCTGGACTCCATAAGACTATCAGCAGAAAGTTTAAAGCCCGCTGTTATGCATAATCAATTGGTTTTAACTTCTTTTAGTATCCAGTCTTATTTGTTATTTGTATCTGGTGGCTATGATAGGTTTTTATTAGCGCGTTTTAGATGTAATATCTTCCACAGGCTCGTGAGTTTTCGGGTTGTAAACGATTGGTCCCGAGAACTAAGCCTGTTCCCATGTGATAACTGCTCAGAAAAATTGACAATAGATGTGATCCTGTGTTGTAGATTTTATAGTCATTTACGGAAAGTTTGGATTGTCCCAATATTAAAGACACTTGGGCTGAGACAATGCCGTCCAGCACTACTTGTGTTACAGCTTCTGGACGATGTACACAGGGTCTGGAAGGTAGGCATGTTTCTAAAAAAGTATTTAGCCACAGGAAACTTATCACATATTAACCATGGAAATTAGTATGATTGCTTGCATTATTACATTTATTGTAAATAGCCACTGTATATGAAATGTTATTGTATTTAATGTATGAATAGCCTTTTTTTATATGTACTTTTATGATTGTCTCAATAAGCAATCAAATAAAGTCTTTTTTGATTGATTTGATTGATTGAGTATTATCTCGTTAAACTCTTTTATAAATAAACTGGGTGCGAAGCCCATTGAAATTATCAAAAATGTCTATTCTGCCAAATCAATATCAGTTGCAACTTATGGGGCAGGGATTTGGGGAGTCATCAATTCCCATAGCTTTCAGGCCATCGAGATATCTTTTGGAAAGAACTTGTTGGTCTCCCAATAAGTTGCTGTAACTTCATCCGGCATGCAGAATTGGATATCCCTTATATAAATGGCATAATAAGATTGGCACCTATACTACTATGGTATTCAATACGGAGAAGAGAATCAGTGATCCTTACCCAGCGGCTAATAGGAGACTTTTTATCCCTTGAACATGTGCATAGGATTCCGTGGCTGATATATATTAAAGATAGTCTCTCTTGTCTTGGCTTAAAGCATCTATTTACATCTCCAAAAAATTGCTCTACTGTTTCTAAAAAATATATCAAGTTTTGATTCTTTAAACAAAGGGCCACCGAGAGAGCGAAAATGAATTCTCATAAAGCATTTGTAAAATTGTATTTAGAGGGACCAACTGATTAGGAAGGCGCAGCCTTATGTCTATCTTTAGTTACAAATTTACATCACCAATTTATTTTAGTGTGGTTTCATTTCAATGTTATCCCCTGCATGTTTTTTATCCAGCAGGAATCTTCTCTCCATGATCCTACTCCCTGTCCTTGTGACGGCATTTCTTCGCAATCAAACTCACATATTTTCTTTTTTGGCAAATTTTACAAGCAAAACCACAATAAATTTTTCCGGCCACTCATGCACAGATATAATTTTACTCAATGCCGTCCAGGTATGTACTTTTTACAATCACTGCACGATCACCTGGTATGTTATTCTGTGGCTTCTTTTTTACTTCTCTCATGGAAAACTAGACGACTGTGTAATATCTCTATATGAAGTGTATGTTTTTATTTTGCTTTTAATTGATGTTTTTATACATTTTTGTCTATTATTTATTACTAATATTCGCATTATGAAGGCCGCAGCTCAAATGTGCATTTTTGTACTTTTATGATCTTATTTTTAAGAATCAAATAAAGTGATTGACTGACTAACTGACTGACTGTTGCTCTGACTTTGTATTTGCTGTCTTTGGGAATCTAGGCACCTTAACACTGCTAACCAGTGCTAAAGTGTGTGTGCTCTTTAGTTAAAACATGGTAACATTGGTTTATCCACAATTGGCATACTTGATTTAATTATAAGTTCCTAGTAATGTGCACTACATTTTCCCAGGACCTGTAAATCACATGCTACTAGGGGGATCGTGGCACTGATTGTGCCATCCACTTAAGTGTTCCTTTAAACATGTCTCAAGCCTGCCACTGTAGAGCCTGTGTGTGCAGTTCTAAACTGCCATGTCGGCCTATAAAAGTAGCCTACTTGCCAGGTCCAAACCTTCCCTTTTATTACATAAAAGTAAGCCCTAAGGTAGGCCCGGGACAGCCCATGTGCAGGGTGCAGTGTATTTTTTGTACATGTCCTGCTAGTGAAATACTCTTACATTAGTTTTTCATTACTGAAAGGCCTATCTCCCTCATAGGATAACATTGGTATTGCCTTATTACATTTTAACAGTGCACTTTCCAATTGAGAAGAGATGGGACCCTCAGATTTGGTGTATTTGGAACCACAATATAAAAACACAACTTATGGTAAAGTTGGTTTTTAAATTGCAATTCTGAAAATGCAATTTTTAGAAAGTTGGGATTTTCTTACTGTCACCATTTGGTGCCTCCGGGCTGTCTCTGGAATACATGTCTACAGTGAGTAGCAGCTGGCTTCATGTATTCTATGTAGACATAGTAGGTATGTCTGAGTGGTCATCTGCATGCTGATGGGTCATGCTGAGCAGGGTGGGAGGGAGGAGCTGACAATTACACCGGAAAGGGCGGTGTCCTGTCCTACAAAGGGTTGCAGCCCCCCGTAGTGAATCTGGACCCAAGGCAGGAAGGAAAGGGACCCTCTGCACTTCAAAGCATTTCTTTGAAGTATCTCCCACTTCTAAGGTCCAACTGGGTATAAGCACTGAACCTCTGACATCACCAAATCATCACCAAATCAAAACACTTCTGGAACTGAGGACATTCTACCAGGAAGAATGAGTGCTGTGCTGCTGGAGGGACTGCCATTTTACTGAACTGCTTTGCTATGTTGGCCTGCTGCCTCTTACTTAGGGTTGAGAAGGACTGGACCTGCATCTCTATGTCCCAGAACCAAGGTATCTCCAAGGGCATAGTGGCTGTTTTCTGAAGTCTCAGGAAAATCAAAGACTTCTCTCTCCAACCTGCAAACAGCACCTAGAATCTGTCTGTTGTGAGCCCGAGTGGTGCCAATCAAGTCCTGGGCCCTTGGAAGTGAGCATAAAGTACTTCATCTGCCAGAACCCATGCATTGACATTGTTGTGCCGATTGGAACCGACTCATCCCTGCCGTTGTGAGAACCAGATTGATGCATCACTTGGACCTGCCTCATTGCCTCCGGAACCGCTGCATCAGAACAAACGCTTCGCCGCCACTGCATGGAGAAGATTGGCGCATTGGCCCTACTACATGGGGAAACTTGGCGCTTTGCTTTCGGACCTGCTGCATCTTGGAACCGGTGCACCGCTCATGGAACCAACCCATCCCCGCCATTGCATGGAGATATCCGCCGCATCACCCCAACTGCTTGGGGATCACAATGCATCTTGATGCTGGTGACCAGAATCAAGGTACTTACGTTCAAATGGCCAACCGTGGGTCCTGTATCGTGGTCAGCCTGAACTCTTGACTTTTGCCTGGTCCAGCCTGACCAATTAACTCTATAGCCGCTTACTGCTTTTAAGTGGTATTTTTGCATTTAATCTTTAAAAATTCATATCTCGACTTCTACTGATTTGATTTTTGTTGTTTAGGTCTTGTGTTCTTTATAAAAATATTCTCTATTTTTCTAAACTGGTGTGGAGTCTTTTTGTGGTGTTTTCACTGTGTTTCTGTTTGTTGTGGAGCACAAATACTTACACGTTGCCTCTTAAGTTAAGCCTGACTACATGTTGCCTCTTAAGTTAAGCCTGACTGCTCTGTGCCAAGCTACAAGAGGGTGAGCACAGGTTAATTTAAAGTGTGTTACTGACTTACCCTGACTAGGATTGTGGTTCCTGGTTGGACGGGATGCATACCTCTGCCAACCAGAAACTCAATTTCCAACAGCCACTAAATTCCATCTTTCCGTTCTACAGAGAAACTTTTAGGCACTTTGTACACTCAGCTTCCATTGGAGGAAGCCACTCCCTTGATAATGTTCTTTATGCTCTCCTTTTATGTGGCTTATGGTGAAGCTTTGACCTTTGTCCTGCTATAGGGGCCCAGTTCCATTTTCCTTTTCATACTTCTTAAGGAGGTCCTATTTTAGCTAATAAAATCACTAAGGCCCTGACTAGGAGTACAGGGTAAAACTCCACCCGTTGCACAAACAGGAGATGGCACAAGACTCCTAATTATGATGAATGTGTTCATTACAGTCTCCCCTGCAATTGTCCCATGGTACCTTTCAGCTGGTATACCTTGCTGAACTTTACCAGTGGGAAGCCTGAGGGGAAAACTATGATACATTTAGAATTAGGTGCATTGGACCACATTTTCATATTGAATACCCAATTTTCTCTGAGTCAATTCTGATTATTGAAATCTTTACCATGCCTAGTAAATACTGCAGCTCATAGTATAGGTATTTACAGGTTATAGTAAATACTGATAGCTAACTTAAACGTCACCCATTTTCAATGATAGTAGGTAAACTGATCCTCTCATTCTTCTAACATTGATCAAATGAGTATCATTAAGCTGGGAAATAGAACACCTGCTACCACTGTGTAGAGAGAATGAATCGTACTCATAAGTACTTTCGCTACCCTTACTCATGTTAAATGTGACTCTACGCGACATTACTTTACGCAAGCAGGCGGAGGTGCAGCTGGAGTCGAAGCACCAGAGTTGAGGTTGCGATGCTCCCCAGCTTTTCTACAGGGTCGGCCCATCAGTCAATCAGTCTGTTGTGAGAGTAGAGAAGGCAGAGTGGGTAGAGCTGTGGCTGGAGCCAAACCAAGCTGTCGTACCTCCTGACTGGATGACACCCATGCCAATCAAAACACTGGGGGATTTGCCGGTTTACTCAGCGGAGCAAACAAGCTCTTAACCCATTTGACAGGACACAAAAGTGGCCCTAAGCCTTTTGTACCCCGCTGGAAACTCTCACACAGGGTATTTGAGACTCACAGGTACATTGCTAAGTCAAGAAGAGAACAGAGAAAAGCAGCACAGTGATCCACAGTAAGGCCCCCAACAATAGAAACCGTAGCAAGCGGGTTGAGACAACAAATGGGGCACAGAGATACTTATGGCCAATGCAAGCCTGAGCCCCAAGGCAATCCTTGGAGAGGAGTGCCCAGGTTGAAGATGGGAAATTAAGCTTTGAACATTCTAAGCCTACATCGACCCAAGCATATGGCTTGGTCACAAACGAAAATGCCATTCATGACTATATCACATTCACAAGGATAATTGAGGCATGGGGGAAACCACGCTGCAATTAGAGCTAGAACTGCAGAGGCAACAGCAGGAGCTACCCTCCATTTCTGACAGTGCAGCCAGCCCCAGCTTTGAAGAATCAATAATCACAGAGATAGTGGAGTTGGCAGATGCATGTTGAAGAAGAAAATGTACAATAAACCTCAACAACCTAAGCATACACTCAGGAGACATAGAGACCTCATCAACTATGAACGCAAGGTTCATAGCCAGAAAGGCTAATACCAAAGATCAAGCTCAGACCATACAAGAACGTGAACGAAATGCCCCTATCTACACATCCAACTCACAGATACATGGGCCAGGTGGGGCTAACACCACAAATTTGCAAACAATGCAGGACATTTTAGTAAAGGTGATGGCTCATCCTTCAGCCATCCATCAGTGTGACAATTCATACGAGCCGGAAACTGGGCGGCTCAATCAGAACTGATCTACTCCCCAAGAAAAACCAGGGTTGGTGAGAGGGACCTTGAGGAACCCCCAATATTTCTCAACAACAATATTTGCACCAAATTTAACTGGTATAAAGTACCTAGTTAACAATATGGAGGGGGGCATCGGGGCCCAAACTTGCAGGGTATTACCCCCCCAAAGTTCCATCGACTAGCAATGATGTTTCTGACACCATCATAAACAATATTAACTCCTTACTACTGTTTTCAGTCAAGGCCCTCTGTTGCCCAACTGGGGATAATGCAAATGCTCGCCTACAGTGTGTTGATGCTCAACAAGAAGTTGGACACACTTAATCAGAAGTTAGATCTTTAGGCAAACAAACACAATGGTGAAGTCGCCGCAGCAGGCAATGCCATAAATGACAAGCTATACTTGACAAGCTAACCACACTGCTGGAACTATTATCCACACAAATAAATGATTGCAAAAGTACTCAGGTGGACAAATCTCCACCCAAATTGAGTGCGGAGGAATGGAGGATGAGGAAACGTCCAGTATAAGCACAACAAGAGGCCATGAAGTGAGTTGCTCCCCTCAGCTACGGACCCACAACTGGATACCACAAATCAAGGGCCCGCAAGCACTGGAATGCAAAGTGACTCTAGCAAGAAGGTACAACAGGTCTACACAGTGTCTACCACACACTCAAGCACTGGGGGGGATTAAGCATCTACAACAAGAGAAGCAGGCATTTAATAATGTTAGTCCAGCAGAGAACACAGCCAATGTGCCATAAACAATTAACTAAGTAATAGAAACCAAGCCAGAAGTTGTGAATGCATCTTGCCACCAATTGAGGAAAAATCAAATTTCAAATTTCAAAGCTTTATTTGACAGCATGTCATAAAAGCATTACACCACATTACACCCTACAATAAATAAATACTACACTTTGTTTAAAAATTTCTCATATTAAGAACATATTAAATTAGGCTGTCTTGTACGATTTAAAACAATTCATAGTCATAAATTAAATCAATTCAATGTAGCTTTTGGATAAAATTGGATCATACAAAATTCAATGGCACTAGTTCGCTAGGCGTCAGCGGAGCGCTGAATGTCACGGGCATGTAAGGTCCATGCCCACCCCAAACATTTTGCAACTGCTATAGCTAAGCAGGGAGTGCAGTCTGATTCAAGTATTCTTAGCGCCTCAATACCACTGCGTGTGCCCAAATTGAGACACGCAGGTTTTAGCCACCTTCGGCGAGGGTTTGCGTACAAGGGGCATACAAACATCAAATGAGAAATATTCTCAGGCATGGTTTTACAATGATGGCATTTGTCACTTCTAGTTGGAGACCATTTGTTAGTAAATATGTTTAAAGGAAGGGTACCAATTCTAAATTGGAAATACAGTTTCCTATCAAACGACCGTTCAATAATGTCCCAAAACGGCTCATAAGATGGTAAGGACTTAATATCAAGAAAACGTTCCGACAGCCCAGTAACTGGACTATTACTATAGCCAGGCGACCAGATCATTTCCCAGTACGTTTTTTTCAAAGATACCTTTGATGGGAACCCCGTATCATTCATGCTATTCCATAGATGACCCAAATCCAGTTTGGCTAACAAACCCCTTAGTTCCTTCAGCCACGGAATATAATGAAAACGATCTGCCCCAATAACATCCCGTAGGGCAGTAGCATAATGGGACAATTCGGGGGTCGTCATTAGCCTCCTCCAATATAACAGTGGGCGCAGCCGTGCCAAATCCTCTATTTTCTTTCTCCCCAAATCGTAGGTTATTGGAATGGTTGGAGTACTTTGGGGGACCCCAACTAGGCTGCGCAGAAATCTATTCTCTGCCAGTGTTAGCTGGTTTAAATTGGAGAATCCCCAAAGTTCCGACCCGTACAGGGAGGCACTCACGTCTTTCATATTGTAAATTTCCAGGGCAGGACTAATTAGTTTTGTCATTGACGCTTTATGTTTGTTTAGTATTGCGCCCGCATTTTGATGGAATTTCAACCCTGCCATATCAGTGTGGTTTTTCCATCCCATATTGCTTTGGAGTAAAATTCCGAGGTATGTGAAAGATTCTACCTCTTCTAGGGGTGTTCCATTAAACATAATTTTCCCCTTTAAGGTTTTTCGCTGGTTGAGGCACATAAACTTAGTTTTTGATGTGTTTAATTCAAGGCCGCGCTTCTGGCAGAACTCGCCAAATGCATTGACTGCCTTCTGTAGCCCACTTGGAGTTCTAGAAACTATCAACGTGTCGTCCGCAAACATGAGAACCGGAACGCGTGCGCCTGCCAAAACAGGAGCATCGGTGGGGGACTGGCTCAGATGGTCTACTATGCCATTGATGTAAATAGAAAACAGTGTGGGTGCCAAGACACACCCCTGCTGAACACCACGTTCGACAGGGAATGGGTCGGTCACCTCACCCAGAGCCCCCCACCTAATTCTGGTGTAGTTGTTCTCATGCAAGCGGACGATCAACGTTAACAGCTCAGGGCTCATCCCAGCATCAGCAAGCACCCTCCAAAGTTTGTTACGGGGAACTAGGTCGAATGCTGACTTTAAATCAACAAAAACAGCGTAAGAGTCCCCTTAGATAAGGTCACATTCCTCCAATAGAGAGCAAAAAAATAGAAAACTTGATCGATTGAGCTCGTGCAAGGGCGAAAGCCAGCTTGATAAGGTGACAAGATTTCGTTTTCTTCTACCCAGGTTTGTAATTTATTTTGCGCTAACCGTCCTATCACTTTTTGTACAGAATCAATAAGACTGATAGGTCTGTAGTTGCCTGGTAGAGCTTTGTCCCCCTTTTTAAACACCGGGATTAATTCAGCACCCAACCATGAATCAGGAATGGGTGCCCCCATGGCCACTGAATTTGCTAGCCATTCAAGGTACTGACTCCAAGTTGCCCGATCGCACAAAAATATGTCTGCTGGTATCCCATCCATACCAGGAGCCCTGCCACCAGTCATGCAATCCAATGCTATATTAACCTCCTTTGCCGTGAATGGCTGATGAAGATAGAATACTATTGGGGGTGCTGTGTTATCGCCTATGGTTTGATCACGAGCATATTGAGGTCTAAAAAAATCAACCCATTGGTCTTTTGCTACATTGTTTTTTGGCGTTTCAGCTCTCCCTCCTCTATCCCACTTGACAAGGGCCCAGAAGCGCTTTTGATCTTTTGCCATACAAGCGGATTTTAAATCCCGCCAATAATCCTCATCCCATTGCCTTTTGGCTGCTTTCTGGACCTTCCTATACTTGTCTCTTGCCTCTTTTACTGCCTGGTTGTTCCTTGATCTAAGTTGAATACCAAGATTTCTACGAGCTAATCTACAGGCCTGATTGTACCACCCCATTACGGGAGGATTTTTATTGGCGTTTGCGGGTTTTATAGACTTCATGAAGTACCCTTGGAGCTTAACAAAAAAATGTGTAAAGGCTTCTAGCATGAGAACCGGAAAGTTGGGATTTTTACTAAATAGGTTAATATTCGCTACTTCTTCAACAGCCACCTTTTTAAGGGCCTCCAAACTCTCCGGGTTCTCGATCATTCTCTCCCATTTTATATGCCTCAGATTATTCGAGGTTACGATGTCCAGGGGAACCATTCTACCCCCTTGCCTTGTTTCTCTTAAGCCCTCACAGGCTAAAAATTCTATACAAAGCGGATTATGGTCGCTTTCCAACCTATTGCTTACCCTCATATCGAACAGCCTGTGCCATTCCCTAATATCCACAAGGAAATAGTCGATTCTACTCGAAGACCTCCCATTATCAAAAGTATTGGCTCCCTGTCGATCGGAAGGCGTGCGACCATTCGCTGCTCTCAATCCTCTCACCAAACATAAGCTCTTAAATTGAATGGCCGCTGCTGACCATCTTCGTACCCCAGGTAGCTCCAATTGAGGCACACCCCACTTGCTGTCCTCTTCTGCAGCCAAAAATTGGTCCTCCTGTCCCAGCGGTTCGAATGTGGTATTAACATCGCCCCCTACCATTATTGATGCCGGGGTAGTAAGCAGCTCAAGTTCACAATCTAAGGTTGCAATTACTTCCGAGGTCTGTCCTCCTACAACCCCTCTAGCATAGATGTTGAAAATGACCATTTCCTGCCCATTAGGCCATATTATATTTACGGAGAGGATATCAGTTGATGGTGAATTCCTAAGCCTGATTTTGCAATGTAATGACTGACAAACCCAAATTATTAGTCCACCAGACGGGCGCCCTTTGGGATTTTTCGTGGCCAGCACATGGAAGCTTAGGAACCCAGCATGATGCACTGGGATCAATGCCCAAGTTTCTTGAAATAAAATGACATCGTATTGGTCAATAAATTTGCACCATTCTGGAGACACCAATTTATTAGAAATTCCCGCTAGGTTCCATGAAAGGATGAGCAACCTAGCCCCCACTACAGAGGGGCATGGCAGGTCTTGGGATGTTAAAGGATCTAGGATTGAACCCACCTCTCCTGAATCGAAACCTAAGTTCGCATCCGTGGGGCCTACAGTGTCCAAAGAGGGAAAAACTGGGCTCAGTCTGGTGCAACTCGCAGGGTGCCTACCAAGTTTCAGCCGCACAGGGCTACTGGACTCCGATAGGGACCCTGAGATTTTTGAGACCCCTTCCTTTTTTCCTATGTTTGGATAGGTGCCCTTGGAAGGTTCAGGTCCCCAGATTGGGGATTCAAAGCTCCTGGCAGGTTCCCTAGGTTCTATGGTCATGATGCTAAGAGCTCCTTCAAGTCAATCACATTCATTTAGATTTGGCAATGCAGCAAATCTGTTTTCTAAGTTAACCCCCCATTCACTCACTTGAGCACCTCTGCTCCCATTATTTGATACCAGATTCCACCTAGTCCTTAATACACTCGAATTCACTCTTGTGCCCCCCTTGCTGTAGAAGAAGTCAAGTGTGAGCGGAATTATGTCCGTACTCCTACGTTGAGGGGGGAATATATTTAGCAATACTTCTGGGAGTACTTCTGGGCTTAAAAAAGTCAAAACAACACAGTCACCCCCAAATATTTTCGGGCCCGTCCCTACCCAGCCCACCCTTCTTGCCATTGTTATTTCCCCAGCAAGTTGTTGTTTACCCATTGCGGTTAGCAGAATGTTATTGGACAGCCAATGTAGGGCTTTACCCATCAGCGAGGGTGAGGTTTCTATCTGCCCCGATTTCAAAAGGGGTACGTTAGCCAGGACAAGGACAAGGTGAGAGGCTTCAACAACCATTTCAACTGGGCCTTTCTCTAAGCATGGTACTATGGGTCTAGGTAGAAGATTTTCTATAACAGGTGTTTGGGCATCAATTCTTATTTGGTGGGGAGAGGGTGGAGGGATTGTAGGCATCCCACCATCCACCACACTTCCCTGAGGGGTTACCTCTGAGGGGGCTCTGTTTACAATTAGTTTAGAGATGTTACCCACCTCCTCCACTGTTTTATTTTGGAGCCCTCCCAGTCTGTTGACCTCGGCAGTAAGCCTATCAATTTTGGCTATCAGCGGTTTAGTGATAGACCTGATCTTGGAGTCGATCATACTAGCTAATTTGTTAATGAGCTCATCATGCAACATCATAATTTCCTCTTGGCCCCCATTTCCTTCGTCTATAATTTTACTTTTGGGGGAGAAGCTATCTTTTTCCTGCTCGATCGTAAACCACCCCGCTTGGACTGACTAACTCTACACGCTCTCACTACTCTATGCGCAGGCGCGGCCACTGGGGATGGGGACTTATCTACTGTTATTTCCGTGTCATCCTCAGAGCCATTCTCTATATGTACAGCAGGGGATACATTATCAACCATAATATCACTAACAAGAATGTCTGTGTCCGGTACAACAAGGCTAATGTCTAGCGTTGGGGGTGCTGAGTTGGGGGAATCTCGAGGAAGACTCTGCGCACTACTAGGAGGGGAAACACTTAATCCCACCGACATCCTAAACTTGCTATTGATGCTATTAACAACCTGTACTAGATAGGAGGAAAAATCTCCAAGTACCTCTTTCACAACAACAAAAGAAAAAATTGTGCAAATCCTTGAAAAGGAGTAAAAGAAAGAATAGGCCCATTTACAATGGACAAAAAGAAACAACTAGTCAACCCCAAGCGCTAAATACTCCAGTGAACATGAGAGGGCAGGGTAATGACAGCAGTGCGGAGGGACTTGTGATCTACCCTATCTTCCAACCCAAAATAGTGGCATTTAAACAGCCTCCTCAAAACAAACAAACCAACCATACACATTGTGGAGAGCATTCCTGCACTGTCAAACTCAGAAAAAGGAAAACTACACCCAGACTACGTACCATACGGTACATAACGCTCAGCCAAAGACCTACTCACAGCCTGTGGACACCAACAAAAGATGCAGTGCCTCGGTGAAGTTAAGTTCCCTCTACACTGAAACTCTCAACGAACAGCATGAGATAGCATGGGCTAATGAAATCCAATCAGAAATGACTAGGTCGGAGGAACATCAAACTAACATACAGTAAGGCAATACAACTGGGGTGGAGGAGCTGCATTAGGGATCTAGATCTCTACATGTGGAACCTCACAATGAGCAGCATGTGATCGCTTGGGCAAATGATCGACAAATTGTAACAATCAGACAGGTTGCACCAGAGTATCAAAATGATACGCAATGGACCTACTAGACAAGGATGGTGGAGACCACCTGTGGCCCAATGCCAACAAAGACAAAGATGAACATCCAACTGCATCTAAATCAGCAGCACTGATTTTCACTTCAGAATTTAAGTTGAGGGCTATGGGATACTTTAAATAGGATCAGTATTCTACGTCTCTTAAATAACATACTTTTGATTTCCTACCATACATCGCACACCTTATATAAGTGAAATTTAGAAACTATAACTGTATCCGTTATAGAGAATCCACATTGACAGTGTGGTCTAACATCAGAGATTGAATGAATATGGGTACAGCACTCAGTTTATCCTAAATAGAGAATGTTTGGTCGGTAGGTGTGCTGCGCTAGATTAGTGTCTGCTCACTGTATAAATCAAAATATATGGCCTGGTTCCTAGGGATGTCCAGGGCTCTAACGCGCACTACTAAATAAGTTAAATATAATCCAATAATCAGTTTCAAATTATGATTTTATCATGAAGTTCATCAACAATACATTTTGTTTCTCTGTATTACGTGTACATTTTTACATCAACTGACGTATGAAACAATAAACAATTACATCCTTTTTGCCATGAATGCATATTCACAAAACTAATGAAGTAAAAACCCAATGCATTTCGGGGCTACGGCCCCTTCGTCAGGGGTCTGTTAAGGGGAAGGAAAAAAGAAAATGCATTACTCTTAATGCCGTTGGGGCTGTGGATTTATAGTATACCTCTATGTATAAGGATTCTTACCACTTGTTCCAAGAAACTCGATTTATAGTATATCGAGAAGTTCACTGATGGTCTAAAAGAGAAATGTGAAGACCTTAAGTTGAAGCTAAGAATAATATAACAAAAACCTCAGTATGAGCGTGTTTTTTAACGAGAAAAAGCTTATAAGCTCACCTGTATATGTGGAAAGTATCACTAGAGACCAGTATCCTATTCGGATGAAAAATAATAATAACAGGGCGTCACTCGTTACGTTCTAAAAAAGAGTTTCACGAATTTAATTAATAAAAGGGGCGTCATGTTACCTGCGAGCCTTGGCGGTCGTGTTAACGGTCTCGCTGAAAAGAATCGAGGCGGTGCAGCTGTGAATAAAACGTAGCCGCTTTAAGTATACATTACACGCGATAGAATGACTGACAAGGCACGAATAAAAGTGTGAGTGCGGTGGATCTTACCGATTGTTGAAGTGAATTTATTCGGTGCAGCGTTTCTCGACCGAAACGTGTTACTGGCTTACAGCTACCTCGTCTGAAGTCTGTTGTTTATTTTAAGTGGTGTGAAAATCATCACCATAAACAGGGGACTTACGATGCTATGCTAAACGGTCACCATTACTAAGAGTGAAAACCTCGTGAATCCAATAATATAGAACAGTGCTATACAGCTCAATCAATTGCTGCCTATTTACAATCTAATTAGCATTATATTTCACTACACTACATATAACCTACATTTGTATATACACGAGGTTTTCACTCTTAGTAATGGCGACGGTTTAGCATAGCATCGTAAGTCCCCTGTTTATGGTGATGATTTTCACACCACTTAAAATAAACAACAGACTTCAGACGAGGTAGCTGTAAGCCAGTAACACGCTTCGGTCGAGAAACGCTGCACCGAATAAATTCACTTCAACAATCGGTAAGATCCACCGCACTCACACTTTTATTCGTGCCTTGTCAGTCATTCTATCGCGTGTAATGTATACTTAAAGTGGCTACGTTTTATTCACAGCTGCACCGCCTCGATTCTTTTCAGCGAGACCGTTAACACGACCGCCAAGGCTCGCAGGTAACATGACGCCCCTTTTATTAATTACATTCGTGAAACTCTTTTTTAGAACGTAACGAGTGACGCCCTGTTATTATTATTTTTCATCCGAATAGGATACTGGTCTCTAGTGATACTTTCCACATATACAGGTGAGCTTATAAGCTTTTTCTCGTTAAAAAACACACTCATACTGAGGTTTTTGTTATATTATTCTTAGCTTCAACTTAAGGTCTTCACATTTCTCTTTTAGAACATCAGTGAACTTCTCGATATACTATAAATCGAGTTTCTTGGAACAAGTGGTAAGAATCCTTATACATAGAGGTATACTATAAATGCACAGCCACAACGGCATCAAGATTAATGCATTTTATTTTTTCCTTCCCCTTAACAGACCCCTGACGAAGGGGCCGTAGCCCCGAAATGCATTGGGTTTTTACTTCATTAGTTTTGTGAATATGCATTCATGGCAAAAAGGATGTAATTGTTTATTGTTTCATACGTCAGTTGATGTAAAAATGTACACGTAATACAGAGAAACAAAATGTATTGTTGATGAACTTCATGATAAAATCATAATTTGAAACTGATTATTGGATTATATTTAACTGATTTAGTAGTGCGCGTTAGAGCCCTGGACATCCCTAGGAACCAGGCCATATATTTTGATTCTAACATCAGAGATGCCAAAAATATAATTTCAGGTAGCAAGCATTTCAAGTAATGGGTCATTCCTATCAACAAGCCAGCGATCGAAAAATACCCCTGCATTCTGTCAAAGAGGCAACACACCTCGGCGCAGCATAAAGCGGCATGTAGCATACTGAGAGGAACAGAGCAAGTCTTAGGGGAAAAAAAAGTCACAGTACAACTGACAAGTGAAATAGGGGACAGCTTTCCCACTGGTGCACCAATAGCACCTACCAATATTTGTCTCATTGATCAGTCCAGTTAATTCTGACTGCTAGTGGCCCTTTAACAAAGGGTCTATTGTATTCCTAGCGCTAAGAGGAAAAATGAAAAGGCGCTTAGAGCCATGAATAGGATAATTAGATGGAATGTGGCAGGCTTAAACTCTTTAATGGGCAATAAGAATATCATGGAATATCTGTACACCGGTGACATCCTATGCCTGCAAGAAACGTGACCTACTGCGCCTACTTCATTCAATGGTACAACGCAATCCACACCGCAGTTCAAAAGAAAGTCTGTTTGGGAGACAAATTGGCAGTCTCTCCATCTATGTGCAACTGGATCTGCAGGTAAAAGTAAAGGAACTGAGGAACTCTACCTGTGACATGCAGGCCCTCAAAATTAACAACCTGGTAATGGATAGAATACACACTCCCATCATGGTGGTAAATCTGTAAATCAATTCACGCAGGGACGTGAAAATTGGGATTGTCAGGAATATCACCTATCTGATGAGAACTCTCCCCTATGATTATTCAGGACATAAGTGCATAGCAGCAGTTGACTAGAACACATATAACATGTGTCAAATAGGGTAATATTGCACAGACCAATCCTGTAAAACATTAGAAGCTTGTATTCGAGAGTTTGAGTTGGGCTAGGCCGACCACAAAGCCACTGCGGAGGATAAACCAAATCCCACATTCAAAAACATCCACCTTGGACAACAACATCTTAAGCAAGAACTTGCTAAGCAGATGTGAGAGGTACCAAGTCGAACATAGAACTGAAAATGAACACCATCCATTAGCTATTGTTGTCAACGTATGCTCAATTACACACAGGAGGCACAATCTGGCGGGCCAACCACTACCAAATCATGTTGGCCCACTAAGAAAAAGAGTTGAATGGGGTCCACTTTGTAAAGCCGGGTATAAACGATGGAAATCAGTTTTCATGCCCTCAGCTTTGGAACACAAATTGAGCCTTGTTAAAAAACATTGGGGGACAATAGTTACAAAGCTACACACAGCCCTAACATCTCATAAGCACAAAATCCAACCTCATCTACCCAAAATAGGAAGGCCCTCTTCTCATTTTGTGAATAAAGAATTCAAGGAGAGCAAAAGGATGTGCTGCCTTGCAGAGCTACTGCATAGAAGAGGGAAGGGCCCAATACAGAAAACAAGCTAAAAAACACAAGGAAAACAGATAACAAGTTAGCCTGTGTGGGGAACCTAAACATCTAGACGATGAGTGGAAATCCATATACTCATTACTAGCACCTAGCAAGTACAGGGAATTCTGGGGCTACGTCAACAGCCTGGCAAGTACAACCACTGGCAAGGAGTATGCTGTCCCAGCCGACAAATGGGTTGTTCACGTATCAAACCTTTATGTAGGCCCCACTAAAACAAGTGCCACCATCAAGAACTCGTTGCTAATGCCCTAGAGAGCCTGGAGGAAAACACAATTGTAGTTTCCAAAAAGGAGACACTAAGCATCCTGTAGAGAGTCCTGCAAGATGGAGTCCTGGGCCCAAATAAAGGCTCTGGGGACTTTACCACTGCGGACCAGAGCTAAAGTGCAAGTGCTCCCTGTGTAAAATATAATGATGATTGGTTTCTCCATGATTGGCATATTTGATTTACTAGTAAGTCCTAGTAAAGTGCACTGTTTGTGCCCAGGGCCTGTAAATTACATGCAACTAGTGGGCCAGCAGCACTGATAGTGCCACCCACATGAATAGCCTTGCAAACATGTCTCAGACCTGCCACTGCAGTGTATTTGTGTGCAGTTTACAACTGCCATTTCGACGTGGCAAGTGCACCCACTTGCCAGGGTCAAACCTTCCCTTTTGGTGCATGTAAGGCACCCCTAAGGTAGGCCCAAGGTAAGCCCATGGGCCGGGTGCAATGTATTTAAAAGGTAGGACAAGTACTGCTGTGTTTTACATGTCCTGGAAGTGAAATACGGCTAATTTCGTTTTTCACTTTAACAAGGCCTAGCTCTCCCATAAGGTAGCATTAGAGCTGCCTTGTAACATCTTCTAAGTGTATCTTCCAATTGTAAAATTGAAGTTTGAGGTCTCTGCATTCACAATTCAAAAATACATCTTTTAGTAAAGTTGTTTTTTAAATTGCAGGTCTGAAAATGCCACTTTTCTAAAGTTGCCATTTTCTTACTTTAACCATTCTGTGCCTCTGCCGTCTACTGAATGCACTTCTGGGTTAGGATGACAGTTGGGCTGTTCATTCATTCAGTCTAGAAAGTCAACCAAAGGGAGCTTAAGTGTGCCATGCATATCTTGATTTTTGAAGACAGTGGTCCTAAGACAGGAAGAAGATTTTAGGCGAATGAATATAGACCAAATGGAACTATATTTTTAAGAAATGTCCAGCCGGACAATTTAATATCTTGATGAAAATAATCACAAAGCAATAAAACACAGAGTGTGATGAAAGTAGGACACCAGCCGATGTCCGACTAACACACTGGGGGGGCACAGACAGAAGGGGAAAATAGTAGGCAATAACGGGTCATCTGAATATCTTAAATCATAAAACAGATAATCCACAAATGTACACATATGCATGAAAAAAAATTTTTGTCAGCTATGCATTTAGTGCATTTTGGTCGACGACGTTTCGAACCATACACAATATCGGTTCATCCTCAGGACAAAGAATAGTTGCCTAAAGAATTAACAATCACAGTTGTACCCACGGGGGGGTGGAGCTGAAAAGAGTTCAGCGCATCACGCAATGTTGAGCAATGATCAATAGGTGAGTCCAAGGCAAAATGTTGGAAGTTATCCGCAGGAAAGTGCCCTTGCTGAATGATCTGACAATATGGGAAGCAGGTCCACAATGGGGGTCCTTGCAGGCGTGAAGATTCAACACGGCTAATCTTGATGGCGCATAACCAGGCTGGTGGGTCTTCCTGAGCTAGTGGTGGGAGGAACTGAAACTCAAACCTGAATAGGGCTGTGCCTGTCTCCACACAAAGGTGTCTCCACCCCTCTGCAGTGTGTCTGGAGCCAGGGCAGGGAAAGGCAGGGTCTTGTGCACCTCAAAGACTGCCCTCTGAAATTTGCTTACTTCAATGACTAAAATGGATATAAGTACTGGACATGCAACCCCATATCTTTAGAACACTTCTGGACTGAGGGCATTCTGCCAGGAAGAAAAGCAGGCTAAGCTGTATGGAGGGACCTTGACTTTTCTGCATGTTTTACTGTGTTGGCAGGCTACTTGCTGCTTCTCTCCTTGGAGTGAAAGGACTGAACTTTGCTTTCTGTTTCCTGCTTCCAAGGTTCTCCAAGGGCTTGAATTGAGCTGGTTTCCTGTTTAGAAGTCTCAGGGCCATCAAAGTCTTTACCTGCCAGTAACTAGGCTCTTCTGCTGAGAGTCCTGACTTGCCAAGTGGTGTCCGATTTAGTTCTTGGTCCCTTAGAAGTGAATTCTGGTTATTTCAAGAAGAAAATCCATATGACTCCCAGCGTCATTCACAACCAAGAAATCACTGCAAAACTTGACGTATCGCTGCTGCCAGCACTGGAGGGTGGTCCCCGCTTGACACAAAGACTGTTACTCACAATGCAGGACCCAGCTTTCCATTGCAGCACGCCAGATGTTCTACCGTTGCGTGAGTTTTGAGCACTGCATCACCAAAGCCGAGACGCACTGCTCTGACTCCAAAGCAGCGTCTGCTTCGTTGCTGTGGTATCTTCGCACTTTACTTTTAACACATTGTCCCTGGGAGCCGACTTCTTCATCGACACTGCACAGCAGTAAGGAAATGATGCACTGTGTCTGCAAACAACGCATCATCTCCCCTGCAACAGTAAGAAATCAATGCATCACCTCCACTGCCTAGCAGTAAGAAAGCAACGCCTCACCTCCCCGTTACCAGAACAGAACTAATGCGCCCCCTGCTTTTTCGACACTTAACCTCCACTGCGCCTCGCATCGCCTTTCATTTTTGACACATTTAAGGTACTTTGTCCTAAGCAAGCGCATCCATTGATTTCTTTGGACTAAACTTGCTTAACCTTTTAAAAGTGAGTTAAATTTGTGTATGTTGGATTGTTTTTGTTTTAGTCTTGTTTTATTCAGATAAATATTAGCTATTTTCTAAAGTGGTGTGGGCTCCTTTTGTAGTATTTTCACTGTGTTAGTGTGTGTGCATGTGTGGGTGTGTATGTGCAGCTGCAGCCAGTAGTGGGAGTACTGGCCGGGCGGTGACGTGGGGAGGGGGAGGGCTGGGTGGGGGGTAGTAATGTATGGATTACGGAGTTTAACAGGTAAATAAACAAAAATAAATAAAACGAATTTTGTTGTGCGCACTGCATCGCATTTGCTGTTGCAGTGCACGCAAAGAAATTAGTTTTATTTATTTTTATGTTTACTTACCTGTTAAACTCTGTAATCCATACATTACTACCCCCCACGCTGCCCCTCCCCCTCCCCACGTCACCGCCCGGACGGTACTCCCACTACCGGCCGCAGCTGTGTATGTGTGTGTGGGTGTGTGTGTGTGTGTGTGTGTGTGCATGCGTGTGTGTGTTTGTGCGCAAACCACTACCAACTAGAGAACCATTTCTAACGGGCACGCAACATGCACAGCCTCTTCAACAAATGTATTCTGTTGCCTGCCATCCAAGAATCAAGGTAACGCCCAATTTTGCATCCAAAAGGGGCCAGCACCTCACCTGAAAACTACAGGTTAATTGCTCTACTAGACATGGATAGTAAGGCCTTTGCAAAAGTGCTCCTACATGAGCCGGAGAATTGGGTCAATGACTCCAACATCATCGGATGCTATCAGATGGGGTTCAGGCCGAACTCCTCAACTATGGACAATGTGATAGCTCTGTCCTACCTGGGTATCAAGGCCATTGAAGAATTCACCCCCCCGCTTTATGCTTACTTCATTGATTACAGTGCAGCATTTGATGGAATGGACTTGAACATCCTCCGGACCAAACTCACCGATTGGGAAATACCATGGCAACTCCTGGCGGCTATCACAGTGGGAGTCCGTTTTTATCAGACACCTCATGGCCCGAGATATTATTGATATATTTTACTCCGTGTATGTTTT
This sequence comes from Lissotriton helveticus, assembly GCF_964261635.1. Taxonomy (NCBI): domain Eukaryota; kingdom Metazoa; phylum Chordata; class Amphibia; order Caudata; family Salamandridae; genus Lissotriton; species Lissotriton helveticus. Next base: position 1,630,445,359 of record NC_136057.1, on the reverse strand, counting down.
TTGCTCTTTGACGGCATTGTAACGATTTTAAATAATCAAACAACAAAGTACTTCTTACTTACTTATAAATTAATAAGAATATTGTGTGCCATGAATGTAAATGCTATTATCATGATTGCTCCTATTATAATTATTGATAATATTATTATTACATATTTTATCATTGAAGAGGAAAGGGAGAGTGCCATTTTACTCCAGTTTCTTTGACTTTTCTTTCTCTCTTCTACATGGTAGTTGGACAAATATTTAGGTCTTCATCGAAAAACCCTCCGATATCTGACCAGTATGGCAAGAAGGCAATCTGATCAAAATTCTAATACAAATATTAGTTACATTGGTACTTCGATATGGTGTTCTCATGGAGGTAAAACAAATCACAGAAGTGCCACAACTACACATTCTGGTTTCCAAACAATAACAATTATGTTTCTGCTCTTTGCCCCAAAAGGAGAATGCTACGAATTCAAAGCCTTGGCGATGTCCTTTTAGTCAAATCATGGCCAGGAGAGAGGGTTTCTGCTAGCGTTTCTGGATAACTACTAACTATATAAATTACTTTCACTTAGGTTAATTTTATGTAAATATATTTATTACCTCATCATGAAAAGCTGTCTCTCCTAGACCTAAGGTATACATCCTTGATTTAGACCTTTATACCTATTGCAATTCTTATGCAATATTATGTGAGAAATATCTCGTATTTCATACCAAGACCAACATATGGAACACCTTAAAAAGTTAACCAGCACCAATGAAGCATACCTTTGACTTGACAGCAAAATATTATTGGTATTAATGTTCACTCCTGCTCCATCCTGTCCATTCCATAAATAATGACTTACAGAAAAACTATCCTATCAGCTAAGAAGGATTTGTGAGGTAAAGACAGCCCGCTGACATGTGCTGTGATCTACAGGTATTGAATTCAAATCAAGGTAATGTCAATCAGCTTTCTGTTGATATTTGTGAATACGATGTCATTGCACATGATATATACAGGCCTGTCCACAGCAATACCAATAAATGCAGTGTTGATGCACGCCATAAAATACGCTCACATAACAATGTCAATAACAGTAGAAACTACGTCAATGTATGGCATAGTTTATGCACGCATAACAATGTTGATACCAACAGAAACAATGTCAATGTAAGCCAAAATCTATGGATGCATAACAATGTCAATGTACACTATGACACCTGTATGCATAATACTGAGGATGTCAGTAAAAATTATATCAATGACCGCCATGTTAATTGTACACATTTTAACTAACTCATATCATTGCTATCTGATGGCTATCTGATTCACCCAAGGTGACCTCCCCATCAACACCAAGTCAGAAATACATGGTCAGCCAGGCCCTGCAACCCAAACCTGAGCATAACAATTGATTGGTTAGAGGTGGGGTGACACTTAGCCCATAGACAAAAGCGCACCCAGGGAAAACCCCCATCGATTCCACATCCCAAACAGGCCCGAGGAAATTGGCCGAAGGTATGTGTTCCCAAAATACCACAAAGATAGATGCCACATGAAGTTAGTAACACTCAGCCAATCAGGACACAGCATACACACCACACGTAGTGGTCAAACGCTCCCCACATCGGACTTCTGAACACATGCACACTGACACACACTAGCTCTCCCCAAGGTTGAGAGCCACCTGTGTCCCCTTTATCAGATGGTTGTACTTCTTGTTTATGACTAGGCCAAGAATGCCACGTAGGTTTATTGTACCTCATGAATAATATAAATGGTCAGCCAAAACTTCTGCACAATGAAAGACTTTATTCAGACGCTACTCTGTCGATACTCTCCGGCCGCTGCGTTTAAATAAACCAACTTCTTCCTGTTTTGCCAAATGCCTCTTGTCTTTACATTTCTTATTGTAAATTCACATCTGAGCAACATTTCCATCCTACTAAAGCAAGCAAATCAAATATTGTGGTGCTACTTTATAATCTCGACCTTCACATATACCTACTTCACAATAATGACTACCAGCATACTGTCAAGGTAAGTAGCTGTGGAGTTAAGAAGAGTAAATCTACCCTCCTCTTCATATGCTTACCTTGATCAAATGGTGGTAGTTGAAGAAGTCAATATTGTAGAGTTGATATATGTGCAGGTCGATATAATTTACCTCGATATTGTGACAAACAATACCATTAAATAGTTAATACTAACACTTAATGATTGCAAAAAGCGGGATGAAGCTATATATACACACAAATTGTTTATTATTTCTATTATTAGTGTTTCTAGGCACAAGTGAGAAAAACTACAGGCTGACAGGTCGTACTTGTTAGTGACTGGAGATGCAGCCTGTTCGTTGGTACTTGCTCCACGTTGGTTCCTTTCTAGCACCAGCACAACTCTACCATGTTCCGTCAGGCGCACTGTGTTAGCCTCCACATCCTAGAAGAATTGTAAACATATAAAATACATTTAAAGTTCACAAGTCAGTGTTAATTTCAAGGCTGGCATCTCCTTACTTAATGATAGATGCTACTGGTACCTCCTCCTAAACAGCTTGTCACCGAACACCTCTCACACCATTTTCCAGCCCCACAAAGCAATCCAGTACCTGTGGGCTGGAAAATGCTCTGGGCGCCCATCCAAATACAAGAGATCCAGGAAAGGTCCCTACAAGGTCCCTTTTCCTGGAACTTGTTCCTACCAACACTGACAACAAAGAAAAATGCTTGTGCTTCAGGAGAAGGCTAAAAATACTGATCTTCATTACGGCAAAATAAATAATCCTTAAGCTGTCACCTGCAACTGGTCTTTTAAACCCACAAGCCTGTCAAACACCTAGGATAGATCAAACCACTTGTACCTCCATCAACTATGTGAGCAGAGAGAGCTTTATCGCTCATTCTAAGGGTCTTCCTTCATAATTCACAAAGATCCCTCTAATCCCCATGAGAGATCAGGAAACCCTCAAATCCACATGAGGTGTCTTTGATAATACCACCCTTTCCAAGGGCCTGGTTGCAAAGTGGCTACTGGTAATCAATCACCCATAAGCAGAGGCTTCCTACTGGAAAGTACAGGAAGAAATATGAAAAGATAATAATTAAAAATTATTAAAAAACAATAATTTCATGAAAAATATGCATTTGAACTAAATAAATATTTATTCTCACTCTAGAAATAGTAAAATAAAATGTTAAGCACATTAACACTTCAAAATACATGTATTTTGATTAATTTAAATATGTTAATTTAATGTATAAATATTATTTTTAAATTGTCACATAAAACCACTCCACTAGCAATTTTTATTTATATTGCGTACATTTAAATAAAAGTTATGTTTAATGTAAAATATTTTTTTATTTAAGTTTAGTAAGTTAATTTGTTATTTTTTTTAATAAGTTACATTAATTTTTAAAATAATAAAATATTCAATTATTCATTGTACATACTTTTAAAGACTAAAAATATATAAATTTAAATAGAAATAATGTAAATTTAAACTTAAACTGGGTGCTATATTAGGTCCCTGCCACCATTATTGTCTGTGGGAGTGGCTATGTGTGGTAGTGGACTTACTCCAATGCTGCTCTGGAGTACATCTACTACTTCTTGCCACCGTTAGGGCTGTATTAACTTTAGAAACGTAGGGGCCCATTTACAAGCCCATAGCGTCATCGGTGCATCACTTTTAATATGGGAAAAAAGTGACGCAATGGCAGCACAAGGGGCTTGTAAATAATACCCATAGTTTGTGAATAACAATGTTCTTGCACTTGTGTAGGGGAATGTTTGTATTAGCATGCCCCCCAACACCGATTTAACCCTCCATGAACAAATTCCATTTAGTTGTAGCTAATCCCTATTTTCCAGGCACTTACCTTTGTCCCTCCCACATTAACTTTTTTTTCTTTTTTTGCACTTTTTATATAGCACAAATGTGGCCCAAGGGCATTAAGACGCTTTAAATGAGCACCAGATTACATTACACTTTTTTTGTTCTGTCTTTTTAGTCACAAGGAGTTTAACTGATTCGCCCAGAATCACAGGATTTTGAGCCAAGGCCAGGACACAGCCCTGGTTCTCTAGTTCCAAAGACAGGAGATCTGCCTGTTAGGGCACATCTGCTCCCCATTTCCTACAAAAATGTATGCATATTCCTCAAATGGGACAGAATAGAAAAAAATACCATACCTGGGCCAACCGGCCGCTGCCTCTTCTCTGTTCTCTTCTTCCTGCCTCCGCTGGCTGCAGGAAGCACCCGGGCTCCCAGGCTCCCCATAACATGCAATGCAGCGTTGTAATTGGCCTGAGCACCGAACCACGGCACTCAGACGGGGACTATGAGGTTTTGTGTAGTCCTCACCAGGCTTTGTAATGCAGCCTGGTGGGGAAGATGCAAAGTGGGCAGGACTGTTTGGCCAGCCTGGGAGGACCGGCCAAGCAATCATGCGCACGTAACTAGTGCAAACCACTCGTCTCCCTGCTCTGGCCAGCCCCGCCCCACAAGCCACTCACTTCAATAGGAAAAATAAAATGCTAATAAAAATACGTTATTATCATTTTATTTTTTGTATTGAAGTCAGTGGGGCGACGCTCCTCCGACTTAGTGGAGGAACCGCCACTGGTATTTTGTAGTACATCAGTAGAAATACTTTATGTACTGTGGGCCCGATTCACAAAAGTAATCTGAGACAAAATCCTAACTTTACGACTTTCGGTATTCACAAAAGGCATTTAGGAGTAGTAAAGTTAGGAATCCTAACTTTACTACTTCTAAATGCATTTTGTGAATCTCTAAAGTAGGAAAGTTAGGATTTTATCTCAGTTTAGGAGTAGTAAAGTTAAGAATCTTAACTTTACTACTCCTAAATGCGTTTTGTGAATACCTAAAGTCGAAAAGTTAGGATTTTGTATCAGTTTAGGAGTAGTAAATTAAGGAATCTTAACTTTACTACTCCTAAAAGCCTTTTGTAAATACCAAAATTCGTAAAGTTAGGATTTTGTCTTAGATTACTTTTGTGAATCGGGCCCTGTATGACAAAATGATGTTTGTAAATGGAAGATTGTCGCAAATGATGTAATAATCTTAGTCGCCACTGGGTGTAACCATAAAATCACAAAAAAGGCCAGAAAACTGTTTGTTAACTGAACCTCACAAAAGCTTCTGACGAGACTAACTTCCACTCCATTCTGAAAACACAGAGCAGTCCTTTCTGTCCACTGCTGAGTTTTTACCATTGACAATAGTGTAAAAATGCCTGGTGAACCATTGATATTCACAATTAGTCATGACTGACTAGTGGAAAATCAGCGTCGGGAATAATATATGGATTTTTACAGGACATGTTATTATGGAGAATACTTTATAGTTACATAAGGAACAATTATCATAGTCAGTAATAAAAAGATTCATACAGAATTCTTTTTCTACACGGAAACCTACAGGAGAAGGTCTGTTACGTAGAAAATGCATTTCTAAGCTGTTCTGGGAATCATTTGTGCACCCATGTTTGCCTGCTCAGTGCCTGACGTCTTCTGCACGCCAAGCTCTAACTCACCCTGAGGATCCGGTTAAAGTCCTGTTTGTCCACACGCAGGAAGTGACAGTTGTCCTCGCGCAGGATGATGGTGGCTGCCCTCGGGGCATCGTTCACCAGAGCTAGCTGTCCGAAGTCGTCACCCTCATGCAGAGTTGTCACCAGCCCCTGCAAAGAAACACAAGAGGTGTAAAAAAAATAACTGTTTATCGCCATTTATAGCAAGCATTTGAAAGTTTACAAAATGGCAGCCTTTTCGCAGATTTGTCTGGAGGTTGCAGAGTAGCAAATAGTTTTAACCCCTTTCTAAAAGGATCATTTGTTATAGCTGTATCAGCATTTCTCTGCTGTCCATCACTGCTGTTAGAACAAGAGCAGTCAGTTGCCCGACCAAATAACTTTTTTTCTGCATCTTGTTGGTATAGAGTAGTGATACTCAAAGTATGGACCCGGGCCACTTGCAGCCCTCCTGAGCTTCACATGCCTGTTGAACAACAGCACTGGTCTGCTGTAATTTCTCGAGCGAGCACGAACATTCAGAAGATGTTAAATAAAGGTTTATTCACACTCAAATGAATAGAAAAGATTCAAATAAATTGTCCTGCAACAGTGACTTCAGCAACACATTTACTTTTAAGATATTTAGCATTAAATGTGTACTAAATATGATAAAAGCCTCTCCAAATTTCAAAAGTGTATTTTATTAACATGCAAAGGTGATTCACTTTAGTACATTAGATTAAATCAGTGCATTAGTTAGCATTTTTTCCCCATTCATGCCTCCTCCCACCCTGACAACAATGGCAATAGTAAACTAAGAGCCAAGTTGGTAAATCATCAGGGTCATGTAGACCCCCCCGGGTGGCCTATTTTGTTGTTATACAGGGATACAATTATAGTTTATTAAATCAAACACAGGAGAAGGTTTTGTAGAGAGCACACCCAGAATTTGAGTATTTTAAGTTGCTCTTATATGTAATAATTAAGAAAAAAGGCAAAGTAAAATAAAACAATTGCCTAGGTTCACACAATTTGGTCAAGTGGGGAAGCCGCTTTTGAGTTCAAAATATTTTATTGCATTTTCAGAATAAGTGACAAAAATAGAAAATACAGAAAAATTATTCATGACCAAAAATACCTAATCAGAATATGAAAAAATTACAACAAGAACAATGAAGTACAATAGGTATAGATGTATAAATATTCATTTAAAGGAGAGGAGATAAATAAAAAAAGGGAAGGAAGGGAAGGGGCCATGTATATTTACTATGTCATCTATTAGAAAACAGAGTTACTTTTATCATATGAGTATAATGATGGAAAAACGATATAACAAGTACAAAATATACATTCATGAAGACAAATATATATCTATAGGTAACCAAAAAGATTGAAAAAAGTTAGAGTTATGATTAATCTCATTTAGGGATAACTGAGCTCCTCTTCTTGTAAAAATGACCCATGACCACCAAGCATGAACTGATAATGACGAAATATCTTTCCAGCAAAAAGTGATTGGTTTTAAAGCAGCTGATATTAGAAAATTAAACAGTTTACCTTCTAACTCAGTTAGGTTATGCAAAAGATCCAAAGATTTACATATTGACAGCTTATAAGAAATATCATCATTGATATTCAATATATTTTGTATAATATACCAAACATCAGACCAAAATGTAAAAATTAAAGGGCAATCAAAAAGCATATGTTGTAACGAACCAGGATGTAGTTTACAATGCCAACATGTTTGAGATTGTAGCAGTTTAGCACGAAATAAACGTACTGGGGTCCATAAACAATTGAATAAAATATAAGAATTAGTTTGGTGAAGCGAAACAGGTAGCCAGCCTGAAATACTATTAAGCCAAATAATTTTCCAAGTATCATCAGATAAAGAAAGTGAAAGTTCAGAATTCCAAAATACTGAAATTATATTTTAATTGTTTCCTATAGAATTAGATAATTTTTTATATAAAATAGAAACAGTATGTGATGACGTAGAGACAGTTTGAATATAAACTACTAAATCTGCTTTAACATTAGACGGAATACCATGAGGGAATGAATCTAAAACTGAATTACATAAAAACTCAAATTTAATAAAGTCAGAATTAGGTAAACTAAATTTCATTTGTAAAGCTTCAAAGGAAATGAAAGGATTGTTACAATAGATATATTTAAGATAAAAGATACCAGCCTTAATCCAAGAATTCCAGAAATTAACATTTCTATTCAATTTAAAAACATTACTATATCATAATGACAAGTCTTCAGTATAGACCATAGGAGATCGAAAATTTGAATCCAGATCATAAAAAAATAGTTTTGAGGATTTAATAATAACCGATTGTTGTAAAACTGTGGATTTGTTAGACATTGTTAGCAGGGTGGGCAATGGAAAAGGGTTCACAAGAGATTGCTCTATATGAAGCCAAGTAGGAGGATTATTTAAAGAGGAAGGATTAAACCATATAGAACTTTGTTTCAATATAAATGCTTTATGATCTAGAAAAAAGTCAGGCAAGCCAAATCCAGCAGTACACTTAGGTATTTTTAGTTTTTTATAACCAATACGAGGTGATTTATTGTTCCAGAGAAATTTGGAGAGAAGTCTATCAATATCTTTATAAAATTTTACTGGAAATTGGGTAGGTATCATAGCAAGGGTATAACATTTTTTAGGAGCAATAGTCATTTTAATGGAATCCATTCTACCCCAGCAAGAGAGATGAAGTGAAGACTATTTAGATGTTTTATCTTTAATATAATTTAAGATAACGTTACTATTTAATGTTAATGTTGCTTTTATGGAGACGAAAACAAAATACCAAGATATTTTAATGTGCCTTTTTGCCAAATAATATCAGTCATAGGTAACATATCATGAGTACAGAAGATTTTAAAGGGGAAAAATTCAGTTTTATTAATATTAAGTTTGTAAGCAGAAACCATGGAATATTTTGTAATCATTTCTAATAAGGAGGAAATTGAGAAGATAGGATCACTAATAAATAACAGGACATCATCAGCATGAGCCAAGGTTTTGATAGTAACATTCTTCATCGTAATACCTTTAATAGTATCACATTTTCTTATATGAGTAAGGAAAGGTTCAATTCCAATTATAAATAAAAGTGGAGAAAGGGGACTCTAAAAAGGGAAAACTGACTTGATACTTGGCCATTGATAAATAAACGAGCAGTGGGAGCAAAATATAGGGCAGAAATCATACGAATAAATGAGGGACCAAAATTAAATGATAATAAGGTCTGAAATAAAAATTGCCAATGGATTTTATCAAAGGCTTTCTCTGCATCTAAAGCCAACATTTCTGAGGGTAAAATTAAAGTGGAACTCTGTTGAATAATATGTAATAAGGTTCTTGTATTGTTTGTAGAGTATCTATTCTTTATAAAACCTGATTGATCTGGGTAAATAACAGAATCTAGTACAGGGGGCCAATCTAGAAGCAAGTATTTTAGCATATAATTTACAGTCTTGATTAATTAAAGATATAGGATGATAATTTGTAACAAGAGTGGGGTCTTTATCCGGTTTGGGGAGTACAATAATTAAAGCATCAGTAAAAGAACCTGAGATAGTTCCTGAAGAACCAAACAAAGTAAAAAGTTGAAATAAATAAGGCAAAAGTTGGGATTGGAACTCTTTATAAAACTCAGCTGGTACACCGTCGGGGCCAGGAGACTTATTTTTTTGAAGAGACTTTATGGCTGCTAAAAGTTCATCTGTAGTAATGGGAAATCTAGCCCCAGCCTATCTGATTGTGAAATTTTGGGCAAATCACAAGTAGTTAAGAAGGAGTCAAGTAAGGAGGCATCATGAAAATCTGGCTTGTTATATAGAGTAGAGTAAAAGTCTAGAAATTCTTTAACAATATCATTGTGAGATAGTGCAATTTTGCCATTAGGGCCATGAAATTGAAGTAATCTGCGTCTTATCTTTTGTATACGTAAATATTTAGCTAAAAGTTCCCCAGAGCTATTGGCATTAAAATGAAATTTAGCTTTAGAATTCGAGAGTTGGACCCCAGCTCTTTAACTAAGGATTGAATTAAATTCATATTGAAGCTTTTGTAGTTTGACTCTGAATTGAGGATCATTGGACGTAATAAAAAGTCTTTCAAATTTCGCAATTAGTTTTTCTAAATTCCTGATGTGCACATTGAATTTTTTATTTTTGTAGGCCATAATAGAAATAGTTACATCCCTAATATCGGCTTTACAGGGGTCCCATCTATTGACCATAGAGGTGGAATCTTCAGAGTTGAGTAAAAAATAATCTTGAATGGCATTTAAGATTTTTGACTTATTATGTTCATTAAGAACAATTCCAGTATTCATATGCCATCTAGTTTGTTTTGTAAAAGTGGAGGTTAGATTCAGAACAAAAGAATACAAGGCATGATCTGATACGTCAATATTACCAATCTTGCGATTAGTTACAGATTGGATTAGTTGTGAGGAAATTAAAAAATAATCAATCCTAGAATGTGAATAATGTGGGTTGGAGAAGAATGTAAAACATGTTTCTTTAGGGAAATGAAAACCCCAAATGTCAATTAAATTGGTGGTATGAATGAATGATTTAAAAGCATGAAAAACCTTAGGAGGGCGAAACTTAGTACTAGATAGTCTATCTAATAATGGGAAAGCAATAACATTAAAATCGCCTCCAACAATTAAAGGAACTTTACCCAACTTTAGGACCTCGTGCTAATATTAGACCAAAAAACAGGGTCATCTGTAGTAGGACCATAAACATTAAGTAAAAATATGACTGAATTATGAACTTTAATTTTAACTTTTATATATCTTCCATCCGCTTATGAAGTCTTACTTAAAACTTGACAATGTAATTTTTTTGCAAAGAAAATAGCTACACCATTTTTCTTACCATTAGCAGGCGACGAAACAATAGTATCCACCCACTTTTTTTTCCATATAATTTAAGATGTTGTCATCTATATGAGTCTCTTGAACAAAACAGATATTTGCCTTACAACTACCTAAGTAATCTAAAATGTTTGTGTGTTTAACTGGATGACGTAATCATTTAACATTTAGTGAAATGACTTTAATGTTGTGAACATTAGCCATAATGAAGAGATATAAAAAATCAAGAAGAGGAGAAGAATAGAAAAATAATAAAAGAAAACAGTAACTCCAGAATTAGTAAAAAGACAGGAAGAAATTAAAACAAGGAGAAAACAACAAACATAGTACATAAATATCAAGAACGAAACGCACATACGCTCTACAAGCATGATCGGAACCGTTGGAGCCCTATGTAATAATAAACCATTAGTATGTCAGCACACATGCAGTTAGCTGCAATCAAGTATTTGTCATGAGTATCCATGGAATGCTGTGACTATTGATCCAAAAACTTACGCAAATCATCAGGACAATGAAAAGATTTTGAAAGATTGTCTTTCCAGATACACATTGCTGAAGGGTCAAATAGACCATATTTGAACCCAAGACTTCAAGTTGAGGACAAAGAGCAGTGAATTCTTTGCAAGTTGAAACTGTTTCCTTAGCAAAATCTTGATGAATGAAAATGTTATTCCCATTGACCATCAAGGAAGGAATTTCTCGCGCTGCTTTTCTAATCAAAACCAGATGGTGATGTCGGAGAACTTTGACATCATTTGACGGGTTTTAGTATGTTGCGGATTGCGATGTGTAGGAATCCTGTGGGCCTTATCAATCTCAAATTTTTCTGGAAATTTAATTTGTAGAAGGCCAGGAATCAGATTTTCCAAATACAATCTGCAGTTGTTACCCTCAACATCTTCTGGCAAATTAAAAATGCATAAGTTGTATTGTCTGTTGCGATTTTCCATATCTAGAAGCCGTGTATGGGGAAGCCGCTTTTGATCCCAAGTTTTCCGCTTTCCCCTACACCCACTTTACCCTGTTCCCCGCAAAGACTCTCTCCCACCCAACTGGCATCAATAAGGCCCTCAGGCATACCACAGACCATACTTTGTGGCCCCTGGGGCAATAGTTGCGAGTACCTATGCCCATGGTATAGAGATACCGGGCAGGCATGATCACATCCCCTCCAGGTCATTACGGACACTGTTACCAGTCCGAGAACTTCAGGTAATAATCTAATGCATTCTATGTTTTCGTAGCGGCAAGAGTGGGGTGGCCACTCTATATGAGACATACCATGGGGTACAAAAGGATTTCCTCATGCAGACCACATTCTATTCTATTCTGTGAGTCTCAGAGTGCATAGCTACCCTGAGGCCACCCAGCGCTAGAACAATCTCAATATCCACAGCTCACCGGAAGAGCTATGTGCAGAAAAGACTGGGCATTACAGAAAAGAAGTTCGTTGGGAAGCGGGCGCAGTGCGAGGGGGAAGGTGTCCCAGAGTTCCACATAATCAATAACTCTTGGCAATACTCTTTTGGCTACTATGCGAGAGACAGCAATGGGTTTATTCTGAACCCAGCTCCATGACCATATGGAAAGATAGCAAAGCCATTCACTTTCTGATTGCCATACAGAATGGTGTGACTCAGTGAAAAACATGCTCATTGCTTCTGATTGGCTGGCCAGAAGATACCACTGGATGTACACTATTCCTAAGACATTAGCCTGCATTTTGAAAAAGCACACTTTTCAGTTAGACTTCCCTCTTACAGAAAAGGGTAGACTCGGTTAAATGGTCCAGTATGGATTGCTCGTATCTTTATGAGACTGTTGTAACCACTAGTATTTCCACTGGCACTATCACATAATATCTAATATCTAAAGCATTGGGAGTTTGAAAAATGCTGAAGATGTTATTGTTTCTTTCTTGATGTTTCTCCTACAGGAGTATATAAACTTGTTAGGTGAGGCCATGTACTGATATCACTAGGGCTCCTTAGTGTAATAATCAGTTGTGCATATCTGCACATAGGGGTTCTGACATTCATGAGCAATGCCACACCTCAGTCTTCTTTTGAAAAAGAAGTGGCCCCCAGCCCACTTCAGTGTGGTCCTGAACATCATTCCAGGACCACAGGTAAACGGGAAAGCCATACATTTTCTGATTTGACACACCATTACAAATTGATCAGTGTATCAGTGCCCCTGAATACCTGGTCAGGATGCCACACTGAAATCTTGTTTTCATTCCATGAATTTGCAAAAACCTGATGCTTGTTTCTGGCCTTTATCTATTGGGAAACGTTAATTGGGTTGGCTGCCTCATATATTGAAGTAGGGGACCCAGGCGTTGATTTTTTGATCTCCTGAGTGTAGGGATAGCAGATGTGCAAAGGGATTCTGACCTTCAAAGGCTCACCCTTAATAAGTCTGCTAACATACATGCCTCTCACACAACTTTGTGCACCTTCTGTCATGCACACGGAGTCCCTACTTTTCATGCTACCTCACCAAATTAATACTGCCATGCCCTAACCAGATGTCTTCCAAAAGGGTTTTTTGCTCCAATCAAAATACAGATGCAATACTGTAGCTAACGGATCACTCCATCTTCTTCAAAGCAAATATTTGTTATGGCCTTAGAAGCATCTTAATACAAATGTTTTGTCTGAAAGCTATCAAACAGGACTTCCAGCTTACATAGATCATCGCCCTCTACTGGTCGTACTTAACTTCACGTCTGAAGCTAATGTCCAACACAACTGTCGAAAGTACACCCACTGGAAATTCCTAAGGAACAATCTCTAATTAATTTAAAGAAATCTCTTAAAGACTCAATATTGTAAACTTAAACTGCTATTTCTGTTGCCAAGTCTTTAAGTACCCAATCTTATCAGCACCAAGTGATTGTATCTAGGGTATAAATTCCACTTAAAAATATCATAAAATAAATAATACTAAAGAATCAACAGACTGTTAACAGGATCTAACTTCATTAAAGACATTAATTCTGCCCTTTCTAAATTTATGTGGGGTTATGGTAAGATAAGAAGATCACTTCGCTTAATGTCGTTACCTCAGGACAGAGGCGGACTAGCTATTCCTAACCTAGAATTATATCTTTGGGCAACATTAATACAATCTATGGATCCCCTGCTTACGGATAAAAAAATTACTACCACATTGCCCCCAGATTTATATATTCCTTCAATCTATGAACTAGGGCTTGGTGATAAGTGCAAGGGGCTATTTTTAAGACAGGTAGAGCCTTCGTATTTAAAAAAAATTAAACTGAAGACAGTGGTAGATGCAAGAGCTGTATGGAAATCTGTCTCTAAACAATTATCTATACCCACTTTTACAAAATATACCCCTCTGTGGCATAGTAAGATTATATCCTCCTCTCTAAATGATGCTACATCGCAGAGATGGAAACGCCTTGGTATCAGTATAGTTGGAGACATTCTAGGACATAATACTCCTATATCTTTTGAATCTTTTCAAGAAAAATATTCCATCCCCACTTATGACTTTCTTAAATATTTTCAAATATTGTCAAGTATCCGCAACGTTATACCAAATATAGTACTAGACAACTTGCCACTTTTTGAAGTCATAGGTAAGAAAACTACGAGAATAGGGGCCCTCTATCAGATGTTGATGGATAAAATCCCTGACGATCTAGAGCGAACCGAACAATCCTGGGCTTTAAAATTAGCAAACCCTAATGTCGATATCGATCTTTCAATTGCTCTGTCAGCAAAATATTTTATAGCTTCTAACTTAAAAGCACAACACTATAGAGTTATATACAATCTATACTATACACCGGCGAAATTATTTGCCTGGGGCCTTCGGGCCGACGATAACTGCCCAAGATGTAAACAACCATCTGCCAATCTTCTACATATGTTTTCAGAATGCTCCAAATTATCAGGCTTAAAGACCATGATATTAGAGTTCTGGGCCCAGGTCTTTGGACATCAGATAAAAGACTCATTAACTATGTATATATTAGGCCATGATGACTCACTTGGCCATAACAGTGAGGAACAAGCGATAGTTTTTTTGGGGTATGCCGTATTTCGTATCATTTTGGCGGCTCGCTGGAAAGACCCGGAACCCCCTACGTTTCGTATGTGGTTAAGCCGATTCCTTTCAATTTATAAACAAGAAATCGCAATATATGCTACTAGAGGTAGAAAAGTAAGAGCAATAGGAGCACAGATATGGGATCCCATCTCTAGATGGTATACGAATGAGCTGCACTATTCAGATTCTGCCAATGTATAATTAAGTTTGATTCCTTAGTATGTTGTTACCATCCTATTTGAAATTGTATATATTTTCTATGAATGTTATATCACTTCTTGTTTGTAATTAAGCCATGATATCAATTGCTATATTTATATTTTGTGTTTTTTTTTCTTTCTGAATCTGTACTACAAATGAATTTGCCAATAAAAAAAAAAAAAAAAAATGAATCAACAGACTAATCTACAAGAAAATAAAAAGAATGTCTTACAGTGTACATATATCAGATCATGTACAACAGTCAAAAGAATAGTTATATGGCAAATCATGATAATAACTGCCTGGTTGAAAGGTAGATTTCTTCAGTTATCACAACGCTAAGAACAAGCCAAATTCCCGGCACTAAAATTTAAAGTAGACCTTTCCATATCTTAACAGCAGAGGCAAGCAGACAACGTGGTTCTCGGAACACGATTTGTAAGCTCATCTGGCTGTGTTGTTACAAAAAAAGATACTGTCTAATATAATAACACATTGAGGGATGGATTTACTAAGATTCAACGTTGTGCTTATGTCACAAAAGTGGCTTAAAAGAATGCTAAATCCTACTTATTTCCAGTGTAATCGCTGGTTTACGCTGGAAACACACAGCACTGCATTGCACTGCTTTGCATTACTTAGCGCCAAGGAGGCGTACCATGGGTGGTGCATGGGCATTCCCATGCAACCATCTTACGTTTCTGATGCTAAACCCTATTTACTTTAAAAAGTAGACAACGTTTAGCATCAGCAAATAGCACCGATTTCAGATACACACTATGAAGGAGAAATACTTTTATTTCTCCTTCCTTTTCCAACTTTACCTGTGTTCTGTACTGTACAGCACACATACAAAGTGGGAAAAGGTTTAAAGTTAGTCTAAGCATAGTATTGTGTACAAACCCTATGCTACACTCACTGAGACATCTTTGCATTATGGTGCAAAGGTGTGTCCATGGCTCACAGCTGCACAATTCTGCGCCGGTGTTAGGGAGATGAGAGAATGCCATATATCTGTAAATAAGGTGCTCTTTTGCTCTCTCCTTCTCACGCAGCGCAGCATTTGCAGCTGCTGCACGGTGCTGTGTGAGAAACTGGTCAATCTGGCCCTTAATACTTGCAGTTGTCATCCTAGTGCGTCAACCTCACAATTATGTTTCCAATCGTTTTCTTAACTAGTGTGTCACTGTTAGAGATGTTTAATATGTATGACTTCCTGTAAGTCATCCCATATATCCTTTTTTTAGTTTCTTTCTTTACCAATCCATCCGCTTTCTTTATTATTTTCTTAACTTACCTTGCCATGGGTAACCACATTTACCGAACCCTTCCAGATGATGTACCAAGATGTGCCTTTGTCTCCTTGACTGAACACTGCAAGTAGAGAAAAGATACACATATATTTTGGATTATTAAACTCCAGTTCACACTGCATAACACCGCCTGACAGCATATTTTTGTGAACCACCTCATGTTATTACTTTTAACCCAATCGAAGAACACTGTAGTAAAAACAAGCATTGGCAATGTCAATAGACCTGGCTTTAATGTACTGGAGACTGAACTCTCATAGGCATGCTGCTCAACTTGCACAGACACATGGGCCGAATCATGTGTACTGGGAATATGAGCAAGAACCAGGAAAGAGCATCTGCCTGATCTGGCATGTGGACCATGGGGACAAGAAATGGAGCATCTTAAAGTGCAGATAGGGATGAGAACTGAGATACCCAGCTCAAGTACTAGCAAGTGGCTAGTGCACCGTGAAAAGTGTTTTAAACAAGACCCATTTATTCAATTGCTGCCCCTAGAGGAAAGACAAGTGGGGATTAATAGAAGTGGCTAAGGTAAATTAAGCAACAGATGTGGCAGGTGCGTTTTGCTCAACATGAAGGTGAGTGACAAAACATATAGGGCCCGATTCACAGGACTAACTTAAGACAAAATCCTAAACTTACTACCATTTGGTATTCACATAGGTGGAGTTTGAATAATTGATCCTTAATGTATGTCCTGAAAATATTGTGTAGGAAAGTGCCACTTTTTGACATGGTCACCACCACTTTTTGCCTGGTATCTGATGCAAGTTTGACATAAGTGCACTGGGATCCTGCTATCCAGGTCCCCAGTGAAAGACCTCTTTCCCTAAAACTGTACAATGTTATCACAATTGGCAATACCTTTAGCACCGTACGTCCCTAGTAAACGGTACCCCTGATACCTAGGGCAGGGAGGCTAAAAAGGGTCCCTAAGGGCTGCAGCATGTATTTTGTCACCCTAAGGCCCCCTTAGCACCACTATGCAAACTGTCATTTCAGGCTGTGTCCCAAAATGAAGAGTAAAGTGAAAACACAACATGGCATACCTCCTGTGTACCATGCCTGCAGACACTGCATGCAGTATAGGTAGGTCACCCCTACAGCAGGCCTTACAGCCCTAAGACAGGGTGCACTATACTACATCCCAAACCTCATTCTACTACTTTGATCTCCAAAATAACCCTTTCTAGAATCTTCCCTCCTCTATCCCTCTTTGGATCACCCCAAAACTCCTCTTACTACTATGATCTCCCAATAAACTCTTTCTAGAGTCTTCCTTCTTCTATCCCCCATTATCCTTTTCAATCCAACTAATACACTCACATGTCTACCGCTCATATTAACTCAAATTTCACTATACTAATCTACCACAAATCCTTTTTGGGTTTCGGAGAAGCGTGTTACACACTGAAAAGCGCCTCAGCACCTTGTGAGGGGTAGTAAGCGCTATATAAATAAAGTTACAATACAATATAGTTTAAACGTCTGTACTGCATCTACTGGTTTCTCAGAGAATACATGTGCTGCGTACCAGATGATTTTAGCATTGTACTAGATGTCTCAAAGGGACAGGATGTATTTGAAAACCTTGTGGTGCTGGTGCAGAGTAATTCACAGGTGAGATTGATCTTTAAAGCATCTTTACTCTGTCCCAGCCATACCATTTTCTCCTAGGTACTGATAAGATTCTGATTCCCTATGAAGAAGGTCGCCCCTGCACAGTGGAGAGATTGGCACCTCCTTCCCACTTTGAACCTGCCACAATATCTCTAGTCATGTTCAGATCTGAGGGCCCTGAAGGCTCGTACTTTAATCATTTGAGCTCCTTACAATCCTTTTATGATTTTCCAATTTTATCTCCAAGCGTGCAGAGTTTATCAGACGATTTACTGCACACAGTAGCTATTTTATGTCTCTGAAGTCCTTGTGTATAATTGGATTGTTCCCTCTTTCATTGCACCTGAGCTTTCCCTTGTCAAAGAATATGGAGTTATTTAAACTCAAATTTAGGAAAAGAAAGTGATAGAAAGTAGAAAGGACAGCCTTTTCCCAGGTCAGGCATTGTATAGCATTTGCACCATGGTATCTGGTGCAATGAAGGAAAGAAAAGTCAAATCTCTGGATGCAGTGTGCATTCCGACCTGTCCACCCCAGTCTCCGGCAGGAAAGACAAGCAGATATCAGCCTCGATCTCATACAATGGAATAGAGCCTTGTGGCATTGGAATAGGGCCGATAGAATGAAAGGGGCCAGAGTGGCATCAGTTTCAGAGGGATGTATGACATTACAACGCATGCATTTACCACGCATGCTTTTACATCGCAGTTTTTACAACGCATACCATTACAACGCATAGTGCTTTGGAGTGCTGGATAGTGAATAGTTTAATTTACTATTCCAACTCCAGTCCCCGTGGAAGTAAGGAAGGTGTTGGATAGTAAATTAAATCTATTCCCTATCCTAGAGCGCCCCCCAGCGCAATGCGTTGTAATGGTTTGCGTTGTAAACGTTGCGATGTAAAAGCACTGCGTGGTAAAAGTTGCGTTGTAAAGGATGTTTCCCGTTTCAGAGAATTTAAGAGGCCAGTTGGCATCAACCTCAGCTCACAAAATGGATGAAGTTAGGGCGGCATAAATCTCACACCAATTTAGCATCAGTCTCAAGCCTATTGAGTGAAAAAGATCACAATGGCATCAGACTTCAGAATGTATAGAATGAAAGAGGTGTCATTTGTTTCTGGTTCTCAAGAATGGTAGAGTTCAGGATAGCAGCAGTCTCTGGCTCTCTATTATTAAAGAGTCTAGGCTGGTATCAGTCGGAATGAGTCTTGGGCAGTCCAGAATGCACGATCCCAGGATGGCAATTTTTCCATTATTTAAAGAATAAAGGACACGACCAGAACGGCCTCATAATCCAAAGAATGTAAAAGACATTGATGCATCAGTCTTAAGTGCATAGAATAGAAGATTCCAGTATAGAAAAGACCAAGTGGCATTGGCCTCAGGATGAGTAGAAAGAAAGAGATATGGGTGACAGCAGTGTCAGTAAATATTTGTAAAATTTACAATGTGGCTCTTGTACTGTAAAGTTTATTGATCCTTGACATAAGCCATTGCAGACAGCTGCACTGTTAAGCCACAAGTAAAAAATGTAATTCCCAAAAAAAGATTTGTCAGAGGGGGAACCAAAGCCCTTGCCTACTTTGTAATCTGTGGTCGTCTATGATAGAATATATGTGCCTCCAAGCTTTGACTCAGTAATGGCAAACAACCAATTTAGGTTTATTGGCTCTGAAAAATGCTCCATACAATAAATAATTAAGATTTTCATAATAAATAGCTCACACTTAGTGTATCTGACATAACATTTCCCAATCAGACTTACAGTTTTGATTATTGGCCTTTCACCATAATCAACTAAGGCCTGCTTTATTGGGTATAATCTGTGCAATACAAGCATTTTGTTTTCAGGGGACGCCCACACCTTGTGCCCAATGTGACAGCTGTATAGTTGGGAGGAGGAGCAGTGATGACAAGTGCCACAGTTCTATAGTACAAAATAGCCACTAGACCCCATTTACTATCCGAGGGATTAAGACATGGAGTAGCCGAACATGGTGACACAGTGTCATTATCATTTATTTGCCTTTAATGAAAAGTAAACCAGTTACACACATAACCATTTCGTATATAGGGACATACTAAAAGGATTATTGGGGATGATGCTTGAATTGTAGCACAAATGCTAAGTGAGTGACACTGTCTTCTTCTGGGGCAAGGGCATTCTCACACCAAGAACATTTTGGAAGAAATGGGAGCAAATAGTACCTTTTAAGGTACGTTTGTCCTTAATTTGCAAATAATCCGTAGGTTCTGGTAGAGAGCTTATTAAATATTTAAGTCCTTTCATGGTTTGTCAAGCCAATGAAACCTCATGCTCCCTAGAAATTTAACCAATTTACTTTCAAATATGCCATGTGTGCATCTACGTAAAAATGATCTCCATTGTGCCATGGCCAGTATTTTATCATGGGTTCCTCCGATATGCAATGGAGGACCCCTTAAACCAGGAATTACATACAGTATGTCAGTGCCAGAATTTTATATATCTCATAATAAGAGTAGTAGGCACATTCACCACATACCCTCCATGAAAGTATAAACAGGAACAAAAGATGCGGTGTTGGTGCAGATAGTGTCTACTTGGATGTCTACCTTGGACTTAGAATCCGCTATAATACTCAACATATTGGATGAAGAAGACTGACCTGCATTATGTGGCCTGTCTCATCATCTGCTTCCTCACCCCCCTAATATTATCAGGGCAGATGCTACCTCATTCTGAGGGAATTCTTAATAAAAAAAAAACTGAACAAGGGTGGGATCCAGATGAAGAAAAATACCTTGATGTAAACCTTGAGGAATTCCCTTTATTAAAGGTACCTTAGGTATAGTTAAAATAAACATTAAGTAACAATGGGTACAATCAGCAACTGTAAAATTCCATATACTAGTAATTGTACATTGAAAATCATGAGTAAGTTAAAAAGAAGGCAAAATATGTATATAATAGAAGAGAACATCTGTTTTGTCTATAGATTTAGCACAGACATCTTTTTTTGTCAGTGTGTTACTTCCTTGAGGAGTTATAACTGTGTATGCTTCCTAAAGCCTATGCTTTCAATGAACAGGTCATATCTGAGTGTCCCAGCAATGCTCTTTGCCTGCACCTGTAAACAATCTTGAAGTATTTGTAGTTGCCTACAGTGATTGTTGCAATTGGATTCTGTCCATTCAGTATGCCATATTTTTTTGCTTGTTCGATCACCAGGTATTGGACTTTTTACTGTAGGTAAGCTTCACTAAATGCGTCTTGCCCACTTTAATCACATGGCAAAGAGTCTATGCGTGTTTACTGCCAGTGTCAGCATTTTAAGATAAGCCTGCTGCAAAGCAGCAAAGGTAAGGTGTACTTGCCTGATTACACATGAACATGTGTGCGGGCTGCACGAGGGAGAGCGTTGAACACAGCCCGGTAACTGCGCACAGATAGCCTGGTGCAGTGTGGACTCTGCAGGATTAGATATTGACCGGGGGTTGGCCGTATATTGTTAGTGTACAATAATAGGGAAAGTCTCTGTGATTTACTGTTTTGTCTGTAATAACACCAGCCGCGGTCCGTGCAGGTAACAGCGATGGGGCTGGATGGAGGGGGATTCCAAAAGACGATGACAGGGGGGGGTGTTATATATTTATTTAATTTTCCCTCTGCGTTGTCTCTCAAAATCCCCTACCTGCCCCCACCTGCTCCCACCGTCCCATCACTGTTACCTGCACGGACTGCGGATGAATGACACTTTATTACACACATAGGGAGAAGACTGCCTAGGAGTGCGGTTTCCCTTCCCTTTGGCCATAGAGACCAGTGAGGTATTGAATTGGGATGTAACCTTGGTGTCAAAATCATATCTGCAAGATCCACAATGATATCTGTACACCTTATGGGTCATCAAGAATTGTCATATTTCTCTGAATCAGCTCAGGATCAGAGCCCAGGCTTTTTTGTCATGCTGCTGTGTCCATTTTATTGCATTTCTATCCAACAGCAGGAATAAAGGACTTCCCACACAAAGGGAGTAATTAATAGTGCTTCACTTAGCTCCTGGGGAAGGGGTAGGGCAGAATGATCTGTATCAATCAATCAGCTGTCACACTGTACCAAAGTCCACTGAACAAAGGAGGGAACCCAGACCTCTGGGGCCAACGCGGGAGGGGGGGCTTCCCTTGGAAAATCTAGTGAGCAAGGACGTGGCAGTGATGTCAGCAAAGGGCGTAACTGAGACCCCGCAGAGGAGATGGGACTAGTGACTCCTGGATGATGCCATTTTGAAGTACCCCAGCATGCTGAGCTGGAGAGTTGGGACTGGGGTGGAGAGGTGCTGTGGCACTCTAGGATTATGTGTATGGCTTCTGGAAACCTCCTCTCCTTTAAAACCCTTGAATTAGGAGGAAACTCTCTCTTGCCTGGTGATTTCTCTGCTCTTTGCTGCTGGATCCTGGCTCCACCAGAGAGAACTGACAGGAGGAACCCCCTGATGCCAAGAAAGGATTAAGGACGCTGCCCAGTTGACTCCAGGACTAGTGGGTCTTCTCAAAGGCCAGTGAAGCTGGCCCCCTTACACTCCCTGAGGAGCAGTAGGGGGAAAGCTCGGGACTTCTGCACCCAGCAACCAAGACGAGCAACAAGGCTGGAGAAGTGAGCCAGGAGAACCAGCTCAGTGAAGACTGCACTGCTTTGAAAGTGAGGAGATCTGTTGCAACTGCAACTGCACCTAGTAGCTAGAGCTGGCCACCAGGAGTAAAATGAGCCTAAGATAGCGAGAATCAGCCCAACAGGCCCAGGTAGTAGCATTTTTAAGTTTGGCGACCCTTGACCTTTTGGCTGGCAAAGCACATGTGACTCACTGTTGTTTAATAATTTACGCTCTGGGGAAGTTTCCTCAGGTAGGGGGCCCTCCTTAAACTCTCTATCACCCAAGGCCCCCATCCCTCAGGTGTATTCATCAAGAGGGGGCAGTAACCTCATCCCGACTCCCGAATACCAAACTATGGAGAGGGATTGCCGTTGCCCTCCCCCAGTAGCGGTGGGCCTGCCCAATCCCCATGTCCTAGTCTGGGGCAGCGGATGAGAACTGCAAGAAAGAAGATCCCTGCCTGCTGGAGCAGAAAGGCAGGGAGAAAGAGGGTGATATAGAGAGAGAGAGAGATAGAGAGAGAGAGAGAGAGAGAGAGAGAGAGAGGGAAGGGGTGGGGGAGAAAGAGGGAGAGATGGAGCAGAGAGGGAGAGGGGGAGAGAGAGATGAGAAAGGGAAAGAGAGAGCGAGAGAGGGAGAGAGGGAGTTAGAGGGAGTTAGAGGGAGAGAGGGAGAGAGAGAGAGAGAGAGAGAGAGGGAAAAAAAGTTACAGGCTCCCGCCTACAAGGAGGTGCAGACTGCATGAGAGCCTCCAGGGCAGCGAAGGGTGGACCCCGTCAGCTGCCCCCAATGTTGAGGAGGCATGTGAGTGTCCAAGTGGGACTAGGCACTCCCAACCCACCAAAAAAAGGAGCAAATCAAAAGAAAAGCTTCGAGGTTCCCCCCAACACAGAGGGAGAGCCGATACTAAAATATTCACTGCTCCTGGATGGAGCACCCCATAATGCCCTGAGGGGCTTTCTCATTTAAATTTGTAATGGCTTCAGAAGGACGGGGGCATCACCAACGATTTCAGAAAGTGTTGTGTTCAGCTGTAGCAGTTACAGCAGCAGCCCTGCAGTATATTTATAAACTGACCCTGTGTCTGAGGGGTCAAGAATCCAAGACCTCCCAGGATTTGATCAAGGTTTTTGAAAATACTCCACAGGCTTGATCTAGTCGTAATTATTTGGATATAAAAATGGTTTAAAGAAGGCCATTCTTGTAATAGAGTATGCTCTAGGGGCTGAGATTATGGTTGCTGTTAATATAGTAAAACTATGATGCCCTCTAGGGGTTGCTTTTATGATTGCATTTTCAAGGTTGGAAAGTTTATTTTTTTAAAACATGTTTTGCTCATTTTAAATGCTTTGCTGAGATAATAATGTTGAAAGTGAATATTTAATACAGTATTAATTTTATTAACAGTGATAAGTGCATTTACACATAATTATTATTATTGATGATTGCATTTACCCACAATATGGTGACTTTAACATGTGGTTTTCAGCTCTGAACTTTTGACCAAGCCAATAAACTTACTTTATATGTTTATGTGACTCCTTTAGGGGTCAAAGGCGATTATGCAATGTCATCTATAGAATTTTAAAAACTTCCAATGTATACATTTTTTAATTATTGTGTAGTATTTAGTAGTGTGTGTGTAATAAATATACTTGTTTTTCTAAAGAAAAAGTACTGACTGGGCAATCATTTATTGAGTATTATTATTGTATGCCAGTGAACGGCGATTACTAGCCCACACCACCTCCCCTAAATAGGTCTTGGAAGCCTCTACCTCACTACCCTGAGAGAGTCAAGTGCAACAATGTAATGTAGTGCTTGGTTTCTAGTAATGAGAATTGTGGACATATTACTTGTGTAGAACACACAACTAATAACACAATTTCCTTATCTTATCTTATCTTATGCTGTATTTATAAAGCGCGATGACACCGGAGGTTTCCTGGCGCTGTGATTAAGATTGAGGGTGGGGGTCATGGTTTAAATGAGGTTTGAGAAGAGCCAAGTTTTTAGGCTCTTTCGGAAGCTTAGTAGGGAGCCAGAGGTTTTAATATGGACAGGGAGGGAGTTCCACAGTTTAGGTGCCAGGTAGCTAAATCTGCGGCCACCCAATTTTTTTAGTTTGACCATCGGAATGGTGAGAAGGTGGAAATGGGCAGAACGAAGGTTACAAGCCGGGCAGTGAGGGTTGAGGAGGGATTCTAAGAAAGCCGGGCCCTTGGACTGCCGGGCCTTGTATACCAGGCAGCCTATTTTAAAAGCAGCTCGCTGTTCAATAGGCAACCAGTGCAGCTTGGCCAGGAGAGGCCTGGCAGATTGCCATTTGGGGGTTTTACAGATGAGTCTGGCTGCCTGGTTCTGCACCAGCTGGAGGCGATGGAGAAGGGACTTAGGTAGCCCCCAGTAAATGGAATTGGAAAAATCCAGGCGGGAGAGGACGAGAGAGATGACGATTTGTACCAGGGATTCATGGGAAAATAAGTGGGAGATCTTACGAATTTTTCATAGCTGAAACATACTGGCAGAGATGATGGTGCCGACATGAGTTTTTAGGGAAAGGTCAATGTCAATGGTAACGCCCAGGCTCTTTACCGAATTCGAGGGGCTAGGTGGAGTACCAAGCTCGTTAGGCCAGAAGTGGGGGCCCCAATATAAAGGACTGGAACCAGGCCGGATGAGTTCCGTCTTCTCAGGGTTTAATTTAAGTTGGTTGGAGATCATCCATTGTTGGATATGCAGCATTACTGCCTGAAAGTTGGGTACAGCATCCGGGGAATCCAAGGGAAAAATGATCTGCATGTCATCAGCATAGTTGAGGACAGTGCAGTTCCAGGTGCTCAATGAATGGATCAGTGGGCGCAAATATAAATTAAACAATAGTGGGGAGAGGGAGGAGCCCTGGGGGACTCCACAGGTAGTGGAGACCTGGGTGGCGGTGAAGGGGCCTCGGTGAACTGTTTGAGCTCGGCCCAAGAGGAAGGACTTGATCCATTCCCAGGCGGGTCCCTGGATGCCTGCCTGTCCGACACGGTGGAGAAGGATGTCATGATCCACCGTGTCGAACGCGGCCGATAAATCCAGAAGGACCAGTGCCTGAGGGGACCCTCTATCGGCATTCTCCCGAAGGGTGTCCAAGACTTTTAAGATAACTGCCTCGGTGGAATGTGCTGGTCTCAAGCCAGCTTGGTTAGGTACCAGGAACCCGGAGCTCTCGATAAATGCCGAGAGGCAGGTGGTAACGTAGGCCTCCACAAGTTTAGAGATGTAAGGCAAGACGGAAATGGGCCTGTAATTGGCAGCGTTGGCGGGGTCAGCTCCTGTTTTTTTTAATAGGGGGACCAGTATGGATTCCTTGAACGCCCTGGGGACCGTGCCGGAGCTAAGGGAGGAATTCAAAAGGGGAAGGATACAATCAGGCAGAGCAGAAAAAGTTGCCCTGAGAACTTGGGGGGGGGGGGCAGCAGTCTCTAGGAGATCCGGATTTAACACGAGTGATGAGCTCGGAGAGAGTGCTGGAGGTGATTAGTGGGAACTGGGTAAAGGAACAGGGGTTAAGAGGGGGGAGGCAAGAAGGCTGAGAGGAGTGGAGAGAGGGATAGCATTCTTAATATTTACAATTTTTGGGATGAAAAAGGAATTAAGCAAGTCACAGGTTTCTTGGGTGGGAGCCTGGGTTGGTAGTACTCTATGGTCGGATGAGAAATCGTTCAGAATTTTAAAAGTTTCTTTAGATTTATCACTAGCTGTGTCGATTCTTTTCGTGATATGTGAGACCTTTGCTTTAGTGATGGTGTTTTTATATTCATTACGGGCCCTCACAAACTCAGTGCGATCCTCCTTGGAGTAACCCCGTCTCCAGTTTCGTTCCAGATGGCGTAATTTGAGTTTTTGTGCTTTCAGCTCCTCTGAGAACCAGCGATGGGAATTGCCATGTCTGGTATGAGCAAATTTAGTAAGAGGGGCGAATGTATCGCTGGCTGATGACAGCCAGGTGGTTATCCCGTCCAGCATGGAATCGATATCTGATTCAGGGAGAGTAATGGGACGGGTGTTGGTCAGGCGATCAATAAATCCCTGAGAATCATAAGAATTCCATTTACGACACAATCCCCCGGGGTGGGAGGGAGCCTTGAGTTTCCCTTTGATTGAAATAGTGACCTCGATCAAGTGGTGATCTGACCAGAGGCAGGGGGAGATGACTGGGCAAGACAGGACAAGATTGTGAGTCCATATGTGGTCCAGAATATGACCCTTGATGTGGGTAGGGGAAGAGTTGTGTTGGGACAAGTTAATGTTTGTCAAAATTTCAAAAAGGTCAGTAGCGTGGGGCCCGGCTAGGTCGTCATCAAACCAGTAGTTGAAATCGCCGAATACAGCGAGTCGGGAGTGATGGGTAAGCAGGTCAGCTACCTGCTCACTGAAGGACAGAGGGAACGATGGCATCGACTGAGGGGGGCGATAAAGAAGTACAATCGCCAAGGCGCCCCCAGAGGTTTCCAGGCTGATAACTATGTTATCTACCCCGGATAGGGTGAGCGAGGCAGAGGTGAGGAATCTGAAGTTCTTATGTATGATGGCCGCTACTCCCCCTCCAGGACGACTCAATGGGTGATTTACATTGAGGATGTAATAGTCCGGGGCGAGGGTCGCCAGGATATCCGGATGGGAGTCCGGTGTAAGCCAGGTCTCTGTTAGGAGCAAGATGTCAGGTTTATCCAGCGATGCTATACTTTCTATACACATAGTTCGGATTTGACTTTACTTGGGTACTACCTACAGATTTCAGCTTTGATAGTGTTCAGTGGGATAGCAACTGCACTAGTTAGCAATGCTCTTGCATTCAGTGGGGACAGCATCTGCACTTTAAGTAATAGTACTGTATTTTAATGGGGCTGGGTCTTCATTTTCACACAGAGTTTCTGAAGGGACAGTGAATGAAAAACGTAGTCGTACTGTTATAACTTTAACATGGTTGTGTCAGTGATGCTGTGATATGAACAATTGTTACTTACCTGTAAACAGGTGGTTCTCCAGTATTGGTGTCTTTCATAGATTCACATGCTTGAATATTCCCCGTCGTCGAAGTGGGAGTCCCACGGTAAATAAAATAGCAATAAATCCTAAATATACACATATATATATATATATATATATATATATATATATATATATATATATATATATATATATATATATATATATATATATATATATATAAACATAATACAAGAAAAGAAAGGAAATACACTGAAATCCTCTAAAAACCATTCCTACATAGGAATGCAAGGCAAAGAGAAAAAACCATTTGTAACACATTAGTGTCATTATGTTAGTCCAAACTGCAGCCAATCAGGCGCCAGCACCCTCTAGAACCTTCTCCTCAGAAGCTCAAGCCCTCAGATTTTCGTAGCACAAAGTAACTAAGAGCGCATGAGGAGAAGAGAGCCTCTGAGGGGAGGAGGGTGGGGCGCATGTGAATCTATGAAAGACACCAATACTGGAGAACCACCTGTTTACAGGTAAGTAACAATTGTTCTTCTCCAGTATTAGGGGTGTCTTTCATAGATTCACATGCTTGAATAGAATAGAAAGCAGTAACCTCCTAGAACTGAGATTGCTAAGCATATGAAGCATATATCAAGACAGTACTATAATAAAAATAATACAGTCATATAACATCAAAGCAATCACAGGAAATAAGAAGGAGGAGGGAACAGAGGCTCACCTTACTGAAAAAGATGGCGAAGCACTGCCTGCCCCACTGCGGTATCCGCTTCATTGATGGCATCCAAACAGTAATGTTTGGTGAAGGTGTGCCTGCTGGACGATGTCGCTGCACGGCAAATCTGATGAAGTGGCACACCAGCAAACAAGGCGGTGGATGAAGACATCGCCCTCGTAGAATGAGCCCTCACTGAAGACTGCAATGGTCTGCCCGCTTGTTGGTGGCAGAAGGCAATGGCTGAGGAAAGCCACCTGGCAATTGTCGGCTTGGAAACTGGATGTCCTCTGCGCAGTCGTCCGTATGCAATGAATAATTGGTCGGACTTGCTGAAAAAAGCAGTTCTTGCAATATAAAATTTAAGACATCGCTTGATGTCTAACGAATGTAGGCGCTGCTCCGCCGGAGATTTAGGGTCCGGAAAGAAAGTCTTAAGGAACACAGGCTCATTCAAATGAAAATCCGTAGGCACTTTAGGTAAGAAGGAAGGGTTGGTACGCAGTGCCACTCCGTTTGGTTTGAACTGGAGATAAGGAGGCTTGACAAAAAAAGCGTGAAGGTCGCTCACGCGACGAGATGAGGTCAAAGCCAGAAGAAGTGCCACCTTCCAGGTGATGAATTTTATATCGGCCTTATGGATAGGCTCAAATGGTGACTTCATAAGTTGAGCTAATACCACATTGAGCTGCCAAGCTGGCGGAGGGCGACGCACAGGTGGAAACTTGCGGAAAAGCCCTTTGAAAAATTGACGTATAACTCGTGATGAACAGAGGGATGAAGAGCCATCATGTCGGAAACAAGATATAGCAGCTAAGAAAACTCTCAGTGTAGCATGAGAAAGTCCTGACTGAGCGAGGCTCAAAAAGAATGGAAGGAGCTGTTCAGGAGTGGAATGGATGGGATGTATATTGGCTGAAACGCACCAATGACAGAACCGCTTCCATTTAAGTTTGTAAGTCTTAATGGTAGACGGAGCTCTGGCTTGAGCTAGAATGTCTCTGCACTCCTGGGATATGTTCAAGTCCGCGAACTCAAGGTACTCAGGTTCCATGCCCACAATTGAAGCGTTGAGGGATCTGGATGACACACTAGGCCCTTGTCTATAGTTAGGAGGTCTGGACGAGGACGTAGAGGAATGGGCTCGCACTGGGACATCAGAAGCAGTTCCGTAAACCATGCCTGTCTGGGCCAACGAGGTGCGATCAACAGAATGTGGCACGGCTGCCTCCGCATCTTCCACAGTACCCGCTGTATTAATGGGAGCGGTGGAAAAGCGTAAGCGAATAGATCGCACCAGTTGATCAAAAGGGCATTCCCGCAGGAACCTGGGTGGGGATGCCAACTTGCATAAGACAGGCTTTTCCGATTCTCCGGTGTTGCAAAGAGATCCAGATCTGGGTGACCCCATTGGCGGAACACATGATCCAGAGTCGGTTGGTGCAGTTCCCATTTGTGTGTTGAGGATGTGGATCTGCTTAACGAGTCTGCCAGAAGGTTTGACACCCCCGGAAGGTGGACAGCCGTCAAGGTGATGCGATGGCGGAGAGCCCAATCCCAGATTGACTGGGCCAAGCGGGACAGAAGAGGAGACCTGGTTCCGCCCTGTCTGTTCACGTAGTGCATACTGGTGGTGTTGTCCATTTGGATTAGCACTGATTCCCCGTGAACAACTGGGAGGAAGGACTTGAGAGCTAGAAAGATCGCCATCAATTCTAGCCTGTTGATATGCCACGTGCGCTGCGTCGGCGACCACTTGCCCTTGATGGAGAGGCCCTGGAGATGAGCGCCCACCCCTCCAGGGAGGCGTCCGTCGTCAGCGTCAGGTCCGGAACGTGATCGAGGAAGGACACACCCATGTTCAGATTCGCGGGCTGCGCCCACCAGCACAGGCTCATCTTCATGCGGGCTGTGACGGCAACTAGGTCGTTGAAGGACCCGGAGACCTGACGCCACTGTAAGTCCAGTTCTTCCTGAATAGGACGGGTGCGCAACCTGCAATTTGGGATCAGTGCGATACAGGACGAAGCCATTCCCAAGAATAACTTTAACGTCCGAACAGAAATGGACTGTTTTCGTCGAATGAGTGCGACCAGACGAAGTATCTTCAGACGCTGCTAGTGAGAGACAAATGCTTTTGAGAGCTGCGTGTCTAGGATCGCTCCCAGGAAGGACCTGGTCTGCAGGGGTGCAAACTGTGACTTCTCGACATTGATGGTCAACCCCAGAAACTGAAACACCTGCTGGCAAAGGTGCGTGTCCCGACTCAGCTGATGGTGGCATTGAGAAGGCAATCGTCTAAATAAGGAAAGATCTGAACTCCTTGTAGACGCAGGTGAGCCACCACTGGGGCCAGTACCTTCGTAAACACACGAGGAGCTGAACGCAGTCCGAAGGGTAGAACTTTGAACTGAATATGCATGGTTCCCACTTTGAAACGTAGGTACTGGCGATGTTGTGCGATGATGGGGACTTGAAAGTAGGCGTCTTGAAGATCTATGGTGGTCATAAAATCCTCGCTGGACAGAAGACGCAGGACCTCCAGTAGCGTCAGCATACGGAATGATTGAGACTTTAGGAACTGGTTGAGAGCCCTCAAATCCAGAATGGGTCGCCAATCTCCATTCTTCTTGAGTATGAGGAAAAAGCGAGAGTAAAAACCCTTCCCTCTTAGATGTTTCGGGACCACTTCGACTGCCCCTTTCAACACAAGAAGACGGACCTGATGGTAAAGCACCTTGAGATGTGGAGGAGGTGGGCCACGAGGTGGGGTGCAAGGAGGAATCTCTGTGAACTCCAGGGTATGTCCCCGTTTGACAATGTCCAAAACCCAGCGGTCCGAGGTGATCGAGGACCACTGGGAATAAAACAGAGAGATTCGTCCTCCAACACGTTGAGAGCGGCAAAAGTCATTGGCGTTTCTGATTTGCGCCACGATAGGACGACTTTCCTCTGAATGTTTTGGCGGGTTGTTGACGAGACTGCTGATTGGGCGTGTAACGTTGGCCGCTCTGATTGTATGAACGGTATTGCTGACCACCTCGAAAGTTGGAATAAGTGCCGCGTCCGCGCGCACCTCGAAAGGACTGCTTACGAAATTGTAGCGCGCCTAAGGACTTCGCCGTATCGGTGTCCTTCTTGATGGATTCAAGGGCATCATCAATATGGGATCCGAATAATGATTCTCCATCGTATGGCATATCCAGTATTCTGGCTTGGACTTCCTGCCTAAAGGAGGTGGACTTTAGCCAGCCTTGGCATCGGAGTGCAGCCGCACTTGCCAGGAGGCGGAAACCTGTATTTGCAATATCCACTGCACAATCTATGATTTCTTCCGCTGCTCTTTGTCCATCACGGAGAATCTGTTGTGCGTCAGCCTTGGAAGCATCAGGGATGAGTGCCATGTAATCTGCAATATCTGACCACATCTGCCGGTCATAACGACCCAAAATGGCCAAAGCATTAGCTGCTCGGACAGATGTGGAGGCCATGGTCGAGAACTTGCGGCCAATTGCATCCAAGCGTCGACCCTCTCTATCCGGAGGGGCTGTGATTTGGGACGCCGGATTACGTGCTCGACGTTGTGCTGCCTGAGTCACGACAGAGTCCGGCTTGGGATGAGAAATCAGGCAAGCTGGAGAACCTGTAGGGGCCTTGTACTTCTTCTCAAGGCGCGGAATCTGAGCAGGTAAGGAGTTTGGAGCATTCATCAGTTTAATACCCTCTTTCCATACAAATTCAATTATAGGGATTGTGTGCACCTGCTTGAAAGGTTTGTCCTTAAAATCGTATAGAAAACAATCCTCTTCGCGTTGGGAACGTGGGAGTTTGAAACGTTGAGCTGCCTTATCCATTAAAAGATGGAAGCTGGCGATATCTACTGGTGGAGACTCACTCGAGGTACTAGGTTGAGGAGAGGGCATCTGCGCCCGATAATCATCCCATTCGGCCATATCCTGGTCGCCTGCCTCATCATCCGTGTTGTCAGGGACTTCACCATCCTCACGTTCCGCATCCGCCTCCTCCTCATCCGCATCCTGCGGATAAATAGTGGTATGGATGCTTATAGACCGATGAACCTGAGAAGGTGCCGGTGGTACAATAGACGGCAATGCAGGTGGAGGTAGTGCCACAGGAGCCGGAGAAAGCGCAGGCGTAGTCTGCGGTGTTGCAGGAAACGGCGATTATAATCGTCCAGCATATGTTGGAGATTAGAGATCAAAGCCAAAGGAATGGTAGCCACAGGAGCTTGAGTGAACTGTTCATCTTGTTGGAATTCTGGGCCACTGCCATCATCCAAATCTGTGTCTTGACATTTAATGATCAATTCAGAGGGACTACGTGCTGCCCCAAACGTGTCCTCTTCCTGCTCCGAATCAGTGTCCTGCTCCGTACTAGTTGCAAACATTGGAGATGGTGGTTGAGGCTCTGGATCAGAGATCTGTTGACAGGGTACCGTAGTGCGAGGGTGTGAAGATTTGGTAGTCTTCAATGGCACTAACGGTAATGATGCGAACGAATTTGGTTCCGCCGTCGTCATTAGCGTCGACGAAGCCGATTTTGTCAATAGTAATTTTGAAGAAATCTTCATCGACGGAGTGGTCGTCGACGGGGTCGTCGACGGTAACACCGTCGACGGGCGATCCACTGTAGCTGTAGTCGTCGACGGGGCGATCGTCGATGCTGGTATCGACTCCGTAGACGGAGTCTTCGTCGACAGACCTATCTTCGTCGACGGACCTATCTTCGTCGACGGACCTATCTGAATTTAGGTTTCTTGAGGAAAGGTGAAGGAACCTCATGAACACTACCACGTTTTGAGGCTGCTGAAGAGAAACCAGAATGTAAACTTTCTGCGTCGGACACCACAGAGTCCTTGTCCTTAAGACGCTGCAGCCAAAGGAGAAGACGGCCTTACCTGTCCTTCAAAGTTTTAGTAGAAAAGGTTCTACAGTGCTTGCAGTTGGCAGCCACATGATCAGGATATAAACAATAAATACACTTCTGGTGGGGGTCCTTCTCAAAAAGGCGCAGCTTCCCACAAGAAGAGCAGGGTCTAAATAAAGACTTCTTACTTGACATGTTGAAGAAAATATCTGGAAGTAGAGATATAGAGAAGAAAACTGAGCAGAGCTCAGGGAGACTCCCTTCACACGACGTGCGGTAGAAAATCTGAGGGCTTGAGCTTCTGAGGAGAAGGTTCTAGAGGGTTCTGGCGCCTGATTGGCTGCAGTTTGGACTCACATAATGACACTAATGTGTTACAAATGTTTTTTTCTCTTTGCCTTGCATTCCTATGTAGGAATGGTTTTTAGAGGATTTCAGTGTATTTCCTTTCTTTTCTTGTATTATGTTTATATATATATATATATATGTATATTTAGCATTTATTGCTATTTTATTTACCGTGGGACTCCCACTTCGACGACGGGGAATATTCAAGCATGTGAATCTATCAAAGACACCACTAATACTGGAGAAAAGTACTTATACAAGTATAGATCAGCAATAACACTTGTTGGCACAGCCCTGTTAGCAGCATACACAATTATACATTCAACAATTCATAACATAACAAAGTAAATAAGCAGGTCAGCAGATGCTCCATCCAGAAACAGGCAGTATAATTATATGCCTCATACTCAGTCTTTTTTAGATGGCTACATTCTATTGGGCTCTGATAGGAATCTCAAAATGGAGAGACATAAGGATGAAAGGAAGGCCAAGTAGGACCTTCTTTGGACTGAAGATGCAGTACCCAGTCTGAGCAGGCCCCTTGAGAATACACCAGACAACCCTCTGTATTGTAAAGGGGAAAATCAGTGTGGTTCGGTAAGCATAGCTCCTAATCATTTGGCACTGCCATGTGTAGGGTTGAAGAGCAAGGACTAGAATGTGTTCCTCATAAACAGAGGAAATTAAGAACAGGAGCAGAACAGTGTTCTGCTGTGTGCTGAGTGTTGTATCCTGTTATATCTTAGTTTCTTGCTGCTCAGCCTGTGTGAATGTGAAGTAATAGAATGTTCAGGAGTAAATGGTTTGTATGAGTGGTCAGTTGGAATGAGTGGAGCTGAGCACCAGGATGCTGCTCCCCTTGGGGCAATACTTACCATCTTACTTGTAATTGAATAAACCTTCTCTTATAATCTACACTACTGGCTACTGGACTGATTTCCTACAAAGCCCTTACAAAACTGAGGTAGTTTAAGAAAATGGATGGATGCATTATTATCATGAAAATATAAATTTATTATACACGCTGTATCTGAAGGAATGGTCGAGAGAGTCAAATCAGACGTCTCATAATCTAAGCAGCCAGCTTTATGGCTTAAGTAAGAATCCAATTGTAGGCAAAAAAGTAAGTGGCCCGAACCCTCGATGACCAGTTTATAAATGCTTGTACATTTGGTTTTGTTCCTACGTGAATAATTTCACATATTCTGAAATCATTTAAAACTTGCAGGCTCAGGATATTGCTTTTATATGTTCTTCATTGTTGAGGCCTGCCCAGGTCTCAAGGAAGAGAGAGTGAGGCGACCTCAGTGCCCTCTAAAACTGTCTTCCATGGCTCAATACCGCCACAACCGATCCAGTATTGAGGCCAATAGTCGAAAGGCCGTGCCAGGGGTCACAAGAAACAAGTCAGGGGTCACTTCTGTGACAACTAGTGACCCCACAATGAATCCACATGTAGCACATTACTCATTACATATTTTTTATATTTATTAATTTATTTCAATATTCTTTAGAAAGATTTGCAGCATATTAGCGTCATGCTTCATTTTTCGTATTCATTGTTTGGCTGAGAATACAGGTATGCCTGTGAATGTGTTGAGAAATGTGGGTTTTTGATGGGGAATAGATAATGAGGCACATGCATCAAGGTAGGATTTTGCGAGTCCTTAATTGCGATTATTAATGGATCGCAATTAGGGACTCGCAAAAGCCTATGCATGTAGGAATCACTATAAAAATAGCGATTCCAAAACAATCCTTAATTGCGACTCGCAATTTGCGAGTCGCATTTAAGGAATGACTCCCCATTCATTCCTATGGGCCTACATGCTCATAGGAATGAATGGGAGATTGCATGCGCAATTTGCAAGTACCAATAGGTACTCGTAAATTGCACATTCAATTTCAAGGGTGCAAGTGTCTCAAAAGGACATCCTGTTGCACCCCTGAAATTGTGATGTGCACCCAAGGGCATGTGTGTGCGCAACATGAAACTGAAAAATGTACTTTAGTACATTTTTAAAAGTTCTTGCAAATTACCGACCAGTTTAATTGCTCGGTAATTTGCGGCCCCAAATAGCAAAATCGCTATTTAAAAGTGGTTCTAGCATTGCATTTAAGGAATTGCAAATTGTGATTCCTTAAATGCAATTGCAATTTAAGAAATCACAATAAATTGTGATTTTTTAAATTGCGAGTGCCTTTCACCTTGATGCATCGTAAAAGCCCTTTTTGTGGGTGCAAACGGTCGATTTTTGCGAATCGCACCGCTTGCACTCGCAAAAAGGTTGATGCATGTGCCTGAATGTGCTAATATTTAAAATATCTTCCATGGAACAACATGTATTATAAGTGAAATTTCAAATGGAAAAGAACATTGTAAGGAAATTCAAACTTGTATTCTTAAATGTGCAATGTATTTGCAGTAGAGTACTACAAGTCATCAATGATATCATTAGGGACGTTATTTAGGATGTCATTACTATTTTCAACAATAATTACCAGATCGCAAGATATTTTCCTGGGAGACCCACCCCCGGGACATGGAGGTTTTCCTGTCCGCAGCAGTGCGGGCAGAGAAACCTGCCTTTGCTCTTGTTTAGCCAGAGAATTTTCAATCTCCCACCAAATGGGAGCAAACACCAAGTTCGCTTCCAGTTGGTGGGAGTTTCAAAATGCTCCCATCAGCTGGGTGTGGACTTATGATCTGTTTCCCTTCCCGCAGTGATGCGCGCCATCCCCACTAATTAAAATACAAACGGCTCTGGGAATGGAATCCCTAGGGACAGGCCCTATGGCCAACACCCCCAACTGAGCACAGCCAAAGGCAGTTCACAGCATGCTGTTGGCTGTATCAAGGGGAGTTTGGCTGCAGGGCCTGGCATGCAACCCCCGCCACGCATGACCAAAGGCTGCAGGGGGTTGAATTTACATATGGCAATTAAGTATTACTTTACGTTAAGAAAACCCTAGAAATTCACTGAATAAAAAACACAGGTTAAAGTAATGTTATAGTTAGGTGTGATAAAAAAGATCTGTTGTCGTTTAAAAATAGGAACCTTAGAAATTCACTGGAAAAACACGTGAACTTGTCAATTACATCATTAACCTTTTGAGTTAAAAATCAAAGAAATTCACCGGTTATAGTTAACAGCACGAACTATAACTTGCGCCCCGCCGTGCCCTGCTCATGACCTCACATATGACATCATTCATGACATGTTCCATGGCATCTTTAATGACATCACTGTTGACATCTCAAATTACATCACTGATGACCTCACTGATGACATCGTCCAATAAGTGTGCTAGTTTGTTTTATAGTTTACCTAGTGTAGGGTAACTTCCATATTACTTTTCTACCTCATTTTGTACAGCTTGGGTCCAGCTAATGAGTGTATGTGTTTACAAAATGCATGTACACCTAATGCACCATAACTGTTCATTATGTTCCAAGCAAGTGTTTTGGTTCTCCAGAAAAAGTTTTCAACATGAGAAAGATTCTACATAGTAGGTAAACTTATGTAAGCCCTTCAGTTATTAGAGAGAATCGAGTCACCATGACAATTTCATTGAGCACACACTATCAGTGAGTGATAGAGGGAGGGGAGGAGTTGGCCTAACGGCTAGGGCAGTCAACCTCGAATCTGGGGAACCGGGTTCGAGTCTCTACGATAAGCTGAACATCCTGTGATTCTGGGCAAATCACTTAATCTCACCGTGCCTAACACAAATGAATGTGTGTCCTCATGTAACGCATCTGGTGCTATGTAAAGCGCTCTGATACCCGGTCAAGTTCGAGCTATATAAAACTCAGTAAAAAAAAATAGAGCAGGGACTACAACGTGGCCAATTTCCTTGTGCCTTTGCCAGATTGAGGAATTAGGTGATGATGTGGCAGACTCCACAGGATGATACAGTGCATGTTTGAATGTTATCATGGGGACCCCCCCCCCCCCATTGCTTTGGCTGACTGTTGCTCTGAGGGTCTTGAAATAAGCAGTGCTGCTTTCTTTAATAAGCACATATCTTCTGAATAAGGAACTGGGTTTTGCTTCACCTCTGAGAGCTACCCCCGGAGTGTAGGTGAGCAACCATTCTGAGCTATTCACTAGTGACCGCTGGGTTAGGTACATAAATCATAACCCGAGCATGCCCTTCGAATACCAAATCTCACTCACCAAATATGCTGTGTTCAATCTCACAATATTTAATAATGTTCAACCTATCATCATTAAATATCCACACTTGACCAAAGAACTGATTCTGTACACCTTGGGGCTACATCCAAATTGCCGTTGCTTAGGTGTTGTGTGCCACCAGCAAAGCCATCAATGTCTTTTGTGCAGCATGTCATAAAACATATGCAGAAGTTAATATGCTTTTTATCACCATTGCTGTAGGAGAGGAGGGGCATCATGACCATCTTCAGGCTTAACCGATCATGAGACCTTTCCCCTCCCTCAACATTGGTAATAAGTAGCATATTACACTCTGCACAGCCACATGTATACTATGGGGCCGATTTACAGATGTATTTTCGGACTTGAGCATTCATTTATGGCCATACATACCTCCAATTATGCCTGTCAGAAACTCACAAAAGAATTTGTGGCAGGCATATATGGTTTTACTATTGCAGGTTGCTCTGCCATGAATGCGGATAATTCCACGGTATTAAAACCCATGCAAAGGGTAAACATTGGGCAGAATATGGTTAGGTTAGCCTTGTAGGTTTGTACACTACCCAGTGGCGGCTTACCCATTGGGGCGTGGGGGCATTGCCCCACTGCTTTCTCACTGTGTGATAAGGCAGAAACATAAATGGTAATAACTACCATTTGAGGTTTCTGCTTCTCGCACTGCGAGAAAGCAGAAGTGCCTGGTTGAGGGTGGGCAGTCCTACTCGAGGGCAGGGGGGGAGTGGCTTGCCCACTGTTGTGCATACTGACTGTTTGGTAGGCAAGCCACTCCCCCCGCCCTCGAGCAGGACCACCCACTCCCCTTTTTCTCTATGTAGGCTGCTGCATGCAGCAGCCTGCATACAGAAAATGGCCCGTCTGGGGCGCTCTCCAATGCCCCTCACCAATCACAACTTTGCCATTGCAGCATTGTGATTGGCAGAGGGGAGGGAGGGAGGCTGCCTTTCCTGATGACGATGCAGGAATTGGAAAAGGCAGGACGGCGAGAGTCGGGAGTCGGACCAATCCAGAAGCTGAGGTGGCAGGGAAGCAGGACGGTAAGTTAAGTTTTATTTTTTATATTTTTTTAATTAAACGAACCGCTCCCGCTTCCCCCAATTCCCCCCCCCCCCCCCGCGACGACCCCATTTCCACCCCCCCACCCGCCCTTCATGCGGGCCATAACTCATATGCAATACTCTTTCACTTTCATTCTGCCTCCATGTCGCTGTCTGCTTGTCTTTCTCTTTTTCGTTTTCTCAATTTCTCCCTTTGTCGCCCTTTCTGTTTCTCCTGTGCCTCTCTTGGTATCCCACTCTCACTCTTTCCTCTTTTCCTAGCTCCCAGCGTCGGCTAATCTTTCCTTGATTCTGGGCAAATAACTGAATGGAATCTACAGAAAATAAAAAGTGGACGCAGACTGTTGTTGTCGCGACCCCTGAGACCACGGGCAGCAAGGGCAGTGCCAATGGTACTTAACAGCAAGCCTGGGGCAGCAGTGCCCTTTTTTTTTTTAAAATATTTTTATTGAGATGGATCGGAATATAAAGACAGAGTTACAAATATAGACTGGATAGCATGTAATAAAATCAGACATTTACACATATAAACTTAAACTGGATAGCATGTGATAAAATCAGACATTACAGTTAATATGTACATTTTCTGTATCTTCATAAAATCTCTACGGTCAGCCGAAATATGCCAGAATGTTACAGTCCAGATAATACAGGAGGATCGGTCTCCTATCGACTCTAAGTCTATTTATCTCAACTCTCTCCAGTTACTAAGAGGAGCCCAAATCTTTTTACCATAATCTTTCCTCCTTTTACCCTTAAAGCTATATAGGCATTCCTCTATATTATGAATCCCCAGCAGCCTAGTTAGCCACATCTGAAAAGTGGGCGCAATCGGGTCTTTCCAGGCCGCGGCAATTAGGATTCTAAAAACAGCCACGGATAGAAAAATAAAAGCTTCGGCTTCATGTTCGATTACTAAGTTTTCATCCCTGCCAAGCAAAACAGTAGTTGGGGATAGAGAAATTTGGTGCTCTAGCAGCCCCGATAAAATTTTTTCCATTTCTGTTAAAGCAGGCGTAAGATTCTGACAAGAATAGAAAATATGCAGTAAATCCGCCGGGCCTTGATTACACCTAGGACATTTATCATTGTCTCTTATACCCCAATGAAACAACTTTGCGGGGGTATAATACAGGTTAAAGACCATCTTATAATGCTGCGCTTTTAAATTAGTTGCTCTTAATACCTTTTTATTCAGTGCAAGAACATAATCTACGTCTATATTTGGATCCCCCATTCTTTGAGCCCAGGCAGATTCTATTTGTCCGATGTCATCACCCAGCCCCTGCAGAAGATAGCTATATCCTATTTTGATCTTCTTGCCACCATTTATTACATACTTCATAAGAGGATTTATCTCCTGCATTAATAATCTCGGTCTAAATGATTTGATCGTTTGCTCTACTTGTTTATATAAAAACCAATGGCTGTCAGGAATACCGAATTTTTGTTGTAAAAGATCGAACCCTAATAATTCATCCTTACACATGACATCCCCCAAACATCTGATACCCAACATCTTCCATGTACTGCTATTTCTATTCTGTCCAAGATGAGAAAAGGGTTTTGAACTCCATAAATCAACCATACCATTGATCTTCGGAATTTTCAAAAATTTCAAAATTGCCTTCCAAGTGCCCCACGCACTTAACATTACTTTGCTTTTACTCCTTTTAAAGTGTAAGATGTTAATTTCTCGTGTTAAGAGCCCCCGAGCCCTTTCTCCTACTATTAATTCATAAATTGAGGGAATTCTATAAGAGCCAGGTGGAATCTCTTGGACATCATATTTCAATAAATAATTCATTTGCAGCATTAAACAAACCCAATGGTATAACCTCAAATTAGGTGCAGATAGCCCTCCTCTCTCCAATGGTGCAGAAAGTCGAACTAATGATCTACGAATTTTCCCATATTGCCACACGAATTGTGAAAAAACAGCTTCCATTTTTTTTAGCAAACCCTCTTCAACAAGTAAGGGTATGGCACGGAATAGGTACAGTAATTTCGGAAACATTGACATTTTCAATACATTCACCCTTCCGATCAAGGATAAATGTAAGACATCTATTCTTCTCAGTTCTCTATCTATTGAGGTAAGTAAGGGCAGATAATTTTCCTGAGTAATTTTCCCCACATTAGCATTGATTCTTACCCCAAGGTAAACCGCAGAATCCACATATCTTGGGTCTCTTTTATGAATGTTTTTTGTACCAATTATTATTGTTTTTTCCGTATTAAGCCTATACCCAGAGCACAATCCAAACTCATGTGCCAGATGAGTTAGTTCAATCATTGCCGTTTGTGGATTAGTGGTAGTAATTGCCAAGTCATCCGCATACGCCAATAATTTGGTACTATGACTATTGGTTATGACTGGGAATATTTTATCAGAAGCAAGAATTTTCCTAATAAAAGGGTCGATATAGAGTGAAAAGAGTATCGGGGAACAGGGACATCCCTGTCGTGTTCCTCTCCTAATCACCACTTCTTCCGACTGCAGGCCCATTGCAGTAATTCTGGCTACAGGATCCATATACATAGCTTTAATTGCATTCCTACATTTCTCTCCAAAGCCCCTTCTGGCCAAAATCTCCCACATAAAATCCCAGACCACACGGTCAAAGGCCTTTTCGGCATCTAAAAGAATCATGGCCATATCTCCCCCCGTAGCAGCCATTGCGTCAAATAGCGAGATTGCCCGTGCCGTGTGTTCAGTTGTACCTCTTCCCGGGACAAACCCATGCTGCCAGGGTGAGACAAGTTGACCGATAATCCTCCCTAACCTTTTAGCCCATACTTTAGAATAGAGTTTTGCATCCGAATTTATCAGCGAAATTGGCCGATAGGAGCCGGGATTTTCCTCAGGTTTCCCCTTCTTATGAAATATTATGATATTAGTTTGTTTCCATGTATCGGGGATCTTCCCAGAGCAGATTATTCCGTTAAAAAGGTCTACGAGCATAGGAAGAATTTCCTCTTCCAGAACCCTATAAACTTCTAGTGGTAGGCCATCTGGACCTACGGCTTTACCCGCTGCTAGTTCATGTAATGCAGTCTTAATCTCCTCTGCTGTTATATCTAGGTCCAATTGCTCCTTATCATCCTCCTCCACCATTGGGCATAGTGGCCCATAATCCTGCAAAGGTGGTACCACCCCAGTCTCCTGGTCATACAGTTTCTGATAAAACTTCTGGAATACCTCCATTATTGCTTTTGGGTCTGTATGTTCAACACCATTATATTTGATCTTGGCAATTTTATTTTTATTTGTTTCTTGCCTAATGCGGAGAGCTAAGGCTCTTCCAGCTTGCTCGCCTGTCTCATATTGCCTCGCTCTGTGTGTCTGATAGTCGCAGATCTCCTTCTGCGTAATTATTTTTAAAATCTCCCCCTTAATCAGAGCCATAGTTCTGGCCGTTTTCGAACTATCCTGACCTGAGACTATTTCCGCTATATGGCATTTCTCAGCTTCTGCTAAATCTAGGGTGCGTTTTTCCACTTTGCTTCTATCCTCTTTCCTTAATTTGGCTGCACAGCTAATAGTCTCCCCCCTTAATGAGGCCTTGAAGGATTCCCATACGCCATTTCTGGGTGCGCTATATCTATTGATCTCAAAGAATCCTTTCGCCCACTGTTTAATATGTTTAATGAACCTTTCATCATTTAAAAGTTTTCTTTCAAAAGTCCACTTTGAGATTTTCCTTTGCATATTAGGGAACTTATACGTCAATATCAAGGGGTTGTGGTCCGAGATAATTCTTGGTAATTTAGCAATTTTAACCTTACAGATTTCTCCCATTGTCACAAAGAAAAAGTCCAGTTTAGAATATTTCTGTGCCGGATGTGAGAAATATGTATACCCTGGGTCCCCGGGCATTTTTTCTCCCCATACGTCAACCAGGCCGTGTGACTGTATTAGAGAGCCAAGAGCTCTATTTACCTTTCGTTTACGCCCTATATATCTGCTTCCCTGTTTCCAGTCAGCTGTAATGTTCATATCACCGCATACTATCATCGGGGTTGCCCAATTAGCCAGTTCTTCCTCCAGCTTATCATAAACCATTGGCTCATCTTCATTTGGGCCATAAATTACGCACACCGTAATCCCCATCTGCAGTTCCACTAGGGCCCATCTACCAGACCCATCAGTTTTACTACGTTTCACCCCCCCCCCAAATTGCATTTTGCTAAAATAGCCACACCTCTGATCATCGATGATTGCGATGAGCATCCTATCAGCGTATACCCATACATATCCAGCAGCTTCCTTTTATCCCAGGGTATATGGGTTTCCTGGATACATAGTATGTCTATATTATTAGATTTAACCCAATGGCACATCCTTTGCCGTTTTTTCCAATCGTTTAACCCCCCTACATTTATAGTACAAATCCTAATGTCTGACATTATAACCGCATTTCTTCTCCCTACATTGTCTGTTATCCATAAGTACAATTCTAGTCATAATCATAGTCATACTCCTTTCCATCTCAAAAATTTTCTTTTTTTTTGCCCGCTCTTTTCCACCCTCCCCCTCCCTGCCCTGCTGCTCCTCTCCCCACTCCCAGCCAGAGCTCTCCCCCCCCCCTTTTTTAGAGGCGCTCGGACTTAAGGTCTGTGCACGTGATGGTTCGCAGCCCGAATTGAGGAGATTAGAACCTGTGGCCCATCCTTAGATTCCTATAACCCGCCACCATGTATACTACACACTGCACCACCACCACGTGTGCCTATTGTAATGATTTTAACCTAGATAGGGATCCCTTTTAGCAAGATACTCCCCTAGTGCAGATCAGATTTCTTATACCGGGCAAAATTCCATATATTGCTAAACATTGCTAAACATTACTAAGCATTTCTAGATGCCCTATAACTGCAAAAATTCTTTGGCCTTTATCTCAGAGGAAAAATATAATGTTCTTCCATCTTT
Organism: Lissotriton helveticus; assembly: GCF_964261635.1. Taxonomy (NCBI): domain Eukaryota; kingdom Metazoa; phylum Chordata; class Amphibia; order Caudata; family Salamandridae; genus Lissotriton; species Lissotriton helveticus. Next base: position 1,630,401,914 of record NC_136057.1, on the reverse strand, counting down.
GATTATTTTCAGCTGAGCAGGATTAATCAGGTATGCCTGCATGCCCTTATCCTGAAACGGTTTGATCATCTGCCGTAACCTCCAGCGTCTCTCCACCGTGACATGACAAAAGTCAGGACGAACGAAAAAGGAGTAACCATCAACATTCTTTTTTTTATCAGGTCTCGCCCTCTCTGAAATTGCTTGCCTCAGATTAAAATTGCCCAAAAAAATCAGAATTGCCCTCGGTTTGTCTCCCTCTTTTGCATTTTTATGAATCTTAAATGGGATCCGGTGTGCCCTCTGAACCTCCCTAGACCAATCCCAATCTTTCAAATCTGTAAAGGCGTGTTCAAATAGCTTGACCACGAATGCTTTCATGTCTGAATCCTCTGATCCTTCGGGAATTCCCAAAATGCGCAGGTTATTCTGTCGTGATCTATTTTCCAGCGCCTCCAATTTCCATTGTATATCGGTTATTTGTGTTCCTTGTAAATCTGCAGTGCTGGACGCCGCTGCCGACTCGGCTTCAGCTGAAACAACTCGCTCTTCCAAATTATTAACCCGTTCTCCCAGGTTCATACACACTTTTGTCAGTTTTCTGACCGCCCCTTGCATTTTTCTGGCCGCAGCCTGAGATTTGCGGCTTTCTTGTCGAGCTTCTTCCCTGTGTGAGATTATTTCCTGGTGTATAACCTCTAGGAGAGACATTTGTGCCGTTTCCCCATCTGGGCTATTTTGGATCATTCTGGCGGATTTAGACGTCTGCTGTTCTTTTTTTTGAAGATAGATTTTCGAGCCTGCAGTGGGTTTCACTGCGGTTATTATGGGGCTGAGGTCGTCCTGTTCCAGATCACTGTCAGTGTCGGACCCACTGACTTCTTGATCCAGGCTGCCATTCTCTTCCTCCGACCATTCACCGCCCTCTGACACTGAGAAGAACGCCTCACTGGGGACTTCTTTTTTGTCACTTGCATCACCCCCGGTCTCTTCCTCCAATATCTCTTCTAACACATGGGATGCAACCAACACAATGTCCTCTGCTTCCCCTGTTACCACTCCCGATATGACCGTGTCCACTTTCTTACACCCCTCTATGTGTCCAGTTTGATCATGGAGCAAGGCTGTATCTGTACCATATGTGGGCGCAGCTGTATTATAGGGGTTCCCCCCAACTTCGACGCTTGTCAAAACCTGGATACCATCGTTATTGGGGTCATTAGAGTCAATGGGGTCATTAGAGTCTTTTATTTTAGCCAGTTTTTGGAAGATATCGGATATCGGGGTGGTGCCCTGAGAATCTAGATTAGCTTTACTGTATCCTTGTTGTTGTGCTGTCTTTTTTGTGGGGGAATCTTGCTTCTTTTTCTTGTTGCCCTCTATCTCCTTCTCTGCCGTTGAACCCGCTAACTCCGCAGCAGCCTTCCTTCTAGCGGCAGCTTTGGCACTTGCAGTGATCTTGGGGGCCATGATTTCCCTCCTCCTTTCCACAAGCCCAAACTGCTCCTTACCGCTCGTAGTGTTGTTTCCCCGGATCTTTCCCTCCGGGTTAAGGTCCGCCAGGGCCTCCAGAACGCTCAGGGCACCCTTTCCAGTGCTGCGGTGAAAGTACCCTTGGTGATTCAGGCGAGTCTCCGGTTGCTGAGGTGCCTCCGCCTCGGTCTGTCTCCTCCTCCTCCGCCTCCGCTGCAGGTCCCGCCTCGCCTGCGAGCTCCGCTGCGTTTGCCTGCTGGGCGCCAACTCCGCAGCCTCCGCAGCCTCCGCCAGCAGACTGACAGCCGATAGAACTCTCCGCCCCCTCGCGACCCGCAGCAGTCCCAGCAGCAGTCGCCCAAGCGGCCAACAGCGAGTAAGTCTCATGCGGTGGGGCCGGTATCTCCCTTTGACAGTATCACGCTCTTTCTTTTGATCAAATCGGCTAGCTGTATCTCCGTATCTTTGCTTCCTTACGTCCTCATATCCTCGTGTTCATGTATCACATGAACTCCATACTCCGCGGCTCCGTGGTGCGTGGTTCGGGTTTTCTAGGTCTTACAATCTCTCAGACCTGCATCTCCTCACTCGAGCTGCTTTCCCGGCCGTCCTACACAGCCGCCATCTTGCCCCCTCTGAGGGGAGCTCCGCACACACACATGGGGGCAGCAGTGCCCTTACTGCTCCTAATTAAAGTCCATCAAAGATTGTGTCTCTGTTATATGTCACAACAGGCAGTGCAGCGAGAATGTTTCCATATGGTGTGCTCACGTTTGAATGCCTGTTCTTCCTTTAACAATTAATAGGCAGACCTACTGTTTCGAAATATACACTGTTCACCTGAGGTAATATAATATATAATCTTATAACAGTAATGGTGTCTTTTTAACTGATTCACCCTGTTTGTCTAATTGAACCCAGAGTCTCCTTGCATGACCAGGAACATGTTTTCTGCATGAGTTTACCATTTGGAAAATTAGAAATGAAGACTTTTGGCAGGATGGATACAAATCCTGTTTCTAAGCCGTGTCGGCTCTGGTTAGAGGCCGGTACGCTTTTGCGTCATATTACTTTTTCGTGGTATATACGGCAAATTTGAAGGTCTAAATTAGAGCACACTGCCATAGCGTGTAGGGGTGAGGGGTCATTACTCATTACTACTGTAATGTTCGAGGGTGCAGGACTGAGGTACAGTTACTGGGTTGGGTGTAAGATCTACTGCAGTAGCCTGGTGCTCTGTGTGAGCAATTAGGTGAATTGGTAGAGCTGTGTTTCGGCCTCTGAACAGTAGGGGGTGTCGTAGATCAGAGATGCTTTTACAGAGTTGTCTGCGGCTCCAACTGTAATAGCAGCAGGCGTTGCGGGTTAAGGCTGAGGTGAATTAGCAGAGCTTTGCGGATTTGAGAATCGGCGCGCCTGTGTGTATTGGTGTGCAGGTGAAGTATGTCTGTCTTTAGTGTCCATCTTCCCATAAGTCAAGCTGTGTTTGCCGAACTCCAGCAGGTTGGCCAGAGGGGGCTGAGAAAAGATGTTTCCAGGGCCTGACCTTGCGCCTATTTGTTACTCTATCCTTTACAACTGGTAATTCATAACTGGATGTTCAAGTCCTGCGCGTGCACCTACGGCAGCTAGACCAAAAATCAAACCACATTAGGATATACAACACACGCTGTCACTCTGCCCCACTAAATGCACAAATAAGAGCAAATCGCTCGTTGACAGGAAGCTGGGAAGCAGGCTTAGATGTTCTGCTTTTTGATGCTGAATTTCCTCAGGGGCTTTTTGCTGCTGAAACTTGTAAAAACAACGAATAAATGAAAACGTATGTTTTCAAGGAGGTCCACTAACTCTAAGGCTAGCTAACAATAGTTATAATAATAATTATAATCATTTTCCTGCTTCCTCAAATTTGCTTGAAAATGCACAGTTTGTCCATTCTTTTTTCAAAATGTTCTAGGGGGGATAACCCCCCCAAACACCCGAAGGTTGTTCCTGCTCTCTCGCCGCAGTGCAGAACGAGAAAAAAGTTTCGCTCACCATGTTCAAATGTCACCCGCCGCCACTGACACTACCACTAACTTGTACATTTGTGAGCTTTATTGCAATCAAATCCGACATGCAAAACAAGGATTTTTTTCAGATGACAGGCCTAGGTTCAGTCCGATTTCTTTCACTACAGCCTAAACCCCCTTATATCACATAAATAAAGAATTAACTTAGCCCTCTACTGGGCCTACAGGAGATACACTGTGTGTACACGGACTCCAAACTAGCACATAAATAACGCGGAAGTCCATGTAACAGAACCTTTATCCTCGAAGAGGGGTTAGAGCACAGTTCTTCAAACTGTGGGGCACACCCCCCCAGGGGGGCGCGACACCATCTCAGGGGGGGGCGAGCTCTCACCCTAGCATTTCATTGTTCCCCACTTTCCTAATCTATGGGGCACGACCTGCCCATAATTTTGTCATGTTGAAAGCAAACCGTGAAAGCAGTCCGCTTTCGGTTTCACAGCACAGGAGACTCCCTGCCTCCCAATGCAGATTAAGCTTTTCAGCTCTCGGAATGAATCGTCCCAAGAAGGTTAGTTCTTCACAGGAAGGAGGCAAAATTTCTCTTTAAATTACATTAGTATGGGCATGTCAATTCTTCATAAATTGTAGAATGCACACTTAATTGACTGTGTTAAAAACTTTAAGCTGGCTTTCCCTTCAGTTTCAATTATGCAACGATTTCATGACGATAGTGTGGACATTTACTGAGTTGGCAACATTTAGACACATTGTACACTAACAAATGTATCATTAGTTTGAGTTTTAAAGCAATTTTGTTTCTGTGTCAATGATTATGTTTTTTAAACAAAACATTTGGTGAAGAGAAATGTTTGCATGTTTATATTTTTTATGGGTTTGAGAAGGGGCATGTAATGCAGTATCGTATTTTGTTTAGTTTCATGTCATGTAGGATGATTCAAATATTCTGGGGACACTCACGGTCATTTAATAGTACATTAGCAGTTCTGTGTTTGGCAAGATGGGGCGCGGATACGGTACAAGCAGTGCTTAATTAGAGCCAGTGGTTTCCGGTACTCACCACCGGCACTTATTTCACAGGGCCAGGGCTACAATATTTGGCCCTGCAGGTGGTGGTCTCAATATTAATTGCCCAACTTCAAAATAAAAGGAACAACATACCTTGCATGGTGACGGGCTGGTATCTTTTCATGGGCAGGCGTAGGTCTGTCCAGGCAGGCATGATTGTGTATCACCACGTTAGTGATGACGTCATCATGCCGGTCATGAATCCAAGAAATCATCATCTATGAATGGCTTGCATTCTATTCTCCGAGCCTGCTGCACCCTGCCACTGCCTGATCCTAAGCGTCCCATTGGATAATTGTAGCTGGGGCTGGCTTATGACCGAGTTAAGGCAAGGAAGCTGCAAGAGTGCATTTCGAACTTGGGAGTGAGGGCTCATGAGGAAGAATAAACAAAAGTGTCAACTTTCCACTTGCTGCGTAGCCAGAGTAGTATAGCCCGCAGCCATGCATTGCTACTATCCTTAATGTGCTCAATGCAGCTGTGGCCACCGCAACTTTTTGTACGCTACGGAGCCACCTGCAGTATCGGTGCGATGCCTCCCAGCATGCTAATTGCGGAGTGTGCGTGAGCTCAATAGACGCAACAGCCATACCCATGTCTCACAGGCATTGGCAGCATTATGGCTGGGGACAGTGCTTGTGCTGTAGCAGGCAGGGTGACAGAAATTGCCGGATATGGTCTGGGATATACAGATGGGGGTCAATTATGTAGTGTACCAGATTCCAGAAATTTCTGCCAGGTGGTTGGTGGCGGGGGGTGACATCTAAAAAGATTGAGCTGGGGGGGCTCAACCTAAAAAAGTTTGAAGACCACTGGGTTAGAGGTTTTGATGGATTTCGTCATCTACTTTTATTCATTTACAATGTTCTCTGTAAGTGAACACACTTAACGCAAATTAGCTGGTTAATTGCTGTTTGCTTTGGAAGACTAGAGAAAACCTAAAGCCATGACAGCCTCGAAAAGAGTGCTTATAAACTCCTATAAAGTTCCCATCTGTATTCTGTATGCACCCTATGAGCTATTAGTATAGGGACCTTGAAATCCTTGGAATGCATGGCGTACCCCACTTCACTTCGGTGCCTCCCTGCTTGGTCTGCATCATTATATATCTGTGAGACAGGCAGCCTAAATAAAGTTTTGGGGTTGATCAACAAATTGGCAAGGGGCTCCCAAGGTTTTGAGTGATGCCACAGACCAGTCCCAAGTTCAGCTGGTAGCTTGTGGCATTTGAAGAGTATTGCAAAGTATACTCCAAGGAGCGGATACTTACACACTGTTCCTGCCTTGGCATGGGATTCGAAGACAAGTACCGAAGCCAGCTCTCTCTTCACCTGGAATAGAAAACAAAAGCAGCTTGCTAGAGTCCACACAATATCTCAATTCCTGAAATCCATAATGTCGCCTACATTTGTAGTTTAAATGTGAGGCAAGGAGCACACTTTGAAACCAGAAGCAGCGATATCACGCTGAGAGCTGCTCTCACAGTAACAAACACACACAGGGGTTACCATCAATCTACAGTGAATCAATCAGCAAAAGAAAAGAAGCACACCCCAGGGTCTTGCTCAGCTACCTGTGACCCGGAAGGCTCTTTGGTTTGCCTTTTTTATGGAGTGATGTTCAGACGTCTGACATTTTTCTTATAGATTCCTATCTGGAGAAGGCTGAAGGTGGAGAGTGGTAAAGGGATTTTAAGTGTTAGTTATCAGGCTCCTTCCCTTTTCTGGTCTATGGGGAGATGTTTCCATACTGCCATTTGACATTATCATCTCTGACCCACAAATTGATTTTCTCATGGACAAGTCCTTGCCACCTCTATTGCAGAGCAGGAGTCTCATGTGTGTCATAATATTGTATTGGGTTTATTTATTTACTTTTTGTGGTGTGCTCTTATACACAAAGGCTTGATCAGTCATGAGCAATGCACTCTTTCTGCCAGGGGTTTTCCCTTATGATTTTGACTCCACGTGGCTCTGCCTTTTTGCCTTGCAAACACGCACACTCACATTGATTGGGAAGTTACAAAGCAGGTAATGTCATATTGGTCATTGCCTCCCCATGGCTCCACCTGGACTTCTTCAGAGCAAATATCCGTACACGAGGACTTATTTCTTAGATAAACTGTCAGTTCTCTTTCAGAGCAGATCTTTGTCATGGTGTCCTAAGAACCCCTGCCTATCCCTAACAGTGGAGGTTGTCTTTCATCTGTCTATTCCCTAACTGTTGAGGTTCATTTCCATTTGACAGGACACCTAGTAAAATACTTACCGAGTTTGAGAGGTGGGAGACTGCCTTGATGTGCAGGAGCTCTTCAAAGATCACCTCCAACTCTTCTTCTGTACGCTGACTAGGACTAGAGAAAAGAAGAGGGACAGCAGGTGGGCTTTTGAGTCAAACAAAGGAGGAAAGGATCACACCACCTCACATCCCAGTACTCAGTTTGCCCTAATACATTATGATAAATGCAGTGCATGGCAAGACTTACTTCAGTGACAACCTTTAGTTTTCACCCTTGTTGGTGTAGCCAGTGCTGTGTATCTCTAGACACGTGTTTCACAATTTATTGTCCTTCATCAGTAGAGGCGTTTGAATCATTCCCACTGACCAAAGACATTTAGATGTTCAGCGGTTATGTAAGTAGTGAGTACAAATACCCGTAGGTTTCAAATGCACATGAAGAATGAGGATTCACACATCAAAAGTAGAAATGTACACAAGTAATTGCCAATGGTGATTCTCTGGTTTTACAAGGACTACTATGGCACATAGAACGGTTTCTTATTCAGTTGGCTAGAGCAGTGGTTCTTAACTTTTCACTTCTGAGGACCCCCACTGACACATTACTGAAATTCAGGGACACCCCTCATTGAATGATAACACTACTCAAAAATATAAAAACAGGAATAAAACAAAGAAAATCTCAAATATTGAAATCTTTTGTTTAATTCACATTGAAATATTTAAAAAGATTCCCGATTTTTAGTTTTGCTTCTTTATTTGTGAATACTTAATACATTTTAATTTATTAACTTTAATATTATTCAAATTTGTAAAACTGAACAGGCCTCACAGATTTCTAAGGGCTCTTGGACCATAGGTTAAGAGCCATTGGACTAGGGTATTAGTTACAGTAGCACATGACGTGAATGCATACGCATTTCATGAGTGTTTCATAATAGTCAGACTGCCTTTACGCAGTTCTTTACCTGAAGTCTGCAAGGATTAAAAAAATTAAATAAGATTAGCAAATTAATAAAGTATATATACATAAAAAGGCAAGCTGCAACATTGAACATTTTAAATTGTTCTATAAATGTGAAAGAATTTGAAATTGGAGGCTAAAAAATAAGCTGGTCTCTATAGCACCATTGTTGAGAAGAGCACAAGTACAACAAAAAAAGTACAGTATGAATGATTTGGCCCACAACAGAAGCACCACTATATGGTTTTGTTTTATTCTCAATTTGCACATCACCTGAGTCAGCACTGTAATTTCATCCTGTTTATATTAATCAACTGCCTCAATCTGTGTATACATAAATAAGAGGCATATGTACAAACCATTTTTGTGTTTGGAAAAGCCCTGTTTGCAAAACAGTCCAGTTTGCATCAGCAAAAAAGCAATTTATAATGTTCATATACCGAACAGCAATACAGTCGTTTTTTATCGAATTGCAATTTGGTTTAGCGATTCAGTATTTGGAAAGGGCATGTTTAGGGTATCCCTTCAAAATGCCGAATAGCAGTGGTATTTACCAATGATTTGCAAACAAATTACGGTTGCAGCATTCATTTTTTTAGAGACACCTTGAAGGAGGTGGTAACCATTCGCAAAGGGGAAATGGTCCCCATGGCACCCCTTCGAGAATGTTTATCAAAATATTTTTTAAGAGCTGCCACTGGTTCCATGGGCTACTGCCTACTCTTTAAAAAAGAAAATGAAACTTTTCAGTTTCATTTTTTAACACATACTATTTTCCTTTAAGGAAAAAGAGCTGTATTTTAAAAAAGGATATTGCTTTATTTAAAAGCAATCATAGACATGGTGGTCGGCTGACCCCAGCAGATCACCATTCCTGTGATGACTGCAATTCTTAATGTGTTGCAATTTGTGACCTACCTCATTAATATTAATGAGGTAAGTCAATTTGCGAACCCGATTGAAATCATTATTTTCTATATGCTTATTTTGTACATTAGGAATTGCAATTTCCCAACTACTATTCAGTAAGAATCGTAATTAGGAAATTGCAATCCCATGGTTTTGTGCATATAGCTCTAAGTCCTTAGAAGAATGACGTGAATTTGGAATGCACACGCAGAACGGCTGACTAGAGCCAGTAGAGTGCAAACATTTCAGCAGTATTTTTCATCTTGCACGGATTCGAAATCCACAAAATTATTGATTTCAAAACTCTCAAAGGTCAAATTTAAATAACATAAAAAAGGGCTGTTTTCAACATAAAATAAAACGCATTCTCCCACTGTCTTCTTTACACAAACATCAGCCTTAATCCATGCTTCTACAGCACGTGGACAGGAAGTAAAACCTTGTTGGTGCAGGCCTCCTTCCTGTATGCCAATCACGCTCTGTCCCTACGGATCACAACTAATCAGGTGGTCCCCTGGCTCAAAACAAGTGAAGTTTTTCCTCTTCACGCAGTTATCAAGTCTGTTAGGGTCTGATTAGTCAACAACTGTGTTGGACTTGGCCCTTTTTTGCAGGGTCATCCACAAACCTTTTGCTTTCACTCTCCTGTTTTCTCAACCCATTTTTGTTGGCTTGTAAGACTCTGCACACTTTACCACCACTAACCAGTGCTAAAGTACTAATACACTCTCTTTTAAACATGGTAAAATTGGCATACATCCAATTGGCACATTTAATTTACTTGTAAGTCCATAGTAAAGGTGTACTACATTTACCCAGGGCTTGTAAAATAAATGCTACTAGTGGGCCTGCAGCACTGTTGGCGCCGACCCCCTTAAGTAGTTGTTTATATATGTCTCAGGCCTTCAATATCAGCCTGTGTGTGCAGTCGTAAACAGCCATTTTGACCTGGCAAATAAACTTACTCTCAGGCTCAACCTTCATTTTTAATAAATATAAGTCACTCCTAGGGTAGGCCCTAAACGGCCCAAAGGGCAGGCTGCCTTGTATTTAAAAAGTTGGACATGTACTTTTAAATATTACATGTCCTGATGGTGAAAAACTCGTAAACGTTTTTTTCACTACTGCAAGGTCAATCTCTCCCATAGGATAACAATGGGTTGCTTTACGACTCTTAATAAGTGCTAACTTTTGATTGGGAATAGGCAAATATTTGATGTTTTTTGCCTCTAAAAATGTAATAAAAAATTCTCTAATGGAAAAGTCAACTTTTAAGTTACAATTTTGAAAATGCCACTGTTATAAAGTTGTACAAAAGGGGGTGGTGATGGACGGAGCATCTGAGTCCATCACCACCCCCTTTTGTACCACTGTTATAAAGTTAGCATTTTTCCTGACCTAACTATTTGGTGCCTGCAGCTTGATCCTAAGTCACACATGACTGGGTGTAATTAACATTTGGACTTTGATTATTCCTCCCAAACAGCCCCATAATAGATGGATTAGGTATGCCTGGATGGGCCTTCAACTGGCAGGATGAAGGGCGGAGCTGGGGATAGCCCCACATACAACTGAATACACTGCACCCTGCCTTCACACAAAGGACTTGTCACCACTGCATTGTTCATGCAGCTAACTTGGAGCCAGGGCATGAGAGGCAGGAAACTTCAATGACTACATGGGGAATTCTCTAGAAATGTCTCCCACTTCAAAGAAGACACCAGATATAAATAGTAAAGCCTCAGACCCAACTCTTCAGTACGCTTCTAGACCTTTGTATACTACAGAACAAGGACTGCTGTGCTACTTTGCTCCCAGAAGGACTGCCACTCTGCTGCTCCGCTGCCCAGATTACGGAGACGGAAGACTAGCTATGCACCCTTCATCCTAGGTTGAAGTGACTCCAAGAGTCAACCAGCTGACACCCTGTTGTGAGCTACAGGGACATACCAAGCTCCAAGGCTCCCTGCAACTGCCCAGCTGACCTGCTGCCTGGGAGAGTGGTGTGCTGAACAGGTCCACTGAGGGCAAGGAACCTTGATGTTAGTTTGACTTCAGGACCTACCCTGACCACCACTTGATGAGTATAACCTTCCCGAGTCGGTGGTACTTCCAAAATACCTGCATGCTTAAGCTTACCTTTACATGCCCTGCATTTTCTGTAATATCATTACAGAGGTGCACCACTGGGGAAACCACTTTCCCTTTCTTTGCCAGGAGGAATGCCCAGGACCTATGTTAAGCCAATAGTGTAGGGCAGAAACATGTCAGCGTTTTAAGCATTGGGCTCATAGAACCACAACACCCTGCTTGCCCCATGTATTTACAGTTTTGATCTTCCCATTCCCCCCACAAATAAAATGATTCCTTGGGGTGGATGAGGAATTGTATTCAGTAGTATATAACCTACAGATCATGCCAGAAACCTCAGTAAACATCCTAGATGACATTGTCACAATAAAATAAACAGGTAAAGCAGTGACCTCATCCTGCTTCCTAATTCTAAAATGCTCCGCAAAATGTTCAAATGGCTCCTCAGATACACAAAGCACACTGTCACTCAAGTCCTTATAACCAGTATACTTAACTATGGCAGCATGCTCTATGTCACCATCTCCAACTAGCTCACTAAAAGACTCCAGACCATCCAAAACTCCACCAGACTCCCCAGATGCAGTCATATCACTCCCTACCTCATGAACTACACTGGCTATGCATCCAAGAACGATGCCAATTGAAGCTGCTCCGTTAAACCAGACAGCTATGCTCAGCCTCCCTCGCCCGCGCTCGTGTCTCCCTCATCCGCAGAAGCAAGTCAGATGGGTGCTCTGTTGTAATGAGGGCTTATGCTTGTGGGATAATGGAACCTTGAGTATGTCACAGTCACAGCCTGGGGCTCGAGGTGGTGACAATATGGAATTCAGGCACTTGACGAACAGAACATTTTGGGGTGTCTTGCTTTACAGACACAGGTTGTATTCTCCAATCAAACTTCTGGAAGAATATTAAAAGCATTATTGTCCTTTTGTAACACTTTTTCTGACGACAAGCATAGGATGGATGCCAGACACTGTGTAAAGGTGTGAGACATTCCAGCAGAACAATCTGTGTCACGTTGGTGTTGATGACTGGAGCCGCGAAGGATTCCTGCTGAAGTGATTACATCGCAGTCCTGCCTTCAAGTGCGTGCAGAGAGTGCTGACCTTTGCAGCAGGAGTTAAGGGAGTGACAGCATCTATACGTTGAAGTGTATGAGGAGCAGGCCCGGTTCCAGGAATTTTAATCTTGATGGGCCGAGAGTGCGTTTGGGTGGGCCAATACGAGCCCAATTTATAACAATTCTGAAGGTAGACTACAGGCCCTAGAGTTATACATGGACGTCGATTCACCAAATTGCCTGGGGTAGCGGAAATGACATCACACATCCTTGACCTTAATGTCATCACAAGAAGTGACATCATATGACCTTTGACCCTCAATCTTCCTACGAAGTGATGCCACATGACCTTAACCCTAATGACATCACAATAATTGACATCGCTGACGTTACAATAAAAGCCATAATAAAACATGACTAATTAAAGAACACAACACTGAAAAATGTCTGTTTTAGATACCACTTGTATTAGGGTGCTGATGTCATATGAAAGGAAATCATTAATCGTTTTTCTTAGTTTTACATGAAAATGTATGTGTTCATCTGAAGAGGATAACTCCACCACATTTATTCTTAGATAATGGTCGGGCATTTATGATTCCCTTGTGGCTGCCTATACAATGAGGCATGCACTGCCACAATGGAAATAATATAATGTATGCCACATCCTAAAGTATATCACTGTGTGCATCATACACAGACTAACATACATAAAAACCTTCAGACTCCACACACAGAAATAGCCGGGTCTGGAGGACTAATGCGTCCACTCTAGGGCCTGTGTTCGACCTCATGGTCACAGGTTCAAATCCTGGTGGGTTCACTCAGCCTTTCATCCTTCTGAAGTCAATAAAATGAGTAGCATTGAGTTGGGTAACAATAAACATCTGTTATTCAGTGCCAAGATACCCTTGGATGAACGTGAATTTTACAAATACACGTTATGTTAGATAATTGAGGTGCAAAATGACGCTCACAGCTCTGGGCTCTGGTGCCACTGCACCTGCTGCATCATTGGCAGGTAACACCCTGTCCCCACTCCCTCATACACACCGCCTAACTGCAGCTTGCCTCCGAGATGAGGTACGGTTGCCACATTGCCTTTTTCTTCCGACATTAATATTTTAATGTCTCAGCCAGTGTAAAAATAGAGAAAATCACCCAAAGTCAGCATTTTCCCACTTTACAGTGCATACTTAGAACAGTATTTATAAAAAAAATCCACTTTAAAATGTGTTCTAGAGGTTCCTTAATTACACCTGACTTGGGTTGCCACCTGGCCGATGTTTTACTGGCACCACCCGTACTTTAATGTCCCGGCTGGTACAAAATTTAACAAAACCACCTAAATCAAGAATTTTTACCCCTTATCTTTACCGAATTCAAACAGCAAATATAAATGGAAAACACTTTTTAATGGATTCTAGAGCTGCAAAGATTCCTGACTATTAAATATAGTAAACACTGATGGAAAAGTCATGGTACAAATGTATACATGCAATATTACTCGTTCTATTCCCATGCCTGCATTCCTTCATCGGCAGCAGGAGTGCGTCAAATGGCGTGTGAGGAGTGCGTTTTATCAGGAGAGCACCTGCTGGGAGTCTGAAACACTTTCATTGTGTGGCTGGGCTCAGTAAAAGCAAACTGTTTATGAATATGGAACATCAGGTTTGAATACATTAAAGGGGCGAGAGGCAGAGATGCAACTAGATCCAAATTTCGGGGGGAGGCTACTAAAAATGTTGAGGGGTGCTACATATTCCACCAATAGGCAGAGTGGAGATGCAGGGGCTCTTAGAAGGGGTGAAAAAAAAACAACAAAGCCTCGTTAACACGTTAATGGTCTTTTAAAGACCTGTGAAGTACTGGGGTGCGGCTGCGATAAGCTCAAAAACTGTCTGTGTGAGTGCCAGGAAAGCTGTCTCAGCCCAGGCTCACACACACGATGGGGGGGGGGGCTGAAGCCCTTTGAACCCAATGGGCATTGTGCGCCTGGTGAGAGGGTTATTTGACATAGCTTTTGATCGAGGTACAGCGTGTCACAGTGGAATTCTAACCAGCCTTTCAGCTGTGCAGCTTGTTGTTTTAACGTCCCAAGAGGGGTGTGTTACCAAAAATGTGGGGGCTACTAAAAATTGGGGGGGGGGGGGGGCGCTAATTATTCCACCAATAGGCAGAGTGGAGATGCAGAGGCTCTCAGAAGGGCTGAGAAACAACAAAGCCTAGTTAACACGTAAATGGTCTGTTAAAAACCTATGAAGTACTGGGGTGCGGCTGTGATAAGCTCAAAACCGGTCTGTGTGAGTGCCCGGGAAGCTGTCTCAGCCCAGGCTCACACACACGACGGGGTAGGGGGGGGGGGGCGGGGAGGGGGGGCTGAAGCCCTTTGAGCCCAATGGGCATTGCGTGCCTGGTGAGAGGTTTATTTGATATAGCTTTGATTAAGGAACAGCGTGTTACAGTGGAATTCTAACCAGCCTTTCAGCTGTGCAGCTTGTTGTTTTCACGTCCCAAGGGGCTACCACCTGAGTTAATTGCTGAAGTGACCGAGACAGTCTTGAATCAAAGTTTATTCGGAGAAGCCGCTCACAGAGCTATTTGTGCAGGTTGTCTCACACAAGTTTCTCTGTCCAACTATTGGCCATTCTCTCTTAATTAAGTTAAAGCAACATCTTGTTGATTACCCGAAGCGCTGACTTGAGCTGTTATTACCAGCCAATCAGTTCAATTGCTCCTTCAAGACTCTGGAAAGAGGATTCACATAGAAATTGGACTGGGAAGCATATAAAAGGAAAGAAAAACGTCAGCAATCTTATAAAAGATTTGCACGCTATTTGACAAAAGTGCAGATCAACATTTACAGCGATTTCCACGCTATTTATATTGTCAGTGTTTCAGGGTACATTGCCTGTATTCAAGTGTTACCATGAATATTAGCCAAGCAACTTCTGTACCTCCGATCTTTCTGATGCAGCAGGGCGATCTACCTATGTATGGGAGGGGAGGACTGGATTTCTGAAAATTGTACAATAGCTTTAGGAGGTCCACATTTTTCACCAGATCGGAAAAAGGTAATTCTGATGAGAAGTTTGGGCACAGAAGGTCAACATGTATTTAAGTGCTTACCTGAAGTGTTTGAAGGAAATGGTGAAGTGATAGAGGATGTGTTCAAGGAAGCCAAACTAAGCTTACACAATTGTTTCACTAAAACTATAAATACAGTAATGCAATGCCACAGTTTTATACACAACCATCAAAAGCCCAGTGAGTCAATTGATCATTTTGCAGCTTGGCTGCGTGAGCTGATAGCTAAGTGCTAATTTGGGGCGGTTTATGGCTGCAGCACAAACTTCCATAGAGAAATGGGAGTATGCGACTGCATGGTGCAGTTGCATTGCAATTGCGGTGTCGGGAACGCTGACCGGATGTCGGCTTGGTCCTGAGACCGCAACATTCATGGTAATCGAGCCCAAGCAGTAAATTAGACAGCAACAGAGCAGTGCGCAAAGAGGGTTGACTAAAATACCCTGTAACTCAGTATAATATTCTCCCATAGAGAAATGGGAGTATGCGACTGCATGGTGCGGTTGCATTGCAATTGCGGTGTCGGGAACGCTGACCGGATGTCGGCTTGGTCCTGAGACCGCACTTTTCATGGTAATCAAGCCCAAACAGTGAATTAGACAGCAACAGAGCAGTGCGCAAAGAGGGTTGACTAAAATACCCTGTAACTCAGTATAACATTTATATAGAAAATAGATAGACTAAAATCAACAGGCCTTGGAAAATGCCAAACCTACAAATCCGCAGTCAGAGTCACGTTAAAAAAGGGGTAAAATCTAAACTCACGCTTTGCGCAGTATCATGGTGAGGAGTGCATCTGGTCCCAACAACGCCAGAAATGCCAGGCACTCCTGCAGCTCCTCTTCCAAATCCCTCTTACTGACCACAGCATTCTTAGGAAGCTCCACTCCCATGAAGCGATAGAACTGGTATTCTTTGTCCTGGAAGTTGATCTCCTGCTTGACTGAGACAGAAATAAAATGCAACAAGTCAATATGGAGTGTGACTGGTAGGGAGGTCTCAGTCGGTGCAATAAAATGTCACACCGCACCAATTCCTAATAGAGTAGGAGATGCGATCAACTGAGTGAAAACACAATCCAGACTCACAATTAGGAAAACGAGAACATGATCAAGAAAATAGAGGAAACACTTTATTTGTGTGTGGGGTTTTGTAAAGTGCGACTATCAATCTAGAGAAGTCTTTTAAGGGTAAGCAGCTCATGCATCCAGTTGGAAAGAATGCATTAAGTTTGTTATGTTTACTTTTGATTATTCATACCTTAAAGTGCATGGAAGCAACTGTCTTAACCAATCACCTAGACCGAAGTGCTCAATTCAATCTACTAGCCAGAATGAAACATGCATTGGGACGCTAAAAGAACTGGCCTGCATTTTGAGTGTGCCTAATTTATTAAAAAAGACTGCTGTAGTAAAAAACAAAACAAAAAAAATATTATTTTCAACATGCAATTCCTCTATGAGGCAAAATCGAAAATCGCGATGGCCATTTCACTCTAGAGATACAGAATAGTACCTCATACACAGTAACCCAAGTGCTCCATAGGAGAAAGAATGATACCACAAATAGACTAAAAAGAGAAACATCATGAGAAGAGAAAGTAATACTAGGGCGTAGCCTACGTTCACTCGCTGTCTACTTTAAATAATTAGTAACAATTGGTC
Organism: Lissotriton helveticus; assembly: GCF_964261635.1. NCBI lineage: Eukaryota > Metazoa > Chordata > Amphibia > Caudata > Salamandridae > Lissotriton > Lissotriton helveticus. The sequence goes on along the minus strand of NC_136057.1, from coordinate 1,630,385,342 downwards.
AAGCAGACAGCTGTGCTGTTAAGCTAGATCCAAAAAGTCATAGCCTACCTGCCGTCTCTAGCCTCTCCAACTAAAAGGCTAAAGTAATAAGTGAATAACATTAAACGTTGTTTGTTTCATTTGCGGTGTTTAAAGTATATAAACTCAGGTCCCTTGCTGTTAATTTTATTTTAATTGAACAGAACCAAGTGGTCATTTATGAGGACTGATTATGCGATATACTGCTATATCATGTTAGCTTACAATGATGTTACTAAACCATACTGCAGTGTAATGTCTTTTGAGTCCTCTTATGATGCAACAATATAAATACCACTTTGACCAACACTTTAAACCAGGGTTCTCAATGTCATTCCAGGAGGGCCGGATCCATGCCAGATTTTTAGCATATTCACCTTTTGATAAATGTCATTATCTTAAAACACTGGCATGGATCCCGCCCTCATGGACCGATATTGGAGAACCCTACCATAAACCAACCAGGCACTGTTGAAGGAGTATATTATCCCTATGACCATTCCATAGGTTAATTGCCTCAATAACATGTAATAAAATACTATAGATAAACTAAGTTACAACACAATACAGTCATGACAATTACCTATACTTTAATGTGTCATGTTTTGATGTCATGTTCATTTGACAGTGTTAGACTGTCAGTTATACTTTTTTCATTTTTTGGCAGGGACGTGCAGAAGCAGTGGCCACCCTCTTGCAAGTAAGCTCACCTACCAAAATCAGTCAAGCTACATTCTGTGTTCCAAGGAACAAAAGGACATTTTATCCTCTTGCTAATGAGAAAAAACATTTCTGCTCCAAAGAATATACTCAATGCCCATCTAATCTGGCCATCTAATCCACCCAGATTTTTTGCTTTATGATCACTTGATTTTTGACCTTTTTAGGTCGAGCATTCAAGACCTCTTGTATATACTTAAGTATATACTTAATATATACTTATATGTGTATGTACTTTGTGGGTTCTGGAGATCAGCCCTAGGACTTGTCTGCTTCCGCTTTGGGATTTTTGTTTCTTTTCTACTGACTCTATTTAACTGTTTTGATAGAAAACGACCAGCAGAGGTCAGTAAAGTACCAGAATTGCTTACTGCTGAGAGACTTTCTTTTTTTAATTTTTCTGGCAACTTCCCCTATTTAACTTTTTTGATCGAAAACGACCAGCAGAGGTCAGTAAATTACCAGAATCACTTTAGCATTCTCTAAATTCCAGTCCATAGAAGTTGTCTTCCACGGGCACCCGTAAACAATAATATTTTTTAAAATCTTGTCCGATATAACCACTAAAAGGCCCTGATTTTATATGAAAAAACAGGGCGTTGGACTATACCATTTCCCGCTGAAAGGCAATGTTTCTCTCCATGTGTCCCATAGCTGGTGTGTCACACAGTTTGGTGCTTACTTTCCCTCCATGTTAAAGAGCAGTAGATGTTTCAGCACCCAAGCTAATGTACTGCATAGCTAAATACATATAAGGTCCCAAAGGCGAGAGTGATTGCATTGCAAATGCTTGTTTTTTTACTGTGAGTTAGCCTCACAGCTGGTAACTCACCCATGTTAAACATACAACGAATGGACTGAGCGTACTTCCCACCAGTGTTCACCTTTTAAGATAAGGCCACTGCGACACAGCATGGGTAGGGGCACTTGGCTAGTTAATCATGAATGTGTGTGCCCACGTGCGAGGACTATGTGTGTGAGACTCATGTTGTGCGTAGCCCTGTGACTGTACACAGGTAGCCTGGTGCAGAGGGGACTGTGAAGCATTTGACCTGGAGTAAGCAACATAATGTTAGTGTACACCCATAGGGAAAGTCAGTGTGGTTTACTGTCTTCTCTGCAGTGACTCTCCATTATATACCTATGGAAAAGAGTGCCTTAGAGTGCAGTTCGGCTTCCCTTTGGTCTGCAGAGATCAGTGACATTGTGGAAAAGTAAATTTTGCCATGTTCTGTGTCCCTACGTGTTCCCCATCTTATGTTATATGTGCATGATTAATATGCATATGTATTCCCTTATGATCGATTAAAGACGCAATTCTAGTTGTGTCCAATTTTAGTATGCCAAGTTTCTAGTTCTCGTGAAAGCAACGAGTATTAGGCCTATGTAAAGCTATGTTGCCACGTTTCACAGTGTGCACGTTAATTCAGTAAAAGTCCCCGTTTCTAGGCCTCAAAAGGGCCCGGACACCAGATTCAGCTCCTGTCTCCTGAACCCTCGCTGAGGAGCGATACAGCCCCCACCTGTATCCCTGACCCTTCACTTACTTCCTGCCTCACAGTGCCCGGCTCGGCCTGGCTCTGCCTGCTAGTCTGCCAAGAGTATGTTATGATTCTAGTTATCAGTTCAGCTCTCCTTCTCTGCATTCCTAAGCTACTGAATCGCATCAATAGTTTCAGTCATCGTCTAGCCTTTACGTCTCCATGTGAGAGAAATACTGTATTAATGGTCATTTAATATTCCTCAACACGCACTACATGTAGAATAATGCATGCACCAGTCTTAGAGTCTGTTAGCCTTTGCCCTGATAACTTTTGGATTCTATCAACATGTTCTCTAAACATCAGATACTAGATAGTGTTTAGGTACATGTCGCTCTGACTCTCCAGACTTTCGTCTCCTCTTCTAGTGCAGAAGTCATAGCCCCCAGCTCCTCCTGGTAACACGTCATTGCCAGCTTGCGCGCACCACTAGGTCAGAGGTCCCGGCTCCTTAGGTAGCCCCCTCCATGTTTCCGCCCCATTTATGACATATTCTGTTACGTTTACATCACATGTCTATGTATACGCCCTGTTCACACCTCTTGTTACACCCACTTTATGCCTTATCTTTCGCGACTGCTACAAGCCCCGCCTACTGCTACGCCTACTGTACTGAATGCTATGTATTTTGTTTAACTATATATACTTGTGCACTGTTATTAAAAGCTAGCTGTTGTCCCGATCCTGCCCCCCGGCAGCTGCCATCCTATTCCCGTGCAGGTTGTCCTGTTGCTGTCCTTTATGCTGTATTAAAACCTGCAAACTCCAGCTACCTCGACTCTTGACTCTTATTTATTGAGCTATCTGTTATTGTATATCCTGAAAAATAGATCCGGTATTTAATTATTTATTTACCACATAATGGCGCCCGAACAGGGACTTGCCCTTTCCCCACGCGCCGGAGAAGCCACGCCAGCCCCCTGACCCTCTGCAGCCGTGACGGAACCATACCGTGCACGTGCAGATATTTCTGCTTCAAGTATCCCTCAGGCACACGGAGGAGACGGAGGTTGCGGTCCAGCATCCAGACGAGGCGGTGGAGGAACGCGGCGAGTCCCGACCAGAGCCCAAGCCGAGAGTCCAAGGTCCGAGGTATCCGGAGGCCCACCCGTAACTGAAGTCCGAAGTTCGTAGTCCGTCGTCGTAGCAGTCCAGTCCAGTCCGAGGCCTTCCGTTCTTGCTGCCCGGTGAGTACCGTTGCTGGGGTAGTATCTAGACAGGGTCAATTAATTTGTCTCTGGTCCGTGGGTTTGGGTACGCAAATCCAACACGAAGTGTCCACCTAGGTGGATGCGGGTCCTGACGTGTCTCTTTATGAGACCGGTATGTTTCGTACTGTTTCAGCAGTGCATCTAGTAATTCTAGTAAGTTCTGTTCTCGAGAAATTCATGTGTTTCTGTTCTCAAGTATTCCAGGTAATGTTTCTGTCCGAACTGTTATTTTAATGTTATTTCATGTGTTTTCAATGTCGTGGTATGAGTGATCAGTCTCAAGTCATTATCGTGTTCATTGTGTATTGTATTGTGTCCAGATCCCAGTTTACGTCATGCCTCTGTTCTCCAAGTTACGTCAGTTGAGAACTAGAAAAGGTCTGCTCGAGGAAGCAGTTCCTGTCCCGCCTAGGGACAGTCCAGGTAATTTTATGTATCATAAGCACGGCATAAGTGCCATATTATATCTAGACTTATGGGTCGAGTATACTAAAGATCTAGAAGAGAAATATAGATGGCCTGTATCAGGCACATGGGATGCCGAGTGCATCATGCGAGTAGAAGAAGTATTATGGAAAAAGAAAGCCAGACAGTCACAGAAAGATGCCATCGAGTTATGGCGCAAAGAATCTCATAAAAGAACCGAAAAAGAAATCAGAAAGTCAGAATTAAGTAGAGAATCCTCAGAAAGAGCCCAAGAAAGGGAATTAATCGAAATAGGTGAACGAGTTAAAACCGAACAGTCAGACAGACAGAGGAATGCCCTTATTAAGGGTATGTACCCTCTTCTTGCCGAGGGCTTGCCAAAAGCAACCCCGGAGGCATCTAGTAATTTTCCGCCACCATTAGTTCCGACCAAGCTACGTCACAAACCGACCGCAGCTGATATTTTTCTCTCGTCCTATTTGGACGACACAGTCCCAGAATATGCCAATCCTGTTCCGCCAGCTCCTGTAAATAATGTAAATCCGGCTCCTCCAGTCACCGGGGCACCTGTTACAGCACCTGTTACGGTACCCCCGGTCCAGCCTACATTACAAGTACCCGCTACACTGATGACTCTGCCAGCACGAAGAGTATCAGTCGACGATTCCAGTTTAGGGGCCGCGGGAGGAGGACCCCCGGGTACCCCGCCGCCACACAAACGTATAACGTCAGTCGAGTTACATGAACGTGCGTTACAGCGCACGCCCAAACATCAGTCCGTTGCAGATATCAGACGAGCTCTTACCGAATGCCGTTATGATCCAGTCCCAGGCGATGATAATATGGTTATATATTCATTGCGTGTAAGACGGGTGACCGAGTATTTGGACACCTTACCGAATATGAAAGAAGATCTAGACAGAATATATCGTTTCATCCGTACAGGGGATGATCCAGAAAGTATTGGCGAAATCATGTCTCTAAGGAAAGCTGAGACCCAGCTCATGCTATTAAAGTTTTTAATAAATTGTCTAGTAAGGGAACAAGATTGTCCGACTAAAGATCCGACCGAAATGAAAGTTCTGACAAGGTGGAGTGATAATATAGCCGAGGGTAAACACAGGACCATCAGTAGTATAGAGAGTATGTACAAGAAAATACGCAAAGAAATAATAAGGTTACACGAACAACGCAAAGAAGCACTAGTAAGCGAGAAAGAAAGTAACTCAGATACTGAAGAAGTAGAAGACGAGAATACCGCCAGAATAGCGTATGTAGGTAAATCTAGATTTCCAGACCGACATTCACGCCTAGAACGCAAGAAAGTTTTCCATCATCCAGAACCAGAACAAGGTTCTCTAGAGCAAGTATTTCAAGCCACCGATCACATTCTGAAATCACGAATCGGTTATAGTGAACTTAGTACTATGCATGAACAAGAACTAACCCGATCAGCAGTCCGATGGGCTACTGATTCTACCACTTTTCCAGACGAAATAGTGGCACAAATGTTTCTGAAACTGCCCCCAGCCGAGCAGCGACTGGTGGGTATGTATATGATCCAGCACCTCATTACACTGTATGAGGGTCAGCATTCTGATCCAGGTCCGTTGCATGATGTCCTGAACGAGTTACTCCAGTATAAATGGAAAGGTTTAGGTACCGATTTAATTAGTGTCATTCTAGAACAGCGCCACAAATATAGAACGTTTCTGAACCCGCATTTTGTTCACGTCTCACCTCCAGAAAGTAAACCATTTTACATAGATAGACAGCATCCGTTACGAGAAGTGCATCCAGTTAGGACAGCGGGTGGTGAAATGCAACGAGTATTTGTTTACACCCCGATTACAAAGATGGAACTCTTAGAGATGAAAAAGTTAATTCCCTGTCACGACAAAGATCCAGCAGGGTTCCACCGTGAATTAAAAGACATGCTCCGTATGGGAGAATACACGTATCCAGATATAATTAAAATGTTAAAGGTCCTGTTGCCCGCGGGCATATATGAAAAACTCAAGGAAAAAGAATGGGAGGTGGGAGAGAAAAAGATAGATTGGGCAGCTCTAGAAGCTGAAGAAAATACACGTGTACCAGGTACCGGTCAAGGAGATGAATGTAAAGAATTACCTGAACTGTTAATACAAGTTCTGCCAAGATTACTAGCCACAAAAAAGGAAGACTGGGATGCAATCTCAGCATGTAAACAGAAACCAGACGAGGATACTAGTGATTTTTATTCTAGATTTGAGAAATGTTTTAGTATCAACAGTGGTTTGAAGACGAGTAGTGAGTCATACCCTCATCTTTTTGTTACTAAACTAGTCGAGAATTCAAGTCCACAAGTTAAAAATCGAGTTCTGAAAGTCGAAAGTACCTGGCAAGCTAATACTCCGTCCCAAATGCTACAGATGCTTCAGTATCATCAGAATAGAATCAGAGAAGAGCAAGAACACGAAAGGAAACGTATGAAAGACACGAAAATGAAAGTATTAGTTGCACAATCTGTTCCCCAAGACAGTCAGAAGAGGGGTCCGAATCAAGCCAGTCATCCTGCAGTTCCTGTTAAAGGGACCTGCAATTATTGTAAACAGCCAGGTCATTTTATAAACGAGTGTGCAGTTCTGAAACACAACATAGCTACCGGTAAGACTAAAGAAAGACCACGTCCGCCTAGACAAGAACAAGTTTCACAGACTCCCCAGTTACCACAGAATGCACCACAGACAGTTACAGTACCGCAGCCTATTGCTGCAACACAGCATGTTACACAGCAGATGTACCAGTATGCCCAGTCCGAGTATCCAGAGTACCAGCCGTATTCATGAAACAGCCTAGAGAGGGAGGTAGGCTTGCCTCTCATCGAGATACCTGTAGATCAGGAGGGTCCCTATGTTCATAGTCAAGTATTAGGGAAAGACAGAAAGTTTCTGATTGATACAGGGGCAAGTAGGACTACTATCAGTCATGACGAGGTTCCAGGGGCTCCGCTCTCAGGCTCTAGAAATGTTTCCCTTGGATTTTCAGGAAAGCCAATAGTTAACGAGATTTCCAAGCCAGTTACTCTAGAAGTAGGTCCATTGTCCCGAACTACTGACCTGTTACTTACGAAATCATGTCCAGAAAATTTGTTAGGCATTAAGACATTGAAAGAATTAGGTGCAGTTATTTGCTGCTCCCCAGAAGGAATACGTTTGTTTTTACGTGACTTTAAGGGTCACTATGTGTTACGTGATTTTGATCCAAGATTACTGAATGTTCCGCAGCATCTATGGGCGCAAGGTCCAACTGATGTTGGTTTTATGCAAATCACACCCCATCGTGTGACTCTCAAACCAGGTATTGTTTTGCCACGAATCAGGCAGTACAGATTGCCACCTGAGGCTGTAGCAGCCTTATCCAAAATTATTGACGAGCTCATTGCTCAAGGAGTGGTTGTAGAAACTGACTCCAATGTATGTAATTCTCCTATCATTCCAGTCATGAAACGTACTGATCCAAATGCACCTCCAGTATATCGATTAGTGATTGATCTTCGAGAACTTAATAAATGTATCATTCCCCAGTACCCAGTTGTTCCAGATATTTCTTCCCTATTGACAGCCATTGATTCTGAAGCCACATTTTTCACTGTCATAGACCTCAAGAACGCATTTTTCAGTGTCCCCATTCATCCAGACAGCCAGTTCCTTTTCGGTTTCTGTTTAAATGGAAGGAGCTATAAATTTACACGAGCTCCTCAAGGTTTCACAGAAAGTCCTAGTATTTACAGTCAAGCACTTAAAAGACAACTAGACAATATTCACATGCCAACTGACACTGCCCTGCTCCAGTATGTCGATGATCTACTGATCACAGCCCGTTCTGAACGTGACTGCGAGCGTGCGTCACTTACAGTTCTGTATTTCCTAGCCGAGATGGGGCACAAGGTGTCCCCTTCGAAGCTTCAATTCTGTGTCCAGCAAGTGATCTATTTAGGCCAGTTACTGTCCAAGAGGGGTAGGCAGTTGACACCTGACTGTATCCAGTTAATAGCGAGTCTTCCACAGCCCAAGACACAGAAGGAGGTACGAGCTTTTATTGGCCTTACTTCTTACTGCAGACAATGGATTCCTCAGTATGCATTTCTAGCAAAGCCACTGATACAGTTAACGACACAGGAGGCAGCCGTATCGACTGTCCTCCCTTGGACATCTGAACATACACTTGCTTTTAATGAATTAAAGAAAGCCTTATGTCAAGCACCTGTTCTAGCTACACCGAACTACAGTAAGCCTTTTATACTTTTTGTCACAGAACGTAATGGTACTGCATTATCTGTTCTCACACAAGATCAAGCAGGACAATACAAGCCCTGTGCTTATTATTCTAGCACATTAGATCCAGTAGCCCAGGCTCTGCCTGCGTGCCTCAAGTCAGTTGCAGCCACAGCACTAGCTATCAGACAAAGTGATTCCATAGTGTTAGGACACTCCCTGACAGTACAAGTTCCACACTCCGTGGAAGTTCTTTTAAACCGAACACAGACTCAGCACTTGACAATTGCACGTTTAACAGGTTATGAACTGACACTGTTCCAGCCACACATAGAAATCAGACGCTGCAACGTTCTAAATCCTGCTACACTGTTACCGTCAGTTACTTCAAATCCGGCCACACAAGACTGTGTGGAAGTTGTTAACACTATGACTAAGCCAAGACAAGACCTGACAGACATTGCATTACCTAATCCCGACCTGACACTTTATGTGGATGGTTCATGTATGAGAACTAGTACAGGAGAACTAGTAGCCGCGTATGCAGTGACTACTGACACTGAAGTTATAGAGACACACCGTATTGACACCCTGTCTGCCCAAGCAGCAGAGCTCATCGCTCTGACCCAAGCCTGCATACGTGCCAAGAACCTGAAAGTAAATATATATACAGATTCACGTTACGCATTCGGAGTCGTACACGACTTTGGAGTGCTCTGGCAAGAAAGAGGTTTTATGACTTCTCATGGAACCAAGATTCAGCATGGTCTCCTCATTCAAGCTCTGTTAGAAGCAATACATTTACCGACAGCTATCGCTATCATGAAGTGCAAAGCACATACGAAAGTTACTGACATCATTTCCTAGGGTAACGATCTAGCAGATCGAACAGCCAAACTTACAGCTCAGACTCCAGACATTCCAGTTAACAAGACACAGACACACACTCCAGATCCGACTACATGTATGACAGTTAAGGACCCCACTCAAGATGTCATAGATATCCAGTTACATGCTACTCCTGATGAAATCAAGAAATGGTCCGAACAAGGAGGGGTCCAGACAGATCAGGGATGGGTGACGAAGGGAAAAGCCACATGGTTTCCCCCCGACTCTATGGTTCAAGTCATTATTAATACCGCACATAGTCCAGCACACCTAGGAGAAAAAGCTATGTTAGACAGTATCCAGAACCTTTGGTTCAACAAGCATTTACGAGCTGCAGCCAAGCAGAAAGTCCGTACCTGTATGATATGTTGTCAGTTCAATCCAGGTAAAAGTGTCCCGGTGGAACAAGGTGGATTCCAGCCTCCTGACCACCCTTTTGAAGTCCTCCAGATGGATTATATTCAGATGGAGCGATGTCGAGGTTTCAAGTATGTCCTTGTAGTTGTATGCGCTTTGTCCAGGTGGACAGAGGCATATCCAGTTCCAGATTACACAGCCGCGACCACTGCCAAGCAGCTGGTTCGTGAATTTTTCCCCCGTTATGGACTCCCTAGGGTCGTGTATTCAGACAACGGCCAGCCATTCTCATCAGAGTTAATGAAGCATGTTTCCCTTCTGTTAGGGTACCAGTGGAAGTTTTATTGTGTACGCCATCCTGAAGCAGCAGGTCTCGTAGAGAGACATAACCAGACATTGAAAATCCGCATCGCCAAAGTCTGTAAAGAGAAAGGTGTAGACTGGCTAGTAGCTCTGCCGGTCGCCTTGTTTTATATGCGCATGGTCGCACATTCCAGATCAGGTCTGTCCCCTTATGAGGTCGTATTCGGCCGCCCCCCGATCATGTGGGGTACACCTAGACCCCGAAGTATTACAGATGTTTCCAGTAATATGCTGACAGATTACCTAGCTTCCTTGATGTCTGCCCTACACTCTTGTCGTTCACAGGTTGCCGCCGCATTTCCAGACAATACCGAGGTGAAACCGCATGAAATCGTTCCAGGATGTCTAGTGCTTGTCCGGAATTTTGATCGTTCAAGTCCGCTGGAGCCCCGCTGGAAACAACCTCAACTTGTCCTTCTGACCACCCGCACGGCCGTGAAGCTAGAAGGCCGCAAGGGCTGGGTGCACCTGTCTCACGTCAAGAAATTCCATGGATGTCGCATAAAAACATTGGACTGTTCCATTTTTAAGGACTGCCAGAACTTTAAAAACTGCCCTATTCTTAAGGACTGTCCCGCTACAGACTTTGATTCCAAGCCTCCCCTGTTAGAGGAAACTCCGCAGCAGGAGTATAAAAAGAAGCTCCGGTCTAGTAAAATAAGTCAGCCAGTTTAATTGTCTAAGTCCCCCTCGGGTGAAGCGGTTAGACAGGTTTCTGACATGTATGAGATAGACCCCCATAGTGAGAGAGTTAGTCAAAACTCTATCAGATGTATCGTTATTCTATGTTTTCTTCTATTTTTGAGTTTGATGGTTACCTGCACAAGTTATGCATTGCATTTATGTTTTCCAATTTCTCATGTAAATAAGTTTTCTAATGCTACAGTAGAGCACACATTTAGTGATCTGCCTCCTCACGAGCTATCCTATCGTCTTGCTATGAGAAATAACACGTTTATCCGTATGTTACACTATTCACACCAGACCAGCAATGCTACCAATTGTTGGGTGTGTGGTCGACTCCCCCCTTTCCAGACACCGAAGGGAGTTCTGCCACTCTTTCCTTATCCGTTTTCACATAATGGTTCGTGTGGAGCATGGTCCACGTTAACGTCATCTTCAAATGATATGTCCCTTCTGAATAGAACATGTTTTCCAGACAAGCAAGGTCTCCCCCATAGAACATGGTTAGATCTAGAAAATGAAGTTTATAATTTAGGTAACTATTCTTCGAATTTCATGGTCCTGAATGTTCAGTCTGATACTACTCCAGACTTACCTGCTATTTCAGTACTACCAGTCAAAGGCGAATTATGTGTCAGAAATAATGGTTCCGTACATGTAGGACATAGTGATTGTACTACTACTGTCGAGTATAGTGACAGTGGGAAATCTATTTTCAAAGCCTCACGTCATTCATATTTTGTTTGTGGTCAGACCGCAAATGTTCGTCTGCCCCTCGATTGGGATGGAACATGTTACATTGCCTTCCTACTGCCACCAGTTTTCCTAGCCCCATCTGATTATCACAGAAACACACATCTAGTACACATTAGACATAGAAGGGAGATCGAGTCCCCAATTGTCGACCAAACTGAAACTGCTCTAGAACAGTATCAAGATTTCAATAAAGGATTCTTCTTCTTTATAGGCCCTGTCCAGAATAGTAAGCTAATCCGTAGGTTAACCAGAACCCTTGAAGCAGTAGTGAATGAGACTACTTCTGCTCTAGGTAACTTAACCGAAGAGCAATCTGCTATGAGATTTGTTGTGCTCCAAAATCGTCTCGTTCTTGACGTCATACTGGCCGATAGAGGTGGAGCATGTAGAGTCATCGGATCTAGTTGCTGCATTTTCATTCCTAATAACGCGCCGTCTGTTTATTCAGCTATAACCAGACTTCATAAAATTGCCCATCAGTTACACCAGAATCCAGGCACCTGGACATGGTCCGGTTGGCTCTGGAGTATCATATCTGCCTGGGGATGGAAAGTATTGTCATTTCTAGGTATTGCAGTAATGATCATATTCAGTTGCTGTCTCTGTATACAATGTGGCCCTGCGATTTGCGGCATTTGTGCTACATCCTGTATTCCAAGTCCTAGTCCGCAGTCCCGTTCCAAGACAATTCGAGACGAGCAAATGATACTGTATGAAATGATAGATGGTATCATGAATATTGATGTTTCCTGATGGAAACGTAGTGACAAGGAGGGAATGTGGAAAAGTAAATTTTGCCATGTTCTGTGTCCCTACGTGTTCCCCATCTTATGTTATATGTGCATGATTAATATGCATATGTATTCCCTTATGATCGATTAAAGACGCAATTCTAGTTGTGTCCAATTTTAGTATGCCAAGTTTCTAGTTCTCGTGAAAGCAACGAGTATTAGGCCTATGTAAAGCTATGTTGCCACGTTTCACAGTGTGCACGTTAATTCAGTAAAAGTCCCCGTTTCTAGGCCTCAAAAGGGCCCGGACACCAGATTCAGCTCCTGTCTCCTGAACCCTCGCTGAGGAGCGATACAGCCCCCACCTGTATTCCTGACCCTTCACTTACTTCCTGCCTCACAGTGCCCGGCTCGGCCTGGCTCTGCCTGCTAGTCTGCCAAGAGTATGTTATGATTCTAGTTATCAGTTCAGCTCTCCTTCTCTGCATTCCTAAGCTACTGAATCGCATCAATAGTTTCAGTCATCGTCTAGCCTTTACGTCTCCATGTGAGAGAAATACTGTATTAATGGTCATTTAATATTCCTCAACACGCACTACATGTAGAATAATGCATGCACCAGTCTTAGAGTCTGTTAGCCTTTGCCCTGATAACTTTTGGATTCTATCAACATGTTCTCTAAACATCAGATACTAGATAGTGTTTAGGTACATGTCGCTCTGACTCTCCAGACTTTCGTCTCCTCTTCTAGTGCAGAAGTCATAGCCCCCAGCTCCTCCTGGTAACACGTCATTGCCAGCTTGCGCGCACCACTAGGTCAGAGGTCCCGGCTCCTTAGGTAGCCCCCTCCATGTTTCCGCCCCATTTATGACATATTCTGTTACGTTTACATCACATGTCTATGTATACGCCCTGTTCACACCTCTTGTTACACCCACTTTATGCCTTATCTTTCGCGACTGCTACAAGCCCCGCCTACTGCTACGCCTACTGTACTGAATGCTATGTATTTTGTTTAACTATATATACTTGTGCACTGTTATTAAAAGCTAGCTGTTGTCCCGATCCTGCCCCCCGGCAGCTGCCATCCTATTCCCGTGCAGGTTGTCCTGTTGCTGTCCTTTATGCTGTATTAAAACCTGCAAACTCCAGCTACCTCAACTCTTGACTCTTATTTATTGAGCTATCTGTTATTGTATATCCTGAAAAATAGATCCGGTATTTAATTATTTATTTACCACAACATGTTAAAAAGGGTCAACCCCAAATCTCTGAGTTCTGTACAATGTATGGGCCAACTAAGATTGTCATCTTTTTCTGCTTCAGCTCAGGATTAGAACGCAAGTAGTTTGTCACCCTGCTGTGCCATGTTAATTGCATTTCTCACAAACAGCTGGATCAACGGCCTTCCCACACAGAGAGAGCAATTAGCAGAGCTTCACTCAGCTCCTGAGAAGGAAAGGGGTGAGAATGAAGAATCTGCATCAATCAATTAATTGTCACACTGTAAACGGGGTGGGCCAGCCCAAGCCCACTGAACAAAGGAGGGCGCCCAGACCTCTGGAGCCAACACAGGAGAGGGGTCTTCTTGGAAGATTTGGTGGGAAAGGTACTGGCAGTGAAGTCAGCAAGGGGTGGAGCTGAGGGCCCCAGAGGAGATGTAACTAGTGACTCCTGGGTGAACTGTCCCAGCATGATGTGCAGAGTGGTTGGGAAAACGGCAGAAAGGAGATGTGGCTCCACAAGATAGGCCAGACATGCCTCACTTCTAGAACTATCCGCCCCCTCTTAAAAGTTCTTGCACAATGGAGGAGAGCTCTTTCTTGGTTGTGTGTTTCTGCTGGACACTGGATTGGAGGCAGCAGCTATGGGCAACTGGAAGGAGGAAGCCCCTGATAGCCTTCTGGACTGAGGACTCAGACTGCAGTTGACCTCTGGACCAGTGGGGCACTTCCCTGGAACATGAAAGCTTATCCCCTTAACGCTTATCCACTTACACCTCATAGGGATTAGTTTGGAGAAGAACTGAACTTCTGCACCAGAGGCGAAAGGTGCAGGGAGTAAATGGAACCAGCTTCCTGCACAGTTTGCCTCCCCGGAGGCCTGAGGAAAGTGTTACAGGAGGCTAAGGCTCACCGCCAGGAGCAAGTTGAGGCCAAAAGCATGTAAAACAGCCCTAAGTGGCTGGATATATAGGAAGGCAAAGGATTTTAACTTTCACCCCATAGCACGATCATAGAGAGTGGGGAGCACCGATGCCCAACTGCTAAATGCACCAGGGGTGGGCCAGGGCCTGGGGCTAGCTGCAAGGAGACTTTAATTTTGCAAATTCTGGGAGAGGGCATGCATGGGGCCCGCTCTCCAGAGCTGAAAGGGCCAGGGGTCCCAATACCTGGGCCTGATGTTATCTATGGGGCCCAGGATCTCCAATACCAGGTCCCCCACCAGTAAGAGGAAGGCAGGAGAATTGTTGCGCTCCCGCAAAGTCAAGGAAGGGGCCCAGAATCCCAACTCCAGGCCCGATGACTGTTGGGCGTGGAGAGCACCATCGCGCCCCCCCTCAGAAGCGGCCCAGAAGGCGGGGAAGTGCTGCTGCACCTCCCAGGACTTAGTGGGCCTCCCCTGCTCCCTGTGTCTGGGGGAACTTGGCGTCCACCAGCAATGAGGGGACTGGGCAGAGGAAGAAACAGCTGCTGGCTTCGGTGAGTTGGGCCAGGCACCCCAGAGATAAATAAAGAGAAACAAAAAGAAAAAAATATGGTGTGGTGCAAGGATGTAAGGTACAGAAGAAATGAGCGGCCAGAGATGCTCATCACTTATTCAAGCTCCTGGGAAGGAGCACTCCATAATTCCCTACAGGGCCTGATATTGATGAAACAATTTCTTCTGCTTTTGGTGGCCCGAGGACAGTGGGGCCGCTACCAACATGAAAAAGAGGGCATAGGCGAACTCCAGAAGCTCCACAGATGCCCCAAAGACACCAAAAAGATTTTTCAACAAAGTGCTGATCCCAAGTCTGGAAGGTCAACCAAGGGGTCGACCGATTGGATAACGCCTCTGAGATTGGTTTAGGTTTCCAAGCACTCTGCAGGCTGGAGCATGTGCTCTACAGCTGGAAGTGCAGCATCCTCTAGGGGCTACGTTTATGGATATAAGTTGTGGCCTACGGAAGGTTAGAAAAAGACAGACACATGGTTCATGTTCAAGAATGCTTTATTTAGAAGTGTTGTTTATGACAGTTTAACAAGGTTTTACTCGAAAGCATCTGCTAGTCCTGGCCGTCTCTGCAGGGTCAGCCCAAACCGTTTTGCCTTTTTTTCCTCCTACTTTTTGCTGAATTCATTTTTATTTGCGGTAGGACTCTTTACCACTACTAACCAGTGCTAAAGTGCTTGTGCCCCCCCCCCAATACATGGTTTGAGTGGCATACACCTAATTGGCATATTTACTTTACGTACAAGTCCTTTCTAGAGTGGTATACCACATACCCAGGACCAGTATATTAAATGCAACCAGTGGGCCTGCAGCACGTATTGTGACACCCACTTAAGTAGCACCTTAAAACATGTCCCAGGTCTGCCTTTGCAGCCTGATTGCAGTGTCACACTGCTATGATGACTTGGTATTTAAACCTCCTTCCCAAGCCTTAAACTCCCCTTTTATTACATATGTCACCCCTAAGGTAGGCCCTAGGTAGCCCACAGGGAAGGTTGCTGTGTAATTAAAAGGTAGGCCATGTACTTTTAACTTTTACATGTCATCCAATGAATAACTCCCAAATGTGTTACTCACTACTGTGAGGCCTACCCCTCGCATAGGATAACATTGGGAACTCCTTATTATTATAATAAGCTGTCATTCCTAATTGAGAGGAAGTATATATCATGTGGGGTACCTATGGAATTATAATGATAAACCCTCTTTAAGGATAAGGTCTATTACTATTTTGAAAATGCCACTTTTACACCATTGGCATTTTCCTGCCCTTAGACCTTTGAGCCTGTAGCCTGTCATGGGTCACATGACTGGGTGTAGCTAACAGTTGGACTTTGTGACTTACTCCCAGACCATCACACAATAGAGGGATTAGGTGTGCCTCAATGTGCCATCACTAACAGGATCGGGGTCTGAGCACAGCCTCACTTGCACCTGAATAGTCTGTGCCTGTCTCCTCTAAGCATGGGCGGATTTTGCGGATCCACGATTCGCGGATTTGCGTATTCACGGATCGTGGATTTGCGGATCCGCGGATTTGGGGCGGGGCTTCCATGCGAGAGCACATGCCTCTTGTGTGTATAAAAGGTCAGAGACCGATCAGAGCAGCAGATGAAGATACAGAAGCTCCTGGCTACAGGAACAGCACGAGGATTGCGCTCGTGAAAGTCAAGGATGCAAAGGCCTCTGTCCAGCATCACAGCTGATTTTCGATGGTATATTTGGGAAGAAGGCACATCTGCCCAGCCTTGACAACGCTCACGATTGTTTTTTGGGCCGATGAATGAGTCACTGAATTTAAGCTTCAACTAGGGCACATGCTTAATTGATATCTGTAAGTGCTTCCGGTTGAGGTTTAATTTTTGTGCCAGGACCATCGTGCCAGAATGAACCCTGCCCTTCATATTTATTCAAGAAGACGCCACCGTTTTGTGCCATACCTCTACTCAACTGGAGTACTTTCTACTGGATAATCAGTAAGTGCTACCTCGTTGGGTAAATGTATAGTGCTTTTACTACACTACAGCTGCCTAAAGTGCCAGAGAGTTGTCTACAGCGACCAGGTGTGTGTTACTATGCAATCGCGCCGAAGGGCGCAGGGCTCCCTTGAGTGAGCTATCATAGTGGGTAAATGGCGGGAAGACGGTGCACACCGCGAGTGTGTGGGCGGGGCCAAACGGACGGGGCTTCCATGCGAGTGCACATGCCTCTTGTGTGTATAAAAGGTCAGAGACCGATCAGAGCAGCAGATGAAGATACAGAAGCTCCTGGCCACAGGAACAGCACGAGGATTGCGCTCGTGAAAGTCAAGGATGCAAAGGCCTCTGTCCAGCATCACAGCTGATTTTCGATGGTATATTTGGGAAGAAGGCACACCTGCCTGGCCTGTTGTAACTATTTTACGATGGCGCCGGCAAGCTGCCAGCGCCATCCTAAAATAGTTACTAAATTAGCTTCAACAGGAAGCGCCATCCTAAAATAGTTACTAAATTAGCTTCAACAGGAAGCTCTAATCGAGCACCTGCTTTATTTTATCTATTAGAGCTTCCTGTTGAAGCTAACTTAGTAACTATTTTAGGATGGCGCTGGCAGCTTGCCGGCGCCATCGTAAAATAGTTACAACAGGCCAGCAAGGCTTGAACTTTTGCCCCCGGAATCCGCCGCTCGCGGATTTGCGAATTCGCGGTAAATTCGCGGGAGTTCGCGGATCGAGAATTTACCGAAAATTCGCAAAATGCGCGAGCGTAACGGATTTTGCGCTCATACTTAGTCTCCTCACAATAGGCCTAACGACCCTGTTATGTCACTGCAGCCAACTTGGAGCCAGGGCAGGTGAGTAAGGGAATTTAATGCACTTCAAAGAACCTTTCAAGAAGATTCTACCAACTTCCATGAAAAGGGCACCAGGGTATAAAAATAGGAGCTTCAGACCCACTCTTTAGTTCACTACTGGACCTGTGGAAGGACCATCAGAGGACTGTCTGCTGCTGTTACCTGCTGTGCACTCTACCAGACAGCTACTGTACCCGAAAGGACTGCTTAAATGCCTGGAGCCTACCTTCAAACACCTCAAAAGTCATCCCTCCTTTTGAACCCTGCTGATTCACCTGCACCCAGGATTGCCAGAATTGACTGCAAGGGCTAGTATGCTGGCCTCCTGTTCAGAGTCATAAGGACATAACAGGCTACCACCATCTTGAACCTGCACTTGGACCCTGTCTGTGTAAGTCCTGAACCCACGAGAGGTCTCCATCCACTCCTAGACCTGTGGTTGTGGGGCTGAAGGTGCCCAGATGGCCAATTTCCAAAACTGAGGACTTAGGCGAAATTTGGCCCAAAAGTACTCTCAGAACCAGGTGGAGACTGGGACCAATCTGCTCATCTATCCACCCGAGGTGCATAGCTGGTCGGATTGACTTTGCAGCTTTTCCCACTGTGTACTTTTCGGCAGCCACAAATCTGTTTCAGCGATCCTTCGCCAAAGGGGCATTGACCTCGAGGAACTGTCTGTGGCTACAGCTCTTTGCTGCCTCCTGCTGGAGATTTTCAACTTCCATCTCAATGACTAAGGGCCAGATGTAGGTGAGGGACATTTACCGACTCATAAATACCGAATTTTACCGATTCGGTATTTATGAATCGGTAAATATAAAGCTGGGAGATGTAGGTATTTTTTAAAATAGAAATACCGAATCGGTAACATTCGGTATTTACCGATTCGGTAAATACCGAATCGGTATTTCCTATTGATTCCTATGGGCTGTGAAGCCCATAGGAATCAATGGGAAATACCGATTCGGTATTTACCGAATCGGTAAATAACGAATGTTGTAAGGGTGCAGGGGTTGTCACTTTGACACCCTCTAGCACCCGAAGTAAAGGCATGTGTGACATGTGGAACACATACATGCCCTTAGGGCATGTCTGTGTGTCACATTGCACAGTGTGCATGCACAGATGTGCATGCACACCTGGATTCGGTATTTTACCACACAATAGGATTGTGTGGTAAAATACCGACTCTTAAGGGCCTGTGACACTCTCAGGAGTGTCACCTACATTTGGATTTACCGAATCGGTAAATTTACCGATTCGGTATTTTACAGAATCGGTAAATTTACCGAATCGGTAAATTTACCGATTCTGTAAAATAATGGCCCCTACATGCCAATTCCTAAATACCGGTCGGTAACGGCCGAAATCGGCCGTTACCGACCGGTATTTGGGCTCCTACATCTGGCCCTAAATCCAAAGATTAAAACATTCACTGTGGCTTCAAAACACCACCAGAAGGTCTCCCTAGTGATCCTGACCTGGGATCTGGTGATCCCCGACCTCCCTCAAGCTTCAAGACGATGTCTGCAGCCTCAACCTGAAGGGTCCCCCTGACCGCGACCAGAGCTAGTAAGAAGATCTGACGCCAAAAGACACCCCTGCACCCAACGCCCCGCTAGCTTGGGTGGCCCAACCGGCGATGTTTAGGCATCCCCAATGAGCCAAACTTACCTCTCCAGCTGGTGGTCGCAGTGGCAGCCGGCCTGTATCACAGGTGGCAATGCAGCGTTGTGACTGGTCTGAATGCCGTGAAACGCGCTCAGCCAGGGGCTGTAGGGGTGAACATGTTCTCCATGGAGGCTGTAATGCAGCCTGCATGGAAAACAGGGAAAGTGCGCATGACTGGTTTGGGCGGCCAGAGAGGGCCGATCAAACAGTAATTGCGCACTTAGGAGTGGGCAAACCACTCCGCCCCGGCTCTGAGAGCAGAGCAGCCCCCCTCATCCGCCAAAGGGGACGCTTCAAAGGACTGCCACCTTTGTAAGCTGTCCCTGCCTTTTGCTGCCTCAAACAACTGGCTCCCACCGGTTCTGACCCCCATTTTAGGTGAGAGAATGGGCGGGAAAACCGAATTAGGAGGAGAGGTGTGCCCACCTTTGCCAACTCAACCCCTCAGGTAAAGGAGGTGAGGTGAAGCACACATCTCAGTCCCCTCCCTCTTGAAGATGAAGAGACTCAGCCAAATAGGAACAGGCTCCTCCTGACCATGACCAGAGCTTGTAAGAAGACTCAATACCAAAAGACAACCCTGCATCTGATGCCCCGAAGGCCTTGGGTGGCCCAACCAATGGTGTCCAGGCATCCCCCAAAAACCCAACTTACCTCTCCAGTCAGTGATCACCTTCAGGAAGCCTCCCTGCATGAGCCTGCAGCATCTTTTACAGACTGAATATCTCCACTGTATCACAGAGTTCATAATGTCACCATGGAACTCTGCACCAAGCCACTGCTGATCATAACCCCAGGAGCTTTGCTCCATCCCCCAGTGTTCTGCTCGTAAACAGCCCTGACTGAAGGACCTATTAGCCCCATTGGTTAACCTTGGGCCCCTGTACTCTGCAACCGGCCGCCCCAGTGTTATGTTTGCAGGTCAGTTACTTACCTGCAAACTGATAACCTTTTTTCCCATAGGAACCAATGTTGTGATGTTTTGTTCCCCAAAAATGTCATAGTGTCAATCAATCAATCAGGGGTTTATAAAGCGCGCTACTCACCTGTGAGGGTCTCAAGGTGCTGGGGGGGGGGGGGGAGTGGCTACGGATCAGTCGAAGAGATAGATTTTGAGGTCTTTCCTGAATGTGTGCAGGGTCGGAGAGTGTCTGATGTTCACAGGGAGCTTGTTCCAGGTTTTGGATGCGATGAGGAGAAAGCTCTCCCGCCGGTTCTGTTTCTGCGGATGTGGGGGACCTTTGCCAGGGTGAGGTCAGCGGAGCAGAGGTTCCTCTTGGGTATGTGGAAGGATACTCTCTCGTTGAGGTATTTGGGTCCGATGTTATTGAGGGATTTGTAGGTGTGGGTGAGGAGTTTGAAGGTGACCCTTTTCTCGACGGGAAGCCAGTGGAGGCCTTGTAGGTGTTGGGTCATGTGCTCGTGGCACGGTGTCCCAAGGACGAGTCTGGCTGTAGTGTTCTGGAAGGTTTGGAGTTTGTGTAACACTAGATCTCCAATCATTCCTAGGGTTTTGTTGAATCCGGCGTAGAGGGCATTGCCGTAGTCCAGTCTGCTGGTTATGAGTGCGTGGGTGATGTCCTTCTGCAGTAGGGGGGATCCATTTGAAGGTCTTACGGAGGATGCGAAGGCAGTTGAAGCAAGTGGATGCGACGACGTTGATCTGGCGGTTCATGGAGAGGGAAGAGTCAAGGATGATGCTGAGGTACCGAGCATGGTCTGTAGGGGTGGGTGGGCTCCCGAGGGTGGAGGGCCACCAGGTATGACGTTGAACAGTTCCTTGGCATTGGTCACATTGTTCCGAACCTTGTCTCTTATGAAGGTCCATTTGGTTTCTCCTTTGCGCTGTTGGTATTCCTTTAGGGCGTTCTTGTGGTTGTTCTGTGCATCCGTGGTTTTCAGGTTTCACCAGGTTTTCTCTAGGCATCTGCAGGAGTGTCTGGCTTCTCTTAGTTCTGTGGTGAACTAGGCGGCCATCAGAGGGCATTGTTTATAAGGGAGCCGGAGGAGTGTGAGCTTGTCGGCGCAGCAGGAGACCCAGCGGTGAAATTCCCTGGCTGCGGAGTTGGTGTCGGTCGTGACGATGGGGGGGTTTTGACGGAGGGTGGTGTTGAGGTGCTCCTCTGTGACCTTGCTCCAGTTCCATCGTGGCAGGCGCAGGGCAGGTTTGGGGGCAGTGGTGGTGTTGAAGGTGAAGTGGATGCAGTGGTGATCGGTCCAAAGAGGCTGGGAGGTGACTGAAGTGGATGTTTGTTCCTCCCGCGAAGGTGGGGTCGAGGGTGTGACCCACCCTGTGGGTGGGCGTGTTGACGAGCTGCTTCAGTTCTCGGTTGGCAAGGTTGTCGCGGAGAGTGGTGGAGTCGGGGTCGTTGCCGTTGTCGAGGTGGAAGTTCAGGTCCCCGAGCAGAATGTAGTCCGTGGATGTGATGGCGTGGGGTGCGGCGAGCTCGGCGATGGTAGTTGCGGGGTGGGTGCGAGGTCCTGGCGGTCTGTAGGTGAGGGTGCCGTGTAGCGTGGTCCTGGGGCTAGTCTGCATCTGGAAATGGAGGTGTTCCGTGTTAGAGTGGGGGTCACCCATGCTGGATGTGGAGAGTCGGGGATGGCAGTGGCAATGTCGGGCCGGAGGAGGCGTTCATCCAGGTTTCCGTGTAGCAGGCGGCGTCTGGCGAGAAGGTGTCGATCAGGTCATAGATCTCTATGGCATGTTGGTACAGGGAGCGCATGTTGAGAAGGATGCAGGTCAGGGTTTCGGTGGTGCGTGCATCAGGCGTGACTTAGGCGTTTGTGGGAGCTATGTCGATGGTGAAGGATCTGCTGCAGGGTCTGCAGCATGAGAACTGCCCATAGGTGGTGTTCAGTGAGGATCTTGTGCAGTCGGTGTGTCTTCCGGGGTTGAGTGCATGGAGGGTGGTTGAGTCGCAGCGGAGGGGTCTAGAAGAACCAGGGCTCCTGGTACTGGTCGCAGTCAGGTCGCGGACAGGTGCAGACGGGCTTGCCTTAGGCGTGCCCGCTGCACATGACTGCACAGCGGTCGCCATAATGTAGGGGAGGGGGAGGGACATGCAGCTGGGAGTCAGGAGCGGGGTTAGTGGTCAACGGCAGCGGTAAACAGAGGGGAAACGAGGGGGGACACTTGCACACAGCAAAGGGCATTAAGGGTAACAACTAAAACAAAATAAAACAGCAGCAGGCACATTAATAGTGATTTAAGTCACAAGTCACAGCGCGCAAAAGAAAAGACTGGAGTCAGGGTAGTCTCGAACCCTGCAATGGAGGGGCTGGCTTCCCTGAGGAGACACAGATCACAGCAGAGCTGCTGGGGAGAGTGTGATCCTAGGACCGAGGTCTGAGGAACTCACACGCGCTCCCTCGCAGAGGTCGCCATAATGTAGGGAAGGGTAAGGGACGTGCAGCTGGGAGGCGGGAGCGGGGCGGTAGGCGGAGGGGTTAGTGGTCAGCGGCAGCAGGAAATGGAGGGGAAACGAGGGAGGACATCAGCACACAGCAAAGGGCAATAGGGGAACAACTGAAACAAAATAAAACAACAGCAGGCACAAGTCACCGCGCGCAAAAGAAAAGACTGGAATCAGTGTAGTCTCAAACCCTGCAACGGTGGGGCTGGCTTCCCTGAGGCGACGCAGATCACAGCGAAGGTGCCGTTGAAAGTGTGATCCTAGGACCCAGGTCTGAGGAACTCACACGTGCTCCCCCGCAGCAGTCACCATAATGTAGGGGAGGGGGGGAGTGACGTGCAGCTGGGAGGCGTAAGGGGGCGGTATGGGGAGGTGTTGCTGGTCAGCGGCAGCAGGAAACGGAGGGGAAACGAGGGGGGACATCAGCACACAGCAAAGGGCAATAAGGGGAACAACTGTAACAAAATAAAACAACAGCAGGCACAATAATAACAATTTCAGTCACAAGTGTCACGATTCCCCCGGCCGCTGGTAAATCACTGCCTGCTCTTCGATACTGAACGGGATGAGAAACTACATATCCCATGATCCTTTGCGCGGCGCGTTCCTATGACGCTGTGCGACTGGAGTGGATAATATGGCGTCTCACGGTGGACGCGCTGCCGATTATTCCTGCTTGGCGAGGAGAGTATCTGAGCGAGTATCCTGACTCCTTTTGGAAGGTTCTCTGGATGTCGGCGGCGGTAAGCGTTGGTTCGCTTTGACCGGTACGCGGATTACTGAGGTGGGGCTTAGGAAGCGCCCGCTACTAGCGCTGTGATTCAGCGTTATTTGCTTGGTTCACTGGATTATCCTGGTGGGGCTTAGGAAGCGCCTACATCGGAAAGGTCCCCAGAATTCTTTGCACGTGATCTCTGGATTATCCTGGTGGGGCTTAGGAAGCGCCCGTATGGTCAACTGTCATCGGAGTATCAGGTTTTCCATGATTGAGTGGGGTGCTTGAGTTTGAGTAACTCTCTGGTGGAACCTGGTGTTCTTGTACTTGTTATACTAATTACATTCAGGGAGCGTCTTGCTCCGGTTTTTGCAGGACACCTGGGCTTAGGTGCCGCAATACCATTCATCGCACAGTACGTACTCATTAGCGCTTACAGAGAAGGATCTGTAGAGACGCTTTCTTTATACTTTAAGCTGGGCATAAGATTTGGTCTTTTGTTTCTTTTGAACATCAAACGAGTAGGGAATGTATGCAATATAAAAGGGGTTGACTCTTCCTGCATTACCCCGTGAACATTCGTTTCATACATTTCCTAGGAGGAGGAACCTTTTGTTGTGAACTTACCGTTAAGGAATGTGATCATCCTTCATTTTTGTTCTGGGCATTGTTTTGGGTTATCTTCATCCCAAATTCTGGGTAGGTGTTCTGATATCAGCTCTGTCCTTCAAGATTCCGGTCACATGATGGGAGGGAACATGGGGGTTTTCTAATGTTTTCTGTCTTATGTCTTCTAGTAGCACAAACCAGGGGATTTAGAAGCCGCCCTTTAGATCCTTCCTTCATTTATGCACACCTGTAAGAGATGCAGGTGAGGTATCATGTGGTATATTGTTTAGCAAGTCTTCCCGCTTAGGGTTGTATTCTGCACTTATCCCTTGCTTCTATAATTGCAGGTTGCGGTTCCAGTTGCCCAGCTGTTCCCCTCCGGACACATATTTTTCCCCCGCTTGATCTCCTTAACAGTCTGTGACTTTGACAGTCAGACTTGGGATGATCTAGAGGTGGGCCCCTTTATAGCATCGATCCAATCCTGAGGAGCAACCACGACAGACCTGACAGAATAATCGGCCCAAGAGTATTTGCTCCTCCCGGTTGGGTTGATACAAGGGATGGCCTCCTTAGAGGAGGTACTGACCGCATTAGGCTTAGTACAGGCGGAACTAGCCGCCTCCCGCCAGGATACGGCTGCGTTGCAGGCACGGATGGATGCCATGCAGCGGAATCCGTTTGATGCAGGGAACCCTGCCCCTCAGCCTGCCCCAGTGGTGGTAGAAATGCCCTCCCCTGTACCCTTAGCTCCCCCGGAAAGGTTTATGGGAGATAGAAAGAAGGTGCAGGTGTTCATGACCCAGGTGATGTTGCATTTCACCTGTAAGCCTAAATGTTTTCTTACCAATCAATCACGGGTTTCCTTTCTGATTTCCTATTTGGGTGGAGAGGCAGCTCAGTGGGCGGTCCCTATTGTCAGGAATAACGATGGGATCCTGTATGATTGGGACTTGTTTCGTGCCGAATTTGAAAAAACATTCGACAGGAGAGCTGAAACCTTCTCAGCAGATAAGGAGTTGCTTGTTCTTAAGCAAGGCAATTCCGATATAGTGACATATCTAAACCATTTCAGGAGATTAATTGCTGAAACCGATTGGCCTGAAGCCAAACAGATGGTTCTGTTCTACCAAGGGCTCACAGACAACTTAAAAGACGTCATAGCACAAGTTGAACCCCAGCCTACCACATGTGCGGCCTTTATTGATTTGGCATTACGTTTGGACCACCGATTGAGAGAGAGAAAATGAGAGATGGGAAGAAAGGACAGACCTTTGTTGTTCGGGGAGAAACCAACCAGTGGGGATAAAGCCGAGGGAAAACCTGAACCCATGGACATTGGAGTGGTGAGAGCATCCCTCACAGTGAGTGAAAGAGAACATCGCCGCAAATTTGGGCTGTGTCTTTACTGTGGGAAAAAGGGTCACTTTCTGCGCGAATGTCCTGTGAAACCAAAGGGAGGACGCTATCGTGTAGGACAAGGAGTAGCTTCCACAGTGGACAAGGGGTCGGAAAACTCAAACGCTTGAGTTCGAAGGAAGGGAGGGACTCGAGCGCACATGTCATCCCTTCAATAACAGAGGAGGACTTCGTGGGAAACCAGCTGTTCTTTGTGGACATAGAATTATGGATTGATCAAAACCCTAAGCTGGTCCGTGCCATGGTAGATTCAGGAGCTACAGGTTGCTTTATGGATTCGGCAGAAGCACGGAAGTTGGGAGTAACTCCGGTAGATAAATCTGTCTCTGAAGACGTGTTTGCAGTAGACGGTCATGTGTTAGAATCCGGTCCTATCACCCAGCACACCCCGGAGTACGAAATGTGGTATGGGGGTTATCATATGGAGCAACTTTCGTTTAACCTCATCCAGGCCCCTACCTATGGAATAATATTGGGACTCCCTTGGCTGAAGAAACATGAACCCACCATAAAATGGAAGGAACAGACTTTGGAATTCTCCTCCTCGTATTGCTTAGACCACTGCATCAAGGAGAATCCCGACCATCAAGGGTACTGGCGGTTACTCATACGATCTCTACAGCCGCTGAAAAAGAGGTGGAGCTACCTCGATGTTACCAAGAGTATGAGGAGGTATTCAGTAAAGTGAAAGCTGAAGTACTTCCTCCGCATAGAGAATATGACTGCCGCATTGATTTAACACCAGGGTCAGTGGTTCCGTGTGGCCGAATCTATGCGTTGTCACAACCTGAAACAAAACATCTCCGGGAATATTTGGATAACCTCCTTGCCTTGGGATTCATCCGACCATCAAGATCTCCAGCAGCTTCCCCGCTTTTCTTCATTCCGAAGGCCAATGGTGACTTACGCTGCTGTATTGACTACAGGGCGTTAAACGCCATAACAACAAAGAATCAATACCCACTCCCATTGATACCGGTGTTGTTAGAGCAAGTGAGATCGGCCAGGATCTATACAAAATTGGACCTGAGGGGAGCCTACCATTTAGTGCGCATACGATCAGGCGATGAATGGAAAACAGCGTTTAAAACGAGGTACGGGCTCTTCGAGTACCTGGTTATGCCCTTTGGGCTATGCAACGCCCCTGCCTCCTTCCAATTTTTCCTTAATGAGTTGTTGAGAGACTACTTGGATATCTTTGTAGTAGTCTACATAGATGACATTTTAATATACTCGAATGATGAACCAGAACATGAAAAACATGTGAGTCAGGTGCTTGAGGCCCTAAAGCAAAACCAACTGTACTGCAAGCTAACGAAATGTGAGTTTCATGTCACTACGGTGGAATTCCTGGGAGTCATGCTCACTCCATCCGGGCAGATAATGGCCGAAAGGAAGGTACGGGCCGTCGTGGAGTGGCCACGACCCAACACTGTGAAAGATATCCAAAAACTCCTTGGATTTGCAAACTTCTATCGGAGGTTCATCTCGCACTTTTCAGACTTGGTAACACCACTCACAAAATTAACTCGGAAGAACACCCCCTTTGTATGGGGGATTGAAGAACAGACCGCATTTGATCGGTTGAAAACCGCGTTTACGTCGGCACCGATATTGGTCCATGCTGACCCGAACCTCCCCTTCGTGGTAGAGGCGGATGCGTCAGAACTAACGGTGGGAGCCGTTCTCTCGCAAAGGAGTGAGAGTACCGGCCATCTCCACCCCATCGCCTTCATGTCTCGCAAGTTAAATCCTGCAGAACGCAACTATGCCATCGCTGAGAAGGAACTGCTAGCAATTAAAGACGCCTTCACGGAATGGAGGCATTGGCTGATGGGCGCCTCACATCAAATCACTGTATATACCGACCACCGTAATCTGCAGTTTATGCGAGCAGCTCGACACCTCACCCCCAGACAATTAAGATGGATGCTCTTCTTTTCTGAATTCCGTTTCGTGGTTACCTTTCGTCCGGGTTGTGACAACCGGAAAGCTGATGCTCTCACGCGTCAAGAAAGTCACCCAGGAGTGATGGCGTCCCCAGAGACCAGCATCATCGAACCCCGACAAGTGGTAGGGGTGATCCACACGGAAGAATTTCTCCTCAAAGTCAAGAGAGGTATCCAGACCTTTGCTTGGAAAGCGTGGATTCGCCTACACCCGGAATGGAGAATACGGCAAGGGTTGCCGAGAAAGGGGTCCCTGTTGCTTCTCCCCACACTCGCCTTAAGACAGCAAGTCTTTCAGTGGTGCCACAATCTGCCATGTGCAGGACACACTGGAGGGAAGAAAACTTTGGAAAAATTGCTACGCACCTATTGGTGGCCAACCATCAGGCCGGATGTGTATGCTTGGGTTCAGCGATGTGACGTCTGTTCGCAAGCTAAAAGCGATCATCGACCAGCACAAGGGCTGTTACAAACTATGCCCACTCCTGTGAGTCCTTGGGAGAGCTTTTCAGTAGATTTCGTGGTGGGACTCCCTAAAGATCAAGGGATGACAGCTATAGTAGTAGTTGTGGACTACTTAACTAAGATGGGCCACTTCATCGCCTGTAAAGGGGTTCCCACAGCTAGCCAATTAGCCCATAACCTGCTCGTTCATGTAATCCGGTTGCATGGCCTTCCCAAGGTGATCGTTTCCGATAGGGGAGCACAATTCACCGCAAATTTTTGGAGGGTCTGGTGTGACCGATTAGGCATTGCTTCTTCCTTGTCCACCAGCTTTCATCCGCAAACGGATGGGCAGACCGAAAGGTTGAACCAGACCCTCAAACAATACCTGAGGTGTTTTGTTGATACCACTACTGAGGCATGGGTGGATTGGTTGTGGTCTGCTGAGGTGGCATATAATGACGCAGTTCATTCCTCTACTTTGTATACCCCGTTTTTCTGTACATATGGGTTTCATCCCAGATTTGCCCCCTTGAGTGTGCCAGTCACTGAAGCTCCCATTCCGCAGTTACAGTCCAGATTAGTGCAGATGAGGAAGACAGTATTGCATGCTAGACGGAATCTTGCAAAGGCGAAACTGAGATACAAATCTCAGGCTGATAGACACCGAAGGCATTGTCCTGGGTACAAGAAGGGGGATTGGGTGTGGCTGTCCACTCGGAACATCCGCTTCAAAAAGTACAGCGTTTTCAACCCTAGGTTCATTGGTCCTTACCAGGTGATTCGCCATGTCAACCCAGTGGCGGTGAAATTGAATCTCCCCTCACATTTCCGGATACACCCGGTGTTCCATGTCTCACTGCTCAAACCTGCTCGGGGTCCGGGCCCTGCGGCCCCTGCGCCTGTGAGGGTCGAGCATGATGTGGAGTACGAGGTGCGGCGCATTCTGGACGCTCGTAGGGTGAGAGGGAAACTCCAGTACTTAGTATCTTGGAAGGGATATGGTCCGGAGGAGGACTCTTGGGAGCCGGTTGGTGCTATTCATGCTCCTAGACTGGTGCGGAGGTTCCATATGTCCCATCCTGGGAAACCTGGTGGCAGTCAGTGAATGTCGTGAGAGGGGGGTGTACTGTCACGATTCCCCCGGCCGCTGGTAAATCACTGCCTGCTCTTCGATACTGAACGGGATGAGAAACTACATATCCCATGATCCTTTGCGCGGCGCGTTCCTATGACGCTGTGCGACTGGAGTGGATAATATGGCGTCTCACGGTGGACGCGCTGCCGATTATTCCTGCTTGGCGAGGAGAGTATCTGAGCGAGTATCCTGACTCCTTTTGGAAGGTTCTCTGGATGTCGGCGGCGGTAAGCGTTGGTTCGCTTTGACCGGTACGCGGATTACTGAGGAGGGGCTTAGGAAGCGCCCGCTACTAATGCTGTGATTCAGCGTTATTTGCTTGGTTCACTGGATTATCCTGGTGGGGCTTAGGAAGCGCCTACATCGGAAAGGTCCCCAGAATTCTTTGCACGTGATCTCTGGATTATCCTGGTGGGGCTTAGGAAGCGCCCGTATGGTCAACTGTCATCGGAGTATCAGGTTTTCCATGATTGAGTGGGGTGCTTGAGTTTGAGTAACTCTCTGGTGGAACCTGGTGTTCTTGTACTTGTTATACTAATTACATTCAGGGAGCGTCTTGCTCCGGTTTTTGCAGGACACCTGGGCTTAGGTGCCGCAATACCATTCATCGCACAGTACGTACTCATTAGCGCTTACAGAGAAGGATCTGTAGAGACGCTTTCTTTATACTTTAAGCTGGGCATAAGATTTGGTCTTTTGTTTCTTTTGAACATCAAACGAGTAGGGAATGTATGCAATATAAAAGGGGTTGACTCTTCCTGCATTACCCCGTGAACATTCGTTTCATACATTTCCTAGGAGGAGGAACCTTTTGTTGTGAACTTACCGTTAAGGAATGTGATCATCCTTCATTTTTGTTCTGGGCATTGTTTTGGGTTATCTTCATCCCAAATTCTGGGTAGGTGTTCTGATATCAGCTCTGTCCTTCAAGATTCCGGTCACATGATGGGAGGGAACATGGGGGTTTTCTAATGTTTTCTGTCTTATGTCTTCTAGTAGCACAAACCAGGGGATTTAGAAGCCGCCCTTTAGATCCTTCCTTCATTTATGCACACCTGTAAGAGATGCAGGTGAGGTATCATGTGGTATATTGTTTAGCAAGTCTTCCCGCTTAGGGTTATATTCTGCACTTATCCCTTGCTTCTATAATTGCAGGTTGCGGTTCCAGTTGCCCAGCTGTTCCCCTCCGGACACATATTTTTCCCCCGCTTGATCTCCTTAACAGTCTGTGACTTTGACAGTCAGACTTGGGATGATCTAGAGGTGGGCCCCTTTATAGCATCGATCCAATCCTGAGGAGCAACCACGACAGACCTGACAACAAGTCACAGCGCGCAAAAGAAAAGACCGGTCACAGCGCGCAAAAGAAAAGACCGGTGTCCATCTGAACTTTTGTATGAAAGAAAAGTAACTATCTTGCAAACCTGAAAAAGTATTACTTACCTTGTATTGTAGGATCCATAGTGTATTGTGGTATCTAGGCATACCACCCCGAGTAGTCAATGTAATCCAAAAGTAACGCAAAAGTAATCAAAGTGATTTTTATGTAATTTGAACTGTTTTTAAAGCATATACAAACCTGTACAGCTTGCAAATCCATTCCCAATTGCTTTACCTTTTAAAGTTTTACAATTGCAAGTACATTTTACCCACCTGTACCAAGTCCTCCTTGGTTCTAGAAACAAAACAGAAGTATACCTTTTTTATACTTACCTAATTGGTCTGAATCTTGTCTCTGAGTGTGTGCCATCAGCCTTGATAGAGTGAATACAATAAATGCGTAACACATCCTCTAGATAAGCCTAACCGCTCACCCACACTGCTACAACGAGAGCTGTTAGTAAGTGTCTATTTTAGCCTCTGCTATACCTCTGGGGACTCCCTGGACTCTGTGCACCTTATACCTTAATTTGGTATTGTATATACAGAGCCAGCTTCCTACAATGGACAAGTCTGAAAGTAGCTTGAATGTGGGTGGAAGATGTTGCAGGTCAGAAAGGAATTGCAGAGCGTAGCCCCATTGAACTGTCTGCAAAACCCACATGTTGGATGTTATGGCCTGCCACCTGTGGAGAAAACTATAGGTTCTACCTAGCACTGGGTGGTTGTGTGACTCTAAGAGCAAACTACAGTTTCTTGAAGTGGCTGCCGAAGGACGGAGGACTGAAAGGTTCGATGTCCCTACCGGCCTGCACGCTGTCTGCTGGATCCCCTATCCTGACCCCGAAAGGGCTGGGGTGACTGTTGGTAGGGTGGTGGGCTGGGCCTTGATATTGCCTTTATGGGAAACCCCTGGTGATGCCTCAAAAGTGACTAAACTAATGTAGATACTGCCTTGTGGTGTGAAGAAGCTGAGGGAACACATTGTGGCCCCACGCTGCTCAAAATGCTCCAGGATAGAATTGGCATACTTGCCAAAAAAGCAAGACCCACTGAAAGGCATAATTATGAGTGACACCTGGACATTATCTAAGAAGCCCGTGGATTTCTTCCATGTATGGTGCTGGTGCACCATGCCAGTCCTGGCTACTCTGCTTAAACAGATGGTCATGCCCAGACCAAACCGTATGACATAATTGGCCATGTCCTGGTCTGCTCTAAGCTGGCATTGAATTCCTCTAGGAAGCTGGCAAGATCTCTGCAACCATATCCCATATTACATGGAGTACATACTCCACAAGCAGCTGGCGCTGACCGATTGAAAGGCAAGGCTAGCCAAGGAGAACACCTCTTTATCCTTCTACCTCAATTCAATTCAACTCTCTACCTGTTTGACTCGTAGAGGAGGAGTTTGCGTTAATCCTGCTAATGGAAGCCTCAACTACCAGGCTCTCAGGAGGAGGGTGATGTGTCAAAAAGCAGGGTCACCCAGAGCAGGTCTGTAGCATTATCAATCAATCTATCAGCAGATTTGTATAGCGCGCTACTCACCCGCTAGGGTCTCAAGGCGCTGGGGGGACGGGGGGAGTCGCTACTGCTCGAACAGCCAGGCCTTGAGTTGTTTCCTGAAGGAGAGAGGGTCCTGGGTCAGCCGTATGTGGGTGGGGAGGGAATTCCAAGTCTTGGCCGCCAGGTAGAAGAAGGATCTTCCTCCGGCGGTGGTTTTGCGAATTCGTGGTACGGTGGTGAGGGGGAGGCTGGCGGATCGGAGCTGGCGGGTGGGTGTGTAGAATGTGAGGCGGCTGTTGAGGTATTTGGGGCCCATGTCGTGGAGAGCCTTGTGTGCGTGGGTGAGGAGTCTGAACGTGATCCTCTTGCTGACGGGTAGCCAGTGCAGGTCTCTCAGATGGGCAGAGATGTGGCTGTGACGGGGGATGTCCAGGATGAGTCGTACAGAAGCGTTCTGTATGAGCTGGAGTCATTTCTGGATTCTGGCTGTGGTTCCTGCGTAGAGGGTGTTCCCGTAGTCCAGTCGGCTGGTGACGAGGGCTTGGGTGACCGTCTTCCTGGTTTCGGTGGGGATCCACCTGAAGAGCTTTCGGAGCATGCGCAGGGTGTTGAAACAGGATGACGAGACGGCGTTGACTTGCTTGGTCATCGTGAGGAAGGAGTCCAGGATGAAACCCAGGTTGCGTGCGTGGTCAGTTGGCTTGGGGGCGGTGCCCAGGGCCGAGGGCCACCAGGAGTCGTTCCAGGCAGAGGGGGATGGTCCTAGGATGAGGACTTCCGTCTTGTCCGAGTTCAGTTTCAAACGGCTGAGCTTCATCCATTCCACGACGTCTTTCATTCCTTCGAGGAGGCTGGTTCTGGCAGTGGCGGGGTCGTTGGAGAGGGAGAGGATTATCTGGGTGTCGTCGGGGTATGAGATGATGTTTAGGTTGTGTTGGCGTGCGATGGCTGCAAGGGGGCTCATGTAGACGTTGAAGAGGGTGGGGCTGAGCGAGGATCCTTCCGGCATGCGGCACATGACTTCGGTGGCCGCGGATCGGTAGGGGGGGAGGCGGACTCTCTGGGTTCTTCCGGCGAGGAACGAGATGATCCACTCCAGGGCCTTCCCTTGGATTCCAGTGTTGCTGAGGCGCTGTATAAGTATGTGGTGGCATACAGTGTTGAATGCTGCTGAGAGGTCCAGGAGGATAAGGGCAGCTGTTTCCCCGTTGTCGAGCAGGGACCAGATGTCGTCGGTGGCTGTGATGAAGGCGGTCTCTGTGCTGTGCTTTGCTCGGAAGCCGGACTGCGAGGGGTCGAGGGATCCGTTAGTCTCCAGGAAGGCGGAGAGTTGTTTGTTGATGGTCTTCTCGATGACTTTGGCAGGAAAAGGGAGGAGCGAGATGGGGCGGAAGTTCTTGAGGTCCGTGAGGTCTGCGGTGGGTTTCTTCAGGAGGGCGCTGAGCTCGGCATGTTTCCAGCTCTCCGGGAAGGTGGCGGATGCGAAGGAGTTGTTGATGATGTCCCGGAGTCGGGGTGCGATGATGGAGTCGGCTTTGTTGAAGATGTGGTGTGGGCAGGGGTCGGTTGGGGAGCCGGAGGGGATGGTGTTCATCACGCGGGTGGTGTCTTCGGTGCTGACCGGGGTCCAGGTGCACAGGGTGGTTGTGGGGGGGCGCTGGTTCGGTGGACGGGTGCGTGGTCTGTGCGCCGAAGCTGTTGTGTATGTCGGCAATCTAGCGTGGAAGAACCAGGCGAGTGAGTCGCAGAGGTCTTGCGAGGGTGTGATGTCGTTGTTGCAGGCGCTGGGGTTGGAGAGCTCTTTAACGATGCTGAAGAGTTCCTTGCTGTTGTGGGTGTTGTTGTCCAGACGTTCTTGGAATGTTGTCCTTTTGGTGGTGCGGATCAGCTGGTGGTGTTTGCGGGTGGCTGTCATGTTTTCTGTTGTCTGGTCGTGGCGCCAGGCTTTCTCGAGCGTCCGGCAGGTTTTCTTGGAGTCTTTGAGGTCGTTGGTGAACTATGAGGCTTTCTTGCTGCCGAGTCTCCTGGGAGGGTTCTTCAGTGGTGCGAGGTCGTCGGCGCAGTTGGTGAGCCACTGAGTGAGGTTGCGGGCTGCTTCGTTTGGGTCCCTCGTGTTGGTGGGAGGGATCTGGCTGAGGGAGGTGGTGAGTTGGTCGGCGGTGATCTTGCTCCAGCTTCTGCGGGGAACCTGTTGCGGGTGGTGGTGGGTCGTGGTTCTCCTGAAGTTGAAGTGGACGCAGCTGTGATCAGTGCAGTGTAGTCCAGTGGAGTGGATGAAGGCGATGTGCTTGCTGGATGAGAAGATGGGGTCTAGCGTATGGCCGGCGTAGTGGGTGAGGGTGTTCACCAGTTGCTTGAGTCCGAGGTTGGGGAGGTTGTCCAGCAGGGCGGCGGTGTTGCTGTCATTGTTGTTCTCCAGGTGGAAGTTGAGGTCCCCTAGGAGGATGTAGTCCGAGGAGGTAAGGGCATCGTGGCTGACGAAGACTGCGATGGCTTCACTGAATTGTGTGCGTGGTCCCGGTGGTCTGTAGATGAGAGTGCCTCTGAGGGTGGTCTTGGGGTCGGTGTGTATCTGGAAGTGAAGGTGCTCGGCGGCGTTGAGGGTGTCGTCGCAGTTGGTCGTGATTCGGATGGTGTTTCTGTGGACAATGGCGATGCCTCTTCCGGTTTGGTTGACGCGGTCTCTCCGGGTGATCTTGTAGCCATCCGGGATGGCTATGGCGATGTCGGGGGCTGAGGAGGCGTTCATCCAGGTTTCCGTGAGGAAGGCGACGTCTGGTGTTGTGTCGAGGAGGTTTCAGAGTTCGACGGCGTGTCTATGGACAGAGCGGGTGTTGAGCAGGATGCACTTGAGGTGAGTGTTGCTGGTGCCTGGCTTGGCGGGAGCGGTGCCGGTTCGGAGGCAGGAGAATTTGCAGGCTTGGCGGGTGAAGGGTCCGTGGGTGCGTTTTGGGATGGCTCGGTAGCAGGCGGGGTTCCGGCCGGCGTTGAGTGCGTGAAGGGTGGCGGCGTTGTAAGTCCGTCGTGTGGGCTGGCATCGTCGGGGGCCAAGGGTCCTGGCACTGGGCGCGGCCCAGGCAGGGACGGGCGCAGACTGGCTTGCCTTAGGCGCGCCTTAGGCTTGCCTTAGGCGCGCCTTCGGCGCACCCGCTACATGCGTCTGCTGCGCGTCCTCGCAGCAGCCGCCATTTATGACGCGCGGGTGATGGAGGGAGGCTCAGCTGGGAGGCGGGGGGACGAGGGCGACCAATGAGGAGCTGGGGGGGTGGGGCCGCAGGGGAGTAGCAGCGGGAAATCAGGGGACGGCAGCAAGAAGCAGCGGCGAAATGGCGGAGGGGGCGCCTGAAGAGCAGGAGCAGGAGAAACAGCAGGCAGGCTGTGGCGGAGCTGCAGGAGAAGGGGAGCAACCTACCAGAGGTCAAGGGTCGCTCCTACTCCTCGCAGCGGCCGCCTTAAATGATGCGCAGGTGAGGGAGGGAGGCTCAGCTGGGAGGCGGGGGGACGAGGGCGACCAATGAGGAGCTGGGGGGGCGGGGCCGCAGGGGAATGGCGGCGGGAAATCAGGGGACGGCGGCAAGAAGCAGCGGCGAAATGGCGGAGGGGCCGCCTGAAGAGCAGGAGCAGGAGAAACAGCAGGCAGGCTGCGGCGGAGCTGCAGGAGAAGGGGAGCGACCTACCAGTTTCCTGTCCATTTACAGATGGGCAGGAACAAAGTTTAGCCCAGTTGCCTAAGAGAGTTTCAGTCAGAAATTCGCTAAGTAACAGGAAGGTCTGCCAAAGCTGCAAAACATCAGTTTTCACCTCAACAGATTGCATTTGTAAGTCCAGAACTTCCGCTGCTTGTATAATTACCACAGCAAATGAGCCTGTCTCTTACATTGAAGGCCTAGAAAGAACCTAGCTCAATGTGAGGGAAAATGTCTAATTCACCGGCATCTTGAAGGTACAAATAAAAATCATCATATTCTGTGAGAAATTTATCCCCATCATCACCACCTTCACCAAAGGCTGACTGCCCTTAGTCAGAGTCCGATTAAAAAAATTGTAAACAGAGGTGCTCTTTTGTCCGAGTCAGAGTTAACTGGGGCTGGTTGCATTGGAACTGTTCCACGACGCAACTTCGGTGGAGGTTGAGACAGATTTAGTCCAGAGATGGACTGGACAATAGGATCCGTATCCTCCTCTGGCATCTGAGATATCGGTGCTGATGTGGAAATATCAGGAACCGGCATGGATTGCTGTGTTGGACATGGAATCGGCTCCAGATTCAGAGCTGAACCCAAAATGGCACCAAGAGGTACATATGGTGCCTTGGACGGCTACACTGCTGGTAACTCAACTTTAGGCCTCTGCAGATCTGTGGGGCCCAAAAGGGGGCCAGAGCAAGCTGGCAGGTGCCAAAGATGTGCAAGAAGGCTTCTTTGAAAGACCCAATCTGTTACAACATCACTGATTGCCCCAGCTATGGGTTCAGCTCCTCTGTGCGGCACAACGAAAGGGATCGAGGGGCATCTTTATGTCCTCACAACTTCTCAGTGGGAGAGTGGCATGAATGGGATGAGATTAGCTTGGCTTTCTTCCATTTCTTCTTGGACTTCGACTTACCTGAGTACATGGACCACAATGAAAACATGGACCATGATGAAGACCAGTCGCAGGAGCAGCCCCAAGAATAGGAACTGGTCTGCCCCCTCGACTTAGAGCGGGAGCAGGACTTATATGACTTCCTGCAGTTTTCAGTGAAGTATACCTTGGCATCCTGATCCCGGATCAACTTAGGATGCACAAGAGCACACTTGTAACATGACCTGGAGTCAACCCTGAAGCTGAAGGTCAACGATCTAGATAAAAACGAAACATGCAGTCTTCCAGATGAATGAAACTGATTTTTGCAGGCTTATCCTCAATCAAGCAGCACAGCTGAATATTAATTCTTGATATTGTTAACGTGGGATTTCTAGTCTATTGTTACAGATCTAGATCCCAACTCAGGTCGACTGAACCGTTGGTACCTGTCATTGAGTAAAAGGCAATCCAATACTAGGTCAATCAGTTAAAGACTTACACCACTCTAAAGAACCACCAACTACGGATAAGTTTTAAAAGTTTATTATAAAGTCAAAGCTATCTGGAGATACAAACATCTCAGAATAAGATTCAAAAGGTATACAGGTATCAATATAAACATAAATTCTCTAAATACTCTTAGTCGGCAGAATAATATTACCAAGACAAGTTCAAATGTCATAAGAGTTGCAAGAATAGCCACAAGTTGTAGCTTGAGAGGCATTTACAGAAAAGAAAAATTCAGATTAGGCTGTCCCTACACTAGACTAAGTGACATCCCTACTTAGCAAGATCTTTACCTAAAAAGGTGTCAGCCGTGGTGACTTCCAAAGAAGATCACACACTTCCCTTAGTCTCTTTGAGTATCGATCTCTTGAAGTTAACCTATCTGCCTACCCATCCGCTCTCTTAGGCTCCTCAGACCATCTGCTCTGTCTCCACCCAAGGGTGCTGTCCCTAATACAAAATCACATTTCCAATGGAAACGCCTTTGAGACGCCCCTCACGTGGTGTTGGTTCTGGCGGCAATTTCCATTCTGATACTCCTCTGGGTCCATCGTTAGCGTTGACCTTGCTTCCCAGGCTCCTCTCCGGCTGGACGGTACCCCCCGGAAATTCCTGAAGCCTCCTCCAGGCCTGTGCCAGGCTTCTCTGAACAAAGCCTATTCATCACTTTCCAGATTAAACCCCCTCGCACCTGCAAATAGACACTTCTACTGTAGGCCCCAAATTCCGGCCTCCACCGTATCTTCTAAGTCGTAAACCATCGAACAGGCTCTGCAGTTTTGTGCTTAACGTGACCTTTCTCTAACGAGCACATGCAGATCAAAGAAATGACTTTATCTATTCAGGCCTACTAGAATTACATGAAACGGGCCTCTGTATTCTGCCAACATTTAATTTCTTAGTTTAAACAGTATTCTAACTCATTACACACATGATTATATGAAACACTTCTATAAAACATATTTCAGTTCTATGCTCAATAATACTTTGCATTACAACAACATTAAAATCCACGTTAAGTGAATGTGCAACAGCATCTTTCGTTTCCTGTGAAATGCCATGTGGCCTACACATTTCCACGTTTAGCAGAATTACATTTTCCCTTACTACAGCCATACAACATGGAATTTCAACATCATTCTAACATTTCTACACAATTCTACATTAGCTTCTCACACAGATATATGCATTCTAATTTAATAAAACACTTACACATTTGCACTCTATAAATTCGACACTCTTATGTAATCTATACTAAACTAATACTACGTGCTTGTAAATATGGTGCACTTCTATCAATTTTCAGATTTGCGCTCTCTCAATCCCCCC
Organism: Lissotriton helveticus; assembly: GCF_964261635.1. Lineage (NCBI taxonomy): Eukaryota > Metazoa > Chordata > Amphibia > Caudata > Salamandridae > Lissotriton > Lissotriton helveticus. Next base: position 1,630,347,195 of record NC_136057.1, on the reverse strand, counting down.
TTTGATGACTTTCAGTAGTCATCATCATCACAACACCCTCTCTGAGGTCTGAACTATGTCAAACTGAAGTCGTTGTAATATTCCCTCGTTTCATCCCCTCTAGAGCCCTCAGACTCCTGTACTGATTATCCTGCATCGCAGCTAATCTCCTCTCCTGCTCTCGCATGGATCTCTGCAACCTGTTTGCTCTATATCATTTATACAATCGCACCAATCCCCACAAAGTGATTACACAAATCACTATTATGATGATAGGTTTCAGTATGTACCAAATGAAACCCATTCCTAGGTTGGCAAACCAACCTCCAACTTTACCCATTCTTTTACCTACTTTTCCCCACACATTTACCTGTGTCAAATCCTCAATCTCCTGATGAATTTCAGTAATGTTCCGTATGTACTTTTCTAGAGGTTTTGAATTGTCTGGAATGTAAGTGCAACATTCCTGGACCTTCAAAGCCTTACAGACTCCTCCCTCTTTGGCTAACAGAACGTCTAGAGCAAGTCGGTTCTGAAGAACCATTGCCCTTATCGATTGCATCTCTCCCTCCACCAGCATTAACGATCTAGCAGTACTGGCGGATTTTATTTATTTATTTATTTATTTTGCATCTTGTAACGCGCAAACTAAAACCCGAAGGTGTCAAGGCGCCTAACAAAAAGATCAGAAAGCGGGCACAACTACTCATACGCTTGGACAAAGAGGCGCGTTTTGAGGGCAGCTCTGAAGGTTTGAAGGGAGGGGAGGGACCTGAGCTCTAGTGGAAGGTCGTTCCACCATTTGGGAGCCAAGAGGGAAAAAGCCCTACCACCCCATCTGGCTTTCCGAATGCGAGGGATGTGGAGAAGAAAATGATTGGAGGAACGGAGGTTCCTGCCTGGGTTGTAATAGGTCAAGATGGATCCAATGCCTGAAGGGTAACTTTTTGCCAAGGCCTTATAGACCATACACATGGACTTAAAGACAATCCGCTCCTTTATCGGAAGCCAGTGAAGCTGTTTCCTGGCCAACGTGGCCGAAGAGCGTCGGGGAAGATCAAGGACAAATCTGGCTGCCGCATTCTGGACTATCTGCAAGCGCTGCCGCTGACTCTTATTCAGTCCAGCATACAGCGCATTGCAGTAGTCCAGACGAGACCCCAGAAGTGCGACAGCAAGTTGCCTTCTTGCCTGCAGGGAGAGATAGTTCCTAATTTTCCTAAGAACGTAAATTATACCCCAACAGGTAGATACCGTCCTGTTGACCTGTTGGCGCATGTCAAGAGTAGGGTCAATCATCACCCCGAGGTTTTTAGCCGAGGAGGTAGGCTTGGGGCAGGGACCCAACGAGTCGGGCCACCATTCCATGGACCAAATATCTTCCCTTCCGCCGAACACCATCACCTCGGTCTTCTCCCCATTCAATTTCAGTGAGTTGTAAATCATCCACTGGCCGACGGCCTCCATGCAAGATCTAAATCTGGAGGCCGTCAGTTCAGTTGACTGGGAGAGAGACACGAGGATCTGGGTGTCATCCGCGTAGGAAACTACCTCCATCCCAAAAGATCGAATAAGTCTGGCAAGGGGGGTCACATAGATGTTAAAAAGGGTGGGACTAAGCGCCGACCCTTGAGGGACCCCACATTGCACAGACAGGGATGGAGATAGAAATTTTCCCAGCATTACCCTCTGCTCCCTATGATCGAGAAAGGAAGAGAGCAAACCCAGGGCTGCCCCCCGGACCCCAATCTCACCCAGTCGAGATGTTAAGACACGGGGAGACAGGGTATCGAAGGCAGCCGTGAGGTCCAGAAGGATCAGGAGGGATGTCCGACCCTCATCCACACTCATACGGATGGAATCGAGCACCAGGGTGAGGGCGGACTCGGTGCTATGTTCCCTCCTGAAACCATGCTGGGAAGTGTCCAGGCAGCCCGAATTCTCCACAAAGGCAGCTAGATGCCCATTTAGGTGGGACTCAAGCATCTTTGCAGGGGCCGGAAGCAGTGAGATGGGGCGGAAGTTTTTTAATACCCCGGGATCTAGGGAGGGTTTCTTAAGAAGAGGTTTTACCACAGCCTTTTTCCACTGCTGTGGAAAGACACCCTCCCTCATTACCCCATTCATGATCTCAAGTAAGGGGGGTAAAAGAGATCCTCTACACTGCTTCATGATCTTAAGAGGGCAAGCATCTAGCGGAGACCCTGACTTGGTTTTCTCAAGCAGCATGTCAAGATCTTGTAGGGAGAGCGGAGGAAAAGATTCCAGATAGCCGGCCAAGGGAAGCTCCGCCGAGGAAACATCCGGGACCGCAATGGCCGGAGGCTCAGCCGTTGAAAGCCTCTGTGACTCCAGAGAAGTGTAGATGTCCGATATTTTGGACTGAAAGAAGAGAGCTATGTCATTGCAGAGCTCCTGAGATGGAATGACAGGATCGGGGACCTGAAGAGATGTGAGAGAGTCCACGATCCTGAAGAGCTCTTTGGGAGATGAAAGGGAGGAAGTCAGGGCCACAAAGTAGTCTTGTTTGGTCCCGATGACTTCCAACTTATATCTCTTGAGCAGGGTTTTATGAGCTTCCCTGTCTTTGAGATCCCAACTGGCGTGCCATCGACGCTCCTGTCTCCTTACTTCCTGTCTAAGGAGTCTAAGTTGTTCAGAGAACCAGGGGGCTGATGGTCTTTTCCTGGCTGAATAACAGGACCGAGCCGGCGCCAGTTCGTCCAAGGCCTCTGTAAGAATGTTATCATAATGCGGCACCGCCGAAGAAGGATCCATCTCCCAAATAGAAGACAAACTAGGAATCCATGGGTCAAAAGAGTGTACCCCGATGTTTTTAAGATTCCTACGTACTTCAAAAGTACTCGGAACTTTCCTAAGAATGTCCTGGCTAGGGAAGGCCACGTTGAAAGGAACGGCCAGGTGGTCTGACCAGGAAAGGGAGAAAGGATCCATAGCTGACAGTCTCTGATCGTTAGAGAAAATCCCATCGAGCGTGTGACCAGCTCGGTGGGTGGGTCCTTTCACCAGTTGGGTGAGTCCACATGCTGTCAGTGCTTCCAATCCTATCTACGACTGTTGCCAATCTCCTAATCTTGATGTCATTTAGTATTACCCCCAAAAGAGGAAGTGTAGCACCAAATACGTCTCCAACTATCTCCTCAGTGCTCACATCTCTCCTTCCTCTAGCTTTTTCTCCTCCCTCTATGATTTCTAAATCCTTAGCATGGTATATTTTGGGGAAGACAATTGCCAAATAACATGATCCATACCAATTATCCGGTAGTTTCACGTATGCATTCCTCCCACAAACAAAATATGCATTTGGGATCACCTGCATTACCTTCAAGAAACCTTTGGAGTAATACTCTAATTGGAAAGCATGTTCACAACTTACTTCTCCCACAAACACATTCTCGTAATAGGTTTTACCCCTATGTATACACAGTTTCCCCTTTTTCTCTCGAGCTATTGGACCACTGCTACCCTTTCTTCTGTGTGATCTTTCTTCCTCGGTCCAATCTGTTTTCCATTGACCTGAAGCTTTTAGGATCTTTTGTCTCCTATATCGATCATCCACCTGCCCTATAAACTTTTTCTCAATTTCTGACACTTTACAAGTCAAATTATTTCTTTGGGCATGTGAAGTATCTAATGCTTTCCATGCAAGGAAAAATTTCTGTAACCTGTCTTCACTCTTATAATAATCCCATTTATTCAAATGTTTGTAATTCGGTACTTCTGGTAACACAGAATCAAAGTTTGAGAAATAATATTCAAAACCATCACGTTCATAAAATATGCTCAACAACAAACTACATGTGATTCCATAAGTCAATGGAAAATGATGATATCTAATGCCTTCGTCCACAGAGGCTGGCAATTTCATACAGACATAGCCATTTTTAGCCTCCATAACATCAATATATTCATAAAGCAATTTAGCATATGCATTTGATTTGAAATTCCCCTGGGATTCATCAACATGTAACCTACCAGTCTCAGCTGCTAGAAAAGCTTTCCCCCTCTCTGTATTGTACCCCCTTTGACCAGCAGTAGTAGGTTTCTGTGTCGATATGCTTTTTGCTTCCTGCACTGCTTTCTCTTCATTTACATGTCCCACTATGTATGATATAGTGACCACTAACACTATCAGAAAAATCACTCCCCCTAAAAGTGTGCCTACTATGCATTTTGTCCTGCGGTTCGGGTGGCCAGCCTCCATGATCTCAAGACAGTGTAGCTCTGCTTTTCTTTCACAGCATAAAGTCTCTTTCCTTTGCTTCTTCAGCCTTTTCAAACCACACCTGGAAGCTGATAATCCCCTCCGCAAATCAGTCTCTGAGTTCTGTAGCAGTAGACAACCCTAGCCCTTCTCCATCCGCTAAAATGGAAGTCCCTAGTTTCTTCTTCTTCTTTCACTTGGTGCTAGGTTTATCTCTCAATCTGTTTATCTACAAAGTCTTCACAAAGTTTTTAACAATCTGGAATTATACGTGTTCCAACAACTCGCATCACACATTCTAATATTTCCAAACGAAGAAGGAGTTCCTCAAGTATTGGACACCTTGAACAACAAACCGGAAATTCTATCTTCTTTAAAACCAAGTCCCTTATTCCGCTCAGGTAAGGAGGATAGACGATATTCAGTGTCAGCAACCCTTCGACCTCCACTCCTGGTATCAGCAACTTTATTTCCACTGTTATGATAGGATCAGTACTGGTCAGGGTCACTCCCCTCACCCTCCCCGTTCTGTGTGCTTGGGACATCTGCAGTGAGGTAGGTCCACTCAGGAGTAGCGTATCTTCTGCAAGGCACTCGCACCCTCCTTGATCGTCTCGGACCTTCCCGTTCTTGTCCTTGTGCACTTTCGTCCGGATCTGAGTCTTCGGATTTAGGAGGAAGGATTCTCTCTGGAGTTGGCTTTAAGTTCGGCCTCTGTTTTCTTTCGGGCCAACTAGCTTCTCCACGCCTGGTTCTCCTATTTCTTGTCCTCACACTCTGTTCTTGGTCACTTTGGTACTGATCTGTCTCTGAGCCGTATTCACAGCAACTTTCCCCTTCAGTGGCAACTTCAGTTTCACTGCCGTCCTGCCTTTCTTCTTCTGGATCTGTAGCACTCCCAATTTCTTCAGACACCCCCACAGCTTGACTGATTCCCTCTAGTGGTTCACTGTCCACTACTGGATTTTCATCTGCGAGAGGAGCTGTTTCTTCTAAGGGTGCTGGAACTCTTTGAGTATGGGATGCATGTATCCAGTTTGGCAGCCCTCCACACTTCACAGCAGTATTCGTTGTCAATATGACCTGGTAGGGTCCCTTCCAACGCACGTCTAGGCAGTTCTTCCGGACGTGCTTCTTCACCAGGATCCAGTCACCTGGACACAAGTCGTGACATAGATCTCTGGAAGATGGAACTTCAGCAGCCTGCACCTGAAGAGACACAGAATGAATGGCGTCAGACAAACCTTTGCAGTAATCCAGGATCAGGTCATCTGTAATATTCAACAAGGCTGCAGTTGGAACAGACGGAAGTCTCATTGCTCTCCCCATTAACACTTCATGAGGAGATAGTCCTGTTCTCCTGTCCTGGGTGCTACGCATACTCATGAGCACCAAAGGCAAAGCATCAGGCCAGCTTAAGGACGTTGATGAACATACCTTAGCTATTCGGCATTTCAATGTCCCATTTATCTGCTCCACAATACCTGAAGCCTCTGGTCGATAGCTACAGTGCAATTTCTGATCAATGTTCAATGCAGAGCAAAGCATCTTCACAATTTCACTGTTAAAATGTGTTCCTCTGTCCGATTCCAAGGAGGCAGGCACCCCGAAGCGCGGAATCAACTCTCTAAGCAACAACTTTGCTACTGTGAGTGTATCGCACCTGCGTGTAGGGTATGCTTCAACCCACCTGGAAAATATGCATACAACCACCAAAACATACCTAAGGCGGTTGACTTTTGGCATCTCGATAAAATCTAATTGCATTCGGTTGAAAGGCCCCCCAGACCTCCCAATGTGACTCAGTGTAACTGGTGTTCTTTTCCCTACATTCAATTGCTGACAAGTAACGCATCTCTTACACACTGCTTCTGCTGCAATCCTGAATTTAGGACAATACCAAGTCTGCCTAAATACCCTCAGCATGGCATCTCTTCCCAAGTGTACTGGACCATGTATCTGTCGTGCCATTGGATTCACCAATTCCTCAGGTAATACTGCCCTTCCATCTGCTGAAACCCAAAAATCCATTTCACTCTTCCCACAACCTGCTGTTTCCCATGCCTTCTTCTCAGATTCCGGTGCATTCTCTTGCATGCCTTTTAAATCCTCCCAAGTGTCAACAGTTTCTAACATCATGTTTAATTCTGTCTTTTCCTGAACCCCACCTACTTCCACCTTCGTGAAAGAGTACCCGTGCTCCGCACAATAGCGGGCAACTTCGTCTGCATATCTATTTCCTTGTGACACAAAATCTGTGTTTTTTGTGTGTGCTACACATTTAACAATTGCGACTGCATCTGGACCTTGTAATGCTTCTAAAAGCAGTCGCACAAATTCTCCATTTCGAATAGGCGAACCAGAGGAGCACAATTTTCTGTATTTATCCACTTTTAAAAATAAATGCAGACAGAAAACACATTGTTTTCTGTCTGTATTTATCTGTAAAAAAGGAAAACAGGGAGCTTTCATTATAAGTAAGGTTCCCTGTTTTCCATTTTTACAGATTTTTACAGATTAATACAGCCATTTATTTTCTTGTCTATATTTATTTTTAAATAGGATAAAAACGAAAATTGGTGCTTTCTGAGTGATTCTAAATACATTTTGCCATGACTGTCAGGCCAATAACTGTGTAGATTGATAAGGGGATTGAAAAAAGGAATGTTAATAAAGAGGCTTAAACAGCAGTAGATATGCACAAGGCTGATACTGAAGTGAGCATATTTTCATATAAGTGCCTTGATTTATCTTCTGCGGGTATTCATATCACTGAAACCAGGCAGGCATTCATGCACAACTGCATATGTATTGGTTAAATAAATGTGGAAAACATACCAGTTTCAGCTTTATTTTTCTCATAATACCCATAATAAATATGGTTAAATACAGATAAAGTTGACAAAAAATAAAATGGATAAATACAGATGGAAATGTCAAAAAAATAAAGACCATAACACTGGGAGCCCTAATTATAAGGAGGCCGAGGGTAATTTCAGGGCTACACACTCTTGGTACTGGGCGCGCTGACATTTAATAGTGCCGACCGCGGTGTTCTGAGCAGGTTCAGGACACAGGTACACATTATTTTACAAATTAGCACTGCTCAAACCAATAATCCAGTGATAAAAACATGTAAATTGTGAGGCAAATGATAATTTTGTCTTTGTTTAACACAATAAACCAGAATTAAGACATTGGTGCCTCTGTGCCGCCCACTTAAAGTAAAACACTTGTGAAAACTATGACACTGATGAAATAATACGTAAGGTAATTATATGTATATAACATGTTCATTTCTTCTTAGTTAGAACCCCAACAACGTTTTATTTGGGCCCTCTCTTCTTTGGGCCTCAGCTGGGGGTCTGGCTTGTTGTGTCCTGCTGGACAAAGTTTAGTGTTTTGCCAGCCACTCCCTTGAGGGCTGGAACATACACCCACCCCACACTGATCCAACACAGGCATCACCGGTCAGGTGACCCTGCCAATAAAAAGAGCCCGGGTGCATTTGCTCGTGGCCAGTTTCCAGTACCATACCCATGAGTCTGTGTTGTCCTTCCTGCAGTATGTGGGCCTAGGGCCCACAACATAACATTGGCAATGAGGGGGTCAGCCCTGCGTGTGAGCCGGCAGCGAATTGAAGCTTGGCAAAAAGGGAAAGAGAGCCCATGTAGAGGGCAACCCCGATATTTGCTGCCAGCATCTGAGAGTGTTAAAGAGAGGGAGAAGACACCGCTGGCCCTGCAATGGGGCAAGAGGCTGTCTGCTGAGACCCCAAACAGAGCGGGTCGATCCCCGCGTCTGGACTGAGAGCTGGAGAAGGGGTAGAATGTAGCAATACCTCTACACTGCGGAGGTACACTACATGAAGTGGAGCACACCTCAGTCCTGAATCGCATGAGCAAAATGATGAAGAGGCACTGATTCGGCTGGTGTTTGTTCAGGTGAGGGGACAGCAGGAAGACTGCCCTATTCGGTATAAGCGACCCAACCCCGCCGCAGCGATAAAGACTGGGCCACATAAAAGTTCCAGGGCTTAAGTGTAGGGCGCTGTTGGTGAAGCACTGGCAGGCCGGCCTCCACAGCCCCACACATCATGTCACCACTGAGAAGAGGGAACAAGGAAGTACCGGTGTTGCGGCAGGCAGCGAGTACGCACCAGGAGGCATCCACACTGCTGCTGCTAAGGCACGTAGCACTGTCTCTGTGGCAGAGAAGCCAGCGAAGTTCTGCTGCGTGAGTACCACCGCGCCGAAGTGTCAGTAGGGTCCTTAGAAATACCAGTCGAGCCGCATGCATACCGCCCACCCAGAGGCAAAAGAGAACACAGCACAGCCCACTGTGTTAGGTTCCTACTTCAACAGCGCCAGGAAGCCCACGGGCGTACGTGCGCTTTACAAAAAAACCCTAACATAACATAACATAACATAACTGTGTCATGGAAGAGACCGTCAATAAACTCACCGTCTTTGTGGTGAGGAGGCAAAAGCCTGTGGAGCCCTCTGGAGAAATGCGTGAGGCCATGAGCACAGCCAGGGCCAGTTTTTAGAGCTGGTGGCTGCCCGGTGCGACAATAATTTTTGGTGCCCTCATACCCCATGACCGCCTCCTCGAATTTGCTCATACCACCAGGCAAAATTGTGCCCCTCATCCCTCCAATCATAAGTTATTACTCAAAACAGCGCCCCCCTCCACAGGTCATCGTCCAATGCGGCAGCACCACTGCCCTAAAGCCAGCCCTGTGCACTGCACCCTGCTCGGAGGATGAAGAAGCTGTGTGGAGGCCTAACTGCTTCCGAGCCTGAATTCCGAGGAGAACCGCAGCTTCGGCAAAGCTGCTCGGCCTAGGAATGGAGCTGCAGTGCCACCTAGTGGTATAACTGGATACTGCATCCATTTAAAATTAACATATGACTAAGGAAAGGCCTAGTAGAAGTAGTCCACCATCACTAAAGAAAACTGTTTTTTCAAACACAAGGGGCGAGCAACCCCACCTCTGTTTTAAAGGAACAATAGCTCACCAGAGCAGCACCAACAACAGCAGAAGGTGTACCCGACGGGATGGGGGACAAGAGAAAAGTACTGACTTGCCTCTGGCATCAGAAGTAGAGACTATCCAAGAGTGCTCCACACACACCCCTGGTGGCTGCCTATTGGTTGAAAGGGAGTGACTGTAAACCCCTGCAGAGGAAGTATCCTAGGCCTCCCACAGATGGTATACAACCTTTACCACGCATTTTTTACCACGCACTACCATTACAACGCGGTTTTTACCACGCATACCATTACAACGCATTGCGCTGGGGGGCGCTCTAGGATAGGGAATAGGTTAATTTACTATCCAATAACCTTCCCTAGTGTCCACGGTGACTGGAGTGGGAATAGTAAATTAAACTATTCACTATCCAGCACCCCAAAGCGCTATGCGTTGTAATGGTATGCGTGGTAAAAACCGCGTTGTAATGGTATGCGTGGTAAAAGTATGCGTTGTAACGTCATACATCCCCCACAGATGTCTCATTCATACACAGAAATTTGTGTGTGTACTGGCCAGAGAGAAGAGGCCACACATAGACAAGTAATATCCCTGGAGAAAGAAGACAGCACAGCACGACGCCAAGTGGCAAATGCCCAACACCACAAGAGAGAAGCAGGCACGCAAGGTGCCAGCAGAAGGCATCAGCAGAGACTGCATAGTAGCCGCACCACTGCCTGACGGGGCACCAGCTCATAAGAATATACCCTACAAAGGTGTGAAACTGAAAGCACAAGGTCAAAAGTGCGCCGAAGACAGCACCGGAGAAGCTGACTGCACAGGCAAGAGCAGGGAGCAAAAGCAGCCCCAACTCCTCAAGCCGCAAAACAGAAGCAGGCCAAAAGCAGGCCAAAAGCAGAGTGAAGAGAGCAGTCACAGCAAGAGTGACAACTAAGGTAGAGGGGCCATCAGAGGGGACACTGGAAGAGACTATGCGTGAGCATTTCTAGTACTCCCCAGAGATAAAAGGAGAGGCTGGTGCTCCACAGGGATGTATGACGTTACAACGCAGGCTATTACAACGCCTGCCTTTACAACGCGGTTTTTACATCGCAAACCTTTACAACGCATAGCGCTTAGAGGTGCTGGATAGTGGTAAGTATAATTTTCTATTCCAACTCCAGTCCCCGTGGACACTAGGGAAGGTGTTGGATAGAAAATTAAACTTATTCCCTATCCTAGAGCACCCCCCAGCGCAATGCGTTGTAATGGTTTGCGTTGTAATGACCGCGTTGTAATGGTAGTGCGTTGTAATAGTTTTGTTGTAAAGGTTGTTCACCGCTCCACAGAGGTGGAACAGCACCTCTCAGTCATCAGTGTAAGAAAGCACAAATTAGGAGTGGCAACCTTCACAATTTTATGTGACAATGAGCGTTAACTCACTTGGATGCATAGACAATGACTGGCTGCATGAAGGAGTATGTGCCAGCTAGCCGCCCCCAGCACTGAATAGCCTCAATAGCTCATCAAGGAGAATGTCACATGGAGTGACCAACCCTGCCGGATGCACTCAAATCGAGGCAGGTCCCAACGTCATGACGGCGCAGCCTCAAGGTGCAAGAGCAGTGCCCTTGAGCGAAGAGTAGGCGGAAGGGAGATCAACCGCCATCTGCAAAGCACCAAGGAGATCACAGAGGAGGGCCCTGTGTGGCCTAAACGCAGAAAGGAGATAATGTACACCCTAACTGCACTAGAACTGCCCAGTAGTGGGCCAGAGACTATTCAGGGATTGCCCCCAATACTGCCTTAAGACTGTGTCATAAATTGGCCCATTACAGGCAAGAAGAGAGTCGCAAGTCTCCTAGTGGCAAGCTGCCACAACTGCAAAAAGAGAGGAGAGTGTCACCTCCCACAGCGATCCTGCGGTGCAGCTGGAATACCTGGCCGAGGAGAAGAAGGGTATGGAAGAGGCTGCAGAATGGATCCATCAAAGTACACCTAACTCCACTGCCATCCATGAAATGGCTGACGTACCTGAGAAGATGCCCCGTCCTACAGGCAGGACCAGACCTGCGAGTGGTCCATGGCGGGAGAAGATGCGTAGTCCAAAAGACACAACGGAGTGACCAGAGGAGGTCCCTTTGAGAACAAGGGGCTGTCACCACTTCAGAGCATGTGCAGAAAACACATGCAATACGCGGCCTGTTGCCATTTTGTAACATTTACAAAGAAAACATGTCGCCGGACGCCACATTACAGAGGAAGCAAGAACCAGATAGAAGAGAGCGTGGCACGTTGCCACAGTTGCAAAGAAGAAAAGAAGTGGCGAGATAGGAGGGTGGCAATCCTGTCACAGAAAAGAAGACGACTGCAGGTGCGCAGGAGAAGTCAACAGGGGGACAAGAACAAGTATGCTTACCATTACCTGAGTGCACCTACTAATACAAGCCAGCCACTGGGGTGTGGTGACGTCACGGGAGATAGTTCAGTGGGAGTACCAAACGTAAGCCGCCTACATGCGCGAACTGTGTATCTGCTCCATGCTCCACAGTGTGACTGTCCAGCCACCTGTCACCAGCTGCTTAAAGTAAATGGCATCCCTGTTTGCTTACACACATGCCAAATAAGAAAACCTGCACCAAGTGTCCGACGACCTACATGACTGCAAAGATTCTCCAATCAGCCTTACTCCATGCAAGTCATCACCACCTGTCGTACAAGTCGTCTCATGGCAGCCACTCCATCATTTGCCATGTGCATCGCCACCATCCCTAAAGCATGAAGTAACACGACTGGAGTCCTGCACCACTGCCATACAGAGTGACGATCTGAAGAACCAGTGACTATTTGTTTAATTGGTGTACATCTTAATCCCGGTAGTGAGAGCATGTTCTGACCAGGACACATCCACTCCTGACGTTGCACAAGTGACTAGGTGGTGGCTCCGAGGTGGTCTTGTGGTTGTCCAGATACAGACACATGCAGACCCAGTGCAGCCCATAGGCAGTCCGGTGGCAACTCACCCAAGTGGCTTCCCGCCATGTGTGAGAGATGAAACTTACTTTGCCCCACCAATGGATTCCAGGAGGTAGCAAGGCCATGCAACAGAGATTTCTACAGGTCACAGAAGGCCAAGACTGTCTTCAAGGGATTAAGCTACATCCTCGTCAGGTGTTCACAATGGACTCCACCTATGCTCCTGATGCACTTACATTTGAACCATAAGACACCCAATGCTTCACAGCAAGAGTACGCTTGACTGACTAACATCACACAGGTGGACTGTCACTCAACTGAAGCAAAGCTGAAAGGTCCGGACTTCATCAGCACCGTGTTTCGTGTCCAGATGTACCTGGTTAAAGTATGGATACGTGCCAAGATGAGCGGATGCCCCCAGCTGCATCTGTCCACTGCTGTCCTGTGGACTGCCTCTCAGAACTGTGAGACTTCAGTTATTTTTAGCTGTCTTCTCGTTCCTACCCACAGTTTGGACTCTTGTTTGTTGTTTTTTGTTTTTAATAGGATTTGGGAGAAATGTTGGTTCCTGCTGGACACAGTTTAGTGTTTTTGCCAGCCACTCCCTCGAGAGCTGGTCCATACACCCAGCCCACACCCATCCAACACAGGCATCACCGGTCAGGTGACCCTGCCTATAAAAAGAGCCCGGGTGCACGTGCTTGTGGCCAGTTTCCAGTGCCATACCCATGGGTCTGTGTCCTCTTTCCTGCAGTATGTGGACCTAGGACCACAACATAACATGGCTCTGGCTATATCCTCAAACATATCAAGGCATGTAAAATTAAATAACAGTAGTGGGCTACAATGAATCTAAACAAGCTGGGCCATGCAGTTCTACTTTGAGACAAGATGGAGGTCTGCCACCTATGCTCTTCCTCTCTTTGGAATGCACATGGTCGCCAGGCTAGTTCCGGGTCACACTACCCTTGGTAAGTAGTACGTGGGCCAGCCACCACACCTGGCAATGCTATGATGATTCTCGCTCTCATACTGTCTACTTCTGCACTTGTAGATCTATGTGAAAGGGGTTCTGCAGTTTGGGGCAGTGCAAAGCTAGCAGTCGTTACTGTGGGCACGATCTGAAGGAGGCTTGAACTTGATGTTGCTGCATGGACCGGACTAAACTAATACAACTATAATAAACCATAAAAGACTAGAGTAATAATAATAAATGCCAATAAACCAGCCACATCTGCATTATCGACTCAAGACTTCATTTTTGAGAGTCAATGACAGTCTGCAGGGAATTTCAGGGCAACACCTTTTCAAAGAATGGTTAACAAAAGGAGCAATATAGTTGCAAAAAATGAAGGTATGTGGAAGTGGGCATTATGTAGTTTTCAGTGTATTTTAGCTGCCTTTGGGCTTCATTGTTGGGTGCTGTGTGTTAACAGACCAAGCACACTCGCACCCCAGGGTGGAACTAGTTACTTGGTTCCCTTCTAAGCTTCACACAGCCAGGCAGCTGTTTGTCTGATTAGTTAGCTACCTGGAGCGATCCTGAGAGTGACTACATGTGGTAGCTGAGAGCAGTGTACACTGGAGAAAGAGGGACCTTCTCCCTCATGGAAGAAAGCTTGGATCTTATGCTGCCTGCTGTTCCCATGAGGCACAGGGTCAAGACTGATTTGCACATGGCCATGTCTGAACTGGGGTGGCTTGGTGAGCAACATAATGATGGATTAAACCCAGATCTGTGACTGGGGGTGAATGTTTTGCCATTGTGCAACATTCCATCCATCATCTTGTGTGTTTTTCTGTTCACCCTATGTGGGAAGGGTATGCCCAGACGTGGGTCCTGTGCTCACTACGCCACTGGAGTCAAGTTATCCTGGCTGACGACGGCTGATAGCCAGAAACCGGTTCCTAGGATGCTTGATTCCAGTCCAGGGAAGACATGGTTTGGCAGGTCGAGCTGGACTGTTCCCATGAGGCACAGGGTCAAGACTGATTTGCATATGGCCATGTCTGAACTTGGGTAGCTTGGTGAGCAAAATAATGATGGATTAAACCCAGATCTGTGACTGGGGGTGAATGTTTTGCCATTGTGCAACATTCCATCCATCATCTTGTGTGTTTTTCTGTTCACCCTATGTGGGAAGGGTATGCCCAGACGTGGGTCCTGTGCTCACTACGCCACTGGAGTCAAGTTATCCTGGCTGAATATGGCTGGTAGCCAGAAACCGGTTCCTAGGATGCTTGATTCCGGTCCAGGGAAGACATGGTTTGGCAGTTCGGGCTGGACTGTTCCCATGAGGCACAGGGTCAAGACTGATTTGCATATGGCCATGTCTGAACTGGGGTGGCTTGGTGAGCAAAATAACGATGGATTAAACCCAGATCTGTGACTGGGGGTGAATGTTTTGCCATTGTGCAACATTCCATCCATCATCTTGTGTGTTTTGCTGTTCACCGTATGTGGGAAGGGTATGCCCAGACGTGGTTCCCGTGCTCACTACGCCACTGGAGTCAAGCTATCCTGGCTGAAGACGGTTGATAGCCAGAAACCGGTACTAGGATGCTTGATTCGGTCCAGGGAAGACATGGCTTGGCAGTTCGGGCTGGACTGTTCCCATGAGGCACAGGGTCAAGATTGATTTGCATATGGCCATGTCTGAACTGGGGTGGCTTGGTGAGCAAAATATCGATGGATTAAACCCAGATCTGTGACTGGGGGTGAATGTTTTGCCATTGTACAACATTCCTTCCATCATCTTGTGTGTTTTACCTGCTGAAACCGAGGCTCTGGAGTTCTTCGGCGAGGAACTGTTCACTGAAGTGCCTTCGGGGAGGAACTGTTGTAACGAGGGACATGCACTGGGAACGTCAATACTTAACACAGTGCAGAAAAAAGCCAAGTGACACACACCCTCAGAGACACAACTGAAGTGTAGGAGCACTTCCTTGGTGTAATAATTAGCTATCCAAACTTGTGACGAGTGCGGGATCATTCAGGTTTCAAGAAGGAGTGACATTTGAAAGCCTAGTGGCCAGATGTGGCAGATGGTGAGCGCACTACATAGAAGACATTGACAATGTTCTTAAGAGTTGTGAGAGGATTTCTCAATTTACAACTAAAACTTGGCTGCCTGTGCAATATTATTGTGAGAAATCAGGTGGATCCGTTTCACCAGGTACTTATTACTTTAGTCTCTTTTGTAATCTTGTTATATTGATGCATTCTGATCATTCGTTTTTGTCTTAGTACAATAGCATGAAGGAACCATTGTTCACTTGGAAAGAAAAGCAGAAATTATGAGATTATTAGTACATTGTCAATGGTGTAGAAAAAGCCTGCCATACCACAACAAAAACAGACAGTGCGACAACACAGTTTAGGGTAGAGCAGTGGAATTTACAAAACCTTTCCTAAAGATACTGTGAAGTCAGCAGGAGAGGACAGGGATGCCCTTAAAAGACAATCTTGGTTGCTGTCGCACACTCAAGTGGGTGGTAAATTTGATGGTGTGTTGTTGTGGGAGATCAGAAGAAAGATAACGAAAATGATCGGGGGGAAAGAACAACGGGGCATATTATCAGGAACCTCGTTAAAATTATCGCCGTTTTAGCGGCAGGGTATTGCCACTAAAACGGCAATAATGGACTTGCTAATATCCGTTATAGAATTCCAATAGAAGCCCAGGTTAGATGTGCAGGACAGCTATTGGAATTCTATAACGCATATTAGCAAGCCCATTATCGCCGTTTTAGCGGCATTCCTGCCGCTAAAACGAATATGCCCTTCCCCATTTTGAGGGCTAGAAAGGAGAACGTAATTGAAGGTCGGCTGGCAAGATGGTTATTGACAGAAGAAACAAATAACACCTGCAAATAAATATTACAGCAGGTCCTCTCACTTATAAATCATACAATATATTGTTCTTTATCATTAAATGTTTTTGTACACAGAATGCTTGTAAACATTCCTAATTAGACTGCATTTAAGCATCATTAAGACATTTGCCTGAGAATAATTCATATTTTAACTAAGATTTTCTTCTCTTTGGGAAGATTTGAAACTTTAGCTACGGATCTTGTTCGACAATGAAGGCCACCTTACCATGAATGAGAGCGCCTCCATCCAACAACACTTGCCAGATACCAACTGCTTGACTCCGGAACTGGACTGTCGGGCTGGCGCGGATCAGCCAATCCACAAGCTCCTTCCCTGAGCAGCACTGCCTGTAAAAATCAGAACAATGCAGATGAAAATCAAGGTTTGCTATATTAATCTGCTGTTCTAGGCATTGCAGATATACCCCCCAGGGTCCATTAGTGCCCCCCCAAAGAAAACAGAAAATCCTAGATAAGAAAGATATTGATGAATGGGAAGACTGCAGGACTTCCAAAGACATATGTAATTAAATGGAGTGAGACTAACTGACAACATAAAAATAAATTAAACATTGTGGCGGGTAAATAATAAGATAAGCATGCTCCACCTTCAAAGAGAAAGAGTTATTCAATTAAATTGCACATTTTTGGAAAAAGCTTTCACTTGAAGCAATCACATAAGTCACCCACTTCTTCAGAACTCATGCAGCCGAGGAGGAGCTTGGCGGGCATCCGTGATGGCCGCGTGAGCACAGCGCTCTCCGGACCCCCGCCACTCCCGGCATGATATCCTGAACATATCCTGATTTCTCACAAGGATTAATGAAGAGGAACCTGGGCTGATCTTAATATTGTTTTCGGATTTTGAATTGGACCAGGGGCACCGAAGCTACATCGACTCAAACTTTCGGGGCCCGCCTTGGCGGCGCGCCCGGGTCTTGGTGAGGCTCTGTTGGCGTGTCTGAGTTGAACAACGGCGGCAGGGGGACTCGACTCATGGGTCCCCCTCTTAACTTTCGGTTTCGATTCTGACTCGGACTACGTCTTCCAACGGAGGTGTCTGGCCGGTGCTGAATCCAGCGGCGCGAGATTGCAGTTGCACCTTTTGTCTGCTTCGTGTCCTTCCGGGCCGGTTCACACCTCGACTTGCCCTCGAAGCTGACTTTTGGATCCGGCGCACTGTCTCCCTGTGGCCATTTTCACCAGGTCGCGTGGGTCCATTGGGGACGCGGTCTCCGCTATGACTGGCAGAGGGGACCAAGAGCGGCGGAAGACCAAGACGCCCCTTCGCGGGGGCCCGGTCCAGTCTAATATCATGGACCGGTACACACAATCGAAGGTGTCCCCCAGTGCCGCCTTGCCTGGCCCGAGTGCAGTGGGGCACCCTTTGGAGGCTTTGGCGGAGCCGTCCCTGCAGGACATCATGGGCGCCATCTCTGGCATGAGAGAAACCATCGGCCAACAGTATGAAGCTCTGGCCCACAAAATTGATACTGTGGCTATTGATGTGAACCTGATTCGGGCCGACTTATCTAAAACCAATGAGAAGGTGAAGTCATTGGACCTCAAGTCATCTAGCCTCACGGCCGACGTCTCGGAGATGCAGACGGAGATCGGCAACCTCAGAAAGGTGAACGATTTCATGACTCAGCGCTTGGAGGATTTTGAAAACAGGGCACAGCGTTGTAACGTGCGTGTGATTGGTGTCCCGGAAAATCCTGATCCGCATTCTGTTGATCTCCTGGTTGAGGACTTGATACAAAACTACCTTTCTCCATCCGGATTGAGCAAATTCTTTGCGGTGGAACGTGCCCATCGTGTTCCCGGTGGCCAGGGCAAGCCGGGCGCCCCACCAAGGCCCATTGTCGCAAAACTTTTCTATTATAGGGACCGAGACGCTATCCTGCAGGCCTCGAGAGCTAAGGGCCCGGTGGCCTTCGAAAATGCCACGGTGAACTTCTATCCGGACTTCTCACAGCTTGTGCAGAGACAGCGAATGGGCTTCCGTGGAGTCAAGAAGCGTCTTCGGGACCTGGGTCTGCGATACGCCATGCTTTTTCCTACCAGGCTACGAGTGGAGTACAATGAACGGACCCTTTTCTTTGATCGACCTTATTCGGTAAATGACTGGCTGGACTCTCTGCCGGACCGGCCTAATTTGACTGATCCCACCGAGCACCCGGGTGGTGCCGAGGGTGGCGTGGAGAGCTGAACTTGTTATCTGGGCCCCTGTTTCCGCATCATGTAATTTCTTCCTGGGTTCTGTACTTGAGTGATCTGTTTTCTGTGTACTCTCTTCTCCCTTTATCTCTGTCGGGGTGGCGGGTGGGACAGGGCCTTTTCCTCCTCCGGGGTCTTTTTGTAGAATGGGGGTTTTTGGGCGACAGGCACACTGCATGTTGGGGTGGCTTTTTTGTCTACTGCAGTGGTGCAGGGTGGGGGGTGTTTCCTTGGGTGTTGGGGGGGTGTTGGGGCGTTTGTAGTTTGTGTTTTGTTTTCTCAAGGCGATTCTATTTTGATAATTGTACTTTCAGTGTCATGCTCATTGGGGGATGGTTTCTGCATTACTTCGTGGGATGGGGGTAGCGGGTTGAGGTTTATTTCATGGAATGTCAATGGTCTAGGGGATCGTATAAAGCGAGGGGTGGTGTTGCGATGCCTGCGACGTTTGTCTCCCGATATTGTCTTTCTGCAGGAGACACACCTAGTGGGCAATACTTGTCGCGCGATGAATAGGTGGGGCTATCGTCTTGTTGCGCACTCAGGGTTTACAACGGGTTCCAGGGGGGTGGGCATCCTTGTCCGGGCTTCCCTTCCCCTTGCGATAGATGATGTAATCCTCGATGATCGGGGGCGTTATGCCGTCCTCGTGGGACAATATGAGGGCAAGACCCTTTCCCTGTTCACCGTCTATGTGCCCCCCGGCCTGCAGACCTCTACCTTCTCTGATTTGGGCCGAGTTTTGTTGGGACTCCCTGATGGTGCTCTTTTCATGGCTGGTGACTTTAATTCTGTTCTCTCTGGTCTGAGTGATCGTTACCCCCCTAGGGATACTCCTTCGACCCATTTATGGCTGAGTGGCTTTTTGGATACTTTTGGTTTGGTGGACTGCTGGAGACTTATGCACCCCACTCAACTTCAGTATACTTTCCACTCTGGGGTCCATGGGAGTTTGTCTAGATTAGATTACTTCCTCATGCCAGCTGAACAGTCGTCGGCTGTCCGGGAGATTAGGCACCTCCCCCGGGGCATCTCGGACCATTCTCCGCTCTGGCTCTGTTTTGATGTGGGGGTGGAGGCGGCGGGCCGGGTGGCTCCTATCAACCCTTGGTACCTGGCCTCCCCTGAGACCCGTGGTCAATTGATTACGTCCCTGGACAATTACTTTCTGGAGAACGAGGGGTCTGTCTCTTCTGCGGTGTCCCTATGGGAGGCTTTTAAGACAGTAATTCGTGGGCAGGCCCTGTCCCTTATTGCTGAAACCAAAAAGGCAAGGAATCGGGAGGTGGTGGATCTTGGAGTGGAAATACTTGAGATGGAGGCTGACCTGGAATCGGGTGTCACTCGTGACAAACTCCATGCTCTGGGTCTGAAGCAATTCGCCTATAAGTCTCTGGTCACAGATGCGGCCAAAATGATGTTTAGGGAGCAACAGGGTCGTCTGTATGATGTTGGGGACAAAGCGGGTAAATTGCTTGCCTGGTTGGACAAGAAGGAGAGGGCGAATCGAGTAGTGCCTGTGATTCAGACTTTGAATGGTGTGAGAGTAACGGACCCGGTTGAAATAGTGGAATGTTTTGCGGACTATTTTCGTGCGGTTTACTCCCCAGTGTCGGTAAGGGATGTAGACGACTCTCGCCTCTTGCTGCGCGACATAGCTTTGCCCTGCCTCTCCGATTTGGAGCGGTCCTCCATGGAGGCCCCGTTCTCTACGGACGAAATCGCGACTGCAATTCGCTCTCTCCGTTCGGGCAAGGCTTTGGGCCCGAACGGTTTGCCAATCGAGTTATACAAACTGCGTCCTGATAAGATTGCGCCCTATCTTCGAACAATGTTTTCGGAGTCCCGTGAGCGGGGTGCTCGCCCTTATGACCAGCGCCTGGCTACGATTGTGGTAATTCCTAAAGATGGTAAGCCCCGGGATCTTTGTTCGTCATATAGACCCATCTCCCTGTTGAATGTTGAGCCTAAGGTTCTTGCCAAGATCCTGGCTACTCGCCTCCTAACGGTCATTAGTGACTTGATTCATCCGGACCAATCCGGATTTATCCCGCACCGTAACACAGCTCTTAATCTGCGTCGCCTTCATGGAGCCATCGCGAGGGCGGGGCTTCTGACGGAGCCGGCCATTTTGGCTTCGTTGGATGCCTCGATGGCCTTCGATACGATAGAGTGGCCCTACCTTTGGGCGGCTCTTGAGAAGTTTGGTTTTGGCCCGGGGTTCATCGGATGGGTGAAGCTGCTATATACCGACCCCCTGGCACAGGTCGTGGTTAACGGTCGAGTGTCGGCTCCCTTTCCCCTTGGTAGGGGGACCAGACAGGGGTGCCCCTTGTCTCCACTACTTTTTGCTCTCGCATTAGAGCCGCTAGCTGCGTGGATTCGCTGGGAACCTTCTCTCAAAGGTATACGTTGGTCCCCAGATTTTGAGGACCGTGTTTCGCTTTACGCGGACGACATTCTTCTTTATCTTACTTCCCCGCGTAAATCTTTGAATGTCCTGTTTGACGTTCTCGCCTCGTTCGGTAAGAATTCTGGTTTGATTATAAACTGGGCTAAATCCTGCGTCTATGTTATTTCGGGTGATCTGCCCCCGTTGCCGAATAGATTTCCCATCCAGGTTGTTCAGTCCGGTTTCAAATACTTGAGGGTTTTTATTACATTGGATTCGTCGCTCCGGTTTGAACGTAATCTCCTTCCCCCGCTTCATAGATTGAGGCTGGATGTGGCTCGCTGGCGTAAATTACCCTTGTCGCCGCTGGGCAGGGCCGCCCTTTTCAAGATGATGTCCTTGCCGCGATTTCTTTACGCACTCCAGAATTGCTATGATGATATCCCCGCTACTTATTTCCGAGAGTCTACAAAGGCAACTGATTTGGGACGGGCGCCCACGTATTGCACTTGCGAAGCTCACCATCCCTTGGTATGACGGGGGCATAGCACTTCCTGATATCAGGAGATATTATTGGGCCACGCAACTGTCTGCCATTAACCATTCGATGTATTCCCCGGGTCCGGATCCGGCCTTTGAAATGGACAGACTCCAACTACCGGGTGGTGACTTTAATAGAGCGCTTTACTCTAGGTCGGCTGGGCTCCACCTTAAGGGACCGACTAGGATTGCGGTTCGTGTGTGGCGCGCTGCGAATGTGAGCTTAGGGTGGGATGAACGAGTGACGCTGGCGACTCCGCTTTTTGCATCTGAGCTTTTGGGATGTCTTTGGACAACGAAGGGGTTTGACCGCTGGGACATGATTGGGATCTGTAGAGTGGGTGACGTGTGTGCGAATGGAGCGGTGAAGTCCTTCGAGGCCCTTCGGAATGATTATGACCTGAGTGATAGGGAATTTTTTAGATATTTACAGGTCCGTCATGCCCTCACTTCTGTTCTGACTTCCGCTACCGCTGTCCCCGAGTCCTCCCCCCTCGAAGATCGTATCCTGGATGGTCATCTTCCTGACAGCACTATCTCCTTGATTTATAAGAAGCTGATTCACAATCGCACTGACTTGCTCGTTCGACTTCGAGAGGCATGGGTCGGCGACGGGCTGGAATTGGATGACGAGGATTGGCAATTGGCGCTATCTTCTCCGAAAGAGGTCGCCATTCCGGCCCGTCTCCGTCTGGTTCAGCTCAAGATCCTCCACCGGGTGTATGTTACTGGTCCTCGTTTGGTTGTGATGGGTTTTTCCCCGGATGGCCTCTGCAAGCGTGGGTGTGGGATGAGTGCTACGTTTCTTCATATTCTTTGGGAGTGTCCGAGGGTGGCTACCTATTGGACGGGGGTGCTTGCGGTGATGGCTGATGTGACTGGAATTGCCCTGGTGCCGGAGGCAAGGAGATGCTTGTTGAACATTTGGGAACCTACCGATTGTTCGGTGGCCCAAACCAGATGGGCGACCCTGGGGTATATGGTTGCGAAGCGGGACATAGCGCAACTTTGGGGCTCGCACAGGCCCCCCACTGTCTCTGTGTGGGAAGAAAACATGGACTGGTCTATGTTCCGCGAAAAGACTGTCTACACAGCCAGGGGCAGACCTAGGGCATGGACGAAGATCTGGTGTCAGTGGAATGCCTATCGCGGAGATATTTGTGCTCCTCCCCTGGTGGAGGCCCCTGAAGTTCCCTTGTCACCCTAGGTTGACGTTCCTGAAATTTCGTATACTGTCCTTTGGTTTGATTGACCTCCCCGCTGTCCCCCCGCCTTGACTTATCCTACTGATTGTGACTTTGTATTCCTGCTTAGTGAGTTTCCCCCCCCCCTTCCAGGGCTGACTCTCTGTGTATTACTCCTTCGCCTTGTTTTTGATGTTTGTTGTTTTTGGTGTGCTTAAAATAAGAAAATTGTCTTATCCTGTTCCATATTGTGGGCGACATTTTGTATCCGGATTGTGCCTGACCGCCAGAGTGGCGACCACTGTTTTATACCGCGTTATGCTCCGATCTTAGCGGCCAGCCCATGCGGTTGTAGGCCCATCTCTGTACACATGATTGTGTTGCTCAATAAAAGTTTTTAACCAAAAAAAAAAAAAAAAAAGAACTCATGCAGCCAAAAAAAACAGAGACCACGGTACCACAGCCACAGACCAGGCTTATTCAGTGCTTAATTTGAGCCGATGGTTTCCAGTGCTCTGCCCCAGCACTTAATATTTAACACTGACACTTATGACAGTGCTCCACATGGTTTCATTGTTTGTCTAAATTAGAGATGACCATAACAACAGTTGTTTATTAATTCAATATATAATAAAATTGACTAAAACTTGCCTCCCAACCCACCAGACGTGGAAGACCAACCACAAAACATTATGGCCGAGTAGCACTGGTGGTGCAAGGCACATTTGCAGTCACTGACCAGTCAAGTCAAACTCAAAATTACTTTATTTCGGCTATCCAAGTCATAAAAGTTTGTACCACAATAAAATAAGCATACAATGAAATGATTGATACAAAAGTGAAATTAACAATAAAATATAATAAATAGTTAAAAAAATAATTGACTGAAAAATGTGCAAAATCACATCCCAAACAAATCTAAACCCCCTAAGGATCATACAATAAATACAAAGCACCCCAATCATATCTAGGCCACCGCCCTCAATCGGTATCAACAATAAAGTACAAAATGCAAAATATTTATTTTAAGAACAGCTGCTCTTGAGTGTAGGGAGGAGGCCTTGCACCGAACTTGCCACATAGCACCCAAATATTTAGCCAACTGACTAGCATATAATGGTTGACAAACAGTTTTTAATATGTGCAGTGCGGCATCATGACTACGTGTACCCAGCTGCCTACAAAGAGGTGACAGCCAGGTATGTCGAGCATTGGCATAGACAGGGCATTCAAAGAGGACATGAGAGAGGTTCAAAAAGCTTTAAAGGAAAGTTCAGCGGCTAAAGCCCCTGGACCTGACAAAATTCCAGTTGATGTTTTTAAAAATCTTCCGGATCTCTGGGCCCCAATTCTCACAAATGTACTTAATGCCGCTAATAAAATTGGCTTTATTAAGACCTGGCAAGAGGCAGTCCTTGTCCCCATATACAAAAAAGGGGTTAGAAATGATCCTGCCTGCTATAGGCCTATTTCGCTTTTAGATGGCTTAATGAAAATGGCAAGCAGGATCATTCTTTCCCGGATACAAGAATGGCTCGACGAAAACGATACTCTTTCAACACTACAATACGGATTTACCCGGGGAAAGGGTACGATAGAACAAGGCCTAAATCTTGCCCTTATCATGTCAAAATATATACATGCAAAAAAAAACAATCTGTACGTAACTTATGTAGACCTTAGTTCTGCATTTGATTGCGTAAGGCATGATATTTTGTGGCATACTCTAGAGGATATTGGGCTAGACAACAGGATCCTTATTTTTATTAAAGAACTTTATTTTGGGGCAGGTGCTCGTGTGAGATTTGGTAAAAAAGGCGAATGTTCCAATTTCTTCCCTATTCATAGAGGAGTAAGACAGGGGTGCATTCTTGCACCCCTGCTTTTTAATTTGTACATAAATGATGTGGGTACTTTACTGGATAAACATTATAATGATTACCCAGTAATCAAGGGAAAATCCATACCCATACTCCTCTATGCCGACGACGCGGCAATTCTATCACAGACTAAGAGGGGCTTACAAAAAGCGGTAGACACATTCTCACAATATATGAGTAAAAGGGGGCTCAGCATAAACGTCTCTAAGACCTTTACAATGTCTTGTGGCCCAAGGAAAGCCAGAGCACCCTGCAATATAATCTTAGAAAATAGACGCATTGATTTAGCAGACATCTTTTGTTACTTAGGTGTCCATTTTGACAGGTGTGGCAACTGGAAACCTGCAGTCAAAGCGAGAGCCTTAGCATTTACTAAAGCAACAGGAGCACTTTTAAACTTTGCAAAAAATATAGGATCAAGGCCACCCAGGGAGCTCCTCCAAATTTACAAATCAAAATGCGTCTCCATAGGCACTTACGGTGCAGGCCTATGGGGGTCGCAGTCTTTGGAAACTATTCAACGAATAGAGAACAAATTCTTACGATATGTATTGGCAATGCCTAACAGCACATCAACATACGTGCTCCATGCTGAGCTTGCCATACAACATATCTCAGACATCATTAAGGTGGCACCAATATTATTATGGCATAACATCTGGACCAACCCCGTCACAACACTGAATAGAACTGTAATTGAGGATTGTTTATTGTGTAATGTTGTAAAAAACATCACATGGCTTACCTATATAAAGTACTCTCTTTCTGATATTGGTCACCCGGAATATTTCTCTAGCCCAGCTACAATGGACTCTGTTTCCAGATCCAGTTTAAAAAAAACTTTGTTGGAACACTTTGAATCGAATAGATGGAAAAGAGAGAGGTCCAAGATATCAGTCATAAATCACGACGAAGTTACCCTGCATAGAAACATCCAGCTGTACCTTGATGTCGACCAACCCTTCTTTTACCGCAGATTATTAACATCTTTTCGCCTCGAAACCTTTTTTAGATCAATAACTCTTCCAAGATGTAATGATTGGTCCAAAGACAAACTTATCTGTCCCTGTGATGAAATATCAATTCAATCCAATATCCATTGTACTCTATATTGCACTCTATACCCAAGGCGACAAATATTAAGACCTCTTTTGCTATCATGGGGAATAAGAAAGTCCTGTGAGGCTTATAACAAACTACGGACTCTGGAAGATCATTATACGATTAATACCGTAACGATGTATATAAGAGCAACAATGAGATTAAGACGGACCATTATATTCGAATAATTTTTGCTCCCTTGATGAATTAACCCTAGCACTTGTTACTTTTAATCTATGTGCCCCTGTTGAAAGCTCATGTTTATATGGATTTTAAATTTTGGTTTTTATGTCTTATCTTATAAATGTAATCATAATGAACTTCAATAATTGTGATTGTTTTGTATGCTTTTATGAATTGTCTTTACATTTCGAATAAAGCTTTTTGAACTTAAACTTGAACTTGTGTTCCTAGAAGCCTTACACATGGGGCAAACCATAGATTCAGATGCCACCCTTTAAAAGTGAAAGATTTTAGTGGGAGAGTACCCACTCTAAAAGGTGCTGTAATAATGTCCCAATATTTCTCATGAACACAGGACGTTTTAACAACAAAGACTCACCAGCCAAGGTGGCACTGGCAACATTGTGGGATTCATCTGCCAACATTTTTTCATGGTTTCCTTGGATGGGATAACCCCCCGCCCCCTCCCCCCTGAGGATTCTCCCATAATTCCCCAAGCAAATAGAAGTTAATGACTACTTGATGTTACTGAGCCAGCTGACTTTGAGAAATTGATCTGAGACAAAACCATCCTGGAGGCCAGAAGCATAGTGAGTAAAATTAGTGAAACCTCATAATTCGGCCCCATAAATGGCAGAACCCAATGCCTTTGCCTCGCGCATTTTAAGAGCTGGTGTTATCGGCCTACTACAAGAAGCTCAATGGTCCTTTAAAATAGCCCCCACTACACATTTGTGCTGAATGACTGAACAGTATGGATCTTCCAATACATGGTAGTGGATAGAGTGATTCCCAAATAAACATAGGACCTCTCAGGAGGTGTACCCTCAAAAACGAACCTTCCTTTGAAAGATTTATGTGAATGAATTAAAAAACATTACCATGGTCTTTGCAGTATGGATTTCGAGACCCCTTGACTGGCAAAAATCACTGGTTGTTTTTGAAGTCCACTTAGGGTTTTCAAAATCAGCAGAATGTAATCCGCAAGGAGCAAAATGGGGATCATCACTGACCAGTTAGATCATTGATTGAGATGAAAAAAATACCTTGAGACTGATTCAGTTTCAGAGGACTTGGTGGCTGGCTCCCCTATTGGCACTCGTCACCGTAATGATGGTGAATGAGCCCCTCTGAACGGTCATGTAAATATGACACAAAGATGTCTCCCAGTAATGACTATCTATTTAAATGAGCAGCTATAGCTTGTGGGTAAACAGGTTGTGTCAGGCTTGAAGCAAGTAGAGTTTTTTATATTGTTCTTAGAGAAATCACTTATCTGCTTCCAATTTTTGTTCTCACTTTTTATAAGCGTAAATCGTGCTCCAGAAGCTGAGGCATTTGTTAGCCTTATATGTTTTATTTGTACGCAATATATTCTGTTCCAGCCACCAAATTTCTATTTCTTGTCTATGTTTAATCAGGTTCTATTTCTGAAAGGTTTGTGAAAAATGTCAGATGAGGCTCATTTCTCAGGGAGGTATGGGTTGTCAGGAGGATCTGCTCCTTAATATGAAAGTCAACTGGAATCACCATGTAGATTTAAAAATATATAGGGCATATTGAAGTTTGAGTAGATGCTTTGGGGCCTATCCACAATCACTAAGGGGAATAATAATCTTCTATTTTGGAATACCACCTTAATGATACATAAATATTCTGAGGTCTTGTAGTAGTAAACAACACTAAGAAACAACAGGGCACCCAATATATGTCCCTCATTGGGCTGTAACAGGCATGGCAGACCCGTCTAAGCATCTCCAAATTCCCGTTTACATCTGGCATAGAACAGCACTCTTTGAATTTCTAAAGGAAAAATACCTGCGAAATGGAGAATTATAAAACTCCAGGAAATACGGATGGGCCAGGTATATGGCAGAAAAATCTCCTCCTTCACCAGAGGGGTGATTATATTGTTCAAGCCCTGGGTTTCTTATTTTTTTACCACTACAACTATGGACTAGGAAGGCGGATACATCATAGTGCAGAAAAACCAGATGTGGACCAACTCACTCTGATCTGTATCTATGCGCTGATTATCATACATGCAAACCAAACCCATGACTACAATATCTATGGATCCATTGCGATATAGGGAAGTTACATTATTGTTTCTGTGCCAGATAGGGTTTGGCCCTTTGGTTACAGGGATACTTGTAGTCAGAGTGGCAGGAGATTTTAGGGAATGGATGAATAATTGGGAGTCCCTAATGCATGATCTGTGTCTAACCATATTGATGGGAAATTCTTCTACTCACCTGCTTATCACCTCCATTCTACACTAGATTTGTTTCCCACAGACTAGCTGGCAAAGAGGTCTGCAATGCAGAATATCCAGAGATGACTTTATCTGAACGTTTCCTCTTGCTGTTTTTAGTGACCTGAGGCAGGTCACCCACTCATATACCATGTTGGAGTTTGCTTCCTACTACATTGTCCATGCCACTATAAAGACTTATTTTGAATAATCTACTAGTTCATTTAGTGACAATGGTGCTGAGTGGGATGCTTTTCATGTTGTGATTAGAATTATGCAAGGTGAAACCTGGCAAAATAGGTGCTGGACCAGGGAAACATCCTAAAAGACTAGAACACTGGAGTCTGACGAGGGAAGCCACATGGATGGGTGTCCCAGCTCTGATTGTCCTGACCCACCTTGGGTCGCACCTACACTGCTGCTGAATGTGGTGAGAGGCGAGAGATACAA
Organism: Lissotriton helveticus; assembly: GCF_964261635.1. Taxonomy (NCBI): domain Eukaryota; kingdom Metazoa; phylum Chordata; class Amphibia; order Caudata; family Salamandridae; genus Lissotriton; species Lissotriton helveticus. Next base: position 1,630,318,960 of record NC_136057.1, on the reverse strand, counting down.
AAAATAGATACTGCAACTTGCCAAACATCCATTTTTTCCTACTATGTTTTATATGCAAAGTGGTGATTGTTTGCTTCAATGCACTGCCCCACATGAATGCTTGTGACGTTTGTTGTTCAGATGTGCATTTACAGTGAAAAAATGAAAAGATAAGAGGCATTTACCAAAACAGTAACAAGTTGGTTTAATTTAACGCAGCAACTGGGTGAGCATCGACAGAGTAGTATCTGAAGCAGTCTCGTTGTACAGAGGTTTTGGCCGCCATTTCATACAGTTCTTTAAGTACAATAAATCATTACACATTCTTGAGGAGCATGTGGGTTCGGGCGTCGTCATAAATTATTAGTATAACCATCTGATAAAGGGGACTCAGGTGGCTCTCGAACTCTGGAAGAGCTAGAGTGGGCCAGTGTGAGTGTGTCCAGATGTCCCGCTTTAGGAGCACGTGATCACTACATGTGGTGTGCGTGCTGCGTCTTTATTGGCTGAATGTTCCTAAGCTTTTGGCCAATCATGTTTTATTGGGGCCAATTTCCTCAGATCTGTTTGTGGTGCAGCTGCCTAACTGTGGGATCGATCAGGGTTTTTCCTGGTTGCTTGTTTGTTCACGGCCTCAATGTAACCCCACCTGTGACCTATCAATCGGTATGCCTGGGTTTCGGTCGCAGGACCTGTCTGACAGCGTATTTCTGACTTGGGGTTGAAGGGGACGTCGTCTCGGGCGAATTTGACAGCAAGAGTATGAGCTTGTTGCTGCATGTGTATAAAACATGGTGGTCATTGATATCATATTTACCAATATTCTCATTATTGTGCAAACAGTTGTCATAGGGTACGCCGACATTTGCTATTTTTGACATTGTTATGGGCAACATCATCATTGCATTTACTGGTATTGCCACTGTTGGGCCTGCACAAATTGTGGTGTACATTGACATCGTATTTACCGATATTAACACGTTTAAATCTGACTTTGACAGTATATGATTATACATCTACACCTACAAAGTCTGATTTCACATCATAAGCAAACCAGTACACTGTTGTGAGTGTCTATACATACACACACGCTTTACGATTGTCCTTTGTAGGTGGCCCCACCAGTTCTATCGGTGCCCCCACCCCCCATCGCTTCTAGAGGTGCCACTGGACCTTAAGATGAAACTAGTATATGACTGCCCCTTGCCAACTTCTCTTGTGAAGCATGGGTGTAAATATGCTACCACTTTGGAGAAGCGGTGATGTTTAGATTTTAGGTGCTAGATGGCAGAGGCGCAACTAGAGCCAAATTTCGGGGGGGGGGGGGGGCTAAGAAAAAATTTCGGGGGGAGGGGGGCTGAACCTTTAATCAGTAGGCAGAGTGGAGCTGCAGGGCCTCCAACAAGCGGTGAAACAACAGCAAGGCCTCATTAACATTCAAATGGTCTTTTAAAGACCTGTGAAACGTTCGGGTGTGGCTGTGTGTGTGCCCGGGATCTGTCTCATCCCGGGTTGCCACACACGACGTGGGGGGGGGGGGGGGTGAGTCCAATGAGTGTTGCGCGCCTGCTAGATGGCAAGGTCACACGAGGAAGAACATACATCTGATTAGAGCAGAACATATTTGCAATTTCACACTGACTTTACTGTCGGATTTTGTGCCCGGACTGTATTTTTATAAGTCACTTTTCCCTGTCCTTTCTTTCAATCTGTATTTTCTATGGGACACTTTCTTAGTTTTCTTAACCTAGTTTCAGCCTTTGCTTTCTCTTGTTTATGTGATGAGGTCAACCCGATTGTATTCTTTTCTTGTCCGACAGCGCCACCTGCTGGCCTTTGGTAGTTGTTACTTTTCATTCCTTAACACTTTTGTCCATATCGGAACATATATCAATCACTGTGCAGCGCCGGCCGCTATGAACATTTTCACCACTGTTCTTACACGACAGCCCCTGTTCAGTCCACTTTTTAGCCTTGGGGTACACCACTGGACAATATTTAAAATCCCACCATGTGCCTTCAGCCTCCAAACACCCCCACCATTCATTCTATCAGATCCCAACGTAAACTGCCTATTCGAGGTTCTTCTATTAATCCTAGCAACCTCATGCTTGTCAACCTAGTCTCTACAGCATGCAACACCACAGCCCCTCTGTCCAACTTTCACTTATTATGCATGCTTGTCAATGCAAGATCTGCGAATGCTCACTTGAAATTATTATATGCAATTATTCAACCTAATCTCCGATCACAAACTGGATGCAGACTTCATTACTAAATCCTGGCTCAACGACAACGTCCCCAAAATTACAACATTTTTAGTGTCGACAGACAAGCATAAAACTGGAGATGGCCTGGCAGTAATTATTAAAAACTCAAAAATCACCCATCAGGCCTTGCTTGCTGTATCTCATTATTCCTGAAATCTGCAACCAACTCCAAAGTTGTTGACCAAATATTTGTGGAATCGGACTCCCTTGAGTCCCAAAAAATCTATTAACTGTGCTACAACTCAGTATATGGCAGAGTCAACTGATCCAATCGTGTTTCTCATAACTGATCACATGGGTAACAACCCTCCTCAGGAAAGTAAGAAAATGAAGAACACACTATATGTCAGCTAAACCACCAACATCCATAATCAAATAGAATTCTACGCTAATTCCACAAGATCCCTCTTTCTAATTTCTACATGCAGAGCCTCCCAGTCCCTCTCTGAGCGCCGAACGATGGCGCTCAGACCAATCGCAACGCTGCTGTAGCACAGCATCGTGATTGGCTAGGGAGTCTCGGAGCCTGTGTGCTCCTGCTTTCTGACACTGGAGTCCTGGAAGCGAGCGAAGAGGACCGAGAGGTGACGGCTGATAGGCCGGTAAGTGATTTAAAAAAAACATTTAATTCTCCTCCACCGCTGTTAAGTAGTTACCACCACTGGAATTGATAAACACCTCTCCTAGTCCAGGCATCTTAACATCATCATTAAGAACTGGCCAGATCACACCCATCATTAAAACAATCCAACCACAAACTACCGGCCAGTTTCCAATCTACCATTGCTCTATAAGGCAACAGAGAAAATCATTGCAAACTGACTTACTACTTTATTCTTTGACAATCATCCCCTGCCCATCTACCAATCTGATTTCAGACCAGTCTAGCGGATAGCAACAGCAACCTTGAAGGTCCTAGACAACATGCACCATCGGAGACTTCTGCTTAATAGTCCTTTTAGACATTTCAGCTCTTTTTTAAACTATGGGGCACAAAAGACATTCAGATTCTTGAGCACTGTAAAGGATTCCAAGGCAAAGATCAAAGGTGGTTTGAATCTTTACTAATTGATAGCAGTGGCGGCTGGTGACATTTGAAAGTGGTGAGGCATAAAAGTTCAGGATGAGTGGCTTGTGGCGAGCGAACCTGTCCGCCATAAGTGGGGTACAGGCAAGTTCTCCCCCTCAGGAAAATTTGGAAAAAAGAGTGGGTTAATGGTGCATTTTTAAACAAATTAGAGTAAACAAGGAGGTTAATAAAGCAATTGTGAAAGTGTATTTATGACATCCTTTAGTAAAATATTTGTGACGTGCCCCAAATGCACCACCACCTAGCTACATACTACACTCTTACCACTTTCATGCTGAATGGGTGCAGGACGTTGAGCATATTTTAACTCTTGTTCTTTATGCACTGCCACCCTTGTATTTTTCACAATTCCTATGACTTCAGTTAGGCACGCAACATTGCTGAAAGCAACCCTGCCCTATTCTGACATTTTTTCCAGCACCACTGAAGCCTTCAATCATGGCAGACCACATCAATATACCTTAAACCAATGCCTGCCCATGCACTTCCCCATTCTGGAACTGGGCCTAAGGGTGCTCATGGTAAGTGGCACTTCAAGCCACCTCACCTCAGGCCCAGAATAGATGCTGCTCATCTGATCTACATTTAAATGGGGGATTTGCATTTTCAGTGCACATTTGGAGGCATCTGAAGCCAGAGGGCAGCTTGCATAGGCGCTGCTTGCTTGCAAAAACACCTTCGTTGAAGTAGGGCCCTTCTGCAACAGGGGACATGAAAGTTTATTTATTTCATGCATTTGTATGTTGGACATTTATAAGCACTTTTAAACTAAAGCACTTTGCAACATGTGATGAGACATGTTACACTTGGCTTTTACAGCAGGTTTATCCCCAGATTTTTTGCTTTGTGGCCTTCTGTTTCTCGCCTGTTTTTGTTGGTTTTATGACTCTGGGCTTTTTACCACTGCTGATCAGTGCTAAAGTGCATATGTTCTCCCTGTAAAACGTTGTTATGGATTGGTGTTTCCATAATTAGCTTATTTGATTTACTCGTCAGTCCCTAGTGCAATGCACCGCGTGTGCCCAGGGCCTGTAAATCAAATGCTGCTAGTGGGCCTGCAGCACTGGTTGTGCCACTCACATAAGCAGCCTGTAAATGCGATCCACTCTATCACAGCAGACACTGTGTTTGCTAGACAATCCACAGGCTGCAGATGCAGCAAATGGCCCACAGCAGGAAGATACAGTGGGGATGCAAGAGCCTGCACGACAGAGCGTTAGTACACAGAGCAGACTAATCCACTGCACAAGCAACCACCACCCAAGTTGTCCATTTAATTGTTCCGTCTGTGCCAATTTAGAGAAAAGAAGCAAACTCATCTGCCAAGTGTCAAGGACTCGGATTGCTAGTATTCATTGGGTGAAAACGCCCCTACTTTGACAATATACATCAATCTCGTTGTCAGTACCATTGCTGGTCTTTCTTTTATGGGTCTAATCCTGCACTTCCAACAGTGTCATGTTTCCTTCACTTACTAAAAGTGTCTAACTACAGTGATTGTAATTCTGTTGTGAGAAATAATTTGTGCACAACAAAACAACAAACCTTAACAGTTAAAACAAAACAACACCCGTTTATCGTAACCAGCATTTGATTTGAAGGGTGTGTGGGGAGGAGGGGAGTTTTGAAGTGTGGAGAGATTTCCAGGTTAAAGTGAATGGCAAGATGGTGAAACTACACAGTTCGCCTTTCGTTCATGTAGGTGTTGTTTATAAGAAAGGTTTTCGGGTTTTTTTCTGAAGTGGCTCAGCTTTTCTTCACGTCTGCTGTTATCAATCTGATCTCATGTAGCGCGTTCCAGCGAGTGGGAGCCACACCCTCAAATTATTTTTGTAGTGCGGCTATCCCTGGGCAAAATTAGAATGTTTTACTTTAGCTTGAGGCATATTATGCGACTGACTGTCATTCCAAGCAAAGGCGCTCTGCCCCAGTTTTTTCTCCTCATTTGTTACAGTGCGCAGCTGTGTGTACACCGTGACCTGGTGGTAATTGTTCTTTAAAGCACACTAATGCTCTGTGAGTTGAGCAGTGCTACATAATAAATAAAGTATGCATACCTGAACAGAGATCTTCCGTGAAACGACTCGAGGCATTATTTAGTGGCCCCGCTCACTCTGTTGATGTTATATCTCCCAGAGCAGGCATCCGGCCAGTGTGGTCCGGCAGCTTCGGCCGGGCTCATCATTACCAGGCCCCGGGGATCCGCGAGGTTCCTAGTAGGGGTGGCTGGCCTAGCTGGATGGACAGCATATTTTCAGAGGTAATGCAATTACCAATTTGGAAACTAGCCTGTCTCCTTAGGAGACGGGTCGACACGAGTCTCTGATTTAGTGATTTGCTCAGAACTCCTGAGCTGCCTCCGGGCGTGGCGTGCATTGCTTATGGGAGTTGTTGTGACCATGCTTTGTTCGTCATTGTGCAGCCCGACCTTCCAGCCCCACACCTGCATCTCCTGAGGCAATCTCAATGCTGCTCCTTTGCTTGCTGTTTATGTTTGTAAACAACAGGATAGCAGCGCTAAGATTGGCTCCGACAGGCGAACACAGCACTCCTTAGGAGACTTGGAGGCTGTGGCTGGAACCCCGGGCTCCTAACATTGTGCAGATAGGAGAGGATCCAAGTGCCCATGTCGGGCTGGTTACAGCAAGGCACCCATCTAACCCGTCATGCTCACTTCACTCCAAGGCCCAGCTGAATCTGTGTCACTGTTAATTATTAATCCCCCCCACACGTCTGCCCTCACTCATGCAGGAGGCAAACTCAGCCAGGGGGTGCTGAAATAAAAGCAGTGCCTTCGGGCGGGCTTAAAAGGGATTCAAAACATTTATGGTGCCTTACCCTGGTGGCAATACAACAAACAGGCGTGCCATGCCCCCACGAACCAAGAAAGAATTCTCCCCTGATCGATAGATATTAACTAGTAAAAATAGGCGGCTACTCCTCTTCAACTACCAACATCTGTTGCAGGGTTCATCAAGTCTCCATTCTCATTCTAGCACCCACTTTATTTATTCTCTACATGGCACCCACTTCATTTATTCTCTACATAAAATTGCTAAGCCTGATCCTTCACAACGGCAGTGTCATCCTTCACTAGTTCGCTTAACATGCTCAGGTGGTCTATCTAAGGACATAAACATTAGATGACAGCCTCCTACTAAATAACGATCAAACTCAGATTTAATCATAAATCTTGCCAAATCCCCCAGAACTAAAGAACTGAACACCTCCTTTTTTCTTCCACCAAAAAAAGATTTGATCCCAAGATATTCGACTCTCTAAAGCTTGAAGCCTATGCACCCACCACGACCCTGACGGGCAAATCACTCGGTTTCATATTTGCATCTTATCTCTTCACATCAGGAGGTAGAAAAAGCTGAAAATGTAAATCTTCATACTTAAAAAATTATCTGCCCCTTATCCCTCTTGAGTAACTAAATGCAGCTGTCGTTCCTGCAATGATCATTTCAAGACTTGACTTCAGGAATTCACTACTGGATGAAACACCTCAATCTTCGCTGGCTCCTTGCAAATCATTGCTTTATTCAGCAGCTATGTGCAAACCCTTGACCTGTAAATTCAAAGACATTTTACCCATACTTCACAAGCTGCATTGGATGCCAATTTTCACTGGAATAAAATTCAAATTCTGCTTTCTTGTCCACATGCCCTTCAATGGTAATAATCCACCTTACTTTTCTGATCTGCTCCAGATCTCTGGCAGTCAAAAGGGACTAAAATGTCATAATGTTGCTCTACTTGAAACCTCAATATTTACAGCCTCTACTGCTCAAAGGCCACCCTTCTCTGGTGTGGCCCCTGTAGCCTAGAACTCTCTCACTCTAGACCGCAGAACTCTGACATCAACCACTATCTTCCGGAAAGATCGGAAGGATCACCTCTTTAGCAACACACAAAAAAAAAACAGAAAAAGATGATGTACGGAATGCTGAACATTGTCAAAAATTCACCCACAGTCACAGATCTGGATAAACCCATAGTTTTTTTGCTCACCACACCACCCCAGTTTGGACCCAGCCATATTCAAATCAGCCGTACCCTGTTCCCCATGGGATCATTTCAGCCCGAACTGCCAGCCAAGGTCCTCCCTAGACCGATGGATTTAACCCAGATCTGTGACTGGGGGTGAATGTTTGAAAATGTTCAGCATTCCGTCCAACATCTTTTAGTGTTGGTTCACCTCTTTCGACAATACTTACTCTAATGGTATTGTGCACACCTGATAAATTCTATTTGAATATGGTCTGTCTAAATGTTTAAAACATTTGTTAATGACTAGGACATTTTTCCTCCTTCCCCATCTCGATGTACCCATTCATTTCAGATGTTTTCACTGTAACACACCCTAACACTGTTGAGCTCCATATGCACTATATAAATGTTAAATACTTAATAAATACAATCAGAGTTCAGACTGCCTTAAGGGATACAGATAACATAGTATGTTATATTGAAGAAGATGATGACACCTTTTTGGAGCCTCCTTCCTATACTCTATCTCTTCCCTGATGGAGCCTATGAAACTCAAGTTCCGTCTAGTGGGAATCTTCTTGCCTACTTGCTCGTCAAACGCTAGGAAAGAGCATGATGTGCTGATCACACTATAAGAAGAAACACATGTGATTAGGTTCTTCAGGGTAAAGATCCCAGGTACAGATGGCCTTCCATCATCATTTTGGTGTACATATGGGCAATTGCTATCCCTTCAGCTGGAATCGTGCAGACTCTCACCTAAGGCAAAATAAGCCATGCTGGTAGTTGCTACTAAGCCAGACCGAGATCCATCTGAACAAATAATGGTAATGCTCAAATTCAGATTTTAGAGACTGGTTGCGCACTCATCGAGTGCGCAACCAGTCTGTATAACAAGGGTGATACACAACAACTAATGTAGTGTTTATGGGAGTGTTCTGGAGCAGAGAACATGGTATTGCAGAACCATGAATAATCTTGATGATAACTACAAACGTGATTAAGGAAAAGAAAAAGAGGAAAAACTCTTGATGATAACTACAAATGTGGAAAAAGGAGTACATGTGTGATTAGTTTTGACAATGCAAGACACAAACTACTACCTGATTTGAACGAATCCAGATTATGACATTTTGGCTAAAATGATAACAAACCAGCTACTTAAAGTTTTTCCACCTCATGTTCATCCAAATCAAAGTGGGCTCATTCCCAAACACAGCAAATCATCTAATTTGAACAGACTGTTTATTGACAGCTTTCCACAATAGTACCAGACACTCTGTGTGACCTACTGGTTATCAGCAAGCATTGGAAATGCAATAGGTCTCGCCTTTGTTTACATTAAAGCTATCTGCTTTGCTAATGGTATCGTATTTTAGCTATATCTTATTGAGTGTTTATATGTGATATGTTGTGCCTTTATGTTGGTTGAATTGTAATTGTTATGTGTGTAGTAGTGTAACGCATAATGTTAGAAGGAGAAGAGCAGTGTTTAAGATTTGGGACGGAGAGTGAGTAGAATAATAGCATGAGGGTAATGAAGTATAGCGAGGAGGAGAGTTGCATCAGGCAGAAGAAAGGGGAGTGGGGAGAGTAGTATGAGCGAGAAGGAATAAAGCGTGGAGGAGATTAGCATGTTTTTGAAGGAAGGAAAGTGTGGAGAGCAGTATGAGGCACAATGAAGGAGACAGGAGTAGAAGAGTAGTAGGAGGGATATGAAAGGAGTGTGAGAAGTAGAAGGGTAGTGTGAGGTAGTAGGAAGGTAAGAGTATTTGCTTAGTATTAGGCATAAGGAAGTAGATAGGTGTAGATAAGCAGTGGTAGGGAGATTGTAGGAGAAGGAGGAGGAGAAGAGCAGTGTGATGCAGAAGGACTGAGAGTGATGAGGATAAGAGCAGTGGTAGGCAGAAGGTTGGAGAGTGTTGCGGAGAAGAGCAGTGTGTGCTAGAATGTTTGTGAGTGTGGATGAGAGTAGTATGAGGCATATGGATGTAGTTGTGTTGGTAGTGTTGTGTTGTTGGTGTTGGTGGTGGTGGCACTGCGTTGGTGTTGTTTAGCTAATGGTGGTTGCGGATTTTGACTACATCACACGCAATTAAGGACACAGTCAGTCAGTCAAAGTACTTTATTCGATAATTCAATATCATAAAAAGACAGTATTGAACAATATATAAATAACAATTACATGCTTAAAAATACACAGAATTTCACGCAATTTCATAGCTGTAAAAAGAAAATAGTTAAAAGACATCACACGCAATTAAGGACACAGCCATTAATGCCCACACTAAGAATACCAAGATTAAGAAGCACGCGCAGACTGGTGCATGGGGGCACAGGTACCCAGAGATATACACATACACATAGGCACAAAAACAGGGTTGTAATCATTGCCTATTTAGGCAGGAACTTGAGCAGTAGGATTTTTTTTACTTCTTTTTTGAAGGAAGCGGTCGAGGAGATTGTACGGATTTCTGGAGGAAGAGAGTTTCAAATCTTTGGGGCAATGCCAGAGAAGGTTCTGTTACTCGATCTCTTTTTGTGGAAAAGCTGTGGTTTCAGGAACATTGTACTTGCACTTTGTGACGCTCTGCAGACCCTGATAGTTCTAGTGTTTGAGCCAGATAGATGGGGGTCTTGAGGTGGAGGGCTTTGTGCGGCGTCATACAGGCAATTTTTAGGTGGATTCTGGCCTCGTTTGTTAATCAGTTTAGGGACTTTAGGGCTGGGGAAATGTGTTCTTTTCTTTTTGTCCCAGTAATCAGTCTTACTGCGGCATTTAGGGAAGCCCTTAACGGGGGCCAAGCTCAGTTTGGGGAAACCACACAGTGTGGAACTGCCATAGTCTAGTCTTGGCAAAACTAAAGCTTGTACCGCCAATTTGAAATCTTTCTGTGGAAGGAATGGTTTGAGATTCCTTAGTATACTCAACTGATGTTTGACTCCCTTGGTTGCATTGCTGATATGGTTCTTCAGATTCAAGGGCAAGTCTAGTGTGATTCCGAGCGATTTAGCTGACTCAATGATGTGGGGGGAACAGTTGAAGGTTGTGAGGTGTTTCATCCAAAGGTCAGTCTTGGGAATGTGATTAGGGGGAGCGATGAGAAGGAATTTCATTTTGGATGTGTTGAGCATGAGGGAGTTGTCCGTGAGCTAGATTTGAGTGTTCATCAGGATTGAGTTGAGTGAGATGATGTCTTCTGGCGAGGTGATTTTCAGATAGAGTTGAGTGTCATCTGCATACAATTGAAAAAGGATGCTCGCAAAGCCCAAAGCATTTGCTAGCGGTTCCAAGAATAAATTGAAGAGTATGGGTGAAAGAGCAGACCCCTGTGGAACCCCCATAGATGCTGTATGGGGCTGAGATCGAGAATGATTCAACTTTATTCTTTGTGATCTGTTTTGAAGGAAGGAAGTGAACCACTTCAATACCAAGCCAAGAAGGCCCATCCTGTGCTCCAGAGTAGATAGTAGTTTTGATGAAGCAAAGCTTCGCATAATTTGCGGACTTGCTGAAGTCATGAACCTCGTGTATGTGTAATAAAGTAACAAATGTACGTATTACTAACATTTATATTAAGTTTTGAGTAAAAGTACGAAGCTTGCCTATGTGTATTTCTAATGCATTTAATCCGTGTCCTTTAATATGTCCGCCGCTTGTATTTTAGTTACTGCGCATGCGTCAGCCACACTCACGTGTCCTGACGCGTCTGCAGAAGTGGAGGGAAATTTATGCGCATGCGTAATGCATAGCTGTGCCCATCATGTGGTACTGCTCGTGCCACTGCTCTTGTGCCTGTATCCATGTAGCTAACATTTTAACTGCATAAGTATATTTTATGATGATAAGTAGAAAGTACAAACCCTGTGATGTGTTTTCATGATGACATTATTATGTATTAATTTGTTTTCGCTTACTTTTCATGTACCGCGGGGAATGGGGGTCTGAGAGAGAGGAGAGCCATATTGGAGGTCCCTTCTGCGCCTGCGCAAACTCTGAGGCACAGCAGACCTTGACTGATGGAAAATAGCCAGTTGGCAGCGATGGGCGAGATGCTCCTGAGAAAGTCACCTCTGCCCTGCGAGAACAGCGAATGTGGCTCCTTATATGTTACAATGTAATATTGTGCTACTGCTTGCCGTGTAGCTTCTCATGGGAACCCCAATCTTTCTAGGCGGTGCCCAAACATGCAAATACAGGCTTGAAATATTGCATTGTGATTGGTGTGTTACCCAAATCCTACCTTAGGACCAATCGAAATTGAGGGATTCTGACACTTTGCAACATTGGGGGGTGGTACACTGTCCCCAAACTGTATATCTACCCTGGGTTCACCTAGGGAACCGTCCGACTTGTCTGGTTTAGCTGACCTGTCACTGACCCATCGTACTCAATAGGTGACTGAAGATACAGAGCGCTGCGGAGCACTCTGTCCGAAATTGACCATAGACTAAGGTTCTACTGAACCTTAAAAGTGCTGGCGAAGCACTTTGCTGGGAGTTCGCTGACCCAATCGGGGTCTTGATCGATAGCTGCAGAGCGGGTGGAGCGCAGGCGTTGCTTCCGAACTGTGGGTTCCGGTCCTGTCCTGAGCGGTCCTGTCTGAGGGTTTGCTGTCCTGTCCTGAGGTCCTGTCCTGATTCCTAATCCGAGGGTATCCTGTCCTGTCCGGGGTGTCCATTCTGCACCTGCTGTCCTTTGAGGGGTATCCTTCCTTGAGGGTTTCCTGTCCTTAACTGACCCGTGGCCAGGGTTTGGTTTCCACACCATTCTAGGTAAATATTGCTCTGAACCTCTTAAAATCTTGCACCTTCTGAATTTCTAACTTTTGCTTCAATAAAGTTTACCATTGCACATGTTATTTTCCATGTCTTTCCGCAACTATTGAAAGTCATTTGCATTTTTCCATAAGTTTGTTCCTATGTCTTCTCACTTGTTAGAAATTATATTTTGCATTGCAGTTTGTCATTTTCTGATATGGTCTAGAACCTCATTGCCTAGACTGTTTAAAGGCCCGTTCACCTTAAGTGAAGCGTGTTACTCTTTATAGGCCCTCCTGTAGTTATACATACATATAGTCTGTCCATGCTTAAATATTTCTGAATAGCATAGTATCTTCTCGTTACATTTTATATCAGTATTTCAATGATTACTCTGTCGTTATTTCTCTATAGTTACATTATTTACATTATCTTGGTTATTGATTGCCTTATTTTGATGTACCTTATGCATGAAGCAAATTGAATTTTAGATAAACATTTTAAAACTTCCCGTTGTCCGTGGTCATTTCAACAGTATTTTGAATGTTATTGGTTGGGTTTGTATTTTGCTGCCTTTCCTTTACAGCTAGCTCCCTGATTCATTGTGGTCATTAGGTACCCGCATCGGTGGATGGTAAGTCGGGTGCACTGAGAAATAATAGTAGGGAACACACACACTCAAATTGATAGAGCTCGTGAAGTCACCTGGTCGATGTATATGGTGATTTGAAAGTATATGGGCCCTGAAGCCGGAAACGGCGAAAATTATTGGTCGGGTGGCCTCGCGCGCTCTATCAGTTTTACTGGTAGCCAGAGGATGGTTAGGGACTAGTTGAGAGTAAGACAGGGACTAGTTGGTCTAGTCAAGTCGGAAGCTGCTAGTACATTAATGCTGCTAGAAGAGCGGCTGTTCTAAGAGACCTGATCAATCTCTTGTGAATACGCACGAATAATATCTTGTAAAAACAATTCATGAATTGCTGTATTGTTATTATTCTTGTTCTTATATTGTTATATGTATTAATCCATGCGCTCGTAAACCGTTTAGTTTTGTGTTGTCCGAACTCCCCGGGGAATTGAAAAGGCAAGTGGTGAATAGAATCCATTGTCCTGAGGTCACAGGCTCGAGGAAAGTTAGGTGCAGGTTAAGATAACCGGGAAGCACTAACTAGGGTTTTCTGAATACATGTGTGAATAAATGTCAGTAACGGGGTTCATTGGCAAAATTCCCATAGTGGCGTAACCTAGTAAGGGTCACATCGGAAGAGTAGCAGGTTCCTCGGAGCTTGGGTGAAAGCAAAGGGGTCCGCTGAGAAACCTTAGACTCAGATATATCCCGGAGAAGTGGATGAGTTTTGGGGAATAACAGGTTCACCGATGCTAAAGTGAAGGGTAGGCGGAAGAGATCTACTCGCAGTGTGTGAAAAGTAAATGGAAGTAGTTTACTTGCAGTAAAACAAAGCGTTCCTGTCTAGACACTTGAGCACTGTGGCGAATGTGTATTTGTTGTAAAATAACCAAGCACTGAGCACTTTAAAAGAAAGAAAGTTTCCGTTACCTTGTGAAGGGAGGGAGTCAGTCGCGAAGCGCCTCTGACGTCACTCTGTGCCGCGCTGGGATTGGTAGAAGCAGCGGGCGGGTAGCGGAGCTGAGATTGTAAAGGAGGGGTGAGCGCCAGAGCGTGGGAACTGTCTCACGAAGGGGCCGCGCACCCATTGGCGGAGATTATTCAGAGTCGCGCACCCATTGGTTGCACGGATTTCTGAAGCGCGTTCTGATTGGAGGTAGTTTGTAAACAAAGTTTAGCGTAGAAGTCGTATGTGGCACTCGCAGACTACAGGAACTCGACCTGATCCAAGGCACCTAGGGTTTGAAAGGGATCAGTGGAAGACTAATAGATACGATATTATGTACGGAAGCAAGAGAAAAATGTCCCTTGTAAGTAAGGTGAAAAATTATTTTAAAACGGACAAACCGATTAAATCTAGAGAAGGTGTTCTTGTCCCACCACCCAATACTCCTGCCTCATTCATGATGTTTGACCGAGGGTACAATACCTGTGTGTGGTTGGAGAATTGGGTGAAGTACACAAAAGATGACGGAGTATTGGCTTTTCCGTTAGATGGTACTTTCAATGGTAGGATCTTATTTAATTTAAGGACTCGGATGAATGAACTGCATCCCAGACCGAGACTAACGCAGTATGAGGCATTAGAGGAATGGGAGATTGAGGCTTTTGAAAGAGAAAGACCCCGAATGGACAAGGGTTTGACCAAGTGGTACCCCAGGCTGAAACAGGAGTCCAGGGATAAAAGGATGAAACAGTGGAGGCAGAGCATGATTGTTGAGGGTCTGTTTCCCATGATGCCGGCATGTCATAACCCTGCAGCGGGTGAGAAAAGTACCGAAAAGTGTAAGCATTGGGGGGCCCCTGGGGAGTCAGATGATGAATTGATAGATGACATCTGTACCAGAAGTCCGCCACCTTATAATGAGGGAACCCGACCTTCCAGTGTAGGAGATGCTCCCCGACGCCACTTCCTCAAGGAAGAAGACAGATCCCTAGGACTGGGAGGGGGTGGTCAAGTATTGCCCTATTTTGAGAAACCTGAACCGGCAGAAACAAGGGATATATATCCCAAAGTGCCCGCAAGCCAGGAAGAAAAATATTCACGTACGAAAGTTTTCTTTCCCAGACCTCTGTATGAAAACGAAGAGAAACCATTGAATTCAGGACTGCCTTTTGTTCAACCTCCATATGAGGAAGAGCGCAGGTCCTTTAACACTGGAACTTTATTCCCGAAACCAAATTATGGTGGGGGACCAAGTGAAACGCATCCTACTGCCCCGAGTTTTACTCCTCCATTGACCCCACAGATATTACATGATACGACTTTAAGGAGGATACTAGTGGAAAAAGAGCAAGAGGCTCTAGCTAGACAAAGGACAGAAATAATTCAGAAAATCTCCCAGTTAAATACCAGTCCTGAGGCATTGACTATTCCAGTAACTATTGGACCAGTGGTTCCGTTATACGGAAATGGTCAGGGAAATCCGATTACTCCAGTCATGACCCCAGTCATGGCACCCCCGAGACAGGAACCGATAATCATAGACGATCAGTCCAGTGAGTGTGAGTCTGAAGTTGCGTTCTTGGACTTACCAAACAAACAGACCGGGAGGGGAATGCAGCAGAGGCATAACCCTTTTAATGCGAAAGAAATTAAATTAGAGTCAGCAACAGGTACTAGGAGTGTCTCTCTGGTAACTCCGGATGAAATTGAGAGTTGGAGTCGCGAATTAGAGAAACAGACTCCGCAAACGAAACCTTTAGACCTCTACAAGCTGAGAGTAGAAATAGAAGAATTAATGGCAGGAAATGTGGGGTTGGATCGATTAAATACCTACTCTGAAGAAGAATTGTCGTTTATGTGTAAAAGTTTTACAAGGAACACCAGAGTGCTCCACGAAAAACTGACAGACACCGCAGCTAGTATGGGGGTAGATATCTCAAAATCCAAGCCCTTGCAGAAACCGTACAGAGCAGACTTCTCCGACAAAGATATAGAGCACCTGAATGTGGCAGGAAAAAAGTTGCAGATTAAAGAATTATTGGGGGTACTGCAAAAATGGGGAGACGTGGAAAGATGGAGAAGCAGGTGGGCGAAAAAGAGGGAAGAGGCTCGCTCCCGACAAGTGACTCCTGAGTTTGCTTTAAGGGAGGTAGAAAAACCTGAGCAGTTATGCCCCATGCGCGAAGTACCTGGAGGGAAATATGTGCATGTCCCCTGGTCCAGACAGGATATTGTGTCCTTTACGAACGATTTTCCAAAATTACGAGAGAAACCAGTAGACTGGTACAGGCAGGTGGAAAGGTTCGTGAAGGTACAGAAGTGTCTGTGGAAAGACCTGGATGGGTTTTTCGACATTGTGGTTCCGGTAGATTTATGGACCCAGTGTAAAATAGCCATAGACTGGCCTAGTGAAGAGTACCCAAGAAATAAGGAAACAGGGGAGCCATCAAAGGATGTCATGCGAAAATATGAGCAGGTAATTCAGCATTTGAAAGAAAAGGTGCCCGCAAAGGAAACTGATTGGACAAAAATAGATAGAACAACACAGGAAAGGGACGAGACAGTGCACTCCTTCTATGAGAGGTTATTGCAGGTATTCAAAACATACAGTGGTATTGATAACATCGATTTGAAAGACATGACGCACTTTATTTACAGGTTCGTAAATGGTTTAAGACCTGAAATTTGTCAGTGGATAAAAGATAATAAAATCTGTTGGCATACAAAAAAAATGGATGAGGTCCTGCGGTACTCTAAGTACTGCGAGGACGAGATGGCAGAAAAGAAAAAGGCCCTTAAGGAAAAGGTGATGTGGGCTCAAGTAAAGCTCGCAGAACAGCAGGAAAAACAGTTGAGTAACATGGTTAAAAATACTGAGAACAAAAGTCCTGGGGGAGGGGGCGGAGGAAAGCCCCGGCCCAAATTTAGCAGGGAAGAGGCTATGAAGAAATTTCCCTGCCATCAGTGCGGCGAAATTGGACACTGGCGAAACGAGTGTCCCTATTTGGCCGATGATAACCCCAAAACACCTGATTTAACTCCACAGACACAGAAAGAAAGACCAAGAAAAACGCAACCACAGGTAAAAACAGTTCAGGTGCCTCGGGCGCCAAAGCAGGTATACAGGGGAAAACAGGCAGAGGGTGAGGAGATAGAAGTTTGGGAAAGCGGTGAGAACAGAAATACAGCAACTTCGCAGTATCTGCTGAATGATACCTTCCTTTGTAATGATCAGTACTGACGGGGCCTGAGAGGGGAGGACGAGGAGTGCGTACTTGGCGCTTCCTTGCCGGTAGACCAGTCTGGACCATACATTGAAGGAAAGGTTGACGGAAATGATGTCACCTTTCTGTTGGACACTGGCGCTACCCGTTCTACTGTAAGAACAGTGGACGTTCCAAACCTACCCCTCTCGGGAGAAAATATCCAAGTAGTGGGTGTATCTAATCAATTGATTAGTACTCCTGTTACCGAACCAATGGAGATTTCAATTGGAAATTTTAAACAGATGCATAGGTTTGTCGTCTGTGACACCAGTCCAGTGAATCTACTGGGTCGTGATTTGCTGTGCAAAATGAACTGTACCATCTTTTGCACACCAAAGGGTGTTGAAATTCAGACCCCAGATGAAGATGGCATTTATAAACTATTGTTACTCAGACCTGACTCAGAAATTAAAAGATTGACCCTACAGGACTTGCCCCAAGAACTCCAGGAAGCAGTAAAGCCAGAGGTGTGGGATTTCACTGGAAAAGATGTGGGATTAATGAAAGATGTGGACCCCATACAGATAGCCATCAAGGACAATGCAGTATATCCTAACACTAAGCCCTACCGAATGAATGCTGAAGTGAAAGCCGGTGTCACTCTAGAAATACAAAAATTATTAGAAGGAAACATCATACAGGAAGTGATGAGTAGCCCATGTAACTCACCGATTATGGGTATCAAGAAGCCTAGTGGCAAGTATAGGGTAGTGCAAGACCTGAGAAAGGTAAACAAAATTGTAGTTCCTTGCTGCCCTATTGTCCCGAACCCAGCAGTGATATTGTACCAGATTCCTTGGGATGCTGAGTGGTTCACTGTGATTGATTTGTGCCATGCATTCTTTTCGATACCCCTGCACCCCGACAGCAAATTTCTTTTCTCATTTGCCTTCGAAGGTCACGTGTATTGCTGGAATCGGGTCCCTCAGGGGTATACAGAGAGCCCCTCTATCTTTAATCAGATCTTGAAGAAATGTCTAGAGACTTTGACCTTACCTGGGAACTCAGTCTTAGTGCAGTACATAGACGACCTTCTATTGGCGTCTAAAAGTCATAGGGACTGTGTAGTTGACACCATTGCCCTACTAAATCATCTGTGTGAGAAAGGGCATAAAGTGGCCCCTGACAAACTACAGTTCTGTGCCAAATCAGTGAAATATCTAGGACACCAGATAGAAAAGGGTGTCAGAAAAGTCACATCAGAAAGAGTGAGAATAATTCAAAAGATGCAGCTGCCCCGTACTCAAAAAGAAATCAGAATGTTCCTGGGTGTACTAGGGTACTGCAGGCAATGGATTCTGGGATTTGCAGTCTTAGCCAGGCCTTTGATAAAAATGACCACGAGAGGAATGCCAGACATTGTAGAATGGGACGATGAAAGCCTAATGGCCTTCACAAGACTGAAAAACTGTCTGTGTACAGCACCTGCGTTGGGAATGCCAGATTATTCCAAAGAGTTTGCCCTATTCTGTGACACTCGCGATAATTGCGCCTTGTCAGTCCTGACTCAAGAACATGGCACGACCAGAAGGCCTGTGGCCTATTTCTCTGCCACCTTGGACCCAGTAGCTGCTGGGTTACCAGGCTGTCTGAAAGCAGTAGCTGCTACCTGCGCAAGTTTAGAACAGAGTGAGTCCATTGTCATGGGACATCCTGTGACTGTGTATGTTTCACATGGAGTGGTAATTTTATTGACTAGAACTAAAACGCAGTATCTCACCCCTAGTCGGCTGACTAAATACGAGAGGATTCTTGTGGGTGCAGCAAATGTAAGCATTGTTAGGTGCGGTATTCTGAACCCTGCCACTTTACTCCCCGACCCCCTGGAAATGGAAGGTGGGGATGATGATGAACATGACTGCATTGATCTGACAGAGTTCAGCACCAAACCACGCCCAGACATAAAAGAAACGCCATTGCCTGAGCATGATAAAGAACTGTTTGTAGATGGTTCCTGTCTAAGACATGAACTAGGAGGCCTGAGTGCTGCTTATGCAGTAGTCTCTTTAACAAAAATTGAAGAAGCAGGTTACCTATATAACATCAAGTCTGCACAAGTAGCCGAATTGATTGCTATGATAAAAGCTTGCAAAATTGGGAAGAACCTACGCATAACAGTGTATACTGACAGTCAGTACTGTTATGGAGTTGTGCATGACTTTGGCCAATTGTGGCTACAGAGGGAATTCCTGACTTCCTCAGGTACTCCCATTCGAAATGGAAAAGTTGTTCATGACCTTTTAGAGGCCATCCAGTTACCCAAGGAACTGGCAGTGGTAAAATGCGTTGCTCATAAGAAGAGCATGGACAAAATATCAATGGGAAACGATTATGCTGATCGAGTGGCCCAATGGTGCGCCAGAGATCACTATATCGTTAATCCTAAACGAGGGGGGATCGGAGCCAGCTGCCAACTTCAAGTGTTTGAGGAAGTGCCTACTTGGGATGAAGTGAGAGAGTGGCAGGAGTCGGCCCCTTGGCAAGAA
Source organism: Lissotriton helveticus (assembly GCF_964261635.1). Classification (NCBI taxonomy): domain Eukaryota; kingdom Metazoa; phylum Chordata; class Amphibia; order Caudata; family Salamandridae; genus Lissotriton; species Lissotriton helveticus. The sequence goes on along the minus strand of NC_136057.1, from coordinate 1,630,299,541 downwards.
AGAGAGAAATGGAAGGAGGATGGGTGCAGACCGAGACGTGTGGATGGTGTCATTTTGGGCCCAACTGGTATGCCTGTGTTACCCCGACACTTGCTTGGCACAATGGCAAGATTAATACACGAAGGATCACACATTGGTAGGGATGCCATGATTCTGGTATTTCAACAGACTTGGTACAGTAAGAAGTTCAGGAAAGTAGCAGAGTCCCTCTGCCAGAGGTGCCTGTCATGTCAACAGATGAACCCAGGCAAGAGGACAATGGTTGAACTGAGCAAAATTGGGAGATCAGGGGGTCCCTTTGTAAGGATACAGATTGATTTCATCACCATGCCCCGTTGTGAAGGGAAGCGATATGTCCTTGTCATTGTTTGCGTATTTTCAAAATGGGTAGAAGCTTACCCTACTCCCCAAAGTGACGCACTGACAGTAGCGAAGTGTTTACTAAAAGAACTGATACCTAGATTCGGGGTGCCATTCATTATTGAATCAGATAAGGGTGGACATTTTCAGAATGAAATACTGGCTGAACTCTGTAAGGCCTTTGGAATAAGACAGAAACTTCACTGTGCATATCATCCAGAGGCTTCTGGAGTAGTGGAACAAGTAAATGGAACTATCAAAAACAGACTAGCAAAGCTGACTGATGCAACTGGCATGACCTGGGTGAAGGCCCTGCCCCTGGTCCTGATGGGGCTGAGAAGTGTTCCTGACCGCAAGACAGGCCTAAGTCCCCATGAAATCATTATGGGAAGAGTGATGAGACAAGCATGGGTGCCAGGAAGCAAACTGTTGAGTATTACTGATGATTTGGTGCTTGAATACTGCAGAAGATTAGGTGACCAAGTGCGTTCTATCTCTCGCCAGATTGGAGACGACGGCATCCTCAATCCAACGACTCCTCTCCACAACTTGGTTCCAGGAGACTGGGTAAAAATAAAGAAGCACACTCGATCAAGCTGTCTGGCACCAAGGTGGGGAAAGAAACGCCAAGTAATCCTGGTAACAACCACTGCAGTGAAGGTCGCAGGTATTCCCCAGTGGATCCACGCTGGCCACACCAAGAAGGTATTACCAGACAAAGAACTTGAAGAAGAAGGGCATCCAGCAGAGGACTCTGCAGGAGCCAGACCAGAAGCAGCTGACAACGAACAGCCCAGCACCAGTCAGGCTGCAGGAACAGCAGACGTTGGCCCAGGAGTAGTTGACTACGAACTGCCGAGAATCCAGCCTGCTGAAGAGGTCCAGGAAGCTGAGCCAGGAGTAGCTGATGACGAGCTGCCAAGCATATGGCCAGAAGAATGGATACCGATGATTGATCTGACCGAAGATCCCATCCGAACAAGAGAGCGACTTTGTGAAGGTAGAGAGTGGACTAGTGAGGAAAAGCAAGGCACAGGCGAAGAACCTCAGCCGCTTGAGATTCACATCAAAACTGAGGAAGGAGAAGGTCAGACAGGGACAGAACAGGTGTTCGATACACCACCGCTAACTCCTGATGTGGACAAGGGACAGCCTAGACATAGAGTGATAGTTCGAGCAGAAGAAAATCAAGAGATCGAAGTGCTTGAACAGGATCAGATAGGGTTAGAAGAACGGGTTCAGGAAACAGAAACAGAAACAGAAACAGAAACAGAAACAGAGACAATCGAAAGCCAAAAACAAAATATTCCTGAACAAGGCCAGATTAGTAACCAGGCAGAAGAATTTGATGCTAGCCCTGGAACTAGCCAGATAGGGGAAGAAGAAGAAAGTGAAGCAGAATTGCCACAAGCGAAAGAGAACAAGAGGATAAGAGAAGAAGGTGAAGTTCAAGTACCAACTAAGAGACTTAAGAAAAGAAACAACCTTGAGCCTAGGTTCATAAAGAAATTAAGGCTAAGGATAAAGACGGTGGAAGAAAAACGTGCAGAAGCAAGGAGAAGTGCGCGGATAGCAGAGCAAGAAGAAAACTCTTCCAAAAGAAGGAGTGAACGAATAAAAAGACAAAACAAAAAGTACAAGTCTCCTGAATGGACACTCGTTTTGGAAGAACTTGAAGATCTTGATATAACTGACGTAAGCGACGGAGAGCCCGTCCCTGAGTACTCTGCTGAAGAAGAAGACGAACCGCCGTGAATTTGCACAAAGTAAGCTAGTTGTGTAAAGACACAAAGAGGGGTCGAGAAACTTCTTCTGAGCCGAAATGTCTGATTCAACTGTGAATGGTAGACCTGGTTGCAGTCGTTGCAAGACGTGCTGCAAGGTGTGTATATGTAGTATAGTAGTACTGATAGTAATCTGGATAGGACTAACAATCTTTATACCCTTTACTGTAAGTAAATACACTAACATTGTCCCTACTGAAATTATAAATACTGACAGTGAGGAGTTGACAACACAGAGTGTAGCGAGACATGAGAGAGCACTGAGACAAACAAAGCAAAACTTAGAAGCATCAGATGAGGGAGGACTACATTATCATGGAATTAAGAACAGGACACACTTAAATGTTTTTGCAAATTTGTTAATACACTATGTAGAGACTATGGAAATTGAAGATTGCTATGTCTGCATGAAGCTACCTACCTCTGTGGCTGAAGGCGTGACATACCATCACTTGCCATTGACATATGGAATCTCCTGTAGCATTTTAGCTAGTTTATTTTACAAAAGAGGACCGTTACAGTACTATTACTCTAATAATGACGTGATCTTTTCTGAACTTCCTATACGTGGGAACTTGAATCCTGTACATACCAAAAGCGACACCATAAGATATATGGGAGACTACTTTTTGACTATAGGTAACATTGACATAGCTGATGCACACAGAGATAACTTGACTTGTTCTTTGCGTGAACAGGAAAAGATGTTCCTGAACATGGCAGAGAAAAGAAGACTTAAAATACAAAAGAAGGCTAATGACGAAAGTCAGAAAAAGCCAAAGTGGGCAGAGAACATGGAAGGCACCTCAAATGGTGGGGCGAGACCTGCTCTGTTGCTGGATTTTGAAAAGAAAGGCAAGCTATGTCTTCATCGCGAGAAGACTAGCTATTATAATAATGTTTTCATTGGTTCCAGTGAATGCGAACATAATTACAAGGTAATTGGAGGTTGGGGTTTCAAAAATGGGTCAGAGCCTGTGTTTCCTGGAATTTATTATATTTGTGGGGACAAGGCTTATTTCAAATTGCCGGATCACTGGTATGGAAGCTGCTATTTTGGCATTGTCTTCCCGAAAATATACCATGTGAATGGAAAAGCTGGAAGCAATGAAGATACTAATGGCTTAGTGCGTAGTAAAAGAGAAAGTATAGGTGAAATTATGGGTAGTATTTTCAGTGCACTGATACTGTAGTGTAGCTCCTATTTTCCCAATAGGCTCTGCGCATTGGAATAGTACCTACAGCAGTAAAGGCCTAGACCAGACGTTAACTAGGTCTACTACTGTCGATACTAGACTTAATTTTTGGGTTTGCCAGCTAAGCTCAGAGTTCGCTAGAAACTTTCTCGAATGTTCAAGGAAGGATTAACTCCCCTGATTAGACAAGAAGGGATTTAGTTTCTGACAACCATAGAACATGACAACTTTGCTCTCCCCTAATCAAGAGTCAATCTCGAGAGTCGTGTGAGCACAAGGCAATTATTTTACTCAGTCAGTACGTGCATTCTTAGTCTCATCAGAATGTAGAGAAAAGGGAAAGAGACGGGCGTGTTCAATAAAAGATGTTATTTATTGATCAGTCTCTTTTCTCGTACAAGAGAAATGGATCGATATTATTGCAATACTTATAGTTAAGTAAAGTGCATACATTAAAAGCAATAGTATAAAATAATACTGTAAAAACATTGATATGGTTTCTGAGCCATATGATGTTTTAAAATGATTAAAATATATTTACATACACATATACATTTGACTAAACGTACTCAACTGGTGTTTCTAAATACGCCTACCCCGTGTACCTGACCTAAGTCTAATGCGTGGGCGGGAATAGAAAGTTACAGTTTAAGTTAAGTTTGTTTTTGCCAAGTGAATAACTAAAGAATTCTCTGTGAGGGGTTATTCAGTTCTGTACCTGGAAGTTAGGATGAATGAGGAATGGTATCTCTTTCTCTGCTCTCGATATTCCAGGCTGCCTGCGAGGGCTACCCGGAAGCGCCGGTGCTGGGTCTCTCGGCTTGAGATAGCAGCGCGTCTCTCAGCGCGTCAGGAAGGCGGGGCTGCTGCCAGCGGGGTCTGCTTCTGCTCTCGGCTTCGGCAAGTATGGCTGCTCCGTCTTGTCACCACGCGTGTGTTTGCATAGGGCAAGGTCGGCAATATTTATACCTTAAAGGTGCCGAGATTGACGTAAGGATGGACATGGGAACGTCAATAAAGATGTCATACGACTTGCTCGTTAGCACATTCTTTACTAAAGTTCTCTGTGAAATCAAAACAATGGCCGCACGGATTATCCAGGTTGTCATAGGTTTGATTTGTTATGAGAACGTCGTATGCCTTATCAGGGGCTGGAGGAATGTCGCTTGTCTAATTAGATCTCAAGCGTTATGACCTAATCAGATAACACGTTCCTGTGCCGTAGTGTGACTGCGTCAGATAACGGTATCTGCATCATGGGGGATTTCTTACCTCATGGGCTGACTGTTAGTTAACTTGATAGTTAGTTTAACCAGAATAGGGTCAGGAATAGGGGGACTGATTCAGAACCTATAGAAATACACGACACCCACTCCACGCTAACTATGGTCATATCTACTAATCTATGCATAGTATAACATAGTACAACATACTATAGAGTATAGTGTATACCTTACCACCCCAAAATACATAAATGCATTTCGAAATTTTCAAATATACTGAAAAATTGCAGTCATATATATTGTATGCACTTAAGCTATGAATTAAATGCAAAAGTAAACACGCATTTTTATGCATTATTGCTTTTTGGTATATGAGTAGTACACATGAAATGGCTCTTAATATGGCTATACAGAAAGGAAGTCCGAGACCATTTCATCACATAATAAAATATTTGTGAACCTACCAGCGGGCAGCTAAAGTCTATATAAAGTATCTAAAAATAGAAATCTTAGTTCTCTAGGAATAGTTTCTTACTTTAAGCAGAAGATCAGTGTCCCGGGAAAAAATATATAGAAAAATATTTTAAGGGGCTTGCTGAAAAAAGTTGCTGTCCGTGAACTGGATTGTAATTGTTCATGTGACTTTATTTTTTAAAGTTGAAGGCCGAATTCAGGGAACGCCGTGTGCGAGTTTACTCAAAAGTCTCTATTTCTGTTCCGGAGAGAACATCATATCATTCAGGCTTTCGAAAAAACTGTCAACAGCTTCATGGGAAAGTTCCACTAAGTCGGAAATAGGTGTAACCATGCATTCATGCGCATGATTGTCTGCATTGACATTCTGATTTGCATTGCTGACAGAAGGTCGTACCTGTTCGATGCTGCTTTCATCTTGAACTTCACTACTCTTCAATCGCAGTGGTGAAGATTCCAGGAATGCCGTCATCAGGATTGGCAGCCTTTGAGGGCAGCACAAAGCGTGAACCTTGGTAGGAACCAACAGTGTATCTGCATCCACCGGCGCATCCGATTGTAGCGTCAGACAGGTGTCTAACACGCATTCTTCTCCGCATAGCAGACACCTTAGTACAGGTAAAACACATCTTTGCCACATTGGTCGAAATGATAGAAACCAAGTCATGTTTAGGTCTCTAAGCCGGGAGAGTCCCAGGATTTTTGATATCCGGTCCCGGTATCCAATGGCTAGGATCGTATCTTCCATTGTCGCGAGAGTTTGATCTGTGACATGGGTTGCCATAACGAAAAATAAGGACTAGGAATAGGATTCCTGCAATTAGTCCCAGGATCAGGGGAAGTCCGCCAAAAATCGAATGGACGAAATCTGGAAAAATACCCCGTATGGCTTTGAATGGTGTTAATGCCATCGAAAATACTGTCTTAAATACCTTTGAGACCCCAGTGGTATCAGAAATATTTAAGATTTCGCTCAGGATTTCCGCGAAATGTACGGGGGAATTGGTTGATAATAATGTATGTATCTCTGCAGTCGTCCTTGCGACTTGTAGATCATACGTTTCTTTAGATGACGTGAGCCTTGTAGGCGTCTGAAGAAGCACTGTTTTCATTCTGCTTAAAGTGTCTATTCGAATAGAAGTAATTTTCAAACTGGGCCATGCCCTCGCCTCCCTGTCTGGAAAGGAGCTGGGGAACAAAGAACGTCCACAGCACTTGACCTTCGCCGTCGTAGTGACGAGATAAGGAGTCCCGGGCAGAAGACTACAACATCTGCGGTCTACAATAAGAATGTAACTCCCATTATAGAGTCTTTGAAAGAATGGTTCTATTTCAGTTGCAGGTGCGCCTTGCTGGTGACATGAAAGGTTGTATGAATTCCCTTCACAGGCTCCGTGCAAACTAATACCGTTACACAGAAGCGTGCCGCTTAGTGACATAGCACAATTGTTGCCACTAAGAAACACTTTCTGTCCTTTATTACTGACACATGCATGTGAATAGGGCAGGTTCCAAGTTGTTTTAAGGTACCCCTTTCCCAATTTCTCGTACATGCCAGCCTGTATATATTTTTGGCAGTATTGAAACCTGAAGGTTGAGATTGGAATATTTATGATTCCGTGGATTATCCATTCACTGACAGGTCGTTCTGACATTGTCAACGGTAATCTTTCTAGTTTTTCAATGCTCAAGATTGTATAATCAGCACCCTTCTGCGCCATACCGATTTGTCTATCAGTAAGGTTAAAGATTTGGAATAGTGACGTTGTGTTGATTAAACGCCAAGGCACATAGCCTGAACGCAGATTTTGTAACGTCCAGCCAAGCTGTACAATAGAACGCAATTGTGACTGACCATGTTGTAATAACAGTAAGTCTTGCGATAATATATCGATTGCTGAAGACACAATGCTGTCCAATGAAAATATTCTGGAGGACAGAGTCATTAACCCATTGTCCACTACAGAAAGTGATTTTTCCAAATTAATACGATCAATTTCACGTATTCTCTCTGCTGTTTCAATTTGAGTAACCTTCCAGGCCTCATTGTATGCTGCATATACAGAGGCTGCTATGAAACGCTTTTGACGCTGTTTGCGTGGTCCCAGTATGAAATCACGCAAGTCAGCACCATCAGTAAGTAAAGTTAGGTGTTGCTTAATTTCAGGCAGTGTGGAAGTTTGTAGCCATTGAAGGCATAATTTGCCCACACTGTAGGTTGTTATTATCCCTGGGTGATGTCTTTGGGGATATCTAGGGTCTGGCCTGGTCATTTTGAAACCCTGTGTTTTATTCAGGAATCTATCTTGACAGTTATTTGTATCTGTGGGCCAGATCAACCATTGTTTCCAATCAGGATGTGTTCTGTTTTGGTTAAGTATATGGTTTATGTCTATTTCTTCATCTGTTTCAGAGCTATTGCTAAACATTGTTGGCTTTGGAATAGACGGGTTATTTAAATCTTTGATTTTGGCTAAGCCAAGACAGGTGGTTTGTTGAACAGTGTCATTTAAAAATATCATTTGTTCTGGGATCATGCAGGCTCTAAACAAAGCTTCTAAACCCTGTACTTGCCATTCTTTTGTACCCCAAACACTTTTCAAATCAACATTTTTGTCCCAATAATCAAATCCAAAAGTATTCATCTTTTCAAAGAATATATCTGAATATATCAATTTTGTGTTCGTTATCATGGTTTTCATCCCTGTCTTGTTTGACAATTTATAATAAAATGTTTCAGCATTACTAGTGTTAAAACCTTGAAAGTATGAATATTTGTCATAAACGGTTCTTGAACTCCCTTTTGGAGGTGTTGCACAATGTTCCCATTGATTGTAATTCAAAACATTTCTAGGTTGTGCAGATTTATGCAAAAAATGGTTACCATAATGGTTATAGCAATACATACTATCATAATTTGTAGAACCTTGCAAATAATCATGTTTTGTAAATTTAGCAGACATCACTAAGTCAGACATCATATTGTTTATACTTTCAAAGTCCCAATCATCAGCAAATGAGTTTGGTTTTGCAAAGTCACTCAAGGAGATCTTGATTTGGTGTGGATATTTCAGGATCTCGACCGGACCATAAATTTCATAGTCAGTGTTGTCCCAGGCTACCCCACCAGGTATTGGAATTGCTGTGAAGTTGGCTGAAGAAAGTTCTGAAGAAAGTTCTCTTTTCTCGACGTGTGAAGATGTGTGTGGTTTGAGGACCAAGTTGATGTTCTGACTTGCTGTGTCCATTTTAGCATATTTTCCCTCAATGAAGCGTCCCAAAGTAAATACCATGATGAGCCAAAGTATGAGGATAAATGCACCAAAACCCACCCAAAATTCAATCCATGGAGAAACCAGATATGTTTCTTTCAGTTGTTTCAAAGGTTCCTTAGCTTTGTCTTTAAAGGATTTTGATGATGGCTGTGTTTTTTGTTCGCTGAAACCTTCAGAGGAATCATCGAAGTTGATGAAGTAACCAGATGCAGTTCTGTCAATTGTTCCAATTGGTTCAGGATTTTTGTTTCTTGCATTTTCACTTGGAACTTCATTGTAGATTGGTGTGTCTCTGCTAAATGTTTTTATTTGGGTTTTCAGAGGTCTTAGTTCTATTGCATTGTTGCATAGTCCTTGTTGTTCTTCTGTAGGCGTTTCGAATGTGATGAGCCTCTTTGATAGGACCTCTGTACTGGTAGCAAATTTTGGTGTTCTGCTACTTATTGGGAGTCCACTTGGCCTACTGTTTGTTATCGGCCACATGTTGTGGTTTTACCAGGTCGATGGATACAACTCGGTTCTCCTTTTTTCCAGCAAGTGGCGGTAGTACAACTGATCTTGTCCCGTTGACAGACAAGACAGGAACTGCTTTTCTGTAAGAAGGCCCAAATTCCTTCTTTACCGCGATCTTCTCCCTGACTAGATCCCCGACTTTTGGAATCCAGACAGGTCTTGCTGGGACAGGTGGTGATTCTTCAGTGGTTGTTGGCTGTTGTTTCAACTGTATGTTGCTCAGGTCTTTTCTTGTTTTGTTTAAGTCCTGCAAAATAGCCAAACGGTCTTTGACATCAAAGGTTTTTTCTATTACCACTGAAGTCTGACTATCAAGGTCAGAGATCAACATCCTAGTTCCGAATAATAATTCGTATGGACTGAATCCCTTCAGAGAATTTCTTGGCAAGTTATTTAGACTACGTTGGACACTTATTAGATGTTTGAGCCACCCAGCTCCCGAACCTAATACCTTTGCTGTTATAGATTGCTTTATGTCACGGTTTTTTCTTTCAACAATTCCGTTCCCCTCAGGGTGAAATGGACAAGAGTACCGCAATTGCACGCCCATGCTGACCATGGCCTCCTTATAAGCCCGAGAGCTAAAAGCAGGACCATTGTCCGAATGCAGAATGCCAATTGCGTATGTGCCGATAAAGACCCGCAAATCTTTTATAACAGTTCTGGCATCAGCCGTTCGCTGGGGCCACATCCATATGAATCTCGTGCATGAGTCCACTGCGACCAAGATATATTTATAGTTACCGTCCCTTTGTAAGGGACCGCAGTGGTCTAGATAAACACAGGCTAATGGTTTATCCGAGATTAGAAGGGGCGTCTGTGCTGGACGTCTCACAGTTGATACTTTCATTTTTTGACATATTTCACATGCTAGAACATAGTTCCTTGTTTGTCTTCTCATTTGTGGCCACCAGTATCTCTGTTTTAATAATGATACTGTGGCTGAGACGCCAGCATGGGTAGAAGCAAGCCCTTCGTGTGCCGCTATTATTAGTCCTAATCTGTGTTCCATGTTTGGAATTGCCCTATCCCCCACTCCAGGGATTTGAGCAAAAGGAACATTGTTTTCATCAGTTATGTATGAGTATTTTACTGGAAAGCCTTTAGGGAGTGGTTCTATCGAATCCTTTTCTGAAGCGCTGACAGCTTGTAATATTTCGCTGTCTATTTTTGTTTTTGACCGGGTGACGGCAGCTACGGAAGCCGTTTGCACAGCTGCTTTCGCGGCCTCATCAGCCAATGAATTCCCTGCAACGTGAACGCCATCACGTTGATGACTCAGTGTATGTATCACGTGAGTCTTTGGTAGTTCTTTTTGTAAAAGAGCTACTTGTTCCCAGAGCATTTTATGCTTTATTGTGCCACCTTTCGCATCCTTGAAACCGTTCTGAAGCCAGATCTGCAAGTATTCATTATAAGACTGAACGCAATAATACGAATCGCACACTATAAGTGTGGGGAATTCTCGATCGGTATTTTCAAGCGCCATCTTGAATGCTAGTAGTTCAGCTCGCTGAGCTGTGCAATCTCCTAGAGATTGTGTTTTAGTGAGGGTTGGTTTAAATTTCCCTTCGTGCCAACGACCTTTAACAATCGCGCACGCAGCACTGTAAGCTTGTTTACCCCCTACTGCGGGTTGTGCTGATCCGTCTGTATATATTATACAGCCGTATTGGTCTAGAGGCAGAATTTCGGTTGGCAGAGGACATTCAAATTCATATTGTAGAAATTCTTGTGTTTTTAAGTAAGGATCAAATTCGTACACCACATCTGTTGCAGCAAGAGAGTTAGCCCATTGTATCCATCTCGGATGGAGTGCTTTAGCATTTGGAATGCTCGCTTTTGTTACAGCCTCTAGTGCTGGTATCGGTGTCACGATTATTATTCGTTTACCTTGTGCCAGGGCTCGTTCTTTTGCTATAGCTGTCTGTGTTGCTGTAAGAATTTTTTCCGTTGGGCTAAATTTCATTTCAGCCTTAGTGTATAAGTGTGATTTGAATGCAATTGGTACCTTTTCTCCCTCATTAGAGGTCAGGTATGTGAATCCGCATCTCCCTGGGATGACTCGGATCACAAGGTTGCGTGTATTATCACGGGTTTCTAATTTTGTTTTAATTAGCATGTCTGTTTGTAAGGATCTCAAAATTTCTGTGTGTGTTTGAGTCCAACTGGATCTTTTAAAGTCTGGTTTAATTAGATCGTAAAGGGGTTTCACCCTTTCTGCGTAATTTGCAATGTATGTTCTTCCGAAATTTAGGAAGCCTAAAATTGACTGTAGGTTTTTTAGTGTTTTAGGAGCTTGGATTACGGCACATTTCTCTAGGAAATTGTCTGCCAGGCTTTTACCTTCACTTGATAGCTCATATCCTAAGAATAGGACCGTCAGATGGGCAATTCTGGACTTTTTAAAGTTGAATTTGTAACCCTCTGCAGCGAACCCAAGTATTATGGTGTTCACTCTTTTCAAGTGAGTCTCCAAGTCATCATCTGTTAAGTAAATGTCATCAACATAAGATAATGCTTCATCATCATATAGTTGTAGCAATTCTGTTACTCTCGCTGAGAATACCCCTGGGCTGTTCTTGTACCCCTGGGCTAACCGACAGAATTGTTTTTGAGTGCCATTTACTGAGAATGCAGTTAAAGATCTGCTCTCCGGTGCTATGTTTTGACAAAAGAATCCATTGGAAATGTCCAAGGTAGTTTTGTATTTTTTGCGCACTATGTTATTCATTAGTGCAGCACTGTGTGAGTTTTGCACTGCAAAGGTTTTGCAACATGTGTTAAGGTGTCGGTAATCCAAAACTAGACGGTACGAATTGTCTGGTTTGGAGACCGGAAACAAAGGATTGTTCATTTGTGAGGTGCAAGTTTCAATCACCCCCTGGTATTCTAGCTGGTCTAGTATTTCATTTACTTGTTTTTTAGCTTCTTGCTTAATTGGGTACTGCCTTTGTGCAGTTGGTTGTGATTTTAACTGGATTTTGTGAGGTGGAGAATCCTCATCCCATCCTACATGATTTTTATATAAAGCAGGTGCTAAGGCCACTGCCCACTTTCTAGCAAGTGTATATTTTTTATGAATCGGGATTTGATTCGAGAAGGCAGGCATAATTACTTCTTCGCCATGAGGGCACTCCCTGACAAACTCTGGTGGCCAGTCTTTTTCAGCTAGAAGGATGTCATAGCCCTTGGATAGGTTATCCCAAAATAGTCCCCTTATTTTCCTAGTCTTATCTCCCTCTATACGTAATGTTATCTCGTATATCTTGTGGGGCTTGCTAACTCTGGTATCTGCAGTTTCCACTTGAAGGTATTCATTCGTGTCCACTGTCTCCAGATGATTCATAAGGACTTTGCGAGCTATGCTCACCTCTGCTGCGCTGTCTAGCATTGTCTGAGCCCACTCTCCGTTTTTCAGTTGTGTCCTCAGTATTCTCGGCATTGTTAACTACCTTGATACTGGCTACCTTCTTTTTTGGAAATTGTAATTTCTTTTTCAGTTGAGCAGGTTCCTTGTCTTTGGACTTGGCGTGCTCTTCTGATCGTCCTCTTCTTTCCGATTTCTGCGAGGAATTCTGAAAAGATTGAGAGGGACGTGTATCAATGTCTTGATATCTATCAGGTTTTTTAATATTATCCCTATTTCTAAGGTTATATCTATTCCCAGAGGGGTCACTCTGGGGTGACCTTTGTCTCGGGTTTGGAGATTTCTCTCTTCGCCTAGGAGACCTTCCTCTGGACTGGAATTTCTTTTCTTTAGGATTGGATTGTTTGTTTCCATCCCAGTTCTTTTTTGGTGAATTATTATTATTGTTAAAAAACATTTTTTCTGGACTTGTAGTCAGTTGCGGTTTTACTGGTATTCCACCTAGACTATCTCTGCCTAGTTCTTCATAGGATTTTTCTATGATTCTGGCAATTTCAGCTGGTTGGTCTGCTATATCTGTCTCTTTTAACCTCTGGCGGATCGCCACGTTCGCTGCTTCACCTTTTATGTTGGCTAGTAATATAGCCGAGACCTGCTTGAAGTCTTTCAGTAATTTCATACCAAGAGTTAAAGCAGGTTCTGGACCGTATTCATCTTGAATTTGTTTTAGCACATCTGGTATTACCGAAATGGATGGAACACCGTGCGTTTTTGTGTAGATGGAAGCAAAGACTGTACCCCAAGTGTCACAGTCCTCAATGTGTGGTGCGATTCCCATTGGGAGACATATAGTCAGAATCCTGTGTTTTTCTAGCGGGGTGGTGTCAGGAAACACCGCCTCTATTTGGGTAATTTTCTGTGCCAACCAGAATGGTATCTGTTCCCGTTTAGCTGGAACTTTACCTAGGCAGGATTGGATGTTCTGTGGTGTAATTTTATTTGTGTTCCCCTGGTGAGGGGTCAGCTGTGGAAGTTTAATCGCTGGCTGAATTGTTGAAGTCCGCATTACATACTGAACTAATTGTCTATGAATTTTTAGTAATTGTTTCAGCTGTGTTAATAATTCAGCTGCAGGCATCCTATCGATGTCTGGATGTGGTGTGTATCCGGCTAGGACCGGCCACGTTGCTCCTGGTCTTCCTAAAGGACCGAGCCTTGTAATGTGATTGTTATGTATTAGGGCGCCATCAAATAAGAGCAAATGCTCTTGGAATTTGAGTGGTACTTCCACCTCCTCGAAAGGAGTGTAAATGTCAGGAGGTTCCTCTACTTTGTAATAGTGGAAGTACTTTGTTACAGCATTTGCTGCTGGAAAATGTATCCATGTATAGTATACCTCTGTCTGCCGATATTCGTGTGCCTCAATTACGAATATGACTGTGCCACCTCTAGGTGTCAGTCCATTTTCTATAAGTTTTAAGGTTATAGATCTCCTTTTGGCGACCTGGATGAGTATTATATCCGGGTCTGCTGTTTGCATGGTAGCATCAGCATCTGCTATTTCAGTAGCTAATCTAATTGCTTCCCTTTCTTCATCACTGTCTCCCATTTTACAGACAGGATGGTATTATGTTTATTTGCAGATCAGGTTTCTTTATGGAACAAAGATTAGATGCACAATATTTCGGAACTGTTTTTATCCTTCAACGTTGACTTGACCAAAAACCATACATAGGAGTTCCCTCCTGCGAGGTTTTGGAGGATATAACCTTTCACCCACTCCAGACGTCTTTGGAGTATTTGGGAAAAGGGGTCTGAGTGAGAAAGCACGACTGAGTTACTCTAAATGTCTTACGTTAGTTTTATCGCCCTTTCCAAACGCGTTGGGCGCCATGTAGTGTAGCTCCTATTTTCCCAATAGGCTCTGCGCATTGGAATAGTACCTACAGCAGTAAAGGCCTAGACCAGACGTTAACTAGGTCTACTACTGTCGATACTAGACTTAATTTTTGGGTTTGCCAGCTAAGCTCAGAGTTCGCTAGAAACTTTCTCGAATGTTCAAGGAAGGATTAACTCCCCTGATTAGACAAGAAGGGATTTAGTTTCTGACAACCATAGAACATGACAACTTTGCTCTCCCCTAATCAAGAGTCAATCTCGAGAGTCGTGTGAGCACAAGGCAATTATTTTACTCAGTCAGTACGTGCATTCTTAGTCTCATCAGAATGTAGAGAAAAGGGAAAGAGACGGGCGTGTTCAATAAAAGATGTTATTTATTGATCAGTCTCTTTTCTCGTACAAGAGAAATGGATCGATATTATTGCAATACTTATAGTTAAGTAAAGTGCATACATTAAAAGCAATAGTATAAAATAATACTGTAAAAACATTGATATGGTTTCTGAGCCATATGATGTTTTAAAATGATTAAAATATATTTACATACACATATACATTTGACTAAACGTACTCAACTGGTGTTTCTAAATACGCCTACCCCGTGTACCTGACCTAAGTCTAATGCGTGGGCGGGAATAGAAAGTTACAGTTTAAGTTAAGTTTGTTTTTGCCAAGTGAATAACTAAAGAATTCTCTGTGAGGGGTTATTCAGTTCTGTACCTGGAAGTTAGGATGAATGAGGAATGGTATCTCTTTCTCTGCTCTCGATATTCCAGGCTGCCTGCGAGGGCTACCCGGAAGCGCCGGTGCTGGGTCTCTCGGCTTGAGATAGCAGCGCGTCTCTCAGCGCGTCAGGAAGGCGGGGCTGCTGCCAGCGGGGTCTGCTTCTGCTCTCGGCTTCGGCAAGTATGGCTGCTCCGTCTTGTCACCACGCGTGTGTTTGCATAGGGCAAGGTCGGCAATATTTATACCTTAAAGGTGCCGAGATTGACGTAAGGATGGACATAGGTACGTCAATAAAGATGTCATACGACTTGCTCGTTAGCACATTCTTTACTAAAGTTCTCTGTGAAATCAAAACAATGGCCGCACGGATTATCCAGGTTGTCATAGGTTTGATTTGTTATGAGAACGTCGTATGCCTTATCAGGGGCTGGAGGAATGTCGCTTGTCTAATTAGATCTCAAGCGTTATGACCTAATCAGATAACACGTTCCTGTGCCGTAGTGTGACTGCGTCAGATAACGGTATCTGCATCATGGGGGATTTCTTACCTCATGGGCTGACTGTTAGTTAACTTGATAGTTAGTTTAACCAGAATAGGGTCAGGAATAGGGGGACTGATTCAGAACCTATAGAAATACACGACAATACCTGGGGTGGGAGTGGTTCTGAACACTCACAGAATTTGTAAATTGTCTACTATAGTGGATGTCTTGTCTACTGAGACAGCTCATGGATTTCTGCTGGTCAATACCGAAATGGTTGCGATCAGATCAATGGTTTTGCAGAATCGACTTGCTCTTGACACCTTATTAGCGAAAGAGGGCGGAGTCTGCCGGATGTTGAAGGCGCAACATTGTTGCACTTATATTCCGGACAAAAGTGTACAGATCAAAAGATATGTGAAAAACATTACTAATTTGACAAAGGAACTCAATCCACTCGAGGTTGATAGTGCCTGGAAGAGACTGGTAGATGGTCTCTCAAATGTAGGTCATTGGCTTGCTAGCGTAGGTAAAAGCTTATTGTTCAAGATACTGATGCCAATTGGTATTATAGGTCTTATCATATTTCTCATTTTTATCTGTTGTAAATGCCGCAAGCGCACCAAGAAGCACGAGGTAAATGCAAGAGGGTTGAAACGGAGTGTGGATGAGATTGAATTGGAAGAAGTGAATGATCAGATATACAAGAAGGTGAAGACTTCTCACCCTACCAGAACTGAAAGAGAGAAGTTGGAACGATTGTTGGAAGAAAAAGAGGTGTATAAAGTGTGAAAGAAAGTTGGCATCTGGTTCCATTTAGTTTGTGATGATAGTAAATATCATCAAAGAGGGGATTGATGAAGCAAAGCTTCGCATAATTTGCGGACTTGCTGAAGTCATGAACCTCGTGTATGTGTAATAAAGTAACAAATGTACGTATTACTAACATTTATATTAAGTTTTGAGTAAAAGTACGAAGCTTGCCTATGTGTATTTCTAATGCATTTAATCCGTGTCCTTTAATATGGCCGCCGCTTGTATTTTAGTTACTGCGCATGCGTCAGCCACACTCACGTGTCCTGACGCGTCTGCAGAAGTGGAGGGAAATTTATGCGCATGCGTAATGCATAGCTGTGCCCATCATGTGGTACTGCTCGTGCCACTGCTCTTGTGCCTGTATCCATGTAGCTAACATTTAAACTGCATAAGTATATTTTATGATGATAAGTAGAAAGTACAAACCCTGTGATGTGTTTTCATGATGACATTATTATGTATTAATTTGTTTTCGCTTACTTTTCATGTACCGCGGGGAATGGGGGTCTGAGAGAGAGGAGAGCCATATTGGAGGTCCCTTCTGCGCCTGCGCAAACTCTGAGGCACAGCAGACCTTGACTGATGGAAAATAGCCAGATGGCAGCGATGGGCGAGATGCTCCTGAGAAAGTCACCTCTGCCCTGCGAGAACAGCGAATGTGGCTCCTTATATGTTACAATGTAATATTGTGCTACTGCTTGCCGTGTAGCTTCTCATGGGAACCCCAATCTTTCTAGGCGGTGCCCAAACATGCAAATACAGGCTTGAAATATTGCATTGTGATTGGTGTGTTACCCAAATCCTACCTTAGGACCAATCGAAATTGAGGGATTCTGACACTTTGCAACATTGGGGGGTGGTACACTGTCCCCAAACTGTATATCTACCCTGGGTTCACCTAGGGAACCGTCCGACTTGTCTGGTTTAGCTGACCTGTCACTGACAAATCGTACTCAATAGGTGACTGAAGATACAGAGCGCTGCGGAGCACTCTGTCCGAAATTGACCATAGACTAAGGTTCTACTGAACCTTAAAAGTGCTGGCGAAGCACTTTGCTGGGAGTTCGCTGACCCAATCGGGGTCTTGATCGATAGCTGCAGAGCGGGTGGAGCGCAGGCGTTGCTTCCGAACTGTGGGTTCCGGTCCTGTCCTGAGCGGTCCTGTCTGAGGGTTTGCTGTCCTGTCCTGAGGTCCTGTCCTGATTCCTAATCCGAGGGTATCCTGTCCTGTCCGGGGTGTCCATTCTGCACCTGCTGTCCTTTGAGGGGTATCCTTCCTTGAGGGTTTCCTGTCCTTAACTGACCCGTGGCCAGGGTTTGGTTTCCACACCATTCTAGGTAAATATTGCTCTGAACCTCTTAAAGTCTTGCACCTTCTGAATTTCTAACTTTTGCTTCAATAAAGTTTACCATTGCACATGTTATTTTCCATGTCTTTCCGCAACTATTGAAAGTCATTTGCATTTTTCCATAAGTTTGTTCCTATGTCTTCTCACTTGTTAGAAATTATATTTTGCATTGCAGTTTGTCATTTTCTGATATGGTCTAGAACCTCATTGCCTAGACTGTTTAAAGGCCCGTTCACCTTAAGTGAAGCGTGTTACTCTTTATAGGCCCTCCTGTAGTTATACATACATATAGTCTGTCCATGCTTAAATATTTCTGAATAGCATAGTATCTTCTCGTTACATTTTATATCAGTATTTCAATGATTACTCTGTCGTTATTTCTCTATAGTTACATTATTTACATTATCTTGGTTATTGATTGCCTTATTTTGATGTACCTTATGCATGAAGCAAATTGAATTTTAGATAAACATTTTAAAACTTCCCGTTGTCCGTGGTCATTTCAACAGTATTTTGAATGTTATTGGTTGGGTTTGTATTTTGCTGCCTTTCCTTTACAGCTAGCTCCCTGATTCATTGTGGTCATTAGGTACCCGCATCGGTGGATGGTAAGTCGGGTGCACTGAGAAATAATAGTAGGGAACACACACACTCAAATTGGTAGAGCTCGTGAAGTCACCTGGTCAATGTATATGGTGATTTGAAAGTATATGGGCCCTGAAGCCGGAAACGGCGAAAATTATTGGTCGGGTGGCCTCGCGCGCTCTATCAGTTTGATGTGATTTGCTGTGTCAAAGGCAGAAGAGAAGTCTAGGAGGATAAATAAGCAGGATTCATTATGGTCTAGGAATTTTAAGATGTCATCCGTGATGTGCGTGAGTGCCGAATCAGTGCTGTGCCCATTCCTGTAGCCAGACTGATGAGAATGTATGACATTACATTGCATACATTTACAACGCATGCACTTACAACGCAGTTTTTACATCGCAACATCCACTACAACGCATTCCATTACATCGCATGACACTCCATCGCATTTTTAAAAACTACTTTTACAACGTATACCATTACTACGCATACCATTACATTGCATTTAAGGTAAGTATTGGATAGTATAGGGGTAAAAATGACTATTCTAACTCCAGGGGGTGCAACAGTAGGGTAAGTGTTGGATAGTGTAGGGGTAGAAATTACTATTCTAACTCCAGGGGGTGCAACAGTAGGGTAAGTGTTGGACAGTGTAGGGGTTAAAAATTACTATTTCTAACCCCAATGGTATGCGTTGTAATGGTATGCGTTGTAATGCCTTTGTTATAGTGACATGCGATGTAGTGTCAGGTGTTGTAATGGTATGTGTTGCAATGCCTGCATTGTAGTGTCATGCGTTGTAAAGGAAGTTGTCATGTAATGCCTGCGTTGTAAGTGTAGTGCGATGTAATGGTTGCGTTGTAAAGGTTGTTTCCTGACTGATGATGATCCAACTGTTGGAATTTCTCTATGTGTGAGTAGAGTTGGGTAAGCACGCATTTTTCAAGAAGTTTTGCCAGTGTGGGGATGTTGGAAATGGGGCAGAAGTTGTTCAGATCAGAACTGTCTGCGTTAGGTTTTTTTAGAATAGGGGAGACCTGTGCTGCTTTTAGACAGTCGGGGATCGTGCCTTGCACTAGAGAAGCATTGACAATCTTGGGCCAAAAGGGGAGGATAGAGGCTTTTATTTCCTTGAAGATGGGAGGGGAAGAGGGTCGCTGAAGTGGTTAGACAGCTTCCTTGCAATGAGGGTGTTGTAAATGTCATCTTCATTGAGGTGAGTAAAGGTGTGCCAGGATGCGTTGTTTTTTTAAGCTTAAACTAGGGGGGATGAGTGGCTCTTGGTGGGTAGGTAGGGCTGTGTATATTGGGAGAAGGGCCCTCTTCGATTCAATGACTAAATTGATGCTATTAGTTTTCTGAGAGAAGAAGGCGGCTAAATCGCCACAGGAGGGAGAGCTGTCACCAAGGTCATGGCGGTTGGGTGCCCCCTTGACCGATTGTTGTTTAATGAGTTCAAATAGTTTGTTAGGGCAGTTGGTAGCTTGATTGAGTTGGGATCTCAAAAAGTCGGTTTTTGCAGTCTTGACTTTTTTGTTGTAAGAATTCCCAATAGCTCTAAGCAGCTTTAAATATTCGGTGGAACGCATGGATCTCCATGACCTTTCGGCCACCCTCAGCTTACGGCATTTGGAGTTTAGGTCAGAATTGAACCAAGGTTTGGCAATTTTTGGGGAGGCATTTTTTTGCTGTAGAGTGGCAATGGCATCCATGATATTAGAAATAGAGGAATTATAAAAATCAGTGAGGAGTTGTACATCCTTCAAGTCTGCTTGTGGGGACAAGGTATTTTTGCAACGGTAGCTAGTTCTTCAGTGTTTATATTTCGGAGGTTCCTTTTCCATTGCTTTGTTTTCATGGGCTGGACCCCCTTTACCGATACCTTCCTTTTGATGAAGAAGAGGATGTAGAAGTGGTCAGACCAATCGCATGGGTTAATGGAGTCCAGAGTGAGGGTGTTACCTTTGGCTAATATGAGATCCAGAATTTCACCTTTATTGTAAGTTGAGCTTTCAAAGAATTGTGTAAGTTCTTGATCTGACAAGAAGGATTTCAGGCAATTTACTACATGATCATTAGGGTTAGACCAGTGTAGGTTAAAGTCTCCTAGAAAGATTTGGGACACTAGAGGGTCGTCATTGTCAGAGAGGATTTCCATTAAGTGCTCAATGAATGGAAGATTGACTCTTGGGGGGTGGTAGAATGTATGTAGTTTGCAAACCGGGCGGGCTTTGCACGCAATAGTGATGCATAGGTATTCACCTGAGATTGGAGTGTGGGATTCTGATTGCGAGACTGAGAGTGTGTTCCTGTGTATACAAGCTATTCCCCCAACCTGTTTCAGTGATCTGTCCATACGAATTATGTCATAACTAGGTCAGACTAGAAGATCAAGAGTAGGGGAGGAAGAGCAATTTAGCCAGGTTTCTGTGAGGATAATGATATCCAATTCATTGGTTAGGATGAGATAATAGATATCCGTGGCATGTTTACTAGCTGATCTACAATTGAGAAGTACGCATTTCAGTTGGTCGGTCAACTGGGGTGTCAGGGTCTGGAGGGTGTTAACTCCCTTGAGGTTTTTGCTATTTATTAATCTGGGAATGTAGACAGGTTCTCTGTCAGGGTTAGTGTGGATAGGTTGGATTTGACCCGGTAGGGACTTTTCAGGGCCAGGAGGGAGGGAGTAAAAGATGAGTAGATCAAGGATCTCAATAGCTGACAGATAGTCCTTAAATCTTTTGGGGCAAGGAGAGGCATTAGGGAGGGGTGACGTTTTAGAGGTGTTGGGAGGAGTGTGAGAGACAGAGGTGGGAATTGTACTAACCAGGACGCTAGTTTGGGTCCCTAGTGTTTTAAATGTTCTGGGTAAGGGGAGAAGTTCGATAGTAATGGCCTTCAGGTCTTGGAGTTCTTTTGTGTGAAGACGCAGGCAACACAAAATCTCCTCAAAACAAGTGGCCCAATCTGATTTTTGGTGGTTGGATATGGGTTGTATGGGAGGTTTCAGGAAGGGGGTGGGTCCTTTAGCTACAGGGACCAAGGGGTATTGAGGAGGTTAAGGGTAGTGCCAGAATCGGTGTGGATCTAGCAGGGATGGTCCCTAGAAGAGGAGGGGGTGGGGCATAGGGAGAGGAATCCTCAACGAGGGAACCAGTTTGACACCGTAAGGAGCCCGGGGAGGTGCAAGAAACTGTAGATCCAGTAGCTGCTTGGTTCATAGGTGAAGTGGACTGTGCAGGTTCTGATGATCCTAGAACAGGATGTTGGATGGAACCGAAGTTGCTTCAGGCGTGAGGAGGGTTATGATCAGATTTGATCACCCCAGGGCTGAGGAGGGATGAGATGTTGATGCCGTTTGTGAGATCCTGTGATGAGGGGGAGGGAGAAACCATGGAGTTAGCAGCTGTCTTGAGGAAGGGGAAGATGTTATCCATCTTACCTAAGTTGTCATCTGAAACTTGAATTAGGATAACTCCTTTATTGTAATGGGAAATGGTAGTGTTGGTGTTGTAAAGTGACGAGGGTGAGGTTGTAAGTTTGAGGCCGTACTGTGTTTTTCTGGTACCTGTCATACGAAGCATGGAGTAGAAGACATTTCCCAATTGTGCCCGTTTTTTGGTGTAGAATATCAAATCATTGGTTAATTTCCCTTTATTTGCACAGAAGTAAAAGTCAGATATGAGAATTTTGTGTGGGGTTCTCAGTAGTAGAGTTTCGTGGCCGTATTTTAGATAGATTGGGAGGGTAGTCGTGACCGACTGACGTCAGGGTATCTCTGGTGCACAGTGGATCTGTTCATCAGGAACTTTTTTGGCATCCAGCCAGCCTACTTATGGCTGCGAAGATAAACTCTCAGATCCCGAACCAAAAGGAAAAGAAATCATCTGGGTAGCCATTCAGGTGCCCTCGGAGGAGAAGACGAGCTGTGTCTTGGTACTTCAAGGCGGCAGAGGAGCGGGTGGCTGCCCTTGGCACAGAGGAGAGGTCTGGAGGCCCCAAGCTCAGGGCAACTCATATCCTGTTGCAAGGCCAGGGAGGAGCTGGAGCTGGGAGAAGCAGCAGGGCCTGCGAGGACAGTCTCCCCTCGCTCTGGAGATGATAACCTAAGCTTGCACTTTGCTGGCGAGGGGAGCTGGGCGGTGAGCAGGCTCACACCCACACTCTCTCACAAAGAACAATAGTGGGCCATGTTGACAAATTAACAGGGGCCTGGTATGCCCCACAGACATAAAACAAAGTACAAGTGAGAAATGGGGTAACACATAATGTAACTAATGTCAAATAAACGTAACCCAATAGTAAACACACACAACACATTCAAGTAATGCTAAAAAAAAAGTGCTGCCTCATTAATTATAAAACTCACCATGTCCTGCCGCCAGTAAAAGAGCCAGTCAGGGTGGTTGGGCCAAAAGAGGACAGGGTGGCAACCAGGAGGGACTAAAAAGCCTCTGGTACAATCATCACACTCCGTTCAGCATAATCAATGATGCCAAATGACGCACACCAATGAAAATTACGGGTGGAGCCGAAACACAACTTCTGAAAGTAGATTGATTCCAAGAAGTCCTCACAGAGCGAGAAGCGTATGCGCACTGCAATGCCAGGTGAGACCTAAAAAGGCCTTTGGCACAAGAATACTTCAACTCTTTGGAGTGGTGAGGGATATGACATTTAGATCATACATTGCAGTCTCCATTTGAGATGAAAATCTAAGCAAACGGGTCCTTCTTCAAATGTTAACAGCATGCGCCTGTTGGCAAAGGAGTGCTCTACTTGCAAGAGTAGACAGAGTGTACACACCAAGGCAGGCGCTATGAAGTTAGGTGCAAGGCAGCAATCAATCAAGAAGCATTATGAAGAATGCTAATGCACACCCTGCATTGACAGATATGTCTCTATTCATGTAATAAATCACTTCATTTTTTAAATGTGTACTCCGAAAATGTAGCTGCTTTTCACCAGAGAATCCAAACAAAAATATGCCAGTGATCCTTGTGAACCAAATCACACAAAATTGAAATGTAATAACTCATTCATGGCAAAGTTAAAGCTAAAAATATATTAGCTCTTTTCCTTGCAGCTACATTTTGGGGTGAAAATGTATGTTGACAGAGCAATAGAGTTATTTCCTGTTTTAATAAGGAAAGAAGCTTCCTTTCTTTGATGAGAATTAGCTACCTAATCATGTCGACTTTCTTTACACGACCAATTAATAATCAAGGATGAGACACAGCTTGAGTGATGGTTCCGGCATTCTGGTAGGCTACTCCGGCAATGTTCCCTGATTGGTGTCTTCCACAGAGTGTTGCACTATCCAAAAGTCAAGACAGCGAATAAATACATTTTAAAATGTTCAAAAAGCATCAGCCACGGCCCGTGCAGGTAAGAGCGGTGGGCCGATGGGGTGCTTCGACAGTCGACAAGGTTAAATTACTTATTTATTTAATTTTCCCTCATGGTCATCTGTCGAATCCCCCCCCAACCTGGCCCCATCTTCTCTTATCTGCACGGGCCGCGGCTGATGGGCATACATCGCAAAGTGCTTTAATAATTAGTGGTATTACTATTCAGAACAGAACTTCAGGGCTGCTAGGTAAAACATTTTTTTGTTAGAAAAAAGTACTTATCTTTTCAAAACAAAAGAAAGAAACGTATACCCTCTGGCTTCCATCATGATCCTGCAACCCCCACAATCCACTCTTTAGCCGCAGAAGTAATTTTTCTGATTTTTCTGAAGATGGCTAACTTGTCCTTAGAAAAGGGAATAGTCCCGGTGCCGTGGAAGCATGCAATGGTTTTAAGCCATTTTAAAGAAACCAAACTGAGATCCCATCTGACTGTCAAAGTACCGTCCAATATCCTTGCTGCCAGGGCTGAGTTGGAAAAAACATGTCAATACCCATCTCTCGGAAATCTCTGAACTGAGACTGCCCTTTTATCGGTGGTGGAGGGCACTAAAACGATCCTTGATCAAGATGACATTGCGGCTATTATTATTCTCAACCTTGGCGCTGCTTTTGACACCATGCATCATGATGTTCTCTTAGAAAGGATTCCTGGGCCTGGAATTTTAGGGACTGTCCTGGACTGGTTAAGGTATTTCCTCTCTGACAGATCTTTTCAAGTTTATGAGAAGTCCTTCTCCTCAGACACCTTTTCTGTCCACTGTGGTGTCCAGCACGGCCTTTGATCGAGCCCAACACTTTTAATTTGTATATGCAACCACTTGCGGATATTGTTAAAACCATCTAGTATTTTGATAGTATCATATGCAGCTGATACCCAACTGGTTCTTTCACTCACACTTGGTCAAGATCCTTCTTCTACCGTAGGACCTTGTATAGAACTTGGATGGGCACATCCTGTCTGAAACTGAATGGTAACAAAACTGACTTCATGATTATGGGGAAACATCAGTCACCCAAAGATCTCTGGACTGTCCAGACTGCTTAGATTCTTTCCCCACTCCCAAAATGTCTATAACACGTTTGGGAGTCTGACTGGATAAAACTCTAACAATGGTGACATAGGCTACCA
This sequence comes from Lissotriton helveticus, assembly GCF_964261635.1. NCBI lineage: Eukaryota > Metazoa > Chordata > Amphibia > Caudata > Salamandridae > Lissotriton > Lissotriton helveticus. Next base: position 1,630,274,943 of record NC_136057.1, on the reverse strand, counting down.
AACTCTTGGCCAATTGCATGGGAATTCTCAGAATGCTTCGAAAAATTCTCCCTCTGCTTCTCAGGATATCCAGAAGAATAGTGGTCAAGGCACTCATCCTTTCGCACCTGGACTACGGTAACTTTCTTTTTTTGGGTGCTCCCAAATCCGTAATAAGCAAACTACAAGTTGTGCAGTTATGCAGAATGCTACAGCACGTCTTGTTACAAATACAGAGACACACATCAGTGAGAAAAGGTCTTAGGGAGCTTCATTGGTTACCAGTCTCCCACAGAATCAAATTCAAAACACTATGTAGTGCTTCTAGAGCACTGAGAAGATAGGCACCACGTATTGCCTGTCAGCTCATAACCCGCTATACCCAGATGAGGACCCTTCCTTCCTCCAATGAACGTAGGGCAGTTGTTCCTAGCATTTTAAAAACTAGAAGTAGGGGAAAGTCTTTTAGCTTCCTTGCGCCCACTCTCTGGAATTCTCCCCCGCTGGCCTTGATGTCTACGGGCAGTGAATGCTTGCTTCATTAACTCCTTAAATCGTGGTTATTTGACAACTAACACTCCACTACGTTTTCTTTAATTATTGTCGCCTCACTTAGCGCTGGGCTGCCTACGGGTCGCCATGCGCTCTATAAATCCTCTCAATCTAGTTTAGTACTTTACACAATTATGGCAGTAACAGAATTAGTAAACAAAATTCAAAAATATTATTAAAGCCATGAAGCTTGAGTAAGGATGTGTGATATCTGCAAAATGTGCCTTTACCTAGTTATCTAAAATTTCTGACACAGTACATCAAATGCAAAGAGTGTCATTTTATTAATTTTGGACACAAGCATGCATTTTTCACAAAAATAATAGTGAAAAAAACACAAAAAAGCAACTGCTCACGTTCTGGTTGTTGCGTTTTCCCTGTGTGCTTGCCCTCATTTTTGTACCCCCCAAGTTGCTCTTAATTATGTGATGTGGCATAATCGTGTAATCTGGGAACTTTCTCATAACAAGCGTAATGCACTATTAGTGAATGTTAGAAATGGGGTTTCTGGTTGGCTAGGGTATGCACCTAAGCTAGGCAAAACCCACCACTCTAGTCAGGGTAAGGGAGGTACACACCGAAAATAACCCCTGCTCACCCCCTTTGTAGCTTGGCAGAGCAGTCAGGCTTATCCTAGAGGCAATGTGTAAAGCGTTTGCGCAACACACTCTCACAGCAGTGACACACTAGGCACAACACAAAAGAGACTCCACACAAGGTTATATAAAAATATCCTTTCTATTATCCATAAAAAAACATTAGAACACAATTACATATATTACTGTGCAACTAGGCACTTGTCATGACTTCACAGGGGTCGCATAAATCACTGGGCCAATCGGGCACTGTCATAGACACATGAAGTGCACTGGATCCAATGCTCATAGGGCGCACATGTAATCAAAACAGAATAGAACCTTTATGCATAGACATAATAAAGAGTGCCTTATAGCACGTACCTGTAGAGGGCACACACTTGCAATCTTCACTGGCTATGTAACATCACATATATCCAGATCAGGGCATAAACGAACATGTAGTGCCATGAGAAACTATTCCTAGTTTGCACAGGTTACCCCATCACCATCATTATACATATGACGGCAACTTCCTACAATAACGTTCAGCATCCTGAAACTGTAAATCCAAGGAAAACTACATATTCCATATCAGGGCCCAATACACCCACATTACCCTTTAGGCAGTAATTTCTCCACACAGCGTGGAGCACAGAAGCCACCGTGTCTCTCTCATGGGGAATGCAGCAATGAATGGGGGGGTCCTTCCCACTCAGGGATCACCAGTACTACAACTTTTCCTCAATTAGGAGTGGAGGCCTCTGTTACCACGAGATGCCCAAAACAACAATGCCCCTGATATGCGTACCACCAGTAGGGAAGGCACCCGGTCTGCTCAAGTTGGCCGGGGATCTCCCTTTACCCAATGGACTGGCCATCACGAGTGCGCTACCCTGGGGCTTACTGCAGCGAAGCTCAGCCCCACTCACCACTCCCTGAGGGCTGAGCGGGTTAGGTTGCAGCCATCTGCTGCAGTCAACAACAAATGGCCTGGTGCTCCTGGTGGGAGGTGGCCAATGGCAGTGCTCCGGTCCGGCCCTCAAGGACAGGGTAGAAAGGGGTGTTGTATCCATTCTCATTTCCTCTGTTTGCAGTCAGGAGCACATTTCTACTTCGCCCCACAGACCACGAGGCACAGGCAGGCAGCCTGTTGCCTCTGCCTGACTTCCGAACTGCCTTTTGTTGCTCTGGGCTCCCTCTCCTGTGCGGAGGTTGCCCTAGCAACATCGGGCATGCCCATAAGAAGCAGCTAGGTCCAGCGTGGAGACCACACTTGCGGTGAGCACCAGACAATGCTGGAGCAGCCCGCTAGAAATTCGCTCGGCTCAGGGGCCAACAACAGGAACGCTCACCATGTGCTTTGTTTAAAAAGGCCAAGAGGTGAATAACACATAGCTCACCACACGCTGTCACAAATCAGATAGCCCAAACCACAAAGGCATGGGAGATCACAGGGGCACACCAGCAAAGTGTCCCCAGGTAGGCCAGCACAAGGATTCTTTAGGCAGAGTGGTAGTCCCTCCCCTAGCCCTAAAGGTGCAGGTCATCACTTTCTGCAGTCCAGTTCAATGGCGGTTCCTCCTTGTCCCACACAGTGTCTTCTTCCCAGCCCACGCTAAGCTCCAGCCAAAAACCATGGGGTCACATACCCTTCTCTTATAGTGCACAAAGTCTTTGTTCTCTTCTGGTAGAGGCCTCTGAGCCCAGTCCAAACAACTTCTGTCCTCACTGGTGTAGTTTCCTTGCAGGGTATGGAGACAGCATTGTTCAGGGCAGACAAAGCCTATTCGGGTGCAAGGCAAATCTCCTCCCACCACTCATTATGCAGCCCAGGTCTATTCAGCCCAGCTCTGACTCATCCCAGGAAAGGCAGGTCACTCCTCAACCACCCCAGTGGCTGTCTGAAAAGAATTCCCATCCATTGTCTCTGTCACTCCAAATTCAGACAGTCAATTCACAAACCAGCAGAGGCACATAGACACATAGCACACAGAAATGCCCACCTCTTAAAGAGGCATTTCTAAAATAACAAAAAACTACCGGTGGAAATGAGGGTCATAGGGGAATGGTTAGTATTTATAGACCTGCTTATACCTTGTCCCCCAACTAAACAATATACAAATACACGAAAGGTATCAAGGGTCTTTTATATATTTAAGGGATCAGTGCCAATATTATGGTACTCCCACTCTAGGATGCCAAATGGTCATCAGAAGCATAGAACATAGAACATACAGGAGAGACAATTGAAAAATCTGCAGATAGAGGTCTACAGAAAGAGAGAAAAGAAACCCATCAGCCCACCAGTTGGCAGAACTTCATCATCTGGTTTTTTTTGAAAAATCACAGTATCCGTTTGATTCAACCTCAGTGAATTCCTTGAGGTTTACCAGAACCGGATTGTGAAAAAGAAAAAGGTTGTAGACCCGACAATGAGTGTTTTAAAGGGCTGAAAAGGGTAAGTTGCAGTGCTCAAAAAGTGTCTAAACAAAGTTTTTAGTGAGTTAAAAATGCCTGTTTTGATGTCTAGAGAAAATATTTTATTGAATATGACCATCAAGACGGCATGGTTAAAAGCAGAGTAGCTAAAGTATGACAATATTACTATGCATCAAGGATAATAATTGGTCGACATGTTTCAGCCCATCCGGGCTTTCATCAGGACCTCTGATATGCACTACTGCAACACTTACCACACCTTGTGATAAACAATTTGAGTAACGTGAAGACCTACCAATGATGTGGTCTATTATTCCAAAGCCTTTCCTGTATGACAAAAACACAAGGAATATAAACAAGCCAAAAACAGTTATCAACACAATTTTTGACAGTTCCATTTACTGAATTATTCTTAGAGTGTTAACAACCAATTGATTCCATTTGGAAAAAGTTTATTTCACTCACCTAACATTGTAGGGAGGACAGGCCTCACCTCACCTGGCGCTCGCTCAGGAAAAAGGAGGCCACGCACTGAGTGGAAAAAATTATAAAAATTGTCTACACCAGTTTGTAACCATAAAGACAAAAGTATTCATGAAGTACCTCTATAACATAGCGCAAACAGGTAGGCAGAACAAGGTCCATAACAGCTCATGAGCTGAGATCATCCTAAATTCACATGTCAATTCATATGGATTGCAGTAAAATTCCCAGAGATAGATGAGGGACATATTCTAAACTGCAGGCCTCAAGGTGTTATTGAGGGATTTGTTAAACGGAATTATTTTATGAAGAAAGACCTTCAAAAGAAGCTGACCTAATTTATAGTGAATTTGCTATCAGCGCAAGGTTGAGCATAAAGGCTATTAGAGTAACGAAGCGCAGCTCCCACTCACCTCTCCATCGTTGCCACGGTCTATCAGCTGAGCCGAGGGGGAGGTGTTGGGACTGCGTGTCGCTTCCGTTTAAAAACATTAGTGGCGGACCTGATGGGAAACTCAAAACCACCAGAAGCTCACTGGTTAATAGGTGCTCCTACCGGCACCTTCCTACTATATTGTCTGTCACTATTTCATGGTGTGCGCGCTTCTCTTATTGGATGATACACATGGAATCGGAAAACGACATCCGAACCTCAGCCTAATCTGTCGCAGCCATCGCACAGCATAAACATGAATTGTTAGTAGTATGTCTGTATGTTAAAAACATTTTCATTTTAGAAATTAATTCACGGAAATAATAATAATAGTAGGAAACTAGGGACACCCATGTGTTCATTAGTTAGTAGACTTTGTTCCACCGTACGTGATGTGTGAATTTCTCTGATTGGATAGTATAGACGGAACCGGAAAAAACATCCGGACCAAGGTCCAATCTGTCGTAGCCAGATGAACAGAGTAAACAACGTAGATATTGCTCGCTAATGATGTATATATGCGAGGCAGTAGGAAGATAATCCTAATCGCATACCTCAAACCGAAAGGCCGGTCACATTAAATATGCCGGAAGAAATAAGAACCAAAGTCCTGTAATTCCTTCTAACTTACTAAAGGTTATTGCAATTAATTCTAAATTGTTTTTAATATCGGAGTGAACTAATGGGTGCGATTCAAATGCGATCAATGTGCACATATCGCAGCGCATCTCGTGGGTGTGATTCCACTATGATCTATACGCATAGGTCGCAAAGCACCTCATTTTGCACATCCAGTGAGTGGCAGAGAAGGTGTCTACGTGAACCAACTGTTAGATAAATGTGTGTTTGCTATGCCCTTACTCTGCTAAAATGGTAGTGTTTAGAGCGAGCATAAATTATGTAAAGGGGGGTAAACTAGTCTTTGTTCCTGTCGTTAGAAACCCAGCAGAAAGGCAAACCACATAGATCCATGGTGTCATATCAGAAAAAGCCAATAATTGACCTCCTGAGCTTTGGAAAATTGTTTAGAATGGGTAATATATATTACTCTTAGTAGAGATATATAAAGATGAATGATTTACTTGTTAGAGGTAGCCACTTCCATGATCTACTGTTTTTCAGTAAATAGCTGGTGGTACAGATCATGAGGGGTCTATTAAAGTTGTAACCACGGTATAGCATCGTTTAGCCCCTCTGTGTCACACTTCAGTTTAAAAACCCATTTCTGCTCTTTTCTGAGCAGGAATTGAGAAACATCACTCACATGTGGTGGTATGTAAGGCTGCTCCAATATTAACCACCTCAACTCGTCTGCAGAGTGTTTCATGGTTAAGAAGTGGGCAGTCAATCTGGTCACTTGTCTGTTGCATCTGATGGTGCTTTTGTGTTCCTGTATCCTCAACTTTATTTTCCTGGTCGTCATCCAATATAGCGAAGGGCACAGGGGCATGTAATCTGGTAGATAACCCTTTCACTATTGCAGTTTGTATGATGTTTCAACTGCCAGGGGCGTGTTGTCCCAATGTCAACTGATAGTGTCTTCTGCGTCTGAGGACACACCGAACAGTTCCCACAGGGGTGGTGGCCTTGTACGGGAGGGAGATTCCATAATCTCGATGTTGTGTCTTGACCTGTATTGGGTGGTCTGGTATGAACCAGGTCATCTTTTAGATTGGAGCTTCTTTTAAAAGAGGAAAGAGGCAAAGGGATGTTGTCCCCTGCACTGTTCAGAATGCGCCACTTTTGTCTGATAATCTTTTGAATCCTGGAGGACAGAGTACAAAAAGTGGTCACACACGCCAATCTGTTCAGGGGAGGTTTTTCACTTGCACGTTCAAGAAGTGCCTCCCTATGATTGTTATACGCCCTTTTGTATGAATCCTTAATCAAGGTATTCGGGTACAGGCGTTGTTAACACTCTAAGAATAATTCAGTAAATGGAACTGTCAAAAATTGTGTTGATAACTGTTTTTGGCTTGTTTATATTCCTTGTGTTTTTGTCATACAGGAAAGGCTTTGGAATAATAGACCACATCATTGGTAGGTCTTCACGTTACTCAAATTGTTTATCACAAGGTGTGGTAAGTGTTGCAGTAGTGCATATTAGAGGTCCTGATGAAAGCCCGGATGGGCTGAAACATGTCGACCAATTATTATCCTTGATGCATAGTAATATTGTCATACTATAGCCACTCTGCTTTTAACCATGCCGTCTTGATGGTCATATTCAATAAAATATTTTCTCTAGACATCAAAACAGGCATTTTTAACTCACTAAAAACTTTGTTTAGACACTTTTTGAGCACTGCAACTTACCCTTTTCAGCCCTTTAAAACACTCATTGTCTGGTCTACAACCTTTTTCTTTTTCACAATCCGGTTCTGGTAAACCTCAAGGTATTCACTGAGGTTGAATCAAACGGATACTGTGATTTTTTTTTTAAAAAGCAGATGATGAAGTTCTGCCAACTGGTGGGCTGATGGGTTTCTTTTCTCTCTTTCTGTAGACCTCTATCTGCAGATTTTTCAATTGTCTCTCCTGTATGTTCTATGTTCTATGCTTCTGATGACCATTTGGCATCCTAGAGTGGGAGTACCATAATATTGGCACTGATCCCTTAAATATATAAAAGACCCTTGATACCTTTCGTGTATTTGTATATTGTTTAGTTGGGGGACAAGGTATAAGCAGGTCTATAAATACTAACCATTCCCCTATGACCCTCATTTCCACCGGTAGTTTTTTGTTATCTTTGTGCAGCTACGGCTGCGGGTCAGATTATTTAAAAGGCTAGTTACTACAGTGGTGCCTTTTTGGTAATTGTACCCCTACATGCAACAGGATGGCAGATTTTGCAGGTCTAGGCTTCGATGACGAGACCCTATCCTCTATTCTACATGACAATCCTAGTATGTTAGATTTGGTTCCATCAACAGTACCAGGACCCCCAGGAGACTGGGTCACAGTGTTAGATCTTAAGAAGAGCCACTCCCGTACCATTGTTCATGGACAAATCATGGCTGAATATCTCCATGGGAAGTGTGCGCCCACAGGCCTGATTGTCACCAATGCGCCGAGACTATTTTTGACAGACAAAACATTCATCAAGGACTGGTCATTGATAGCCTGGCGATGTACACGTGATTGGCTTATCTTAATTATTTCAACTGCCAAGAGAGTGGCAGATGCCATCTTGGTAGAAATACAGATTTTAGAAGGCCAAATCAAAACCACATTAACAACTAAACGGTTTGAGAAACAACAGGAAGAATCTGATAAAGCGAATAAAGAGTACAAAGATCCCATCTTTTTCGCAAAAATTGACAAATTCAAGAAAGACTTAGCAAAATTCTCTCACGAGAAAATTTATCCTTACACTAGCGAAGACTACACACCTGTAGATTCGAACAAACAAGGGAAACCTCATGGATCTAATTATGCTACTTCCTCTGATTCTAACTCATCCGACTCAGACAGTAACAGTACATCCCAGTGGAGAGGCAGAGGTCGCAATAATCGTCCTAATCGGAGACGTAATGGGCAAGGCAATATGTACCAACAAGGTCCATGGTGGCCTCCCACTCCTTGGGGCTACCCACAATTCCCGCCACCTATGCCTCATTATGCTATGCAACCACAATACTACGACAGCCAAGCTTTTTTAGGACATGGCCGTGGCTGGAACAGAGGAAGACGGAGAGGGCAAAATCAGGTTCAGTGGGCAGACGAACAAGACTCTCCGGCCAATCGCAACAAACGAGGCCAGTAGACTCCGTGTCAAACATTAGTGAGGATCTGGTGGTTAATCTAAGTACCCGCAACCTGTCCCCATCAGAACACCAAGTACTCAATAAAGGGCTCGGTTTTGTACCCACTAACAGTGGGGATGCTTTTCAACTTCGCAGTGAAATGGAAAGATTTTTTCGAAGTGTGAGATTGCACTTTTTCTTCAAGGACAGTGCTAAAGAACAAACACAATCTACACTAGACACGAACACTGGTCTCAAGAATAGATCTACATTTATGCCTCTCTTGCAACAGGTGCCATCAAGAGTCAGCACTTTTGAAACCGCAGTGCTACATGAAATGAAAGCATTGGACTTCTCCCGACAAGGCACTTTTCAAAATCTATCTAGGCAAGAGAGACAAGCACTCGACACTCTATCCAAAGATAGAAACATCACGATCAAACCGGCAGATAAGGGGGGTGCGATAGTCATACAGGACACCACCTCTTATCAAGCCGAGTGTCTGAGGCAGTTGGAAAACACTCAATCCTACTCACTTTTGAGCATAGATCCTACCACGAGACTCTCAACTGAGATAAAATCACTAGTTGAAGAGGCGAGTGCGGAAGGCTGGATAACAGCACAAGAAGCAAAATTTCTTGTTACATCACATCCAGTCATTCCGTACTTTTACACGTTGCCCAAAATTCACAAGGCGACGAGACCTCCCCCGGGACGCCCGATCATCTCAGACATCGGCTCGCTTCTAGAGCCACTGTTCTCTTTTGTGGATGTGTTTCTTGCACCTCTCGTCAAAACTATGCCAACTTACCTGCAAGATACTAATGACGTTTTACGCCTACTACCTGAGACAGAGTTTGATACCAACTTAGATTATCTTGTCAGCTTTGACGTAGAGTCTTTATATACATGTATACCCCAAGTGGAAACCTTACAAACTATACAGACACTACTAGAAACCACCACTCTTGAGAGTAGAACACCAACCCCTTTCATTATGGAATTGGCCAGAATTGCAATGACCAAAAACTTTTTCGTTTTTGAGAATTCGCTATATCTACAGATGTCAGGGACGTCAATGGGCAGTAAATTTGCGCCGAGCTTGGCGAATTTATATGTCCATCACTTTAAAACTCATCATGTCCTCAGCCACAACAACCCGTATTTCCATCAAATGTTGTTGTGGAGGAGGTACATAGATGACATTCTGGTGATATGGTGTGGTGACAGGGAATCAATTTTGACTTTTCACACCTGGTTAAATGATCAGAATCCCTTTCTAAGATTCACAGTGGAGTATAGCAAAACGGAACTCCCCTTTTTGGACCTACTAATCGTCCCTAGAGAAGGATCTCTGTCAAGCAGTTTATACCGCAAATCAATGTCACGCAATTCTCTTCTGAGGTTTGATAGTCATCATCCTCGATCCTTGCGAGAGAATCTCCTGTTTGGACAATTTTTGAGGGTCCGCAGGAATTGTTCAGAAAAACCAGACTTTCAAAATCAATCACGAAACCTGTCTACCAAACTCAAGCAACGCCTGTACCCGAATACCTTGATTAAGGATTCATACAAAAGGGCGTATAACAATCATAGGGAGGCACTTCTTGAACGTGCAAGTGAAAAACCTCCCCTGAACAGATTGGCGTGTGTGACCACTTTTTGTACTCTGTCCTCCAGGATTCAAACGATTATCAGACAAAAGTGGCGCATTCTGAACAGTGCAGGGGACAACATCCCTTTGCCTCTTTTCTCTTTTAAAAGAAGCTCCAATCTAAAAGATGACCTGGTTCATACCAGACCACCCAATACAGGTCAAGACACAACATCGAGATTATGGAATCTCCCTCCCGTACAAGGCCACCACCCCTGTGGGAACTGTTCGGTGTGTCCTCAGACGCAGAAGACACTATCAGTTGACATTGGGACAACACGCCCCTGGCAGTTGAAACATCATACAAACTGCAATAGTGAAAGGGTTATCTACCAGATTACATGCCCCTGTGCCCTTCGCTATATAGGGATGACGACCAGGAAATTAAAGTTGAGGATACAGGAACACAAAAGCACCATCAGATGCAACAGACAAGCGACCAGATTGACTGCCCACTTCTTAACCATGAAACACTCTGCAGACGAGTTGAGGTGGTTAATATTGGAGCAGCCTTACATACCACCACATGTGAGTGTTCATCATCAAAAGTAACTTTATTCGATTGAATTTACAATCATAAAAGTACAGGTGTAAATCATACAGTACATATACAATTATTTACAACATTTTGTTTTTCATGTAAAAATTGGTTGCTATGTGCAGTAATACATCAGTTTAAGCATAAAATCAGTTTGCTTTATATTGATACCCAAAATGACAGCAGTATAAAAATAGATATTTACTGTGCGGGGGCCGCAAGTTGAGAGCGGATTTTTATACAAGCTTTTAAATAATAGGCGACTGTTTTTGCAACAAAAGGGGAGTCCAGGCGTTGTAATGCCAGAAGGGCAGGTCTACATCTTCTCAGTCTTAATAATCTAAGCAGAGGGACCAACCAACGTTTGCGAGGAATTTCATAAAAGGTGCAAAAAAAAGTTACATGTAATGTAGACTGAGGAGTGCAATCGTCACAGGGACATTTGATCAATTCACGTGACCAGTCAGAGGGCACAGGAAATGAAACAAGACGATAAAAGGAATTAAATCTAAATCGGGTTAAAACATATCTATCATAATTAGACAAATAAAAAGACAGATAAGGTTGCAGGCCATATGAGGATTGAATCATCGTTAGATGGATAGTCGACTGTTTGCCGATTTCAGAGCACAGACGTAAATCACTCAGATGCGAGACACATAAGTTCTTTAAAGACTTTCTTGATATGGTAGTGAGTGACATAGGGTTTGTAAAAAACTCTAGGCAGTTCAAGTCATTCAGAAATTTAAAAACGTAGAATAGCCAAGGGATCTTTTTCCAATGGGTCAGAGTCAGACAGTCTGTTATTAGTGACCGGGTTAGGAGACATTGCTCCTTGGTCCATATACGGTGCCAAAGGAGAATCGGTTGGTACCTTATGACGTCAGATAGGTAGTCCCAACCGAGCTCTATATGGCTACCGTAATTGGAGGCACTTCTTGGGAGAGCTAATACGTACTTCAAAAAATCATTTTCAACTACTTGGAGCTCATGGACAGGGGCGTAGCCCCATACACCTGCTCCATAGGTAGCCACACTCATGCACTTGGCTTGATAAATTTGCAATATTACTGCAGGAGCGGGCTTGCCCAGCTTCCTTGAGAATGAGGTCAGTGCTGATGTTGTGCGCTGGAGCTGCAATTTCCTGCTAGATATAGCAGGTTTCCATGACATTTGGTGGTCAATGAGGATTCCTAAATACGGATAGTTCCTAGCGCTATCTAACCTGGTGTTCTCAATGTAGATAGGTTTACATTTCTGGGCTTTCTTGCCAATATACATGACAAAAGTCTTGGATTTGTTGACTTTAAGACCAAGAGAGAGCATGTATTGGCAATACTTGTCAAGTTGCAACTGGAGCTGATTAGGTGTCCTTGCTAAGATTACCGAGTCATCGGCATAAAGCAATGCCTGAATCGGGCGGCCTTTTATGCAGGGGAGGTCCTTATTCCCTATCAGCATCGCTTGCTCCAAACCATTAGTATAGATGTTAAATAAGAATGGAGCAAGGACGCACCCCTGTCTAACTCCTTTTGTAATTCCAAATGAATCCGTTAGCTCTCCGTTGATGCCATACCTCACACAGGCTTTGGCGTCCGAGTAAAGCTCTCGGAGAAACTTCAGGATTGGGGGGTCTACTCCCAGTTTATTTAAAATCTCCCATAACTTGGAGTGGATTACGCACATGTGAGTGATGTTTCTCAATTCCTGCTCAGAAAAGAGCAGAAATGGGTTTTTAAACTGAAGTGTGACACAGAGGGGCTAAACGATGCTATACCGTGGTTACAACTTTAATAGACCCCTCATGATCTGTACCACCAGCTATTTACTGAAAAACAGTAGATCATGGAAGTGGCTACCTCTAACAAGTAAATCATTCATCTTTATATATCTCTACAACAAGAGTAATATATATTACCCATTCTAAACAATTTTCCAAAGCTCAGGAGGTCAATTATTGGCTTTTTCTGATATGACACCATGGATCTATGTGGTTTGCCTTTCTGGTGGGTTTCTAACGACAGGAACAAAGACTAGTTTACCCCCCTTTACATAATTTATGCTCGCTCTAAACACTACCATTTTAGCAGAGTAAGGGCATAGCAAAAACACATTTATCTAACAGTTGGTTCACGTAGACACCTTCTCTGCCACTCACTGGATGTGCAAAATGAGGTGCTTTGCGACCTATGCGTATAGATCATAGTGGAATCACACCCACGAGATGCGCTGCGATATGTGCACATTGATCGCATTTGAATCGCACCCATTAGTTCACTCCGATATTAAAAACAATTTAGAATTAATTGCAATAACCTTTAGTAAGTTAGAAGGAATTACAGGACTTTGGTTCTTATTTCTTCCGGCAGATTTAATGTGACCGGCCTTTCGGTTTGAGGTATGCGATTAGGATTATCTTCCTACTACCTCGCATATATACATCATTAGCGAGCAATATCTACGTTGTTTACTCTGTTCATCTGGCTACGACAGATTGGACCTTGGTCCGGATGTTTATTTCCGGTTCCGTCTATACTATCCAATCAGAGAAATTCACACATCACGTACGGTGGAACAAAGTCTACTAACTAATGAACACATGGGTGTCCCTAGTTTCCTACTATTATTATTATTTCCGTGAATCAATTTCTAAAATGAAAATGTTTTTAACATACAGACATACTACTAACAATTCATGTTTATGCTGTGCGATGGCTGCGACAGATTAGGCTGAGGTTCGGATGTCGTTTTCCGATTCCATGTGTATCATCCAATCAGAGAAGCGCGCACACCATGAAATAGTGACAGACAATATAGTAGGAAGGTGCCGGTAGGAGCACCTATTAACCAGTGAGCTTCTGGTGGTTTTGAGTTCCCCATCATGTCCGCCACTAATGTTTTTAAACGGAAGCGACACGCAGTCCCAACACCTCCCCCTCGGCTCAGCTGATAGACCGAGGCAACGACGGAGAGGTGAGTGGGAGCTGCGCTTCGTTACTCTAATAGCCTTTATGCTCAACCTTGCGCTGACAGCAAATTTACTTTAAATTAGGTCAGCTTCTTTTGAAGGTCTTTCTTCATAAAATAATTCCGTTTAACAAATCCCTCAATAACACCTTGGGGCCTGCAGTTTAGAATATGTCCCTCATCTATCTCTGGGATTTTTACTGCAATCCATATGAATTGACATGTGAATTTAGGATGATCTCAGCTCATGAGCTGTTATGGACCTTGTTCTGCCTACCTGTTTGCGCTATGTTATAGAGGTACTTCATGAATACTTTTGTCTTTATGGTTACTAACTGGTGTAGACAATTTTTATAATTTTTTCCACTCAGTGCGAGGCCTCCTTTTTCCTGAGCGAGCGCCAGGTGAGGTGAGGCCTGTCCTCCCTACAATGTTAGGTGAGTGAAATAAACTTTTTCCAAATGGAATCAATTGGTTGTTAACACTCTAAGAATAATTCAGTAAATGGAACTGTCAAAAATTGTGTTGATAACTGTTTTTGGCTTGTGTTTTTGTCAGACAGGAAAGGCTTTGGAATAATAGACCACATCATTGGTAGGTCTTCACGTTACTCAAATTGTTTATCACAAGGTGTGGTAAGTGTTGAAGTAGTGCATATCAGAGGTCCTGATGAAAGCCCGGATGGGCTGAAACATGTCGACCAATTATTATCCTTGATGCATAGTAATATTGTCATACTATAGCCACTCTGCTTTTAACCATGCCGTCTTGATGGTCATATTCAATAAAATATTTTCTCTAGACATCAAAACAGCCATTTTTAACTCACTAAAAACTTTGTTTAGACAATTTTTGAGCACTGCAACTTACCCTTTTCAGCCCTTTAAAACACTCATTGTCTGGTCTACAACCTTTTTCTTTTTCACAATCCTGTTCTGGTAAACCTCAAGGAATTCACTGAGGTTGAATCGAACGGATACTGTGATTTTAAAAAAAAAAAAACAGATGATGAAGTTCTGCCAACTGGTGGGCTGATGGGTTTCTTTTCTCTCTTTCTGTAGACCTCTATCTGCAGATTTTTCAATTGTCTCTCCTGTATGTTCTATGTTCTATGCTTCTGATGACCATTTGGCATCCTAGAGTGGGAGTAACATAATATTGGCACTGATCCCTTAAATATATAAAAGACCCTTGATACCTTTCGTGTATTTGCATTTCTAAAATAGAAATAATACATCTACTTTCACCAATAAGTAGGAATTATCATTACTATTCCAAACATACCAAACATGGTCACGCTACTTCTCTAATGTCAGGAATTAACACTGAAGCCATATCAGGGAATCCCCAATGCAAACCTATGAGAGGGCAGCCTCACAGCTGTGAGAAACCAAAATGGGCTGTTTGTCACTACCAGAACATGCAACACAGTTAAGGGACACATCCTTCCTTTTACCTACACAGCACCCCCCATAGGGCTAGCAAGGGCCAACCTTAGGGGTGACTTATATGTAGTAAAAGGGGAGTTGCAGACGTGACAATCACTTTACATGCCGCGTTGCAGAAGCAGTAAACTGCATGTGCAGTCCTGCAGTGGCAGGGGCCGGAGACAGGTTTGAAAGGATACTTTGGTGGTTGGCTCAAGCAGCGCTGCAAGCCCACCAGTAGCATTTAATTTATAGGCCGTGGGTATTTCAGATACCGCTGTACAAGGGACTTACTGGTAAATTAAATATGCCAAACAGGTGTAGGCCAATCTTACCAAGTTTACAAGAGAGAGCACATGCACTTTAGCACTGATCAGCAGTGATAAAGTGGCCAGAGTCATAAAACCACCAACAACAGGTAAACCAAAATACAGGAGGGAGGCAAAAAGTTCTGGGATGACCCTGCAAAAAGCGCCAAGTCCAACAGTGAAATTATGTGAGATTAAACCAGTTTAAAGAAAATTTCTTTCAGTCCCAGTCTTGAGTTCATACCATTAGTATCTGCAGCGATCTCCATAAGGAAGCATGTTCCACAATGAATGAAAGACGATGTAAGACAAATTAACACAATGATTCAGAAATCGAGAATCATGTATGATTGTTTTACTTGGTCAACGGCAATTTCATCAGCCAAAGTAAAAATAGTAAATTGTGTACATTTGCCAATTATTAGTCAGCAAAGTTGAGTACTGGAATAATGTGGCATCAAAAGTTTCCAAAAGTGCAAAAAGATTATAAACGCCATATGGTTCTCCAACATAGAATGCCCATAATTAAAATTACATACCATCCTGTCTGCATTTTTATAATCCAGAATGCTCCACCAAAAACATAACAGAATCACAGGCTTAAAGCTGTGCTATTTCTCAGTTAGATAATTAACTCAGGAGAAAATCCAAGGACATCGACTCTATAGAGATGGTCAAATCAGAAAAACATACAGCCAACTTCAAACCCCTTCAGACAGATCTCAGATGCCCTTCAAGGGAAGTAGGCCTTCTAGCTCTCCATTGGAATCCACTCTGACATAAATGTACAAATACATCTTACCTAACACATCTGCTCACAGAAATGTATGCAATAAATCTCTAGAGTAAGGTACTTTGCCTTCCCCATTCAAGACTTCATTCCTCAGGGCACTCATCAAAAAAATTTACTTAGATGGATCAGACTAATATTTATATGCCCCTCAAATGGGAAATAATTCAAAGAGATGTCTTTCCCTAGATCTCCAACTTCATAGAAAGGAGAAACCTACTCTCAGGCCACCTAACTGGGTTCCATGCTGGGAGAAGCACTGAAGACATATTATATTAATTAGAAATTTGAAATTTACAGCGGACTGGAATGGAGTAGCACCACTAGTATTGTTAAACAGATTGACAACTAGAAGTGCCCACCATAAGAGGAAACATCTTAAACTCCAGGACTGGAAAAGTATTGTCTTACTGCCCGCAATCATTGATTCCTTCAGCACCTTTCCCCTCACACTGTGACGCTCCCCAAACACTAATCATCTTTTAATTTCTGCTCAACTTCCACCTCTCTCCCTTACCAGACCTAACCAGCTACCTCAATCTAACGTGATACAGTTATGGTGAAGACACACAGGTAATAGTAAAATTGGAACACCTAAACAAGCTAGGATTGTCACAACATGACCACCATCTCCTTGCCATTGAATAATATATGCTGATTTCAACCTCAACATGTGGGCAATGGAGAAACTACCAATATACCTGCATCTGCACCAAGGAACGAGTGACTACGTGTGCACAAAATTGCTTAATTGCTTTTCTCAAAATATAGTGAAATAGATACTCTATACTGTATAGTGAATGTATTAACTGCCTGTTCAGAACATTTACGAGTTATGCCTATATACAGTGCACGCCATGGGCTGTCCGTGTATTCATTGGCTAAACCCTCTAGGGCAGTGCTGCTTAACCTTTTGACTTCTGTGAATCGCCACTTCATCATTACTGTAACCAGGGACAGCAATTGAATCATTATTGGAATCCGGGGTCCCCCACCGCGTCATTATTGGAATCTGAAGATCCTGACCTAAGCAACTTCGATTATTAGAACCACATAAGAATGCACAAAAATATGGAAACAAGCATTAATTAAACAAATAAATTATGAAATCTTTTATTTATTCGCAAACAGAAAAGCAACAACATTTCAAATGTAATGGGAACTTTTCTAAATCAAATTGAGACCCCATCTTAAACATTATGTTCCGGTTCACTGCTCCCACAAATCAATCTGAGAACACAAACTTAATTTATAGCCTCCACTTTCAAATCCCCCCACATTTCTAGAACATTTAAACAAATTTAGTTGACACATTTTGCTTCTGTATTTATATATACTTTATTATTCTGTTAATACTATTTAATTTTCTAAGAAGTCATAGACCTCCAGACGATGTGTCTCTGTAATCATACCACAAGTTAAGAACCACTGCTCTAGGGCATTTATGCTGGCTGCCTGTAAACTTGTGTACGGTTAACTTTAATCTATCATTCTTTTTGACAATCTACTCAGACTTGGAGATACTCTCCTTCCCTCCTCTCACTAGATATGCAAACAGTGCATGACTGCACATCATTCCCCTTTGACCATGGACATAGCTCCTAACTTGAACAAAAATCTCAAGGTGTGAGGTGAGGGTGAGGCCTTTGAGGGGGTGGTGCCTCGTGCCAGATGTACCTAAGAGGCACTGTTAAAAACCACCCTACCCCCAAGACCCCTGAGACTAGTGCCAATGTCAGACGTCAGTAGTTTAAAGCCTTGGAAAATGTGCTGTAAATCCACTATTTACAGTGGTTTTCGGCTTGCTTTCCCTGCCACTGTGAGATATCTGCTTCTCAGCAGGTGATTGCGTGATGGGAGCTGATATCATATGTCACACGGTGGCACCGTGTGAGTTGGTAGGTATGTATGGAGTACTACCTAAAACACACATCTGCTATGAGTATGCCTCGCCTGTTCAAGACTATGAGCTCTTCAGGGGTACATGCATCAAGGGTTTTTGCATTCACAAACGGTGCAAATCGCAAAATTCGGCCGTTTGCGAATGCAAATCCCTTTTTTTGGGATGCATTAAGCTTTTTGCTTTTTTCGCAATTTAAGAAATCGCAATTTATTTGCGATTTCTTAAATTGCGATTGCATTTGAGAAATCGCAATTTTGCGATTTCTTAAATGCAATGCATGATTTTTTTTAAATTGCGAAATCGCAAATAGGTAGTGGTAAATTACCATGAAGTTAACCTTCATGGTAATTTGCGAAAACTTTCAAAAGTGCACAAAAGTGCATTTTTGAAAGTTTCATTTTACACACATGCCCTTGGGGCATTGTGAAAAATGTACTTAAATGTACATATATGGGGTGCATTGGGGGGGGTCCTTTGGACCCCCCCTGCAACCTTGAAATTGCATTCTCATTTTGCGATTCCTTAATTGCGAATCGCAAAATGAGAATGCCTTCACATTCATTCCTATGGGCCTCTAGGCCCATAGGAATCAATGGAAAGGGATTCCTTAATTGCGATTCGCAAATTGTGAATCGCAATTAAGGAAAATTAAGAAATCGCAAAAAAATTGCAATTTCCTGATGCATAGCCGTTTGCGAATTCTTAATTGCGATTCCTTAAATTTCGCAATTAAGAATTCGCAAACGGGAACATTGATGCATGTGGCCGCAAGTCTTTTGCTGGAAGGACTCCAAAGATCACTTTTCTGGAACGGCTGTAAAATTCCTTCACTGGCTGTTCCTCACTTGCTTCTCCATGCATTACATGGAGCCTCTATGCTGACTGCGGCTTTCCATGATGGGATTTCTCTACTGCTCTATTGTCACACCGAACAATTTATGTAAAACATGTGCACTCTGGCTCTTCTTCCTGCAGATAAACTATTAAGCACTGCAACCTTAAACAGGAAGTACTACTGTTGTCGCAAATGAACAACATCAAGCTGTCCCCGTACAGGCACCACCTCTATTAATCACCTTTCCAACAAATCACTCACCCACGGTGTAGCATACCCCCTGCCTGCTAATGCCTTTTGGCGCCCTCTCATGGGACACAGACTATACAAATATACATGTTGGGGCATATTTGTAAAGACATTTTGCAGTACGTAAACTAGTACTCATGTACTGCTCTTTTACTTACTGTTAAAGGCCATTGTGACTTGGCCAAAAAACGTTAAAAAAAAGGGAATAAAATGGGACTGTTCATATACAATTATTAGAACTGCACTCTCTTTGTATTTTACTAATAGGAAGTTGGGCATATCGGGTCTGATTCACAAAGGAGTGTGAGGGTGTGCAAACAAAGACTTATGTAACACTGCCTATCATACTCAAAAGCTTTTTTTATTTCGCCTGTGCAATCCTGGGACCACAATGCTTTACAGGAGATAGTGGGTGACCATTTCATTTCATGTCTTTATTTATTGTATTAATTAAAACTATAGCAAAAGGATAATAAATAACAATAAAATGAAAGCAGTGCTCTAAACTAAATTTCACTTGATCATATGGTGACTGCAAACACTCTGGAGCAAAAATTCAAAATTAAGTATATCATTTTTTTCTTGTTGTAAATAATATTGATGTGAGAAATGCAGCAATACGTATTTTATAGGGTTTCCATTAATTTCAATATAGGTCAGCACGTATTTATTTAGAGATCAAAATATTTTTCTTCAGTTTTTAAAAAAGATGTTTCATTTTGCTTTTATAATTTGGGACTGTTGGTTGTTTTAAGGGATAGAATGGGAATTTGGTATTTATTTTTAAATGATTTTATTCCAGCATTTTGATTAATGAAATATGTATATGTTAAATTTGGAAATGTTATCTTAATTTTGACAAATTTAATTAAGAGTAATTTATTTATTATTCAAGTAGTGGGTCTTACTAGGAAATTGGGAGGGTAGTGTTTTATGTTTCAGTTGTTTTAATAAGTATCAAAGTTAATAATCATATTATTTCTTATTTAACATGGGTTTCGTATGTATATTTACATATGAAAGCAACTCACAGCACTTTAATCTGAGCACTTTGAACTGCATAAGTGGCATCAATATGCAAATTGAATTCATTTGATGAATTTAATGTTTTTCTTGGAGAAAATGTATACTATATTTTTGTGGAATTACACGAAAGTTGAGTGATACTGAATTCACTTTTAAATTGTAGATATATCTTTAACCTCATTTTAAAATTGACCATGTACAAAACTAAAATTGCTATTGCATTTGCATGTTTAAAAAATGGCGCTGAGTATAACTTTCATTATGGTATGCACTTACATGTTGTTTTCCCTTTTCAATTTTGTTTAAAGCTCAACGTACATAATGAAATAGACGCATGGCAGATGTTATTCTGAACATGGCTGCGAGAGGCATGGATGAACCAAACTTTTCTGAAAATCCGAAAAACATACCTTTGATTTGCTACTTGGAGTGCCATTTATTTCCTTATCGAGGAGTTTTGTTTTGGAATATATATATACACACATATGAACAAGGCTATGTGCGGCAGCTGGAACGTGTGGATGCTTTCATTCAATTGTGCTTTAGTAAATCTTCAAAACAAATGAGTGGAGTGCTTGCGTTGTGCGAACAAATATATATATATATATATATGAATAATGTGACCTCACTACCCTCATATCTAAGGGACACTATGGGTTTTTTAAACAAAATTCAAAAGATTGAATGGAAAGCTGGTTTACTAATGGCAACAATAGATGTTTCTTCGCTTTATACATCAATGTGTCACACTGATAGAATACAAGCTGTCAAACAATTCCTGCAAACTAGATCAATAAGCCATCTGGAACACTCTGCAATGTTGATAGAAATGCTAACCTACTGCCTACATCACAACATCTTCCTCTTTAAAGGCTACATGTACAGGCAGAGACAGGGCACAGCTATGGGTACATCATTTGCCCCCACATACGCTAACCCATTGATGGCAGTGTGGGAAACTGAGACTGTGAAAAAACAAGAACATTTGAAAATAAAGACTTGGGGCCGATTCCGAATCGGAAAAACCACTCCGAATAGCCATACGGAGCGTTTTTCTCATACGAATCGCACCCTGCAACATCCCCCGTACGTACGATGAAGTACGATTCGTACCAGGAGCAGGACTCTGTACGAATCGTACTAACACCGTACGACTCTAATCTCCGTACGATACTCCCTCAGAACCCGCTGTAAGCGACATCCGTACGATTCGCGGCAGGTTGTCCCGACCCAGCAAGTACAATTTGTGTCGGGTACGCACCGTACGATGCTTTTTTTATGGGAGCCCAAAACATCCGGAGCAGCAGAGTTCGCCTTGAACCAGGTACGGAACGCCCCCCCCCGCGATCATAGGGTGTACGCACCGTACCCCACGATCATGGGGTGTACGCACTGTACCCCATGATCGCAGGGTGTACGGTGCGTACACCCTGAGATCATGGGGTACAGTGTGTACACCCCATGATCGCAGGGGTACGCACCGATCATGGGGTGTACGCACCGTACGGTATGTATGTGTATGTGATTGTGTGGTTGTCCATACGAATCGCCCTTACCCGATGTGGACCGTACGAATCGCGTCCTCATACCCCGGTCCGGATCGTACTCGTCGGGTTTACAAATCGTACGGTTCACGGTTTCAGCCTTGCAATTCGTACGGTTCGTGACGATTCAAACTGATTGACGAGATACGGATCGTACTACGCGATTCGGACGGACGTGTATGATTCGTACGGAGAGGGCTCCAGATACAATTCGGACGGACGCTTTTTTCCCCGAATTGGAATCAGCCCCTTGGTGTTGATTTATCGACGATCTCTTCATCGTATGGTAAGGGGATCATGCTGACCTACAGAATTTCATTGACTCTCTCAACGAGACTGAATACAATCTAATCTTCACGTCGACAATCAGTAAATCTAACATCATTTTCTTAGACGTTGGAGTCTTCATCAGAGAACATAGGGTATGCACCAAAATGCATCGAAAGCCCACTTTGTGCAATAGCATATTGCATGCAAATAGTGGGCACCCGCAAAAACTAAAATGGAGCATACCCTACGGTGAAATGCTTTGAGCAAATAGGAACTGCTCTGACACCTCTGATTTGGATTGTGAAATTAATTAAATGAGATGCCGTTTCTTGGAAAGGGGCTATCCGCTGGAAGTCATTGAGAATGCCAAGTCCAGAGTCAAATTAAAGGCAAGAACTGATCTACTGACACCGTCAAAAAGGAAACAACAAGAGGAAGAAGGTCAGGAAGAATCAACTTTACCACTAATCATGGATTTTAACGATCTAAGCGGAGAAATAAAACATATCATTAGCAGGAATTGGGAAATCTTAATGCTGGATGAAACATTAAGAAAAACCTTAACGCCATATCCGAGCATCACCTATCGAAAAACAGCTTCCCTAGCAGATATCTTGACACAGAGCCATTTAAAAATAAGAGAACGAAAAACAATCTCATGGCTCAATAAACCAGGGTTCTGGAAATGTGTGAAATGTCGAGCATGTGAGCATGGTCTGAATGCCACTCACCTACCAACTTCAGAATGGAAAAACAGAAAGCATCTCTGACCACAATACGTGTGAATCAAAATATATGGTCTACAGATTGACCTGTCCCTGCAAAAAACACTACGTAGGAAGCACAAGCAATAAATTAAAACTACTACTATAGCCTCTACGTGCCATAAAGAACAAGGATTTCAGTTATCCCATAGCAAAACACTTTCATGAATACCATTCTAGTGATTGTAAACAACTGAAATATTCTGGGGAAAAAACTGTGAAACCTACAGATAGGGGCAGGGACAGAACTCTGAATTTACGTAGAATGGAATTCCAACTTATTCTGGCATTTGACACTGAATATCCATATGGGCACAATCAAGATGCAGAATTACATGTCCATTTGTAAATAGTGAGGAATCCATAGGACTACTTGCTGAGCTGAATCATAATGTTACTGTAAATCTCATGTATATACTTTCCCAGATTGTTGTTACTCTATTTACGAACTCCTCGTCACTGTATATAGAACTTTGCACAACCTCGAGAACAACTTTCACTCAAATCATGATAAAAAATTGTACAATATAAATAGACCAGAGCCAACCTCATCACTCCCAGGACAAAATCAGGAGGGTGGATGAACTCTATTTAGGTTTGTCTATTTATCCCTATATGAATAACTGATGGATTCCTGAAAATTAGATCTTTATCAAAGGGTCACTTGAGTGATGTTTTAAATTAATCTTGGTTTTAGAATTGTACTTTACATTTTCACATTGGTTAATTGCTAACATAGGATATAATTATGAAGTTCAAAAGAATGATGATCTTAACTTGTACTTTACATTTTACAGATCATAACCTGGCAAAAATTCTTAATCTTTATATGAATTAGTGCAATATGTCTAATAGTGGACCCCTTATTAAGGTTAGGTGGTTATAACTGATCATGATATCCAGAATGTATTTAACATGTATGCCGACATAGACCAAACAAACTAAGGAAAAAGATGCATCCATCCACCCAGGGAATGTTCCCCTCCCCTCCCCTCCCCCTGTCTTCCTGTATTTATTTTAAATCATATGAAATGATGGGTCTGTGTTTTAAAATGTACAATTTGAGGAAACTAATTTAATCCTGCACTTGCACTCTTTTCTTGGCACAAAAATGTACTTTACAAGTGATGTCAAAATGGTGATTGAATTGATCCATGTTTGTTAAAGGAGGCTAGCAGTCTAGTCGTTAACAAATAGTAAACACAAACTAGGGGTTAAGCACTAAGCACTTTTCATATACTGTCTAGATGTGAGGGACTCTATGGTCTAGTAGAAGGCTCGTGGTAGCCGAAACGCGTAGACCGTCCTATCTTTGCTCACTTTGCACAATGGTGTGGAAATAAATCACATTTTAAACCAATACCTGGCTGTGGTGCCGTGACTTTCGCTGAGAAACTTTACATTGGAGGTGAAGGAATCCCAGAAATATATATAGGTATTTGCGGGAGGACATGCCACAGTGAATGGGCGCTGAAGAAGGCTAAATGAGCCGAAATGCATTCGCCGCCACTGGAAACCTGTGCATTAAACGAGCTGTTTGCCCTGAACTCCCTCTGGCCTCTGAGTTCTTCTTTTCGAGGTACTTCACCGTCATGTATCCTGCGCCTGCCAACGACGTAGTACAGATGGCCCCTCCACACCCAGGTGTCCTGAAGCAAAGTTGGACATCACGCTGCTTGCAGTACTTTCATTTTATCGAGGGATCGATAGCTTCAAAGGGATCAAAGGATCAAAATAAGCTTTATTCGGCTTTTGAGTTTTAAAAACCATAAAAGCAGCAAAATGAAATGCATTTCATACAAAAATATCTCAACAATACATTTCATAATTAAAATAGGAAATAATTTGAACCCAACTAAAATAGTTTAACAAAAACTACTATTCAAAGTAATAACCCAAAATACACAGAATCCCCCCTATTTCACCCGATGTTATGGTGAATCGGTGGTCGGGGATCAGGATAGAAATCGTGCAGGTCCCAAATACAGATGGGACCATCTCCAAGTTTGGGTTTGGTAGATCTCAAATAGGGGGCAATATTCCTGTATTTAAATTTAATTAAGATCAAGTCCCCCGAAACATTTTTGGGTAAATGACCAAGCCACCCCACTCTTCTGACGCTCGTTATCCCGCCGTCTAACGTAGGTGGTAATGATCTATTGTTTTTGAGCCAAAAGATGGCTTTGTTCAGTAGGTCCTGGTGTAGCTCGCGTTTGCCCGGACTGAGAGGAGGGACCCCAGAGAGAACAGTGACGTATGGGGCAGCTTCGGGGGGTAGATCAATACGATGTCTTCTTTCTAGGGTGATCATATGAGCTCTATGTGGGGCATGTTCAGAATTACAAGACGCTTTTTGAACAGTGTGAATGGGTGGTATCAGAGGGGAGTTGCAAGTTTGAATTATCCTGGGAGCATTGTTAGACCTTTCTCGGGTGTTATGGTGGATATTAGAAGCGGTAGAACGTGTGGGTATAACAGTATTACCAGTTACTGGGTATGACCCAATTACAGTTTTTTCGATTCTGGCCAGCCTGTCCCCCAAGTCATTTACTTTTGCTACCAGTGGAGATAGAGCAGTGATGAGCAGTCGCTCTATTTGGGCCAGGAGGGTCACTTGTAGGGGGGATGAAGAGTCATTTGGACGAGTCTCTGCTGTATCCAACGTAGATGTGGCTGGGGTGGGAGCAAGTAGAGAGGAGCTGCATTTATTGGATAGAGAGAGGGTTATATCGGGAGATGCCTGGGGAGAGAAATATACTAAATCAGTGTCTCTGGCCACTATAGGGGGTGTTAATGCATCTGGGATATAGTTTGTGCCACACAGATCGTTCAGCTCTTCCCAGATGGACATTATAGTTTGTAGTCTGGATCCGGACGACAACAGTAATTAGTTCAAAGCGCTAGAGGTTAAAAGGATAGAACCTGACTATACCTTATCCTATGATGGAACCAAGAGTGGTGGCCCGTCCCGTCCTCTTTGTGCCTCTGAGGGCCACAGAGGGCCCGCCCTTTGCCCGGGCTTCGCCCGGCGCGTCCCGCGCGCGTCCTCGCGGGACGAGAGGCGTTCCGCTGTTTAGTAGCGCCCCCGGGCGCAGGCTGTGGTGTCACCGGTGCGCCGGTGAAACTCCGGGGCACCTGGGAAATGAAGTCCCTGGCCATTGCCCTCACGGCGCTGCTGGGAGAGCTGGTGTCGGTGTCTTAGCCGTTCCCCTCACGGCGCGGTCTGTGGCCTCTGTCGGGCTTGCCTTGCCCCCCACTGAGCGCTCGGCGCTCCGCTGTTTAGTAGCGCCCCCGGGCGCAGGCTGTGGTGTCACCGGTGCGCCGGTGAAACTCCGGGGCACCTGGGAAATGAAGTCCCTGGCCGTTGCCCTCACGGCGCTGCTGGGAGAGCTGGTGTCGGTGTCTTAGCCGTTCCCCTCACGGCGCGGTCTGTGGCCTCTGTCGGGCTTGCCTTGCCCCCCACTGGGCGCTCGGCGCTCCGCTGTTTAGTAGCGCCCCCGGGCGCAGGCTGTGGTGTCACCGGTGCGCCGGTGAAACTCCGGGGCACCTGGGAAATGAAGTCCCTGGCCGTTGCCCTCACGGCGCTGCTGGGAGAGCTGGTGTCGGTGTCTTAGCCGTTCCCCTCACGGCGCGGTCTGTGGCCTCTGTCGGGCTTGCCTTGCCGATAGCTTCAGCGACCGCAGAACACACACGGCACCATTGGGGAGACATTGGTATTGTACCTATTTGGGAGCCCAGTCCGCATTGACTGCCCCTGCCCAGCGGATCAACTGTGTGCTGTCTCTGGCTGTAGCGGTACGAGGGACCAAAGACAAACGGCCGTGAACATTCTCCGTTTTCACGGATGCGAGCCTACCATCACCTACCTGTTTCCAGCACAAACCTAACGTTCAACTCACTCCTCCACACCACCCTCCCGGACTGACCGCCACACTGCACTCTGGGATTTGTGGTTCTATATTCCACACGAACTACAATGGCTGTGCCGACAGCTTCAGGGGGCGGACACTCACGTGCTGGGTGGTATTTTACGCAGGAAGGAGCTAATTGTGGGAGGACATGCCACAGTGAATGGGCGCTGAAGAAGGCTAAATGAGCCGAAATGCATTCGCCGCCACTGGAAACCTGTGCATTAAACGAGCTGTTTGCCCTGAACTCCCTCTGGCCTCTGAGTTCTTCTTTTCGAGGTACTTCACCGTCATGTATCCTGCGCCTGCCAACGACGTAGTACAGATGGCCCCGCCACACCCAAGTGTCCTGAAGCAAAGTTGGGCATCACGCTGCTTGCAGTACTTTCATTTTATCGAGGGATCGATAGCTTCAGCGACCGCCAGAACACACACGGCACCATTGGGGAGACATTGGTATTGTACCTATTTGGGAGCACAGTCCGCATTGACTGCCCCTGCCTAGCGGATCAACTGTGTGCTGTCTCTGGCTGTAGCAGTACGAGGGACCAAGGACAAACGGCCGTGGACATTCTCCGGTTTCACGGATGCGAGCCTACCACCACCTACCTGTTTCCAGCACAAACCTACCGTTCAACTCACTCCTCCACACCACCCTCCCGGACTGACCGCCACACTGCACTCTGGGATTTGTGGTTCTATATTCCACACGAACTACAATGGGTGTGCCGACAGCTTCAGGGGGAGGAGACTCACGTGCTGGGTGGTATTTTACGCAGGAAGCAGCTAATTGCGGAAGGACATGCCACAGTGAATGGGCGCTGAAGAAGGCTAAATGAGCCGAAATGTATTCGCCGCCACTGGAAACCTGTGCATTAAACGAGCTGTTTGCCCTAAACTCCCTCTGGCCTCTGAGTTCTTCTTTTCGAGGTACTTCACCGTCATATATATATATATATATATATATATATATATATATATATATATATATATATATATATATTCCTCCGATATAGGGCCCAATTAGGATTGCGGTGAATCCGCATCCTCCGGGCTGACGGAAACCACCGCCGGCCCGGAGGATGCGGATTCACCGCTGCAGTGATTTAAAAGACCCCCCGCCAGATTAGGATGGCAGGGGGGTCGGGAAGACCGTCTGCAGCTTCTCCGCTGCGGTCCTGCGGCGAAAAAGCTCTAATATGGTGGCGGTGTCTATCAGACACTGCCAGCCATATTAGGATGCATGCGTAAACATGCTTTTCCACGGCAGCTTTTCCGCTGTGGAAAAGCATGTGGTCTTTTCTGTTTGGGGGCCCGTTGCGGGCCCCCAGGATGTCAGGGGGTGCACATGGGGAGTACCTATGGTACCCCCCTGCTTTTACATGAACAAAGCGGCAGGTACCGCGCAGTGCCTGCTGCTTTGTGCATGTAAATGCTATACATGCATTTTTAACATTGCGGCGGATGCTGCTTCAATCGGCACCCGCCGCAATGTTAAAAATACAGGATGTGACCGCCAGGGTGGCGGTCACATCCTAATTCGCACGGAGGGACAGCCGCTGCCCCTGCAGATGGTCCCTCCACCTCTGGTCCGTCCGCCATCCTAATAGGCCCCATAGTTAGTTGTACTAACTATATCTCGCGCGCCCGCAATCCACTGCTGATGATGTCACATATTACATCATTCATGACATGGTCAGTGACATCACTGATGACATCTCAAATGACATCACTGATGACATCGTCCAGTGAATGTGGTTTGCTTTGTTATTTAAATATGTACTATATATATAGCAATTTGCATTGAAGAATGAGTGGATACATAAATATAAATATCTGGATGGAGGATTTAGTAGCAGTGTGATTGACTGTTTACTTGACTAACTTAACGTGTCTCTCTAAATATATTGGATAGTGACTAAACTGTGTGAACATCTGTATCACTTTGTCAGTTGTTGTAAAAACGACTTCTCCAGTTGGTTACTAGCTATTTGAAAGTCTACATTAGTTATTGATTAGTTAACTGAGTATTTGTATGGGAGAATGAATGTGTGTGTCGTTCGATGGGAGGTGTGTGACTGCCCAAAGATGTGTGAATAGTTGATTTAGTAGGTATATGACGTTAAGACTACATGTCCCCTCTTCCAGAGTGTCAGAGAGAACCATTTGGGGTGGCTCAAAGCTAAATTCTCCATGTCCTGAGCAGATTGCAAATCACCAGCAAGAAGTGTCTGCTATGCAAGCTCTCCATGTGTTTACTTGGCTGAATTGAGGCGGCTGCTTGTTTGACAGCCAAGTTCCCACTATTGTCTGCTGCCATATTAGACTTTTCAAGGGAAAGAGATGTTCTTGCATTCTCTTCCTGTAAATATTGTGCCAAATATCTACTAAAATGGGATATTGTGGTGCTCACGTCAGGTGGCCTGTAAAACTGCCATCTCTGGGGATCATTATCAAAGCTGTTCTATAATGCCAGCTGCTACAGTCTCCTCCTCCTCTCTACTCATGTGGCAGACCCAGTTCTGAGCAAACCTTGAAACAGTTGTTTGGGTGAGTGAATATCTTTATGGGTGTGGTGATGAGCAAATATCTCGCTTAATGGTACATGTCCAACAAAGTAGAAAAATAAAAGGCAATGTATGTGTCAGTTGTTGTTTATAAATAAGTATACGTAAGACTCAGTGATTGTATGCGTGATTGTATAGATAACTGTATACTTGTAATAGTGATTTTATAACACACTAAGTATAATTTACTATCTATATGAATAGATAAAGTGGTGTTTGTATAAGTGTGTAGCTATGTAAATGTAAGTAGGATCCATTGTTTGCATAAGTGAATAGGATGACTTTATAAGTGAATAGGATGTGTGCTGGTGTGTAATGTCGATATAGGTGTATAAGTATATTTGATAGTGTTCTATTGATCATTGACTGCATGTATGAGTGAATCTGTAGGTAAGTGATTAGATGTGTGTAAAGATCTAGGAATCACTGAGTGGATTTTTAGAAACTTGTATCGGTGTGTCAATGGATTTAAATATGGTACTCTGTATTTTACAGTGAGTGATGAAAGGTTATACTAGTGTATGATGAGGTGTATCGTCACGTGGATGATGTCATCAGTGATGTCATTTGAGATGTCATCAGTGATGTCACTGACCATGTCATGAATGATGTAATATGTGACATCATAAGCAGTGCATTGCGGGCGCGCGAGATATAGTTAGTACAACTAACTATATCGGAGGAATTTCAATGGTTTTGTATGAGTGAAATGTCCAGCTAACTATAACACCCCTAAAATCTACAGTTTTTTCAGTGAATTTCTAAGGTTTTTTAAATGCTAATTCTTAACTATAACGTGGCTGAAACCTATGTTTTTTTCAGTGAATTTCAAAGGTTTTTTAAATGGTAATTCCTAACTATAACGTGGCTGAAACCAATGGTTTTTTCAGTGAATTTCAATGGTTTTGTAAATGATAATCTTTAAATGTGTTAATTGTTATATTTTTTTATACTGATTTACTACATTATTTTTAAATTATTTATTTTTAGATATTTTATTTTTTAAATTACATTACATATTTTTAATATAAATTGAAAAAAAAATGTTTTTACACCTCTCTGCAACACAGCCACCTGGCGCGTTTGCAGAGGGGGAACTAATTCCCCTTGCATACTGGGGGTCCCTGGGGGCCAACAATCCCGCCAGTAACCTCCAGTATGCACCAGGGGGCTGCATTGCAGAGAAGTGTAAAAAGGGGCGTGGCCTCTTTACACGTCTCTGCAAGGCAGCCCCCTGGCGCATACTGGAGGTTGTTGGTGGGCTACTTGGCCCCCAGGGACCCCCAGTATTCAAGGGGAATTAGTTCCCCCTCTGCAAACGCGCCAAGGGGCGCGTTTGCAGAGTGGTGCCTTAATTGTTTGGGGGGGATCGGCAGTGTACGCGTACCGCAACATTTTTTCAAACAAAAAAAAGAATTTGGGGGGGCCTTGGGGGTCCTTGTGGGATCACCTGGGCAGGCCTAGGGGGTCAGGGTGTTTCTACCCTGCCCCCTTTTTGTGTTCTACACGTTTGTTTTTCTGATTTCTTGTGCCTCGGTCTACCGAGCACAAGATGGCTGCCAACACTTCCTGATTTGAAGTGTTGAAAGCCAATGAGCATGCAGCTCGTGCTGATTGGCTGCCACTGTCTGTCAACACTCCAAAACAGAAATTGTTGGCAGCCATCTTGTGCCTTGGTAGACTGAGGCACAAGAAAGCAGAAAAACAAACGTGTAGAACTCAAAAAGGGGGCAAGGTAGAAGCACCCTGACCCCCTAGGCCTGCTCAGGGGGTCCCACAAGGACCCCCAAGGCCCAAAAATCGCGGGGTACGCGTACCGTACGCGTACCGTACGTGCACCCCGCGATTTTGGAAAGAAAAAAAAAATGGTTCGTTCTTGAGTGGTATTCCTTGACATCTCCTTTGTTGTTTCTCTCTTTCAGCACATCCACGAATATCAAGAAGGGTTCACCCGGAAGCTCAAAGAAAAAAAATGCAGCAGTAAGTATGAGTTCCACCTTCAAGTCTGGTAAGAGGAAAGGGAAATCCCCATCACCACACCCAATGCTGGTGGTTCTGGGGCCCAAATACCCCACTCGTAGTAAAAAGTGGCAGACATAGTCTAGTACACCTATAGCATTTTCCACTCCCCAGGTTCTTGCTAGGGTTATTTTAAGCTGTTTGTGAAGAGAGGAATTTTTGTCACTTACTCCACCCATCCATCCTTTAAAGGGGGAAGGCTCCAAGAAAATAATTTAAAATATATATATGTGTTCGGGTCGAATAACTTTCTAGAAGTGTAGAATGTGGACTCCTTTACACTTATGAGTCCTGTAATGACTAAGTGAACACATTAAAAGGGGAGGGACGGCTCCTTTAACTACAGGCATTCATTTACCAACAACAATAATAAGCTTATGGTGGTGAAGGAGTAAAAGGGTCTTGATTAGGGTCTTACTGGGGAGGAAGAGTAGAAAAGTAATGGTCCACAGGAAATCAAGAAAGATGGAAAAGAGGAGGAGCTTGGCGGGCATCCGAGATGGCCGCGTGAGCACAGCGCTCTCCTGACCCCCGCCACTCCCGGCATGATATCCTGAACATATCCTGACTTTTCACGAGGATTTGTGTAGAGGACGCTGGGCTGATCGTCCTGGAACTTTCGGAATTTGATTCTGACCCGGGGTGCCGGAGTTACGGTGATTCGAACTTTTGGGATCCGCCCTTGAGGTACGCCCGGGACTGGGTGAGGCTCTGTGGCCGTCTTGGAGTTGAACAACAGCGGCAGGGGGATTGGACTTGTGGGTCCCCCTCTTAAGTTTCGTTTCGATTCTTCCTCAGACTGAGACATCTGGCAGGGGAGTCTGGCCTGGGCTGGATCCGGGGCACGAGACGGCTGTCGGGCCTTTGGCTGGCTTATTCTCCTATCTGATTGGCGCTATCCTGGTGGTACCCTTTTGGCGGCTCTTTGATCCCGAAGCCTTATTTTCCTGTGCCCATTCCATCGAGCCTGGTGAATCTCTTTGTGACGCAGTTTCCAACATGGCGGGCAGGGGGGACCGAGAGACACGGAAGACCAAGACACCCCTGCGCGGGGGCCCGGTCCAGTCTAACGTTATGGACCGTTACACCCACTCGAAGGGGTCCCCCGGAGCCGCCCTGCCCGGTCCAAGTGCTGCTGACCACATCGTGGACGCATCAACGGAGCCGTCCTTGCAGGACATCATGGGCGCCATTTCTGGCATGAGGGAGACGATAGGCCAACAATACGAGGCCTTGGCACACAAAATCGACACAGTGGCCATTGATGTGAACTTGATTCGAGCCGACCTATCGAAAACCAATGAGAAGGTGAAATCATTGGATCTCAAGTCATCCAGCCTCACGACGGACGTCTCGGAGATACAGACGGAGATTGGTAATCTCCGTAGGGTGAACGATTTCATGACCCGGCGCCTGGAGGACTTTGAGAACAGGGCACGTCGCTGTAATGTGCGCGTGGTTGGCGTTCCGGAGAATCCAGAACCTCACTCTGTTGATCTCCTGGTTGAGGACCTGATCCAAAACTATCTCTCTCCGTCTGGACTGAGTACATTTTTCGCAGTAGAGCGTGCCCATCGAGTTCCGGGGGGCCAGGGTAAGCCAGGTGCCCCGCCGCGGCCTATTGTTGCGAAACTCTTCCATTATAGAGATCGGGACGCTATCCTGCAAGCATCACGTGTGAAGGGCCCGGTGGCCTTTGAGAACGCCACAGTGAACTTTTATCCGGACTTTTCTCAACAGGTCCAGAAACAGCGTATGGGCTTCCGTGGTGTCAAGAAGCGTCTTCGGGACATGGAGTTACGCTACGCTATGCTGTTTCCGACCAGGCTGCGAGTGGAGTACAATGACCGAACCTTTTTCTTTGATCGGCCAGATTCTGTGAACGACTGGCTTGACTCTCTGCCTGGCCGACCTCCTGCGACTGAGTCCGACGCCCACCCGGGTGGTGCTGAGGGTGGTGTGGAGAGCTGAACAATTCGTCTACGCCTGGGCCCTCGTATAGAGTAAACTCTTCCGGGATTCTATGCCTAAGTGCCTCTACTGTTTGTGTGTTTTCCTCGTCATCTGTCTTGATCGGGGTGGCGGGTGGGCCAGAGCCTTTCCTCCTCCGGGGTCTTTTTGTAGAATGGGGGTTCTTAGGCGACAGGCACACTGCATGTTGGGGTGGCTTTTAAGCATTTTGCAGGGGTGCAGGGTGGGGGGTGTTTTCTTGATTGTTGGGGGGTGGGTGGTTGGGAAGTTTGATGTTTGTGTGTTATGTTCTCAAGGCGACTTTATCTTGCTACTGATGGTTTTCATGTCGTGCTCATGGAGGAGGGGTTTCGGCGTTGCTGTGTGGGATGGGGGTAGCGGGTTGAGGTTTGTTTCGTGGAATGTTAATGGTCTGGGGGATCGTATTAAGCGGAGTGTGGTATTGAAATGTTTACGACGTTTATCTCCAGATCTTGTTTTCCTGCAGGAGACTCATTTGGTGGGCAATACTTGCCGTGCGATGAATAGGTGGGGCTATCGCCTTGCCGCACATTCGGGGTTTACCACGGGTTCCAGGGGGGTGGGTATCCTTGTTCGGGCTTCCCTCCCCCTAGCTATTGATGATGTGATCCTTGATGATCGGGGGCGATATGCTGTCCTCGTGGGTCGTTATGAGGGTCGTACCCTCTCCTTATTTGCTGTTTATGTCCCCCCCGGCCTGCAGACTTCTACCTTTTCCGATTTGGGCCGTGTTCTGTTGGACCTCCCTAATAGTACTCTCTTCATTGCAGGTGACTTTAATTCTGTGTTCTCCGGTCTACACGATCGCCACCCCCCTAGGGACACTCCTTCGGCCCAACAGTGGCTGGGTGGGTTTCTGGACACGTTTGGTTTGGTGGATTGCTGGAGGCTTATGCATCCTACTCAGCTTCAATACACTTTCCACTCTGGGGCCCATGGGAGTTTGTCTAGACTGGATTATTTCCTGATGCCTGCGGCCCAGTCGCCGGCGGTGCGTGAGATTAGACACCTCCCCCGGGGCATTTCCGATCACTCTCCGCTCTGGCTCTGTTTTGAGATGGGGGTGGAGGCGGCGGGCCGGGTAGCTCCTATCAACCCATGGTACCTTACCTCCCCCGAGACCCGCAGCCTTTTGACTAAGTCTTTGGACGCCTATTTTTTGGACAACGAGGGATCCGTTTCCTCTGCGATATCCCTGTGGGAGGCCTTTAAGACAGTGATTCGTGGACAGGCCCTTTCACTTATTGTTGAATCCAAGAGGGCGAGGGATCCGGAGGTGGTGGACCTCGAGAGGGAGATCGCTGAAAGGGAGGCTGCCTTAGAGTCGGAAGTCACATCTGATAAACTCCATGCCCTGGGTCTGAAACAATTTGCTTATAAGTCTTTGGTCACGGATGCGGCCAAACAGATGTTCCGGGAGCAACAGGGCCGTCTGTATGATGTGGGGGACAAGGCGGGCAAATTATTGGCGTGGTTGGATAAGAAGGAGAGGGCGAATCGTGTGGTGCCCGTGATTCAATCATCGAATGGTGTGAGAGTGACGGACCCGATTGGAATAGTTGCATGTTTTGCTGAGTATTTTCGTGTGGTTTATACCCCTGTGTCTGGACGGGATGTTGCTGACTCTCGCCTTCTGTTGCGCGATATAGCTTTGCCCAGTGTCTCCGATTTAGACTGTAAATCGTTGGAGTCCCCTTTTACTACTGACGAGATAGCTACTGCCATTCGCTCCCTCCGTTCGGGCAAAGCCTTGGGCCCGAACGGGTTGCCAATTGAACTGTACAAGCTACGTCCTGATAAGGTGGCGCCCTATCTTCGCGACATGTTTTTGGAGTCCCGGGAACGGGGTGTTCTCCCGTATGATCAGCGTCTGGCTACGATAGTCGTAATTCCCAAGGATGGTAAACCGCGGGACCTTTGTTCGTCTTATAGGCCCATTTCCTTGTTAAACGTTGAGCCCAAGGTCCTGGCTAAGCTCCTGGCGACCCGCCTCTTGACGGTCATTAGTGACTTGGTTCATCCGGATCAATCCGGATTTATCCCGCATCGCAACACGGCTCTTAACCTACGTCGTCTCCACGGTGCTGTTGCGAGGGCGGGGCTTCTGACGGAACCGGCCATTTTGGCCTCGTTGGATGCCTCGATGGCTTTTGACACAGTGGAGTGGCCCTATCTTTGGGCTGCTCTTGAAAAATTTGGTTTTGGTCCTGAGTTTATCGGTTGGGTGAAGTTGTTATACGCTGAACCCTTAGCGCAGGTAGTGGTGAACGGTAGAGTTTCTGTCCCCTTCTGCCTTGGTAGGGGGACCCGTCAGGGTTGCCCCTTGTCTCCGTTGCTTTTTGCGCTCGCCCTGGAACCGTTGGCTGCGTGGCTTCGATGGGAGCCTTCACTCAAGGGGATCCGTTGGTCACCGGACTTTGAGGACCGCGTCTCACTTTACGCGGATGACATTCTTTTGTATCTTACTTCCCCGCGTAAATCTCTAAATGTTTTATTTGATGTTCTTACCTCGTTTGGAGCTAACTCGGGCCTAGTTATTAATTGGGCCAAGTCCTGCGTGTATGTTCTTTCGGGTGTTTTGCCCCCCTTGCCGGACAGATTTCCTATCCAGGTGGTCCAGTCTGGCTTCCAATATTTGGGGATCTTTATTACGCGGGACTCCTCACTCCGATTCGAGCGCAATCTCCTCCCCCCGCTTCTTAGACTGCGACTAGATGTGGCCCGTTGGCGTAAGCTGCCCCTGTCTCCTCTGGGCAGGGCGGCCCTTTTTAAAATGATGTCCTTGCCGCGGTTCCTCTACGCACTTCAGAATTCTTATGACGACGTTCCCGCTACCTATTTCCGAGAGATCGAGAGTCTTCAAAGACAACTGATCTGGGACGGGCGTCCACGTATTGCCCTTGCGAAACTCACCATCCCTTGGTATGACGGGGGCATGGCGCTCCCCGACATCAAGAGATATTACTGGGCTGCCCAGCTGTCTGCCATCAACCACGCGATGTATTCACCGGGTCGGGATCCGGCCTTTGAGATGGATAGACTCCAGCTGCCGGGAGGGGACTTTAATAGAGCGCTTTATTCTAGATCGGCCGGGCGCCATCTTGTGGGCCCGTCCAGGATCGCAGTCACTGTGTGGCGCGCCGCGCATGTGAGTTTGGGCTGGGAGAATCGATTGACACTGGCGACGCCGCTTTATGCCTCTGAACGTTTGGGGTGTCTCTGGTCTACTAAGGGATTCGACCGCTGGGATATGATTGGGATATGTAAGGTGGGTGATGTCTGTGCGAAAGGTGGCGTGAAGTCATTCCAGACCCTTAAGGCAGAATACGACTTGAGTGATAGAGAGTTTTTTCGGTATCTGCAGGTCCGGCATGCCCTGGCCTCAGTTCTAACTCCTGGTGTGACCCTGCCCGAGTCTTCCCCCCTTGAAGATCATATACTAGATGGACACCTGCCTGATAGTACTATCTCCCTTATTTATAAAAAATTGATTCATAGTCGCGCCGACCTGTTGGTCCGCCTTAGGGAGCTGTGGGTCGGTGACGGATTGGAATTGGATGACGAGGATTGGCAGTCAGCACTCTCTTCTCCTAAGGAGGTAGCCATTCCCGCCCGTCTTCGTTTGGTGCAACTTAAGATCCTCCACCGCGTGTATGTAACTGGCCCGCGCCTGGTTGTAATGGGTTTTTCCCCGGATGGCTTATGTAAGCGTGGCTGTGGGATGAGTGCTACATTTATGCATATACTTTGGGAATGCCCGTTGGTAGCGGCCTACTGGATTGATGTACTTGATGTGATGACTGTCGTGACTGGTGTTGCCCTGCGGCCTGAGGCCCGACACTGCCTGTTGAACGTGTGGGAACCCACCGATTATTCTGTGGCCCAGACCAGATGGGCAACCTTGGGGTACATGGTCGCGAAGCGGGACATTGCACAACTCTGGGGCGCATCCAGACCTCCGGACGTTTCGGTGTGGGAGGATAACATGGACTGGTCCATGTTTCGAGAGAAGACCGTCTATGTGGCTAGGGGCAGACCCAGGGCGTGGACTAAAATTTGGGGTCAGTGGAATGCATATCGTGGAGACATTTGTACCCCTCCCTTGGTTGACACATCCGATGTTACCCTGTCTCCCTAGGCTGACGTTCCCGAAATCTTTCATTCTCTTTTTAAGATTTTCCTGTCCTCCCTGCTGCCCCCCCCCCCCCCCCGGCCTTGCCGAGTCTCATTGATTTACCTTTATCTTCCTGATTAGTGTACTTCCCCTCTGTCATTTGGGCTGACGTGATTGCTACATTCGCCTTGTTTTGGTTTGTTATTTTAATGTTTAAGACAAAAACTGTTGTGTCCTGTCACATGCTTGGTGCAATATTTAATCTGGGATTTGGGCCTGGCCACGGAGATTAATGTTTACTGCATGATACGTGCTTTGCGAATTAGCGGCCAGCCCGTGTGGTTGTAGGCCCATCTCTGTACTTTTTATCTGATTGCTCAATAAAAGTTTTTAACCCAAAAAAAAAAAAAAAAAAAAAAAAAGAAAGATGGAAAAGGAAAAATAAAACAATACCCCCACCCAGCTGAGAGCAACTCCCATGTTCTTATTCCTTCCCAACTGCAGAATTTCTTTTTAATCTCCCGCCTCCTTCTAGGACCATGTACCAGCATCTGAGGCAACTCTCCTGAGTTCTGGCTGCTCGTTGGCTCCCGCCGTAGGGCACCACCACGCCTCGCTCCACAAGTCTGGGGCCTTGTCAACACCGGTGTCGTTCTCTTCCTGCAACCATGGAGCGCAGTTGTCTGGCGTTCGGTCTCCGGTGTCCTTCCTTCTCGCTCCTTGCTCTTCTTCCAGGTTGCTGTTGCTCTTTCCTGTGACTTCATCCTTTTCTTCGTCAGTCCAGGCCCTTGATTAGTTGGGCATCTACCAGTGGGGACAATAGTAGTCTGTTCTTAGAGTCAAGGCTCTCTTCCTCCTCTGAGTCTCTCTTTTGTTTTCACAGGTCTGGCACGGAAGATAAGAGGAAGATGGGGAAGATACCGAAGGAACATAGGGTGGGTAGGGGGGTCAGAGATGTTGAGTGGTGTTCTCTAACAGTAATATTTCCGTTACATGGATAATGTTGAAAAAATGTCAACAAAGCAAACACAAGGAGATGATGGACGGTTCACTAAAACTTTTCAGACACTCACCCCCAGTCACAGATCTGGGTTGAATCCATCAACGTGCTTTAGCTCACTTTGCCACCCTAGTTCAGACCCAGCTATATGCAGATCAGTCTTGACCCTGTGCCTCATGGGAGCAGTTCAGCCCAAACTGCAAAGCCAGGTATTCCCTGGACCGGAAAAAAGCATCCTGGGACTGGTTTCGCGATACATCCCTCATCAGCCAGGCTAGCTTGAATCCAGGGGCAAAGTGAGCAAGGGACTCACGTCTGGGCATACCCTGCCCACTTAGGGTGAACAAAGCAAACACAAGGAGATGATGGATGGAGAGCTGAAACTTTTCAGACACTCTCCCCCATATGTTGACAAATACACAGTTCTGGCCATCTATTGGTATTTGCCAAATTACTGAATATTAGTAGATGTTATTGAAATGCTGATAGTGAATTTAATGTGCTCCTTTACCATTAATGCCCCGTATAGGCTGTCTCCATCTCTCCATGAGAAGTCTTTTCATTATTACACGGGCGCGGCTTGTAATCCTGCACGCCTGTAACTGCAACTAGGATGTGACTTGTGATCCTGCGTGTCCATTACAGTCAGTCTGCATGGTTTTCTTTCAGGAATACCATCAAATGGCCCCTTGCCAGCCGCAGACGATTTAATAGAGAAATGTTTCTCTCACGTATGCTTCAGCAAAATACAAGTACATTCCTGCACCACTGCCTTTCTAAATGCTTGCTACATTAAAACGCACACCCCTCTGGCAAAATAATTTGAATCCATCACTCTGCTCTCATTGGAAGGATACAAATAGATACAGAAGGAGGGCTACACCGTCTGAGTTGTATACTCTGCATACAGCCACCCTATCAGCTTGTTGATGTTCATAAAAACAAAATGGTAATATTTCCGTTGCATCGATAATGTTGAAGAAATGTTAACAAATACACGGTTCTTGCAGTCTATCGGTATTTGCCAAGAACCGGAATATTAGTAGATGTTAAAGACGTGCTAATAGTGAATTTAGCTTCCTTCTTCACCAATAATACCCCGTATTAGCAGCCTCCTTCTGGCCAAGAAAAGTCTTGTCACTATTACACACGTGCAGCTTCACTTGTAATCCTGCGCGTCCGAGGCAGCCTAAATTAGGGAGAAAATGTGTTCACTGCAACTAGGGCGCGATTTATGACCTGCGCACAGTGTAATTTATTTTTATTTATTTTTTTGTGAGCGTAAGTTCGATTTTTACTACATTAAACTCTACAATTAAAAAAACAGATTCCATAGAACCTACACTTCTTTTTCCCCCAGTTATTTAGAGATTTTTTTATTGGTATACAAAAGAAGGTCGTACAAAAATATATATATACAGATATAGGTACAAAGATGGCGGTCATATCTATTGTTCTCCCTCCACTGGAGAAGAAAGAGAGAAGAAGAAAGGAGAGGAGGAGAAAGGGGGGGGGGGTACGCACGTAGTTGTCCTTGATTGTCCTTTATTGGGTCTTCCTCAGGAGCTCGTCAAGCGGGTCCCACATATGCAGCTTGGCTTTATGTTCTTTCGAGAAGGTGCCTGTAATGTTGTCGGCTCCTCTCAGGAAGGTGATCCAGTTGATCCATGTTTTAAAGCTTGCTTTGGCTGTGTTTTTCCAGTTCGTTAGGATTATTTTGAGGGCTGCTGTGAGAAGTAGGTCTAGGAGTTCTCTCTCTTCTCTGCTTTGACCTGCGCACAGGATCACAAGTCACGGCCTAGTTGGAGTGAAATAACTTTCTCCCTGGTTCAGACTGCAATGGGCGCGCAAGATTACAAGCCAGTTTTGAAAGTTTCAGATTTTTAATCTGCAACATGTTTTAACCCAACGGTCATCCTCACGGCCTGCAAACATTGTTCATAACTACATTATAAAAGTTACTACAAACCATGAACATAGAAAACGTGTGCCTTTTCGTAATATACATATCTGTCTTAGGGGTGAAGACAGACTAACCATTGATGGTTCTTACGTAATAAGCAATACATATGCAAGGAAAGAGTAAAGTTATTTTCATACAGTGATCGCTCTAATTTGAAGTTAACACATATTAAAGACCAACAAATTGCGCTGAAGAAACATGCTAGTGTCGGGGGAAAAGGGAAGACAGGTTTGATGCAAGTGCACTGATAGATTGTATAATTTCCATGATGACATTTGCAACATTGTACCATATAGGGCATTAAATACATTCAGAGTACCACATTGCGCTGATACCAGCATTTGAAACCGCTGTTTAAGTTGGCGTTTGCGGTACAGTAAGTTGCATCATATGCAAGTAACAAGAGTTAAACAGCAAAACCTGAAATAGAAATGCATAATTGGCGATGCATAAAAGCAAAATACAACATTTAATTATAGAGACTTAAAAATCGGTTACCAAGAGGCAAAATATCTCATTGTTATTTCATACTGCACACTTAGCAGTGTCATGATGAAGAAGGCCGCCAAACTTAAACTGTAAGTCCCTAGCATATGGTGAGGCATGTAGGTTTAGAGGCCCAGCAGATTTAATGCAGTTAAGTGTGCACTGCTGTGTGGCCTGCTGTCATTATAAAAGTCACCCCAGCCCCCGACATCGCCATAGCCATCCCGGATGGCTACAAGATCACCCGGAGGGACCGCGTCAACTAAACCGGAGGAGGCGTCGTCATCGTCCACAGAAACACCATC
The DNA here is from genome assembly GCF_964261635.1 of Lissotriton helveticus. Taxonomy (NCBI): domain Eukaryota; kingdom Metazoa; phylum Chordata; class Amphibia; order Caudata; family Salamandridae; genus Lissotriton; species Lissotriton helveticus. The sequence goes on along the minus strand of NC_136057.1, from coordinate 1,630,234,101 downwards.
CGAATCACGACCAACTCCGACGACACCCTCACTGCCGCCGAGCACCTTCACTTCCAGATACACACTGACCCCAAGACTACCCTCAGAGGCACTCTCATCTACAGACCCCCGGGACCACGCACACAATTCAGCGAAGCCACCGCAGAGTTCGTCACCCCGCACGCACTTACCTCCTCAGACTACATCCTCCTAGGGGACCTCAACTTCCACCTGGAGAACAACAATGACAGCAACACCACCACCCTGCTGGACAACCTCGCCAACCTCGGACTCAAGCAACTGGTGAACACCCCCACCCACTACGTTGCCCACCCGCTTGACCCCATCTTCTCCAGCAAGCACATCTCCTTCAGCCACTCAACCGGACTCCACTGGACAGATCACAGCTGCGTCCACTTCAACTTCAGGAGAACCACGACACACCACCACCACCCGCAACAGGTTCCCCGCAGAAGCTGGAGTAAGATCACCACCGACCAGCTCACCACTTTCCTCAGCCAGAACCCTCCCACCAACACGACAGACCCCAACGAAGCAGCCCGCAACCTCACACAGTGGCTCACCAACTGCACCGATGACCTTGCACCACTGAAGAACCCTCCCAGCAGACCCGGCAGCAAGAAAGCCTCGTGGTTCACCAACGACCTCAAAAACTCCAAGAAAACCTGCCGCACACTCGAGAAAGCCTGGCGCCACGACCAGACAACAGAAAACATGACAGCCCTCAAGATCGCCACCAACTGATCCACACCACCAAAAGGACAACATTCAAAGAACGACTGGACAACACCCACAACAGCAAGGAACTCTTCAGCATCGTTAAAGAGCTCTCCAACCCCAGCGCCTGCAACGACATCACACCCTCGCAAGACCTCTGCGACTTACTCGCCTAGTTCTTTCACCGCAAGATCGCCGACATACACAGCAGCTTTGGCGCACAGACCACGCACCCAACCACCGAACCAGCGCACCCAACCACCACCCTCTGCACTTGGACCTCGGTCAACACCGACGACACCACCCGCACGATGAACACCATCCACTCCGGCTCCCCTACCGACCCATGCCCACACCACATCTTCAACAAAGCCGACTCCATCCTCGCACCCCAACTCCGGGATATCATTTACAGCTCCTTCGCATCCGCCACCTTCCCGGAGAGCTGGAAACATGCCGAGCTCAGCGCCCTCCTGAAGAAACCCACCGCGGACCCCACGGACCTCAAGAACTTCCACCTCATCTCGCTCCTCCCTTTTCCTGCCAAAGTCATCAAGAAGACCGTCAACAAACAACTCTCCTCCTTCCTCGAGACAAACGGATCCATCGACCCCTCGCAGTCCGGTTTCCGAGCAAACCACAGCACCGAGACCGCCCTCATCGCAGCTACCGACGACATCAGGTCCCTGCTCGACAACGGGGAAACAGCTGCCCTCATCCTCCTGGACCTCTCAGCAGCCTTCGACACCGTATGCCACCGCACCCTGATACAGCGCCTCAGCAACACCGGAATCTAAGGACCGGCCTTGGAGTGGATCATCTCGTTCCTCGCCGGAAGAACCCAGAGAATCCGACTCCCCCGTTCCAATCCGCAGCCACCGATGTCATCTGCGGCGTTCCACAAGGATCCTTGCTCAGCCCCACCCTCTTTAACGTCTACATGAGCCCCCTCGCCGCCATCGCACGCCATCGCACGCCAACACAACCTTATCATCTCCTACCCTGACGACACCCAGCTGATCCTCTCCCTCACCAATGACCCCGCCACCGCCAGAGCCAGCCTCCAGGAAGGAAGGAAAGACGTCACAGAATGGATGAAGCTCAGCCGTCTGAAACTGAACTCAGACAAGATGGAATTCCTCATCCTGGGACCATCCCCTTCTGCCTAGGACGACTCCTGGTGGCCCCCTGCCCTGGGCATCGCCCCCAAGCCAACGGACCATGCACGCAACCTGGGCTTCATCCTGGACTGCTCCCTCACGATGACCAAGCAAGTCAACGCCGTCTCGTCATCCTGTTTCAACACCGTGCGCATGCGTGGATCCCCACCGAAACCAGGAAGACGGTCACCCAGGCCCTCGTCACCAGCCGTCTGGACTACGGGAACACCCTCTATGGTGGAACCACAGACAAACTCCAGAAAAGACTCCAGCGCATACAGAACGCCTCGGCACGACTCATCCTGGACATCCACATCCACAGCCACATCTCTGCCCATCTGAAAGGCCTGCACTGGCTCCCCGTCAGCAAGAGGATCACGTTCAGACTCCTCACCGACGCACACAAGGCTCTCCACGACATGGGCCCCAAATACCTCAACAGCCGCCTCACACTCTACACACCCACCCGCCAGCTCCGATCCGCCAGCCTCGCCCTCGCCACCATCCCACGAATTCGCAAAGCCACCGCCGGAGGAAGATCCTTCTTCTACCTGGCGCCCAAGACATGGAACTCCCTCCCCACTCACCTACAGCTGACCCAGGACCATCTCTCCTTCAGTAAACAACTCAAGACCTGGCTGTTCGAGCAGTAGCGACCCCCCCCCCCAGCGCCTTGAGACCCTAGCGGGTGAGTAGCGCGCTATACAAATTCATTTGATTGATTGTTTGATTGATTTGCAGGATGCTTTTAAATTAATATTATATGCCAATTCAACTTTGGAACTAAAAATACTTCCAAAGTTTTAAACTGCCTTTTTGTTTTACATATGTCACAAATAAGGACTCCACTAGGTTCCCAAGTGGTAGGGTGTCTTGTAACTGTAAGCAAGGACATTATAAAAGTGGTTTTATAAGCCCTGTTGTGGGAAAAACTTTTCTCCCCCATTGTAGTGCATTAGCTCCATAGACTAACATGGGATGGCTTTATTAAACTTTAATAAAGTCTAAGTATTGACAGGAGTGAGCTAAACTGATACTTCAGGAACATTTTTGGTGGTGTTGTGCAGCATACGTAGAGCCCGTAGACTCCAGACACCAGCAGCCCCAGCGGCAGGAGCCACCTCCATCATCCCAACGTGCCCAGAGGCGCTTTAAAAACCAGCGCCGGACGTGTGCGGGCTTGCCAGCACCACGCTAGGGCCAACGGCGGGCCCGTCTGCGCCTGTCCGTGGCCGGACACGGCTGGGCTGGGCCAGGTCATTGACACTCCAGTACCTGTGTGACATTGTTTGGTATAGTAGTTTGAACTGTGTGACTCAGGTATCAGGCTATAACGGATATAAAGCTTGCTTTTGTGGCACTTTATTATAGTATAAAAAGGGGCAGGTAGTATGAGCAGATGTGAATCGCTAATGGGGCCAGGGGTCTTGGAAACTTTAGATGCATTTTTTATTTGGGTTGAATTGGCATTGATGCATGAAATTGCCCTAACTGAACACAGACTATCGCTCGAGCCCTTGGCACACCCGAGTCATCTGCCAGTGACTGCCCCCGTAGCTAACACCATACATCCAGTCGATCCCTCCGTTCCCATTACGCCACTTACAGTACCAACTGATCCTGATACTGCAATCTTACCAGAGGTTCAGCAGCCGTCTAACAGAGTAAATAGATCAAATGTTATGACTACGGGGCAAAAAGTGAAAAATAGTCATCTGAGGAATCTTGCCCCCCCACCGAAGAAGAGGAAGGGTCAGGGCACTAGCAAGCAACCTCACCTCATGCGTGAGACAGGGGGATATATATCTTATTCCGGGGGGAGAGAGTTGACTCAGGAACATGCTCTGCCCCCTAATGCTAGGACAGTCACTAGTGGTATTTCAGCAGTGTTTCAGACCTTCTGAAACCATTAACAACTATATTAAGTACTATGGAGGGTAGGCTAGTCAATTTGGAAAGGCATATTAATTGTTTTCTTTAGCTCCAACTGACCTTCCTTCAAGTAGACTAACAGTCGCACCCCCTAGTAGCAGAGGGGACTGTACGTTAAACCATTCACATGTTGATTCTACGCATGAAGTTCCCGGCAAAACACTATTACAAACAACTAATTCCCAAAATTAATTCAATAATTTGGCTCAGACTAGGTCTAGCATGTTGGGTACATCAGTGGGTCACGCTTAGTAAGTGAATATGAGGCACCTAACTCCACCCAGAGTAGATCTATAGGGCAAGAAACTACGAGCAATGATTAAAAGCGGGTCACATCAGGCAGGGGACCCTACATCAAGCCATGAGGATCATACCCAAGGTAGACTACGATTTCAAAGCATGGCTCAGGGGTATTATTTGGAACCACGGCAGCTGCATCTCCCCCTGGAAGTAACTCTGTATACTGTGGTTCTGGCCAATGTTCCCTTATTGCCATCAGGAGAGGAAGAACACTGGTCTGCCCTGAGAAATAAATCTCTGCACTTTTTAAGCGGGAAGACCGGAATAACCCGTAAGTTATTTACTGAATTTAAGATGGCGAGGCGAATTTGGCTGGGTTGGTGGCGCTAAAAAGTCAATACAAGGAGATTGCGTAGTGTTGACATTTAGGTCTCCAGCCTTGATTCAAACTATTTTGGACAGGGTGGGCAACTGGCCGGTTAGAAGCAAGGGTATAAGTGTTGTCCCCCTGGGATTCTTTTATCAACCAAGTAGACTCCCTCAGTATATTTTGGAGGAGGAAAGACCCATGGGAACAACACAGTATAGATACGCTGTTCCAGTCAATAATTACTTCGAGGCTCTCAATGATCTGGAAGATATTGACTGACTGTCACCCTCTATCCAGATCTTAGAAAGGAATGGCAGTCAGGTCAATTATAATGTAGTGGGCACAATAAATAAGTTTACCTGTCAAGATCAAACCATTATAATGGAAAGGTTTTCCTCCTCATTATCCAATAAAGAACAAATTAATAGGGGAGGTAGCACTGAGATGTCAACTGTCCTGTTAGAACAGTGAGAATACCCTATTAATACACTTGTTCCACCAGGTAGTGATCACCCTGTTACCCCAGTGCTGGTGTCTTCTGAACCCCAGGCCAAATGTGTGTCCCCCGCCTGTAATGTAATCTTATGGAATGTATCGGGCTGTGCTCTAAGATTGACAATCCTGTTTGGGGTGAGTTCATTTCAAATACTGATATCCTCTGTTTACAGGAAACCTGGGTTTTAGAACCAATACATTTTAATGGTTATACGACCTTCTTTACTGAGGCATTGAAGGGTCTAGGGGGAAGACCTAAGGGAGAGCTTTGTACGTATATCTCAAACCAGATGAGGTATGATAAAATAAAATTCCATCAGGGGGATTGTCATTACCATATAATTGTATTATCATTAAGTGTCACCTACTGTTTTGTTTTTGTTAATTTCTATAATATTGTTACATCAGGCAAACTTCATTTGGTGATAAAGAACATAGGGGGGGGCATTGAATGACATCTGTAATGCTGGATCAAAAGTTTCCATGATATTTGTGGTGGGGAATTTCAATTGTGCTTTGTGCAATCCGCAAGACCCTAGAATGTGTGGCATGGTTAAAGAATAGGGGGGGGAGTGTAATTCCCATTTTTGTCACACTTTGGTGGGGGAACGGTTTAATGAACTCCTATTCACTAGTGAGCTGGGATTTGTTAACAAATTTTTAGCTACTCCAGTACACATGCCAAGTACCTTTAATGGTAGAAGCATTTCATCCATTATTGATTTATTGTCAGCCTCAAGCATCTGTGCAACTTGGGTGCTTCCCTATACGGTTGGGGATATTTCCATAAGTGATCACTTTCCGCTATGCTTATTGGTTAAATTGCCTAAGAATAGGACCAAAAGGGCAGAAAAAATCTATCCGGTCATTGGCAATATAGAATTGATTAAAACTAACTGTTACTCCTGAGCCACCAGTACCAGCGTGGCTTGCACCGGGGGGAGGAACATGGCGGCGGGCTGTCGCTGTTCGCGGGAGCTCCCGAGGCTGTGAGGCAAACCCAAGTATGCAGAAGGAAAGAAGCGGTTTAATGTTAATCTAAGGGTAAGAAGGATGCAGCTTGCCTAAAAAAGGATATTGTTTTGATTTTGATTGTTTTTCCTTGTGTTTTCCTTACCGACGGATTACGGAGCCCGGAGCCGGCTTCTGATTCTGTCCGCCGGAGTGCAGCGTGTATGGGGCTGGAGGCGGAGCCAGAGCCGGAGGTGTACGTCTGGTTCGGAGGTCGCCGAACCAAGTTGTGGCTGAAGGTTCAAGCCGCGGTTGCCAGGATTAATTTCCGAGGCTTGAAGAGCAGAGATGGCGCGGTAAAGCAGTGGGCGCTTTCCCTGCTGAGAGGCTTCGTTGTGCATAATTCCTTCGGTTCCATCGGTGAACTGGTAAGATGGGAGTCTGGTGGGGGTGAAGCCCAGCCCATGGATAAGGATCTTTTTGTTCCCCGTTTGGGTCCCATTTCTGGTCTCCCGGAGGATACGGTAGTGGGTGAACATGGTGGTAACAGCAAGTTTGCTTTTCCAGATAGACAACCTGTGCAAGGGCGTGCAGCCGAGCCCGGAGCTTCAGGGGGGACGGCACATCCCATAAAAAACAGATATCAGCTGCGCTCCCATATTGGGGCCTAAAATAAGTATAAACAAGTAGATCTGGAGAGGATTGTGGGAGGTGTGCTCCCAACTACCCCAAGAAAGAAAATCTCTACTAAATCTGGAGACACCAAAAAATGGAGAGAGGCTAAGGTAACACGTCCATCTCTCAAAACAACCCCCTCATTAAAATCTTATTTTAAAATTATGGAGCAGGCAGTCATCTCTAAGGGACAGACACTCGCTCTCCAGCAGAGCCTTCCTTTGATCCCACTGGAAAATCGTTTCTCCCCTTTAATGCTTGATACTGAAGTTGGGAAAAGGGTGGGCCCTGCTATCACAACTGTACCAGCCAGCGTTGGTGATTCCCCTCCAATGATAGATCAGCCTCCTATTACTTCACCAGTACTATCAGTATCTACACCTAATGAAGCCGGTAACAGTGTTCCAGGAGGAGCTGTTAAGGAGGTACAAGGGATGGGAGGGGCAGATGCCGGTCAAATACAGCTAGAGGCAATGCTTCAGTCTTTAAGATGTGATCTACTGATGAAATTTGAAATTTCGGGGGCAAACCAGAGAGGAATTCATGAGAAGTATGAGTCTCTGGAGGTAAAAATGGATGATATCGGTCTGAGAACGGGGGTCCTCGAATCGGAGGTTAAGGCCCTCTCTGAAGTTGTGCAGGGAAATACAAAGGATCTAGAGGCACTAAAAGCTCAAAGAAGAACCCTGCAGGAGGATATGGAGAGACTGATGATGCAAGCAAGAAGAAATAATCTCAGAATTCTCAAAATACCGGAAGGTTCGGAAGGTGGAAACATTAAGGCATTTGTCTGTAGACTCATTAGAGAGGGAGTTTTGAAAGATAGACTGGATATCGATTTGGAGAAAGAAATCCAGAGGGTGCATAGAGACCCTTTTAAATTACATCCGGATAGGAAAGCTCCCAGAAAAATCCTGATTAACTTCCATACCTTTGCTATTAATGAACCGGTTCTGGGAAGGGCCCTAACAGCTACGGCGCTTCAATTTGACTCAGCGAATTATCAAATTCACTCGGATGTAGGAAAAAGCACTGCGCAAAGGCAATGGGAGCTCGGATCCTGAATGCCTAAGTTAAGGAGCCTGGGGGCACAGGTCCAAATGAAACTTCCTGCATTACTAAAAGGAGGAATAAGATGCATAACTTTAGGTCCCCCAAATAAGTTGATGTTATTTTGACCCAAATGAAGGGGTAATTAGATCTAATTTGGGTTTTTTGATATGCACTTACTCCGGTCGCCAAAAAAAAAAAGTACGTTAATACATAGAGTTCTCAAGCGCACTTTATAGTTAAACTCAAAGCAAAAAAAAAAAAGAAGGGAGAAATCAGATCTAAATAGGTATTTGGATATGCACTTGTTTTTGTTGGATAAGTAAAAAAAAAAGGGGGTGAGCTGCTTTCTTTTTCTTTATTAGTTTCTTTATAACAGTGGTGACTCTGCAGCCTAGGGGGGATCCCGAATAGGCGTTTTCTCATCGCCAATGGAATGGTTGGTGGGTTCCTCAAGGGAAGGAGCTGGGGGGGGCATGGGGTGTAAGGAGCAAGGGGGAAAAACTAAAAATTTAGTCCTCATAGGAAACACGTTAGATCCATGTGGGAAGAGTTCTGGGAGCTCTGGGAGCCAGGAAATGAACAGGCTAAATAAAATTAAGCTAATATCCTGGAATGTTAATGGATTGAGAAATAGGAGGAAGCTGTCGCGGGTTAGTGAATTTTTAAATAACAGTGAGGCCCATATTTGCTTTTTAGAAGAAACTCACCTAGAGACCCAGGATTGTAAGCAGGGGTTTGGTAAGCTTAGATGGGTTCAGGAGGTGCTCTGTTCAGAACAAAAAGGAAGCACAAGGGGAGTTGCATTAATTATTAGAGGTAATGCTGGAATAAAGGTAGAGAATTTCGATACAGATCAGTCAGGGAGATGGCTGGTGGCTACCCTGACAGTATGGGGAACTCTCCTATTGTGTGCCACTTATTATAGACCAAATGAAGATTATTTGGGTGCCCTCTTAAAATTAGAGGCCAGTTTGCTAAATACTGCTGCACCAATTATAATTGGGGGTGATTTCAATTTAGTCTTGAATAAGGAGTTAGATCGCACCTCCAAAGCGAAATATATTACACCACCAAGAATGTTGTCTGCGCTTAAAGGCATTATTAAAGAATTTAACTTTTTAGATATTTGGAGAGTAAAGAATCAAAATATAAGGGATTTTTCCTTTTATAGTAAGAAATACAAACATCATTCTAGAATCGACTACTTCTTGGTGGATCAGACTATGTTCTCCAAAGTTGAGTCTACAAGGCATATTCCAACGATTTTATCAGATCACTCAGCGGTGGAGTTGATACTTGGTCTTAAACAAAAGGAGGGTCAGAGAAGGTGGACTCTTGATAGAACTATGTTATTGAATGAGGGAGTAACATTAGAGTTAGAAATAAAAACGGATGAATACTTGAGGTTCAATATAGGTACTGCTAAGGACCAGATTGTATGGGAGGCCTTCAAGGCTTATTTAAGAGGGCTATTAAGCTCTACAATGATTAACAAGAGGAAATCCATGAAAAAGGCTGGAGCTGGCTGGCTTGTTAAGATAAAGGAGAAAGAGACAGAATTACAGAGGGCCTCTTTGGTCTCTCAAAATCAAGTTCCACAATTGGAAAAAGAGCTAGAGGGTCTCCAGGCAGATTTCCAGGCTAACTTAGATAAGGTCCTAAAAGATAGGTGGGATGTCAGTAAGCTCCGATACTTTGCTTACTGCGAGAAATGCGGATCGCTCCTTGCTTGGAAGACCTGGGCGGATAGGGTGAGAAATTTGATTAAGAATCTAATTCAAAGAGGGCCAGGAGTTCTTTTGCATGATGATGACAAGATTTGGGAGGGGGCCAGATCCTTTACGTATAATCTATATAAGGAAGATATCGAATCAGGGCTAGAGAGAGATAAGGAATGGCTTAACTCAGTAACTCTCCCCCAGCTGACTGAAGAGCATAGGCAGTTTTTGCAAGCAAGAATAACGGAGGAAGAGGTTAGAGTACAACTTAAAAAAAATGGCTAGGGGTAAAGCAGCCGGCCCTGATGGGCTTCCAATAGAGGTATACTTGGGGTTGCTGGATAAGGTGGTGCCAGTTTTAAAAAATCTGTTCAATAAGATATATATCCAGGGAGAAGGCACTCCAAGCTCTTAGGCGGAAGCAACAGTGACCGTCTTTGCAGGGATATTGGCAGCAAGGTTGGCGAAAGTAATTAAGGTTATAGTGCACCCAGACCAGAGGGTACCCAGCAGGCAACTTAATAAGCACACTTTTCAAGCTATAGAGGCAATCGATGTTGCAGTGGATCAAAATAGTGGTCCTATGGCCAGATGTAGGAGCCCTAATACCAGTCGGAAACGGACGATTTTGGCCGTTTCCGACCGGTATTAGGGTTTTCAGATGTAGGGCATGCGATTCTGTAAATGCAGATGTAGCTGGCACATGTCAGAGTGCCACAGGGCTTTAAGAATCGGTATTTTACCACCCAATCCAATTGGGTGGTAAAATACTAAATCCAGGTGTGCATGCACATGTGTGCATGCACACCTGTGCCATGTGACACACAGACATGCCCTTAGGGCATGTCTGTGTGCCACATGGCGCACATGCCTATTTTTGGGGTGCCAGAGGGTGTCAAAGTGACACCCCTGCACCCTTGCTGAAATCGGTATTTACCGAATCTGTAAATACCGATTCGGTAATGCCCATTGATTCCTATGGGCTTCAATGCCCATAGGAATCAATGGGCATTACAGATTCGGTATTTACAGAATCGGTAAATACCGAATCTTAACGATTCGGTATCTACCGAATCTGAAATACCTACATCTCCCCTCCTCTTTTTTACCACTTCTTAAATACTGATTCGGTATGAATCGGTATTTAAGAAGTGGTAAAAAAGATTTACCTACATCGGGCCCCTAGGACCTTATTTACAACAGCAATTTAGTCAGAGCATATCTTTGATTCAATTCTATTGTTCAAAAGGAGCCTAAGGTCATGATTAAAGGCAGGCTCCTGCCTAAGGCTTAGTACAAAATTACTCAGAACACTGCTCCTTTTGAACAATAGAATTGAATCAAAGATATGCTCTGACTAAATTGCTGTTGTAAATAAGGTTCTAGGACAACTGTTTTCTGTATCGTATAGTGCCCAGGTCCAGGACTAACCTTGGGAATACCCCATTTTTTTAAATGGCAGTGGATCAAAAGGCCCCTCTCACGTTAGTTGCAATTGATGCCGCAAAGGCTTTTGACCAGGTGAACTGGTCATATCTCTGGGAGACTCTACAGAGCTTTGGTTTTCTGAGCAATTTTGTGCAGGCTGTGCAAATCTCTTTACTTTAATCCCAAAGCAAAAATTGTAGTCAATGGAGTATTGTCTGACTGGTTTAGCATTTCAAGAGGTACTAGGCAGGGGGGGTCCTTTGTCACCATTATTTTGTAACTTATATATCGAACCCCTAGTTTGCTGGCTCGGAGCTGATCCAGATATTAATCCTTTTAAAATCGCAGAATTAGAGTTAAAATTTGCCCTGTATGCTGATGACCTGCCCATGTTTACATCTAACCCAGCAGAAGCTATTCCAAGGTTGTTCGATAAGGCAGAAAATTTGGTGAAGTTGCAGGATATAAAATTAACAAGGATAAAACTGAAATAACGGAATGGAATCAAGTTAATGGAGGCAGGGGGTGAAGACCCAAATGAGATATCTTGGTGTCCATCTAGCCCAGAATTTAGAAGGCATTCAAAAAATTAACTGGAAGATGGTTTCCAAAGAGGTTAGCAGTCTCTTAACACGCTGGGTAAACCTCCCTTTAAATATCTATGGGAGGGTTAACCTCGTTAAAATGATAATCCTGCCTAAAATAACTTTTTTGTATAACTTGATTCCATTACCTTTTAGTGTGAAGGATATCGCTAAATTACAGGGTAAAATTGGCTCTTTCATATGGGCGACTAAAAGTTCTAGAATCGCATGGAAAAAGCTTAGGAGAGCTCTTAACATGGAGGCCTAGCTCTACAGACCTACTTACTTATTATTACGCATTCCATTAAAAAAGTTTTAGGGTCTTGGCCAACAAAATTGGTTCTTCTTCATTAGGTTTATTATTTGGAGCAATGTTACAGGACGTGCAGCAGGGGCAGGAGTATTTCCTTTACAAGTTTGGAGATCCTAAGTTCTACAAAAAAGTTAGACTCAAGATTCTGGGAGCAGTGCTAAAGAATTGGATGATCATTAGGAGGGGTACGGATTCAGATGATATGGATTGATTGGAGGTATCCCATCAAGAGCTTCTCTTAAGGCATGTATGAGGACAAGAAAAAAAGAAAAAAAACTAACAGTTACTCCTTATGGTAGGCAGAAGTGGACTCAGAAGTGCTATTAAAGCAATTAATCAGGAATTTTGAACCCGCCTTTGATGCTTGCCTGAGTGATCAAACCCCCTGTTAGGACATAGTGCATTCTTTTGTTGAAATCTCAAAAGAGGTTAGGAATTTATTATTTGTAAAACATCATAATAAACCTAAGGATTGTGAGTGGTTTGATAAGAAATGTACTCAAGTGCATTCAAACCTGAAGCACGAGTTACATAGGTACCCTAGATTTCCTAATAGTATTAGACTGGCTAGACTGGAGTACAAACGGGCTATTAAAGCGAGAAAAAGTGCAATGAGAGACGAAGCATGGGAATCCCTACACAGCACGGCAAAACTGAAAGACAGTGCTGCTTTCTGGAAAACTGTGAGGGACCATTTTTTAACAGGTGGTGAGGGTGCCTCAGTTGAGATTGCTATATCCGAGGATTCTTGGATCAAGCACTTTTCTAAGGTCTAGAGTGACCAAGGAAACCTTGTCTCATATTCGCATGATACCCAATTAGAACATACTGATAAAGTGGTGTTGAGAGTTACGCTGGAAGAAGTGAATAGAGCTCTTGTCCTCACTCTGGGTGGTAAGGCCCCTGGACAGGACGGCGTTCCAGTAAATTTGTTCAAATCCAATGTATCATTATGGGGCCCTATAATAACTCAAGTTATTAACACAAATTGTGAGAAATATTCCGAAGACTTGGGTGGAATCGAATATTATACCAATATACAAGAAGGAGGACCTCCATGACTCTGGTTGCTATAGACCGATTTCTTTCCTTGATTCGATGGTCAAAGTGGCTGGAGGTGTTATCTTAGAATACCTGCAAAACTGGGTAGAGGACACACACATACTATCTGCCTTATAGTATGGCTTTAGGTAAGGGCTCGGTACCATTGAACAAAGCCTAAACCTAGCAATTATAATAGGAAAATATACAAGAGTAAAAATGGGTAGAATATACCTGGGCTTCGTGGACCTCACCGCGGCCTTGGATTCAGTCAGGCACAATAGGTTATGGGAGATCCTTAAGGCTGCAGGGGTTGACCCACATATAATCACATTTTTTACAACGTCTATATAGCGGAGCTACTGCCAGTGTGCGCTATGGCTTGGATGGTGAGCGCTCTAAAGCCTTCCCTACCAGGAGAGGGGTCAGGCAAAGATGTGTGCTGGCCGCCTTCCTTTTTAATCTTTACATCAATGGATTGGAAGAAGCCCTATTAAAAAGGGCCAAGACTATCCCCAAGTTAATGGGCTACCGATTCCGGCTCTGCTTTACGGGGATGACGCCGTCCTGATGACGCGTACACAAATAGGCTTGCAGTGGCTCCTAGACAGTTTTAATAATTACAGGAAGGATCAAGGCCTAAGTATAAACATCCCTACGACGTATATTATGAGATGTTGCTATGGCACAAAGAGGTTGAGAGACATGTTTGTTGATTTTAGGAAATTATCCTCAACTAAGAGTTTTTCTTATCTTGGCATCTTATTTAGCCAAAATGAATCATGGGCCCAAACATTAATTATTAAAAAATTGGCGTTCTCTAGGACACCTAGCGCACTTGCATCTTTTGCAAAGAAGTTAGGCAGGAAGTCTCCTGGTGAACTCCTGCAAATATACATGGACAAGTGCATTTCAACTGCGATGTATGGGGCTGGGGTGTGGGGTTTTGTTAATTCCTCTGCACTCCAAATGGTGGAAAACTCATTTCTGAGGTACATTCTATCCGCTCCACCCAGTACCTCCTCTTATGTCTGTCATGAGAGTTGGGTCTCCCCTTTATTTCTAACCTCCTCAAGTTTGAACCCATACTTTTATGGTATAGGTTATGGAGTAAGGATCAGACCAAACTAAATAGGGAGATTTTGCGAGATACTCTCAGATTGGAGGGGGCCCTAAAAATTCCTTTGGTTAGGTTGGTACGGAATTTCATGAATGATCCGGGTCATCCAGATTATTTCACTAATCCGGGCGCCATGCTGGTGACTACCAGAAAGGCCTTAAGGAAAGAGGGTCTTGTATTATTGGGCTCTATAAGAATGTCAGAGGAAATCTTAAAACCTAGCATCATTTGACATCAACTAACGCTCACTACCTTGGGAATGGAACCGTATTTATCATTTGTACCCCGTGGGTTTGAAAGGTTGCTTTTACCAAGATTCATATTGGGCAATGTTCACAGATTAGTGACATTTACAAAAATGAATGATTGGTCACGTATGTTGATACCATGCCCCTGTGATAAACTATCTGAGCAATCCATCATCCACTTAGTCCTTTTCTGTAAATTTTATATAGAGTTCAGAAAAGTGTGGATAATACCACTTTTAAAACAACAGGGGTTGAGGCAATGCCAACCAGCGCTAATTCGACTGCAGTTACTGGATTATGAACATGTAGCATGGGGTTAATCAATGAAGAAGGTGTTTCATTTGAGGAAGAGTATGTTAATTGATGAATTGTAACTGCTGTGTATCTTTCCAGTTTTTTGTATGAGGTTTTTAACAGAGTCGATTTAATCTTTACTTTTCCTGTAAATATTCTTATTTGATAATTTTATTAACTTGTGTAGTTTTAAATGCAATTGTATCTGTATGTTTTATGTCCTTTTATGGTTGTTAAATACAACAATCGAATAAAGCTTTCCTTGACCTTCAATGATACTTCAAAGTGTCTTAATAATAGAATGAATCAATAGAATTTGTTACAGTTACATTTATTATAACTATGACAGAAATAAAGTTATAGAACTTGCTTTTCTGTTGTGCCAAATTCAGGCCTTTTAGCAGCCTCTCCCTATTGGCCAGCAATTGACAGGGAGAGCCAAACTGCTATAATGAGGTATAAAGTGCCCTGCATTGGGACAAAGGAGACATCTGATGGGAGAAGACCTTCTGCTGCCAAGCACAGGAGAGGAAGGGAGATGGCTAGCCAAGCTGGTTTTCAAAAAGGTAATGATACTTAGGACAAGACCCAGACCCACCCACATTTCCTGCACCCTCAGCTAGGTTGGAGTCCCAGTAATTGAGTTGGCAGACGGGCTGGAAGGGGAGTGTAAGGGAAGGTTAGCCACACCAGTGGGTTGCGTTCGCCAGACCTTAAGCTCCAGGAGAGGTTTCCTTCTTTTTGGATTTTGACAAACAATGCTTTCTGGGCCAAAAATATATCACGCTTTGGAGGAAGCTGTTATATCCAAGGATGGCAACCTGCACCCCATTGGTAAGGGGAACCCCCTGCTTGTCACCCCAGAAGCATGGATAAATATGGCAGAGCCGCCCAGCAACTCGGATCCCTGCCTGGAATAAACAACAACAAGGACTGCCCTGCGGAACCCCTGGCCTGCACCAAGAGGACTGCACACTGAAAGACTGGCACTGCTGCACACTTTGGGCTTCAGCAAAAGAAGGACTTTGCCTGACTCTAAATGTTTGAGGAGTGGACTTCCTGAAAGCAACAGATTAACAGAGCTCCATCTGCATCAGCTCCACCAAGAAGAAACCAGATGGACAGATATCAGTGGACTTTTAAGGATTTGGACAGGTGTATTGTGTGCCTTGTACACCCAACTTCCCAAGGAGCAACTCAAAGCTTCTGGAACCTTACACTGATATTGTGAAATCTTCAAAGACCCAAAGGAAACATCTGGAGAAGAAGGACTGCCCTGCTGGACACCTGAACTGCACAAGAGAGGACTGAATTCACAAGGACTGCACCTGATGCACTCAAGGCTTTACAACGAAAGGACTATGTCTGTCTTAAAGGATAAGGAGTGGACTCCCCGATCAGCAACAGGTAGAAAAGTGCTGTAAGGGCTATGTGCAACATCAAAATTGAGGGTAACTGATAATTTTCACCTGGATTTTACTTGGATCATCCATGTGCATTGTGGGAGTTGTAGTCCTAGACCCGAAGAGGAATACCAGAGATTCTGAAGTCCACCTGCATCAGCTTAGCGGGTGCTGTGTATCCCTTTCCTGCATCAAGATACATGTCTGGAAGTAAGTGTAAAACTGTTACAACACAGGCAGCCAGAACCCTATACTTTGCCCTGGTCCAGCGAGACCTTTTTTAACCCTTTGAGTGCTATTTGCTTCTAAGAGCTAGTTTTACTTTTAATCTTTAAAAAAAATCATATTTCCAGTCCCTCCATTGGAGTTTTGTTATTTTGGTGTCATTTTAATCATACAAATATTTCCTATGTTTACAAATTGGTGTTGGATTTTTATTATGTATTGTGTCTTACTTATTTAATGTATTGGTGTTTTTAAATGCTTTACACACCTATCTCCTAAATTAAGCCTGTCTGCTTACAGCCAAGCTACCAAGGGTTGAGCAAGGATGAATTTATTGAGAACCAGACTGGACCTTATTTGTGATTGTGGTGTAGTTACTAGTTGTAGGTACCTACCTGCACCTACTAACAAACCGCTTTCCACCATTAACTTTAATAAATATTGATACCATTAAGACATTATTAACATGCATTTGAGGCATTTCAAAAAAGTAAAAAGTGAAAAAAATAAGCTTCATTATTTAAGTAACAATGCAATTCATATGTAGAATTAAAGTAAGCATAAATATTTAACGGGCTACTGATATGTTATATTGTATGCAATTGGATTTAAAGGGATTTTCATTCTGCGTTTAATATATTATTAGTGAACTTCAATATATCATACAAATGAATATTGACATTTGTTTTTACCCTATGCATTTATTTTAAAAACATATTTTATCATTTATTTTTATATTCATATTTTCAATTGATTTTCATCAACAAGATGGCTGCCAAGTAGGAGCCTCCCGAGGAGTTCCTGGTTTGGGGATTACCAATTTGGTAGTTATCCCCGTAAAAAACACGTCACCGGCCCTCCACCCACCTGCCCACTTACCAGACTGCACTCCCTGCCGAACCATACCACTGAAGCGGATTTTCATCAGCCAACTCACCCAGATTGACTGTTGTTGCTGCTCCGGTCTGTGCCTGCGCTGCCTGGACTTTGGCACTGCTGGGCTGGTCTCCTGCTCCATAGCTGCTCTGCTGCTGGAGGGTAGGCCCTTGACTGTCGGTGCCTGCTCTCTCGGTTCCAGTGAAGGCCTCCTGGAGATTGAAGTCCCCAGCCCTGGGGGATTGCTAGGTGTGCCAATGCCCGTTGGCCTGCCATTGGCACTGGGGAGTTCTGCGGCGAGTCCTTGCCTACTGTAGTCGTCCTTCGTCCCTGAGCACCTGCTGCTGTCGTCACAGAGGACCTGGCCACGGCCCTGCGGCCAGCACCTAGTCATGGGATCCTCTTTGCTTTGACCCCTGGAGTATCGTCGTGCTCGCCCTTTTCCTGTAGGAGAGTGACGATCAATGATGCCATTTGGTTCCTGACACCATTTAGCCTGCACTTCTGTCGGACCCATGGAGGGGGTTTCCAGCGCAGTTTGATTCTGTATGCTGCGGCCTCCTCTTCGCTGCTAGGAGTCAGGATGCCCGGGGGTCGCCCTGACTGGAGCCCGCTCCTGGGATTGAATTTTCATCGCCATTTTGCAGCCCTGCTTTGCTGCTCCTGCATCCAGCCCGGAGCTCGGGTCCCCCACGGTGGCTGCAGGCGTTGACTGCTCCCGCGATCCCTGAGCTGCAGCGCCCACTCGCCACCACAAGTTCAGGTGCCCTTGGGTCGTCCTGGCCTGGGCATGATCTCTGATCAGGGATTGTGGGCACCGTTGCCATTCGGTCTGTGGCGCCATTTTGCAGCCTTTCCTTGCTGCCCTTCTGTCCTGCCTGGAACTGGGATGCCTGGCAGTGATCGCCGGCGCTGTTTGAGCCTGTGAACCCTGCAGCCTCTGCTCGCTGCCTTCACTGTGGGGTTTGATTTGCAACCTCTTATATCTGGCTGCAGTACTCCACCTCCGTAGGATCGACACTATGTCTAGGACCAGCAGGGAACTGCATGCTCTTATTTTCCTGGATGTTGCGTCGGCTGGCACAGGTTTCTGTGGAGGACTGCTACTCCTCACCTTGACCGGCCCAGACCCCTGACAACTTGTTTCTGTTGAGTCTGACTGCAACTCCTCACCCTGACCGGCCCAGGCCCCTGGCAACATTTTTCTGGTGAGTTTGTCCCCCCCCTTGCTCTCTACCTAATCTGGACTCTGGAAAATGAATATCTGCTGATCTACCTGGATATGGGGCCATGAAAGCGGGCTTGTGAGCGCTCCTTCCTATGTTGCTCCCTGCCTTCATGTTCGATTCAAGGAGCTTAGGCGCTAAGGCCTGCCCCGGCGCCTCTGGGTCTGTCCCACCGCAGCCTCACCCTTGAGGTCTCCCACCGATCTCAGCCAGCTACAACCTCTCCCTGTGGCCTCTCGCTTCAGCGATTCCTAGCCAGCCTCACACCGGCAGATGGCCTCCTATAACATTGATATCCTACTTGCGGATGAAGCGGCTCGGAGAGCTACCGCTCCAACTGCGTGCCCCTCTCACATGGGGTGTCGCCCACCTTGTTTGGCCCTTTGTTGCCTCTCCCATGCAAATTTGATCTTCCCCTGACTTTTCCTCCACGAAACCATTGTGAGGTGCATTGAGATCATACTCCCCTAAGGCACCCAACTCTATCACATTCCGTCCAGCCACTGTTTTTTTGCTGCTCCCGTCCTTCAGGACTCCCTGCTAGACTGTGATCTTCCTATGTAGACCCCAAAACTTGTTCCTCATGGCCAGAGCCCGACATTTCTGTGGACCTCCTTGGCGGGAGCCTCCCCCACTTCTCCCCAGCATGGCAGGACCCTGCTTGACCTTCATGGGTGACAACACCTACACCTTGGCCTATCCTCCTAATGTCTCCAAAACCACTGCTAAATCCTTCAAACATTCCATCCTGAAAAGTCATCCCAAGACCCTGGCCTCTGACCTGCGATTCAGCGCGGACAAGGGTACAGTCATTAGTGACCTCATCTTCTACTCCAGGAAAACATCCTTTGGCGCAAAACCTTCTCAAACCTCCTCAAGGTACACAAAGCAAGGAACATTCCATGCGGCTATAAACTCAGAACCGCATCCTCCACAAACCTGCGTGCCAAACTCACCATCACCCTATACAAAAATGGCATCATCCTGATCCAAGCTCCACCCAAAGGCCTCAATCAATACGTGGGCCTCTTCAGCCTCCTTAAAAAATGTGCACAACCCACCTCTGTCCGCGGTCCTCCCACTCCAACCCTCGCCCAATCCTCCATGGGTGCCTAACCCATCACAAACCATCCTTCCTAGGGCTCACGACACTGGTCGACCCAGCCCCACCACCATGCCACCAACACCTGCCAACCAATGTGTGCCTAAATGTCTGACCTCCTTCCTACAAGCTCTTCCCTCTTTCATGCCTTCTGAAACTCCACCTAGGACTCTCAACTGCAGCCCACAAGCTCTCCCCTCTCTCATTGTTTCTGAAACTCCACCTAGGACTCTCGTCTCTAGCCGACTAGCCCCTCCAACATGCTACCAGCTCTTGCCAACTGATGTGTTCCCATAACTCTAACCTCCTGCCCGCAAAATCTTCCCTCTCATAGGGATATTGAAACTCCGGCAAGGGTTCATGACACTGGCCGACTCAGCCTCACTACTAGGCTACCAGCACATCCCATCAGAATCGCTCCCACTCCTCCTACTCCTATGGCTCCCTGCCCGCAAGCGCATCCCTCCTTTAGGGATATGGATACTCTCCACCGCAAAGCTACTGAACTAACCCTTTGCATCCACAACTCCATTCTGGATCTAAAGCACCTCCTGCGCCTCACAGAACTCTCCTTCTCAAACTTCAAGCTCTCGCAGAACTCTACACCCCCCCCCTTTCTCCGAGCCTCCCGTTCACCCTTTACTGCTATCCCTGAGACACTTGCGCCCTCGCAAGCAGCCTTGCCACTTCTCAGAGGAGGAAACGAGGGCCCTTCTCTGTATATACAAACCGCCCCGCAACACCTAGCCCTCTAGATGTCAAGGGGGAAGAAGTTGCAGACCTCCTCATTAGATACGATTCAGCCCTGTTTAGCCCACAACCACCAGATCTGAGTGACGAACACCCTATCCGCACAGTTGCCTCCAACCCCAACAGATCAGCTACCCTTCGTGACCAAGGAGTGATCAACAGCAACGTAGCGCTAGATCCCTACTCTAGATACTCACTCCGACCCCCCACTATCTAGCCTCTTAATTAACTGCTGCTCAGCAGTAAAGCGTGCCTCCGATGTCGCCGATCTCATCCTGAGCCAAAAATGAGACTTAGCGGTCTTGACTGAATCTTGGCTCAATGAATCCTCATCGCCCTGCTTAGACCTCTTAGTCCCACCCTATTACAACATCGTAAGGCTGGATAGGCAATCCCATAAAAAAGGAGGCATTGCCTGCATCTACCACTCTAACCTCCATGTTACTGAACTTCTGACTGATCCTACAGACTCCTGCGAATACCTTGCACTTTCCATAAGCAACACCGCAACCCAACTGTGCAGACTGCACATATTTTACCACCCCCAGGCACAAATGACACCTTCTCTGACCTCCTCATGGAAATCATCACAACCAAGGCCTCCGCTAAATCTAATGATATTTTCCTTGGTGATTTCAACTTGCACTGGAATGACCCCAAGGACCCTCAGGTCAATGCCATCAGAGACTTCCTGGCCAACTAAGCCCTTACCCAAGCCTGCTTACTCCCACCTCACTCGAAAGGTGCTACTCTGGACTGGATCATCGCCAAGGATTCAGCAGACAAACTTATCTCTATAGACCCATGTGATTGGTATGACCACCACACTATCACCTTCTTTGTGCCTGACACCCACAAGATTTGGACACCACAACCCGTGATTCCCAAATTCTGGGTTAGAGACACCAAGAACCTTGACCATGGGAAACTGGCTGCCTGCTGTGAGTCTGACCACCTTCCCCACCCCCATCTCATTAAGGTCAATAACCTTACTGATCATTATTCTACAGCTATATCCAACATTCTCGATGTCCTTGCTCCGTTAAAGCTAAAAGGAACCCAGATCAAAGACAGGAATCCCTGGTTCAACGGTTCCCTCAACATGGAGAGGAGATCCCTCCGGCAGTCAGAACGTAACTTGAAACAGCACCCATCAGCAGCTCATCTAAAACTTCTCCGTCAGTCCAGAAACGCATACAATAGGAAAATCCTCAATGCAAAAAAAGAATTCTTCAGATCAGAACTGGAGATCACCAAGAACAGATCTCGCAAACCAGGTCAGACATAAATCTAACAAACTGGCTAAAACCTCCAAAGAAACCCCTAAATCTCTAAAATCATGCGAGGAATTTTTGTCTGTGACAAAATCACTGCCCTAGGAAACAAACTCAATTCCGCAACGCACTCCCAAACTACGCCTGCTTTACCTCTTCTCTCTGCACTGCCCTCCCAAACGTCACCCAAAAATCTAGCGCACTGGTCCAACTTTAAACTCTATGACGAACACTCTATCTCAAAAATTCTATCTTCCTTAAACCTGAATAATCACTACAATGATCCTCTCCCTTCTAACTGCCTAGCCACCGCCTCCCAGGTGACCATCCCTTCTTGGACTGAAATAATCAATGCATCCCTACTACAGGGATCGATACCTGACTTTCTCAAAGCCGGACAAGTCGTCCCCATCTTGAAAAAACCTACGCTGCATCCCGCTTCCCCTGACAACCACAGACCGATATCGAACATCCCTCTCCTAGCGAAAGCTCTGGAGAAATGTGTGCAACAGCAGTTGAGCCAACACATTACCAACTTCCACCTAGTTGATGACTTACAATCCGGGTTCAGACCTGGACACAGCACAGACACCACCCTGCCATTGCAAACTGCAATGTCCTGGGGTGGGCACCCCGGGACATTGCCAGAGACGGCCTTGGGGGTGGTGGTCCCCAGGGTCATAGAGGGCTCCAGGAGTAGTGTCGGGCGCCCCCCCCTGACAACGTGAAAATAGCCCCGGGAAAGTGGTTGTCCCTAGGGCCTGGGGTCCGCAATCAACCCCACCCTTAATTAAGATTGCCCCAGGGGATGGAGCGAAGTAGGAGCCATAACATGTGGAAATATATATAGATGCGCTATATAGATGATATTTTTTTCATTTGGTGCGGGACTGAGGATTCCGTTAAATCTTTTGTTGAGAAATTAAATGTGAACAACTTAAACTTACAGTTCACAGGTCACAATTATGACAGCACCATGGAATTTCTAGATGTCCTCTTGGAAGTCAAGGATGAGAAACTGATTACGAAGCTAATTCGCAAGAATACTGCTGGGAACAGCATACTCAATGCAAATAGCAGTCATCCCTCGAATCTGGTACGCAGCATCCCTTATGGGGAGTTGCTGCGTGCCAAGAGAAATTGTAGTACTGAGACATCCTTTGAGCAAGAGAAAAACATCATTTGCCAAAGGTTCTGTGAGAGAGGATACAGCAAAAGGACCATCAAGGAAGCTGTGGCAAGGGTAGAATTGAAAACTAGAGATGAACTACTATATCCCACACAGAAAAATGAGGAAGAGGAATGTATCAGATTTATCACGACATTCTCAGGACAGGCGAATGTAGTGCGACAGATTTTTAAAAAACACTGGCATGTATTACTGACAGACGACCACCTTAGTAAGAACTTAGGGAGCAATCCGCAAATTACTTTTAAGAAAAGTAGGACGCTGAGAGACGAACTCAGTCACAATCATGTCAGGACACTAACAAGGGACACCTTGGCACCTTCTGGCTTTAGATGTTGCAGAAGATGCAAAGCCTGTAGGAGTAGTAGGGACTGTGATAAATTACAGATACCTAACTCCAGCAAGGAGTTTGTGATCAAAAAGAATCTTACCTGCAATACAACACACAGTGTGTATGTTCTGATCTGCCCATGTGATAAGTGGTACGTGGGCAGTACCAAACACGAAGCAAAGAAACGGGTACTAGAACATCTACGGGCAATTAAGAACAAAAATAAACAATACCCCGTAGCCCGTCACTTTGCTGAAAATCATTTTAGCGATGAAACTTTGCTACGTATGGTGGTAATTGACACTGTGAATCTTGGAGCGAGAGGGGGTAATCGCGAACTATCGCTGCCTAAGCTGGAATCATGTTATATCATTGATCTGGAAAGCCTTGTACCAAAAGGTCTGAATGTGAGCGAAGAACTAGCAATTCATTTATGTGAATAGAATAGTTGTATCTGTATTCAGTTTAGCTGATTTGTAATTTTAATCGTGTTTTTATCTTAGATTTAGGGCACTTCAACTTTGGCAACTTGCGGCACAGTGATGGAGCAATGACCTGTACTCATGGAAACATGATTGGCATGGACTTGTGCATCTTGAACCAGGAACCAGACATGTAGTTTGTGTAGATATTGTTTCTACTTTGCCCACTTGGGCTACATTTGGGGTTTGGAAAGTTATGATGGTATTGTCAGTCTCAATAAAGTTAGAGATTGAGGCGTGTCAAACTACAAGGATATATATGAACATGTAATGGCTCTATATGTTCTTGGTAAAGCAATTGTGGCATTTAACCAGAAATATATTAGTCGACAATTTGCCTATACATCGTTTCAGTGGAAATGATAGTATGTAAATATGTAAATATCATGCAGCTGAATATGATATACATTTTGTGGTTTTAATATGAAATCCAGTAAATAGCAATGAATTTTATATTTTACGACAGAAATCGAATGTATAGATCATAAAGAGAATGCTTCATGCAATTTTGCACACTCTAAGATGGCCGCCATAGTTGCCCTTGGAATCACATGGGGGTGAAAGTTTTTTTCACGTAATGTTTGATGTGCATTTAAACATGGTGGCTACTTGATTTTACGAGCGTGATCAAGGGTTAATTCCCGAAACGCGTAGTTTTTCCCTTGCCGAAATAAATTTATTGCAAGCATCTGGAGTGTCCGAGTGGTTCATGTGTGGAGTGGAACTTGTGGAGAGAATATATATATATATATATATATATATATATATATATATATATATATATATATATATATATATATATATATATATATATCCCCTTTGCATCATTCATATTCTACAAGCACAAACCATTTAGCCTGCACTTCTGTCGGACCCATGGAGGGGGTTTCCAGCGCAGTTTGATTCTGTATGCTGCGGCCTCCTCTTCGCTGCTAGGAGTCAGGATGCCCGGGGGTCGCCCTGACTGGAGCCCGCTCCTGGGATTGAATTTTCATCGCCATTTTGCAGCCCTGCTTTGCTGCTCCTGCATCCAGCCCGGAGCTCGGGTCCCCCACGGTGGCTGCAGGCGTTGACTGCTCCCGCGATCCCTGAGCTGCAGCGCCCACTCGCCACCACAAGTTCAGGTGCCCTTGGGTCGTCCTGGCCTGGGCATGATCTCTGATCAGGGATTGTGGGCACCGTTGCCATTCGGTCTGTGGCGCCATTTTGCAGCCTTTCCTTGCTGCCCTTCTGTCCTGCCTGGAACTGGGATGCCTGGCAGTGATCGCCGGCGCTGTTTGAGCCTGTGAACCCTGCAGCCTCTGCTCGCTGCCTTCACTGTGGGGTTTGATTTGCAACCTCTTATATCTGGCTGCAGTACTCCACCTCCGTAGGATCGACACTATGTCTAGGACCAGCAGGGAACTGCATGCTCTTATTTTCCTGGATGTTGCGTCGGCTGGCACAGGTTTCTGTGGAGGACTGCTACTCCTCACCTTGACCGGCCCAGACCCCTGACAACTTGTTTCTGTTGAGTCTGACTGCAACTCCTCACCCTGACCGGCCCAGGCCCCTGGCAACATTTTTCTGGTGAGTTTGTCCCCCCCTTGCTCTCTACCTAATCTGGACTCTGGAAAATGAATATCTGCTGATCTACCTGGATATGGGGCCATGAAAGCGGGCTTGTGAGCGCTCCTTCCTATGTTGCTCCCTGCCTTCATGTTCGATTCAAGGAGCTTAGGCGCTAAGGCCTGCCCCGGCGCCTCTGGGTCTGTCCCACCGCAGCCTCACCCTTGAGGTCTCCCACCGATCTCAGCCAGCTACAACCTCTCCCTGTGGCCTCTCGCTTCAGCGATTCCTAGCCAGCCTCACACCGGCAGATGGCCTCCTATAACATTGATATCCTACTTGCGGATGAAGCGGCTCGGAGAGCTACCGCTCCAACTGCGTGCCCCTCTCACATGGGGTGTCGCCCACCTTGTTTGGCCCTTTGTTGCCTCTCCCATGCAAATTTGATCTTCCCCTGACTTTTCCTCCACGAAACCATTGTGAGGTGCATTGAGATCATACTCCCCTAAGGCACCCAACTCTATCACATTCCGTCCAGCCACTGTTTTTTTGCTGCTCCCGTCCTTCAGGACTCCCTGCTAGACTGTGATCTTCCTATGTAGACCCCAAAACTTGTTCCTCATGGCCAGAGCCCGACATTTCTGTGGACCTCCTTGGCGGGAGCCTCCCCCACTTCTCCCCAGCATGGCAGGACCCTGCTTGACCTTCATGGGTGACAACACCTACACCTTGGCCTATCCTCCTAATGTCTCCAAAACCACTGCTAAATCCTTCAAACATTCCATCCTGAAAAGTCATCCCAAGACCCTGGCCTCTGACCTGCGATTCAGCGCGGACAAGGGTACAGTCATTAGTGACCTCATCTTCTACTCCAGGAAAACATCCTTTGGCGCAAAACCTTCTCAAACCTCCTCAAGGTACACAAAGCAAGGAACATTCCATGCGGCTATAAACTCAGAACCGCATCCTCCACAAACCTGCGTGCCAAACTCACCATCACCCTATACAAAAATGGCATCATCCTGATCCAAGCTCCACCCAAAGGCCTCAATCAATACGTGGGCCTCTTCAGCCTCCTTAAAAAATGTGCACAACCCACCTCTGTCCGCGGTCCTCCCACTCCAACCCTCGCCCAATCCTCCATGGGTGCCTAACCCATCACAAACCATCCTTCCTAGGGCTCACGACACTGGTCGACCCAGCCCCACCACCATGCCACCAACACCTGCCAACCAATGTGTGCCTAAATGTCTGACCTCCTTCCTACAAGCTCTTCCCTCTTTCATGCCTTCTGAAACTCCACCTAGGACTCTCAACTGCAGCCCACAAGCTCTCCCCTCTCTCATTGTTTCTGAAACTCCACCTAGGACTCTCGTCTCTAGCCGACTAGCCCCTCCAACATGCTACCAGCTCTTGCCAACTGATGTGTTCCCATAACTCTAACCTCCTGCCCGCAAAATCTTCCCTCTCATAGGGATATTGAAACTCCGGCAAGGGTTCATGACACTGGCCGACTCAGCCTCACTACTAGGCTACCAGCACATCCCATCAGAATCGCTCCCACTCCTCCTACTCCTATGGCTCCCTGCCCGCAAGCGCATCCCTCCTTTAGGGATATGGATACTCTCCACCGCAAAGCTACTGAACTAACCCTTTGCATCCACAACTCCATTCTGGATCTAAAGCACCTCCTGCGCCTCACAGAACTCTCCTTCTCAAACTTTAAGCTCTCGCAGAACTCTACACCCCCCCCCCCTTTCTCCGAGCCTCCCGTTCACCCTTTACTGCTATCCCTGAGACACTTGCGCCCTCGCAAGCAGCCTTGCCACTTCTCAGAGGAGGAAACGAGGGCCCTTCTCTGTATATACAAACCGCCCCGCAACACCTAGCCCTCTAGATGTCAAGGGGGAAGAAGTTGCAGACCTCCTCATTAGATACGATTCAGCCCTGTTTAGCCCACAACCACCAGATCTGAGTGACGAACACCCTATCCGCACAGTTGCCTCCAACCCCAACAGATCAGCTACCCTTCGTGACCAAGGAGTGATCAACAGCAACGTAGCGCTAGATCCCTACTCTAGATACTCACTCCGACCCCCCACTATCTAGCCTCTTAATTAACTGCTGCTCAGCAGTAAAGCGTGCCTCCGATGTCGCCGATCTCATCCTGAGCCAAAAATGAGACTTAGCGGTCTTGACTGAATCTTGGCTCAATGAATCCTCATCGCCCTGCTTAGACCTCTTAGTCCCGCCCTATTACAACATCGTAAGGCTGGATAGGCAATCCCATAAAAAAGGAGGCATTGCCTGCATCTACCACTCTAACCTCCATGTTACTGAACTTCTGACTGATCCTACAGACTCCTGCGAATACCTTGCACTTTCCATAAGCAACACCGCTACCCAACTGTGCAGACTGCACATATTTTACCACCCCCAGGCACAAATGACACCTTCTCTGACCTCCTCATGGAAATCATCACAACCAAGGCCTCCGCTAAATCTAATGATATTTTCCTTGGTGATTTCAACTTGCACTGGAATGACCCCAAGGACCCTCAGGTCAATGCCATCAGAGACTTCCTGGCCAACTAAGCCCTTACCCAAGCCTGCTTACTCCCACCTCACTCGAAAGGTGCTACTCTGGACTGGATCATCGCCAAGGATTCAGCAGGCAAACTTATCTCTATAGACCCATGTGATTGGTATGACCACCACACTATCACCTTCTTTGTGCCTGACACCCACAAGATTTGGACACCACAACCCGTGATTCCCAAATTCTGGGTTAGAGACACCAAGAACCTTGACCATGGGAAACTGGCTGCCTGCTGTGAGTCTGACCACCTTCCCCACCCCCATCTCATTAAGGTCAATAACCTTACTGATCATTATTCTACAGCTATATCCAACATTCTCGATGTCCTTGCTCCGTTAAAGCTAAAAGGAACCCAGATCAAAGACAGGAATCCCTGGTTCAACGGTTCCCTCAACATGGAGAGGAGATCCCTCCGGCAGTCAGAACGTAACTTGAAACAGCACCCATCAGCAGCTCATCTAAAACTTTTCCGTCAGTCCAGAAACGCATACAATAGGAAAATCCTCAATGCAAAAAAAGAATTCTTCAGATCAGAACTGGAGATCACCAAGAACAGATCTCGCAAACCAGGTCAGACATAAATCTAACAAACTGGCTAAAACCTCCAAAGAAACCCCTAAATCTCTAAAATCATGCGAGGAATTTTTGTCTGTGACAAAATCACTGCCCTAGGAAACAAACTCAATTCCGCAACGCACTCCCAAACTACGCCTGCTTTACCTCTTCTCTCTGCACTGCCCTCCCAAACGTCACCCAAAAATCTAGCGCACTGGTCCAACTTTAAACTCTATGACGAACACTCTATCTCAAAAATTCTATCTTCCTTAAACCTGAATAATCACTACAATGATCCTCTCCCTTCTAACTGCCTAGCCACCGCCTCCCAGGTGACCATCCCTTCTTGGACTGAAATAATCAATGCATCCCTACTACAGGGATCGATACCTGACTTTCTCAAAGCCGGACAAGTCGCCCCCATCTTGAAAAAACCTACGCTGCATCCCGCTTCCCCTGACAACCACAGACCGATATCGAACATCCCTCTCCTAGCGAAAGCTCTGGAGAAATGTGTGCAACAGCAGTTGAGCCAACACATTACCAACTTCCACCTAGTTGATGACTTACAATCCGGGTTCAGACCTGGACACAGCACAGACACCACCCTGCCATTGCAAACTGCAATGTCCTGGGGTGGGCACCCCGGGACATTGCCAGAGACGGCCTTGGGGGTGGTGGTCCCCAGGGTCATAGAGGGCTCCAGGAGTAGTGTCGGGCGCCCCCCCCTGACAACGTGAAAATAGCCCCGGGAAAGTGGTTGTCCCTAGGGCCTGGGGTCCGCAATCAACCCCACCCTTAATTAAGATTGCCCCAGGGGATGGAGCGAAGTAGGAGCCATAACATGTGGAAATATATATAGATGCGCTATATAGATGATATTTTTTTCATTTGGTGCGGGACTGAGGATTCCGTTAAATCTTTTGTTGAGAAATTAAATGTGAACAACTTAAACTTACAGTTCACAGGTCACAATTATGACAGCACCATGGAATTTCTAGATGTCCTCTTGGAAGTCAAGGATGAGAAACTGATTACGAAGCTAATTCGCAAGAATACTGCTGGGAACAGCATACTCAATGCAAATAGCAGTCATCCCTCGAATCTGGTACGCAGCATCCCTTATGGGGAGTTGCTGCGTGCCAAGAGAAATTGTAGTACTGAGACATCCTTTGAGCAAGAGAAAAACATCATTTGCCAAAGGTTCTGTGAGAGAGGATACAGCAAAAGGACCATCAAGGAAGCTGTGGCAAGGGTAGAATTGAAAACTAGAGATGAACTACTATATCCCACACAGAAAAATGAGGAAGAGGAATGTATCAGATTTATCACGACATTCTCAGGACAGGCGAATGTAGTGCGACAGATTTTTAAAAAACACTGGCATGTATTACTGACAGACGACCACCTTAGTAAGAACTTAGGGAGCAATCCGCAAATTACTTTTAAGAAAAGTAGGACGCTGAGAGACGAACTCAGTCACAATCATGTCAGGACACTAACAAGGGACACCTTGGCACCTTCTGGCTTTAGATGTTGCAGAAGATGCAAAGCCTGTAGGAGTAGTAGGGACTGTGATAAATTACAGATACCTAACTCCAGCAAGGAGTTTGTGATCAAAAAGAATCTTACCTGCAATACAACACACAGTGTGTATGTTCTGATCTGCCCATGTGATAAGTGGTACGTGGGCAGTACCAAACACGAAGCAAAGAAACGGGTACTAGAACATCTACGGGCAATTAAGAACAAAAATAAACAATACCCCGTAGCCCGTCACTTTGCTGAAAATCATTTTAGCGATGAAACTTTGCTACGTATGGTGGTAATTGACACTGTGAATCTTGGAGCGAGAGGGGGTAATCGCGAACTATCGCTGCCTAAGCTGGAATCATGTTATATCATTGATCTGGAAAGCCTTGTACCAAAAGGTCTGAATGTGAGCGAAGAACTAGCAATTCATTTATGTGAATAGAATAGTTGTATCTGTATTCAGTTTAGCTGATTTGTAATTTTAATCGTGTTTTTATCTTAGATTTAGGGCACTTCAACTTTGGCAACTTGCGGCACAGTGATGGAGCAATGACCTGTACTCATGGAAACATGATTGGCATGGACTTGTGCATCTTGAACCAGGAACCAGACATGTAGTTTGTGTAGATATTGTTTCTACTTTGCCCACTTGGGCTACATTTGGGGTTTGGAAAGTTATGATGGTATTGTCAGTCTCAATAAAGTTAGAGATTGAGGCGTGTCAAACTACAAGGATATATATGAACATGTAATGGCTCTATATGTTCTTGGTAAAGCAATTGTGGCATTTAACCAGAAATATATTAGTCGACAATTTGCCTATACATCGTTTCAGTGGAAATGATAGTATGTAAATATGTAAATATCATGCAGCTGAATATGATATACATTTTGTGGTTTTAATATGAAATCCAGTAAATAGCAATGAATTTTATATTTTACGACAGAAATCGAATGTATAGATCATAAAGAGAATGCTTCATGCAATTTTGCACACTCTAAGATGGCCGCCATAGTTGCCCTTGGAATCACATGGGGGTGAAAGTTTTTTTCACGTAATGTTTGATGTGCATTTAAACATGGTGGCTACTTGATTTTACGAGCGTGATCAAGGGTTAATTCCCGAAACGCGTAGTTTTTCCCTTGCCGAAATAAATTTATTGCAAGCATCTGGAGTGTCCGAGTGGTTCATGTGTGGAGTGGAACTTGTGGAGAGAATATATATATATATATATATATATATATATATATATATATATATATATATATATATATATATCCCCTTTGCATCATTCATATTCTACAAGCACAAACAACTCCAATGCCTTTGTGAGCATGAATAATATATTTTATGGAAAGAAAAGCAACGCGTTTCAGCAATTAAGCCTTTGTCACGCTTTAGAGAACACATAGTCACCACATTATTTAAACCTCTGCAGCCATGGTAATAGAAACAGGACTGGGACTTTGATAGCAAAAGTACTCTGTGTGTGGAACACTGATTCTGCCATTTTGTAACAGAAACATATGTGCAAACAAATAATAGTTGTTACTCTCTGGAGGCAATTAATACGCTACCCCCAAAGAAATGCATACAAATACCTATGCAAATAATCCATCATAATGCATCTCACAGTAATTATGCTGGAGTGGGTAAAACAATGATGGAAAGCAGTAACGTAGCCTGTATTACACAGTTGTGACCATGTGGGCTTCACTATACCCAATATGACCATCAAATTAGAATTAAGACAGACTGATAGTCTTATTCACGTAATGCAATGGCTTATTGAAAACTTGCATGTAATAGCGGTAAAAAGTAGCTCGAATAGTCAATATGTATGCATATATACACAATGTCCCATAGAGTCCTATTACACATAATATGGCAAATACATATGGAATGACATAGATAGTAAAGTCCAAGTGGGGTATAATGATCTAACTAATATGCCTACAATTTCGTCTGCATATAAGTGGCCTAGAATTATCCGATAAGGTACAATTGCAAATCAATGATAATTGAAACCTATCGCCCCAGTGGGCACACCAAGCACATTGTGACTGTCTCCCAAATACAACCAAACGAACATATGTATCAGTGTAAATTCAATTTCGAAGTAATACTGCCAACTTTCTTTGGTATACAATCCACGTAAAGAAATATATCCATGCGTTTGCACCTTAAAACCATGTTGATAGCAGAGGTATACCCTAAAAGAATATAAATATTAAAATTTCTACGGAGCAGCTGCAGATCTAACAATAATACAAGAAGATTCATGTTTCATGCAAATGGATCGCCAGTTACTCACTGGTATTTAATCCATATGGAACAATACTTTCAAAGTAAATTATATACAGAGATTCTAGTTTTCCCAAGGATAATTCTCTATTTCCCCCCCTCACTCCTAAGTCCACAGTATCAATGGCAACCATGCAGACAAGACTCTCATCCTGAAAGTGATTAATTAGAGTGAATGTGACGGGCTACTGGGTATTGCTTGTTGTTGTTTCTCACCGCCGTATGTATTCCAGCACTCGCTTTTTGGCTTGATGTTTGGTGCTGCCCACATACCATTTGTTACACGGACAAATTAGTATATATACACCCTATAGGTTGTGTTACCAGTGAGACTTTTCTTGAAAAGAAATTCTCAAACTGAATTGGGTACAATCAGACTGTCAGTCCCTACTGTTTTTGCAGGCCTTGCATTTCCTGCAACATTTGAAGCCAGATTTCGCCAGTGATCTACCTCTTTCCTGCTGGGTCACATGATTATGGCTCAATTCATCTCTAAGGGATCTATTCTTTCTAAATGTTAATTGAGGATTGTTTGCTAGATCTTTGTGAAGGTGCTCATCTGTCAGTAAAACGTGCCAAAGTACATTGACTACTTTCTCCATGAACATGTGGAAGCTCTGCCTTCTTATATTCGTGATACTGGTCACTTTTTATCCAAAATAGAATCTGCAGAATGGAACCAAGAATATGTTTTGTTGGTTATGGATATCAAAGCATTATATACGAGTATACGTCATGAAGATGGAATAGTAGCAGTTAAACATTTTTTGTCTAAACGCCCTGTGGAATATTATCTACAAAATCAAATGTTTCTTGCCATGATTAAAACATGCCTAACCAATAATTATGTTATCTTTAACAAGGAAGTATATCAGCAGTTGCGGGCGTGGCGATGGGGGCGTGCCTCTCCCCTAGCTATGCTTGCTTGCACGTTGGCTATTGGGAGGAGTGCGTCCTCAAAGCCGCCCACAAGACTCTGTTTGAGACACATGTTAAACATTGGTGGCGTTTCATGGACAACGTGTGTGTCATGTGGGAGGGATCTGTGGAAAGTGTCAACAATAATGATCTCAATTTAAGTTTTACGGTGGAAGCCAGTAAGGACAGAGTTCAATTCTTAAATGTGGAGGTTTATATCGAGCAAAATACTATATACACTCAGCTGCCCAGAAAAAGTACGGCTGGGAATGCAGTGTTACATGCTGAGAGCTTGCATCCAAGACACTTGATAAGAAGTATCCTCTATGGGGAATTCTTGCAAATAAATCAGATCTGTAATACAGAGGGTGATCTTAGGATGTGCCAATCGGAGGCATTCCAGAAGTTTTAAGAATAGAGGATATAAAAAAAGGGATTTAAGAGTGGCTCTGGATAGAGCCAACACTCCGATTGCAATTGAGGTAACAAATAGTTCCCAGCTAATACCTCATGCCCCCATTAGCAACAGCATCTTTCCTAAAACTGATAACACAGTTATACTGATTACTTCTTATAGCCAACAGGAGAACCAGTTTAGAAAAATAATATACAAAAACTGGCAGATTATAAGAACAGATCTAACCATGTCTCAAATTGTGCCAGAGTTTCCACAGATAACTTTCAGACGTGCGCCCTCTATGAGGGATGCATTGGTGAGAACTAGTCCAGAGGTTAAAGACATTGGAAACTGGTTGTCCAATAGAGTGGGATTCTTTAAATGCAGTACATGCAGGGCATCTTAATTTGGCAGAAACATAAGTGAAATATCTACAGCATTTGATCCTAGTCCTCTTAAAATCACCAAGTTTTTAACATGTAGAACAGATTTTGCTGTTTATGTTTTAGAATGTTCATGTAAAGTGTGATGCGTGGGCAGTACTAAGTTACAAGCCTTTAATCACATACTACAGCATTTGAGAGCTATAGTGAACTCTGACCCTAACTACCCTGTGGCAAGACACTTTAGACATGTGCACAACAACAACTTGAAAGAACTCACTTATTATGTTGTAGGTACTGTGCCAAGATCTATAAGGGGAGGTAACAGGGAGAAGAAGCTGAGACAACTTACGTCATACTATAGTCTTACTCTCGATACAAAGATGCCCAATGGTTTGAACAATGGAGATGAAATGCACTATTTTTTGTAAATGCTGTGTTGTGTATATAGATTTAGAGCAATATGATGAGCTGTACTTTTTTATGGATTCTATTTCCTATCCTTCCACCATTTTAAACCCCAGTTTTTATCCCATGGTTTTTAGTCCGGCTTTTAGACGAGGTTTTTTCATGGGTTTTATCTGGAATTCTCCGGTTTTACCTTTGATTTCACCAGTCTTTTTAGCGGGCTTTAGCTAGGGATGATGATGTGGGCTTGAATTATGTGAAGATATTCTAGTCAATTGAATTTGCTTTTTTTTAATATCATGAGTCGCAATCTTACATATGAAATCTTAGCATTAAGCTTTATACTCATGAGTGTCCCAAAAATATGTTTATTGCAACTTAATTAGATGTATGCTGTTTCTCGCTGAAGTGCACTGTATGTATGGTTATTTTCGCACTTGCGAAAAATGCTGATAAGCTATGTGATCAGTAGGCATAATATAGGCTTCTCTAAATTCATTTATTTATTTACTTTTTGTCAATATAAGCTACGGTGAATTATTTACAAATGAATTGATATACTGAGTGTTTTTATGAATTTTTAGCACTTGCACTGAATTATCACATTATGTTATTTATTTATTTGCGATATTGCACATAGCAAAATCTGGAGAGCAAGTACTACTATCGGTGTAGGCTTATACTGTTAGTGGTATGTCTTCTATTTCTAAAACCGGATGTTGTGTTGTCATGGTTTTTTTTTTCACTGTTTTGACTTTGTATAAATTGCACATTGGCCCGTGGCATGTCATGTGATCAACACAGTTGTATACTGTCGAAACGCGTCATGCCGGGCACTTGCCACTTTGGAATAATGATGACCTTATGGCAATAAACTGCACGTGAAAGCAACGGAACTCGCTGTGGTCTGTACCTGATTTCCTGGGGGCTCCCGGGTGGAACAGGATCGTGAAAACTCATATATATATATATATATATATATATATATATATATATATATATATATATATATATATATATATATATATATATATATATATATATATATGTATATATATATATATATATATTATATATATATATATATATATATATATATATATATATATATATATATATATATATATATATATATATATACTACTATTATAAAGAGAGAACACAAACCTTTGAGTCAGGTAAACTTGGGAACCACAGCGCCAATCCACACACCCGATACATCGTTGTAATCCTCGGGGTGTGCAGATGGACATAGGCTATATAAATTAAAAATAAATACGTTATTAAAAAATATAATTAAAAAAAAAAGTAGTCCCTTCTGAAGTAGCGCTGGCCGCGACGTGCGTGCTGACATCAGGAGCGGCATACACGCTAGAAGCGGCGTACAGGAGCGGCGGAGATCAGCGCGGGGAGGAGCGGCAGAGATCAGCGCGGGGAGGAGCGGCGGAGATCAGCGCGGGGAGGAGCAGTGACGAGGAGCGGCGGAGATCAGGGGAGCAGCGGACATGACCGGCAGACAGGCGGAGAGGATCGGCGGGCAGACAGTGAGGAGCGGCGGCGGGGAGGAGCGCACCCGCCACTTTCAGGGCCCCCAATGAGCCGCACACGGGCCGCTTCACCAAACTCAGCCGCCGCTCCTCCCCGCCTGTCCGCCGCTCCTTGCCGCTCCTCACCGCCTGTCCGCTGCTCCTCCCCGCCTGTCCGCCGCTCCTCACCGCCTGTCCGCCGCTCCTCCCGCTTGTCAGCCACTCCTCCCCGCGCTCATGTCCGCCGCTCCTCCTCGCGCTTCTGTACGCCGCTCCTCCCCGCGCTCCTGATGTCAGCACGCACGTCGTGTTCGGCGCTACTTCCAAGGGACTACTTTTTTTTTAATCGTAAATATTTTAAAGAACGTATATTTTATTTTTTTATATAGCCTATGTCCATATGCAGACCCTGACAATTACAACAATGTATTGGGTGTTTGGATTGGCGCTGTGATTCCCGAGTTTACCCGCCTCAAAGGTTCAAAGTTCTCTCTTTATAATAGTAGTATATATATATATATATATATATATATATATATATATATATGTTTTCTGTGGACACCATATTGATTCATTTATATATTTTATGTTAATCTTTGTAAATATCTCTCATATTTAATGTGTCACAGTCCTGATACACTTTTGTTAAGTTTGTTTTTGTTTTCTTGCTGATGAATATTTTATGCAACAGTCCTGTGTGTGCCCTTGAAATGTTACTATTTGCAGTTTTCACGATATATGATGAACAATATACTGTGTCTTAATTTCATATCTCTTTGGTGTTTTGGCTTTTCATTAGGTAATATTTTAATACCTGAACAATTGATTTGTCATATTCCGAGTGATTCAGGATATTGAATAAGTCTTGTAGAAGAAATAGTACACTCCCTACAGAACCAATTGTTGTTACATACCACCAGATGTCCCAGGTTCTGCTGGATACTGGGTAACCCCATTAGTCTTCATTTTTTTGTTGTTAAGTACTTAATATATTTTATTTTGAATATGACTAGTAAATATGTTATGTTTTGGTTGCATGGTGTTGTCAGTGGAGGTTTTCCTATTTTCGGAGTTCATTTATTCCCTAGCATATTATCTGGTATGGTTTATTTTGCTGTATGTGGTACATGTAGTTCCTAATTGAGAAAAGCAGTATCTAAAGAACAAAGTGCCAGATGTATCAAAGGGTTTTACCCATTCTGTGTCCATGGGAAAATGTGTTCATACATAAGGTCCAAAATGGGTGCTAGGTAAGTTGGTAATTATTTCTTTTTCTAATTTTTATTTTTAAAATGTATTTATGTTTGAAACTAGGGGCTGATTAGGATGGCGGTGAATCCGCATCCTCCGGGCCGGCGGAAGCCACCGCCGGCCTGGAGGTTGCGGATTCACCGCCGGGGCCACAGGAAACACCCACCGCCAGATTAGGATGGCGGTGGGATTTCGGTGGGACCAGCGGCGGGACCAGCGGCGGACGGCAGGTCCGTCCGCCGCTGATCCGCGGGTTGTGGAGGGCTATTTGGAGGCGGTGTCTGCAAGACACCATCAGCCAAATTAGGATGTGCAGGGAAACATGCTTTTCCACTGCGGCTTTTCTGCCGTCGAAAAGCATGTGGACTTTGGTGTTTGGGGGCCCGTTGCGGGCCCCCAGGGTGTCGGGGGTGGGGGGTGCACATGGGGGGGTACCTATGGTACCCCCAGCATTTACACGCATGCCTGCCGCTTTGTGCAAGTAAATGTAAAACATGCATTTTTAACCTTGCGGCAGGTACTGCTTCAAGCAGCAGCCGCCGCAAGGTTAAAGATATGGGATGTGATCGCCAGGGTGGTGGTCACATCCTAATTGCAACGGAGGGACCGCCGCTGCCCCTGCGGACGGTCCCTCCACCTCGGGGGTGGCGGACAGACGCAGGTCCGTCCGCCATCCTAATAGGCCCCCTAGTTAGGCAGCTGTACACTGACGGGTTCAATGTGTCCAACCCAGGTGTCTTAGAAGCAGTGTAGGAAAAGGCTTAGTTTAGCTTCAATAGGTTTAAAATATGGGGGAATGAGCAGTAAGGCATAGTTTTACTCTGTTTCAAAAGAAGGGACACATACTAGGGTGAAACACTTTTTAAATTGACAAAAAGCAAATTGGCTGCTCAGTGCAAACTATGTTTAGAGTGGATTTTTGAATGTGTCACCCATTTGCTTGGTTGAAATAGAAGTTACACCCTTGTATCTGACTTTCAGGTAATATTTTTAGGATTGTGTGAATAATGGCATGTTAACTATTATTTTGGTATGGATATGTTTGTTAGTTTTATAGTGTATTACATAACTAAATTCATGGTGTTTTATTGTTTTTAGGGTGGAGGCAAAATACGAAAGGTATGTTATTGTGGTACTGTTGATAGATTGTTTAAATGTGGAAAAGAAGGGCATGAGTTACATGTCCTATCCATTAACCGAATGGTATTCTGGCATCACGGTTAATAGATTGTTATTTGTACGGAATATAATTACTGTTTTATCTTCTCTTTCACTGTCATAGAAAATAAATTATTCTTTGGTGTGTGTCACAATATGATACAGTGGAATAACAATTTAATGAAAAAAAAAGCTTTTGGGTGCTGGTGGGTTTCTCTCTCTGATTTTCTTTTTCTGCTTAAGTTGGGATATTTGGAGCCTCCTCTTTTGATATTGTCCAAGTAGGACTTGTGAGCAGGGAGACATCCTTTTTAAGTCCTGGAGTGTGTTTTTAACTTCAGTTTCTACCACTGAAGGCACATGCTTGTACTCTCATATATTTTCCATGTTGAAATGTATTGTAGCGTCACAGCCATAATACCAATTAGAGTGATATTTAGTACAGTCCATGTGGGTGTGCCAATTTACAGTGATTTCCCTTGAATATATGTAGCCTAGCTAGGTTAATAGGGCTTTCCCTTTTTTTGTAATGCTTTGCATCTTAGTTGGTTTGATCTTTTGGGATTTGTGAATGATAAATTATATACAAATAATTTTACTCCTAGTTTCGACATTTGCCATTTATTTTAGCTCAATTGTTTGTATTTTGCCTTTATATACTGTTTTATTATTCTGTAGTGGACCTTTGAGCATTGAATTGTAGCTCAGTTTTATCTAAGTAGTTTGAAATATTTATATTGAGACATCTGCATGGGAATATAATGAGGTTGTAGATGTATATTACATTTAATTATAGGTATTTCTTTTTAGCTGTCAAGAAAGAGTATATTTAACATTGGTTAAATACATGTCCACTTACTTCAGGCAGAGTTGACAGTGCTTCTGTTGGGCAGAATAGAATCCTACTCTTGCCTTGAGCAGCTTTGTGGCAACTTTTTTCGATTTGTTAACTGATCTATTTTCAAATGTAATCAGGTTAATATCTATTTTTTATTTTAGGATGGGAGCCTGAATTTGTCTTGTAAAGTTTCAAACTCTCTACATGTACATTATTGCTTGATCATGGTGCTGGTTTACCAATCTTAAGCCCATATTTGCAAATGTAATTCACATTTTTGCTCAACAGTCAACCAGCATTGCTGTGTAACTGCAAAACTCTTGACTCAGGCTGACAATGAATCCACAACTCTATGGAGAATGAACAGCTCTGGTGGCAGAAACTGTACGTAGCAGCTGACAGACTAGAAGGGCATCATGGGGCACACAGAACCTATGCAACACTGGCACCTTAAGAGCAGATCACAGCTCTTGGCTCAACATTCAATCTTTGCCTCATAGGCCCGATGCACTGAGGCTGCACCACGCATCATCCACTTTGCCTTGGGATACTATTGTGTATTCCCAGGGCTCTCACTACACTTCTCCCCCGACCCTAACTTGCAGTGTTGAAGGAGGGATGCAGGGCTCAGCCATGCCACGGGAGGTGACACCATGCTTACTCTTTTCCAGTTCAGCCACCAGATTATTGGGCTGACCACAGAGACAGGATCAGGAAACTGGGTGGTGGCAGGGACTTTTGAATCATCAGCAGGGACGGCATGCTCGTACTGGTGGTTGGGGGTTATGCACATCCCCTCCTCCACACGAAGTCATAACAACCAAGTAACACAAGGAGACTGTGGACATTGGCATATCAGGCCACCACACCTCTCCCTCCACATGGACAATGGAGCAAGTTAGAGGTTGCTTTCTTTTACTAAAGTGTACATAGCCTTGACCCCTGATCCTGGGAAACCGAGCATCTCCCCTGTTACAGAGCCTGCACTGGCTCCATATCAAAGAGCGAGCGGAATTTAAGAATCTATGCATAGCTCACAAGGCAATCTATGGTCTGGCACCCGCCTACATCAAAGATCGCCTGGTGGTGTACAGTCCATTGAGAACTCTAAGATCTTCAGATTCTCAATTACTGGTCTGTCCCCGGTACAAACTGGTGACTAAGGGAGGGAGAGCCTTCTCTGTGTTAGTTCCTCAGCTGTGGAATGCACTACCTGAGCCGCTGCGCAGGGAAGAGAATCTCCTACGCTTTAGACGGGTGTTAAAAACATTGCTGTTTAGAAGATCCATGAGTGCTATATAGACTAGTGGATGCCTCTTCTGTGTCTGCTAAGTTATTTTTCTTACCATCGATTTCCGAGCGCCTAGAGACCTGTAGGTGATTGGGCGCGCTACAAATCAAAAATAACAATAACAACAATAACAATAAACAATAACAATAACAATAACAATAACAATAAACAGCTGCATCATTGAGAAGCTGGAAGCATCGAGGCACATTTTGTCTGACCCATGATGGCCATCTATGTGGAGAAGAATTTGGCATCACAAGGGACCATTCATACCGGCTTACGGGACCTGTGGCTGCTTTGGCCGTGGGATGGGGGTAAAGGAACTTGCTCTTAGCTTTTATGCTGTTCCTCAATGATGGGTGGGTGCAATGGCCATGCTGTGGACAATGGGCATGTAGAGCTGAAGTAGTACAATTTAAGCTTGATCAACAGAGGACCATTAGGTGCCTGGCAAAGGCTGCTGGTGAGCTCGAGGCTGTGTTAGGGGGTGGGTTAGACCAGACAACACACTTGAATACCACCACAATCATGAATCTCAAGGCATGCTTGAAAACAATAGATGGTCTGATTGTTGAGGTCTCTGCAAAACTGGAAAATATTCACTAAATGGCTTTGAGTGCCAGAATACTAGACTGAATGGAGTAGAGTGTCAGATTTCCCACCTTGAGGAGGCCACCATGACCACCAACAAGAAAGTACTGATGATGAAAAAGCTTTTGACTGTAATCTTTGCATGAATAAGGATCCTGAGGTGCCGCCACGCCACAATAATTCCCGTATTGCAGGTCTGTTAAGGATCCGCAAATATGGTGACACGGGATAAGTTTGTAGAAAATGTTGAGTCTGAGCAAATTTTACAAAACTTAAAAAGAACTACTGGCTCGACATCTTCTTGAAATATATAATGAAGCTTTTGAGCCAGGTAAGTTGCCTCAGTCATTACGTGATATGATGATTTTGATTCTTCCCAATTCCAGCACGGATCCAGCCAAATGCCAGTCATACCACCCTCGGTCTTCTCTAAATGCGGAC
Organism: Lissotriton helveticus; assembly: GCF_964261635.1. Lineage (NCBI taxonomy): Eukaryota > Metazoa > Chordata > Amphibia > Caudata > Salamandridae > Lissotriton > Lissotriton helveticus. Next base: position 1,630,193,162 of record NC_136057.1, on the reverse strand, counting down.
AACCAGATTATTGCATTGATTGTCGCCAGTCAGTTGGCCCCTCCTGATGACTGGTCATATTCTTCTTGACCAGTCTGGGTCTGTGTTTAGGTTATATACTGCCTCCAATCTGTATACTCTTTTTGTGGTAATACATCAGCTGAACCTGCAAATGAAGACCATAGTTACCTTTCTTCATGCAGAGAAGGCCTTTGATTCCTTGTAGTGGCCATTTTTCTTTACATACTTTGGAGGCTGGGTCTGATTGACTAAATAATGCAGCCAACTAATCATCTCTATACACCCTGTTTGCAAGGGTTAGGATCAGTGGCCTCACATCTAACTTGGTAGCTGTGGGTAGGAGAACTAGGCAGGGCTGCTCTTTCTCCCCCATGCTATTTGTTATAGCCATGGAGCTGTTTGTGTGCTAGTTCACTCACATTAATAGGGGCCTCAAATTTTGCATGGGCCACATACTGCTGTCAGTGTATGCAGACATTTTATTAAAATAAGGAACCCGGAAAAGATTCTAGCACAGCACCAGTTGTCAGTGAGATAATCAATTTAGGTGGGTTTTCGGGTGTTTTCATTAACTGAAGTAAATCTGAAATACTTTCACGGGCTGATGCCATCACTAGGCCAGACTTTGAGTACCCCTTTCAGCAGCAATCCAACTCTCCAGATACGTTGAATTTAAGACCCTGATGCAGATTATTCTAGCCACTGATATTTGGCATTCGGTAACATGACTCCGTTTCATGGCTAGCAAGGTCTAAAATATGAGCACGTACTGTAGTTGATGAGCATGTGAACTGGACATTGGCAGTGAAATATCTGTGGACTGTTGGAGATTTCTTTTTGCCCAGATGGCACATGGACCCTTCATTTATAAGCACCAACGTTTCATTTTAAGTTCCTATATAGGACATATTGCATACCCTGGAAAAGCAAAGATACCAAGAGCCATGAGGGTCATAGGTGCCATGTCATGCATGAAGGCTTAATTCATCTTGGTTGGCTATGCCCATCAATGCATGAATTCTGGCAACAGATAACATGCACTCTAACAACAATCCTTCAATTTCAACCAATAGCCTACGGACTGATAGTCCTCTTGTGCTACGTGAAGTAGGTCCCCGTGCCACCAGGAATTTCATGGCATTGGCTTTGCTTCTGGCTAAGTGTCGAACAATCATGTCTTGGTACAGGGAGGCCGGTACCTAGTGTACAGGCATGGATTAAGTAACTGGGCCAATAATTATGCTTTGCTGCAGCCTGTGCCTCCAGATCTTGGGACATCTGTGGTCAATTATGAAGTTACCTCACAATGCAGGAGAATGGGCCTGGATTGTCCTCTGGTGTTTCCTAATGGCCACGACAACAACACGTAGGACGGGCTGAGTCTTTCTGGCAGGGTCAGAGGTACTATAGACGAGCACATATGGCTAATTTCCCAAGGGCATAGGTGCCACGGGTAAGCCTGGAATTTTCACTCTTCAACATGCTTAAAGAAATTCTTGTTGGGCATGAAGTGGAGACTAGTTCATACAATATACCTATACATCTTCCTCCAAGGGACTGCCATACCAGACAGCACTGTACACAGAGACGTTTTAAGCCATGGGCAAAGTGGGCTCTGGCCCAGGGCCTTAGCCTTTCAGGGCCCCCCTGAAAAATCTGGTTCTGTTCTCCACTCAGTCCCGCCCTGATGACTGTGAATGATTCTTAAACATAGATTGTTTTAAATACTTTTTTCCTTTAATGTGTTTTTAAAGAGTGATGTAGGACAGTTTATTACAGATATTTTGCACGGAAATGTTGTTTGCATTTCAACATCAAGGAACATCCATAAACATTTTCCTTTTCAATCAAAAGAGGACCTCGGTCGCAGACATTATTTGGATAATACTACTAAGCTGCTGTTATATTACAATATTGAAAACATACAACACTATCCCTGTTATGTTATGTTATGTTATGTTATGTTAAAAATAATTTGTTAAGCGCACTGCCACCAATTGGTTTCCTGGCACTGAATAATAGATTTAAACACGTTTAGAATTTAGACGAGTGTGCTATGCAGTGTCGGTCATCTGGCCAAAGAGGGCGTGAACAAGCTGAAATTTGATCATAAATGTAAAGCTGTTCCCAACAGGGACCCCAAAGATAGGTTTGGCCCAGGGCCCCCAAAATCATTAAGATGTCCCTGACTATGCATGCCAGGATCAGTTTCTTCATTGGCCACGCACCATGTAGAGCTGCCCAGGCTGTTGGAGATGGCTTGATGTACCTCTGCTCATTCTTCCTCGCTTTTTTGTTGATTGCAAACTTTTCTTTAACTTGTTGGCTCTCTGTTTTATGCTACAAGCTGTAGAGGCGGTTCCTTAATAATGTCTGATATTGCTGTTAAGTTAGCATTCAAGGAATCCTTTTGTATGCGTGTGGTAGTTCAATTTAGCCTTTTGCTTCTTGAGACATAAAATTGAAAGAAAAAAAGAAGTTGTATGCACCCTTTGTGTATGATCACCATCACCTGGGGAGTCCACAAGGATCAATCTTTTTTACCGTTGTCTTCAATCCCTACATTGAACCCTTTGAAACACTACTCACCAATAACATCATCAAAGTGTTGATAACTTGATAAACCTCACACACTGATTTCACCTTATTCACAAACGGATGGGAGAAACTTACTCCCACCAAAACCAAATTTCTCCTATTAGCAAACAAGAACAAGCAGTATTCCAAACCTTGTTCCGCGATCTGAATCTGAATTGATTCTAAGCCCACCTATCAACCCCTGGATTTATCCTTGAAATTGACATCACTCTCAAAGATATACATCACCAAGAATACCAAGATGGCCTGGCTGATCTCTCTACTAAAGAAAATTAAATCATTGCTCCAGGAATGTGACTTCAGAAATGCTGCCTAAAACCTATACTCTTAGATCTGGATGGTGGCCATGCACTGGCCATGTCCTCCCAGACTCCACATTGGCCACTTTTAAAGGGATCATACAGTCTGCAGCAAACCTCATAAAGGACTTGAAGAAATATTATCACTTCACCCCCTCCCTAATCCAACTCAACTGGCTTTACAGGTACCACCTTCAAGGGCAGTAAATCATCTATAAAGCAGCCCAACCGGCACACTGGCTGTCTGGCTAACAAGCTCATCCTCTCCATTGGCACTCAACATATCAACGACCAGAACACCATCAGAGTGGAGAAGAAGTGCAAGAAATAAACATCCAGGAAACAAGCCTTGTCTAGCTCTACACTCAATCTCGGAAACATGCTGTTTTCGGTCCTGCTAGCCCCCACATGCGCCGAGACACCTTCGGGTATTTGTTTGCGCAATAAAAATTCCATAAATAAATCCCTTTATCAATCAGGCCTACTCCAGGCCTTTGTCGGTTTTAAAATTACCAAAATGCATTGCTCTTTACCACTACATAAAAACCCAGTAAATAGTTCATATCCCTCCCCAGAACCCAACAGTCTGCATCTAGATTCACTTTCTGATTGAATCTCTGATAGACGCTAGGGAGCGCTGTGAGGCTTTTTGGCTAGCGTTGCTCTATAGAAATAGCACAATCATTAATGAAGTTATATGTATTTATGTGAATAGTGATTGCTGCACAATTTCGTTGGGTTGACTTCATGCGTTTTTCATTTATTGCTGTGTAGCCATGTGTAAGATTTATGTTGTATAGAAATTCAATGACAACATTAACAGTGTTGACTGTACATTGTGTCCTAATGTATATTGACTAAGGTCTTTCTGACTGCCAAGCCAAAAAACACACAGGTGTGCTTTTGTTCACTTTGTCTAACATGAAGGAGAAAGTAGTATCTAAGGAAAGTTAGTCATTCTAGGACTATCCCTTGTCCACTATCATTACAGCCAGCGCATCACATGGGGGTTCAACAACATTTTCTGGGTGATTGTAGGATATTTTGTGATCCCACATTAATTTAGAGGTATTATTTCTTAGTACACAGCTCAAAGACACAAACCTCAGATTGCATAGAAAGTTTTCATAACAAGATTGAAAAAAGTTCTTAGCCCCCTAGGCAGCCTAATATTAGGAAATTGGTTTCAGGAATTATCTGGTCAAGAGCGACCACTTTATATTTATATATATATATATATATATGCAAATCTGGAATCCAAGTAAGAAATCCACACAAGCCCGTAATTCTGCAGCAGCGATTTTAATGGCAATTCAAGCAGTCACTGGATAACGCGTTTCGAACAACAAGTTGTTCTTGGTCACATGACCCGCGTTTGCCTCGTACCACCTTTTAAAGGTGCAATCGCATTAAAGTCATGAAAATAGACAAAATATTTCAAAAATCACATTTACAATAGCATCAGATTAAATGAACAATAAATTCTTGTTACATTATATATATATATATATATATTGTCGGATCCCCTGCTGATAATCGCAAACTGGATCCATGCCGCTTTTTCTGGATGACCACAGTTATGAAAATGAATGCCTTATTAAATAAATGCAAAGTAATTGTATACTGATATCCAGAATTTCTAGCACAGCTCCAGCTCACGTGAACTAAGACTTGATTCCTTTTAAAAGACAAGTGCCACCATCAGTGGCAAATCAGTCTGGTCCTTCAAGTTGTTCACATGCGTTCATGCCATATTTTTGGCGTGAATATTTCATAATTTCACATCGTGGCGAAATGATTTAAGTTAGGTAATTTTACGTTACAAGCCTGAATAATACCGATTTTTTTTAAATGATGCCATGGTAACGGAAATTTTCACCGGGACCTGGTAAGAATCCTTTCATGGGGCCTCTGGAGATGGTCTCTTGCCCTTCCTGTAATAGTTAATGGCCAGGAGCAGGGCTTAAATTGTGCAAGTAGTTGCAGGTAGGGACTAACAGCCAGATTCATCAACTGAAATGCGCTCGCAAAAGGGCCAGATTCTGAGAATCTGGCCCTTTGCGAGTGCAATTACGCATTTGGGATTCATCATCCCAAACGCAAAAATCGCTAATAAAGAATTCGCAAATTTGCGAGGATTAGCATTTAAGGAATCTTTATTAGAGATTCCTTAAATGCCATTCATGAAACATTTAAAAATTGTGAATTTGCTATATTTGGCCGCTATTTACCATGAAGTCAGACTTCGTGGTAAATAGCGAAAAAAATAGAAAAAAGCACTTTAGTGCATTATTCTCTGTTGCATGTTACACACACATATGTCCTTTGGACATGTGTGTGCGCAACACCTGTGTAATGTTGCATTTCAGGGGTGTTACAGGGTGTCCTTTGGACACCCCTGGCACCCTTGAAATCGCATCCTTATTTGCGATTAGCAAATTGCTAATCGCAAATAAGGAATAACTCCCCATGCATTCCTATGGGCATGTAGGCCCATAGGAATGCATGGGGAGTTATTTTTGCGATTAGCAATTTGCTAATCGCAAATAAGGAACATGTGGGAATCGCAATATTTTTTGCAATTCCTACATGAATCCCGTTTTGCAAGTCCTTAATAGAGATTCCTTATGAATCGCTATTACAGACTCGCAAAACGGGTCTTTGATGAATCTACCTGTAAGTGCCAACATTCATTTTTGAGGAATGGCATTCCCTTTTATCATCAAACATTGACCTGGAGAAGAAAGAAACAGAGAAAAAATGGACAGAAAGATGTGAAAACAGTGACAAAGGGAGGAAGCAGGTATTAAAAACAAACTGCAAGAATGGAAGAGACTGGTAGTATAGGGAGGTGGAAGAAAGAGCCATAAGGTGAATTCGGGGCCGGATTTGCAGCCGTGCTGCAATATTGCCCCCCTCCCCAAACAACAAAACAAAAGCAGCAGTGCTTCACGCTTGCACCCACACCCCCTCCCCCACTGAGGGCTGCTCCGACAAAACTGCCAGGGCTGCTCCGGGTTCCCAGTCCGGGCCTGACGACATGTTCTTTAAGCATCGGACCACACCTCCTCCCTGACATGCCATTTAAAAATAACCTTTTGTTCGAATCAAACAAACCAAAAATAGAAACCTGAACAGCAAGGGCCAGCGAACTAATTAGCGAGGCAAACCATGGTTATTTTGACATCTCACCGGGTCGCCCATTTCCATGAATAGAAACAGTTTCCCAGCTCTGCGGGTAATGCAGCTCTCAAGGCGATGAGCAGTGATAGAACTGTGCACGCCACCGCTCCCCTACGACGTTCAGCAGCCTCCAGTGAGCAAGAGTATGGCCAGAACAAGGCCCTAAATTATAAGCATTTGTTTACTATTTGGCAATAAAATGCGTCTTTAAACTTCTCTGACTGCACCCACTTCTAAGTGAATGTGTCAATGAGGAGGAGTTATTCCTTGGAAGCAAGACATCACAACAAAAAAAAAATGTTTGCCATTTTACATACTGCAGATTTGACCCGAACGGCAGCGAAGAGCTTTACGCATTTACATTTAGGTGCTGATACCCGATACAGCGACAGAGCGTAAAATAAGCAAAAATAGAACAGCCCACATAATCCTAACAGTGGACGTCTACAATTATAGTAGTAGGATGTTACAACGCATGCTATTACAACGCATGCCTTTACCACGCAAGTTTTACAACGCAATTCGTTACAACGACTTGCGTTGGGGGGCGCTGGATAGTGAATAGTTTAATTTACTATTCCAACTCCAGTCCCCGTGGATAGTAGGGAAGGTGTTGGAAACTATTCCCTATCCTAGAGCGCCCCCCAGCGCAAGTCGTTGTAAAAGTTGCGTTGTAATGGTTGCGTCGTAAAGGTACTTCGTTGTAACAGTTGCGTTGTAAAGGATGTTCCCCATAGTAGTATGGTGGCATCATTATTTGATGCAGCACAACTCGGCAAGACAACTTGCTACACACTGTCAAACAAAATGAGAGGTCAGGAATGCACCAAATTTACCAAGATATGGTTCACTCCTATTCTCTCACTGGACTGGAGTGCTATGTGCTGTCTAGCTCCGACGCAGGCCCCCTTGCACCATGGTGTGAGGGTGCCTGTGTTATATGCACAAAAGCAATCTTTGCGTTCTATGCGTTTTATGCACGGCAGTAATCCTCAGAGGTGCTTTCCTCTTTCTAAGGGGGTTGAATAGGAAACAAGGAGAAATAAAGATATTTCTCGTTGTTGGGCCCCTATGGGGAAGGTGTACTGTTTTGACACATTCCCAGGTTTACTAGTCTTGGAACATCTGGGAATGCACCAAAAAGCATGGGTGGATGCTTGGGAACCCCCATGCTCCACCCATGTAACGTCTTTCCGGCGCAGAGTAATGTAAGCCAGCAGCTTGCCCTGATTTAGCAAGCAGTGTGGGGCCAAGCATGGTGGCCTTGAGTGGCTTGAGAAATCTGACGTAATGATTGCGTTGCCCTTGCGTCACTTTACGCGACGCAAGGGCAATCCTGTGATAAATCTGGGCCCCAGTGTTGCGACAAAGCATTTGCCTATGTTTATGACCTGGCCCGGTGGAAAAGGCCCAGGTACCCACAGGAGGTGAGGATGACAGAGTGCACAAATTACTTTCCTGACGTTTGGCTGCAAAATGGTAATTGTTCATTGGACTAACAACAATGTGTCCCAGTAATCCATTGACAGGTATAGAGGAGGTTTAAGAATGCTTCCGTGGGGAACAAGCATTGGTAAAGCCAATAGCTTTCATCTAAGCATACATCTATTGGCTTTCTCAATGTTTTTTTACATATTGCACAGCAGCGCAAGAGGAGGGTTAAAACAGAGAGTAGGAGTAGGATGAAAAACAGTGGGAGCAGGGTCTGAGGTGGCTCAAAATCAACATAGAGTTGGAGGAGGGCACGGGAGTGAGGGAAACACAATAGAGAGCAGGAGGAGGGTGCTGGTGAAGGAGAGGGACTGCAGAAACATGCACTCTGGAAGAGTGCATGCCAAAAAGAACTCTGTCCACAGGCAGGTACAGTACTTGGTTCTTGCTCCACAGCAGGGACACATTGAGGAGCCCCAGGAGTAATCAGAAGCAAGGAGAAGGGGGTTCTGGCTAATAAGAAACAAGGAAACAAGGGTGTTTTGGGAGCCAATCAAGGATACGTAATGGTAAGTAATGGGTGAGCTCAAAGCCAGATTTAAGATATCTTTTTTCACAAGCACTGTGTAGACAAATTCTAAAAAGGGTTTGTGGTGCTCAAAAGGAACAAAAAGTTGAAAAGTTGTCTACGTGCAAGACCTTCTGGATGAGCTAGACCCTATACCTCGAATATTTGCATCATTCGAATACATCTCAGGCCTTGCTATAACCAACTCGAAATCTAACAACTTATTTTTTCAAAATCATGCATGCCCTGAAATGATTGATTTTGGTAAATATTGACTGCCAGTGACGCAAACCACTTTTAAATACTTAGGCATTCATATATACCGCTCACACGCGGATATGCTAGAGGGTAATCTCAATTGGGCAATACGGGGATTGCGTTCGAACATCGCTTTCTGGACCTCGCTCCCACTCTCCACAATGGGTCACATGGGAGTCTCAAAGATGGTGGTCCACCCCTGACTTCTATATTATTTTACTAATTTGCTGATCATAATACATCCAGCCTTATTTCATGGGCTAGATACTGCACTCTCAGACCTAATCTGGGGAAGTGGCAGAAGAAGGGTGAGTCTAAAAAAATTACAGTTGGAAACAAGCAAGGGGGTCTGGGGGTACCAGACCTCCGAGCATATTATTATGCATGTCAAACACAATGGCTGTCTTACTGAACTGCCAGCCGTAATTTGCAGGAGATTGGATATACAGCACAAAACATTGATCAAGGATCTTTATACACTTTGCTACTGCCAAAGGCTAAAACCCACCTATATACACCACCCCTGCTGAGGAAGGCATTGTTGTGCTGGAAGAAGGCATTACAATATACATCCAGCTGCCCCTACTACGCAACTAACATACCGCTACTGGGGATACCACTACTGACCGGGAGGCTCATGAGAAATAGGATTAGGCACAGTCAGACGAGGGTGTGGACACAATAGAGGGTGCTTTATAACACTGAGATATTAATGGATCATTAGAATGTTGTATGGGAGAACAGAGTATCAAACCATCTATACAAGCTGCATGCGTCAATCCTGCACTATGTAAAAAAAAACACTGGGCCCCTCAGAGAGAAGAGCCTCAAACGCACAAATTAGTAAAATCACTGTACTACATGGGACGGGGAAGTCATCTCATCAAATGTTTATAAGTGGGAATATGGGCACACACAGTGGTGTCTCTGGATGCCTTGAGAGCCAAATGGGTGGAGGATGCTGGATGTGAGATAACAGACAGGGAATGGAAGAACATACTGGAACACCCTAGAAAAGTGTCCAGGAATGCAAAGTTTAAATTTATAAAATGCATGATTTTGCACAGGTCTTACCTTACACCACGCTGCCTCCAGTGGATGTACCCAAAAACACAAAACAGCTGCCCTAGATGCCAGTTGGTGGAAGCAGATTTAGTTCACATGCTATGGGCATGTCTGCACCTGAAGTGGTTCTGGGGAAAGGTCCAACAATGCGTAGAAACAACTACAGGCTTGAGTATCGAAGACTCACTACTGGAGTGCCTGCTAGGTCTCCGGAAGCGGTCGGCCTCCCATAAAGTCCTACTCCGTTTTCTTGACCTTGCAGTTATTCTGGCAAAAAGATCCCTCACTATGAGATGGAAGTCAGCAAGACCAACTGAGTACAAATAAATATCAAATAATTTTATTTGATTTAGTTCTCTTACGAGAACAACAAATTTATACACGATACATATTCAATTTTTGCTAAAAAGAGATTATCACATTAATATAATTTTTAAAAAGACTTTAAGAAATTATACAAGTTAATACACACAAATTCATTGGGTGGAGCTTTGGAGAGGGAAATCAACATCTGGACCGAGTTTATATTACATTTTGTTTTGATCGGGGTAATGTATCTGTTCCTAGCTACTACCACCAACTCGCTAGGACATACAAACAGAACATGTTCTAGATCTTGCACCCCACCTTTGCATAAGTCACAGAGATTCGTCTCTCCTTGCTTTGATGACCACTTAAAGGTGTATGATTTCAGCGGTAATATTCCCAGCCGTATTTGAAGTATAGCTCGCCTTACTCCATGATTTAGGTTAAAAAAGATATATGGTTGCGTTTTTTTAAAAACTATTGTATCCGCTAACTGTTTGTACATTGAGAGCCTGGAGCAGTGTTGAATATCCAATTCCATGCTTAGCCTCGGTGTTAAGTGCTTCAAGTAGAGTTTCAGCTGGGCTGGTGTCCAAGATATTAACATTTCTAGAGAGACTGATGATAATTTAAAAGCATTACTTAGGTTTTTTCCAAATATATATTTTCGATAGTCTTGCTCCAGTGTCTCTATTTTTAACAGTGCTCTAAGTGTTCCTTGGTCTGCGTGAGCCAGGTTATATGCCCATCTAATTATGTTTATGATCCCTCTGGCATAGGAACTAACTAACGATAGTTCTAGCCTGAGAGCTTGAACCGGAACAGCTTGCGGCATCCTGGTTAACTTCCGCAGGATTTTCCCTTCTTTGACATCTATTTGAGACCATTCTTTTATTGGAATATGTTCTATTGCAAATGATAAAACTGCAGGAATTTTCGCATTATAAACCTGGTGCAGGGAGGAAAATTGTCTTTGACCAGTGGATGAGTAAAGTCTTTGGAGAGCCCCTGTATGGGCATCTGCTTTATGTTCCATTTTTTGCAAATGAGGCTGGTTGCGCAAAGTCTGAGAAAATGTTCGCCCAAGATATATATATATTCTTTTACGATTTCCAATGGATTACCTCCTAGTAGCCAGTTATAATTGCAATAAGTCTTCTTTCCTGTAAATGGTAGAATTTTCGTTTTTGTTGGTATTAGGGATTAGATAGTTTTCATCTGTATATGTGGTGAGTGCCGTGAGGTTTAGTTGGAGACCGAAGGGAGTCAGATCCAAGATTACTACATCATCGGCGTACACCATGCAGTGAATTTTGGTGGAAGCAATCTTCGGCGGAAAGTTATTGACCTGATTAAGAGTTTCTGGTAGATCACTCAGATATAGGGAGAATAATAGGGGGGCTAAAAGACACCCCTGTCGCAGGCCGTTTGGAGTTGGAAATGGGGAGGTCAGACCCTTCTCCCTCCCCATTTTGACTTGGCACCAAGTCCCAGAGTACAATGATGATATTAAATGGAGGAGATGTTGTGGTATTCCCATTTTCTGTAATTTGTTCCAAAGTTTAACTCGATCGACCTTGTCGAAAGCAGTGGTAAAGTCTATGAATACTGCATATACTACCTGCGATTTTTTTACCACGTATTTTTCTAGTATTGTTTGAAGTACTGCAATATTATCTATGACTGAGTGTTTGGGTCTGAATCCTGCTTGGAAGAGTGGAATGGATCCGGTTGATAATGCCCATTCTTTTAGGTGATCTAGAAGTACGGCGGCAAAAATCTTCCCGGTTGCATCTAGGAGAGCTATTTGTCGATAGTTCCCAGGGAGCAGTCTCGAACCCTTTTTATGAATCGGGATTACTATGCTTCCCTTCCAGGACTTCGGGGTTTCCCCTGTACTAAGTATGTGATTATACGTGCATGTTAAAAAGTTACTCCACTCTTTTGGGTTGTTCTTTAAGACCGTAATCGGAATTTGGTCTGGGCCCATTGCAGCCGAGCTTCTTGCCTTTTTTATGTGATGTTCTACTAAGGAAGGTGTTAGTGGCTCAATGTTTATGACTTTATCCTGTCCTATATCGATATGCATTACTGTGTCGCAGTTGGAGACTTGGTTTACTTTATATAGATTAGTTATATATGTTTTCCAGTCTGAAGGTGGGACAGGGTTTGATTTTAACATTTTCTTTGTTCCTGTTTCTTGTACTATTATAGTCCAATAAGTACGTTTGTCTTGTCTTTTTGCTGCTATCTGGAGGTCTATCCATTTTATATCCTGTAATATTTGGTTTTCTTTTCATTTTTGTCTTCTGCAATGGTTTTTTAGTTTATTGATTTCCTGTTTTCTGGTGTCAGAGAAATATAGGAATTGTGCCCTAATCAATTTATTTAATTCCCTTGCCTTGGGATCTGAGGGCATTCTTCTGCTGCCTTGTGTTTTTATCATTCCTCGTTTTCCGCTCTTCTGTAGTAGTTGAACAAGATTCTTGGCAACTGCCTCAAAATTTAATATTGGGTTTATGTTGTGATTAATTGAAAGTAAGTTTGAGTGCTCAATGGTTTTGGTGATTTCTTCGAAGGTTTTAGGGTTCCACGCTAGCCGACCTTGGACTGGATTTATGAGAGCTGTTTTGTGCAGCTCCATTATGTGTACTGAAGTTGTTTGTTTCTGGATTAATCCTGTTGTTAATTGTAGAATCACTTCCTTTCTCGAACTTTATATATACTGAGTATACACATGGCACAGTGAAATGTTGCATTGGGGAGGGGCTGAGAGTGCAGCTATCCGCTGGGAAGAGGCATGTGATTTACGCAAGAAGCAGATATCTATGGACTGATATGTTATGTTGGAAACCTTTAAAGGTATAACCCCCAACCATACATGTAGTACCACGAGCACACAATAGACCATCTCAGCGCTATGGCACACAAGAACACACTGTGCAGCGGTCCGGGTAAGGGGACATGATCATAATAGCCGGCAGATTCATGCTAGTAGCATAGGACGGTAAAACAATTCAACTTGGAACAGAATGTTAAAACATTGGTGAGAGGGGGATTGGGTTTTAGTTAGTTTATGTTAATAATGAGCTTTTCCGTAATATAAATTGATAGGCAAATTAGATGTTTCCATGTACATGTGTACCTGATGCGAGATATACAGATTATATAATGTATACTATACACTACAGACAGGCAATGTTGTACCGACAAATAAGATGTATAACAATGTAAGCATGGAAATGTGATAATACCTTGTACTGGAAGTTAAAGGAAAACTAATAAAACATGTTTAAAATAAAACATATCATAAATACTAGAGCTAAAATGAGCTGGGTCACTCAAGGGATTTTAAAATGTTCTTCCAAATTGGGTAACCACCCCATTAAGGAAATGGTTGAAATGTATAAGAGTAGAGGGTTGTCCACTGCTACTTATGGGGCTGATCTCTAGGGCTATGCTAATTACACTACCCTACAAGTGGAGGAAAACACTTTTTAAAACGGCTACTTTGCTTGCCTATTTCTGCCTCTACTATGATTGTTCATCAGGAGGTAGGCCTGCAGTACTTAGAAGAATTACTTCTTATTTGGTATTATGGCTATCATTATGGGCTAGTTTGTTTTACTAGATTATTATTTTAGATTGTTTAGCCTTGGATAACCCCATGGTTATCATATATTCATTCCTATTTTACTATGTTGTTTAACCTTCCCATATGGCCAGACCCTGTGCAGGAGCTATCATTGACTAAGAGGATGAGTAAAGATACTTTTTTCCAGTACAGATCTGGACAGCGATTGGATGATAACAATGGAAGATCCTCGGTCATCCTATATATGTCATAAGAGATAGCGGAGTTTGGTTACAATTATTGATCTGGTGTGACAAGTCTTCAACACCGTTTCGTCTAGCTATGATTGATATGCGGCATTTTACATCACTTGGTGGGTTTTACAACCATGAAGTCCTGCCTTCTGATCAGACTCCATGTCCATGTGTTGGACGAAGTAAGCAAAGTGCAATGCACCTTTTATTGTTAGACACAACATCCAATCATACAAAGCCGCTATGAAATATTTGATGCCACTACGTGAACCCTTTGCGTGTTACAATGTGGCCCATTTAATTTTGAATGCCCTCTATATAAGGTAAAGTCTTCATATTAAATTTCCTTTGATTTTTAATTGTCTTTTCATGGATTTAAAACATCGATTTTATAGTGATGTCATTTTATTGGGATTACTATTTTATTTAAATGTACTTTTATGGCTGTTTTCAATCAGCCGAATAAAGTTGAAAAACGGAACCGAGGTGTGCCAAATTGTAAAGGCAGTCTGTCAGTATTCTTTTAAACCATTTCAATAATTGTGTGGTCACCTGGTACCAGCGCAACTAGACAGGGGTCTAGTACTTTAAGCAGTGGTGGTGGGGCTACAATTTCACCAAGGTCAGACTGGAACAGAAAATTGGTCCAGGCATCAAGATAAAATGGCTCCCATCAGTTTGTTAGACAGCTGAAAAAAGTGGCCAATGCTGGCAAATTGAGGCAGCCTTGAACTTGTAAGGATACCCTGTATTAGTGCTCTGTAAGGCATGGAGGATTGCTCGGATTTGAGCTTGCTGCAGGCAATGTTTGTTTAAATATCAGGGGAATCAACTGTAAAAACCAACCTAGCAGACCATAAAACAGGCCCACAAACAGCAAAAAAACTGTCAACATTCCTGCCCTGTCAGATCAGTCCATTGGGCACTGCCCGATTGACCTCTAGGCCGGTCCAACCTTGCATTTCACACAAAGGGGACTGGGACACCCTGAAAGCCAATAGTGGAATACACATTGGGTAAGCCAACAGATCAGCTTTAATTGCACATTAACACATATAAACAGTATATCTTCATGCCTGTTCTTGCAAGTTGTACATTAAAGGTGGATCTTTTGGCTGTGCCAATGCATTCCCTGAGACATGGAGCACTGCTGGAGCTCAATGAGTGTTCGTAGACCTGAGAGCATCATAGATCTGCAACAGTACTGGCCCTTTCAATGCAATCTCTTAGTCAAGTCATTAAAGATTTTTCCCCATTGGTTGTATGGAGCTTTGTTGGTTGATGTGAAACATTGAATAGGAGATGATATCAACAATACATTACTAAGTTGAGAAGCCAATGTGACTCCACAGTAAGGACCAGGAATAACTGAATATAGTGAGCAGTGCTTAATTTGTAAAAAAGGGAAGTGCCAGGGCTCTCGTAAGGAGGTCACTGAAGCTTGCATCATCCATTGCTACTGTCAGCGCTGCCAGGGCTGTACCAACCCAACTATTAACTATCACACTCCTACAAGTGTGACAATACAGACCATTCCAGGCACTCAAAGCTGTAAGAATGGTTTGGGAGGCATGGATTAGTCATTTTAATCTATTTTGAATAAATAATCAATTGTTGTTCTGGTCATCTGAAAATTAGTCAAACAGCGCCACCATGTGGCAGACTATCAGAAGTGCTGGAGTTGAAAATTAAGTGCTGTGCCGAGCACCGGACACCACCACCTCAATTTAAGCACTGGTTAAAGGATTTCATAATGGATTATCAATCTATCCAGTATATAAGGAGACCACACATATGTTCAATAGGTACAACAATACAGCCAATAGGCTGAAATATCTCAGTAGGTTGAGTCGTAATAAGAGCATAGAAGGTATCAGCATGATCAGACTTCGGTATAGGTCTTTGAAAAAGGAAATGAGTGTTTAGCATAAAGTTGCACATTTGCAAGAATAAGGAAAGCAGAGATGTCTGCAGCTTTCGAAGTCTAAAGGGAATCTCAGTGCTCTCCAACTGTGAGAACACCAATTTAAAAGTAACAGGAGACTTAGAAATAGCCTTATCTCCTTTACCACCACCAGGAACCAACTAAATCATTACTTGAGGTCATTTGCCACATCCCTTCAGTTTCCCATCGCATCAGACTGGTACTACAGTTCTCAACCTTGAACATCTCTCCGTCCTGGCACATGATGAAAAGAAGGTTTATTTTCTACTGTTACTTTTCCACGTTAAATGCCAAGTTCTTCTCCCCAGGCCTTACTATCAGCAATGAAATACAAGCAATAAGCCTTTCTCTAACTAACTAGAATCATGATAGTAAACCTGCAAAGAAAGAGAGAATATGCTGGCAAAGCAAAATTGATGCCTACAGTCAGGCTAATTTCACAGAGTATTTAATATGCATTTTGAATACATGGTTATACATGCACGTGTGTAACTTAAAACATGAATGTAAAATGTAAGAGTGCATGTTTATATGTATCATATGAACATTAGTGTACAAGTATATACATCTCTAACATCTACAATGATTAGGTTCCATTAATGCATTTAAGTGCTTCCCACAAGTTATTTAAGTTAAGGCACACAGTGAATATGATGTCAGTTACGATTATGAAATTGCAAATTTGTGACGTGCAAGGGTGGAACCTAAATTGTGCTTCTCCATAAGGTTGGTACCAAATGAATCCTGTGCATATCTGACACGTAGAACAGAAAGCACTAACAGCAACATAAGCGCCATCATCAAAAATTGCTTCAAAGGAACAAGAAGATGTGTGTGGGAGGATCTTCCAGTGAGGTCAAGGATGTGCTCCCAGATACAATGAGTAGTAAACTTATATGAACCCCATTGAGGTGTGAAAAAAAAACTGGGATGAAGAATACCACAGTGAACTTCTATCTGGCTGTCATAAAATGAGGGGTTCAACAAGATCTCAAAAGGAAGAGGTAGCAATGACAAGGTACCCTTTAAATATTTTTTACACTATAAGCTGTTTTATTCAAAGTGAAGATAACAATGGCGTTTGATTGAAATTAGAATGTTTAGGTTTTATTTAACTGTCACAAATACATTCTTGATAAATAATAGGCAATTGTGATGTCAGTGGATTATTGCTAATCTGTGGTTGCAGATTGTAGGAAGGTAGGATCCTTCTGCACGTGTACCCCCACTTTTTGCCTGGTGCTCAGCTGGTTTTTGATTAGTCCGACTGGGATCCTGCTAATCGGGACCCCAGTCTATCTGTTCTCTCCCTAAATTGTTGTGCTCAGTACTTTGGCACAATCCCTGATTGGATACTGGGGTACCCATATCAGTCCCTTGTGTGTGGTACACATGTACCTAGGGCATAGGTACCCCAGAGGTCTACCATGTATTATGCCACCCATGAGAGACCATTCAAAATGGAACTGCAGGTCTGCCATTGCAGCCTGTGTAAGTTTGCCTATGCACCACTTACTAAAGATATAGGTTTACTATATCTTAGGGTCACTGCACTTAAAACGTGTAAGTCACTCCTAAGGCAGGCCTTTACAATCCTGAAAGCAGGGTGCTTGGTTCTAAGTGAGAGTGTGCCCCATCATGAGCAGGACACCACTGCAGCCCAAGGAGTCTATTCTCCCGGGTTGTCAGTGAAGCAACCATATACTAATATAGAAGGGCATAACGCGACCGCGCAAAAACCAACTCGAAAACGGCTGCAACAAACGCTATCGTGTTTGGTGTCAAACATGTTGGAATCATACCCCCACATCAGTGTGGGAGGTATGATTCCACCCATCAGGAGAGACATCCGTTAAGCTCTCAGTGTTCCCGGTACCAGCCTTCTAGTCCCGGACAGCACAAAATGGTTACTGCCGACCACAGAAACATTTCTCCCCTCCTACTGCTAAGCCAAGCTCGAGCAGGGGAAGGCAGAACAAAAGGTATCCTGTCAGAGGGAGGTGTGACCACCTCCCAGATAGGATTTAATGTATTAGGGCTGTGTGGGTGCGCTTGCCAGTGACTGAAAGTCTGCATGAGGGGCATATTTGGTGTCTTTGTGCATAGTCCAGTTCAAACCAGTCTGGGAGCCGTTGGTACCCGCTCTGGCGCGGAACTGGACAACAGACATGGGAATAACCTCCCTCCTATCCAGACCCTCCCCTGGGAGGGTCTCCTGAATCTTCCCAACCCTTTCCTTAGGGTACTTAAGGGCTTACCTGGGTGTAGATCCTTAGATTCATCCTGGACATGATTCAGAACTGAAACCACTGCACTTCGACCATCTGAGCACTCTGGACTTCGCTGGACTTCATTTGGGCCTGACTTCATCTCCCTTTCAGTCTGCTGCCTCGTCTGTGCCTGTGCACCATACAGGATCCGTGTAGGGTCTGTGGAGCATTCAAAACACCTTAAGATATTCTCCCTTGGAGTGAAGGAATCACTCCCCTGCATTCACAGGCACCACAACACTGCTGACCAGTCTGCTGATCCCAAGCTCCTCCGGACTCCAAAGGGTTCAACAACACAGGAGGTAGGTTTCTACTTCCCACAAGGCCCAAGCTGCCCTCTCACCAAGTTTGAGGCCAGAATCCCTTGTGGGGGCTGCAATACCCAAAGCCCTGTGCACCGCATACTTTTGCAAGTGCACATGCTTGTTGGCCATTCTTCAGCAAGTTCATTGGGCTCCAAGTAGCCCCAACCTCTGGCAACCTTTTCCACCAAGATCTTCAGCCACACCGCCTCGTGGGCATTGTGGCCTGCTTCTATTGGTGAGCTGCTCATGGTTTTCACGCCCGACTCCTGTGCCTCTGTTCTGTGGCCATTTGAGGGTCATCTTAGCTTTCCTTGAGCTCCCCTGATTGCTCGGGCCTGCTCTGAGTCCCATGCTTGTGGCGAGTCCCCTGGACCTTGCTGGTCCCAACTTTGCACCTTCTTGACTTCCTGCGTGGGTTGCATTTGGCAAGGCTTGTTGGTGCTCCCGCCAGACACTGACCCCTCAGCACTCGACATCCTTCGCGAGACAGCTCGTATTCGGCTCCTGGCCATCCTCAGTGTCGCCTGGTTCCCGCAGCTGCAGAGTCAAGTTTATCGGCATCTATCCTGAAGCACCAGACATCGTTGGGCATTCATCTACCGAGCCCCTGGTCACCCAGACTCTGTCTCCTCTTCTTTCAGGTACTCTTCATCAAGAATCCACGTTTGGATTCCTCCGGACACTTTCTCCTCTTCCAGCAGCGGCACTTTCCTGAAGTCCTCCATTTGGTTCGACGGCGGTTTCCGATGCCACTTCTCACCTATGCACCCGGCTTCCCAGGGATAGGTAACTTGGGTACTACAGTATCCACGGGTGGGGTGGCTCTCCAACCTTCTGTCTTCCACAGGCTTTCCTCAGGGTCCACTGGGAAGGGTCCTTATTCTTTAAAAATCCAACAGCAACTTACACATAGAGTTGTACATAGCCCGCGGTTATGTTCTCACACTGTACGCATCCTCCGTGGGGGTCCCTATCTATTCACCTTGTGTGGTTCATTGGTGTCCCAGCGATTCTACATCCACTCAACATTGTCCTAACACGGTTCTTATATCACTTACTTAGTATATGGTTTGCCCCCGCCCCCCCAGGGCCCACTATACATTAGTGCTATTTACTGTGATTTCTTTGCTATAGTATTGTGGGCTTGCTGTATATCTCCCTTTGGGAGATAATGGGACGTACTAGAGAGCATTATATAATAAATACACATTTTTTATAAATACCTTGTGTGGTTCTCTTTCATTTAATCTATACTATAAGTTTATATTCTGGTAAAATAAGCTGCTTTACACTCCATCAAGATGAAGCCTGAAGGTTGCTCTCCACAGTTATCACTTAGATAGCTTACTAAGGTTGTCTGAGACATCTTAAATCATCATATGGGTTGTCTGGACTGGTGCAAGGTGCCCACTTACATAAGTGGACGTCATATACCAGGCCAGCTTCTCACACAGATTTATTTTTTATAATTATGGATTTACTGAATTTGCCACATAATGTGCCACACCCATTTCAATATTTGCAGATTTCAGCACACAGTTTGTTTCTAGCTGAAGTGGATAAACATTATTTTGCCAGACAATGAGCCATATAATTAGCATTTTTTCCACCTAATTTGATTACCTTGTTCTTTGATCCTTTTAGCCAGAAAATGTTGAAGCTCTGCAGAGTAGTTTGGGACTATCATCATGATTTCACAGTTCCTTGTGATACATGGGTATTATATTACTGCTTTGTGTGTAATAAAAAGCAATAACATGTGTTTTATATGCATTTTTCTTATAGCTCTAATGACTTTTCAATAATCTCCAATAATCTCCATTGTACCCATTACTGTAGATCGGATGTATGACATTACAACGCATGCTTTTACATCGCATGCCTTTACAACGCTGTTTTTACAACGCATGCCTTTACAACGCATAGTGCTTTGGGGCGCTGGATAGTGAATAGTTTAATTTACTATTCCAACTCCAGTCCCCGTGGATAGTAGGGAAGGTGTTGGATAGTAAATTAAACCTATTCCCTATCCTAGAGCGCCCCCCAGCGCAATGCGTTGTAATGGTTTGCGTTGTAAAAGTTGCGTCTTAAAGGCACTGCGTGGTAAAAGTTGTGTTGTAAAGGATCTTTCCCCTGTAGATCAGAGATCCTGGTGGGGATGAACATCTTTTTGTGGGATTTTCTGAAATCTAAGATAGTGTACAAATGGCTGATAAAAAAATACACTTGGGGCCGATTCACAAAGATAATCTAAGCCAAAAGTCTAATCTTACCACTTTTGGTATTCACCTCGCGAGACGTGACGTGCGAATACAAAGCTGTCATGGGTACTGCCTGGAAACACTGCATGTCCGTCAATGAATCTCCCACTGGCATCACAGGCAGACTGTATATTGATGGAATGCCATCAGTGTCTGTTGCAGAAGATGTGTGCAATGCGGCGGGGTGGCTAAAGAGCCACATGGGTACAATCAATTAAACCCAGCATATGTGGGAAGCAGTAAATGAGATAGAAATCCCTAGCTGCTCTTTGTCTCCTGTCCAGTGTAGGGGGCATCCGTATGTGGAGGTGGGCTCTTGAATTGATGCAGGGCAGTACCTGATGCAAGCACTGCTACTGGCTTGCCTGAGAGATACCCACAAGGTCACTGGAGACTCTTTGGTATGACCCTGTAGCAAAGAAATGGAGAGCAGAAAGTATCTTGAGATATGCTGGAAAGGCATGGGAGCAGCAGGTCACAGAGTCAAGTTCCTGCTCCCACTCACATACTATCTCCAAGATGACTTCTGGAGGTAAAAGGTATCTGCCCTGACATCTTGGCTGGACATCCCAAATAGGGTGAGCCTTTGTCTGAATATCCTTTCTACTCTCCTCCTCCTCAAGTCTTCTTGCTGCATGGCAAGGGGCAGAGCAACAAACACATCTAGCGACATGTTGCAAAGATTTGTGTGTGCCAGCTCTGATTTCATATGTGCTGCAGGGTTGGGATTGGCTGTTGGGCTGCAGTGTTTCAGCTGGAGCATGGTGGGGGATAGTAGGTACTTGCATAGGTGTTTAGCATTGAAGAGAATGATCATCCGGCCCAGAAGAGGAGATTCTGCCCCGAGTGCAGAAATTCTGGCCCAGATACGGGATTTCTGTCCGGGTGCGGAAATTCTGCCCCGAGTGTGGAAATTCCGGCCTGTGTGCAGACATAAAGATACGAGTCGTGAGTAACTTTTGTGAATACTAAAAGTCGTAAGTGACTTTTGTGAATACCAAAAGTCGTATAATTAGACTTTTGGCTTAGATTACCTTTGTGAATCAGCCCCACTTATGCCTACTTCAAACTTGTACTGAGTCCCTGATTTTTTCTCTCCAAACGAAAGAAGTTTCGACAAAGATGCACAGATTTAAATGTGCACATGCTACACCAGAATTTCACAGTGGAAAGTAGTGTTGGCTAACTAGTGAAGGAGATAAAGCAGTGTACAAATTAGCTTTATTCTTGTTATGATGACCATCAACAGCATAAGGCACTTCTGCAGGATTACACTGAGATAGCCAGAAGGAAACCTGTGCATAGACCTATGCATGTGAGAGTGTGTGTGCATGCCCATAAACCTCCTACACCCAACTCACTGGGCTTCTACAGCTTCTGCCAGTGCACAACACCTGCACATCCAGTTAATGCGGAGCTCATGTTCCCTCACTAAATAGATGGTGCTCTCTCATACCAAGATAGAAGGTATAGCTAGCAGAATTGGAGAGTGCAAAGAGCCTTTATCCACTGAGGACACCATGATTGGATTGAAGAACTTCTATTTATTTGAGGTGCCACCAAGCCACACATTAACGATTATTGCACATGCACTAACTGAGGTTCCTGCAGGAAATCCCTCCTACTGTATTCTTTCAAGCTGAGCTGCTCTCACAAGCTTTGCGCTTTACTCCTCCATCTGCCCACTTGGAGATTTGCCTGCTTTAACCAAAACAAGGGAGGAAAATAACAAATATGTCAAACTCCCTCTATATGTCAAGGGTACATTTGATGTTCCAAGCGAAAAGCAATTTCAAAACAGATTAAACCACCTAGTACAATTCTAAAACATTACTGCCAAGTTGATCTGCCATGTGTCCTATGTCTTCATTTTAACCCAGTGCTTAATATGTTAAAATAAATATATGAGCAGGTAGCCAAAATGTTTCCTTGGAGATTGGTACCAGCACTAACCACTACCAGCACCAGCACCACGCATTGGTACGGTAAAAGCTAGATATCTGGTGAAGAATAGAGCAAAAGGAATGGGTGAAATGTGTAGTAAAGTTTGCATTAGCATCATTGTTGTGTTGCTTGTTCACACATCTCTCACTCTGCCATGTCCAGTTTGAAGCTCAGTCTATATTCTTTCCCAACTGAGTTACACTCTTCTAATTTCTTTCTCCTCACTCACCTTGCTCTTCATATTCTCACACATGCTCAACTCTCTTTTGCTACTCTCTACTTGTCTCTCTCTTTCTCCCAATCCCTTCTCTCTCAATGTCATCCTTCCTCCCACCATCTCCTCCTCATTCTCTATGAGAAACAGGCCATGTACAAGATTAACCTGAGAGGTACATGGTATTCCCACAGAATATAAACTTGTCCTGGTTTCTCATCCTCCCAAAAAAATCAGCTTTTAAATTATAGGAACAAATGTTAAAAAAGTTCAACTCTGTCCGTGAACTGGCTCACCTTGAAGCATGTCTGTGCAGGGGCTCCACTCTATCTGTAATGGAGCTTAGATGCATACTTGTATGTGCTCAGCTCTCTATGCCCAGGCCATCAGAGCTATTGAATTGAATTGAATTGAAAAGGTTCTTCTAGAGTGCATGGCTACTCGGAAGCATCCCAGCGCTTGATATTGAGCAGAAGGAGGTGACAAGGAAACTACAATATAGGAACCAGCTTATCTATATCTTGGGGAACAGTTCTGTTTTTAGTTTTTTTCGGAATGCGGGCAGGTTGGGTTCTTGACGAAGTGGGAGGGGGAGGGCATTCCACAGCATGGCTGCATTTCGCGAAAAGAGACGGTCCCCTGAACGGGCTCTGTTGGTCCTGGGAATTATGAGAAGGTTTTGTTGTTTAGAGCGAAGATCCCTAGATGGTTTATATGGTCTAACCATATCGTTTAAGATGGGGGGGCCATTCCCATAAAGAGTTTTATGGACCAAACAGAGGGTCTTGAAATGGATCCGTTCCTTTATTGGGAGCCAGTGCAGGGTCCTTAGCAAAGGTGCCGCTGAAGTACGACGGCTGGTACCAGTGAGTAGCCTTGCTGCGGAGTTTTGGGCAATCTGAAGGTGTTGAATGACTGAAATGGGGGCTCCTAGGTAGAGTGCATTCCCATAGTCCAGCCTTGACAAAATGAGGGACTGGACTATGGTTTTCCTAGCACTTTCGGGTAGCTGGGGGAGAATTTTACGGATTGTTTTCATTAAACCAAAGCAAGTAGCCACAGTCTTTCTTGCCTGGGTTTTGAAGGACAGTTCTGTGTCAAGCCAGAACCCGAGACTTTTTATCTCGGATTTTGGAATGGGCCCAGGCCCCATGCAAGGAGGCCACATAGAAAAGGTGTTAAAAGTGGCCTTCCTTCCAAGCAGCATCAGCTCCGTTTTCCCCCCATTCAGTTTCAGGTGAGACGCATCCATCCACTCTGCAACCGCTCCCAGGCAGCTGCAGAGATTAGTCGGAGGGGATTCCACCTGGTTTAGGGAGACTACTAGCTGGGTATCATCAGCATAGCTCACCAGCTGGATTCCAAAGGGGGCTACCACCTCTGCTAAAGGAGCCATGTACACATTAAACAGTGTGGGGCTGAGGGAGGAGCCCTGTGGTACCCCACACTGTAATGGCACTGGGAGGGAGCAGTTGGTTTCCGAAAAGACCCTAAAGACTCTGTTGCTAAGGAAGGACCCGAGCCACTCAAGGGCCCTGCCTGTGACTCCGATTCTCTCAAGGCGGGCTAAGAGGACACGGTGGTTAACCGTGTCAAAGGCGGCACTGAGGTCCAGGAGGATAATGGCCGCGCTGCCACCTGCGTCCAGAATCCTCCTGGAAGCCTCGACCACCCTCAACAGAGCTGTTTCGGTTCCCTGTCCCTTCAGGAATCCAGTTTGGGTGGGGTGTAGCAGGTCAAAGGTCTCCAAATAAGATGCTAGTTGTTTATTCACCCATTTTTCGGTGAGCTTACTGATGCCGGGAAGGAGGGAGATGGGGGCGATAGTTGGAGAAATCATCAGGGTTGAGATTTGGTTTCTTCAGCAGGGCCTTTACCATGGCTAGTTTCCAGTCCTGTGGTACTATACCAGATTCCAGGGAGATGTTAACAGGATCAATGATGTGTTTGCTAACTTGGGGTAGGGCCAGTTTCAGAATGGACATGGGAGCGGGGTCAAGTGGAGAACCGCTTTTTATTGAGTTGAAAAGGGGGGGGAAAAGTTCATCACTGAGCGGGTGGAAGGATGCAAGGTGAGGTAGGATAGAATTAATGTCACCCACGGGGGAGGGTTGGATTCAACTACAGGAAGAGGAGTAAGAGAAAGGAGAATCTTTTCGATTTTTGTGGCAAAGAAACTTGCTAGTTCGTTGCAACGAGCACCAGATTCCTCAGATGATAGTTCAGATGAAGGGGGATCGGGGGCTCTTACCAAAGTTTTTACTATTCTGAACATCTCTCTGGGAGCATTAGTGGATTTTTCAATTTTTTCAGCATAAAAGGTGGATTTGGCTGTATTGAGGGCAGATTTATATTTTTTTATTGTGAGTTTATATTTGATTTTCTTTTCCTCGTCAAAGTGTTTCCGCCATTGTCTTTCCTCTCGTTTGCATTCCTGTTTAAGGGACCTTAGGTCTGAATTGAACCAAGGCTGTTTATTCGGGCCTTTTTTGTTTACAATATGTTTTTTTGGGAGCACACTATCCAGTGATTGCTCAATCCATCGATTGAAATCTGTGTTGGCCCTGTCGATATTCTGATTGGCCAGAGGTTCGTTCTGCTTCAATGATTCAATCCAGTCGCTGGATTCTAATTTTGTCCAGCGCCTACCTAAGGTTTTGTGGGAAGGTTGTTTGGTGCTAGGTCTATTTATTTTCCATGAAAAGGGGATTACCATATGGTCTGACCAAGGGATGGAATATGGTTCAGCTGTGGACAGTTCTGCAACGTTGGAGAATATGGGGTCTAAGAGATTCCCTTTAGAGTGAGTAGGGTGCCGAACAATCAAATTAAGTTGGTAGGAAAGAAAGAGACCTCCCGGCCTTCCGCCTCAGGAGGGAAAGGGGTCCTTCTGTTGGTTATCGCTTTAACAGTGGTCCCAGATTCCTTTATATAGCGCTGCTAGAGCGCGCGATTCGCCTGGCCCACACCCAATATGGCCGCCAAGATCGAATCCCAGCCCTCGGCGTCGATGCTCAGCCGAGGGCGGTCCGGGTAAGGGAGGGGCACAGAGCGCTTAGGAGCGCTGAGGGGTCTCTAATCTAAAGCGCTTTTTAATCAAGCGCTAAAGAGCACACTAGAGAAATGCAAGTTTTAAAAGTGCTTTTTAATCAAGCACGAGCAAAAACAAAGTAAAAACAACAATTCCTAGGGTGTCAGGCAAAGTGAAAGAAAGAGACCTCCCGGCTTTCCGCCTCAGGAGGGAAAGGGGTCCTTCTGTTGGTTATCCAATGCTATGCAATGCTATGCATGCAGGAGCTCAGTTCTGGGTCACTAAAAGAAAGAAATGGCCTCTATTCTATGCAGGCGTTTGCTCTAGGTATGCAGGGACTTGCCAGAATCTGTGCTGGGCTCAGCTCTAGAAAATAATGGGGTATGTTTGTGACAGAGCTCCAATGTTCATATGTGTGCAGGAACTCGTTTCAATCTGTGCAAGAACTTGTTTATGTCTTTAAGGTGTTCGACCTATCTCCAGAGGAACAATCAACTTTAGGTTCAGCTAAAATTCTTTATTATTGGCACTGAAAAAGCTTCTTGCTACCAAGCAGACATCACCCTTTAATTGGTACTCTGTGATGCTATAGTCGGACATGTGGTGCTTTGCTCCGACACTGCACCATTGATCTCTACTCATCTTGTCCTCCTTTTCCCCTCTCAATTGCACACACTCCATATGCCCTATTTAGCAAGACATATCTGGGCAGAGGTAGAGGAAGCACAATAGACTTCATACTAATAGCTTATGATTTGTCCCCCTTTGTACAGACCTTTGAAACACATAATCTTTACCACCTTTGTCATACATACAGCTAAGTGTCATTCACAGATCCAGCATTAAGTGGAATTTGGTCAACCAGAGGTAGTGCTCTGTAAGGTAATTGGGAACAGACAGTCGGTGGATACCTGCCTGAATGAGGGCGTCACAGACATTGAACAGGCTTTTCGCTTTGTCAAACAATGTACAATCAAATTCGATGAGGCCAGCAGGTGGGAAGGCCATAAAACCACAGGGATGGTTTGATCATATCTATACAGTAGCTCACAGTGCTCATTGAGCCACTCTGAAAAGATCGTAGACAGAACTTGCTTTAAGAAGAAAAGACCAGAGTTAAAAAATAGAGATTAAAGAGGAGGCATGGGAAGCGCTGATAATGGCAAACAATGAAAAAGACAGTACAGCATTTTGGCATGGCGTAAATCATCAGGTTTTCACAAAAAAGAGAGATTAAGCTTTGTAACTGGTTCTCCCAGCACACGAAAGTGCAGCCCGTTTTCAGTAGCGACTGGTGACATTTGAAAGTTGTGGGCGTGAAAGGCAAGGCTGAGTGCAGAGTGGCAAACGAGCGAGCGTAGCGAGCGAGCACGACTGGCATAAGGGGGTTATGGGGGACTTCTCCCCCTGAGAACATTTTGAAAAATGAGCAGTTAAATGATGCATTTTTAAGTCAATTTGCAAAAGCAAAAAGGTTAATAAAGACATGGTAAGAGTGTATTTATGACATCAATAAAGAGATTGTATATGGTAATAACGTAGGTAGCTGCCCATTCAGTATAACCACAGAACTTCATCACAGACTTCGAGATAAAAATCCTGAGTACCTCACAGATTACTTTATTTATTTATATACCTTTAGAAATTAAATATACTGAGGAAATACAAGCTATTGTTATTTGTCGGACTGGACAAAGTGAGACAGCAAGGAATAACCATTAAAAGGTAATAGGGCACCCTACAAGGCACTGTATTTTGGTAGAAAGTAATTCTTATTAGTAAAGTCAACATAACCTAGGTGTTACTTTTCAAATTACTGAATGCAGCATGCAATACATGTGGACTTTTTTAGGCAGCCAATCTGCGTATGTTATGAAGAAAGAAAAGGAGGGGGCCATTAAATGTCAAAAGTTTCCCTAGCTTTTCAGGCAGTAATTCAATTAAAATGCTGCAGCTGCCTTTTGAAGGCCCCTGGTACCGGCAACTATTATAACAGAAACAAAACGACGCCATCCTGCCATTTTTCTTCAGTCAAGACAGAAAGGATTAACGTATTTTTTTTTAAACTAATGAGTTCCACTTCCAAGCAGAGAAATCAGTTATGCATCAATAATTTAAAGTAGCATCCACTCCATTGCTCAACTCGGATCGCTGTTCAACTCGAGTCTGCCGAGTGGCCACAGCAGCATGAGGTGAGGTCGGGTGTGGTCTCTGACTCGGACTCCATGTCGCTGGCCAAGACGGGGAGAGGGAGACACACAGGCATGCTTGCCGATCAGCCTAGCAACGGCAAAAATCTAGCAACCGCGTCATTCAACCAGTCCAGATGCTGCTCCCATGCTGAGAGCAGTGCCAGTATTGGACTGAGTGGGAAAACTCGCCACTCAATAAGTGACTAGGGGTCTGCGGTTTTAAGCAACCCCTGCCTCTAATGTGCAGTATAGAGAAGCCTGTAGTGCGCATGTCTGTCTGATCGGAGAAAGGCAGCCGGCCAACCCCACAAGTGCACTTGTGGTGTAACTGCCCTGCACTTGTTGCCATATGTGTCTGTTAAAGTCTGTGTCAATTTAACTTAAGCCCCACCCCGTTCAAAAACGCTGCATGGCTGAAGGATGACTTGCATCTACAAGTCCTGACTCGCACCCCTGCACGGTGCGTATAATAAAAATCTCATTGATTTAATCAACTGAAATGCAATATATTTATATGTTATGAGGGGGACTAAGGGGGACAAAATATGAGTGGGGCAACGCCATAATGCAGGAACTGGCCCTGCCCATTTTAGTAGAATATACACAAAGGATTCGGGTGAGGAGAGACCATCGGACAATCTGAGCAGAATACATAGTTGTTACCCTGCATACTGGGGAAGACTGTATTTGTACCCACATTGCAGGAAGAGTCCATGGCTTTAAATAAGAATCCCAGTGCAAAAGCTCCTGGGCCAGACGAGACCTGAAGGATCCATTTAAAGCTAACACTGATCTATGTGCCCCTCTGTCCACCAATGTTCTTAGAGCCACTAGTAAAACTGGGACATTACCTACCTGTCATAGTTGGTGAGAAAAACAATTTAGAAAACTGGAAATCGAGATGATCAAACCAGTTTCTGGCTATTTTCACTCTTGGAGGTGAGTACTGGGGAGAGTTCTTTTGGGTAGGCTAGAAGAAGGGGCGAAAGAGCACCAAATTCTGTCAGATACTCCATTTGGGTTTTGGAAGTGCACTGTCACTACTAATTAGTAAACACACCAGTGCTAAAAAAAAGTTCCAGCTATCAAGTATTCCTGGACCTGTCAAGTACATTTGATTGTGTTTCACAAGATAAGTTATGGCGCTTTATGGCGGGCACAGGTGTGGATCAGCAGCAGACGGTTTCTGGACAAAGTGGCAGGCAGAGGGAGAGGAGGACTGGGGATGGACAACCCAAAAAAGAATAATATTAAAAGAACTTACCTGTTCAACACTCCGATGCTCCTCGCTGGCTCCGTCACCATGCACTGCAGGCACAGGCTCCCAGAATCCCCTGGGCCAATCCTGATGGTGCATGAAAGTAGCCTAAGGATTTGGCCTGAGCACCGTAGACTGTGAGCCCAGTAACGTAGCTGGCATTAGAGACAGCTTCAGCGCGCATGACAGTTTGGCAGGCCTGAGACGGCCGGCGAAGTCACCATGCACACTGACAACCAGTGCACCTACCACTCCCCCTCTGCCTGTCATCCTCATTGCCTTGCCCACAGATGATGCTACAGAGAGAAATAAAACAATAATAAACACAGGTTCATTATTGTTTTATTTTCCATTTTTTGGCTGCTGGCTGGGTGGGATGGCTCGATGCTCCTCGGACATAGCGCAGGAGTCGCCGCTGGTGTGGATATGTCCATTCTAAATATACTCAGAGACATCAATACTAGGGGGCAGATTTACAAGCCCCTTGCGCCACTTTTGCATAATTTTTAACATGGGAAAAGTGACGCAAAAGTGGCGCAAGTGGCTTGTAAATCTGCCCCTAGGACCACAGCTAGGGTGTGGTCAGCATCAATGGGCAATGCACTGACAGGTTTCATGTTGCTGCTTGAGGTCAAGCATGGATATGTCATTGCACCCTTCCTCTTTACAATTTATGTCAATAACTTACGCAGGGTTCTGGTAGAGTCCTCATGGCCCTCACACCAAAAGCCATTCAATCACTATTTGATAGGTTTGACTTATTCATGGCAGATTTGGAACTTAAGTTGAATCTTTCTAAGTCCTCCAACATTATTTGTGGTCCTAAGAGAGCCACCACAAGCCCGATCGATGTTAAGGGCAGACAATTAGCTCAGATTATGCCTTTCTCGTATTTAGGGGTACTTCTCGAATCAGATGTCCTGGAAACAGGAGATAACAGCCAGAAATTACCAATTTGTGAAGGCCTTCAATGCCCTGTCTGCATTCTCATCAAGGTTAGGTTTCCCGCCCTTGAAGGAAGTTTGGACTATAAATCAAGCCAAAAATATATTTGTGGCAACATATGGTGCAGGGATTTGGGGTCACATGAACATAAGTGGTTACAGAAGTCAGAAAGTGTCCCCCGAGTGCCGGCCAAACATTCATGTGCACTTACGAGGTTGTCATCACTCCTTCCCCCTGTGCAGCCCAGCCCCACCCCACCCCACAAAACTGCCCCAGCACAGAAAAATAAAATGATAATAACATTGGGTTATTATCATTTTATTTTTCCTTTTTTGCCATGCTGAAAGTCAATGGGGCGACGCTCCACCTTAGCAGACGAGCCGCCCCTGGGTACAACGGACTCTTAATGCTGTTTACTTTAACTGTCTGTTATACATTATTCCAGTAAAGAACATTTCACCTTTGGCGTTTGGCCTCAAACTGCCTATTAAACTGATTTTTTTTGCTTATACTGGGAAGCGGGAAGTAGAACGTGGATATCCACATTTCACGGTCAACAATTGAACCTCTAAATCATTTTACTTTTTTTTTAAATGGTATACCCTGAAATATCACAAATAGACTCAATTCATGAATAATGGCGCTTACCCTCATGCCCCTGGGTTACCACCTAAGATCTAACATTGTTTTTGCTGAGTGGCCAGAACTACAACGTGGAAATATGACAAAACCTCGGAATCATTTTAAATGTAAAGAAATGGTATATTGTGAAAACTTGCAAATAGGCTCAATTCATGATGTCCCAATAGCATACAGCAATCAAAATAATAACTATCTTTTATTGGTACACTACAGTTGGTGTCAGCACGAAAGTCTTGCCTAACTCTCACTAACCAAGCAGTCTCACCATATACATTAAACATTTGCAGCAACCATTGTATCAGGCTAACTCAGTTTGTGCAGTAACCCAAAATCTCAGAGGTTCTTTAGGTGTGAGGGATGTCTGCCATTTTGAGGTGGAAAGCACATTAATCTTCCAAGATTTAGACAACATGAGCAATAGGCAAACACTGGTAATGCTTGTGAGTCTGGGAATACTATGGTACATGCAGATTCTAGAAAAACTACAAGCAACTATGCATGCATTGAGAAAAGACACACATAATAGGTACAGTCACACTTTCAAACACATCACAAACTGGCCTAGCAACTGCATGTTTTCAGCCAAGCAGCTCATACATGCATACTTGCCTCTTTGTGCATTTTATTATGTACCGGGTATAAAGCAATTATTCGGGGAAAATGTATACATGGAAAAATCGGTATGAAAGACACCTATGTATTTCAGAAATGGGAACAAAATATAGAGTTTAGAAACAGTAAATATTTGCACATTCCCGAAATTGGGAATACTCATACTAGCATGAGAATTATCAGTCTATTTTCAAAATGACTTCTTTTTTACACATTGTCTTTCATTTGGAAGGCACAAATGCATCAAAAGTCAATAGGTAACAACGGTTGCTTTACAAATCTGAATTACCCTAAGTCTCCCGATGAAAAGGATACCTCACTTGTGTGGGTAGGCATAGTGCCCATGACAGGAAATGGCTCAAAACGCAACGTGACCACACCACATTTTCACAATGAAAAACTACCCTTTTTTGGCAAAGTGCCTAGCTGTAGTTTTTTAACCTCAGCTCTGCCGGCTCCTAGGGAAACCTAGAAAACCTATATATTTTTAGAAACTAGACACGCAGGGGAATCGAGGATGGGGTGACTTGACTGGCTCGCACCAGGTTTGTAACCCAGAATCCCTTGCAAACCTAAAAAATGGTCCAAAAAACCAACATTTTCCTCACATTTCTGTGGTGGAAAGTTCTAGAATCTGCGTGGATCCCTCAAGTTTCCACCCACCCCGCATTCCCCAAAGTCTTTCGAGAAAAATGGTACCTCACTTGTGTGGGTAGGCCCAGTGCCCACGACAGGAAACGGGGCAAATCGCAACATGGACACACCACAATTTCACAGTGAAAAATGACCCTTTTTTTGCAAAGTGCCTAGTATCCACAAGTAGGCACATTCTGGAAAAAAAAGTCAGTGCCTAGTGGGCTTTCTGCCGCCCTGGGGAAGGGGGTAAACAGGGGCTATTGCCCTGATATGCCCCCGAGGGGGGCAGAAAGACTGTGGCTATTCTTTTGGGGGGTTGGGGGCATTAGGATGCCCATTCTGGTTAGCCCCCACCCCTGCGAATATAAAAGCCAGCATATTCGCTGATGCATAGTGGGCTTTCTGCCCCCCCCGGGGGAGATCAGGGGCTACTGCCCTCATCTGCCTCCTTGGAGAGGCAGAAAGACTGTGGCATCTTTTTTAGGGTGGGTGGGGGCATTGGAATGTCCATTCTTAGCAGCCCCCACCCCGAACTTTGGAGAAAAAAAATCACTGGTGGCTATTGGGCTTCCCCCCTCCCCCACCAGGGGGTGCAGATACGGTGCTATTGCCCCATCTGCCTCACAGGGGGAGTGCAGAAAGACTGTAGCATTTTTATTTGACTGGGGGCATTGATTTGCCCATTCTGGGCAGCCCTCACCCCTACCTACATTAAATTTTAAAAAAACTGGCGCTTAGTGGGCTTTCTGCCCCCCCCCCCCGATGGACAGATCAGGGGCTATTGCCCCCATCTGCCTCCTGGGGGTGGGGCAGAAAGTGTTTTGTTTTCTTTGGGGGGTAGGGTGGGGGCATGTGCATGCCTATTCTGGGGAGCCCCCACCCCGGGTCTATAAAAAAAAGAATCCCTGGCATCTAGGGTGCTTTCTGCCCCCGCCTGGGGGGACAGAAAGACTGGAATTTTAGGGGGGAGGGGGAAAAAACAGATGTCTAGTGGGCTTTCTGCCCCGCCTGGGGGGCAGATTGGGTGCTCCTGTCCCGATCTGCACCCCATGGGGGGCAGGAAGACAGTAGCTTTGCGGTGGGGTGGGGGCATTGGCATGCCCATATTGGGCAGCCTCCACCCCTAATTATATATATTTTTTAAATCCCTGGTATCTAGTGGGCTTTCACCCCCGCCCCCCCGTGGGGGCAGAAAGACTGTACCTTTATGACCGAGGGGTGGGGGCATTGGCATGCCCATATTGGGCAGCCCCCACCCCTAATTATATATATTTTTTAAATCCCTGGTATCTAGTGGGCTTTCTACCCCCCGGGGGGCAGATTGGGGGCTACTGCCCCATCGGACCCCAGGGGGGCAGAAAGACTAAATGTTCCCATTTTAATATGGGGGAGCAAAGGCTCTTGCCCAAGGGGCCGCTCCCCTCTCCCTGGTGATCCCCAAGCAGGGATCCACTGGCCAACTTGAAAGCTACAGCAAGGACCGTCCACGACACCTGACCGGCTCTTCATGCTACAGCGGTGACAACTCACAAAGCTCTGCCTGCTCTTAACACTACAGCCACGACCACACACAGCGATATCCTTGCTCCTAGAAGCCTCCTCCACCTTGGCCAGACTTTGAAAAGGTAAAATTTTTAGCAGTTCTAGCCTGGTTTATGTATCCGACCCTTGCTGCTTCGTGGTCGGCCTGAAATTGTGACTTCCCCATAGCCCAGATGGACGAGAGGGCAGCTTTGTGCTTTTAGGAGCTATTTTCAATAAAAACTTTAAAATTGCATATCTTTGTTTCTACCGATGGATTTTTGTCATTCTGCAATCCTTTTATTTATTAAAATGTACTCTATTTTTCTAAATGAGTATAGGGACTTTTCTTGTGCTGTATTTCTCACATTATCACTGTTTGTGTACTGCATAAATACTTCCGACTTTGCCTCTAGGTTACACCTGACTGCTTTGTGCCAAGCTATTAGAGGCTAACCCCTTCCGTGAGGGGCGGTTTTCCCCACTGTGCTGGGGGTGGGGTACAGCGCCCCGGTGCTCATGACGAGGTCAGCTCGTCATGAGCTACGGCGCTCCGGTGCTCATGACGAGCTGAGCTTGTCATGTCCACGACCGTTCCAATGGAACGCTCAGCACAGCAGAGGAATCAGCCCAGCATGCGAGCGTTCCATGTAACGGGCGCGGTCATGACGAGCTCAGCTCGTCATGACATGAGCACCGGAGCGCCGTAGCTCATGACGAGCTGACCTCGTCATGAGCACTCAGGGAGTTAAGTACAGGTTAATTTTGTGATTTTTGCGGTTTAACTGACAAAGATTCTTTTTTGTAGCCTTAGTGTGGCTTCCATCCATCTAAACCAATAATCCTTTTTCTTGAAGCGGAATGTGAAGGAAGTGCAAGGGATACCATCAAAGGAACTGACACAAACCAGGATGACTTGTAGAGAGAAAGTCATCTGAGTTGCGATTTTGGGCAGCCAAGTCTTTATTCCTTTTCTGAACTTTATGTGGCTGTTAAAGATTGTTATTCCCTTTTGGATTTAGTTTCCATGTCTGGGCAATAATAATAATGGAGCTCCCACTGAGCAGTGTTTGGTGGAAATCCACGCAGGAGTCACGGAATCCCTATTCCTACTTGCCAGCGAGGGTGCTCAAGGGCTGAGCAACATTGGAGCAGTGGCAGATAGATATGTTACAAGGTTGTCCACCGTCGCCGATAAGGTTCGGGATTGTGATGGAACCTATGACAATGAGAAGAAGGGGAACTGATGGGAGGACACAAACGCTAGGGAGAAACCATATAATATTTTCATATGGAGCCGACTTGCTATTCCTTACAGAGCCAGAATGTAACCTGTCGCAGGCGATGGAAGAGCTTCTGCTCTTCTGAAAAGTCTCTGATTTAAAAGTAAAATGGAGAAAATCATGAGTCTTCCCACTAGGAAACCTGCAGGAGAGATGGCAAGCAAAACCAGATATAGTCCTACTCCTGTGGGAAATAGAGACGTTTAAATACCTGTGAATGCAGACACATCGGAAAGAAGATAAGATGTGTGGCCACCAACCTCAATTAAATAATTGCTGGCCCTTCGGTGAAAGGTGCCCTTCTCACCACTGGGAAGAGCTGCAATATCAAAAGAGTAACCCTCCCAACACTTCTTTTCTACAAAACAGGCAAAACAATATCTGAGACTGCTGGAAATCACTAGATATAGCGGGTTGAGATATAAAAGATGGATGGATATGTTCCATGCGCCAGATATATCACTGTGGCATCTCCCCAGATTTAGAGAGATAGCTTAGACATACAGCAGACGTCCGTGAACTGCAGCAGGTTTCAAAACAGTGGGGGATATGTGCTAGAACGAGAATCAGAGCACGTTTGCTGAAGTGAGGGAAATATTTGATATGGGGTAGGACATTTTTTGACTTACAGAGCAATGCAAAGGTCAGCAATATTGACCTGGGGACACAAAACAAATGTGCCTTCTAGGTCTGACTGTCTACAGTTCTTATTGATGCATAAGGTAATAACACAAACATATTAAACCAATATTATCACGCTAAACACGAAATGGGAGGTGAACTTGAGTAGGCAAATGTCAGATGACAGATTAGAAAAGACTTTGCAAACACAAAAAAAGTGTTCAGAAACATGCTTTAAATTTACACAATTTAATTACATATACCAATCCTACCTATCACTTGAAAAAATAGAGAAACTATAGGTATAAAATGTCCAGAGGCAATGTGTAACTGCACCCGCTGTGACGTGGCACAAGCTGAGGCTTGAATATGCTAAAGAGTGTCTTAGTTCCGGTCACGGCAAAGTAAACATGAATTACCCATCCAAGCTAGTGGTGTCATAGTGATAGATGCCAACGGTGAGCCTCATCTGAAACTTCAAGATTAACATCATGAAACCCAATTGGCTTTCATGTTCTGCACACATTTTTTGAGATAATGCTTGAAAACGTATGGATTTCCCAAACCCCAGGTAATGAACAGTTAATGAGAAGTCAGGAGTGATTTGCAATGGATGCATTAAAGGTTGGTAAATTTCACTAAGATAGACTTAAGGCAAAGGCCAGAAGGCCACCCAGATTCTCTCTCTAACAACATTGTACCATTAGCCCAATATACTTCTGTGCACATGTTCATAACAATAATAATAATGGTAATAATTGTAATACCTAGTATACATCCACACAAAGGAGATCTTATAACTCTTCTGTGACAGGAAAAATAAAGGAACATTCCTACACCCTGCCAAAGGATAATGGTCGTTTTTAAAATTAAATTGTCAATCGTTAAAATACTTCACTACCCTCACTGCCGGGAAGGAAGAAATAGAGGAAAATGATATTCACCATCTTCATTTTGAAACTTAATGATTTTATGGAGATATGTAATCTATTTATAGGTTTTATTGTGTTTAATAATAATCAAATATTAATAATAAATCAATTTATAAAGCGTCTGGTTACTTCAGCTGGTGTGTCCCCGTGCTAGGAGCTACCACGTAAAGATGGCTGAAAGGACCCAAGAACAGGGGCAATACGAACCTGAGACCTCAGAGCTGGAAGAGCCACGTGTTTAATCTTTTTCAAAACAATTTCCAGGAAGAGAAGTCCCACATAGAATAGTGGATTATCTCAGCTAGTCTGGGCGAAGGAAAAATACTGAAAGCAAACTTAACTTGTCATACTATCACTCAAGAAGAATCCTTGCTTGAGGAGCATTCCCCAGGCCCACACTACACCACCCAAAGGACCTAAATGCACTTTGCATACCACTTGAGCACACCCTCCCAAGCCCCACCCCCACCCTCACAGCTACATATAGAAAGTTTTGCCCGGTAAGGGCTCCGATTGCCCAGAAATGCCCTTGCAACCAATACCTATGAGAATACATATTTCTTTCTTTTGTGTTCAACTTTCAGTTTCCCTGAGTGTCCCATCAATGCTGGAAGCCCCTTTGCCAACACCCCCTGCTTAATTTGCAACAAGGCATATTTCACTTCCTTCTTCCAAATGGTCTTCCGAATGATATAATAGCTCCACTCAACAGAAGTTGCCATCAAATCACGGTGCCACCAATTCCATCTACAATTTCAGCATCTTTAAGGCAAATTTAAAGGGCCTTGACACTATTCCTACAGCTCCCCACCCCCAAGTAGATATAAACAACAAGCCAGCAGACACTTCACTCATTATGGTCTGTAGATTCCCCAGCGAAACTTCAGCAGGTACACCAAGCACTCAACTGAGACCCTCTCTATGCATTATTTAGCAACTTCACCTTCTCACCCAATTTCACCATGTAGCCATAGAGCTAGACTTAAATGCCTGCTTCCCTCTCATGGCAGTAGATAATTCCGGGCCAGGTTAGAATTTGGCTGAGAGGTACTCCATTGAAGTCACTGTCACCTGATTTAAGGCTGGGCAGGCCAACAATACGTGATAGACAGCCTACTCCAGCTTCTTTACCTACATACTCCTCAGACATTGTAAAGGGCCGTTCGAGGTAAGTCATGCAACCATTCAACCAATTTGAAGATGGTAGTCGGATGCGTTTTTGCTGTCCGTCACTGCAAGGCCGAACTTGGAAGGGAGGGACAGTTAAGAAAAAATTTCCCTACACTATGGGGGAAAAACCTCATGGTGTGAGGTCCATTATTTTTTAAAAATAAACTCCCCCATTTAGGAACATTTGGAATAGTTTGATGGTCACCCATCAGGCGTGAAGGTGCCATGTGTCAAACTTTTCCAACATGGATGGGAACCATAATTCCTGTCAATGTACAGAGAAGTCCACAGGGCCGGCAGGCGGAGCAAAGGTAGCGTAACGTCCTCCGCAACCCTACCTTTGCTTTACTCCATTCACCAAACCTTAAATCAGGCCCTTATTTATATGGCCCTCCAATTTGATGGTCCACTGACAGACTCCTGCCAGATAAGCCCTCCAGCTTCTCTTCCTCATTTCCCACTACTGCAGGCATTACATTTATCTTTGCACCAAGAGATTCATGCAAGGTGGAAATTAGGCCAGGATGAAATTTCAATTATGCCAGCATAATCAGCATAATTTTCGGCATTTTGTGTTATGCTTTTTGTGCGAAATTGAGCATCATGGCGTAACTGGTAGTCGGGTACAATATTCTATTGCATTAACACCAGAACAACACAAACTTACAGAACATGGGCAGCTCTTGTTCGTGGCAGTTGTGTTTTTGAGCCAGTTTTTTCGATTGAAGTGCTTCATCATGTCAATTTTGCACACAAGAATGCACTTTCCCCAAAAAAGCCCAAAATGCCAGATTTGCATTTCCTGTAATTCAGCGTACATTTGTCAAAATCTCACAATTACCAAATGGAAACTACTCAAATTTCACACGTGCCTAGTGGAAATAGAATTCAAGGGGGTCTGTTCACCTTCTATCAATTGTGGCCCACTATGGGCTTCCTTTGACAGATCATTCCTGCTTTCTCCTATTTTTTTCCCCCTTCAGTAACAATGACGTTTTATCTTCTTCTTTTCTTGCTCATCGACCCCAAACCAGAAGACCAGAACACAGACCACAGATCACCTTTACCGAAAGAACACAGTACTATGATCACTTTAAGGTGTCTCCAAAGCTTTTGAGATGATACCTGGAGCCACCAGAGCAGACACAACATGGCCCGTAAGAAGGTTGAGGTCCCCAGGGTAGTCATCTGTTGTGGGTGACTCTCCCGGGTGTAGAGGAAGCAGGTGATCGCTGGCCTATTGACTAGCATCCCCCCCCCCCCCACCCCCCAATCATGCCTGCAACCTCTGTGCTCGCCAATGGAGCAGCAACAATATAGCGACGGTTCTGCTTAGGTCACTGTACACTTTTTTTTCTCACATAAGGAGAAGACGTTGAGGAGAAGCACTACCCTCACTGTTAGCAGGAATTGGCCCATAACTTGTCTCTGTTGCAAGTACAGTGCGGGCCTGAAGTGGCCGCCTATGGGAAAACTGCCACCACCAACTCCATTGCATTGTCCTAATGGGCACAGATATACATCCCTCACATTAGTTAGTGTAGCAGTCTCTAGGATCCCAAAATTGCACACCCATGCAGAAAATTGGTAAGAGCACCAAAGAGACACAGCCATCTTCACATCCCACCAGTCCCGCACCCATGTAAACTATTTTCAACTCCATCATTTCTACATTACTGAATTTACTTCCACTCCTTTATTCTTGCTTTGTTTTCATGTCCCTCCCGACTAGCAGTGTTGGTTTATGTGCAAAGTCGAAGGAGGCTGAATAATTAATGAAACTTAAAATAATCGAGTACATTCTCATACCTGTAGGTTCTCAGGTAATACTTTCGGTCCCGGATGATGGCAGGAGATAGGCTCAACAGGTGAGTGTATAAGAGCCTTGATGCGTTCCAAATCTTTTTGGATGATACCTAAGAAGCATGTTATCAGTTAGAAAAAGATCAGTTAGAAAATGTACTAGAATTGAAGATTTGAAAAATGTACATGCCCTACTGTTTACAAAATGATTATAAACATTAAGAATTTAAAACTTGAAGTAGGTTTAATGTTTCTAACTGTTTTAAGCTTAATCCATTCAAGCTAGTATATTAACATATCAAAGTACATTCTGAACTATGTGTATTGGTTATGTCTGTAATCCACTGCGTGGCATTTTCACGTGTCAATTTTACCGACAAATTTATGTTATTTAGGGAATGTTGTACAGAAAGGTTTTGACAAGGCACCGCTGCAGTGGTAGTAATTCTGCTCATTTAAGACTTTCTCTATTAAAATCTAAGGTCAAGAATCTCAAGTTCTATTTTTTAGGTCTGGCCTGGAGACAACTTTAGAAGTTTGTCTGTCTCATGTTTAACACAAAAATCATATAAAAAAATATGTAAGCTGTACATGCATACATAGGTCCAGCCACCTTTATTCATTTGGTCTGTTCAAGTGTCATTCATATTATGCTAGAGCCAACAACAGCATACAGCAAAAGGTACTGAGCCAGCCCGCTTCATCCACTGAGTGTCTTGCACTAAGAGTGATAGCATTTAGCCTGATAACATGTGTAGAGAAACTATTAAGCAGTGAACTTAAGTGTCAGACCGGGTATGCCTGGGTTGCTGGGCCAATCCATGTTCCTCCTGTTTTCCATTTGTTTGTAAACATAAGTATATAAATAAAACAGCACGTGCATGCCAAGCACCGACCTGCTGACTTTGACAATACTTTCTGAGTTAGTTTACAGACTCTAAAGCGGTGCTTCATTTGAGCTGGTGGTTTCAGTGCTCGGCACCGGCACTTAATTATCAACATCAGCATTTATAACAGCCTACCAAACGGTGGTACTGTTTGTCTCAATTATAGATGAACACAACAACAGTTATTTATTAATTCAATACACATTAAAAATTTGTAATACCTGCCCAAGCTATTGTTATAGCTTTGGGAGCCGAAATAGTCTGAATTATCACACTTGGAGGGTGTGAAGGGTACCAGTTGTGTTGCTTCTGTCACTGGCAGCACTGGAAGTGGCAATCGGTGGTGCAAGCTGCAATGGCCTCCTGACGAGGGCCCAGCACTAATTTTTCTTTTACAAATTAAGCACTGCTCTAAAGGCATTATTCCAAGCTACACAGTCATATCTTTTCAGGTGAATGTTAGACTTTGTTTCCCAAATAGGCATTACAAGTGATGCACACATTTTGTACAGACCCCACATGTTCTCCACACACACATTTTGCCAGTTGGAACTTGTGAGAAGTTCAGAAAGTACTTTGATATGTTATATGTTCATGGTATATGCTGTCCACTAATTAAAGAGGGCACCTTGCACCAGTCCAAACAACCCTTATGGTGATTTAAGAAGCCAAAGATAACGTTAGAAAGCTATCCAAGTGGTAGCTATGGAGAGCAGCCTTCAGGCTTAGTCTTGAAGGAATGTTATGCAGCTTGTTTTACAAGAATGCAAACTTATAGTATTGGTTAAATGAAAGCAGATCCACACAGTAGTTATAAAACAATGTATTTATTAACATAACACTATCTAGTATGATACAGTATCTCCTAAACGGAGATAATCACAAAGCACACAATACTTAAGCACAACTCAAGTCAAGAAAGTGTTTAAAGGACGTAGAATCACTGGGACTCCAAGGAACCATACAAGGTGAGTAAGTAGGGACCCCACAGAGGACGGGTGCAGTGTGGGAACACGACCGCACGCTCCATACAATTCTATTGGAACGTTAAGGTTGATGTTTTGCCAGTGGACTTCGAAGAAACCCCATGGAAGATAGGAGGTTGGAGAGCCACTCCATCCGTGGATACTGAGGTACCCAAGTGTCCTATCCCAGGGAAGCTGGGTGCATAGGTCTGAAGTGGCGTCGGAAACCGTTGTCGCTCCCAATGGAAGACTTTGAAGAGTAGCCGCTGCTGGAAGGAAGAAAAGTGTCAGTTGGATCTCAAAGGTGTGTTCTTGTTGAAGAGTACCTGAAAACAGAGGGGACCGAGTCTGGGTCACTCAGGAGTGGCCAGGGGCTCGGTAGACGAATGCTCACCAATGCTGGGTGCTTCAGGTGCATTGATGGAGTCCTTGACTCTGTAGCTACAGGGGCCAGGAGATGTCAAGGATGACCAGTAGCTGAATACGAGCTGTTCCATGAAGGATGTCCAGTGCTGAGGGGTCGGTGTCCGGCAGGAGCACCAACAAGCCTAGGCAACGGCAACCCACGAAGAAGGTCAAATATGTTTACGGTTCAAACCAGCAAGGCCCAGGAGACTCACCAGAGCAAGGAATGTCAGGGCAGGCCTGGAGCAACCAGGAGAACCCAAGAAAAGCAAAGTTGACCCTCAAGTGGACTCACAGGCTGGAGCCACAGGAGTCGCGAGAGGACCTCGAGCGATTTCACCAAACAACAGCCCACGGAGCACTCGGTGCGAGGAGGCCAAAGTTCTTGATAGGAACTGGTGCCAGAGGTTCGGGCTATTCAGAGCCTAATGCACTAGTTCGGGAAACGCCAACAAGCATATGCACTTGCAAATATACGCGGTTCACAGGATTTCAGGTATTGCAGCCCCCACAAGGGATTCTGACCTCAAACTTGGTGAGAGGGCAGCTCGGATCTCAGGGGACATAGCAACCCACCTCCTGTGTTTCTGAAGCCTTCGGAGTCCATAGGAGCGCAAGGTCAGCAGACCGTAGAGGAGTGTTGCAGTGCCTGCGAATGCAGGGGAGCGACTCCTTCACTCCAAGGGAGGTATATTTGGTTGTTCTTGATTTTCCACAGTTCCTACATGGATCCTGTATGGTGCACAGGCACAGACGATGCTTCAGACTGAGAGGGAGAAGAAGTGAGGCCCAAATGAAGTCCAGCAAGGTCCAGAGTGTCCAGACGGTTGAAGTTCAGTGGTTTTTGGTTCAGAATCTTGTCCATGTCGAATCTAAGGACTCTTCCAGGGGAGGGACTGGACAGTGGGGAAGTTACTCCCATGTTGTTTGTTCAGTTTCGCGCCAGAGCGGGAGCCAATGTCTCCCAGGCCTGGTTTGAACTCGACTATGCACAGGGACACCAAATGTGCCCCTCATGCAGACTTTCAGTCGCTGGCAAGCACACCCACCCAGCCAGCCCTAATACACTAAATCCTGTCTGGGAGGTGGTCACACCTCCCTGTGACAGGATGCCTATTGTTCTGCCTTCCCCTGCTCGAGCTTGGCTCAGCAGCAGGATGGCAGAAATGTGTCTCTGGTGGGCAGCAACCATTTTGTGCTGTCCGGGACTAGAAGGCTGGTACCGGGAACACCAGGACCTCATGAAGCTGGCTTCTGAGGTTTGGAATCATGACTCCCACACTGGTTACCGGTGTGGGGGTATGACTCCAACATGTTTGACACCAAGGTCGATAGTATTTTTTTCGCCGTTTTTGAGTTAGTCATCACGCGGTCACATAATGCCACTCTATATGTCGTAAAGGGCTGCTTCACTGACAACCCGGGAGAATGGACTCCGTAGGCTGCAGGGGTGTCCTGCTCATGCAGTGGCACCCTCTCATTTAGAACCAAGCTCCCTGCTTTCAGGATTGTTAAGGGCTGCTATAGGGGTGACTTGTAGGTTTTAAGTGCAGTGGCCCTTAGATATAGTAAACATATATCTCAAGTAAGTGGTGCATATCCCTACTTACACAGGCTGCAATGGCAGGCCTGCAGTTCCATTTTGCATGGACTCTCATGGGTGGCATAATGCATGCTCCAGCCCTTGGGAGGCCTCTGGGGTACCTATGCCCTGGGTACATGTGTACCATATACTAGGCACTGACAAGGGTACCCCAGTATCCAATCTGGAGTGTACCTAAGTACATGGCCTAACAGGTTAGGGAGAAAGCAGATAGACAGGGGTCATGATTAGCAGGATCCCAGTCAGACGATTCAAAAATCAGCTTAGTACCAGGCAAAAAGTGGGGGTGCACATGCAGAAGGATCCTACCTTCCTACAGAACTCAGCTACATTTGTGGTGAAAAAAAGATTAAGTTTGGCAGCTAGGAACCGATGAATATCAAAGAAAACATTGTTTACAAAGATTTCACCCTATTCTGACTTGCAAACCCCATAATGTGAATGTAACACAGCACGAGGAAAAAACTGCATGCAATAGAATTTCTTTCCTGGGTAGTATTACTTCTTGATATTACCTATTAACTTTTTAATGAGTCTCTTTTTTCCGGTTAAATTACTAATAATTAATACTTGTGAAACATCTAAGAACTTAGCTAATATACATCTGGTTTAATTTGCACATCATTGTTTCAAGGCAGTGTATACAGGCAAAAAGGCATAAGGCTCTTTTTGCATCTGAATAGACATTAGGTGAATCAGTCAGTCACAATATCTTTATTTCGGCGAAGTGCCATAAAAGAGACAAATTGAAGGTAAAATGCATTCTACATAATATCAAATTCCATTTAAATCCACGGTAAGTCAGAATAAAAATAGTAATAAAATATTTACATGAGAAGTTTTGCCCTTCTACACCACATGCGATACAAAAACCTAGAGATTGCATAAACAATGGGCAAATCAGTGTTTGTTTTTAAAAGTCTATATACTTCCAAACATCGACGAGAGCCCAGGTTCCTTCATAAATTAATCAGCTCATACTGCCGTATTATACAGTAACCCTCACAGAAGAACAGCACATGTATGTCAGTCTCTTCTTTGGCAGTACATTCAGGACAACCCTTTTCCAGACCTTTTGTCCATTTATTTGTCACAGCATGGAGCGGGAGACATCCATGTCGAAACTGCAGGAAGAGTTTCCTAGCAAGAGTTGGTTGAATCACATCAAGCACAGATTCCATGGCATA
The DNA here is from genome assembly GCF_964261635.1 of Lissotriton helveticus. NCBI lineage: Eukaryota > Metazoa > Chordata > Amphibia > Caudata > Salamandridae > Lissotriton > Lissotriton helveticus. Next base: position 1,630,148,994 of record NC_136057.1, on the reverse strand, counting down.
TGTACATTTAACCTCCAGAAAGGAAGATGTCCTGGTACCAACCCCGGGGCCTGTGTACAAATTCCTCAGGTGCACATCCCAATATCTTCCAATCAGTTTCTTACGTGTGATTCTAAAACAATTAGTACTCAGACTTTCCCAAAGATCACCATAGCCTAAAGCGAACAAAGTTTGTTTAATATAGGCTATCCACGGATAGCTCCCACTCCCAGGTAAACTAAGAATCTCGATTAACTCTTTTTTAAATATGGCTAGTTCAGGAGTTGTCCATATCCTTCGCCAATAGAGGAGAGGCCTACAACCAACCTCATGAGTGATAGGTCTGACGCCAAGATCTAGGCGCAGTGGGGTTAAAGGAGTGCTTAGTGGGATCCCAACTATTTGCCTGAGAAACTTGTTCTCGGTAGTCATAATCGAGTTGATGTTGAAATGGCCCCATAACTCCGCACCATAAAGAGTAGCACTTCTTAACTGTGTTTTGTAAATTTCTAGCACACGACTTAGAGGTTTGTGGTGCGTATTTCTAAAGAATTTAGCCAGTCCCCCTGAAGTTTGAGTTAATTTAAGGTTTGCCTTAGTTAACTGAGGTCCCCAGAACAACTTTTCGTTCAAAGTAACCCCCAGATACTCAAATACCTGAACTCTTTCTAAAGGAACTCCATTCAAGTGGGGGCCAGGATGGGTGGATCTACGGGGATTGAAGACCATATACTTCGTTTTTTGGACATTGATCTCCAAGCCCCGGTCCTTACAAAAATTTAGAAATCCATCCAAAATTCTTTGTAGCCCCATAGGGGCAGCCGCTGGGGTCTTGCGCGAGCAGCTCCAGGTGTCAGCGCTCGCGGCTCCAGCCCAAAGTCGGCTAGTGTCCGTTCAGGGGAGAACGCTCTCAGAGTGCCATATATCAGCCACAGGGCACATAGGGGACCGCCTCAGCATCCACTGCCTCCGCTGATCCAGGCTCAGGCGCGGGCTCCGCCCTCAGCAATCCAGACATCCGGCATTAGGTGAATCAAACGTATAATGTCTGAGCAGAGATCTCTTGACTCCAATTTGAAGATTTAGGCTTAGTGGACATTTACATGGCAGACTGCACTTACTACTTCTGCCAACCTGTTTGGGAGGAATGTGGTGTATTAGATGGTATGGCTGTGGAGCCTTACTGTGGAATACCCTTGCAAAAACTGTCTTGGGTCCAGTCAGGTTCATTTGACCAATCGTAAGCGCAAACCTGGGTTGCTATGACTTAGAGCAGCAAAGATTGAACAAAGAAACTTAGTGTAAAGCATTTAACAGTACCAAACAATACAATAAGAAAGCTACAACCCATGAAATAATTACAACACCAATTTATAAAAATAGATATTTTTATGATGTTTTAGAGTCCTTGATGGACAAAATACATTGGAGTGTTCCAGAGATAAAGATGATTAAAGGTTTTAAAACATTTTAAGTGAACGGCAAACAAGAATTGGTCGATCAAAAGGTTACATTTGGCTTGTCTCAAATGTTCAAGTCAGTTTTAGGCAGGTCAGACTTTAACCACTCAAAAAGACTGTGGCCACAGGCAGTGGCGGCTTCTCTGCAGTGGTGGAGGAGCATTGCCCCACTGCGTGGATGAGAGCCAGTAAATGAAAAATAAAACAATGTCATTGTTTTATTTTTCATTCTCCGGTTCTGAGCCAGCTTGCAAAGGGAGGGGGGGCATGGGGAGGAGGAGTGCTATGTGCACTCCTTAAGTGCACACATGTGTTTGGCCGTCCGTCCCTGGCCGTCCAAAACATACATGTGCACTTAGGTTTCTCCAGCCCGGCTGCAATGAGCAGCCGGGCTGGCGAAACACCACAGACTCCCTGGTCTAAGCAGGGCCTCTTTCCTGCCTGCTCAGACAAAACCCTGCACTGCTCTCCCATGAGAGCAGCGTGGGGATTGCATGGAGTCCATGACATAGCCCCATTGCTTGCTGGGACCAGGAAGGACTATGCTGAGTGTGACACAGGATGCAGGAGGCAGCTCCAGGTAAGTTTTTCCATTAATCCATATTTTGTTATAACCCCCGCGTGTGCTTCCCCTCCCGTGCGCCCCCTCCTCCCGCCCCTCCACCTATTTATTGTGGTAGTCGCGACTGGCTACAGGGCAAGGCCAATAGAACAACTAAACAAGATGTTCTCAATATTCATTTTCCAACTGTGGTCAGCTCTGGCAGAAGAAGATTAAGGGATTGATTTAGATCTTAGTGGACAGGTTACATAGGATCTAATGGGATTTAGATTTTGGCAGACGGGATATCTGTCACCGCTGTGATGGCTAACCCATCCACTAAGATCTAAATCAGGACCTAAATCCCAGTGAGACATTTATTTAAGAAACTTTATTGGCTGAAGAACTATCAACAATGAATCCACTAACCATGGTGGTATTGGACATCTGTCGTCACTATAAAACCAGACTTTGTGATTATTATGGAATGTTTGTGTCTAGGAGAGCAAACTCAAGTTAGACCAAGAATATGAATGTGCTGTGCCCATTATTTTACTGGATTTTCCAACTGCCACTCTCCAAGAACACAACAAAATAAGTTGAAAACACTATATTTTATCACACCTTTTTAAAATAAATTCAAGGCTTTAATCCTAATCAACTGCCCTTCTCATGGTCAAAGCAAATACATCCCAGATTTCCCTATGAGTCTTCACGGTGTGAGGTCTACAGAACAATGTTTGGCAAGCCATATTTCCTCGTCTGTGCATTACCAAAACCGCACTGAGAAAGTCAGCATACACCTCCTCGTGCATGGAGGAAAAACTCGTTCAATTGTCCTGGGAGAGAAAAGCAGTGAACTGGAAGAGTTCACCTATTTGTTTGAGCTAATGAGACAAACATCTTTTTTTCAAAGCAAACAAAAAACAACACGGAATTTTGCAGAGAGATGACTTTGTTAAGCTAAATCAATTTTAAGGCTACTAGTATTCAAGACAACATCCTCATGGTGTAATAATGCAACTGAAACAGACCTTGTAGGAAAGAGTAAACGAACAATTGAAGCACATGAAAGGTAAACACAAGTTTGCATGGCGGAAGAAAGACATATTAATTGCTGTTTGATACATTAATCATGGTGTGAATGAGTGAAAAGTAAATGTATGTCTAATAAAAACAGGAAACTTTCATTTCTGTTTGTTGTATTATTTCTAATGCCATGTTATAGTGTGTGATGGTGATATGCAGGTTTAGGGAAAAGGGAGTATAAAAGCTGGGTATTGTAGCCTGCTGTTCTTTGAATAAATCCTCTCCCGTGATTAAACCATTTTGCGAAGACTGACATGTTAGCATCATTTTTCAATGCATATCTACTTTATGCTCTGTTTCTGTTGAAGCTACCAGTATTGACTCCTCTTTTCATGTCATTGATTATATGTTTGGGGATGAAAAGGTGTTCTTCAATGGGTCGGTCTTTCTTATTGTGCTTATGTTGTAATGATACATGCAGATTCTTTGAGTGCCAGTGAATGTGTGTTAACCTTTCACTCACTGTAAAATACAAATATGTTGCTCTTCTGTCTAATGGAAGGACCTGTTTCACATGTATTAGAACTGTGTTGAAGAGATTCAAGGATAAAGCTAACTCTCATCTTGATAGGCAGTGAAAAGAACTTTATGTTCTTTACAGAGCAGCAATGATAATGATGTTCATATTCCCGCTTCTATTACTCAGTATGCCTGAGGCAAAAACGAGATTAGCAAATAACTCTAAATGATTTCGTAATCCAGTATCTAACAGACTTCACCTCGGAGATCATTTAGAATATGGAAAATGAAATTCTTTGGGTCCTTCGACGTATTAAATGAAATCTGTCCACATTTGGTATTATTTTATTTTACATGTCTTTTTCATGAGCATTGTTTGTGTGGCTTTTTAAGTCGAGCCTAGGCAGCACGCATGCGCTATCTCCAAGACATGCTGTATTCACTATATGGGTTCAAGCCCACCCATAGACTTGTAATTAGCTGGTACCATTGTCACTCTCATAATCTTGCTGTTTTTTTGTTCATGGCATGGATTTGTCATGCCTCTACCTGTGTTTACTCCTCCCCGAAAGCAAGGACCAAGTACTGTTCGCAATACGGACTACTTTTTTGGGGGGGAAAATAATTCTCAGAATAGATCAGTCCTGTTTTTACTCCCTTCCTAACAGTGTGTTTCTCTCAATTTCATGTCAAGGTCACATTATTGTGTTTCCAAAAAGTATTATTGTTTTATGTCTGTGTTCCGGTGCGTGCTGCCCACACCCTCCCACAGTGTAAGTAATGCACTAAGCGGAAATCTCTCTGGAAGGTGCTGCCGCATGATACCATGTATTTTAGACAGTAGGATTTGTAAATAACTTTTACAAGTTCATCATAAATCTCTCATACTACTATTGACAGCACAGCTGTATTAGATAGCATGCGTCTCCATATCCAAGAGGCTCGTAGTTACGATTGTGCAGATTTGAGAAACTTTATCCAAGATGGCCACCATGATCTGAACTTCAATGTGTTGTTCACAGTTTGAGACTGAAAGTGTCTCTTGAAAGCTGACAGTAAACCAGCTAGCACTTCTAGTTCATAATTACATGGAGGCTTTCTCCGTAGGTCCAGTGGTGTAGGTGAAGTGAAGGTTACAGGAAAGATTGAGTGACCCACAAGAGATTGGGGCTTAAAATTCTGTCTGTCTATTTGTGCAGATAAAAGCCCTGTTCATAAATAAGCTTTGTGCTGTTCTTACTCTTTCTGTCTTCCTGCTCCGTGTTCCCTCAGAGCGCCGGATTTAAGGCCCAGAAGTTCTTTATTTTACTCAACAGTAATTAGTGGGAAGGAGCTCAAGGCCTACTTGCCCTGGTCCTGGGTGAACTCGTCGACATCAGGTTCTGCAACACCAGGTTCGGGTTCCTCACCTTCTGTAGGTCTAAACTCCTGTAAGATCGTGAGGCCCTTGTCCTGAAAGTGGGTAGCTACTCTGTCACAGAAATCATCTGAGGGGGTCAGCAACTGTGTCCCCAGTGGCTCAGAAATTTCTTTGACGACTTTGAGTAACATACGGGAGGAATTATCTGCTGAACTCATTTTATTGGTTAGGAAGCGGATCTGGCCGGGAAGATGTCAAGTTTGTACTTCTGCAGCAGAGATTTCTGCTTGTCTTTTTCCCTTGGGCAGGGATCCGAACGCAATTTACGTTGTCGTCTGCGGTATTCCTGCATAAGGAATATAAGTTCTTCAGAGAACCACGGGCCGATATATTTGCTCTTCTGATGACACAGTTTTTAAAAGGGGCAACAGTGTTGAGGGCCTTCTTAATCCAGTCGCTGTAACCCTCTGCCGTGGGGGGGTACATAGGGTGCCTCCCTTCAATGATGGTAGATAAGGCTGCGTCCCATTTTTTGGCTGTGATCTTGTTAAGTCCCCTGCAATGTATGTACCTCGGTGAGGAGCCCTCCCTCACCACGATGGAGAGAGTGGGGCCGACTTTGAATTCAATCAGCCAGTGGTCAGCCCAGCTAATGGGCTGAACAGTCTCGATCACTAGATTGTCATGGATGGTGAAGATGCCGTCCAGGGTGTGACTGGCGGTGTGAGTAGGAGCTTGGACCAGTTACTCGAAACCCAAAGATGTCATGAGCTCCAAGAGGTGAAGTGAGTCATGGTCCTGTTTGTTTTCTAAATTAGAATTAATATCCCCTAAGATGGTAAAGTGAGAGGTGGTAAGAAAAGTGGTCCAATACTTTGCAACATGTTTCCGTGAACCTGGATCTCAGGCCTGAGGACGGTATACCAGAAGGCCTGAGAGGTTGTAGTTATCGGATTGCTTGATCCCAAATGAGGCTACCTCCAGTAGGGAGCTAGGGTTGCCATCCACTGTGCTAAGGGTACATTTAAGGGAGTCCCGAGACACCAGAGCCAGGCTGCCCCTCTGCAGACTAGGCGGTCACATCTGAGAATGGTATAACCAGGGGGGACAGCGTCTGTCAAGTCGGGGCCCCTGTTGTCCCTAGCCCAAGTCTCGGTGATAAAGAGGCAGGCCAGGTTGAGAGTTTGAACGATCAGGGAATTTTTGTTTTTTTGTTTACGTCACCCACAGAGAGCTGCGCTAGAGACCAGCCTTGAATATGGTACCTATCTTTGTCTCCCCCCCAGGTTCCTGGGGCCACCTAAGGGAGCTGGGGACGGAAGCCCGGTAGTTGGTTAGGCTAAAATTACAGTGCAGACACGGTTCGGTCTCCTCTGTAGTAATAACACAAAACTCCCCGGCATGCAGGTTGACAATCTCAAACGTTATTTTTGGCATACCTATGAATCAGTTGAAATTCTAATAAGGGCCTAATCAGACGTTTAAGAGTTCAAGTCTATTAATTTCATTGCAGATATTAAATTCTGAGACAGTGGTTACCATTTTTTTTATGGCCCATTTTGAGTAATATGGAGGCATTCTGGTTGTGTGTGGTTAAATGTTATAGAGGAGGGGGATCTCTAAATTAGGTAACGAGATAGAGCTACAGTACAGGATAGTTAGTCGTACAGCTTACGACAAAAAGCTTTGTGAGACATCTGTACCACAATCACTTAAGAGGTTAATAAGTGATCCAAGCCTCCTAGCATACTAAAGCACCACCCCCAACTGGCACTATAGACCCCATTTAATTGGTTCACCACAGGTTCAAAGAGGATCCTAGAGGAGGTTCATGTCAAGCATAACACCCAGAGACACTTCGAAGAAGTCCCTTCTTTTTGCACCCCAAACTGTGCACATAAAGATCCTTTTCACCCTCCTCAGCATTCGCCTTTTTCACGTACCTGGAGATTTGTTTTTGTCAGTAGTGTTAACATGTATGTCTTCACTCAGTGTTTTTAAATGGTGCTTTGCTTTCTTCCACACTCATCCCTTTCATATTCTTCCAATTTCTACTATCCTCCTTGCACACAATTTTCTGATTCATTAATTTATTACTAGCAGCCCAAGTTCCTGAAAGGAGGAGGCTGTCTGTGTCCTGCATTCACCCACACATTTTGAATTCATCCAAACATGATACCAAGCCTTTCTAAAGCCAATAGCATTTAGTGTTGCAGTAAATAAGTCATCTTGGAAACCTCAGCTGAGGTCCTAATCTCTGGGAGCTTAGTCAGTGTCAACTTAAGATAATCAAGTGTCATGGTATAGCCTTCAGCATTATGTGGAGCACACCTCCTTGAACCGCGACACATATGCCCTTCCAGGAGTCATTCCTGATGTTTTCTCTCTCTTTTAAACCCATTGTTTCCTTTCTGTGCCACCCTTTAGGTCGAGCTAGACAGCACACACGCGCTCTCTCTTCCAGACCTGCTGTAATCAGTATGTGTCTATCAAGTCCATCCCCTTTTTTGCCATTGCTTTTCATTTGTCTATGTCAGTGTCCATTAAAAATCTGTGCTTGCTAGTGGTCTGCCCTGCCTCTTTGTCCCTGAGCTAGAAACCATTTTTTTGTTAAAATCTGCAGATTATGCGATAGATGATGGATAAAGTGCAAATGTGGCAAATCTATAATTATGTGGAAATCTCTCAGCTGCAAAAAAGCCAGCATCTTTCTAACAAACATGAACTCACGCACATTTATTGCTTTAAGGCGGCGTTTTTGCATGAAGCAGATCATCAAAATAAGAACATTAGGTGGATACCTAGCACATTGACCCACTATATGTGTTTTGCTAATGTAGGTAATGTAGGAGTTGTGTTATTTGCCCAATGTGTTGCTGCAAATGTTGTCAACTGGGTTTTGATCACTACAGAAGTTCCACCCGCCAGAGATTGTGGCAATTTTTTCTACCCTGGAGTTGATGGCAGGCAGAAAGCGATTACACGTATAATCCCTACTGCACAAACCTTAACAGCAAAATACCTGTCTGTGTCTTGAGTATCTGGTGTGCATAGCGGTGTGCTGATTCTTGGCCCCTTTCATGTGATTGACAGAGAACACTGGTGACCCCATCAGCCCCAGCATACTGTGTTGCAAAAATAAAGAGATAACTTAAAAACACTGAGCCGCATGCTTTCTACTCTCCAGAATTGAATTTTGGTTCCATTCCCACACTTATTCCTCTGGTCCTGTAGGAGTTTATCTCCACCTATGTGGTCCTTTCTCTGACATGAACTGGATTGTCCAGACCCCATATTCCCTTCCCTTAACTTCCTGTTCAGTTCTGTGTCAGGAAATGATGTCCAGTATCCATCCATGGACCATGGATGGTCCTGACTGCAGGAGCCTCTCATCCAATTAGCAACACGACACAGTTGTAGGTGTCTTGCCCTCTCTGTCAAAACTCCACCAAGTTTGATACCAGGATAATGCTTGTCTCAATCGTGGCAGTGTTTCCTATTAGCTGGCATTATAATAACAACATTTTATAAAGTAATAAATGTGGAAAGGGGAAGGCTGTATTTGCATATGGCACACCCGATGAACACGTGGGTCTCCCTACTGCTGGTGTGTGCCTTGTTGCATTGACTAATGGACAATAGGTAGTGTTGCCTTCATATGTGCAAGCCACAAAATCCAAGGCACTATGCAGTTTGTATAACTGTTTTGCTCATTGATAACCCTGCTTGAGTCAAAGGATATTTAAAAAAATCCAGAACCAAAAAAAGTACAGTTAAAAAAAGAAAAAAAGTGAAAAATAAGTATTCCTTGCAATTTTATATATCAGCAAACGGACACTGAATCACTGAGAGTGAATAAGAAATGTAACACACCAAGTTAAGTATAATTAAAATAAGTGATTTGCATTAAACAACATTATTAAAGAGAACAATTGTTGAAACTCTATCATGGCTTGGATGAGCTGGCATGTGTTATAGCTATATACCTATGTAGGCAAAAAAAGAAGTTGGGAAGTTAAAATGTTTTAGATGGAGAGCGGCTCTACACCACCGCAAACACTCTCAAACTGCTCCTCTTTAATGTCTGTCTTTCTAGCAGAGTTTTCAAGCATAAGCAGGGCAACTGGAAGTACACGGCAGGAGTGGGCCAAAATATGTGGTAGGGTTAGGTAAATTATGCAGCCAGAAAAGGCAAATTATGCGGCATAATGCAGCACATTTTGCAATAGAATAACTACTTTAAAAAAAAAAAATTTAAACTTGGGTCCACTATCTGGGCCTGTAGGAGTTTATCTCCACCTATGTGGTCCTTTCTTTGACATGAACTGGATTGTCCAGACCCCATATTCCCTTCCCTTAACTTCCTGTTCAGTTCTGTGTCAGGAAGCGATGTCCAGTATCCATCCATGGACCATGGATGATCCTGACTGCAGGAGCCTCTCATCCAATTAGCAACACGACATAGCTGTAGGTGTCTTGCCCTCTCTGTCAAAACTCCACCAAGTTTGAAACCAGGATAATGCTTGTCTCAATCGTGGCAGTGTTTCCTATTAGCTGGCATTATAATAACAACATTTTATAAAGCAATAAATGTGGAAAGGGGAAGGCTGTATTTGCATATGGCACACCCCATGAACACATGGGTCTCCCTACTGCTGATGTGTTCCTGGTTGCAATGACTAATGGACAATAGGTAGTGTTGCCTTCATATGTGCAAGCCACAAAATCCAAGGCACTATGCAGTTTGTATAACTGTTTTGCTCATTGATAACCCTGCTTGAGTCAAAGGATATTTAAAAAAATCCAGAACCAAAAAAAGTACAGTTAAAAAAAGAAAAAAAGTGAAAAATAAGTATTCCTTGCAATTTTATATATCAGCAAACGGACACTGAATCACTGAGAGTGAATAAGAAATGTAACACACCAAGTTAAGTATAATTAAAATAAGTGATTTGCATTAAACAACATTATTAAAGAGAACAATTGTTGAAACTCTATCATGGCTTGGATGAGCTGGCATGTGTTATAGCTATATACCTATGTAGGCAAAAAAATAAGTTGGGAAGTTAAAATGTTTTAGATGGAGAGCGGCTCTACACCACCGCAAACACTCTCAAACTGCTCCTCTCAAATGTCTGTCTTTCTAGCAGAGTTTTCAAGCATAAGAAGGGCAACTGGAAGTACACGGCAGGAGTGGGCCAAAATATGTGGTAGGGTTAGGTAAATTATGCAGCCAGAAAAGGCAAATTATGCGGCATAATGCAGCACATTTTGCAATAGAATAACTACTTTAAAAAAAAAAAATTTAACTTGGGTCCACTATCTGGGCCTGTAGGAGTTTATCTCCACCTATGTGGTCCTTTCTTTGACATGAACTGGATTGTCCAGACCCCATATTCCCTTCCCTTAACTTCCTGTTCAGTTCTGTGTCAGGAAGCGATGTCCAGTATCCATCCATGGACCATGGATGATCCTGACCGCAGGAGCCTCTCATCCAATTAGCAACACGACATAGTTGTAGGTGTCTTGCCCTCTCTGTCAAAACTCCACCAAGTTTGAAACCAGGATAATGCTTGTCTCAATCGTGGCAGTGTTTCCTATTAGCTGGCATTATAATAACAACATTTTATAAAGCAATAAATGTGGAAAGGGGAAGGCTGTATTTGCATATGGCACACCCCATGAACACATGGGTCTCCCTACTGCTGGTGTGTGCCTGGTTGCAATGACTAATGGACAATAGGTAGTGTTGCCTTCATATGTGCAAGCCACAAAATCCAAGGCACTATGCAGTTTGTATAACTGTTTTGCTCATTGATAACCCTGCTTGAGTCAAAGGATATTTAAAAAAATCCAGAACCAAAAAAAGTACAGTTAAAAAAAGAAAAAAAGTGAAAAATAAGTATTCCTTGCAATTTTATATATCAGCAAACGGACACTGAATCACTGAGAGTGAATAAGAAATGTAACACACCAAGTTAAGTATAATTAAAATAAGTGATTTGCATTAAACAACATTATTAAAGAGAACAATTGTTGAAACTCTATCATGGCTTGGATGAGCTGGCATGTGTTATAGCTATATACCTATGTAGGCAAAAAAATAAGTTGGGAAGTTAAAATGTTTTAGATGGAGAGCGGCTCTACACCACCGCAAACACTCTCAAACTGCTCCTCTCAAATGTCTGTCTTTCTAGCAGAGTTTTCAAGCATAAGCAGGGCAACTGGAAGTACACGGCAGGAGTGGGCCAAAATATGTGGTAGGGTTAGGTAAATTATGGAGCCAGAAAAGGCAAATTATGCGGCATAATGCAGCACATTTTGCAATAGAATAACTACTTTTAAAAAAAAAAAATTAAACTTGGGTCCACTATCTTGGCCTGTAGGAGTTTATTTCCACCTATGTGGTCCTTTCTCTGACATGAACTGGATTGTCCAGACCTAATATTCCCTTCCCTTAACTTCCTGTTCAGTTCTGTGTCAGGAAGCGATGTCCAGTATCCATCCATGGACCATGGATGATCCTGACCGCAGGAGCCTCTCATCCAATTAGCAACACGACACAGTTGTAGGTGTCTTGCCCTCTCTGTCAAAACTCCACCAAGTTTGATACCAGGATAATGCTTGTCTCAATCGTGGCAGTGTTTCCTATTAGCTGGCATTATAATAACAACATTTTATAAAGCAATAAATGTGGAAAGGGGAAGGCTGTATTTGCATATGGCACACCCCATGAACACATGGGTCTCCCTACTGCTGATGTGTGCCTGGTTGCAATGACTAATGGACAATAGGTAGTGTTGCCTTCATATGTGCAAGCCACAAAATCCAAGGCACTATGCAGTTTGTATAACAGTTTTGCTCATTGATAACCCTGCTTGAGTCAAAGGATATTTTAAAAAATCCAGAACCAAAAAAAGTACAGTTAAAAAAAGAAAAAAAGTGAAAAATAAGTATTCCTTGCAATTTTATATATCAGCAAACGGACACTGAATCCCTGAAAGTGAATAAGAAGAAGTTAAAATGTTTTAGGTGGAGAGCGGCTCTACACCACCGCAAACACTCTCAAACTGCTCTTCTCAAATGTCTGTCTTTCTAGCAGAGTTTTCAAGCATAAGCAGGGCAACTGGAAGTACACGGCAGGAGTGGGCCAAAATATGTGGCAGGGTTAATTAAATTATGCAGCCAGAAAAGGCAAATTATGCGGCATAATGCAGCACATTTTGCAATAGAATAACTACTTTTTAAAAAAAAATGTAAACTTAAGTCCACTATCTGGGCATTGGTTGCACCTCTTTAGTATGCGTTTAGCTCCTAAATATAGCAAAAGGCAACAGGAAGATGACTAGTCCAGCTTTGCAAAGGGCCTTCCACTTCACTGCAACATGTTTCGCTGCATCTTTAATACCTTTTGAGCCGTTTGAGCTAGAAATAATCCTTTTGTTAAAAACCGTAGATTATGAGATTGATGATAAATAAAGTGCAAATGTGGCAAATCTATAATTATGTGGAAATCGCTCAGCCTCACAATTGCATAATTCCAATGCCCATGAACATAAGATTAGCACAGCGCCATCCATGCCGAGCTAGAAAAGTGGAAATGTCCTTTGCCATTTTTGCAGCAAAGTCTTTAAGCATAGGATTAGCTAGTGCCATCCAAGCCAAACTGAAAAAATGACAAAAGCAATTTACCACTGCAGGCACAGTATTACAGGGGTGAATTGGTAAAATACCACCCAAGACAACCGGGAATGAATAAGAGAGGTCCGTGACACGTATTTCACTCTTATTAGAGCTCATCAGAGAGACATAGCTTTACCCAGACACAAAGGAGCACAAAGTAAACATCAAAGCAATCCTCTTTCAGGCTTGGAGTGGCACATAAATTATGCAATAAAAAGAAGTAGGGAACTCTGAGAAGTTCCTAGGTTTCAGTTGGAGAGCAGCTTCCTGTTTATCTCTCTCTCTCTATCTAGATATAATAACCCCAAGGTCGGTAAAGGTAGAGTTAAAAATAGCAAGTCGATATTTTAGATACAATATTTTGACAAGACAATGTTTAACACCATAACGGTGGCCGTGATTTTGCGGAAGTGCGGCACTTCCGCAAAACGGGCGGGGCGGCGTCGGCCATTGGCCGCCGGGCAGCACTGGGGAGGTAGTGCTGCCGTCGGCCAATGGCCGACGGCAGCACGGAACGGGTTAAATCTTGGTATTGTGATATAACAGCTTATTTTTTTATACTAGATTTATGTCAAATTTCTTTTTGCTGATGAGGGAACAAAACTTGGTGATGTGTTGCCAACAATGACTTACTCCAGAGCTAAGACTAGCTTCCCATAAATTTTAAAAATATTTTGAAAAAAGGTTTTCTAAGAGACTGTGTTGATTATTTTTATTTTTGTTATTGTTATTGGTTTTGCTATTATAATTATTATTAGACCATTGTAATAATATTTGTCATGCCAATGTCTATCTTTATAAGTTACCTATTTACAGAAAACTACCTTAAAAAAAGCTTGGAAGAGTAAACTTTTGGAATCCCTCATCCACTTTAGAAGGCCACAGGAATTGATTGGTCAGTGACCACAGCCACTGGACACAATTTCCAAACATGTGGAGCTACTGGTGCTGGACCTGGGAAAACATCCAAAATGCTCACCAAGGCTACCAAGTACCCCTTGAGTACGAAATGTACAAGCTATGTCACAAATGTATGTCTGCAGTCAACCTTTTAAGGGGGCAAGTGCACTTTTGGTCCTGCTGCATCCACTGGATCAGTTGGTGGTCTATGCCAAATGGAAGCTGGTTAGACGAATAACACACCTTTAAACCACATGATATCATTCTCAATGAATTAATGGCTCATGTTACTGTCTCAGTATGGCCAGCTAACTGGAATCACCCCAAGGAATTAAATGTGTAAGGGGAAAACCTTTGTGTCTTTCTTTGGCTGAACAACTGTGTGATACATCCTACAATGATTTGGGGGCAATTTGCAGCGTTGCTGGGTTTAACAATCCAAGCTTTGGGGGAAGCATATGTCGCTGCATAGGGTTAAGGTCGAATTCTGAGACCCACTCCTCTGTCTGACCATAAACTGGAGCACTCCCATTTTCATCACTCCATTGTGACTCCACCATTCACAAGGCCGCTCCCAGTTCCAGTGATGGTTGGTAAAGTTTGAATATGGTGGCGCGCAAATGGAAGGCATACATTTTCCATTAGTTATTAAGAAGGAGTACGCATAGGCTAAAGATGCATGCAGGATGTAATATTTTCGGAAGGAGAGCCTAGGCCTTGCAAGGAGGCATACTACTTTGTTGCCTGGACAGGACTAGTCTGGCACCAATGGTGCCGACAAAAACCAAAAGTTTAAATAAGAAAAAAGAGAAGAGGCGAAAGACGCCTGGTGCTGATTATTTTTATGACATGTTTTATGCGTCTACCAGTCCCTCACTCTTGACACATCAACAGGACAGTATTATAGCTAGCCCTTTTACAATTATCCTCAAAGGAAACATCATTTTGTACATCATTTGTGACTTATTTGACCCATTTCCTCTCTTTGTCTCTGGATGTGGTTATAGAATTACAAATCTTGCAATTAGAAAACACACACACATCCATTGAACATTTCAGCAAGGGCAATTTATAAGGGCGGAACTGGACAATGCCAAAAACAGACCACGAAAACTTTTTGAGATCCTAAAACAACAGTCAAATAAACTAGCTAAAACGACTCAAGAGAACCCGAAAAATCCCATAAGCTGCGAAGAATTCTCCTCATTTTTCACGGATAAAACTAAACTGCTAGAAGTTGAACTTACAAGTGCCGCTGCTAATATCATGACCTTTCCCTCATCTGAAAATGAGACTAATGGGACCTCGGAAGATCTCCTAACAAAAAATAAGGCAAACTGGGACACATTTGAACTATACGACCAGGGAAAGATCGCCAAAACACTAGCTGTACTTAGACCGAACAACCACTATCAAGACCCGTTACCGGCAAAATGTGTAAGAGAAATCAACCACACTCTAGTTCCGATCTGGACTGAGATAATAAATGCCTCACTTACACAAGGGACCCTCCCTGACTGCCTAAAAACAGGGCAGGTAGTCCCCATCATCAAAAAACCGACAGCGGATGCAACAGACCCGAATAACTATCGACCAGTGACCAACATCCCTTTACTCGCCAAACTTATTGAGAAATGCGTACAGGGCCAATTGAGTCAACACATCGCTAAGTTCTCACTACTAGATGACTGCCAATCAGGTTTCAGAACAGGGCACAGTACTGAAACCGCGATCCTGCATATCGTGGACGACGCCCTACAAGCCCTTGACCAAAATCATGCGTGTCTACTGATCCTTCTAGACTTGTCATCTGCATTTGACACAGTAAATCATGAGATCCTGATGACCAGGCTACAAGACAGGATGGGCTTATCGGGAAACGTACTGAAATGGTTTAACTCCTTCCTGCAGAACAGGACTCAGCTATTCCTGGTCAACCAAGCAATCTCCTCCCCGTGCCCTAACGCAATGGGTGTACCACAAGGCTCAACATTATCCCCAGATCTTTTCAACTTATATGTAGAACCCCTTACGGAGATTCTTCGAAAATCACAGATCTCCTACCATATGTATGCAGACGACACGCAAATATATATGAAGATCACCTGCAGTGACGACATAGACCTACTGAATGCAACTCTAAAGAAAGCGCTGCAATGGCTAACAACCAACCATCTGAAACTTAATGCCAACAAAACAGAATTCCTGTTAATCTCACCGACAAGGAGTCAACCAGAGGTAAAGGAATGGGCTAAATTGGTGACTGCGCTCAACTGCACTCCGACCCTAGTTAACTCAGCCAAATCACTAGGAATTACATTAGATGAGAACCTCGACATGAAAGAACACATCAACTCAATGGCTAAGAGCGCCCGCTTCCACTTGAACTATCTAAGAAAACTGAAACCCTTTATCTCAGAAGCGGATCTAAAACTTGCCATCCAATCGCTAGTTATTTCAAGGATCGAATATGGCTGCACCACGTTAGCTGGCCTACCGAAAACATCGACGGCACCATTAAAGGCCTGTCTCAACGCAGCGGCAAGACTCATCACGGGAACCAGGAAATTCGACCACATATCTCCTCACCTGAAGGCACTAAACTGGCTACCTTATGAAGCTAGAATTAAAATGAAGATAGCCTGTATTTCCCACAAAGCGATCCACTTCAACACGCCTAGATATCTAGCCAAGAAAATTAAACTATCGGGAGGTAACAGACCAACCAGAAGCGCTAAAGAGTTGCTATTGAAGCCGGCCTTCTTCCGAAAGAAAAAGACATATGACCGAGCATTCTCCGGAGCCGCCCCCAGAGTCTGGAACTCAATCCCTCCTAACATCAGGAGGATTAAAAACCCTGCAACATTTAAACGGGAACTGAAGAACCATATGATGAGTATTTACCCTACATAAAGATCCCTACAGACTACTGGTGTGAGCATTTATGCCAAAAGAGGATCAGACTCATCTTGAATAATCTGAAGATCGACAAGACAAAGGACTGATTACCGCGCAAACACCGGTTGTACACCTACTGCTACCTCATATTTATATGATCTCTACACTGTATCTCCCACCTGAAAGATACCACCTATACCTTACTTTGTTTATCTTTACGATCCTCGCTACTATCTAAACTATCTCTACTCTCAGTGCTAACTACTTAGATAATTGTACTTATAATACTATGTAACCCTACCTCACCGAGCCAAATATTTGACTATGACTCAAGTTTTACGTTATGCACCTCTTAATGCTAATGGCACAGGCGTTAAGAATTTATTTATCTAAATCGCCCTAGATAGTATATCATCATCTACCTCATTTGTTTTGTTTTTTGTTGTTATAATTGCTACTATAATGTCAATCTGTAATCGTCTATGTTAAGCGCTCTGATACCCACGGGTCTTGTTCGCGCTATATAAAACAATATAAATAAATAAATAAATAAATGCCATTAATCTGTTAAACTACAAAAGACCAGCTACCCGGGGCCTGCACGCATTGACTTTGAGCCAAGCATAGAGACAGCAGTCAAAAGGTTTGCGGCCATTCTACAGTTACTCAGACAACTCCAAGCCTTCTCCTATGGGTTGATGTCCAGGTTTTGCGCTCCCCCTTGGCCCTTCCAATGCACCTCCTCAGATGTTTACTGGAGCCAGTGGACTGTGCGCACCACAAGGTGGCACTTCCCTGATGCATCTGTGTTTTTATTGTAATTATTGAAACCTATTTCACTGGCGTAATGGACCCCTAACAAGATATAAATTGTAGCGTACAGCACCATGGGAGAGGCGAAAACACACAGTGTAGCTGTTGTGGTGTGACTTTGGTTGCACGTAGTGAAATGAGCATTTAAAGCAACCCCAAACTGAAAGTGCATGAATGAGGAACAATTAGCAGTGACGTGTTTATATATTCAGTTCTGTAAAGAAAGGAGATTTGAATTCGAGAGTACGAAAACCACAGTGTCACTTTATTATAGACTGCTCTCTTCCCCTGAGCCAGTTTTTTTTTTATCTTGGTCTTGAATTAACTCATTGGTAGAGATTCTTGTTCTTTCACTTTCGATTTGGAGAGCTCTGCAACAGTTTGAACACCTGTGTTACCCTTTCTGAACAGTCCATGTTGCACTATATTTTTTTTGCACTTACAATAAGTATGCATGAATGCCATTTCTCAAGCCTTTGTTAAAAACCCTCGGCTACTGCAGAAGTAATGAAGCACTGCATCATCTGCAATTGCTAAACACTCTGAATATCTGCCTAAGAATATGCTCTTTTTTAAAAACTGCTGTCAGAGCCAGAAGAACGATGAGGGAATAACATATTACTTAAGGTTGTAATGGACTTCTTTTATATGATTGCCACACTTGTTTTTGTGCAACTTTCTTTGAATACTTTTGTTTTTTCATCTTGTTTTTAGTGGTTTCACTATTAAAAATTTGTACATTCAATAATTTGTAGGAGCACCATACGTATTTATTTTTGGTCGCTGCTATACATTGATTGAGATATTTTCCTGATTTAAGACATTTTATTTATTTGTTGTTTCAATCATGGAACTTTTTCTTAACGTTGTAGGAAAGTAGGGTCTGCTTCTTATGATTACCCCCACTTTTTGCTTGATGTGATGCTGTTTTTGACTAGTCTGACTGGGATCCTGCTAATCAGGACCCCAGTCTATCTGCTTTCTCCCTAAATTGTTGTGTTGAGTACTGAGGTACACTCCAGATTGTATACTGGGGTACCCTTATCAGTCCCTAGTGTATGGTACTAAGGTACCCATGGCGTAGGTACCACAGAGGTCTCCCATGGGCTGAAGCATGTGTTGTGCCACTCATGGGGGACCATGCAAAATTGAACTACAGGCCTGCCATTGAAGCCTGTGTAAGTTAGTGCATGCACCACTAACTAAAGATATAGGTTTACTATATCTAAGGGCCACTGCACTTAAAACCTATATATCACCCCTATAGAAGGTCTTTATAATCCTGAGGGCAGGGTGCTTGGTTTTAAGTGAGAGTGTGCCCCTGCATGGTCAGGACAACCCTGCAGCATAAGGAGTCCATTCTCCCTGGCTGTCAGTGAAGCAGTCATATACTATATAGAGGGGCAGCGCGTAATCACGTGATGACCAGCTCAAAAACGGCTGCAACGCATCCTATCATGTTTGGTATCAAACATGCTGGAATCATACCTCCCACAACGTAAAAGGTGTGGGAGGTATAATTCCAAGAACTGGAAGAGCCCTCCGTTAGGCTCTCAGTGTTCCCGGTATCCAGGTCTCCCTGAGTGTGCCCAACCCTTGCCAAAATGATTGGTCCTGGTCTGACTGCCTCGGGGGCAAATTCATACACCCTGGTTTACCCACCTAAACTCTCAAAAACCGCTACAAAATCCTTCAAACACCTCACCCTGAAATACCATCCTGAGTCACTTATCTCTGACCTGCGTTACTGTGTGAACAACGGCACAGTCATCAACCAACTCGTCTTCTACTCCAGCAGAATCCCCTCATGGCGCAATACCTTGTCGCTCCTCCTCAATGTACGCTCAACCAAGAACATTCCCTACGGCACTAAGCTCTCAATAGCGCCCTCAGCCACCCTGAGAGCTGACCTCACCATCACCCACTACAAAAGCGGTATTGTATTGATCCAAGCCTCAACTCAAAACCTTAATAAATGTATAGATCTCTTTACCATCCTCCGAAACCACGTGCATGACAACGGGAATGCGACCATCACCCGTTCTGACGAGCCTCCGACCCTCCTGCCCAACTCGACTAACCTACCACAAGCCACCTCTCTAAGAGGCTCCAACACAGTTCCTCCTAACCCCCCCAGCTCACCTACCGGCCTTGACACGGGGAAGGCGTCCAACACCCGCCCTGACGATCCTCCGACCCTCCTGCCCATCCTGACTAACTGCCCACAAGCCACCCCGCTAAGAGCTCCAACACAGTTCCTCCAAACCCCCCCAGCCCTTCTACCGGCCCTGTTTACACTACCACAGCGAGACCTCGGGTCTCTTCCCCTCTATCTTCCCTCACGGTCTCCACGGTTTCTAACACAACACACCCTAATCCCCTCAGTCCTCCTACCAGCCTCCTCAACGCAATCGACCAGAGACCTTTGATCTCCTCCCTTCACACTCCCCATTCGGACTCCACGGTTTCCAACACACCACACACTAACCCCCTCAGCCCTCCTACTAGCCCCCCCAACGCAACCGACCTGAGGCCCTTGGTCTCCTCCCTTCATGCTCCCCACTCGGACCCTAAGACCAGTTTGCTTCCTACGGCCTTTGTAGATGCTGATATAACTGGCCCAGTTAGCCCCTTCCGTGCGGCCGCGATTCCCCCCGTGTGCGGCAGCCGCCCGAACAGGGCGGGGCCGTGACGAACCCCAGCCGTCATCAGCACACGAGCACCGTGGAGCGTGACGGCTGGGGTTCGTCACCAGCATGGAAGGGGTTAACACTCAATCCACCCCCTCTATGATCCCTAACACAGTCATTCCCAGCACCTCTACCGCACCCCACTTACACGGATATCGATACTCTACACTCCAGAGCCACCAAAATAATTCAGAGCATCCACTTCTCCATTCTGGATCTAACGAACCTCCTTCACCTTGCCAAACTCTCCTTCTTTAGCCTCAAGCCCCAGCTGAATTCCACTTCCCCTCCTATCCCAGAGCACCCCAACCACCCTATACCGATATCCTTGAGGCGTTTGCACCCTCGTAAGCACCTTAGCTACCTATCAGAGGAGGAAACCCTTGCCCTTGCCCTCTCCTACAACCCTTCCCCCTTCACAACAAACCCACTAGACCTCACTGATAAGGAAATCCTTGACATTCTCCAGGACCATAAAGCAGCCCCAATCACTCTCTGTCTATCAGACGTGAGTGCTGAACATCCCATCCGCATGGTCGATATCAACCCCTGCAGAACAGCCCTCCATAACAAAAGGGTGATCAGAAGCAATCTAGCGCCTGTACACCGGTCTGCCCCAACTCCCAACACCACCTCCCCCCCTCCCTGACTGGTCTCTTAATTAACTGCCAATCAGCAGTAAAGCATGCCGCCGATGTCGCTGCTCTCATTCTGAACAATAACTCTGACTTAGCTATTCTAACAGAATCATGGCTTAACGATTCCTCATCCCCATGCCTTGACATCCTAGTCCCCCCAACTACAACATTGCTAGGCTAGACAGACAGCATAACAAGAAAGGTGGTGGCATCGCCTGCATCTATCGCTCTAACCTCCTTGTCACAGAGCTTCTGGCAGATACTACAGATTCCTGCGAATACCTAGCCCTCTCAATCTGCTGTAAAACCACCCAAATGTGCAACCTGCATATCTTTTACCACCCCCCAGGCATGAACGATCCCTTCACTGACCACCTCATGGAAATTCTCACAGCAAAGAGTTCCTCCAACACCAAAAGACATTTTCCTCGGAGATTTCAACCTACACTGGAACGATCTCAAAGATCCTCATGTCAACGCCATTAAAGATCTCCTGACCAACCAAGCCCTGACCCAAGCTTGTTCACTCCCAACTGATTCAAAAGGGGCCACACTTGACTGGATCACCTCTAAGAAGGCAACCGTCAAGCTTATCTCTATGGACCCCTGTGACTGGTCTGACCACCACGCCATCGCCTTCCTTCTACCTGGCGCCCACAAGACAAGGACACCACAACCGATGCTTCCTAAACGTTGGGTCAGAGACACCAAGAATCTGGACCGCAAGGAACTTGAGGTCCACTGCAAATCTGACCCCCCCACATATCACATCGGTCAGTGACCTCAATGATCATTACTCTGCAACTATGTCGAATATTCTGGATGACCTAGCCCCCCTTAAACTAAAAAGAACTCAAATCAAATATAGAAACCCATAGTTCACTGGTTCCCTCAACAATGAGAGGAGAACCAATGCTGAATGAATTTGGAGACAGCACCCCTCGGCCACTCACCTAAATCTTCTCCGCCATGCCAGAAATACATACAACAAAAATATCCTCAATTCAAAAAAAGAGTTCTTCAGAGCGGAACTAGGAAATGCCCAGAACAGACCACGCAAACTCTTTGAGCTGGTCACACACCAATCGAACAAATTGGCCAAAACATCGAAAGAAAACCCCAAGTCTCTCATCTCATCTGAGGAATTTTCTTCTTTTTTCACACACAAAATCAAAACCTTAGGTAACAAACTTAGCTCTGCCTCACTCTCTCTAGAATCCCCCAACTTTTGGACTCCTCCCCCCCCTGCCTTTACAGTCCTCACCTAAGAATCAAGAACACGGGACCGATTTCTCATTCTACGACGAAGACTCTTTCGCCAAAATCCTTTCCACCTTAAACCCTAACAACCATTTCAACGACCCGCTCCCCTCAAACTGTCTTGCGACCGCCACCCAATCCATTATTCTTAGCTGGACTGCGATAATCAACGCCTCCCTCCGGCAGGGATCAATCCCTGACTCCCTGAAAGCGGGCCAAGTCTTGCCCATTCTGAAAAAGCCATCGCTAGATCCAGCCTCCTCAGATAATTTGAGACCGATTTCCAACATTCCTCTCTTGGCTAAAGTGCTGGAGAAGTGTGTGCAACTGCAACTAAGTCGCCACATCAACAACTTCCACCTACTCGATGACTGCCAATCTGGTTTCCGACCTGGACACAGCACTGAAACCACCATGCTCCACATCGTCGATGATGCCCTTCAAGCCCTTGACCAAGACAAAACCTGTCTCCTAATCCTCCTAGATCTATCCTCGGCCTTCGACGCAGTCAACCACGAGATGCTACTTGAACGCCTCAAATTTAGGATGGGATTAGATGGCCCTGTCCTTGACTGGTTTTGTTCCTTCCTCCAAAACCGATCTCAGAGGTTCCTCATCAACGGTAACCTGTCCGCTCCCTCCTTGGTCACGGTGGGATTCCCTTAAGGATCAACGTTGTCCCCCACACTTTTCAACCTCTATCTAGAACCCCTTGCCGAAGTCCTTCGCACCGCAAATATCTCCTACCATATGTACGCCGACGACACTCAGATTTACATAAAAATGTCATCTCTCGAGGAGATTCTCTCCCTGAATGAGGCCCTGAAGCTGACCGTCCAATGGCTCTCCTCCAACCAACTCAAACTCAATGCAAAGAAAACAGAGTTCCTCCTAATTTCCCCGCCTAAAAGCAACTCGGAGATCCAGTCATGGATTAAAGCCATCACAGCCCTAAACTGTTCCCCGACCATTGTGGACTCTGCCAAATCTCTGGGAATTACCTTGGATTACAACCATAACATGCGAGACCACATCAACTCAATGGCCAAATCTGCCAGATTCTACCTGAGCTACCTATGGAAACTGAAACCCTTTCTGGACGCTCCTGACCTAAAACTGGCAGTCCAAGCACTAGTTATTTCTAGGCTGGAATATGGCTGTTCCACCCTCTCCGGTCTACCCAAGATCTCCCTAGCACCCTTAAAAGCCTGCCTCAATGCAGCAGCCAGACTACTTACCGGCACAAGAAAATTTGATCACATCACTCCTCACCTGAAAGCGTTGAACTGGCTTTCTCTCGGGGCCAGATTCACCTCAAGCTGGCATGTATCACGCACAAGGCCCTACACTCAAACTCCCTTGCATATCTTGCACAGAAACTGGTGATATCCGGAGGAAGCAGAAACTCACGATCAGCTAGTGTCCTCCTTCTCCAGCCTGCACGCTTTCAGAAACAAAAAACCTATAAACGGTCATTCACTGGGGCTGCACCAAGAATATGGAACTCCTTCCCACCCGCCATTAGAAAAATCCACTCTCTGGCACGCTTCAAAAAGGAGGCTAAATCCTTCCTCATGGGTAAATTCCTTAGTTAAACCCCATCCCACGACCACCTCAGAGACTATTGCCTTCCTCCTTCGTCCTCACCCCACCAAGAAACTGGGGGTCCTCAGAGACACTATATTGACTATCCGTGTATGTCCTCATCGCTTTGTATGCAGTACCTCCTCCCTAATGTACAGTATATTCTTGTGATATCATGTCTTTTCTATGACTCTTTGACTATGTAAAGCGCTCTGATACCCTAACGGGTCAAGTTCGCGTTCTATAAAACACCAAAATAAATAAATAAATAAAATAATAAGCATTCTAGTCCGGATAGCACAAAATGGTTGCTGCCGACCAGAGACACATTTCTGCCCTCCTGCTGCTGAGCCAAGCTCGAGCAGGGGAAGGTAGAACAATAGGTATTCTGTCACAGGGAAGTGTGACCACCTCCCAGACAGGTTTTAGTGTATTAGGGATGGGTGGGTACGCTTGCCAGTGCCTGAAAGTCTGCATGAGGGGCACATTTGGTATCCCTGTGCATAGTCCAGTTCAAACCAGTCCTGGGAGCCGTTGGCTCCCTCTCTGGCACGAACGTGGACAAAGGACATGGGAGTAACCTCCCCCCTGTCCAGACCCTCCCCTCTGAGGGTCCCCTGAATTTTCCCAACCTTCTCCTTAGGGTACTTAAGGGCTTACCTGGGTGTAGGTCCCCAGATTCACCTTGGGATAAGATTAAGAACTGAAACCACTGCACTTCTACCGTCTGGGCACTTCATTTGGGCCTGACTTAGTCTCCCTTCCAGTTGGCTGCATCGTCTGTGCCTGTGCATCATACAGGAACCTGCCAAGGCCTGTGAAGCATCAAGGACTACCGAAGTAATCTCCTTTGGAGTGAAGGAGTCACTTCCCTGCATTCACAGGCACTGCAACTAAGTCGACTGGTCTGCAGATCCTGAGCTCCTCCGGGTGCAGTGGGCTCTGCAACACAGATTGTGGTTTTCCCCCACTCCCAAGGCCTGCTCTACCCTCTCACCAAATTTGAGGCCAGTAATCCTCGTGGGGGTTGCAATAACTGAATCCCTGAATACCACATCCCCTTTGTAATTGCAAAGGCATGTTTTTGTCTTTGCAAGAAGATCTTTTGGCTCCAAGTAGCCTCAACCTGGAGCACCTCCAGTGTTTAGAATCTTTAGCCACACTGCATCAAGTGCATCGTGGCCTGCATATTTTGGTTGAGCTGCTTGAGGTCCTCTCATGACTCCTGTGCTTCCGGCCTGTGGGTCCATTTGAGGGTCACCCTTGTTTTCTTCAGGCTCCCCTGAGTACTTGAGTCCTTCCCTGACTCCCCTGGTTGTGGTGAGTCTTCTGGAACCTTGCTGGTCCCAACCGTGTACCTTCTTGACTTTCTGCATGGGTTGAATTTGCCAGGGCTTGTTGGTGCTCCCACCTGACACTGACCCCTCAGACCTTGACATCCTACGTGGGACAGCTCATATCCATGTCCTGGTCATCCTCGGTGTCACCTGGTCCTTGCAGCTGCAGAGTTAAGGTCACTGTCATCTTTCCTGAAGCTCACGGCATTGGAAGGCATTCGTCTTCCAAGTCGCCTGGTCACCCCTGAGTGACATAGACTCTGTCCCCTCTGCTTTTAGGTACTTCTCTTCAAGAATTCACATTTGGATTCCTCCGGACATCTTCTCCTCTTCCAGCAGCTGCAATTTCCTGAAGTCCCCCAATGGGTTTGAAGGTAGTTTCTGATGCCACTTCACACCCAGTCGCGGCCGGCAGTGGGATTACCTGCAGGGTGGTGACATGGGGAGGGGGAGAGTGGGTGGTAGTAATGTATGGATTACGGAGTTTTAAAGGTAAGTAAACATTTAAATAAATAACACAAATTTTGTTGAGTGCACTGCATTCCCAAATGCGATGCAGTGCTCGCAACAACATTCGTTTTATTTATTTAAATGTTTACTTACCTGTAAAACTCCGTAATCCATACATTACTATCCCCTACCCTTCCCCTCCGCCTCCCCATGTCACCGCCCTGCAGGTAATCCCACTGCCGGCCGCGGCTGTTCACACCTATGCACCCGACTTCCCTGGGATAGGTAACTTGGGTACCACGGTGTCCACGGGTGGGGTGGCTCTCCAACCTTCTGTCTCCTATGGGGTTTCCTCAGGGTCCACAGGGAAGGGTCCCTAATCTTTAAAAATCCAATGCAATTTGCACATACACTTGTAGGGATCACGCGGTTGTGTTCACACACTGCACCCGCTCTCCGTGTGGTCCCTCTCTACTTAACTTTGGTGGTTCTGTGGGTCCCCAACAATTCTACGCCCTCTTGACATTGTACTGACTCGAGTCGTGGTTCTTATACAACTTTATTAGTATATGGTTTGGTCCCCCCTGGGCACACTGTGTATTAGTGCTATTTACTGTGATTTATTTGCTAAGGTATTGTGTGCTTTGTGTCTTTCTCCATGTGGGAGATACTATAATGTACTAGATAGTGTTATATAATAAATACATATTTTTATAAATACTTTTCGTGTTTCTTTTTCATTTAATCTATACTACAAGATTGCATTCAGGTCAAACAAGCTGCTTTACACTCCTTCAAGACAAAACCTGAAGGCTGCTCTCCACAGTTATCACTTGGATAGCTTTCTAAGGTTGTCTGAGACCTCCTAAATCACCATAAGGGTTGTCTGGACTGGTGCAAGGAGCCCATTTACGTTAGTGGACATCATATACCAGGCCAGCTTCTCACAGTTGTTACATTATTATGATGTGCAATGTTGTTGTTTTTTAATCTTTTATGACCTGTTTGGCCGAATAAAGATCTATTGATTATTTGATTGATTGATTGATTGAAAGTAATGCCAGTTGATGCAGAGAAAATTGTGCCACAGCATCCTGTCAGTATTGACAAGAACCTCTGCAAGATAATGAGCCTGTTTGGAATGGCTGAACAGTCCGGGAGTAGCTGCTTTGCATTCCAAGAGATTATGGCACTAACCAGCCACATATTCACAGTTTTCTGGTGAAAACAAGCAGCGCCAGGGAATAAATAGAAAGCCGTAGCCCTTCCACTTTGTAGCTCGACTAATGTGCACAATAAAGCTGTACTGCTCTTTTATTTTTTTCCCTTCTCTGGACTTGCTCTGCTATTTTTTTTTTTTTAAATATATTTTTATTTTTTCCTTGCAAGCAAATCAGATACATATTACACAAGCATAATCAAAAAGAAACACAGGAGCAAAATGGAAAACAGCGAAAAGTACATTACAATTCTGTAAATATTCCAATCCATGAAGTCTAATGTATAGATTCCAACCTTGACTAATGCTAAACCCATTATAACTTCAACCAACTTGAAAATGTAACTCCTTAATTGTCCTCTCTTTGCCGCTCTTTCCATTTACGTATTGGCTCCCAAATTCTTCTCCCCAGACATCTTCCTCTCCTCCCTTTTTGAGCATACATTTTTTCCTCTATATTATATGCATACAGAATATTTGCCAACCAACTTTGCAGTTTCGGAGGATTTTTATCTAGCCAAGCCCTGGCTATTGTCAGTCTGTAGACAGCCATTATCACAAACAGAAATTCAGTGTGCAGATCCTGCTCCCGATCAGCCACACCTAGCATAATCCAAGCTGGAGTAAGAGAAATCACAATGCCCAAAGACCTTGCCAAAAAACCCTCAATCTCAATAATCGGTGTTTGTATTTGGGGACATGTTGCAAAGATGTGTATGCTATCTGCTTCCAACGCATTACAGCGGGGGCAGTTAATTCCTGTATTCCCCCCCCATTTTGCAATCCTTGCAGGCGTGAAATACAAAAAATATAATGTTTTGTAATGCTGGGACTGTAACGGGGCTGCACATAATATTGTACAGCCTAGGTCCAGCGAATCAAAAAACAAGTTACTTTCAACTCCTAGTTTATCTGCCCATTTCTTACTGAATTTGCCTAAGTCATCTTGCTTTTCTTTCAGCAGAATTGCGTAAAAATACTTAATTGCGCAATCCCCCATCAACTTTATTTTCTCCAATATTTCTATTTTATTAAAGCCTACTGGGCCTCCCACTTTATTTTTCAAAAAACTTCTGATCTGCAGGTACTT
This sequence comes from Lissotriton helveticus, assembly GCF_964261635.1. NCBI lineage: Eukaryota > Metazoa > Chordata > Amphibia > Caudata > Salamandridae > Lissotriton > Lissotriton helveticus. Next base: position 1,630,121,544 of record NC_136057.1, on the reverse strand, counting down.
AAAGAAACCCCTGTTGTGTATGCCATACGTGTCTCTTAAATCCGAAAATTGCTTAAAACCCTCCTGTGAAAATAGATCGCCTATTTGCGTAACCCCCCTTGAAGCCCACTCTGCCATTGTGTGATCGGCAAATATTTCCTCTGGGAGTGATCTGTTGTTGACCAGATAGTGTTATATAATAAATACATATTTTTATAAATACTTTTCGTGTTTCTTTTTCATTTAATCTATACTACAAGATTGCATTCAGGTCAAACAAGCTGCTTTACACTCCTTCAAGACAAAACCTGAAGGCTGCTCTCCACAGTTATCACTTGGATAGCTTTCTAAGGTTGTCTGAGACCTCCTAAATCACCATAAGGGTTGTCTGGACTGGTGCAAGGAGCCCATTTACGTTAGTGGACATCATATACCAGGCCAGCTTCTCACAGTTGTTACATTATTATGATGTGCAATGTTGTTGTTTTTTAATCTTTTATGACCTGTTTGGCCGAATAAAGATCTATTGATTATTTGATTGATTGATTGATTGATTGAAAGTAATGCCAGTTGATGCAGAGAAAATTGTGCCACAGCATCCTGTCAGTATTGACAAGAACCTCTGCAAGATAATGAGCCTGTTTGGAATGGCTGAACAGTCCGGGAGTAGCTGCTTTGCATTCCAAGAGATTATGGCACTAACCAGCCACATATTCACAGTTTTCTGGTGAAAACAAGCAGCGCCAGGGAATAAATAGAAAGCCGTAGCCCTTCCACTTTGTAGCTCGACTAATGTGCACAATAAAGCTGTACTGCTCTTTTATTTTTTTCCCTTCTCTGGACTTGCTCTGCTATTGAAAGGATCACTAGAAAAACCTCTCCGACCTGTTCAGTGAATCTCTTTACAGCAACCTACGGTTATGTGCAGTGACACAGGAACCTCCATAGTTTATATTCAAAACTGGCAAACTGTGTAGTTTCCAGAGCTCAGTTTGATGCCATTAGCATCTAGCCCCACCCTCTCACATCTTGTTATATGGTCGGTGGGGTAAGTGAGGCTTGCTGATCCCACCCCACCCTGTGACGAGTAGGGAAAGGGTGGGATGCCTTTGCTCCAGTCACAGCTGGACATGAAGTCCCTAGAGCTGCAAGGCTTCAGTCCTAAATACCCAGGGGCAAACCTTCCACTAATCTCATCCGGAGGTGGAGCTTAGCACAGGAGGTAATGATTTTGTGTAACTGATGACCTCACAGGCCTCTGGGCTGATGATAATTGATGCAAGCCTCACTGAGATTGCTTTGAAGGTGCAGCAGAGGATCTTAACGAAGGAGTGTTCAGCTGAGGGTGAGTTATTTTAAGTACTGCCCTACAGCACACCTTTTGTTCCAGAACTGAAAACAGAGGATTTAAACATTTTTTCTGACGTGAAAATCCGAGCGGGCCGTAATGGCGGACGTAGCTTAGAAGAGCTCCGTCCAGCCCGCCATATATCCGGCTTTTATCCTGTCTCCCCTCCTGATCCCCACAGCCCTAGAAGACGGCGCGGTACCCTGGACGGGGCGGCTGTGCTCCGGTGCTGTCCGCGGAGCTCTGGGGGCCCGATAGCCGCGAGAAGCGGAGGGACAGTCTGTGGCCTGGTTCGGGCGAGTGAGGCCGGGGCCTCAAGTTTCACGCTCCTCAGTCCGGTCCAGGCCCGATCTCTCCCGGAGGCATCGGAGGGCCCCCCTGCTGCCACTGCCCGGCGGCCAGTGGGCCATTGTTGGAGAGAGGAGCTCGAGCCCCGGGCGAGAGGGGCCGGAGCCCTCCCGTAGCAAGGCCTAGTGACCGGGACACGACCGTGAGTAGGAGTTTGGCGCCACCCGAGGTGGCGCGGCCGGACAGCGGACAACACCAGCAGGTGATCGGGGGGCAGGTCGGCCCTCGGTGGGTGCCATGGGGGTGTGAGCGGCCAGCAGTGGGGCTTGCCAGAGGTGGACAGCGGACCTGTAGAGGGCTAGTTTTGGCGTAGGCCCCCTGTGTATCCAAGGCCTGGGGGCCTGGGGCCACGTCGGTGAAGCAGCCAGGGCCTACAGAGGAGCTCCTAAGGCTCACCAAGTGGCGGCAGTCCCTTTCTTTTGGCCAGTAGTGCAGGGGCTAATACATCGTGAGGCCCAGAGACCGGTGGCCCCACTAAGGACAGGAGCCACGCGATATCCGAGTGGACAGCCCCTACACCGAACTACGTAAGCAGGGGATTGTGGGGCAGATTGGTCTTGGTGTGGGCAGCTGAAGGGAGTGTGCTCGGAGCACGAAAGGACAGTTGTGGTCAGTTGCCCAGAAGGGGGCGGCCTGGTGAGAGGCATTCCAGCAGAGTGTGGCCAGAGAGTGGCGGTGTCGCACAGAGTCCAGGACCATGGGGGAGAGATAAGGCGACCGGTCTGGAAGGGCCCATCGATAAGTATACGGGGCCGAGTGGTGGCGCTGGGGCCACTGGAGGTCAGCCCAGCCAGGGACCTGACAATGCGGCGTTGATGGCGGCGATAACCCAGTCAAGGGATATGCTTGACGCGAAAATAGGTGCCGTGGGAGCGGATGTCACGCTATTGCGTCAAGACCTGCAGAACGCAGTAGCTCACATCACAGAGGCCGAAACCAGGATTTCGGGGTGGAAGATGATGTGGCGATCCTTAAGCGTAAAGTGACCGACATGGAGAGTGTCCAGAAGGGGCTGGCCCTTAGAGTGGAGGATGCAGAAGGACGGGTCCGGCAAAACAACCTTAGATTTGTAGGGTTCCCGGAGGGCTGCGAGAAGGGCAACATGGAACGCTTCCTGACCCAGTGGCTGGAGAGTTGGCTCCCTCCTGAATCCCTGTCACGATGCTTTGTGATTGAACGGGCCCATCGGGCTCTGGTACAGAAGCCGCCAGTGGGGGCACGTCCCAGGCCTGTGATCGCCAAGTTATTGAATTATTATGACCGCGATACCATTCTGCGGGAGGCAAGGGCGAAGGACTCTCTCATGTGTGAGAATCAAAGAATCCTGATATTTCTGGGCTATACCAGGCTGTCCAGCAGCAGAGGCAGTTGTTTACTGCGGCCAAGGCGCACCTCCGTGATCTTAAGCTCCCCTATGCCTTACTATATCCAGCCCGCCTGCCGGTAGTGTTTCAATCTCGAGCCCACTTCTTTGACACCCCGGAGGAAGTGTTCCGTTGGACTGATGAAACAGTAAAGCTGAAGGTGCATACGCCGCCAGGCCATGACTCAGACTCCTCCTTGAGTGGAGCACAGGTGCAGACCGCCAAGGGCTCGCGCAGTAAAGGGAATTGGAGGTCCAGATCCAGGAGGCGGTCCTCACCGGGGCATCCGGTCACAAATCCGTGAACATTTAACCGGCGAGAGGTGGAACATTGACGTGCATATACCCCTGTGGGAGTAAATGGAGGAACTTTACGCAGGAGTGGCCGCAGGGCCGAGAGGGGCACTTGCGATGACTAAATGACAATGTATATGAGGATATGGGGTGGTGGGGGATTGGGTGGGGGGTTCGTTAAGGGGCGGACCACTTCCCTGGGCTTAAGGCTTGTTGGGGGGGGGAGTTGGGTGACTGGGTAGTTTCTTGGGGATCCATTGGTGTGGACGGCCTCAGGTCCTGCGTTTGGGATCGGGGGTTGCCCAGGCCGCGTATGGGGGTTGGTGTTTGGGGGGGAAAGAGGGGGGGTGGGGGGGAGTTGGGTGGGGGGGGTGGGTTTGGTCTAATCTGCACATTAAGTATGAAGTCTCGACAATTGGTGTGTATACGTCCTCTGGGCCCGTTTATTGGACTCTTGACATGCATCCCCCTAGATGGCGGTTGAAGGAACCAGGCTGATGATCCCCAGGGCGTCCATACGGATTCTTAGCTGGAATGTGCGGGGGGTGCTTGATAAGGTGAAGAGAGGGGCAGTTTTACGGTTGGGGAAACGGGAAGGAGCGTATGTCCTGTTACTGCAGGAAACGCACCTGCTAGGCAACAAAACACTTAGCTTACAGCGCTCTGGATACCAACAGGTTTATCATGCTGGGTTTGCAAGGGGGTCCAGGGGGGTTGCCATTCTGATACACCGCAGGTTGTCCTACGTTCACTCGAAGCAGTGGGTTGACCCGCAAGGCCGATACGTGTTTATTAAAGGAATGCTTGGTGAGGAGCTCCTGGTGCTGGGGAGTGTGTATGCCCCGCCCCCATTGCAGTGGTCGCTAGTGGAAAAGTTGTTTGCTGTGTGGGCAGAAATCCCTGAGGCTTTAGCGGTGATTGGGGGTGACTGGAACGACGTCATGAATGGTCGGATGGATCACTGTGGACCGGGTGGTGGACAGGTAGCGGACACGCCCACTAAGCTAGGCGATATGCTTAAGGGGATGGGTTGGGTTGATACCTGGCGATACCTTCACACCCTTAATCGAGAATATACATATCTCTCCGCAGTCCATAAGTCCTTTTCTAGATTAGACTATGTATTTGTCCCCCGCGCAGCAGCTGGTAGAGTAAAATCAGCAATCATATTGCCACGGGGGCTCTCGGACCACTCTCCGGTTGAGGTGGACTTTTGGTTGGATAAAGGGCGGCAACCTTTCCGGTGGCGCCTCTCCACGTGGCATCTTCAGCAGGAGGAGTACAGGAAACACATGGGGTAGGCCATTGCCAACTACTGGGAAGAAAATGTGGGGTCAGTTACAGATGCTGTGACACTCTGGGAGGCCCTGAAGCCCACACTGCGTGGGGTGGACATCGCCTGGTGTGCAGCAGCCCGTAAAAAGCGCAGAGAGGAATTAGTGAAGGCCGTAGCGCATATTGAGACTCTAGAGGGGCAATGCAGCGGAACTAGGGAGGGTAGAGAGGTGGGGCAGCTACTATTAGCACAGCAGTCTTATGCGTCTTTGCTGCTTGATGAGGCTCGGCAGGTGTGGTTAGCGATGCAGAGCAGAATATATCAGTGGGAGGATAAGTCGGGCACTATGCTCCATAGGCTCTGCCAAAAGACGCTTCAGGCGCAGACGCTGCCGGGGATTACAGATGCGGCCGAGGCCTTGATCACGGACCCTAAGGAACTGGCGGACAGTTTTGCGTTATATTATGCCGCCCAATATGCTCAGAAGGAGTGCCTCCCCGCGGCAGTTGTGGATAAGTTTATTGCAAACCTACCGCCACGGGCGGTATCGGAGGAGGTGCCGGAGCGTCTCGACCTCCCCCTAACTGCTGAAGAGCTTGGCACGGCCCTAGGGGAGCTTAATACCGGAAAGGCACCTGGGCCAAATGGGTTCCCGAGTGAATTTTTTAAGAAATACCACTTCCAATTGGGAACGCACTTTAGGGCAGCATTGGAGGCGGCTAGAGAGCAAGGTCGCCTTCCGGAGGACTGGAGACATGCAGAGGTGGTGGTGTTCCACAAACCAGGCAGGCCTCCGGAACGGCATGAGTCGTACCGACCCATCTCCCTCCTAAATGTTGAAGCAAAGATACTGGCTAAGGCGCTAGCGAATCGTCTCCTTCCTTATATAGCAGAGCTGGTCCATCCGGATCAGGCTGGGTTTATGCCCCATAGGGCAACGAGGCACAACATTAGACGTGCTCACGTTGCGGTGGAGGCGATTAGAGGCACGGGGGAGCAGGCAGCACTCCTGTTGGCAGATATAGACAGGGCATTCGACTCGCTAAGTTGGGTCTACCTGTTTGCACTCTTGTCGCGTCTCAACCTCGGGCCCAGCTTCCTGTCGTACGTAAAACTATTATACACAGATCTGACGGCTTCAGTGAGGGTGGCCGGGGGCGCGTCTACCCAATTCCATATAGGGCGAGGTACTCGGCAGGGATGTTCCCTGTCGCCATATTTATTTGCCCTGGCTATGGAGCCGCTGGCGGCATGGGTGCGCATGGATGCACAATTGAAAGGCTTTGAGTGGGAGGCCGGTCTTTCAGATAGGATAGCGCTGTACGCGGATGATGTCCTGTTTTTCATTACTAACATTAATAGGTCGGGACCACGTATTTTAGAGATTATGCAAATCTTTGGTGAAACATCTGGACTTTACCTGAATCTGCGTAAATCCACCCTGTGGGCGCTGGGAGACCGCGCGGGAATTGGACCATGGGCGTCCGCATTGCAAGTGGCGGTGGGTGGCCTTCAGTATCTAGGAGTATTCCTCTCTGAATCTCCCGTGGTCTCCTGGGAGCGCAACATCGTCTGGGATCTGGTTCGAACAGAGATAAAGACGTGGTCCCGTATGCCCCTTACTATTTATGGCCGGTGGGCAATTTTTAATATGGTTGCCCTCCCACGCCTGCTATACCAATTGCAGAACCACCCTTACCCAATTTCACCTCATTGGTTTAAGCAAGTCAATTCGGTGCTGGGGCACTTTCTTTGGGCGGGGGGCGCAGTGAGGGTTGCACTGCGCACCTGCTTTTTATCAACATACTGTGGTGGGCTGGCAACATCCGATCTCCTGTCGTACTATCAGGCCTCCCATCTTTTGATCCTGAATGAATGGTGGTATGGGGATATGGGGGACCCTGCTTATGCTCTTGAACGCTATCTTATGGGGTCCGACACTCTTCACACTATTTTAATTTCGGCGCAGTTGAGGAAGCAGTTGCCACAGGCTACACAGGTGGTATTTCAGGTCTGGAGGCAGGCGCTGCGTCGCATGGGATGGTGGGGCACATTAACGGAGGAGACCCCCCTCTGGCATAATGGTCGATTGCCTGCGCTAGCGTCCCTACAGGGCTTTCGAGGATGGGAATGCATAGGGATCTCGAAGCTGGGTAATGTTATGACAGGCACGGCCCTTAAATCATTTCAGGACCTTAGTGAGGAGTATGGCATGCCTCGTACCCAATTTTTCAAATATTTACAATTCCGCCATGCCATTGCACCTAGTTTGGAGGGACTTGACTCCTTACTTGAATTTAGTCCACTAGAGGCGAAGGTATTTATGGGGGATTTAGAGGATAAGAAAATATCCCGCATTCACCAAACTCATGTTACACATTGCTCCTCCTCCCTGCACAAATTGAGGGAATCCTGGAAAGGGGATGTTGGAACATTGGAAGAAGAAGATTGGTGGGAAGCCACGGGGCAGCCATAGCAATGCGCCTTCGACTCATCCAATTCAAATATCTTCACAGAACTTATTACAGTAGGGAGAGACTGTGGCGGGCGGGTCTGATTGCGTTCCCTGACTGTTTGAGGTGCGGGCAGGAGGTGGGCACCCTACTTCACACGGTGTGGAGCTGTAGTGCCCTAGTTAGGTTCTGGAAGGGAGTGTGGGACTGTTTGTCTGAGGTGTTGGGATGGGAACTTCCACTACCCCACGATTAGGCCTCTTACATGTTCTAGAGGGGGTGGGGGGTAATATATATAAAAGCATCTGCTGCTGTTGGGCCTCACCATTGCAAAGAGAGATGTGGCTCAAGCCTGGAAAGATACACGGGCAACTCCAGTGGTGGTGTGGAAAAAGGGGCTGGATTTTTGTATGGGGTTGGAGCGTCCTATTTTTGAGGCTCGGGGCTGCCCTAGGAAGCACTACAAAATATGGAAGAGGTGGGCGGAATATAGAGGTCGATGGTTAGATCCACCGGCAGAACGTGAAGATAGCTTGGAGATAGCATAGGGGGCCGAAATGGAGGAACTGTATACATGGTTCTGTATGTGAAACGGTTTGAGAATGAGACGATATTGTGCAGTGGGCTAGGGAGGGATCCGGGAGGGGGGAGTTGGTAGAGGGGGAGGTTGGTGGCAGGGAGGATGGGGGGAAGGAGGCCCAAAGGGGTATAGATTGCCAATAATTTGATGCTGTTGATTTGTTTGCAGTTTTCTCTTGACTGTGGAGAGCTGCACCTTGTGTGCAATTGCTCAATAACATTGGTTTTGAAGAAAAAAAAAACATTTTTTCTTCGGTAAACTAAAACCTAGTACGGAAAAGAGAATAAGGGGCAGAGCCCCAGATCCCACATGGGGTAACCTTCAATCTACTGATTACTCAATTTTTAGGTCTCGCCTAGGCAGCATTTGCACAGTCTCTTCGAGGCATGCTGTATTCAGGAAATGGGAATTAAAACCTTGGCTGCTTCGAACGTTCTGCGCCAGTGCGGAATGTTCGAAAAACGGGTGGGACTGCGTCGGCCAACGGTCTTTCGCAGCACCAGCCAGGTAGTGCTCGGCCGACGGGAGCAGGGAATGGGTTAAGCAACACCCATCTTTCTAATTGGCTCCTTTACTGTCCTTTGTAAATGGCTGCTTTCATTGGTTAGTATGGTCGATATTTCCTCCTTTTTTACTTTTGTACCCTCCCATGAGAACTGCTCTCTTACATGTGGTGTTACTCGTCATGTTATTTATTAGTATCTGAGCACTCTTTTTTTCGTTTAACACTTGCTCCCCCTTCTTGGCTACAGCTCCTTTGGACATGGTGCTTTATCGGCCATTTTATATTTACAAAAAGTGATCGCCACACACACTCGCTCCCTCTCCTTTACTACAGCTTCTTTGGTCGTCGCACTTTATCGGACGCTTTATATTTATGAAAAGCGCTTGCTGCATGCCTTGACATTGCGCTTTAACTTAAAATATGATGGCAGCACCTCTTGTTGCACCGCTCGCTTTATATGTACAAAAAACACTCACCGTGCGGCACAATGTCGCTCTTTAATTTGAAATATTATGTGGTTTCTTTTACAATGGACCACACCGTGCTTCAGATTTACATGGCGGCCGTGCGCATTTCTTTTGTGCTGCACGGCTCACCTAAATCAACTTTTAAAACATTCTTATTTTTTTTCAACAGTACGCAATGCCATGCTTTAACTTTAACAATAGCGCTCGTATTGTCAGCACTCACTGTCCCGTTCACATGCATGCTGTACTCCCAGCCTGCTCCTCCAATTGGCAACTGCCTGCACCCTTAAATCCTGACTTACATCCTGCTGCTAAGACCGCCCATAGCACATACCGCACCGGCTTTCCAGCATTTTCAACACCAAGAGCTCTAACTATCACAAATTCAAGACCTATTGCATTGCAAATGCTTGTTTATTATTCTTATTAATCTAGACCACTACTGAGTTCAACACCAACATGCAAGGAACAACATTGCCGACCGGCATATTTCATCAGATTTAATATTTAAATGCACAATATACACCATTTTGTTTTTAAAAAACTTTAAATAACCCCTTAAAAAACGTTAAATATCATATAATAAATCTAAAGAGATTGAGGGTGAGAGATAAAGTGCAAAAGGTCTCCATGTATCAATAAATTAGAATTAATTATTAGAGGATATTTAAAATGTTTCCTGGTTTCACTTAAAAATGGACAGAAATGCAAAATGTGGAAAAGATCTTGGTGACCCAGGTTACATAAATTACATGTCTCAGATATCGGAACTATGCATTTTCATTTAGCTTTTAAATTGTTAAGAGGAAAAGTCCCATTTTGTAGGAGGAGAATAACTAGCTTTACTTTATGGGACATTTGATAGAGCACACACGTTTGTAAAGTCCCCAAGCTGATCCCTGTAACATATTTTCCGAATAATTTTAAATTGACTGACAATTTGTAACTTTGAAAGGTGGCACACCTGACCTGGAGACCAACATTTTAATAGGTGCTTGCTTCAGTTAGAAATTTCCAGAGCAGTTTCTTTAATACTATTATAAATCATTACCTTCCTGTACAACTGCAAACTGGAACCAAGCATATGCAAATCACCCTCGGTCCTCCCCATGTTCTCCATGTTCCTCTTTGTTGCCCAACTGCCTCTGCCAGCCATCCACCTTTTTGTTCTCGCCTGTGTGCTTCTCTGCATTGCCCCATGACCCCCCTCCCTTCTTGTTGCTTTCCCTCAACCTGTGTTACTTTCGATCTGCCCCTTTGGTTTGTTGTCACCTCCAGCCACCCATTCTGCTTTTACTCACCCTCCCGTGTTGATTTGGTGTTCAACCCAACCTTCCTCGTGTTGCTTTATTTCCACCCACCTGATTTTAAAAAAGAAAGAAAAAAAGGCATTCGCTAATTTTTTCTTATTTATTTACCGATCTAACTTGTTTGAAAACAAAAAACAAAACAAAATATAGGCAAGTGTGTAGCTATGCTGCACTGCATCTAAAATGAGGTGTGAGACTTGCCTGCAGTGTGTTGTCCTACTGTGTGGTGCCCTGAATTTACGACTCTATAGTGGAAATCCTGCGCTGCACCAGGAAGCCGAAGCAGCCAGGGGAAGTAAGGCTCTGCGTAGACATGCAGCTGCCCAATGTCGCAATAAAAAGAGAACAACACCTTACTCCCACAATAGATGACCTGATAGGGGAATTAGTGAGCGTGTTGGTTCTCAAAACTTGATCTCCGATCAGGATACCACTAGTTAGTACTTGATGAAGAGTTGAGGTACATCACAACCTTTTTCACGCATGTGGGCCTGCGGAGATACACTCGAATGAGCTTTGGTGTTTCAAGCGCGGCCAAAGTATTTCAGAATATTTATTCATGGTGTTTTATATAGCACGAACATGAACCTAGACGGTGTCAGAGCGCTTCACATTGCAATGTACAAAAACGTTAGATGGTTGGGGGTGATATACATACATTCTGTAGATGACTTTCAATATCGAAAGATGTAAAAGTTGCTGACAGTGATATGAGGTGCGCGTTTTATGGAATACATTTGTTTATTAGAAACGATTTCACTTCTTTTTTGAAGGAGGAGGTTATTCGTCATACAACTGGTGGTAAGGAGTTCCAAATCGTTGGTGCAATACTAGAGAAGGCTCTGCAACATGTTCTTTTTTTGTGGAAGGATAATGGTTTCAATAATAGTGAGATCACGCTGGGGGAGTCTCTGTACCCTCCAGAAGGTACTAGCTTTTGTGCTAAGTAGCTGGGGGTTTTATGATGAATGGCCTTATGGGTCATGCAGGCGATCTTTAGTTGTATTCTTGCCTCATATGGTAGCCAATTCAGTTCCTTTAAGGTCATGAAATGTGGTTGTTTCTTTTTGTTCCAGATACAAGCCTGGCCGCAGCGTTGAGGGAAGCCCTCAGCGGGGCCAACTTGTGTTTGGGGAGACCGCATAGAGTGGTACTTCTGTAGTCCAGTCTTGGCAGCACTAGGGCTTGTACCACCATTTTTAAGTTGGCCTGTGGGAGGAAGGGTTTAAGTTTCCTTAAGATGCTCAGCTGATGGTTAGCATTACTGATATGTTCCTGCATATTCAAGCGCGTGTCTAGAATGATTGCCAAATATTTAGTGGAGTCAAGGATGTGGGGCGAGCAGTCAAAGGCAATTATATGCTTTAGCCAAAGGTCATTCTTGGGTGTATGGTTAGGAGGGGAGATTAGGAGGAATTCAGTTTTTTTGGTATAGAGCATGAGGTGGTTGTCAGTTAGCCAATTTTGACTCTTAGGCAGAATAGCGTTGAGGAAGATGAAGTCTTCTGGGGAGGAGATTTTCATATATAGTTGTGTGTCATCTGCATACAGGTTATATAACATGTTAGCAGCATTCAGCACGCTTGCTAGTGGTTCCATGAGTAGATTGAAAAGACCAGGTGAAAGTGCTGAACCCTGTGGACGCCCTAGGGTGACCAAGGAAGGTTGGGAGAGTGATTGCTTTATCTTGATTCGTTGGGTTCCGTTGTAAAGGAAGGAGGTAAATCATTGTAGCACGGTACCAAATAAATCCATTCTACTTTCCAGAAGGGACAGAAGGTTGTCATGCTTAACCGTGGTGGAGGATAAGTCAAGAAGTATCAAGAGGCATGGTTCATTCTGGTCTAGCATTTTTAGTATATCGTCCGTTATATGGGTGTGTGCTCATTTGGCGCTGTGACCCTGACAGAATCCGGATTGGTATTGGTCCAGGAGGTTGAAATTCTCGATGTGGTTGCATAATTGAGATTGTACGCATGTCTCTAGTAATTTCGCCAGTGTGGGGACGTTGGATATAGGACGGTAGTTGTTGAGATCAGAGGAGTGGGAGTTGACTTTCTTTAGTATGGGTGTTACCTGCCCTACTTTTAGGCATTCCTGTATGGTGTCTTGAAAGAGGAAGGCGTTTACAATCTTTGTCCATAAGGGGAGTTGTGAATTTTTTATTGTTTTGAATAGGGAAGGAGGTAGAGGGTCATTGAAGTGATTAGGGGGGGTGAATCGCAAGAAGGTTGATATAGATGTCGTTTTCAGCGTAGGGCGTGAAGGTGTGCCAAGAGGCACTGTTCTTTGGGGTTCCCGTTGGTGTACTAACCTGATCCTTGATCTGGGAGTAAAATGTAGATACATGGTCGGTAGTTGGAGAAGGGGCATTCCTAGATTGTATGTTTCATTAGATGTTTTTAGTTTCTTCTATCAAGAAATTGGCAAGCTCCTCGAAGCTAGAGGTAGCCGAATCTCAGAGTTCCGTAGAGTTTGGTGTGTTGAGCGATTGTTGTTTGACTATTTCAAATAGTTTTTGGGGCGGTTGATGGCCTGGTTCAGCTGGGTTCTTAAAAAGTCTGCTTTGGCCTTTAGGATTCTCCTGTTGTATGTATTCCTTAGTGCTCCAAGGAGATTTATGTTTTCTACGGAGGGTCTCGATCTCCAAGTTTGTTCGGCTGATCTTAGCTTGCGCCTGTCAGAGTTCAGAGTCTCATTGAACCAAGGTTTGGAGATTTTGGTGGAAACGTTTTTTTGTTGGAGGGGGGCAGTTGAATCAAGTATTTCAAGAATAGTGGAGTTGTAAAAGACTGTGAGGTCATGAACATCTGTCATGCCTGTCAGGGCGGTCTCGATCGCCAAGTTTGTTTGGCTGATCTTAGCTTGCGCCTGTCAGAGTTCAGAGTCTCATTGAACCAAGGTTTGGAGATTTTGGTGGAAACGTTTTTTTGTTGGAGGGGGCAGTTGAATCAAGTATTTCAAGAATAGTGGAGTTGTAAAAGACTGTGAGGTCATGAACATCTGTCATGCCTGTCAGGGGGATCAGATCGGTACTGCATCGGTTTGCTAGGTCAATAGGCTGATATTTTGGACATTCCTTTTCCATTGTTTTGTTTTTGTAGGTTGGCATCTTTTCAGAGTCACCTCCATGTTGATAAAGAAGAGTATACTGTAATGGTCAGACCAGTCACAGGGGATAATGGAGTCTAGTGAGACAAGGTTTGTTTTTGCTATAATGAGGTCTAATGTCTAATGTCTCTGCCTTATTGTAGGTTGGACTGTCGCAGAATTGGGTGAGGTCCTGATCTGAAAGGAAGGATTTGAAGCAACTTACAGCGTGATTGTTCATATTATTCCAATGTAGACTGAAGTCTCCTAGAAAAATCTGCGACACTTGTGAATTGTCATTGGATGTAATGAGTTCCATTATCTGTTCGATGAAGGGCAGATTATCACCTGGAGGTTGGTATACCATGTGAAATTTGCTAATGAGGCAATTGTTGTTCATGATGTTGATGCGAAGATATTCACAGGTGGATATGGAGACGGTGTCAGATTGATTAACTGAGATTGTGTTTCAGAAGATGCAGGCTAACCCACCGCCAGGTTTAATGAATCTGTCTAGACGGATTATGTTGTGGCGAATGGGGGACCAATAGGTCTAGGATAGTAGAGGAGGAGCTAGTTAGCCATGTTTCAGTAATGTCAAGCTCATTAGAGAGGATAAGATCGTAGATGTCGGAAGCATGTTTGATAGCTGATCTGCAGTTGAGAAGTACACACTTCAGTATGCTAGTAGGGTAGGATAGGGTTGTGTGCATTATATTGATATTTTTTAGGTTTTCACTATTCATAGATCTGTTGTTGAGAGTAGGTTCTCTGTCAGGGTTTGCTTGAATGGTTTGTATGCAACCATGTAGAGGCTTGCAGCTGTCTAACGGGCTGGCATGAAATAGGAGGAGGTCATGAATATCGGTGTCAGATAATTCCGCAATTAGTTTACTGGGACGAGAAGGGTCGTTGGGAAAATTTATGATATTCTGAATAGTATATTCAGTGTGTGATCTTTTGGTGATGTAACTAATAGTTTGGTAACTGATTTGGTTCGTAGTGGCATTAGTGGGCTCTGTGAGAGTTTAGGAGATCTTTTGTGATTGTTGATAGGTTTCGCATTTCGTCCTTGAGATAGGATAGACCGAGGTATATCTCTTTGAGACGTGCGATCCAATTAGTGTTGGGGTGGCAAGATATGTGTTAAAGTGTGTGCTCTATTGGAGGGAGTCCACATGTTCTGTCTTGGAGAGTGAGGAATACATTGTTCGAATCCAATGGAGTAAGTTGAGCCGAGCGGGTTTGGGGGGACCTGATGGGAGCGGGTGATGGTCTGGTTAGATGATGGGATGAAAAGGCCTGTTGCTCCAGAGAGAGGTGTGATTTAAGAGTGGTGGATTGATTTGGGGGTAGAAGTGTTGTAAGGGGGTGGGGCCAATCACAGATTAGGGTTATTGACATGCCAGAGGGAGCCATAAGGGTCCGTTCATCTGTAGATGGGATGATTGGGTTAACGAGAGCGGATTCAGAGTTGAGGGATTCAGCGTTGGACATCCGGAATGTCTGGGGGTGTAAGCAATAGGTTCATCTGTATCTAAGTGGATCCTTGTCCCGCCTGGGTCTGGGAACCTTGGAGAGGTTGGGTCCATTGTGACGGACGGGTAGATGAGCATGGTGGTATTGTAGGAGTTAGGCACAGGTGATGCAATCTTGTGACCTTGTGGTAGAGTAGGGATATTGATAGGGTAGTCAAGATTGTTAATGATGGAGGGTGGGTTTTTCTTGTTCAGTGCTTTCTTGAGAGTAGGGAAGATCTTATCTATAATAGTGAGATTTGCATTTGAGGCTTGTACAAGGATATTTCCATTTTTGTACAGGGATATGGTGGCATTCGCATTGCAGAAGTCTGAGGCGGATACCGTCATTTTGTGGGCATAAGGGTTGTTTTTTATTCGGTAATTCGGAGCATCGAGTAAAAGATATTCCTCTATTGTGCACGTTTTTTGGTGTGAAAGATGAGGTCATTAGTTATAGTGCCTTTGTTGATAGAGAAAAAGGGATCTGAGATCAGGGTCTCTGCATGAGTTTTTAATAGACTGTTTTTGAACTTTTTTGCAACATTTTTGGATAGATTGGGTGGATATGTAATGGTGAAGGCATGTAGTCCTGAGGGTTCCAAGAAACTGCTGATGGGCCTCTCGGAAGTCGTGAATGTCAGCGATGACTTTCTCATCCACGCCAAAACAAAAGCTGAACACAACACTCGACTGACTAAAGTGCTCAAGAGAGTTCAAGAGGCAGGACTCACCCTTCACTGCAACAAGAAGCTTCAATTCTTTGGGTACGTCGTCTCATCATCAGGCCTGACCCCATACCCTGGCAAGGTGAGAGAAATCAAGTAGGCTCCCGCTCCTGCCACCATGTCGGAAATAAGGAGCTTTTTGGGGATGGTCAACTATTGTGGCAGATTCATCAGAGACCTCACCACTCTAACCCAACCATTACGAGAGCTCACCAAGGGGTCAACCCCATGATCCTGGGGCCCAGAACAGGAAGTGGCCTTTCAGGCGATAAAAGACGCCCTTTCCTCCAATACCACTTTGGCATATTTCGAACTGCGGAAAAACACCATGATTTGCTGTGGACGCAGGCCTGAAAGGATAAGGTGCTGTCCTGCTGCAGAGAGGTGCGGTAGAAGAAGACTGGGCTAAGGTAGCTTTTGCCGGTCGCTCCCTAACCGGCATGGAGCAGAGGTATTCTCAGATCAAGAAGGAGGCCAACTACATTCATTGGGGTTGTCGCCACTTCAACATATACGTATGTGGCCACCCCTTTTTCATGGCGACCGACCATAAGACTCTACTGTCATTGTTTGCTGGCACAGCTGCCAAGCCTCCTTAACGAATTGAGAAATTGATGCTCCAGCTGCAGGAGTACAATTGTCAGGTAGAGTACCATCCCGGATTGCTTAATCCTGCAGATTACCTGTTGCTTCATCCTCGAGCGGCCAGGCCCGAAGAAGAAGCTGAGGTCGAGGATACTGAGGAGTACATGCAGTATATGACTGCCCGATCATGCCCCATTCCGCTGTCCATGGAGGTCCTGGGGGAAGAAACACGCAGGGACGAGTGTCTCAAAAGGGCATTGAATATCATGAAAACCAAGTGCCCTCACCTCAGAGGTGCAACGGATAATGGTGAGCCGGTATCACGTCCTCCAGGAACTCAATGAAGAGTCCACCAGGTGGCTTTTAAGAGGACACCACCTGGTTATCCCTACAACACTCATGAACCAGGTCATACAACTGGCCCATTTTGGACACCAGAGCATGGGGAAAACAAAGAGTTGATTAAGAACCAAGATGTGGTTTCCGTTGATGGATGAGATCGTGGAGGAAGTGGTGAGATCCTGTGTGTGGTGCCAGGCCACTGGTGAGGCCAGCCTACCGGTTCCTGTGATAGCCGAGCCCGAACCATGCCGCCTGTGGTCGTGTGTCAGCCTAGACTTTGAGAGTCTTCTGGTAGGTAGACATACCTTTGTGTTAATAGAAGACTACTCTATGTATCTGGAAGTAGAAGTCCTCCAGTCGATGAGGGTTGGCGAGGTGATCCCCAAACTGGAAAAGGTGATGGCCACTCATGGGCTGATCAAGGAGTTGAGAACAGACAATGGTCCTCCTTTCCAGGGAAAGGAGATAGCTGATTACCTATCCTCTCTCAGCATTACTCACAATAAAATCACTCCCAGGTGGCCGCAGGCGAATGGCAAAGCTGAGGGGTTTATGTGCACTTTGAATAAGGTCATCCGCATTGCACATATGAGCCAGCAACCTCTTGAACTTGGGATTTTCTCTTTTCTTGATGTCTACTGCCAAACCCTGCACTCTACAACTGGGAGAGTACCAGGGCATTTGTCCATCGGATCAGAGGTCGAGGATTCTATTCCCCATCATCCTCTATGGCAGCCTGATGAAGTTGATGACTGCTGTGTGCAGGCCCGCCATCAACACCGGAATGATCAGGAGAGTTGTCGACGGAAAGCCCGACCATCCGATCTCAAGGTGGGCGATGTTGTACTGATGCAGAATCGCAATGCCAGCAGCAAGTTTCATTTGCCGTTTAAACCAGAGCCCTGGATTAATCATGGGCAGATTTTGCGGATCAACGATTCGCGGATTTGCGTATTCACGGATCGTGTTGCGGATTTGCGGATCCGCGGATTTGGGGCGGGGCTTCCATGCGAGTGCACATGCCTCTTGTGTGTATAAAAGGTCAGAGACCGATCAGAGCAGCAGATGAAGATACAGAAGCTCCTGGCCACAGGAACAGCGCGAGGATTGCGCTCGTGAAAGTCAAGGATGCAAAGGCCTCTGTCCAGCATCACAGCTGATTTTCGATGGTATATTTGGGAAGAAGGCACATCTGCCCAGCCTTGACAACGCTCACGATTGTCTTTTGGGCCGATGAATGAGTCACTGAATTTAAGCTTCAACTAGGGCACATGCTTAATTGATATCTGTAAGTGCTTCCGGTTGAGGTTTAATTTTTGTGCCAGGACCATCGTGCCAGAATGAACCCTGCCCTTCATATTTATTCAAGAAGACGCCACCGTTTTGTGCCATACCTCTACTCAACTGGAGTACTTTATACTGGATAATCAGTAAGTGCTACCTCGTTGGGTAAATGTATAGTGCTTTTACTACACTACAGCTGCCTAAAGTGCCAGAGAGTTGTCTACAGTGACCAGGTGTGTGTTACTATGCAATCGCGCCGAAGGGCGCAGGGGTCCCTTGAGTGAGCTATCATAGTGGGTAAATGGCGGGAAGACGGTGCACACCGCGAGTGTGTGGGCGGGGTCAAACGGACGGGGCTTCCATGCGAGTGCACATGCCTCTTGTGTGTATAAAAGGTCAGAGACCGATCAGAGCAGCAGAGGAAGATACAGAAGCTCCTGGCCACAGGAACAGCACGAGGATTGCGCTCGTGAAAGTCAAGGATGCAAAGGCCTCTGTCCAGCATCACAGCTGATTTTTGATGGTATATTTGGGAAGAAGGCACACCTGCCTGGCCTGTTGTAACTATTTTACGATGGCGCCGGCAAGCTGCCAGCGCCATCCTAAAATAGTTACTAAATTAGCTTCAACAGGAAGCTCTAATAGATAAAATAAAGCAGGTGCTCGAGCACCTGCTTTATTTTATCTATTAGAGCTTCCTGTTGAAGCTAACTTAGTAACTATTTTAGGATGGCGCTGGCAGCTTGCCGGCGCCATCGTAAAATAGTTACAACAGGCCAGCAAGGCTTGAACTTTTGCCCCCGGAATCCGCCGCTCGCGGATTTGCGAATTCGCGGTAAATTCGCGGGAGTTCGCGGATCGCGAATTAACCAAAAATTCACAAAATCCGCAAGCGTAATGGATTTTACGCTCATGCTTACCCTGGATCAGTACTCGCGTCATTGTACAGAGAGGTCAAGAGACTGTCAAGAGAAATGTGGCAGTCAGGACCAGGCTGGCTACTGGGCGTTCTGGCATGCTGCCGAGCTGGGGGCTGATTTCGTTGATGGGGACCTGTGTGTGCTGAACGAAATTCATTTTGCTTTGTTTATTTCGAAGCACACGCAGGTCTCCATTAACTAAATTAGCCCCCACCGCAGTGACATCAGCCCCCAGCTCGGCAGCATGCCAAAATGACCGGTAGCCAGTCCGGCCCTGGTGGCAGTATTCAAGAAGTTCCATCCTCCACAGGGACCACCTCTGGAAGCAGCTTCCACACCCTCTGTGTCGGAGGGTCCTCCAGGCCCCGATGAGTGGGATTGTTCGGATGAGGACTTATCGGTGTCGGTCCTCCTGGAGCCTGTGGTACCTGAAGCCCCCAATGCTTTGACGGAGAATATCCCTGTGATGCTCAAACAGTCTGCCGGGATGTACCACCTGTACCCGATATGGTCTGCGGAATAATCCTGAGTTGTCCAGTCGGCTGAAGGATCATTTCATGTAGGACGTTTCCATTCTATCGTGTGAGTGGGCATGCCCCATTGGTATGTCTTGATGTGCTGATATGAGCGGGACATTATGTGTACTTTTGGCACAGAGTATATTTCTGATGAGAATCTATGCTGTATTTTGAAATCCGTTTGGGGAGGAATGTGGTGTAGCTCCTGTGATGTGATAGGTGCTACACATGGGCTAATCAATGTTTGGAGGCCTGTGGGGAGGTTGTGTTATTTCCCCCTGCGTTTACTCTGTTTGTGGTCTGTCTCATAGCATGTGACAGGGGTTAATAAATTGAGACCGGCCATGGGTGACATCAGTTATTGAGTGTGGCCGGCCTTCTGCTACATGCACTCCGTGAGTCTGTGTTTATTTGCCTCCTGCTGCGCTCTTGCAATTAGAGTGCGTAGCCACGGCGAGACCCGGCACTAGCATCTGACCAAATGGTGAGTCCAGATGCTACAGACAGGTGCCCCTCCAGCCTGAATGTTTAAAGGGTGGTTCCCATGAAGGTTTGGGGGGGGACTCTGAGGCCTGTGTAACCAGCAGAACTCATGAGGCCACATCACATTTTCATAAAATTGTGATGGCCCTACAAGAGGAAATAGTGGGACTAAAGTCAGTCATTAATTCTCTTGTGTCCAAACTAAACTCCTCAACACAAATGTTAGCAGTTAGAGGTGTCACTTAGACTACTCCACTGATATGTGCACCAACCTGTCTTCTATGTCTTAGGTTTCAGATAAGGCCTGCCAGCAGCACATTTCTTGTTCCTGCTTCTGCACCACTTAATGGACACAGAGTAGGCCCTTTGGGGGACCAAGAGGGAATATATCCCTTAAGGGCAGTACTGCAAATTTGGCTTGATCGCTAAAATGTGGCAGATGCTATGCAGGGGTATCACCAACTAAGAAACAAGATTTTGCATTGAACCTTTAGAAAAGTTGAGGTAAAAACGGACATTCATACATAGATAAATATGGTTCGTAGAGTGGGCTGGGTGGGTCGTAGCACAAAATCCTGTGAGGGGGACTGTATTGTGCTTAGTTTTAACAACAGAAGGGTGGCAGGGAGAGTTGTGGCTTCTTACAATGGTAGTCTGGACCAAGGGATAAGTCTGTGCCCCCTGGGGTTTATTTTACAGACCAGCAAGGGACATGATGGAGAGGGACTCCATGGTTTCCTGAGCCCCCAACGCTTTTCAACATATGTGTAGGAATCCCCACAGGTTTGTGCTCAGGCAACCCGACCTGGTCAAGCCCCATACACCAGACACAGGGTGAGGACGAAATATGTGGTAATGTCTGGTGGGGTTCAAATTGGACATTTTTTCTCTCCTATTTCCGCTCCGAACAGATTTGAGATATTGGACTGGCTCTTTGGGGTGAGTGGACTTACTGTCCAACAGAGATATGGGATCAGCGAGTTCCATCGAAGCATCTGACGAACAAAGATTCCCTTCTATTCCAGATCTGGGAGCTAAAAGCCCAACTGGAGCAATTGGAGTTCCTGTGGTAGCTGGTGCTCCATTGGAACCAAAGTTGGGCAACTGATTACAGTTTTTAACCTGTAATCTGGCGGGCTTGGATGCCAAGGAAAGATATCCCAATTGTTTGCATTTTTATTAAATCCTACCATGGTAAGGCTTTGGTTTCCCTAGTATTTGTGTGTGGTCACCAAAGTAGACACAAACTCTGCCTCTGTAGGGACGGTTTCACTTACCTTTCAGGACAATTCAGTGATGTTGAAAGTTAATGTACATTATCTTCATAGCAGTTTTATTAGGAGTAGGCAGCACACTCCATTCTGTCGGCAGAGTTCACAGTTTGCCAACTCCATGCTCTGCTTGGAACACAGAGATTGGCAAAAACTCAGCCAACCACCACGTAGCGGAGTTTGCCGTTGCCCACCCTGTTTTTCTACACTATTTCATAGCGTAGAAGAAATGTTCCAAGATGGCCACCTTATTATCGCCAGAGACCGAGGAATTGTTGTGTATGCTCATGCTGCTTGGCTTACTCTGACTGCATCACAGTTGCGCGCTGCCTACAATTGTTGGGGAGAGGATGTAGCCTTAAGGCTAGAGCGGTCGACTTCGAAGCTGGGGATCCTGGTTCGAGTCTCGGCAACCACGCTCAACAATCTGTGATTCTGGCCAAATCCCTTATCTCCCCGTGCCTAACAAAAATTAATGTGTCCTTCTGTAACACGACTGGTGCTCATGGAAGGCGCTCTGATACCCGATGTCTCGTGTCTAGTTTGCGGTATAACTCTGCATATTATTCCCTTAGGTGACTGCGAAAATGTCTAGAGCTCGTGAAGCGGCACTGCAGAATTGGGTCTACAGGGACCACTAAGCCAAGGTGAGCAACTGCTTGTGACGGGGCTGTCGTGTCTTTAGCTTAATAACGACAAACAATAATTATGATTTACAAGGAGCTTTATTCTCTGCTTCTTGCTATGTCCCTGTCCCTACTCTAACTAACTCTTTCCTGTCTAGGCCACTCCTCTTCCTCCAACCCTGTAACTCCTCCCATCCCAACTACTAGACTGTGCACATCATCACATCTCCCCCTTTGTTAACAAATAAACAAAACTGACTTGATTATAGTTCTTCAATCAATCTTTTGGGCTTGTGTATGTCTCTTCGAGGTCGGAGACTCACTCCAACATCTGCAGACGCAGCTTCCATCTGATGATCAGGTCTCAGTGTGGTACCCAGTTGACTAAGTCCTTCTGCATCTCGGTGGTCCGTGTCTCTGTCAAGGACCTCTTTCATGGCTGGGGTAAATTTTTGAAAATGGGACACATTTCGGGTGATTCGTCTGTTCTCAGACTCTGCAGTGATCATGGTGCCCTTCTGCTGAGTGATAGTCAAAGGTTCATCTTTGAATCTACAGTCCGTTTTCTTTGACTGCTCTTGTTTGACCACCACACAATCTCCTGTATGAAGGGATGGAGACTTTGCTTTCCGTCGAGTGTCTGCATACGATTTCATTTTGCTCTTGCCAGCTTGATCAGCCACCGCTAATTCTCGATGGTCACGTGTCGGAGACACCGGTCGTAGAGCTCCTTCCCATGTCGGGATCCGCGTTCTGATGGGTCGCCCCAACATGAGAGTGGCAGGGCATTTTCCGGTCGTAGAATGTGGTGTTGTTCGATAAGCTCTTAGGACCTCATTGAGAGCAACTTGTAAGTCTTTTCTTTCCAAGGTGGCCTGTTGAAATGTCTTCTTCAAGGTGGCCATGAACCGTTCAATGGTGCCATTGGCTTGTGGCCACAGAGGCGTTACATTGCGATGTCGAAAGTTGAGATGTTTTGCGAATTCACTGAACTCATGTCCGTTAAAGGGGGGACCATTGTCTGTTTTGAGTTCTTTGGGAACACCCCATGCGGCAAACACTTCGTCTAGTATGGCGATCGTGCTGGAGGCATTGGTAGAAGACACAAACTGTGCTATTGGGAATCTCGAGTATTCATCCATGATAGCCAATACGTATTTACCTGACTGGAGTGGTCCATGAAAGTCCATGGCAAGCTCCTGCCATACCCCACTGGGTAATTTAGTCATTTGAAGAGGAGCTGGGGAATCTCCAGGCTTCACCAGTTGACACTGGGGGCAGTCCTTTAAGGTGAGCTCCACCATTTGGTCAAGTAGTGGGAACCATACTCGCTCCCGGAGAGCTCTCTTTGTTGCAACAACTCCACGATGACCCTCATGGGCGAGGTTAATCACACCTTGACGTAACTGCCTCGGGATGACAATCCGATGGTCTCTCAGCAGGAGCCCCTCTGAGGTAGCGGACAACTCTTCACTGGCATGTCGGAAAGCTTGCATTTCTTGACTGATTTGAGGATCACTCTTTTCTTCCTCACTGTCATGTCTCCAGCGATGTGTGCGCAGTCGGCGCACTACTTTCTGAAGAATGTTGTCTTGCACAGTGGCTTCCTGTATCGCTTCCAAAGGGACTGCCGGTGGCCGGGCTAAGCCTACCACAAAGTGTATGTATTCTTCAGCTATTGAAGGAGGTGATGCCTGGGATGCTTGAGGGTGTCGGGACATGTAGTCCGCAGGATTCTCTGCCTTTCCTGGTTTATGTATGATTGTATAGGTGTATTCTTGCAAGCGTAAACCCCACCTTTCAATGCGAGGTGGCATCTTGGCCTTGGGATTACCAAAGATGGTGACAAGCGCCTGGTGGTCCGTAATCATGGTGAAATGTTTGCCGTAGATGAACACATGAAAATGCTCACAAGCCCATACGACCGCGAGACTCTCCTTCTCAGGCTGGGAATAAGCCTTCTCGGTGTCTGATAGGCTGCGGCTGGCATAAGCCACAATGTGTCGTCGATCAGTGTCATTATCGTACTGAGCCAGGATTGCACCCAACCCCACTGGACTGACATCCACCGTTATCTCCGTCTTCCTCTTGGGGTTAAAGTAGGCTAGATTGTCCGCTGATTCCACCGCCTGTTTAATTTCTTGGAACGCCCGCTCACACTGAGGGCTCCACACAAACGGTTGTCCTTGCTTGGTGAGGGCACGGAGTGGGTGACTAATGGTGGCGTAGTCCTTTATATATCTGGCACAATAGCTCGCCATGCCCAGAAACGATCGGATGTCACTCACATCTTGAGGGCTCTTGGTGGTATTGAGCGCTGTCACTTTCTCAGGGTCGGGCTTCATCCCAGCCCCCGAGAACACATGTCCGAAGAACTTAAGAGTGGTTTGAAGGAACTCACACTTGTCCTTATTGAGAGTTAGATTAGCTTCTAGGAGAGCATGGCATACTCGATCCAAAGCTTTGTCATGTTCCTGTGTGTTCGACCCATACACCAGAATATCATCACTATAGTTCAGTGAATTTGGTATGTGTCTGATAGTCTGACAGATGACCTCATGAAATATTTCCGCCGCAGAGGAGATGCCGAAACTCAGCCGTTTGTATCGAAACAAACCCAGATGAGTGGTAAATGTCGTTATGTACCTTGATTTTTCGTGTAATTCCAGCTGATGGTATCCCTTATTTAGATCAAGTTTGGAAAATACTCTGGCTCCATTCAAAGCTGATATCATATCACTCAGGTGAGGCCCTGGGTGACGCTCTCTTTCTATGGCTGTGTTGGGAAGCCTCATGTCCACACATAAGCGTACCTTTTCAGAGGTGCCCTTCTTTGGAACGATGACAACTGGTGACATCCATGGTGTGGGACCATCCGTTTTCTCAATAACGTCAGCTTGTAACAGTTCCTGGATTTCATCCTCTACGGCTTGCTGAAGATGAAAAGGCACTCGCCTGGGATGTTGAGCCACAGGGCGAACTTGATCATTGATGTACAAGCGAATCAGACATTTGTTCATTTTTCCGAGTCCAGTGAATAACTTGGGGAATTTACTTACAATGTCTGGATTATCACTGACTCGGTATAAGATCTCAACTAGTCGGAGGCGCTCCGCTGTAGGCAGACTAAGGAGACAATCAGCCTCCGGGCCCTCGATGACGTGAATATACGCCGACACTGAAGTAGATTCATGTTTAAGTGTCGTTGCGAATTTGCCCAGGCACGGAAGTGGTTTTTTCGCCATCCAGGTGAACACCCTGACATGTGCTGGACTCAGGAGGGGTGGTGGCCTCATTTTGTTATATTCGGTCGCGGGCATGTAATTCAATGACGCCCCACTGTCTAACACAAACTTGGTTGCATGTGTCCCCACTTTGATGTCTAAGGGAGGAAATTTCTTTAGCTGGTCCGGGTCTGCCACCATGCAGATATATTCATCCGTGTATACTGACTCCTGAGATGTCGATCTCGATTCTCTCGACGATGACCGTCTCGGTGACCTTCTTGTCCAATGGGATTTTCGAGACTCCCTGCTGGAATGTGACGAACCAGAAGATGATATTGCTCTGTCCTGTACGGCTTTTGCATGATGTTGCTTGTTATCTGGGCGAAACGACTTTGTTGTCTCACTCCTTCGTTCTTTGCTATATACTCCGCACATCACCTCAAAGTGGTTTTTCCGTCCACATTTTCGGCATTGTTGACCCATTGCTGGACATACATCTGTATGTGGGAAATCATACCCACAACGATAGCATTTCTGTGAGCGCTCTGGCTTACTGGCATGATTTGATTTCTTGTCTCTCCTTCCAGATTCATAGCGTCGACGACCTTTGTGTTGATGGCGGGACGCTGGTCGAGACCTTCTCTGTTGCTCGTTTGATCTTCTCCGAGTGCTGTTGTTTTGCATCCAATATGCTTGCTCTCTTCTCTCACTACGCCCCGTCTCCATGCTCTTGACATGCTCCTCCGCTTGGTCATGCACCCTAGTCATTTCCTCTATTTAGTCGAGATCATGACTTTTCCTTAGCAGCCGCCTTCGGAGTGTCTCTGAGTGGCAGCCCTCAATGACTCCTAGTCGGATGGCATCCTCCGTCGAAAACGGGTCAAAGTTGTAGTACTGAGACAGTCGACGTAGTCTGGATATGAATGTGCTCATCATTTCTTCCTTGTCTTGACGGGCTTGATGGAATACATATCTCTCATAATCCACATTTCTTTTGTGCACAAACTTTCTTTTTAATGCATCTCGCACCTTGTCATACGTTCCTTTATCATCTGTCGGCAATTCTTTGATCAATTTGCAAACCTCTTTGCCGACCAGATTGCGATGTGCAATTAGCTTGTCTCTGTCTCCCGTGACTTTTGATCCTTCAAGATAGTCCTCGAAATCCTCCAGCCACTCCTGCCATCTAGGGCCCATGCTTCCGCCAGCCACCAGAGTCAGTGATTCCGGGGGGCGCAGATGTGAAACTCCAGGCGTGACAGGGGCAGCCGCCGCTGCACCGCCACCATTCCGGGTTGGTGAGTTCGACATTTCTGGACTGATATCTCAATGTCACGTTTTTACACTTGCTAGTGCTTGTTTGCTTGCTGTTTGCCGTCGTCAGTGCTTGCTTGCAGAGACCAATGCTTGTTTTGCAGCTATCAATGTTTATATGGCATTCATCAATGCATGTCTTGTATTTACTAGTGCTTGTTTTGCAATTACCAATGCTTGTTTTCCAATTACCAATGCTTGTTGTGCAATTGCCAATGCTTGTTTTGCAATTTCCAACGCTTGTTTTTGCAATTACCAGTGCTTGTTTTGCAATTACCAATGCTTGTTTGCAATTACCAAGGCTTGTTTTGCAATTGTCAATGCTTGTTGTGCAGTTACCAATGCTTGTTTTGCAATCTCCAATGCTTGTTTTTGCAATTACCAGTGTTTATTTTGCTTAGGCCTTGTGCTGCCTGACTTCAAAATGGCCGCTAGTAATTCACACATAGAGGCCGTCCTGATGGTTGTCTGATTTTAAGATTGCCGCCATTCTTGAGCTCTCAGTTCACACGAGACTTCACTCTCATTCATTCCTTTGAAGCATATTCGTTCTCCAGGACTCACCGGCAGCCGATGTCTGCATGCAGTATCGTTTCTTCAATGCCTCCGCGTTCCTGGACCTTCAAAAGCATCCAGGTACGTTCAGGGAAACTCCTAGCTTTAGCTCGTTACTGGCATGCCATTCCTCACGCATCGGGGGTGAGCTGGCTACTTTCGCGCGCACCAGCACTCTTTGTCGGGACACTTCTACAAGTCCTGGGCAGCACCGCAGACGCTCCTTGGTCACCGGAGCAGTAGGCAGAGTCGGGGTGGGCACCCAACTTCTCCTCATGCAGCGCGTGCCGACTTGCACGCATCGGGGGTGAGCCGCGGTTTGGCGCGAACCGGCGCACTGCTTTAAAACACCCCAGCGCTCGATGGCGTTTTCTTCCTCTGGGCTCTACGCGACTAACAGATCGCGGAGCAGAGGCAACTACCGCTGCCCTCTTGATCTGGGCGGCGGACTTACTTCAGACACACGTGTCTCGACAGCGTTTTTCTTTCTTTCACGCTGCAGGGGACAGGGACGCTTCTTCATGGGTTTCTGTGGGTGGCAAACTGCACCATCCCACCCTCGTCGCCAGTTGTCGTGTCTTTAGCTTAATAACGAAAAACAATAATTATGATTTACAAGGAGCTTTATTCTCTGCTTCTTGCTATGTCCCTGTCCCTACTCTAACTAACTCTTTCCTGTCTAGGCCACTCCTCTTCCTCCAACCCCGTAACTCCTCCCATCCCAACTACTAGACTGTGCACATCATCACAGGGGCGAGGGCTGGGGTGTTCGTACAGGCAGCCTTTAGGAAAAGAATGATAAACATTGTGAATGCTGCAACTGCTTGAAGTGCAGTCCGATAGTACGGGTGCGGGGGAGTTGTATAGTGTACAGTCAGTGTAGCATCAAGGTGAGTACAATTAGGATGAAAAAATGTGCAGCTGTTAAAATAAGAAGCAGCAGTAACCCTCTCAGCTTTGCTCAGAAGCCCCTCTATGTACTTGTGAAAAGCTCTCGGCCTGTGTTGTCCTTGAGCAGACAGCTGCAGGGTTATGCAAATCTGCCTACTCAAACAGATTACCTGCCTCCATGCAGCATCAATTATGGAAATGCTCAATAAGTGATTGTCACTTAGTTTACATATGTGCCTCAGCGGAACTTGTAGATATTTAACAAGGCATGTAACACATCACTGAAAGTCTGCCCTGACAGATACAAATGCTGATGAAGCTCTATTGAAATAGTTAATGACGTTTGCCTAGTAAAAACTAGTGGCTGAATTCTTCTTCTTTAGAGGGATGTGTTTTATATCTTTTATTCTGCTAAAGTTGGTCAAGCTTTCCCCCTTGTTGCCCTTCGCTTGCCAGTTGGTTTTCAGAGCCAGGTTGAAGTATTGGAATTCCGGCATCCTACTCCTGAACAAGGAAGGCAGGAGTCTGCCATGAGCCGGAGTCAGAAGGCGGCTGTAACTGTGCCCACACAGTGCTGTCCGTAAAGGGCTCACTCACACCAGACCACGTCTGGCCTTGTTTAAGAATACCGTTTTGTTGATCGCATTTAAATGGGACTCTTCTGGTTCCACTACTAACCCAGCGCACAAGCCTGCTTGGTGTTTTCAAAACATCAGTCACTCCCTGTTGCTTCCTGTAATGGATTACAGAATATGTTTTCTACAAGACTAGCTGATTTATTACATCCGTTATTCTGAACTCCAGAGGTTCAGTAAAGTGTATGTAAACATGTTTGTGTGCTATAATACCGTGGGTTTACGTTTCTTCCAGTGAGAAACTGGGTAAAAAATTTTAATTAGGGATGGGCAGACCTGTGCGGAATTTCATTGAATTTTTGTTGTAGCTTCATGGAATTCCACGGCGTAGAACTCCGTGAGCTCCTCCCACCTGTTCTTCATTCCAATATCATCGCCATGATAGAAGCCACAATTCAGATATTTAAGGAATCCTCAAAAATTAGGTATCTGAATAGAGCTGCAACACTTACAATAGTGGTTACGGGGGATTTTAATATTCATCCTTGTCTTGGACCCTGTTTTTATTTCAAGACCCTCTTGCAGAGGACTGCTTTACACTCATTTATTTTGAACACACCCCACACGGAGATCAGTTGAACAACTTGATAGATTCGCAGAACCTGGTTATTCCCTGTACTCAGACTGCCCCCACTTATGTTGCAAGAGACGCTGAAACTATAGTGGATCATATTTGAATCTCTGTGGCACTTCTCTCTTTTGTGGTGGATTATTCTGTTAAGTGGGCCGATGGAGTGATCATAACGCTCTAGTGCTGGTCCTTTATTACCAGAGCCAGCACTCTTCTGCCTTACCAGCAGCGTTTAATTCACTGGCTGTTTTAGACCAAGGGAGACGGACCAGGTGGGCAAAAATTGTTTGTGATGATTTTTGTGGGACACTTTTTAAACATCATAGTTCAGAGATGGAGAATTGTCTTAACCCTGATCTAAGTCCCAAAAGACATTCTTTCAGCCTTTTCAAACCCTTGTGCTGGGATCAAATCTGCCCTTATAGTGAATGACCCAGGCCGCCCTACCCCTAACAATCCTCAGCGGTTTAACCAAGTCTGTTCGAAGGCTTTAAGAGCCCTGAAAGCCACACTTAAAACACGGCCAAGGGATAGGCTCTTGATACAACCCGAAGATCTGTATATAAGAAGGCGGTGAAAAACAGAACAGAGTCCATAAAGTGATATTTGGGAGGAGTTGGTATAAGCTAGTGAAATCAATGATACAGTTGCTTTTTGGGAAATGAAAATCTTGAACCATCCCTTTCTGGCAGCAGACTCTCTACTCAGGCTGGCTCCTAATATATCAGAAACCCAATGATTAGTCAATTTTTCCTCTATTCATTGGTTGACTGTCAGAGCTTGTTATTATCTAATTAAGACCCAGAGGAGCTTAATCCGTCCTGTCTTTCTTTTTCCATCTCAGAAGTTACCAGTGTCATCAGCCATCTCTCTTGTCATAAGGCGCCTGGACCAGACGGTGTTCCTGAAGATCTTTTCAAGGGAGATAGTACTATCTGGGCTCCCGTAATGCCAAATATTTTAAATGCTTTGGTTTCCTTTGGTCCTTTATTCTCAAGGTCCCAGTCTATCAGAGTCCCGGTCTTCAAGAAAGGGGATCAAAAATGTTATAGATCAATCTCAATTATTGACACCGTGGTGAAGGTCTTGGGTCCGGTGGTTTTAAATAGAATGATGGATTGGGTGTATGAGCAAAATATCATTTTCAACTGTCAGTACGGGTTCAGATCCAGGTTAAGCACCAATGGGCAATGCCTAGATCTCCAACTTTTGATCCAGGCTGAAATACACGGTGGCCAAGAAGGGAAATCTCTTTTTGGGTTTTATGAACCTTTCCACAGCTTTAGATCAGGTTAACCGATCAAAGCTTTGGTCACAATTATTGCTTTGGGGGTGGAACCAGTTTTACTCTCTTTCATGGGAGACCTCCACAGGGATATGCTGGGCGCTGTTAGAGTTTCAGTTGAGGTTGCCTGCAATAAGAGCTTTTCCATCTACTGTGGAGTGCGACAGGGATGCATCGTAGCCCCATTTTTGTTTACCATCTATATGAACATCCTGGAAGTGGCATTAATTGAAGTTTAGGGAGACCCTCCTAGGGTGGGGTCACTAGCAATCCCAGTCCTCCTATACGCAGACAATTCGGTCCTTATGTCTAAGACGCCTTTACGTCTCCAACGGCTTTTAGATTCTTTTTATTTTTTTTAAAACCTTTATTTCATTTGCAGTATTACATTTGCGGGCCTACAACCACAGGGGCCGGCCGTCGCTAAAACAATAGAAAGCAGTTAGTATTGCCAGTTTACACAGCTTTCAGCCGACAGCCCGGGGGCCCGGCAGCAATTCAACGTATCGTTTCGACAGGAGCAGAATAGTGGTGTAGGAAATAGTGAAGGTCTTACTATTTTAATTGTTCGTATAAACAAGAAAGAACGACAATAACAATAACACACGAAACAAGAGGCAATGCGGCAAACATGCTTCTCATGGGGGAGAGTCATATCAACAAACATACAGTAATAAGGATGAAATGAAAAGTGGGAGGGGGGCCTCCCGGGTAATCGTGCATGTAATATGAAAATCTACATATTGTAGGAACATCAGGTCACGAGGACTGTGGCAGTACTGGGGCTCCCGCGAACGGGGGGGGCACAAATCTCCCCACGACACGAATTCCATTGGTTCCAGACTATACCCCACTTCTTGGGTCTACCGCGTGCAACATATACCGTTTTTTCCCTGAACATACACCAGTCCATATTTTCTTCCCACGCAGAAGTCGTAGGTGCCCTCTGGGACCCCCATAACTGTGCTATGTCTCTTTTAGCCACCATGTTACCAAGCGTGGCCCCTTGCGTTTGTGCCACCGTGTAGTCATTTGGCTCCCATATATTCAGCAAACAACGGCAGGCCTCAGGCAGCAGAGAAACTCCAGTAACTTCTTCCATAATCACATGCACACGGTTCCAGAACAGAGCCACAGCCGGGCATTCCCATATGATATGTAGGAAGGTACCCAACGCACCACAACCACGCCTACACGCTCCATCCGCAGCGAGACCCATACGAACCAAACGGGGACCAGTTACATAGATACGGTGTAAGATCTTTAGTTGCACCAGCCGGAGACGAGCGGGATCGCGACCTCTTTCGGGGAGGATACCGCCGCCTGCCCATCTTCATCGTCCAATTCCAGTCCATCGCCGGTCCACGTCTCACGGAGCTGCAGAAGCAGATCCGTTCGGTCGTTAATCAGTTTTTTATATATGAGAGATATGGTGCTGTCAGGAGTATGGCCATCAAGCACCCTATCCTCAAGGGGGGAGGATTCCGGAATGACAGTTCCGGTCGGGAAGACCGAGTGGAGCGCATGTCGGATCTGTACATAGCGAAAATGCTCCCTATTACTAAGTAGTAGCAAAAAGAGGGGGTGGCTCTAATCAGCAAGGCTGAGCGCACAATGACCATATAACGAGCAAGAGTGCCAGTGCTGATAATTATTACAAACAATCTATTTTAGTTCCGAATGTCCAATTTATTAACATCCGAAGGCTTCTGAATTGCTTTTTATTTGCTTTTTCTTGTTTTCAAAAAACACACAACACGATTACCACATAATTTAAACAACAAAGAATATCATTATTGATGAATAAAGGGACACGAACAAATATAATGAATAAATATTCAAGCAGTCAACCATTCATACCATCAACCATCCACATTTATTCCCATCCTTTCACTATACTGTACAGAATTATATACATACACTCCAACGACGTAATTGAACCTGTGGAGTGAAAAATGGGTCTGCCAAAACCCCCCTCGTACCAAGGCAGTGTCAATTTCGTGGAAGTATCGTGCTGGTACGAGGTCAAGTGTATTCTGAAGGGCGTATAAGAACCGGGGCAGGGACATCATCTTAAAAAGGGCAGCCCTTCCGAGCGGGGACAACGGCAGGCCACTCCAGGCCGCTACATCAGATTTAAGCCGGAGCAGTGGGGGGAGTAGGTTGCGCTCATAACGTACCGCAGGGTCTAATGATATAAAGATCCCTAAATATTTGAATCCAATCTGCGTTATCTGCATCGGGCAGTTGCGCGGTAGTGGGGGCACAACACCAGTGAGTGCATAGACGCAGGATTTAGCCCAATTAATCACCAGGCCAGAGTTTTTGCCGAAGTTTTTGCCAAATGAACTGAGGACATCAAACAGTACTCCCAGCGATTTCCATGGGGAGGTGAGGTATATCAAAATATCATCTGCGTATAACGATAGGCGGTCCTCAAAGTCAGGGGTCCACCTGATTCCCTTAAGTGACGGTTCCCACCGCAGCCAAGCAGCTAGGGGTTCCAGGGCGAGCGCGAACAGTAAAGGAGATAACGGGCATCCCTGTCGTGTAACCCTCCCGAGCACAAAGGACTTCGAGACCCTACAATTAACCACAAGCTGGGCAAGCGGCTCCTCATACAGGAGTCTAACCCAACCGATAAACCCGGGGCCGAACCCAAATTTCGCGAGGGCGGCCCATAAATACGGCCATTCCACAGTGTCAAAGGCCATCGTGGCATCCAAGGACACCAAGATGGCCGGCTCACGTAAGGACCGTGCCCTCGCCAGGACGCCATGAAGACGACGCAAGTTGAGCGCTGCGTTGCGGTGCGGAATAAATCCGGACTGATCCGGGTGTATCAAGTCGGCAATCACCTTTATGAGGCAATTAGCCAACAGTTTTGCCAAGATTTTGGGTTCGGCATTTAAAAGTGATATCGGTCTATATGAGGCACATAAGTCCCGGGGTTTACCCTCTTTGTGAATCACAACAATGGATGCGAGTCGCTGGTCTCGTGGGAGTGACCCAGTCTCACGCGACTCCAGGAACATTTCGCGGAGATAAGGCGCCATTTTATCCGGACGTAACTTGTACAGTTCGATGGGGATACCATTCGGGCCCATGGCCTTACCTGAGCGGATGGAGCGGATAGCGAGCGCCACTTCATTATTGGAGAATTCCGACTCCATGAGCTCTTTGTCCGAATCAGACAGACAGGGCAAGGCCATATCCCTAAGCAACAGATGCGAGTCTTCCTCCGGTCTGTCTGAGACTGGTGCATACACCTTCTGGAAATAACACTCAAAACTCTCCACTATGTCTACTGGGTCAACCACTTGCACTCCGTCAGCACGTTCCATTACAGGCACAACACGACTCGCCCTTTCTTTCTTATCCAACCAGGCAATCAACTTTCCCGCTTTATCCCCCACATCATACAATCGTCCCCGCTGCTCCCGGCTCATAGCCTTGGCAGCGTCTGTCACCAGAGCTCGATAATCCGACTGTTTAAGGTGCAGCGCATGTCGTTTTCCTTGTGTCGCACCAGACTCCAACTCTCTCTCCAAGCTACTGAGTTCAGCTTCCAGTCTTTCTACCTCCTCAGTCTTCCTTTTCTTAGCATCGGCAATCAAAGAGAGGGCTTGACCCCGGATCACAGTCTTGAAAGCTTCCCACAAGGAAACGGAAGAGGACACAGACCCCACATTCTCAGCAAAGTACTGATCGATGGACTTGACCACACCCGCCCTGGTTTTGGGATTACGAAAGTGCCAGGGATTAATCGGGCCACTCTACCCTCCGCCCCAAACTGAGCATCAATGGAGAGCCACACTGGGGAGTGATCGGATATGCCCCGGGCCAAGTGTCTAACCTCCCTAACCGAGACGGCCTGCGCCGCCGGCACAAGTATGTAATCAAGTCTGGAGAGGCTCCCATGCGCACCAGAATGAAAGGTGTACTGTGTCTGTCCAGGGTTCATCAACCTCCAGCAATCTACTAGACCCAGCGTCGCCAAGAAGGTACTCAACCAAGACTGCGATCTCGCGAGGTCTCTAGGGGGGCTACGGTCCTCCGTGCAACAGACCACCGAGTTAAAATCTCCGCCCACAATTAAAATACCCTCCGGGAGTCCCAGTATTATCTCCCCCAGGTCCGCAAATGTCGCATTTTGTAAGCCAGGCGGGACATAGACAGAAAGTATGGAGATCGGCTTCCCCTCCCATCTGCCGGTAACGACAGCATATCTACCTCTATCATCTAGAGTGGTCACTTCTATTGCACGGGGGAGGGAGCTTCTGACTAGAATCCCTGCCCCTCTCGACCCAGTGGTGAATCCGGAGTGGGCGACCAGACGATACCCTCGGCGATTCATTGCACAACATGTGTTCCCAATCAAATGCGTTTCTTGTAACAACACCACATCAGGGGAGAAACGTTTCAGGAATTGCGACACTATACCCTGTTTGATGCCATCCCCCAGGCCATTGACGTTCCAACTAATGACCCTCAGCACCCTACCCCCATCCCAACAGTAAGGATCGACTCCCCCTTCCAGCGAAGCGGACGTCAAAATCAAAATAAATCGTAAAACATTGCCTCTAAACCCAACAAAACCTAACAGAAGTCCCCAGCCCACCCCCAAGAAAACTCCTAGAACATATCCCCCCACCCTGCACCCCTGCGCTAGTCCGAAGAACCACCCCAACTTGCAGTGTGCCTGTCGCCCTCACAAGAAACTAGTCTACAAAAAGAAAGAAACCCGAGGAGGAGGAAGAGTTCCGTACCCCCCGCCACCTCCGGGCTCAGTAAACAAGTGTATTCACATAAAAAGTCATCAAACCACTGCTGCGAAGGCCATTCACTTGGCGTGCCTGTAGTCACCTCTCACTCCTGTTCCTGCAGGCCACCCTCTGCGCCCTCCGAGAGGTCCGGGCAATCTCGACGCGCCGGTAAAGTGTCTAGCCAGTCACTGACGACCTCAGGCCGATCAAAGAAAAGTGTTCGCTCGTTGTGTTCAACTCGAAGCCGGGCAGGAAAGAGCATAGAGTACTTCACTCCCATGTCCCGCATCCTCCGCTTGACCCCCATAAATTCCATTCTCTGCTTCTGAACTGCCTGGGTAAAGTCTGGGTAAAAGCTGATGGTTGCATTCTCAAATTTCGTGGGACCTCCAGTTCGCGATGCCTGTAGAATAGCGTCCCTGTCCCTGAAGTTGAAAATTCTAGCTATTATGGGTCGCGGCGGAGCGCCCGGCTTGTGAGCTCCACCCGGAACACGGTGGGCGCGCTCAACTGCAAAAAAGTTACTGAGGCCTTTGGGGGCCAGATGGTTCAGTATCAGGTCCTCCACGAGGAGATCTGTAGTCATCTCAGAGGACTTCTCCGGAACACCAATAATGCGGACATTGTTGCGCCTTGCACGACTCTCGGAGTCTTCCAGCCGGCGGGCGAACAAATCGTTAGTACAGCGTAGGTTTCGGACCTCAGTTTGAAGATCAGACACGTCGGTTGTAAGACTGGCGGTCTTGATGTCTAAAGACTTGACCCGTTCATTGGTCTTCGCCAGATCTGTCCTGATCAAGTTAATGTCGATCGCCACCGTGTCTAACTTCAAGGCCAGTGTCTCATACTGCTGGCCCACGGAAGTCTTAATCTCCGCAATGGCGCCCATGACATCTCGCAAGGTCAGCTCCGCCGTCGATGCTGAACCATCTCTGGTCTCGTCCGGTGTGTCGCCCGCACCACTGGGGGAACCTTTGGGACGGGTGTAGCGATCCATGATGTTCGATTGAGTGGCACCCCCTCGGTGCGTGTTCTTGGTCGTCCGCTTATCGATTTCAGGCTTGCCCGCCATAGTGTGCGACGTGCCCCTGAGGGCCCTTTGAGACCTGGTATGAATGGCTTCTCCTCAGGTCAATCTCCGAAAAGTCTAAAGCACGAAGAGTGGCGGGCCAGCGCACAAGCCAAGTGCAGACCTCGGGAGACTGAAGTAAGATGGAGACTGGGTTCAGCCCAAAGAATTCGAAAACGAAACCGAAAGTACCCCGGGGGCACAAGACAACCTCCACTGACCGTTGTTGTTCAATTACCACCCGGGTACTTCGGGGACCTGAGTCCTAGGCTGCTCCCCGTTGTAGGCCGTCAACTTGCAAACGGAGTAAGTCCGGTTCCCGGCATCCAAATCAAATTCGGAAAAGAGCATTCAGGTCAGCAGGGTTAATTCTTCAATAACCTGTCATCTGTGGCAGGATTAGTGGCAGGATATATGCGGGAGGCGGCGAGGGTCTCGGGAGCCCTGTGCTCACGCGACCATCTTGGATGCGCGCTAAGCTCCTTCCGCTTTTAGATTCTTATGCATCTTTCATGGATAGCCTGGACTTGTCCGTAAACTCTGCAAAATCAGTCATGATGAGGTTGGGAGTCAAGCCTATTAAACGAAGTAGCCATTTTTGTCAGAAAATAAGAATTGCCCAGGTGGGCTCTTTTAACTACCTTGGCATTCTGTTTGATGACAAATCCTCTTGAGGACCTTCTTTCTTTCAAAGAAATTTGCCCTTGCCAGGCTGTGTGGTGCAGTTATGGATTTTAGTCTATGGGCGGCCAGGAAACTGTGAAAGCTTTGATCCATGTGTATAAGGTTAATTGTGGGTCAGCAATTACTCATGGCAGTGACCTCTGGGGATATCAGGATTGTGATTTGATACAGTGGAAATAAAATAAGTTCCTCAGGCAGCTCCTGGGTGTCCCACCAGGTACTTCCACCCTCGCGGTGCATGAATGAATGAATGAATGAATGAATGATATTTATTGTTGGTTACTGAAAACCATTACATAAAACCAAAGATACAAAAGTCACAACATTACAAAAGTTTAAATCAAAAGAATTTCAAACAGATCAAGTTATCTAGTTGCTCCGAGAGTACAGAAATACCAGGGAAAAGGTTCATGAGTCAGCAAAAGACTCTATGGTCCGACCAGTAGAAGTCATCAGCATTGTCCATGCTTGAAAGATAAACTTCCCAAAGGTGGCCATGTGCTTTACCGTGGACAGGGTATAACGATGAAAGATCCCATCCTTTGCAGAGCGTAACCCTGAATGTCTTAGTAGTGGCCTGAGGTAAAGACTGCGGGGCGAACCAGGGCCGGGCAACAAAAAAGAAGATGGGCCAATAACTCCCGTTTATATCTGCAGAGCCTACATTCCTGTGCTCCTGGGCTGGCCTTGCCGCACAGGTATAATTCTTTGAGGGGCAATGGGTGTAATCTGTAAGCCAAGATCTTATGAAGGGCTGCACTGCCCACTGCCTGCGTAAGATGCTGTTTAGGAGTGTGCAGGGTGTGCGGGAAACACAGTGTCTCATGCAAGTCTTTTCTTCTCCTCAGCGACTCCACATCTAGTTCCCGTGACCGCGCACGCACTTGTTTTTTTAATCGCGTTTTTGATGGCAGAGTATGTAACATATTCAGGCTTCCAGGAGTCCATGGCAAGGTTGAGATGGACCTTAGCCGCTTCGAGGGTAGCCGACCAGGGGTTCCCTGGCTCTCTGAAGATACATTTCAAGACTGCCTTCAGTGTGTTCTCTTGTGCCGCCGTTGTTAAAAAATAATATTTACTTAAGGCGGCCAACTCTTTCAGGTTTTGCTGGTTGAGTGTGGAAAAGTAACTTTTGCCATGTTCTGTGTCCCTACGCCTCATCCATTATATGTTATGTGTGCATGACCAATATGCATATGTTATTCCCCATGTCTGATTAATGACGCAATTACAGTTGTGTCCACCTCTGGTATGTCATTTTCCAGTCCTCGTGAATACTACGAATATCAGGCCTATGTAAAGTTATGTTGCCACGTTTCCCAGTGTGCGCGTTATTTCATTATAAAGTCCCCGTTTCTAGGCCTCAACAGGGCCCGGACCACAGATTCAGCTCCTGTCTCCTGAAAGCCTCGCTGAGGAGCGATACAGCCCCCACCTGTATCCTCGACCCTTCACTTACTTCCTGCCTCGCAGTGCCCGGTGCAGCTTGGCTCTGCCTCTGAGTCTGCCAAAAGTATGTTATAGTTCCAGCTATCAGTTCAGTCCTCCTCTTCTGCATTCCTAAGCTACTGAACTGCATCAATAGTTTCCGTCATTGTCTAGCCTTCTCGTCCCCACGTTAGAGAAATACTGTATTTAATGGTCATTTAGTATTCTTCATCACGCACTACATGTAGAATAATGCATGGTCCAGTCTTAGAATCAAGTTAGCTTCTCCCCTCATGACTTCTAGTTTATATCAACATGTTCCCTAAACATCAGATACCAGATAGGGTTTAGGTACATGTCGCTCCGACCCTCCAGACTTTAGTCTCTGCTCCTAGCACAGAGTTCGTAGCCCCCAGCTTCTCCTAGTAACACGTCATTGCTAGTTTTCGCGCACCATTAGGTTAGAGGTCCCGGCTCCTTAGGTAGCCCCCTCCTATGTTTCCGCCC
This sequence comes from Lissotriton helveticus, assembly GCF_964261635.1. Classification (NCBI taxonomy): domain Eukaryota; kingdom Metazoa; phylum Chordata; class Amphibia; order Caudata; family Salamandridae; genus Lissotriton; species Lissotriton helveticus. The sequence goes on along the minus strand of NC_136057.1, from coordinate 1,630,083,325 downwards.
ATTCATGACATATTCTGTTACGTTTGCACCACATGTCTATGTATACGCCCAGTTACACCTCTTTTTACTGTTATCTTTCGCGACTGCTACGCGTCACGCCTTCTGCTCCACCCACTGCTACGCCTACTGCAATGTAATGCTATGTGTTCGCGCTATGTATATATGCCTGTGTTTTGTTATTGAATGTTAGCGCGCTCATCCCAGACCAAGCCCCAGCAGCTGCTGGGTCACCCTATGCAGGTTGTCCTGATCCTGTCCTTATGCTGTAATAAACCTGCAGAAACTCCTACTACCTCGAATCTTGACTCTTATTTATTGAGCTATCTGTTATGCTATAAGTCTAGTCAAAAATAGGGTATTATTTATTTATTTACCACATAATGGCGCCCGAATAGGGACTTGCCCTTTCCCCACGCGTCGGTGAAGCCACGCCGACCCCCTGACCCTCTGCAGTCGTGACGGAACTCTTCTGCGCAGTGGCAGATATTTCTGCTCAAGTATCCCTCAGGCCCACGGAGGAGACGGAGGAGGCGGTCCAGCATCCGAACGAGACGGTGGAGGAACGCGGCGAGTCCCGACCAGAGCCCAAGCCGAGAGTCCAAGGTCCGAGGTATCCGGAGGCCCACCTGTAACTGAAGTCCGAAGTCCGAAGTTCGTCGTCCGTCGTCCAGTCCAGTCCGAGGCCTTCCGTTCCGTGCTGCCCGGTGAGTACCATTGCTGGGGTAGTATCTAGACAGGACCAATCTAAATTGACTCCTGGTCCGTGGGTTGGTGGTGCCCAGACTCACAAACGAAGTGTTCACCTAGGTGGATACGGGTCTTGATGCGTCCCTTTATGGGACCGGTATGTTCCGTACTGTTACAGCAGTGCATCCAGTAACTCTAGTCTGTTCCGTTCTCGAGAAAATCTGTTCTGTTTCTGTTTTCAGTATTTTCAGGTAATATTCTGTTCGAACTGTTATGTTATGATATTGTTTAATGTAATTCCAATGTCGTGGTATGCCTGAATTGTTTTCCCCACTTGTTATTGTTCTTCGTGTATTGTATTGTGTTCCGATTTAAGTTTACAATGCCGCTCTTTTCAAGATTACGACAGTTAAAAACTAGAAAGGGTCTGTTAGAGGAAGCAGTTCCTGTCCCGCCTAGGGACAGTCCAGGTCATTTTATGTATCAGAAACATGGCATAAGCGCCATATTGTATCTAGATTTATGGGTAGAGTATACCAAACAGTTAGAAGAAAAGTATAGATGGCCCGTATCGGGTACATGGGATGCCGAATGTATCATGCGAGTAGAAGAAGCATTATGGAAAAAGAAAGCCAGACAGTCACAGAAAGATGCCATCGAGTTATGGCGTAAGGAAGCTCATAGAAGAACGGAAAAGGCAGTCAGAAAATCAGAGTTAAGTAGAGAATCCCAGGAACGAGCCCAAGAAAGAGAATTAATCGAGATAGGTGAACAAGTCAAAGCCGAACAGTCAGACAGACAGAGGCATGCCCTTATTAAGGGTATGTATCCTCTTCTTGCCGAAGGTTTGCCAAAAGCGACCCCAGAGGCATCCAGTAATTTCCCGCCACCATTAGTTCCGACCAAACTACGTCACAAACCGACCGCAGCTGATATTTTTATTTCGTCCTATCTGGACGACACAGTCCCAGAATATGCAAATCCTGTTCGCGCTCCGCCAGTCCCTGCAAATCAGGCACTTCCCGCTCCTCCAGACACCGGAGTACCTGTTACGGTACCCCCGGTCCAGCCTACAGTTCCATTTCCCACTCTGCCAGGACGTAGAGCCTCAGTAGACGACTCCAGTCTAGGGGCCGCAGGAGGAGCTACTCCTCAAACCCCGCCACCACACAAGCGTTTATCGGCACTCGAATTACATGCTCAAGCATCACAGCGTACTCCTAAAAATAATAAGTCTGTTACAGAAATCAGGCAAGCCCTTAACGAATGTGTCTATGATCCAGTTCCAGGCGAATATACTATGGTTTTATATTCCTTACGTGTAAGGAGAGTGACCGAGTATCTAGTCACCTTACCGAATATGAAAGAAGATCTAGACAGAATATATCGTTTCATCCGTACAGGGGATGATCCAGAAAGTATTGGCGAGATTATGTCTCAAAGGAAAGCCGAGATCCAGCTCATGATATTAAAGTTCTTGATCAATTGCCTAATAAGAGAACAAGATTACCCGTCTAAAGATCCCGCCGAAATGAGAATCCTGACAAGGTGGAGTGATAATATAGCCGAGGGTAAGCACAAGACCGTCAGTGCCATGGAGAGTATGTACAAGAAAATTCGTAAAGAAATAATAAGGTTACACGACCAGCGTAAAGCAGCACAAGTAAGCGAGAAAGAAAGTATCTCTGATCCTGAAGAGGAAGAGAACGAGAATCCCGCCAGAATAACGTATGTAGGAAAATCCAGATTTCCAGATCGCCATTTACGTCTAGAACCCAAGTCTATTTTTCATCTAGCACCAGAACAAGGTTCTCTAGAACAAGTATTTCAAGCTACCGACCACATTCTGAAATCACGAGTCGGTTACAGTGAATTAAGTACCATGCATGAACAAGAACTAGCCCGATCAGCAGTCCGATGGATTACTGATTCTACCACTTTTCCAGACGAAATAGTGGCACAAATGTTTCTGAAATTGCCCCCAGCCGAGCAACGACTGGTGGGTATGTATATGATCCAGTACCTCATTACTCTGTATGAGGGTCAACACTCTGATCCAGGTCCGTTACATGATATCCTGAACGAGTTACTCCAGTATAGATGGAGAGGTCTAGGTACCGATTTAATTAGTGTCATTCTAGAACAGCGCCACAAATATAGAACGTTCCTGAACCCGCATTTTGTTCATGTCTCACCCCCAGAAAGTAAATCGTTTTACATAGACAGACAGAATCCGTTACGAGAAGTCCACCCAGTCCAAGGGGCGGGTGGCGTAATGCAACGAGTGTTTGTATACACTCCGATTTCAAAGATGGAACTTCTTGAAATGAAGAAATTAATCCCCTGTCATGACAAAGATCCAGCAGGGTTCCATAGAGAATTAAAAGACATGCTCCGTATGGGAGAATACACTTACCTAGATATCATTAAAATGTTAAAGGTCCTGTTACCCGCAGGGGTGTATGAAAAATTAAAGGAAAAAGAATGGGAGGTGGGAGAGAAAAAGATCGATTGGGCAGCTCTAGAAGCTGAAGACAAGGCACGAGTACCAGGTACCGGTCTTGGAGATAAATGTAAAGAATTACCAGAATTACTGATTCAAGTTTTACCCAGATTATTGACAACTAGGAAAGAAGACTGGGATGCAATCTCAGCCTGTAAACAGAAACAAGACGAAGATATTAGTGATTTTTATTCTAGATTTGAAAAATGTTTTAGTATTAATAGTGGTCTCAAGACAAGTAGTGAGTCGTACCCTCACCTTTTCGTTACTAAATTAGTCGAGAATTCAAGTCCACAAATTAAAAATCGAGTTTTGAAAGTCGAAAGCACCTGGCAAGCAAATACTCCGTCCCAGATGCTCCAGATGCTTCAGTACCACCAGAATAGAATCAGAGAAGAGCAAGAACACGAGAGAAAACGTATGAAAGACACGAAAATGAAAGTGCTAGTTGCACAATCTGTTCCTCAAGACAGTCAGAAGAGGGGTCCGAATCAAGCCAGTCATCCTGCAGCTCCCATTAAAGGGAACTGCAATTATTGTAAACAGCCAGGTCATTTTATAAACGAGTGTGCAGTTCTGAAACACAACATAGCTACCGGTAAGACTAAAGAAAGACCACGTCCGCCTAGACAAGAACAAGTTTCACAGATTCCTCAGTCACAGAATGCACAACAGACAGTTTCCGCACCGCAGCCTATAGCTGCAACACAGCATGTCACATCACAGATGTACCAGTATGCACAGTCCGAGTATCCAGAGTACCAGTCATATTCATGAAACAGCCTAGAGAGGGAGGTAGGCTTGCCTCTCATCGAGATACCTGTAGATCAAGAAGGTCCCTATGTTCACAGTCAAGTATTAGGGAAAGACAGAAAGTTTTTGATCGATACAGGGGCAAGTAGGACCACAATTAGTCATGCCGAAGTTCCAGGGGCTCCGCTCTCAGGCTCAAGAAATGTTTCCCTTGGATTTTCAGGAAAACCAATAGTTAATGAGATATCTAAGCCAGTCACTCTAGAGGTAGGTCCATTGTCCCGTACTACTGATCTGTTACTTACTAAGTCATGTCCAGAAAATCTATTAGGCATTAAGACACTGAAAGAATTAGGTGCAGTTATTTGCTGTTCCCCAGAGGGAATACGTCTGTTCCTACGTGACTTTAAGGGTCACTATGTATTACGAGATTTTGATTCAAGATTGTCTAATGTTCCACAGCACTTATGGGCGCAAGGTCCAACTGATGTAGGTTACATGCAAATCACACCCCATCGTGTGACTCTCAAGCCAGGTGTAGTGTTACCCCGAATCAGACAGTACAGATTGCCACCTGAGGCTGTAGCAGCCTTATCCAAAATTATTGACGAGCTCATGGCTCAAGGAGTAGTTGTAGAAACTGACTCCAATGTATGTAATTCTCCGATCATTCCAGTCATGAAACGTACTGATCCAAATGCACCCCCAGTATATCGATTAGTGATTGATTTACGAGAGCTTAACAAATGTATTATTCCTCAGTACCCAGTTGTCCCAGATATTTCTTCCCTGTTAACAGCCATTGATTCCGAAGCCATGTTTTTCACTGTCATTGACCTCAAGAATGCATTTTTCAGTGTTCCAATTCATCCAGACAGCCAGTTTCTTTTCGGATTTTGTTTAAATGGAAGGAGCTATATGTTTACACGCGCTCCTCAAGGTTTCACAGAAAGCCCTAGTATTTACAGTCAAGCACTCAAGAGACAACTAGACAATATTCACATGCCAACTGACACTGCCCTGCTCCAGTATGTCGATGATCTACTGATCACTGCCCGTTCTGAACGTGCTTGCGAGCGAGCATCACTTACAGTTCTGTATTTTCTAGCCGAGATGGGGCACAAAGTGTCACCTTCGAAGCTTCAATTCTGTGTCCAGCAAGTGGTATACTTAGGACACTTGCTGTCCAAGAGGGGTAGGCAGTTGACACCAGACCGTATCCAGTTAATAGCGAGTCTTCCCCAGCCCAGAACCCAGAAGGAGGTACGTGCCTTTATCGGCCTTACTTCTTATTGTAGACAATGGATTCCCCAGTATGCATTTCTAGCCAAGCCACTGATACAGTTAACGACACAGGAGGCAGCCGTATCGACTGTCCTCCCTTGGACATCTGACCATACACTTAGTTTCAACGAGTTAAAGAAAGCCCTATGTCAAGCTCCAGTTCTAGCTACACCGAACTACAGTAAGCCTTTTACACTTTTCGTTACTGAACGGGAAGGTACAGCATTATCTGTTCTCACACAAGATCAAGCAGGACAATACAAGCCCTGTGCTTATTTTTCGAGCACACTAGATCCAGTCGCCCAGGCGTTGCCTGCGTGCCTCAAGTCAGTTGCAGCCACAGCACTAGCTATCAGACAAAGTGATTCTATAGTTTTAGGACATTCCCTGACAGTACAAGTCCCACATTCAGTAGAAGTTCTTTTAAACCGAACACAAACTCAGCACTTGACAATTGCACGTTTAACAGGTTATGAATTGACACTGTTCCAGCCACACATAGAAATTAGACGCTGCAACGTTCTGAATCCTGCTACACTGTTACCATCAGTTAGTTCAAATCCAGACCCACATGATTGTGTGGAAGTAGTTAACATTACGACAAAGCCAAGACAAGACCTGACAGACATTCCGTTACCAGATCCTGACCTGACATTTTATGTGGATGGTTCATGTATGAGAACTAGTACAGGAGAACTAGTCGCCGCGTATGCAGTGACTACTGACACCGAAGTTATTGAAACACACCGTATTGATACCCTGTCCGCTCAAGCAGCAGAGCTAGTCGCTCTGACACAAGCCTGTATACATGCCAAGAACCTGAAAGTTAATGTTTACACAGATTCACGTTACGCATTCGGAGTTGTACACGACTTCGGAGTGCTCTGGCAGGAGAGAGGTTTTATGACTTCTCATGGAACCAAGATTCAGCATGGTCTCCTTATTCAAGCCCTGTTAGATGCCATACATTTACCGACATCCATTGCTATCATGAAATGCAAAGCACATACGAAAGTCACCGACATTATTTCCCAGGGTAATGATCTAGCAGACCGCACAGCCAAGCGTACCGCACAGACTCCAGACATTCCAGTTAACATGACACATACTCCAGATCCGATTACATGCATGACAGTTAAGGACCCTACACAAGATGTCATAGATATACAGTTACATGCTACTCCCGATGAAATCAAGAAATGGTCTGAACAAGGAGGGGTCCAGACAGATCAAGGATGGTTAACGAAGGGTAGAGCCACATGGTTTCTCCCTGATTCTATGGTTCAAGTCATTATCAATACCGCACATAGTCCAGCACATTTAGGAGAAAAAGCTATGTTAGACAGTATCCAGAACATTTGGTTCAACAAGCATTTACGAGCTGCAGCCAAGCAGAAAGTCCGTACCTGTATGATATGTTGTCAGTTTAATCCAGGTAAAAGTGTCCCGGTGGAACAAGGTGGTTTCCAGCCCCCTGACCACCCTTTTGAGGTCCTCCAGATGGATTATATTCAAATGGAGCGATGTCGAGGTTTCAAGTATGTCCTTGTAGTTGTATGCGCTTTGTCCAGGTGGACAGAAGCATATCCAGTCCCAGATTACACAGCCGCGACCACTGCCAAGCAGTTGGTTCGTGAATTTTTCCCTAGATACGGACTCCCTAGAGTCGTATATTCTGATAACGGTCAGCCATTCTCCTCAGAGTTAATGAAGCACGTTTCCCTTTTGTTAGGGTACCAGTGGAAGTTCCATTGTGTACGCCATCCTGAAGCAGCCGGTCTCGTAGAGAGACATAATCAGACTCTGAAAATCCGTATTGCAAAAGTCTGTAAAGACAAAGGTGTGGACTGGTTAATAGCTCTGCCAGTCGCTTTGTTTTATATGCGCATGGTCGCACATTCCAGATCAGGTCTGTCCCCGTATGAGGTCGTATTCGGCCGCCCCCCTAATATGTGGGGTACTCCTAGACCCCGAAGTATTACCGATGTTTCATGTAATATGCTGACAGATTACCTAGCTTCCTTGATGTCTGCCCTCAACTCATGTCGTTCACAGGTTGCCGCCGCATTTCCAGACAATACCGAGGTGGCACCGCACGAGATCGTTCCAGGCTCCCTTGTGATGGTCCGGAATTTCGACAGATCAAGCCCGCTGGAACCACGTTGGAAGGAGCCACGTCAGGTCCTCTTGACCACCCGAACTGCCGTCAAGTTGGAAGGCAGGAAGGGGTGGGTCCACCTTTCTCATGTAAAACTTTTCAATGGATTGAAATCAGTCTCCAAAAACATTTCCAAGGATTTCCAGGATTCGAAGGACTGCCAGAATATTGCTCTTAAGGACTGTCCCGCACAAGACATTATTACAACCCCTCCCTTGTTAGAGAAAACTCCGCAACAGGAGTATAAGTTAAAACTCAGGTCTAGTAAAATAAGTCAGTCAGTTTGATTGTATAAGTCCTCCCCTAGGTGAAACGGTTAGATTGTTTCTGACATGTATAAAATAGACCCCCATAGTGAGAGAGTCAGTCGAAGTTCACTTCAATGTATCGTTTTTCTGAGTTTCGTATTATTTCTCAGCATAATGATTTCCTGCACTAGTTACGCACTTTTCCTGTGTTTTCCAGTTCCTCATGTAAATATGTCTACTAATGCTACAGTAGAGCACACGTTTAGTGATCTGCCTCCTCACGAATATTCTTACCGCCTCGCTATGCGCAACAACACATTTATCCGTATGTTACATTACTCACACCAGACCAGCAATGCCACAAATTGTTGGGTGTGTGGTCGACTCCCCCCTTTCCAGACACCGAAGGGAGTTCTGCCACTGTTTCCTTATCCATTCTCACATAATGGTTCGTGTGGAGCATGGTCCACGTTAACGTCATCCTCAACAGATATGTCTTTTCTTAACAGTACATGTTTTCCAGACAAGCAAGGTTTCCCCCACAGAACAGGTTTAGATCTAGAAAATGAAGTGTATAATTTAGGTAATTATTCGTCGAATTTCATGGTCCTGAATGTTCAGTCTGATACTACTCCAGACTTACCTGCTATTTCAGTACTACCAGTCAAAGGCGAATTATGTGTCCGTAGTTATGGTTCTGTACACATAGGTCATAGTGAATGTACTACTGTTATCAAGTATAGTGACAGTGGGAAATCTATTTTTAAAGCTTCACGTCATTCTTATTTTATTTGTGGTCAAACTGCATATGTCCGTCTGCCCCTCGATTGGGAGGGAACCTGTTACATTGCCTTCCTACTGCCACCTGTTTTTCTAGCCCCATCTGATTATCACAGAAACACACATCTAGTACACATTAGATATAGAAGGGAGTCCCCAATTGTCGATTATACTGAAACTACTCTAGAACAGTATACAGATTTCAATAAAGGTTTCTTCTTCTTTGTAGGACCTGTCCAGAATAGTAAACTGATCCGTAGGTTAACAAGAACCCTTGAAGCTGTAGTAAATGAGACTGCCTCTGCTCTAGGTAACCTAACCGAAGAACAATCTGCTATGAGATTTGTCGTTTTGCAAAATCGTCTCGTCCTTGACGTCATACTGGCCGATAGGGGCGGGGCCTGTAGAGTCATCGGATCTAGTTGCTGCATTTTCATTCCAAATAACGCGCCGTCTGTTTATTCAGCTATAACCAGACTCCATAAAATTGCCCATCTGTTACATCAAGATCCAGGCACCTGGACATGGTCCGGTTGGTTCTGGAATATAATTTCCGCCTGGGGATGGAAAGTCCTGTCCTTTTTGGGTATTGCAGTAGCAATCATATTTAGCTGCTGCCTCTGTATACAATGTGGCCCTGCGATTTGCAGCATGTGTGCTACCTCTTGTATTCCTAGTCCCAAGCCCCGTTCCAAATCCCGTTCCAAGACAATTCGAGACGAGCAAATGGTACTGTATGAAATGATAGATGGTATCATGAAAATTGATGTTTCCTGATGGAAACGTAGTGACAAGGAGGGAATGTGGAAAAGTAACTTTTGCCATGTTCTGTGTCCCTACGCCTCATCCATTATATGTTATGTGTGCATGACCAATATGCATATGTTATTCCCCATGTCTGATTAATGACGCAATTACAGTTGTGTCCACCTCTGGTATGTCATTTTCCAGTCCTCGTGAATACTACGAATATCAGGCCTATGTAAAGTTATGTTGCCACGTTTCCCAGTGTGCGCGTTATTTCATTATAAAGTCCCCGTTTCTAGGCCTCAACAGGGCCCGGACCACAGATTCAGCTCCTGTCTCCTGAAAGCCTCGCTGAGGAGCGATACAGCCCCCACCTGTATCCTCGACCCTTCACTTACTTCCTGCCTCGCAGTGCCCGGTGCAGCTTGGCTCTGCCTCTGAGTCTGCCAAAAGTATGTTATAGTTCCAGCTATCAGTTCAGTCCTCCTCTTCTGCATTCCTAAGCTACTGAACTGCATCAATAGTTTCCGTCATTGTCTAGCCTTCTCGTCCCCACGTTAGAGAAATACTGTATTTAATGGTCATTTAGTATTCTTCATCACGCACTACATGTAGAATAATGCATGGTCCAGTCTTAGAATCAAGTTAGCTTCTCCCCTCATGACTTCTAGTTTATATCAACATGTTCCCTAAACATCAGATACCAGATAGGGTTTAGGTACATGTCGCTCCGACCCTCCAGACTTTAGTCTCTGCTCCTAGCACAGAGTTCGTAGCCCCCAGCTTCTCCTAGTAACACGTCATTGCTAGTTTTCGCGCACCATTAGGTTAGAGGTCCCGGCTCCTTAGGTAGCCCCCTCCTATGTTTCCGCCCATTCATGACATATTCTGTTACGTTTGCACCACATGTCTATGTATACGCCCAGTTACACCTCTTTTTACTGTTATCTTTCGCGACTGCTACGCGTCACGCCTTCTGCTCCACCCACTGCTACGCCTACTGCAATGTAATGCTATGTGTTCGCGCTATGTATATATGCCTGTGTTTTGTTATTGAATGTTAGCGCGCTCATCCCAGACCAAGCCCCAGCAGCTGCTGGGTCACCCTATGCAGGTTGTCCTGATCCTGTCCTTATGCTGTAATAAACCTGCAGAAACTCCTACTACCTCGAATCTTGACTCTTATTTATTGAGCTATCTGTTATGCTATAAGTCTAGTCAAAAATAGGGTATTATTTATTTATTTACCACATGAGTGAGAACTCCAGGCGAACAAGGGTGTTTCTGGTGCAGCTTGGGAGGTGGAAAAGTCTCTTGTATGCCCTGCAATGAATTTTTTCTAATTCATTGCTCAGTTTGTCCGGGAATGCCTGGAGGGCATAGTTGAGTGCCGGCATAAGCTTGGCTTTAAGTACTCTATTGATGGCCGTGGTAGACGGGCTGTATAAGGAGGCTTGCAGCTTGCAAATGGCATAGGTGATGGATTTACCTTTAGCCTGGATTGACTTAAGATGGGCACTTGAGAGCCCCGATTCCTGAAAGCAGATGCTCAAGTAGATGTACCGCTGTGTACTTTCCAGCAAAAGATTGCCTAGCCTCCATTTCAAAGATTTTTTCCTTGGGTAGTGCCCAAATATAATTACCTTTGATTTAGTTCGATTAGCTACAAGCCTGTTTTTATCGTTGTATACGGCAAGTGCCGTCAGCACCTTTTGCAGCCCCATTCTCGTGTGATCCAAGAGGACCAAGTCATCAGCATATTTCATAAAATTTATTTTGCGCCCGCCAATCTTTGGGGTGGCCAGGGCAGCCCCAGTCAAGGCCCTCTCCATGTACGCTGTGTATAAGTTGAATAATAATGGGGCTAGCACACACCCTTGTTTTAGGCCTCTATCTGTGTTGATCTTAGCAGAAGCATGGTCCCTTGAGAGTTTGATACGCACCCAAGTTTTTTGATACAGGGACTGTATCGCTCTTAGCATCCCCGGATTGATGTTCCATTGGACCAACTTGTGCCACAGAATTGCGCGTTCGACCCCATCAAACGCCGCCGAGTAGTCAATAAAGCAGGCGAAGAGGGGAAGACTTTTGCCTGTCCGTGCGCGGTGCGCCAGGAAAGAAAGAGCGATGATGTTGTCAACTGTGGCTGACCCAGGTCTAAATCCGGTTTGGCAGAATGGAAGGATGCCTGCTGCACTTGACCAGTCTGCGAGGTCCCTCAAGATGGCGCTAGCGTATGCTTTTCCCTCAATATCCAACAAGGCAATCATGCGGTAATTGGCGGGTTCAGATTTTGGGCCTTTTTTATGAATAGGCTGTAAAAGCGAGCCTCTCCACGAGTCTGGAACATTCCCCTGGAGCCAACATTCAGAGTACAGGTGGGTCAGGTTTTTGGTCCAAAAGTCAATGTTTGCCTTGAATAGGTGCCCAGGAAGCCCATTGGGGCCCGGTGCGGCGTTTTGTCTGATGTTTTTTAAGATTTTGGAGACCAACAATTTTCTCGGTGGGGCCGTCATCTCGATGGAAGGATCAAGGTAGTCTCCAGCAATAGGTGTTACATTTTGCATATTTGCGGGACCATCATTAGTATATAGTGCTTTAACATGGGCGACCCAAATAGAGGCTTCAAGGGCATTTTCTCTGTGGTTTGGGCCTTGTCCCATGTTGCATATATAATTCCAAAACTCCTGTGATTTGCCCGGGCTCAGCAAGTCAAAAATAATTAACCATTGTGCTTCACAATGGGCACGTTTTGCAGCCCATACCTTTTTTGCATGACTTTTTTTTAGCTTCTTGTAGTTGGTTCTTGTTTTGTTTTGTCCCGCTTTTGTGGAACAGTTTACGTTTCTTGTTTAGTTTTTTGGCGCTTATTTTGATTTCTATATTGTGACCGTATTTAGGAAGGGGACGCCTGTGCGACACACTATTCTGATTCCTGCGAAGAATCACCGCCAGGGTCTCTGATGTGGCATTCCAGCTTTCTATAGCGCCCTTTTTCTGTTCACTCAATGGCCAACCTGTCCACTGATTTACCCAGCTGTTAAATCTGGTTATTGCGGTTTGTTCCCATTTGATCCTTCTGGGCAGCTTTATGAATTCTTCTCCATCGGCCGCTCCGATGTATTCAAGCTTGTAGCGTTGGTCCACTATGAGGTTCAAAGTGACAGTTAAGGCAGCGTGGTCGCTGTCACTGCGCGGATGGACTGAAAAGTTTGACATTAAAAGTTGGAGTTTGCCGCTTAAAATTATGTAATCGACCGTGCTTTGGTTATTGAATGTGGGGCCGACCATCTGCCCCGGACTGTTCTTTAAGAGGACTGGGTGGGCCGTCGCCAGGTTATAGGATTTTAGTAAATCGTTTAATGCATCAGTAACCCCTGCCTGGTGGCTGCGTGTGGTCGAAACCCCAATGTTGTGAGTGTTAAAATCACCATGAATAATGCATTCCAGGCCCGCAAATTGAAACAGTAAGCACTCAATATGATGTATCAACATGGCCGGGTTAGATGAAGGCCCATGAGGGTTGTGGTAAAGATTAATTAACAGTATTGACTCGCGCTGCATGAGGAACTTGGTATCAGCTATATATCGGACCACAACAAACTCAGACCTTAACTTGCCGAATCTTGATCTGGCTTAATAGTGAGCCTATACTTAACAGAATAATCATTCGGGACTACCTTTCCTTAGGTAATCATAAGGTCACCCCTTGGCTAAATTATATACAGTCTGCATTTTTAGCTTCGGGTTGTTCCAGCCTTTTAACACACCAAGAAGGTATTACAAAAGAGGATTACCAGTGGGTTAAACAAAACTTTCTTATGCCTCTGTCAGCCAGTCGTGAGAATACTGAGAGTCATAAATCTTTGGTCTGGGCTTACTTTTTAATACAGACAATTAACTCCTTGGAGCCATACTTAACCTGGGTGACAAATACCCATCAACGACATCTTCTATGAAGGTTTTAGGATGAATGTGTTTCTCCCACTGGCAAGTTTCCCTAAAGGCTGGGTGACCTTTTAGGCCCCTCTGAGTGCGACGGCCTTTCAGAGCAGTCTTACTGCATATCGGTATGTTCTGTAATCTTTATACCTTGCCTAGGAAAAAGTACCGGATTCCACTCTTGAGGGAGGCCAAGTGTTGTATTGCTTATTGTATCTTTTTTTAGTGCTCGTATTGATATGCTCACTGTATCTCTATAAATGCTCGTATTTTAGAACTAGAGAATGTTAGTGATTCTTTATTCTAGGTGGACTGTCAGTTATTGAGTGGCCTGAAGACTGGATGCATCTTTTCCCTGGCGCTCACCTGTTTTCATCTTACCTGTTTACTTGACCAATTAAGGTATATAAATATCATCATGGTCTGACTCATCCACTACAAATTGGTGACGAGGGAAACCAGCAATATTTCAAGGATTTTTACTTTGCGGTGTGCATCAGAACTGTGTTTCTACTTTAATATACTGGATCGATGCTTTATACAAGTCGGAGGAATTTCGTGAGTAAATCTTGTATTTATATTTTCTTGAAGAAACCCCTGGCATCGAGTGGAAATCTGTTACCTGTTTGTGAAGTTACGCTGTGGCCGTTAGAGTAGCCACCTCCGGCTGCATTATTCGAGCAGCGGCGGCATTCCAACTTCCCAGCGCGGAGCGGGTGACGCTGTGATTGTTATTACGTGTCACCAGGAATGCACAAATAGCCGCTGTCGTCGGAGAAGCGGAGTGACGTCAGCAAGCGAGGTCACGGTACGTGACCTTGCGTGACGGCCATTTTGAATACCTCATCACAGGAAATCAGTCAAGGAACCGATTGAAGACACACAGATAGTTTTGTGGAAATTGATTTAATAAATCGCATTGAAAGAATATTGGAAATAAAGCACAACAGGTGAGAAGGTCGGGGGCAAGTTAGTTTATTCTGAAACCTCTACAAAATACAGTATTCCTTGTTAGATTGTGTATGGAAGAAGGTGATTGGAATTCAAGTGTAAATAGAGACTTGGCACAACAACATTTCTCTATTAGTTCTCCTGACCCATTCTGGGTCATAGGTGCACAACCAAGTATCAAATGGGTTGAGTCGAGAGAATACTTTATTAATTACTTAGAGGCTGTGGATAAAGCCAAGAAAATGAAGGCTGAACAGAAGAAAAGGATTCTGTAACATTCTTTAGGGCCCATGGGCTTAAAAACATATTCAAGGATGAGTAAAACTACTGATCCAGACTTAGATGTATTGCACAATAAAGTAAAAGATATGGATAAATATTTCTCGCCGAACGTATGTATAGGAGTTATAAGGCATAAAATCTTTCAAAGGAAACAGACAAAGGAAGAGACTATTGATGAGTGGATTGATGATTTTAAAAAACTGGCCATTGACTGCAAGTTTGGTGGATTGCATGATGATCTGATACGCGATCAATTGGTCATTCATAATAACAACTCTACACTACAAGATCGCCTGTGGGTAAATGGAGACGCACCATTAGATGATGTGGTAGCCATAATGAGAAAATCAGAGATGTCTGGTAGGTGCGCTACGGTTGTTAAAGAGGCTGATAGGAGGTAACTAAAACACAAACACCTGGAACTATATGTAAAATTCAGGGTCCCCGCAGAAATTATCGTCAACAGCAGCAAGGAAGATGGATGAATCTACCGACGAAGTATCAGAATAGGAATATTGAAGATAGAAGATGCTATAGGTGTGACAGCAAAGAACATCTATCTTTTAGTAAGACATGTCCTGCACTGAGGAAGAAGTGTGGGATTTGTGGACTCATAGGTCATTTTAGTAAGATGTGCCGCAGACGTAGCAATGTAAAGTATATTTATGATGAATAAAGTGACGATGTAGTAGATGATATAGTGGATGAGGAGTGTGTGAAGAATGTCAGAGGGAATTATGTTATTAATATCTCTGAGAATTCCCTGGAAGGCAAGCCTATATGCGAAATATCTTTGGGGGGAATAATTGTGAACGTATATGCAGATTCGGGATCCCCTTACACTATCGTGAATGTGGATGTCTGGAAACAAAAATTTGTAAGCAAGATTGGGGAACATTTGAACACTTCAGATATCACCCCTGTTAGCTCTATGGGAGAGAAAATTGACATGCTGGGTTTCAGGTGGCTTACCTTTTTATTCATAGGAAGGTCCGCTAGAGGTAAGTTGTATGTAGCGAAAGTAGGACCATCCATTTTGGGGTGGTTTGATCAGAAAAATTGGACCCCAATAGCAAAGAAAAAGTCCTGATTATGGATGAAAGTAGTAAACGGGGGGATGTGCTATGTGAAAGTTTTCCGAAAGTCTTTAGCAAAGAGTTAGGTGCACTAAGAGGGTTCGAGCACAAAATAATTCTAAAAGCTAATGCTCAAACCAAAGTACACAAGGCAAGACCGATTCCCATGCTGATCAGAGAAGAAGTTAAAAAGGAAATTCAAGGGTTGCTGTCTAAAGGGGTAATTGAAGAAATTGAAACATCCGAATGGATTTCTCCGATTGTGGTTGCCCGGAAACTCAATGGAAAAATGTGTCTATGCATTGATTTGCGCCACCTAAATAATAACATCGTTATTGATAAGTTTCCCCTGCCAAAAATTTATGAAATGGTGTCTTCATTGAGAGGTGCAACGTGGTTTTCCACGATTGAACTCTCTGCCGCGTATCATCAGGTAGAGTTAGATTCCGAGTCCAGAAAACTTACAGCGTTAATGACACCTTTTGGCTGTTACCAGTTCAAGTGCATGCCTTTTGGATTGGCATCAGCCGCAGCTGTCTTTCAGCGCCTGATGCATAAGCTTTTTGTGGACATGGATATGCTTTCTTTTTTCCAAGACGACATTCTGGTTGCAACGGCTGACAAATTGAGTCATGTTTTGAAGTTAAGGCAGGTGTTAGGAACTTTACAATCAGCGGGTTTGACAGTAGAACTATCTAAGTGTAAATTTAGTCAAAGGAGTATGTCATATTTAGGCCATAATATTAGTGATGAAGGTGTCAGACCTAAACCTGCGTTAGTAGAAAACATTATAAAATCCCCTGCACTGACCACAAAGGAAGAAGTGAGAGCGTTTCTTGGCATGGCTGAGTATTGTGCAAAATTTATAAGGAATTTAGCTTCAAAAGTTTACAACATTCATGCACTTCTCAAGAAAAACACTAAGTTTGAATGGACCAAGGTGTGTGAAGAGGAATATACATTGATAAAAGTTGATTTGCAAAATGTGAGTGCACTTGCCAGCTTTGACCCCAATATGTTTGTTAACAACAGATGCGAGTGATAAAGGCCTGGGGGCGGTGTTGTCACAAAAAGGGTTAGATGGTAAAGAGAGAATAATCCTGTTTGCCTCAAGAGCTCTCTCTCCTGCTGAGAGTAGGTATCCAATTATTGAGAGGGAGGCTTTGGCTTGCGCATGGGCCTTGGAACATTTTAGGGCTTTTGTGTGGGGCAAACCAGTTATTATTCGCACCGATCATAGACCGTTAATTCACATTTTATCATTAGAAGGCATATCAGGTGCGTCTGCGAGGCTGGCAAGAGTATCGATGCGAATGAAAGAATACATCTATAAAATGGTCTACTTACCTGGAAGAGATATTCGTATTACTGATTGTTTATCCAGGTTACCATCTCCACTTGAAGAGTGCGTAGATGATCCGTGGAATGATTTCTGTGTGGCGTTAGTACATGATTCTGGCATGCCTGCCATTAATAAAACTGAATGGATGGAGGAGCAAGAAAAAGATACTATGTTGAGAGATGTGATGGAATACATCTGCAAAGGTTGGCCTAGGAAGAGTGACATCAAAGAAGGCTTAAATGCCTTTTGGCAAGTTCGCATGGAATTATCTAATGATAATGGTGTACTTTTCAGAAGTGATAGAATTGTTCCACTGGTGTCATTGAGGAATAAGATACTACAATTATGTCATGAAGATCATTTTGGAATTATGAGGACTAAATCTATTGTAAAGGGAATGTTCTGGTGGCCAGGATTTGATGGAGTTGTTGAAGATTTTGTGGGAAAATGTGTAATTTGTAATTCTGCTGACAAGACACTTAGAACCTTGAAACCTGCTATGAGTGATGGTTTGATTCCTGATCTTCCATGGATACTGTTGCAGTTGATATTATGGGACCTATAGGAGAGTTAAAAGAGTTTGGATTAGTAGCCATTAACCTTTTTTTCGAAATGGCCAATTGTCATGTTTGTTGACAGGATTGATACTCAAACAGTTCTCACATTTTTAGATAAAATCTTTGTTATGGAATGCTTGCCAGTTTGTATTCTGAGAGATAATGGCGTTCAATTTATGTCTAAAATGGCAAAAGATTATTTTGATAGATTTGGTATAAACATAAAACCAAAGCATTATATAATCCCAGTGGCAACGGCACAGTGGAGAGATTTAATAGAGTGATCAAAGGCATTATACAGGCATCAGTGAACAAAAAGTTAGACTGGAAAGTACAAGTACAAAAGGCAGTGAGGACTTATAGAATTACAACTCAAACTAACACTACATTGTAACCGTTCATAATGATGAGAGGTAGATCACCTAGGTGGAAATTCAACCCTGGATGGCTTTTGGATGGCAAGGTAACTAATTGGTCTCCAGAGGAGGTTAAGAAAGAGTTGGAATCAATTCATGCGAAGAGCAAGGAGTACTACGACAGGCATACTAACACCAAAGATGTGCAAATAAAGATTGGCGATTGGGTTAGAGTTAAGAAACCCTTTAAGGTACCTAATGGAAAGAGTCATTTTGAACCTCCTAGGAGAGTAGCAGAAGTATTAAAGAACTGTGTAAAATTTGATGATGGGAGGGTGTGGAATCTTAAAAGTATTGCTATTAATCCTGAGCAAGAAGTGATTATAGATTCTCTCAATCCAAGTGAAAGTGATTTTTGTTGGATTGAGGATCACTTTGAAAATAGCCAATTACAGTCTCAACTGGCTAGTGATTATTGTAATGCGTCGGGACAGGCTGATATATTTCAGTCAAAATCAATTTCTTCTTCTTGTGATGGAAGGGGAAAGGTTGGGGGTTATAATACCCAAGCAAATACTGAAGTTAGTGACAATAATGTTATTAAAAATAAGGTAATTGACACCTTGCCTGATAAGAGAACAAGAGTATTGACAGGCTGGCTAAAAGAATTTGTTATGTAATTTTCTTTTTTTTACTTTATCATTGTTCTTTTAGTTATTGCTTTTAGATTTCAGTTAGATTATATTTTATATTTTGTATCCTTTACTTTTCTTGTTGTGACGGGGGGATGTGTTGTATTGCATCATGGTCTGACTCATCCACTACACCAAGTTTACTCAAGTGAGGTCGGCCATGGTTTTTCTTGCTATGCTGGGTAATGGTCGTATATGTGTGAGCATGGGGCATTTTTTAAGCAGTGTGGTTAAGTTGCGAGGCGCCGGACATAATGTATCGTCACACTGGATTAACTGGCACCTGTGGAGAGATTGCCTTGTTTATATACAGGTATTTGGTGATATTTTGACCCGTTCTTTAAATCTGTGACTTCTTCCGTATTGAGTGGTATGTAAAATGTATATATTTTGTTTCATTGTGTTTTAGATCTTTTATGGTTATTTATTTAACCGTATAAAGAACATTTTCATCTTCTTCATCTAAAATGTTATGCAGTATAGCTGAAAACCATTTGTAAAGCCAGTAGATCACGAAGGCGAGACCTATTGGCTTTCCCAGTGCTTGATTGAACAGGCAGGCACTGGGATAACACTACAGAGAGGGCAGCTAGCTGGCAGTGCAACTTCACAGACAATAAATGGTAGAGCAGCGACTGTGAAGCCAGGAGAACCGAAACCATTCTCTGAGCCTCAGTTGTTTCTTTTTCAAAACAAGGGCACTGATTACCTAGGAGTCTGTTGGGGAACAACGAGCAGAAACAAACTCACATTTTTAAAAAAACGAAAGCAGAGGCACATTATTAACAAGCAGTACTCCTAATTAATATTAGCCACTTCTCATTTCTATTGTGTTACTCATATCGCAGTTATTCTCAATAGCGTCATTATTATTGCTCTCAGTGTTATAATTAGTAGGTAGAATCACCATTTACCTCTTTCATCGACTGGGCGTAGTCCAAATGAGCAGCAGTATCCGGGAGAGGAGTCTGAAAGGGAGGAAAATAGAACAAGGCTGTATTTGTTATCTGTGGTTTGTCTCTCTTCTAAACACAAACAATGAGATATTATTGCCCGAGGCCCCAAAAGCATGGCAATGGAAAAATGTCAAATAAAACAAGTGTCAACCTTACATGTGATCGGTAGGCTAATGTGACATACGAACTGGAAGGAATTGTGTCAGGCCGACGCCAAGCAAAGAGTATCCCATATCCAGAATACTGTCTTCGCTCAGTGAGGACACAGGTACAGCCTTCACAGACAGGATGGGAGTCTTTAATGTTTGTGAACTTTATGAGGAGTTAGAGAATTTGTCACAGTTTCAACGTGCGCCATACTGCTGCTCATAAAAGATGCCTAATGCCAACCCTAGTGTGTGGCAGAAGGTTCTAAAGGACTGAACAGGCCAAACAATCAGTACTTTATACAAACAGTCCTATCAAGTGACAGGTGAACAGTGAAATACCCCGTGCATATGATTTACGTCCATAACAGCAACAAAACACAAAGTGAAATGTAAGGTGAAACAAACATGTAGCAGAGCTGTTAATACAGCTAAAACAACTACTAAAAATTCACAGACAATTAGTTCAGTATGTAATGCGGACTTCAACAATTCAGCCAGCGATTAAACTACCACAGCTGACCCCTCACCAGGGGAACACAAATAAAATTACACCACAGAACATCCAATCCTGCCTAGGTAAAGTTCCAGCTAAACGGGAACAAATACCATTCTGGTTGGCACAGAAAATTACCCAAATAGAGGCGGTGTTTCCTGACACCACCCCATTAGAAAAACACAGGATTCTGACTATATGTCTCCCAATGGGAATCGCACCACACATTGAGGACTGTGACACTTGGGGTACAGTCTTTGCTTCCATCTATACAAAAACGCACGGTGTTCCATCCATTTCGGTGATACCAGATGTGCTAAAACAAATTCAAGATGAATACGGTCCAGAACCTGCTTTAACTCTTGGTATGAAATTACTGAAAGACTTCAAGCAGGTCTCGGCTATATTATTAGCCAACATAAAAGGTGAAGCAGCAAACGTGGCGATCCGCCAGAGGTTAAAAGAGACAGATATAGCAGACCAACCAGCTGAAATTGCCAGAATCATAGAAAAATCCTATGAAGAACTAGGCAGAGATAGTCTAGGTGGAATACCAGTAAAACCGCAACTGACTACAAGTCCAGAAAAAATGTTTTTTAATAATAATAATAATTCACCAAAAAAGAACTGGGATGGGAACAAACAATCCAATCCTAAAGAAAAGAAATTCCAGTCCAGAGGAAGGTCTCCTAGGCGAAGAGAGAAATCTCCAAACCCGAGACAAAGGTCACCCCAGAGTGACCCCTCTGGGAATAGATATAACCTTAGAAATAGGGATAATATTAAAAAACCTGATAGATATCAAGACATTGATACACGTCCCTCTCAATCTTTTCAGAATTCCTCGCAGAAATCGGAAAGAAGAGGACGATCAGAAGAGCACGCCAAGTCCAAAGACAAGGAACCTGCTCAACTGAAAAAGAAATTACAATTTCCAAAAAAGAAGGTAGCCAGTATCAAGGTAGTTAACAATGCCGAGAATACTGAGGACACAACTGAAAAACGGAGAGTGGGCTCAGACAATGCTAGACAGCGCAGCAGAGGTGAGCATAGCTCGCACAGTCCTTATGAATCATCTGGAGACAGTGGACACGAATGAATACCTTCAAGTGGAAACTGCAGATACCAGAGTTAGCAAGCCCCACAAAATATACGAGATAACATTACGTATAGAGGGAGATAAGACTAGGAAAATAAGGGGACTATTTTGGGATAACCTCTCCAAGGGTTATGACATCCTTCTAGCTGAAAAAGACTGGCCACCAGAGTTTGTCAGGGAGTGCCCTCATGGCGAAGAAGTAATTATGCCTGCCTTCTCGAATCAAATGCCGATTCATAAAAAATATACACTTGCTAGAAAGTGGGCAGTGGCCTTAGCACCTGCTTTATATAAAAATCATGTAGGATGGGATGAGGATTCTCCTCCTCACAAAATCCAGTTAAAATCACAACCAACTGCACAAAGGCAGTACCCAATTAAGCAAGAAGCTAAAAAACAAGTAAATGAAATACTAGATCAGCTAGAATACCAGGGGGTGATTGAAACTTGCACCTCACAAATGAACAATCCCTTGTTTCCGGTCTCCAAACCAGACAATTCATATCGCCTAGTTTTGGATTACCGACACCTTAACACATGTTGCAAAACTTTTGCAGTGCAAAACTCACACAGTGCTGCACTAATGAATAACATAGTGCGCAAAAAATACAAAACAACCTTGGACATCTCCAATGGATTCTTTTGTCAAAACATAGCACCAGAGAGCAGATATTTAACAGCTTTCTCAGTAAATGGCACTCAAAAACAATTCTGTCGGTTAGCCCAGGGGTACAAGAACAGCCCGGGGGTATTCTCAGCGAGAGTAACAGAATTACTACAACTATATGATGATGAAGCATTATCTTATGTCGATGACATTTACTTAACAGATGATGACTTGGAGACTCACTTGAAAAGAGTGAACACTATAATACTTGGTTTCGCTGCAGAGGGTTACAAATTCAACTTCAAAAAGTCCAGAATTGCCCATCTGACGGTCCTATTCTTAGGATATGAGCTATCAAGTGAAGGTAAAAGCCTGGCAGACAATTTCCTAGAGAAATGTGCCGTTATCCAAGCTCCTAAAACACTAAAAAACCTACAGTCAATTTTAGGCTTCCTAAATTTCGGAAGAACATACATTGCAAATTACGCAGAAAGGGTGAAACCCCTTTACGATCTAATTAAACCAGACTTTAAAAGATCCAGTTGGACTCAAACACACACAGAAATTTTGAGATCCTTACAAACAGACATGCTAATTAAGACAAAATTAGAAACCCGTGATAATACACGCAACCTTGTGATCCGAGTCATCCCAGGGAGATGCGGATTCACATACCTGACCTCTAATGAGGGAGAAAAGGTACCAATTGCATTCAAATCACACTTGTACACAAAAGCTGAACAGAGATTCAGCAACAAAGGAAAAATTGTTCAAGCAGTTCAAACCGCAATAGCTAGAGAAAAAGACATAGCTGACGATAGACATATCACAGTCAGAACAGCTGAATCAGCCTTTGAGGCATTAACAACACCGTGTAATTTACCATCAACAACATTGGATCCAGAATGGATACAATGGGTGAATTCAATCACAACGGACAAAGTATACTACTACTTTGATCCAGAACTAGAAGAATTAAAAAATCTAAAATATGAAAAGACGTATCCTCTGCCAATCGACATTCTGCCTCTACGACATTACGCCTGTGTAATCTATACAGACGGACATGCTCAACCCTCCGTTTGGGGAGAACATGCATACAATCCCACATGTGAGATTACAAAAGAAGTGTGGCGCGGAGGTAAACTAAGACCTCTATTAACAAAATCACACTCAGTAGAAACTAATTCAGAACTACAAACTGAAATAATAGCTTTGAAAATGGCGCTAGATAATGCGGATCGCGAATTCCCGACACTTATAGTGTCAGATTCATATTTCTGCGTCAAAGCATATAACAAGGATTAGCAGACATGGATTCAGAACGGTTACAAAGATGACACAGATGCACCAATAAAGCAGAGACTGCTCTGGGAACAAGTAGCTCTTTTGAAAAAAGAACTACCAAAGACTCACGTGACACACTCACTGAGTCACCAGCGTGATGGCGTTCACGTTGTAGGGAATTCATTGGCTGAAACAGCCGCAGCGGCAGCCAGTAAACCGGCTCCCGTAGATCGAAAAAAGCGTACATTAAAATACATTGACGGCGAAACATTGCTGGCGGTGAAAACGTCATCAAAAGGCGACTGCTCAGCGTTACCGATCAATTATCCACTCAATTATACATACATAATCGATGCAAACTCCGTCCCTTTTGCTCGAATCCCTGGAGTGGGGGATAGAGTGATTCCAAACATGGACAGGAGAAACTTGTTAATCGCAGACGCACACATGGGCGAGGGTCTCAGACACCTTAAATTAAAAGATTCTCTGGAAGAATTACAATCACGGTACTGGTGGCCAGGCATGAGCCTGCACTACACCATGTTTGTAAAAAACTGCCCAAACTGCAACAGAGATCGCAGTGGGGAGAGAAGCAGTTTAATACCTCGTCGTATCAAGGCAGATAATATTACCAACAAAAAGAATGGCTTGCGATTAACATACACAGGCTAGTTCCACTTATAATGTAGATCCACAGCACTCGGCTGACGTCCGGACTGTTATACAAGATTTGCGAGTCTAAATGGCATATACGCTAAGAGCATGCTACGTTCGACCATTTTTTTTTTTTCACTCAGGCAATCCAGCCTGGGGGGGGAAAGAATGGCCAAATGAGCACAGGCCAGCGGGAATCTTCTCACTTCCTTCCTGAGGGTATGGGATGGTGTAAAGAAAAAACCAAGGCAGAAAGCAATCTATAATGGGAAGGACATTAGGTTCGGGAGCTGGGTGGGTCAAACATCTAATAAGTGTCCAACGTAGTCTAAATAACTTGCCAAGAAATTCTCTGAAGGGATTCAGTCCGTACGAATTATTATTCGGAACTAGGATGTTGATCTCTGACCTTGATAGTCAGACTTCAGTGGTAATAGAAAAAACCTTTTATGTCAAAGACCGTTTGGCTATTTTGCAGGACTTAAACAAAACAAGAAAAGACCTGAGCAACATACAGTTGAAACAACAGCCAACAACCACTGAAGAATCACCACCTGTCCCAGCAAGACCTGTCTGGATTCCAAAAGTCGGGGATCTAGTCAGGGAGAAGATCGCGGTAAAGAAGGAATTTGGGCCTTCTTACAGAAAAGCAGTTCCTGTCTTGTCTGTCAACGGGACAAGATCAGTTGTACTACCGCCACTTGCTGGAAAAAAGGAGAACCGAGTTGTATCCATCGACCTGGTAAAACCACAACATGTGGCCGATAACAAACGGTAGGCCAAGTGGACTCCCAATAAGTAGCAGAACACCAAGGTTTGCTACCAGTACAGAGGTCCTAACAAAGAGGCTCATCACATTCGAAACGCCTAAAGAAGAACAACAAGGACTATGCAACAATGCAATAGAACTCAGACCTCTGAAAACCCAAATAAAGACATTTAGCAGAGACACACCAATCTACAATGAAGTTCCAAGTGAAAATGCAAGAAACAAAAATCCTGAACCAATTGGAACAATTGACAGAACTGCATCTGGTTACTTCATCAACTTCGATGATTCCTCTGAAGGTTTCAGCGAACAAAATACACAGCCATCATCAAAATCCTTTAAAGACAAAGCTAAGGAACTTTTGAAACAACTGAAAGAAACATATCTGGTTTCTCCATGGATTGAATTTTGGGTGGGTTTTGGTGCATTTATCCTCATACTTTGGCTCATCATGGTATTTACCTTGGGACGCTTCATTGAGGGAAAATATGCTAAAATGGACACAGCAAGTCAGAACATCAACTTGGTCCTCAAACCACACACATCTTCACACGTCGAGAAACGAGAACTTTCTTCAGAACTTTCTTCAGCCAACTTCACAGCAATTCCAATACCTGGTGGGGTAGCCTGGGACAACACTGACTATGAAATTTATGGTCCGGTCGAGATCCTGAAATATCCACACCAAATCAAGATCTCCTTGAGTGACTTTGCAAAACCAAACTCATTTGCTGATGATTGGGACTTTGAAAGTATAAACAATATGATGTCTGACTTAGTAATGTCTGCTAAATTTACAAAACATGATTATTTGCAAGGTTCTACAAATTATGATAGTATGTATTGCTATAACCATTATGGTAACCATTTCTTGCATAAATCTGCACAACCTAGAAATGTTTTAAATTATAATCAATGGGAACATTGTGCTACACCTCCAAAAGGGAGCTCTAGAACCGTTTATGACAAATATTCATATTTTTCAGGTTTTAACATAACTAGTGCTGAAACATTTTATTACAAATTGTCAAACAAGACAGGGATGAAAACCATGATAACCAACACGAAATTGATATATTCAGATTCATTCTTTGAAAAAATGAATACTTTTGGATTTGATTATTGGGACAAAAATGTTGATTTGAAAAGTGTTTGGGGTACAAAAGAATGGCAAGTACAGGGTATAGAAGCTTTGTTTAGAGCCTGCATGATCCCAGAACAAATGATATTTTTAAATGACACTGTTCAACAAACCACCTGTCTTGGCTTAGCCAAAATCAAAGATTTAAATAACCTGTCTATTCCAAAGCCAACAATGTTTAGCAATAACTCTGATACAGATGAAGAAATAGACATAAGCCATATACTTAACCAAAACAGAACACATCCTGATTGGAAACAATGGTTGATCTGGCCCACAGATACAAATAACTGTCAAGATAGATTCCTGAATAAAACACAGGGTTTCAAAATGACCAGGCCAGACCCTAGATATCCTCAAAGACATCACCCAGGGATAATAACAACCTACAGTGTGGGCAAATTATGCCTTCAATGGCTACAAACTTCCACACTGCCTGAAATTAAGCAACACCTAACTTTACTTACTGATGGTGCTGACTTGCGTGATTTCATACTGGGACCACGCAAACAGCGTCAAAAGCGTTTCATAGCAGCCTCTGTATATGCAGCATACAATGAGGCCTGGAAGGTTACTCAAATTGAAACAGCAGAGAGAATACGTGAAATTGATCGTATTAATTTGGAAAAATCACTTTCTGTAGTGGACAATGGGTTAATGACTCTGTCCTCCAGAATATTTTCATTGGACAGCATTGTGTCTTCAGCAATCGATATATTATCGCAAGACTTACTGTTATTACAACATGGTCAGTCACAATTGCGCTCTATTGTACAGCTTGGCTGGACGTTACAAAATCTGCGTTCAGGCTATGTGCCTTGGCGTTTAATCAACACAACGTCACTATTCCAAATCTTTAACCTTACTGATAGACAAATCGGTATGGCGCAGAAGGGTGCTGATTATACAATCTTGAGCATTGAAAAACTAGAAAGATTACCGTTGACAATGTCAGAACGACCTGTCAGTGAATGGATAATCCACGGAATCATAAATATTCCAATCTCAACCTTCAGGTTTCAATACTGCCAAAAATATATACAGGCTGGCATGTACGAGAAATTGGGAAAGGGGTACCTTAAAACAACTTGGAACCTGCCCTATTCACATGCATGTGTCAGTAACAAAGGACAGAAAGTGTTTCTTAGTGGCAACAATTGTGCTATGTCACTAAGCGGCACGCTTCTGTGTAACGGTATTAGTTTGCACGGAGCCTGTGAAGGGAATTCATACAACCTTTCATGTCACCAGCAAGGCGCACCTGCAACTGAAATAGAACCATTCTTTCAAAGACTCTATAATGGGAGTTACATTCTTATTGTAGACCGCAGATGTTGTAGTCTTATGCCCGGGACTCCTTATCTCGTCACCACGACGGCGAAGGTCAAGTGCTGTGGACGTTCTTTGTTCCCCAGCTCCTTACCAGACAGGGAGGCAAGGGCATGGCCCGGTTTGAAAATTACTTCTATTCGAATAGACACTTTGAGCAGAATGAAAACAGTGCTTCTTCAGACGCCTACAAGGCTCACGTCATCTAAAGAAACGTATGATCTACAAGTCGCAAGGACGACTGCAGAGATACATACATTATTATCAACTAATTCCCCCGTACATTTCGCGGAAATCCTGAGCGAAATCTTAAATATTTCTGATACCACTGGGGTCTCAAAGGTATTTAAGACAGTATTTTCGATGGCATTAACACCATTCAAAGCCATACTGGGTATTTTTCCAGATTTCGTCCATTCGATTTTTGGCGGACTTCCCCTGATCCTGGGACTAATTGCAGGAATCCTATTCCTAGTCCTTATTTTTCGTTATGGCAACCCATGTCACAGATCAAACTCTCGCGACAATGGAAGATACGATCCTAGCCATTGGATACCGGGACCGGATATCAAAAATCCTGGGACTCTCCCGGCTTAGAGACCTAAACATGACTTGGTTTCTATCATTTCGACCAATGTGGCAAAGATGTGTTTTACCTGTACTAAGGTGTCTGCTATGCGGAGAAGAATGCGTGTTAGACACCTGTCTGACGCTACAATCGGATGCGCCGGTGGATGCAGATACACTGTTGGTTCCTACCAAGGTTCACGCACTGTGCTGCCCTCAAAGGCTGCCAATTCTGATGACGGCATTCCTGGAATCTTCACCACTACGATTGAAGAGTAGTGAAGTTCAAGATGAAAGCAGCATCGAACAGGTACGACCTTCTGTCAGCAATGCAAATCAGAATGTCAATGGAGACAATCATGCGCACGAATGCATGGTTACCCCTATTTCCGACTTAGTGGAACTTTCCCATGAAGCTGTTGACAGTTTTTTCGAAAGCCTGAATGATATGATGTTCTCTCCGGAACAGAAATAGAGACTTTTGAGTAAACTCGCACACGGCGTTCCCTGAATTCGGCCTTCAACCTTTAAAAATAAAGTCACATGAACAATTACAATCCAGTTCACGGACAGCAACTTTTTTCAGCAAGCCCTTAAAATATTTTTCTATATATTTTTTCCCCGGGACACTGATCTTCTGCTTAAAGTAAGAAACTATTCCTAGAGAACTAAGATTTCTATTTTAGATACTTTATATAGACTTTAGCTGCCCGCTGGTATGTTCACAAATATTTTATTATGTGATGAAATGGTCTCGACCTTCCTTTCTGTATAGCTATATTAAGAGCCATTTCATGTGTATTTCTCATATACCAAAAAGCAATAATGCATTACAATGCGTGTTTACTTTTGCATTTAATTCATAGCTTAAGTGCATACAATATATATGACTGCAATTTTTCAGTATATTTGAAAATTTCGAAATGCATTTATGTATTTTGGGGTGGTAAGGTATACACTATACTCTATAGTATGTTGTACTATGTTATACTATGCATAGATTAGTAGATATGACCATAGTTAGCGTGGAGTGGGTGTCGTGTATTTCTATAGGTTCTGAATCGATCCCCCTATTCCTGACCCTATTCTGGTTAAACTACCTAGCTAGTTAACTAACAGTCAGCCCATGAGGCAAGAAATCCCCCATGATGCAGATACCGTTATCTGACGCAGTCACACTACGGCACAGGAACGTGTTATCTGATTAGGTCATAACGCTTGAGATCTAATTAGACAAGCGACATTCCTCCAGCCCCTGATAAGGCATACGACGTTCTCATAACAAATCAAACCTATGACAACCTGGAAAATCCGTGCGGCCATTGTTTTGATTTCACAGAGAACTTTTGCAAAAGAATGTGCTAACGAGCAAGTCGTATGACATCTTTATTGACGTACCTATGTCCATCCTTACGTCAATCTCGGCACCTTTAAGGTATAAATATTGCCGACCTTGCCCTATGCAAACACACGCGTGGTGACAAGACGGAGCAGCCATACTTGCCGAAGCCGAGAGCAGAAGCAGACCCCGCAGGCAGCAGCCCCGCCTTCCTGACGCGCTGAGAGACGCGCTGCTATCTCAAGCCGAGAGACCCAGCACCGGCGCTTCTGGGCAGCCCTCGCAGGCAGCCTGGAATATCGAGAGCAGAGAAAGAGATACCATTCCTCATTCATCCTAAATTCCAGGTACAGAACTGAATAACCCCTCACAGAGAATTCTTTAGTTATTCACTTGGCAAAAACAAACTTAACTTAAACTGTAACTTTCTATTCCCGCCCACGCATTAGACTTAGGTCAGGTACACGGGGTAGGCGTATTTAGAAACACCAGTTGAGTACGTTTAGTCAAATGTATATGTGTATGTAAATATATTTTAATCATTTTAAACATCATATGGCTCAGAAACCATATCAATGTTTTTACAGTATTATTTTATACTATTGCTTCTAATGTATGCACTTTACTTAACTATAAGTATTGCAATAATATCGATCCATTTCTCTTGTACGAGAAAAGAGACTGATCAATAAATAACATCTTTTATTGAACACGCCCGTCTCTTCCTTTTCTCTACATTCTGATGAGACTAAGAATGCACGTACTGACTGAGTAAAATAATTGCCTTGTGCTCACACGACTCTTGAGATTGACTCTTGATTAGGGGAGAGCAAAGTTGTCATGTTCTATGGTTGTCAGAAACTAAATCCCTTCTTGTCTAATCAGGGGAGTTAATCCTTCCTTGAACATTCGAGAAAGTTTCTAGCGAACTCTGAGCTTAGCTGGCAAACCCAAAAATTAAGTCTAGTTTCGACAGTAGTAGACCTAGTTAACGTCTGGCCTAGGCCTTTACTGCTGTAGGTACTATTCCAATGCGCAGAGCCTTTTGGGAAAATAGGAGCTACACTACACTTGTTGTGGAGGCTCCAAAGCGGGATGGGTCTTAAGAACTTTGGGTAAGTAATTAGTGGGTCTTATGCTTTGGAAATGGTGTGCAAGTCAGTGATTTCTGCTTATTGGTTGAGGTCTTCCAAATGGTGATGGCTAAATGTTGGGGTTAGAGGACCGCTTTGTAACCTTCCCCCAGTGTCTACCTCTGTCCTGTATGTGCACATTGTTTTGGCTGGCAATGGACTTTCCAATGGAGTGGACTATTAGGACATGGGTGGGATCTAGACCCTGATTACATTAATCCCTGTATTTATGATCATTGGGGCTTGTGTTTTAGTAGTGGCCTGGATGTTAGTATTGTTCTGTCACCTTTATTCCACCTGTTACCTTTAGACGTTGCCAATGGCGGAGCTCCAAACGGTGGGAGAAACAAAACAATAGGTCTTTCAACATTCCATTAGTCTGCGGTGGGCTTGTGTTTCAGAGGATGTCGGAATGCTGCCTTTCATTAGCAGACTACTCTCTGCGGATTATGTATTTTGCCAATAGTGGAAGGTCTGAATTGGGGAATTCATAACTTGTGTGCCTCCAATAACCTGTTTTAGGGCTGTCAGAGAGTGCCTTCTTTTGGTGAGGGTCTGGATCAATGGACCGTGTTTTACCTGTCCCAGGAATAATGTTTGTGGCTTTACTTCTAGAAAATCCTCTCGTGGCTCTATTGCTTCAGGATTGACATCATCCTTGCCATCCTTCTATGCCTCCATACCACACTTAACGCTCTTTACTCTGCTACATCGTGTTGCATAACACATGTGGCAATGATCTTGTAGTACGTCACTGGCTCACATTCCAATGGCCCACCTGATTTCTCGAGAATTTACCTTACATATTAACTCACTCAACCAGTTGTCTTGTCTTCCTATGAACAATGTTGTACCTGCACTACCTTGCAGAGCTAGGATGCAGGTATGTTAAACGAAATTGCGAGAGCCATTCCCACTGTTGCCTTTAAGGTAATTAGCCATGCATAAACAGGCGTGGTGATGTCGTGCTGATCAAGCCTCCCTGTAGCCTTACAGAGGAGTCCCTGCTCCCGATGTTCTGAAGCTGCTGGTGAATCGCATTGTGCCTATACATGTATGCTATATGTGGGATTTATGGACACTTGGACTCTATGTTAGTGAGCTTCAAATTAGTTTATGGAGGGGATAGGCTAGAGCTATCATGTATGTAACTACCTTGTGTCTGAAGACAGCATCTGCTTTCTGTTTCTGTGCGTCATGTTCAACTTCTTCGTCATCTTCCTTATTGCTTTTATGTTCTGACACATACACATCTGGTATTGGTGCGCAATGTCACACTGTAGCACTGTGACATTAGCAATAACTGAGTACTAGCTGGCACACCTTGTCGTGCTTGTACATCAATTCTCCATGAGTGTGTTGAAGACACCTGAAATCTTCCTTCAGTGGTTCAAATGTACCCTCTATTGTGCTTCTGATTTAAATGTGTGCACTGTTGCAGCTGTCCCTATCAGAGGCGGTCATTAACCATTCCACAGGAGGATATCCTGAATCATCTTTGGAAGATGCACTAATGGATACATCATTGTCCTCACCAATACGTCTGATCAGGGTCAGGCAGTTAACATAAATGTTTTCAATGAAAAAATGTGAAACAGTAAAATTGCATCTCTTGGAATCAGTTGTTAACTTCCCATTTCCCAGACAGATGTAGGCATCGTCCTCTTGGTGCATCACGTATGTCTGAGTGTAGCTGGTGGAGCTACAGGTGTGGTTGTCAGCCAGTGGAATATTTCCCTTATTTCTGGCACTGCACGCACTAATAATGGGGCTTTGGGTAAATAGTACTTGCTCTTCGATTCCCAATACCATGTAACATCACTCTTTCATCTTCACTTGTGGGCAGTCATCTAAAACAAGCACCAATATTTGACATGGACCCTCATGGAAGCACACAACACCTTATCGTTGGAGGGCAAGGCACGCCGCACTTTTCTCCCGCTGGTGGGTGAGCAAGCAGCACTTTCTCTCACCGGAGGGCCGTGGAGAGGACTCCATCTCCCAGGAGGCCTAGCGCAAGGAGGCGCCATCATCACCCAAAACTGCCCAGAGCTCCCGCGGCGCGGGACGCGCCCTCGTATAGTCCGAGCCAAGGGCGGGCCCGTCCACGCCTGTCGGAGTCCGGAGGAGGCTGGGCTGGGCCTACCCCCTTTCATCTGTTAATCGAGTCATAAGGTACTGTTGTTCTCATATTATTTATTGGAGCTGCAATCTTAACATCTTTTGACTTACTTTGTCTGGGCTTGGTATATCATACCTGGAAATTGCTTTTTGAGGATTAAAATGAGCAAAAGGAGGATTCACAAGGAAAAGCAAGGGGCTGGACATGTTGGGTCCCTGGATACCTTTTTGACGAGGGCTGAATCTGTCCCTGCCCATGAAATAGAGCTGACAGAGAGAAGGCTTTCCCTAGACTCACGCATTGCTCAAAAATGTTCCTCCCTAGGTGAAGGAGCCTTAGTTACCAACAATCCGATTTCTGGGCAAACTATAGGTGAGTCTAGCTCCACTATAGTTACAATGCCGATTTTAGCTTCAACATCTGAAGTAATATCTGAGCAATCTAAAGCCACAGAGGAGCAGTTACCGTCTCTCCAGGTGGAGACTAATTATACAGAGCCAAGGACCAGGAAGAGAAAGGGAGGTGGACCGTTAAAGTAAAACATATTGAAAAGAGTTTGCACTGAGAAATCCACTGGGGATGAGGAATTGGACTAAGGACTCCCTTTGCACTAAAGATCTACTAGAGCTACAAGGCATAATGATATAACTAAACAACTTGATCTGGGGATTGAGCCTGTTCATGATCTTGATTTGCTGAAAAGAATTGAGACTAAGATGACTGTACTTTTAAATCCTACAATGCATAGGCTAACCCAAATAGAGGCAAGATTACCTTCTTTGGAGGCTGCCAATTCATTGAATCAAGTACCCCAAAATACTGTTGAGCTAATAGACGATGAAAGGTTTACTTCCTCGCCAGGTAGAATGCCATCTATGGTGCGCCTTGTAGCACCCAATAAAACAGGAAGTTGCGATTACCGACAAGCGATAGGGTTGTCTATCAACTTATCGGGTTCTGCCTCTACTTGTGACTCAGCAAATAAGTTGAAAGTCCCTACACATAATAATAATCATCATGCTCCGACCCAAACTACCATAGCAAAAACTGGCTCCAATAGGCCACATGTCGAACTCAAAGGATCTAATCGGATTATGAATACTCACCCTTATGTTAATCAGTCTACTACTCCTTCCCTCTTAGAGGATGGAGCTATGGCTTCTTATTTGGGAAGGGGGCTTCTCAGCACTTAGCAAAATCTAAGAAACCTAAAGAAAGGTTAGATCTTCCACCAGCAGCCTGTCTGTATGTCATAATCCTAGTTAATGTCCCTGAATTAAAGACAAAGCTAGCAGAATCTATGGAACAGCTAATTCATAAGTCTCAGCATTGGTTATCCAAATGTATAGGTGAAAATGTTGATGTGCTTAAACATATCATTATGGCTAGGAGGGTTAACTGGGTAGGAAGAGCTCCCAAGACTATCAAAGATGATTGCATTGCACTAAACTTCAATAACCATCATATAGTGGGTGACCTATTAACTATGTTACCAAGTGTTCCATCTTTCTATTCTTAAATGTGTGCCCTTCCACTAGGTTTCTTTTATAAACCTTATTTTTCACCTCAGCCTCCTTGGCTTGTAGCACATAACACTATTTTTATCGGTTAAATCAGCCTCTTCCTCCCTTAGTCTCACCTTTACCTCTTAGTAATAGATTTGCTGTGTTGGAAGGCATGCCTATATGTGATTGACTGGATGAACAAAGCTCTATAGTCAATGGTGATGGTGATATTGCAATGTTAAATGGGCCTCTTTTGTTAATTGCCTCAGCTGGAACTTCGCAAGAACAAATAAGTACGCAGATAGACAGCCCAAATCTGTCTTTGACACCAATACATTTCGAGAATACTTCAGAGTCTGTTGTGGTAATGTCTTGGAACATTGCTGGTTATAATCAAAAAAGATCCAATATGGAGTTATTGTCTTTGTTAACATCTGAAGATATAGTGTGTTTACAAGAGCCAATACATCTGAATGGGTATCACTCATTTGAAACTCCTGCTATACCTTCCCTAGCTGGTCGCGCTAAGGGTGGGTTACTGACCCTACTTTCTAATGCTTTCCCCCCTCAAAGTGAAGTCCTTTCTATTCTCATCATCATACTATCACATCATTTTATTAGAGTACTGTGTGGATCAATATTGGCTCCTTATACATTTTTATTATAATAATTTTGGAAGTAATCAAGCAGCCATGTTAGCCCCCTTAGAAAGAGATATTGAATACCTGCTAAAGAAATGTACTAAACCCTGTGACATAACCTGGCTTGGGGACTTTAATGCTCACCCTTGTGATAAGATGAACTCCCCAGTATGTGGAATGTTGGATGACAATGGAGAGAGTGTTCCCCATTTTAGTCATTCTGAGTTCGGTAATGCCCTAAACAGATTATTAACTATAAATAATCTTGTGTTTTTAAATGTTTTTGAAATTTTAACTAGTCAGTTAGGATATACTTTTTAAAATCGATCTTTCTCCTCTACCCTTGATTAGGTCTTGGTTTCCGATCCGACAAGAGAGTTATTTTCTCATTTTGAGATTAATTTTTTTGCTTTTAGTGACCATGCTGCAATAACTTTCCTTATCCCCTCTCTAATGAAAAAATAATCTATTTTCAAACTTCATGTAAACCCAGTAATCGCAAGGGAAAATAGAATTGTTTTGAAGTGGGAGAGAGTTGATACTGGGAGGTTTTTGGATAACTTAGTTTCAACCGTCTTGAGGAGATAATGGTTTGCTTAGATCCTATTCTTGATGATAACATGGTCTCAGTTTTTGAGCTGATTCTATCAGAAGTTAAAAATAACTTAATTTGTGTTATATGCAATGGTCATCTCAAGAAATATAGATGGTTTGATGAGCACTGCGATAAACCATTAAGAAATCCACATATGGCCTTGAAGTCTAAACCCCGTAACTTACCTTTGGTTAAGTCACTGCGACAGGCTTATAAAAAAGCAAGGTTATTAAGGTTGAAAGCCCTAAAGGAAGAGTGGTGGGAAAATTTGCAGAAAGCGGCTTTATTAAAAAGTTTGCAAGCCTTTTGGTCTTTTGTTAATACACCTTTCTAAAGACGAACAGTCTATTTCTACAGATACCCATGTTGAGCAGGAATAATGTGTTACCCATTTTGAAGGAGTGTTTGGATCTAATGAGAAGATAATTTCTCACCCTACCTCTGTAACCTTAACTGGAATAGGAAATATGGTTAGTTTTACACTAGAAAAAACTAAGTATGCTCTAAACCAGTGTTAATGTGCAAAGGTACCAGGACCTTATGGTGTCCCAATTGATCTGTTTTAGGAAAATCAAGATCTCTGGGCCCCACTTTTAACAAATGTTTTTAATACAATTGCCCAAACAGGTGCTCCCCCATCATGGAAAACGACAGTAATTGTCCCTATTTACAAAAAGGGGGATAGGTCAATTCCGAAAAATTATAGACCTATATCTTTGATAGATTCCACTGCAAAACTAATGGGCTGTCTGCTTTTAAATAGGCTTGAGGAATGGGCCCTGGAAAGGAATATTATAATCCCATGTCAGTTTGGCTTCAGAAAAGGAAAAGGCACTGTGGACCAGTGCCTAAGCCTAATAATAGCAAAATATACTGCCGCCAAAAATGATCACTTGTATCTTGCCTTCATGGATCTGTCAGCAGTCTTTGACTGCATGGCACAGTCTAGGCTGTGGCAGATCATGGAGGCAATGGGG
Organism: Lissotriton helveticus; assembly: GCF_964261635.1. NCBI lineage: Eukaryota > Metazoa > Chordata > Amphibia > Caudata > Salamandridae > Lissotriton > Lissotriton helveticus. The sequence continues at coordinate 1,630,047,604 of NC_136057.1, read as the reverse complement.
ATTGATTTACAGATTATTAATATTATCTGTGATCTGTATTCAGGTGCCTCAGCCTGTGTTTGTTATGGAAAAGGAGGTGAATGCACTACACACTTTAAAATTGCTAGAGGCGTGAGACAGGGGTGCGTTCTGGCGCCCTTCTTATTTGCACTATATACTAATGATGTTCAATCCGCTCTCCTAGGATCCACTCCAGATGGTGCTTATATTAATTTATTACAAGTGCCAATACTACTATATGCGGACAACGCAGTGATCTTAGCTCGTACCAGCATTGCGCTGCGTCGCCTAGTGTTGGAATACATGCGATTCATGAACAAGCTGGATATGAAAATTAACTATTCAAAGTCCTTTGTCCTAGTGGCAGGTACCAAGCAGCAGAAATAACCACAAATCAATGTTGAAGGGGGTAAGCTGGGAGTTGCGGATTCTTTTAATTATTTAGGGATCATGTTTGATCGTCAAAATAATTGGTTAAGTATGGTTGTAAATAGGGGGCTTCAGATGGAAAAAAACATTATGGCACTATTTAAATTTATGAAAAAAAACTGGCTCAAAACCTATTGAAGCAATAAAGGCAGTCTATGAGGCAAAAACGGTATCTGCTGCCACTTATGGAGCGGCTCTCTGGGGCTTCAGAGACTGCTCGCAACTGCAATGTATAGAAGATAAACATTTTTTTAAATTAGTCTCATCACCAAAGTTCTAATTTTAACTGTCACATGGAGCTAAGAGTTCCCTACATAACTGAAAAAATGTGTGTGGCACCAATCCTAATGTGGCATTCAGTATGGCGGAAGGAGACTCTTTCACTCACAAGGGATCTTATAAATGATGTTTTGAAACTAGATGGTGCGGGTAAAATCAGATGGTTACTCTACATCAAATCTACTCTTAAAGCATCTGGGCTACACCATTTCTTTGTTGACCCTATATCCTGCCGGTCTATTTCTAAAAAAGATTTAAAAATTCATCTATTGTATAGACTGCAGGCAAGATGGAATTTTTTAAATAGTAAGTTATCGACAGTTAGAGCACTCCAGATGGCCCGAACATGATGCATATGAATTTAACATATTTATCATTCGTTACAACACAGATATATATTGGTGAGATTGCGGTTAAACTACATTCCCTTGATGTTGGACCTTCCACAAAATACTTAGGTAGTTTCCTATCTCCCATTTTGCGCATGTGATGGTCGATCTATTCAAAATGACTTGCACTTTCTGTTTTGTTGTAAATATTATTGTGAAGAAAGGAAAAGATTCATTGTCCCCCTTATGGGTAAAATCAATTTTAAAGTGTTGTGTGGCCCTCTATTTTTTGCAGCTATTATCTTACACCTTTACATGTCTTTCAGTAGCGTCTTTCCCTTTTATCTGCCTTAAAAAAAGACGTTCAATCCGATTAATTTTATACTTACTGGGAACTGTTTTATTGGACTGCTTCAATAACTGTGCTTGTATATCTTTTTTATCTTTTTAAAAGGATTAATATATTTTTAACATGTATTGTTTGTATTTTAAGCTTATTGCAATACTGATCAATGTTTTAAGTGTAGTATACTTTTTATGCCTTCATTGTGATGGCAAAATAAAGTTATTTCTGACTGTCTGACATGTCTAAGTCACCGTAGTATCACGTTTTCTAAATTCACTTTATAAGCACATGCACTATTCAAAAACATTGAGGCTATAACTCATTAAAACACCGGGGAATTTTCATATGGTGAATGATCAAGCTCACATCAGAGGCTGTTTCCCTCAAAACATCCGATCTAGCGCTGGGTCAACCCACTTACCATTTGTTATCCGATATACCTTTTTCGCCGACTGAGAGGTAAAGAGAGTTAGCATTTAATCAAACAATCTCATTAACAGTGCAACCCGTTTGGCTACACAATAAGGACCAGGAATCAGTGACTGTAGTTTGGAAGGTTTATTACAATTTAGCAGTCAGGTTTAGCTTTCTAATCTTATTCTTCAGTATCACTCCTACAGATGGTATTATGGCATCCAAGATGTCTCTCACAATTTCATTAGCGCTGGCACCTCTCTTAGCTCTCAAATGTTCTCTCCTCTTGGGTCATCAAGATGCCCCACGTGATAGATTTTTGGAATAACTATCCCCATGTAACATGTTCCATTCTATCTCCTGGGGAACGTATAGTAACCATTCTTCCCACATATAAAGTAGACTCATGGAATAACAAGATCTGCTCCATCTAAATATAATCCTCAATACCCATGGGTTTCAAAGGTGTGATCACATTGACTCCTACCTAAGATATAAGCATTTAAATTACATTTTCTAGTATATGCACATAGTTTTCCATGATGTTGGAAATCTAATGCTAATGCGGCTACATTTCCAGCTACCTTATGCGAAGCTCTTCTTTAAGTCCATGCTGTTGCATGTGTGATTTGATGCTCTAGCCATAATAGTTCTTCTATCTTCTACTGAGCATATACACTTCTTCTCAACATCTGTCAATATACAAGTCAAATTGTGTCTATAAGCATAAGCTGTATCCAATGTTATGGTGGATTTAAAGAAATGTCCAACTATTTCCAGTGTTCTAGCATCAGGCTGACGATTCAAATATTTAATCACAGGAATTTCTGAAAAAACTAAGGGGCTTATTACGAGTCTGACGTTCCACGGACTGTCAGACTTGCAAAGGGCGTGGCGATGGCAGTCTTCCAAATACCCTATTACAACCAGTGTAGCTGATGGCCCGCCGTGGGACCACTGCAATGGCCAGTGATCTGAGATCCCTGGAGATGGTGGGGTGGTCTTGAGGATGTAATATGCTTGGAAGGCTGCTGCCCCACTACAAAGCATATTACAAGTTTCTCATTTCCACACTTTTCATGTTGGTGCAACCATTATGAAAAGTGTGGGGGTGAGGAAACAAGGGGGGCCCTACAGTGCCCTTGTGCCTCAGAGTGAAGGGGTGAATGCAGGGGGCACATGTTTGGCCCCCAATTGCATGCACCCTAATACCTGTATGGCAAGGACTGCAGTAGTGGGAAACCAAAGACCCGCCTGCCAGAAAAGAGAAAACTCCAAACCTGACAGGTGGTTCAACGATGGGTATGGTGGTGCAGGAGTGGGGCGGTCCTGCTTCCACACCGCCAAACTCGTAAAGAGGCCTTAAGTCATAATTTGAATAATAATATTGGAGATGTCCCTTTCCATAGAAAGACTCATCAACAAACTACAAGTCCCAGTAATATGATAATATGTAATACCCTCTGCTGTCGAGGAAGGCTATTGCACGCACACAGGACAGTACCTAGCATCCATAATGTCAACATATTCATATATTAATTTGGAATAAGCATTCAATGAATAGTCTCATCTAGATGCATCTACATGTAAGTCTGTCTCATCTATAGAAGGTAAACTATTGTCAGTAGGAAATGGCACTTGAGGGGCACTTTTAAACCTAAACTCTTCGACATGAGAAGATGTGGATAAGCTCAACATTACAAGCAAAGCAGCCAATACTAATTCCATAACAACGAATACTCCTGCACACAAGCATAGACGTCTACCAGTGTTAGTACAAGGCTCTATGATTTCTCTGAGGTCAGACTGTTTGGGTGGAAGACACCAATACAGTCCTCTAGGTCAGTTCCAACTGTGCAAACAGCAAAACAAAGTTCAAGTACCTCTTCATCAAAATATGTAAAAAAAGGATCTTCATAAGACTTCTTTAGCCCCACTCCATGTTCTTCTAAAGGACAACCATATGATCCTTCAGCAGACTAAGGCATTGGTACTCTTCCTAGTAGTTTGGACAATATCTATTAAGTTCCTTCCAGTAAATAAATGTGCAGTTCAAATTCGCTAATGATCACATCCAGGATACATTGACTCGGTCTGTGTAGTGGCAATGCAGTTTCAAAGCTCGCTCAGTTCAGTTACAGCGTTCAGTTCATGGAGGCTCAATTGAATGTGAATTATTTTAGCAAAATGTCCCAAATTTTCTACCCCTCTTATTCATTAGCAGCAAGATATGTCCATTCAGGTGAGGAGTACCCTCAACAGGGTACTTTAGCTCTCTTTTATCTCCTTAATGCTGGTCCTGTGTCATCATTGTCACTTAGACCAGATCCGTCAGTATCTTTTGAGATAGTGTATGGCACACCCACTTCAGACAAACTCTCTCCTCTTCTCACTTGCCCTCTTGGTCTACAAGCACTACTCCCATTACTGCTGCACTAGGCCCCTCGTCAGGGTTTAAATCTGGTGCTGCCAACACCACAAGATACAACTCTTCTCTACCGACTTCAAATGTTGATTCTCTCAGTCTACCCCTCAGGTTGAACAAGTGCTGTCCCAGCTCCTTGCTGGTGCCCAACAGCTTGACTTACCTGCTCCTTTGTCTCAATGTAAACCACTAGCACCTCAGGGGAAGGTGCTGATTTATCATCAAAGGGAAAAGGGACTCTGCGACTATGGGTGGCATGCCTCCCGTTGGGGAGACCTCTGCACTTTGCAGCTGTTGTAGTGACCAAGATAACCTGTTAAGGACCTCGCCACTGAGGTTCCAAGCATGAATTGCGCACATGCATCTTCACCATAACCTTGTCGCCAGGGCTGAGCTCATGGCACTGTTCCTGTTGAGGTGGGCTGTAGCCTGTCCAACATGATGAGACACAGAACACACCAAATCTGCCAGTCCTTTGCAGTAATCAAGAATCATGTCATATGTAATGTTCACAAGTGAATTTGCAGGCACAGCTGTCATTTTCATGGCTCTGCCCACGATTATCTCCTGGGGAGACAATCCTGTCATCCTATCCGGAGCACTGCAGAGGCTCATCAACACAAGAGGCAAAGCATCAGGCCACTTCAAGGATGTTGAGGCACACACTTTAGCCAACCTGGATTTCAAAGTCCCATTGTCCTATTCCACAATACTGGAAGCCTCCGGTCGATAACTGCACTCTAGCTTCTGTTCAATTTGCAATGTGGCACATAACCTCTTCAGGACCTCAATATTAAAATAAGTTCCTTGGTCTGACTCCAGAGAAGTCCGGAACCTAAAACGTGGTATTAACTCCCTCAACAACCAGGACATAAACCAGGCCAATACACACAGGCATCCTGATAATGTCCAGTTGCAACCACCTGATTTCCCTGTATGACTCTGTATTACTGCTTTCTCCTACCCACATTCTGCTGCTGACACACAACACATTTGTGACACAACCCTTCAGCCATCAGCCTGAACCTGGCGATAAACCAGGTTTGCCTGAGCAAGCGTACCATGCGGTCTCCACCAGCATGTGAAGTCCATGATGTCTCGCCACTGGAGGCAACAACCTATCTGGCAAAACAGGTCTTCCATCTCCTGAAATCCAAATGTTGTCCTCGTCTCTTTTAACAAAAAACAGCTCTAACCCAACCTTGCTGATCTGCTTCTTATACTTCCTCCTGTAGCCTCTTATCTTCCTCCCATGTATCAACTGTGGAAAACAACAGATTGTAATTTGACTCATCTGTTCTTCCGTTTTGGTAGTGTCCATTGAAGGTACAAGCATTAAGGCACAATATCTGGCTGTTTCAACCGCATACCTGCCTTGGGAAAGCGTCGCACTACAGAACCCTCCTTGACTCAGCCAAAAATAGACCCAAAAAACTATTCAATCTCATCAAGAATCCTAACTGCTCTCCCCCAACCTCCAAGTTGGAGGATTCTACAAAGAAAGCAGCAGATTTTGCTATATTCTTTGATGAAAAAGTGAAATCACTTGTGGATCAGGTCGCTCATCCTACCCCTCCAGAGGTGCGCAAATCCTTAGCCATTTGGCAGAACTTTGGCCCCATCTCTGAAGATGCCCTCCTCAATTGCATCCATGAAACAAAGCCCTCCAACCATTCCCTGGACCCCATCCCTAGTGCCAATGCCATTGACTTCTATACCCATTCTCTTTCCTATTGGACCACTCTGGTCAACCTCTCCCTCTGTCAAGGCTTCCATCCTGTCTCCTTCAAAACTGGGCAGGTCACCCCTCTGCTTAAAAAACCCACGGCTGATGCGAATGACCTCAACAACTTCTGCCCCATCACTAACCTACCCTTTCTTGCAAAGATCACAGAAAGCTGTGTAGCGAAACAACTCTCTCGTCATATCAAGGACAATGATCTTCTTGATAATTTTCACTCTGGCCTCATCCAAAACTGCAGCACTGAAACAGCTCGCTGCAAGTGATTGATGACGCACTGCGGATACTCGATTCGGGGGGTCTTGTCTTCTAATTCTCCTTGACCTTTCTGCAGCCTTTGACACTGTCAATCACAACACTCTCCTCAACACTCTCCAACAGAGAATGGGCAAGGAGGGCAAGGTGCTTAAATCGTTTGCTTCCTTCCTCTCTGATAGATCCCAAATGATCAAAATAGTGAACAGTCTTTCATCTCCTTTGGCGGTAGGTCAAGGTGTTCCTCAAGGCTCTATACTTTCACCCACATTGTTCAATCTCTATTCAGAACCACTGGGAAAATCCTACGTAAATCCGGGATCCACTATCATCTCTATGCAGATGACACTCAATTCTACCTCAAGGTTGCCTCCGCTCACGATATCGCCATCCTAAGCTCTACTCTCGACTCCATTCAAAACTGGATGTTAACTCATCAACTGATTCTGAATCCCTCCAAAACTGAATTCCTCCTCCTCTCCTCCTCACTTTCTCCTCCCCGGTTCAATCGTGGATGAATCAGATGAATCTACTTAATGGTAAACCCATCATTGTCGACAGCGCAAAATCCCTTGGTGTCATACTTGACAAAACACTCAATCTAATCTCCCACATCAATTTCATTGCAAAGTCTGCTCGATACCAACTGCGCCTTCTTTGGGGAATTCGTCGCTTCTTCCCGAAGCAAGACCTTAAAACCCTGGCCCAATCACTGGTCCTCTCCTGACTGGACTACAGCAATTCTCTTCTTACTGGCCTTCCCAAATCCCACCTGTCCCCCCTTAAATCTGTCCTCCATTCAGCAGTTTGTTTTATTTATGGGGCCAAAAGAAGCGACCACTTCACACCCATGTTATCCACCCTCCGCTGGCTTTCCATCGAGGCTAGAGCTATCTACAAGACAGCCTGTATCCCCCACAAAGCCTTGCACTCCTCCTCTCCTCGCTACCTGACAAATAAACTGAAACTCTCTGGAGGCTCCAGACCATCACGTAATGCGAAAAATGTATTGCTTGAACCTCCCACTTTCAGGAAGGAAAGATCAATGGCCCAAATGTTTTCAGGCAATGCGGTGAGAATCTGGAACTCAATCCCGCCTCAGCTCCGGACCACCACCTCCTCCCAGGCCTTCAAAACTGACCTCAAAGTTCTCCTCCTTTAAAGACACATCCAAATTTAATTCACGCCCTCTCTATTATCTGAAGGAAGACCTTCCATTATTGAAAGTCTATTCTCCATGACTATGGAAGTGCCTTCCCAGTGTGTTCTTATGGTTTGAGTGTCTGCCATTTATTGCAGTATTATCCTTCTACCTGTGTTTGGTACTCTTTTGTAACATGCACATGTCACTTTTCTCATGTAACACACTGTTTGCTACCTCTTACATTTTGTTTGCTTTAGGTACTTGCACAAGTGCCACCATTGCCTACATAATGTTTGTTCTTGTGTTTGAGTGTCTGCCATCTTTGCAGTATTATACCTCTACTGGAACTTTGTACGCTTTTGTAACTTGCACACATGTCACTTTTTTTCCTCCTGTAATGCACCGTTTGCTACCTCTTGTATTTTGTTTGCTCACAATTGTCACTTTTGCCTAATGTAATTTATGTTTGCTTTTGTAATTTGTTCACTTGTAATTTTCTCCTCATGTATCAATACTGTTCTTATTGTGAAGCGTTCTGACACCTTCGGGTAAAGTCCGTGCTATATAAAAACGCATAAATAAATAAATAAATAAATAATTCATGTGGTGACCACAACTTTTCAAAGTTGTGAACACCAAAGCTATATTAACTATCAGTAAAAATTGTCACTCTCAGCTGGTCTGAAACACAGCATGCTGTAATAAGAGCAATCAATTTGGCCACTTGTGCAGAAGTACTCATTGAAGACAGGAGGCTTCCACCACACTGAGACAGTACACACTGCGTCGGCTACTCTCAGGCTACCTTCATGATGTTGTAAGCAGGAACCATCAACAAACATTACATAATTTGATTCCTGTTGTGGCACAACTTGTATGTCAGCTCTTGGCTCGGTGCACAGTTCAATAACACTGAGACAGTCATGCTAAACTTCACCTTCGACTACATCATTTTCAACCATGAGTAAAAGGGTGGCAGGATTAAGGGTAGTACATCACTTCAATGTTAAATTCTCAGCTGCAAGTATGACTTGCTCATACTTAGTCAGGTGGCTTTTGGTGAGGTACTGCATCCTGGTGTGAATTAACACTATCTCTTCGAAAATAGGGAACAAAAACAGTAAGAGGATGAACCACAACAATGCTCTCACACTGATCGATGCTGACACCTGTGGAGGCAATGGCTTTGAAACAGCCAGGCAAAGTAGCAGCCACGGGGTCAAGTCTAGATGAAAAGTAAGCAACGGGTCTGCGAGCAGTTCCATGCATCTAGATTAGTAAAGAGACCACAGCCCTCCCTCTCACTGCAAAACAAAGCAAAACATTTATTGTAATCAGGTATTTTCAGTGCCTGTGGCATGACAAAGACTCTCTCCCAGACAAAAGAAGGCACGCATGAAGTTGTTATCCTATGCTACTGGATCTAACACATCAATAAGTGTGTCAGCCTCTGTAAAGGCTTAGCCACCAGGGAAAAGTCCGGAATCTACTGTCAACAGTAGCTCACCAATCACCCTGACTTCTTTCTGGATAGTGGGCAGATTTTTTGGGGATTCGCCAAGATTCTCTCTTGTGACACCTTCTTCGCTCCTTTCTCAATGTGATGTCCTCTTTCTTACAGTACTGGAACTTGGTAGGGGGCACTTCATGTCCATTCTCAGCTAAGTGGATCAACAGAGCATAGTATCTCGTCTGCAAGCCACCTGTGTATTTGACGCCACCAATAGGTTGTCAATGTATTGAACCAGAACTGAGTGATAGGCTATTACCAGGGACTTCAAATTGAGAATCTACTTAAAGATGGACTGACTCTCTGTGTACCCTTGTGGGACTCGGCATCTTGCCAACATATGGCTGTTGAACCAAAATGCATACAGGAACTGACTGTCTTCATGCATTGGTATGAAAATGAAGGCTTGGTACAAATCAATGACAGTAAACCACTCAGTCTCACATGGAATACGAAATAAAATCGCAGGTGGAATTGGTACCACAGGACAAGGAACAACTATAGTGCTGATCCTTCTCAAATCCTACACAATGCAGTATTTGCCATTTGGTTTCTGCAAACTCATAATGGGTGAGTTTCATGGACTCTCTACAATCTCCTCCAGAATGCCATGTTGAATAGTTGAGACAGTCACAGGAGTAATCCCACTAATGATTTCAGGGGTCAAATCATATTGTGGGATTCTAGGATACTCAGATAGCATTGAGTTTCACTGTTATGCGGACAGGTTCAACACCTTTAATGAGCCCTATGTCCTTTCCTGAAATGTCCCAGACTTCAAGAGTGTCTCTCAATACTGGGTGCAGATCACCTTTTGTCAACATGGGGTACAGTCTAACATCTGAACTCTGGTCCACAAGTTTGAAACAGCGTCTTCCTCATGAGTCTGAAACTTGATGCCATTCGGGTTTCAGTAAACAGAACAATTCAGCTGGCTCAAAAGATTGCATCGATGTAGACTTACAGGACTAAAATCGAAAACCACAAATCGGTGATTCTCCTCAATGGACCTGATTTTAACAGGTACTGCTTCAGTGGCAGGGCTAATAAAATGTTCATTTGCAACTCCCAACAACTTGGATTAATTTTCCCCAAGCGGGGTAGGTTAGGAACCTCTGCTGTTCTCACAGTAAAGTGGATAGCACCAGTCTCGATCAGGAATGATAACGAGGGTGGCCATTCATCTCAGCATCCACAAATGGACCACTCTGGTCTACCTATAAGATTGTGCCATGCATGCAATCCTCCTTCCATCTTAGGCCCCAACACTGTGACTGGTATGAACTGTAATCCTCATCTGCTTGTATCACGGGGTACTGCTGAGATGTTCCCTGATTCACAAAATTATTGTTGGGGGCACATTGAAATTTTGTACTCTCTGCCTCTGTACCTTTCATGAGCATGTTCAGCACATCTAGTAATATCTTTAAACATGAACAAAAGCCCATCATCCTGATAGGCCTTTAATTGGGACATGTCAAGATTTCAAAGTATCATTTAATCTAATTCTAGTTTCAGTTTGGCCACATCTATTGCTTTTTCCCATTCTGGGGCTTGAATATTCCTGCCACTTGGTCAGGGATTCCCATATTGTGTATACCTTTGAAGCAATCATCAAGTTCTTGGGCAGTAAGACCAAGTTGTTCTACCAGGTATCAAGTGTTATCTCTCCAATAAAAGAACCACTATTTGCATTTGGTGGTGAGTTCAAAAGAGACATATCAGAACTTGGCAAACCCATTGGTATTTCTGTCCTGGGGGGTATTGGAAGCACATTCCTGTTGGGAATGAAAGAGGGTGGCAATCTTTGGGCAAACCAAGTTAGGTCAAACCCTGTCCAATGTAACGTAGGGTCTGCACTTACAGCACATGGGGAATTCCCTTGAGTCACAATCAGAGGAATTTGAGGAATGGGACTCGTTGTGGAGCCCATAGGATTGCTACCTGAGGTACCCATCCCAGTCGGAACAGTCAAAGCATGTGTAGTATTCTGGCCAATCCAGTTTTATATAAGGGAACTACAGGATAAATTGTAACAGGAACAGCCAGTGTATCTGGAATATTTAGGATAGGTGAAATTTGAGGGGCTATCATCCCTCAACCCTCTCCCACTGAATTGGAACTTGCATCTACTGGTGCCGTAAGCACATCAAAATTCCCACCGGTATGTGCATTACTTGCTCCTCCAGCTTGGGTCACATTGTGTGGAGGTGAACAGTTGAGCAATAATTTGTGTATAGGTTCTTCACTTGAATCACTATCACTGTCTTCAGCTACGTTCTCTATACCATCTGTTTCTTTTTTCTTATCCTTTAATTTATCTTTCCCTTCTTCCTCACTCATTGATGCAGGTTACAGTGTAGCTCCCTCAATTATGTCAGTTCTCCATGTTTTCTGTTCTGAATCCCATCTATCATCTGCACTAGTGCATATGGCTTTCTTGACCCTTAAAATATCTCTCTCTACGGTGGGCTGTATGTTCCCAAGCATAAAGTGCTTCATATTGCATAGTTCTAGGAAGCCTTGTTATGTCATACAGCATCCTCCTCAAATGTTCAATGATTTTCAAATCTAATGTGCCATAACATGGAAAAGTCAAAGGACCATCTTTCTCCGTAATCTTATGCCATTGTTTAAGCCAAATATACATATGAAGACCCACGCTTATTGCCATAAAATGACCTGCTGTAACTTGCGTATCTTCATGTGGTGCCTCTTCCCCCTTTCTAACAGGTAAAGTTACATCTCCCCTCATTAGATTTTGTAGTGCTTTAAAGGGTTTCATTTTGAATTAAAGAGATGCAAAATTCAGAAAGGAGTTTTGGTTAACACTAACAATTGATTCTTCACCCACAATTCTCTTTTCAACGACAACAACCAACACCAGCGCGGCTCTCAATGACCTAACCAGCCAAAACCAGTGTGGCTTCACACCAACCAACCAATACCAGTGCAGCACTCAGTGACATCAATCTCACTCCTTGCAGCAGCTCACCCTCTTCTACAATTTTGACAAACACCTTCTCTAAGCAATGCACAAGACAAATGCAAGCAATTTCAGCAACTAACTTTTTCTTCCCTTCTGTTAATGAATTACACTGACTCAGACATCCAAAGCCTCCCTGTCTTCACTCCATCAAGAATCAAGATCCAGCCCCTACTTAAAGCTCAACCCCTCTAGAACAGAATACTCACTATCTACTAAGAAAAACAGGCATTGGTAAATGCATTAGGATTCACTTATGTGATTAATAATAAGCAGTTTTTTGTTTTAAGTTTGTCCTGCTGAGTAGTTGTACAATATAAGTTACAGAAAGTCTGTTAAAGTGTTAAGACTTGTTTGTGTACAAAAAGGCAATATATAATGTGCTGTTACTGTTGGAATAGTGTGGGTAAGTAATAGCAACATGTTGAACAATGAAAGAGTGAAATAATATAATTAATTGATGTAATAGCAATTTATTTATTTATTTATTTATTTATTTAGGAGTTTTATATAGCGCTACTAGACCCGGAGGTATCAGAGCGCTTTACATGAGGAATTTAGCATTTAGCATATTACAAACTTTACAGAATTTACATGAAAGATCGTTGCGAGGAAGAGGAAAAACAAGGTTATAAAGATACATCTAATGATTAGATCATTACAAAAACAGAAGATATTAAGGAGCAATGGGAGCGAGGGAAAATAGGGGTAGGGGAAAAGAGGAAGCAGGGAAACGTGTGAATCAGTGGGAGCAGAGAGAAAGGAACTGACAAAGGACGGAACAAGACGGCAGGTCAGGATCAGAGAAGAGGGTGAGAAGGAAGATGGGGACAAGAAAAGGGGTTCTGAGAGAGGGAGAGGAGGTCATCGGAGGAAGATATAAAGAGACAGCAGCGAAAGGACGAGGCGTGCCATGCACCAATGTCCGGCTGGGTAGGTGACGGCCGCGGGCGCCAGACTCCTCTATAGCCGAACCAAGCGGCTCCACCGGGCATCGGCCATGTCGTCTCAACGTCTTTACATAAGTTTCCACAAAATTATAGAATTACACCAGTTACAAGTTACATGAGGAATTTAGCATTTAGCATATTACAAACGTTACAAAATTTACATGAAAGATCGTTGCGAGGAAGAGGAAAAACAAGGTTTTACAGATACATCTAATGATTAGATCATTACAAAAACAAAAGATATTAAGGTGCAATGGGAGCGAGGGAAAATAGGGGTCAGGGAAAAGGGGGAGAAGAGAAGGGAAACGTGGGAATGAGTTGGAGCAGGGAGAAAGGAACGGACAAAGGACGGAACAAGATGGTAGGTCAGGATCAGAGGAGAGAGTGAGAAGGAAGATGGGGACAAGAAAAGGGATTCTGAGAGAGGGAGAGGAGGTCCTCGGAGGAAGATATAGAGAGACAGCAGCGAAAGGACGAGGAGTGCCATGCACCAATGTCCGGCTGAGTAGGTGACGGCAGCGGGCGCCAGACTCCTCTATAGCCGAACCAAGCGGCTCCACAACAGACCACATTATGCCACTGCCCCACGTCACTGCACTGGACACCAAGTTTGCAGTACGGAGCACAGCAGCCACACTGCTCTACAACATACCTTAGAAACATTGCCAAAAGCCAATAGCTCTTGCTAAAGACTTATAAGGACCCAAAGGCAAGACCTATTGGCTACGCAAACGCTTGTTTAATTCTGCTGAGACTTTATCGTGTTACATGCTGTTTGGTGTATGATTCACGGCAAACATTGTCTGCCCTTGTTTTAAAAATGTACAAGGAAAAGAGATACATAGTTTCACTGAGGCTTCTGGTTGTCGTGGGAACAGGTGAGAGGGTCATTGTGAAGAAGATTCTTTGGAATGTTGGTGTTTAAACTGTGGATGACAGTTGAGGGGGAGGGGGGCTCACACTAGCCTCAGCTTCACTCCTCCCGTGTAGAGACGTCGATAGAGACTGAAGAGCGGGAAGAGCCTCTGTGTGAAGGGGGCCTGCGGGAAGGAGTAGAGAAGCTCCATGGAGTCAGCATTGTACAGGGACAGCAGCCCCCCCTCGTAGTCCAGATACACCCCCAGCTTCCGGGGCTTCTCACGAGGGAACAGATGGGTCAGTCCATATTATGTGTTTAGAGGAGTTGTGACAACTTTTGGGCCCAGTGCCACTGCACATGCTGCACCATTCAAATATTTCCCCTAGTGCCTGCACCTTCATTTGTGACTGCCTTGTTAGTAGTAAAATATAGCAATATTTGGTGTTTAGAGGAGTTATGTCAACTTTTGGCCCTGGTTCCAGTGTACCAACTGCACTATTCAAATCATGACCCTATTGCCAGTAAGGTAACTAAACTTGTGACTGCCTGTTTGTACTAAAATTTTGCAATATTTAGTATTTAGAGGGGTTCTTAGAGCTTTGGGTCCCGGTATCACTGCATATGCTGCTCCAGTGAAATCATGACCCTAGTGCCTGCAAGGTAACTACACTTGTGACTGCTTGTGTAGTATTTAAATATAGCAATATTTGATGTTTAGAGGAGTTCTGATAACTTTTTCCCTGGTGCAACTGCACCTGCAGCACCATTGAAATCATGATCCGAATGCCTGCTGGATAACTGTACTTGTGACAGCCTGTTTAGTACTAATGTTTAGCAATAATCTTGTGATTAGTGGGGTCCCTGGAGCTTTTGGCCCCGGTGCCACTGCACCTGCTGCACCATTCAAATAAAGTCAGTTTTAACTGCAAGCTAACTTCAATTGTGACTGCCTGTTTAGTAATCAAATATAGTAATAGTATGTGTTTAGATGAGTTCTGACAACTTTTGGGCACGGAGCTACTGCACCTGCTGCACCATTCAAATCGTGACCCTGTTGTCTACAGGGTAACTGCACTTGTGGTTTCCTGTTTAGTAGTAACATATAGTATAGTTCTTGTATATACATTTTATTTTAACGTGCAAGGTTTATTACAAAATTTAGAATTTGATCATAATGACCAAATAGATTAAGTTGAAAAAATAAATCTGATAATGCCTACAAAGTGTAAAGAAAGGTACTGAGGCATGAATAGGAAATGCCACAAACGTTCTAAAGCTAAAACATCTGCTTTACACAACTAAATAATAAAAAGCAAGCATTTCAGCATAGTGTTAGAAGCTGTCTGACTGCTCCTTAGGAAGACTGTGAACGGGGCTTAAACAGTGTGAACAGATTTTGGTAGAAGTATCGTAAATGCGTGTAGCCAGGGGAAGTTAACAAAAAAAAGTTCCACACAAAAGAGAATGAACACAGTAATTTGGTAATGGGTACTGATAAGAGCCCCCTTTTAAGATATACTAAATACAAGAGATTTCATGATGTGCAGGCAAAACCTAAAGAAGCAAGCATTCCAGCATACTGTTTGAAGCTGTCTGCCTTTTCCTTTCAGAAGAGATCTTATCTGGACAGTGAATGGGGCTTAAACAGTGTGACCAGCTTTAGTAGAAAGATCATAAATGCATGCAGCCAGGGGAAATTAACAAAACAAAGGTCCACACAAAAGTGAATGAACACAGTTATTCGGCAATGGGAAATGATAAGAGACCCTTTTAAGATATACTAAATACAAGAGATTTTCACGCGGTGCAGGTGAAACCTAAAAAAGCAAGCACTCCAGCATACTGTTATGAGCTGTCTGCCTTTTCCTTGGGAAGGGATTGTATTTCGACAGTGCATGGGGCTTAAACATTGTGAACAGCTTTAGTAAAAGTATCATAAATGCATGCAGCCAGGGGAAGTTAACAAAAAAAGGTTCCACACAAACCGAACAAACACAGTAATTTGGCAATACGAACTGATAAGAGCTCCCTTTTAATATACAGTAAAAACAAGAGATTTCAGTGCATGTTAAACCTAACAAGCAACTAGCCCAGACATATCCCAACACTTGAAGCTGAGGCGTTCCGAATGCCACCTTACTCAGATTCACTATGGACACCAACTCACCCTCAAGGGACACATTGCCAAGAAACCCAAGACTGCCTGTTACCAGCACTCTTGACTTTAGAAAGTGAAATTATTCCTCACAGAATATAAGCCCTTGTATGCTCGGACCAGTAGGGTGGCGACACCCTGCTCCAGGTCCAACTAGACCTCTCATTGGCCTCCACATTGAGGGCATCCTATGGCACTCTCACAACACCTCATCAAGTATCTGACCACAGTAACTGAACTCCACTGGCTCCTTTGCCAACCTGCACCATTTTCAAGATCAGCTGCCTCATTCACAGCACCATTAAGACCCGCACTCCCAGTTATCTGCCTGAAAAACTCTTTACAACTGGTAGCTGTAGGCACACCTGCAGCTAAAACACCACAGACTGCAAACAAAGGAGAGCAAAAAGAAAAAGAAGACCAGCCTTCTCAATTTAAACACCCAGGACCTGGAATTGTATCCTTTTACCCATCAGGGCCACCCCAATGTTCTCCAATTAAGGAAACTAATGAAGACACTCTGCTATAAGGAACACCACAGCTGACTGAAGTAACAGTTCAGCTCCACTCAGAACCCGGTTTTCATTCCAATCAATTATATTGTTTTAATGATATCAATGATATTGTTTTCTTCTACTCTGTACAGTGCTTGCCTGACTTTTGGCTAGGTATGCATCATACAAACACCATAAATACATACATACATAAATATGCAACAATTTTTTTGTGTGGGAACTTGGGTGGCTCAAGTCCAGCAATTTACTTACCTGGGCATTCCCCTTTAGTCCAGACTCAAACTGGAAATACCTGCCTAACTTATGGATTCATCGACTCCAAAATTTAAAAGAGGCTAGTTTCTGTTTTTCGTCAAGATTAGGTCATAAACCTGTGAGGGTATTATTGCACATTTTTCAAAGCAAATGTGGAGAAAACATGAGGCTGTATTGACCAGAGCAATTATTTCTGATTGCTTGGCCCTACATAATGTGTTGGCAATCCCTACACTACCTTACATCAAAAGGACATTTATGGCTTTATACGTTCAGGAGTTTTTAGAAACCCATACACATACACCATCAGTATCAACACACAGGATCTAGTCAAACACCTTTCCTTCAACCCTGAACTTCTTAAAAATATGTTGCAGAATGCGCAGGTATGTAGTGTGCACATACTATCCCACCACATGACATCCCCCAGGTCCTATCTGGTTGATATGGGCAACTCTTACTATAAATACCTTCTCACTTGTTTTAGATTCAATACTATTCACATTTTAGGTGAATTCCTTATGCAGGGACTTTGGTTTTCAACACTCGCTCAGTACCTATAGAACAACGTATTTGTACAAAACACTGTTCACTTTATTTTGTTCTGCTCTTTGAACACATCATACCAGAAAAGCTTTCTTGTTCCCCCTTTTGCATGAAACATGCATTGGGCACCACAAAGAAGTTTTTATTAACACACAGCAGCTTGATAACCTCAGATTCTGCTATGCCATCCTAAACTATATAAGGTGTGCTCTAAACACAACTTTCATTAAAGGTAAGAAAGACATATGGAACAAGGGATGAACTATAGCGGATTGTAAAATGTTGCTGGTTCATTCTTTATTGCTTACCTCTAATGTACTTTGGTTGTATTGTTTTTCTAGGCCTATATTGAAATGTTAAATCCTTTTTGTTGGAGGCACTTTTCACTGTGCTTTGTTTTGTCCAAATGCCCATCAATAAGCACACAGATAATGAAATGCCTTCGCTTTTAATGTATTTTATTTATTAAGGTACCTTGAGGCTTAAAGAAATAAAGAAATATTGTACCGTAAAAAGTAGGATCTGCTTCTTATGGTTGCCCCAGCTTTTTGCTTGATGTGATGCTGTATTTTGACTAGTCTGACTAGGATCCTGCTAATCAGAACCCCAGTTTATCTGCTTTCTCCCCAAAATGATGTGTTCAGTACTTAGGTACATCCCAGATTGGATACTGGAGTACCCTTATAAGTCCCTAGTATATGGTACCCATGTACCCAGGGCATAGGTACGCCAGAAGCCTCCCATGGGCTGAAGCATGTATTATGCCACCCATGAGAAACCATTCAAAATGGAACTACAGGCCTGCCATTGCAGCCTGTGTAATTTGGTGCATGCGCCACTTACTAAAGATATAAGTTTACTATATGTAAGGGTCACTGGGCTTAAAATCTATGTCACCCCGATAGCGACCTTTACAATCCTGAGGGCAGGGTGTGATGTATTCCTATAGGTTCTGTATCGATCCCCCTATTCCTGACCCTGTTCTGGTTAACAAGTTAACTAGCAGCCATCCCATGAGGCAGAAAACCCCCATGATGCAGGAACCGTTATCTGATTAAGCCACACTACGGCACAGGAACGTGTTATCTGATTAGGTCATAACGCTTGCCATCTAATTAGACAAGCGATATTCCTCCAGCCCCTGATAAGGCATACGGAGTTCTCAAAACAAATCAAACCTATGACAACCTGGGAAAAACCCTGCGGCCATTGTTTTGATTTCACCGAGAACTTCAGCAAAAGAATGTGCTAACGACCAGGTCGTATGACATCCTTATTGACGTATCTATGTCCATCCTTACGTCAATCTCGGCACCTTAAAGGTATAAATATTACCGATATTGCCCTATGCAAACACACGCGGTGGTGACGAGATCGGAGCAGCCAGACTTGCCGAAGCCCAGAGCAGAGCAGACCCCGCTGGCGCAGCCCCGCCTTCCTGACGCGCTGAGAACGAGACGCTGCTTTCTCCTGCCGAGAAATCCAGCTCCGGCGCTTCCGGGTAGCCCTCGCAGGCAGCCTGGAATATCGAGACCAGAGACGAGAGATACCATCCCTCATTCATCCTAGACTCCAGGTACAGAACTGAATAACCCCTTGCAGAGAATTCTTGAGTCAGTCACTTGGCAAAACAAACTTAACTTAAACTGCTACTTTCTATTCCCGCCCACGTATTAGGCTTAGGTCAGGTACATCTGGGGTAGGCGTAGTTAGAAACACCAGTTGAGTACGATTAGTCAAATGTATATGTGTATGTATCTATTTTATCCATTTTAACCCATCATATGGCTTAGAAACCATATCAATGTTTTTACAGTATTATTTTATACTTCTGCTTTTATTGTATGCACTTTACTTAACCATAAGTATTGCGATAATATCGATCCATTTCTCTTGTATGAGAAAAGAGACTGATCAATAAATAACATCTTTTATTGAACACGCCCGTCTCTTCCTTTTCTCTACAATCTGGTGAGACTAAGAATGCACGTACTGACTGAGTAAAATAAGTCGTCTTTTGTTTTCACACGACTCTAGAGATACACTCTTGATTAGGGGAGAGCAAAGTTGTCATGTTCTATGGTTGTCAGAAACTAAATCCCTTCTTGTCTATCCAGGGAGGTTCAACTCCTCCTTGCCTATTCGAGAAAGTTTCTAGTGAACTCTGAGCTAGCTGGCAAACCCAAAACTTTAAGTCTAATATCGACAATAGAAGACCTAGTTAACGTCTGGTCTAGGCCTATACTATTGAAGGTATTATGTCAATGCGCAGAGCCTATTGGGATAATAGGAACTAGACTACATGGCGCCCAACGTGTTTTGAAAAGGCGATAAAACTAACGTAAGACATTTAGAGTAACTCAGTCGTGCTTTTTCACTCAGACCCCTTTTTTCCCATAATACTCCAAAGACGTCTGGAGTGGGTGAAAGGTAATATCCGCCAGACCTCGCAGGAGGAAACTCCTATGTATGGTCCTTGATTTAGTCAACGTTGAAGGATACACTGTTCCAAAATATTGTGCATCTAATCTTTGTTTCCATAAGAACCTGATCTGCAAAACAAACTAAATAACCTTCTGGACAGTACAATGTCAGAGGGTTACAAATTCAACTTTAAAAAATCTAGAATTGCCCATCTAACAGTCCTGTTCTTAGGATACGAATTATCAAGTGAAGGCAAAAGCCTGGCTGACAATTTCCTAGAGAAATGTGCCGTACTCCAAGCACCTAGAACACTAAAAAACCTACAGTCAGTTCTAGGCTTCCTAAATTTCGGAAGAACATACATTGCAAATTACGCAGAAAGGGTCAAACCCCTTTATGATCTAATAAAACCAGATTTTAAAAGAACCAATTGGACTCAAATACACACAGAAATTTTGAGATCCTTACAAACAGACATGTTAATTAAAACAAAATTAGAAACACGTGATAACACACGCAATCTAGTGATTCGAGTCATTCCAGGAAGATGCGGATTCACATACCTGACCTCTAATGAGGGAGAAAAGGTACCAATTGCATTCAAATCACACTTGTACACAGAAGCTGAAAAGAAATTCAGCATTAAAGAAAACATTGTTCATGCAGTTCAAACCGCAATAGCTAGAGAAAAAGATCAAGCGGACGGTAGACATATCACAGTCAGAACAGCAGAATCAGCCTTTGAGGCATTAACAACACCGGGTAATTTACCAACAACAACATTGAATCCGGAATGGATACAATGGGTGAATTCAATTACAACGTACAAAGTATACTACTACTTTGATCCAGAACTAAAGGAATTGAAAAATCTAGAATTTAAAAGAACATTCCCTCTGCCTATCGACATTCTGCCCTTACGACAATACGCTTGTGTAATCTATACAGACGGACATGCTCAACCCTCCGTTTGGGGAGAACAAGCATACAACCCCACATGTGAGATTACAAAAGAAGTGTGGCGCGGAGGTAATCTAAGACCTCTATTAACAAAAACACACTCAGTAGAAACTAATTCAGAACAACAGACTGAAATAATAGCATTGAAAATGGCGCTAGATAATGCGGATCGCGAATTCCCGACACTTATAGTGTCCGATTCATATTACTGCGTCAAATCATATAACAACGATTTGCAGACATGGATTCAAAACGGTTACAAAGATGACACAGGTGCAACAATAAAGCAAAAACTGCTTTGGGAACAAATAGTTCTTTTAAAAAAAGAACTACCAAAGACTCACGTGACACACTCACTGAGTCATCAGCGTGATGGCGTTCACGTTGCAGGGAATTCATTGGCTGAAACAGCCACAGCGGTAGCAACTAAATCGGCTTCCGTAGCTCGAAAAAAGCGTACAGTGAAGTATATTGACGGTGAAACAGTGCTGGCGGTGAAAACGTCATCAAAAGGCGACTGCTCAGCGCTACCGATCAACTATCCACTCAATTATACATACATAATCGATGCAAACTCCGTCCCTTTTGCTCGAATCCCTGGAGTGGGGGATAGAGTGATTCCAAACATGGACAGGAGAACCTTGTTAATAGCAGACGCACATATAGGCGAGGGTCTCAGACACCTCAAACTAAAAGATTCTCTGGAAGAATTACAATCAAGGTACTGGTGGCCAGGCATGAGCCTGCATCATACCATGTTTGTAAAGAACTGCCCAAACTGTAACAGAAATCGCAGTGGTGAGAGAAACGGTGTAATACCGTGTCGTTTCACTCCAGAAAAGATCAACAGTAAAAAGCAAAGCGTCCGATTAACATATACAGGCTAGTTTCCACTTATAATGTAGATCACCAGCACTCGGCTGACGTCTGGACTGTTATACAAAGATGTGCGAGTCTAAATGGCATATACGCTAGAAGCATGCTACGTTTGACCATTGTTTTCACTCTAGCACTCCAGCCTGAGGGGGAAACATGGCCAAATGAGCATAGCACAGCGGGACTCTTCTCACTTCCTTCCTGAGGGATACGGGATGGTGTAAAGAAAAAACCAAGGCATAAAGCTATCTATAACAGAAAGGATATTAGGTTCGGGAGCTGGGTGGGTCAAACATCTAATAAGTGTCCAACGTAGTCTAAATAACCTGCCAAGAAATTCTCTGAAGGGATTCAGTCCGTACGAATTATTGTTTGGAACTAGGATGTTAGTCTTAGACCTCGACAGTCAGACTTCAGTGGTGAAGGAAAAAAGCTTTGATATCAAAGATCGTTTGGCTATTTTGCAGGACTTAAACGAAACAAGAAAAGACCTGAGCAACATAAAGTTGAAACAGCAGCCAACAACCACTGAAGAACCACCACCTGTCCCAGCAAGACCTGTCTGGATTCCAAAAGTCGGGGATCTAGTCAGAGAAAAGATCGCGGTAAAGAAGGAATTTGGGCCTTCTTACAGAAAAGCAGTTCCTGTCTTGTCCATCAACGGGACAAGATCAGTTGTACTACCGCCGCTTGCTGGTAAAAAGGAGAACCGAATTGTATCCATCGACCTGGTAAAACCACAATCATGTGGCCGATAACAAATAGTAGGCCAAGTGGACTCCCGATAAGTAGTAGAACACCAAGATTTGCTACAAGTAAATGTAAATGTAAATGTATGAAACTTATATAGCGCAGGACTTACCCTGGGGCATCTCCGCGCTTGCTTAGGGAACCCGTCCTGGTATTCCCCTGTGAGAAACCCCGGCAGGGTATCCACAAGGTGAAAGCCAGGCATC
The DNA here is from genome assembly GCF_964261635.1 of Lissotriton helveticus. Classification (NCBI taxonomy): domain Eukaryota; kingdom Metazoa; phylum Chordata; class Amphibia; order Caudata; family Salamandridae; genus Lissotriton; species Lissotriton helveticus. The sequence goes on along the minus strand of NC_136057.1, from coordinate 1,630,025,250 downwards.
CCGCCGCGAGGGGCCGATGTGGAGATTAAGCAAGCTATTGCCCAGAGTCGCAGAGTGTGACCCCGTGAGTCGAGTAGGCACCGGAGCGAGAATTGTCGAGACCGTGGAATTTATGAGCCCTAGACCCGCCGAGGCGGGGAATCGAACCCTGGTCCACGGTCGATCTCAGATTCCGGGTCTGCCGCCTCTAACCACTGAGCCACACTTCTCCAGGCTCTAAGAGGCTCTAAGAGGCTAATCACATTCGAAACGCCTACAGAACTACAACAAGGACTATGCAACAATGCAATGGAACTTAGACCTCTGAAAACCCAAATAAAAACATTTAGCAGAGACACACCAATCTATAATGAAGTAACAAACGACTATGCAAGAAACAGTAATCCTGAAGCAATTGGAACAATTGACAGAACTGCATCCGGCTACTTCATAAACTTCGATGATTCCTCTGAAGGCTTCACTGAATCAAAAACACAGCCATCAACAAAAACCTTTAAAGATAAAGTTAAAGTACTTTTGAAACAACTGAAAGAAACATATCTGATTTCTCCATGGATTGAATTTTGGGTGGGTTTTGGTGCATTTATCCTCATACTTTGGCTCATCATGGTACTAACTTTGGGACGCTTCATTGAGGGAAAATATGCTAAAATGGACACAGCAAGTCAGAAAATCAACTTGATCCTCAAACCACACACATCTTCACACGTCGAGAAAAGAGAACTTTCTTCAGTCAACTTCACAGCCATTCCTATACCGGGTGGGGTAGCATGGGACAACACTGACTACGAAATTTATGGTCCGGTTGAAATCCTGAAATATCCACACCAAATTAAGATCTCGTTGAGTGACTTTGTAAAACCAAGCTCATTTGCTGATGATTGGGACTTTGAAAGTATAAGTAATATGATGTCTGACTTAGTGATGTCTGCTAAATTTACCAAACATGATTATTTGCAGGGTTCGACAAATTATGATAGTATGTACTGTTATAACCACTATGGCAACCATTTTCTACATAGATCTGCACAACCTAGAAATGTTTTAAATTATAATCAATGGGAACATTGTACAACCCCTCCAAAAGGAAGCTCAAGAACCGTTTATGACAAATATTCATACTTTTCAGGTTTTAACACAAGTAATGCTGAAACATTTTATTTCAAATTGTCAAATAAGACAGGGACAAAGACCATGATAACAAACACGAAATTTATATATTCAGACTCATTCTTTGAACAAATGAATACTTTTGGTTTTGATTATTGGGACAAAAATGTTGAAGTAAAGAGTGGTTGGGGTACAAAAGAATGGCAAGTACAGGGTATAGAATCTTTGTTTAGAGCCTGCATGATCCCAGAACAAATTATATTTTTAAATGACACGGTTCAACAAACTACCTGTCTTGGCCTAGCCAAAATCAAAGACTTAAATAAACCGTCTATTCCAAAACCAACAATGAACAGCAATAGCTCTACAGATGAAGAGATAGACGTAAATTATGTATTAAACCAAAACAGAACACATCCTGATTGGAAAAAGTGGTTGATCTGGCCCACAGATACTAATAACTGTCAAGACAGATTCCTGAACAAAACACAGGGGTACAAAATGACCAGGCCAGACCCTAGATATTCCCAAAGACAACACCCAGGGATAATAACCACCTACAGTGTGGGCAAATTATGCCTTCAGTGGCTACAAACTTCCACACTGGCAGAAATTAAGCAACACCTAACTTTACTTACTGATGGTGCTGACTTGCATGATTTCATTATGGGACCGCGCAAACAGCGTCAGAAACGTTTCATAGCAGCCTCTGTATATGCAGCATACAACGAGGCCTGGAAGGTGACTCAAATTGAGACAGCAGAAAGTATACGGGAAATTGACCGTATTAATTTGGAAAAATCACTTTCTGTAGTGGACAATGGGTTAATGACTCTGTCCTCCAGAATTTTTTCTCTGGACAGCATTGTGTCTTCAGCAATCGACATATTATCGCAAGACTTACTGTTGTTACAACACGGTCAGTCCCAATTGCGTTCTATTGTACAGCTTGGCTGGACGTTACAAAATCTGCGTTCAGGCTATGTGCCTTGGCGTTTAATCAACACAACGTCACTATTCAATATCTTTAACGTCACTGATAAACAAATCAGTATGGCACAAAAGGGTGCTGATTATACAATCCTGAGCATTGAGAAACTCGAGAGATTACCAGTGACAATGTCAGAACGACCTGTCAGTGAATGGATAATAGATGGGATAATTAATATTCCAATATCAACCTTCAGGTTTCAATACTGCCAAAAATATATACAGGCTGGCATGTACGAAAAATTGGGAAAAGGGTACATTAAAACAACATGGAACTTGCCCTATTCACATGCATGTGTCAGTAATAAAGGACAGAAAGTGTTTCTTAGTGGCAATAATTGTGCGATGTCACTGAGCGGTACACTTCTGTGTAATGGAATTAGTTTGCATGGAGCCTGTGAAGGGAACTCAAATAACCTTTCATGTCACCAGCTAGGCGCACCTGCAACAGAGATAGAACCATTCTTTCAAAGACTCTATAATGGGAGTTACGTTCTAATTGTGGACCGCAGATGTTGTAGTCTTATGCCCGGGACTCCTTATCTCGTAACTACGACTGCGAAGGTCAAGTGCTGTGGACGCTTATTGTTCCCCAGCTCCCTTCCAGACAGGGAGGCAAGGGCATGGCCCAACTTGAAAATTACTTCTATTCGAATAGATACTTTAAGCAGAATGAAAACAGTGCTTCTTCAGACGCCGACCAGGCTCACGTCATCAAAAGAAACGTATGATCTCCTAGTCGCAAGGACGACTGCAGAGATTCACTCATTGTTATCAACTAATTCCCCCATACATTTCGCAGAAATCCTGAATGAAATCTTAAATATTTCTGATACCAGTGGAGTCTCAAAAGTATTTAAGACAGTATTTTCGATGGCATTAACACCATTCAAAGCCATACTGGGTATTTTTCCAGATTTCGTCCATTCGATTTTTGGCGGACTTCCCCTCATTTTGGGACTAATTGCAGGAATACTATTCTTAGTCCTTATATTTCGTTATGGCAAACCATGTCACAGACAAAACACCTGCGACAAGGGAAGAAACAATCCTAGCCATTGGATACCGGGACCGGATATCAAAAATCCTGGGACTATCCCGGCTTAGAGATCTGATCATGACTTGGTTTCTTTCATTTCGACCAATGTGGCAACGATGTGTTTTACCTGTATTAAGGTGCTTGCTATGCGGAGAAGAATGCGTGTTAGACACCTGTCTGACGCTACAATCAGATGCGCCAATGGATGCAGAAACATTGTTGAGTCCAATAAAGGCTCATGCTTTGTGCTGCCCTCAACGGCTACCAATCCTGATGACGGCATTCGTGGAAGCTTCACCACTACGATTGAGGGGTAGTGAAGTTCAAGATGAAAGCAGCATTGATCAGGTACGACCTTCTGTCAGCAATACTAACCAAAACGTCAATGGAGACAATCATGCGCACAAATGCATGGTTACATCCTTTTCCGAGTTAGTGGAACTCTCCCAGGAAGCTGTTGACAGCTTTTTCGACAGTCTAAATGATATGATGTTCTCACCAGAGCAGAAATAGAGACTTTTGAGCAAGCTCGCACACAGCGTTCCCTGAATTTGGCCTTCAACTAGAATAGCAAAATACCATGAACAATTTTCCTTCCAGTTCACGGACAGCGATTTTTTCAGCAGCCCCAAAATATTTTTACATATTTTTCGGGACACTTATCTTCTGCTTAAAGTAAGAACTATTCTTAGAGAACTAAAGCTTCTAACTTTAGATAGTTTATAGACATTAGCTGCCCGCTGGTATGTTCATTATTATTTTATTCTGTGATGGAATGGTCTCGAAACTTTTTTTTCTGTATTAAGAGCCATTTCATGTGTAAATTCTCATATACAAATTAGTGATAATGTATAGATATGCGTGATTACTTTAGCATTGTTCTACAGCTTGAGTGCATATATTACATGTGACTGTTTTTTCCGTATATTTGATAATTTCAAAATGCATTTATGTATTTTGGGGTGGTAAGGTATACACGATACTCTACAGTATGTTTTCCTATGCATAGATTAGTAAATATGTCCATAGTTAGCGTGGAGTGGGTGTGATGTATTCCTATAGGTTCTGTATCGATCCCCCTATTCCTGACCCTGTTCTGGTTAACAAGTTAACTAGCAGCCATCTTATGAGGCAGAAAACCCCCATGATGCAGGAACCGTTATCTGATTAAGCCACACTACGGCACAGGAACGTGTTATCTGATTAGGTCATAACGCTTGCCATCTAATTAGACAAGCGATATTCCTCCAGCCCCTGATAAGGCATACGGAGTTCTCAAAACAAATCAAACCTATGACAACCTGGGAAAAACCCTGCGGCCATTGTTTTGATTTCACCGAGAACTTCAGCAAAAGAATGTGCTAACGACCAGGTCGTATGACATCCTTATTGACGTATCTATGTCCATCCTTACGTCAATCTCGGCACCTTAAAGGTATAAATATTACCGATATTGCCCTATGCAAACACACGCGGTGGTGACGCGGTGGTGACGAGATCGGAGCAGCCAGACTTGCCGAAGCCCAGAGCAGAGCAGACCCCGCTGGCGCAGCCCCGCCTTCCTGACGCGCTGAGAACGAGACGCTGCTTTCTCCTGCCGAGAAATCCAGCTCCGGCGCTTCCGGGTAGCCCTCGCAGGCAGCCTGGAATATCGAGACCAGAGACGAGAGATACCATCCCTCATTCATCCTAGACTCCAGGTACAGAACTGAATAACCCCTTGCAGAGAATTCTTGAGTCAGTCACTTGGCAAAACAAACTTAACTTAAACTGCTACTTTCTATTCCCGCCCACGTATTAGGCTTAGGTCAGGTACATCTGGGGTAGGCGTAGTTAGAAACACCAGTTGAGTACGATTAGTCAAATGTATATGTGTATGTATCTATTTTATCCATTTTAACCCATCATATGGCTTAGAAACCATATCAATGTTTTTACAGTATTATTTTATACTTCTGCTTTTATTGTATGCACTTTACTTAACCATAAGTATTGCGATAATATCGATCCATTTCTCTTGTATGAGAAAAGAGACTGATCAATAAATAACATCTTTTATTGAACACGCCCGTCTCTTCCTTTTCTCTACAATCTGGTGAGACTAAGAATGCACGTACTGACTGAGTAAAATAAGTCGTCTTTTGTTTTCACACGACTCTAGAGATACACTCTTGATTAGGGGAGAGCAAAGTTGTCATGTTCTATGGTTGTCAGAAACTAAATCCCTTCTTGTCTATCCAGGGAGGTTCAACTCCTCCTTGCCTATTCGAGAAAGTTTCTAGTGAACTCTGAGCTAGCTGGCAAACCCAAAACTTTAAGTCTAATATCGACAATAGAAGACCTAGTTAACGTCTGGTCTAGGCCTATACTATTGAAGGTATTATTCCAATGCGCAGAGCCTATTGGGATAATAGGAACTACACTACAAGGGTACTTGGTTCTACGTGAGAGGGTGTCCCTGCAGGACACCCCTGCAGCCTACGTAGTCCATTCTTCCGGGTTGTCAGTGAAGCAGCCATATTGATGTAATCGTGCGATGAGGATCTCGAAAACAAATGCAATGAATCCTATCATGTTTGGTATCAAACATGTTGGAATCATACGCACACACCGTATACGGTGTGGGACTCGGAGGTATGATTCCAAGCACTAGACGTGCCCTCTGTTAGGTTCTCAGTGTTCCCGGTACCAGCTTTCTAGTCCAGGACAGCCCAAAATGGTTGCTGCCGACCAGAGACACATTTCTGCCCTCCTGCTGCTGAGCCAACCTCGAGCAGGGGAAGGTAGAACACTAGGCATCCTGTCACAGGGAGGTGTCACCACCTCCCAGACAGAATTTAGTGTATTAGGGCTGGGTGGGTGTGCCTGCCAGCGCCAGAAAGTCTGCATAAGGGGCACATTGGGTGTCCCTGTGCATAGTCCAGTTCAAACCAGTTCTGGGAGCTTTTGCCTCCCGCTCTGGCCATAACTGGACAAAGTACATGGGAGTAACCTCTCCCCTGGGAGGGTCCCCATAATCTTCCCAACCCTTTCCTTAGGGTACCTAAGGGCTTACCTGGGTTTAGGTCTTTGGATTCGCCATGGGATTAGATTCAGATCAGACACCATTGCACTTCGACCGTCTAAGCACACTGGAATTCGCAGGACTTTGTTTGGGCCTGACTTCATCTCCCTTCCAGTCTGTTGCATCGTCTGTGCCAGTGCATCATACAGGAACCTTCCAAGGCCTGTGAAGCATCAAGTGCAACCAAAGTAATCTCCCTTGGAGTGAAGGAGTCACTCCCCTGCATTGCAGGCACCATAAATAAATCGACCGGCCTGCAGATCCTGAGCTCCTCCAGACTCCTTGGGCTCTGAATCACAGGTGGTGGTTTTCCGCAGCTCCTGAGGCCTGCTCTACCCTCTCGCCAAGTTTGAGGCCAGTACTCCTTGTGGGGGTTGCAACAACCAAACCCCTGAGTACAGCATCAACTTTGCAGTTACAAAGGCTTGTTGGCATCTTTGCAAGAAGAAGTTCGGGCTCCAAGAAGCCCCAAACTCGAGCACCTCCAGTGACCAGAATGTTTGGCCACGCCGTATTGTGTGCATCGTGGCTTTCATCTTTTGGTGAGATACTTGAGGTCCTCTTGTGACTCCAGTGCCTCTTGCCTGTGGGTCAACTTGTGGGTCACACTTGTTTCTTTTGAGCTACCCTCATTACTTGGGGTCTGCCATGACTCCCCTGCTTGCGGTGAGTCCCCTGGACCTTGCTAGTCCCAACTTTGCACCTTCTTGACTTCCTGCATGGGTTGCATTTGCCAAGGCTTGATTTTGCTCACGGCAGACACCGACCCCTCAACACTTGACATTCTTCGTGGGGCAGCTCGTATCTGGATCCAGGTCTTCCTAAGCATCGCCTGGTCCTCACAGCTGCAGAGTCAAGGTCATCAACGTCTTCCCTGAAGCACCCAACATAGGAGGGCATTCATTTTCAAAGTCTCCTGGTCAGCCCTGAGTGACCCAGACTCTGTCCCCTCTGCTTTCAGGTACTCATCTTCAACAATCCACATTTGGATTCCTCTGGACACTTCTCCTCCTTCAGCAGCGGCACTTTCCTTAAGTCCTCCATTGGGTTTGACAGCGGTTTCCAACGCCACTTCACACCTATGCACCCAGCCTCCCTGGGATAGGCAACTTGGGTACCATGGTATCCACGGGTGGGTTGGCTATCCAACCTTCTGTCTCCCACAGGGTTTCTTTAGGGTCCACTGGGAAGGGTCCCTAATCTATCAAAATCCAACCGCGACTTGCACATAGACTTGTAGGGAGCAGGCGGTCGTGGTCACACACTGCACACGCTCTCCGCGAGGTCCCTTTCTACTTACCTTGGGTAGTTCTGTGGGTCCCCAGCAATTCTACGTCCTCTCGATATTGTCCTGACTCGAGTCGTTGTTCTTATACCACTTTCTAAGTAAATGGTTTGGTCCCCCCGGGCCTCACTGTGTATTAGTGATATTTACTGTGATTTCTCTGTTTAGGTATTGTGAGCTTTGGGTTTATCTCCATGTGGGAGGTACTGTAACGTACTAAATAGAGTTATATAATTCATATTTTTATAAATACTTTGTGTGGTTCTTTTTCATTTAATCTGAAATCTATACTATAATATTGCATTCTGGTAAAACAAGCTGCTTTACACTCCTTCAAGACTAAGCCCGAGGACTGCTCTCCACAACTACCTCTTGGATAGCTTTCTAAGGTTGTCTAAGACCTCTTAAATCAACATAAGGGTTGTCTGGACTGGTGCAAGTTGCCCACTTACATTAGTGGACATCATATACCAGGCCAGCTTTTCACATGTACCTTTTTATTCTAGTAATTGCAAGTATTTTTATCATGAAATTGTGCACACTTTTATGACAAAAGATGACTTGATTTTGAAATATGCCTCACCGAAGAAAGCCTTAGTAACCAAGTATCTTCACAACATTCTTGTATATGAAGTATATATGCAGACGGATAACCTCAAGATGGTGTGTATGTAGGTTTATAGTTATGAAAACCTGTCATTACAAATACTGTATGTTACTGTCTGTCTAATGTCTTAATGCAGAAATGCTATGTATACCACAGTAAAACTGAAAACTCTATAAAATCTGTGTTAAAAAAAAAGTTGTAGTCTTTATCAGGTTATCTTCCAATACATATTTATATAAAAATGTCTTGCTACTAGGTTTAGTAAATAAACATACAACTTAAAATATTCTTCCTTTACCTGAGTGCCAAGTCTTAATCTATGGTATTTCCTTTAATTCATTCATACATGGAAAGAGATACAAAAGTCACTCTTTCGAACTATACAAATATTTACAGTCTTTTACGATGTAATTGATTACTTTTTTCTTTATTGGCATTTATGAAAAAACATTCATAAAGGGTTATATACGTATCTCACCAGAAAGCATCTAACCCATACAGTATAAGGTAGTGGTACTGTATTTAATATCTCTTTAATCAGAAAAGTTTTTTTATTACATTATTTATTGTTTTAATTTGCATTTGCACAATTAACGTTAAGGACTAACCCAAAGCTAACTTTCAAGAATCTAGCTTCTATATGCTCAAACTTATTAATAATACATAATTTTCACCCTCTTTCACACCTATATATTTTGTCCTTTTGGTGTTATTTTCAGGGATTTAGTACTTAATATTTGGGTAATTTGTTCCCAAAACAAATGTACAAAATTACATATCAGAATTTAACTGCAAAGTTAATCATATAAGTTTATTTTAGGTCATTTAAAAAAAAATATGACTCCAAGTGTTTTGCTTATTGTGTGCTTACCTTTGAATTTAACATGGATTGTGCATTCTTATGCTCTGTTAGAATAAAATTCAATCACAAATATAGTGTTCAGGGCGAGTCCCTGATTGTGCTAAACTATCATGCGAACACTAATTCTGCCTCACATTCAGGACTTCCCTAATCGTTCTATGTTTATAGAAACAGTGTTCACATCAGAAGTTCAAGAACACAGGTCTAGTCCATTACATGAGCAATATCTCTTATTAGGACAGCCACTCAGTAGAATCAACATTTTTATTTGATGGCTCTTGTGTGTAAGCTTGATACTATTTACCTTTCAGAAGGTCACCCATATCTATTATTAATTAGCGTTAACTCTTCCCTTTTCATGTGTTAACCACATCTACTCATAATTTAGGGTATGGATAATATAATAATTGTGATCATATAAACCATTATAGGTCCTACCTATTTCATTTAAGGTATGAGACTATTTCCGGTCTTAAAATCTAGTTCATGTTCCTGTGATCACTACTATTTTTTAATAGCTCACCAGTTTTATGCATAATTTGTCAAAACATACTGGACTTAATATCTGATAGTTCAACACTTATTTACATAAAAGTGAGTGGAATCCAATCTAGCTCTTCATAAAGAACTTACATTCAGATGTTTACACACACATTTTTAGGTCGAGCCTAGCGAAGCGCACATGCCCTGCTTGCTCTGCGAGATTGCTGTAGTAGAGTATGAGAGAGAAGCTGCGGCCACTCCCATATTTTCATTTGGCTTGCATCATTGTCTTTCGTAAATGCTGCCTTCGGATCCGTTAATAGGCTTGTTAGTCCCTCTTTAGTACGGCCTTGTCTTCATTTGACCCCTCCCATGGCGACTGGCCCTTTTACTTCGGTTGCTACACAGGACCTGTTATTTAGTCTGAAAGCACTATTTACTTAATGGAGTTTCTCTTACTGCAGGCTGGACATGTGCTGCTTCAGCTGAAACTGCTTGTGGTTTATTAAGCAGCACGGCCGCTCCCGTAACACGGGCTCCTGCTATCAATCACTTTAACGCGGCATTATCTTGTGTCTGTTTCAAACCCCCCCCAAGTAAAATGGATTTAGAAATGATTCGCGAATTACGTCATGTGGATTCCAGGTAGCACATAATCCTGTGCTAATGGGCTGAATCTGACAGCACGTCTGTGTTACATGTCATCTTTACTAAAGCCACCTGACGGGTTTAATTCTATTTTATTACCACCACCAATACCAGTCTCACCACCAATACCAATACCACCACCACCAATACTAATACCACTACCTCCACCAATACCACCACCACCAAAACCACCAATACCAGCACCACCAATACCACAACCAGCAATACCACCACCATCCCTAATACCAATACCAATACCACCACCACCAATACCAATACCAGCACCTCAGTGCCTCTCGCTTACTAGTAGTAGCAGTGGCACTGAATGAGGCTGGAGCTGCAGCCCAGACTATCCCTCCCTCCCTCCATGCCTGCCATAAAGCACAGCCCATCTTGCACCAGGAGGTGAAGCCAGGGCCCTACTACAGTTGGAGTGTTTTATATTAGGCCAAAGATAGCAATGACATTACACAATGCCACACTGCACACTCAAGTCACGGAGAGGGCAGGAAATAGCCCCCCGCTCTTCCTCCTGAGCCGCGTCAGTGTAATCGCAGAGCAAAAGGTATTGGAGCATTTTGTTAGTGTTAATAGCTCGGATCATATGTAACTCTCACTTCACACTTTGTGTCTGTGTAATTTAAACACTTACCCAGCTTCTTCACTGCACTATTTATCAGTACTCTGAAGACGTCGTAGGCTGGTCTCTTCCTCTGATATTTTCAATCTAACAAGCAGTCGAGAAGGCCATTTATTGCAATGCAATAGGTCTCGCATTTGCGAGAGTTTAAGCCAGTGGTTCCCAAACTGTGCGCCGCGGCGCCCCGGTGCGCCGTTAGAACTTGCCAGGGGCGCCGCGCACATCTTGGGAACGTGTAAAAGAAAGTATGCTCTTAAGGAGATTTAATGTGTGAAGTGTGTACATTGACTCTTTGCAGCCCCGAGAACCAGTGCGGGACCACATCTTTCTTTAGGCTCTGCGGCAAGAACGTGCTCGGACTGGGACTTCAAAACTGTCCCAGCGCTGATTGACAGAGGTTCATCAGCCTTATCTTTGCAGGATTTAGGATTGGCGGCAGAGAACGGATTCTTCACGCAAAAGGCAGAGTGGAGCTGCAGGGGCTCTAAGCAGGGTGGGGGACATCAAAGCCTCATTAACAAACAAATGGTCTTTTAAAGACCTGGGAAGTGCTCGAGTGCAGCTGTGTGTGTGCCCGGGAAGCTGTCTCATCCCGGGCTGACACACACAAGGGGGGGGGGGGGGGATGGCTGAAGCCCTTTGATTCCAATGGGCGTTGCCCACTGGCACCCCTGAAGTGTGAATCCCCCTCGAGCCAGTGACCTACTGACCAGGTGAGAGCCCTCACTCAGATGTCCTGAACACTTTACCCATTTCTCCAAATGCATTTTTTAATGAATGAGCCAAAAAAATGAATACTGCACAAACATGAGGCACTTTGATGCATTAACTTTAGCTATAAATTTGCAGATAGTGGAGACTGGCGCAGCTAAGGGAAAGTATAAGGGGCAGATTTAGAATAACCCGCACCATGGCGCATCTTTTGCGCCACCGCTGCGTCACAAAAGTGACGCAACGGCGGCGTAAAAGAGGCGCAAGGGGCTTGTAAATCTGCCCCATAGTTAGTAGAGGAAAGGGGAAAACTGTGCTCGCGCCAAACGACTTCATTGGCCATCTCCTTGATGACGTCAGTAATCAGTCTGAAAACATATTCTCACCTAACCTCTGTTGCGCCGGAAGGTCCACATAGCTCAGTGTTAAACCCTATTCACAAGAGACAAATACGTTTCTGGTATGTGCCAGAATAACGGGCCTCGTACGAGTGGGCTGTTCTTTTCAGATCCCTGTGCAAACTACTGTTTTGGTAATTATCACATCCATCGCAATTTTCACCATGTAAATTTCGGCAAGTGACCCCTGTCGAATTTTACAGGGGGGAAATGAAAGGTGAATACCAGTAAATATGGAATTTCTGGCACAGAACACCAAAATCCGCAAGTTATGCCCTATTAAGATGTGTGAAGAAGACACGAATGTCAGCCCAGAAGTGTAAGCGCTCCAAAGCTAGGAACTTGTCTGATTGCGAGGACGTGAGAAAAAGACACCCCTCGGGTGTGCACATCCAAGAGGCGCCCTTCTACAGATGAATAACCCTGCCTGCGCCAACCATAACTCTATGTCTGAGGGCCCCAGAGCCTCCCTCGACTTGTGATTGCACCCGACCTGTGCTATGAGGGAGAAACGCTCTGACCCGTGTTTACCCCTTTAACGCACATCTGGACAGGGTAAGAGGGTTTTTAGTTCCTTTTCTCATAAAATGCTTTTACTTACAGATCTTTCCCTCCAGGTTCTTCTGTTAATATATATTATTCCCTGTATGTAACCCAATTCTTACTTTATGTCCCCAATTAAGTTATATACACATCTTTCTGGGGTTAAGAAAAGTGATTTACTTATTTTATCTTCTAACTTTTCAATTGCTTGTGTAAAGCACTTTTAATATTTTGGTCATGTTTGAGGTCTAAAAAACGACATGAATAAATAAAAACTCCTACCCCAGGCTCCACTGTACCAAGCCTTTCCCCCACACACCACCCTTACCTTACTGGTCTCTTTCCTTTCACAACAACTCTATGATATCACAGCTGTGCCAAGCACAGCACAGGCCTTCTAACTTAGCACGGTCTTCTGTCGCCACAAATTTCAACCTTACCTTTCCCCCTGCATCTCTTCTAATTAAAATTATTTTCCATGACATTCTAGTGTAGTCTTAGATTTCAGTGCCTTGTGCCCTACAACACATTTTCAGTGCCACATTTAGGCACTGTCCTTTTCTAAACACAGAGACCTCGCCCATATAGAAAACATGTAATGCAGGGTGCAGAACCTATGTTGTGACTTTGAGGGGTGCACAATGATTGCCCTCATAGCAGGCGGAGAACAGCTTTCCATGTTCTGGGTAAGTTACACAGAGAGGTGGTGCCAGCCTCCCTGGCTTTTGTAAATCCGTTGAATGACCAGACATTTTGATCGGTGCCAGGGAGAGGGTATGTAGTCTACCAACACCTCATGCAAATTTCTGCTTTCCTGTGAACCCTAGGTTCTTGTTGTGATATCACATGCTTGCATACAGTGTGTGTATGTGCAACAACTATTGGTGCATGTTTGTTAGTGTGCGTATGGTGGGAATTCTGTACTGGGACCACTGAGATCTATGTTGGATGGCATATTGTACACACAACAAGATAGAGGGTTGATAAAGCTTTTGCGGACAGTGGGATGTATTGATTGTGGCTGGAATGCTGAGACACAGACATTTATGTGAAGGAAAATGGAGACTGGGCACCCTTTTAGAAATTGAATGAAAGCCCCGTTAGTAAAGTGATGCTGATAAGTTCTTCTGGAAAATTGCTGTTCAGTGGATGGTAGGGGCAAAGGTGGGACTGCAGTTTATGTTGTTCAAGGTGAAGAAGTTTCTAGACATGGCTTGTCCTTTTGTCTGTCTCTAATCATTGTTACAAGGAGGCTAATAACTGCCAGGGGCACATAAATCACTTCTTTGTGCCAGTGTTTTATACTCCTGCTTGAAGCCAGCATCGTTGATAACTGCTTCTAGGTACTGAGCCATGGCTGGGCTTACATCCCGCCCACCCGAATCAAAAAGTAACATAATGGGAAGCCGCGGCCAACAGCCATTGGGACAAGGGAGCCGTGGGTCAAAAAAGTTTGGGAACCACTGGTTTAAGCTATTAGTTTTGTAAATGACAATGCCTTTAATTTATGTTTTAAAACCCAAAACGTAAATAAAAGGCATTGTCATTTACAATGCCAACAGCTCAAACTCGCATAAATGTGAGATCTATTGCATTGCAACTGCTTGTTTTATAGAGTGAGCTATTTGCAAGGGTGTCAGAGTGCTTAATATGAAAAGAAATTCAATATATTGCTCCATTACATTGTTCTAAGAACAGTTTCGTGTCCCATTCTAGAATCAGGTGGAGCCACTCTCTATACTGACGGTTTTGTATAAGATTACATGTCGCTATGGTCTCTCTTCAGGAGCACAGGTAGAGATAGAACAAGGTCTGGAGGCGGGTGTGTGCTTTGGTGATAGTACATACAGGTCAGATAGTTTAGGATGCTGTGCCCATATTAGTAGTCTGCACTCTTTACTAGGAAGGAAAATCAATCAAGTGTGGAGCCATTGACCCTAACCCAGATTCACCTACTGCCCATGGTTTAAAGGGTAATATTCAGTTCGTAGTGTGTTGAGATCAGATGAAGCCTTGTGAGAAATCAGGACGTTGCCGAGTTCCCTATGAAGGGCAAATAAGGGAAAGTCACTAAATAAGAGACAGTTCTACTTTTCTCTTTTGGTCTGGCTATGATGCATAGGAGTGGAGTGGAGGATGGAGAAGAAAATGTCATAGTGGTGTGTTGTGGCGAGGGGTATGGGGGACCTTTTCTTGGATTGAAAGTGAATCTTTTTTGAGGAGGTCAAGTGGGCTACCAATATGGTGGATAGGTTTGATGATGTGCTGTTTAATATCTAGTCTTCACAACAGATGTTTTCATAATCTAGATATGAGAGCCACTGAGGATGTTGAGGTCTCCAAGTAAGGAGTGGGAGTGCCGAATGGATACCGTTGTGTTTAGGTTGATACTTCTTTGGCAATGACCTTCTTTAAATCCATGCAGTCTGTAAATCAGGCAGAAGTAAGGGATCTAAGATTCAGAGAACCGAAAATGCCAGGTAAGAAGCTCGAATGATTTGGTGTTGCTGTATCAGTTCTGGCACTTGTGAATGTTGGGGAGATGTCCTCCTGTCCTCAAGTGAAGTATGTATGTTCGATTAGGAGGTCTGTGGGGATGCATTAAATATGCAAGGAATTTGCCCAATTATTATGTAACGAACCTAAAATAAACTAACCAGTATTTCCTATGGCTACATTTATGTATTAATAATTACATTGGCGGTTTAAAACATTATACATCAAGCTGATAAACAATGGATTTGAGTTATAAAAGTAGATCAAGTGGCATGACATATTGAATGCACACAAAACAAAGTTGTGACAAGAAAGCAAATATTAATATTATGATCGTCTCTGAATTAACAGTGCAATAGTTCAAGGTAAAGCGCCACATTGACTGTGTGACTCAAATGTGTAAACAGTGAAAAGGAGCAAAACATCAAGCACATAAAAACACCTAAGGCCGTTCTCAGCAAAATGGAGCACAATTACAATCATTAGTCCCCTTTTTTCCTTTAATCAGTGGAGAAAGAGATAATCCAGAGTTATAGAGCTATTGAGGTGAGTTACACAAGGTCATTATCAGGACGGACTCTACAACACTCTGGCAGAAGCAGCTCTTAAGACTCTAATGAAGGCAGAGCAGCAGTCAGTGCCGAGTTTTGTAGGGTGGAGGCCAGGAAATCTAAGCCAGGCAGATCTGCAGAGGAGCAGGAACATCTGGATGGGCGGTAACACGAATGCACCGATGCAAAATGGATATCCAAGAGCTTTCACTGTCTAATTGGAGCAGCATGCTTGGAGCCCTGTAATCCAGATCGATTCACAGGACACATTAATTTCATTTAATAATCCAAGGGGGGGCTTGAGGCTCTACCACAGGCCCAACATATATACAGATTGAGGGGCATGGCTACCAGCTCACGGAGACAGGATGGAACAGTTGCTGTCCTGTGAGGATGCAGACATCAAGGATGTGTGTAAAGATGGGGTGAACCATGTTTCTGTGATGGAGACTGGATGGTGCAGGTTTGATGCATCGCACAATGTTAATGAGGGAAGGACAGGTCCATAATGGCTCACGGCACCATCATGAGCAGTTATGACGTGCAGCGCGGATTCAGAGACTGTCACTTCTGAGATCAGTGGTGTAGAGAGACGGGTATGTCTGTCTCTCTGTCCGGCAGTTTGAGCTTTGTGTTCATGTGTATGTGAAGCCTTTGGGTTTCTTCCCTCTGCAGTGTTGTTGATGTGGACAACTGCACTATAGCTATAGGAAGGTAATTGTTTTCTTTTTTTTTAATGGCTTTGCACCACGCCTTTGCACTGCCATTTCTTTCCTTCAATTTTCTGTTTTTGCCCTCCTCTGGCCTGAACCTTGCACACATCTTCCTCTGCTCTGTTACTATAAAGCACTGACAATGAATTGGCATAAGAAAAGCAAGTAGCACATTTTTGGGTTTTAACCTCCATTACCTAAAACACTGATTGATGTTCTTTGTTCAATGTTTTTGGCAATCGAATGTTGTCGACTCACTGTAATAGTTCATTAACAATAAATGCACTTTTTGCAAACTGGAAATTCATTTATAAAAATATATTCACGTGCTACTTTTCAGAAGGTATGGTGACGGTAAGAATTGGTGCCAACTGCAAAATGCTGTCACGAGATGTAGCAAGCCTTGGATCAGGGTCAAGTCAAGTGCTTCTAAGCTGCAGGGCATGGCGTGCCTCGCTAGCAGCAGATCCCGCACGTGGCACGCCAATGACGTGACACAGGTAAATCACTAAATCTACATGATATCTGAGACCGGATTAAAAACGTACTTAAAACCCATAGCATGAGATGCAGCCTGGGTTTGTGGTTTCAGCAAGTCCTTGCTCCCTGCCCAGGGAAGGTTACCTCTGGGACTCCCCCACCCCCCAGCTGTTCAGTACAAACAGCTCTCTATTCCTGCAGCAAGTGTTGACACAGCAAACACGCAAAGTGCTTCCAGAAAAGAAAGAATGTAAGATCTCGGGTACAGACTCTCAAGTGAAAGCTTTAACTGATAGGGATTGTTTTTTTTTACTGAGAGATAGCATGCTGCAGACTAGTCAAGGGGACATTGAAGGCTTTTAGCAGGGCTTGCTGGTGCCCAATGTGAATATACATACAACAGTTTCACACCTCTGCTAATCGGACCATATTTGATGCTTCTACAGACAATCTGGCACAATTTTTCTGGTGGACCCCAAGTTGGCTGCTAGCGGTAGACAGCATTTACAATGCCGTCTTTACAACGGAATGCCTTTACCATGCAATGCGTCACCATGCATACCTTTACAACGAAAGTTAAATATAGTTAAGGCAAGAGTGTGTGTGTGTGTATAATCCCAACCAATACCTTTATCCCCTATCCCTGAACCCTAAAGTATATTTATATATATATATATATATATATAAAGTATGTAGACGTCCACAGGTCAGCAATTCAGCCAAAATAGACGAGGCAAGACCCAAAATTAGTGCAGATTATTTATTGTTTAGCCCAACACCAAACTGCCATGGCGCGTTTCGGCTTAACGAAGCCTTGATCACATGAGATATATATATATCTATATATATATATATATAAATTTACTTTCGGGTTTGGGGTGGATAAGGGTATTGGGTGGTAAGGGTGCTGTTAGGGTTTATGGGTGGTTAGGGGTATAGGGTCTTATGGGTGTTTTTTGGGGCCATGGAGTGGGTATATTTACAACAAGGGGTGGTGATGGACAGAGTCTCTGAATTAAGCAGAATACTCTCACCCAGTCAAGAGATCAGGGCTAGATCCAACACCGTTTTTTAGCTCATTGCACCATCCCAGTTTCAGAACCTGGCTGTATGCAAATTAGTCTGTCCCTGGCCCAGTGCATCATGGGAACAGGGCAGACCAGACTACAAAAGCCAATTCTTACACTGGGAAGGAAAGAAGCTTCCGGGGACCGGTTTCTGGCATTTCAGCCGTCTTCGGCCCGGCTTGCTTGAATCCTGATGGTGCAATGAGCAAGGGACTCACATCTGAGTATACCCTTCCACGCTTAGGGTGGACAAAAATATTTACAACAAGGGGTGGTGATGGACAGAGTCTCTGAATTAAGCAGAATACTCTCACCCAGTCAAGAGATCAGGGCTAGATCCAACACCGTTTTTTAGCTCATTGCACCATCCCAGTTTCAGAACCTGGCTGTATGCAAATTAGTCTGTCCCTGGCCCAGTGCATCATGGGAACAGGGCAGACCAGACTACAAAAGCCAATTCTTACACTGGGAAGGAAAGAAGCTTCCGGGGACCGGTTTCTGGCATTTCAGCCGTCTTCGGCCCGGCTTGCTTGAATCCTGATGGTGCAATGAGCAAGGGACTCACATCTGAGTATACCCTTCCACGCTTAGGGTGGACAAAAATATTTACAACAAGGGGTGGTGATGGACAGAGTCTCTGAATTAAGCAGAATACTCTCACCCAGTCAAGAGATCAGGGCTAGATCCAACACCGTTTTTTAGCTCATTGCACCATCCCAGTTTCAGAACCTGGCTGTATGCAAATTAGTCTGTCCCTGGCCCAGTGCATCATGGGAACAGGGCAGACCAGACTACAAAAGCCAATTCTTACACTGGGAAGGAAAGAAGCTTCCGGGGACTCTGTCCCTCACCACCCCTTGTTGTAAATATTTTTGTCCACCCTAAGCGTGGAAGGGTATACTCAGACATGAGTCCCTTGCTCATTGCACCATCAGGATTCAAGCAAGCCGGGCCGAAGACGGCTGTAATGCCAGAAACCGGTCCCCGGAAGCTTGTTTCCTTCCCAGTGTAAGAATTGGCTTTTGTAGTTTGGTTTGCCCTGTTCCCATCATGCACTGGGACAGGAACAGACTAATTTGCATACAGCCAGGTTCTGAAACTGGGATGGTGCATTGAGCTAAAAAACGGTGTTGGATCTAGCCCTGATCTCTTGACTGGGTGAGAGTATTCTGCTTAATTCAGAGACTCTGTCCCTCACCACCCCTTGTTGTAAATATTTTTGTCCACCCTAAGCGTGGAAGGGTATACTCAGACATGAGTCCCTTGCTCATTGCACCATCAGGATTCAAGCAAGCCGGGCCGAAGACGGCTGTAATGCCAGAAACCGGTCCCCGGAAGCTTGTTTCCTTCCCAGTGTAAGAATTGGCTTTTGTAGTTTGGTTTGCCCTGTTCCCATCATGCACTGGGACAGGAACAGACTAATTTGCATACAGCCAGGTTCTGAAACTGGGATGGTGCATTGAGCTAAAAAACGGTGTTGGATCTAGCCCTGATCTCTTGACTGGGTGAGAGTATTCTGCTTAATTCAGAGACTCTGTCCCTCACCACCCCTTGTTGTAAATATATGGAGTGGGTATGGCATTAGAGTGGTAAGGTTACAAAAACAAATGAAGGGTTGGGGTTGGGTATTTCTCTAAAAAGAAAATATTTATTTGTATAATGAAAATAAAATCAGGGTTATTTTGATGAAGAAAATATCTAAATGTAAAGTAATTTTTCCAAAATAGGGGTTGTCAGGGGATATAAATTCCTTGATCTTTGTCTTTAAGTTGTTAGTTTCTGTTACAAATAAAATTCCCATAATGCCTGATTATTGGTAGGACAGGCGTTAGTAAAGACATAAAACAGACTCACCTACCTGAGAAAGACCAAGATTCAAATCACGGCGGTCCAATTTTCTTTGGGGGGAGATTAAATGTAGATTAATATTCCAGTTCACAGAGTGCAGCTGTTGTTTGATGTTGGAATGATACTTTCAGGAGCGACGGTCTGCTCCTCACTCATATACAAGTTGCAGAGGGTGCAGTTTTCTACAAAGCTTTGGAACAAATATATAAATATTGCCTATCGGTAGTCGCCAGTAGGTAGTTATAGTTAGGATGTAGTTTCCAAAGGAAGAGCCTATTTTTCATTTGGCAATAACTTTGGCATCATTTCATTAATCCTCATGACAGTTCCAAAATGGGTTTGCCACTCAGTTCAGCTACTGTCTTGAAAGTTTCAGGGTGATCCATTAAGCAGGGGCTGAGAAAAAGGGGGGTCCCTAAACATTTTTTCTCAAGATAATTTCCATAAGAACTTTAGACACAGCTACAGTCTGAACTGCTGAACGGAATTACACCAAATATGGCAGAAAGGTAGCTGTTGGCCCAGAAAAGCAACTATTTTGTAAATGGGTGTAAAGCTGTTTATTAGCTGCGGTGTCATTTAAAGAAATTTCCAGTTGTATTTATAGGGATGCGTAGGATCCGTGACCACTTCTGATCTCGTACTGAGATCTGATTGGCTGCCAACACTTCAGACCAGGAAGTGTTGGCAGCCATCTTGGAGCTCGGCTTGAGCAAAGTCCCTGGAAAAACTCAAAAAAAAAGAAGAGAGAACAGGGTGGAAATAACCTTAACCCCTTGGCCTCTTGGGGAGGTCTCGCAGAAACGTTAAAAAACAACTAAGCGCTACCACGCTTTATTAGTTTTGGGCCCCTGGGAGAGCCAGATCAAGAGGGAATTTGGCAATTAGGGAGGGGGGCACAGGCCCCCCTAACTGGGGCTTAATTTTTCCCGGGATCAATGCCTCCACAGGGCCACAGGCCCAGGCCTGGACTAGCCGTTGCGGGCACCGGGCAATCCCCCGGTGCGCCGCAAGGGTGGGGGCCGGTTTTGGGCCCTGGGGGCCGGTTTTGGGCCCTGGGGGCCGTTTTTGTTACAGGGCCCTGTAACAAAATCGGCCGAAAACTGGCCCCGGCAAAGAGCTCGGTCGCACCCCCAGGGGGCCGGCCGAGCACTTTGCCAGGGCCGGTTTTGGTTCTCAGTCCGGCCCTGCACAGGCCCCAAAGTAATCATGGGGGCTTCTAGGAACCCCCTGGCCCCGGGGACCACCACCACTCTGAAGCCATAATGAATTTGTAATGGGGGACCTCAGGGACCCCCTGGGCCCAGAGGACCACCACCTCCCGGGGCCATCTTGTTTTAGATTAATTGGGAGGGGGCAGTACTCGGCCCCAGGGACTGCCACCTCCTCGGGGCAGGCCCTACAAATTAGAAAGTAGGGGGCCCTTCTCCTGGACCCATAAATGGCCCTGGGGACTGCCACACACCAGGGCTGGCTCCTGCTATATCCCGGGGTGCCCAACATAACAGTTTTCTATGGCTTGCAGATGGCATACAAGGAGGAGGCAAGAGGTGCATGCACACAGTGATGATTACAATTTATTTGGTTTGTGACTCAAGGATGAACTACCCCTGAGGCTGGCAAAAAAGGAAGCAATCACAGGAGAGTCGATGTAACTGGAGCAGGAACTGGACCTGTGTTATCAACTCAATGCTTTTGCTGGCGGGAATGCAACTAGGAAACTTGGTAACAACAGGCATGAGGACCGTCATTTCTTCATAATTTTGAATATGTGTCGTTTCATACTTGGATAGCTTTCCCCTGATGAAGAGTCTCCCCAAAATGTATTGAGATATGTAACACTGCATGGAGTTTTAGACTCGAAGAATGAATCCACATTTTGATTCAATAAATATGATGTCATAGATCATTATTAATTTTGTGTAATTACTGACTGCAGGAGCAAATTTGACACTGGCTCTTGAAGATTTGCATTCTGATATGGACATTATTTTATTCGAAAACTTTATGTGTTAATTTATAAAAATAAAAAATAAATTTGTATAAACCATTGCAATTATATAGCACCAAATTTTGTTCTCATGTTAATTTGATTGGCAGGAGATTTAACACTCCCGCCAAACCATAGCAAACACTCCACTTCCAGCAAGCGGGAGCAATATTTTCTCTCACTTGCTGGAAGTAGAGCAAAATCGTTTTCACAGAGAATGAGTTGTATGTTTAGATTTCCTTCTATGTGAAAACAGTGCTGCGCCCCCCTCCCCCCCAGGAGGCAGGGAGCCACCACGGACCGTGGGGGCCTTGAGGTTTCTCCTGCAGTCCCCAACAGTTGGGAGTGAGTGCCCTGGGTGGGAGCACAACACCCAGAATAGGGGATGGGCCCCGGGAATGGGGTCCCATTGGCTGCAGAGGGTCCTTGGGGGCCAACAACCACTTTTGCTACCTCCAGTATGTTCTACACAGTGGGATTGCTGAGAGGTTGTCGAAGGCTATGCTTCCTTTCGCCACCACTCGGCAAATGCTCCTCCTGGTGCATTACTAGTTGGGGTATGAAGTCCCCTTGGCTCTTGAGGGTCTTTGGGGGCCAACTGCACTTTCTATTATTTCCCAGTAAGTCCCACACAGCTGGATTGTGGGAGGTTGTCGAAGGCCATGCCCCCTTTCTCTACCATTCTTCAACACGCCTCCTGGCACACAACTGTTTGGGGGATGAACTCCCCTTGGCTGCTGAGGGTCCTTGGGGGCCAATTACCCCACATTACCTCCAGTAAGTCCCACACAGGAGTAATGTTGAGAGGTGATCCGAGGTCCTACACCCTTTCCCCACCACTGTTTAAATCATCTCCTGGTGCACTACTGGTTGGGGGATACATTCCCCTAGGCTGCTGAGGGTCCTTGGGGCCAGGAACGCCTTCTGTTACCTCCAGTAAGTCCCACATAGTGGGATCGCTGAGAGGTCTTTAGAGGCCACGCCCTCCTTCTCCACCACTCTGCAAACGCATCGTCTGGCACACTACTGGTTGGGGGATGAAGTCCACTTTACTCCTGAGGGTCCTTGGAGTTGAAGTACCCCCTGTTACGTCCAGAAAGTCCCACACAGTGGGTTTACTGATCGTTCTTCAGAGCCCACGCCTCCTTTCTCCACCACTCTGCAAATGCACCTCCTAGCGCAGTGCTGGTTGGGAGATGCAGTCCTCTTGGATGTAGAGGCACCTTGGGGGCCAAGAAGCCCTCCTGTTACCTCCAGTAAGCCCCATACAGCAGGTTCCCTGAGAGCTGGTTAGATGCCCTGCCCCCTTCCTCACCACTCTGCAAATGTGACTACTAGTTAAAAAAAACATAGGAATTCACTTAAAAACCAAAGGTTACAAGGACGTTATAGTTCGGAAAAAGAATTTGACAAACTTTAGAAATTTACTTAAAAAACATAGGGCACAGGGATGTAATAGTTAGGATATAGAATTAAAAAAACCTTATAAATTCACTGTAAAAAACAAAGGTCACAGGGAAGTTATAGTAAGGCTAAGATTTCCTCATACAAAACCAGTGAAAATCAGCAAGTTACCTGAGCTAATTATAACGTATGCCCCCTCAATACACTGCTTATGACCTCACATATTACATCACTCATGAAAAAGTCAGTGACATCACTGATGATGTCTCTGATGACATCATCCACAGAACCACTCACACACCCATTCACACCCCCATACAACCTCTCATATATCCCTCACACACCCACACAACCACTCATATCCATTCACAGACCCATGCCAGTACTCACATACCTACTCCAGTTCTATTGTGGCACTCACACACCCACCCACTCACTCACTCATAAAGCCACTCAAACAACATTCACTTACCTATACAGCCACTCATTCATCCACTCAGATATCCAAACACTCACTCATACAGCTATTCACATGCCAACTTATCTAACTACACAGTTGCTTACACATCCACTCACTCACCCTTAGAGCCTCTCAACACTGCCATGCACTCACCCATACAAGCATTCACATACCCACACAACCACTTACAAACCCATTCGCACATTCATAGAAGCACTCAAACATCCACTCACTCATACAGCCATTCACACAGACACTAACTCTCTAATACAGCCACTCACACACCAACTCACTTAACCAAACACCCGCTCAGTCACTCACTCACCCATACAGCCACTTAGACACGGAGTCACTCACTCATAGTCATTCAGACAACCACTCACTCACCCATAGTCACTACACACCCACTTACCCACCCGTAGAGCCACTCACACCACCACTCACCCACCCATACAACCACTGACACATCCTCTCACTCATCAACACAGCTACTCACAAAACATCTCACTAACCCACACAGCTACTCACACACCCACTTATCCACCCATACAGCCACTTACTAATTTAACTTTTGTAGTAGTTTAGTATATGTTTAACAACCATAAACTGTTAAAACCACTTACACTTATTTGATGATGTTATCAGTGATGTCATGAGTGATGTCACTGACCATGTGTAATATATCAAGTCATAAACAGTGAATTGCAGGGGTGTAAGGTATAGTTAGCTCAAGGAACTATGAATGCTGAATTTCACTGTTTTTGTGTGAGTGACATCTGAGCCTAACTATAACGTCCCTGTTACCTTTGGTTTTTTGAGTGACTATTATTTACTTCCTCGCATCACAAGAAACATTCGCACCACAAAATACAGGTGACAGCCAAGATTTATTTCACCATTTCAAAAACATCAAAACAACAGAAGAAAATGAATGTAAACACATATAGGCTGATTGTCCTCAATGAGACCATAGAGTCCCACACCTAGACAGACTATTTAAAGTACCGTTAACATAAATGGTCCCTGATTACTGTTTGGGTACAAAGAAAGCTAGAATGTGATCTTCATAACACCCAAGTGAGAACTTGTCCAATACATATCTCCATTTTTGTTATTAGACTTCAAAAAGAATGCATTTCTGTAAAGTACACAGAAGACTTCAAAAATAATGTGTTTCTGTAAAGCACACCAAGCATGCAATTGATTCATCAGGAAGTCATAGTTATCACTAAAACAGGATCAGACAATGGTTTCATGAACAGACAGACACATTGTTTTCAAAAGAACAAACTTCAATCACCAAGAATGAGGTGGTGACTGAATTTCCATATTACATAATAAGCAGAGGCATCAAATTCTAAAATATATTCAAAATGTGCAAACTAATGTTTCAAATATGAAGGAAATAAACATTCCAAGAAATGTTCTTTGTAAAATTCATTTAATTCATGATTTTCTATCACAAAAAAGAGAGGTCAAGTCCAAATTAGATGGTCCCATTCATATGTGATAACATTATTAGAGTGTGAGCTTTTTTATACACATTTTTTAGGCGGCATGCTCTTCATTAAAATGTCATCAAGATATTTGATATATACATATTGGGTGCAAATGGACATTAAAATACTTACCGCTTTTTTCAGCAAACCTCAGGTAACCCAAAAAACACAGCAAACAATTTACTTAAAATGATTGAACATTTTATGTAATTTCACCTGTTGCACTCGATCTGTTACATTATGCATGTTAAAACATGACTTCCAAATGCATTTACACTTTAATCTAGGTTGTGCTGCTTGAACTGAAGAATAATAAGCTGCTATTCATATGCAGCCGACCAATGTGATATAATGTTCCTGTTGTATCATGTATGAAATTTATTCAGCTTAAACTATTGTTTTTAAGAAACTCACCCGCAGTTTTAGATTGTAAAGGTTTTTATTAACCAAACAATAAAGTATTATATATATATATATATATATATATATATATATATATATATATATTATATATATATTCCACACACTGTTACCAATGTTGAAACTCCTCACATCCACGATGAGTCAAAAACAAAGGAACCCCAGCCGTGAGCCCGCCGGATTTGTGGCTTGGGACCAGCTAAACTTTGGTGGCAATATATATATATATATATATATATATATATATATATATATATATATATATTACACACACTCCTGGCTTGAATTCCTTCGCGGAAAACCCAGAATCGGAGCCCAATTGTAAACGGTGCTTCATCAGTGTTTATTCAGCAGAACAAAACAACACACCCAACGCGTTTCGAGATCAGCCGATCTCTTGCTCACGGGTGGAGCTTACCGGCACCATCATTCATTTAAAGAAACATACTTCATTGTCAAATGTACCACGTGATCATAGACATAGAAAATTTCTTCGAGTTACATGCTGTGTTGTCTGATAACCAAATCATGTGAAAAATGATAATATACAGAAACAAAATCAATAGTAAATGGATGTCACCCTTAATCTGGCAATTTTAGATTATAATTACGAATTAATTCCCAAACAAATTAGTCAATGCATATAAATCATTTTCAAGCTAAATAGCCTGATGAAAATTCCTATTATCGTAATAGGTAACCAATTATCATGCTTCTGCCACAATCGTATTGAATGCATACCATTGCAAAAAAGTTTATGACTAACAATTCCGCCCCAGTGGACATATATCGTATATTCTGTTTAGCCCATGGAATGACTTCACAAATTCAGCCCAAGTGGGCACAATCAATAAGGACTTCATGTTCCTGAAAGGAAAAAGAAAACACAGCTGTATATAACACATCTTATTTTAAAGATCCGTGTACTATTAAAAACAGTTAAAATTCTTGAATTCCAGTTAACCAAGCAGCAGCATCATATTCGTACACCAACACATTTATAAAACTGATACTTAAGCCTGGAGGTGAATGGCTAACTCTTCCCCCAAATTGTGTCCTACAGGCTGCATGGTATTGTACATTATAATATACTTTGACTCTAATTTCCTCAGTTCCAGCCATCTGTTCCCTCCCCTTTCATTGGTCTCAACACTGTCCAGAACACAACATTTCCTCAAATTCGGATTTTTGTTGTGTTTATCGGCAAAGTGCCTGGCTACAGGATATTGTTGGTTCACATTCCTGATAGCCCTCTGGTGTTCTAAAATTCTGAGTTTTGCTTGTTTAGTGGTGCACCCTATATAGAACTTTTTACAGGGACATTCCAATGCATAAATGACGTACTCTCGTGTGCAACTCAGATGTTTGGTAATCTTATGTGCACAACGATCAACAGACAATGGATTTGCAGTTGTTACTATATTTACAGGCCTTACACCTGCGGCAAGGAAAAAATCCCTGAATAGTGTTAATCTTCTGATTATCCTTTATCAGTGTGCTGCTTAATGTATCCTTGAGGGATTTCGCTTTTCTGTATGTCAGAGAGGGAATGTCATGAATAGCTTCCTTTATATCTTTGTCAAGCTTGAGGGTATCCCAATATTTAAGTAAACATTTACGCAATCTCCATGATTGACTATTGTAGGTAGTTATAAACCGTACCTTTTCCTCACTGCTGTGTTGTCTAGGAATTAACAGCTCATTTCTATCCATAGCATTGACTCTTGAGAGCGCCTGCTGGATTACCTTCTGACTATATCCTCTTTCAGAGAATCGTTTGGCCATTCTCTTGCTCTCTGTAAAAAAGCCTTCATCCGAGCTGCAATTTCTCTTAGCCCTAATCAGTTCTCCAACAGGTATACTGTGTATAAGGCTAGTAGGGTGGCTGCTCCCTGCATGGAGCAGGCTGTTACCTGATGTAGGTTTCCGAAAAAGGACACTACCTAAAATTCCCTTCTCGACTTCTAGCCTTATATCAAGAAATTCCAGCTGTTGTTTACTAATTACACTGGTGAACTTTAAGTTGAGGGCATTGTCATTCAAAATAGATTCAAATTCATGTATCTGGTCAAGAGTGCCACTCCAGATACAGAAAATGTCGTCAATATATCTTTTCCAGAGGATGACGTGGGTACCAAAGTGGGAGATCTTACGCACCACTAGCTCCTCCCACCAGCCTAGATATAAACATGCTAGGCTGGGGGCAAAGCAAGTACCCATCGCCACCCCCCGGGTTTGTTTGAACAATGATTTGTTGAAAATGAAGTAATTATTAGACAAGCATTCCCGCATCATGTCCAGAAGCATGTGAGTATGTGATAGGAGAGAGATCGACCTCTCTTTTAGGTAGAATTTACATGCCTCAACACCTAGTTCCTGGGGAATGCTTGTGTACAGGCTGGTTACATCGAAACTTACCAGCCAGTACTCAGGACTCCACGTGACGTCATCAAGAATTCGTAAAAAGTCGGATGAGTCCCTCACAAATGAGGGCAGACTAGTGACATAAGGTTGCAGAAAGTGGTCTATATACCTACTAGTATTTTCATAGAGGCTGCCCACAGAAGAAACATATGTAACTTTGGGAGTAAATAAAGTGCCGGTATTTTTGGATATTTAACGTAGAGGTAGTTGTACTCATCATCTTCTATCAACCCCCTTGCTTTCCAATCGCACAATTTATCCCCATATGCACTTTTGGATACATTATATTCATCTCTGTTAGCAATTGCATAGCTATTTATATCAGACAATTGTGTTAATCCTTCTTTAAGATACATATCCAGAGGCCAGACCACAACATTTGCACCCTTGGCACTATTCTTAATGACCACATCAGTCCAATTCTCCATCTCCTTTAAGGCAAGAAACTGATTTTTGGTCAAATTCCAATTCAATCTAGGTTTCATTCTGTCCATTCGTCTCATTTCTTGTATCATGCCTTGTTCAAAGCTATCGATATAGCTGTTGATAATTTGTGGTACAAAGACCGATTTGGGTCTGAACCCACTATTGCTACACATGTCGACTGAGTTCTCAGTGTCAATTAGGTTAAATAAAGCGTCATCACTGACATTGTCACAGCCTGCTAACAAATGTACAGATTTTGAAAGTTCAGCATCATTGACACTGAGTGCACTAGGTTTATCAACCGTTATATCCTTTCTCAGTCGAGGTTTCGTCGCAAACCACTTCTTTAACTTAAGTTTGCGCGTGAAGCAAAATAAATCAATACGGGCATTAACAAAATTAAAGTTAGAAGTAGGACAGAATGAAAGCCCTCTAGATAGTACTTCAAGTTGTGCAGAAGTTAAAATACGATTAGAAAGGTTTACCACTGTCATGGTGTTTACTTCTTCGCTGCCTTGCCTCTTGTTACGACACCCACTGGACTTTTTAATGCCTCGAAGGATCTGTTGCCTCTTCCGCGTCCGCCTCTGCCGCCTTTTCCACGCCCTCTTGATGGGGTGCCTATCTGGCGTCCCTGTGTAATTAGGGCTACCTCCTTTAAAATTAAATATTTTACTGGCACAGTTTCCAGTGGCTCGGAAATATCACTCTCCACAGAATCAGTCTCATCCTCCAAGGTCACCAATTCTCCTGGAATTGTTTCTGTTTGATTAGATATATTTTTCTTTTTCCCGGGTGTCGCCTGTACTTTAGTTTTCTTTGCGGCATCCCTGATCACGTCATACCGCTTTGCAAAAGTTAAGATCTGTCCCTTGCTATAGTCAATTTCATCGCGGTGAAATTTCCGCTGTTTTTTCTCTTTTATTTCCTCCTCTAATTTGTCAAGGCGTTTGTTCATTTTATCCATTTCCGTGGTAAACTCACTCTCTGTATATTTGGCCTTTAGCTTCATAATCAATGCCTCATTTTCTGTATTTAGTTTAGCACACTCCTTTTCAGCGTTCTTAATAAGCATTTTCAGCATGTTGAGAGAACATGCATGGTTGTTGTCCATCCATTCGCTAATTAATTCAGGGTCAGGATTCTGGAACGTCGGTATAACAAAAATTCTTAACCCACGTGGTATCCTGTTACATTCCAGGTACTTGGCGAGGGCAGCCGCCTCCCACCAGCGCGATTGCTCACGTTTTAGGTTTTTCCATAATGTATCCCATATAGATCTCAGTTCATCAGTTTTTTTGCCAGGTGGTCTGGTTTCTTCCCCAACACTGGACTCAATTGGTGAAAAAAGTTTCGATGCTGCTTCCAACCTCCTATTGTTTCTTATTTCTGCCATGTTCACTGACACAAACTACCAGCCGGTATACGTTTGCGTGCACCGTTTATCCGCTTCGCTCTGCGCTGTGGCTGTCACTGTTTGCCCTACACAGGGCGGGATATTGTTCAGCTTAAAATGAGATTACCTTGATCCAATCTGATCCCAGATCGTCGGATAATCTCACGTTGATATAGGGCTTTCGTAACTTATATATATATATATATATATATATATATATATATAAATATATCAAACTCACAAAAGCTTGCCTGGAATGAGGGAGCCACAAACAGGAAAATTCGATTTTGCCTTTTTAATGATGATGCAAACAGCGCAGGAACAGCTTGCTGCCTCACAAGAATAATGTCCAGCCCTGACGCGTTTCGTGCTCTCTGACGCACTTCTTCAAAGGGTTGAGGACTTACGTGAATGAAACCAGTCTTTTAATGCCTGCATTAGTCTCTGATAATCCCCGCCTCAGTGGGCGTGGCCATAACTATGGCCTGATGGTTCTTGTAGTGCAGGAGTTTTTGCGTGTCTCATCCATAGTGCAAAAATAGAAATGAAATCCCCAGTGGGTTGTGGGGTCAGTGTCACAGTTCAAACACCCCATTAATCACATCACCGGCTTTTCCCTGCTCCTCTCACTGACTCATCGCTTGATGCTTCAGCTCGGACTGCAGACTGCAGCTGTGTTCACCTCGTGGCTCAGACAACAAGCCACCTTTAATCAAACTCACAAAAGCTTGCCTGGAATGAGGGAGCCACAAACAGGAAAATTCGATTTTGCCTTTTTAATGATGATGCAAACAGCGCAGGAACAGCTTGCTGCCTCACAAGAATAATGTCCAGCCCTGACGCGTTTCGTGCTCTCTGACGCACTTCTTCAAAGGGTTGAGGACTTACGTGAATGAAACCAGTCTTTTAATGCCTGCATTAGTCTCTGATAATCCCCGCCTCAGTGGGCGTGGCCATAACTATGGCCTGATGGTTCTTGTAGTGCAGGAGTTTTTGCGTGTCTCATCCATAGTGCAAAAATAGAAATGAAATCCCCAGTGGGTTGTGGGGTCAGTGTCACAGTTCAAACACCCCATTAATCACATCACCGGCTTTTCCCTGCTCCTCTCACTGACTCATCGCTTGATGCTTCAGCTCGGACTGCAGACTGCAGCTGTGTTCACCTCGTGGCTCAGACAACAAGCCACCTTTAATCAAACTCACAAAAGCTTGCCTGGAATGAGGGAGCCACAAACAGGAAAATTCGATTTTGCCTTTTTAATGATGATGCAAACAGCGCAGGAACAGCTTGCTGCCTCACAAGAATAATGTCCAGCCCTGACGCGTTTCGTGCTCTCTGACGCACTTCTTCAAAGGGTTGAGGACTTACGTGAATGAAACCAGTCTTTTAATGCCTGCATTAGTCTCTGATAATCCCCGCCTCAGTGGGCGTGGCCATAACTATGGCCTGATGGTTCTTGTAGTGCAGGAGTTTTTGCGTGTCTCATCCATAGTGCAAAAATAGAAATGAAATCCCCAGTGGGTTGTGGGGTCAGTGTCACAGTTCAAACACCCCATTAATCACATCACCGGCTTTTCCCTGCTCCTCTCACTGACTCATCGCTTGATGCTTCAGCTCGGACTGCAGACTGCAGCTGTGTTCACCTCGTGGCTCAGACAACAAGCCACCTTTAATCAAACTCACAAAAGCTTGCCTGGAATGAGGGAGCCACAAACAGGAAAATTCGATTTTGCCTTTTTAATGATGATGCAAACAGCGCAGGAACAGCTTGCTGCCTCACAAGAATAATGTCCAGCCCTGACGCGTTTCGTGCTCTCTGACGCACTTCTTCAAAGGGTTGAGGACTTACGTGAATGAAACCAGTCTTTTAATGCCTGCATTAGTCTCTGATAATCCCCGCCTCAGTGGGCGTGGCCATGACTATGGCCTGATGGTTCTTGTAGTGCAGGAGTTTTTGCGTGTCTCATCCATAGTGCAAAAATAGAAATGAAATCCCCAGTGGGTTGTGGGGTCAGAGCCACGAGGTGAACACAGCTGCAGTCTGCAGTCCGAGCTGAAGCATCAAGCGATGAGTCAGTGAGAGGAACAGGGAAAAGCCGGTGATGTGATTAATGGGGTGTTTGAACTGTGACACTGACCCCACAACCCACTGGGGATTTCATTTCTATTTTGGCACTATGGATGAGACACGCAAAAACTCCTGCACTACAAGAACCATCAGGCCATAGTTATGGCCACGCCCACTGAGGCGGGGATTATCAGAGACTAATGCAGGCATTAAAAGACTGGTTTCATTCACGTAAGTCCTCAACCCTTTGAAGAAGTGCGTCAGAGAGCACGAAACGCGTCAGGGCTGGACATTATTCTTGTGAGGCAGCAAGCTGTTCCTGCGCTGTTTGCATCATCATTAAAAAGGCAAAATCGAATTTTCCTGTTTGTGGCTCCCTCATTCCAGGCAAGCTTTTGTGAGTTTGATTAAATGTGGCTTGTTGTCTGAGCCACGAGGTGAACACAGCTGCAGTCTGCAGTCCGAGCTGAAGCATCAAGCGATGAGTCAGTGAGAGGAACAGGGAAAAGCCGGTGATGTGATTAATGGGGTGTTTGAACTGTGACACTGACCCCACAACCCACTGGGGATTTCATTTCTATTTTGGCACTATGGATGAGACACGCAAAAACTCCTGCACTACAAGAACCATCAGGCCATAGTTATGGCCACGCCCACTGAGGCGGGGATTATCAGAGACTAATGCAGGCATTAAAAGACTGGTTTCATTCACGTAAGTCCTCAACCCTTTGAAGAAGTGCGTCAGAGAGCACGAAACGCGTCAGGGCTGGACATTATTCTTGTGAGGCAGCAAGCTGTTCCTGCGCTGTTTGCATCATCATTAAAAAGGCAAAATCGAATTTTCCTGTTTGTGGCTCCCTCATTCCAGGCAAGCTTTTGTGAGTTTGATTAAATGTGGCTTGTTGTCTGAGCCACGAGGTGAACACAGCTGCAGTCTGCAGTCCGAGCTGAAGCATCAAGCGATGAGTCAGTGAGAGGAACAGGGAAAAGCCGGTGATGTGATTAATGGGGTGTTTGAACTGTGACACTGACCCCACAACCCACTGGGGATTTCATTTCTATTTTGGCACTATGGATGAGACACGCAAAAACTCCTGCACTACAAGAACCATCAGGCCATAGTTATGGCCACGCCCACTGAGGCGGGGATTATCAGAGACTAATGCAGGGATTAAAAGACTGGTTTCATTCACGTAAGTCCTCAACCCTTTGAAGAAGTGCGTCAGAGAGCACGAAACGTGTCAGGGCTGGACATTATTCTTGTGAGGCAGCAAGCTGTTCCTGCGCTGTTTGCATCATCATTAAAAAGGCAAAATCGAATTTTCCTGTTTGTGGCTCCCTCATTCCAGGCAAGCTTTTGTGAGTTTGATTAAATGTGGCTTGTTGTCTGAGCCACGAGGTGAACACAGCTGCAGTCTGCAGTCCGAGCTGAAGCATCAAGCGATGAGTCAGTGAGAGGAACAGGGAAAAGCCGGTGATGTGATTAATGGGGTGTTTGAACTGTGACACTGACCCCACAACCCACTGGGGATTTCATTTCTATTTTGGCACTATGGATGAGACACGCAAAAACTCCTGCACTACAAGAACCATCAGGCCATAGTTATGGCCACGCCCACTGAGGCGGGGATTATCAGAGACTAATGCAGGCATTAAAAGACTGGTTTCATTCACGTAAGTCCTCAACCCTTTGAAGAAGTGCGTCAGAGAGCACGAAACGCGTCAGGGCTGGACATTATTCTTGTGAGGCAGCAAGCTGTTCCTGCGCTGTTTGCATCATCATTAAAAAGGCAAAATCGAATTTTCCTGTTTGTGGCTCCCTCATTCCAGGCAAGCTTTTGTGAGTTTGATTAAATGTGGCTTGTTGTCTGAGCCACGAGGTGAACACAGCTGCAGTCTGCAGTCCGAGCTGAAGCATCAAGCGATGAGTCAGTGAGAGGAACAGGGAAAAGCCGGTGATGTGATTAATGGGGTGTTTGAACTGTGACACTGACCCCACAACCCACTGGGGATTTCATTTCTATTTTGGCACTATGGATGAGACACGCAAAAACTCCTGCACTACAAGAACCATCAGGCCATAGTTATGGCCACGCCCACTGAGGCGGGGATTATCAGAGACTAATGCAGGCATTAAAAGACTGGTTTCATTCACGTAAGTCCTCAACCCTTTGAAGAAGTGCGTCAGAGAGCACGAAACGCGTCAGGGCTGGACATTATTCTTGTGAGGCAGCAAGCTGTTCCTGCGCTGTTTGCATCATCATTAAAAAGGCAAAATCGAATTTTCCTGTTTGTGGCTCCCTCATTCCAGGCAAGCTTTTGTGAGTTTGATATATAAATATATATACACATTACCTACTGGCGGTCGCCAGTAGGTATATATAGTTAGGATTTTTTCTCTATGGGTTTTTTGAAAATTCTATGTCTAATAACTTTGGCGTTTGTGGACGGAATCGGCTGAAATTTTCAGGAAAATGGCACATTTTGTTTCTGAGCAGCCCTTGAAAATTTGGGGGGGGTTCGTCCAGTGGGGGCCGAGAAAAAAGGGGGGTCCCAAAACGTGTTTTTAACATTGAGTTTTCCATAGGGCGGTTGGCCTCACTTTTAGCCCGAACGGCTGAATGGATTTGCACGAAACTTGGCAAAATTGTAGGGACTGGTAGCCCGATGTGCCTTTTGTAGGTCTCAATATATGTGCTCCAGTGGATTTTGAGAAATTAACGTTTAAAAAAAGATATATATCTGTAACAGCGGACCGGTTAGCGCTCTGGTTCGCGGACTTTTCGCGCAACGGAGCTTTGTGAAGCGAAGCTGATTGGTTCTCCGGCGTCTGTCAACATTCCAAACAGTCCGTAGCGGCCGCCATCTTGTCTCTCGGTAGGATCGAGAGACAAGAGGAGGTCAAAACAAAGGGGGAAATAACTATAAGGGGGCATAGTAGATCCTCGCTGACCCCCTAGGTTTGATGTGGAGGTTTTAAAAGGGCCCCGCGGGGCAAAAAAAAATAATAATAATAATAATCGAACGGCTGAATGGATTTGCACGAAACTTGGCAAAATTGTAGGGACTGGTAGCCCGATGTGCCTTTGCTAGGTCTCAATATATGTGCTTCAGTGGATTTTGAGAAATTAACGTTCAAAAAAAGATATATATCTGTAACAGCGCACCGCTTCGCGTACTTTTCGCGTTACGGAGCTTTGCGAAGCGAAGCTGATTGGCTCTCCGGTGTCTGTAAACATTCCAAACAGTACGTAGCGGCCGCCATCTTGTCTCTCGGTAGGATCGAGAGACAAGAGGAGGCCAAAGCGAAGGGGCAAATGACCATAAGGGGGCATAGTAGATCCTCGCTGACCCCCTAGGTTTGATGTGGAGGTTTTAAAAGGGCCCCGCGGGGCAAAAAAAAAAATAATAATAATAATCGAACGGCTGATGACCATAAGGGGGCATAGTAGATCCTCGCTGACCCCCTAGGTTTGATGTGGAGGTTTTAAAAGGGCCCCGCGGGGCAAAAAAAAATAATAATAATAATAATCGAACGGCTGAATGGATTTGCACGAAACTTGGTAAAATATTAGGGACTGGTAGCCCGATGTGCCTTTGCTATGTCTCAATATATGTGCTTCAGTGCATTTTGAGAAATTAACGTTCAAAAACAAGATATATATCTGTAACAGCGCTCCGCTTCGCGGAGATAAAATTATATGTGTATTACCTAGCTGTTGCTAACACCAGTTAGCGACGGCTAGTAGGAGATAGCGACCATCTTGGGTCCCACTTTGCATGTGAGTGATATTTATCACTAATGACATGCAAAGTGGGCATGCCAAGATGTTAGCGACTGGAAACAGTCGCTAACATCGCTATCTCCTATTATCAACTTTTGGAAATATTCGAGATAAGCGCGAATATCTCCAAAAAGTAACAGCTGCCCTGAGCAGTTCTTAGCCATGTTATCCAATGGGAGGTGGATAACATGGCTAAGAGCATTAGCTCGGTAATGCATGAATATCGCGGAGTTTTCAGCGACATTAATGCATTGCGCTCGTTTTTTATCGTATTTGCGATAAACCTTGATAATAGCAAGGTTTATCTGCGATAATTTCTGACGGTAAAAAAATCTTTGCAATGCATCGTTAGGGATAAATATCGCTTAACTTTGGTAATATGCCCCAACGTCTGTTAACGTTCGATTCGAAGGAAATCAGGAATTGTTGAAAAACATTGTGTGCGCCATCTTGTCTTTTTTCAAA
This sequence comes from Lissotriton helveticus, assembly GCF_964261635.1. Taxonomy (NCBI): domain Eukaryota; kingdom Metazoa; phylum Chordata; class Amphibia; order Caudata; family Salamandridae; genus Lissotriton; species Lissotriton helveticus. The sequence goes on along the minus strand of NC_136057.1, from coordinate 1,629,989,377 downwards.
TGCCACACTTTTGTCGTGCACGGCAGCCATTTTAGATGCCTTGACCAGATCCACTCTGTGAACGCTGTCGATCCTTAGCATGGCTCCCCACCCTCGCAAGCATCTCCCCCAGGCAGTGGTCACCCCCGCTCTCTGTTTTATGCATGGGTAATAAACCTCCCCCCATCTGCGCTGTTCTTCCCTGAGAATCACACCCTGTGCCCGCCCGACACCTCCCTTTCGCCCTATTCACTACCGCACCCTCTGACACTCCTTTTCCTCTGTGTCCGATTGTCCAGGCCGGTCCTAGGCTATCAGCTAGCCCTGCAGATGTAGTTTATGGCCACAGCTGTAAAGAATCACCCGTCTTCAAAGGAGTTATAGTAGATCAAGGCCCACACTCGATGAGATCCGTCACAGCAGAAGCGTTGCTATTATCTGAAAACCATTCTGTATTGTGATTGGGGAGGGGACCGAGCGTGAAGCGGAAGATTCCAGGGATGACTCTTTGTACATCAAAGTTTTTACAATTATGTGTCACATTAAAAATATATAGCACTCCGACAAAGTAGTAAGATTATAAAACTTTAATAATTTATAAATATATACAAGAAAACAAAAATAGTAATAACATATAAACATTTTTAGAGAAAAACAACGAAGTAGCGGTCGGCTGTGCGAATAGTCCCAACGCAGCACAACGTCCAGATTTCCGGCGTGGGGCGTCGCGGGGGGTGGGTGATCAGTAGCAAACTGTTGTGCGAATAGTTCCAAGGCAGCAGAACGCGCCGAAATCTAGATGACACAAAAGTGATGTCTAGTAAGTTGCCACCCAGCAAATAACGGCGTGGGGCGTCGCGGGGGGTGGGTCATCAGTAGCAAACTGTTGTGCGAATAGTTCCAAGGCAGCAGAACGATGGCACCAAGGTGATGTCCAGTAAGTTGCCGCACTGGTTTTGGTATCCTACAATGCTGCTCCGAATAACGGCGTGGAGCGCCCCGGGGGAGGCGGCGTGAACGGGCCTCTCCAGGTGGAGTCTCGTCTGTTGTAGTGGGGCGCCCCTTTACCGTTTCAGTTGCCATTCCGTCCGCTTTTGGTCCACTGTGTCAAAATCCGCCATTCAGCTGAGTTGCGCCCACTCTTGCGGTGCAGCGATAGGCGGCTGTCATAGGACTCTCAAAATGGCGGCAGGCTGTTTCCTTTTTGGGCCTGGTCCACTGAAATGGCCCTGGGACACCTTGGAAATCGGACGCTTGTCTGCTAGGTCTTGGACCCCATTCTCGAAAGCGTCCCCTCCGCCTTGAGAATTCATCAAAAGTTTTGGGGGCCCCGACTCCTGCAGGCTTCTGGTGGGGAGCGGCTGCCATGATTGCTCGCGGAATGACCACGACGGAGCTACGAGATGGTGGTGCTCTCATGGTGACGCCAGCTTCAGTCTGAAACATCCAGAAACAAGGTGGGGCTTTCATCGTTTGGGGGAAAAAAAAAGTTTTCATCCAATGAAAAGTGTTGTTTTTAGGTCACATGATCATGCCTTCCATCATTAGGAAACCAAAAGTAAAATGAACCAATGAAAAGTTTTATAAACAAGTCACATGACCTGTTATGCGGCATAGGGTGTAAAATGCGGAGAAAATACGTTGGCACGTGAGGCGGCGTCAATGTGGAGGCTTTAAAAGGGCCCCGCGGGGCAAAAAAACAAAAACAAATTTTTGTTTTTTTTTGCGTGGGTAGCGCCCGGTACGCGTACCGGGAAGCGGTCGGAGGAGCGTACTATGAGGAGAAAAGAAAGACAGGGTATAAACATTTTGGCAATTTTGTTATAAATGGAAGGTAGTTCTGAAAAGAACTGTTTTTTTATTCTTTTTCTTTTTTTTCTTTTTTTTAATGAATTTTCTGAACAATTTTTTGATTTTTTTTTGGATTTTTGAAAACTATTTTGTGTTTTTTTTGTGTTTTGTAAGGGGGAAATAACAAAAAAGCAGGGTTAGAACATGTCTCAACAGGAGCAAAAAAAAAATAAAAAGGATTCATTGTTTTCTCATCTTGTAGCATTTATGATTTTCTCCAGCTCGGTTAATCAAAGTAATACTCTTCTCTCCATAAGCAATAGTTCCTCCACAATATATACAAACTATTTTGTAGTGTGCAAAAGGAGCTTGAATATTGGGGATTATTTCTCGGCCTTCTGGTCCGGCGAATGAGCTTTGACCCCTGTTGGTGCTGGGGATGACATCTGGGGGGTTGGCAGCAAGATCCCTTACTTGTGCTTGGGAAAGATTATTAGGATGCCATCGCTCCATGTGGCGAATCATTGTATGATTGCCAAAGCTGTATTTCTTGTTGGGGTTGCCACGAGAAAGTATATTTTTGCAAATCAAACAAGACACCTGGGGTGCATTGACCTTCTTTTGTCCAGGTGGAATTTTAAAGAATTGCCATATGTAGTGGTCTTTAATATGGCTCTGCCTTGGTGTTTCTGGCAGGAACTGCCTTACTTGCTCTTCCTCCTCCTCCTCCTCTTCGTCCTCATTATCTTCCTCTCCACCAAAGTCCAGTGTTGGTGGTGGTCCTTTTGGTGGTGGTGGTGGTGGTGGTTGCTGAGAAGCACCAGCTGCAGCTATTACAGAAGCCATTGTGAAAAATAGGTCTTGCTCTCTGGAAATAGAAAGTAAGAATGAGGTAAAAAGAAGGAGGGGTTTTCATCATTTGAGAAAAAAAAATAGTTCTAAACCAATGAAAAGTGTTATTTTTAGGTCACATGACCAAGCCTAACAACATTATGAAACCAAAAGTGAAATGAACCAATGAAAAGTGTTATTAACAAGTCACATGACCTCTCACGCTTATGTTACGCGCTGCGGAACGCGCCCCGGATAGCTTCCGGGTCGCTGCGCTTCGCGCCTTGGTCCGCGCCCCGGAGCACTTCCGGGTGCGCTAACGCGGTACGTCATAAGACGCATTACGCGGTAACGCGATACGTCGCGCTTACGCAACGCGCCGCGGATCGCTTCCGGGGAGCTGCGTTTCGCGCCTCGGTCCGCGCCCAGGAGCACTTCCGGGTGCGCTAACGCGGCGCGTCATAAGACGCATTACACGACAACGTGATACGTCACGCTTCCGCGACGCGTCACGATAATGATTTCTAACGTGGCAGTTGCGCTAACGGAACGTTTACCGGTTCGCGGACCGGGTCGCGGCATCAAATTGAGCTAACGGGAAGCTTCTTACATCATTAGGAAACCAAAAGTGAAATGAACCAATGAAAAGTGTTATTACCAAGTCACATGACCTGCTGTGTTTACGTTACGCGCTTTGCAGGGCCTCCCGGTTTGCTTCCAGAAACCTGTGCTTTGCGACTCGGTAAGCGTACCAGTTCGCTAACGTAGCACGTCATATGACGTATCACACGACAACGCGAAACGTCATGCGGACGGGAGGCGTGATGATGTTGTTTTCTAACGCGGCAGTTGCGGTAAAGAAACGTTTATATGCTCGCGGTCTATTTCGCGGCATCAAGGTCAGCTAACGGGAAGCTTCCCGATTCGCGAAGCGGGAACGAAGAAAAAAATATATAAAAAAAAAAAGTTATTAATAAACATATAAAATATATTTTTGGATTTAAAGAAGAATACATTTTACAGGTATAGATATTAGCTTTTAAAAAACCAATGAAATTCACTGAAAAAACCATAGGTTATAGACCATATATAGTTAGGAATTAGCATTTACAAAACCTTGAAAATTCACTGAAAAAACCATAGGTTATACACCATATATAGTTAGGGATTAGCATTTAAAAAACCTTATTTTACTCACACAAAACCATTGAAATTCCATATATAGTTAGTTGTACTAACTATATATCACGCACCCGCAATCCACTGCTGATGATGTCACATATTACATCATTCATGACATGGTCAGTGACATCACTGATGACATCACTGATGACATCTCAAATGACATCACTGATGACATCACTGATAACAACATCCAGTGATTTTTTGTTTCTATAAAGTTTAAATATGTCTTACATATTGAAGAATGAGTGGATGTGTAAGTGTCTGGACGAAGGATTTAGTAGGTGCATGACTGACTGTATGAGTGAGTGATTAAATGTGTCTCACTGACTGCATGGGTTAGTGACTAAACTGTCTTAATTTGTGCATCATTATGTCTGTTGTTCTGTAAACTGCTGCATGTGTTGATCAGTAGCTATATGAGTAACTATATGGGTTATTGATTGATTGCCCAAGTATTTGTATGGGAGACTGAGTGTGTGTGTGGCTAGCTGGGAGGTGTGTGACTCTGTGCAGATCAATCTGTACTTGTATCAATGATTGTATAAGAAGGTAAGTATGTGTTAGTATATGTTTGAAAATGTAAGGTGCTCTATGTTTAACTGTATAGACAAGAAAATGGAAGTGTCATTGATTCTTTACAGGACTGACTAGGTGTGTGAGTAACTCCATGGATGAGTGGCAGACTGTGAGTGTCTGTATAGGTGTATGAGTGCATATGATAGTGTTGTAAAGATGAGTGATTGTATGTATGAATGATTGTATGGGTGAATGAGTGAAGGTGTGTGTAGACGTAGCAATCAGTGAGTGCGTATGTAGTAACTAGTATTGGTGTGTCAATGGTTTCAAAAATTATACTCTCTTTTTAACACTGGGTGAAACAGAGGTTATATTAAAATGTGAGGAGATGCATTGTATTGTCACATGAATGATATCATCAGTGATGTGGTCATTGATGTCAAATGAGATGTCATCAGTGATGTCATCAGTGATGTCATTTGAGATGTCATCAGTGATGTCATCAGTGATGTCACTGACCATGTCATGAATGATGTAATATGTGACATCATCAGCAGTGGATTGCGGGTGCGTGATATATAGTTAGTACAACTAACTATATATGGAATTTCAATGGTTTTGTGTGAGTAAAATAAGGTTTTTTAAATGCTAATCCCTAACTATATATGGTGTATAACCTATGGTTTTTTCAGTGAATTTTCAAGGTTTTGTAAATGCTAATTCCTAACTATATATGGTCTATAACCTATGGTTTTTTCAGTGAATATATATATATACACATATATATATATATATATTTACTTATTTTTATTAATTCCAAAGATGCGATGCACACTAAATTGCAGGTTTAAAGGTTATTTTATTTAGCTTTCTCTGGCTCCAACCAATGCGTTTCAGCCCAACAAGGCCTTTGTCACTGTTAATGAGTCCCTCATTTGTTTCACGATTTATACCCTTAATGAGGCATTGTGGGAAACATAGTGCATGGTGGTGTTGTACATGAATAGCTACAAAGTTGTCAGTTTTAAGGTGTGATTCATTACTTTACATTCAGTAATTTATCATTGCAAAAATATGAAATTGCATTTATAATATGTTTAGCACATTGCCAGAGTCTTTTTTCTCTTTCTATTGTACCTCAGTGTCTAATCGTCGTATAGTTTTATTACTGTTCCATTTCTGGGGATTAGTTCCCTTTCCAGTGTTTTTCATGTTATCATTTTTTATTATATCTTTCAGGAGATTCAATGATTTCAGCTGTCTCAATTCAGATGTACAAATAGCTCCTCACCATTGTTAATCCCATTGTTAATCTTGGTTCTTAGTCTGATTATGTACCTTGATTCAGTTTGGCGTAATTTCTTGATCCTGTCACCACCTCTTTCATGGTTTTGTATGGTGTGGATTCCAAAGAAACGCATTGCTCTCCAGTCACTGTTTTGACACACCATCATGTGTTTTGCTGTGGCATAAGAAGTGTCCTTATTTTTTACAGCTCAGATATGTTCAAGGATTCTGTTTTTTGAGCATACATATTGTGCTTCCTATATATTGCATGCCACAGTTATGTTGGATGACACATATTACAAACTTTTTTGTGCAGGTGATGGTTTATTTAATCTCAATTGTCTTGCCTTGGAAGTCCAGTATCTTTTTGCGGTTCTCTCCAATTTTACATGCCTTGCACATGGTACATTTTACCAATCCCTGTTGTTGTTGGTGTAACCAATTCATTGGTGTTTCCTGTTGAAAGTGACTTCATACAAATAAATCCTTTATTGATTTAGTTTTCCAGTAAGTTATCATAGGGCGTGGTTCAAGTAGGGAACCAATGTCTGGGTCATTGGCTATCAGGTGCCAATATATTTGGATATTTTTTTTAATGAATCCACTTTCTTTGCTATATGTTCGGATACATCTTGGCGGTTTCTGTTGTTCATTATCTGTTGTCATTTTCTCCTTTTTGGTAATCAGAGTTTCAGTTCTTGTTTTCTTTTGTATTTTTTGTCTGCTTTAACGTAATGTAGTTTCATTGTATCCTTGTGATCTCAATCTTAATGATGTTTCCTTTGTTTTCTCTCGTGCGTCATTTTCTTTTGAACAGTTTCGTTTCATTCTTGTAAATTCTCCGTAAGGGATGCTTTCTAGAAGAGACTTAGGGTGAAAGCTTCTCCTGTGTAATATGCTGTTAGTTGACGTTTCCTTACGGTACAAGGTGGAATTAATTTGGTTCCCCCAGTATATATCCAGGTGTCAAGAAATGCAATGTCTTGAGTATTTGTATTGCATGTTGCCCATTTTATGTTCACTTGCCCTGCCTATAAAGGTCCCAGACGAGTCATGCTTACCCCAATGTGTAGAACTATTGGTACAAAAAGCATTGCAGTAGCATTAAGAATAAAATGCCCAATCACTTTGCCATTAATTTTGATGGCGGTAGCCAAATATTTGGGGTGGGCTTGGGCTCTAAGGCAGAAGCCCATGTTGTGATCATTTTGTGTTTTTTAGGCTGAGCACGAAGCTGGAAATAGGCTCCAAGGGTGAATCTTACAGTAATGTACTTTAATTGTGCCGTGATGGTTTTTAAATCTTTTATTGTGGACAATGTCTTTTTACCATGATCTTTTAGAATGTATATATTTACTAGTTTTAACATTTTTTAATGTGCAGTCCAGGAGATAATTATTATTTTTTACTGTATGCTTTTATGAGTGTAACTCGAATAAAGCTGATATTGAATTGAATTGCAAGTGAACCTTAAACCTAAGGTATTTTCATTCAGTGTGTAAAAGTATTCCATGAAATTTCTTTCTGAACCGTTCCAAATAATAAACAAGTCATCAATAAATCTGACCCATAAAATTCATCATTCACATGATCTTGGTTTTGCGTGGTCCAGGCTATTTCCTTTTCCCACCACCCCATCATGATATTCGTGTAGTTTGGCGAAAAATAAATGTCCATGGCAGTCCCAAACTCTTGCCAATATAGGTCATGATTACAGAGAAAAACATAATCTGTTAAACACAGTTCTATCATTGTCAACAGCATTTTTGTGTGCTCCAATTCTGATATGTTTCGTTGTTGTAAAAAATATGCATATGCCTTCAAACCTATGCTGTGCTCAATTGATGTATAGAGCGAGACCACATCTATTGTAGCCATGATGTAATCCGGACTCCAGTTTATTCCAGTTAGAATTCTTGAAAAATCTCCTGTATGACGTATATAGGAGTTTGATTTGTCTTCCCGATGTACAGTTTTTGGCATGAGCATATGATGGCCTATATCACATTTTTTGTTTTACAGTTCGAGAATTCTTTCTGCGTCCACTTGATATTATGGTGTGCAAATTCTGTTCCTTCTATTGTTGTTTCATACTAAACAGTTTCCACACTTGTGGTGGCCCACAATTGGTTTGAGGTTCCACTGTGATCTTAAATCTTTTTTTTTGGTAGCAGGGGCAATCTCCGCCCGCACTATTTGTTGGCCAATGCTGGTGTTCTTTTTCATAGCAAACAGTGGTGGTTGTAGCAGATGTTCCAAGTTCTGTATGAGATGCCAGTTTTAAAGTATGATTTGGCAAAATGTATTTGTATGTGGACCATAAGTAGAGATGCAAACCAGTTTATCTTCCTGTTGTTTGACTTTTTTTGTCAAAAGGCATTCCCTGGGTGTGTGTGTACCACGCTCTTTACATCACATGTTTCAGCAATTTTCTAGGGTATCCTCGATCTTTCAATTGGTCATGAAAGGCTACGGCATGTATTGCATAGTCTTTTTGCAGGTACGGTTTGGCCTGATCCTCAATAATTTTCCGTAAGGCTAATTATCTGTAAGACTTCTAGGGTGGAAACTCCTGTAATGTAGTATGGTGTTCTTGTCTGTTGGTTTCTTATGTAAGGAGGTAATCAGTTCAATCTGGATCGGTTTTACTTCCACATCGAGAAATGTTAAGCTTGTCTTACTTTTGGTAAGAGTGAATTGAATGTCAGGGTGTCTGCAATTCAGCCAATCATGGAACCTTTCCAGATCATTTTCAGTATCAATTACCCTGCTGGTGATCTACAATTGCCCAAAAGCAAACCTTGCCAGTGTAACAATAGTTAGTACTATTTGGACTGTAAAGAAAGGTGCACAGAGAAATTGAAAACAAGAAAATGTTGTTTGTCATAGAAATAGGTAAGCAAATAACTCTTGATGATCCAACAAAAAGACAAAGGGTTACGTTAGGTCTGTTCCTTCTCTATCTAGATCAAGCTTTTCAGAAAAAAACGTCATTCTCATTCATGTTATGTGTATTTGCACAGTGCACTATCAGCGATGAAGGTATCCTGGTGCTGAGCACAGCTCTGGCTATTACAGGTTTGTTAATAGGAAAGCTAGGGCTTCAGCTTCTTGTGAAATTCAGGAAGAGATGAGGAGGCTCTGATTTGGAGTGGGAGGTTGTTCCATGCTTTAGTAGTGATGTAAGAGAACGCCTGCCCTACCTGATCTGGTTCTGTGTATACATGAGATGTGTGCGAGCAGCAGTCATGCAAAGCTGACGTATTGGTGGGAGAAGTTTAGACGGTTCAGGGAGGTGGGGCCTGAGTTGTGTAGTGCCTTAAATGTGCGTGTGAGGAGTTTGAATTGAACGCGTTTGTCTGTGCAGAGCCAGTGTAGTTCCCTGTGGTGTGATGTGATGTCTGTGTGAGAGGTGGATGAATCTGGCTGCCAATTTCTGGATGATTTGTAGTTTTCTAGTGAGTTGCTTGGTGATCCCGGCGTAGAGGGTGCCCAAGTAGTCCAACTTGTTGGTGACTAGAGCCTGAGTGACTGTTTTTCTAATGTTGCGTGGGAGCTATTTGAAGAGCTTCCTCAGAATATTCAGGGAGTGCAATCTCCTGAGGAAAATAACCACACCATTTACTTCTCTTAACATTGCACTTCGTTTGTCTTGATCAGCCAGCAGGATACAGAAGTTACAACATCACATTACTCCTTTCAGTATATAAAACAAAAATACCTTGTGGTTTTCAAATGGAAAGAAAATATTCCATTTTACTTAATCACTTCATAGAAAAACCTTTGTACATTTCTCTAGCGGGATAACACAATACTACTGAAACATGAGAAAACATATACCATGTCCTTCCAAAAAAGTTACAGAAATGAGAAGAAAAGTCCTAACATTTATTTATTTGTGAAGTCCAGTTGTTGTCTGAAGAGGAATTTGGAGGGAAACCTCTTACCAGAGGTACTGACTGGGATCCCTTGTCCATAATGGTACCTGGAATCAAAAGTATCTGACAATTGTTTTTCCGGTTTGGCTGTGTGCACAAACCCAGAAAAAAAGCAATGTGAAAATGCCCTCCTTTGTCCTCCTAGCACAATAATCATCATATTACTGTTTGTTGTGTCCTTTCCCCAGAGTGCTGGCGTCATGCTTTATTCCAAAGGCTACTGACATGTTGTATAGATTATAAATGCCTCATGTGCTATTGCAGTACTCTTCTGTGTGTTGTTGTTATTATCAGTTACATGTGTTGCAATTAGAACAATGACAAGAGCACAAAGAAGGCAAAACATGTTCTACAACATTAATGAAATTTCAGTATCGACCTGTACTTAATGGTGCCTAAGTCTCAACTGCCAGCATGTCTCAAGGCAAGCTAATGTGGAGTTAATAATATCAATTCTATAATTCCTACAGAAGCTTAATTTGATGGCATGTTGGTTGACAATATTGTGGCATCGATATATGTGGAGGCTGGTGTCACTGACTTCGATATTGTGACACCTAACTACAAGACGGTGAACAACACTTACAACGCAACTTTTACATCGTAGAGCCTTTACAACGCAACCATTACAACGCAAAGTATTACAACGCATTGCTCTGGGGGGCGCTCTAGGATAGGGGGGAATAGGTTAATTTACTATCCAATAACCTTCCCTAGTGTCCACGGGGACTGGAGTTGGAATAGTAAATTAAACTATTCACTATCCAGCGCCCAAAAGCACTATGCGTTGTAATGGACTGCGTTGTAATACTTGCGTTGTAAAGGCATGCGAAGTAAATGCATGCGTTGTAGTGTCATACATCCCTACAAGACACACTTGAATAAGTTAAAAGTTAAAAACTCAGTAGGTGCATTCACACCACATCCGAAGCAACAGCTTACGTAACCAGTCTGTGTCAGCCATTGTGCGACTGTCATGACCCCTCATTATGCATCTCACTCAGGATCCAAACAAGCACTCATGCATGCAATTCCTCACCACAGATTGCATCAGATATAAAACAGCATTATATAGAGCACTAAAGATTTCACTTTCTCCAGACCACAATTTGACCAACCATATGTGTGCCGGAAAACCCCTCAGCAGGCTGGAGAATAACAGATTGCTTTTAAGGCTGAATGGGCTGGGTGATGCTAAGCACACCAAAACCGTAAACCGTTCTTCAGAGAGGAGCCCATGATAGTCTCAAAGGCATTCATAATATTGGTACCTGCAGAGGACTAGGCATCCTAAGTGTTATGCAAGACCATGAAATATTAACTGGTGTGCATGCACACTGGGGGGGGGCACATGTGGTGCTTCCTGTGTGCATCCACATGGCGTGAGGGACCAGGGGGCCTTGTAGGGCCCCCTTTGTTTCTTCTCTGCCACGGTTTTCATGGAGGAGGAACCGCCATAGTTGGAAACTTGTAATATGCTTGGCAGGACTGCCGCATATTACTGCCTCTACAGCTGCACCACTGCCAGGGACCAGCGGTTCTTGTTCCCTGGCGGCTGCGGCAGGACAATTGCGGTCATACCTCCCTAACTGTACTAGGGTGTTCGGGAGACCGCCACTGCCGTGCCCCTACGAGTCTGGCAGTCGGTGAACCGCCAGACTCATAATCAAGCTCTAAGTCAGAACGACAAACTTCTATTTTTAGCGCACCCGTTTCAGTCCTTATGTCTCCTACCACCGGCCCAGCAAGCGTAAAGCGAGACAGAAACTACAGAATGGCGCAAGCCCAACAGGAGCCGAACACCAGGTATTGACCTTTCAGTGAGACTGCCATATGAGACCCTGATAAAGAATGCCATTGAAGTGGGGCAGAGAAAATGCTCACAAGGGAAATAGAAGATGTGTGATGCTACTTTGCCGTCCATCAATCAGCAAAGGGCATGGCTCAAGAGAAGCATGAATATATGTATTTAATTGTGTATTTGTTTAGTTAAGAATGTGTTTCAGTGTTCTATAAAATAGGAACTACCCTATAATAATGTTTCCACTTGACCAAATACCTGGATGTATTATAAGATTGACAAGCCTTCAGCTAGTTCTGACTTTTGGGTTTCAGTATTTCAATTTCGGCCCACAGTGGTTCGCCATTTGCCATAACTGTTTCACTTACATAAATAATAATGACTAATTCTTGCTATTTATATAACTGTTTATGTGTATGTAGTTGAACGTAGGATAAATGTAAAGGAAGAAAAGGGGTTCAAATTATCTGCTTTGATTTCGAATACACTGTTTGACATAATCATTCCTTTGCAGTACTGCATATATAGAGAGTTACACTGAGCTTTATATTTTCTACAATTACATTTGAAGCATGGAGGAAGCACTGAATATATTTTCTTCAAAAACTCTGATGTCGAACACCACTCATAGAATAGCTTCACAAAAGTAGGTGGATGATAGATTATACACTAACTAAGAAGGGAAAATGTAGCCATCTCTTTTAGTATTAGAAGACTTATAGCAAACTTGTGTTACGGCCCATTGGGATTTCATATGTACAGTAACAACCTTGAAGTTAAGCTCTCATGAATTATGGTATTCACCAAAAATTGCTAAAACTTTTGTTCATTTATATTATTTTTTCCTGGTGATGCTGTCCTCATGTCACATCTCCTAGAGGGCTACAAAAATAGGAGGGCCTACATATTAGGTAAATGGGTTAGCTATATCTATGCATAAATATATGTGACGTAAGGAAATGTGCATTGCAAAGCATCATAGATTAGAAGCTTTCAGTGTGTTATAGAACGGGTAGAGCAAACTGAAGCATTTTCACATCTGGTGAACTTTTTAATAGCTAGCTAACATTGGCCACACTTTGGAAGAAATGCAGCCCTATATGTCACAAACTGATTGCATAATAATGGGATTTGCAATTTCTGATTTTTATTAACCAATAGATTTAATTTTGAAAGTCTATAGTCCATAATTAGTTGCAAAAACTTTATGTCTCGGACGTTTAGAAATCTGTAAATCCAGATGTTATCCATTAGAAGAAAGCTGATTTTCACACAGAATGAAGAGCACACTGATATCACTATTAATTGGTATATTGTAACAATATTTCATCTTGGTATACAGATGTAATTTAATCAAATGGGCAACATTCAGTAATAAAACAAAGAGTGATTGTTTAAGAACCTAAAATAAGAATTATTAGAGTGAGGTGTGGTTATTTATAATTATTGGATTACTGTGTTACAAATGGTGGGTTCTGATTAGTGCTGCTAATAAATTGGATATGTGGGTGGTGATATTTATTCATTTTTCATTGTTTTTCTGATGTATGATGATTTATGTAAATTTACTTTTTCAGGAAGAATGTATTTAATTTGACCTGGTGGTATAATATAAATCAATCTTGATGAAAGAGGTTTGCAGCTTATGCCGTACTTTCTGAATATTGCTGATCCTTCAGAACTTAGGTTCAACTTACCCTTATGGAAAGTTGATGCCATCTAATTATCTAGCTGTAAGCATCCAATGCACACTATATGAAGCCAAATCGGTGTTAAGGGTGCTTGATTTCATTCAACACGGATAAGATGACAATGGGAACACACTTTACACAGGAATCACAGCATGCCTCCTGAAGAGACTACAGACAATACAAAAACTCAGCAGGCAGACTCATCCTTGACCTCCCCAGACAAACATTCATCACACCTCACCTCAAGAAGCTACACTGGCTCCTGATCCCCAAGAGATGCCAGTTCAAGATGTTGACCCATGCATACAAAGCCCTGTACAATGAGAGACCAGCATACATCAACCAACGCATGACCATCCACCAACTGGTCAGACACCTACGATCTGCCTCCCTCTTCCTCGCAGACACCCTCCGAATCTGCCGAGGCAACAGCGGAGGAAAATCCTTCTCAAGCCTGGCGACCAAAGCTTGTAAAAACCTTCCCCTGCACTTGAGGACCACCTCATCACGGCAGCAATTCAGGAGACGGCTCAGGGCCTGGCTGTTCAAATGAACAGATCACCACGAAGCAGCTTGCAAATCCAGCGCCTTGAGACCCTCACAGATGATGTGCCATGCTTTACAAATCCTTGATTGGATGTTTATTGTAACATACATTCACACACACAATCTCTTCACATCAACCCCCTTTGATTAGGTGCATTGTACAATCAAGACTATGTCAAATGTGCAAGTCTATTGAAACACTCGTTTTCAATGTAACAAAAATGTTATATAACATTAGACAAAAGATGAAATTACCAGTCTCTGTAGTTAGTACACAAGAGTTTTGCATTTAGATTTTGAAATAACTGAAATATTTAAGTCAGTGTGATATTGGAAAACACAGAAGGCACAGTCTCACAAACTGTGGAGTGCAATGTATGCCCTTCTCTTCTGTTCTTGCATACTCCCTTGTTTATAACATTCCACTGATTAATTACCTGTCCAAATTTTGGATAGAAATGTTCTGCATCCCATCCTCTTTGCTCTACTCACAGCCATCACTTGATTGAATGAATTGAAAGTTTATTGTACATAAAAAAGTAAAACCGTTTTAGGCTGGCCTTTCAAACAAAAGTTATGAAATCTGTTATTCATTGCCATAAACGTTTATGGCAGAAGCAGTACTTGCAGCTTCCATCATTTTTTAAAAATGCTCTTAATAGGAGATAGTCCAATATTCATTTACATTGGTTTTTTTTAATCAAAGATGCTTTACTTTGTCCAGGTGCATATAAAATATTTTAGACATTTAACAATGTAACTGATTGATTTGTTCTAATAACCTGCAAGGCAAAACATTGTTGCACTCTGTGCTATTCTACACTCTCATTTTAGAAGGTGGGTATTTGGCAGAAAATCAAGCATATCCCAAAATAAACAATTTAAATGCTGCACACCTTCTTCCATCTTAGAACATAATCAAGATACTCTTTGATGCTTGCCTAATAGGAGCCAGGCACCTTCCGCCTGCAAAATCTATATTTGTAGTAACCTTAGGCATAAAAGTCAATATTAGATGTGGCCGGAACATTGGATTTTAAATATAACTACGAATTGATTTTCTAGGTTTTGTAGAAACAAAAATCCTACCTGTATAACTCCTGTGTACTAATATTTAATTATCAAATATGGATGCCGGTTTTTAGTAGTTTGAAGTGCCCTGTGTCACCGAGTATGCTAACTAACTTTCATAGTTCAAGTAGGCCCTAAAGCCAGAAGGCCTGAGTTGTACATTTGCACATTTCCTAAAGGTCCAACCTTGCTTTCAAATTTGTCAAGTGAGAATTTGACTTAAGAGAATATCGAGCCTAATGCTGTGTGTATGAATAATATCAATCCCTCAAGGTTAGCCAGCACTTCCCCTGGAAGGAGATCCTGACACTTGCTCATTAGACATGGTTTTGATGAGAGTAAGAAGGACGCTGCTTTCTTTGCCTTTTTACCTTGCCTGCGATTGCTGCCATTGTTGCCTGGTGGGGGACTCCAAGCCCCAGAATTCCGACCGCAACCAGGAGGGAGGAGCCTGCACTTCATCAAGTGCTTTAAAAAGCGCCAACGGGAACTCAGCGTGGGACCCGCCCGTGCCAAGGGCGGGCCCGTCCGGTGCCCGTCAGTGACCCTTTGGTCCCATTCATTAGACATGTTATGAGGAGCTGCAGCGGTTTGTGTTGAACTCGTCATTAAGTAAGTGTCACCCGGCTGTTCCATTCCAACTGATCTATTTAAGACTTATTGGGTGCTTTTTGCCATTGACTTTGATATATGACATTGGGTTTTCTTTTTTAGGATTTTAGGATTTAGTTGTAGCCAAGTTATTGTTTTATCGTCTAACTTGGTTCCGTCCTTATTTTTCCTTTTTGTTTTTCTTTAACATGGGCAAAAGGAAACACCCAAGTGGGGCTGCTAAATCCCAGAATAATGTACACCCTCCTTCCTCTATCTTGATTTATATTACAGGAGCAATGGGGGCTTTGGAAAAACAAATTCTAAGCGTGGAGGAGTCCTTATCATGCTGTACCAAAAATATTTTGGGCTTAACCCCCTCTGGCACAGCTACAATTACCAGTAAATATCCTGCTGCTACCTCCAGTTCTGACGGTGTTGCTAGTTTGCAGGTGTCTGGGCAGAGTGAAGAAAGCAAGGACCCCCAAAAATCGCCTAGTACTGCCCCCCCAGATATTCAATCTGCTATTCAACCCCCTAGTAAACGATTTAAAACTCCCTCCATTGCACCGCCAGTGTTGCTACCTGATCTAGCGAAAGAATAGGAAGAGTAGTCGGGAGTAGCCAACACACTAAGAACACTCATAAGCAACCCTTGGCAAAAAAGCCTAAGAAATCTGGGGCAGCAGAGCAGCACGCAGATTATGATGCCCTGTTTGCCCTAGTTCAAACCCTAACAGAATCAGTTAGGGCTGATTTTAGTTCTCACTGAGCAACTAAAGGGGATAGAGAAGAACATCCACTCAAAATTGAATTTGTGGCCAACTAACCAGCATATGTCGGCAAACTCTCAGCACCCTCAACAAAGCACAGATAATAGCGCCAGTATGCAACCTTCTTCTTGCACTAACACCCGAGCTATAACTCAACCCTATCATACAGTGGGTCGCGATTTGAGGGATCTGACAAAGACTGATTTAAGCACCATTTCGACTCAGGGTGGTCCCCTTCCTCCCTTCAACCCTCGTCTTTTCGACCTGGGTTGAACAGTGGTCCTACGATTCCATCTTTTCCCCCACATACTTTAACTCGTAGAGATCTAATAATTCCGGTTGACAGGTGCAACTACCCGGTAAACAAATTGAACTGTTTAGAGCTTCCACCTGCAGCCATCCCTTATGTAGTAATCCTAGCAAATGTCCCGTTTCTCACTAACTCTGGATATGAGTCATGGGAATCCCTCAGGAACAAATCCCTAAACTGGCTTAACGCAAGGGTAGGGCTTGGCGGGGCATTTTTTGCCGACCTAAAAATGATTAGGAGTGTAAGTTGGGTGGGAACCGGAAGTAAAACGTTAGAGGGCGAATGTGTTGTGCTTTCATTCACTTGCCTCAACTTGGTGAGTCTCATTCTTGAGAGTCCTAGTCTCCCCTCTCTTACACGTAAGCAGATATTGGTTTTACCACTTGGTTTCTTTTATCAACCCTGGCCACCACGAACAACTGCAATTCACAGCAGAGCCACTTTATCAGGGGTCCCAGTTAAAGCACCTACATCCTATTGAAACCCATAACAGGTTTGATTGTCTCTTCACTTTAAACAGTGTGGATTGACTAATGAAACCTGTGGAATCAAACAGGAAGAATCAGTCTGGCCCAGGGACTGCTATATTGCACAAGAGGGGGTCACTGGCAGATCTAGATGAAGCCTTAGTGCATCCAGTAAACACGGAGTGTGACTTTGTGGGATATCCATCGCCCTTGTTGTTAGCAGAAACCAGGGCCGGAACCCACGCCACAGCCCTTAAAGTCCTCTATTGGAATGTGGCCCGTCTACGTCACAAACACCTTCTGATTGAATTGGTCGATTTTATCTCTAAATTTAATATTCTTTGCCTACAGGAGACCTTGGCTGTTGAGCCTATCCATATAAATGGCTTTAAAACCTTTCACAGCCCAGTCCAAACATGGGCGCCCTAAAGGGGGATTGTGTGTCTATGTTTTCAATATGTTGGTTTCTTTAAACTCTACAGCGATTGTTATAAGAGTTTTTTTATCAAATGTGTCCCCGGTAATTTCTGCCCATGTTATTTTAATTATTGTTAATTTTGACAATAATGCATGTTCATCGGACATTACTACAGTCCTCCAAATATTAGCTCAGGACTTAGAGAAGGTCTTTTACAGCAATTGTTGCAACCCCATTATTTTATGGGGTGGTGACTTTAACATACACACATGTACCGTGACAACGAATAAGGCATGTGGTATGACATCCCCTGACCTCTGTGAGACAACCCACTTTATTCACTCGTAGTATGGGGATACCCTAAACGAGCTAATTTTTAAACACAATTTAGGGTTTTGTAACGATTTAGCTGCTCCACCGACCACAGTGAGGTGTACGTACAATGGAAGGGGGGACAACAGTGTGATAGATTTTTTACTGTTCCCCTAGCGTCATTCAGCACTGGTCTTGGAGTTTATTGTGCATGATATTGCTCTTAGTGATCATTACCCCCAAAGTGTCACATTGAAGCTTGACCTTACCGGGCAAGTATGCGGTAAATTTAAAGCCCTTGTACAAGAGGAAACTGTGATCTCTTGCCGCAACGGGTATGTGTTAAAGTGGTCCCTAGTGGATCCTCTTACCTTCTCGAAAAATTGATTCAAAAAGAGAGACCAGGCTGTAAACCTAGATCTATTAATTGGCAAGTATGTGCACATGAAAGGTGGTAATCTTTTTTTAGTTTTTTTTTATTTATCTTCGGCTTTTGATTTGGTAGCACATGATAAGTTATGGGCAATAATGACCAATTTGGGCGTGGATGTTAAAATTGTGAGTTTCCTAAGAGATTTGTAGGCCCAAGGCAGAGGCAGAGTATGTTATGGTCTTAATGGCACCTGTACCAAGACATTCAGTATAGGAAGAGGGGTTCGTCAGGGATGCGTAATGGCCCCCTTCCTATTTAACCTCTATATAAACAGCATAGGAGACATACTGGCAAGTAAATGTGTAGATTTACCTTAGGTGGGAGGTGGGACAAAGGCCTATTCCAGCATTATTTTATGCCGATGATGCGGCGTTAATGGCCCGTACTCCCATTGCCTTGCAGCGCCTGGTGGACGAATTTGCTCAGTATATGTCTAACTTGGGGTTAAAAATCAACATAGGTGAAACCTTCGCTATGAAAATTGGGAAGAAGGTCACCCGCTGTCGCAACATTTTCATTGAGGGTTCTATCATTCAGTTTACAGATTCTTTTTCATATTTGGGCATTGTTTTTAATCAATCAGGGTATTGGCAAGGTGCTATTAAATTAAGGCGACTCAATTTTAGGAAAACAAAAATGGCCTTATTGAGTTTTGCTAGTCAGCGTGGCTTTAAACATCCAAAGGAGATGATGACTATTTATAATGTAAAGTGCAGATCCTGGGGCTGAGCTATTGGGGCATGGAAAAATAGATGTATTACAGCTTGAAGAAAATGCTTTTCTCAGGTCTCTCCTAGTACTCCCGAAAAGTAGCTCAACGTTTTCATGCCACTCTGAATTGGGTGCCCCTTACCTAGAAGACTTGATTAGGATCCAACCTGTGCTATTATGGCACAAAATATGGTCATCTGAATACACCATTTTAAATCGAGCCATAATTGCCGATTTCCAAAAATCCCCTAAGGTTTTTAAAATTCCGTGGCTTAAGAATGTTCATAATTTTCTGGTAAACCTTGGCCATCCTGAATATTTTACCCTCCCTGATAGTCTGGCCACCATCCAGAGGAAAGCCTTGAAGTTGAAATGTATCTCTTTCTTGGAAGAAATCAGATTAGCATCTGAAATCGGTAAACCAACGGGGTTGAGGAATCAATTGATTTTGACGAGTGTTTACATGCAACCATACTTAGCTAACGATTAGAATTCCCACCATCGGTTAGTGCTCACCTGTTTTCGGCTAGATAGTTTCCATCATTTAATCAGTTTTCCTATTGTTAACAATTGGTCAGCCGACCTGGGGAACTGTACATGTGATCCTACTTCATCTCAGAACAGTATGCACACCGTATTTTTTTGTGAACACTTCTCATGTCTGAGACAGAAACTTATAAAACCCTTGTTACTTCAGTTGGTTTTCAGATACTATAGCCCGGCGTATACTTATTTGCAAACGTTACCAGATACTTTACTTGTTTTCTGATGGCGCGTTTCTTGCTGGCTGTTATTAATCATAGGAAGCAGCTGTAAACAGTAATTATATTATTGTATCCTGATGTTGGTCTTTTTTACTATTCTAAGCTTGTACTTTTTCTTATAAGGAAGAATTTTGCACATTGTTTTAAATTGTATGTGTGGTCATTTTTAATCATTGTTATCGATGTATTTTTGTAGCTTTTATGATTCACTTTGTGACATTGAATAAAGCTTATTTTGATTGATTGATTGATTAAGAAGTTTCTGACATGTGATTAAGCCCTATTTATTTGTATTGATGAAAAACATGAATACTGGCTGAATGTTTGTGTATTTTGTAGATCTATACTCCAAATGACCATTTTCTAGCAAGGGCCTGGTTATTTGAAAAGACAATTGTCTCATCTTTTGTGTTGCCAGCGATTTCGCATTAAATGCTAGTTGGACTTTAGGTTTCTCGACTTGGATTTTATTTTCAGCTGAACATAGTTAGAATCAGTGGCGGCTCCTCAATAGGGGCGTTTGGGCGCCGCCCCCTGCTTTCTCGCCGTGCGAGAAGGCAGAAACAAATGGTAGTTATTACCATAATAACTACCATTTGTTTAATTGTTTCTGCCTTCTCGCACGGCGAGAAAGCAGAAGTTCCTGGTTGGGGGTGGGCGTTCCTGCTCGAGGACAGGGGGGAGTGGCTTGCCCACTGTTGTTCATACTGACTGTTTGGGCAGCCTGAGGCCGCCCAAACAGTCAGTATGAACAACAGTGGGCAAGCCACTCTCCCCCTGCCCTCCAGCAGGACCGCCCACTCTCCCTGTTTTCTATGTATGCTGCAGCATACATAGAGAAAATGACCCGGGTGGGGCAGCGGCTTCACCAATCACAACGCTGCTATTGCAGCGTTGTGATTGGTGGAGGGGAGGGAGGCTGCCTTCCTGATGACGAGTGCTGCAGCCAGGAATTCAACGCAGGACGGCGGGAGTCGGGAGTCTCGGGAAGTAACAAAAAGCAGGATGGTAAGTTTTACTTTTATTTTATTTGTTTTTTTACTTCTGTGCTGATTTAAGATTGATGAACGTTTTAGTCTAAGCATTTTTTTATCCCACTCGCTAATCTAACGATGCCATAGAGTATCATTCCCAAATGTACATTTTGGATTTATAATGAATGAGAATATTTTGCCTACATTGCTCAATGCCATTGGTGACTTGGAAAAAAAAATATTATATTAATTTGATTTTGTTTGCCAAAAAATAAGAACTTTCTCTTTTCCTACTTACGTTACTCCTATCTGATTTTGAGTCATATACGTTGCTATTTTAGTCATGTGAACTATATTTGAGAGCAGACTGTCAGCTCTTTGGAGTGATGTACTCACCATGTTAACAATGTCCCTAACAGTAAATGTGAAGAGCAGCCTTCAGTTCACTGGAATGTGTACGATAGGAGATGCATTGTACCTAATTTCTGCGAAGCTTCGACTTGTGGTGCCCTTTGTTAGGTTCATGTGAATGCTCATAAAAGCATACTAATGGATGCTAAAACAAAACCCAACTTGAAGACACTAACCCAGGCAAAATGCACAGAATAAACGTGGATGGTTTAATTCAGTGGTGTAACGATAATTGAGGGGGCCCCCCTGCCAGGTACGTGGAGGGCCCCCCTCCGGACTCTATTAGGAGCTCTCAAGCTGAAGTGCAGCGTTGAGGGGGCCCCCTTGAGCTTGAGGGCCCCCCGCACTGCGGGGATACGTGAGCCTGTGTTACGTCCCTGGTTTTATTGCACCTGTTTTTTGGACTGCAATGGAGGCTGTTGGTATCTGATTGGGCTATTTAAATAACTTTCAATTCGTAGATAACTACGTGCTTTATCGTGACGTCAGGGCATGTTACTGTCAGATTGTGCATCCATACATGCATTAAACTAACGGCGGGACAATACTCGCATGCTTTGAATGTTTTACTTCTATGAGTTGTTACTCAATTGGCTGGGGTTTAGGGTTACATCCCATGTCATTTAATTTTTTCTTAACGTATGTTATGCTGTTTTTCATTGATTGTTCATGTATTTGCATCCTGGTGCTTACTTTTTATTTAGAGCTCCTTGAGACCGTTTACGAATGTTCAAAGTAGTATTTGAAGATCCTCAATGCAAAAACACACACCCACTCCCCAAAAAATCCACACTTAATGCTAAATTTTAGGTCAAAGTTCGGCCATTTTATTAAGTCGCGCTTGACAAAAGTTTAAGGCCACCCAGCCATCTTCATTAAATCATCAGGATAGTTGAACCATTTGTGTGGTTGTCCTAAGTTACACAGGGTCAGGAGCTTAACTTGCAACTTTGCCCTTATTCTTCATTTAAATGAGTGTCTTCCATTCACTGAGGTCTACTCAAAAGAACACCTCTGGGGCATCGTGGCTAAGAGCCATCATATGTACCCTTTACCACCGCGGCTGAATGTTCGGAGCTGTTCAGATGCCTGCAGAGTATGTTAACGCCATTTCAATGTGATTGTCTTCTCCATATGTTTAGAGGCTGCCTTGTGGGAGGCGCTTTAGAGAAAACCTCTGTGACTGAAACATGTTCCTGTGTACTGCATATACCGACACATTACCTTATAACGTGATAATTAGACGGTGTGCACTTATATACTGCTGTACGCTCAGTTCCACATTCATTTAGTGTCTCGGGTTTTACCTATCTCTGGCACAGTCAGCTTCAGTCTTTCCTTCCAGAAAGTGTCTGCTTTATTTTTCTTTATGCATTTTGCGTCCTCAGTAAAGAAAAAAACACTTTATGGAGTTTGATTCAGGATTACAAGAGGAATTTAGAAGGGGTGTTGGGACTATCCGGCAGGCTGTTTGGGGATAGTTGTCAAGTGTCCCAGTATGCGTTATCACAAGACTGAATATTTACAGATATTTTATTTAATTTATTTTTTTCCCATTAAACCCCTCCCGCCTCCCCCCATCCCCTCCGCGGCGCGACAACCTCATTTTCACCCCCCCACCCGCCCGTAATGCCGGCTCGACTGCTTATCTGGGATCGGGAATGGCTGTAACCTTGTCGATTTTTTTCCGTTAACCTTGCTGATTATTTTTCTGATTAGAAATCACTTCACTGTTTCAGAGCATGAAATATTGAATATTTATGCAGAATCTTCTGTGCTAGAGGGATGCTTTCAAGCCCCCATTTATTTTAGGCACAACGTTAATGAAATAAATCCAGACAGCAATGCAGAAACTTAAGAACTGTTGAATGTGATTCAAATGTCAAGATTGTACAAGAGGCTCCGACCAACATTTTAAAAGAGGCTCCTGGGATGCTTTTACGCCTCACTAGTTTCAAATTCCACCAGCCGCCACTGGTTCGAATTTTTAAGATAGAGACAGTGTTATATCTTGTAAATAAAGTTAACATTTTACATTTGTTTTTAAAAGATATTTACACTGTGAGGTACTCTTGTCCAAGAAAATTTCCAAACAAGGTACATTGTACGCAGCAATACTTTTACTAATATGTATTACTTCAGATGAGCTAGACATAGTGTTAATACAAAAACAGTCCCATATATCAGTGCTTTCAGAGTATGTCCTTTTCCAATGGGTAATCACATACCTAATAATGTTTAGTACTAACAATGAAATGAGATCCTCCTCAATATAACAATGAGCATGGAAGATCTTCGATAGGCAATAGAAGCAATTGAAAGAAATCAAGATGTATTTTTGTTTTAGTAGGGCATGCTACTTTACCGTAGAACAAAATCGGCTTGCCACTATGATCGTAGAGCCTATCACAAACCCATCCTGAATGTTGGAGAAAAGCTTGATGGCATTGCTACCACGTAATTCCAGTTAAGTCTGTTGTCAATAGTAACTCTCAAATACAAGCAATCAGACACAGGTCTTAAATGGGAAGTATCAACAACCCATTTAAATGCCAGCATGGAACACCCAGACCTATCAATCTTAAACCTATTAATCCTATTATATGTATGCAATTGAGCTGTTTTTGCATGCCTACATGAGTCATGGATAAAATAATCTGACCAACCTTATCGTTATAGAGTTTCAGTGATACTCTATCAGATATAACCAGTAATCAGCAGTTCAGCCATATATAGTGAATATAGAAGGGGTACTAAAATGCACGCCTGCTTTAGGCCATGACAGCATAAATTCTCAGTATAAGACCTCCTCCATTTGGGAATTCTTAATCCCACGTATCTAGATATGGCTCAATCAAAAAGTGGCTCAATTACCAAAGAACGTAATTTGGCCTTTAGATGATTCTGGTCTAGTTTGATCAAAAGCTGTAGAATACTCAATAAAAGAGACAAAAATCTGTTATAACCTTCTGTTCCAAATCAGTAAATACCAGTATATAAACCGCAAAAATTTTAAAAATTTCACACACTTCATCCTAAGACTGGTTTGGTCAAAATGAAGCAGTTCTTTTTGCTGAGATCCATAGTAAGAGTTATGTCAATAACAATTTAGCAAACATCTTGTTATTGGAGTCCAACAGTGAAATAAGCAATACATTTCTCAATCCAAAGCTGGCTAAAATAAATGGACATTTGCCAGGACGATAGAATAATTTCAGTTTTACAAATGTTAATATAAGACTAAGAACCATGCTCTGATATATCATTTAAAATAGGAGAGGGAGATCACCAGCAGCCTTAGACTAATGCCAGAAGTTTATCTGCAATAATTACACGGGCATTCATTTTCCAATTTCAGAACTCACTGTAGAGTCTCCAGCAGCATATAGTTCTTTCATAAAGAGTTACCAGGATTCCTATGTCATATAATAGTCAAATGGCTATTTATAACAATTCATGCCAAACTCTACTAGGTTCCAGAATCTACAGGAATCCTCAATTATAAGAGAAATAAATAATGGACTTCAGATCTCATCATGCTTCCATCCTCTAATATTGAAGACTTTATTTTGGTAAACCTGTTTCAATTGCCTGATGGAAATAAACACAATTTACAGATTTGTGATATTCTAACATTTGTTGTGCATGTTTTTGAATAAGATCATAGTGTCAAGTGCATTAAAATATTAACTAGGAGCCATTTTAATGCCCACACCCCTTCATTTGAAAAAGCCAGATAAATAATTAACTGGGTTTCTTCTGCTAACAGTGGCTAGTGAATGGAAACAAATTGGAAATGAAGACCAAAAAGAGTCCAGTTGAGGCATTAAATGAGTTTCCGGTGGTTTTATTTCCAATTATTTATTATAGTAACAGATACATTGGTTAGATGGAAATTATTTTTGAATACTCTGTGTTGCCAAGTTACATTAATTAACTGAGTGTGGCGATCACTTCCTAGTCTAAGTAATCTCTGGAAATCGTTAAGCGAAGAGAAATCCACAACATGTACAAATGTAAAGTCAAGGACCGTGGTAAGAACTATAGACAAATGTGTATATTGTGCTGGAGAATCATGCTCCAAACACCCCTTGAAGAAACAGAAACAATCATTGAAAAATTACCTTACCACTTTGTCAATGGCACTAATCTGTTGGCTTTGCAATTTAACAGGAGAATGTTAAAGTAGAAATCAAAACTGAAAGAATACATGTTGAGCTAAGCAAATGTTTGTTTACCTAAAATCCTAAATTGGTATTAAGCTGGTATTAACAAGGCCTGGCCAAAATTTTGTGACACCAAATTATAAAAATGTAAGCGATTATGTTGTTTGCGAACTGCTGACTGCTTTGCTTACTGTTCTGTTGCATTTAGCACTATTTTCTTAGTGCATAATACATCCTTGGGTCAATTTTGGATGTGATACATCCCAGCAATATACGAGGCACAGATGGAAAGATTACAGTCAACTAGCGATTGAGTTACTACACCTGGGTCAGCAATCATGTTCCCCTTTTGAAAGAGGTGATTTAATTGCCCAGACACCATCTTAACAGCAAACATTAATATGATTATCATCTACTCTTCATAATTCAAAATCCCTATTAGTTAGCCCCAGTCTGAAAAATGTGCCCCCTAAATAAATTTTCAACCTTCTTTAGAACAAGTATGTCTGAACAATTAATATTCCAGATTATACCAACTAAAATCAATGTATGCCTAGTGTTCTGATTACACATGTGCTGAATTGGCCTAAGTTTTGCAGGGTAATTTTTTAGGAACATATACTTGGTCATCACTTCACCTAACATTACAAAGTACAACACCATGAGGCAGTCCCGAAAAGGACAAGAAAAAGTTGTAATTTCGGTCTATATACTTAGATAGTTATAAGGGGAGTTATTTCCATTAAGCTAGACAGGCGGAAAATCTCTATGGCTTTTGAAAGACGATCATAATAGCTTTACATATTTTTATGCTTTGAGAATTTAAATAAACTTCATCAAACTTTGCATTTCACTTTTCAAAATGTCCCTACTGCCCATATCGGGAGGTTTACTCCGTAAAAAACTCGGAGGTGGCTCTCTTGTTTGGAACCTAGCGTCTCATGATTTGGTTGTGGGCGGAAGGATATTGTGGTCTCCCAAGAATTGCTGTCCATATATGTCATTTAAATATATTTTCCCACAGTCCTCCACCTAACACCATTCCTACCTTTTGAAGGGTGGTTGTGATATACGAGTGATGGTCAAGACACCTGCCTTAAAACAGACACCTTATGATAGGGCTCAACAATGGTTGTGAATGCTGTACACTCTGGATAAAAAAAAAAAAGGATAATCAGCATTGATGACACAATCATTCTGTTTCCAAAAAAGATGGGGCTAGGATCGGGAAAGATGAAAAATGAAAATGCAACTGAAAACAAAAGATTGATTGGCAGAAGAAATATTCAATAATATTTTGAGAGTTTATGATATACATTAATGCTGATTTGAATTGACTAATCTTTTCACTTTCTGTAATGATTCTTAATTTTAAAATACACCTGGATGGTTTGGACTTTTAATCTTGGTTTGTCTAGGTTTTCTTTTTTGTGCTTACGCGCCTCGTTCTTTAGGACTCTCATGGCCCCATTCGCCTAATCAGCCCTTGGAGTATAAGGCGCTGATGGTAGTCCCGAGGAGACACATTACAATAGGATCAATAAGTGGGGCTGAGGCACCACATGTTATGCTTTTTATCCTGACCCTGAGTCAATCAGTGACCACTGGAAAATAAATATAGTTAATACTGACAATGAAATTGATACCATTGTCCAATGACCATAGGTACAACTGCTTATCAAGTGGCTAATCAAGATACCATAATTGCTTTTCATTCTTAACGCTTCAATTGTAGTGATTCAAACAATTAAGGGCTCAAGAGAGGTAGATGATATGGAGTTCAGCTGCTATGTGAAAGAAGCAATTACTCTTTATAGAGGTACTGCCCACTCAGATCTAGAACTCTGAAAAGAAATTGTTACTTACTTTGAATGTAGAAAGGTAGGGGAGTAGTGCATACTTTACACGCAATGGAGGGGCACGTAAATTAGGAACCCAGAGTTCTTCGTTCTGATTTCTCTAACGGGAAGACAAACAAAGTCAGAGGTGCAGTAAAGCCAGCGAATCATGAGAGTTGTAGTGTCCTATTTGGAGGGATCAAATATAGTTCTCAAAATAAAACAAGACTTTGGTTTTTGAAGGTCAGGAGGAAGGTGGGCTAAGTATCAAATGCCTTGCTGCAGGCTTATCAAAAGCATTTTGGGCATCCACACAAAAGTCATGAATATAATCGTTAGTCAGTGAACAGGTGAAAGATGTGTCATCCTCGTCATCATCCTCGACCTGGCCCATGGGCATCTTCTGTGATTCAGCACTGTTGTTTCTTTCAGAGGAGTGTATCCAAAGTCAACAGAGCCCTCATGTACACTGCGACGTTTGTCCATTCATGAATTTAGAAGAGCCTGCCTTGTTTGGGTAGCTCTTGAGAGGGCACCAGAAAAGGAATAATGCCAAACAGATGCTAACTAATCTACTGCCTTCTGCGTGGAGGGCAGAATACGGGCATTCTCCGTTGGGAGATAGAAGGCCTGGTAGAATCCCCATTAAAGGCAGACATAATGCTGAAATGGGAAGTGAGTGTAGGGCCGAGGATACAGCACAATATAATTCAGTTGTATATTTATTCTCTTTATCAGATTCTTCCCTCTTTTTCTGAAAATAAATATTTATCATGTAACTTCCTTAAAGCCTTCACATTTTTCTTACCTGAATTGATGTGTAGAATGTGTCTCTTCTTTCCGCATTTTCGTGCACTATGGAGCATTTACAATTGTTGGGCCTTGTTAGACCTGGTACCATTGTCGTGAGCCTCTCTTCCATTTTTCACTGCTTTCCTCCTCTGTTTTTGATACATTTTGCTGGTTTAGATGCTTTGGGCACTGTGCCACTGCTATTCAGTGCCACAGTGCAAGTGCTCCCTATTGCAAATCCATGTATTGATTAGTGACTCTATGATCGGCATATTTGATTTACTTGCCAGACCCTAGTACAGTGCACCATGTGTGCCCAGGGCCTGTAAATCAAATCCCGCTGGTGGGCTTGCAGCACTGGTTGTGCCACCCACAGATTCTGCTTGTAAAGTGTGTCTCAGGCCTGCCATTGCAGAGCCTGTATGCAGTCTGTGACTGCCATATCGACTTGGCAAGTGCACCCACTTGCCATTCCCTAAACCTTCCCTTTTCTACATATCAGACACCCCTAAGGTAGGCCCTAGGGCAGGGTGTATTGTATGTAAAAGGTAGGTCATGCCCTGATGTGTGTGGCATGACCTGATAGTGAATTACAGCTCTATTTCGTTTTTCACTATTGCTAGGCTACCTGTCCCCATAGGCCAGAATGGGCAGTCTTATTATAACATCTTATAATCCTAACTGACGCAGGGAACATGGTAGAAATTCGAGTTTAGAATGCCTGAACTCAGAATGATAAAAGTCATCTTTAAGTGAAGTTGGTTTTAACATTCTGTGTTTGAAAATACCACTTTTAGAAAGTAGGTATTTTCTTGCCTAACCACCCAGCCTGCCTCTGCTAGCTTGTGTATTGCATGTCTGGTTTGTGAGTGACGGGGGGCTGGGGGGCTCCAGGAGGCAGGGTGAGTCAGCACAGGGCTGAATAGACCCATGTGCATGTAGAGTGGTGGGAGGAGTAGCACCTGGGACTGAATAGGGCTGTGTCTGCCTTCCACAATGATGGCTCCACCTCCTGTGGTGTGTTCAAGGACCCAGGCCCACCCTGACAAAGAAAAGAAGGAGCCCTGTAAACAAAGTGCTCCAGGACTACACAGAACTGGTTTGGACTAGGTACAGGACCCACTGCCTTCAGAGGACAAAGGATTTTGTAGTATAAATATGGGGCCCCAGACCCCAAGACTTTAGATCACTTCAACAAGACAAACCTTCGCCAATGAGAAGAACCAAGGAAGCTGCAGGAGTTTAGACTGCCCCTCTGCCAGTGTGCTGTTTGCTGGGTTGTCCTGCAGTGGTGTCTTCATTGCCAAGGAAAGGAGAAGGAACTTTTAAGGAACTTTCATCATCTTGCAGAATATTTCTCCAAGGGCTTGAACTTGTGCTTGCCTCCTGCTGAAGTCTCAGGGCTACAAGAGTTCACCATCAGCTCTCCTCTGAATTTCCTTGCTGGGAATTCTGTATGCATAAGCCTGCGTGTCGATGGGAGCTGAAAGCGCGACTCAATGAGAAGAAGCATGTCGCCGTCGCAGCTGTTGCCGTTGCATCACCGGAAAAGCGTGTCGCGGCTCCAAAGTTACAGAGTCGCTGCACTGCCGTCGGGCATGCACGCATCATCTTCACGTCATTGCATCTCATCAAGGGCGCCATCTTATCACATCACAAAGGATTGTCGCATCGCATTGAGGCGCCAACTTGCCGAATCGCAACCGGAACGCAGCACGAGGATCAGCGCATCACCTCCTCTTCGGTGAGGAACAGACGCATCCCCTACTCTGCGCAAGCATTGAGGCATGACGCATCACCTCCCCCGAAGCAAGGAACCGGCGCATCACCCTCCCCGGAACCTTCTGTTTGTTTTGCGTTTCGCATCCAAGGTACTTTTGTGAGAAACATGTTGCATTTATCATCAACTTGAACTAAGGGCCAGATGTAGGTGGCCAAATACCGACCAGTATTTGGCTGAGTGCAATGTAGGTGAGTTTAAACCTACTTGAAAAATAAGGAATCGCAAAATAGCGATTCCTTATTTTGCTCTTGCATTTAAGGAATCGGATATGCCGATTCCTTAAATGCAATGTACGTAGCACTAAAAAAAGTGCACTTCAGCCTTAAGGAATCGCTAATTACCACCAACTTCAAGTTGGTGATAAGTAGCGATTTCCTTAAAAAAAAAACTTTTTTGCTTTTTTAAATGTGTCATGTGGCACACATCCATAAGGGCATGGATGTGTGTGCGCCACATGGGCACACATGCACATTTCAGGGGTGCAACGGGGTGTCTTTTGGACACCATGGCACACTTGAAATAGCTCCCGCTATTTGCAATTCTGTAATACCGAATCGCTAATAGTGGATATCTTCCCTTTCATTCCTATGGGCCTCCTAGCCCATAGGAATGAATGACTAGGTATTGCTTAATAACGAATCTCAATTACCGATCCGTTATTAAGGAATATTCAGGAATCACTACTATTTTAGCAATTCCTACCTACATTCAATTTAGCGAGTCCTAGTAGCGATTCGGTAAAAATCGCTATTAAGGACTCGCTAAATTGAAGTTACCTACATCTGGCCCTTAGTTACTTCTTTCATCTTTAAGTCTATTTTGAGTACAGGATTGTGGATTTTTGTCGTTTGTGGTCTTGTGTTAAGTTTATATAAAGAAGACTTATTTTTTATAAAACCTGTGTGGTGTCCATCTATAGTGTTTTCACTGTATTACTGTATGTGTTCACAAATACTTAACACACTGCCTCTGAGATAAACCTGTCTGCTCGTGCCAAGATACCAAGGGGGTGAGCAGGTGTTATCGAGGAGTGTAATCCCCTTTCCCTGACTAGAGGCAATGGTCCCTAATTGGTCAAAGGTACCTACCTCTGCCAACTAGAGACCCCCAGTTCTAACAGGCCTGTTGATAAAAGCAACAGTACTTTAAGTGAAAGAGATGGCTAGCGGTTGGTTAATTGATGTAAAGGAGTGTGGCCGTGGTCTTTACAAGATAAGGTTGAGGGGTGGTTGCTATGGAAAGCAGCTGTTTCGAAGATGACTGCTGTGGGCAAAATCACCTAATCTCCCCGCGCCTACCAAAAATTGAATGTGTCCTTGTGCAACATAACTGGTGTTCATGTAAAGCGCTCCAATACTAGCAGCGGCCGGTGGTGGGAGTACCGGCCGGGCGCTGACGTGGGGAGGGGGAGGTGCAGGGTGGGGGATAGTAATGTATGGATTATGGACTTTAACAGGTAAAAAAACATAAATAAATAAAACGAATTTTGTTGTGTGCACTGCTCGATGCAGTGCGCGCAACGAAATTCGTTTTATTTATTCATATGTTTACTTACCTGTTAAAGTCCGTAATCCATACATTACTACCCCCCACCCTCCCCCTCCCCACGTCACCGCCCGGCCGGTACTCCCACTACCGGCCGCGGCTGTCCAATACCTTCGGGTCGAGTTTGTGCTAAATAAATCTGCAAAAAAAATCTAATGCCTCTTAATCGTGCTGAGCGTTTCACTTTTCTCTATCTTGACTCCAGTTCCCAGCTTCCACATGGCCATGTTTTCCTCTCACTCTCGGTTTGAACACCGTCTTTATGATATCTTTGAGATCCAGTCCCCGAATGGGTCTGTGGACTCTTTAGAAAGACGCTGAATCTTCCACTCCCACAGCGTCCCCGGCAGCCTTCCTGTGCTCACCCTGCTCAAACAATCCTGTAGTACAGAGAAATCCGGCCCGAGCTGGGCCGCTGCCAAGCTCTGGAGTTCTGCTGTGCCTTCTGGCAGCTTCGCGCCTCTGCGTTGTTTTGGACCCAAGCAGCAAACAGTACAGGATCCCTCGAGGCACTAAGTGCAATTGAGAGCTTTCCACGTTTCTGTCGCCATTTTTACAGAGCGCTTGTGTTTTACCAGACAAAATAAGTTGTTAGTCATCTGGTGTAAGTATCAGGGTCAAAGCCGTAACAATTTCAATTAAAATGTATGTACTTTAACCATACACGGATATCCTGAAAATCTAGCATTTCCTAGCAACCCTATTAAGTTAATAAACAGCTGAAGCCACGTGTCTCATTGTAAGATCCTCCTGGATTCTTTAGCTCGTCTTGTTTCCCTTGCACTGAGTGTAGTCAACAAGGTGGGGCTGTAAAGGATACAATCACTTCCTCTGGCGGCCCTCGGGGCTGCACCTGCAGCTCGCGCTGAACTATTACTGCCCTCACAACAACAGAGCTGTTTAACCCACGATTGTCTGTCTACAAGAAAGAAATCAGAAACTCGGGAGCTAAGTTTTATTTTGAGTCTGTCAAATGGCACTTTGGCATATGAGACCATCGGGCATTCCTTATTTTCCAGCCAAAGTCGGGTTGCATTTTGGAGCTTGTAGTTTTTGCGTTTTTAACGCATTTCTCATGGCCTCAATATTCTAGCAGGCAAAATGCTGTTGGCTAAGATGTGAGAATTAGTAGAACTTGTTATGCATGACATGCAGCCACTTTTCAGCTATGGTTAATATTTTGACATAGTCGTATAGCCCACCAAAAAAACTGCTGGTCTCTCATGTGAAACCAAAAGTAAACTCTGCTCGCATATTTTGTGAGAGTTAATTCACATCTTGTATTAAAACAGGAATTGGCAATGCCATTCGTTTTGTCATTTTTTAAGTGGAAAATTTCATACAGAGCTTCTCAACACAATAAAGGTACAACATGAAGAGCAGCAGTGCAACCTTCTGCAAAACAAGGAACAGGTGAAGAATAGGTGTCAGCAGCGGAAGGAAAATCACACGATTCACTCACACATACAGGAAAAGTGCAACACAGATAGCTCACACACAAAATAGTGAGCAAGAAGCTTTAACAACAGTTGTATGATTTCTGTAAATAGACAAACATAGAGGTAGAAAAGTTCTGGAAGAAAAATCTAAACCTCTAGTGAAATTACCATACATTCATGTACTTATTCATATAGGATAATGAGCCTTGGCCTACCTTATGTTCACTGTGAAATGCTTCTACAGTGGATTACGTATCGAGGCATCGGAGAGTATTATGCTTCACTGGCTGTACAGTATTTTAGTTATGGGTTCCGTAGCTCGGGTGAGGTTATGTCCCTTAAGTCGACATTCCCCCTTTGTTAAACTGTCAAACCTATTTTATAATTATATGTAGGTGAGCTAAACATTGTCTTTACTGGTTTCTCCCTACCACAAGCTTAACAAGCATTAAAAATGCAATAGGTCTCACCTTTCATTAAGTTAAAGCCATTTGCTTTGCCATTGAATACCATTATCAAAGCAAATGGCTTTAACTTAATCAAAGGCAAGACCTATTGCATTTTCAATGCCTGTTAGGTCTTAACATTGTCCGGTGTAAATGTCCTTAGCCTTGGGCTGTAGAACTGACCTTCTAATGCCGTATCCAGCAGTCGCTTCATACATCTGGGAAGGTTTGAAATGAACAGTCCTGCGCCCATAACATGCAGTATTTTAACTTTATCTGGCCGTCATTAACTTCTCGTGGATGGGGCGGATGGGGGGGGGGGGGGGGGGAGAAAATCATTGTTTCTATGTTTTTACCGCTTTGTTATATTTTTAGCTTAGCCTTTTAAGAATAGGATATTAAGGTATTTTCAAGTGTCATTTTGGGCTTTTATAAATTGCTATATATGTTGCAATGGCGTTTTGTTATGCTATACACAGTAAAGATTGTTGTTGCCTGGAGTACAATCTGTACACTTAGTGCCCCTATGTTGTGCGAATATAAACAATGTAGGGTGGGTGGCGAGCCCGGATTAGAAAGCTCCCACCCTGTGCAACTCGAGAGAAAAATAATGAGGTGACACAAGCGGCATTTCTCAGACCTCTGAGGTGCAGGTAGCCCGTTAGCTAAAAACACACAAATATACAATAACTTTCGAGTCTGAGGAGGGAGCAAAGGGTGCAACCCGAGCTGAGTGTGCCTTCCCCCTGGCAGCGTGCCAGAGTGTGGCCTTCCTTGGTTCTCTCGAAGCTGCCTGCCGGCCTCTTAGCGCAGCCCCCAGCTCTGACGGCGACACATAGCATACATTAGGCTCTGTGCCCCCACCAGTGTGAGGCCTGGGAATCCCAGCCTGCACCACCCAGCACCAACCCCACCGCCATGATGCTCAGCTTTAGCTTATTATCGCTTCAAAAATATCTGCAGGCCGATATCGACCCGCAAATATTCTAAACAAGTCCTTGTTGTCGTGTCTCCATGGTCACCGACCTTTTAATTCTGCATTCTACCATTCACAAAGCACCAACATGCCAAATAACTGCAGGAGACAGCGCTATAGAAATGACCAATCATATAGCATCAAATAGGAAAGCTTATCCAACTAGACCTTTTCGAACTGGTTACTGTACAAAAGGTTTAAAATTCGCCCCCTCTCGATGGCTAGGCTGCAGAGCAGACTAGTGGGAGCTTGCAGCTAAGTTCTAGCGTACAAGAGGGTTTCGGTTTCATGGAAAAGGATGAAAATACAAAGCATGATGTGGCACGGATTTCTGAATGTTCCGAGGAATTTCAAAATGATGGTGTGGCTTCCGAAAACCGGAAGATGAAGTACTTGCCATGCTGTCGCACTCCCAACCCACTTGACCTGCTTTTGAATAGGGATTCCTAATTGTAGGCGGATTGCCTCATTCTGACAAAGCTTCCTCCCGCCTCTGCTCCCTTGCCCCTATTATTAGTGCCAGAACTTGAAAAGCATGCTGTTTAAGACAGGCCGTGCAGGCAGGCTCCTGGTAGAAGAGAACAATACAAAATAACTTTGAACCAGGCTCATAATAGTGGTCAAGTTTAAAAATAATAGGTTTTGTGATAATGCAGATAACACCTGTAGAGTCAAAAACAGTGATCTCTAATACTATGGGAAACAAGCGCTCGCCAGGAAGCCGTGGTTTATTTTTGCATCTCGCTTTCACTTTAAAGTGAAAGCGAGATACAAAAATAAACATGCAGCGAAGCTTGTCTTTATGGGGCCATGTGTTTGAAACACATGGCCCCATAAAGATAAGAAAGCTTTTACGCCAGAAGGAAGGCAGATGAGCCTGTCCAAGTGGAAAAGCTCAAAAAGAGAAAAGAACACGTCACAGGGAGCTCTTTTCCAATGGCTGGTCACCGTTTAGCATAAATGGTGATGCCGGCCAATGGGAAAGAGGGGCGGGGCTTGAAGCCCTTGAATGAAAGCCCCCTCAATCAACACATGGCCCCCTAAAGATAAGAAAGCTTTTACGCCAGAAGGAAGGCAGACGAGCCCGTCCAAGTTGGACGGCTCAAAAAGAGAAAAGAGCCCGGCCAAGTGGAAAGGCTCAAAAAGAGAAAAGAACACGTCACAGGGAGCTCTTTTCCAATGGCTGGCCACCGTTTAGCATAAACGGTGACGCCGACCAATGGGAAAGAGGGGCGGGGCTTAAAGGCCTTGAATGAAAGCCCTCTAAGTCATTAAATCTCGCTAGCGAGACTGCGCATGTGCGCAGCCCACGCCATCCGAGACCTAAAAAACAGAAGGATCAAGCAACAGACGCTGCTTCTCTTTTCTGTCCCAATGTTTCAGCGCTCTAATAATGCCCTGTGCCGTGAGGCATCTTCCTCAGGACAGTATGTATAGCATATCAAATACTGTGAAACAGCATCAGCAGGAGGTGGTAGGCAGGGCTCATTTACCTAGGCCCCACTCCTTGAAGAGGCATTGCGATACCCCATTGGGGGTGCTGGCGGCAAGTGTGCCCTGTTTCACAGGGCAGGACACTGTAATCATAGTTTATGTCAGAAAATAAGCTATCACCAGTTGCTGATTTATGCTTTTTTTGTAATAGCTGAGGTATAGACTTTTACATTAAAGTGTATTTTGGATTTATTGACTTAAGAACATAAATTATATCACTGCCCTGGGTGGCCTTTATTAGAATTAGCAAACCACACATTTTCTGCATGATAAGTTTATTAATGACTCAAAAGGCAAGTCCATTGTTTTGTTTCTTGTATATAAGCCTAGGGAGCAACATTACTGTATATTAAAACATGTAGAAGAGCTTCA
The DNA here is from genome assembly GCF_964261635.1 of Lissotriton helveticus. Lineage (NCBI taxonomy): Eukaryota > Metazoa > Chordata > Amphibia > Caudata > Salamandridae > Lissotriton > Lissotriton helveticus. The sequence continues at coordinate 1,629,953,726 of NC_136057.1, read as the reverse complement.
GATGACCCTCCTGACATTCCTAGCACTGACTAAAGCCAGTCAATACACGCGTTGTAATGTGTTCCAAACGTGATATGGAACGTGCAGCATGTATCACACACATCAAGCTACCTTTTATTAATATTAGGATGACAAAGTATGCATATGTGCAAATGTATAATTGGTAATATTGTAACAAACATTGACCGCTCCCCTATCCCCCTACATGGGCTTCCCTGCTTTACTCCCTGTTCCTCAATAGGTTGTTTTAAAGTTCAAATGTTATTTGTATGGTCGTTTGATCGAGCATTCGGTCGTAGTGACATGGTCAAGAGAAGCCATTTGAGATACTGAGATGCTTGTATGGAATAAATATGAACATGCTCAATACATTTATACTGTGTTTAAATAAGGAAAATGTAACAAAATTGAAATTACTTAATTTACTTGCAAGACCAGGGGTAAGGTAATTTACGCCATGGAGATAGATCAAAACTTTTTTTGTGCTCAAATTATTGCTTTATTGTGTTGAATACTCTGTTTCGGAGAATGCCTACCGGTTCTATTGACAATGTATATGCCTGTCGCATGCATCACATATGTTAAAATCTAATAAACAGATGAAACAAAAAAAAAAAATATATACAAGAGAGATTTGTGACAGTGCGTATCCTGAACTGCAATAAATCAAGGTAGTCTCATATGTGATGAATATGGAAAAGTAGACACAGGGAAGAAAAGTAATTACCTAGTGTTGCACAGTTTGGACTAGATGGGAAGCCAGGATTGAAACCAGTTTCCTGATTAAATATTGTGTAATTCAGATCCTCGATGGCGTATCACATTCTGTCTACCTTCTGCCCCAATGACAATTTTATGAGTAACCGAAGAGATAAGTCTGTTGTCTTGTATTTCCTAAACAAGGCCTTTATTGTTAGTATCAGCGGAGCAGCATTATGGTCTATTAGATTATATAAAAAAAGAGGTTTTCATACAGTGAGCATCCTGATCTGAATTACTGTAAAGTACTCTCAAGTGTGCTTATAACCAAAAAGGAGTCACAGCGAAAAAAAATTCATTGCCAGGAGTCACATAGTGTAGTCAAGTTGGGTAGTGAAATTGAAACCAACGTCTTTGGCAAGGGCCCAACACAAGTTTTTGAGCGAATTCCCACTAAAGCTTCCTATTGGCCTGGGCATTTTATGCAAGTGTATTCAATGCAAGTGCATTTAAAATATAATTAGTTTTTTTCATAAGAATGCTACAACAACAGTCGGAACACCCCTTTCTTCATGGAATAGGTACACCTTGGTTAGAAACTGTGCAAGCGTTCCTCCTTCTGATGAGAGGTACAGCTTGGGAAGGAGCAGGACAAGCTTTCTCTATCACAGGACAGGTATAAATTTGGGCTGTAGCAGTGCAGAGGTACAGCGATAAGGGGCCTGGTATTGTGACCAGCAAAGTCGCATGTCGAGTGGAGGAGGATCAGACTCATAATTTTGGTGGGTGTCCAACAGTTGCCTCAGAGGCCCTTAGGGTCATCACAACTCAATGAGCTGGGCGGTCTCACGCCATCTGCAGGTGCAGTTAACAACTTCTCACAGGGCAAAATTGACACCTACACCAAACCACCTCTGATCTCCAATAGACCCTCTTCTGCCCACTACCATTATAAATCAGTGCAACCAAAGAGCACACTTTGTGTAGACCATCCAAGACTCAAGACCTTCCCTTGAAGGTAAAATCTGCGAACTCTGCTTCACCTTGTTGTTGCTCCACCAAGATCTGCAGAAAAATGCAGAAATGGTTACGGAGGGTAGACTTTTTAAGGTTAAAGACCCACTGTGCAACTGTTATTCCCAAATTGCAATCCTGCACAAGTCTGTTCACCAACTTAAGGCACGCACTGAAGATGCGTAGCGTCGATCAAGATAAAATAATCTCTATATTATGGGGTTTCAGGAGAGTTCCGAGGACTCCACCCTGACCCAATTTGTAAGGAATTGGCTGAAATCATGGGTGCCAGAAGAAGACGTTTCTACGTACTTTATAGTGGAGCAAGCCCATTGATCCCTGGCTCCCAAGCCACGGTCACGAGCCGCTCCTGCTCACTGCCAGCATCTGTCATTTTTCCAACAAGGACATGATGCTGAGAGCCTCTCGTAATTTAGTCAACATGGTGTACTGATCGTCAAGAGTAATGATATTTCCTGACTACATATTGAAGGTTTAACAAAAGCAGTGCTCTTTCTTGACCAACAATGAGGGTGATGCAAATCAAATACATGTTGCTCTTCCTGGCTCAACTAAAGTTTATTTTTCGGGAAAAAAGATTCTTTTTCAAGAACACTGAGAGTGCATGGGACTGGGTGGAAGCAAGACCAGACATGTGAGGACAGAGGTCTCCCCCATCTTGGGATAGCCTGACACAACCGTGAACTCTGGTGCCTGGCACCGCTCAGGAGGTGGAGGATCATGCACTGGATCCAATCAGCAGAAGCAACTGGGGAAAAACACAATGGTGGCCAGTCGCCATCGGAGGGTGACAAACCGCCAATTCCTGGATTACAGAGTCTCTGATGGCTAGGGCAACCTTGGGCTCACTCTTGGAGCTTGTCAATGTCCGTATCAGACTGCCAACATGACATTCTTTCAGGTGGTTGGGTGGAGGATTATCGCTGGGCTTAACCTGCTCCTGTACAAAGTTTTTTTCTGTGGGTTATGTTATGGTAGGGCTTAGAAATGCTCTGGTTCAGGGAAGGTTTCCTATTCACATTTGCTCGATTGGTAATGGTCCAATTTCCACCACAACCGGCACCTCTTGTTTTTGTAGTATGGAGAGGGATGGGGGTTTTGTAGTCAGATACACTTTATACCCCCCATGTCACCTACGGCCTACAAGGTCTGGACCCATGACATTTGACGTCCGGTACACACCTGCCCCTAGATGGCTGAGCACTGTGGGTCTGTGTCACGTGGGAACTGCGCTGGATCACCTGGAATGACAATGGTCTCCTCGATGAAGTCAAAAGTGGGGCTGTCTTTAGGACGGCCTGCAGGCTGGGACCTGATGTTCTGTTTTTTCAAGAAACCTACCAGCTAAGGAATAAATGCCTCTTCTTGATGTACATGGACTTCATGCAGATTTTACATGCTGGGTTTACCATGGGTTCGGAGGGAGCAGCCATCCTTTCTCGGCGTCAGGTGCCCTTTAAAGTATCCGGGACTTTGCACAATAGGATGGGTCAGTAGGTAGTGGTGGCAGGCACTCTTCAGGGTCAGCCCTTCTTTGATTAGTGTCTACGCACCTCCTCCACTGTTGGGGGATTTACCCAGACTCCTGGAGGACATCCTGCTGCAACTCCCTGTTGGAACCGGGGTGGTGGAGCGATTTAACGGCCTGAGGTGGACAGCTATAGATCGCTTGAAGGTGCCAGCGGGAAGGGGACAAGTCGTATGCTGTTAGCGGGGTAGCTAATATCTTTGTGCCTGGTGAATGTCTGCTGACTTTGCCACCCAACTGAGAGATGTTACAACTTCTCCTCAGGGATGCACAACTCATTTTCGTGTTTGTATTATCTCTTGCTTTCCAGATCAGAACACTCTGGTGGTAATGGTGTAGTTCCTAGCACGTGGTCTTTCCAACAAATTGCTGGTTGAAATTACAAAACAGATGGGAATGGGTGGAAGCAGGAGGCATAGGCACCTAGAGACTGATTTCCAGAATTCAGGGACTTCCTTCTCGAGGCCTTAGATACTTACTTGTAGGTGAACAAGGAATCTGTTGAGTCTCCGTGGATGCTGTGGGATGCTCTTAAGGCCATGATTTGAGGGAGAATTTATAACTACTAAACGGGTCAAAAGCTTACAGACATAGAGACTCATATCAGAAATCTGGTGTCCTGCTAACTCACATTCTGAGAATGCTCTATCCTCAGTGACATGTTCCATACTCAAACAACACTTCAGCAGACTCTGCTGAATGAGGTGCACAATGCTTCGCTCACCAGTCAGAGCCGCATATACTAATGGGGGGACAAAGCAAGAAAAATACTGCACTGGCTCAGCTGGCCTCTTCTAGCGAGAGAGCCATTAGTCCAAGTCTTGGACAGTAGTGGCAAGGCCATCTGTGGCAACCTGCCCATGGGAAACAACCTTTACAACACAGTCATTACATCGCACTACCTTTACATAGCAATCATTACTTCGCAACATCCTTTACATAGCATGTCGTTACAACGCAGCCATTACATTGCATGTCACTACAACGCATGTCATTACAACGCATGTCACTACAACGCAGGCATTACATTGCAAGTCATTACAATGCATACCATTACAACGCATAGCATCCTTACACTATCCGACACTTACCAGACTGTTGCACTCACTGGAGTTAGAATAGTAATTGTTACCACTACACTGTCCAACACTTACCCTACTGTTGCACTCAGTGGAGCTAGAATAGTAATTTTTACCCCTACACTATCCAACACTTACCCTACTGTTGCAATCACTGTAGTTAGACTAATAATTATTACCCCTATACTATCCAACTCTTACCCTAAATGCGATGTAATGGTATGCTTTGTAATGGTATGCGTTGTAAAGGTATAATGCGATGTAATGGAATGTATCGTAAAGGTAGTTTCTGAAAATGCAATGTAATGGCATGCAATGTAAAATAATGCATTGTAAAGGATGTTGCGGTGTAAAAACTGTGTTGTGAAGGCATGCATTGTAAATGTATGCGTTGTAACATCATACATTCCCTGCTCATTGCTTGTATACTAAACTATATGTTAAACGGTGCAACCCTCAACTGATAGATCTGACCTCTCTTATGGTAGATCTCCCTGTTCGCAAACCAAACGCTGAGGAGAGGAATTGCCTAGAAACTGAAATCATGGTAGAGGAATCGGGCTAGGCATTAAACCAGCTTCAATCTGGTAAAACTCTAGGTCTGAACGAGTTCACAGCTGTATTTTTCAAGTCACACCTCAACACCTTTCAGGAGGCCTTAGCAGAAGCCTTAATTCTGCTAGACCTGCAATTGACAGACGTTGTTTTAAAGCCGACACGTGGCTGCGGATTCTTCTGAGCCATTTCCCTTCTTAACACAGAGGTGAAGATTTAGGCTCAAGCTTCTTACAGTGATGGAATCCCTGATTTACTTCAATTAGTCAGGGTTATTTCACACCGAGCCACAGCGGGCAATATCTAGAGAGTCCACAATGCACAAGGTTATTCTTATAGTTGATTTACGCAAGGCCTTTTATGCAGTGGTCTGGGACTACCTATTATCACTACTAGCCAAAACGAATTGCAGTCCCCGCTTCCTTAGTTACATCAACTGCTCTATATGTTGTTGTCTGTGACGATTCATGTGGGAGGGGCTGTCTCGGAGCCCTTTCCGATTTAAAGAGTAACATGGCTGGGGTGCCTCTTGTCACCCCTGTTCTTTGCATTTGCCATCAAACTGCTGGCTAACAGGCTGGGGGTGCATGCAGAGGTCAGAGGGTTTAAATGGGTGCCGGGAGTAGAAGATAGGATTTCACCATATGCTGACAATGTCCTTATTTTCCTGGGTGCCCCATTGTGGCCCAACCCCCACTCTTTACATATTTTACAAGAATGCAGGAGTTTCTCTGGTGTTCAGATGAATGAAGCAAAATCGTCAGTGTTCCTTATCGGTGCTGGCTCTCCTAGAGCGCCCTGGGCCACCGGTCTGCATACTGTCTCAGATAGGTTTTGCTACCTGGGAGTATATGTGACTACAAATTATTAAAGGGCCTGGGATCAGAATCTACACCCTCAATTAGATAGAATGATAAAAGACTTCAGATTATGGGCCTTACTTCTATTGTCCTTTCGGGGTAGATCGCTCATACCGAACACCTTCTTTAGCCACATCAATGCAATGCTGCAGGGCTTCCTCTGGAATCACCAGGCTTGTGTTGTCCAAACATTTTAAATTCACCTTTGAGGAAACCATAGCAACACCGGACAGTATGGTCTGGAATGACTGGTGGTTTGGTGGGTTCCAAGATCCGGCCTCCTGAAGAGAAGACATTAAATGGAGTATAACTATCATGTACCTTTATGGATGTACCACTAGCCACACAAGTGGTATTTGAAGTTTTGGGGGGCCACACTGTAAGGAGGCGCTACCCGGTGGGACTGAAACACCGGACACAATAAAGGAAGGCTTCCCTAATTACCTTTCTCCCTGTCCCCTCCTCTGTTTGCAGAGCGTGGCTCCAGAGCAGCACTATCTCTTTAAGGCCGCCTCCACAACGGACTCTTTCCCCGTTCACGTGACCAGGTCAGCTGACTTCGTCGACTTCAAATTGGAAGAAGCAGGAAGTATTCAGCGTTCGGGTGAAGCACCAGGAGTGCAGAAGCCGGAACCGAGGGAAGACGGACTGTGTGTGCAGACCTTCTTCGTGACCCCTGGTCTGGGAGACCTGACGGCATTCCTTGACGGGGAGAAGCCTGTGTCGGAAGAGGAACGTCGGAATCCTCCCCGAGAAGAAGACGCAGAGAGGGAGAATGCATAATTGAGCTGTCGTGGCTTAACAAGGTACGGGGACACCTAGAGACAGTGTGGGGTAGGCCGGCGGGGGTGTTAAAGAAGGGCTGTCAGGAGGGAAAGAGACCCAAAGACGCACTCCTCCATACTAGACCCATGCTGCGCGTAAACGCTGCTATTACTAAGAACCGTGAGCAAAACAACAGGTGTTGGGTCACGGTGTTGCCTCCCGTCACTCCCTCCCCCTGAAGTAATTGTTTCAGGACGAAACCATTTTCTTACAGCGGTGTTTTGTTTGTTTTCTTTTATGTACGGCGAGACCATTACCCTCCCCCTGACAAACCTGAAGAGAGGGGCAAGTCAGAAATCTCCCCACTCTCTAACGAAAGAGAGAGAAGAAGACGCTTGATTACGACAAAGGCTCCATATCTTCACCGCATATGAAGCTATAAACCCCTACCTGTAATTGAGGAAATAAAGAGACTTGTACTAACTGTATCCTCATGTCCCTGTCCACTTCTCCATCGCGCCACACACACTTAAGTCTCTTGGCTGGTCCTTAACCCAAGAGACTCCCCTTTGGTCAGGCACGTGGCAATGCTGTCAAGCTTTTGGCACTGGGACCTCATTGGTATTTCCAGAGTGAGAGATTTGGTTCATCAGGCCATGTTAAAGCGGAACACAATCTTCACAGCAACCAGTTTTACTGCTACCTGCAGATCAAATACCCTCTTACCCCCTCCCATCTTCTGCCAAGACAATATTCTGGAGCATTGACTATTGCAGGCCAAAGCAGCATCACATTTATCTTATATATAAATCCCTTGTGGTCAACATTCCAGATTCCTTTGCCTAATTGCACTGGTATGAGTATTAGATTTGGGCATACTAGACGACGACTGGAGGGAAGCCCTGGCATCCCCTCGGTTTGCTGCTATTGCTTCACAATTCCACATCATCCAATTAGAGTACCTACACCAGGCTTATTTCATGAGGGTATATATGTGGAAAATGGGGGCAAAATAACTTTGGTGGTAATAGATAATAGCGGGCTTTAACATGGTACGGTTTGGCTGTTGCCATACGGGACACTGCCAAGGCATGGAAGGATTCAACAGCACCCTCAAAGAAGTGGAAGAGTGGGCTGGATCGCCCTCTCAGCTTAAAACAGCCCACCTCCCTGGGATTGCCCAAAAAAAACCAGAAACATTTGAAGAAAATACACATTTTGGAATCCAGCGACGTTGAGGACAGGGGGAACTATAAGAGAGGGATTTGGGTGGAGTGGGACAGTAGGATGCCCAGGTACTTGGTGAGAGCGGTGCACTTGGTTGTTATGTACTCTGAGATGCAATCCTGACTACATGCTTATACTGTTTCATATGTAAAACAATAAAAAGTGTAATTATAAAAATGTACAGCTACAGCATGGTAGTATCAAAGTAAACTTCCCTGTTTCGCAGGAGGCAGCCATTACAATCTGACAGGAATGTATAGGTGGTTGATTGAGTTAATATGTAATTTCTGACATCATTCTCAATTAGGAGATATTCCATGCCAGAATACTAATGGTCCCACTGCTGTCACCCAGAGAATGCAGTGTGTGCCTTTTCTTTGGTTTATCACATATTGAGAAGCTGCTGTAACCTAGCACCCCATTGCTATTTGGAGCGACCCGACCACAGCCCAAATAACTATGCTCTAGATCAGTGTTTCCCAAACTGTGGTCCGCGGACCCCCAGGGGTCCGTGACACATTCCCAGGGGGTCCGCAGGCTCCAGTTTTAAAAGCACAGAAACGTTTCTTGTATAATTAGCAGCCTTCCAGCAACAATAAAAGTGTCAAGAGAATGCCAGTGATTAATGTAGCTGCTGGAGCTGAGGAGAGTTTTGTTCAGTGGCAGCTTTGATTGAACTAATGTAGCACAGAGGGTTAATGTGCCTACTGCAAAGAACGTGTATTATGCAGTATTTTATGTGCATAGGTTCGTGATTACTGCTTTTGTCACAGAAATTATTTTGTTACTGTGCACTTCATAAGTGACAATCATAATCTAGCAGAGGGACCTATAAACTGTCATCAAAGAGCTGCTTGCAAACTGCATGGTACCAGTTATTAACTTATATTTTTCCCAGTTATTCATTATCCTGATGCTGCTAAAAAGATTTATTTGGGTGGAAATGTATTTTTAATGTTAAAGTCAGTGCTAGCCACTGTGTTATGTTCTGAATCCTGAGTTTGTGCTTTTCCAGACCAAGCACTCTTTAAACATTTTATATACACACTGATTTACATGTATGATTCAATGTCTCTATATGTGTGAGATGTAAAGTGCTCGGACATCCTACAATGGTATGAGAGATGCTATAAAACAAATGAAATACATGTGACAGAGGGGCTATTACTTCAATATAAAATACCAAGTGCCAGATGTTCGATCTGTTTTTATATGCGCGAACGGGTTAGCGAACCCGTTTATGCATGCAAAAACCTATTGAGCCATGTACATAGCCTATTTCGCGAGTCGCAAGTTGTTTGAGACTCGCTAAATAGGTTTTGCAACTTGCTATTTGGAAGGGGCATTCCCTTCCAAATAGGGAGTCTCAAAACCATGTACAAATGTTTTGCGGTCGCAAAACAGTCGCAATTACTACCTACTTCAAGTAGATGGTAATGCATTCGCAAATGGGAAGGAGTCTCCAAGGGACCCCTCCCCCTTTGCAAATGCATGCAAAATCATTTTTTAAGGGAAGGCAGTGGTCCCAGGGACCTCTGCCTGCCCTTAGAAAATGAAACAAAAACGTTTCATTTTCTTTTTTATTTAGAGTCTAGATAGACACAGAGGCGGCAACTTATTCAAAAAGGTTTTGAATGTGCGCATCAAATGCTGTGAAAACCCTGCCTTGGCGCGGCACCTGTTCAAAATGTTATTCCCTTAATTATAAAGGGATGTACAGTGAGTTGCACCAGCGTACAACAACAGAGAATAGCAAAATAACTCGGGCTACGTAGCTCTACTCTGACCATAAGCAGACAGAGCATGTGAATGTTTATCTCTTGAAACTCAAAAGTTACTTGATCATCTCGTTAAAAAATGAATTGTGTTTCAATGCTTGAAATCTAAAAGTCCTGCAGTTACCTCTGGGGTACAGAGACCTGCATGTTGTGTACAATCCTCAATAAAATACAGATAAACGTATTTTTTTTATGTGAGACAAGATTGGAAAAAGTAGCATTTAAAATATCCCTATATATTTCAGCGCTATGCTCAGACTTCTGAATCTCTTTTATTTTAGAGACCAGATAATAATAAAATAGTAAAATAGCTATGTAAGCCACAACGGTGCCCCACTCAAGTACACAGCCTAAAAATAAAGAGAAAAGTATGCACAAATCTAAAACTCCATCATAGGTCCCAATACACACAGGCCATGAAATCGCTGACTTCTGCCCTATGGCACTAATCAGGCAATTAAAGTAAGCATCATCATCTATCTGTTAAAAACTCATATCATAATGTACATGAGTTAATGCCCACGGCTGACAACTGCTGTAATCTGTAATTTATAAATTCCCAACTGTAATATAAACAACCGTTAATCTTTCTGAGTCTGCTTTGAATAAGGCTGCTTGTTGAATGAGGCAGAGCCCTGTACTTAAAGTTCCTCTAGGGATCCACCCAATTTGAGCCTTTACCACTGCTTGGGGATCTGGGAACTCGAAGGCTGACAAAACATGCCCTTTCTACCCTGGGGTGATCGAAGCGGTTGAACTTGTAATTCTGTTTTGTCAAGCCTACCATGGTCCAAGGAAAAAGTGGATTGTGCCACTTTGTCGTAATATGGGTCTGAGGAATTACAGCATCGCCTTTAGAAAACTCAGAAGTAATATAAGCCAACCCATTGTCTTTGTAGTCTCAAGGTATTTGATGTCTATGTGGAGGTTAAGACTGAAAAAGGTTTCCCCCTAATGCTGCTGCGTACTTAACGTTTTAACATATTTTATCCTGGTTTTACTGTAATGTATTAAGCCGGATCTTTTTTCTCTCTTTTGTATGCTCTGTACTTTTATTTGCTTTTACATATTTTTTCTATATGCATGTATCTTTCTCTTTTTTGGCCGTTTAGGCCGAAATAAAGATATTGACTGACTGACCTTCCGAGTTTGGCAAATTAAGTGCAATTAAATCAGTGAACACTAACATCGGTTACTCGCAGCGCGTGAACATTTCAGAAGTGTAGTATACATACAAGCAATTTTGTATTGTTGCACATATTACTGTTAATATTACCATCATCCCAAGAATACCAGCCCCTGTACTTTAAATAAGTCTTATCCCATTTCCTATCAAGCTGTTGTGCAGTGTGGATCCTTGCTTCAGTATCTCGATTGTGCATGGCCCTTGCTGGGTCCATTACAACACACAACTAGGAAACCAACACTAGTAGAGGGAGAGCCTGTACCTAATTGGAAATTCCCCCTAGAACCTGAACCCCAACGACCCTGTTATTTCCTCCTTCCACGATTAAGCAGTGCAAAATTATTGAAGGGGTGTTAGAGCCAGACTCCCTGCGAGGGCAGAATTCACTCAGGTTGATCCTCTTTCTTCAACCAGCCTTGATAGAGACTCTTTTCAATATGGCACCCATAAGCCTTCCTAACTCAACTGCTGCTCTTGAAGCTCATTTCAGACTCTCAAGGGCACTCCAAATTCCCAGTCACTGTACTGCTGAGGGGTATTTTCTCTTGCATGTTTATCATACTGTGGACCAGGACGCGTTGGAGGATCTTGGAATGCCACGCATGTGCAAACGCAATACAAACTCACTAAAATAGCAACCTTCCAGTTCCAATCTCCCCATCCATTTTTTAAAAGCCTCGTTGGTGGCTAGTGCCAGGGAAACTCCTGAAATGTGTGGATCTGCATGTGCTTCTTCCATTGGTGGCGACACCATTTTTTATCCTGAAGAAAAGGTGTGCAACGCCAGGATCACTGCACACAAAGTTTTTTGGGGAAGATTCTTAGCCCCTGAAAAGATTAGAACTAACTAGTATATTCATCCCTATCCTGGCATTGCTGCTGGGGAGTTTTATTATGTTTAGTATGTTTAAAGATTGTAAATTCTATAAGCTTTAAAGATGCTGCCAAGTGGTGGCAGTAAAGGAATGTCCTGCATTGTGGCCTCCAGTCTTGACATAGAATCATAGTTCAGCATCCAAGTGGTCCATGCTGTCTAGACAGCACATGACGCAGGGCTGGCTGGAAAGCGCTCCCTTGGTGACGCGGGATGGGCACAGACTGCTGGGTTTATAGGGGGCACAGTGCGGCGCGTGGGAATGTCCAGCAGAAATGTGGTATTTGTGGGAAGAGGTCACGAACAGACCAGCACAGATTTCACTTAAGTTTTCTTTTTTTCTTTTTGAGCCTAAAATAATAATGTTCCTGTGGGAAGCATCTAGGGGAAGGAACGTGAAGTCGCTGCATTATTTAGATCCACCGAATTACATTTAGTGTCTATCTTTAAAGGAGTAAATTAAACAATGTATGGGCGTAAGGGGCTGCGCCATACACGCTGTTAGGACGAATGTGTCTTTCCTCTGGCATGTATTTTTTTCCCAATATTTATTTTCTACCAACCATGTGTGGAAATGTGGAAATTCAGACTCCATTAGTCTTAATCTTGCCAACCGCGTCGTACTGATAGGCCAGAATTATAAAAGCATGTGTGATTGTTGAACACCCGTGAGAGCTGTCCACCTTCAAATGATAATCACCCTTAAAGATATATTAGTTTACACTGTGGTATAATGCTGAACTTTGTTTCAAATCTTTGAGGCTAAACGGCTGACACTCTTTGATGAAAAAGAAGCAACTACCTACCAGGTGCTTTTTAATATAATCCGGGGCAAACCCTTGATCCGGGATGTTTCATAATATTCTCGAGAGGCTGTTTGGAAGAACCATTTCCAACCAAAGTGCGTCTACTGCGTCACGCTGATAAGCCCCACTAAAGGGAAGCGACTGTGATTCTAGAACATTTCGGAAGAAGTTTGCCTTCGCTAACACAGACACTCTAGTGTGATAACATAAATGAAACGCCTCTTTAAAGTTACTTCATAACAAATGTGGTCTGGGTCTGTTACAGATGTGAGTCTCTCTAGGGGCTGTGTAAGGCAGATTGACAGAAGAAACATATGTTCGACTCTCCTCTACGGGGTACTGTATCATTAAGTTTTATTGGTATTATTGGTTAACTAACTAATTGACAAAATATCAAGATACGTCACTAAAACATGGTGTTGTTAATGAATTCATTAAATTCCGAAATATTAAGTTAATTCACTGACGCGTGAATCTAAATTGCAGGCTGGCAGTCTAAATAAAATGGCAGCAATTCCAGCGAGCAATAATATTTTCAGAAAGCGATTACAGTTACAATGAGATAGTCCGAGTTAACGAGTCCTGCTTTGGGTTACAGATGCTACAGGATTACATTTTCATTTGAAGCAAAGATAAACTGTTAATCATAATGTCATTTCAAATACATATGCTTGTCGCCTTAACATTGGTCGGTGATTGTTTCAAGGTGCCTTTTCATCAAATGCGAATTAGTGTTAACGTCATCAGATTTAAGCTTTTATATCAACATACAGTACTGCTAATGCAATGCCATCAACGGATTCTCCTTATTTACCTAGATCCTGTCTCCTAACTTTATACATTTGAAAGGTTTTAAAAAATACTTAGGAATACCTATATGAACCTAATGGCAGTGATTAAAGGGGTTCCTAATAAAGCCCTCTAGGTCCCAAATAATTTTATAGGAAGTTGCTACACTGTGATCCTGAATAGAATGCTTAAAATCACCTTTACTGTTCTTTATATGTATCTGTTTGACTTATTTCTTTCTTGGACATATATACCACAATCTGTTCTGTTACGAAAACTTTATTTCGGCCAACATGACCATAAAAGTATATGTGCAGTATAATACATTTCATTTGAAAATAAAATAATTAAAAGGGAATCCATTCAACTCAAAAGAATACATTTGTATCACATGGATATAACATAAAACAGTCCGTGTTACGACCAGCCTGAATCCAGAAACCTCATTAAAGTGCCTGTGCGATATATACAGTGCAGAAAACAACAAGCAGAGGTAAACACAGTGTAATCCACGAAGACACGAGCCCACTGACCCTTCGTTAGAATAACGTTTATAAAGGGCTTGTGTCTAACATATAATCTGATTACTGAGGCATATGCCCTAGCCCAGAAACCACCATTCAATTTATTGGTGACTTTTACAGTATTCATAAGACTAAATATATATCAGTAAATAAAAAAAAGAGTTCATAAAAAAGTCATAAATGTTTAAATACAAGTTAAATATGATCCAAAAGACATAAAATATTGTAAAATAATCAGCCAGAACCTATTGGGGTCAACTTCAAGAGAGCTCTACGTTTGCACCACATAGAAAATAAAAAGTGCAATACCGAAAATACAACGGGGAGACGGGTGTCATATTTCAATATCCTAAAAACCTCTATGCAGTGCCTAGCTCCCAGGTTTCTACATAGCTGAATCAGCCATAATTGTCTCGCCTTCTTGTAACCTGGGCAGGAAGAAAATAAATGGTATTCTGTCTCAGCTGTGTTATTGCAAGCCAGACAACTCAACATTTGTCAGCCCACCCATTTATTTGTAAATGCATGCAGCGGGAGTACCCCATGTCTGAACTGGAGGTATAACTTCCTGGCAAGAGCCGGTTTAATGTCATCCAGTACGGGCTCTAATCTGTACTGATCTTTTATTTTGTTAAAACAATATGGTGAGCTTGCCTATTGTGGAGCTCCCCTGGAGGCGGGCACGTTTGTTCTCTCAGTAGCTCCCAATCAGGTCCTTCCTTGATACTGCAGGGCAAGATACTTTTGGGGTGTGCCACAGATTGCCCCTACCCATGGTCAAAAATTTATCCCGGATGAAGGTCAACCACAGTAGTTTTCCTGCACCTTGTATACTCAGCACCTTTCTCAGCTCTTCCCTACACTCAACCAGCTGTGGGATAACCCACAAGCACTGCCAGAATAGGAGGGGTCTTAGTGCGACTTTGTCTGTGATTGATCTAACCCCAAGTTCTAGATAAGGCAGTGTAAAGGGGGAGCTGGGAGGGAGGCCAAATAGTTGCCTGCCAAAGGTGTTCTTTGATCTAGCTTGTGCCTTCTATATTTCAACCACCAGGCCAACAAGTTTAAGGGTGGAGTTTCGAAATACTCTTGTCAGGCCCCCGTTGTCTGGGCCAGCTTCAAACTGGCTTTCTTGATTTGGGCTCTCAAGTCCATTGTTTCTGTGAGCGTGATGCCACGTTACTCCAATACAGACTTCCTCTCCAGGGGCCTGCCTTCCAAACACGGATTTGGCAAGGTACTATTCCCCGAGTTAAACACCATAAATGTAGTTTTCTGTAGAATAATCTCAAGCCCCTTTGCCATGCAAAAAGCATAAAACTTATCGAGGACCCTCTGTATATCCATGGATGTTTTTGAAAGTAAGAGAGTGTCTTCAGCAAACATCATGGCCGGTACTTTGCGGCTCGCCAACTTGGGGGCATCTATGTCCTTTCCTGCAGTTAAAGCCTCGACTAATCCATTTATGAAAAGACAAAAAAGAGTCGGGGCAAGGACACAGCCCTGATGAGCACCTCCGTCCACGGGTATGGGCTTAGTAAATTCTCGGTGTTTGCTAAACCTAATTTGGGAAAAATTGCCTTTGTGTAGTCATTTCAGGAGTTTGCAAAGGTAGGCTGGAGCCCTCAGGTCCAATATGGTTGCCCACAATTTGTCTCTGCACCAGGTTGAAAGCAGATTTTAGGTCCACAAATATTAAGTAGAGACTGCCGCCCTCTATACACATAGTTTTCTAGTGTAGTAATTGGAGCCTGAAAATTTGATCTAAGGTAGACAACTTTTCTCTAAACCCGGCTTGGAATGGGCTAAGGACATTGTGCTCCTCCATCCAGCTCGGGAGTCGACCCAGCAGTACTCACGCAAATATTTTTTGGCTGATATCAATGAGGCTTATAGGTCTATAGTTTGTAGGGAGGAGTGGTAAACCCTTTTTATAAACTGGTACGATTTCAGCTCCTACCCAAGTAGCAGGAATCGCCATTGCTTGCAGGATGGCGTTAAACAAAGTCTACAGATAGGTGGCCCAGATGGTAGGTACACTGTGGAAGAGGTCCCCCAGAATCTTATCAAGCCTTGGAGCTTTAGATGGTGCTACCTTGCTCAGGACTGCAGTTATATCTTTAAAAGTTATCACAGGGGTGTCTACTATCTCCTTAGAGGTTATCACGTGTGCCACAAAGCAGTTGGCCTGGGGGGGGGGGGATCATTACCTGTTACACTGTCCACTGTCTCTACCCTTAACTAGAGGGACCCGAAATGAGCCTTCCACACATCCGCCCCTATATTAGGTTCTATCGCCTGTTTGCCTTCAGAGCAAACCGTGTTTACCACGTTCCAGAAAGTCCTCATATCATGATTGCACAGGAACTTCTCAGGGTGTCCCACTTATCATGTTCCCACCGTTTTTTGGCCTTCTGTAGGCCGCCCTTTTTTCTTCGATTAACGGCCTATCCTTGGCCCTAATGGAAGAGATCAGAGCTGATTTAGCCATACGACAGCTCTCGCTGAACCAAGGGTGTCAAGATTTTGTATGTTTCTTTATTCTTTTATTAGGGTAAAAGAAATTCGCTGTAGTGATTATTTATGTTATATGATTCACAGCAACTTTCAGGAGTGCGATTGAGGTGCCATTAGCCAAAATAGATTGCTTTGCAATCATAAGGATCAGAATAATAGTTTGATATAAGGAAGACACATTTTCTTGGGATTGGCATATGTCCACCCATCAGACTCTCTTCCTACAGTTAGTGAGTATTAATCTATCTTCAGTTGGGGATTCCGGGCCAGATGCGCTCTCAGGGCATGGCGTGACCATCTCTAGGATCAGGGCATTGTGGTCACTATTGTGGCAGGGCACATTCTTAAAATCTATTACCCTATGCCAGGATTTTGTATCGATCAATATATAGTCTAAAATGGAAGCATGCCCTATTCTGTTTAAGGTGTAATTCCCCTGTG
This sequence comes from Lissotriton helveticus, assembly GCF_964261635.1. Lineage (NCBI taxonomy): Eukaryota > Metazoa > Chordata > Amphibia > Caudata > Salamandridae > Lissotriton > Lissotriton helveticus. Next base: position 1,629,937,063 of record NC_136057.1, on the reverse strand, counting down.
CGTCTGATTTTGTTCAGCCGTTGCATGTCCTTAGCAAATGTTTCAGTGTGAGGGAATTCATCTGAAGCACCAGTGGGGTCCAAGCCCTAACTGATGGAATGTTAGTCTCTGGGATGGCCCAGTGTAGGTCTTACTCACAGGGGTTATCTCCATTCAAGCCATCTAGAGGCTCGAATTGGCAGTTAAAGCCGCCGCCAAGAATCACCAGAAAGTTGTTGGGGATGGTAGACAAAAAGGCTGTCAGCTCATCAAGAGTCCTTGACTTTTGGCTGTAGCTACCCGGTCTGGAATAAACATTAACTAAGGCAATTTTAATCCTTAATGGAATAATGCATAAGATGTTGTTTGAATATGTCTCCATCTGTTTTGCTACTCAGCTCAAGTGCACACCATTCCAAGGGCAAAGCCACCCTGAGTGCCTTCCCTTCCCCCTGATGTAGCGGCTACACTAAACAACGCATAGCCAAATCTGAAGGGGCCCACTCTAGCCCAGGTTTCCTGGAACAAGCAAACCTCATGTTGTTCTATGACTACCCCCCATTAAGGGTTGTCCATTTTGGAAGTGAGTCCGGCTATGTTCCAGGACAGTACCCGCAACTTGGGTGGGCCTAAACAATTATCTGTGCTAGTGAATTGGCCAGCCATCAATGATGAACTAGGCACATCCTGAAGGGGGATTGATCCTTTACCCCAGAGTCATAGGTCCAATGTTAGCAGCACTGTTATCAAATATGGGGGGTGATGATTGTGTAGCCTCCACTGTGATTGAGTTGGAAACCTGCTCAATCTCATTGGGTAGGTTTGATGGAGGTCTGCTTGTTGTGGCCTTATGGTTCTTGTCAACTCCTGCCCTTTTGTCAGTATGCGCCTTCTAATGGACCTATTGAGGGATCTCCCCCTGTTGAAAACCTCTCCCCTGGAGCTCCCTCTGGTGATGGAATTTCTCTGACTGGTGCCGCTCAGGTGCGAGTCAGCCGACTAACTCAAGGGCCCCATATCTATTTACCAGTGGTATATTAACCCCTTCGGCGCTGATGACGGAACCGCTCCGTCATCAGCCGCGGTCGCGCTGTGCTGATGACGGAGCGGTTCCGTCATGGCCCGCCCCGCTCGATAGAACGCTCGTGCGCGGCGCGAATTCCGCGCCTGCGCTGAGGGTTCTATTGAGCGGGGCGGGCCATGACGGAACCGCTCTGTCACCAGCATAGCTCAACCGACGCTGGTGACGGAGCGGTTCCGTCACCAGCATGCGGCCGCCGCGCGGCCGCCCTGCCCCCTTAGCACTGCGGCGGAATAGCCGCCGCAGTGAAGGGGTTAAAGAGTAGCTGTCTGGGCTGATCCTGCTCTAGATTAACAGATTGATAGTTCTGATTCCACATCCCCTCCTCCCATCCATTCTGCCATCTAGTTTGTGGGTATCTCCCCAGAGGATAGAAATAGTCCAGCAGAAGAGACCGTATGCCCCATCCTACCCATGATCGTTCCTGCCTAAAAGGGCTTGTGCAACCAATGGATTTCTGAAGTTGATCACAATACAGTCCCCTTGTGCATTTTTTGATCTCCGACCCATCCAACCAACTCTGCGTGTCAGGAGGATCTGACCCGCATCCTTGTAAGAAAATTGCCTCTGTTTAGCGAGCCAAAACATGCATTTGTTTTTAGTTCATGATGTGATTCCCTTTGCCCCTCATAAGCTCTGGTACACCTGTTAGAACAATACCTTATGGGGTTGAGGCAGGTGGAAGATTAATACATGGTAGGACTTACCTTTCTTAACTTGCTTCTATACCTCGGATGGATCCCTCTCCCTCCCGCTGGCTGTGCCCCAGGCGCTGCCTATTGTCATGCCCTGACGGCATAGTTAGTTTAGAACTACTTACATTTGTGGAGCCCTGATGGGCCTGATTTGGGGCAATAATGAGGGTTGATTTTTGTACGTGTGGGGAATCAACCCTGATTGTGTGGGGTGCGGCTTCTGCTGCCTGGCAACTAGCATTTTCATTCCCCCTCTGTGTTACTCTCTGATTGCCTACCCATGCCTCAAACAGTGATGTCAACGTGTGCACCTGTGCTATCTGAGATTTTAGCTCCTCTTTCATGATGTCCCCAACTTGTGCTTGCAAATCCCTCACTAAGTTTGTCACCCATGCTGGGTGTTCATTGTCTATTGCTGAGCAACCAGCTGTTTCCTGTTTCAGTGTCACTGGTGTCCTTGTTTCTTCTACACCCTCCTTCTGTTTTGCCCCAGATCTCACAGCCAGCTTAGAGTTCCCTTTTTTCGGGGGCTGTGATGGAGCAACCCCCAGATGGGGATCAGCGTTAAGTGTTTCACATATAGTCACATGACACTTTGACTGAACCTTGGATGAATTACTGGCCGAGATTGCTGCAGTGCGTGAGGCATCAAGGGCTATTAGGGGAAAATCGAAGTTCGGGGTTAACGAAAGCTGCCTTTCGTTTAGTTCAATTTTGGTGGCCACCTCTCGTATAGCCCTCAGGAGCATCATGTCAATAGTAGTTCGTTGCAATGAGGTAGAGGTTTGTGGGAGTGTCATTTGCTTTTTATCAGCACAGGTTTTCTTCGTCATTCTTCTGTTTGTTTGCAACACGTTAGGATATGTGGGGCCACCTCTTACATTTGCCGCCATATGTATCAACAAACCATTTTGCATTTCCTAAATAGCGAATTTTAAGGAATCGCTATTTAGGAAATGCAAAACGGTATGTATGTACAAAATCGCTTTTCAATAGCGATTCCTTAGCATTCCTAATTTGAGATTAGCAAATTGTTAATCGCAAATTACCCCTTAATTTCCATGGGCCAGGAGGCCCATAGGAATGAAAGTGCAATTTGCAATTAGCAATTTGCTGATCGCAAATTAGGGATTATTCCAAGGGTGCAGGGGTGTCTCAAGAACACCCTGCTGCACCCCTGAAAAAGACATTTGGGGGCATATGGAGCACATACATGTATGGGCGTCATATGGCACCTTTGGGTTTTTAAAAAAAAGCTTTTTGATAAGAATTCGCAAATTACCACCAACTAGAAGTTGGTGGTAATTTGCTAATCCTTAATGGCATTTTTTGCATATTTTTTGTTTGATACATTGCATTTAAGGAATCGCAAAATTTGCAATTCCTTAAGTGCAATCGCAAAATAAGGATTAGCAAATTTTGCTATTCCTTATTTTGCATCAAACTTGTTTGATACATACCATTTGTCTAATTAGCATTCGCAAAGGCCGAAATTCGCAGAATTTCGGCCTTTGCGAATGCTAAATAGCTTGATACATATGGCCCTTAGTGCTCTAGCGCTTAAAAAATAACATCAAGGGCAAGAAGTTGGACAGAGCTTAAAGTGGACCACACAGTTAAGGGAGGTGAAGGGGGCGAAACAGCAAAATATATTTTCTGCAAGGGGTTAAGCACTAACCTCAGTCCATACGATGTCTGAGCGTCAGGTCCAGCTGACTCCGGAGGCAATGTCAGAGGGGTGGCCCAGCCCAACCTCCTCCAGGCTCTGACAGGCGCGGCCCGGGCATGCCCCGCACTGAGGGAGCAAGCAGCCGGTCTTGTGGGCACGGGAGGATGATGTCACCGCCTGCGTCACGCCCCATCACCGAGGTCCCACTCCAGGAATGGAGAGGTTCTGAGCGTTTACCTTCCAGCCCATGAGGAGGGCCCGCACAGCTGATGGTGTGGTGGTGTTGGGACACAACCTGCCGATCAGGTAGGAGCAACGTTCGGGCCAGAACAGCCTGTTGAGGAATCCCGCACTGCAGGAGCAGGCGGCGGGTCTTGTGGGCAGGGTAGGATGACGTCACCTTCTGTGCCACGCCGCATCATGCGCAGAGCCTGCTGGGGGCCAGAGTTCCACCCCAGCAATAGAGAGGCTCCGGGCATTTACCTTCCGGCCCTTGAGGAGTGCCCGCACCACTGATTGTGAGGTGGTGTTGGGGCAAATCCTGCCCGACCAAGTAGGAGCAACTTTGGGGCCAGAACAGCCCATAGAGGAATCCCACACTGCTGTAGCAAGCGGCCAGTCTTGTGGACAGGGGAGGATGATGTCACCACCGGTGCCACTCTCCGCCGGGCTGCTTCACGTGTAGAGCCTGCTGGGTGACCGAGTCCCACCCTAGCAATGGAGAGGGTCTGGGCGGTTACCTTCCGGCTCATGAGGAGGGCCGGCACAGCTAATGGTGTGGTGGTGTTGGGGCAAAGCTTGCCCGACCAGGCAGGAGCAACGTTGGGGCCAGAACAGGCCGTAGAGGAATCCCTCACTATCTCTATTTATGAAGTATTGTACTGAAAATATTTATATTAAAAAAGGCTGAAGACAAAACTATGAATTTCTCAAAAGAAACATCTGTTTCATCAGTAGTGACTTGAATGGGTTTGGTCCTGTTTTGAATTTCTTTTTAAAGATGAGATCTTTCTCTCCAGAAAGATGTTCTTCTGAGACTTCAAGATTAAAAGTTCTTGTTGGGGCACGATTTCTAAACATTTGGGCAACACATCAAGAATGCTTTGTGCAATAATGAATTTAAAGTAAACCACAGATAACCAGGATGTTCAGAAAAGCTGCAAGTGGTGCATAAATAAAACACACTGTGTTTTATATTACTTATAGTCCTTGCTCATGAGAAGCAAGGCTGGCAGAAAAGAAGAGTAGTTACTGCCAGCGTTGCTTCTCGTAAGCAACTACTGTAAGTACAAAGTGTGTGTTTAAGCACCACTTATGGGTTTTTAAAATACATAAATAAAAGGCATTGGTGTTTACAATGCAAATAGCTCAAATGCTCGCCTATGCGAGACCTATTGAATAGTAAATGCTTGTTATTTTTGTTTTTGCAGTTTATATAGCACAAACTCGGCCCAGAGCATTGGATCACTTTGCATGAGCAAAAGTTTACATTACACAAGCCCAGATTTAAAAAAAAATTTTTTGGATAAGGCAGTGGAGATAGGGGCCAGATGTACGGCGGTTTTTAGCATGCTCAAACTGGTTTTAGACCCATTTGCGCACGCTAAAAACCTTGGGCCCATGGACAAAACCTAATTTGCGGCTCTCTAATCAATTAGCGACTCGCAAAATAGGTTTTGGGACTCGCTATTAGGAAGAGGCATGAGTTCGCCCAGTGCAGATGAGGCTGGTGCCCCTGCAGCACAGCCGCCGCCCCCTCAGCAAGCGCATCTACTCGTGCCGCCACACCCATTTCACGCCACGGCAGCCCCATTGCCCCCGTTCAGCGAGCACTCAGACCCCGCGACCACTGCAGCGTGATGGACCGCCTGGACCACTATTTCATGGGCATGAGGGAGACTGATGGAAGGGTGAAAAGGTCACTCCTCATGTGCTATGGAGGGGGTGAATTGTATGACTTGTTCGAAATGTTGCCAAATACAGGACTGGATGACGACTATAACGGCGCGGTTACAGCCTTCAACAGGCACTTCGACCCACAGATAAACCCTGATTTCAAATGTTTCAAGCTCCGCAAGCAAGACAAGGGGAGGCCGATACCATAGATGTATTTTACCCCCGTCTAAGGAAGTTGGCGAGCTCCTGCATGGTGCCAGACCAGAGGGAGGAGATCAGGGCGCAAGTTCCTCAAGGGTGCCGCTGTGCCGCCTGATACTACTGCAACCAGGCATCTCCCTCGATGAGATTCTCGTGCTCGCCAGGTCACACAAGCTATCCAACGCTCAAGCAGACGAGATGGAAGCAGCTCTCAATCGGCCCACAGTGCAACCTATGGCTCCCAGACCGCAGTGATAAAAGAAGAGAGAGTGGACGCACTTCAGAGACGACCAGTGCCACGAAGAGGGTCCAGGAGACTGCCGCAGAAGACCGCATGTGGTAACTGCGGGTTGGACCACCCACCGGCGGGGAAGTGTTACGCAAGGGGAAAGACCTGTTCTCAATGTGGAAAGCTCAACCACTTTGCGAAGTCTGCAGGAGAGGCCGCACAAGAGCGAACGCCACAGGCCAGCGTGGATTAGCAACATCAGTGAGACAGCTAACGCTCAAAGACCCGCTGGATTAAGAGGACATCACTCCACCGGGTTTTGGTTTGGGCACGGAAGACGATGACGTCTTTGTAGTATCGTTTATCAGTCGAGAAGGCACCAAGCATTGGCCTCCGTCCATGTGCACCATCACGCTGGCAGGATCATCGGTGAGAGCCCTCATAGATACTGGGGCATCGGTGAATGTAATGGACAGTGACCAGTATGAACAGTTGTCGCCATGACCCCCGCTCGTGCCTTCCAAAGCTCAAATATACACCTACAGCGGGACGGAGCCGCTTCCCCTACGAGGAGTCATGGAGGTTGAAGTTACAAGCGAAGATCGCTGCTTGCACACGCGGTTCCACATTACGGAAGGGAAACGTGGGACGTTCCTCAGTTGCCACACAGCGGAGGACCTGGAGTTGGCTTTTTCCACTAATCAGGGACATGTACTGCATGCCCGGAAGATTCTCAGAGACTTTCTCATGTTATTCGAAGGCCTGGGGTGCCTCAAGGGAAAGGTGTTCAAGTTACACATCGATCCGACAGTCAAACCCACAGCATTGAGGAAGGAGGGTGCCGTTCCCCCTGCGCCCACAGATAGAAGAGGAGCTGAGGAAGCTGGAGCAGCCGGGCGTGATCGAAAAAGTGTCAGGCCCCACTCCGTGGGTGTCACCTTTGGTTGTTGCCCCCAAACAGAAGCAGCCGGGAGCCATTTGACTGTGTGTCGACATGCGCCTTCTGAACAAAGCAGTGAAGCCGGACGACATCTCCCACCCACCATGGATGACATCGTGGCCGACCTCAAAGGGGCCAAGTGGTTCACAAAACTTGACCTCAATGCTGGTTACCACCAGTTGGAGCTCCATCCTGACAGCAGGAACATCACCACCTTTTTCACTCATGTAGGATTACGTTGGTACAAGAGGCTGAATTTCGGGGTGTCCTCCGCTGCGGATGTGTTTCAAAACACGATAAGGGAGATGCTCACAGGCTTGCAGGGCGTCATCAACTTGAGTGATGACATCCTCCTGTTTTTGAAGACATCTGAGGAACAACACGTACACCTCAGAGACACCCTTAGGCAGCTGGCAGAAAGTGGACTTACCTTGCACCGAGCAAAGTGCTTGTTCTACCTGGAGTCAATGGACTTCTTCGGGTACATCTTTTCCTGGGATGGCCTGTGTGTCAATCCGAAGAAAGCAGCGGCGATACACGCTGCTCCGAGATCCACGTCGTCAACTGAGGTCCGCAGTTTTCTCGGCATGGCCACATACTGTGGTCGGTTCATTCCCAATCTGGCGCCACTCTCTGAAACCTCTTCGCAATCTCACGTAGTTTTGCCAGCCATGGGCCTGGACCGCGAAGGAAGACATGGTGGTCCATGCTGTGAAGGAGGCCTTCATCGATGACAAAGCGATGGCGTATTTTTGTCCCACTCGATGCACGGAAAAGGTGGTGGATGCCAGCCCCGTTGGGCTAGGCGCGGTCCTCATGCAAGAGATGGAATCAAAGGAGTGGGTCCCAACGGCGTATGCCAGAAGGGCGTTGACCGGAACGGAAATGCGGTGTGCGCAGATCGAGTGCGAAGCCCTGGCCATCAAATGGGCATGTCAGCACTTTCATCTCTACTTTTATGGACAGGAATTTTGAGTGGTCACTGATCACAAACCCCTCGTTCCCCTCTTCACTGGCACCTCTAGGTTGGCGCCCCCAAGGATCACAAGGTGGGCATTTCAATTACAGGCCTAACGTTTCGACAAAGGTCTTTCGACCTGGGGTTAACAATCTGGCTGACTTACTGTCGCGCCATCCTGGCACGCCTGCCCCACCTGAGCACCTGTCAGATGAGGACAACACCGAAGAGTTTGTGTGAATGGTCTCTCAAGAGGCATGCCCAAATGCCATCAGGCTGGCTGATATCGGGAGAGCCACAGAGTCCGACGAATGCATGGCCAAAGTCAAAGCCACATTGGTGAATAGGAACTGGCGTAATTTCCTTGATGGGGTCGGTGCCATAACAAAAGAGGAGAAACTGTGCCATCAACAGCTGTGGAGATCCCAAAGCGAGCTCAGCGAAGGTCTACATGCAATTGTTCTGCGTGGAACCACTTTAGTGATCCCCAAGAGCCTTCAAGAGAGAGTGGTCCGTCTGGCGCATCAAGGGCATCAAGGGATAGCGAAGACCAAAGCTCGGCTGCGAAGCAAGGTCTGGTTCCCAGGCTTGGACACAATGGTCAAGGCGGTCATTTGCACATGCCACTCCTGCAACATTACAGGAAGTGACCCAGCACTGCATCTGGTGATCACTGAAGCACCATCTAAGGTGCCCTGGACCCGAGTGAGCATCGACTTTGGGTCATTCCCTGACGGATGAAACATCATGGTCCTCATGGCCCAAGTTCCCGGTAGTGGAGTTGGTGCCGTCAACGGTGTTTCCCCATGTCCAGACTGCGCTTGATTGCATCTTCGCGATGATGGGGTTTCCGGAGGAAATCAAGTCAGATAAAGGTCCACCATTTCAAGGGAGAGAATTCCAGGAGTACCTGTCATCACACGCCATTCGACATTGGAAAATCACACCACAGTGGCCGCAGGCGAATGGAGAAGTTGAGTGGTTCATGCGAACTCTGAACAGGGCTTTAAGGATTGGCATCAAACAAGGAACGATGTCGAAAACGGCCTTCAGCAGTTTCTGAGTGCATACCGTCAGACGCCGCAATGCATAACTCAGTGTTCCCCGGCGCATCTGCTGTTCAGGAAAGTTCCTCGAGACAGTAAACCTGCTGACCCATCGTGGAATCTGCCCGAGCTCAATCAAGAGGCAGAACAAGCTAGGAGAAAATGTTCCAACTACAAAGCAAGCCAGTACGCCGGGCATAACCGATGGACATTCAAGTTGGAGACCGAATCATTGTGAAAGACCAATACCCAGGATGGAAGCATTGCACTCCATACGAGCCAGAGGTGTGGGAAGTTATCAATGTGCAAAGCACCATGGTGTCTGGCATGCACCGGTCTTGAGTGATCACCCGCAATGTGTCCTGGTTTAAGAAGGTGGGGATCGTCTGACCCTCAATGGGTGAAGAGACAGGAGTAGAAGAAAGGGAAGAAGAAGAAGTGATATCCCCGAGTACCCCACCAAGCAGCCGGACAACAGTGTCACAACATACGGAAGGAAGATCACCGGCTGATGATGAACAGACAAACCCGAGTTCAGAAACCTCGTCATCGGAAAGGGGTGCTGGGATGACAGGAAGAGAAAGCATCTCCCGGAGCCAGAGGTCTGGTCTTCGGCCGAATCCTGCCAACAGCCAAAGACTAAGATACTTTGCGTGCCTTGTGTATCAGAACTGAATGTGTCATATTAAAAGATCTGAGCATCTTAAAGTTTGGAGGGATGTAGTGACAGTGCCACCCAGTTCACACTATACTTTGTATCTCTTACATGCACGCACCCAGAGGGCAGACTCGCCCGAAGGCATAACTAAATGAGTGCAAGACTGCTCGGGTCTTTGGCTCACACCATACACCCTGACTCTGTGTGTGTATGTTTGCAGCTGGATGCGTACCACTTCAGAGGCTTAGCCTCAGCACAGCGAGTGACCAGCCAGGCCTGGTCCCCACAGCTCCTTCCTTCGAGTGCAGACATGCTGGAGTGACTGCTGCCCCTGACCTTCGCCTATTCAGAATCATTGACAGAGGAGAAGACTGCACTGAGGAGCTCCGCCGCCTCAATTCAAGTAAATATTGCAGTTGTCTCCATTACATTTTTACATATTTTTGCAGTTTTATACAGCGCAATATCCACCGAAAGTATTGGAGTGCTTTACATGAGAACCAGATACATTGCAAAAAGATGCATTCTGCTTTTTTAAGACACAGGTAGATGAAGTGATTTGCCCAGAATCACAGAAAGTTGAGCAGATGCCGAGATTCAAACCGTGTTCCCGTGTTCCAAATTTGTCAGCTCAGATCGTAACGCCACAACATCTCCCAAAGACCCCTGCTCTGAAGTAAACGTTAGGTAATCATGATCCGCTCTAGGTTTGCTGAAAGGGGCTCTTAGCCACTCTTACTATGCGACTACTCGCATTGAAATGCACCCACTCCAAGATGGCCGCTAACAATGCCTAAAAACTCTAGGCAGCTGCGCATTTCCCGCTCCAGTTCAAGTAGCGCTTTATTTAAAAAAATACCATTGTAAATCACCAATCATCATTTATCTCGTCCATTAGACATTAACAGAACATCACAAGCATTTGCAATGCAATAGGTCTCGCATTTACGTGAGACCTATTGCATTTCAAATGTAGGCATCACGGACAACAGGAGGGAGGGCTGGAGAAGGCGGGGATGGGAGAAAACACGGACAAAGGGAGGGAGGGAGGGGGGTTAGAAGGCATGGATAATTGGAGGGCATGGGTGGGGGTTCGCAGGTACGGACCACAGGAGGGAGGGCAGGTGGGGGAAGATGCCACAGACAACAGGAGGTGGGGTAAAGAAGGCACCAAAGCATGTCGAGCTTGCAGTAGGAGAACCTTCCATTGCAGAGTCTGTGTGTGCAGTTGTAAACTGCTATGTTGACCTGACAAGTTCACGTATTTGCCAGGCCCAAACTTTCCCTTTTATTACATGTAAGGCACCCGTAAGTCAGGCCTTAGATAGCCTGCATGGGCAGGGTGCAGGGAGCAATGTATTTAAAAGGTAGGACATGTACTTTGAAGTCTTACATGTCTTGGTAGTGAAAAACGAAGATCTATGTCATAAGGAATTTGTTAAGTGTATGCACTAACTGGGGACATTTTTACTGAACAAGCCTAATGACCCAGTACAAGAACAATTCAAGAAGATAGCCATGTCCCGGTCCGGAGGATAACCCCCAAATTGGTAGAGGTTTGAAACGTGTTGGCCTAGGTTCCTGGGGCAAGAACACTCGCAATCACATTAAAAGTGCATGAGAGAGATTTAAAACGCAATAACTCTCTCTCTTGACAACATTTAGAGACAGCAGCCCTAGGACATGTTACACTGGCAGGATAGAGCATACACAGCATAGGAACAGAACATTCCGCCTAGTGTTAACATGGATTAAATGGTAGACTGGTCAAAGACAGGTGTTTTAGACTATGTTGAATATGTCGTTTCGTCATATGATTTTTGTGATGTTGTAAAATTAATGTGCTTTGATGTATATTTGAACTTCTTGCTTTTTCTTTAAAAAGTGAGTGTTTCCCTTCACAGAGACATGTGAAAATTTAACAAAATCTTTTTGAAAACAAAAAAAAGTGAAATAATTCATAAGGGCTAATGAATTAAAAACATTGGTACCTTCATTCTGAGTGGAATTAAAATTGTGGCAACTAGATACTTTGTTAGTTTTACAAGTTTTAGAAAGTTGGATTTTTCTACTTTAACCATGTGACTCTGCCTGCTCATAGAAAACAAGGTCGGGATTGAATGACAGTTGGATTTAGTGAATTCACTCTAGACAGTCACACACACACAGGGAGCTGAGGTGTGCCCTGCATATGCTGATGGCCCATCACCAGGCTGATGGGTCATCCTGAGCTAGAGTGGTGGAAGGAGTTGACACTTGCACCTGAATAGGACAGTGCCTGTCCCCACACAAATAGCTGCCTACACCCCTGTAGTGTGTCTGGAGCCAGGGCCAGGAACAACAGAGACCTTTCTTTGACGTTTTCCCACTTTAAAGACAAAATGGGTATATAAGTACTGAACCTCTGACACCATATACTCAGAACACTTCTGGACTGAGGACATTCTGCCAGGAAGAAGAGCTTAAGTGCTGCAAGGAGGGACTGCAACGTTTCTACTTGTGTTGCTGTGCCTGCCTGCTGCTTCTGTCCTGGGACTGGATGGACTGGACTTTGCTCTCTGCATTCTGCTTTCTAAAATTTCTCGACAGGCTTGAGTTGAGCTTGCCTCCTGTTGGAAGTCTCAGGGCCATCAAAGAGTTCACCTGCAGCACCTGGGCTTCTCTGCTGAGAAACCAAACCATCGACTTCAAGTGTCGCTTTTTGACTCCGCGCCGCTCCCTACCTAGCAGGCATGGTCCCTGCTCAATGCAATGACTGCGACTTACACTGCAAGCGCTGCCGCAGTGCCTCTGAAGCAAGACCACAATAGAAGTCTCCAGTATCGCGTCACCAGCGCCTCACACTGTCTTTAGTTCTCAATGTTTCAGAAGTACTGTAACTGGGGTCTGCATGACTCCGTAGCCGGTCCCTGATCCATGGAGGTCAGCCTGAACTTGTGGTTTCGCCCTCATCAAGCACGTAGAGACTAGTCCCAGATGGAGCTACTGTTTTCTGGGCACTATAACTGCATTTAATCTTTTAAAAATGACTGGTGTAAGTTGGATTTTTGTTGTTTTGGTCTTTTTCTATTCAGATAAATATTGGCTAGTTTTCTAAACTGGTGTGGAGTGCTTTTGTGGTGTTTTCACTGTGTTACTGTGTGGGTGTCCAAATACTTTACACATTGCCTCTGGGGATAAGCCTGACTAAGGGGTTGAGCACAGGTTATCTCTGGTGGGTAACTTACCCTGACTATGATTGTAGGTCCCTACTTGGACAGGGGCATACCCCTGCCAACTAGAGACCCAATTTCTAACATATAGAAACAATGTTGTTACTACCCAAGTAAATGGTACACAATTTCTCGACGTCAGAAGAGCGAACTGCTCATTTGACACTTCTGTGAGCTGAAATATTGACCAGGGATCATGTCCGAAATTATCAGTTAGAGTCAAGCTGTTCAAACGATCTTTGCTGTGGTTCCCTCCTCGATCTTTTCATACCAACTTTTGATCACTATCCTGAGTATGACTGACAGAGAGCATGGCCTTGCTATCAGTCTCAGAATACAAAGGGAAGAGAAGTAGCTCGGGAGATATAGTTTAAGGGGGACTGGGTAACCCAGTGGTCAGGATGCAAGGTGAATGGATAATGAAGTCAATGAGTGCTGTGAGCAGGAAGGGATATGATGGCTCAGTGAGCTACATGCTAAAATATTCCGTCATCTACAGATCATTATATAAAGTCCCAACAAAGCAGAGTCAGGCGTTGATCTTTCGAAGGTAAGTAAATTGAGTACCATTAATGTGGCTATTAGTGATGTCTGTTTTTACAGTGATTAAAAATGGCAGCAGTATTATATGAAGCACTATACAATACCATGTTATTTTTATATTTTCATTCAGTAAATATATTGTTGCTTATGATTTTGTGAAAGAACGGTTTATGAATTCGTGCAACACAGGATTCTAGTGGGTCATGTCCTTTGTTACAGAGGGCACACCCCTTTTCAGGACTCGTACGTGTTTTCCATCCATGCCCCTTTTGCCCCCCCCCCCCCCCCCACCTTTTCAATGCCTCTTAAAGCACTGCCTACACCTATTAATTTTTTTCTACAGAGTAAAATATCCACTGGGCTAGGGCTAGGATCAGACTAGGGCAGAAAGTAGGCCCAGGTAACAAACTAAAAGTGGCCCCCTTTAGGAAGTTAGATAGCTAAAAAAAAAAAGTGGCACAATATTTGCAAATGGGAGCAGTTTTGTACTTGTGAAGACATGTTGTATAAGTGTTTTGCAAGATATGGAAGAATGCACGAATTTGAACTTGCTGCAGGCATATTTGTTTTAATATCAGGAAAATCAACAGCAAAAACTGGCCCAGTAGACCATAAAACAGGCCCAAAAAACAATACAAAAAACTGGCCTGCACACTGACCTGTCTAATCAGCCCATCAGGCACTGCCTGATTGCGCTACAGGTCAGTCCTACAGTGGCTAGGGCTTGAAGACCTGTATCAAATGTACAACCATGAAAGCTGATTTTCAGATTGTAGGAAGGTGGCTACCTGACTATGGTTACCCCAGATTTTTTGCCTTGTGTTTAGCTGGTTTTTGACTTAGTTGACCTGGTTCCCTGCTAATCAGGGCCCCAGGCCATCTGCTCTCTCTGTAAAATGGATTCCATGTACCCAAGGTACAGACCACAATTGGAAATGGACTCCTTGTCAGCCCCTGTATAATGCACTATAGGTGCCCAGGGCATAGGGGCCACCAAGGCCTACCAGGGGCTGCAGCATATCTTTTGCCATCCCTGGCTGGTTCTTTAATTGACACAACTGGCTGATCACTCAGCTGGGGTAAGGTGGTGTAATCACCCCTTACTTAGATATAGTATACCTATGTCTAAACCTATATCTGGACACATATAAACCTGTGAGCCACTCCTATGGAAGGCCTCATCAATCCTGGAGGCAGAGTGCGTGGTTTAATGTGAGATGGAGCTCTAGCATGAGCTGAGCCTGTCTGCAGCTGTCGGGAACAACTCCCTAAGCTGTTTCAGGATACTGCCATACCATATACTCTTAAGTGCATTATAATCCTCGCGGTTATATAGCAACTTTGGTTTGGCTTTATCAAAACATGTCGTGTAAGGTGTCATACGATTTGGAATACTATCCCCTCGCCAGTTCTGGCGACGGGGACAGCATTCCACCCCTCTAGAGGGGTAAGACATGTTACTTTACTTAAATGCGGTTAATTTTTAAAAGGACCTTGGATCCACAAAATGGATGCCTCTGCCACAGACACGAGTCTGACCCCCTGAAGCTGACCGAAACTCAGCCAAATGGGGCCTGGACAAAGGGTTTCCTGTCGCAGGGAGGTGTTACACCCCCCCAGACAGGAGATAGTGGATTGTAGCAGGGAGGTTTGAAAGAAACCAGACACTGCATGGGGAGCACAAGGCTGCCCCTTGCATAATCCGGCCAAACCGGTTCTGGGGCACTCCAGCCCTCGTGCCAGGGCGGCCTGGATCAAAGGAAGGGGGTGTATCCACCCACTTCCTGGGTCCCACCCATAGGAGGGGACCTAGCAGGTAATCCAGCCCCCAAAATTAGTATAAGACTGGGAGCAGTGCCAATGCACTTCAGATTATCCTGATGAAACATAAGAAACGAAACTCTGGACCCTTCGACATCCTACTCAACGTAGAAGACTGAAGAATCTCCCTTGTGGTCAAGGAGTGACCGCCCTGTGCAAACAGGCACCATCCAGCCATCGACGTCTGCTTTATCGCAGTTCCCGCCAGAACTCGAGCGAAAGAGATCGACGAGATCAAGCTTGCCTGCCTTCTAACAGCCCGATTCACAGTCCCTGCAGAGCTGAGACCCGTGGAGGCGACCGGAAGCGTGGGGCACGCCATCTTGGAAAGACCACGAGACGCTGACCGTGCAGCCCACGAGTGACCCTCGAAGCTGTACACCGGGGTTTGAGAAGCCCCAACCCTGAGCCACTCTTGCACCGAAGTTCAGCCCTCCACACTCGACGAGTGCTGCGTGGGGCCCTTCTGCTTCTTTTGGCTCAACGCGTTGGCCTGGTCACTTGCCAGCTGGCTTGTGGCCCCTGTGCCGACGAAACTTGAAATTCGACCTGCGATTCTGGTTGCTCTAGATTTGCACCAGCTCCCCTGAAAAGGAGCCCCCACTCTGACCCTCCTAGTTTGAGTGAGAAGCAATCTCCCGGTTCCGCGTGGATTGCTTTTGCCAAGTGTTGTTTGCTCCAATCTTGAAGCCGACAGCGCCGACGGCGAGAGCCTGCGTGGGACAGATCGTGACCCCCTCCTGGACGTCGTAGATGCCCCAGAGCCCACGTGACAGCGGAGAGAAGCTCCTCGACGACCACCTGATTGCGCCCGACATTGCCTGGTTCCGTCCTGGTTCCACCCTGGTCACTGCTGAGTGACCCAGACTCTGTCCCCTCTGCTTTCAGGTACTTTTCGACTTGAGTCCACCCTTGGACTCCACCGGACACTTCTCTTTCACCCCGCCTGCAGCCCTTTCAGCTCCAAGCACCAAGAGCCTGCGTGACGAAACCCGACTCAACTTCGACCCTGTGCACCCGCTTCCTGTGGGTGAGGTAACATTGCAACGCCGGTGTTCCCACACTGGTACACACCTCTAGGGTCTGTGTCTTAACCCCTTCCACGCTCATGACGAGCTGGGCTCGTCATGCAGTAGCCTCCTGCTACACTGATGACGAGCCCAGCTCGTCATGAATAATGGTGTTTGTAAAGTTCCAGCACAGGAGAAAAATCCCCATAGCGTTCAAGGTGTTAAGTTTTGTTCCTCTAGGTTCAGCGGAAGTGTCCTTTAACTCTAACTTTGTAACTTTTACGCACCATTGGTTAACATTGGTGCATGCGTGCGCTTTCTGCACTGCACCCGAATCCCGCGGGCTTTTCCCGACTTCAGCATTGCTTGTCCCGACTGCTCCCAGCGATTCCCTAGGCCCTAGGCCTAACCACTGTTCGATTGGTATCTCTTATACCACTTGTTTAGTATATGGTCTGAGTGGCCCCTCGCCCTCATCCATATTTGTGCAACTTTGTATGTTATACTGTGCTTTTGATTTAACGCTTGTGCCCCTTTATTCATAAAGAATACTGGGGATTGTTTTTAGTAATAAATACATATATTTTTATAATATATACTTGTGTGGTGTCCTTTCATTTGATATTACAGGATTGTATGTGGTAAAACAGCTCGCTTAACACGACCTCTTAAGTTAAGCCTTTAGGCTGCTTAGTCCATACTACCCCTAGGATAGCTTGTCTAATAAGGTTGACTTACAACCAGACACCATAAGGGATTGTTTGGTCTGATAACAGGTGGTTCCAGAATTGGAAACATCACCTATCAGGCCAACTTCTCACATTGGTGAGCAGCGGTGCGGATTTGAGCTTGCTGTTGTTTTACCATTGCAATCTTTTATCAAATTGAAAGATCACATCAAGTACCTCTAGGTACATATAAATCAAAAGCTTAGCATATTTAAGTTCTACTGAACTTAGTAGTTGTAGATTAAAGGGATTAGCACACCCTGACTACAACTCACTAGCAAGGTACAGTAGGAAAACACTTAGTGTAGGTAAGTGCACCACTTCCACCTCACTAGCAGTCATGTCTGGCACAGGTGAAGCTTCAGGCTCTCTGCCTGTGACAGTTGACCTTACCAAGGCAACTTCCAGCTATGACAAACTAACCCACAAAGACTTGGTTGCCTTGTGCATCTCAAGAGGGTTAAAAAGGGGCAGAAGTCCCACCAGTCCTTCCCTGATAGCCATTCTAGAACAGGATGACTTAGAAAAGGCGAATGCAGTTCCCTTAGGATCAGGAGATGGAGTACACCCCCCTGAGAATGAGATTCCCCCAGTGGTAGAAGAGGAGGAGGACTCAGATGTAGAGGACCTAGAAGATCAGGATCAGAGGGGTAGCCAGGTTATAGTTGCCAGGCTTAGCCAGGCCAACTTAAACCTACTTGGAAATGGAGAGGGCCAGCACCTCCCCAGATCCTATAACATTCTCCCAGGCAACAGAAGAGTGAGATCTCCAGCAGGGGATTCTCATATTTCTAGTGCCTCAAGAGAATCTCAGAGAGGGATGACCCCTTCTCAGAAAAAAGAGCATGAGGCAAGAATGAGGGCTGTCAAACTCCAGATAGAGAGGGAGGAGGTAGCCCTGGCTCAAGCTAGACTTGCCTTGGCAAGAGAACAGAAAATGTGTGGCTTAGATGCCACTGGTGGCAGCAATATTCCTAAAGAGAAACCCAGGTCCTATGATAGTAGAAACCTGACAAAGATTGTGCCCCCCTACAAGGAAGGGGATGACATCCACAAGTGGATAACTGCTCTTGAGAGAGCCTGCATGGTACAGCAGGTTCCTGAGGAACAGTGGGCAGCAATCTTATGGTACTCCTTTTCAGAGAAAGGGAGAGATAAGCTCCTCACTGTTAGACATGAGGATGCAAACAATTACAAAGTCCTGAAGAGTGCTCTGATAGATGGGTTTGGCTTAACCACTGAACAGTACAGGTTGAAGTTCAGAGACACCCAGAAGACACAGACTCAGGACTGGACTGATTTTGTAGATTGTGCTACTAAGGCTCTGGAGGGTTGGCTAAATGGCAGCAAGGTACATGACTTCACAGGATTGTATAATTTGATTATGAGGGAGCAGATCCTAAGTAATTGTCAGAACCAGCTCTTACACCAGCACCTGGTGGACTCAGATTTGACCTCTCCCCAAGAATTGGGAAAGAGGGCAGATAAATGGGTCAGAACCAGGATTAGGCCTAAGAATCAGGACAGTAACCAGAAGAAGGAGTCTACCAAGCCTCAAGATAAGGGTGGGGATAAAAGTAAAGAAAAGACTTCCCCAGGGCCCCAAAACTCCAAGAATGGGGGTGGGTCCCAAGACACTTCTTCAACTGAGAAAAAGCCCTATTGCCATGTCTGTAAGCAGGTTGGGCATTACAAAACAGACAACTGTTGTCCCAAGAATGGCAATAAAGAGAATATACCTCCAAAGCCAGTTCCGACACCTCCTGTTACTGTCAGCAGTAATCCCCCAGGAAGTGGGAGCACACCCAGGAACCTGGGTGGGTTTACTTTTGGAGCCCAGGAGGACCCTGGCCTATCCAGGTCCCCATCCCCAAATAATCTTGTTTATGAGACTGGCATGGGGTTTGCCAACTTCTCTGATTGCCCAAATACTTTGAGCAAATATAGACAAGAACCCATCATCAATGGTTTGAGAGTTGAGGCTTTTAGAGACACAGGGGCTAGCATCACCATGGTGGCTGATTGTATAGTCCCCTCTAAGCAACTTTTACCTGGTGCCACATACCAGGTAACAAACATTGATGGCATCCAAACAAATCATCCCATGGCAGTAGTAAGTCTCAGCTGGGGAGGTGTCACTGGTCCAAAGAGAGTGGCACTGTCATCAAACTTGCCTGTGGACTGTCTACTTGGTAATGATTTGGAAATCTCAGCCTGGGCTGAGGTTGAACAGGAAACCCATTCTAGAATGGTAAATTCCAATGGAAAGGTTAGTGGGGCTGTAATGGCTACAGCCCCAATTCAAGATGTCCTTCCTGAAAAGGTTGGTAGGGCTGAGCAACTCTCTGCCCCATCTTTAGCAAAAGCTCTTCCTGAACAGAATAGCAAAGCTGTTATGATAACAGCAGAAACCCAAACTGAGTCCCCTCCTGAAAAGGTTGGTGGGGCTGTGATGGCCACAGCCCAAACTCAAACTGATATGTGTGTTGTGAAACCTGAAATGATGGATAACTTCACACAAACTGAGAGCACAGAGGAGGACGAGAAATCTCCCCCTCACCAGACTTTAGGAAAGGATCAGCCTCCTCAGGGAACTGATCTTACCCCTGATGAAGGAACTGCCCCAGAGGTGGTTGGGCCTAGCCTGACCGAGCCTCTGATGTCAGTGGACCCTTCTCAGGTGGGACCCAGTCTGGAGCAGGTAACCTGCCCCTCTCTACCTTGCCTTAGTCAGCCCAGGGCTGCAGAGGACAAGAAGGACAGTGAGACCCAGAGGGCCCCCTGTCAAATAAAGCACCCCCATCAACAGATTAGGGGCACCAAAACTAGTAGCCCTAGTAAGGTGAAAACTTTAAAAACTCCTGAGGGAGCCCCCTTAAAAGTAGTTAGGGACCTCCCACAGATGGATTCTGTTGGGCACAGCCAAACCTGGGACCCAAAGGGCCCAAACCTGAACTGCCCCTCCAGCAAGCCAAACAGAGGGACCCAGCCTCCAGCTTTAGGTAGCCAGAGGCTGACCCTGAGAGCACAGTGCAACTCAGTTAAAGAAAGAAAGGCACACATGGTGGAAGATAATTGGAGGAAGCTGAGCCCTAAATTAGTGGAGCCTCGCTTCAATACTCCATATCCAAACCAGCCTTTAACTTTGCATAAACACACCCAAGGTAGTGATTCCCTATGGTGGAGACCCTCTAATACCCCAAGGGTGAGGGACTGCTTAGTGGACCATGAGACAGGGGGTACCCATGCTAGTGCAGGTACTTCCTTATATGGCCACTCAGGCAATATAGGCTTACCTGGCCAAGGATAGCCTTATCTCCTTTCGTTTGGGGGGGGTTGTGTAGGAAGGTGGCTACCTGACTATGGTTACCCCAGATTTTTTGCCTTGTGTTTAGCTGGTTTTTGACTTAGTTGACCTGGTTCCCTGCTAATCAGGGCCCCAGGCCATCTGCTCTCTCTGTAAAATGGATTCCATGTACCCTAGGTACAGACCACAATTGGAAATGGACTCCTTGTCAGCCCCTGTATAATGCACTATAGGTGCCCAGGGCATAGGGGCCACCAAGGCCTACCAGGGGCTGCAGCATATCTTTTGCCACCCCTGGCTGGTTCTTAAATTGACACAACTGGCTGATCACTCAGCTGGGGTAAGGTGGTGTAATCACCCCTTACTTAGATATAGTATACCTATGTCTAAACCTATATCTGGACACATATAAACCTGTGAGCCACTCCTATGGAAGGCCTCATCAATCCTGGAGGCAGAGTGCGTGGTTTAATGTGAGATGGAGCTCTAGCATGAGCTGAGCCTGTCTGCAGCTGTCGGGAACAACTCCCTAAGCTGTTTCAGGATAATGCCATACCATATACTCTTAAGTGCATTATAATCCTCGCGGTTATATAGCAACTTTGGTTTGGCTTTATCAAAACATGTCGTGTAAGGTGTCATACGATTTGGAATACTATCCCCTCGCCAGTTCTGGCGACGGGGATAGCATTCCACCCCTCTAGAGGGGTAAGACATGTTACTTTACTTAAATGCGGTTAATTTCTAAAAGGACCTTGGATCCACAAAATGGATGACTCTGCCACAGACACGAGTCTGACCCCCTGAAGCTGACCGAAACTCAGCCAAATGGGGCCTGGACAAAGGGTTTCCTGTCGCAGGGAGGTGTTACACCCCCCAGACAGGAGATAGTGGATTGTAGCAGGGAGGTTTGAAAGAAACCAGACACTGCATGGGGAGCACAAGGCTGCCCCTTGCATAATCCGGCCAAACCGGTTCTGGGGCACTCCAGCCCTCGTGCCAGGGCGGCCTGGATCAAAGGAAGGGGGTGTATCCACCCACTTCCTGGGTCCCACCCATAGGAGGGGACCTAGCAGGTAATCCAGCCCCCAAAATTAGTATAAGACTGGGAGCAGTGCCAATGCACTTCAGATTATCCTGATGAAACATAAGAAACGAAACTCTGGACCCTTCGACATCCTACTCAATGTAGAAGACTGAAGAATCTCCCTTGTGGTCAAGGAGTGACCACCCTGTGCAAACAGGCACCATCCAGCCATCGACGTCTGCTTTATCGCAGTTCCCGCCGGAACTCGAGCAAAAGAGATCGACGAGATCAAGCTTGCCTGCCTTCTAACAGCCCGATTCACAGTCCCTGCAGAGCTGAGACCCGTGGAGGCGACCGGAAGCGTGGGGCATGCCATCTTGGAAAGACCACGAGACGCTGAACGTGCAGCCCACGAGTGACCCTCGAAGCTGTACACCTGGGTTTGAGAAGCCCCAACCCTGAGCCACTCTTGCACCGAAGTTCAGCCCTCCACACTCGACGAGTGCTGCGTGGGGCCCTTCTGCTTCTTTTGGCTCAACGCGTTGGCCCGGTCACTTGCCAGCCGGCTTGTGGCCCCTGTGCCGACGAAACTTGAAATTCGACCTGCGATTCTGGTTGCTCCAGATTTGCACCAGCTCCCCTGAAAAGGAGCCCCCACTCTGACCCTCCTGGTTTGAGTGAGAAGCAATCTCCCGGTTCCGCGTGGATTGCTTTTGCCAAGTGTTGTTTGCTCCAATCTTGAAGCCGACAGCGCCGACGGCGAGAGCCTGCGTGGGACAGATCGTGACCCGCTCCTGGACGTCGTAGATGCCCCAGAGCCCACGTGACAGCGGAGAGAAGCTCCTCGACGACCACCTGATTGCGCCCGACATTGCCTGGTTCCGTCCTGGTTCCACCCTGATCACTGCTGAGTGACCCAGACTCTGTCCCCTCTGCTTTCAGGTACTTTTCGACTTGAGTCCACCCTTGGACTCCACCGGACACTTCTCTTTCACCCCGCCTGCAGCCCTTTCAGCTCCAAGCACCAAGAGCCTGTGTGACGAAACCCGACTCAACTTCGACCCTGTGCACCCGCTTCCTGTGGGTGAGGTAACATTGCAACGCCGGTGTTCCCACACTGGTACACACCTCTAGGGTCTGTGTCTTAAGTTTTGTTCCTCTAGGTTCAGCGGAAGTGTCCTTTAACTCGAACTTTGTAACTTTTACGCACCATTGGTTAACATTGGTGCATGCGTGCGCTTTCTGCACTGCACCCGAATCCCGCGGGCTTTTCCCGACTTCAGCATTGCTTGTCCCGACTGCTCCCAGCGATTCCCTAGGCCCTAGGCCTAACCACTGTTCGATTGGTATCTCTTATACCACTTGTTTAGTATATGGTCTGAGTGGCCCCTCGCCCTCATCCATATTTGTGCAACTTTGTATGTTATACTGTGCTTTTGATTTAACGCTTGTGCCCCTTTATTCATAAAGAATACTGGGGATTGTTTTTAGTAATAAATACATATATTTTTATAATATATACTTGTGTGGTGTCCTTTCATTTGATATTACAGGATTGTATGTGGTAAAACAGCTCGCTTAACACGACCTCTTAAGTTAAACCTTTAGGCTGCTTAGTCCATGCTACCCCTAGGATAGCTTGTCTAATAAGGTTGACTTACAACCAGACACCATAAGGGATTGTTTGGTCTGATAACAGGTGGTTCCAGAATTGGAAACATCACCTATTAGGCCAACTTCTCACACAGATGTAACCGTGATTACATAAATAAGGGATTAGGTATTTAAGAGTCTGTAAATGGGAAGGGGGCAGATGTAGGTAATTTTAAAATCTGACTTACCTAATCTGTAAAATTCAGTATTTACCGATTCTGTAAATACAGAATCGGTATTTCCCATTGATTCCTATGGGCTTTGAAGCCCATAGGAATCAATGGGAAATACCGATTCTGTATTTACAGAATCGGTAAATACCGAATCCTGCAAGGGTGCAGGGGGTGTCACTTTGACACCCTCTAGCACCCCAAGTACAGGCTTGTGTGACATGTGGCACACATACATGCCCTAAGGGCATGTCTGTGTGTCACATTGCACAGGTGTGCATGCACAGATGTGCATGCACACCTGAATTCGGTATTTTACCACACAATAGGATTGTGTGGTAAAATACCGACTCTTAAGGGCCTGTGGCACTGTAAAGTGTGCCACCTACATTTGTAATTACAGAATCGGTATATTTACCGATTCGGTAATTTACCAAATCGGTAATTTTACTGAATCGATAAATATACCGAATCTGTAATTTTAAACCCCCTACATCTGAAAACCCTAATACCGGTCGAAAACGGCCGAAATCGGCCGTTTCTGACCGGTATTAGGGCTCCTACATTTGGCCCCATATGTACAATAGCATTTTTATGGTTGGAAACGGCCCAATTCACTGAATCAGGCCATTTCCAACCGCAAAAATGCTTTTTGATACGTACAACACACAAATTGCGATAAGGTTACATGGTACTTAATTTTCGATTTGTGTTTCGCGATTCGGTCTTTAGAAGGAATGAGTCCCTTCCAAATACCGAATTGCAGTGCTATGTATGAATGTTTTGCAACTGAAATACAGTTCCAAAACATTCATTTTTTACCAACACCCCGAGTGGTGATAACCATTCACAAATGGGGAGGGGTACAGAATGTTGAAACAAATATTCTTTAAGAGTGGACAGTGGTCCACTAGCTACTCTTAAAAAATAAAACTTAAATGTTTATTTGTATTTTATGAAACACATCGCATTTTCCTTAAAGGAAAACAGGTTTCATTTAAAAAAAAAAAAAAAAAAAAGATTACTTAATTGACGAGCAATCATAGACTTGATGGGCTGCCAACCCCAAGAGGCCACCATCCCTCTGGTGATTGCAATGCCTAATGGGCACAAATAGTGACCTACCTCCTTAATATTCATGAGGTAGGTCAATTTGGGACCCATTAGGAACCAGTTTCCGAAGTTTGTAAGTTTTCTTACATTAGAAAATGCGATATCTTAATTGCGATTCAGCAGAAATCGCAATTAAGAAATGCAAAATCCTATTTTTTTGTACATACGTCCCTTGACTCATTGTCATTTTATTTCATCTTGAACATTTTGCTCTAATCCAAAAACCCCCAGGCTAGACCAATTGTGTATTTGCACATTTCTTTTTCTTTTTTTTTATTCATCTGGAGAATACGTTTTTATCGGAAGAAATCCCTTTCCCTGTATCTTAAGGAAAACTGAAGAAGTTTGAATCTCAATGCCATACATAAATTATGCAATGAGTTTG
Source organism: Lissotriton helveticus (assembly GCF_964261635.1). Lineage (NCBI taxonomy): Eukaryota > Metazoa > Chordata > Amphibia > Caudata > Salamandridae > Lissotriton > Lissotriton helveticus. The sequence continues at coordinate 1,629,912,742 of NC_136057.1, read as the reverse complement.
GAATTGTAAAACGATTATGCAACTAAGTCTTTGCAATTTTCTGTTAATTTTCTCAACTTTACAAATTAGTGGGGTTTCATTTTTTTGTAAGTCGTCTGTCCAAGACAATCCCAAAGAAAAAAGCATTTTCCTTGGAGCTTACAGATATGATTGAGAAATATTCACATTTTTACTTGCTAAAAGTTATATTTGTGCATAGAAAAAAAAAAAAAAGTTATTTCAGCCCTAAATTAAATTTCTTCATGGAGCTGAAGTAGGTCTTTCTATTATAACACATGAATGATGCAAGTGAGAAGTAGATATTAAGGGGGGCGTGGCTAAGCGCCCAAGACGGATGGACGCATCGGGGTGAGGCTCCGTTTCAACCGGGGACTCTTGGCGGCTCTAGCCTTCCCCTAACGACATGATGCACCGCAAACGATAGCGGAACACTCCAGGCATCTCCCCAGCACCTCGCTGCTCTCCGACTCCTTTCCCCGCTCGGCAGCTTCGATTCTGCTTCGGTCGCGGCTCTACCACCGCCGCGACCGCCATCTTGATGCCTCTGCCGGCGCCTACATGAAGAGCGCGCTCGTTGCGCATTTTGCCTGAAGCAGCGGGCGTACTTCGGCAACACAGCCCAAATTTGCAGGAAATGACGGCGCTGCGCTAATTCATTGAAAGGTGACTTTATTTCTCTTGTGGAACTATTTTTTTCATTTTTATTCGATCTACAGCTCTCTCCTCAGCTTTGGCGGCCATTTTGCGCTATCTACTGACTTTATTGATCTGCCATCTCTGACATTCACTTGTTATTGCTCGAACTGCGCACATTTCTTGTTCATTTTCTCTTGGCATGTCCTGGATTTTACTTCACCTCCTCCAATAACTGATTTTGTTGATCTTTCCTCACTCCTGTGGTGTATCTCTGCTCTATTCGCTCCTGGGGATCCCTCTTCATTGTCGTCTCCATGGCGGAGGGTCCTGGCAAAACCCCCAAACGCAACTTTGTTAAAAATTCGAAGATATTTACTGCGCTGGCCCAATTAGACGCCTCTGCGGCCTCCTCCAGTTGTGAATCTTCCCTCAGTTTGGACGCCCCCCTCCCGCCAGGAGCGAAAAATACTCCTAAGAGGTTGAAACAAAATCCCCCGTCTCCCCCAAAGTCATCGTCTGCTGTCTCCATGGAGCTTCTCCTTGAGGAAATACGAGCATTGCGCCCATTTATGGAGGAGACTAATTCAAAGCTTCAAATTCTGACTGATAACTGGTCGTTAATGGACACCAGAGTCTCTGCTGTGGAAAAGACTGTGTCAACCCTCCAGGAAGCCGCTACCAAGTCGGTACATATGGATGTGAGGCTCACAACCCTCCAGAAGCAGGTGGAGGACCTTGAAAACAGGAATAGGCGCAATAATCTCCGTCTTTACGGCCTGAAGGAAGGTTGCGAGGGGACTGACGCCATTGCTTTCTTCAAGTCCTTCTTGCCCAAGCTCCTGCATCTCCCTGAAGGCACCTCTCTTAACATACAGCGCGCACACAGGCTTGGTAGGGCTCCTTCTAGTATTTCTCCTGAAACAAAGCCTAGAGGTGTCATAATGTACTTTCTTGAGTATACAGATCTGCTGAAGGTTCTTTTCGCAGCTAAAGCAATACCTCATTTGAAATGGTCGGATTCCACCTTGTTTATTGCCCAGGATTACGCCAAAGCTACTGCCTCTCGCCGCAAAGCATTTCTTGACATGAGAGCGGAACTGCGATCCATTGGAGCCAAATATGGACTTTTTCATCCTTGTTTATTCAAAGTCACTTATAACAACAAGACTATGACTTTTGAAGATCCTCTCCGTCTTCGCAGTTTCCTCAACTCCTGTGGTCCGGCTGATATGGAATTCTCTGGCCCTTCTTCTTCATTTCCACCGTGACTTTGTTGCTAGTATATCCTGATTTTCCTGGAATTTATGATATTCTGTTGCTCTTCTAACGTCATGTTCTTTTTTCCACAGGTTCCTCAGTTAATGTGGGCCCTTATTGGTCCCAGCTCGTTTCTGGTTTATTTATATTCTCCAATTGTTCAGTCCCACGTTTTTTCCTGTTATATAATCGTTTGCTTGTTCTAATCTCAATGTTTTTCTTTTTCTCACAGATCGTCTTATTGTGTCTCGCCTTGTTTCTCCGGTGGGACGTCCCGTGACCCCGTCTGCTTGTCCTCCGTTGGTTGGCCTTTCCTCCCTCCTCACATCTCCATTACTTCCCTTCTGTTTCCTGTCCTTGAAAACCCATCCCCCATCATTTCTTGTAAGTATTGCCCCATGTTTTCTTTCTCCATTGTTGACATGACCCCTACATCTCCGCTAGTTCTTGTCTTCATCGTTCCCCTGTTCTTTCTAGTTCTCCAGCGCTCTACTTTTTTTCGACCGCTCTTGCTTTGCTTTTCTCTTCTTTTTTTCTCCTACCTTCTCATTTTCCTTCAGACATCATTTCTATCACTTTCTTGCTCCTTTTCCGGTCATTTCTACATATCTTCTTTAACTTCAATTCTCTTTCCTCTTTTCCCTGATGTTTTCTTTCTGCAACTCTTTCCTATTACTCTCCCAACGAGATTCTCTTCTCTTTTCATCGAATTTTTCTACCTCACGCTCTCTCCTTTTTTCACTTCTTTGCCTGTTTTTTTCCGTATACTTTCTTACCTTCACTCCTTCTTTTCATTTTTCCCTCTCAAATTTTTTGAGGCTTACCTTCACTTTTGCTATGCACTATCCCCTTTCATATCTTCTTAATGTCAGTTCGTATTGTTTCTTGGAACGTTAAAGGTTTACATTCGCCCATTAAGAGGCAAAAGATCCTTGCTCATTTAGCTAAATTTAATGTTGACATTGCCTTTCTACAGGAAACCCACTTAACTGACAGTGAGGCTGCTAAACTCCAGAGAGGTTGGGTGGGTACGGTTTTTTCCGCCCCTGGTGATGGCAAAAGAAATGGTGTTGTTATGCTAATTCGCAAATCTTTCACTCATTCAGTGCTACATTCTGACTCTGACCCTGAGGGCAGGTGGTTATTTGTCAAACTTTCTTCTAAAGGTGTCCCTCTCTCTTTGCTTAATGTATATGCCCCTACAGGTGGGGATCCTATTTTTTGGAAAGCGTTTGCTTCTCGTATCACTGATTGCATAGATGATAATTTCATTTTAGCAGGTGACTGTAACCTACCATTAGACCCCTTTTTGGATAGGCGCTCCAAATCTTCCTTTGTTCCTAATAAATCCCATAAACTTTTTGCCCATGCCATTTCCCAGCACAAATTAATTGATGCATGGCGACTTTGTCATCCAACCGACAAAGAATTTACATTTTATTCTCCGGTCCATCACTCCCAATCCCGTATTGATTATATATTTCTTTCCCACCATATCTCCCAATCCCTTACCCAAGCGGAGATTGGTCCCATTGTCTTCTCTGATCACGCTCCTGTCCTGATCAACATTGATTTCTTACCCAAATCCAGTGGTCCTAAAAGATGGCGCTTCAACAATACCCTCCTCACTGATCCCAAATTTACCGCCTCCTTTCTTGAGTTCACCAATGAATTTTTTATTATTAATGAGACCCCATCCTTGCCTGCTCATACTGTCTGGGACGCTTTTAAAGCAGCTGCCAGAGATTTTATCCTCAGACATGTCGCGGCAAAACGTAGAATTGCGCGCCAACGCACTAAGGATCTTATGTCTCAGATTAAACTCCTAGAGCACTCCTACTACACCTCTCATACTCAGGAGACTCTGACAGCTCTCATCACTGCAAAAATGAATTATAATAAACAATCCACTGATGATGCTTCCCTGTACCTCTTGAAATCCAGTTCGAAATTTTATGGTGGGAAAAATAAGGCGGGGAAAATTCTCGCCAATTATTTGAAAGTCAAACAAAATAAGTTGAATGTGGAGTCTATTTTTGATATCAATTCTGTACTGCAACATAAAGATGCTGACATCCTGGAAGTATTTTCTCACTTTTACTCTACACTTTATTCTTCTGGCACTCAACCCTCTGCTCACTCTATTTCCACTTTCTTATCTAGCATACATCCTCCTTCCACCTTTCCTGTTGATTTGACCTCTCTAGAGACTCCCCTTACCATTCCCGAACTCCGCACTGCACTTCATTCACTTAAAAAGGACAAGGCTCCTGGCCCAGATGGCTTCACCGTCGAATTTTACCAACACTTCGCAAACCTTCTTCTACCCAAATTATTCCACCTTCTTGATTCCTTCAAGACCAGCGATGCCTCCTTAGGCACTTTTTCGGATGCTTACATCTGCATCATACCGAAGGAGGGCAAAGATCCTCAGCATTGCAAGAACTACAGACCAATCTCCCTTGTCAACATTGACTATAAAATATATGCTAAATCTTTGGCCATTAGACTTGACCCTTTTCTCCCAGATCTCCTTGGTCCTGAACAATCGGGTTTTGTTAAGGGCCGTTTTATCTCCGACAATACCAGGCTCCTTTTTAATGTCTTATCTAAATCCCCACGATTCAATGGTTCCTTAGCTGCTATTGCCTTGGACGCCGAGAAGGCATTTGATAGAGTAGAATGGTCATTTCTTTTTTCCGTGTTAAAATGGTTTGGATTTGGCCCTAACTTCATTTCCCTTATCTCCCTCCTTTATGCAAACCCTAGAGCAGCGGTATGTGCCAATGGTCTCATTTCTTCATTTTTTCGTCTCGGTAGAGGCGTCCGACAAGGCTGTCCTCTCTCCCCATTTCTTTTTAATCTTGCCCTGGAACCTTTCTTATCCAGAATACGTCAAAATCCGAACATTCATGGCTTCCCTCTTGCTCAATCGCAAGTTAAACTAGCTGCCTATGCAGATGACATTTTACTTTTCCTTTCGAATCCGTCTGTCTCCATCCCCGCTTTCCTCGCTGAAGTCCATACCTATTCCCATCTCTCTGGCTATAAGCTCAATAGTGATAAGTGCGAAATCTTGCCTCTCACCAAATTCACCTTTAAACCCGATTTCGCCGCATCCACTTTCACTTGGAGTCCAGCTCATATCAAATATCTCGGTTTGTACATTACTCCTTCTGTCCCAGATACTATTTCATTATGCCTTACTAAATGCTCTCAAAAATTGTCTGACCTTACTTCTAGATGGCACCCCCTATACCTTTCTTGGTGGGGTCGTCTCGACACTATTAAGATGATGCTGTCCCCGATTGTCCTCTACACCATTTCTAATTTACCGATTTCCATTCCTGCCAAATTTTTTACTAAACTAAATTCCATACTCTCTGTATTTTTATGGTCTGGTAAGAAACCACGTATGTCCTTATCGCGTCTCCGCCTCCCCAAATCGGAGGGTGGGGTTAACTTCCCAAATTTTCCTGCCTACCATAAAGCCTTCCTCCTGAAACAGGCAGCCGTTTGGCTTACAGACCCTGCTGACCCCCTCCCTCTATGGGCTGAACTTGAACGCCTTTCTCTTTCTCCTTTTACCTTTGCTGAGTACTTATCCTTCTCGCGCAAGCCCCAATTCCTGTCCAGTCCAATTCATAAACATACCGCGAAACTACTTTTAGCCATTACTCCGGCTCCTCCCTCTTCTATTACAGAACTTCTCGCCACCACGATTTGGTATAATAATAGCATTCGTATCAAATTGAAACCCTTTTACTGGAAAACTTGGCGACAGCGTGGTTTAATCTGGGTCTCCCAACTTTTCACTGGATCTGTCTTCACCCCCTTTCCAATTCTTCGTCAACTCTTCTCTCTCCCTGCCTCCTTTGTTCATAAATACACCCTACTCAAAAATGCAGTTATGTCTGCCTATGACTCTCTCTCTAATTCTAATTTAACTCCGCCCTCTATCACTCCCGTCTCTTCTCTGCACACTCAACTACGCTCTAATCCATCAGCATCTTCTATATACCATTCCTTTTACAATCCTCCATCTCCTAGGCCTAAATCCAAAGTTGAGGAGCAATGGGAATCTGATCTCGGTGTCTCGTGGCCCACATCCATGTGGGACAAAATATGGACCAAGCTTCGCAAATCTTCTAGGGCAGCCTCTCTCACGCAAACCCTTTTTTTCCTCTACAACCGCCTTCTTTACACGCCATCTCTCCTCCACAAACGCTTTCCCCTGACCGTAGACCTTTGCTGGTCTTGCTCAAATCCCAATGCCACACTTTTTCATATGCTTTTTACATGTCCTCCCACGCATGCTTTCTGGACGAAAGTCTGGAATCAAATCAATTCTATTTTCCATACCTCCATCCCCTTTTCTATCACTGACATTTTCCTTGGCTCACTTTCCTCTTCTTGGATTGATGTTGATGCAAATGTTCATATTGTTGATTTATTATTGGCTGTTGCATTCCAGCAAATTACTGTTAACTGGAAAGACTCCAAGGGCATTACTTTTAAAGCTTGGTGGTTTAATGTATGTTACAATCACAGACTAGATACTGCATTTGTTTATCCCACTTCCCTGGCTCCGAAAAGGCTTGCATTATGGCTCCCCGTTACCCTTTACTTAGATGCATGTGCCCAGCGCTCCTTTCAATTATCCCCAGTTCAACAAGAAGTTTCGAAACCCCCTTGAATAACCTTTTGTTCCTTCTTATTTATTAATGATTATTATCTGCATATTTGTGCATTGCCTCTAATGTTATGTAGCTTCAATGATTGTACTTTTTAAAGTTTTAGCCTCATTGTTATCTCCCTTTCTTCTCTCTCTTCCCTATCATCCCTTTCTTTTTTTGTCCCTCCCCTCATTTTATTTCATCATACTTTTTATAATGCTCTCAGTTAATATCCATGCTTTTCCTGTTGTTTTCTCTTTGTATATTATGTTACCATCATTTAGCTGTCTTAATAAATTTTTCTTTGAACTAAAAAAAAAGAAGTAGATATTAATACATGATCTATCACAGTAGCACAACCTATGTTCATTTACCAATTTCTACTCAAGAGAAAACAATTAGACAGATGCCAGCAGAGGATTCCGGGTCATGGTGATCGTCACCGAGATGCACTGTCCTCCCAAACACCACTACAGTTGTGGGATGAAGAAAGAGACCAACACAGGCCTTGGTGACAGACGATACATTTCAATACACTGCACACCTCTTCATGCCGCTTTTAACCGCATAAGAAACGAACTTTGCGTAAAATGAAATTTGTGCAGCATTGAAAATTGTCGGTAAACTTGAAAATAGAGACTGGCTGCAATCATCTTGTCTTGTCACAGATACAGTGCGAACAGTGGACTGAGAGCCCTCTCAACACATTTTTCCCGGAAACATTTCCAGAAGTTTTATTGACCTATCATCAGTGCTTTAAATGGGCCGGTACTGTCCGGCACGGAATACCGTCCCTTTTTTATTTTGAGGGGGAGAGTACCGGCACTTCTCAAGATAAACGTAATACTTTTAATTGGAGAGTACCGGCACTTCTTGGAAACAAGCAGGTACTCTGGTACAGATTACCTTCACTTCTATTTTTCCATTGGCAAGCACTGCCTATCATCATTTAAAAATTGTCAAAAACAGCATGTGGTCTATTAAATTTGGAAACTCAATACTTTAAAAGGCTGCAAGGTCAACAGGTACATAAAAGATATCAGATTTTGATGGTACAGGAGAGCGTCGATTCTCAAATTAACTGAGTTTAAGTTCAGAAATGCATATGACTGAACTTGACTCTGACCACGATTATCAACATTCCATAAAAAGAGGAAGCTTTTCTTTAGGCCATATTTTATGCTCGGAACTGTCAGTTGTATTCATTTTAACTTCCTACAGAATGTATTGAATTCTGATTCTAAAGTTACAAAGGAGGTCTTCTTTCAAAGGTATTATTTAAATATTTCTCACCCGTGGAATTTATGCTTTAAGATCTGTCCCACTGACACAGAAGAAAACTGCATCACACGCACTGGGCACTGAAGTGTAAAAACACCAGGCTGCTTTTAGAGTTTGTCTGATGATGCTCCAAAGTCCAGACTCATGTCTGTAATGACTCCCCCAGTTTTATGTGCCATAATGAACACGACAAAACAAACAATAAATATGCTCCTGCAATTCACAAGCGGTTTTACTTCAAATTCCTTTGCCATCTGTTATTTACTTTCTTACTTGTTTATGTAAGTGACGCACTGAACATGGATACCACAATTTCAGGTGATACAAAATTGTTAGGTGTTTCATCTCGAAAGAATCTCTAAGTAATTCTGAATGTAAGATTGTGCATAGACAAAAACTAGGCATAAGCAAAGTTCCATCAAATGAAAAGTAAGTGCATCCATTCATCCTGGTAAATTTAAATAATCAATGAATACTTGTTGGTAAATGTGGGCTTCAGAATCTTGATACAAAAGGCAGCAACATTTGAAGTCCTCACACATTTTTGCAATTTTCCTAAGCCTTCAAGGCCTGAGCAGGTCCAAATAGGGCACTTCTTGAAAGCTATGTGAATGAAGGTGTGCACCCTTCAGTACAGTTAAAGTCTAAAATAAATGATGATGATGATGAATTCGTACTTGTATAGTGCACTTATACCCTGAGGCGTCTTGGCGCTGTACTCATACCGCTGTGGAACCCTTCCTGGCTTTCCCTGTGAAATGCCCACTCCTGGGCACCCCCAAGGTGAAGCCAGGCATCCAAGCGCTGTTGGGGTCGTTGTGGAGATTAAGCAAGCTATTGCCCAGAGTTGCAGAGTGGGACCCATGATTAGAATAGGCACCGAGGCGAGAATTATCAGGTCCGGGGAAATTGAGTCCAAGAGCCGCTGAGGCGGGAATTGAACCCTGGTCCCAGGCCAGACCTCTGCATCAGGGTCTGCCGCTCTAACCATTGAGCCACACTTCTCCAAATCACAGGGCTTATGACTTACAACGAATAAATACAGTCGTCTGTGCCTGTGGGGGAATGTGGTCTCCATACTATGCGTTTTGCAATAAGAACACTGGCCTCCCCTCCAAGGGTCTATAAAAAAGGAAGTGCTGCGCTGCCGGAAACCGCTCTGCCGCACCATATGTTTTGTGACAACTAGAAAAGGATGTAAAACACTGTGGGTGCCTACCCTATTCACAGTGTCCAAAAGATAAAAATATTTGCAACAGTGCCCTGCAGGGATCTGTCTTCAACTGGACAACTTAAAAACCAATTAAATGCAATGCAATTGGCTTAGGGGGCTATATGGAGTTGGTTAGATGGGGCACCACTAAGGGAAGGCAGAGAACAGGAAATGTATGAATATACTTTACAGCTAGACCAGCCCATTCCCACACCCTGCACATTTTAAGCAGCTCCGCCTTCCCGCAGTGTTCGATGCTATGGACTTGGAAGATATTAGGGATGAGAAGCCACTAATACGCGGAGGCTGGGGACTCCAAGTGTAAGAGTCCATTGTGCTACAGGCAGCTCCACCCTTTACCAGTGCAACGGTTCCTTAAGCAGCTCCAGCTTCCTCCAGCGGGACAGTGCTGATATGGTGGCAGTAGGGGGCAAAACTGTTGAAACAAGGGCAGGTATGGGACGCCAAGCAGTGCTTAATGTTTCTTTTTTGAAAATTAGGTGGCAGGGCCCAAGTGTGCAGCCCTGCACCACCCACTGTCTCAGCTAGCACTGTCAAATGCCAGTGCCAGCAAAAAATATTACCCTTCATACTCTAACAAATGTGGCAATCTGGCCTGGGTGAACCTGTATTAATACTTTTTAAACATATAATGAATTGCCATACACTGTTGCCAATATGCTCTGCTCTAAAGTAGACAAACAGTGCAACCATGTAGTGAACTGTCCATAATGTGTGCCGGCAAACAGCAATACAAATTAAGCACCTACTCTGAGTATCTAAGTATCCCACATTAAACTTAGATCTGCCCATTCCCTCTGCTCTTGTGTCTTATGCAGGGCCTTCTTTCCAGTGAGGGTCACACTTCACTTTGAAGCAAGTGGGAGTGACAAGATGAGGTACAGACAGTCATGGGCCTCCAATGACCAGAGACCCTCACCTTCTAGCCAGCCTCGCAGAGTAACAGTGGTTCCTTCTTCTGATAGTGCGGGATGTGCACAGGTGTATCTGGCCATGGTTCAAGCACGTCAAGGGCGATCACTTCTGCTCCCATCAGAGCTTGGAAGAGTCTGGACTGAGCCACATCTCTTGACCCTGAAGCTTCTATATGATGTAAGGAACTATGTCAAAGCCAAAGGCGTCATCAGTGCTGGAGATTCATTTGTGTTAAAACTCGATATCAATTTTGTCATTCATAGATGTTTACTTAAAGAAAGTAGTGGGAGAAGGGATTGAATGACAAAATCGCCAATGCTGAACAACCATTTAATAAAATACTCTCTTTGTTTTAATAGCACTCCTGAGAGGGTCCTTATATGACATTTTTCCTGTGGTTAACCAGCAATGGCCTTTAATACAAACATAGTTTATATGCTGGCCCTAAAGCAGAGATAGCAGATTATCTAGAAGGATCCTTTTCCTTTGTGAAGGCAAAGATAACAAATGTTGAAATAATATTCGGAAGAGGTTTGAATCCATTTGAGCATATCTTTTATCGTGGGAGAATGTAGTGGGGCTTGGCATCTCAGGACAGGTGTAATAACACTAGGGCAGTTGTACGCAGTCAATCGTTTGCAATTAGCAAATTTTTTTGATTCGCTATTTGGTAATCGCAAACACCGATGCACGAAAGTATGATTTACACTTTCTGTGATTCCCAGTGGGTCGCAAATAAACCTACCTCATTAAGGGCCATATGTATCAAGCCTTTTGCGAATCGCAAAGGCCGAAATTCGCAGATTTTCGGCTTTTGCAAATCGCAAACGGCCTTTGTGCATGTTTTGGGATGTATGAAACATTCCCTAAAGAAGGAATGGCAAAGATTTGCGATTCCTTATTTTGCCATAGCATTTAAGGAATCGCACTTTTGCGATTCCTTAAATGCTATGTATGTAGCATTTGTGGCTAGCGAATTATGGTTAAGAATTCGCAAATTACCACCAACTTGTAGTTAATGGTAACTTGCGAATTCTTCAAAAAATGCACATTTTGGCATTTTTGAAGGTGGCATGTGATGCACACACATGCCCATAGGGCATGTATGTGCGCCATATGCACACACATGTATATTTCAGGGGTGCAGCAGGGTGTCTTTGAGACACCCCTGCACCCTTGAAATAATTCTCAAATTGCGATTAGCAAATTGCGAATTCGCAATTTGAGAATTATTTCGCAATCATTCCTATGGGCCTCCTGGCCAATAGGAATGCATTGGAAATTATTCCTTAATTGCGAATTCGCAAAATGCGAATTCGCAAATAAGGAAGATTAAGGAATCGCTAAAAAATTGTGATTTTTTTCATACATACCATTTTGCAATTCCTAAATAGCGATTCCTTAAAAATCGCTATTTAGGAATCGCAAAATAGTTTGTTGATACATATGGCCCTAATATTCTTAACGTATGCCTTGGTTTACGACCCCCTGAGAATCGCAAAAACCACAGGGATGGTGGCCTGCTGGGGTAAGCAGACCACCAGGTCTGTGACTGCTTTTAAATAAAGCAATCTCTTTTTGTTTCAAATGTAGCCCGATGCTTTTTAAAAAGAATAATGAAAAGTTTTCTTTTCCTTTTTTAGGAGTAGGCATTGGTCCGTGGGACCACTGCCTGCTCTTAAAAAATGTTTTTACAAACATAAAGTAGGCAGTAAAATGTGAATGTTTTGCAACTGTATTTAGGTGGCAAAACATTCACACATAACACTGTGATTCGGAATTAGGAAGGGATGGCTTATACAAGCCCCTTTCTATACTGAATCACAAACCCAATTTACACTTCGGTCATATGTTACAGAATCGCCTTTGTTCCTTGAAAAAAAAATTTTTTTCATTTGCAAACGGCTCGATTCTGTGAATTGGACCATTTGCAAATAAAAACAAGCTTTGTACATCATGCCCAGTGCCCACATAAGTCAACACAAACTGATTTTGCATTTTTTTTTGTCATTTGAAAATTCAGTATCATGGGTTGTAATGTGCCGCCATCATTTTTTGGACAGGAAGAGGACTTTTGGGGTAGAGAGCGGGTCCTCAGTGAGCATAGGGAATATAGCCAGAGTTGTCATGATTCATTTACATCCTTAATTCATCCATCCACAGCCTCAAAGTTACAACCCCCATAAAAGCCAATTTCCTCTGTGGCTATTTTAGTGGTGGACAGTACAATTGAGAATCTTTTCTCGACCATTAATAAGTTTGTAAACTGACTAAAACGGAACACTTTCGCAGAAAGAATTCATCCCTCCGATATTCTTATGGCACAACGAGTTTTGTGGGTTGACCAATTTGATAAACGTGTCCCTGGAGTTTGTACTATCAACACTTGTATGACTGCCCATTCAGCTTCGAGGCCTACTCTTGTTTAAACCAATCATTCTGTATTAAGATTCTAAATCTAGGCTCTTCGAGATGACTAAAGCAAGGCCCCCATTAAGACAAGTGGGTGGGATGGGGGCAGAAATGTTTCAGAGTCTGGGTGGACACTTATTCTGTGGGAGTTGGTTCAAATAAGTCCCCCTATTCCACCTACTAGAGGTAAGTGGGACCTAGGCCTCTTTAACCATTCTTTATGTTTTTTTCCAGAGTTGTATATAGTGCGAACTAGACCCGAGACATCGGGTATCAGAGTGCTTTACATGTGCACAAGTTTTGTTACATGAGGACACATCCATTGGAAAACATAGTGGTGGCTGGCTCTCTGGAGAGTTGATAAATATTGAGCCACCAGTCGGGGAACTCCAGACATGGCTAAGAGTTTCTAGTGGTAGAGGACAAGCGAGTATCAGATTGCATTTTCCCTTGATGGCTAACCAGGTAGGGCTAGGAAATAGGTTTAAGCCATTGTCCTTGCTGGATTCAAATGAGTGACTGTTACCTCCACTTTCTAAAGCAATGGTGGCGGATAGCTGCAATACAGCAGTCCTCAGAGGTCTGACAGTGTGGGGTCTTGATAATAGGAAAGAAGAAGTGAAAGACCTATGATTGTTTTATCTTGGAATAACATAGGCTTGGAGTCCAAGACAGAGGTCAAGACCTGCAGATATTTTATTGAAAAATATCATGTTGCCGGTCTTCACGAAACATGGGGCAAGAGCTGCCTTATATGGACCTTTTTAGACCTCCTTTATCCTTGCCACTAAAGGGGGAAGAGATATGAGGTACTGGGTTTTTCAGAACCGGTACCGAACCGGTAACCCAGTGGTGTCAGGGTACACACCCAAAGACCTCGAGTACTTTCCTGATTTAGACCACAGAAACTCAGAGTCTTCTAGGTGAAGTCAAGGATCGATTTTATTGGCTGCAACCAAGAAACAGGCGTCCTAGAAGTACAACAGCACGGGATGTATATTCTCAGGAGACTGCTCAATCTTACAAAGCCAGGCTTCTCTTTTTATACAAAATATTGTGCTTCAGGCAAACATTCTCCACATTTTAGTATACTGTTCACATGTTTCCACTACAAAGAAAAAGCAGAGTCATGATGACAAGCCCACATTCCAATTTGTTCAGCCCACAATAAATTACCCGGCAAGGCCCAACAGTTTCATCAGATATCGGTGGACCCCCAATAAAAACGGGCACCTCCTCCTCGTAAAGCAAGTCAGAGAGAAAGGGACAGGTGGGAGCAAGATTAGGCAGGGTGTGTGTGCGATGAAAAGGGTTTATGACATGTTGTGCCTTGATGCTATCTCGTTCGGCCACTGGGAGAGGAACTGACCAAACAGGTTCGGCCTGAGGCAATGGTTTCAACCTGCCCAGGTCAGAGAAAAGTCAATTAAGGTGTACGTGTCCTTTGGAATCGAATTTAGCTGTATTATAAGCCTATGTCAGGGCAACCCACAAAATGGCTGCCGTACACAAAATGGAAGCCAAGGGTTCAAAACGAAAATGACGATTTCAAGGTGAAATCGTCACTCGAATATGACGAAAATGTTTGTACATAGTGTACTAGCCATTTTCGGTCTTTTGATATAAAAATCGTCATGCTACGACGAAGTTTTATTCACGAGTCCAGAATTTTCAGAACTACAAACCCTCCTTTTGCCCTTACATAGGCAATTTACCCTAATCTCATGCTAATCCGAGTCCAGGTCTATATTCCTAAAGTCATTGAGATGTTGCTGTAACATCATTCTAGTACTTAGCTCGTCTCTTGATACAGGTTTCCTTACACATGATGTAGCACAGAGGCCACATATTGCAGGAGCACACTGCACACACAGACAGAACAGGAAAAGAATGGCTAAGACCATCCCAATGACCATCAGAATTTTCCATCCCCAGGCGGATATCAGTTCCCAGAACCATCCCATTAAAGACCAATCTCCTTTATCCACATGAATAGATTCGGAAATCTTATGCAGTTTAGAGATGGCCTGGTACACTGTTGGAGCGTTATCTGGAATGAAAACACAGCAACTCGATTGGATCAATCTACATACCCCACCTCGGTCTGCAAGTATGACATCTAATGCGACCCTGTTCTGAAGGGTCATAAGACGATCCGACTGGAGCTCAGCAGTCAAGTTACTAAGGGCACCAGCAGTTTCAATTACGGTGGACTCAACCACCCTTGTCAATTGCCTTATGTTCCTGCTGTTAGCCATCGGTCCCCAGAACGGCAGAAAACCCTTTACGAAGTCCCCAAATTCTTGTCCTGCAGTGTCTTCTTCGCTGAAGACACCTCTAACTATCCTTGTCTTGTGGTAATCTGCCGCCGCTGTGTAGGTGGGAGGCAGCAGGAACGAAACAAAACATGTGCCCGAAAAGTCGGGGGGCAACCATGTATAGGCTCTATCATGGCAGATGAAATAGGTACCCTTAGCTGCTAAAAACGAAGGGGAAGTCTGGGCTGCAAAAACATACGTTTTAGTGCAGATACTCTTCCCTAACTGAGCTCTGGGATTCTTGCCATTACCTTGCAGACACAGGTGACCCTGATGGGGTACAATCCAAATCGGGGAAGATCTCTTAGCTTGCTGTTTCTCACTCAGAGTAGCTCCATATCCGGTCACGTTCCATCCTATGTATACTAGTGTCTCATCTCTCGGGATAGTCTCATAAGAAATGTCTTCCTTTATCATATCTACTATACCCTTAACTAGAGCACTATTCTTAGGATTGTCTGTTACAGAACGTAGGGGGTAGACTTCATGTGCATAGATGAACATTGTTCTGTATGCCCACACAGAACCATTGTGGCTGAAAGGCAGGACCAGATAAGGGATACCTTTATCTTTTGTGTGAGGCATAAGACCACACACCCAACAGTTAGTTGTGTTCATTACTAGTTGGTGTTGGTGCAAAAGCTGAACAAAGGAGTTATTAATAAACTCTAATCTCCTAGCGGATTCGTGTTCAGGAAGGGGTTGAAAGAGTGTGGGGAAACAGTAGAAGGAGGAGGTATAGGCAATGTAGTGGGTGCAAATGTTACTCGAAAAGAGAATAAAACATAACTTATTAAAAATATCATCACACTGAATAACATGAAAATGCACAATATCAAAAAGCTTTTCTTTGTCATTATTTTACGTATCCTGGCTTTAAAATTCATTGTTTTGGCAGGTCTCTCCATCTCGAAAAACTCCATCCTCTCTAAAGTGCTGCCTGCGATGGGAGGTTGTTTCTGCTAAGGAATGCTTCTGTCAGTCTAGGGCAACTCCCTTGGACCAACCAGAACTGTCGACCTAATGTCGTCAGCAGCACCCCAAAGACTTTGGGCAATCGCGGCCCTAGCAGCGGAACCCGGATGGCGGTTCGAAAAAACAAAAATAAGCAAGTTTCTCAGATGGGAGAGCTGCACTTTCAAAAATAGTACTTGGAGGAAAAAAAACTTTTATTAGTTTGTATTTCTCGGCCTCAGATTATACCGTTGTTTTCCTGGTATTATATTATCTTGGAAAAGGAGTTCAGGTTCTGTAGTGTCCAATGTCCGCGCCGGGAAACCCTTTGTTGGGTAGCTGTGCGCATTACAAATGTAAACAAATAAATAAAATAAAATGGAACTGATGGTGATACAGCTGGTTGCAAAATTGTATCACTCTCTTGTTCAGTAAGTGTTCCTTTTACTCGTGCATCACTGAAAGGCAGAAAACGTGGCACAGTTTCAGTCTCTGAGTCTGCGACACCCTTCTGGACCCACTGGTCGTACGGCAGAGGTAAAGGTACCCTCTTGCAGTGGACTCCGTGGATCCAGTGCTTCTTCCCTTCCACTCGAACAGCTGATCTCGTGGAAAGAAGGACGAGGTGCGGCCCGGTCCACCTGGGCTGGTCGTTTTTGGTTCGCTGAAAATTCTTCACGAGAACCCAGGTTCCAGGGTTGATGGGGTGACCTGGAGTCTCAGAGACCGGAGGCAGGGTGTCATGGACCTGTTGGTGTAAAACACGCAATTTAGCCGTCAATTCTTACAAATAATCAAGCAAAACAGGGTGTTCAACTTCACTGAACTTTGTGGGCCTTGGCACTCCCCACATGTTGGCCGGGCAGCCAAAAACTATTTCGTAGGGACTAAGTCCCACTCGCGAATGCACAGTCATTCTGGTGGATAGGAGTGCTAAAGGGAGAGCGTCAGGCCATTTAAGACCAGAGCTCGCTTGGATTTTGGCCAGTTTAAGTTTTAAAGTGCCGTTGTAGCATTCTACTAATCCAGCTGATTGGGGGTGATTTGCAGCGTGGATCTTTTGCTGAATGCCTAGCCCTTCACATACTCTCTGCATCACACGACCCACAAATTCACTCCCATTGTCACTCCAGACCATTCTAGGCATTCCGAATCTGGGGAAGAACTCTTTCACAAGGGCTTTAGCTGTGGATTTGGCAGTGTTGTCTTTTAGGGGATAGGCTTCCACCCATCTTGAAAAGGCACAAACAACAACGAGTACGTATTTTAAATTGTTGCACCTCTCCATGTGGATGAAATCTAGCTAACCTCGAACGGATACGTAGGAGGTGCAAAACGACCAGCTGGAGTTGGGGTTCCCCTACCAGGATTGTGTTTCAGACACACCATGCAATTCTTGACCACATTCTCTGCACACTTAGGAATTCCTGCATTTTGCCATACTGGAGCCAACAACTTGCAAATCCCTTTCACGCTGATATGAGCCATTTCATGAGCCATTGTAACCACTGCAAGCACATATGCATCGGGTAACAACCATCTCTGATGCTCTGACAATTCAATCCAACAACCATTTGCATCCATTCTACCCGTACTTTCTCTCCACATGTTCAACTCTTTCTCTGTAGCCTCAGCTTGAATGGACTTCACACTCTCTATCGTGTCTTCACACATTCCAACATCACTAACCCATCTTGCAGGGCCTGCAACATACATTCGGCTCATCACATTCCTTGCAGTTTCTTTCGCGATTTTGTCAGCAAATGCATTTCCACGACCAACATCATCAGTCACCTTCTTGTGAGCGCTACATTTCACAATCGCCACTTGCAGAGGCAAGGTCAGTGATTCAAGAAGCTCATTCACCAACTGACCATGCTGAATCTCAGCTCCATGCGAAGTCAGGAACCCACGTTCCTTCCACAATCGTCCAAAACTGTGAGCCACACCAAACGCATACTGACTATCGGTATAGATAGTCACTTTCATTCCTTTAGACAACACACATGCTCTTGTAAGTGCAATCAACTCTGCTGCTTGAGCTGAATTATGTGGAATACGTGCAGCTTCAACAATTGTATGCAAAGTCGTGACAGCATATGCTGCAGTCGTGTCACCATTCGGGAGCTTGAAGCATGAACCA
This sequence comes from Lissotriton helveticus, assembly GCF_964261635.1. Classification (NCBI taxonomy): domain Eukaryota; kingdom Metazoa; phylum Chordata; class Amphibia; order Caudata; family Salamandridae; genus Lissotriton; species Lissotriton helveticus. Next base: position 1,629,894,916 of record NC_136057.1, on the reverse strand, counting down.
TTCACCCATAATGTACCATCACATTCAGCAAGAGGAGTATCTAGGAGATCTCCTCTCCCTTTATTTTCTTCTTCTGTTCTAAGAAAACAATCATGCTGTTCAGAAGCATCTAGTTCCTCTACAATTGGCAACAACGTAGCTGGGTTGAGAGTGTTGCATCTTTCTATGTGCACACGACTTGCTAACAAGGTTAATTCGTAACCTGACAATCGAGCACTAGTTAAGTGCTGTGTCTTGGTTCTGTTTAACAACGTGTCCACTGCATGTGGAACCATCACAACTAACATGTTATTCATCACTAGACCAGCAGACTGTCGAATAGGAACAGCTGCTGCCGCTGTTGCTCTTAAACAACTCGGCAATGCTTTAGCTACCGGATCCAAAGTCGACGAAAAATATGCGCATGGACGCTGCTTGTCTCCAAACAACTGAGTCAACACTGATAATGCACAACCCTCTTTCTCATGGACATACAATGTAAAGGGCTTACTGTAGTTGGGTGTAACTAACACAGGAGCCGAACATAATGCTGTGTGCAATTCAAAAAAACTTTTCTGACACTTTTCAGACCAAGGAGCGGGATTGGGTGTATCTTTACACGTTAATGCCACCAAAGGTTTGGCTAATAACGAAAAATTTGGTATCCATTGCCTGCAATATGATGTAATGCCCAAGAAAGCACGCACTTCTCTCTGTGTTCTTGGCACACTCAATTTCGCTATTGCCTGAATTCTTTCTGGGGTCAGTTTCCTTCCCTCCTTTGATAAGAGATGACCTAAGTAGGTCACTTCTTGTCGACAATATTGCAATTTTGAGAGAGACACTTTGTGGTGCAAATCACACAAATGACGCAACAATGACAACGTGGCTTCTTTACAGATTTCCTCAGTATCTGCAGCAACAAGCAAATCATCTACATACTGAATGAGGCTAGCGCCATCAGGTAAAACAATCGTATCAAGCTGTGTTTTTAAAGCTTGACTATATATTGATGGACTTTCACAGTAGCCCTGGGGAGCGCGTTTAAAGCGGAAGCTGCGTCCTCCTAAACTGAAGCCAAAAATATCCCTGCTCTCCTCGGCAATCGGGATGCTGAAGAAAGCATTCTTCAAGTCAATCACCAAAAACCAGGTTGCAGAAGCTGGAATCATATTCAATAGGGCAGTAATGTCAGGAACAACTGGAAATTGTGGCACAACTTTTTTATTCACCTCTCTAAGATCAATCACAAATCTGTAAACAGGTGGCTGGGAAGGGTCAGTTCGTTTCAAAACAGGCAGAACAGGACTATTGCAAACGTTACCTCATGTCTCTTCAATCACATCTTTTGCAATCAAATCGTAAATGATCGCTAGTAAAGCTTTTTCACCTTCAGTAGAAATTTTGTATTGGGGAATTTGTGGCGTTTTAACATTGGCTTTCAATGTTACAACATATACTGGTATTTCCAAAAGACCTACATCATTAGGACCAGTAGCCCAAAGAATATTAGGGAGAGATGACAATTCGGTCGGAAGTTTATCCTTTGACAAATACATTGGAGAAACCACTTTCTTACCTAAAGTAAGTTGTACTCCTGAAGGAGAACAGTACAAAGTTGCATACAATCTTTTTAGCAAATCTAATCCTAGCAAGTTTTCACCACAACCTGTTGCCAGAATTAGGGGTGCTTCGAATTCACAAGGTCCAACAGAAAGGGACAAAGGGTCAGAAATCGCATTTCTAACTGGGGCGCCAGAAAAACCTACTGATACATTCGTTTCGCCAGACAAAGGTGCGCCAGGGAGTTTGGAGTGCATAATAGAACTCTTTGTAGCACAAGTATCCAACAGAAAAGGCTCTGACACACCTGATGTAATCACCTCAACGTAAGGCCCACTCTGATCTACTGGAACTGAAACAACTCCCTCTCTTTGTCTATGGCTGTCCTAGCAATCATTACCGTCCATATTCTCATCTTCTGCATAGTAATCATCAGCGTAGTACTGAGCCGTCCTACCAGATGCGCTATTCTGCTGATCGAACCTATTCATCGAATTTTGAGGTGGAAAAGACTGTGTGTTCTGGGGGAAATTTCCACGTCCTCTACCTCTAGATGCTTGTTGAACACCTCGACCTCTTACACCAGAAGCACCATTTGCGCGCTGTAATAAAATAGGACAACTATACTTGAAATGACCCTCTTCCTTACAATATGAACACTGATTGGGGCCTACAGGGACACGTGGTTGAGTATACTCGACTCTTTGCGAGTTCCTCTGATACTGTTGAGGCTGCTGATAATTATTCTGATAGTTACTCTGAGCACCACTATTTTGACCACCACGTGGCGGATATGCTTGCTGTAACAAAACCTTCGTTTTCAACTCTTTAGTTTTCTTTTCTGCTCTATCTTTCTCATCTTTGTCTCGATTTTCGTAATATTGTGCAGTAGCCAATATCTGTGCTGAAGAGGAAACTGCCCAAGAACTCTCTGAATCTTTTAACTTTTTACACAACTCGGGAAGCAGATTATGCACAAATTTATCGACGAACAATCGCTGGCCACCTTCTGTGCTCATATCTTGACCACTGTGGTCGACAAAAGTCTCTTCAAACCTGGTGAAGAAATCAGACACCATTTCAACTTTCTTCTGCTTACACGCAGACAATTTATCCCAATTCACACGCATCGCAGGCATTAAAGTTTTCATGTAATTAATAATCCTACCAGGGAGATCTGCTACTAAAGACTCGGGTTTAGCACCACCAACTTGTAGGGCATCTGCAGCAGCAATATTAGCCCGTGAGTCACCTAACTCCTGATCATGATCTGCATGACGAATCATTCCCCATAAAGGCTGTGGAACAACGTTCCCAAACAACATGTCTATGTCAGCTAAATTCATGATACATGACCCAGCAGTCTGTGACAACTCTTTGTAATACCCTGCAGGATTTTTACGGGTATCAGGCAATGTCTGTTTAAGAGCCAAAACTTCAGCTCGCTTCCATGGAACATGTACCCACACATGCTGAAAATGTGGCAGAATAACCGGATTAGCATTTGCGTCACCCTCTCTCCATTGTGGGGGAACTTCTCTCATGGGGTATTGTCTTCCCTTCTTTTTACCAGAGGATTCAGACTCAAACAATGACTTGGAAACACCTTCAGTCCTAAGTGACAACAACGTCGCAACTGCTTTCTTAACATCTGAACCCACAATTGCGCCTTTTGAAAACTCGAACCGTACATGGCTCAACTCAGGAGGATTAGAGTCCAAATCATTGTCCTCTAAATCTTCACACAGGAAAACAGACATTTTCTCAAAAACGTATCTCTGCTTCGATGTTTCCCACTGGGTGAAGACATTCATAACACATTCTAAATCATATTTTTCCGGGTCAGCGACCCATTTATGTGCCAAATAATTCAACGTTTCCTTCTCCCTAGAATCAGGCAGTTGACTACGCAATTGCTTGCGCTCTGTGTCAGGAGTCACACTCGTTGCACCAAAGAGAGGATGCAAAAAACTAGCGACAGTACTAGCCACTCTCTGACGAACAAAAGGAGAAGTCGATGAAAAGACAAGAGGGAAAGCAGGGTGAGACGAGGCAGATGCAGAGGCAGTGTCAGGAGAAGTACCAGGAGTGGTAGTCGATATAGTAGTCAAAGTTGTAGGAAGTATAGGAGGAGCAGATGTAAAAGTCGGTGGCACTTGAGGAGGCTGCACCGGAGGAGCAGGAGCCAACTGAAGAACAGCTGGTGGGTGCTGTAGGGGAGCAGGAGGCAATGCAACCACGGGTTGCGGAACTAAAGGTTGCGGAGGTGCCGTAGCATTTTGCGCATTAGGGGGTGGCGAACTTAACAAATGCGACATTAAGGGATCTTTTTCAAGCTCTTTTGCTGCATCTTGCTGAAGAGGCGGCAAAACTGGATAGCATTTATCTATTACCATTTTACGTTGCCTGTGCAACTGCTCACTCATCTGTTCTTCTTCATTGTCTTTAAACTGCATAGCAGCTTGCATTATCGAAATACCCCTTTCTCTCTTATTTTTCTTTGCTAATTTAATTTCCTTCTGTTTGGCTTCCTTACGCCATAGGCGGAAAGAGTCAAACATCGCCGTCCAGGCTTTCTTCTTAAAAAGTTTAACTTCGAGGTTATCTAAGATTTCGGTGTCAAAGCTACCATATTGGGGCCATTTTAAAACACCATCTTTTCTGGTGTATTTGATCCACACTTCATTATATGTGATGGGGCCTACTCCATGTTTCACATATAATTCATAAGTTGGAGTTCCAATCGGAGGAACCGGACACGAGTCCTCCAATCGGGAATCCCTATTACTACAACCAAGACAAAACAAATTTCCAAGTCTGCTAAGACCAGGCATCTTCGCTCTCTAGTCTAGCTTCAAACTTCAAAGGATTATCGATTACGATATTTCTCGTGAATACACGAGTCCTTTGGCTTTGGCACTTGCAAGTTCCAAACAAAGTGATCCCAAAGGGGATACCCAAACTAAGACCAACTAAGGACTGGGAGACGCTCCACTTATACTTAACTGAGATATCGACGACGTCAGCAGAAGACTCGTCTTATCGTTTCGCTCTACCAAACTTCAAGGGTCCAAATCAGGGCGATAGCCAGGGGAGCAGTCCTTTGTAGCCGTCGGGAAGCGGGGAACCTCGCAGCAAAGACTTTCGGACCACGTCGAAATGCAGGGGTCGATGAAGTGGTTGGCCTTCCTCCAGAATTTTCACACGAAGCTCCTCACGAACCTCTGGCTGGACCGGTACTGCTGGTATCGCCCCGCGTTGGGCGCCAACTGAGGTACTGGGTTTTTCAGAACCGGTACCGAACCGGTAACCCAGTGGTGTCAGGGTACACACCCAAAGACCTCGAGTACTTTCCTGATTTAGACCACAGAAACTCAGAGTCTTCTAGGTGAAGTCAAGGATCGATTTTATTGGCTGCAACCAAGAAACAGGCGTCCTAGAAGTACAACAGCACGGGATGTATATTCTCAGGAGACTGCTCAATCTTACAAAGCCAGGCTTCTCTTTTTATACAAAATATTGTGCTTCAGGCAAACATTCTCCACATTTTAGTATACTGTTCACATGTTTCCACTACAAAGAAAAAGCAGAGTCATGATGACAAGCCCACATTCCAATTTGTTCAGCCCACAATAAATTACCCGGCAAGGCCCAACAGTTTAATCAGATATCGGTGGACCCCCAATAAAAACGGGCACCTCCTCCTCGTAAAGCAAGTCAGAGAGAAAGGGACAGGTGGGAGCAAGATTAAGCAGGGTGTGTGTGCGATGAAAAGGGTTTATGACATGTTATGCCTTGATGCTATCTCGTTCGGCCACTGGGAGAGGAACTGACCAAACAGGTTCGGCCTGAGGCAATGGTTTCAACCTGCCCAGGTCAGAGAAAAGTCAATTAAGGTGTACGTGTCCTTTGGAATCGAATTTAGCTGTATTATAAGCCTATGTCAGGGCAACCCACAAAATGGCTGCCGTACACAAAATGGAAGCCAAGGGTTCAAGACGAAAATGACGATTTGGAGGTGAAATCGTCACTCGAATATGACGAAAATGCTTGTACATAGTGTACTAGCCATTTTCGGTCTTTCGATATAAAAATCGTCATGCTACGACGAAGTTTTATTCACGAGTCCAGAATTTTCAGAACTACAGATAGACTGTCTGGTGAGTTACGTATTTGGGTGTCCCCTTTACAATCTTGTTGTTCAGCCGTATTGTACTCCGCTTTGAAGAATTTGCTTATCTTATTAGTTCATTTTCATGAGGGTTTCTCAGTTTACGTGATCCACAGGTACACTCATTTCTATTAGGAGAGGAACTGCTCCATTCTTAGTGGAACTCAATTTCTTGACATATTAAAACAGGGTATTGATTCAGTATCATCCACACAGCTTTCTATTACAAAAACTAGTAATGTAAAGATTGGTGTTTGCAGAGAACAAGTACTGACCACTTGCAATGCAAATGGTACTGTAGATAATTACAGTGGCGGCTGGCCTCTATGGAGAGGAACCTAGTGTTAGATGCCAAGTCAGCACAATTTAATTACAGATTGTAGAAAAGTCATCTGGCTGCTTCCCATTGTGTGGAAGCTCTTAGTCCGCACTAATCATTGTTCAGTTCTTTGCGCCAGTCTGGAAAATTGGTGGTATACATCTAAAACCCAAGAGAAAAGTGAACTATGTGCAAGTTAATACCGTTAAAGTTTGTAGTACATTCAATTATGAGCTAAATAAATCCCTGAAAACCATTCCAAATGAAAAAGGTTTGATTTCTAAAAAGAGTGTTTATCAGCATCAAATAAGAAGAGGTAAACAGGATTATGATTGACAAAACTGGTAAAATCTGCCAGAAACTGGTCACTATAAAAAAGAGATGGGCTGCTAATTAATCACTGTAGGCAGGGGGCCTGCTAACGATAACAATCCAGATGTTAAAGCAGCTATCCCAGTAGATGGTGGGACTATTTTTCGGAACTTTATGGGTCTAATGGAGATGATCGTGCGGCTCCCTTTTCCATTATGGATAACCTAAACATAAGTTCCATAATGGAAGGAGTCGACAAGGCCATCCGAAAAAGTTTGATTAATGAAAGCCTCCAAGCTTAACTAATTACAGAATTGCATTTGTAAATCTGGTAACCCTTGATTCTCCATTATTATGTTGTGCGATATCCAACTTTCTTGAGACAGCCGATAAGCTTAGAGACGGTCTAGTGTAAAATGTCATTAAAAAGTAGTTAAGAATTTACTCTATTTGCCTGTTAATGTGTGCTTGGGCTGGGTTTTAACAGGATCAAATCTGGATGAGCATTGCCTGTTATGTTGTTACATGAGGATTTTTTTTAAATATTTGTATTTTGTATATAAATTATGTATATTGTTTTATCTACTATTGTTATGATATATTCTTGAAATAAGCGAAATAGAGATGAAATTAAATGCTGCATGAACCACAGCCCAGACTGTCAAAATATTTGGTGAGTTTGTTGAACTCCGATCCCTGAATATTAGGGTTTTTCAGGAGGTCATTCTAAACATTGGTTCCCGTTTGCGTAGACAATATATCCTAAGTGTAATAATACTGGGTTTCTGTTACAACATAAAATATGTTATTCCATTTATGTTCTGTTTTATCATCTGTTACGCATACAAATCAAATACTCTTTGTATGTTATTATTTTAACAATTTTTTCAGTGTTTTTTTATTAGCTTTACTATCTTTTATGAATTATCAATAGCATTTTAATAAGTAAATGAAAAAGAAAGAGGGCCTGAACGTAAGTATTTTTCAGTAAGACAGCAGCACGTCAGCTAGAGTACTCCAGGCCACAGTCATCCTGCAGATCATATTTAATGCACACGAGTTTACTCTGGACCTGATAAAACATTAACAACAAATATGATGACGGTAGGTAGCCATTCCCAAGGCTAAAATTTGGTGCATCACTTATCAGGATGCATTAAGACACAGATCTTATGGGTCATCCACTCTATCTCAAAGTGACTAGGAAAATTGGTCATACCTCATTGAGGAGAACTCCAAAAGAAGCACAGCTTTGAGCAATGACAAAAACTGCATATGAAGACTATCTCTCACTAGGCAAAGCTATTGCTCACAACCCCTTCTTTGCCTCCCAGTATTGTAAAGTAAACAATCAACTCAACATCCAATGAAATACCAGCTAATGTATACCATTAACTGTTCTTTATTACTCTACAAAAAACAGACATTTCAAGAATGAACTGTTCAAACACCCATCTATATAAGGTATGCACAAATTAAAGTAATAAATAAAAATGCAGCCTTCTTGTAGCCCAGCGATTGGATCCAACGCATTTTCAGAGATCGCTTCCATCCTAAATGAGCTACGTAATGGTAGACAAGAATCAGTGCTTGTATGTAAGTATCACACACAGATGCTTTTTTAGCTAGGGCCAATAATTATCCAACAAAAATTTACAAATCATGGACAGCAACTTCATTGCCATGTTAATGAAAAGTGTTGTATTCTCATATAGTGCATCACAAACAAAAAATGAATTCCCACTCTAAGAATATGAAAAACAAAACTGAATAACCCAAGAAGAAATAAAATGTTTTGTAAGCAAACCTCAGAAGGCCTACTAAGTAGGGCCAGATACATCTGCAGCAATATTGAGAACAATAAAAAAGCACCCATCTCATTTGGATGTATGCACTTCTATTACATGATCCTGACAGTGTGCATTGTTGTTAGCTTAAGGTAACGGAAAGACCAAAGTACACACCTTCTTCCATATCTAGCGAAATTGAACACTCTCTCCACTCACTTCTGTGTCTATTGAGATTTCCTGATTTCCAAGGAAAACAAGCAGTGGTATAGCCAATAGGTCTCACCTTTGGGACCTAAGTGTTTAGCCAGAGCTATTGGCTTTGCCAGTGTCTTTAAGCTATGTTGGAGAGCATTGTGGCTGCTGTGCATTATGTTGAAAAGTTATAATAAAAAAGTGTTATAAGCATGTTTGTTACCTTTATACAAACCAAGAAGACATTATATACAACCGAATGACCAGATTAAAAAAAGAATTAACATAAACAATGTCTTCTAGTTTTTTTGTACTTACAATGCTGGCAACTTCTTCCTGCCTGTTCTAATGCTTGTTTGTTATAATATGTTTTTGTTATGGGAGCAGGACATACGCAACAGGGGAGTTGAGGTTGGGAAATAGTACCTGAATTAAAAAACGTGCAGTGGAAGGACACTAGGGGAGAATCAACAGATTACAAGGTCAGACTGATGTGGAGATGAGTGATGCTGAGGTGGTGCAGAGGTGATGCTGAGTGATACTGAGCTGGTGCTGAGTGATGCTGAGACATGCTGAGGAGGTGATGCTGCAATGATGCTCAGGTGGTGCTCAAGTGGTGCCCAGGTGATACTGATTTGGTGCTGTGCGGAGGTGATGCTGCACTGATGCGGAGGATGTGCTGCGCTGATGCTGGATTGGTGCTGCATTGGTGCTGAATTGTTGCTGAGGTGGGTCTGCCCTGGTGGTGGTGCACTGATGAAGATGTGGTGCTGTGCTGATGCTGATGTATTTTGCGCGGATGCTGAGGTGGCGCTGGGCTGATGCTAAAGTGGTGGTGCGCTGGTGTGGTGGTGAGCGATACTGAGATGGTGCTGGGTGATGTTTTGTGGTGCTCAGGTGGTGCTGTGCTGGAGCTCAGGTGGTGTTGAGTGAGGCTGAGTTGGTGCTAAGGTGATGCGGCACTGGTGCCGAGTTGGTCGTGCGCTAATGCTGAAGTTGTGCTGTGCTGGTGCTGAGTTGCTGCTGGATTGGTGCTGCAATGGTTGGTGGTGCACTGATGAGGAGGTGGTCCTGTGGTGGTGCTGAGTGATGCTGAACTGTTGCTGAGTGATGCTGTGGTGGCACTGAGTAATGCTGAGTAATGCTGTGCTAGTGCTGAGTCGTACTGAGGTGTTGATGCTGCACTGGTGCTGCTGAACTGATGCTCAGGTGGTGCTGAGTGCTGAGTTGGTGCTGTGCTGAGGTGATGCGCTGATGCTGAAGAAGTGCTGCATTGGTGCTGCGCTGGTGGTGCACTGATCTGGAGGCTAGTACTGTGATGATGATGAGATGATGCTGTGTTGATACTGAGGTGATGCGCTGGCACCGAGGTGGTGTTGCACTGTTGCTGACTTGATGCTGCTAAATTGCTGCTGAGGTTGGGTTGCACTGGTGCTCACGTGGGGGGGGAGCTGGGTAGGTGGTAGTTCACTGATGTAGAGGTTGTGTTGGGATGCTGAGATGGTGCTGTGTTGATGTTGAGGGGGGGGTTGTGGTTATGCTGTGCTGATGCTGAGGTGGTGCTGCGCTGATTTGATACTGCGCTGAAGCTGTGCTGAAATGGTGCTTAACTGGTGCAGAGGTACTTCTGATCAGAGCTGGTGCTGTGGTGGTGTTGTGCTTGTGCGGAGGTGGTGCCCAGGAGTTGATGCTGAGTTTATGCTGCGCTGGTGCTGAGGTGATGCGCTGATGCTAAAGTGATGCTGCTTTGGTGCTAACTTGATGCCAAGATGGTGCTGTGCTGGTACTGACTTAGAGCTTCACTTGTGCTGTGGTGAGGCTGCACTGGTGATGAGTTGGTGGCGGTGCACTAGTGATGCCGACCGCATGCTTAATTGGAAGGGCACACTTTTATTAGGGCTAGCATTATGCTAGGGTTGGGTAGTAGTAAGAAAATGGCACCTAAAATATAGCCAGAATGGCTACTATGTTGCTAGGAGTGGTCCCAATAATGTTGGAGATGGTCTGTAAGCTGACAGGACACTTGGATCTGAAATGAGACTATGGGCCAGGTGGCAACCGGGCAGGGATATAGACAACTATCAGCCCTAATCATGCCCTCCTACACTTACATACCATCACACACAAACATAGGTACTAATTGCAAAATATCCACAAACATGTGCTCTTCTTGTTACTCGCAGAAGCAATAAACATGCAATCACCTCCACTACTTTTATCCTTGACTTGGCTAGCTCAGCATAGCTCCCAGCACTCCTTTACCTGCACTGGTTGGCTCCAAGCACTCCTGAGTGGCATTATTGACATGCTTTAAAGGCACTGTCATTCCTCTTGGACGAAGTGTAACTAACTAATCTGAAACATGGCCATTAACCATGCAGCTCTGCCACATATGCTGCTTAGCGATCGACTCTGGTGCTGGCTCTGCACTGTCTGTCACAATGGGTAGGACAACATACAGCCATGCTCTTTGCTGTCAGATCCAAAAATGGCAACTATAAATGGGCAATCCTGTTGCCTGTATATAATTTTCACGGGATGTGGCCCATTTCTGACTGCCTACTTACATATATACGATAAGCGGAACTGGAAGCAGAGGATGAACCACAGCCTTAAAACTATTACATTGTGAAATAAAATGTAATAATGCTCATCTTCAAAACTATGTTCTGAATCAGGCAACAATGACTTTGTAGCCGCCCTTAAACAAGGAAGAGGACTGCTTCAGACTCAAATAATACTTTAGAATTATGCAATGCCAGAACGAAAAAAGATGCACATAGAACATGCCATCATTTGCATTCGTGCCCCAAAGACCCTTCCTTCAAAAAGGAAGCACTTTTAAAGCCAGGTGAGGAGGGGTGCTGGTCTGAGCGTTAATGCTTAACAGATGGCTGGGACAGAACTTGCCTTCTTGGCAACTGGCAAGATGTGACTCGAGGAGGAGGGTGGGTCTCTCCTGAGGCAGCAGCCTGTCTGTGTATGGCATGTGCACCAGAGCAAGGAAAGCCAGCTGACGAATTCACGCTCCCCACCCAGCTGCAAAACAAGATGAAAACATAGATAGAAAGGGACCCAAAGCAGCTTCTGAGTAGGAAAGCAAAACTGTGAATAACTTCGCAACAGAGCAATACCGGTCACAGACACTGATATTTGTTCAAGCAACTTTTTCCCTCATAGAATGTTTTATTTGATGGCAATTTGTCTCGTGCAGATCTGACAAACAATAAAGCAGAAAGAGGAGCAGTAAATTAACCATCTGTTCAGTGGCGTAGCAAGGTCAGGTGGTACCTGATGCAGAAAAGTTCTTGTCACGCCCGGCTTGACAACATGGCAAAAATATGTGTTTAAAACACATAGTTTTGCCATTTTGTCACCCTCCTCAGTGATGACACCTGGGGCAGCCCGCACCCACTGCACCCCACTTCCTACGCCACTGCATCTGTTTAGTGTGTGAAGGAGTTTGGTAAGTGCAGCAGTTTGATGTTGGGTTGCTTTGTGTGTTTTTAAAATGTCCAGAGAGCATTCAAATAAATCTGTAACAGGAAACTAATAAGATGAAACATGAAACGGGCATCCCTGCTGCCCTTCTCCTAGTACCTAGTACTTGCAAAAGTCGTTCCTGTCCGTTGCGAAACCATAAGGGCCCTTGAGCTAGGGCCATACCCCGTGGTCTTCTTCGCGACAACGCTACTCGTTCTCACAGTACCCGCAGCCATTACAACCCCACTAGCAAGGCAATATGTGTAACAAGTGAGGAAATATGCAATGTCCGGGAAAAGAACGCATAGAAGTAGAACACCTCAACCAGTACGTACGTACGTCAGTGGAAGGGATGGTCAAATGAGTTAGAACACTGAAGCGCAACCTAACCCTAGTCAGTAAACAAGGAAACTTGAAGTCCTGAACATGACTATAGAAACAAGGCTGTTGTTTATTGAAATGGAAGATGGTGGGGCACATAACGCACTGTGTATTATGGGATGGCCATATTAAGCAGTAAAGAACTTAGGAGTGAGTGAGCGACCTGAGGCATTAGCTGTGACTGGAGCATGAAGGAGCGTTTTAAACGCATGTTAAGGTGGGCAAATGACAAAGTATTGTAATTGTTTAATATACATTCATCATTATTTTACACTTTCACAACATTATATCAGTAACAAATCCAAGGTTGCTACACCTGCAAAGCTTTGCGCCTCCCCCTTATATGGTGTGTTATTGTGGCGTACTCTATAAAGTGTACGTATATCCTAACACACATGCAGCACAGTGCCAAGCACCTACCGTCCACCTCCTCTCCCCAATTGCGGGCACGGACTGGTAGGGGAAGAAGGGAGATGAATGGGTGGGGGTGTAGCTAAAGCAGCAGCGAAGCATGTGCTCTGCTTGAGGAGAGCCTTTCCAATTATGAAACAGAAAAAGAAGTGCAAAAACTAAACAAAGTGCACACAGGAGCAATTACACAATGTAACAGGGCCGGTCGCCAGGGACAGGAACCACCTACTTAAAGGAGCGACAAATGTGAAAGTTAGCCACAGAAAGGAAGGGATTTTAGACAAACACACAAAGGAACCGATAGGATGGGAGAGGCTGGATCAATGCCGATAGAGTGGATACAGGATGCCTCGCAGAGCCGCGCATGCGCGCTGACTCTAGGCTCGACCTAAAAATGGTTCTCAAAGGATTTTGAATTCTCAAAAGACACCAACACTGTCAATTCAAAAGCAAAGAACAGTAAACAATATTGACCTGTGCAAAAATGATCTAATAAGCAGATTTCTATCCTCAAATCAAAACACTAAACATGTTTTGACCAGAAAAATGCAAAACACCGCAATCCCAAAGCTCATAACTATTGCTCTTAAGTTGTTATACATACTCCCAGGAAATGCCTGGGCTAAGTATAAACCTCATGTGTTGTTTTCAGTTAAGCAAATTCTAGGATGTGTTATTCCACAACAACAGATGCATTATGACAATTTCCCTAAGGTGGTGACAATGAAGTCTGGCTGTTTTAAAAAAAAAAAACATTGGCTAATATAAAAATAAATTTCCAGGCAATTGCTTTCCAAATTGTTTCTGCAATTGAAAGTCAACTATAACTTTACTTTTCCTGCCACATGTTTGAACCCTTTAACTGCGGGGCCACCCCCACCCCCTGCCAGTGCTGAGCCTTTTTGTTGGCTATTTGAGGCAATTTGCACTTAGGGCTTTATAACTTTTTCCACATAAAGGTATCCACGCCAAATTCACATATTTGTTTTCCAACATCTGGGGAGGCTAAAGGTACTCAGGGTTTGTGGATTGCGCTGGAGTGGACTGAGAAAATCAGCTTAATATTGCTACATTTTGAGGTTTTTGGGGTATATAGCAAAAGGTGCTCTGGATCAAAGTGTGGGGTATTTATCCAAAAATGGCATCAACGAATGGTTTGCTGTGCTAATGTCATTATCTTCGCAACTTTCAGGATCATGTAGAACACTTTTCAAAGAGGTAGCCAATTTTCCCTATTTTTGTGGTCTCAACCTATTTCCAATTTGTGATGCCAATTGGTAATGTCCGAAAAGTAGACCCAAATATGGATTCAGCATTAAAGATTCCAGAAGTTTCGATCACACAAAAGTAAGGAGAATGCATGATTTCAGGCAAAGTTTGAGGTTTTCAGGGCCTAAACCTCATGAGATTCAACTGCAAAGGCGAAATCCCTGGTGTCAGGTGGAAACTCCTGAACTTTCCCTGGTGTCCAGGGGGCTTTCGGCCCACCCAAGGGTAGCTAGGAGGAATTACCCCATCTACCCCCCAGGAGGGTACAAAAAGAATGTTGCCCCATTTAGTTGAGGTGGCAGCATAGCCATTCCCATTGTGGACAACCCCCATGCCAACATAAATATATATATGATGTGCAGTGGACTATGTGCCCCCTCAGGGGCAGATCAGAGGTATTTACCTCAATTGCCCCCCCGGGGGGGAAGAAAGTCTGTTGCCTCATTTAACAGGGGATGGGGGCATGGCCATGCCCATGCTGGGCATCCCCCACCCTTACATTTAAACTTACATGTAATTTTTTTTATTCTTTTATTCCTGGTGTCTTGTGGGCTTCTGCCCCCCCAGGGGCAGATCGGGGGTAATTACCACATCTGCCCCCCAGGGGGCAGAAAGACTGTAGCCTCATTTAACAGGGGATGGGAGGCATGGCCATGCCCATGCTGGGCAGCCCCCACCCTTACATTTAATCTTACATGTGATTTATTTTTTAATTCATGGCGTCTTGTGGGCTTCTGGGTTAATGAACCCCACCTGGCTCCTCCAGGGGGAAAGAAAGACTGCTGACTCATTTAGCTGGGATAGGACATAGCAATGACCATGGTGAGCGGCCCCCACCCCTATATTAAAAAACAATAATAACTTTTCCTGACTTCTAGTGGACTTTCTGGCCCATCTCTCCCCCCCCCCCCCCCCCATGGTGGACAGAAGACTGTTTCCCACTTAATTAGGGCTGGGAGCATGAGCATACGCATGCTGAACAGCTCCACCCCAATATTTTAATTTAAGAAAAATCCCTGGTGCCTAGTGGGCATTCTACTTCCCTGTGGGGGGAGGGGGGAGGGGTGATCGCAAGTAATTTTCCCCATCTGCCCCCGACTGAAACAAAATATTTGCACAGGGCACAAGCCCTTGTCCAAGAGGCTGCTCTCCTATCCCTGGTGTCTATGAAGTGGATTCCTGATTGGGGAATCGCTCTCCTGTGGCGATTTCCAAGCAGGGATCCACAAGGGCAGAGGTAGCATTGGAAAGGGGAGATTCTCTCCTTTCCAACAATACCTCTCCAAAAGGAATCAGTGTTCATGGGCTGAGCTATGTCCCCGAACAGTGCTTCACTTTTACTGCAAGGACGTCAGTGTACCCTGCACACCAATTGTCACTGTAGTAAAAAAAAAAAAAGCATTTGCAATGCAATAGGTCTCGAATTAGTGAAAGTTAGAGGTATTGATGTTGCAATTGATAATATTTGTTAGATTTATTTTGTGTTAAAAAATATCCCAGCAGTAGCTTAAGCAATCATGTTACTTATGCTACTGCTGTGTTTTTTGTCTATTTTATCATTTGGAACACCAATAATTCATACATTCACTAATGCAAGACCTACTGCATTGCAAATACATGGCAACTGGAGAGTTACACAAATGGCACGGGGGTGGGGGGGGGGGGGCAGGCTGGAGATAGTGTACTGCCCCTTTATTGGTTCACAAGAAATGTCAAGAACTTCCTAAATGATTGTAGCAGAGAGGCATTTTAACAGGATTTTGTAAATACTAAACTGTAATCTATTGGTGACTTATATGTTGCTAGGAAGTAGTGCTGAGCAAGTTGCCTATTTCCTTGCATGCTGCCTGCTCTGAGGGCCCCTGGAATGAGGTCTTAAGAGTTCCTGCCCAGCGAGAGGAACAAACTAATTTAAATTTGAGAGACTAGGTGTGGGGATGGGACCAAATGTAAAGGTAACTGTGGCGAAGAATGTTCCTGCTGGAGAGAGATTGGAGTTTTATCTAGTAGCTACTTCCACTCGTGCTAAAGTAACACAGAGGATTGAGATACCTGCTGAAAGAACATGTTCTTGTGTGTCCAGAGGTTTTCAGTTAACAACAAAAATGTAAAGGAACTTTGGCGACATATGTTCCTGCTGGAGAAAGATGGGAATTGTATCTAGTGGCTGTGTCCACTCATGCTAAATTAGCACAGAGGATTAAAATGCCTGCTGCAAAGAGCATACCCGTGTGTGTCCAGAGGTTGTTAGGCAACATTAGTAATCATGTAAAAGGTAACTTTGCTATTTTGTCTCAGAAACCTGACAATGAATTCTGGAGCCCGACCTATGTGTTGCCGGCGTAGGCATGTATTGCTATATTGATAAAATCCAACTAATGTAAAACATACAATGTATTTGAACTTTTTTGTGCATTCGAAAGTTTTAGAAGAAACAGTTTGCAAAACTAGGTACCAAACTTTCACAGTTCATTTTTAACAGTTAAAGTGAGGAGTGTCCACGGCTTAACGTGGGATGAAAAAATTGAGGGATCTCTCTAAGCGACGTGGCCGATGTAATTAAGGGCGTGGTTCAGAAACACGTAAGATAAAACTGTGCTTAGCACAGTGTGCCGCCCGACTGGTATTTTGTAGCTTCTGTCAGTGCACCCATATATATATAATACAACCAGTAACATTACACCTACAATAAACCAGGGCTATTGACTTCGTCAATGGTTGTTAGTTGCATAAGATAAATAAACAACAACTATGGCTTCCTCGAAATAATATTGAAAATGCTTCAGTTGTGAAATGATGAGACTTTGAAAGAACTATAACGAGTCTCTTTGACTTTACATGAAAGGCAGTGAAAAGTTAGTGCTGCAAAGTTTTTTTTTGTTATTATTTCACCCTAAGGATAACGGCAAAAATGAAGAGCCCGATAGGGACCTGTCTGGCACTTGCTTTTTAGAACTGCCGGTGCTGAACCCATGCAGGACCCGGCCCACTTAAAGGCCTGGGAGTGTCCTACCTCCGTCAGGGGGAAGTACGGACGCCATGTTATTCGCATGCCCTTACTGGTGCTGGGGACGGATTCCCAGCTGTGGTGGGCAGCGCAGTGTGCAGCAGCTCCAAAGAGAACTGAATTTAGAGCTCACAGGATGCAATGCGTATCCCCTTGTAGAGGCAGGAAAAAGGTGGGTGAGAGGGCGAGTTGTCTGAGGGAGGCCAGAGGGTATTGTGAAGCGAAGTGTTGAGGGCTGGAGGAGAAAGTCGAGAAAAGCAGCAAAAAAAGTAGCACAAAGGAATGAAGATGGTATTGTCACTTGTGTATTTTACTCATATGCCCGGTATTTTAGTGTGACATCAGGTAAGAAAATGAGGAAAATTACATAAACCTGGTATGTTTCCCCCTGCTCAAACATCATTTAAACAGTAGCACTTTAAAATGTGTTTTAGAGATGTCTTACTGGTTCATGACTGACAATTATAGTAAACTAAAACAAAGAAGCCGTGTTAAAAAAACTATTGCAGATCATTTTATATAATGCACTCTTACTGCAAACCACTTAAAAATAAACACGGCCACAAGCAAAATGGAATAACATAAAATGCTAGAATTTAACTCTGTCCTGTCAGAATACCTTACCCTGAGAAAAGAACCTCCTAACACGCTTGGGCATCCTCAGATTGCCACGGGGCTGGAGAAGTGACATCACACATCTTTCTATTAAAGTTACCAGTAAAGTTATTGTGTCAAAGCAGGTTGTACTCAAGCTTAGGGTTTTCTTTTTCAGGCAGATGGATTATTGGAGTTTGGAGTCCTATTTCATCGACTGAAATAACAAACCTGAAAACAAAAGTTTGTTAAACAAAAGTTAGGATTGTAGCATAGCGCCGTTGGTGAGTGCTTTGTGTAGCCCAGCAGGCGCTTTCATGACCTTTTAGAGCATGTCAAAACTCAATGGTAATAGTGATCTAAAATGAAGTTACCACCACTGGGGTGAACAAAAGTGTGAGAATCAATGGCAATTACCGAATCGGTAAATACCGAATATTACCGATTCGTTAATTTATTTGGTAAAAATACCTACATAGCATTTACCGATTTGTAAATACCAAATCGGTAAAATTCGGTATTTACGAATCGGTAAATACTATTTACCTACATCGGGCCCTTATTTCTTTATTTCTGCTGTGAAGGGTTCTTGGATTAGCTCTGAATGTTCAGGGCTGCCTGCGAGTGAGAGAAGCATTGCAACCCACAGATCACTAAGACAAAATTTTGCATGTGCTTTAGAGGTTTTTTTTGCTAATTGAAACGTGATTTTTTTTTTGTCTGACAGGACAGTGCAGGACACAGTTCAGCTGTGGTGTAAATAAGTGCTTCGTTTTATTGAACGAGTTGTCACAGAGGTATCCCAGGGGCTGTGTGAGCAGTTGAAAATATTACGGCAAAAACGGCAAGGTTAGGGAAGTATGCCCCACTAAAAAAATGAAGCATTTGTGCAAACAGGGCGGAGCATGATGTCTGATAATCAGATTAGGGTTAATAACAGCAGCGGGCGAGGCAGAGATGCCAGTCCCTGCCGCCAGCTCTTCTGCCTTATGGCGGGGGCATCATAAATAAAGCTCCATGTTTTCAGTTTTTACTGATTTTTACAGATAAATACAGACAGAAAACATTTATTTTCTTGTCTCTATTTTTTTCTTAAATGTGAATAAAAACGAAATTTTGATACTTTTTGAGCAATTCTAATTACTGTCTGCCATAACTCCTAGGCCAATAGCTTTGTGGATTGATAGGTAAGTGGGCTAAAAAAAGAAAGGACATTTAGTAAAGAGGCTTAAACAGTCATAGATATGCACAAGGTTGATACTGGAATTTGCATATTTTCTTAAAAGTGCATTAATTTATGTTCTGCGGGTGTTTACAACATTGAAACCTAGAAGGCATTCAAGCATGACTGCATATTTAGCGGTTGAATAAATGTGGAAATATACTAATTTCAGTTTTATTTTTCCACAAAACCCAAAATAAATATGGATAAATACAGATAAAATTAGCAAAAAAATAAATATGGATAAATACAAACGCAAATGTCAACAAAAAAAATACCATAAAACCGGGAGCCCTAATCATAAACTACCAGCACAGCCCTTCATCTCCGTCCACCTGACTCCGCTGTGAGTTGTTCGTGAACTGGGCCCCGTGACTGACTGTAAGGGAGCGGCAGGGAGAGCAGAGAGAGTGGGGTGGAGGAGACAGGAGAATGAAAGCAAAACCAGTGCGGCGGCCATTAAAGGGGCTTCGCACTGATAGAAATTAAGAGCTCATAAAAAGGGCTCAGACCTGCAGTTCTCCCTGGAGAACAGGGTCAATCCACGGCCTGGACAGCTGCAAGGAGCAGGGTGCTCCAAGACAAAATAAGCTTTAAGAACTAATTATGTGAAACTGCCTGAGAGAGGCCTGTGGCTGATTGAAAGGGAGGCAGGAGGTACAGCAGAAACAGTGGAATGGAGGAGAGAGGGAAGAGACAAGAGGGAAAGCATAACCAGCGAATCGCTCATGAAAGGGCACCGCTCTGATAGGAAGAGCCTGCCTGCTGGAAGATAGATGTAATACAAAAAAACAGCCTTTCTCTGTGAAAACCAGTCAGTCACAGGACAGGCACAGACAGCAGTGCCCTCTGCTCCGAGGCAGACTGCAGCACAACCCTCTCTCTCCGTCCGCCTGGCTCCCCTGCTCTGCTGTATGGCAGACCAGGCTAGAGCCCTGTGACTGACTGGGGGGGGGGGGGTGAGGGAATGCAGAGAAAGCGGGACTGAGGAGCCAGGAAATAAGTAACAATAAAAATGAAACCAGCTTGTGAAATGGGCACAGAGCTGATACATAATGTCAACAATTACTAACAAGCAGCCCAGGGGGAGGCAGCAGTAACACAACTATGGTGTTAGGAGGCAGCGGGGGAAGAATGCTCTATTTAAATGTAAGCAGCTAGGGCACTGAAGCTAAACACGGATGAACAGTAACAGAGCAGGAAACCAAGGAAAAATAGTCACCCAGAGAACAGATAAAGAGTCATAGGGGAATGAGACCATAATAAATCCCTGCTCCTTGGGAGGAACAGAAGAGAGACAGGAGGGATAAAGAGGCAGCACTGACCACTTGCAAGCAAGGATTTTTAAAGGACACCGACATAGACAAATGAAAAGTAGTGTCAAGAAAGGGGATGGACTTGATGCAGACAGACTGATTACAGCAGGTCTCAAAGGGACAGCTGTGCTGTCTAGCTTGACCTAAACAACACACACTCAAGCGTAAACACCATGTCGATGAAGATCCCCAATGCGCGTTATTCCGGATAATGGAAAACGCTCCTTCAAGAGTTCAAGTCACTCTCCAATGCCAAAGTACGTCTAGGCGTCAGTCTGCGGAGAGTATGCTCCGATCAAATGAACGCTGAGCTTATATCCCGTCAAGTCTCCACTGGCGTGGGTGAGCACCTGGTGGTCCCGATGTACGTTTGTAGGACGTCAAACATCGAGCATTCCCGGGTCACCGTGTTCCAAGTAAAGTTTAATTTTCTATTCCAACTCCAGCCCACGTTACAGTAGGGAAGGTGTTGGAATAGAAAATTAAACTATTCCCTATCCAACAGCGCCCTCCAGCGCAAGTCGTTGTAACGACTTGCGTTGTAATAGCATTGTTGTAATGGTAGCGCGTGGTAATACCCGCGTTGTAAAGGCTGTTCCCCCTCCTGTGGTCACCCTTCTACACCTTCATACAGTAGCTGATAAAGTTGATCATCGCCTAACTTTAATGACCTTTTCATGTCTTATTATCTGTCATGTAACACTACTTCTGCCTTCTTGGGATCTCCTACTCTGCTTCTCCAGCTCACTCCCCACATCACTTCATTTGGCAACCCAGGTAGCTGTGCTCTTTTACTTCTCTTCTTCTTCTAACTCTACACAACTATTTTTAATGACAATATGTCCTTGCACTGCTTCTCCTACTGTTGCTGTGCCAATGGCACCTATCATGTTAGCATCTAATGTGTATACATCTGACTCTTTCCTGCCACTCTGCGAGAGACAAGACACTCGTTAATGCTTAACTCTGACTCTATAATGAGGCCCTCTATATCAATGCACTTTTTTCCCCACAAGCAAATTATCTTCCTCCATGAAGAAGGTTGTTCCCCTAGCAATTCTGGGGGTGGTCTATTCCCCTTCCCATTCTGGAAGGGGAGTAAATCAAGCCCTTTTCAGGATTAAATCTCTGAACACTTCCTTGGTGGAAAAGGTTGCATTGGAGTATGAAATTACAAACAAACATGCCTTTGGACATTCACAAGCTTTTGAGGCAAACATGTCTTGCAATACCCCATTCTTACCCCCTGGAGTGTGATTTACCAATCCAGATGTCTCTGCTCTTGTGACAGAGAAATCTGCAGTATTATATGTAAGCTTTTACGCCTGCCAAGAGTCCCTTACTGAATTCCTGATGTAAATTGAGGTATTTCTTCTTAAACTTATGCTCACAGCTAAAAATATTCTTGCGACTAGAGACTAAAGCATTTTAGCCCAAATCCAGGAATGAAATGTTTTAATCTATTCTTGAAAACATATGTCTCTTTAGCATCTATATGTACTGGAGAAAAGACAGACTGGCAGGCATGAGACAGAAGCTTCCATAATATCCCACCAGCGTTGTACTGGTATAAAAGCCACAGATTAATCAGGTCATTTGAACAGAGGGTACATTTCGGCCTTGCTCAAAAACATTTGCAAAATTACCCAAATCATCACAGGTAAAATATTTCTCCTTTCGTAATCACCGACCTGACCTGTGTTAGACAGGGTGTCACTCCCTGCTAGCCGACACAAGTCAATACGAGCCGAAAGGAGTAAGATTTCCACGTAGAACATGTTTTCAAGCTGTCGCGAAAGGCAAAACTATTTTCGGAATAATAGTTACTAAAGTGTGTATAGAACAATCAGAGGCAGCAGGGTAGTCAGGGAAAATAAAATTGTGCATGGTGGCACAATATAGAGACTTTTAATCCTTTTTCTCCTCTAGAACAAGTGGACTGACTGTATGGTCAGTTGCTTAGGGAGCCTGGTGATCAAGATTTAAATGTAACTCTTGCAAGCCTTAACTGACATGTAAAGAGATATTCGTCTTGTACCCTCAAGTAGCCCACCGTCCTTCCCTAATATTCAAATTTTAAATAATCCGTATCAGCCCAGTCAGGAATGTTTATTGAACCCGATATACTACTCAGGGCCCATTTCCCCTAGTCCATTTAATGATGGAACATTAGATGCTGTGCCAATATGTTCTGTTGTTGAGCCAGTTGGTACTGCAAACCCTACCGTAACAACTAACATGATGACAATAGAAGGTTGTGCAATGGATACCGGCTGTGTAGAGAATAAAGATACCTTACATATTAGTACATCCACATATGGTAGTCTCTTCTGGAATGTGGGGGGTTTGTCAAACAAATTAGGCATTAATGACTGGGTAGAGTTTGTTACTAAATTTAGCAAAATTTGTTTACAGGAGACCTTGATGCCTGAACCAGCTTATTTAAATGGCGTTTACTCTGTTCACACATCGGGTAGACCATCTGTAGGTGGACATGATAAAGGCGACTTACTAACTCTGATTTCCACAACATTTAATGGCAGAGTTAGAAAACTACAACTGGATTCTCCACATTTCCAGATCATAAACATTATGTTGAAGAGAAACCTAACCCTTGTGGTTAATCATTTTTATCATAATTATTTTAACAGTGCAAATATTACTATTGCCCAGGAATTCGAAATTGCACTTACGAAACACATTGAGGAGTTAATAACGGACTATGTAATACTTTGGGGGGGGGGGTGATTTTAACTGTAAATTGTGTTCATTGTCTAAACGTGAGGCTTGCCATTCTCTAACGGGGGATATGGTGGGCGGTTAACACTTTGAGCACACTCCTTGTGGGAAGACTTTAAATTTTTTATTGTCAAAATTTTCACTTTTCTTGACCTTAGACTTCATTGAGCCTTTAACCCCATGGCTGCTCAGCATATTCCCCTGCTGTGCTGAGAAATCGTCAATCCCACACAACATGACGAGCTGGGCTCGTCATCAGTGTAGCAGGAGGCTACTGCATGACGAGCCCAGCTCGTCATGAGTGTGGAAGGGGTTAAACTCCGATGTGGTAACATATGTTGGAAGAGGTAAGGGAACGCTGATTGATTTTATTATTTTGTCGGATCGTTTTAAGCCTGAAACTATGGTTTTTAACATATCCAAAAATCATTTTAGTGACTATTACCCACTAACACTACAACTATCGATCTTACTAGATCCTCCCACCACATCGGTCAAGGTAGTCCCCTTATCCTAAACTAAAATAAGGGGTTAACTCGGAAGTGGTCCACTGTCAAACCTGATATCATTCTGGAAGAGATTACAAAGAGTAGTTTTCTGGATGAAAATGTAAGTGTTACATCAATGCTCAGATCGTATAATGCAATAACTGAGACGACAAAGGCACTCAACTAAAAATCAGTTAAATAGCTCACAGAAATATAAAAGGTGGTTTGACAGGGAATGCTCCCAACTACATAGTAAACTAATCAAGATTTTAAAAATCAAACCACGAGATAGGGTGGGAATGAGACAGGTGCGCACGGATTATAAATGTGCACTGAAGAAACGTAAGAAGGAAATTAGGCAAGAGGCATGGGACAAATTATACGTGGCATCCCAGAGTAAAGATTCCAAACTTTTTTGGAAAACTGTTAATGATGAGTACTTTGGTGATACAAAAAATGGCCATATTGATGCAACAATTATGCCCGAACTGTGGGTAAAACACTTTTCCGGCCTCTATAGTAACAGCACTGAGAAATATTGTGCTGCCCACTTCCAACATGAGGTATGCCCTTTGGAACCCCCAAATCTAGATGAGGTAAATAGGGCACTTTCCAAGACTGTAAAGAATAAGGCCCCTGGGCCGGACGGCATACCCGCTGACCTATTTTTAGCAAATATCCCCCTGTGGCTCCCGCTATTAACAAATATATTACGATGTTATGCAGCTCAGGGCCCACATGAGTCATGGAGATCAGTTACAAAAGTTCCCATATTCAAAAAGGGTGACAGATCTGACCCAAAATGCTATCGACCAATTTCTTAAATCGACAGCACCTGCAAGATTATGGGACGAGTAATACTGGAGAGACTGGAGACTTGGGTTACAGAAAATGGGAAGCTCTCCGCTGTTCAGTATGGATTCAGGAAAGGCCTGAGCACTGTAGAACAGTGCCTTAACCTGCACCTGGTCATCGGTAAATACACCATGGCTAAGTCAGGGTCGCAATACTTGGGATTTATGGACTTGACAACTGCCTTTGACTGGGTGCAGAGGGGGAAACTGTGGGAAAATATGCTCTTTATAGGCATTAACCCTTCAATCGTCCACTTTTTAGCTGCAATGCATCAGGGGGTCACAGGGAGAGTACGCTATGGAGCAACTGGAGAGCTTACTGGACCCATAAAGATGAACTGTAGGGTCCGACAGGGATGTGTACTCGCTCCCTTCCTATTCTGCTTATATATAAATGATCTAGAAAGTCACATCAGACTTGGAAATGTCGACTCCCCCACAATAGGCCACAGGATATTACCAGCCCTGCTATATGCGGATGATTGTGTCCTAATGTCGAGAACTGGGGTGGTTTTACAAAGGCTTTTAACCAGTTTTAATGAATTTATGAGCGATCTTGGGCTAAAAACAAATGTTGGCAAATCACATGTCGTGGTAGCAGGAAAGGTTCCCTCTAGGATGAAAGCCTTTTACATAAAGAATGAAATATTATGTCAGGTGCCAATTTTTTCTTATTTGGGTATCCTTTTTAATGAAAAAAAGACATGGTCTCACCTAGTCAATGCCAGGATTGGGGGTTTTAACAAAAACATGGAGGCCATTTTTAGGTTTACAAAAAAATTAGGCTCTCGCCCATAAAAGTAATTGTTGACATTTATAAGGCACGAACCTGCGCTGTCACACTATATGGTGCTGGAATTTGGGGCTGTTCAAACATATCAGGCCTCCAAAGAGAACTTAACACTAAAACGTGTGCTGACATTACCCAAAAGCACCCCTGCTACTATGTGTCATAATGAATTAGGCATCACTCCACTATCTTTTCGCATACAATTAGCCCTATTGATGCTTTGGCGCAGCATTTGGGTAAAAGAAGAACCAGCCCTGAATCGTGACATAATTTTAGATTGCTTGAAATTGGACCATGCTAAAAAAAATCCCATGGCTCTCTAACCTGCAAGATCAATTGGAGAAGCTGGGATGCAGGATTGTTTTGAACTCCCGTGAAACATATTGGTAATTCCTAAGGCTAAGCTTAAAAGTGATTTTCTTTTACTTTTGAAGCACGAAAGAGTCAGTCTAGAGTTGGTAAAAAAAAGAGTTGTAGAGCATTCATTGTTAATTAGCGCCCAACAAATAGAATCCTATCTTTCTTTCCATTTTAACCAAGCAAAGATGTTTTATCTGATTAGGTTCAGATGGGTATCGTTCATTTATTAGTCTCATACCCACGCGATTTATATTGTGACGCCAAATTAGACCTGTGCCCATGTAATTCAACTTCTGCACAAAGCACCTTGCACTTTGTTTTTTTGTAAAGTGTATATTAACCCCAGATGTATCTTTTTAAAACCATTATTAAGATTTTTAAATATTAGAAAGTGTCAACCTGCACTATGTCATCTACTTCTTTTAAACAGTTAATTCACTTGCCTCATGGTTTACAAGTATATCTCTGCTGCAGTTCGACTTCATAATATTGTTGGAAAATGAATTCCTGGGTAACATTTGAGTCGGTTAAAATTGTATTATGTGTATTACTTTTACATTTTATCTGTTCTTTTATGGCTGTCATTTAGCCGAATAAAGATGTTTGACTGACTGACTGACTGACTGACAATATAGATACTGTAGTGCTGGTTTAGATTAATAATCAAAATATTGACCAAGTGAGTCACTTTTAAAATGGGAAAAAGTGATGTACCGGCGGCACAAGGGGCTTGTAAATAAGCTCCAGTGTTTCTTGGAGATCAATAGGTGCCGATTACTATCCTCGTCAAAGGAATTCATTTTATAAGCCCTGTAGGAAGGAAAGCAGTTGTAGTATTGTATAGTAGTTTAGGATTGCATGCGCTTACTACCTCTCCGTGGAGTACTGAAGTGCATATCTACGTGGCATCATATCACACCTTGTAGGTGTGTGGTTGAAAGTATATTGCTTTGTGCCCACCGTGGAACTCTTTCTATGTGATGTGTCGTGCCCATATTATGGAACACTGCGTGCACATTTGTATAGTTTGTGTTATGCTGGCATCTCCGATTAACTCGTCAAAGCACCTTTAGTTGATATCCTTCGGGATCTTGTTCGCGCTACATAAAACTGTATAAATAAAATAACAACTTGTTTTTATACAGTGCTTCACGGTACACAGCTACATTTTTTAACGCCGCAAAGAACAGGTTTTAACGGCACTAGTTTTACTCATCTCGGAAGGATTCTTGGACTGACTATCATTTTACACTAATTGTAATAAATGCATGACCATTTATAATCTAAGCCCCTCCATCTAAAGTATGTCAATGGAAGTTTCAAGTAGAAACAGCACTTTCGTGTCAGAGGAGAGAATAAGACCCCCACCTCATTAAAAAGACAGCAAGGTGGGTGTTAACCCACAGATAGTGACTTGTACAGAGTATTAGGTCAGAAGTGAAGTGTTGGCTCTTGTTGGATGTCTGAACTATGTTGCTTCTTCTGTTACATGTTTGCTTGTAACGTGCAATAAATTCTGCACACAATATAAATGGTAAGAGGCCTCTGCAACGTTGGTAATTATTGGAAGTTGCACTTTGATGTCTTAGAATAGTCTTGTCTGGGAATGGCACAGTTTCCAGTTATATATGCTTTTTATTTTTTTAAAAGGCACTTGAAACAAGTTCTGGCTTCTTTTCCATTACCTTGGGTTACATTCTATTTTCGTATGTAAATTACTTTAATTCACAGTTATCTATCTTTTTGAGGGTGTGATAACAAATGTTTGCATACTGGAAATGTACTTAAATTATTCATTTGTGACAAACCCATATAAAAAATAATTAAAAAAAATACCAGAATATTTTCCTTCATATACTGTTACTATATGTATGTATCTACTTGAATGAATTAGTGCTAATCTGCTAAGTACTCTTGTTAGGGGAGGGATCTATACTAGATTAAGATCTTTTTAACAACACTGCATAAGAAACTTACTTTTAAATAGGTATTCTTCAAATAGGCTCTAAACTCATCCAGGTGTGATTCCAGAAAGCAGTCGATAACCGAAAACATGAACACACTGTTCTCTCACTCCCATGCTGTTCACCCTCAAGCACGCTCTGCATAATCTCAGTAGGGAAGTAAACCTCTTTGGAGGAGCAATACTGCCTTCGATCATGCTGCTACCCACTCTGGACATGTTCTGTGTCCTCTTTCGTCTCTCCCGTAATTATCTAAGTAGTGCTGCATGAATCCCGAAACGTGGCCCTCTCCTTTTTGGTGCCCAGTCCGACTGTGGTTGTTCATGGGTTGGCCAATGTTTATGGAGCTAAAAAGCAAAATCTTTTGTGCATCAGAAGCATACCGTCAAGAGGCCATATTTCGGAGGCTTTTTTAAAGTTTCCTAGAGATTTCCATGACCAAACAAGCCCTTTATCTAGAAGTTATTATAATTTTTTCTATGCAGGACTCAGAGCCACGTCGGGGCGGGCTGGGCTCAGAGCAGAGTGAGGAGTGGTTTGCACTCCTCTAAGTGTGCATGACGATTTGGTCGGCCCTCTTCGTCTTGCCAACCCATCATGCGCACTTAACATGTTCTCCATTGGGATGTGTTGCACAGCGACTCTGCAGCCAAGGTAAGTTTATGTTTTTTACTTTTTTTTATGCATTTCCATCCCCCTTGCATCACCACCACCGGTCTGAGACAGCCACGACTGAGATCAGCCCAGCAGCAGGACGAAACAGCCCAAGTACTACACTAATGAAAAATTGTTTAAGCCAGAAGGAATCAAAAAGAGACAAATTGCAGGGGTTGGGATAACTCATTGGAGGATAAAACAAGCATTGGAGAAGCTGTTAGTTCTGGATTTAATATGCAAAGACGTGCACAAACGCTGTTTGCATGGGTTATCATATGAAAGCTTGGCCTATTGGCTTTTTCAGTAGTTTTGATTTCTATTTCTTGTAAACCTGCATATGTAATGGGGAAAATCAAACCTATCAACAACAGAAATTCGTTGAAAAAAACAGTACTGAGTCAAATACTAAGTGCCATCCTACATGCACCTCTAAATCTCTGGCAAAGGAAAAGTTGCGGTGGGTGCAGCGCAAATAGCGTTGTGTTCCTAACCTAGCAGTTGACATCTTTGTGCATGTGTGTAAAGGAAGAGTTAAGACACAGCTGATATCTCTACACACTCAGATCTTGCTGAATATCTTTGAGAAAGCTCCTCTTAACCCTTCTTGGTGCAGCTGTCGCATGGCCTTAGGAAACGGTCTATGTTGCACAACTAGAGCTTACCCTAATGCAGGGCCCACAGAGCTCCAGACTGATGGGAGAAAGTTAGGGGATCAGGAGGGAGGTGTACTGGCCTTTCTGTATGTGCTGGCAGTGATATACGGCTGAATGGGCTATGGGATGAGACCGTGAACCAGCAGCAAGTGCCAGAAGCACTGTAAGATGGGGATGGGGGGGTTGATGGAAGGGGAGCAGCTTGCGACATGTGCGGGATGCATTCTGAGGCAAAGGGCTGCGGTAGGGGGAAAGGCCAATGCCATGTGCCAGCATTGCTTTGAAGTGGTTAGGACCATGGGGGTGGGTGTGGGCAGCATAGTGGATCGTGTGTTCTTAGATCCCATGTGCATATGAAAAAGGCATACATTCTACACACTGTATATGATGGGAGAGTGGGGCAGCTGCTGTCAGTTGAACAATAATTTGGGTCAATTTCTCTAGAGCTCTTTCATTTAATACCATAATCAGACTGTTACAACCAGAAGAGATTCTGAAGAGGAGCTGCTTGATGTAGAGGGGTAGTGGCAATTGAGAAGGTGAATCTTTTGTATTGGAGTGGTAAATGATGCACGGTGTGGACTGCTCCTGCATAGTCGGAGCATTGGGTGAAAGTCAATAGACTATTGTTGTGCCTCCAACAATGGAAAATGCCATTGACTAAATTTGGTAGCCTAATCCAAGACTTAATGGAAAGCCTATTCTACCAATAGCTCATGAAGAAAAGGTGTTTAAGTCCATGGCTGAAGGAGACAGACTGAAAGGCCACCGTTGCACTGTATTTCTAGTTCTATATTTGTGGGAGTATTGCTGAAATGAAGTAGCTATTGCCAGACCTAAATAGCATCAGTTTGACTTTCAGAGGCAGCTTGGCCTAGAAAAAACAAGCTGAATCCTCTGAAATGTTTGCAGGGCTGAGCAGGACAAGTCACATTTCAGGGAGATTTCTGTTAAGGATCACAACCTCTGACAGACTGGGAGGACCGAGCTGGCCAGGGTCAAACTGGCGAAAAACTATGTCCCAGCCCTACTTGCTTTTAGCAACAGGGGCAAGCCTTACACCTCAAATGGAACATGGACGTGAAAACATACACAGCAACTGCGGCCATCCAGTTTTCATCTTTGGGAATATTTAGTAGGTTAAGATGACATAATTAATACATCATAAGGCCCTGAATGAGTACTAATGGCCATGATGACATATGTTCTGCTCTCATTTCTTGTGCTCTGTAACTGATGTGAAGTGCTCGGATACCCCCCCGGTCTGGCTAGCGCTATATAAAACTTCTTAAATAAAAAAATTAAATAAAAAACATGGTGCTGAAATAAGCTGGAAAATGGACACACTCCCCAGCCCGCCCACGGGAAGCAGACACAGACGTGGTCTGTTACAGGTAAGTAAGGGTGCCTCCTGACAAGTCAGTTTTGCAAGCAGCAGGCTGCCACCTTTGCTGTAGGAATCCATAACGTATGATTTTTCGGGGGAAATCATACAAAAAGCACCAGTCTACAAAAAGTAAAAACTTCAAATTCCACTGCGGAAGCGGTGTAAATGAAATAAATGTCACTTGAACGTTCTAAATACATCTAAACAAACAGTATTTTTTTGGATGGCAATGTTTTTATTTTGTTTGTTTAGTGCTTGCTACCCAGCCTCCCAAGTTTATAGCACTATGAAGAAGTTAATTGATTTCAGGGGAACAGTTTCTTACTCAAACTAACCTCATCTATATCCTGCTGCCCCCACAAATGCATGTTTTTACTACGCCTGCCGCAATCCTTAAAGAGAGTTAAGAATAAATATCATTGCTACTGCACCTTCAATAGAGATTTGCAGACTATCTCTAATAGAGGTAGGTCATGGTTACAATTTGGAGTTTGGGGGCAGCCGACTACATGGAGGTCTGCCCCCAGGGATATTTTGGAGAATGGAGCAGTCGAACGACTACTCCAATAGTTGGACTATGTTTGGGCTATAGCTGGCCTATTGTGTAGCCCAGGTAGATATAGGGGACATTTTACGTGACCAGCCACCATTTTGTTGAGGTAACACAGTGGCTGGTAGTAGGGCTTTGAGTGGGTTTTTTATTTTCCTTTATGGCTTTGTGGGGTTTGCTTTGTTGGGAACAGATATGCGGGGGAAGAAAGTGAATGTTTTGGTTGTCACTTTGAACCAGGTGCAGTAGTGGTTGGCAGACTATTTGGCATGGTTTTAGCCAAGTATATTCTTGTTGACATCGGACATCCAGGCTGAAAGTGAAAGGGTCGGTAGGCTCATGTTTGGATGAGGTATGAAGTTTAAGGTTCATTACGAAGTTAGGTTAGTTACAGGTGAATAGTTGCTGTAAAAATGCAGGGAAGGATAAAGTGCCCAATTGCTGAGAATCAGCGCAGGAGGAGGAATAGAACTTGCAGCTTTAAGTTTTGTGGGGGTAGAGACTTCTATGGGTGGTGGGGTAGTTTAACATAGGTAACAATGTTATATAGTGAGGTTGTAGTTTTGCAAGACACATAGGTTTATAATTGTGATGTGCACCTGTTTCAATAAAAGCGGCCTTTTTGACACTATTTCAATGTCAGTAGTTTGTTCTGCCTCCCATATTCCCCAATGTGGTGAGAAACAATACATTAAAGAAAGAGGTATGTGATAAATATGATAAAGAGTCATAAAGCGTTTTTCAAACCTAAAGTCAGCCAAACTGCTTTACAAAAATATTGTATAATTTCACTAGTAAAAAAAACACATCACAAGGTTCCAACTGTAGAAAGAAGTACAATTCTAAAAATTCAAACCACGTTTTGTAAGGTATCGATGAAAATAAGCATGAAGAGGCATTCGGTTAATAAAGTGATAAGCAAAGTGGGCAAATTATTGAAACATTTGTTAAACCAACTCCCGAAAGCAGTTATTTCACGATAAAAAAATAAGAGAGAGAAAGTACTGCTTTTTTCTTAAACTGAGCAATTCCAGATGTATTCCTGGAACCAGAATCCTCCAAAGTGTGGTGACACCCCAAATACTGAATGCAGAGCTACAGAAAAAACAAACAGGTGCCCGGTACAACAATAGTTTTTTGGCGTCCCACTCCACTCATGACCTCCTCCATGGATCCCACCCTCCAACAGTGTCCCTCTTCTCGCCATAGCCGCTCTCTCACATACACCGCACCAACTATCAAGTCGTAGACCCCGGCCTGCAGAAGCATCCCCAAAAGTAAGCTCCGCAAACTAAAAACAAAATTAGCATGGTGACAAAGGGCAAGTTAAAAGATATCCTAAAAAAAGTAACATATAATACGGCACATGTCCTTCAAAAGGTCC
Organism: Lissotriton helveticus; assembly: GCF_964261635.1. Classification (NCBI taxonomy): domain Eukaryota; kingdom Metazoa; phylum Chordata; class Amphibia; order Caudata; family Salamandridae; genus Lissotriton; species Lissotriton helveticus. Next base: position 1,629,863,081 of record NC_136057.1, on the reverse strand, counting down.
AAAAGTTACAAGAGCTACATGGGTCGAAGTCCAGCAAAGCAAGAGATCACTGTTTATAAGACAAGAAACTATACAGACTCCATATTAATGCTTAACCAACACAGTAAGAAGCTCACAGACAGCATTTAGTTATGCAACAGAAACAACACTCATCCTCCTGAAAGGTACGAAAGAAGTTGTTGTTCCTAAAGCTAACATGCCGCATCAAACCAGCAAGTCACCAAGGGTCCAAATCACAAGACGTTTCATACACCTCCCAGTCACCCAACAGTGACGAATGTCCAGTTTCAAAAACAAAAAAATCAAAGCCAGACTACAACAGAAATCTTGGAAGGAACACTAAAGCTCCTTATCAATTTTGCTTTACAACTGAACGTTATAATTTTAGGTGACTTTACTAAAGTGTTTTAATACGAAACTTTGCTAAGCCTGATTTTAGGTGTTTACACGTATTGATTTTAAGTAATCAATCATGAATAAAATTACATACATTTAATTTATTTTAAAGCGCTAGTAGGGGATTGCTTCACTAATATGAATGTATATCTATCCAAATGAACCCCTTATAGCAACATTAGGAATAGATAAGGAAAAACTGGGAAAAAAACAGAACATCCTTAGGTATATTATGTAGTTTGCATGCAGCTCTTTGCTGCCAGTTCATAAATCACTGTTCTGTATTAGAATCCTAACTTGTGAACTACTGTAACAAAAGGATCTTTATAGCAAACATGGTAACCCACTGAGCAATCCACATAAAATATAGTATTGTGATCTGCATGGTACACGTTCTTTGCAGTGGGCATACTAACCCAGTGTGATACTTCATGATGAGTCAAACTGCCACTAGATGAAATTCAGATTCCTCTCCAGCAGGAACATTAATCACTAAGGTTATCTTGGCATTTTTATTTCTGCCTGAAAACAGCTGAAAACACAAGGAACTCTGAAGCAAGTGCTTTTAAAAACATAAGTTACTTCAAAACACAGCGCACTCTCCTCCCCCCACCCCCACCCCAGACATCACACCTCACATTCAGCACCAGGTGAGGCTTCAGGGGTCACCCTAAAGCCAGCTGTTTCTATTCCCTCACACATAACAAGCATTGAAGGAGGATTCTGCGTTGTACAATGCAGAGCAGGGAGCTTTTCCCTATATTGAAATAGCTTCCACAACTAAAATGGCAGACCCAACATCGAAACAACCGACGTCCCTCCCTCCCAAGACCTCTGCAACAAACGCAGCTCCTTTTTCCACCGTAAGATCAAGACGCTCTACAACTTCAACCAAGACCACAGCCCCACCCCAACACCCCCCCCAGCGACACTATCCAACAGACCCCTCTCACCACAGAAGACACAACAAAGACAATAAAAAGCATCCACTCCGGAGCACCTACTGACCCGTGCCCGCCACACATCTTCCACAGGGCCGCCACCACCATCGCACTTTAAGTACGGTGAACTATCAACTGCTCCCTTGAGGCTGCCTCATTACCCGATGATTGAAAATGCACCTGAGTCAAACCCCTCCTCAAGAATCCCTACGTAATCCCAACCGATCTCAAGAACTTCAGGCCCATCTCACTAAATCCGTTCACCGCCAAAGTCATTGAGAAAGTTGTCAACACCCAGATAGCACACTTCATAGAAACCAAAAACATCCTAATCACCTCTCAATCTGGATTCCGCAGCAACCCTGCACCGAGACCGCCCAATGACATCCGCGCCCTCCTCGACCTAGGCCACACAGCAGCCTTTATCCTCCTGGACCTTTCAGCAGCCTTCAACACATTCTCCCACTGTACACTAGCCACCAGACTCCACGATGCCGGCATCCAGGGAACAGCCTTAGACTGAAACCGATCTATCCTCTCAGGCAGAACATAAAGAATAAGACTCCCGTCCTTCCTCTCTGAACTAACAGAGATCAGATGCAGAGCACCCCAAGGATCCTCCCTCAACCCCACGCTCTTCAACGTCTACATGGCCTCTCTCGCAACCATTGTCAAAAAACATGGACTCAACATAGTTTCAAAATGCATACGACATCCAGCTCATTCTCTTCCTCACCAACGAACTTGACATCACCAGGTGCAGTTTCCAAGAAGGGATGAACGACGTCGCAAACTGGATGAGCAGCAGCTGTTTCAAGCTCAACTCAAAAAAGAACAGAAGACTTCATCCTCAGCTCTACCCCCTCCGCATGGAACAACACCTGGTTTCCCCCTGCAACCCTCCGACCCCAATGAAACACTGTTGCAACCTCGGCATCATACTCGACTCTTCATTCACCATGAACCGCCAGATCGACGCTGTTCCCCCCCATTGCTTCAACACCCTCTGTATACTTCGCAAGCCCTTCAAATGGATCCCCCCGACCCAGGAAGACTGTCACCCACGTACTCATTACCAGGAGACTGGACTACGGCAAAGCCCTCTATGCCGGAATCAACAAAATACTCCGCCATAAACTCCAGATCATCCAGAACACCTCAGCCAGGCTTATCCTTGACAGCTCAGAAAATGACCACATCACCCAACACCTCTGCGACCTCCACTGGCTCCATGTCAAAAGAAGAATAACCTTCAAACTGCTCACGCACTTCTACAAAGCCCTCCATAACACCAGACCCCTATACCTCAATGAACGAATTTCCTTCCACGCCCCCAAATGAAACCTCCGCTCTGCCAACCTCGCCTTAGCCACGGTCCCCCGCATCCACAGGGCCAGAGCGGGTGGCAGATCCTTCTCCTACCTCAGAGCCAAGACCTGGAACGAACTCCCATTCAGCATACGACAAAGCCCGATACTGCACTAATTCAGAAAGGACCTCAAGACCTGGCTCCCCGAATGAACTACGGACCTGCTCGCACACATCACCTGTACCCCCACTCTCTCCCCCAGCGCCTTGAGACCCTCGCGGGCAAGTAGCATGCTTTAAAACCTCTGATTGATTGATATATTTAAAAGCAATTAATCTAAACAGGAAACAGTTCCACAGTCAGCCACTGTCATAAAAACTGGGCATGGCTCGGCCCCTCTCGGACCAACATTTGATGAACAAGTCATACGATGTACCATTCAAAAAAATTCTACCAGCAAAGCATTTTCTGTATTGTATTGTAATACTTTATTCGAAAAAATATTTCATAAAAGTACAAACATACAAACATACAAATTTACATTAGACAGTATTACAAGTATTACAGTTCCATTACATTGATGGTATCATTACTAAAAACATTTAAGAAATAAAAGAAGGAACATTAGTAAAAGGATCTTTTCCTGGTGGTACTAATCAAACATTGGGTAGCAGTTTGGACCTGGTATACCAAGCACTTGCCAAGTATTTGGCGACCCCACAAATAATATACATAGAAGAAGTGTTGGTTAAAATAATACGCAAGGCTGATCTGTGGTCCCTAACTCCTAACTCCCTACAAACAGGTTTCAACCATTTTGCTCTAGCCTGTTTATAAGCGATACATGCAAACAAAAAGTGGCCAAGAGATTCTTCCGGGCATGAACAACCTGGGCAGTTTAAATCAGATTCCCTCCTGGCCTTCCACCCTTCCTTGAATGTATTGAGGGGGAGGGTGCCGTATCTTAATTTCAGAAACAAAGTACTATCACGGGGAGTTTGAATAAAGTCCAAAAATGACTCTAACTTCCTGTAGGGCTTATGTTCAAGGAAGTTATTTGTCAGGGGTCCCCAATTTGGGTTCTTTAGTACCTTTGCCTCGACCCATTCCCAATAAAGTTTTTTAACGGTTTGTTTCGGTGGGGGGTTTGCGAGGCCCAAGATTCACCCAGACCTATAGATTCCACCAACTTCTTTAAATTGTTAAGCCATTTTATTTTATTGGCTACATTCAAACAAATTAGCTCATCCAACACTAAAGCATAATTAACTAATTCGGGGGTCCTTCTAAGGCGCACCCAGAATAACAAGGGGCGAATTTGGACTAAGTCAGAGATCGATCTTTGGCCCATGTCAAAGAATAATGGTTTCAAAGGGGTCGAGGAGGGCAGCGAGACTATGTCTCTTATGAACTTATTTTCAGCCACTACCAATGCTTTAATATTCTCCGCACCCCAGAGTGCAGAGCCATAGACTGCCAATGCTAGAGCTTTCCCCTCATAGACTGCCAGAGCGGGGGCTATAGGTCTACTAATAGAGAGGCGCTGATTCTTTAGTATCGCTCCAGAGACCCTTTTAAGATTTAAAACTATTTTAGATACATGGGAGTTCCATCTCATATTATTGCAAAGCCTCACTCCGAGGTAATCGAATTCATCCACCACCTCAAGAGGGGTGCCATTCAGAGAGAGATAAGCCTTCCTGTGCTTTTTATTAGCGGATAATACCATCAACTTAGTTTTTGTGGTATTGACCGTTAGCCCACGATATTTACAAAAAATACTAAAACGATTGAGCAGTTTTTGTAAACCCATAGGGGTTTTGGACATCAGGAGGGTATCGTCTGCAAAGAGGAGTGTAGGTGTTTTCTCACCGGCAAGGACGGGGGCATCCGCGGGGTCCTCCCTCAAATGGTCCACCACCCCATTTATAAAGAGGGAGAACAGGGTCGGAGCCATCACGCATCCCTGCCTCACTCCTCTGTTGACCGGTACCCTCCCTGTCAATTGACCCTGACTTCCCCAGCGAATCCTTGCATAATTTCCTTTGTGAAGTTTAATAATAAACTGCAGCAGATAACCGGGGAAACCCATATCAAATAAGACCGTCCAGAGTTTGGCGCGTGGAATAACATCGAATGCTGTTTTCAAGTCTATGAAAGCCAGGTACAGACTACCCTTGGCGATTGTTACTGACTTCCAATAGACTGCACAGAACCAAAAGACCTGGTCCATTGTACCGACATTACGCCTAAACCCCGCCTGGAAGTGGGACAGAATGTCCTTATCTATAAGCCATGATTCTGTTCGATTTATGATGACCCTGCCAACTACCTTTTGGATGGTATCTATTAAACTTATTGGTCTGTAGTTGGCAGGGTCCTCTCTGTCACCTTTCTTGTATATGGTGATGACCTCTGCACCCTTCCAGGATTCTGGGACAGGGTGGCCATGCTGGATTAAATTCATTAAACATGCTATAAAATCTGCCCATAGTTTAGGATCATGCAGTAGCAGACCCCCCGGAAGGCCATCTGGGCCAGCCGCCTTCGCTGGTAATATTTTTGAGATGGCATCCTGTACTTCTCGCTGGGAAAATGGATCTTCCTTGGAACCTAGCTTCATGCAGAGCTTGCTATGAAGTTCAATAACTGGGGATGTTGTTAGGCCTTTAAGACTGTCCTCACAGTATAAGTTTAAAAAATGGGAATACCATTGCTGTTCAGTTATATGGTTTAAAATTGGTTCTACCCCCCTTCTATCAAGAGCATTAATCAATTTCCAAAAAATTGTAGAGTTTTTCCCACGGGCTGCGGCCTTGAGCAGCTGCCAGTGCTCCTCCTCCCAATCTTTCTTAGCTAGTGTTATACTGCTACGGTACTCCTTTCTAGCCATTCGAACTGCTACAGAGTCCTTGCTTTTTATCGCTAGAGTAATAGCTTTTCTTTTTTTCCTACAATTGGCCGTATACCAGGGATTACTCTTAAGGGATTCATGATTTACCATTGAATTCTCCTGGGGCCTCTTGCAGAACAAGTCTCCTAATTTAGTTATTAGATTTTTATAGGAGACTAGCAGGTTAGGTCTGGGAGGGTTAGGTGTTACTAGAGCCACGGCTGAAAGGCTACAGGTTTCTGCTGAGACTAACTCTTTAATGCTATTACGTTTCTCCTCTTCACACTTGACCACATTCCATTTTAATTTCCGATTACAATTAGTGGGAAAAACCTCTTTAGTAATCATCTCTGGATTTTTACTAGTATCAATCCCGTTAACCCAGTTGATTTCCATACATAATGGATTATGGTCACTATCTGAAGATTGCCTAACCTCCATATCAACTAGAGCAGACCATGATTGAATATTTAGAAGGATGAAATCAATTCGAGATGGGCAACCTAACCTATTATAGGTCATTGCCCCATCGCGATCTGACGCGGTCCGTCCATTAAGAGCCCGTAAGTTGTGTTCTAGTGCCAGAGCATTCAGCTGGATACCTCTGGCTGTCCATTTCTTTATGGGTGCGAGGACTAGGGGAGGTATAGTCTGTCTCCAATCCTCTGAGTTGAAACCCAATACCTCTTCATCGTCTAGGGGTTCAAAAGTACAATTAAAACCCCCCCCTACTAACATTTTGGATCTGGGTGGAAGGTCTGATAGCCTCTTATCTAGCAGTTCTATTGTAGGTGAAACAAGACCACCCTGAAGGCCTCTAGCGTAGATACAAAAAAATTCAAAATTAAAACCCCCAGACTGACTCTTTAGAGTGATGTGCAAAATATCATTAGAATCAATTTTATGGGTGGTAACAGCACAATTCAAATTCACCTTAACCCAAATGAGCAGGCCACCAGACGGGCGACCTTTCCCCACCGTGACTGCAGGAATAAAAAAGGATGAATAGCCATTTTTGTATTGCAGGGACAGACGCCAGGTTTCTTGGAACATACATATGTGGAAAGTGTTAATAAAATCATTCCAATCAGGGTTAACAAGGTTTTTCTTTAATCCTGCTATGTTCCAAGACAAAATGTTAATGGAAGTAGAAGCTACGGATGGTTCCAAAGTTATAACTAAAGTACTGGGTTCCATTTCTCCTGGACCATGACTACTAGTTCCCGGACTGGCTGTGCCATCCATGGCAAGTCTAGATCCTTCCCCAGGGGTGACTAACACCTCCCTCATTCCAGTTCGTCCAGAAGACTGGGGTGGAAGTCAATCAACTCCCTCCAGACCACTGAAACGATTATAACAGGAGATTGGGTAATTAAGCTGTGGACCAAACCATTCCCCTTTAAACTGGTTACCATTAATGGTGGGCCTCCCTGCATCTTTTCGTACTGTGTTCCAACCTCCGTTGTCATCCCCGCCCCAATTAAAGGAGTACTGCCCCCCCAGGGGCTCAGGCCTCATCCTACCTCTTTCATGGTTGGGAATCCTCAACCAACTCCACCTACTATCATGATGTTCCGGGGACATATAGAAATATGATCGTGGAATCGTTTTTACATCGGGGCCCAGAGCAAATGTGCTCCACTAATCGTGGGTCTTCGAATGTTACCACAACAGTCTCCCTGTAAGCTTTTCTTGTTCTCTCCTACCCATGGAGCTCTCTCCACCATGAGCATTTTATTGTTAATATTAGGAGGAGGAGGGAAGTTTCTATCTAACCAATGGCAAACTTTGTTTTTAAGTGCCCAAAAGGGTTCAGAAGTGGCAGGTGCAAGCTCCGGGACGCCTGTTAAAACTAACACATAGGGACAAGCGTCAGGTGGTAAACTAATGTTCCGACGTACCCTGGGTTTCTCAAAGTGAGATGAAGGGGGTTTAGGGGCTGAAATGATGGAGCCAGCTGCTTTCTGGGGTTTTGTAGGGGCATTGGGAGCTGGCTGAATGGAACAAACTTTATTGCCCTTATGGGTAGGGGTTTTAAGAGGGCGTTTCTTGGAGGTAGAATTTTCCCCAACAGATTGAATCGTAGCCAAGGACGAAGGTTTATCAATGGGAGCTGGTATATCAAGAGTCCCTTGGGCATTATTTTCCCCCTTAGGTTTTACTTCCTGACGGAGAGCCTGAAGCTGGTATTCTATACCCTGGAGTCAAATCTCCAGGGGCGAAAGTAAAGACCTGATAAGGTCGGTTAGAGAACTTAAGAGTGGAGCGTTCTGGTCTTCCAAATCTTCTAAAGATTCATCAAGGCTACCATTGTCAAGGATGCTGACCAGACTATTATTCGAAACTGTGTCATCTGGAATGCCCATTGGTAGGGGGTGGGATACACGCTGTGCCTTTTCTTTGCCTGCGATGGGTCCCAAAGAAACCCTCCCCTCCTCGGTGCTGCCACTAGCGCAAGCCACATTTCCTGAAGAACACAACATATCTTGGTTAGCTGTAATTTCACCATTTACCTGAGGGGTTGTTTGATTAGAATTGGGAATTGCACCTTCCGATCTACCCCTTTTGGTGTGGGTGTTCTCGCTATGAACAGTAGCGGAAGTAAATATTAAGTTGTTAACAAGAGAGGTCGATGTTAAAGATGTTAATAAGGGCACGGGAGGTGAATCTAAGAGAGTTGAGAGGGGCCCAGTAGTACTGTGAGTCACAGGATCAGCCTGCATGGGAAGTGGAACAGGATTACTCATAGCTTTAGTTGGGGTACGTGCAGAGGCTATGGTCCCTAATGACGACCTTTTGGCAAGTGCAAGATCTTGTGAAACCCTCCTTTCCATAAGGACAATACCCTGGTCAATTAGGGAATTTGTACGAAGGATAAAATTATCTAGTGTGCCAGTCAATTTTTTAGTTTTGTTCTTTGCTCCTGCCGCAGCCTGACTGCGGGTTTCACGGGAAGACATGACCGTTTGGAGACAATAGCGGCTGGCAATAAGAGGCACAATCAGGTTTATAACCAAATAGGTAACAAGAACCACGATGTTACTAGGAACTAAATGAATGACAACTAACCAAACAAAAATACAATAAAATCTTAAATGGACCAGTACAAAATAAAGGCAATATACTTGCTATTTAGCGGGCTTTAAGTAATAGGTCCTTCAAGGGACCTGGCCCAGTCCAGTCTCTACAGTCCTCGGAGGGCCTCAGAGGGCCCGCCCTTTGCCCGGGCTTCGCCTCGCGCTTTGTCTCGCGCGCGTCCCGCGTTAGCGGTAGTGGGAGGAGTTAAATAGGGAGGGGGCGAGGCGGGAAGAGGCTCCAGCTGCGGCGAGTGCCAGGCCGCTCTGGATGCTGGGCCTCGCAGTCCCGGCCCCGTCCACACTCACCGGCAGGTCCAGGTAATTGTTCAAGTTAAAAAGTACAGTGCCCCAGTTCAGCGCGATATTCAAAGGTTCCTCCCTTCTGCGGCAATAACAAATCCAGGGAAGGGAAAGTTAAAACGGCAGATTCAGCAGTCCTTTCTCGACTTGCGAGCGGCACTTTCAATTTACCATCAATAGTGATCCGTCCGGCAGGGCCACAAATTTGTAAAGTGAGGCAGCAGTCTACAAAAAGCATTGTTATGAATACTGAAAACTCCAGCACTGTAGGTTAGGAACATTAGGCCTGAAACCATGTCAGCCTTTTAGGATTTTATTTGGAGATCAATTAAGATACAATAATTCTTCATGAAATGGATTAGCACATTCAGTGATTCTGCTGAAAATATGGCCCGGACTGAGTCATCCTGAGCCTTCCTTGGTCAGGTCAATCAAAGCTGTTGTAAGTACTGACCATTAAACAAGTTATGACTGAGTGAAGGGGGCATACGACACAATAATAAACATTACTGGCCAGCTCAAAAATCACTAAAGCTACTAACAAGTGAATGTGTCAGCACAAGAGCTAACTAGCTCGCTCCGCCCTTCAGTCAGATGTTTTAGCTGCACCCTAGTTATTAGCTGCAATCCATGCAACTGGATTGGATGCCCGCTGTCACTGGCAATTAAATTATAAATTGAATTTGGTTTTGTTTTACTTGTGCCATGCTGGAAACTTGGCCTATGCAAACACTGCAACAACTGATACTAATATCCCCAACTCAATGAAAAGTATTAATCAAACTACCAACAATGAAAGGCCGGCTGGCTCCTGCTACCTTTCAAACTTGTCATCCACAGGAAAAAAAAAGATTTCTACTGTACTAAGGTCATAAAATGCAAAACAACCAGTCTAGCCCTCTAGTCAGTGCTTTATGGCAATCACTGATTAACAATACAAACTCGAGCTACAACAAATACTTGCTATCTTCATCACAAATAACTAATGCAGTTGAATTCTGGGATCTAAATTTGACGCATTCCACTTTCTGTCATGCGATCGACAAAGCAGGAAAAACTCATTTGCTAGCCGAGGATAAAAACATATTTTCGCGGCGATCACATACCTGGAAGACAATTCAAAAATACGCCACCTTGAAACAGTATACCTTCTTCTAACGTATCCTGTGTATCTCAAGAAAAAGTTATTGGCTATACAGTTAGGAGAACTGCCATCCTTAGCAGATAATCCCCCATTGCAGGGCCGGACTGGCCATAGCGGGCACCGGGCAATCCCCCGGTGCGCCGCACGGGTGGGGGCCATTTTTGTGCCCCCGGGGGGCGTTTTTGTTACAGGACCGCAGCTGCAAAATCGGCTCTGTACCAAAATCGGCCGAAAACCGGGCCCAGCAAAGAGCCCGGCGTTACTTCATACCATAACCCCCCCCCCCCCAACCCAAGTGGGGGTGGGGGGGGCAGCCGAGCACTTTGCCAGGGCCGGTGGTGGTTCCCAGTCCGGCCCCACCCCATGGAGATACAAAGGCCCAAAACGTGCCCTAAAGAGGATTTTTTGCATTTGGTTTGCATATGTCCCTTACTAAATAATGCACGTCTCATATTCCTAAAACACTTATTTAAGAGAGGGGGGTTCGTATATGCAGAACAGCAATGATGAGGAGTTTTGACTCTACAGACCCTAGCTAAATTGCAAACTTTTGAAGTTTTTACAATCACATGATAAATCAATGAAACAAAATTCCAAGGGTGTAATCCCAGTATGAGAAACTTTGTCTAAACAAATATTTGATTGTGAGTAAAAGACAAGAATATGATATACACATAAGTATAGTACTCTGATACTTTGTATAAATTACAACTAGCATTTAATTTTTTTACGGATGCATATGCCACTTTACAACAATCTAGCTGAATGTGATTGGCCACAATTGAAGGAAATGTAATAACAACAGGTTGAGATGCAGAACGTTTTATTATCTTGTATTCTTGTAACACCTACTTGCGCATTTTAGAAAACTGATTAATTTTAAAAGCAAAGTATTGTATTTTAAACATGTTCCATTATTCAGTATTAATTGCAAAATAATGTGCGGGGATCAATTAGAAAGGCGGTGTATTTTATCCTGTATCAATTGTAAAATATTGTGACGTAATTTATTAACTATAACAATAAACAATAAACAGTACTGTACTATGATCATTTAAAGGCAGAGCTATATCACAGCACAACCATGAAACCTCGACGTTTTAACTTATTAAAAGTTCATAAAAACTGGTGACATGGTCTTTTACTGCGATTCACAAACACTGCCACCTGCGCATGTCACGGACGTGCCTCAGTGAGGTTACCTTCCATGCAAAGCAATTACATCCCACAGGACGCATCTTGGTTTTATTTCTTACAAAAGTGCCAAGAATCTTGTAGAAATCCAAACGCCTGCTCACCAGCACGGGGAAGGGTGATAAAACAGACATTTACATTGTATTAAACAGAATGTATTGCCAATGTTGCGGGTGCCCACTTAGAGGGAAAAGGTTGTATATATTTTGACATTACTAAATCAGTTGGCTGCCATGTTACAGCTTTTGGGCCTGTGCCAAGAACCTCGCCTCACCAGCAAGAACAGCCCTGCTCCAGCCAAGAAACAGGTGTTTATTCCACATCGAAAGCAGCCCAGTAGTTCACTCAGGGACTGGAATAAATGTGGCCTCGTAATGAATCTGGTTAATGGGTCATCACCTGCGCACCAGATATATGATCTCCGTTTTTCATCTTGACTACTTTGGGTTATCCGGGACAGTTTACATAAAATCTGGAATATACGCTAGGCTTTCAATGGGCACTATTTAAATACCGTTCCAAACTCAGCATACATTGTCATGTCTTCTTTTGATCCCCAGAAGGAAACATGAACATTCAGGAATACAGACAGTATTTGAGCATCGGAAGCAGAACCTATAGATACATTTGAAGCATTCCTGACAGGCCTAGGCCTCCGAAGGGAGAAAGGGCTGTGGCAGAGTAACCCCCAGATGCATCAACAACCCATTTTGCGATTCCTTAATAGCGAAAAATACCGATTCGCTATTAAGGAATAACAAAATGGAATGCATCAAGAAATCACTAAAAAAATAGCGATTTCTTAGTATTCCTTAATTGCGACTCGCAAATTGCGACTCGCAATTAAGGAATACCTCCCCATTCATTCCAATGGGCCTAGAGGCCCATAAGAATGAATGGGACGACAATCTCAATTTGCGAATCGCAATTAGCGATTTGCAAATTGAGATTGCGATTTCAAGGGTGCAGGGGTGTCCAAAGGACACCCTGTTGCACCCCTGAAATTGATCTGTGCACATATGTTGCGCACACAACAGGGCATGTGTGTGCGCAACATGAAACTTTGAAAAATGCACTTTAGTGCATTTTTCAAAGTGTTTGCAAATTACCATGAAGTTGTACTTCATGGTAATTTGCGTGCCCTATTAGCGAATTCACTATTTTTAAAACTTTCATGCATTGCATTTAAGGCATCTCAATTTGAGATTCCTTAAATGCAAATAATCGCAATTTAGCGATTTCTCAATTTGCGATTTTTGCATTTGGGATGATGCATTCCAAATGCAAAAATACCGGTCCCAAACCCCTTTGCGTGCTGATTTTTGTTTGATGCATCTAGCTGTAAGTCACATGTCAGCTGGAGCCTTGCATTTGACTGACTCTGTCCCTCCCAGCCTCAGAGGCATTTCAGACTTCAGAGACATCAACATGTCGCTGTTGACCTTTGTAATGGTATTTATAGAAAAGATTACGTGTAGTTATGTGTAGCGTTATTTTCAGAGTATTCAACAGATCTATATGTTTGCCCTAAAGTCATCTGCTCTTCTTTGCGTATTATGTAAGCGTGTCATTGTTACCACAGCAAACGGGGCCTCAGCTGCATAGGGCTTCGTCCCCCAACACAGGGTGTAACACTTTTGTTTTGTTGTTCCAAAAACACAAGAAGGGCAAAGGTGATCTCTATATCTGGTAACATCGCACGAAATTCGAGCATCGACAACGAAAGCCTGTTCACCCGATGAGACTTGCCGAGCTATCAATCAAAAAAACAGAACCGCAACAGAGTTAAAAGCACACCTCCCATAATCATGCACAGTATCAAAAATCCCCATCGCCCCACCAAATAAACCACTCTGGAAAACAACACACACAAAAAAACTGGTGTAGCAGACATACAAGCAGCTACACAACAGGAGCGGCCTTAGGCATGTGCAAGCTGTGCATCTGCACAGAGCCACCACGCCAATATATATCCTTAACATAATAATCCTCAGAGGATGGATACATATTTGCGTGGCAGCCCCTGGCAGGGATTTGTCGGCCTCCGGCTCTGTTCCACTTCCAAACACCCTGACCCCCCCCCCCCCTTTCACTGGCCTCCGCGCTCCACCCCACCCGGACCCCCTCTTCCGGGGCCCCCTACCTACACTCCCTGCCCAGGGCCGCCATGAGCCTAGAGCCGCCCCTGTACACAACCATTCGGAGAGTGCCTTAGTCCTAGTAAGAGGCACAAAAGCTCTATAGAAATTAAAACACAATACAAAGCCCACATGCCAATAAGAAGCCAGCTTACATTCCAGCAAATCTCTATTACAAATACGGGGCACCCAAAATGGTAGCCCCTGGCAAATAGGAGAGGACCAATGGGGTGGAGGACATTCAACGGCAATTGTCGGTGGCAATTTTTCAATTTTTGTGTGAACCGGGGAAGCCTGGCTCTATTTTGCTGGAAGAGCAATCCATTGTCTTATCCGCAAAGTGTCAGTAGAGCACAGCCTGTGACTCTGATGGCAAGAAAGAGAAAGCACAATCGGCTCCTAACATGACTGAATGGTGGGTATTTCAGGGGTTGGTGGGGGTGACTGCTGGGAAGCTGGTGGTCAGCATTTGAATTGTAAGGGCTGGACAGTACCCTCTTTTCTCTGCCCGATGCCCTGCAGCTCGCCCCATACCCTTGGCCACAAGTTTATCCATCTTGAAAAGGAAACCTTGGGGAGGGGAGGAAGAAGGTGGTCAGTAAACCATGTTCCTGTGGTGGGTAGGCTTATAGTCGGCCACAAAGCAGGCAGACACCTTGGCATCAGATATTCAATAGTTAGGAGAAAACTGGCTTGCATTTTACCGCAAGTAAGGTACTGAAGGGTTCAGTGGTGGTTAGGGGTGGGCGCTACAGGACTGCTCCTAGCCCTTGACGTGTACTCTATAGGGCTACCCTTAGTAAGTGGGGGAGTTGGTCCTTGTGGTAGGGGAACAAATGATGGCCCAGTTACCCATGCCCATATCCCGAAGGGTGAAAGGGAGAATTCCTCTTTAGCATGGACTCTGGCATGATACTATTTAGGGACTCAGCTTATAAATTGGCCTGGGCTCCCGCTGTACTAGGAGGCAGATGAGTTGCTCCTGTGAGAAATTCAACAGGGGTCCGAGGAGTAGCGACAGGGACCTGAAGCCAATTAGCTGATATTAGAAGGGCAAACTAGGTGGTCGACTTTGGGGAATCTGCTACTTCAGAGATCAAATGCCTAGCTTTTCTTTCACTAATTGATGTGTAAAATGTTTAGAATCTTAGAATTCAATGACTGTTTTAATCTTTCTTGTAAATAAATCTTACCTGAGAATTTGATTCTCATATCCTACAATAATGAGTCTCACATGGAGTTCTTCATTGGAATGGGGGGGCTCAACGGGCTTACATGTTCTTTGGTCTCCCCAACATAGCTCGGAAGTCCTTCACCGACTGCTAGTGAACAGGCTGGAGCCACAATTCAGTGGTGTCACTACTATACATCTCTTCTATCCTACTTTTGCTCTGTTCATTTTTAGCGAATTGACAAACCAATTACTTTTTTCCCCAGATAGGGTTGCCCTAGTAGGGAACAATTTTTCAGCAGAAACAGAGCCAAACACACTACTTAATTTAGAAGGCCCAAGATGTACAAAAGACAATAGAAAGGCTTAGTAGAGAAGGGTACAGTTGAGCCCAAGTAGGGTCTGATCTTCCAAGAACAGAGAGCGATAGATCTACTGGGAGATAAAAACACAATCCCATAGTTTGTGTGTGAGGCAACCAGTCCTACTAATCCTTGTGCAGAACAGGCTCCTTACAGAATAATACAGCACATCAGTGGCCCATACTAGGGATGGGCATGGACCAAAAAAAACTTGTTGTTTGTCAAGCATTGTACATTTGGGTGACAAGAATAATACCCAACAAAAGGTTCTATAATCAGGTGAAATTATGCACATACCCATCGTATTCCTTGTATTCTGGGCTGCTCCCCCGTGTCTCGCTCCAGGTGGATCTGATAGCTGTAACTCCGGAAAAAGTGCATCTTGTTGCACCAGTTGAGAGGCCTCCAGTCCAGTCTACATTCCCCCTTTTACAAATCAAATCCTAAAACCTTGCAGAAGCGACAGCAGGGCCGGGGCACGGGTTCCATGGTGCTTGCTTCGTAACTGGTCTGCACACAGGAAAGATAGGCCCGCTAGGAGGTACGACCGCGTGATTCTGCGCGAGCCAACAGCATGATCATATACTGAGGCGACCCAATACTCCACAGCTCGAGGAACTCAACTTCTTGCACTGAAGCCCCAAAAATGTGTAGTTAAGTCTAAGCGCGCCACATTCCACACACGCGGACTTATCACGTCACTTGCAGATGCTGCATGTTGGGGTCGTCCTCCTAAAACTCGTCGTTAATCATCAGAAATGCAATAAATTCTGTGAGAATCGGTTTGTTAAAAGTCTTTTCCGCAGATCGGACACTGTGTGGGAAGACCCAACACTGTTCGCTACACTCGGCTCGAAAGGTCGAATGACTTGAGGCTTTTTCACGCAGTTATCTCCTTCTACGCAGTTGACAGTCTTGTGTGTGTGAGGAGGCGGTCAGTTTGAAATCCGTGACACGACACACGAAGATGCGCCCTTTCTTTCCACAGCCGGTGTTTCTTCATCCAGCGAGCGCCTAGAGGCGACAAATGGTTGTGCGCTCTACGTCCTCACAGGTGCATCCGCTCTGACGAGTGGGACGGGGCACACGCACTCAAGACTGCTGCTGCGAGGGCGGAGGTCGGAAAGTCTCAAACTTCAGACGTTTGTTTGCAGCGTGTTCATGTAATCCTCGGCTGCTCTCTGGGTAAACATGCCCCACGCACGCACCATTGACACCGGGTAGCGCGCGCTGAAAGAAAAAAAAGTAAAGGACATCTTATTTCCAATAGTTGAGGTCCAGTTTACAGCTTTTGTCTTCGCGTGAAAGTCTTCCTTCAAGAGGAGGGCTCAGGGAGGTAGTTTACTCTCAGAGGAAAATCGTAGTCAGTCATTGAAAAGACTTCGCTTAAACGCTTAAATACACTCTGCATCAGATCTCACTGCATCCAGTCACCAACAGTCTCTCTATAACTTTAAAACCCGTTTCAGCGCCTCTTTAACAATTCTCCTTGCTTAAATGCCATAACGGCCTCTGCTTCAAAGCAATAACACTCTCCCTGCGTCACCTCATCAACATTCATTTCTTTACCACGAGAGCCCTCTGCTTCAACCCATGACAATATCGGGTTCCCCTCAAAACCCCTATTTTTCTTCACCTCACCACTCTGCTTCGCCACGTTATTCTTTTATTTGACTCAATGACACTCGGCTTCAACCCAATTACATTCTGCTTCGCCTCAAGATCATTCTCTGCTTCAGCACCTTAACACTATTTTCTTCCCCTCAACAAAACCACGCTCCACGCCGATGACGCTCTGCTTCACCTCAATAACATTATTTCCTTTAGCGCTAGAAGACTTTCTGCTTCTATTTATTCTATTTATTTACTTTCTGCTTCTATTTATTCTACTTATTTCTTCGCCTCAACAATCTCTGCCACTAACTTCGCCTCACCAACACTCTGGTTTACCTTTATAAAACTCTCTGCTTTACATTTTAACAGTCTATGCCCCATAGCACTGTCTTGCATCACCACAAGTACACGCTGTCATCTCAACATTGTTTTCTTTACCTCAAGAACACGATTTGCTTCACCTCAATGTACTTATATGCCCCATCAATCACACGCCGTCAGCTTCACCTCCCAGCAATCTCTGCTTTACCTCTGTTTCTGCTCCCTTCTTCTCTCGTTACCATTCTCATCTACCAAATGCACTTTCTGTTCGCCTCGATAGCGGATTCCTAAACACATGCCTTTAATTCAATTCAACGGCACTCTTTGCCTCAGTCGTGTACCCTTTTACCGGAATAATAACTACCCATGCCAGCTTCACCGCATACGTTTCTGCTTCACCACATCACTCTTTGGTCAGCTCAATTTATTTCGCTGTTGAACCTCAATAACTTTCTTTCACTCAATAATAACACTCGTTGCCTCACCTCGGTAATTTTGCTGCTTCACCTCAATAACTCTTCTTTCCTCGCCTCAGTGCCTCTCTTTGCCCCACCTCATTTAACCCCTCTCCCTCAGCTATAATATGCTGCTCCTTCTTTATACCTCCTTCCGCCTCACCTCCGGAACACGAGACGAGGACAGCTTCCAGCCGCATAACCAGGACGGAAACAGCACTGGCAAGCCCGTACCAGGCTGAACAAACATTTGGCAGGTGACCTGCAGCAGAAGAGTTTTCATTAGGGAGGCAGGGCGCCCTCCCCAGCCGGGCCGGGAGGGACACACCCCCTGGGCCGGCACCGCCCTAGTGCTGCGTGGTGGTGTGTGCTCCAGTTTACCAAGCGCACGCCGAGCTCGCTGCGGCTTGCTCTGCCCCGCCAGGCGCTGCTTCGTGTTCCAAGAGGTGTCCTGTCACGCAGCGCAGGCTGTGGGCCTTAAGAGCGACCCTCCCAGGTTGCTTCGGGTTTAGAATCTGTGCAGGTGATACGCATTGCACGTTATCAACCTTCCCATCCAAACCCAAGTTTTACAGCAGTGTTTTCTATCAAAATAATCTTGTTTTCCTCATAAACTGTAAGAGGTATCCACTTTCTCAGCCCAATGCGATTTTCACCATCGTCTCTGCATGTCGGCTAGGTGGCCCAATGTAATGTAGGGCGCCTACAGCTATTCCTATCTTTTTAGCTTTGCATTCTTTACGTTATTTGTATTTTTTATCCCACATGTTCAATATTAATAGAAAAAATACAAGTCCCATAATGTACCATGCTATTACCTAAGGATCCTGCATTGGCTGAAGAAGTGTAGTACAATAAATGGGGGCCACCTGACATCTATATCGCTGGAAGAGTAATCCATTGTCTTATCCGCACAGTGTCAGCAGAGCATAGCCTTTGAGTCTGATGGCAAGTAAGAGAAAACCCACATTGCACTCACAGACACCCAGGGTCGGCCCTTACTAAGGTATTTTAGGGACTGCTTTGCCTTCCCAAAAGAGCGATCTAGGAAGAAGGTTCTATTCAATGCTTCAAGTGGGAGGAAACAGGTTGGGGGGGAGATCTCTAGAAGAGTGGTGGCCAAAGAAGCATATACGTGACTCGTCTGAAGAGGCATGGCCTATATAATTAAGGGTTTGGCTTAACACGTGTAACTTAAATTCCTGTCCTTCCACAACATGCTACCTGACTAGCATTTGATTGCCTCTCTGCCAGCTTTCTGTTATTGCATCCAGACACATCACACATTAACACATTCACCCCTTTTCACAGCGTTCCTCTGCAGCAATTGCGTGACATCTTGACACCATTATTCTCTCATCTTTCAGAAATCCTCCTTCTGGATATATCATATCTCATTCTTGTCACTCTCTCCTTCTGCACGTATTTACTGGCATCTCCTGTACCCCATCCCCCACAAACATACACCTGTAAGCAAATCATTTTCTTTTACTTTTGCCCTGTCAGTATTTCAACAACTTTGTACCTCTTTCACACTGTTCTCATATACTCAGAATTACATGTTGTACGTGTTATCATTGACCCGTGCGCTCTGCAGAGGGACCTAAGAATGGATATGAACAGGACTTTAAGTGGGATGAAAAAACTGGGGGGGGGGTGTCTCTCGAAGGGGCGTGGCCAAAGTAATTAAGGGTGTGGCTTAAAACACATAAGCTAAAAACCTGTGCTTAGCATAGTGTGCCTCCCGACTTGTATTTTGCGGTTTCTGTCATTGCATCCCGATATATGATACAACAAGTAACATCATACCTACAACAAGGCAGGACTATTGGCTTTGTCAAAGGCTGTTAGTTGCATAAGATAAATAAGCAGCAACTATGGCTTGTATATAATATTAAAGAAGCTTCCACTTAAAGCCCTGCTGACACCATGACAATGTTGCTGCTCCTGAATTTCAAAAAGAGAACAGAAATCCTGAGAGAAAAAGACTCTCTTTAAAGAATTTCCCTTCCCCTACAACGCTCCCCTGGTATGACGTCATGCCGTAACTTCTCCACTAGTGAGAAGTGAGCAGTGTGAGCAAGGCACATCAACATGCCTGCTGTCACTGCAGTCTGGAAACATGTGAAATGGAACGAGAACTACCTCACTGGCATGGATAGCCTTAATTGTTTTTACAGCCATTGTTGAGACATTTATTCAGTGTTTAACTTAGGAGCCATGTTTTTTGGTCTCCCTAGACATTGAAAGTTTATATACTTGCATCCCGCAGGATGCAACATTGAAAGTATTGGCAGATGTCCTGGAACAGACCACTTGGAATTACACCACCCCCAAAACCTTTGTCATTGATTGCGCCACTCTAGCTTTGAAGCGCAATTTCTTCCAATACGAAGATACCATCTACTTGCAAAAGACGGGTACCTCGGTGGGCAGCACATTTGCCCCGAGTATTGCAGGGTTATATGTGCACAACTTTGAGAAAACCCACATCTTGGCTGCTACGAATCCCTACACTCTCAATGTTATCCTGTGGCAGAGGTACATTGATGATGTGCTTTTAATTTGGAAAGGCTCTGAGGAAAGCCTGTTGTCATTCTTTGACTGGGTGAATACATGTGATCCCCATCTGAGATTCACTCATCAATACAACCCAAATTCCATTGTGTTTCTGGATGTTACTTTGACTAGGGAAGGTGACCATCTAACTAGCAAAACATACTACAAACCTACAAGTAGAAACAACCTAATCCACTTTTCTAGCTTTCACCCGCGTCCATTACGGGAAAACTTACCCTTTGGTCAATATCTACGAATTCGTAGAAATTGTAGCAATCTTACCGATTTTAACAACCAAGCAGAAGATCTCACGAATAAGCTACTAACTAGAGGTTACCCAAAAAGAATACTACACAAGAGTCGCAAGAGAGCAAGAAATAACAACAGGGAGGCTCTACTAGAGGACCACAATAAGGAGAATGGAGCTGAGATTCCTTTGATCTGTGTGACGACCTACAGCAATATATCTAACGCTGTGAGTCGCTGCATTGGCAAGCACTGGCGCATACTCACAAGCAGTGGACTAAAATGGCAAAAACCGCTGTTTTCATATAAACGTGAAAGAAGTCTACAAGACTCCCTTGTACATACTCGCCCGAGAAAGGATCACACAATGCTTGATCACTCTGTCCTGAATGCGGGGGTTTACCCCCCGTAACAGGCCACTATCCATGTGGTGGTTGTAATGTTTGCCACCTTACTACAGCAACAAAAAGTCTTGTTTTGGAAGAGGGCAAAGTGTGGCATCTCAGAGGACACACGAACTGTAATTCCAGTAATGTGGTCTATCTAATAACTTGTCGCTGCGACCTTAGGTACGTGGGGATGACCACTAGGAAGATAAAAACACGCATTGGTGAACATCGTAGTAATGTGAGATGTGGCAGGAGTACTACGAGGTTAACCTCCCACTTCCTAGAAAATGGTCATTGTCCGAATGATCTTAGATGGACAATAATAGAACAACTGAACCAGACCAATGAGGGTAGCATCTTTGAAAAGGAACAAAGATGGATTTACCGCCTTTCCACGCATACACATGGCCTCAATGATGATATACCTTGGGGGTCAGTGATGCGTAGATGATTGTCCATCTTTAACACCCCTCATATGTCCGTTACTTACAACGTCCTGATAGGCTTCTAATTAAACAATCATGTTTTTTAGTTGTTTAAGATATCCTTCAAAATGTCTCTAATATAACATACTGACTCTAGTAAGTTAAGCAGTAATGATATTTATAATTAGTACACCCTCGCCCCCTTTTTTAATACCTCTGGTCGGCGCAATATGATTGCAATGATGATGTTATTTTAATAAGGCTCTACGTCAGTCTACAAGGGGTACTGGTAATATATAAATAAAGCTTATGGACATGGATTGTATAGCTAATAAAGTTGCATCTGGGTACATACATGAAAAACGCCATGCAGAAGCAAGGTCTGCTAATACGTAGAATAACAATGAATGAGGATGGTTACAAATGATTAAAATATTATGCACAATCGCCATAATTGGATTGTTGTTTTAAAAAAAAAGATTTTCTGTTTTGTTGCTGTTCTGTTTACATTACAGATTTCCCAGTCTCTTACAATTTGTAGAGACCGAAGGAGACAACATCTGTGCAACACTTAAAGTTAAGGTTGTATAGTTCCTTTTGTTCTACACCACTGAGTTTAGGTACCTTAGTGTGTGCCAAACATGTGGTGTAAGATTTTTTCCGGTCCTGATGAATGCTGAGCCGACTATTGGCTTGTTAGCAGAAACATGTTGACCTTTTTCTTCTTTATTTCTTTTCACTAACTTGAAGGACGTGATGGTTCAAACTAACATAAGCATTTATATGTCCGCTATTTTTCACTGTTTTTAATGGAGTTCGAACTACCCTCTTAATAAAAGAGAGTTTCAGTTTGGGGAGTAGTCCACACTCGTTTTAATTCACTTCTTCACCACATCCTTTTTCGTTATCCTCTTTTCTACAAGGACCCAATGAAGATAACTGGCTACCGACTTTTAGTTGGTGCCTGAGGGTTCTTTTCTTGACACTAAGTATGCTTACCTTATCTCCCTACGGGTTTCCAACTTATTTCTGGTGGTAGATACTATACTACTACTTAATTTTTTCTTTTTCTTCCATTTAGTTACGTTGTCACTCTTCAGTTGTTTAAAACTTATTACCAAGGGGTACAAGAGTGGCTTGTTGACCCTTTCTCTCTTGTTGATTGCGTTAACTTTTAAAGGCCAGTAACATGGGGCCTAATAAGGAACCATTTCAAAGTCAGTGTTTAATTACTGCTGGGTCTGAGACCCGATGGGACTCCTCTCACGTAAAATTCTGGTACTATCATTTACCTGACTCCTAAACTGAGTAGGCTGAAAATAAGACATCATGTCTTCAGGGTTCCATCTTTTAAGTCCTTGGACGCATTTGTTCAAACCATTTTGTTCTGGTTCTAGTAGGGCATTAGGTTTCATTTTGAGGCAAGTCTAAAACTGTCAGAATTGCTTTCCTAACCAAAATCACAGGCATGGAAAATGGCGCCAAAGGATCCTATGGTACAAAAGCAGAAAGTCCTCCCAGTTTACAAACGCTGAGTGGAAAGTCAGGACACCCATCACACATAAACGAAAAAATACCAAGTGAGGGCTTCTGCGTTCTATCAGGAAAGAACAACCTAGGCATAGCTAGGCAAAATGCTAAACTGCTCCCTGCTGTGTGAAACCTTCAGTCAGCCCAGTTTTTTTTATATAATAGCTGTGCATGTTAGGACATTTGGGCTCATACTTTTAAAGAAACAAGAGCTATAACACGCCCATGAATGCAAATTGCTGATGGCTAAAAAGCCATTATTGGAATTCAGTTTAACTTATAACTTGTAGCGACTTGGCACCACTGTTTATTATTGGGTATTATGTTAAACAACAAGTGGGAAATGATCACAACCCTCAAGTAGTAACATTAGAGCTAACTGTACATTGCCAGCCAAAATCCAATATTCTCCATCAAGCGTCAACCTCCTATAATTTGAAAAGGCTGCTATGGGAGTCAAAGAAACAGCCTGGAACAATTAGTTTTGCGGAAAAACAAATTAAAACTGTTTATTTTGAGCCACAAAATGAAGTATTTATGGTGGAGATTTGGAACCAAATTTGTAAATCTTTAATAGAATTTTTTTCTGCTAAAAAAACGAAGGGTGAACCCTATTGTAATTACTCACAATAGATGGTATTCGTTCAAGCAGTACCAACAAAAGAATTGAGCTTGTAGCTCAATAGAGCTACAAGAGGAGCCTTCCGGAAAACATATTCGGCTATAAACTCTTCTTGAAAGCACACATTGAGATCCCTGAGAAGGGTGTATAAGCAAGAAATATGGAAGGCAAAAAGGGCATATCATAAGGAGATATGGACTAAACTGCAATGGAATTACTTCAATTTAGCCTTTAGCACAGTTATTTTTCTTGGAAGCAGCGATTTTATTTACAAATGACGAGTACCTCCATGGGCTTTACATGCGCACCGACGTATGCGAACATCTTTAGGGCTAAGTTCGAAGATAGGCATATTTTGCATAACAAAGCATGGACAGATCATCTTATGATGTACCTACGGTATATAGAGGACATTCTAATGCTATGGAAAGGGACACAGTAACAACTAGAAAATGTATTAATGATGCTGAATAATTGTCATCCCCAAATCAAGTTCACCCATTCAATTAACTTCACTACCATCAACTGCCTGGACATCCTGATTGAAAAAAAAGGCAACAGTTGATCACGAGGGTGTATAAAAAACCTACGGATAGAAATAATGCTCTGCCTTATAATAGTTTTCATTCACCCATTCTCAAAAATCACCTGCCACGGTCACAATTTATCAGGAGTTAGAAGGATTTGTTCAGATGACACTCAGACAAGAGCAGACATTCAGGAAATATCACACCAATATTTAAAGACAGGCTGTCCATCCAAAGTTGTAGAGGTTGCGAAACAAAGAGCTTGCAACTTAGATCGAGTCCATTTATTGAGTAAATCTGTCAAACCTGCTGCAACCAGAGAGGTTTGCGTTTTAAAATACTCAACAGCTGCAACAGCGATAAAGCGTTGCATTAAAAAATGCTGGGAAATCATTGAGCAGGAACATGACTTCAAGGAAGTTTTCAAGGGTCGTCCAATCTTTGCTTTTTCTAGATCAAAAAACATCAAGGAGATTTTAAGCAAGAAAGCTGTAGCACGTACCGACACTGTAAAACAGGGCATGCGGAAATGCCATAACTGTGGTCACTGTGGCAATGTGATCGTGGGTGACAAATTCGCACACCCACACACTGGGAAAGAGATTAAATTGAGGCACACATCTGATTGCAATACGAGCATGGTCATATATGCTATTAAGTGTCCATGTGGGCTCGTTTATGTTGGGCGCACTACAAGGAAAGTTAAAATCAGAGTAACGGAACACAAAAGCATGATTCGCACGGCCAATGTTAAGTCATATTTAGCAGTGAATTGGGGGGAGAAAAAACACACCATACCCCAGTTGCGTTTTACCAGACTAGAGCAGGTGTCAGCTTTACCGCATGTTGATGTAGCCAGATATCTGGCGCAAAGAGAAACTTTTTGGATTCGATTTTTAAACACCATGAGTCTCTGTGGGCTGAATGATAAAATTGAATTCACTTGTTTTTTATGAACATCATTTTATTGTTCTAACATGTAACCATTTGCTTTCAGAATATTGATTCCAGTTACTATGTTTTCCCCTTTTATGTTGATTTTTTGACATTTAACATACAGTACTGAACTTTCCATTGATTGAAAACACGCAGAATTTTCAGTTTTAGCTGTATGTATGTGGGATCACAGAGGGCAACTGGGCTTTCCACGTGGACATAACGTTCCTCTTGGACTTACTTGAGGCAATTTTCATTTTTTCGTCTTTTTCATAGCGTTTTAGTACTACAGCTCCCTGCTGACAAATATTGATGCATTTGTTACAGGACATGGGACAAGTTACTTACATTGTTGCGTTTTACAGCAGGGTGGCTAGATTTGCAGTAAATTACCAGAGAAAATCATATCTGGCACTTGGATGGTTTGGGTTTATTTATGAAGTACACAAATCTCTGACACCCAATTGTCATAACCATTTGTTTGTCGCTTAGTCTACTTTGGAGTCTGTCCTCTTTTAGTTACTCACTGAACGCAATGGCGACATTTGTAGTCCATCATTTGTGTTTAGTGATCTTAACGTCACCCGTGGATGTTCAAATGCAGGAGAAGAGGCAATTCGGGGCTGTAGAGTTGCGCTCTAGTGGTTGGCCGCTACGTCACCAGGCAGCGCGAACGACGGCCATTTTGGATCGCGTTGTGCAAACGCGATTTCGTCCGGAGCAACCAAAGACACAGAACGCCCGGCGCTCTCCTGCCCTGAAGTATTAAATATAATATATACTTTGGCCCCATATCCCCTGTGTCCTGTCATAATTATCACAGGGACAATAGCTTCACTACAGTGGCGACGAGGCCGGGAAGAAAACAAAAAAAACGAAGGAAGAGAAAGGACCAGCACCACGTGGCCAGAGACAGTCTCAAGAAGCAGGCAGAAACACGGAGGAGCAAAGCAGAGGCACCGCAGGAGAGCGCGGCAGAGGCGCAGGAAGACGCACCTGAGCAGAGAACACGCCTAAACAACCAGGTACAAAGGGCACAGAGACCCAAGGAAATGGGAGACAGTAGAGGCCCCTAAGTGACTCCCATCAAGAGAAATAGGGACTCAGGACAAGTAGACAAGAACGGGCCCGCAACTAGCCCAGCAGAAAAGAGAAGGAAGAATACTGGGTTTAAATACGGAGGAAGTAACCAGGGTAGGAAGACACGAATCAGACAGAGGCCCTGGCGGAGTCAGCGAGAAGCGGAGCAAGGGGCGCAGAGAGTCCCCAATTCCAACCAGAGCAGGGCGAGGAAACAAGTGCACCAGGCAGCCCGAGGAACCACGAGATAGTACCGAAAAAGCGCGAAGACATGTGTGCACAGGCGTCATCCATGCGGACACCGATCCCGGTTCTACCAAAACCGGGAGAGCCCCTGATGAAGTGGGAAGACTGGAAAGAGTACATCCTAAACTACATAGAAGCCCTAGAGGACTAGAATGAAGAAGCTTTCACAAGCAAGAGAAAGAAAAGAATACTCTTACACAACTTAAGCCCAGAAGGGATTAGAGTGTTTCAGAACCTGGTACCCAAGCCCAGGCAAGCAGCAGATGATGACATGTTCGCGCATGCGATAGAAGAACTAAATGAGCACTACCGGCTAGCAGTGTGCACGTCTATAGACCGGTACAATTTCCAGCAGAGAAAGCAAGAGATAGGAGAGTCAATTGACGAATATGTAGCCGCACAGAAGAAGTTGGCGACGACGTGCAAGTTCGGCACGTTGCACGATGAGTTCATAAAGGACCAGATAGTCATGCACACCACCAACAAAACCGTGCAAGACAAATTGTGGGCGAGTGGCGATGCCACGCTAAAGGAAGTAATCGCCATAGTGAAGAAGGCTGAATTAACAAAAAGGTGCACGGATGCAGCGAAGAGAGAAACAGTCCCGAGGCCCATGGTGAACAAGGTAGACGATGAAGAACCCACGGGAAGAAACAAGGGTGCGGTGATAAACAGTAGAGGACCCAACAGATGGCCTGGAAAACCGGTGCAGCAAGGAAAGCAGAATAGAGGAGGTAGAAACACGTACTTTCGATGTGGCAGTCAGGCCCACGAGGCCTATGACAAGAGATGCCCAGCGTTCAGGGCGAAGTGCATGTTCTGTGGCATAACAGGACACTACGAAAAAGTGTGTCGCCGGAAGGCAGGCCGCAACACGGTGAAATATGTAGAACAAGACCCAGAAGAAGCAGAGGATAGAGAGTACGAAGAAGAGGACACTGTACTGTGCGTGGAAGATCAAGTGCTAGGTGTAGATGTCCAAAGATTGTGCAAACCACAATCTGACATGCTGATCGGAGGAGTACAGATCGGAATCGTAGTAGACTCTGGCTCACCTTATACCATCGTCCAAAGAGCAGTGTGGAATGAGAGATTCAAGCCCCACTTAGGACCCCGGTTGGAACCTCCGGATGTAAGACCTGTCACATACACGGGAGAACCAATCCCCATGGTAGGTTACAGAGCACTAAACTTCGAATTCAATGGACGGAGCGCGGAGTGCAAATTGTACGTGGCGGAGAAGGGCCCATCGGTCCTGGGCTGGATGGACGAAGGAGACCTAGGCATACAACTAGATCCAGGAGGAGACGTACAAGTGCTGATGACGGCACCGGAACAATGTCCGGACTTAAAAAAAATGAAGAGGGACTTTCCCAAGGTGTTTGGAGGGAAGGTCGGCAAACTAGAGAAGTTCACACACCGGATAGAACTAAAGAAAAACTCCAAACCAGTATCTCACAAGGTGCGGAATGTCCCCATTGTGGTGAGAGAAGAGGTACGACAGGAGCTTGGAGGAGAATGAAATAATCGAGCCCATAAACTGTGCGGAGTGGTTGGCGCCCCTAGTGGTAGCGATGAAACCCAACGGAAAAGTCTGGCTATGTGTAGACCTGAGAGAACTGAACAAGTGCATCGTTGTGGAGAAGTTTCCCTTACCACGCATCGAGGAAATGTTGGCTAGGACCAAAGGAGTAAAATGGTTCTCCACCATCGATCTCACGTCAGCATATCTCCAAATAGCCTTACACCCTGAAAGCAGGAAGCTAACGTCGTTCATAACACCGTTTGGGTGTTACCAATTCCGCAGGATGCCATTTGGACTTGCCTCGGCAGCGGCCGTCTTCCAAAAACTAATGCACCGTCTGTTCAAGGACATGGAGGGGGTGCAGTACTTCCAGTATGACATATTGGTGATGGGGAAAGACCGGAAAGATCATGACACGAAATTAGACAAGGTGCTAAGTGTCCTAGAAGAAAAAGGCCCCACAGCGGAGTGGGAGAAGTGCCGTCTTGGAATGGCCTCAGTCACCTACCTAGGACACGAAATAGGAGAGCAAGGCATTACACCGAAAAGGGAAAATGTAAAAGCCATTTGTGATGCCCTGCCTGCATCCAGCAAGGAAGAAGTAAGACCCTTCTTAGGGATGGCTGAATATTACAGCAAATTTGTACAACATTTGCCACCAAGACACATCATCTAGGGCAACTCATAAGTGACAAAACAGTGTTCACATGGACTGAAGAGACAGAGGGAATTTGAAGGCATCAAGAACGACATCAGCCAAGCCATACCCCTGCAGGGATATGACCCTCAAGGACAATCTGTGCTGACGACAGATGCCAGTGACAAAGGACTGGGAGCAGTCCTTATGCAAGAAAGGAGAAATGGAACGACAGAAATTCTCAGCTTCGCCTCCAGAGCCCTATCAGACACAGAAAAGAAATGCAGTGTCATAGAGAAAGAGATGCTGGCCGTGGTATGGGCCATGGGAACATTCCGCCAGTTCCTATGGGGCACGAGGTTCCAACTGAAGACTGACCACAAACCACTTGTAAAAGTGCTTACATCCAGCGGACATACAAGTGCTACTCCTAGGATAGTCAAGATGACTCTGAAATTACTCGAGTACCGATACGACGTGGAGTACATCCCGGGAAATAAGAACAAGATAGCAGATTACCTTAGTAGAGCTGCCGCGATGGAAAGAGCACTAGATGGAGCAGAAGAGAGTGATGTGATGGCGGCCTTGATGGAAGACCCGGAGAAGGTGATTAGCAACCAAGAGTGGACGGGAGCATATGGAGAAGACCAGGACATCCAAGAAGTGAAGGAATACATCGTTGGAGGATGGCCAGAAAAAAGACACCTGCAGACACCCCTCAATAAATGTTACGAAGTACGAGAAGAATTGTCCCCGGACGACAAAGGCATCTTCCTGTACAGAGAAGACAAAGTCGTCCCCCCAACATTGTTGATACCACGATTGTTGGCGATTCTACATGAAGGACACCTAGGGATCGTGAAAACCAAGATGAGGGCCAAGCAGGGATACAACCCGAAGAATCCCTGGGAGGAGTTATCCATAGACATACTGGGACCAATACTAGATGACCAAGGTATCCCAAAATACCTATGCGTCATAGTGGATAGATACTCGAAATGGCCTGAAGTGCACATGCAAGAAGAAATGGACACAGAAACGATACTTAGATTCCTCACTTCAACCTTTCTCAGGGAAGGCATACCGAAAGCAGTTTTAAGTGACAATGGTCCCCAGTTTACCTCGGAGAAATGGCACAAATATATGGAGAGGAGCGGCATCAAACCCAAACACACTTCCATATACCATCCTGCTGGAAACGGACAAGTGGAACGCTTCAACAGAGTACTCATGGGGTCCATCCAGGCGGCCATCACGATGGGCAAGGACTGGGAAAAAGAAGTCCAAAACATGATATGGGCCTACCGCATCACCCCGACGAGCACGGGGTACAGCCCCTTCCAAATTTTAAGGGGTAGAGATCCCTTCACTAAAGATAACCTGGCGTGGAAGGAGAAGACCGTAACCAGCAAATGGTCCCCTGCAGTGGTGCAGCACAATCTAGAAAAAGCCCAAACGATATATACTGAACATTACAACAGAAGAAAGAACGTGAAGGAAACATCCCTGGAGAAAGGAGAATGGGTCAGGGTCAAATTGGCTGTACTACAGAAAAAAGGTGACAGCAAATACAGTAGACCCTTACAAGTAAAGGAGGTATATGACCGGGCTGCATTGCTTAGTGATGGGAACGTGTGGTCCCAAGATCGCATGTCCCGGTGAAACAAGATCCTACAATGGTACCCTGAAGGCAGAGAGCAAACAACGAAGGACCTGAAGTCACAGGAGAATGACATTGTGAGCCCGGAAGGAGAAGGGAGCACAGTAGCGGAAGGACGGGAACAAGAGCAAGGGGGCAGTGAAGTCCCAAGAGCAGAGGTATGCCCAAGAGAAGAGAGAGAGACTCCCAGGAGAGAAAGACCGAGTACACAAGAGGATAGAGTGGTGGGTCCAGCAGCGAACAGTCCCAGAGAAGTGACTGCCACCCCGGTAGGACGGACACGGGGGTGCAGAATGATAGTGAGACCCACAAGATATCGAGACTATGAACTGGGAGAAGAAATGTAGTTCGATTTATGTAGAGACTGTTAGTTTCTTGGTTGGTATAAAAAGGGAGAGATATGTAGAGTTGCGCTCTAGTGGTTGACCACTACGTCACCACGCAGCGCGAATGGCGGCCATTTTGGATCAAGCTGTGCAAGCGCGATTTCGGCCAGAGCAACCGAAGACACAGCACGCCCTGCGCTCTCCTGCCCTGAAGTATTAAATATAATAAATACTTTGGCCCCATATCCCCTGTGTCCTATCATCATTATCACAGGGACAATAGCCTCACTACAGGGGCATAGTGTGCGTGTGGGAGAGCGGAGTTTGTTACCGAAAGAAATCTAATTATTAAGGTAAGAGCAGGAGGGTATATTCGCTCGCAGGATCACTGTGAAGCCTCGAAGCCTTGTTGACTATGTTTCTTTATCTTGCAGTATAACGCATATCTATCGACGCATTGAACTCTTGGAAGAGAAGGGAGACAAGTTATTGAGATTCTTGAAGTACGTTATATTTATCATTTCCGGGTTTGGGCTGTAGTCGGTTTTATGTAACAGGTTGTGCATCAGGTTTAAAACGGTTATTCTTTCCTCTGTTATTACTTTTCAGCAGCGTGCATACGCACTGCTCTCATACTGCAGCAGATGTCCAATCTGTTGTATTGCATTCTTGTAGGTGATTCTTTTAGGATTTGATATGGGGAGACTAATTAGCATGTCCTTTCCAGTTTCGTTAGTCACACCAGTGTTTTTGAGATGACCTCGTTGATGCACAGGATATCTAAACACTGTCTATTTTGTGTGATTTTAAACACTTGGAAAACAGTATTTGCATGGCTATTGATCATTTCTTTCACTGGTTTTTACATCTTTTACTCACAGGACCAGTGGCTTGGCCTGATAACTCCTTGGATTTTTGCTGTAATTTGCAATTGTAAATTGTTTATTTTTTACAATTATGTGAATACATTTTGAATATCAGAAACATGTGCATTGTATATACTTTTGCAGCATTCCCCTGACAAAGTTGTTCACTCCGAAATGCATTGGTAATTGTTTGATGCCGTTTTGTTCCATCAAGAAATAAAAACATGAAAAGGAAAATAAACAAGAACACAGTGCTTTGAACTGTTACCGTTGTGTTTGTGCATTTCATGATTTTCACGTGCCTTGTCATTTTGTGTTTTGTTTTATTGCACATTCTATGCCAAGAACTTTTGGGTTACTAACTGTTGTTGAAAAATATTGTTTGTATCAACCACGGAATACATTGTGAGAACACACACATATATATACCTTGCTGATTTTCTTAAACAAATTTTGAAAAATTTAGAGCACCTATATTGGGCTTGTGCAAAGAGCGCCCTTAGGTTCAGACAGGTTCTGTTTGACATTTGTTGCTAAACTGCAATGTGCCAGTAAGACAAACAACATCAAGGATTTGTGAGTTCAGCGAGAGGTTTTTGTAGTGTTCAGAAATTAGTGGCGCTCAACATTTTACGGCATTGTGAAGGAGAGAAATATGTAGGTTTGGAAGTCTTTCAATTTTGGTGCATCTTGGTCAAAGGAAAACCACAACCTCTGAAAAGGAAAGAGTGGGGAGGCGCCCCCTCTTCCGATTTAATCAAGCAAAGTCCAGAGCACACAAATAAGGGTAAGTTATTGTGAAGGTTATCACATGTATTCAGACACAAAGGATAAGATTGTCACCAGATCATTCTCTCAAAGTTTTTTATTTCTATTCACTGCTGGTGCTCCTATCAAAAGGAGATCCACCAGAGAAAAAAAGGGCCAACCTACACGTGTTTCGTCAACGGATTTTACCGTGACTCTTCAGGGCTGGAAATAAGAGATAAATAGTATGATAAGTATGTAAAAAAACAACCTAAACACAGTAATCTAAACTGTGCATTGGAAGGAGACCCAGTGCCGTGGAAACCAAAAAGGGGAAGGGTGAAAGGTGTGTATAAAAACAGGTGACTTGAAACTAAATCATACAAAGGACCTTATGTGTCGTAGGTGACATACCACATTGAGGGAGGGCTTCAAGGATTATTTGTGCACATCTTGTAGCGCGTGGGGTCAAAAAACTAGGCAGGGAGAAGTAAAGGTTAGGAAAATACCATGCTAAAAAAGGCTCATGTCCAATGTTCATGGAAATTCAATATTGACATGTTCTTCAAAAAGAACACCAGTGAGTGCCGTGGAGTGAGTGACACGAAATTTTAACTCATAATTTACAAAAGTAGCGGGACTCCGGAAACATATCATTTGAAACACAGCAGTTATAGAAACATTACAACCTCTACTGACATAGCACCTGCACATATCTGATGTTTTTCAATTGAAATAAATAGAAAACTCCAAATCTTAATACAAATTATTTAGCATTTGTATGTACCTGTGGAAAAGAAACGGGAAGGGAAGAAAAGAAACTGGAACCATTACGATTTTGAGCAGATGAAGCAAAAACTGTGGAGATTTCTAGTAAAAACCCTAAGTTTAAGACCAAAACAAAACAAACCAAAAACGTATAGACCTTCATTATCAAACACTCCAAGCAGGATAGTGAGTAATCAGAGCAGAACAATGTGTACGTAAGTACCATTTAGCCACCGATGTCCCATTAACGTTTTTGGAAAGCATACGGAAATATTTACAGTAATTGAGCGTAACATAGTGATGACACGAGGCAAAATTCAGAGAAAAAACAGAGAAAGCTGTTGGTGGTAAAGAGAAAAAGTACCTGATCTCGTGTGAGAATAACGCGATATCTAAACGGTGGAAAAAGGGAAAAAATGGTCCGGGTTATCTACAAACTAGACTTGAAATCCCAATCAGTGAAGTAATCTGAAAAGGGAGAGTCAACGAACTAAGTGAAAATAACGAGGAAGACACTCACCGGGGGACCGGTGATACTTCCAACCCGGTCCTAGTCGGGTTAAGTGAGAAAAACAGACCAGACGGCCGTTTTCTGGAGGATATTCTTCGTCGATCAAAGTAAAATGAGACGGGCGGGTAATGCCGTCTGTAGAAACAGCTATGGCTGAAAAACAAAGGGTACCTTATTATCAGTAAAACACCATGGCCCACTAAGGAACTCATAGGTGCTGAGTGGTAAAAAGAAATGCGAGCGCTTACCTGTGTGCCAAAGCTTAGACGGAGCAATTAGCGGTTGCCGGATACAGGAACCACTACGTGCTCTTTCACTTCCTATTTAAGTGGGTGGGGCAAAAATGACTAGACCGCTCACCAGCAATAACTGGTGCGGAGCAAAACGATCATGGTAGTAGAAGAAATACTGTATTAAGATTCCTGCTTGGCAATGAAACTTTCTTACTGACAGTGTCCATGTCATGTTAGAAAGAATAAAAAGAAAAAAGAAGAACCAAGTGGAATGTGTAAAACCAAAGCTCGATTAACTGGGGGGGGCGCATAACTAAAAAATGCTGAAGAGATGTGTGTATTATAGTGGGGACATCCCAACGTGTGTTAGGCTCTATTAGCCCCATTAGAAATTGATGAAAAATTAGTTGTTTGAGAAAAGCTAGGATGATCAGTACGCAGACAGAGAGAAAATTACATAGACTAAGAATGTATATACAGAAAGAAAAACATTCGCGAATTCGATGCATGTTACTACCGTATAAGTCATAATTTGTGCACATACTTCAATGGCATAACTTAAGAAGGTGATATACCTCGCGCTTTCGCTCATACACAATTTGCAGTGACATTAGAACTAATTTGTCCCACAATTTCAGCAGAAACGGTTTGTCCACACACAATGCATACTGGCATGAGCGTGACAGAAACAGTTACAATGGACCTAATTTATCACAAAATTTAACAGAAACGGTTTGTCCACACATAGTGTACACAGGGATGAGCGTGACAGAAACAGTTAATTATGTTTCTGGTCCCAGAAAGAAATGAAGCTCATCATCAGAGTTTTGCCCATATTTCACAGTGTTCAAATGCATTATCCAGGTGGCTTCTTGTCGTCTGAGACGTAGTTCACGATTGCCACCTCTGACATTTGCTTCAATGACATCAATTCCATAGAAGTTGAAAGTTTTGACTGGTCCCTGTGCCGGACATGTGGCCATGTGTGTGGCCATAGGGTAGCATGCATCTTGTGTGGAAATGGCTCTTGCATGTTCCCTTATACGATCCTTCAGAGGCCTGATAGAACTGCCCACATATTGACTATGACATGCGCACTCAATGACGTATACTGTGTATCTGGTATTGCAGTTGATGTTGGTTTTAATTGAAAATTCTTGATGGTGGTATTCTGAGAAAGTCTTGATTCCATGGTTGGCCCATTTGCACATAACACATAGGCCACATTTGTAGAAACCCTTTGATCGTTGCGTCAACCATGTGCTGCTCCTGGTTCCACTTGGGACGGTGGGACTCAGTCTGCTTTTTAAGTTTCTACCACTTCGGTATGTGATTTGTGGTCTTGTGCTGATAGCTTCCTGTAAAGATTTATCAGCCAGTAGGATCCCCCAATGTTTGTTAAGGCTCTTTTGTACCACTATACTCATTTCATTGAAGTCCATGATGAGCCTTACAGGTTGGGGTTGGGCAACTGTTGGTACTCTGTTTGAAAGTGTTGATTCTCTGTTAACTCGTTTGATTCTGTTTTTTGCTTTGTTAAGTACTCCCGGTCTGTATCCCCTCCTGGCAAACCTCCTACGCATGTCATTGATACAATCTTCAAATTAATCACCTTCACTGCAGTTCCTCCTTGCACGTATGTGTTCCCCTTAGGGGATGGTGTTTTTTTGGTGACTGGGATGTGAGCTCATACCATGTAAGATCGCATTGCAAGCAGTTTCTTTGCGGTATAGTCTACTGTGTAGAACATTGTTCCTGACATATAGCTCAATGTCAAGGAAAGTGACTTTAGTGGTACTGATGTGGCTGGTGAACTTCATGTCCATATTATTGTCGTTCAAGTGATCACAAAAATCGTGTAGGGACTCTTGTGTGCCAGACCAGATCAAGAGACAATTGTCAATGTACCGTCCCCAGTATATTATGCTGTCACTACACCGAATGCCTTTGTTACCCCAGATGATGTCTGCTTCAAGGGCCCCCATGTACAGGTTGGCAAATGATGGGGAGAACCTGGACCCCATGGCGACGCCCTTCGTTTGTTTAAACCACTTCTTGTCGTACAAGAAATAGTTGTGATTGAGAATTATGTCCATCATGGCGATGAGCATTTTCGTATGCTCAAGAAGTGTTATGGACCTGGATTGAAGACTTTTGGTGATTGCTGCTAGGCCCAATGTGGGTTTGATTGAGGTGTATAGGGACACCACATCCAAGGTGGCCATTACAAGACCTGGTTGCCATTGAATGTCTGATAAAATGCTCAAAATGTGCTTAGTGTCCTGTATGAATGACGGAAGATTTGTGACTAGAGGGTTCAAGAAAATGTCCACATATTGAGATAGCCTCTCTGTAGGACCTCCCATTCCTGACACAATCGGTCTGCCAGGTGGGAAATCACCTGGTTTATGCATTTTAGGCAGGGTGTACAACCATGGGTAGGTTGGTCTGACCACCCTCAGGTACATTAATTCGTCTTCATCAATTAGTCCTAGTTCATTCCATTCTCTGAGGTGTCCATTGATGAGAATGGTCAGGGGTCCTATGGGGTTGCCGTCTAATGGTTCATAACAAGTGGTGTCCGATAGTTGGGATAGAATCTCTGTATGGTAATCCACCTTATGCATTACCACCATGTTGCCCCCTTTGTCCGCCTCTCTGATTTTAATGTCTCTATCATTGCAAAGGCTTTTGAGTGCTGTTCTCTCATCCCTTGTGAGGTTGTCACAGGATCTGTTTTTGTGGGGTTTCGGTCTCCTTTCATGTTTTTCAATATCATCAAGAACCAGTCTATAAAATGTATCTATAGGGTTTCCACCAGGCAGTGTCGGGGTCCATTTAGATTTGTTTTTTAGCCCACTGGCTATGGTTTGGTTTGTTTCAAGCTCCAAATCTTTCAATAGATTGTCAAAAGAGTTTGGAGGGTCGTCAAAGTCTGTGAGGGACAGTAAAAGATGTGTGGCCTTCACATCGTGGATACTCAGAGTGCTAGAGAAATTGTCTGGGATGGTATTTCCGGTCTTCCTCACATTGGCTGGTAGGCCAGAGAAATGTTTTTTTAGTTTGAGGCCCCTGATAAATTTAAAAAGGTCTATCTTGGCCCTACAGGGGTCCCCATGTTCGTGTGGGTTGAAGCTAAGGCCTTTACTCAGTAGTGATACCATGTTCTTATCCAGGGGTTTTGACGACAGATTGACTACTTGCCCGTCTGTGTCATCTGCTGTTATTATTTCTTGTTCCCTGACCTCAGTTTCTCCTTGTAGTCGTCTTTTGCCGGCCCTCTTACCTCTGTGGGTTTTTCGTTTGTTGTATTCAGTCTCGAGCGATTTACTCGTCTCATTGTCCGAATTTCTTGAAAAAAAGGGTTAGTTCTGCCTGATGTGGATGGGGGAGGTCCGGTTTCATTGGTTGAGGTTGTCTGATTTTCATTTTCACTCTCTATCTCAGGAATACTGCTTAGCGAGGTGGTACTAGAGGATACGGAGGAGACCTCTGTTCTAGCAGTTTGGTCAGTGCGAGTGGGTTTCTGGAATTGTTGATCATATTTTTTCGCAAATGTAAACACACGACCTTCCCGGTAGTCAGCTTCATCTCTTCTCAATTGTCTTGTCTTGCGGTCTTTAATATCATTCTGATGTTTGGATAGTATTTCATTTAGTATTTTGTAATTTTTATCTGTTGCATCCTTCATGTCTAGAGCTACTATTTCTTTTTCCAGTTCTATTATTTCCGCCTGTAGTTTGGTCACTTTGCGTTCAGCATTTTCTACCAGGATTCTAATCAGTGCGTTTGAATTTTCGGTGAGAGTTTCTTCCCACTTGCTCAATAAGTCATCGTCTAGATCGTCAAAGGTTGGAAAGGTTTGTGAGCGTAGTCCTCTAGGGACTCTTTTTAGTCGTAAGTACTGCTTAAGCGTGGCGCTGTCCCACCATCGTGAGTTCTCAGTCTTTTTGAGTCGTTCTAACTTTATGAATTTTTCTTTTAGACCTTCTTTACACTGCTGGTTTCCACTGGCAGAGGCTACTGAGGGTTGAGTACCCCTTGCTAGATTGTCAAATAACTCTAAGGCGATCTTATCTCTATCCATGTTGTGTGAATCTGTATAACTAGCGATGTCAAACCGTAGCGGCTGCCTTTCTGAATCAAATATATGTGAGTTCAGCAAGAGGTTTTTGTAGTGTTCAGAAATTAGTGTCGCTCAACATTTTACGGTATTGTGAAGGAGAGAAATATGTAGGTTTGGAAGTGTTTCAATTTTGGTGCATCTTGGTCAAAGGAAAACCACAACCTCTGAAAAGGAAAGAGTGGGGAGGCGCCCCCTCTTCCGATTTAATCAAGCAAAGTCTGGAGCACACAAATAATAAATCACAACTATTTCTTCTACGACAAGAAGTGGTTTAAACAAACGAAGGGCGCCGCCATGGGGTCCAGGTTCTCCCCATCATTTGCCAACCGGTACATGGGGGCCCTTGAAGCAGACATCATCTGGGGTAACAAAGGCATTCGGTGGAGTGACAACATAATATACTGGGGACGGTACATTGACGATTGTCTCTTGATCTGGTCTGGCACACAAGAGTCCCTACACGATTTTTGTGATCACTTGAACGACAATATTATGGACATGAAGTTCACCAGCCACATCAGTACCACTAAAGTCACTTTCCTTGACATTGAGCTATATGTCAGGAACAATGTTCTACACAGTAGACTATACCGCAAAGAAACGGCTTGCAATGCGATCTTACATGGTATGAGCTCACATCCCAGTCACCAAATAAACACCATCCCCTATGGGGAATACATACATGCAAGGAGGAACTGCAGTGAAGATGATGAATTTGAAGTTTGTATCAATGACATGCGTAGGAGGTTTGCCAGGAGGGGATACAGACCGGGAGTACTTACCAAAGCAAAAAACAGTATCAAACGAGTTAACAGAGAATCAACACTTTCAAACAGATTACCAACAGTTACCCAACCCCAACCTGTAAGGCTCATCATGGACTTCAATGAAATGAGTACAGTGGTACAAAAGAGCCTCAACAAACATTGGGGGATCCTACTGGCTGATAAATCTTTACAGGAAGCCATCAGCACAAGACCACAAATCACATACCGACGTGGTAGAAACTTAAAAAGCAGACTGAGTCCCACCGTCCCAAATGGAACCAGGAGCAGCACATGGTGGACGCAACGATCAAAGGGTTTCTACAAATGTGGCCTATGTGTTATGTGCAAATGGGCCAACCATGGAATCAAGACTTTCTCAGGATACCACCATCAAGAATTTTCAATTAAAACCAACATCAACTGCAATACCAGATACACAGTATACGTCATTGAGTGTGCATGTCATAGTCAATATGTGGTCAGTTCCATCAGGCCTCTGAAGGATCGTATAAGGGAACATGGAAGAGCCATTTCCACACAAGATGCACGCTACCCTATGGCCACACATGGCCACATGTCCGGCACAGGGACCAGTCAAAACTTTCAACTTCTATGGAATTGATGTCATTGAGGCAAATGTCAGAGGTGGCAATCGTGAACTACGTCTCAGACGACAAGAAGCCACCTGGATAATGCGTTTGAACACGGTGAAATATGGGCAAAACTCTGATGATGAGCTTCATTTCTTTCTGGGACCAGAAACATAATTAAC
This sequence comes from Lissotriton helveticus, assembly GCF_964261635.1. Taxonomy (NCBI): domain Eukaryota; kingdom Metazoa; phylum Chordata; class Amphibia; order Caudata; family Salamandridae; genus Lissotriton; species Lissotriton helveticus. The sequence continues at coordinate 1,629,824,268 of NC_136057.1, read as the reverse complement.
TGTTTCTGTCACGCTCATCCCTGTGTACACTATGTGTGGACAAACCGTTTCTGTTAAATTTTGTGATAAATTAGGTCCATTGTAACTGTTTCTGTCACGCTCATGCCAGTATGCATTGTGTGTGGACAAACCGTTTCTGCTGAAATTATGGGACAAATTAGTTCTAATGTAACTGCAAATTGTGTATGAGCGAAAGCACGAGGTATATCACCTTCTTAAGTTATGCCATTGAAGTATGTGCGCAAATTCTGAATTACACGGTAGTAACATGCATCGAATTTGCGAATGTTTTTCTTTCTGTATATACATTCTTAGTCTATGTAATTCTCTCTCTGTCTACCTACTGATCATCCTAGCTTTTCTCAAACAACTAATTTTTCATCAATTTCTAATGGGGCTAATAGAGCCTAACACACATTGGGATGTCCCCACTATAATAAACACATCTCTTCAGCATTTTTTAGTTATGCGCCCCCCAGTTAATCGAGCTTTGGTTTTACACATTCCACTTGGTTCTTCTTTTTTCTGTTTATTCTTTCTAACATGACATGGACACTGTCAGTAAGAACGTTTCATTGCCAAGCAGGAATCTTAATACAGTATTTCTTGTACTACCATGATCGTTTTGCTCCGCACTAGTTATTGCTGGTGAGCGGTCTAGTCATTTTTGCCCCACCCACTTAAATAGGAAGTGAAAGAGCACGTAGTGGTTCCCGTATCCGGCAACCGCTAATCGCTCCGTCTAAGCTTTGGCACACAGGTAAGCGATCGCATTTCTTTTTACCACTCAGCACCTATGAGTTCCTTAGTGGGCCATGGTGTTTTACTGATAATATGGTACCCTTTATTTTTCAGCCATAGCTGTTTCTACAGACGGCATTACCCGCCTGTCTCATTTTACTTTGATTGACGAAGAATATTCTCCAGAAAACGGCCGTCTGGTCTGTTTTTCTCACGTAACCCAACAAGGACCGGGTTGGAAGTATCACCGGTCCCCCGGTGAGTGTCTTCCTTGTCATTTTCACTTAGTTCGTTGACTCTCCCTTTCCAGATTACTTCACTGATTAGGATTTCAAGTCTAGTTTGTAGATAACCCGGACCATTTTTTTCCCTTTTTCCACCATTTAGATATCGCTTTATTCTCACACGAGATCAGGTACTTTTTCTCTTTACCACCAACAGCTTTCTCTGTTTTTTCTGTGAATTTTGCCTCATGTCATCACTTTGTTACTCTCGATTACTGTAAATATTTCCGTATGCTTTCCAAAAACGTTAATGGGACATCGGTGGCTAAATGGTACTTACGTACACATTGTTCTGCTCTGATTACTCACTATCCTGCTTGGAGTGTTTAATAATTAAGGTCTATACGTTTTTGGTTTGTTTTGGTCTTAAACTTGGGGTTTTTACTAGAAATCTCCACAGTTTTTGCTTCATCTGCTCAAAATCGTAATGGTTCTAGTTTCTTTTCTTCCCTGCCCGTTTCTTTTCCACAGGTACATACAAATGCTAATTAATTTGTATTAAGATTTGGAGTTTTCTATTTATTTCAATTGAAAAACATCAGATATGTGCAGGGGCTATGTCAGTAGAGGTTGTAATGTTTCTATAACTGCTGTGTTTCAAATTATATGTTTCCTGAGTCCCGCTACTTTTGTAAATTATGAGTTAGAATTTCGTGTCACTCACTGGTGTTCTTTTTGAAGAACATGTCAAAATTGAATTTCCATGAACATTGGACATGAGCCTTTTTTAGAATGGTATTTTCCTAACCTTTACTTCTCCCTGCCTCGTTTTGTGACCCCACGCGCTACAAGATGTGCACAAATAATCCTTGAAGCCCTCCCTCCATGTGGTATGTCGCCTACGACACATAAGGTCCTTTGTATGATTTAGTTTCAAGTCACCTGTTTTTATACACACCTTTCACCCTTCCCCTTTTGGTTTCTACGGCACTGGGTGTACTTTCAATGCACAGTTTAGATTACTGTGTTTAGGTTATTTTTTACATACTTAACATACTATTTATCTCTTATTTCCAGCCCTGAAGAGTCACGGTAAAATCCGTTGATGAAACACGTGTCGGTTGGCCCTTTTTTTCTCTGGTGGATCTCCTTTTGATAGGAGCACCAGCAGTGAATAGAAATAAAAAACTTTGAGAGAACGATCTGGTGACGATCTTATCCTTTGTGTCTGAATACATGTGATAACCTTCACAATAACTTACCCGTATTTGTGTGCTCTGGACTTTGCTTAACATCAAGGATTTCTTAAATACCTGGACAACGGTGGTTTCAGGGCTCACAGTGCTAATATCACTGAATCTCGCTGGGAAGCTTTCATCTCAAATCTGTATGAGGAGAGTCCTGAACCAATTACAAGCAAGATGTACTGTGGAAAACCTTAACCCCGGTTGTATCAAGTAGTGAACAACAGGATAAGGTTGATAACATTAAACCAATATACTCCGATGAGCTTGACCAATTGTGCAGAAATTACATAATAAATGAGCCATTAAACAAGGAAATGGTTTCAACCCTTCTTAGTAGGATCAGATCAAATGGAGCGCCAGTCCCAAACAGTCTCTCCAATGCCATTTTTAAAGCCAACCCAGACTTATGGGCCGTGATTTTGACACATGTATTTAACAAGATCTTGTCAATAATGTCGGTCCTTGAATAATGCTAAGGGAGCATACTGCAGTCCATTTAGAAGAAAGGTCCCTCAAATAATCCAGCATACTACCGGTTTATAGCTCTAACAGATTTTGAGGTTAAGGGATTTGCATCATGCTTGTTTAAGGATCTCAAAGAGTGGGCAGAACGCATCACATAATTCCTATATACCAATCGGGATTCCTATAAGGCCAGTCAACAACTAAGAATTTACTGTCTCTTACATTAATGGCCAAGAGAGCAAATCATAAATGGCAAAAAGTATACATCCGATTTGTTGATCTAAAAGCAGCCTTTGATACTGTACCATGTGAGCTGCTATGGTCAAAGCAAGTGGCAGGCGGTATGGTGTTTAAACTTCTTGATATGATTATTCTCCTATACACCAACACATGGGTTCAGGTAAAGATAGGGGGGGGGAATACCAGCTTGACCTGGCAATTTAACACCTTTAGTGGCCTGAAGAAAAGTTGTGTTCTGCACCATGTTAATTCAACCTATTCATTGTGGATCTACCTCTCTACCTGCATAATGTAAACACACACTCTCCTAATTTCGCAGGTTGTAATGTAAAGCATTTATAATACTCCGATTATACAGTATTACTCAGTTTTATGCCAATAGGCCTACAGCGGTTCATTGAGTCATTTGACGAATACATAATAGCTAATTGTATAGAGTTAGATATAAAGAAAACAAAAATATTGTCAATAGGGCAATTCAGTTCTAGACCCTGTGACTGGAAAGAACAGGGAATGCCAATTGAATCAGGCAGATCTTAGGAATCTAGGCATTTTATTTGATAACAGAGTTTCGTTTAAGCGTCGCTTTAACCTTTTAAGAGCTAAAACTGCTTCCTTCATCTTTGCTTTTAGAACATTGCGTGACAAGTTAATATCCCTAGCTATGAGCCTCTAGTAAAAAGCATGAAGTCAAAACTGGTTCCTGCATTAGCCTATGGCTCAGTATTCTTTCGAGGTCTGGATGTCAAATTACTGGACCAGCTACAAAATAAGGCTTTTAAATCTGTCTTCAAGATACCAAAGAACATAGGCCATGTGGGAATTAATTTTGAGGTTGGTCTACAAAGTCAAATTCTAGTGAGAAAATGTGTTTTTGGCAAGAAATTTGGGCACCATTACGATGGCGGCACCGCAACGGGAAATGGGACCAACCACCAGAGGTGAGACGGTCCCACGAGGCAAATTAGGATGCGCCCGCCACACTGGCGGGTGCATTCTTGTCTTTAACATTGCCTCGGGCGGTGTTGTAATCAGCACCCGCTGCAATGTTAAAGGTGCATGTTGTGCATTAATTAGTAAGTTAGTTAGGTAGTCTTGTATAGGGCTTAGCTGCCTCAGCAAGGAGGCGTCCTGGTGCTGGTAGCAGTGTCAGTAGAGAGCTAGGGGCTAGACCATGGGGAACTGATTTTTTGAAGGTTTTGATTGCCTTACGGAAGGGTAGCAAGCAGTCTAGGCAGCGAATCTGGATAAGGGGGTTCCACAGTTTAGAGGCAAGATACCGGAAGGACCGGCTCCCCGCTCTGAGGCGCTTCACCCGGGGGACCGTTGCCAAATATTGCTCAGCGGAGCGTAGTTGGCGGGTGGGTACATAGGGAACCAGCAGTTAGACAAAATCTCGGGGGATGAAAACTTTAGTATTTTGAGGTCAAGCACAGTGCTTTGAATTCGATCCTTTTAGACAGGGATAACCAGTGTAAGTGGTGCATTGCACCCGCCGTGGAACAAGTTATTGGGGAGCCTCAGCAGAACTCGGGCGGCTGCATTCAGGACTCGCTGAAGGCGGGACACTTCTGCCTTATTGGCCCCTAAAAAAGTGAGTTGGAATAGTCCAGTCTAGACAAGATAGTCGCCTGGACTAACAACCAGCGGGTGGGTGGATCAAAGAAACCCAACATGGGTCGCAGTCCCCGGAGAAGCCCAAGACAGGTGCCTGCAACCCTCCTGGTGTGCTCCTGGAACGCGAGAGTGGAGTCAAACCAAATCCCTAGATTTTTCACTGCCGACTTAGGGGTGGGGGCGCTGCCCAAGGATGCCGGCCTCCATTGCGTGCTCCAGAGCCCATTATCTCTCCCCACCAACAACACTTCTGACTTGTTTGCGTTAAGTTGAAGGCAGTTGGTGGTCATCCAGTGCATGACCGCTGCTAGGCCACTCCGAAACTGCGAAGCGCCCGGCATAGGATCATCGGAGAGGGCAACCGCCAGCTGCGTATCATCAGCATACGAAACCATGGTCAGGCCATGGTCCCTCACCACCGCTGCCAGGGGTTGAACGAAGAGGTTAAACAGAACAGGAATCAGTGCAGAGCCCTGGGGAACCCCCTGCTTGATGGAATGGGCATGGGAGAGAAGGGGGGGGGGGCAGTGACCTGGAATACTCTGTCAGACAGAAAAGATCGAAACCAATCCAGGGCAAGACCTACCACCCCTGCCTCCTCTAGGCGATGCAGGAGGATCCGGTGGGAGACCGTATCAAAAGCGGCGCTTAGATCGAGCAATATCAGGGCCGCAGTTTGTCCCTCGTCCAGAATGGTCCGCAGATGTTCACACACTGCTAAGAGCGCGGTCTCAGTACTATGACCAGGGCAGAAGCCATTCTGTGAGCGATCCAGTACACCGGTGTTGTTCAAGAAGCCAGAAAGGATGTTATTAGTGTGGGCTCAGCAATTTTAGCGACCCAAGGCAGAAGAGATATGGGACGAAAGTTTTCCGGCTTAGTCTGGTCCAGTGAGAGTTTTTTCAGCAAGGGGACCACCCTTGCTTGCTTCCATAGCGAATGCACCACAGCAGTGGCGAAGGAGGAATTGATTACCTGACACAAGGGCATAAGTTGTACAGGTAGGGTGTCCCTAAATTGGGCAGGCCTCATGGGATCTATAGAGGAGCCTGATTTGATCTTCTCGCTTAGAGTGAGAAACTCGTCCTGGGAGCTAGATGGGATTGCTGACAAGGTAAGGGTGGCCGGAGGAGCCGGAGGAGCCCCGGGATCAATAGGGGATATAGGGAAGGATTTATAAATGGCTTCTACCTTCTTAACAAAGCAGGTGGCCAAATCCTCACATTGCTGTCCCGACGTGATCACCGGGATGGAGGGATCTTTCCTGTTTTTGAGGTCATTAGTTATTTTGAAAAAGCTTTTTACAGGGTTCTTACTGGACTTGATCTCATTAGTGAGGTAAGCCGCTCGTGCCTGCCAACTATTGGGGGGCAACGTAAGGGGGTACCACAGGTACTCCCCAGTGCAGCCACCCATCCCCCACCTCCTGGGGGCCCACAACGGGCCCTCAAAGTCAATCTCCGCATGCCTTTCCATGGCGAGGTCCCTGCCATGGAACAGCATGCCGACCGCACACATCATAATATGGATGGCGGTGCTGCCACCATATTGTGGGCCTTTTACGCCCTGCCTGCAATTGTGATGATTGACTGCCGGCAGAAAAGGGGCGGGCGGTCTCTCCGTCCGCTGCGGTACTCCCCGCCATGGTAATATGGCAGGGGTTATTGGCGGTCGGGCGGGGAGTAATGGCGTGCGGATTGCCTCCTTCAGGGGGGCGGTGGTGATCCGCACACCATCATAATAGGCCCCTTAGTAATTTTGAATTATAACGTGTTTGGAGATCCTATTTATCAAAGTGCTTTCATACCTTATCATAATACCATATCATAATAATGTTGTTCTGCGGCAATGTCGTTCAGAGGCAACTCTGACCGATATCGTAATGAGGACCTTAATATTTCAGAGCGGACTGTAAGTATTGAGGCACTTTAGCATTACTTTGCACTTATTCCTGAAGAATGATTGACAATGTTTATAGAGTTGATGAATTTCCAAATGTCTTCTTTGTAGATGAGATATGGCTATAGCCAAGCACTTTATTTACTATTATCATGGTTTGAGTTTGCTTGTAATCAATGTATTGTTGTGGGAACTATTGTAATTATTGTATTCATGTAATTGTGATGGTTTTTATTACTCAGACAATCACATTTACTTACCTAACTGAGTGGGAGAGCTCTAAAGCAACATGAAATCAAGCAGAATGCAACCAAAAGACATGAACTTCTCTGTGTGGCTCCAATACCCACTTCTGGAAGGAGCTGTGGGGGAACAGTGGAGGTCCTTGTGCGAAAGATCCATATCAGAATTTTATGATAATCACAAGGGATACTTTCCATACAATGGGGCACAATTCACAAAGAAAGCTGTAATTCTGTGGCCGCCGGTTTACTACACCGTCTGCGCATAGATTTACAACTTTCCGGTATTTACAAAGTTTCCAGAAGTATACCTGTAAAATTGTCACAGCTCTCCAGGCATTGTTTTAGGAAAATGTTTGTTAATTTATTTTTTGTCAATACAGTGGCATTGCTTGAAGTATAACTATATGTGTTGCAAATTATTGCATAGTAAAATGCGTTCCCCATTCACCAATTCAAACATTTTCCCCTCTTTTTCTCCACAGAGGAAATATTTTTTTCTCTTCACGAAACCTACCCTTTCTTCTTGTCTAACCAATTTTAGGGATGTGATGTCCTCTTCCTCTCCACACCCTAGACAAGATTATTGGCCTGAGCAAATCTCCAACCAATTTCATGGTGGTAAGGTGTCAAACAGAGTTTGAGAATACCCACATACTCAAACATATGTCCTAAACCTAATATTGAACCGCCACCCTAAAAGCCTAAGCACCACCCCTTCAGTGAGATTTATTCACACTTTTACACTATCATGTGGTAATGTTGTATATATGTAAAATGATTCACAAGTGCAACATCTTTTGTGAATAACTGACAGCTGTGAATGTAGTTATTTGCACTTAGAAATCAGATTTCCTCATGTCAATTTGCATTTTGGATAGGGCCCATTCAAAGCCGATGTGAATACTTTACATAATCAATGGTTATTCTGAAAATATGCCAAGGATTTGGCCATTGTGTAGAAAATGTGTAAAGCATTAAGAAGTACCAAAACAGTTAAAACAGTTAAAATGTCAAAACAACACAATAAAAATCCCACTCCAATTTATAAAAAAAATAGAGAATATTTTAATGAACAAAATGACACAAGAACAACAAACATTCAGTAAGGGGACCTGAAAATATGAATTTTTAAAGTTTTAAATAAAAATAGTGCCAAAAAGTCCAAAAAGCCGACTGCAGGTAAGATAGGCACTCAGAAAAGGGTACATTTTAAGGCCAGCCATGATGGAGCGAGGTTCGGACATAAGGACAAGGTTGGACCTGGTCAAAGAGTTACCTTCGGACTTAGAAATTGTTCTGGAGAAAAGTGGCAATCGACAAGTTGTAGGCGGTGTAAGCTGGAGGCTGGATCCGAAACAGGGCTGCTGAAGAGTGGAGTCCTGGTGCGATCATCGATGAAGGTAGGAAAACTCAGAATGCGTGAATTCCAAAGTCTGTGCATTAGAAGGGCTTGTCAACAATCAGATGCTGGCCAGCGTTAACCCAGGCAAAGCCCTCTTAGTTTGGACCTAGAAACTTTGGTGGAAGTTGGATAACCTTCAATGGCACACACCAGCAAGCTGAGTCCGACCAGCGATTCTGCAGATGTGACTTAGATGGCAACCCCAGTCTCCATCGGTTCTCCAAGAAGAAAGCTGGCAAAACGTTTCTAAGTTCCAGCTTTTTCAGTTTAGGCAGGATGAGCATACTACAACACAAGCCAAGGGTTTCAGGACCTCAAACACAGCACTTGGGGGTCAGTAGTCACTCCAACAGAAGCCACCAGCTGCCGGGTTCAAGGCAGTTCCCATTGAATCTGGGCAGCTGGGCTCTTCCAAAAAAGTGGTCTTCTTGTAACTTTTGGTATCACTGTAAGGCCAACCAACTGACCCGTGGAGTCCACTTCTTAGTGTAGGATGCTAGATGGGTCAGGCCCTGCCCACAGGGCTTTCCAAGCAGATGCAGTCCATTGTTTGTCTTCCACAGGTCCAGTAGTGTTCTTAAAAGGGTTGCCGGGGGTGCCACATTTATGCATGGCACTAGCCTGTGGCTGGGGTGGAGGGGCTCCTGGCTCCTCCCTGAACAATGGGGAAAAAGGTCCCAGGGGTAACCCTACCCACTTTTGCAGAAGTTCCTGTGTGGTCCCCTTCAAGAACTTCACAGTGACACTCTCTCCCTAAAACTAAGATAGCTGAACCTTTCTTCTCCTGTGCAGTGCTCCTCTGCCCACCCTAGAGGTGTAGCCAGGAAAATTGCAAACTCTATCCCACAGCTTTCCAAACTGTGTGGCGTGACATGTTTCTGTGTCGCGACCCATACCTAGGTGTGTCGCGCGATGCAACGCAATGACGTCTGCCGGCCGGCTGATATTTGGGGAATGCGACTCGAGCCCCCACACTCAGTGATTGCGGCATGTAAGGCGGAAGGTGGAGCAGCTGCGGAGCGGAGCCTCGTGGTCAGGAACTCGCTCCCGGTATCCCGAGAATAAGGGGAAATAGCTTATAGTTCAATTGTAAACAAGTTTTTAATGAAAAACCGTCCGTGTGTTTCAGTGAGACCCACTTGTGGAATCTGCGAGTACTGCCTATAGTGCGGCGTGGGATATTTCCATGGAAGTATGTGGCGTCGGTGCACCTTGCACATTGAGGAGCGAGCGGGATGTTCATTAGAGGTCGATTGAGTGCCTCCGAGCAACTCAGTACTGCCATCCTAGTATCCAGGAATGTAATAAGAGTGGCGCATTCATCCCATCTAGAGTAACCCTGGGCATCACGAGGAGGCTCACCTGAATATTATTAATTACCGTCACCGCGCGCACACTGCTCTCGTTCATGAAGGTGTATAGGCGCTCTCCAGTCAGGCCCGCTCGGGACGTGCTTTGTGGGAGGCGGATCCGTGACTAATCTCTGGTTCTGCAGGCCCCTTGCGGCGACTTCCAAAGGGGAGGCGCAGCCCTTGCAATGAATATTAATGTACTGGTGCCGTTTTCTAACTGTGCTCCTGTGGTCTCAGTTGTTTACGCTGTTTAGAATCCACATGGCATATAATCCTTCCTAGGAAACATCTTCAAACCCTCCTGTTAATGGCTGCAACAGGGGAAAGGATTTGTCCTAACGGCTAGAGCAGCAGAGAATACTGTGATTTTGGGCAAATCACCTAATCTCCTGGTGCCTAAAATTAATGTAACGCAACTGGTGCTCGTGTAAAGCACTCTGACACATTTGAGTCGAGTCCGCGCTATATAAAAAAAAATACAGTTGAATGTGGGGTTGTGTGTGGTTGGGGTTGTGTGTGGTTGGGGTTGTGTGTGGGTGGGGTTGTGTGTGTAGGTTTGTGTGTGTGGGGTTGTGTGTGGGGTTGTGTGTGTGGTGTTGTGTGTGGGGTTGTTTGTGTGTGTGGGGTTGTGTGTGGGGTTGTGTGTGTGGGTGTGTCTGGGGTTGTGTGTCGGGGGTGTGTGTGGTGGTGTGTGTGTGTGGGGGTGTGTGGTTGTGTGTGTGGGGGGTTGTGTGTTACACAGTTAGGGGCTTATTTACATGACCCTTGTGCCGCCGGTGCATCAATTTAACCATGCGAACCACCACCCCTTAGGTGGTTCGGGTTACCGTGTCCCTGAAATTTTTTTCACAAAAAGGTGTGTCACCAACATGAAAAGTTTGGAAAGCTGTGCTCTATCCTGTGGTCGCTCAAACCAGTTCTAAGGGCAGCTATTCTCCTAGTTGGATTTGTGCCTGGTTGGATGGCAGGACAATAAATGGGGCAGGTCCAGATGTGAGCTACATCTGCCTGTGACAGGGCTGGCCTCTTTGCAGATAATTAGGTTCCTGGGCACTTCCCAGTTGGTCACACTGCCAGAGGAACAGGACACCTCTCTGCACCCAAAACACTTGTCTCTGCTCTGGGAGACACTTCACACCTAATCAAAGAAGCCTTTCAGCTTGTGGGTGTCAGATGGAAACTCAGGCTAATGGACTTCCAGTGGCTTTCAGTAGGCTAAAGGAAACTTTTTAAATGTACATTTGACAAAAATGTTATTACAAATATGACTTTACCAATTAATTGGATTCATAAGAAATATTTTAGACTGTCCAAGAAGTAATTTTTTATCTGGTTCCTAGGCGGATATAACAATATTTAATTTTAGCATTAGCTACCAGAGCTTTCCCATGGAACAGTTAACCCTACTACATTAAAAATAGCTCTTAGGACTTTTTACTGTTAGGAAATGTTTTACTTTAAACTGTAACAGTAATCAGAAAGGTCCACCTCTAAGAGGATCGGTGTGTATCCTGTTGTCTACGGAATACACACAATGTGTTAAAATACCCCTCACACACCAAAAGGGCCCTTGGTGTCATGCTTCATCATCGGGGTCTTCCCGCCCGGCTGCCGGACGGGGCAGTGCTGCGACAAGCGACTACGCTGGAGCACCTTTAAATGTGGGTGCTATGTGAGTGAATTTGAGTGAGTGTCAGTGGGGTCAGGGGTGATGAAAAGGTGATGTTAAAAAATACCTGGCCTAGTGATAGAAAAAACTATTTAATAAACACTGGCTGGTATTATTAAAAAAGTGGTGTCGGAAAGGATAAGCGGGTTAATGGGCTTACTTTCCTGTGCGGGTCAACATGTTTCGGGGCGCCATGCCCCTTCTTCAGGACCGGGGACAGATCCCCCTGTCACTCACTAATGTTTCTCCACAATAAAGTGTATGTACAAAGAAGTGTGATGGTGATCTTATTTATCAATGTGTATAAATATACAGTTTATATTAATACACTTCCCTTGCTAATGCTAAGATACTGATGTAGTATGCCTAAAAGACAAGAGCACAGTATTATTAATGCACGGATCCCACAGCGCTAATCTCTGTATTGCCTGTAAGGAGAAAAAGGACAAACATACATATAGCAGTAGTCTGGCGCTAGGGAACCCGAGAAGGGAGTCCATAATTTTCATAGTTATTAAGGTGTTAGATACTACACAGTTAAGCACACACATAATTGAGCTCACACATTGTTTACATGTCCAGTACAGTAAATTCAAATGGGGAGATACTGCACTTATTTTAAAAGATACATACTTAGCAAGGTGAGGAACAATGCCCCATGAGCCAACTCTAGAGCGAAGGGTATTTGAGGGTCCAACTGCAGGTGAGACAAAGATGGGAAAAAAAGAAGAAAAATGGGGGGGTTTCTGGTCTCAGTATTCTGATGGTAAGTAACTTAGAAGTGTGGTAGTGAAACCACATAAGCCACTGTCTTTTAGTCTTCCCCATTCGGCTATGCCGTACTTACTCAACCCCCAGCCTCGTTGTGCTTCCTCCTCCGTCCGTGGCTTCTGTGATAGTGAGGATGGAAGTTTGGGCGGGTGTTTTTATAGTGGTGTTAATAGGTAAATCAGGGCTGGTCTAATTAGTTAAGGGCTTCTGACTCCGGACAGCTGTGCCAGAAAGGAAGGGTGCTTAGGTCTGGTTAGTGCGGTGGCCATTGTTAACTAGTCACCGATCTTTTTTATTTTGTTAGCACAGGGAATGGTGGTTAGTTCCGAAGTTCCCCGTGACTAATCGCCATGTAGATATCTCTTTTAGGTTAAGTTAAAGTGGTTAGGGAGGTAAAAATCACCGTCTTGGTCCAACCGCTGTCTGGTGCGTAATGCGCATGGGCGGAAGAGTGTTTCCAGGCCGCGCATGCGTGGTGGAATGTGATCGGTCCGACCATGCGCGGTGGAAAGGGTAAACACTACGCATGCGCGGGCGGCAGTGGCACAATGCATGCGATTGAAAAGGGTTTGTGTTGGCTCATACCTTCAATTTACAAAATAAAGTTTAACAAAACTCATGATGCATAAAGCGGACAGGCTGTTGTGTAACATCTTGGAGTTGTTTCTTGGAAAAAAACTTTTTGGATCTTGATGGGGAAAGGAACTTATTAGTATGATACAGCAATGTTTAATGTGGCTATATTTATAAATGTGGCAGGCTTGTATATTAGGTCTGGATACTAAAATTCAATTCTCAGACAGGCACAGATTGTGACAGCTGATTGGGCTAGTGTTATACTCTCTTGAGACATGGAGCTGGTCAAGAGTTTAGTTTAGTTGAGACCAGGGTATATCATCGTTAGGCTTTCCTGTTTTCAGTTTCTATTTTTGGTAAATTCTGGTGGTGTTTTTTCAGTGTTTTCCAGTGATTTCAATACCTCAAAAAAACAGTGCTTTTCATTGGTTACTCATTTTCGCGCCATAAAAACAACTGAAACGGTGTTTTACAGGTGTTTATGGAACACTTTGTTTTTAATATTGCTTGCTTTCTTCATTGATGCATGGTATATATAAACAATGTACGTACAGTGTATATGACCTCCAAATAAGTTTTTACAAGTTGAATTTATTGTAGTAGACCAGACAATATTTCTTCAGTGATCCTTTGGTCATTCGCGCTCTCTCTTTCCTTCCCATGTACACTTTTATTTGTGAAAAGTCCCTCTCGACATTGGCACTTGAAACTGGCTACGCCAAAACAGCCAGTACACAATTGGCCAACTCTGGCCACTGACGTAGCTTTCCATGCCATAACTGGTTTGCTATTTCAGCAATCATATTTTCTAGCCTAGTTTACTGGGGTCATTTCTCGTTTAATCCGTATGCTGAACATTTTCATATAAGCAAATTCAGATCCATGCACGACAATTTTGAGAATTAATTAGTAAACTGTTCTGATGCACTTAAATGCCAACAGAGCCATTACAAAGAAGCTAATTACCCTGAGTATACTTTGCGCAGTAGGTCTCTCAAAGATGTTGTTTTCGACGAGTGCAAATATATGAAGCTAGTTTTTTAGAGTGGATTGCGGAGAAAGACAGACCAACATTTAAATTACGTTTTTTTGCTAAAGATCTCCTAGTATATTTTACGTTCAGATCGTGCTGTGCAAATATGCTTTCTATCTTTCAAAAGGTTAGACCATCTTACATCAAAGCGAATCACAGTGAGAAATGGCTGTTTATGAATTAGATGTATCACTTAAATTGCTCTTTCTTCTAAGGGTTGTGCGCTGCATATTCCAGTATTTACTATGATGTGCTCCAAGTAAAACTTGCAAGAAAACTATAAAACTATATTCAAAGTGCATTATAACATCTGGACCCAAATGGGAAAGACAGCTGCTGGAACTTAATAAATACAAACATTAAACAACTTCAATGGTTGTGCTTTAATGCCCTTTGCAGGGGCTCTACGAAGGGGTGCAAGAGCAACAAAGCCTCATTAAGTAAATGGTCTTTTTAAAGACCTGTGAATAAATTGGGTGCGGCCGCATGCAAACAAATGGTGCTTGTAATCTAGCCGTGTAAGTCGAATTTACCTATGTAATGGCTTTATATACCGGGGATACAGAAAAGGGGAACAAAAAGTCCTGATGGTGTTTTCATAGTAACATATGGTGACACCGGCCTCCATTACATACTGCTTCTCACAGGGCCGGTCCTAGGATTTGTGGGGCCCCGGGCAAAATAGGAACATGTGAGGCCCCTAAGCAGAGACCATGCGGAATCGGATCGGGCCGGCTAAAGAAAGCTTTTTTTTTGATAATTAAAATTAAACCAAACTGCACACCCTCGACTGGGTTTTGTCAATGGTTGTTAGCAGTTCAAACTAAATGAGCAACTACAATAAATTATTTTCCTTTCACCTTGTTGCGTTGACCAATAAGTAGCTCTTTCACAAACATTTGCATAGAATCACAACTGGAATGCAGGACCATTGCTCTTTGTGCTCTGCAGAGAGGCCATATTTTGAATGATCATGTAATCTGAACACCTTTTTGACCCACAGACAGGCATAATGTGAAAGAAGTACTGCCTTCATCCTCAACTCCGAAGTGCTCAACTGTAGTATGTTTAAACACCTGGAGGAGACAGTACAAAGGGTGCATCATCCAAGAGTAATATGCTGTGAAATGAAATACAGAAACACACATGCTGAAAATAGCTAGCACTCTTGAGGAAAGCAAGATTAATTAAAGCATGTGAAATATAAACAGGAACAAAATCACTGCATTGTTTTACCCTAACATCAGGACCACCGGAATTATGTGGCAGGGTGAGTAAATTATGCGGATTGAAAATGCAAATTATGCGGCATAATCCGGCACATTTTGAAATAATATTACTTCATTTTTTTGCCGTTTTTAAACTTGGTAACACTGTTTGGGAACCGGTTGCACCCCATTAGTACCAATTTAACACCCAAATTTAGCCGTGAGAAATAGGAAGTTGACTATTCCAGCTTTTCAAAGGGCCTTCCCACATGCGCAAGAAGTGTTGCTGCGTTTTTAGTAACTTTTGAACTGTTTGAGATAGAAAGCAATTTTGTTGTTAAAATCTGTAGATTATGCAGCAGATGATGGATTATGTGGCAAATGCGTCAAATGCATAATTGTGCAGAAATCGCTGCACAATCGCATTATTCCAGGTGCCCTGCCTAACATGCAGCATCAGACTGGGAAAGAAAATAGGCCCAGTACCAAAATAAAAGGGCCCCCCATTAGTGAGTTAGTTAGCTAGAAAAGTCTCTCATGTTTGCAAACTAGGGCAGTTTTAAACTTGTAAAGCCCTGTTGTATAAGTTTTTTGTAAGGTATGAAAGACTGCACTGATTTTAGTTTTCTGCAGGCAATAAAAGCTTTAATATCATGAAAATCAACAGTAAAAACTGGCTCACCTGACCATAAAGCAGGTCAACAACTAGCCAAAAAAACGGCAACATACTGACCTGACAGCAGGGCTTTAAATGGGATGAAAAAACTAGGGGGTCTTTCAAAGGGGCATGGCTAATGTAGTTAAGGGAGTGGCTTAAAAACATGCAAGCTATATAAATCTGTACTTAGCATAGTGCGCCGCCCAACTGGTATTTTGCTGCTTCTGTCATTGCCTCCAAATAAATATTACAACAAGTAAAATGACACCTATAACATGCCAGTACTATTGGCTTTGTCAGTGATTATCAGTTGCATACGATAAATAAGCAACATCTATGGCTTCCTTGTATGTAATATCAAAAATGCTCCAGTTCTGACATGATGAGACTGTGAAAGAACTATAATGAGTGTTGTTGAAGTTGCATTAAAGGCAGCAGAGAGTTGTGCTGCTGCAGAGTTAAGATTTGTGTTTTCACTCTCATGGTGACTGCAAAAAAGGAGAGCGGCCCGTCACATCACCTGCTTTTCTGAACTTTCATTTGTTTTGCAGACACTAGATTAATGTTTTTGCAGGAAAAGTTAAGGCCCCTTTTCAATGTCCATATTAATTTAATACCAGGTCTAAGACTCTTGTAACCCAGCAGACTTTAAAGTCTGCTCCATCCACTTTTGCATGCTGATACTGCTCCTCTGCATGCACCTCTTGTCTCGTTGCCATACTCATACCTATCTGCTCCACCCCCCTCCATTTATTCTGTTTATCGTACCCCTGTTATTCACTCCCTGCTCCCTTTCCACTTGTCCTAGGTGAGGAGTTTCTATTGTGATGCACCGCCATTCTTTTGCTCTGCGCCAGCAGGATATTCTGCCTTTCATTCATACAGGGGCAGGGCGCACTTCCCTGGCAAGGGCACTTCAATTAACTTTCTAATCACTGTCATCAACATGCAGATGCAGCCATTAGGCCCACAGAGACAGGACTGCAGGGGAGAGTGATAAAAAAAGAGGAAATGTAATCTTAAAGGCGCGAGGCCCCAAGGCTGCCAGCAGGCGCGGGGCCCCTTGGCAGCTGCCCATGCTGCCCAGGCCTAGCGCCGGCCTGCTCACATGTAGAAGGTGATCTGTCTCTTTTCTTGTTTGAATACAATGGGCAGGTGGGGATTCTGAAAACTGCACAGCAGTGACTGTGGGTTCGATCGACACAATTAAGGCCCGCAGTACGTGGGAAATGGCTGCATTTTCCTCATCTCTTGCACTACTAATATAGGTTGGTATGGAATGAGGAATCACAAAGGCAATTGATTCCCATTCTACTTAAAACCGCTAAAGACACATGTATGAAAACTGCTCACTAGCCACGAGTATAATTGTGTTTTTACTCTGTATGTTCGTGCTGGAGGATGGACACCACCATACCAATTGTTACAGTGAAAGCATGCTTCTATGCAATTTTCCAGCATCTAATATTCACTGTGGTCCTTTCTCACGGGCCTACAACAACGGAAACAGCAGAGCAAGTAGCCATAACAAGGCGGGTCAGGCGGGGGTGGATAGAGCAATCGCAATGATAACTGGGCCTGGTGTTGCTCTGGCCCTTGCTCACTGGCCTCATTAATCAATACTGGCACATTTAAAAACGCACGAAAGAAACTTGTACATGCCGCCTCTTCCCTCGGTGCTCACCCCCTCGTTAGTCAGGCAGGGGGCCTGGTGTTGGTCTGACCCGTGCTCACGGACCGCATTAAGCAACTCCTCTCCCCAATACTACAGAGTGTAAAAAATAATAATAGCACAGGTAACCATTCTCACTACTATGACAAATTCGGAAATAAAACGTGTAAACGTGTATAAGTATGTCACAATTTGGATACTCAGGAGATTATCAACGTAACAACACGCTTAGTGTGGTTTGTCTGAGACAGGCGGGCAATTAAAGTCAAATTTCGGGGGGGGGGGGGCTAATTCTTCCAGCCGTAACCAGAGCGGCTTTAAAAAGGCATGAAAAACATAACAAAAGCCTCATTTACAAGCACCCGGTCTTTTAAAGACCTGTGAAGTACTCTGGTGCAGCTGTAATTAGACGTCGCCATCCCGCGAAGCTGTCTCAGCCCGGGCTGACACACACGACAGGAGAGGGGGCGAGGGGGGGGGGGGGGCAGAAGCCGGGTGAGATCAATGGGTGTTGCGCACCTGGCTGAGACCACAATGAGAGTCTGCAGCGGAGTCGAGAGCCAGGCCCACGGGGGGGGGGGTAAGGGGGGTTGGGTTGAAACAGACATGCTCACTGGATCTAGAATGGTAAAATTAAAGAACTGGCGAGTGCAATGGACAGGAGCCTCCTCTAACGCGATTGCTCTATCCACCCCGGGGGTGGATAGAGCAATCGCACGGATAACTGGGCCTGGTGTTGCTCTGGCCCTTGCTCACTGGCCTCATTAATCAATACTGGCACATTTAAAAATGCACGAAAGAAAACTTCTGCATGCTGCCTCTTCCCTCGGTGCTCACCCCGCGGCATTAATCAATACTGGCACATGTAAAAAACGCAGGAAAAAGCTTGCACATAAGGCCCCGCGTTAGTGTTGGTCTGACCCGTGCTCACGGACCGCATTAAGCAACTCCTCTCCCCAATGTTACAGAGTGTAAAAAATAATTTTAGCACAAGTAACCACGCTTAGTGTGGTTTGTCTGAGACCACAATGAGAGTCTGCAGCGGAGCCGAGAGACAGGCCCACGGGGGGAGGAGGGGTCGAAACAGGCACGCTCACTGTACCTGGATGTCCAAGGAGGCTCTGCGCGAATCGAAACGAGAGGTATGTCTCCCCCAATTTAATGGGGGTGACGCACGTTCCGAGTTGCTTTCATTCTTGGCCCTAAATTGCAGTTTGGTCTGCAATGCTGTAGCTCCATCAAGTGGCCAAGTGGTGCAACAGCAATGAAAATCAGTGACACTCGGTTTAAACGGTGTCAGCTGATTTTCATTCGGTAGTGTAGTTTCGAGCAGAGTCGGTTTAAACCGAAATCCGGACAGCCTAATCATCGTTTAGGCCAGTAAGATGTGTACCCAACCGATGCACCCACCTCTGTTCTTTCGTTAGAAGGTCCTTGTCATTGTTGAAAACCTCTATGACCGTCCATCTCAGATCATGAATGCTGTGACCCTTTGTCACATAGTGTGTCGCCATTTTAGTGGTGGTTTTTTTGCAGCGTACATTGCTGCGGTGTTCATTCATACGAATTTTCACCGGTCTGCTTGTCATCCCTATATATTCTTTTTTACAGGGACAGGTGATTAAGTAAACCATGTTGCGACTATTATAATTAGTAAATGCACGTTGTTCCCATGTGGTTTGATTGGAGAATGTGATTGTACGGCTTTTTTGCGTGCTTTGACAAGACGCACATGAGCCACATGGGTGGTGGCCTCCAACTTCTGTAAGTCTGGTGGGGGCGTTGGACTCAGTGTTCCTAGGCCTTGTGTGAACCAGCATATCTTTAAGATTCTTGCCTCTCCTATGTGAGAACATAGGTTTCGGGAAATCAAGTTTGCCACAATTGAGCATTCTCCAATGTTTGTTCACAATTTTAGTGATGTGGTTGGAGTTGGTGTTATACGTTGTAACACAGATGGGTCTTGGGCCGGGCTCCTTGTTAGAGGTTTCTTCTAGTAGGGCCTCTCTGTTGTTGTTGCGGGCTCTTTTTTGGCCTTTTTTGACAATGGCTTTTGGATAGTTTCTATTCAGTAATTTACACTCCAAATCTGCCGCCTGGGTCTTAAAATCCTTGATATTGCTGCAGTTGCGTCGCAGTCGAAGGAATTGCCCATAGGGTAGATTCTCGCGTAGGTGTCGAGGGTGAAAGCTGTCGTAAAGTAACAGGCTGTTTTTAGCTGTGGGTTTGAAATGTGTGCTTGTTTCTAGTTCCCCATCAATGGGGTAGATATTCAGATCTAGGAACACAAGGTTCTCTTTAGAAACAGTGTGGGTAAATTTTAAGAACCGGTCTTGTTGGTTTAGCCATTCCATAAACAGGTTGACTGAGTCCTGATCCCCCCTCCAGATCACAAGCACATCGTCAATGTACCTCTTCCACGTTACCACGTGGATTCTAAAGGGATTCTGGTCGTTGAGGATCTTGGACGTTTCCAGGTGGTGTACGTACAAACCTGCCAGACTAGGGGCACAGGTGCTGCCCATACTCGTGCCGTGCTTTTGCAGGTAGAAAGTATCTTCGTATTGAAAATAATTTTTCTTCAGTGTTAGGGAGATGCACTCAAGTACCACCTGTCTTGGTGTGTGATATTTCCAGGGGGTGGAGAAAAGAACTTCCTCTAAGTTCCTTTCCCCATCAAGATCCAAAAAGTTTTTTTCCAAGAAACAACTCCAAGATGTTACACAACAGCCTGTCCGCTTTATGCATCATGAGTTTTGTTAAACTTTATTTTGTAAATTGAAGGTATGAGCCAACACAAACCCTTTTCAATCGCATGCATTGTGCCACTGCCGCCCGCGCATGCGTAGTGTTTACCCTTTCCACCGCGCATGGTCGGACCGATCACATTCCACCACGCATGCGCGGCCTGGAAACACTCTTCCGCCCATGCGCATTACGCACCAGACAGCGGTTGGACCAAGACGGTGATTTTTACCTCCCTAACCACTTTAACTTAACCTAAAAGAGATATCTACATGGAGATTAGTCACGGGGAACTTCGGAACTAACCACCATTCCCTGTGCTAACAAAATGAAAAAGATCGGTGACTAGTTAACAATGGCCACCGCACTAACCAGACCTAAGCACCCTTCCTTTCTGGCACAGCTGTCCGGAGTCAGAAGCCCTTAACTAATTAGACCAGCCCTGATTTACCTATTAACACCACTATAAAAATACCCGCCCAAACTTCCATCCTCACTATCACGGAAGCCACGGACGGAGGAGGAAGCACAACGAGGCTGGGGGTTGAGTAAGTACGGCATAGCCGAATGGGGAAGACTAAAAGACAGTGGCTTATGTGGTTTCCCTACCACACTTCTAAGTTACTTACCATCAGAATACTGGGACCTGAAACCCCCCCATTTTTCTTCTTTTTTCCCCATCTTTGTCTCACCTGCAGTTGGACCCTCAAATACCCTTCGCTCTAGAGTTGGCTCATGGGGCATTGTTCCTCACCTTGCTAAGTATGTATCTTTTAAAATAAGTGCAGTATCTCCCCATTTGAATTTACTGTACTGGACATGTAAACAATGTGTGAGCTCAATTATGTGTGTGCTTAACTGTGTAGTATCTAACACCTTAATAACTATGAAAATTATGGACTCTCTTCTCGGGTTCCCTAGCGCCAGACTACTACTATATGTATGTTTGTCCTTTTTCTCCTTACAGGCAATACAGAGATTAGCGCTGTGGGATCCGCGCATTAATAATACTGTGCTCTTGTCTTTTAGGCATACTACATCAGTATCTTAGCATTAGCAAGGGAAGTGTATTAATATAAACTGTATATTTATACACATTGATAAATAAGATCACCATCACACTTCTTTGTACATACACTTTATTGTGGAGAAACATTAGTGAGTGACAGGGGGATCTGTCCCCGGTCCTGACGGAGGGGCATGGCGCCCCGAAACATGTTGACCCGCACAGGAAAGTAAGCCCATTAACCCACTTATCCTTTCCGACACCACTTTTTTTAATAATACCAGCCAGTGTTTATTAAATAGTTTTTTCTATCACCAGGCCAGGTATTTTTTAACATCACCTTTTCATCACCCCTGACCCCACTGACACTCACTCAAATTCACTCACATAGCACCCACATTTAAGGGTGCTCCAGCGTAGTCGCTTATCGCAGCACTGCCCCGTCCGGGCGCCGGGCGGGAAGACCCCGATGATGAAGCATGACATCAAGGGCCCTTTTGGTGTGTGAGGGGTATTTTAACACATTGTGTGTATTCCATAGACAACAGGATACACACCGATCCTCTTAGAGGTGGACCTTTCTGATTACTGTTACTTTCGCAAGAGGAGGACGTGCCCACCTCGGTGCCACACAGCACCACCTATTCCCCCCCCCCCTTTTTGATTTCCTTACTATTTAGACAGCGCGCAGCTGTGGGAGTGTTGCTTCTCAATATCCAATCGAGATAACCAGCATTTCTGGATCTAAACAGGACTACAAATTTGTGTGTCTCTGTATCACTTTTTCATCCACGCACATTGTCATCCTCCGTGCACATCACAGTTACTCCACACACATAGTCACCTCACACACAAGTTTAGCCTTTCATCATGGAAGATGCAGCAGGCCTCACCTTCGATGACGAAGAAGTCGATAGGATACTAGCTACTCTCCGCCCTTTTGAAGGGCTGAGCAATTCGGAACCAGGCACAAACGATGGCGATTGGGATGAACTAGCTGTTCTGAGAAGAACACAGATAAAGACAGCTTTACATGGCCTACTGATGTCAGAGTACCTCAAGACAAAAACTGCCCCTCCTGGCCTAATAGTAAGAAATGAACCTTTCATTTTCACACATGACTTAGAATTCAAAAGAGACTGGTCATTGATAAGTTGGAGGTGTACTAGGGACTGGCTAGTCCTAATTATAAAAACTGCCACCAAACTTACACAAGAACTGAAAATAGAAATAACAAAACTTGAGGTGAAAATTAAAAGTTACCTATCTCCAGCCGCCCTCAAAAAGAGACTTGAGGAACTCAATCAGGAAATGACAGATTTTGAACTAACCTTAAAGAAAAGCAAATATAAGAAACACAAAAAAGATACAGAGGGCTTTACACAAGAACGCATATATCCCTATATCAAAAAAGACTATGTGTCCAAAAATCACAATAGTGATCAAGACACAGACAACTCAGACACAAGCTCCAACAGTTCAGGTTCGAGCAGGAACAGCAATCAGGGAGCCAGAGGTGGGGCGCGATCCCTTAGAAGACCATATCCACAAGATGGGGGAGGTTGGGCACCCTACCAAGGGCCACCTGGATACATGCAATATCCACCAATGCCACCCTATATGGGTAATCAGTTCCAACCTTGGGACCAACAGGCACCCGCATACAACTATTATGGTCCACCGCCTTTTTTAGGCCAGCGCCAAGGCCCCCGAAGGGGAAGGAACCGAAAGGGCACACAGGTACACTGGAACCAACAACCAGCAGCACCCCCAGGAGTGTCAACCCGGAGCCAGACAGCATCAACCAGTCGGGGAACCTAGTGGCGAACCTATCTGATTTGCAATTAACAGAAGCCCAAGAGAAAGTCCTGTCAAAGGGGTTGGGTTTTGTCCCAACCAATAAAATGGACAAATTCAAAATCTGCCAGGAAATGAAAGAGTTAATGCGGAAATTAAAGCTACGAGCGTTCTTCCAAAACTCTGAGAATGAGACTATTGACCAATCTGACACAGGTCTAAAGAAAAAATCCACCTTTACCCCACTTGACTCTACAATACCGGTGGAACTCCTGGCTTTTGAGACATGTACTGGACATGTAAACAATGTGTGAGCTCAATTATGTGTGTGCTTAACTGTGTAGTATCTAACACCTTAATAACTATGAAAATTATGGACTCCCTTCTCGGGTTCCCTAGCGCCAGACTACTGCTATATGTATGTTTGTCCTTTTTCTCCTTACAGGCAATACAGAGATTAGCGCTGTGGGATCAGCGCATTAATAATACTGTGCTCTTGTCTTTTAGGCATACTACATCAGTATCTTAGCATTAGCAAGGGCAGTGTATTAATATAAACGGTATATTTATACACATTGATAAATAAGATCACCATCACACTTCTTTGTACATACACTTTATTGTGGAGAAACATTAGTGAGTGACAGGGCGATCTGTCCCCGGTCCTGACGAAGGGGCATGGCGCCCCGAAACATGTTGACCCGCGCAGGAAAGTAGGCCCATTAACCCGCTTATCCTTTCCGACACCACTTTTTTTAATAATGCCAGCCAGTGTTTATTAAATAGTTTTTTCTATCACCAGGCCAGGTATTTTTTAACATCACCTTTTCATCACCCCTGACCCCACTGACACTCACTCAAATTCACTCACATAGCACCCACATTTAAAGGTGCTCCAGCGTAGTCGCTTGTCACAGCACTGCCCCGTCCGGCAGCCGGGCGGGAAGACTCCGATGATGAAGCATGACACCAAGGGCCCTTTTGGTGTGTGAGGGGTATTTTAACACATTGTGTGTATTCCATAGACAACAGGATACACACCGATCCTCTTAGAGGTGGACCTTTCTGATTACTGTTACTTTCGCAAGAGGAGGACGTACCCACCTCGGTGCCACACAGCACCACCTCTTCCCCCCCTTTTTTGATTTCCTTATTACTTTAAACTGTCACATTTTATGGTGTTAAAATCTATGGTTGCGCTATCTCTTAGATAATCCGTATAGCTGAGGCAGATTGCGTCTTCTGGGACAGATTTGATCTCAAGAACTCCGAGATAATGTGTCCCTGGAGACAGGGCACAAGTCCTAAAAAAAGAAGTGGGGGGACTTTCCAAGTTAGGCGTGGTCACAGGAAGTGACATCACGACAGGAAGTGACATCACAACAGGAAGTGACATCACGACAGGAAGTGACATCACGACAGGAAGTGACATCATGACAGGTGTGAGCAGGACAAATGCAAGGCAGGGAGATCTGTTGAATAGGATGGCTCCCATCTCTCCCTCCGCCTGCACCATCTCTCCCTCCGCCTGCACCATCTCTCCCTCCGCCTGCACCATCTCTCCCTCTGCCTGCACCATCTCTCCCTCCGCCTGCACCATCTCCCCTCTGCCTGCACCATCTCCCCTCTGCCTGCACCATCTCCCCTCTGCCTGCAACATCTGCCCTCTGCCTACTCCGTCTCCCCTCTGCCTGCACCATCTCACCCCCTGCCTGCACCATCTCACCCCCAGCCTGCACCATCTCATCCCCTGCCTGCACCATCTCATCCCCTGCCTGCACCATCTCATCCCCTTGCACCATCTCTCCCTCTGGCTGCACCGTCTCCCTCTCAGCCTGCATCATCTCCTTCTCTGCTTGCACCATCCACCCCCTCCGCCTGCACCTCCCTCCCCTGCCTGCTGCTCTTTTAACACTTTCCTCGTCGCCTTCTCCCCCCCCCATGGTTTCTCCCACAGTTTTTGGCTCTTCTCAAAGTGACTGAAATAAACTCATGAAATGCGCTTTGAATTTGTGCACGCAAATTTGCGCCTACCCCGCTCCTACCCCGCTTCGATGTGCTGAGTATCGGAGCCTTTTTTTAATACTTTTGTATGATTCAACTGAACATCCATTGTCTAGGGCAGGCGTGGCAAACAGGGTGAGGCCTTTTTTCGTTCCTCCTGCCATCCTGCACACTCTGTGACCTACCTGCGTTTGGCCCATCATAGCGCTGTCCAAAGAAATCAAATGGTCTTTTCAGTGCTTCTCATATTAACATCTGCAGTAATGCAGGACAAGCCTCGCAACATATATACACGGATGATTCAAAAGGTTCCAAAAATTAACTGCAAATGTGACTTTTTACGAAACTCTGAAAGTTCTTACCATTAGAGATTGGGCCAATCTTGACTTTGTGTTCACTGAATGTGGTGTTCCCCAAACGCCCACATGCACTCGGAACATGAACACGACCAAGATCGCATCTCCGAGCAAAAAGAATAGCGAGCAGAAGGTCAAGGGCGGAGCTCATTTTATACTCAAGCCCCTCCTGACAAAGCCGCTGCGCTCGCAGAACTGGGAAAAGGAAGATTCTGGCATCCGTCCATTTCCCTGCACTATAAACAGCATGGGACAATACGGACGGTGTTACATGAACAGTAAATAAATAGCGAGGAGTTCATTTTGGTGTCAGCCCTCTGCTGGTGACACCCGGTGCGGCCCGCACCTCCCGCACCCCCCTTGTGACGCCACTGATCACAACCATCCCCAGAAGAGCTCTCTTGTCCAATGATCTAACCATTCATCCTTCCATCAAACCCCTGATATCCACCATTCCAAATGTACATTGTCATCTATTAATTCTTTTATCCATCATGCAGTCTTTCACCATTCATTCTGTCCTTCCAACTGTGTGCCCATCCATATCCAAACCTTTTCAACTATTTGAAAACCTATCCATCGTCTATCTTTCCATCCATCCTTTCAGTCATCCATCCCTTCATCCATCCATTCACTCACTCATCCATCCAACCGTGTAGCATTTCACCCAAGCATCCTTTCACTCATCCATCCACTCTTCCACCCACCCATCCATTCACTCATCCATCCAACCATTTACACTTTCACCCATCCAGCCTGTAAGACAATAAGAAATGTACATTTGTCAGGTGTCATACCTGATATGTATTGTTAGACAAATTAATTATCATAATGTTATCGATCTAGTGAAGATGGAAGGCTGATACAGCAGCATGAGATTAGGGTACCCAACAGTTTTACACTTGTTCACTGAAAAACGATTGCATCATATTATGGTGAATATTGTGTTGAATATACCGAAGTGCACAAACATGTTTAAAAAAGCAGTCACAAAAGAAACATTTCCGGGGTGTCTGTGGATTCTTGTACAGTGGAATGGTGCATGCTTCCTCACCTTTCCAGTAATTAAGCGGGTGGTTCTTGCCTTTTATGCACAGCCAGTTGCGGGGTGTTCGCCTCTGATTTGAGCAAGCAGGCTGGAGAGAAGGGACTAACATACCTCTTGGGAACTCGACTCACCGATTAACAGCCCTGCAAGAGCCTTCACTGCTCAGATTTTTTTTTATTTTAGACAAAAATGTGTGAAAAAACAGTCTTAAAATAATCGAACTTTTATTTGAAACACATTACACCCTCCGTTCATTTTCAAATGTTGCACATCGTGTTAGCTTTCAACATATGCCAAAAGAAGAGAGAGAGAGACTCCTGACCCTGTGGCAAGCAGCATACTTCTGGTGAGATTTTTGGGAATGCCCTTGACCAGCTGTTAATGTTGCCGGCTGCGCTACCCGCAGGAAGCGGCTCACCACATGCTGTAACACCCCAAACTGGCCCATTGACATTCTGTATGTGGCAATCAGCCCCATACAAAGTGACAATGGGCGGGGTGGGGCTGCTCTTGCGCTTCTAGCAGCCTGTGATTGCAGGAATGGGGGCGGGCAGGTGAGAGAGGGCGCTCTGTGCCAATGTTTTGAAGCATGTGCGATGCAACAGAAGGTGGCATTTCTTTCAAGCTCCCCCACATCCTGCTCGGCGCCGCGGCACCCCTGGCTTCTCATCACGGCGCACCGGGGTGCCGCGGCGCACACTTTGGGAACCACAGCATTAGGGGATGATGGGCTAATAAAGCTGGCAGTGAGGTGCAATATTGGGAGAGTCTGTTTTCGTACATATCCGGCTGAGGCGGGCAGGCAGCAGGCGAGGCCGGGGACGAAGGAAAGTCTGGATCGGGACGGCGTTTTGATTGAGCAGGGTGGACGGCGTCCACCCTGGAAAACCCTGGAAAATAAGTGGGGGGATGCCGTCCACCCGCGTGGTACCCCGACTCGTTCCCTGCCTGGAGACAAGAATCGAAACAGCATTTTCAGATACAATCATTATGAAAGAACTGACTCAAAAAGGGTGTTTGAGATTAGAAATCTAGGAAAACGTTGAATGTTTATTAACATTTTAGTACAATATAGAAAACTGAAAAAACAAAAATTCAGCAGCTGCCTCCATTTCTATTTCCATTTTTATTGATAGTTCGAGACATCAGTCTCATCATCAAAAATACACAAGCAAAATTATTGAACAATATAAAAACATTAAGAACAATTAAACACCAATAAATAAATGTAAAAGCACATAGTACATAGTCACACAGTTTAAAGCATCATAAGTTATAAAAATGCATAAATCATTTGAGGCATGACTGCTTATGCTAGCCCTAGTGCTTTGGTTGTAATTGCCCAGGCTAAATACAGAAGCTTCGAAACAGCCACAACCACAATCGAGGTAGGGTCGTTTTTGTATATTCTAAGAGCTTCAACTTGGATTTATAAGCTAAGGGATCTACACAAAGGGACAATTCATTTGTTTCTGTGTTTAGCACAGAGTGGGCAGAAAAACAATAGGTGTGTGTTGCCTTTTTGGACACTTTTACAGTAAAAGCAACGGTCATGTCCTTGTTTCAGCTTCCCCCAGTTTGCAGTAAAAGCAGCTACTGGGAGGGTTCCGTACCAAAATTGAAGGAAGCGGGATCGAGCACTCACCGGGGGGATAACATCCTGTAATTCCTCCCCCATAGCTACAGATTTGTGCTGAAGGAACACGCTTGTTCAGCAACCTAGCATGGATGAACAGTCCCTACTGCTATTAACTTTATCCTGGGCCAGATTTTTAACTTTAAGAGAGTCTCCTCAACGAATAGACTGGGGCTCAGACCAAAATTTCTCTAGCCAAAGCTCAAACCAGGCACTTCTAAGCAACCCCAGCCATCTGACCTTTCCCACCCTGCTGGAAACAATAACATCCTGCAGGCCCTTCCTAATATGGCTCAATTCATTGGTACTCCAACTACACACCCAAAACAATAAAGGTCTCAAAGCTGTCTGCACTGAAATCTCATTGATCCCCAAGTCAAGACGAAGAGAGACCAATGGTGTGCCTTTTCCTAAGCCTAAAGGCACCTAAGGAAGTTGTTTTCTGCTGTGTTCAAGATGATCCTGTTTCAATGGCCCCAAAGTTCTGCCCTGTATGGTGCAGCTCTTCTTGCTTGTCCTTAGTAAATTTCGATTGCTGGACGAGCAGAGGTCCAGGCTTTTTTTGTGTGAATTTTTCTGTGGCTGCAGCCTGATGTTTCATGTTTAAGGTGCACTTGATCCAGCCTAATACCCAGATAATTGAACTGCCGGACCCTCACCAGTGTTTCAGAGCCCACCTTGATGACCCTTCTAGGCTCTGCGCCTCTCTTGGTATAAATCATATATTTGGTCTTGGACGTATTAATTTCAAGACCAAAATCTTCGCAGAATTGGATGAAACTATAAATCAAGTTTTGAAGGCCCTTTCTAGTTATGGACAGCAATAAAGTGCCATCCGCGAAAAGGAGGGCCGGTATTTTTCCCCCCCCCGGTAGGTTTGGGGAGTCACTGGAACAGTGTGAGAGGTAGCCGATGCAGTTGTTAATATATAGGAGGAATGGGGTTGGGGCAAGGACACACCCCTGAAGCACGTCTTGTTCTACGGGGAAGGCCTTGGTTAGTTCTTCCTTTGCTCCACATCTCGCTTGTTCATAACTCCCCTTATGGGGAAGCTGGATCAATTGAAGATCATGGGGGTCTCTATTCTCCGATGCACCCCCCACCGCCTCCTTCTAGGCACTAGGTCAAACACGGTGCGCAAACATCAATAAATTTTATGTAGAGACCACCCTTAGACAGATACACCGTCTTCCACTATACCAGAAGAAAGCAGAAGTCCTGGTTAACCGCACTGGTCTTATACCTGAAACATGCCTGTAATCCTGAAAGAATGTGGTTTTCCTCGCACCAATCCAACAACTACACTTGCACCTGCTTGCAGAATTAGTTTTTGTAGGTTGGGAATCAGGCTGATAGGGCGGTAGTTGGAGGGCAGAATGGATTCCCCTTTTTTAAAGATTGGCACAAAAGCCCCCCTTCCACGATTAGGAGATCACCCCCTCCTTCGCAATGGCATTCTAAAACGCATTAATATAGGGGACCTACACCCCAGGGTCAAATTTGGACACATACACAGGCATTTTGTCAAGACCCAGAATTTTCCTGGGCTTGAGTGCAACCACAGCTTGCTGAGTTTCCTCCATGGTGAAAACTACTGGAGGGCTGGATTGTGGCTCAGTGTCGTCTTAGCTCCTGCAAGCAGGGCTGAACTCGGGGCGAGGTTAGGGGAGTACAGACACCCAAAGTGGGCAACCCAGTCACAGAGTAGAATGGATGTTTCACTGGCCCTACCTGTCCTCCCATCACTCTTTCGGACCAGTGCCAGAATTTCCTCTGGTCATTAACTATAGCAGCATCCAGTAGGGCAGACCAGGTGCCATCTTCTCAAGCACCCTAAACTTCTCTTAAAGTGGCCCGATAAATGGCCCTGGTTACATTTATAACCTGCGTGTTCTCCTCTTTAATACATTGAAGCAGGTTTGCCTTGGCATTTTTACACTAGCAATTGAACCAACTATTAGTCTGTGCTGAGTTTGGGCTCCCCTTTGACACCTTGGTAGTGACATACTCAACTTGGCAAATACCATGTTGTGCTCTGCTGATATCACCTCACTGTCCTCCCAGTTGGCATAGATGTTGCCCATGTGGATGCCCAAAATTGTGTACAGGGCCCTCATTCCCTAGGTTGAGAAGCCCACTGTGGCATGCAGTGTCAATGAAAAATAAAACTCACAATGATTATTATACAGTCAGCAGCCATGTTTGCAAAGATGGAGTCACGGCTTAACTACTAAGGCCTAGTTAAGTTTAAGCCAGAAAACACATTAAAACACACCACAACAATGTGTTTCAGTTGCAATATTCATGTTAATGTGCACATCAGCATTAACACTGTAGCGTTAAGCAGTTAGGCACGCCTCTGCTTGCTGTAATTCAAGAGACTTCTTTTTAATACACTCCAGCTCGCTCTTATTTTAACATTTAAACTCTGCCTAATTCAAATACCGTTGTTTTTATTACAGTCTTGGTACTCTCTCAAAACCGACAACGCGGTGAGATGACTACACGTTATACAAGGTTATTACATGAACCACAGAGATTGGATGCAGAACTTTGGCACAACTCTAAATACCCAGTCTTGATAAACAATAGAAGCAGATATATGAAGGACTGGCTAGCAGTATAATAACAAGGTGGCTATCCTTTTTATTCTTGGACTCTTGGAAAGAAAGATTCCCAGAACAGACGTATTCTTTGTCAAATTCGTTATTGACATAGTCGCATCATGTTTTTGCCCTGAAGACGTCCTCTGGACGAAACGCGTTGGCTACGTTTTGTATGAAGCAAACGAATAAAAGAAATTTTAAGTCCTACTGAACGGATTAGTTGAACATTTTTACTTGATTATTATTGTCTGATTTGGGGAGTGCTGAACCATTGTGCTTTATTGTAAAGTTTTGGGCTTTGCCCTTGGAAGTCTAGGGGTATGTGGCTTCAGGTTCTTGGCACCCAGATTCTTTGAATACTAGAAGACCATAATCGTAGATAAGTACAGTCAATTGTTGCCTTGTACCCTTTATGTTCTATTGTTGCCAGTCTTGGTGGTGTGTGAGGACTTTTATCCTGCACTTTTTACCGCCTCACCTGCATTGACAGGGGACGTCCTGGGGGCACCTCTGGGGTTCCCTCCCTCTCTCCTCCGTTCCCTCAGGGTCTCTCCGGTCTGCCACGGGTTGTCCCGATTGTACGGAGAGAGTCCCCTGTACCGGAACTCTTCCCTGGCTGTCCGCCATTTTGGAGGTTGGCAGTCCAGCTCTACACACACTTCCGGGTAAGGGCATTAAATGGTGTTACAACCCCGTTTGCGCAGATCTCACGCACAGTGGTGGAAGGCAAGCCGGGATGCGCCCGTCCACACCTGGTCAGCGCCAGGTACCAGGCATGCTGCCCATTTTTCCTCAGATAACAAGGACTCCCAAGTAAGACCTTATTCCAGGACTGGTCTGCTTGAATTAAGCCCTAAACGTTATCCCAGGGATAGCGTAACTAAGCTGGACTTCTCCACTGGGGAACCAGTGCACTGTCAACACTGCAATTTCAGACCTACCAATGCCCTGATGCCTGCTCTTAGCTTCCGCACAGTGCCCCAGGAACTATGGGGTGGTAAGACCAGCACCAGGACCGGCCTCACAACTGGTCTCAAGTCCAGATCCATTAAGGAGGCGCTGATAAATGCCCGCTCCATGCCCAAGCATAAAACCGAAATTGCTCTGACTATCCAAACACTCAATTTGGAATGTCTATTTGTCACAGAGACATGGGCCAAAAACAATTCGGGCCCTGACCTGGCGGATGCTGTTCCCCTTGGATACACTATCCTCAGATGTGACCGCTCTGATCACAGAGGTGGAGGTCTGGCTTTGGTGGCCCGGGACTCTTTTAGTTGCACCCTCAACTTGTAACTCTAAGTTCATTGGTCATCCAAATATAGCTGTGCATGTTCCCAAAGTGCCTAAATGTTTTAGCTAAATATAGTTGTATGTGAATTTTTGTGGTTCTGAAGGAAATTGAAAGAAAAATTACACGCACAACCTGCGGAAAATGCTCCCACTGCGGGAGCATGTCTTTAAAAAAAAGTTTCAGAAGTGGCCACATCAAACATGGCAGCCAATCAGAAAACTGAGAATGTCTTCAGAGGAGTTACCATGGGGGTGGCTGCTCTGAAGGCATAGAGATCTCCACCAAGCACTCAGAGCACTAAGTATGGTGGGCTACAGTCTATCTGGAATGCAGAGGTCATTACCTAGGAGGAGGAGCCAACTCCCATCATTACC
The DNA here is from genome assembly GCF_964261635.1 of Lissotriton helveticus. NCBI lineage: Eukaryota > Metazoa > Chordata > Amphibia > Caudata > Salamandridae > Lissotriton > Lissotriton helveticus. The sequence continues at coordinate 1,629,792,383 of NC_136057.1, read as the reverse complement.
CCTTGGAGCTGAAGCTCGGTTGCAAACCCTCTCTCCAGCCTCCATAACCTCGTTTCCACTGCATTGCTTTTCCACCCTCTACTAAGTTTCCGCAATCGGAATGTGGGCGGCTCACCAGGAGACCAATTTCACCCTTTTCCGATCGATCTTTGCAGAAATATCTGCTGTGAAGCCCCTCCCATTCAATAAGCTAAGATGGTGCCCGGGGAGCTATGAACAAGCGTCTGGTGCCGAATGAAGTGCACCGTGATGCCAGCGACCTCCGTTCCAACCAGCAATCAACGCCCCGCCCCTCAGCCCTTACCTCGAAGTGCCTGCTGACCCCACTGGGATAATTCCGCCTTTTTGTGCTACCTCGCGTCCACGCTCTGCTGATAAGGTACGGTTGCGGCTGGAGAAGGAGAGGGAGAGGCACTCGAGCTCGACCTGCAGTGTCCCTAGAGATCCACAGCAAACGCGCTTCAGAGGCAGTGAGTGGGGGAGTGTCAAAACAGCCATATGTGATCCCAATGTGGATTCAGAGGACCTGCTGGTGCCTAAATTAATCCCCTACAAAGCTTGGGAAATACATTTAAATTGGAAACTCGCTGAGCCTGACCCCATAATGGTGCCCGCCAAGGTATCCCCACCGGAGAGGGAAAATATCCCATTAAACAAGGGGGTCCCGATGTTCTATCCGGATAAATGGCATAGCTGAGTAAACTAAACACAGAACTAGAGTCAAGCCCAGCTGCAGTGTCATCAGGATCAACAGACTCAACTTGCCTGAATGTAAGATGGCAGCCAAGCTACATACCCTTTCATATCCTGCCATCCTCGTCATCTCCACTCTCCTGTTTCTCGGGCTCAAGACCTTCAGTCACTTCATGATCTTCATTCTAACCCGGCGGAGCCCGAGCCATATGGCTGATTCCTGGTGGAGCTGCACCGACAGCTATAGAGGAGACTGGCTCCAGCTCACCGCTATGACCGCCACCTACCCAGCTAGACCTCGGACTTATGGCTTTGTCGTTTTCTCCACTGCTGTCTCCTCCCTGTGGAATTCCAGCTCTCTTGGTCTTTTTGGATCTTGTTTTTTGTGTTCGCTAGTAACTCCTGTCTTGCCTATGTAATCATACTGTAATTTATGTGAAATTCTGTAACTTGCAACTCGCTATTTCCTTATGTAAAGCGCTCTGATACCACCGGGTCTAGCCAGTGCTATATAAAACTCATCAAATAAATAAAAATAAATAAATACCTCTGCTCCTGTAGCAGATAGCGCACCATCTGCCAAAGCCTAATTCAGACCAAAGTTTTGCTAACAATTAAAAATGTGGCATGAACTGCAAACCAGACAACGATTGAGTATTTATAAGTTTGAGAAGAACTAAAATCACATTCAAACACTATAAATAAGAACTGTGAGTCACTGCACAAGAAAACTACAGCCAGTAGCAACCAACCAAACCAACCCAATCCATTGTCCCATAATCCATTGACCGCGGCGCAAATTCCGCCGTAGTGTGGGTGAAATAATGATGGGTGGTATTCGGACAGCCCCCAGCCGTCCTCCACACACACCCACTGTGACGTCTGACGGCAGGGGGGTGTCCGATGCATGGAACGGGTTAAAGCAAAATAACACAAAGCAGTGCAAAGCCCTGCTTTTGTAACTTTTTTTCCTCTGGATAAAAAGGCTTGCTCTGGTTTGCATCACTTTACACCGCATAAAGACTTTTTTTTCTCTTTGGGTCCTCATATCACCCTGAGTGTGCCACCAAAACCAAAGTGAGTGGGACATCCCACTTGAGTCCTACAGCAGAGCTGAGTTACCGGATTATGCTCAAATTATTCAGTGCAAATATTCTTATCTCCACCATATTTATGGGAGCCAGATATAATCATAATACCATATTAGCTGGTTCCGTGGCATTTAACCATCTATCAAAAGGTATGCACAACTTGTTAGCCCTGCTTATACAAGTTACCTTCTCTAAAACAGACATATTTAGCAGCTTGCAGCCAATCTGCCATAGTCAGGGAGGTCAGTTTGTAGTCACTCTCTACAGATGTCCCTTCTAGCTAGCAAAATCATAAAAAGCAACCTGCTGAAATTCGCATTAACTATATTTTCCTCTGTTAATACACTTCAAATTTTTACATAGAGTATAGCAAACGCCGCTCCAGTTACATCGAATGGGCTTACAACCTGACAAGAGAAGGGGGGGCCAATCGGCCCCCACGCAGGCATGGCGGGGCCCGGCCCCTCCCACATCCCGTTCCTTTCGTGGTCGCTTGCCCCCCGCCCTCGCCCCGGAAGTAGTAGTGCATTTCCGGGGTGAGGGGGCGGGGCCGCGGCGTGAAGGACTGGACTTTTTAACAGTACCAGCGGTGCCAGGGAACAACACCTATAACCTTCATGGGATACCTGTTTCGGCGCACAAACTACAGAGACACGGGACACTTCCTTCGGCGTCAAAGATTCAAGGTTTATTACTGCAGGGAACACAGAAGTCACGACAAGTACAACACGTGCAACTTGGGGAGACTGCTTCAAATTGGTTCTGTGGATCGCTCCTTTTATACAAAATTAACTCATAGGACAACATGGTACACAAAAGTTTACAACCTGGTTCCCATAATTATCCCCCAGAGGGGTCGCTTTGGTCACTTTGGTACACATAAGGTCCGGAACATAAGTGCGGAAACATTTGGCGGTTCCCAACTGTAAAAACCCATCTTCCCAACATTAGTGAATTCTAATCGGCAGTAAAACAGATCGAAATAGGGACAAGGACAGGTGCAGAGGAAGATGGAGACAGTGGGGGATTGAAAAGAGTGTAAAAGGGGAGGTATCGGGAAACACGAGATACAGGCATCAAAGGGACGTGCCTAATGAGATGCACGGCTGAGACAATAAACCGGACGGCAAGATGAGCCTCGAGCGGGGCCATCTGCCTTACAGTATCATCCCCCTCATCGTAAAAGATATTTATAAAGTACATGTGTCTTCCACAAATATCCTGAGAGTCCCAGGGTGACGAAGCGGACAGTGTCCGTTCGCTGGCTACTTGAGGGCAAGAGACAAAATGGATGCCGTATCTAAGATGGAACCCGTGGGTACAGATGAAAAAAAAAAAACACATATCAAACGACCAGTTTAAGTTAGCACAGCGAAACTGCGCACACTTACTAAACTCGTCATTTGCGGTTCTTAGATACCAGACTCGACCATATTCGTGCGAGTCGAAAACATCACTTACAATTTTCACGGAACCTCAGACGCTCCTTTTGCCCTCATGTAGGCAAGCACTAGTCGGAATCATATTCGATATTCATCAGATCCTCGAGATGTTGCTGTAGCATAGCTCTGTCTAACCGAGACCCTTTGGTAACAGGTGGTTGTCTCATACACGTTGTAGCACAGAGGCCACATAAGGCAGGACCGCACTGCACGCAAAGGCAACACGTGAACAGGAACGCTACAACGACTCCAATGATCATCAGAATCTTCCAACCCCAAGTCGACATCAGGCCCCAAAACCATCCAAGTAGCATCCAATCCCCTACATCCACGTGTATGGATTCGGAGATTTTATGCAACTTCGAGATGGCTTGATAGACAGTCGGAGCGTTATCAGGAATAAAAATACAGCAGCTCGAATGGATCACCTTACATACCCCACCTCGATCTGCTAAGATCACGTCTAAAACCATACGGTTTTGTAACGTCATAAGTCTATCCGCCTGAAGTTCTGTGGTGATATTACCAAGGGCACTGGCAGTAATATTAGCTGTCGATTCTACCACTCGAGTCAACTGTCTTAGGTTCCTACTATTAACCATAGGTCCCCAAAATGGGAGAAAACCCTTGAAAAAGTCTCCTGCCTCTTGACCGGCTGTGTCCTCTTTACTAATAACGCCCCTCACAACTCTAGTTTTGTGATAATCTGCATCTACAGTAAATGTCGGAGGCAACAAGTTTGCGATAAAACATGAGCCCATGAAGTCAGAGGGCAACCATGCATATGCACGATCATGACAAATAAAGTATGTACCCTTGGCAGCCAAAAACACAGGGGACGAGACCATTGGTAAAATATAATTTTCAGTGCAAGCACTCTCTCCAAGTCGGGCTTTCGATCTACGGCCGCGACCTATTAAACAGAAATTACCAATGTGGGGTACGACCCATATCGGAGGCAAGCTTTTAAGCTGTTTTTCACCAGTGAACACACTATATTCGCCTCTACTTAGGACCCTATAGGCTTGTACCTCTTCTTCAGGGATAAGCGAGGGATCATAGATATCGCTATCTAAATCCTCTATTGCTATAGACAAAGATTTTTGGTACGAGGTAGGACCAGAGTAGGGGGAACGTGGTTCTCGAATGGGGTGGAAACCCAGTGCGCTTCGAAACATTGTTTGAAATGCTCGAGCAGACCCTTGGGAGCTATATGGTAACACCAGATATGGAATTCCCTTATCCGTAGTATGTGGCATCAACCCACACACCCAACAATTAGTAGTGTTAACCACTAACTGATGCTGATGAAGAAGCTGAATAAAGGAATTGTTGCGGAATTCTGCACGTCTAGCCTGCTCATGTCCAGGTAAAATGTGAAAAGAATGAGGAGAAACAGTGGAGGTGAGTTTAAAGTTAGAGGTAGGAGTAGGTATGGTAGAAGGCAAGAAGTAAGACATTGTATGATATATTCCACCCGCCAATAATGCAGAAACAGTCACAAACAGTACGAATATTCGGAACACAAAACATTTGGTACGACTGAGTTGCTGCAGCTTGAATCTTTGTGCTTGAGCTCTTTCCAAGTCCATCAGCTTCGAAAATGCCATTCCCTATGACCGTCCGCAACGTTTCTTGACGCACTTCGTTCTGTGTAGCAATAGTCAATTCCTGGGAGTTCCCAGAAATCGACGGTCTTTAACCTAGCGTCAAGACCTGCTAACCAGGAGGAAGTACACGCGCGGCCCTACGGCCTTTATTTCACAAAAATATATATATATAAAAGCAAATGTCTCTCAGCTGTGGAAACAAAAATGTAAGGAGCGAAGCTCAATGAATATATACAAAATAATTACAATAGTATGAGTGTTCAAACTGATCATGGAAAACGGGATAATGCACTTGTCAAGGGACAGAACGGGGTTTTTTATTAGTCTTTAGTGCTGGATCTTAAAAAATATCGGGTTTTCCCAGGACGTGTCTGTTCGTTAAACAAAAGATCCGTTGAAGGGACAACACCCTGTTGATCAGCTGAATGTTCTGGTCTTGAGTCTTCTGATGACAAGTGTTCAATAATGCCTTTTTGCTGCACTGAGGATTCTCCGACAGGTTGTGCGTCGCTGAAAGGTACAAACGCCGGCAATCCTTCGGTTTCAGTTGATGCAATGCCTTTCCTTACCCACGAGTCTGCTGGCAACGGAATGGGGACTTTCTTGGTATGGGTGGCATGCACCCAATTTTTCCGCCCCTCGAGACGAACTGCAGTTCTCGTGGCAAGGAGGACCTGATAGGGTCCAGTGAACCTGGGATCCAAATTGTTCTTGCGTGAAAAGTTTCGCGTTACCACCCAATCTCCGGGCTGGAGCTGATGGCCTGGACCCTCCGTCTGTGTCGGCAATGCTTCGTGAACCTGTTGGTGAATTAACCTCAGTTTAGCAGTCAAGTCATGAAGATAATCGATCAACATTGGATACTCAAGATCACAAAAGGCACCCGGTCTAGGGACCCCCCAAACATTGGCAGGGCGACCGAACACTATTTCATAGGGACTGAGCCCTACTCGGGAGTGTACAGTTGCCCTTGTTGACAGTAATGCTAAGGGTAAAGCGTCAGGCCACGAAAGACCTGTCGTAGCCTGGATCTTTGCTAGTTTTAGTTTAAGGGTACCATTGTACCCCTCAACCAAACCAGCTGACTGAGGATGATTGGCACTATGGAATTTCTGTACAATCCCTAACCCGCGACACACACTCTTCATCACGCTCCCAACAAACTCACTTCCGTTGTCTGACCACACAACCCGAGGCATTCCGTAGCGGGAAAAATACTCTTTGAGTAAAATTTTTGCCGTGGATAAAGCCGTATTATCCTTAAGGGGGTAGGCCTCAATCCACCTAGAAAATGCACACACCACAACCAGCACATATTTCAAATTATTACATCTCTCCATGTGGATAAAGTCTAACTGGATAGCTTCGAAAGGGTACGCAGGAGGGGCAAAATGGCCAGGTGGAGTGGGAGTGCCCTTACCAGGATTGTGCATCAAACACACCATACAATTCTTAACCAAGCGTTCAGCACATTTCGTAATACCATCATTCTTCCACACAGGAAACAGCAATTTACAGATACCTTTCGCGCTAATATGTGCTAACCCGTGTGCCATAGTCACAACAGCCAGCACATATGCATCAGGTAACATCCATCTTTTCTGTTCCGATAAGTCAGTCCAACAACCATTCGCATCCAACTTTCCCGTACTTTCTTTCCACTTCGTCTTTTCAGTCTCGGTGGCCTCATTCTGAATTGCTTTCACACTCTCGATAGTGTTCTCACACATACTTGATTCTGCAGGCCACCTAACCGAACTCTTCACATACATTCGAGTGCTAAGGTTCCGGGCAGTCTCCTTAGCAGTCTCATCCGCAAACGCATTTCCACGACCAACATCATCCATTACTTTCTGATGTGCGCTACATTTGATTATGGCCACCTGTTTAGGCAATGTGAGTGCATCTAAAAGATCATTTACAAGTTGTCCATGTTGAATCTTCGTACCATGTGACGTAAGGAATCCTCTCTCTCTCCACAGTCGTCCAAAACTATGTGCCACACCAAACGCATACTGGCTATCTGTAAACACATTCACCCGTTTATCTTTAGACAACACACACGCTCTCGTCAAAGCAATTAGCTCAGCAGCCTGAGCCGAATTCTGACTTATCCTTGCGCTCTCCACAATCGTTCTCAATGTAACTACAGCATACGCAGTTGTTACATCACCATTCGGTAACTTAAAACAGGAACCATCCACATACAAAGTACCATCGGGATCTGTCAATGGAGTATCTTTTAGGTCAATACGACCCTTGGTTTCCTCTTCAGTTTTGAGATAGCAGTCATGTACTGCTTCATCGCTTGATTCTGTGTCGATCGGCAGCAATTTTGCTGGATTCAACACATTACACCGTTTTATCCGTATATGACTGGCCAGCAACGTCAACTCATAACCAGACAATCTTGCACTTGTCAGATGTTGAGTTTTCGTTCGGTTCAATAAAGTGTCGACTGCATGCGGAACCATTACCGTGAGCATGTTATCCATGACTAGACCTGCGGACTGTCGAATGGACGCCGCAGCTGCCGCTGTTGCCCTTAAGCAACTTGGCAAGGCTCTTGCTACTGGGTCTAAAGTCGAAGAAAAGTAGGCACATGGGCGTTGCTTACCACCAAAAGGTTGTGTCAAAACACTCAACGCGCAACCATCCCTCTCGTGAACGTATAGTGTAAATGGCTTACTGTAGTCAGGAGTGCCCAACACAGGAGCCGAACACAACGCATCACGCAATTCAGAAAAACTGTTCTGACATTCTTCAGACCAAGGTACTGGGGATGAAACGTCTTTGCATGTAAGGGCTATCAATGGTTTCGCCAACAATGAAAAATTTGGAATCTATTGTCTGCAGTAGGACGTAATACCCAAAAAGGCGCGAACATCTCTTTGGGTTTTTGGCACAGTCATTCGGGAAATCGCTGCAATTCTCTCTGGGGTCAACCTTCTCCCTTCTCTTGACAATAAGTGACCTAGATAGGTAACTTCTTGACAACAATACTGTAGCTTTGAAGGCGATACCTTGTGGTGCAATTCATGTAGATAGTGTAACAATGATACTGTAGCCGTTTTGCAAATAGCCTCCGTATCAGCTGCCACTAAAAGATCGTCAACATATTGAATCAAAGCTGCACCTTTAGGTAATACAAAGGCATCAAGTTGACCTTTAAGTGCTTGGCTATAGATTGACGGACTCTCACAGTAGCCCTGTGGAGCGCGTTTTAGCCTAAAACTGCGACCTCCTAATGAGAATCCGAATAGGTCTCTGCTTTCCTCTGCAATCGGGATGCTAAAGAAAGCATTTTTTAAATCGATCACTGTGAACCAGGAGGCAGATGCCGGAATCATTGTTAGTAAAGCCGTAATGTCAGGGACCACGGGAAATTGTGGAACCACTATTTTGTTTACCTCTCTCAAATCTATAACAAAGCGATACACAGGAGGTTTAGTTGGGTCAGTTCGTTTCAAAATTGGCAATACAGGACTATTACATACATTTCCACGAGTTTCTTCAACAACACCCTTTCCAATGAGATCATGAATGATTGCTAACAGTGCTCGTTCGCCTTCGAGAGAAATACGATATTGAGGTAAACGCGGTAATCGCGCATTTTGTTTCAATTGAATCACATAGGGTGGAATGTCTAGTAGGCCCACGTCATTGGGACCTGTGGCCCATAAGGACGCAGGGAGGGAACTCAATTCCGGTGGGAATTTATCAACCGATAAATACATGGGAGAGATCACTCTCCGTCCCAATGTAAGTTCCACTCCTTCGGGGGAACAATACAATGTTGCATATAATCGTTTCAACAAATCCAGGCCCAAAAGATTTTCACCACAACCTGTAGAGAGAATCAGTGGAGCCGTTAGCTCACGAGGTCCAATCATAAGAGGCAAAGGGTTAGAGACTGGGTAACTAACAGGGGCGCCAGAGAATCCGACGGAAACATTTGTTAAGCCAGACAAAGGTGCGCCAGGGAGTTTTGAATGCATGATGGAACTTTTCGTCGCACCAGTGTCTAACAGAAAAGGCTCAACTACACGTGATGTAGCCACTGCAACGTAAGGCCCACTCTGATCGACCGGAACTGACACTACTCCCTCTCTTTGTCGTTGGCTGTCCTAGTAATGGTCATTTACAACAGTCTCGTGCCCTACGTAATAGTCATCCACATTATACTGTGCAGATCGAACTGACCCCGCATTTCGCTGGTCAAAACAATTATTTGCGTCTGATTGATTTTGATAACGATCACTCTGATTGTGGGATGAACCACGACCTCTACCACGTGGTGCCGGTTGGGGACCACCGCCACGATTTCCTCGTGTCGACACACCATTCAGACGGTCCCGTAAAGCAAGACAATCATATTTTAGGTGTCCCTCTTTCCTACAATATGCGCACTGATTATACCCAAGTGAAGATCTGTAATCAAAGTTGTCAGAGCGCGGCTGTGTTCTATCGAGCTGTGCTCGTAGTCGATACTGCTGTTGTGCATCATTTTGGTTTGATCGTGGAGGGTATGCTTGCTGCAACAAAACCTTCGTTTTGAGTTCTTTAGTTTTCTTTTCTACACGATCACTTTCTTCCTTTTCCCTATTCTCATAATACTGGGCCGTTGCTAGTATTTGCGCAGGGGTTGAAACTGCCCATGCACTTTCTGAATTCTTCAATTTGTTGCTTAGTTCAGGCAGCAAATTTGACACGAATTTGTCAACGAATAACCGCTGGCCTCCCTCAGCGCCCATGTCCTGGCCGCTGTGGTCGACAAACGCTTCCTCAAACCTTGTAAAGAAATCTGAGACACTCTCGTCTTTCTTTTGCTTACAAGCTGATAACTTATCCCAGTTCACCTTCATCGCTGGCATAAGAGTTTTCATGAGCGTAATGATTCTCTGAGGCAAATCCAAGATCAACTGTTCAGGTTTAGCCCCACCGACTTGTAATGCATCAGCTGCTAGCAGTGCAACCCAATCACCCCCTAATTCAACTGCGTGATTGGCTTGACGAATTTTAGCCCAAACTGGTTGCGGTACAACGTTGCCAAACAACATGTCGATGTCAGCAATATTCATAATAGTAGCTTCCACCAGTTGTGATAACTCCTTATAATAACCAGCCGGATTTTTACGTGGATCAGGTAAGGATTGCTTCACTTGCAAAACTTCTGATCGTTTCCATGGAAGATGTATCCACACCCTTCGAAAATGCGGTAGAACCGCAGGGTTAGCTTGCGGATCTCCAGGCACCCACAGTGGCGGGACTTCCCTCATGGGATATTGACCAGGAACCGCTTTCCAGTTCTCAGTGGTATCATCTAATGTCACCCGAGAATGTGCTGTGGGTCTGAATGCTAATAAGCGTTCCACTGCACGTCGTACATCGTCTCCTATAATCATACCGTTCGAAAAGTGACTTTGAAGTTCAATTATGTCGGACGGTACATCATCTACATCATTATTGTACCATTCTTCTCTCAAAAAGTTACACATTTCCTCAAATACGAATCTCTGCGTAGGCTCATTAAACTGAGAAAACGTGTCGAAGACCACACGTGGAGTGTAATTAGCAGGATGTCTTATCCACCTATGTGCCATTGTTACTAACGTCTCTTTCTCCCTACCACTAGGGATCTGACTCCGTCTCTGAGGAGTTTCAGATGAATCAGATGAAAATAACGGACCAGAAAGAGGAGAATAAAGAGTAGCAACAGAGTTAGGAACACGCTTACGAACAGAAGGGGAAAGAAAAACAGGGGCAACAACACTGGAGGTGAAGGAAGGCATAGTAGGAACGGACAAGATAGTCGGAGTAGCAGAAACAACAGTCTGCGAAGGTACAGGTACAGGAGCAGTAGGAACAAGAACAGGTGGTGAAACAAACGTAGGGTTAACAGCGGGCTGGCCCGCAGCCGCTGGAGCAACAAGAGGAACAACAGGAGGAGCTATAGGAGGAGCTACAGGAGCAGTAGCACCCTGTACATAAGGAGGTGGTGATTTCATCAAGTATGATAACAAGGAATCCTCCTTCAAATCTTCTTCTTTCTTTTCTAGATTATTCGGTAAAACTGGGTAACATTTATCTATTTTCATGTGATGCAATCTAGTAGCGATTTCCATATCTTTTTCTTCTTTGTCTTGTCTACATTCTTTTATAGCTTGCATTATAGGAACAAACTCTTGCTTTTTATCTCTTTTAAGTTGTTTGATTTCTTTCTGTTTGGCCTCTTTACGCCATATCCGAAAGGAATCAAACATAGCTGGCCTAGCTTTCTTTAAAAATAATTTAGCCTCAAGATTATCTAAAATCGAAAGTTCAAAAGTTCCGTGTGGTGGCCATCTAAGGTCACCGTCTTTCTTTGTATAGCGGATCCAGTAATCATTATAGATTATAGGACCCACCCCATGTCGACTATATAGATCATGTATCGGAGTTCCAACTGGAGGTATCGGACACGAGTCCTCCAACCGGGAATCCATTGCGCAACATTTGAAAATACGAAACAAATTACTATGGCTAGGCATCGTGCACACTAACCTAGTATCAAACTTCAAGGATTACCGAAGCAATAAAACCTCGTGTAAGTCAAAACCCTCGGTTTTTGGCAATTGCAACTGTCAAATAATACTAAGGACCAATACTAAGAACCACAAATGCAATGGAACCATGCAATACAACAAAGCCTTAAGGCTATCACAAAGCTCGGAGAGCTAACCACAAAGCCTGAGAAGGCTATTACAAAGCTCAGTGAGCTATTACCACAAAGCCTTAAAGGCTGACCACAAAGCTTTCAAAAGCTAGAACCACTACTAAGGACTGGGAGCGACCCACAATTACTTAACTCAGAACTTCAATGGCGTCACCAGGAAGGCCCGCCTATCGTCTCGCTTGTACATAAGGTCTACGCCGGGCGTCGAAGACAGGTCGACAGTCAGGGCATCGGTCCGTCGCAGCCGTCAGGAGGCGGGAATCTTCGCAGGGAAAAACTTCGGGCCACTTATTTCGATAACAGGATCGATGAAGCGGGGTGCACCTTCCTTCGGAGATTTCACACGAAGTTCCTCACGATCATCAGGCTTTGGACCGGTACCGCTGAAGTCGCCCCACGTTGGGCGCCAACTGAAGGACTGGACTTTTTAACAGTACCAGCGGTGCCAGGGAACAACACCTATAACCTTCATGGGATACCTGTTTCGGCGCACAAACTACAGAGACACGGGACACTTCCTTCGGCGTCAAAGATTCAAGGTTTATTACTGCAGGGAACACAGAAGTCACGACAAGTACAACACGTGCAACTTGGGGAGACTGCTTCAAATTGGTTCTGTGGATCGCTCCTTTTATACAAAATTAACTCATAGGACAACATGGTACACAAAAGTTTACAACCTGGTTCCCATAATTATCCCCCAGAGGGGTCGCTTTGGTCACTTTGGTACACATAAGGTCCGGAACATAAGTGCGGAAACATTTGGCGGTTCCCAACTGTAAAAACCCATCTTCCCAACATTAGTGAATTCTAATCGGCAGTAAAACAGATCGAAATAGGGACAAGGACAGGTGCAGAGGAAGATGGAGACAGTGGGGGATTGAAAAGAGTGTAAAAGGGGAGGTATCGGGAAACACGAGATACAGGCATCAAAGGGACGTGCCTAATGAGATGCACGGCTGAGACAATAAACCGGACGGCAAGATGAGCCTCGAGCGGGGCCATCTGCCTTACAGTATCATCCCCCTCATCGTAAAAGATATTTATAAAGTACATGTGTCTTCCACAAATATCCTGAGAGTCCCAGGGTGACGAAGCGGACAGTGTCCGTTCGCTGGCTACTTGAGGGCAAGAGACAAAATGGATGCCGTATCTAAGATGGAACCCGTGGGTACAGATGAAAAAAAAAAAACACATATCAAACGACCAGTTTAAGTTAGCACAGCGAAACTGCGCACACTTACTAAACTCGTCATTTGCGGTTCTTAGATACCAGACTCGACCATATTCGTGCGAGTCGAAAACATCACTTACAATTTTCACGGAACCTCAGGCGGCGAAAGGGTTAAAAGCCTGGGGAGCGCGGGAAGCGGCCTCTTTGTGCCCGCGCTCCCGGGCTCGCTCCTCGCCCCACCGTGGGGCTGTGTAATTTTGGGGGGGGCCAGATAGTCGGTCAACTACCTGGCCTGTGGCGGTAAGGTCATTAATCGGTGAGCAGCATTTTAAGGTCCTTACGGGGGGGCGGACCCATTCACGAAAGGGGCCGCCCGCGGGAGGGGCCATTGGTCTCTCTCAGAACTTCAGGGGCAGGATATGATATCCCGTATTTTAAAGGGTGCGGGGGAGGGAGTCTACGCTTTCCTCAGGCTGGTAGCCACCCCTCACAACACTATGACGTCACTAAGGTGCGCGAGTGTCTGGGCCCTCCTGTTATGGTTAAATGGAGTTCAGGGAGCGCACGTGGGCGAAACGTGCCCTGGGTTGCGCATGCGCATCTCGAACGTGAGAGCGCAGCTGTAAAAGGATCTGACACCGGTTGGCGACCTTGCCGTACGACTTTATTATTAGAATGCAGTTTAATTTTCAGGATGTTTAGATTCGGTTAGGAAACACGCTGTACTAGATATTTGTTAAGGTTAGCCCATCATACCATGTCGAAACGGATGTCAATCTAATGTTCTGAAATGTGCATTTTAATAATTGTCAGAAATGTTTATTTTATTAAAAAATTTTGATTTGTTTTTATATTTTAATAAATACGGCCAGGGGGGGGCCCTGTACCCCCTGACTTCCAAAGACCCCATGTGTTGACTGGTTGAATTAGGTAACCCAGCCAGTGTGTTAAGGGGGGAGGTGGCCGGCGGTCCCAGACCATGAGAGAAGGGGGGGCCAATCGGCCCCCACGCAGGCATGGCGGGGCCCGGCCCCTCCCACATCCCGTTCCTTTCGTGGTCGCTTGCCCCCCGCCCTCGCCCCGGAAGTAGTAGTGCATTTCCGGGGTGAGGGGGCGGGGCCGCGGCGGCGAAAGGGTTAAAAGCCTGGGGAGCGCGGGAAGCGGCCTCTTTGTGCCCGCGCTCCCGGGCTCGCTCCTCGCCCCACCGTGGGGCTGTGTAATTTTCCCCGCCCTCCATCCCCTTTTTTAGCAGACCTTGGGGCCGGCCAATGGTAGGTATAATGTTTTGGCAATGTGCCGGATTATAGGAATAGGATGCTTGATCCAGTAGGCCTTTTTTCCCGTTTACTGGAAGGTTGAGCAGATGTAAATGTTTTGTGCATTGCTGTGATATTATAACTAATTTTCTCCTTAGGCCTTTTTTCCCGCTTACAGGAATATCTGTATATGGATATGTGTTGTGCTTTGCTGTGTATTAACAAATTTCTCCTTAGGCCTTTTTTCCCTTTTAGTATAGCAATGTCGTATTTATTATGTGTGTCTGGCGGTAAGGTCATTAATCGGTGAGCAGCATTTTAAGGTCCTTACGGGGGGGCGGACCCATTCACGAAAGGGGCCGCCCGCGGGAGGGGCCATTGGTCTCTCTCAGAACTTCAGGGGCAGGATATGATATCCCGTATTTTAAAGGGTGCGGGGGAGGGAGTCTACGCTTTCCTCAGGCTGGTAGCCACCCCTCACAACACTATGACGTCACTAAGGTGCGCGAGTGTCTGGGCCCTCCTGTTATGGTTAAATGGAGTTCAGGGAGCGCACGTGGGCGAAACGTGCCCTGGGTTGCGCATGCGCATCTCGAACGTGAGAGCGCAGCTGTAAAAGGATCTGACACCGGTTGGCGACCTTGCCGTACGACTTTATTATTAGAATGCAGTTTAATTTTCAGGATGTTTAGATTCGGTTAGGAAACACGCTGTACTAGATATTTGTTAAGGTTAGCCCATCATACCATGTCGAAACGGATGTCAATCTAATGTTCTGAAATGTGCATTTTAATAATTGTCAGAAATGTTTATTTTATTAAAAAATTTTGATTTGTTTTTATATTTTAATAAATACGACCAGGGGGGGGCCCTGTACCCCCTGACTTCCAAAGACCCCATGTGTTGACTGGTTGAATTAGGTAACCCAGCCAGTGTGTTAAGGGGGGAGGTGGCCGGCGGTCCCAGACCATGAGAGAAGGGGGGGCCAATCGGCCCCCACGCAGGCATGGCGGGGCCCGGCCCCTCCCACATCCCGTTCCTTTCGTGGTCGCTTGCCCCCCGCCCTCGCCCCGGAAGTAGCAGTGCATTTCCGGGGTGAGGGGGCGGGGCCGCGGCGGCGAAAGGGTTAAAAGCCTGGGGAGCGCGGGAAGCGGCCTCTTTGTGCCCGCGCTCCCGGGCTCGCTCCTCGCCCCACCGTGGGGCTGTGTAATTTTCCCCGCCCTCCATCCCCTTTTTTAGCAGACCTTGGGGCCGGCCAATGGTAGGTATAATGTTTTGGCAATGTGCCGGATTATAGGAATAGGATGCTTGATCCAGTAGGCCTTTTTTCCCGTTTACTGGAAGGTTGAGCAGATGTAAATGTTTTGTGCATTGCTGTGATATTATAACTAATTTTCTCCTTAGGCCTTTTTTCCCGCTTACAGGAATATCTGTATATGGATATGTGTTGTGCTTTGCTGTGTATTAACAAATTTCTCCTTAGGCCTTTTTTCCCTTTTAGTATAGCAATGTCGTATTTATTATGTGTGTCTGGCGGTAAGGTCATTAATCGGTGAGCAGCATTTTAAGGTCCTTACGGGGGGGCGGACCCATTCACGAAAGGGGCCGCCCGCGGGAGGGGCCATTGGTCTCTCTCAGAACTTCAGGGGCAGGATATGATATCCCGTATTTTAAAGGGTGCGGGGGAGGGAGTCTACGCTTTCCTCAGGCTGGTAGCCACCCCTCACAACACTATGACGTCACTAAGGTGCGCGAGTGTCTGGGCCCTCCTGTTATGGTTAAATGGAGTTCAGGGAGCGCACGTGGGCGAAACGTGCCCTGGGTTGCGCATGCGCATCTCGAACGTGAGAGCGCAGCTGTAAAAGGATCTGACACCGGTTGGCGACCTTGCCGTACGACTTTATTATTAGAATGCAGTTTAATTTTCAGGATGTTTAGATTCGGTTAGGAAACACGCTGTACTAGATATTTGTTAAGGTTAGCCCATCATACCATGTCGAAACGGATGTCAATCTAATGTTCTGAAATGTGCATTTTAATAATTGTCAGAAATGTTTATTTTATTAAAAAATTTTGATTTGTTTTTATATTTTAATAAATACGGCCAGGGGGGGGCCCTGTACCCCCTGACTTCCAAAGACCCCATGTGTTGACTGGTTGAATTAGGTAACCCAGCCAGTGTGTTAAGGGGGGAGGTGGCCGGCGGTCCCAGACCATGAGAGAAGGGGGGGCCAATCGGCCCCCACGCAGGCATGGCGGGGCCCGGCCCCTCCCACATCCCGTTCCTTTCGTGGTCGCTTGCCCCCCGCCCTCGCCCCGGAAGTAGTAGTGCATTTCCGGGGTGAGGGGGCGGGGCCGCGGCGGCGAAAGGGTTAAAAGCCTGGGGAGCGCGGGAAGCGGCCTCTTTGTGCCCGCGCTCCCGGGCTCGCTCCTCGCCCCACCGTGGGGCTGTGTAATTTTCCCCGCCCTCCATCCCCTTTTTTAGCAGACCTTGGGGCCGGCCAATGGTAGGTATAATGTTTTGGCAATGTGCCGGATTATAGGAATAGGATGCTTGATCCAGTAGGCCTTTTTTCCCGTTTACTGGAAGGTTGAGCAGATGTAAATGTTTTGTGCATTGCTGTGATATTATAACTAATTTTCTCCTTAGGCCTTTTTTCCCGCTTACAGGAATATCTGTATATGGATATGTGTTGTGCTTTGCTGTGTATTAACAAATTTCTCCTTAGGCCTTTTTTCCCTTTTAGTATAGCAATGTCGTATTTATTATGTGTGTCTGGCGGTAAGGTCATTAATCGGTGAGCAGCATTTTAAGGTCCTTACGGGGGGGCGGACCCATTCACGAAAGGGGCCGCCCGCGGGAGGGGCCATTGGTCTCTCTCAGAACTTCAGGGGCAGGATATGATATCCCGTATTTTAAAGGGTGCGGGGGAGGGAGTCTACGCTTTCCTCAGGCTGGTAGCCACCCCTCACAACACTATGACGTCACTAAGGTGCGCGAGTGTCTGGGCCCTCCTGTTATGGTTAAATGGAGTTCAGGGAGCGCACGTGGGCGAAACGTGCCCTGGGTTGCGCATGCGCATCTCGAACGTGAGAGCGCAGCTGTAAAAGGATCTGACACCGGTTGGCGACCTTGCCGTACGACTTTATTATTAGAATGCAGTTTAATTTTCAGGATGTTTAGATTCGGTTAGGAAACACGCTGTACTAGATATTTGTTAAGGTTAGCCCATCATACCATGTCGAAACGGATGTCAATCTAATGTTCTGAAATGTGCATTTTAATAATTGTCAGAAATGTTTATTTTATTAAAAAATTTTGATTTGTTTTTATATTTTAATAAATACGGCCAGGGGGGGGGGCCTGTACCCCCTGACTTCCAAAGACCCCATGTGTTGACTGGTTGAATTAGGTAACCCAGCCAGTGTGTTAAGGGGGGAGGTGGCCGGCGGTCCCAGACCATGCGAGATGTTGGAGGTGTGGGTCGCTAGATGCGACGTTCATACACCTGGCCAGGTATTGCTGGACGATAGCACAGTATTGGGTCGAAGTGGGTAGGCCCATTGGAGATGTCACCGAAGCTCAGTTACACCTCACCCCACTGATGGCACTAATGGGATTTGTACTGGAAATCCCGAAGTGTTCTCGCAAACTAACAGCTATGCTGCTGCTATTGGCAAATCGACAGGTGGTTATGCACTGGAAGAAGTAAAGGCCCCCTACGATAGCGGGATGGCTACATGCAGCCACATACTGCAGGGATCAACTAATGAACTATTGGGAGCTAAAACCTGCTAGATCTAGGCCTGTGGATATTTGGGAGCTGTTTGTAAGGTGGCTGGGTTGGGGAGGTGCGGACCTCCGGGATGATAATTAAAGTGTATCTTGGGGCTGGAGCGGGGAGGAGATAGTTTCACTCAGGGTGTCCGCAGAGGGGGCAGGTGTGCCGGTCCAACTAACGGAGCGGATATGAGACTATACATGGACAGGAATGGTAGAAGATTATAGCAAATACATAACAATAGTACAGGAAGGCATGCATCACAGAACTGGCATTTGGAGAATGGCAGGGGGAGAGGGTTAGGGTGGATTTATGGGGTTTATTGGGTTTACAAGTAAGTTTACGAGGCAGAGTTGCAGCGATCCTACAGCAGTTTGATTCAAAATGAAGCATTCCAATGTATTGAAATTTCAAATCGCCACCGGGCCCAAGGGATGTCGACAAAACGGCTGTGTTAAACAAACTCACAGACATCTTACGTGTGCCGCCGGCCCCCGAGTTTGTAAGCGCTAAGCTGTGTTAACTGTATAAGTAACAACAAAACTAATTTTAAAAAAACAATATTTTCCTCTGTTTTGTTACAATCAATACTAAAGAAAAAAAAGATGAGGCTTACATGGGTGTGAAGATCTAGCATAGTTGACAGTACTTTACCCACATCTTGCCAGAAGGGACCCAAAACAGGAGAGTCCAGAAACATATGCATGTCATTAGCATCATGAAGACTGTACCTCTTACACCTATTTGCCTCATTTCTTGTAAACTTTGCCATTGCAAAATCTTGATAAATCTGCCTCCATGTGTGCCTTACATCCACAGAAACTAATATGGCCTTTTTCAAAGGACAGATCCGGATTCAGAGAATCTGATCATTTTTACTTCACAAATAAGGAAAATCTATTGGCTGATAAAAAAGAGAAAAGAAAAAGTGCAACTCGTCATTAAGACCTCCAATATGAGTGGCCCAATAGTTGAAATGATATTTATCATATCTGATAAAATTCAACTTTGCTGAGTCCATATTTATTGAGTGTTACACGTTTTTGCAAATGACATGCAGATTTTGGTGTTTACGGCACCAGTATCCACGTGTAAAGATGTGCTGAAAGTTATCAAGAATCATAATTGCAATATGTGCACTAAAAGTAGTTTCTGCATATTTCACAATTAACTGGGCTGCTTGTAATGAGGGTCTTGGATTAATCCTACAACTACAGAACTACTGTGGACCATCCCTAGTCAGAGGCTCCCATATGTATGCCAGGAAACCTATGGCGGCAACAATATCCCAACATGTACCCGTATCAATTTTCCGAATGCAAAAACAATAGTAACCCAGTTGAATTGCAGGTATATGCCCGTGCCAGGGTGTAATCAATACATTTTTGGGCTTAGTCATTTTTTTTTTGCTTTTTAAAAATAGACTAGGCGGAGGACACTCATTCACAGAGACTCACTGAGATGCAGGATCCGCTAAATGACACAGTTTCAGTCCTTCAAATGCATGTCGGTGGAAATGCCAACATCCACTACCTTAAACATCAGACTGAAAGTGATTTACCATCCACCGGGTCATAATAATTCCTTCTTTGCAGAATGTATAGACCTATTAACATCTCAACTGATCAGCTCAGACCACTTCATCTTCCTTTGAGACTTCAACATCCACTGGGGAATAGAGGGTAACAGCCTGGTGGACACCTTTACAACCTTTCTCAAAGACTATGATCTTCAACACCACTTCCTTAAACCCATAAACCACAAAGGCACCATCCTTGCCCTGATAAACTCCAATTCCCCCAATCCACAGTCATACAACCCCATTCCAGTCGACTGGTCTCACCGCATGCAGCTCCTATTCTCCTTCTCTGGCTCATACCAAAACGCCTGTGCATCCCAAAAAAGAGAAAACATGGTTCAGGAACAAACCCAACCATGACACAGAAGCCATGCATTCATGGCCTTAACTACCCTAATCTCAATTACAACCCCCTTGATATTAATGAGGCCACCAACAAATACAACTCCTGGATGGAATCCCTTATCGACAAGATTGCACTCCTGAAGTGCAAATAATCTAGACAAAATCCCCCCAATCCTTGGTTCTCAAAAGAACTTTACAAAGAAAGAAAGCTTAACAGAAAGTATGAGAGAGCTTGTAGATTAGCACCCTCTCACCTGAGTATGAATACTCTTAGCATAGAAGAAAACAGTACAAAAAACTAATCCTTAGGGCCAAATCTTGTCACTTCAGAGCACTCGGGAATTCTGCAAAGAACAGACCAAAGCGCCTGTCTGAGGTTCTAACACAAACTTTAATCCCTTCACCACTTCCGCTTTTGAGCTATCAGTGTCCCGCTGCAACAACTTTGTGGATTTCTTTGATAGAAAAGTGAGAGACATCAATATCTCGCCACACACAGTGAACCTCCAGAAACTGAGATTCTATCATGCAAGGTGCATCATTCGGGGTCCTATTTCTCCCCCATTACCAAAGGAGACCTACAGCAAACAATCTCCATAGTTAAACTCTTGAACCACCTTCAGGATGCCATTCCAGATCAGCAAATCTCTTGTCACACACTTACTTCCCCTACGAATCAACATTGTCAACTCCTCTCTTCAACAGGGCCTATTTCCAGAATGACTCAAAGTGGGTCAAGTCTTTCTTCTCTTGAAAAACAATCTCTCAACCTTGAGAACATAAACAACAATGGACCAGTCTCCACACTTCCATTTTTAGGTAAAGCCATTGAAAGCTGCGTTGCTTCCCAGCTCACTTCACACATTCGAACAAACAACCTCCATGACTCTCTCCAATCAGGTTTCCACCAGGGCCACAGTTCAGAACCTGCAATCCTACAAATAGTCCACGACTTCCTTAAAATCCTCGACTCCGGGAACTCCTGTCTCCTGGTCTTTCTGGACTTGTCCTCTGCAATTGACACTGTCAACCATCTGGACCTTTCTTGCACTCTTGAACAATTCATCGGCTGTTGGGGCACATCCTCAATTGGTTCTACTCTTACCTAACCAACCGCTCCCAAATTGTGAAAATGGGCAAAGTGTTCTCAAGACCAGTCAATGTACATCATATGTTCCCTCAAGGGTCGATCCTGTCCAAAACCCTCTTTAACCTGTACCTAGAACCACTATGTGTGATTCTCAGAACTGCTGGGATTCTCGTCCACCTCAATGCTGATGACACAAATATGTAAGAAAATATATTCCCATGTAGTCCTTGCCCTCCTTTCAATCACGCTCCTAAAGATTCAAAACTAGATGTCTAACCATCATCTAAAACTCAACCCAACTAAAACAGAATTTCTTTTGATCTCACCTCCGAAAGCAAAAACCCCAGCACAGCAATGGTTGGCCAACTTTCCTGTCCTGGATGGCTGCCCTGCCATTGTCCAGAGTGCTAGAGCCCTGGGTATCACCCATGACAATCATTTAAATCTCCATAGACGCATCACATCAATTGCCAAAAGCACACAACATCAACTCAGGCAGCTGTGGGGTATAAGACAACTGATCCAGGAACTAGAGCTCAAAACAGTGGTGCAGTCCCTAGTCCTCTCCAGACTAGATTGCAGAGTTGCCCTACTCTCAGGAACTCCCAAAGTTCATCTAGGCCCACCTGGGGCAACTGTACATGCAGCAGCGCACTTCGTTTTAGACCTCAAGAAATGTGGCCTCATCTACCCCTGCAAACCCTCCAATGGATTGTCATTGAAGCACGGATGTAGCTGTTACTTGCTGTACCCTTGTATCATGCTACTTTTGTGAAGCGCTCTGATGCCTTCGGGCCATGTCCGCGCTATATACAATTGCAAAAATAAATAAAATTAAAAGAAATCTTTCTTATTGGATAACATTGATTTATTCCTTTTGCTAATTTTTCTCTTCCTTGACCCACCTCAAACTAGTTGCTAAGAGGACATGTGGACGCTTTACAAACTCTTCCTAAACTGTAAGCACGTGAACATATATGCAATGCACACAGACTTGTCATGCAGTGAAAGGCCCCTGCTGCCTCCGGCAGCCGTTAAACCTCTACTGGAGGGTGCGGCTGCTACCAGCCGCTGTAAATGTAATACAGCATACCTCTGCAGAGACAGGGCGTTTAGGAATACATTCCTTTACCTTTGCAGCTGACCCACATACTCCAAAACAATTTCACAACTACATTTACTACTACGGAAGAGGGATCTGTTACTGAGTGAAGTGGATAAGATCGTTCAGCATATTATCAAACTTGTTTTGTAATGGTCTATGTAAAAACCAGCAAGTATTAGGCTTAATTCACAGTGGGTCCACTAATCTATCCAAGCTACTTATTTGGAGTAAGAGGGGGTGGTAATACCTATTATACACATTCCCGCGATGCTTCAAGCCCGTGGCAGCAATAGCTGTGTACATGAACGCATTGTTCACCACCCACGTCTGCCAGAACCAAATTCGTTTGAATCAAAGGATTTGTTGGGTAGTTTGCAATTCGACAAACTGTCAAACATTTTTAGGTTTGGCAACAGACTGCTTTGCCTGTCTGACGGACGTTTTGTTACAAATTGTTTAAATTATACATAGAGTGGGCTATTGCTCTACGCAGTGCAATGTTCCTCTCTCACTTTACACTATTGGCTTTTTGGTTAACATGTGGAGAATTTGCTATGCAATACTTGAGAGACTGGTTCGGTCAACTTTGACTCTTTTTATTACATTAAATTCTTTATCTTATGTATGCAGTACTTCTTATACCACCATCATCACTCATGTCACCACCAACTATACTAATAACACCAATATCACCAATACAAATACCACCACTATCACCACCTGCTCCACCACTGCCAACAAAACCAATAATATAATGAATACAATCCCCATTACCGCTACCAATATCACCACCACTAAATACCTGCAGTTCCACAATACCACTTCCAAAATTACCACCAATACAACAACACTACCAATTCCCTAGCACCACCTATATTACAACCCCTATTATACACTACCACCCATACTAAACCATCACCACTCCACCACCATTACCACACTACAGTACCATAAACACGAATATTACCACTACAATATCACTCACTCACTCACTCACACTGGAAATACCTCCACCCAGGCATGGCTGGCACATGTAACATTGGTTGGGCGGGGCGGGGTGGTGGACAGACGACGGGATAGGGAAAGTAAAGTAAACAAATAAGTAAAACTACTTGCCTTGCGCTTGCCGCATCGCTGACTCGGCGATGCTGTGAGCCCAAGATAAGTGGGTTTTTATTTTTTTTAATTTTACTTTCCCTATCCCGTCACCTGTCCACTTTTCCCCTCATCGCCCTCCCCGTCCATGCCTGCCTTGCCCTATCGCTGTTACCTCTACCGGCCGCTTCTGCCTCCACCATGACTACTGATACTACAACCTACCAATTCTACTGTTATCAATAACACACCACCACCAATATCAATAACACATAACTAATACCACCAGCATCAAGAATACCACCACCAATACCATTAATATCACCACCGCTTATACCAATAGTAGCACCAATACCACCTCCTCTAATATCTAAAACAACAACCATAATACCACCACCAGAACTGTCTCGAAGAGGCGACGGATTATATTTTTAGGTAAAAGGGTATATACGGAGGTAGGCAAAATCTGTCCGCCATGTGTCTTTTACTAAGAAACGCATCCTGGCAACAGCAGTTGGAGCCTCAAAGTCCTGAAAATCACTACCTTGAGCAGAAGTGTGATCTAATAGCCCAGAACCCAACGAACCAAGAAAAACTCGTGCGTAGAGGTTGTTATAATGCATTTATCATAATTAAAAAATAAGTCAATAATATAAAATATGAAGATGGACATACATATATAGATACATTCACATATGTATACAGGTATATATACATACATGTGTGAAGAATTGGAAGGACATCTATAAAGAAAATAATCCAAATGTTCCCTATTTAACATAATATAGTGATGTCTTGTTTCTTGTTAGAGGGCAGAGACCCACCTCAAAGATGAGTCGAGGTTTCCCTTGATGTGCTACCATGGGAAGGACGGCCGTGGGCCGCAGCACCATGGCTCAAGGTCTTCCTCGAGTTTCAGACACTTGTATGTGGTGCAGACTTGTAGAGGCAAAACACTTGCAACTGTGCATTCAGGAACGGTCTTGCCTTGCTCTAGACCAGGGGTACTCATAGTACGGCCCGCGGGCCTGTGGCGGCCCGGCAAGCCTTCCTTGGCGGCCCGCGAACCTTGCAGACATGTACCATTTAAAAAAAAAAATGTTATCAAGAGTGTCAGTAAACAACACTGGTTGCAGCAGCCCGGTCTCAGAGAGGCTCTGCTCTATGGGGGCCGGGAGATTCGAGCCATAGAGTGGAGCTGCAGGGGCCTCGGAAGAGGTGAAACAGAACAAAGCCTCATTAACACGGTAATGGTCTTTCAATGACCTGTGAAGTGCTCCGGTGGTAAAATGATGCGAGCCCCTGTTGAATGAAACAGCCTGAATACAGAAACTGGAAGCAGCGGGTAAAATACGGTTTATACACTGAAAGTGCCGCCCAATAATATTCTTAATTTGCAAACAGTAACTGTTTCCTGTATGAAATCAAATAGTCCACCTTCAAACGCGTCATCTTTCTGCACTGCCGCCATAAATAGTTCAATGCTCGTTTAGGGCTAGCGCGGCACAAAGGCAAATGTTGGCGCTTTTAGTCTGAAATGTTGAGCTGACTGTAGGGTTGGCTTTTCTAGACGGACTGTCAGAGTTGCGTATTCAACCATCCTACACATTCTTTTCTTTCATTGCTCAACTTTCAAATGTGATAATGAAATGTCTGCCTGTGGCAGGCCACGTAATTGTATTGATTATGTCCCTGGGGGAACTCCAAAGACAGGCAAACTCAAGAATCGACACCTTTCTCGGGAATAGGAAAGGGCTGAATAGCATTTGAAAGCTAAACGAACAGGGCGAAGAGATGAGAAAATGTCTCCACATAAGGTGGTACTAAGGATTCGCCCAAAATTGCATCAAGTGAGGTAGTCCGGGATTAGAAAGTTAAGCAGAGAATCGAGTTATATAGTATGTTTAGATGTGTGATAATCACGGGGTGCTGTATGAATAATGCTATGCACATGAATCCCCCTTAACAGACTTGTCTTCTATGCTCACTCACAAGACATTAAAGAGAGAGGGAGAGTCAGGGGAGGGAGAGAGTCAGGGGAGGGAGAGTCAGGGGAGGGAGAGAGAAGGAGAATCAGGGGAGGGAGAGTCAGGAGAGGGCGAGGGAGGGAGAGTCAGGGGAGGGAGAGAGTCAGGGGAGGGAGAGTCAGGGGAGGGAGAGAGAAGGAGAATCAGGGGAGGGAGAGTCAGGAGAGGGCGAGGGAGGGAGAGTCAGGGGAGGGAGAGAGTCAGGGGAGGGAGAGTCAGGGGAGGGAGAGAGAAGGAGAATCAGGGGAGGGAGAGTCAGGAGAGGGCGAGGGAGGGAGAGTCAGGGGAGGGAGAGAGTCAGGGGAGGGAGAGAGAGGGAGAGTCAGGGGAGGGAGAGAGTCAGGGGAGGGAGAGTCAGGGGAGGGAGAGAGTCAGGGGAGGGAGAGAGTCAGGGGAGGGAGAGAGAAGGAGAATCAGGGGAGGGAGAGTCAGGGGAGGGCGAGGGAGGGAGAGTCAGGGGAGGGAGAGTCAGGGGAGGGAGAGTCAGGGGAGGGAGAGAGTCAGGGGAGGGAGAGAGAAGGAGAAACAGGGGAGGGAGAGTCAGGGGAGGGCGAGGGAGGGAGAGTCAGGGGAGGGAGAGAGTCAGGGGAGGGAGAGAGAGGGAGAGTCAGGGGAGGGAGAGAGTCAGGGGAGGGAGAGTCAGGGGAGGGAGAGAGTCAGGGGAGGGAGAGAGAAGGAGAATCAGGGGAGGGAGAGTCAGGGGAGGGCGAGGGAGGGAGAGTCAGGGGAGGGAGAGTCAGGGGATGGAGAGTCAGGGGAGGGAGAGAGTCAGGGGAGGGAGAGAGAGGGAGAGTCAGGGGAGGGACAGAGAAGGAGAGTCAGGGAAGGGAGAGAGAAGGAGAGTCAGGAGAGAGAAGGAGAGTCAGGGGAGGGACAGAGAAGGAGAGTCAGGGAAGGGAGAGAGAAGGAGAGTCAGGAGAGAGAAGGAGAGTGAGGGGAGGGGGAGGGAGAGAGGGAGACAGAGAGAGTGAGGGAGACATAGAGAGGGAGGGAGGGAGACAGAGAGAGTGAGGGAGACAGAGGGAGGGAGGGAGACAGAGGGAGGGAGGGAGACAGAGAGAGTGAGGGAAGGAGACAGAGAGAGTGAGGCAGACAGAGAGAGGGAGGGAGGGAGACAGAGAGAGTGAGGGAGACAGTGAGAGTGAGCGAGACAGAGGGAGGGAGACAGGGAGAGAGAGAGGTAGGGAGGGAGAGAGAGAGGGAGGGAGAGAGAGAAAGCAAGGGAGGGAGAGAGAGGGAGGGATGGAGAGAGGGAGGGATGGAGAAAGGGAGAGAGGGAGGGAGAGAGAGGGAGGGTGGTAGAGAAAGAGAGGAAGGGAGAGAGCGAGAGAGAGCGAGAGAGAGAGAGAGAGAGAGAGAGAGAGAGAGAGAGATGTGTGTATGCTGGGTCTGGTGGCTCAGTGGACGAAGACGTCCGCTGCAGGGGCCTGTGTTCAACCTCATGATCACAGTTTTTTTTTTTGCTCTAGCCCCGCCCCCCTCTTTCACTGACCCCGCCCCCAACAGTGCGGCCCTCGGCCGCAAACCACACTGTAAATTTGGCCCCTGAGAGAAAGTTTGTGAGTACCCATGTTCTCTAGAGCATGGGTACTCACAAACTTTCTCTCAGGGGCCAAATTTACAGTGTGGTTTGCGGCCGAGGGGCCGCACTGTTGGGGGCGGGGTCAGTGAAAGAGGGGGGCGGGCTAGAGCAAAAAAAAAAACTGTGATCATGAGGTTGAACACAGGCCCTGCAGCGGACGTCTTCGTCCACTGAGCCACCAGACCCAGCATACACACATCTCTCTCTCTCTCTCTCTCTCTCTCTCTCTCTCTCGCTCTCTCTCGCTCTCTCCCTTCCTCTCTTTCTCTACCACCCTCCCTCTCTCTCCCTCCCTCTCTCCCTTTCTCCATCCCTCCCTCTCTCCATCCCTCCCTCTCTCTCCCTCCCTTGCTTTCTCTCTCTCCCTCCCTCTCTCTCTCCCTCCCTACCTCTCTCTCTCCCTGTCTCCCTCCCTCTGTCTCGCTCACTCTCACTGTCTCCCTCACTCTCTCTGTCTCCCTCCCTCCCTCTCTCTGTCTGCCTCACTCTCTCTGTCTCCTTCCCTCACTCTCTCTGTCTCCCTCCCTCCCTCTGTCTCCCTCCCTCCCTCTGTCTCCCTCACTCTCTCTGTCTCCCTCCCTCCCTCTCTATGTCTCCCTCACTCTCTCTGTCTCCCTCTCTCCCTCCCCCTCCCCTCACTCTCCTTCTCTCTCCTGACTCTCCTTCTCTCTCCCTTCCCTGACTCTCCTTCTCTGTCCCTCCCCTGACTCTCCTTCTCTCTCCTGACTCTCCTTCTCTCTCCCTTCCCTGACTCTCCTTCTCTGTCCCTCCCCTGACTCTCCCTCTCTCTCCCTCCCCTGACTCTCTCCCTCCCCTGACTCTCCATCCCCTGACTCTCCCTCCCCTGACTCTCCCTCCCTCGCCCTCCCCTGACTCTCCCTCCCCTGATTCTCCTTCTCTCTCCCTCCCCTGACTCTCTCCCTCCCCTGACTCTCCCTCCCCTGACTCTCTCCCTCCCCTGACTCTCCCTCTCTCTCCCTCCCCTGACTCTCTCCCTCCCCTGACTCTCCCTCCCTCGCCCTCCCCTGACTCTCCCTCCCCTGTTTCTCCTTCTCTCTCCCTCCCCTGACTCTCTCCCTCCCCTGACTCTCCCTCCCCTGACTCTCCCTCCCCTGACTCTCCCTCCCTCGCCCTCCCCTGACTCTCCCTCCCCTGATTCTCCTTCTCTCTCCCTCCCCTGACTCTCTCCCTCCCCTGACTCTCTCCCTCCCCTGACTCTCCCTCCCCTGACTCTCTCCCTCCCCTGACTCTCCCTCTCTCTCCCTCCCCTGACTCTCTCCCTCCCCTGACTCTCCCTCCCTCGCCCTCTCCTGACTCTCCCTCCCCTGATTCTCCTTCTCTCTCCCTCCCCTGACTCTCCCTCCCCTGACTCTCTCCCTCCCCTGACTCTCCCTCCCTCGCCCTCTCCTGACTCTCCCTCCCCTGATTCTCCTTCTCTCTCCCTCCCCTGACTCTCCCTCCCCTGACTCTCTCCCTCCCCTGACTCTCCCTCCCTCGCCCTCTCCTGACTCTCCCTCCCCTGATTCTCCTTCTCTCTCCCTCCCCTGACTCTCCCTCCCCTGACTCTCTCCCTCCCCTGACTCTCCCTCTCTCTTTAATGTCTTGTGAGTGAGCATAGAAGACAAGTCTGTTAAGGGGGATTCATGTGCATAGCATTATTCATACAGCACCCCGTGATTATCACACATCTAAACATACTATATAACTCGATTCTCTGCTTAACTTTCTAATCCCGGACTACCTCACTTGATGCAATTTTGGGCGAATCCTTAGTACCACCTTATGTGGAGACATTTTCTCATCTCTTCGCCCTGTTCGTTTAGCTTTCAAATGCTATTCAGCCCTTTCCTATTCCCGAGAAAGGTGTCGATTCTTGAGTTTGCCTGTCTTTGGAGTTCCCCCAGGGACATAATCAATACAATTACGTGGCCTGCCACAGGCAGACATTTCATTATCACATTTGAAAGTTGAGCAATGAAAGAAAAGAATGTGTAGGATGGTTGAATACGCAACTCTGACAGTCCGTCTAGAAAAGCCAACCCTACAGTCAGCTCAACATTTCAGACTAAAAGCGCCAACATTTGCCTTTGTGCCGCGCTAGCCCTAAACGAGCATTGAACTATTTATGGCGGCAGTGCAGAAAGATGACGCGTTTGAAGGTGGACTATTTGATTTCATACAGGAAACAGTTACTGTTTGCAAATTAAGAATATTATTGGGCGGCACTTTCAGTGTATAAACCGTATTTTACCCGCTGCTTCCAGTTTCTGTATTCAGGCTGTTTCATTCAACAGGGGCTCGCATCATTTTACCACCGGAGCACTTCACAGGTCATTGAAAGACCATTACCGTGTTAATGAGGCTTTGTTCTGTTTCACCTCTTCCGAGGCCCCTGCAGCTCCACTCTATGGCTCGAATCTCCCGGCCCCCATAGAGCAGAGCCTCTCTGAGACCGGGCTGCTGCAACCAGTGTTGTTTACTGACACTCTTGATAACATTTTTTTTTTTAAATGGTACATGTCTGCAAGGTTCGCGGGCCGCCAAGGAAGGCTTGCCGGGCCGCCACAGGCCCGCGGGCCGTACTATGAGTACCCCTGCTCTAGACCCATCCTGGGTAGGCCTTTCACTGTGCATTATGTTACATACTATCTGCCTGATTTTTCCTTCTTATAGGCTGTAAGGGTGGTTCCTAAGACTGTCTCCAGTTAAAATCATCACGTGATAAGGCACCTCTATGCTCACACTCTGCAAAGCTTCATTTTTGTCGACATGAACACTTGTTTACGGCTAATTTTGGGTTGTGCTCCAAGGGACCTGCTCTTCTAAAGAACCTGAGAGCCTGCCTTAAACTTTACTTATTGTAGCTACAGTATCGTTTCCAAGCTGAAGATTCATCTCATAGCAAAATACCATCCATGTTATTCCAAAATCACGTGTGTGAACTGATAGAATATCTGTAACAAAATAGAATTCACTAAAGTGATGGCATAAATTAGCAGTGCAAATTTTACACTATGTTTAAGAAATTCTTTACCTAGATATGGATTTGCCATTTCCTATTTAACTATGATGTAGGCATCTTTCACACATTTCTTTGCACTTGAAGGCTTTTTCT
Organism: Lissotriton helveticus; assembly: GCF_964261635.1. Taxonomy (NCBI): domain Eukaryota; kingdom Metazoa; phylum Chordata; class Amphibia; order Caudata; family Salamandridae; genus Lissotriton; species Lissotriton helveticus. The sequence continues at coordinate 1,629,762,682 of NC_136057.1, read as the reverse complement.
CAAGACTTGCTCTGTTCCCAAATACAATTGGTTTTAAATAAACTTGAATTCCTGCCTTTTTTTGCGACCTTCCTGACAGAGCTAACTCTTTGGTTGACTAATGTTACTCTTCACAACTGAACATTTTGTCTTTACCTATGTTTTGCCCTTTATTTTTATTTTTTTTAATTTTTTTGTCCTCATTTGTCATAAGCAGTTACATATTGGATATAAAAAAGAAAAAGAAATTAGGATTTTCGGCGTTTTTTTCGGGCACACAATATATGAGAAATTCGATCTCTCCTTGGCGGAGGGAATGTGTAACATCACAAACCCTCTATTGGCCTAGCCGCTTACCCTTTTCCGTTTTACTCCATTGCTGCAGGAATATCGGATGTACCGCACCAGGGCTACCAATCCATCTTGGACAATCCCTGTCCACCTGCGTAATGCTTCTTAAACATAGCACTAGAAAAGAACAAAAAAGAGAAGGGGCTACTGAACAACAACAAAAAAACAACAAAAAAACAGTAAGATTACTTATGACAGTTTTGATTACGAATGCTTACTCTTACACCAAACATCCCAAATATTCCCAAATTTTGTTTTTTTCGAATTGTATGTTGCTCTGTCTAATTTTGCTATTCTATGTACAGAGTTAAGCCATTCGCACTCTAAGGGTCAAACAGGTCAAATCCGTTTAATGCACAATTCTCTACGCACCAATAAGATTAAGAAAAAAATAAGAGTTTTGTATTGTTTAGATATATTACTTATAGCATCTTCATCTGGGATTACTCCAAAAATAGCTTGTGTACCCTTTTTGAATAACCTTCGTGGAGTCCAGTATGACTTGTGGATGGTAAATAAATGATTTTTTCCTAGAGGTGCAGACTTAACACTGTGCCATAAAATAGATAGATACTTGCCATAAAGTGTCAAGATCGTAGTTCGGCAGTTCCTTCCTCAAAGTTGTTTTTAACCAAGACTGTGGATCTTCCTGGGACTGTACTAGCATCCAGTACCAAGTAGCGATTTCTTTTTGACCCGGTGAAGATGAAACTATTTTGTACTCAAAAAAGTCATTACCCTTTCTACATTTTCTCAATGTTTTAGCCCAGCTTTATAACTGGTAATACTTAAATTTGGAGACCAAACCTTCAGTAGTATCCTGTAAATTCTGCCACAGAATTAGCTCCAGCCCTTCTAGCAATTGGCACCATCTCTCAATTCCCTTTGCTTTTATTGGAGTTGCAAGAGAGTCTTGTAAACAAGCTGATGTTCCAGGTGAATTCCAGATTGGGGCGTACTTGCTATAATACGGAATTTGTAATATCGCCCTCATTTGAACCCATACCTTACAAGCTGCTTGAAAAGTTTTGAGTCTCACCTTTTAAAATAAATTCGGATCCCCAAATTTTTATGAGTACCGGTACTCTCCACGGCAGTAGAGAAGGGCCAGTACTCAGAGTGATAAATCTAAGAAGTGTTGGTACTTAGTACAGGTGAGTACCGGCCCATTTAAAGCACTGGAAAGCTGAAAGCGTAAGTGTGACCAGTAAAATAGAGGAATCTGCTGCAAACCGCTGAGCGAGATGAGACGTCGAAGCAGTATAGCTGCGATGTGCAAGGTATGCCTGAAAGACGGAGCCGACGAGACGGGCAGCCAGCTGACTACTGGAGATCGTGGAGAGTACTGTAGCTAGGGGAAATCTTATTTGAGAAAATATCGGAGGGTTGCAAGAGGAGGTTCTAGAGAGGGACACCAGGAAACGTATCATCAGAGGCTATATCAGAGGTGAATTGTTAACTAATGTGGACACCTCGTACCCATTACCGGTCATAAGCGCAGTGGGGGAACGACTGGCCAATACAGTTGCAAGCAGCAAGAAACAGAGGGGGCGTGAGGCGGGAGATAATACAGACTAGCGATTAATGGAACCAAGCGGGACCACAGAATTGGGCCCCAATGAGCATATAAGTGCCTGGAAAGGGCTGGTCCGGGGCTGCCACCTGCAATTTAAATCGGAGGAGGCCACAAAACATGTTATAGAGGGGGTGAAAATAGAATGGAGGTTCCCAGTGAGAGACCAAGAGGGAATAACCAGCGCTCTCCGAGGTTTAAAGGTACTACAGCAGAACCAAGCCCAGAAGAAGGCGGAAAAGATAGAGACAACCAGAGGCTCTGCTAGATAGAAGAAGCTACGCACCTGTGATACTGAGACCGTGATTGCCCCGACTGGTCGGTAAGAATGAGGGAAAACAGGGTGAATACATAAAAAGGTGGGAGTAAAAGTTGAGACATAGCTTCACATAAGTGCACGAAGTGGACATTGAAAACTCTGCCGCCTGGAAACTGAGACCCCAGCGGTAACCAGGAGAACTGCTCCACTAGAACCGAAAAGGTCAGAAAGCTGCGAAACATGGGCAAGTCATGGCAGAAACAGGGAGGCGTGCCCTCTGAGGAGGGGGAGTGTAGGAAGGTGGCTACCTGACTATGGTTACCCCAGATTTTTTGCCTTGTGTTTAGCTGGTTTTTGACTTAGTTGACCTGGTTCCCTGCTAATCAGGGCCCCAGGCCATCTGCTCTCTCTGTAAAATGGATTCCATGTACCCTAGGTGCATACCACAATTGGAAATGGACACCTTGTCAGCCCATGTACCATGCACTATAGGTGCTCAGGGCATAGGTGCCACCAAGGCCTACCAGGGGCTGCAGCATATCTTTTGCCACCCCTGGCTGGTTCTTAAATTGACACAACTGGCTGATCACTCAGTTGGGGTAAGGTGGTGTAATCATCCCTTGCTTAGATATAGTATACCTATATATAAACCTATATCTGGACACATATAAACCTGTGAGCCACTCCTATGGAAGGCCTTATCAATCCTGGAGGCAGAGTGCGTGGTTTAATGTGAGATGGAGCTCTAGCATGAGCTGAGCCTCTCTGCAGCCGTCGGGAACAAATCCCTAAGCTGTTTCAGGATAATGCCATACCATATACTCTTAAGTGCATTATAATCCTCGAGGTTATATAGCAACTTTGGTTTGGCTTTATCAAAACATGTCGTGTAAGGTGTCATACGATTTGGAATACTATCCCCTCGCCAGTTCTGGCGACGGGGATAGCATTCCACCCCTCTAGAAGGGTAAGACATGTTACTTTACTTAAATGTGGTTCATTTCTAAAAGGACCTTGGATCCACAAAATGGATGCTTCTGCCACAGACACGAGTCTGACCCCCTGAAGCTGACCGAAACTCAGCCAAGGGGGCCTGGACAAAGGGTTTCCTGTCGCAGGGAGGTGTTACACCCCCCCAGACAGGAGATAGTGGATTGTAGCAGGGAGGTTTGAAAGAAACCAGACACTGCATGGGGAGCACAAGGCTGCCCCTTGCATAATCCGGCCAAACCGGTTCTGGGGCACTCTAGCCCTCGTGCCAGGGCGGCCTGGATCAAAGGAAGGGGGTGTATCCACCCACTTCCTGGGTCCCACCCATAGATGGGGACCTAGCAGGTAATCCAGCCCCCTAAATTAGTATAAGACTGGGAGCAGTGCCAAAGCACTTCAGATTATCCTGATGAAACATAAGAAACGAAACTCTGGACCCTTCGACATCCTACTCAACGTAGAAGAATGAAGAATCTCCCAGAGAGGGCGCTGCGGTTGAAAAATAGGTCTTGTGACCTTCCATAAAAAAAATGTACTTCGCCTCTCACGTTTCCTGAAGACAGATATCTGAAAGCATTTAGCAAACGTCACCCAATTGGGATCGGCAAACTTGGCTGATAGCCAAGCAATGTTTCATGACAGTAGCTTTAAACCCTTCGGATTCTCAGCCGGAGTAGCCACTGGAAGAATAGCAGGCATACGAGGGTGAAAGGGCGGCTCAATGGAGGCCACTGATGAAATAACGTGCAAAGAAGGTGGAGGAAGCAGGCCGCGAATTCCTAATCACACAGCTCGAGATTACTCAATGGGGCAAATCAATTCGAGAGGTTCACAAATGGGGGCAGACCAAGTTGGCAGACGATTACTGCCATGAGAACCCTGTGTCTGCCACCGTTGGGACCCGAGGGGTCAGAAAACCTTTTCAAGTTTATGAAACACAAGGGGAGAGCAACAGTGTCCTTGGGATCGAGAAGCCTAGAAGATTACACAGACAGGATATGTCCCACAACTAATGGTTTATTAAAATTGACCACCACACAGTCCCCTGCCCATATCTTGCTATCCACACCCACCCAGCTAATTCTACGGACCATAATGATTGACTGGTAAATCTGAGCACCTGCATAACAATGCAGGTTAAATCAGTGCACCACCTTATTTTTTAACTCCTGAAATGATTTGGGTGCAAAATGTGTATGATGAGGGACACTCCCTAGAACTGCAAAGTATGGAGCCGCCTCTCTTGCCAAATTGAGCACATCCCTTGTGGCCAATGGTTGGCGGGCAACTGGGACCCAGTGCCTGCTCGCCAACTAGGATCTGGGGTAACGCAGGGACATCCTTGAGGCCCCTACCATACTCTATTGCAAATGATACGGCATCAGGTACTCTACAGGTCGTACAGGTGCTACCCACTGAGACGGGGGCCGCAAAAGTAAGTAGCTCAGGAGAAGTAATTGGCACAACTGCAAGGCCGTCCCAGAATTAAGGTGAGCCAAAACATCTGATTCCCGGGACTCAATGTGAAGTGGGGTAAGTCTGGCCATCCACGTCGGCACAGGGGCTCCTCAAACCCACATTAGCCCCCCATCTCTTCTGCTTGCAGCTAGGGCGTATGGGGCTGAGGGAGGTTAAAAGCCTGATCCGTAACCCCCATAGTCCCTGAGAGCGAACCTCTGTCCTTAGATATCCTCCCATGACCCGCCCCCCAGTCCTCTCAAATCAACCAAATCACTCAGTCCCTCCCCCCTCCTAGAATCCTTAGTAAAAGAGGGGCAACAACAAGAAGGCGGGGAAGGCTACCCCTGGGCAGTGATAACCTCCTTTCTGCCAACTCGATTTCTTTAGACACCACCGAATCTGCTCAGTTTAAAAAAACCTCAATGGCAGTAACTCATGGAGCAGTGGGCAGAGAAGGTGCTTTGGCAGCAGGAGCTTTTCTCTTCCCTATGTTTATACCACTCGCGCTACACAACACCCCCTGGATCAAATGACTTATAAGCTAACATGGGACTTGTAAGATCCAATATTACAGACTTGTAAAAACAGAGCGTACCCCCGCTACTCAATCATCCGGACCTCATGTACCTTGTCAATCAGTCCAAAAGAATGTCACGACAAGGCACTGCCAGAGACCCTGGTCAAACTCTACAGTCCTGTGCAACAAATATATGCAGCCTCCCACCGAGCACACAAGTCTCTCAGGAGCTCAATTTGCCCTGAAGACCTAGCAGTACTCCATGGCAAATCCAGCTAGTCCACATCCACCCAAGTCCAGAACAACGTCACTCCAGCACTCCAACACTCCAACAGCAACCCTGAAGGATGAACCAAGGGGGCAGTCCGCTCCTTCCTGGCACTGATGGGCACAGGATGGGCCTGCCCTTTGCCCGGGCATTGGCCGAGGGCTTCCTGTGCTTGTCCCTTGCTGTGGGACTGTGAAGAGCTTAAATAGCGCTTGATGAATACCAGGAGAGACTCCAGACAGGGATCATGGGGCACGTTGTCCCCTGCGGCTGCATACAACAGCCGCTCTCCCCACGGGCAAAGGGGAGTTTCCTCGGTGCAAGCAGTATGACCCCAGCAGTAGTATCCTGATGAAATCAGTCCAGCATGCCCCAGATGCAATAAGGGCAGTATCCCCAGACCCCGCAACTGCGAAGCGCTTAAATAGCGCTTGATGAATACCAGGTGATGCTCCAGATGGGGATTATTTGACACGTTGTCCCCTTTGGCTGCAGTGAGCACCGACTCTCCCCATGGACAGTGTCCGCTGTCCATGGTTACCAGCAGTATGACCCCTAGCAGCAGGAGCATGCTGAAATCACTCCAGCATGCCCCGGAGTCAAGAAAATAAAGGCAGCAGCCTAAAAATTACTGGAGCCTCTCTGTGCTCGGTGGTTTTAGGAGCACACACTCTTCAAGGAAGCTTTTTCCTTCGTTTGACAACTTGTATCCCAAGACCAGGGCACAGATAGGCAACTTCTAATTTTTTTAAGTTAAAATTGTAGCCAAAGTGAGCAAATCCTAGAAATATGCGATCTACTCTGACCAAGTGTGTTTCTAAGTCATCATCTGTGAATTATAAGTCATCGACGAAGGGCTATGCTTCATTGTCAAAGCACTGTAACAGTCCTGCTTCCCGGACAGGGAACACGCCTGAGCTGTTCTTTCACACATATGGCAATCGAGAAAATAGTTTTTGTGACCCAAGTGCGGTAACTGTGGTCAAATCCCAGTTTTGGTAGAAATAGCCATTTGAAATGTTTGTTTTTTTAGTATTTTTTGCACAGAAGATGACCACCAGGAAGCATCCATCCAGCAACGCCGGGCCTGGAGTTCCACAGTAGTGATGTCTCATCCCACCGCCTAGGGCACCTTCAGTTCCACCCCACGTCAGGCACCGAGGGAAGTAGGCCACCCTGCGTTCACCACTCTACCCACGACACAAAATTGTCGCCGATTCAAAGGGCCCTCCATCACCTTCCGCCACTATCCATGCCCAGGGAAAGGCCTCTGGGTCACTTCTGGGTTCAACCCTGCCCAGATGAGTTCTACATTGATAGTGGGCTCTCACCTTCCTCCCCCGTGACAGCCCAGCATCATTGCTGGCCCCGGCTGGAGCAACAGATACCGAGCTGCATAGAGAATGAAGCCTCTGGCACGCAGGACCAGACCCCCCTGCGGGTGTCTCCCCACAACCAGGATTGGTCATCTCTCTTGCCCCTCTAACAAAAGGAAAGTCCAAGTTGCCCCCGCAGCCCTCCAAATGATCAGCAGTGCAAGGGGGGGCTCCTTTGTTCACTCCCTTGACCCCCACTTAGGTGCAGTACAGGCCTGCTCAGGCCAGGCCTAGTCTTCTACATAGGCTGTGTCTCATGTGATTTGTGTGCTGGGCGACTCTCCCCAAGCACTGGGGGATCGCGGCCACAAAGCAGAGTGGGGATGTTGTGGTGCCACTTCCGGGGGTCTGCTCACAGCTATGGGGCCCTGGATGAAGGTGTCGGCAACAGTCAAAAGTTCAGGGACTCAGCAGGCGGCTCCCACGCAGGCAGGCTGCCAGCATCATAGACTATGAGCCATGGAGGCCGCCTGGTCCTCCAGGCTTCGACTCAGATATTGCGCTGCCCCATTGGCCCCAGTGGGACAGCTTTGATGCGGGGTTTGCCGCCACATCCCAGGTCTCAATCTGGAATGGAGAGCCCTGGGGAAAGGCACCAGTTTAGCCAGATAGTGATTTTTGCGGTGTGGAGCTCTTTCAGAAAGTGGCCTCCATGATTGGCTCTCAAGCCATGCCCCCTGCTTTCTCTTTCTTCTTAGCATTAGACAATGGACTACCTTATATTCTGGAGGAACCACTTAAGTAAATATGTTGAATAGAAAGTAAGCTTCAATACAATTATCAGTCAAGGGCATTTTTGTATTTGTCAGACTAGCAAGGCTCTTTTAATCATGTATTTACTAATAATTATGTACAGAAAAGCATAGATGCTATAGATTGTGCCAAATGGCACAATTTTGATGGTGCTCCATACAACTTCATCAATATGAAACAAATGTCAGTGTCCATGCAGAGAAATCCAAATAAATAACAAATGTCCAGTTTTGACTGTATACTTTTTATATGATAGTAGTACAACATCTGTTACAAACTACAGGCGTAATATTCCAGTCCTCGTTTAGAGCATCCTGTTGAAATAAAGATAGTGTTGTCATTTTGACGTAATTGTAATTAGAGGACTATTAGTGCCTACAAATGATACAAAATAATTAACAAAATTGTCCTTTAATTAACCGGTTGCATAAACTATCGAATGGCTTGCCACAAGATCTTATCACAAATTCAGGTCAACAAATTGCAGCAATGTACAGAAAAATCCTGATATATGAAAACCACAACATTTTGGAAGGTGAAGGATGCCTTAGAGTGGGTGGGTGATTTGTACAACGGAAAGATGACCCACTCTGGACTAGCGCTTCTAAACCCCTGGAGTTTTCTACAAGGATTTCAGCAGCTTTCCCAACTTTCTGGCTGTTTTGCAACATGCAGCAACACTGCAATAGTTGGGGGGGGTGGCATGGGGAGTTTCTTTGGACCGTAACTGGTCCTAGCCCTCATATATCCCTGTTGCTGTGTTGCTCCTTATTTTGGTCTTCCTAGTTCACCATTTAGATGCTGAACTGTTCTTTTCTAGCAATGCGTTTTTGAGCTTTTGCACAGGCTTAGGGCTAAAGTTTAATTTGGAAGGATTCGCATGCTGGAGTCTCTGTATGGAGATAATAGGCAGCTTCGGGTTGCTAAATATGTTTAATTGGGGTATTAATGCTTTATCATACCTCATGTGCATCACACTATACAGCTTAATACCAATTGAACAAGACAGAGCACCTACAACAAAACAACTTATCCACACATGAATATGTTTTTACATAAAATTCTAATGCTTGGGATACTTGTTTGCACGCTCTATCATTATTGAGAAGATCTGGCAATTTTGAACTGTTTGACAGAAACATAAAGAATTCAAAAAAGCAATTTGTTTTCAAAAGTGCCTGTTATAAATGTATTAACTGCATTTTTCACTCAGTGTTACCGTAGTTATGAGAAAATATTTATTCTGCTACATAAGTACTGTGGTAATAATTTTCCCCAATTTTTGCCTAGACATTACCTACTGGCATTCAATCTCTTATTACTTTGATGGGAAGGTCCAAATAAAATTAAACAAAGTGTTAACAACTGCAATTGAGTCATAAAAGTGCATTTGGCCAGAATTTGGAAGCTTCTACTAGCATCATTACTGAATTAATACCGATTTAAATGAATAAACAGGCGTCAACCATTCCAAAGCATTTTACATCTTCTCTTATGGTTGCTACTCCTCATTAGGATACCTCAGGTGGCAGATACAAAAGATGAAAAAAGGATCCAGTGGCACCAGTTTTATCACTGCCTTTGCTTGCACTAAAATATCTAATTGAGGAGATTAAACACTTAAAACCTTTCTCTCTAGAAACAAATAATATGTTACAGAGAACTGTGAAAAAATGGCCTAGTTTGGAGTCACAGCAAATAGAAATAGAATACAAAGTAAGTAATGCTCCGGAGTTTGTAGCTAAGGTGTCCAAATAAATGATTTTTCTTAAAAACCAGACAGAAGTGTTGAAAGACTGTAACTGGCAAAATAATTTAGAAATCTACGGAATTCCTGAAGGAGTTGAGGGTCCTATATGATCAGAGAGATAAACGGTTAAGGGGGGGTCCGAGGGGAAAAAATTATTATAGACCTACTGGTACCTAGTCCCCCAACTAGACACTAAAACACACGGAAGGTACAGAAGGTCTCAGAAATACAGAGGGAGAGAAAAGAAAATAGCAAATCTCTCTATTGGGACCTAATAGTGTCCTCTTTACATGCCCAGAATACACAGTTAATCTGGAAACAACCAAGAAAACAAAAACAAGAGAAGATGCACAAGGAGAGGAAAAAGATACCCATCAGCCCACTCATAAGTGGAATCTCGTCATCTGGGTATATGTTGGTAAATGGTGTCCTCTAGGGTCTGCCTTGGAAACAATCCATAGGACTGCCTAGTGATGGACCCAGAACATTTCACCAACAGATGACAGTATATGAGCGGGAGGGGTTGAGGTTGCAGTGCTCAAAGAAAAAGAAGAAGAAAAGGAAAATAATCCAAGTGATTCTAAAAATACCTACGATGATGTCATGAAATACTTTATTAGGGCTGACCATCAAAGTGGTATGGTTAAAAACAGTATGCTGATAGCATGTAAGGAATTGCTACCCACCAATGTTGTTATTCGGTCAACATGTTTCAGCCTCAAGGGCTTTCGTCAGGACCTATGGTGCTACTGCAACACTTACTTAAGTGATGTGAAAGTGGGATCTACATCTGCTTTCCAAACTGAAAAGAGTGTATCTTCTCCCTTATTGTGGGGAGAGAAAACCTCACCTCACCTGGCCACTGCTCAGGAAGAAAGGGAGGCCACGCACTCTCCGTCGTTGCCTCGGAGTGAACACTGAGCCGAGGGGGAGGCCTCCCCCTCGGCTCAGTTTTCACTCCGAGGCAACGACGGAGAGTGCGTCTTCTTTTTCTTTGAGCACTGCAACCTCAACCCCTCCCGCTCATATACTGTCATCTGTTGGTGAAATGTTCTGGGTCCATCACTAGGCAGTCCTATGGATTGTTTCCAAGGCAGACCCTAGAGGACACCATTTACCAACATATACCCAGATGACGAGATTCCACTTATGAGTGGGCTGATGGGTATCTTTTTCCTCTCCTTGTGCATCTTCTCTTGTTTTTGTTTTCTTGGTTGTTTCCAGATTAACTGTGTATTCTGGGCATGTAAAGAGGACACTATTAGGTCCCAATAGAGAGGTCCTATATGATCTCCTTTCTTAAGATGAATAGTCCAGAAATAATTGGTCTACCAGAATGCCCACCTCTTAACATACAAAGAGCTTCTTGTGTTGGCCCAGGTCTTTATCATAATTTAGCTCCACTAGACCTAGATGCATTATTGTATTCCTTCTGCAGTTCACTGATGTAATAAAAGTACTGTCAGTAGCAAAACAAAGGAATCAGATGCTTTGGTCTATTCTCAAGATTCTTTTTATCCAAACGTCATAAACGCAATGGCAAGTAGACAAAAAGAATTCATTGAAATGCATTCAACTCCAATATCCATGAATGCCAGATTTGGCCTTACACACATGTGTTTATTCAAAGTTATTTTTAAAGACAAAACCACAATTTTTAAGCATGGGCGGAAAATCCGTTACGCTCGCGGATTTTTCGGATTTTCGGTAAATCCGCAATCCGCGAACTCTCGCGGATGTGGCGAAAATACGCAAATCCGCGCGAAGCGGATTTTTGCTTGTGTTCGCACTGCTCGCGGTCCGCGGCGCGGGCAGCAACAATCTCGCACTCGCGAAAGTACAAAAATTAGAATTGGGGAGGGGTGAAGGAAGTGGCCCAGTCTCCAACTTCCTGTTCCTGTCCAGCAAGCTCCTCCCATAGGGGTGGGGTGAAGGAAGTGACCCAGTCTCCAATTTCCTGTTCCTGTCCAGCAAGCTCCTCCCATTGCTTACTCCATTTCCTGGCCACTTTGAATTCGATCTTGACTGGGAAGGATTACTTTTTGTGGATGCTGCTGGAGATTTGGCTTTGAGGCCTTTTGGATTACTTTTTGATTCGACATTTGATTTCACAAGTAAGTTGATAAGTTGATGTTGTTTGTTTGTGGTGATTTTTGTGTGTGTTTTATGTTTTTCGACTTTTTGGGGTGGGTTTGGGGGCTGGCTATGTTGGTGGGAGGCCATTTTGAGGCATGGTCCTGCAGGTCCTGGCCATGTGGATGGGGTCAATCGGGCCACCCAGTCTGCTCTGATTGCTTTCATATGCCCAGGGGGCCTAGAACTCCCGCTGATTACCCGAAAATCGGATTTAAAAAAAAAATGTTTTGCCTGTGTTCGCACTGCTCGCGTCCCGCGCAGCAACAATCTCGCACTCGCGAAATAGTAAAAATTACAATTCTGCACATGAATTGAAAACTACCAGGCTTAGTTATGGGTGCATGCATGATACAACTGTTTTCTTTAATTTTAACATTATTCTGGCCAGGGCATGGATGGCATTGGATTGTGGTGATTTTTGTGTGTTTTACGACTTTTTGGGGTGGTGTTGGGGGCTTGTTATGTGGGTGGGGGCCATTTTATTGCCTGGTCCCGTGTGGGTGGGGGTCTATGGGCCATTTTTAAGCCAGTTTGTGTGCTTTGTGCCATAGGCCTGCACCCAGTGTGCTCTGATTTCATCCATTATGGCCAGGGGGCCCAGAATCGGTCTGTTCGCGGATTTTGCTGGTTTTTCGTCACGCTTGCGCCGTGAAGCAACAATCTCGCACTCGCGAAATTGTAAAAATTGCAATTTTGCACCAGAAAAACACCAGCAGGCAGCATAAGCCTTCTGAAACTTGATGGATGGCATTGGATTGTGGTGATTTGATTTGTGTTGTGTTTTTTGACTTTTTGGAGTAGGGGTTGGGGGCTGGCTATGTTGGTGGTGGCCATTTTGAGGCATGGTCCTGGCCATGTGGATGGGGGTCAAGCGGCCATTTGGAAGGCAGGCAGTGAGCTTTGAGACATAGGCCTGCACCCTTTTTGCCTTGCTTTCACCCATTGTGCCCAGGCGGAGTCAGGGGTACATGAAAGTACAACCCTCTCTGTGTGTGCTCTCTTGGATCAATGTTAAATTCTTGTTTCCCAAAAATTTAGCAAATCCTAATTTTGAAATTTCCATATTGTGTGGTGTGCACGTGTGTATTCATAAATGCCTACTTGCAAACTATTTATTGAAGCGCTACATATGCAACATATATTTACTAATGATCCTCTGTCTTCGTTTGCTTTTAGGTGCACAAAGTCAATAACTCCGCATCATCGTTGAGCATCAGTGCCAGGAAGAAGTCCTGCTGCGGCCTGTTGTTCCGACATCTGAAGAAGATGGCTCCAAAAAGAGGTGCCCGTAGGTCCTCTTGCAAGAAAGATGTCTCTACTAAGGAGAAGAAGAAGCAAGTGGCACCACTTACCAAGGAGACTGGTGGCTCGACCACTACATTTTTTTGGGAAAAACAAAGGCCCACCATGAGTGCTGCACAGGTAGCCTGTTTAGTTGTTCAATCACCAACGACCAGTGATGTTGGTTCATCGCAAGAAAGTAGCAGCACACCATCAACACAGGTTGTAACTCATCTCACAAGTACTATTCAACAACCAAAGCCGCAACAACAACTGCATGGGCTACTAGTACAAGCACAAGTACATGCGCAAGGAGCTGTCCGAGAAGGAGCTGGCTGCGAAGGAGCTGGCCGAGAAGGAGCTGGCCGAGAAGGAGAAGGCCGAGAAGGAGAAGGCCGAGAAGGAGAAGGCCGAGAAGGAGAAGGCCGAGAAGGAGAAGGCCGAGAAGGAGAGGTCCATGGAGAGTTGCAAGTAGAGGTCAGTGAAGAGGCCCATGTAGCGGCGCATGGAGCGGTGCAAGTGCCCACAATGGTTGTTCTTCCAGAAGTAGGGGCACAGGAGGAAATTGACTTTGGAGCCGGGGTATCATGTCAGGAAGACGAAGGCACTCCTCCTGATGAATCATTTTCTCCCAGCTCCCCAGCAAGGAAAAGATCAAGGAGTGTGTGTAGAAGTTCCTCTTCAAGCCCCGCTCCATCAGATGATGATCTGGATCTAGATTGGCAACCATCTCCGACGTCTGAGAGGGAGGCACACCATGAGCTGCGAAAGGTATCAAATGTTAAAAGGAAGGGCCCCGGAAAGCTCATACTTATGGATCCGAACGTCGGACTTGATGAAGTGGTGCATTGCGATGTTGTTGAACAGGATGACAGCAATGACCTAGTCATCACACACGTCAGTCCAGCCACACCGGCCATGCAGCAGACAGACATTTATACCCTATCCCGACGTCAGGCTGAGCGTGACCCTGGCGACGTGCCACTGGTAGCACCACCAATGCAGTCAAGTAGTACAACAAGTTCAACAAAACCTACAGCTCCTATATTTTCTCCCCAGAGGGGGACTCCATCCAGCTCGACTCCCTCAAGTAGGGTTGCTGAAATAATTGCACAACCCAGTAGATGTCTGCAAGGCTCATCCACCACTGCTTCATCTGGCATTGGCAGTATCATCTCGTGCGCCAAAACCAGAGGTTTCAAGTCCCCAGTTTGGAACTTTTTTAGTGTCCATGCAAAGTATGATAACATAGCCGTTTGTTGCATTTGTAAGACTAGCGTTAGCCGTGGTAAGACTGGTACGAACTATGGAACCGGAGGCCAGATAGGTCATCTTGAAAGAAGGCACGCTGTCGAATGGTTTGCGCACCTAGCAAACATCAAGGGAAAGCAATCCCAAAGGGCAAGTGGCCAAAATATACCCATACTAGGTGTTTCATCTGAAGATGACGGGGAGGTAGAAGAAGCGTCACACATGTGTCCGGTTGCACCCAGTACCCCTGGCAGCACCACACCCTCCGGAACACATAGGAGGCACACTGAGAGTCTGGGAGACACACCAATGCGGAAAATGTCAACACTGATCAGAAGTGGGTCGAAGAAGGCATCAGCATCATCCTGTAAATTTGTCCAGCACACCATTTCAGCCATGTTCTCCTCAGATTCCTCAGATGTGCAATTTCAACGCAACCACCCAATTGTACGCCTGTATAACACTAAGCTGGCTAAAATGCTAGCGGTGGACCTTCTCCCTTTTTCGTTTGTCGAAGGTGTGGGTTTCCTTGAACTCGTGGCAACACTGGCCCCTAAATGGAAGGTTCCTAGCCGGTTCTATTTTGCCAGGGTTGCTGTTCCAGCACTATATAAAGAGGTGCTTGAGTTGGTTGGGGCTGCTTTGCAGAAGAGTGCTGTTCACACTATACACCTGACAACAGACATGTGGACCAGTTGCCAAGCCCTTGATTACATGTGCATCACTGCACACTGGGTCTCTTTTTCAGGGGTTACAAAACAGATAAATGCAGGTGGTGACTTGGTCGAGATTTTTAAGGGTGCTCGTAAACATGCAACATTAGCCATGTTTGGCATGGAAAAAAGTCATACTGCAGCAAACATTTTGGATGACTTTAACAAAAAGGTCTCGCAATGGCTGCCCCCAAGAAAATGCAAGGTTGGTTATGTTTCTACTGATAATGGCAGCAATGTAGTTAGGGCCATGGAGGACGGTTTCTATTTCAGAGTGCCGTGTTTGGCGCACTGTATGAACCTTGTCGTGCAAAAGTTCTTGAAAAAAGAACTTGCAGTCGACAAAATACTGACCATCTGCAGAAGAATATGCACACATTTTAACCATTCGTTTAAGGCCCGGAAGGAGCTGAGGCGCAAGCAAAATGAACGTAGTATGCCAGTGAAAGCACTTATCCAGGAGGTGGCAACACGTTGGAACTCAACCTTCTACATGCTTGAGCGTCTGCATGAGCTGTTTCCAGTAGTCAATGAGTATTTCTACAACCTGGGTGGTGATACGACAGAAATGATGCTAGCGGTGGAGCAATGGCAGCCAGTTAAAAGCCTGACAGACATGCTTCGTCCTTTTGAGGTCTTCACGCGTGACGTCAGCAGGGAGGACTGTTCTTTGAGCAAAGCTATCCCATTGTTGCTGAAGCTCGAGCACCAAGTCAAGGTGGTGTCTTCACAATTAAAAGATGCTGGAAAGAATGAAGCATATGAGTTGGCGCAGAGATTATTACAACGCCTAGTTAGCAATAAACGGCTTGTAAATATCAAGAAACAACAGCACTACATTTGTGCTACTATTCTGGATCCACGTTACAAAAAGCCATTGTTTGGCAAAGTAATAATTCCTTTTGAAACATCAGATGTTACGGAGTACAAAGGTTGGCTAGCTCAGTCAGCCATTCGTTTTGAAAGAGAGCGGAAGGAAACTGTAGGAGAAGACAGTACTACTAGTGAATCAGCAGGCCATCAGGCGTCCCAAAAAAGCACTTCTGCATCTGTGCCTCTGGCAGAAGTGAGTGACTTTTCCACTAAGCCGTTAACCACACCAGCAACCGTATCATCTGCACCAGGCCCAGGCGATATGTCTGAAGCGGATTGGCTAAGTGAGCTAGGGTTTCCTTGTCCCAGAAAGGACACAGAAGTGCAAAGTACAGGAATGCGGGAGGACATTCTTTCAATGGTGCAGGCCTATCTGGATGACTCAACAGCGGTCAATATTACTGAGGACCCATTGGCGTATTGGCATGGGAAAAGAAAAATATGGCGAGAGCTCACCAACCTGGCTATCAATTACTTGTCTTGCCCACTCGCAAGCGTGTCTTCAGAACGTGTTTTTAGTTCTGCTGGTGGCATTGTGACTTGCAAAAGGTCCCGCCTCTTGCCCGCAAATGTGGAGCGGCTCACCGTGATAAAGATGAACCAGCACTTCATACCACCAGATTACAAAGTACGAGAATGCACGCAGGAAGAAGAGGACACCGACCTACCTGAGGAAAGTTCTCCTCAGTTACCAGAAGTACTACCGACTGATGAATTAGCAGAGTATGAGGACGAGTTCTGCATCCCTGACAGCGAGTTCTGAAAATGAGTCAATGATTCATTAACTGTAAATTTAGTCCTCCTTATTCACTTTTATTCCTGTGTGTCTGTCTTTCTTTGTTTAGCAAGTGCTTCATCACATTCACAACAAAACTGTAATCACCCCATCACAACAACAAGCCCATCAGCAGAACTGTCTTGATTTTGATGCCGCAGCATTCCTCATGTTCACAACAGTTAGTTGACAAGAACTCAGTCCTGGTCGTCTATCCTCCTCCTCCACTCATCCTATCCATTTCCCGTAATGCTGATGCCTGGATTCTGCACAATGAAGAAACTTACGTTGAGTCCCCTAAAGAGGGACTGGAAGTAGTGAGTCCTCATTTAAATACATTTTGCTAAGTGTGACTTTTTTTCCCCGATTTGCATTTTTGGCTGTTTGGGGGTGTCAAACTTGTTTGCGCTTGGGTTTACGGGTCTTGGCTGGGCCATTGCTGGCAAGGTCTATTAAGGGATGAAATTGGTTAGGCATTTACTTTGGAAAACATTTGGCCTATTACACGTGAACGTTTAGGCGTTATTATTGCTCGCTTGCCTGTCTTAGGGGTGCTGTCTGTGGGGCTTCTAGGTTTTTGTGGTGTGTGAGCACCGCTGCCACATTTCTAATGTTGATTGCTTTTGTTTTGCAGAAAATCCACGCCGGGAAACTCCAGTTGGGGCCCTGCTGCAGAACGCCTTAGGACACTGTGAATTCCGGGTGGAGCCAGCCCTCAAACACAAATAACAGGTAAGATAAGCGTTTGGATGGGAGGTAGTATAATGGAGTGTTCGGAGAGGCGAGAGAGTGACAGTGGTACTAGTAGTAAAGTCCTAGGGCTCTTGAATTAACAAACTCTGTGACAGGCATTTACTTTGGAAAACATTTGGCCTATTGCACGTGAACCAACACGATGACAGTGTTCAGTTAAATGAACTTACTGCAAAACCACCACCCACCAAGCTCAAAAGTAGTAAAAAAACAGGTATGCTCAGATAAAGTTTGAAAAAGTATATTTATATCCCTAACAAAATAATCTCCCGCAAGACCCTCCCTAACCCCAACAAATAAATAGTCCTTCAAAAGTCCCCAAAAAACCCAACTCCCAATTCCCACCCCCCAAAAGTCTCTAAAAAAGGGGCAAGGGACACTCTAGGGATGCAAGGTGTTGAGTTTGGCCTCCAGGGCATCATGCCTTAGGGCCAGGGCATCGTACTTCGCCTGGAGGGTGGCGTGATCTAAGCGGAGGCCCTCCACCACATTCTGATACTCGTTCCATTTCTGGACCTCCGCCTCTAGGTCGGACACTCTGCGGAGTGCACGGCGCAAGCGAGCCTTAACAGTACTGTGAGGTGCAGCCTTTGCTGCTCGGCGGTGGCGTCTTCCAGCACGGCTCCGGTTCGCTGGAGCACTGCGCTTACCGGCAGAACGTGGGGTCACGGAGGAGGATGCAGATGTTACATTTGATGCACTGGAGTGCGTGTCGTCCCCCTCCAGTTCCACCAGCCGCCGATATTGGGCAACAGTGGCATCCAGCCTCCGTTGCCGGGCCAGTACAGCCTTCATACTCCTGCTCGGTGTTGAGGTTTTAGTATGACCAACTATATGAAGAAAGAAAGACATAATCTGTAACCAATGTTCTTTAAGTATATGATTAACACAAAAAGATTCAGCAGGAAGTTGTGTCACAGTACAACTAGCAACTAGCCAGCGCAGTACAAAACTATTCAGGCCAGTATCATGGGCGTCCGCAGGGAGGGGCAAGGGGGGCAAGGGGGGGGCGCTTGAATCACCATTTCCCTTCCCACAACTCACTTGTATCCTTGGTTTGGTGCTCTTTCATATGAAAGAGATCTGGCAGAAGTGAGTGACTTTTCCTCTGAACCGTTAACCACACCAGCAACCGTATCATCTGCACCAGGCCCAGGCGATATGTCTGTTTCCCTCTCTCTCTCTCTCTCTGTCTCCCTCCCTCACCCTCCCTCTGGCTCCCTCCCTCTCTCTCTCTCTCCTTCTGTCTTCCTCTCTCTCTGTCTCTGCCTCTATCTGTCTGTCGGTCCCAGCCTGCTGTAATTACCATATTGTAATTTGTCACTGGGCCACCACTGGATACACATCATATCCTATCTAAGAGTCAGATAGTACCATGATCCAGCTTACCTGTACTCGCCACCGCCACTGTCTTCTTCCTCACAGTCTGTACTTCTTGGTCCGACTCCTCTTGCGCCGCATTCTCCCCATAGCTGTCCTCGGACTCAGAATCAATGATCACCACCACATCCGAGCTGGCCCCGCCACCAGATGTTCCACCTACAAAGTAGATTTAAGAATGTTAGATTACACCACTCACTAGTATTTGGTCTAGGAATGAAGAAATGTGAAAACAACAGAAAAATTAATTGACTGTCTACTCTAGTCTAAAGTAAAAATGTCCATCCTTCCAGGGAAGGTTGTTGTCTTGCTGCATTTTTTTGTCATAATTGATGAATGCTTGATTAATTTTAACACACATCATTTTTTTCTGAACAGACAGAAACTGGACTTCTAAGGACAAGAGCAACATCAACTTCAAACCAGGTGAAAGCTCGGCTCGACCACAAGAAATGTGTTCCATTACTCATCAACTCAGCACCAAGCACTTTTCCATTTCCAACTAACTTTATTTTAATATATGTGTTTACTTAAACTTTTAATAAAGCTTTTAAACTTGAATAGACTCTGTGGTTTTTGGTCCTCCAGACTAGAGTGACTGAGCGAAAGGTTTTGCAATTTTTGCAAGGAGGATTCCGTGCCGCTGACACTACCAGGTTTATACAGTGTGCCAAACACGCCACTCTGAAATATTATTACTCTGGTCTTTGGTGTCCATAGTTCGGTTTGTGGAGAATTGTCCCTGCAACAGTAGTATTATTGATTTTGCTCCTATCTAAACACTATTTCGAAAAAATTAAATTAGGAACGCTTGGACAACAATAGGTCCTCTATATTTAAATGAAAACTTACTGGGGCCAGCAAAGGAGCACTCGCCGCCCTGGCCTGCATCCTCCTCCTTTGGAGCCACTGCATCCGCTTTTTCTGTCCGGTTGCCCCTGGGCGGACCTGACGTACAACATGAAAGAAAGAACAGAAAACATTGATGATTGCTGCTTGTCGATGTCCTTGTCAACCAAATCAAACATTTAGAAAGAACAAGAACCAACTATTTCATCCAAAATGAGGGCTACAAAGGAAGGACTGCACCTGAGCCTCTACTCTAGGGGCAGATTTACAAGCCCCTTGCAGCTCTTTTGCTCCGTTCTTGCGTCACTTTTGTGACGCAGCGCCACAACAAGAGAGGCGCCATGGTGTGGCGTATATTAACAACGTGACGCATATGGGAGATGCATCCCATTCTAAAGCCCTGCGCCATTAGGGAGCGTTCCAGCGCAAGGGAGGGCGTTCCTGCGCAGGAACGCATGCTAAAAGTGGCTATGGGGAATATATAAAATTTCAATCAGTCATTTAGGACAATGATGCGTCACTGAAACCCTGCGCCTGCATGAAGCAGACTTACGGCTTGACGCAGTATTGCTGGAGCTGCGCCATCGTTGCAACGCAACTCCATCTATGAGCCGCCTTTACGGCACCGATGCGTAACGCTTCGGTGACGTTTTGGGACCATGGTGTGCCGCATTGTAAATACGGCGCACCATGGGTGGTGCTGGCGTGCCGCACACTTTGCAGGGATGCACAGGTAATTGCTAATCTGACACTTAGGGGCATACTTACGAATTCTGAGCTGGACACCTCCAGATGTGCACCAGAACAAATGCGTAACGCAAAACTAACCTTGCGTCACGGCAGATGCGCCGCAATTACAATGCGGCAAACCCTGGCGCAAGGGTAGGCAGATGCGTGACGCATCTCGTGACGAAAGAGAGGCGCATCTCTAGAGTCGCATCGCAGGCACAATGCAACTATAGCAATGCTCAGGGCTGCCCAATACTCAACATACCGCATCAGTCCTTACGCCTGCTTCAAGCAAGCAGGCATAAAGAATTGACGTAGCAGCGTCGCGGAAGTGCCTGCGTTAAATCTTGTAGATTTCACGCAGGCACTTTTGCGAGGCGCACAGCTGCCTGACCGCCACCCACCACCCCCCAGCCCCCACCCCTGCGTGGGAACGCATCCATTGTGACGCAGGCCCAGGCCTTAACGTGGCGCATCTCCCTAGATGCATCACGTTGTACATGACTCGCAGGGATGCGCCACGTTTACGTCGCTGTGCGTCAGGTAAGGCAGCATAAACGTGGCACAAGGGGCTTGTAAATCTGCCCCTTTGTGTCTAGTATTACGCAGTTCTGTAAAATACACTCATACATTACTCAGCCCAATTAAATGAACACAAAATAGAAAACAAATAAGCAGTGGCACCGCCACAGAGAAGGAGAACAGTGCACCTGAAATGCACAGAAGATTTTGAAATATTAATTTACCTCTGTTATCAATGTAATCAGCAGCATTATTGCTATTTGTAAAAAAGTTAAAGCAAACATTTGCAATATAACACAGTCACACAGAGCAGGAGAAAAAACAGAGTAGTGAGTGATGAAAAAATTGCTACTACTACTCACCAAGCCCGGGGACCTCCACTCCCAGCACGTCTAGCAGGTCGCGCTCTCGGTTAAGGATATCGGTCCAGCGGTGGGTCACTTGATTGTAGGTGCGCTGGACCCCCGTGATGTTAAAAAGGGCACGACACACCTGCCCCCACCGCTTCCGTCGCTCCTGGCTGTTGGTATAACCAGCAGCGATCCTGCCGCCTGCCGCGATGGTCCTGGGGAGACGGCGCTGCACATAAAAAACGAGTGAGCCCACCTCCTCAGGGCTGAAGATCTCCCGGGGCACCACCATTTCCGCCCTCAAGCGGCCACACGGGAGCCGGGCACGGGCTGCGGTGCCCGTCTTGGGCAGCTTGACAGCTGTCTTCACCATGTTCTGGGCAGGTGTTAGCAGTAAGGAGACAAAATGAAAAAGAATAAGAGTAGTGAAGAAGGAAATAAAAGTTTAAAAAAGTAGTTGAAAAGTAAACAAAAGTAGCCTAAAACACAAAAATATAGACCTAGAAAAATAGAGGGATAGAAAAAAAGTTAAATAAATCAAAAAAATATCAAAACAAGCAAAGGATGGCAGAGATATACAGAGGATAGAAACACCATACCCAGACACATAGGAATGAATGAAAAACAAGATGGCGGCCCGAACACGTGCGTGTAAGTAAGTTCTCACGCGATTTCTCTCGCGAACTCGTGCGAACTTGCATTCGCAAGGCGCTCATTGCGCGAGATTACACATAGCGGGCAGAAACGGAAATACGTCACGCAAACAAAATGGCGGCGCCCATACTCAACCTTGGGGTAACTCGCACGAGTTCGCGGCTTCCACGGTCGATTTCGCACGACGCCGCGCCTCGCGAATAGGGCGAAATTACCGAAAAACGAGTTTTGCAAAAGCAAAACCAACGAGCAGGTGCAAAAGTTCGAGCTCATCATTTGTAACCATTTACCTGTAGTGCTTCCTGAAGGGGCCCTCCAGAATCCGGTTGCCTACTTGCAACTATTGTGTGACCCTGCTCTGACAGTCACAGAATAGTTACAAGTATGCCATTGCATCCTGTTATTGCAACAAAAAAGGAAAGGGAGCAGACAAGCAGGTGCCAGCCTTCATTAATGTCAGTTGGGGCAGGGCAGGTGTTGTTGTTTGCAAAACTTAAAGCACTTAGCAGGTGTGCTTGGCTTTGCCACAATAATGTACACTCACTGGTCAATCAGAGGGTGCTGTGATGACACCGAGGGTGGCATGGGTGTGCCAGCCAGAGGGTGGCATGGGTGAACCAGAGTGCCAGTGTTGACAGAGGATGGCAGTGCTTTGCTTTGCCCCAATAATGTACACTGGTGAACCAGAGGGTGCTGTGATGACACAGAGGGTGACATGGGTGAGCCAGAGGATGGCATGGGTGACCAAAGAGAGTGCCAGTGGTGACAGAGGGTGGCAGTGATGAAGAAAGCCTTGCAAACAGGCTGGGCACGTAGAAACAACAAGTTCACAAAACTGGCGACCCGACAAGTAAGTTCGCAATTTGCGAAATTGTACAAAACCCTCGCGAACTAGCAGAAACCCGTGCGAACACACACCCCCGCAAATACGCAAATACGCAAATTCGCGGATTGCGAATCCGCAAAATCCGCCCATGCTTTGAGACTCCTGACACAAACACGGGGGGCAATGAGGCTGGAAAAACCTGATTGATCCTTTCTTCAGTCTCCCTTTTGTTTCATGTCTGTCCAATTCCTGTTTGCATAGTATTGCTGTTATTCCTTCACAGATCTCTTATTTATTTTTTTGGGTTATACTTCCTGTGGATGTATATTTGTATTTAACATTCTGAGGGTATTTGATGTCAGACTGGCTATCGTTCCAGCACTCTATCATTACCTATATTTAATGTTTTCCTTTTTCTATTTAAATTTTGTTATCATGGTTGAAGATCTGTTGACTTCTCGTCATACTTTTTCTCTCATTTGCTGAGGATTTATTCCACTCCCCTTTCTTTCTCTCCCCCTTTCTTCTCATTCTTCTTTGTACTGTATGTTCCATGACTAGTCTTCGTATAAGCTCTTGGAATATTAAAGGTTTATGTGATCCCATTAAAAAATTAAGAGTTCTTACTCATCTTGTCAGGTTTAAATGTAAAATTGCTCTTTTTCAATAAATGTATTTATTTATATATGAACTTGCTAAAAAATTGGATTGGCCATGTTTTATGTTTTTCAGTGACAAAAAACAAAAATGGGGTATCTTCTATCTAATAAGTCTCTGATTAGCATTGTGGTAAAGCAAGAAAGAGATATTGAAAGTAGATGGTTATTTATGAACCTTAAGATTTGTTAATGTGTTTGAATTTTGGGAGAATGTTTAAACTGAGGTCGATGACTCGCTCAAACACAAATCTTACAGTGGGTGGTGATTGCATATAAACTCAAGGATCCTTTCACAGACACTCTAGATAAAGATATATGCCTAATAGAATGAAAAAACCTCGAAGAAATCAGTTTCCTCCATAGGATTAGTAGTTGTGTGGCTATTGGATAACCCTGAGCTCATGGCAAATACCTTTTGCTCTCCAGTACATTAGTCTAGGTCAAGAGTGGTTAGTATATTTTTAAGTCAGTTAAATTAGTTCATTGGTAAATGATGACGTTGGTGCTATTCTTATTTTAGATCATGTGCTGTTTATTGTAAATCTTAGTTTGTTATCAAATAAGCGGCGGTCCAAGAGGTGACATTCAATAACTCATTATTCTACAAAATGTTTTTTGTTGAAGTTTGTTTTGAAGTGTTTTTCTAATTAGTTCTTTAATATTAATGTTCTTTAAGATGCTAATAAGATACTAATTCTCCTGAATTTGCTTCTATATTAAAACTGATGAAGAAACTTGAGCATGAATATTATTCCACAACTGTCAACAAACCTTAGCTCACCGTGCCTAAGCTGAGTAAGAGTTAAATAAAAACTCTATTGAAAGTACTTGGGGTACCTCATTAAAGGTTAACACAAAATATTACGGTGGACGTAACAAGGTCAGTAACGTTTTTGCCAATTATTTAACAGCCAAAAAAGAAAATTCTCCAATCAGTGTTATTCATGCCAAATATGGCAATAAACATTATAAAGATTCAGAGATCCTTGACTGCTTTTCGAGTTATTTTAATCATTTATATACTCCTAAGAAGGTTCCATACCACAAGATACTATATTATATTGTTTCTCTATCGCCATATCGAAATGTCCTGAACAAGCAGTTCACCATTGCTCTTTAGAAAAATATATAAATCTGAATAAAATGCATGCAGCCATTGCCAAAAGATAAAGCAACAAGACCACTTTTTTTTGTTAACTTTTGATCTCACCTTTCTAAAATTGCAATGTTGACATTAATGTCACATTTCCAGTATTTTTTTTCCGTAGATTGCACTCAATGTTCATTTCTTGACGCAGGTCTAATCCCTAACAAGGTTCAACATTTATCCTCTTGTAAAAACTATAGACCTATGACTCTTATAAATACAGACTGTGAATTATTTTATGAACTAATGTATTCCTGTTTTATTTGGCATTGTACGGTCCGGTTTTGTTAAGGGCAGGTATTTTACGATAACTCAAGGAACTTCCAGATTATTATACATGCTGCATCACAGAGTATCAACTGCAGCAAAAAACTTTAAATCGAGGTTACTAGAACATTCTGAGTAAAGTAATTAGAGGGAAAACAACAAGGGCCACAGGGGTGGTTTGAATGTCATTGTACAAAGGCATGTAGGTAATTAGTTAAGCACCTACAAGGGATTGGGTAGCCATCCAACATTGCAGAATACAATACAAACAGGACATCAATTTAAGAAAGAAGAATTGACAAGATATAGCTTGACTAACCTAGAAGAGTCTGCTGATACCAAAGATAACATACTATTTTGGAAGACCTTTAATACTCCATTTCTTCAAGACAACACCATCCAAACCTCAGGAATTATGGCAGAAGCTTGCATGGATCATTTCTCCTTGATTTTTATACCCTCCATTGAGCAAGATCATGAAGAGCTCCTTCGGATACCACCTAAATTGATATTGCCTTTAATGTAGAGGAAGTGCAGAGAGCACTAGCTAAATGGGCGCTGGAGAAAGCACCCGGTCCAGACGGAGTCCCCACAGATGTGTACAAGCATCTTCCTGATTTTTGGACATACTTGTTCATACCAGTGTGTAATGTGGCTGGGAAGGGAAGCTTGCCTCCATCATGGTTTGAAACTTTAACTATTCCAATATTTTAAAAGGGCTTCAAACAGGACCCAAAATGCTGTCGACTCATTTCATTGCTGGATTCTTCTGCAAAAATCTCGGGTAGAGTCTATTTGAGATACTAGAGACATGGCCCGAGGCTATACTTCCTCAAGCACAGTGAATTGATATCAATGGCATTGATGATCGACTGCAGTCACTTGGGGCTGATTCTCTGAAAGTAGCAGCAAGATCTATACCCATCCTGCTGTAGGTGGATGATGCCTTTCGTTTGGCATTAACCCCAGCGAGCCTACAAGTCCTTTTTAATTCCGTTAGTGATTTCATGGGAAGTATTGATTTAAAGATGAATCCAGGGAAGACTTTTACAGTGTCATATCATAGGGAAAAAAAAGAAAAAGTCCCCCTTTAATTTAAAGGGTAATAAGATTGCAAGCACAAAGCACTTTAGTTACTTAGGTTTGAGGTTCTCATACAGTGGGGGATGGAGATCACATCGAGAGGTAGGTGCAATGAACATGGTTAATAATAATAAGGAGATATACAGATTTGCTGCTAAATTAGGGTCTAACCACATACTGGAAATAACACTTTATAGTATTAAGACAGTTTCTGCCCATCATCTGTGTGTCTTTGGCTTTCTCACCCTAAGTGCGCCGGGTGTGTCCATATGTGGGTTTATTCCAGTGGCTCACTTTGCCACTGGATTAAAGCTAGCCTGGCTGATGAGGGGTGATGCCCAAAAACTGGTCCCACGAGGCACAGGATCAAGATTGATTTGCATGTGGCTGGGTCTAAATTGGGGTGGCAAGGTGAGCAAAAGAACAATGGATTTAACCCATATAGTTTATCTGGAAGGTGAATGTTTGATTTGATCTGCATTCTGCCCATCATGTGTGTGTATTTTGCAACATATGGGGCTGGCATTTGGGGACTGAGGATAACCATATCCTGCAAAAACAAGAAGAAAAATTCCTGAGAAGGTTGATAGTGGTCCCACAATCAATCCCAAGTTCATTGTCAATATGGAACTTGGCTTTCAGCCCATTTCAGTAGTTATAGAGGCCAAACCACTGAAACGTTGGCAGTCAGTTTGGGCAAAATCCGAGGCCAAATTAACGTAAGATATTGTTAGGGATTGTATGGCTTTGGACCAGGCGCATAAGATACTGTGGCTTTCCCATATCAAAAAGAGTCTGCAAATTATATGAGACAGTGATATGTATTTGTGGGAGAATCATGCTCTTCCCCAAAACATTTATTAAAGCAGTATGTCAGGGAAAATATGGGCCAGTACCCATGGGATTTATTTTATTTATTTATTTATTTTTAAAATTTCTAAAGCGCACAAATACCTTACAGTGTCTCGGGATGAGATCAAAGCCATGATGATGTCATAAACATCTTATCTTACTCATCAGGGCCTACAGTGTTACCTTGGGCAGATTCACAATCTGAAGCACAGATTTCCCTTGAAAAGATTCAGTTTTTCTAGTGTGCACCATCTGGTAGCCTTCCCAACAAGAATTCTGTGGGCATATAAGGATATTAAATGCCCATGTGACAATGTATTGAACCGATCAACTATGCATGCATTCCTCTTTTGCAAATGTTATCAGAAATGCAGAAAACAGTATTTAAAGCCCCTGTTTTTGAATGAAAGACTGTATAACTATCATAAAGTATGCCAATTCCTGATGGGAATGAATGATATAAAGGTCAGTCATGTCTTAGCGATAGTCTTTATGTAATAAAAGCAAGGAAAGGTCTAAAGAGTACAGGATAATTGGCCGTAGTTATTATCAATATAAGCAGTCCATTTTTTATCACGCCTTGATTAATTTTGAATTTCTAGACTTAAATACCTGTTTAACTCTTACCATCTTCTTCATAAAGATTATTCAAAAGCTACGTTTGTTAAGGAATGCTCAGTTGTTGCTTGCAATTAGGTGTTTTGTGAAACAATGGGAATTTTTATGGTCGTTTGTATTTATGCTTAAATCTTATCTAGCTACAATTCTAACCCTGATTTTAATATGGATGGATTATTTCCAAATCAAAAGGAATCATGATTTGTTATATTCCAAATTAGTTTTATTGTGATGAAATGCAGAAAAATATTGTTTTTTTATGTGCTTTTATGTTCATTATTATATGAACCGAATAAAGTTTCATTTTGATTCTGACTAGAAATGTATGATGAAAGCTTTAAAATGGCATGACTTTGGCCGTAATATCTTAAAATTAATTTGTTTTATTTATTCATCAAATAAAATCCATAACAACTCTGATTAAATGGGCTACAATCTGCTTATTTTAATTTGAAAAGAAGCACCATACCAGTTTACCCTTTATCTCCCTTACTTTTCATTTTGTCCCTTGAAAGTTTTTGTAATCAAATGTGTACTGTCTAAAAGACAGTTTTATTTATTCTTGGGGAAATTAAATGCAAATTTAGCCCTCTAACTGATAAAATGGTCTCCCTTGTTCCAATTGTGGTGGGGGCAGTTTAAATACAATTGATGTTACCCATTATTAATTTTAATCTATCCATACTTCCCATGAAATTTTAAATCAATTGACAGTTTGATGACAGTTTTTATGGAATGGAATGGAGGCATATATATATCTCTACATAAATTAAAGCAACCCAAAGGCAAAGGAGTAGTTAATTTGTCCATGAATAATCATTCTACTTTTATTCTTCAACAAATGTGGAAGTTCTCACAAGAGCCCATTAAGGGGATATACACAAACATACCTAACTGTTTCTCATCCCCAATTGTAAATCAATCCGCCTCTTTCTCATTTGCATTAAATAACTTCAGATTATTCTCATTTGATATAGCAAAAACTTCAAAATAAACAATACATTACGCTTTTAGAAGGACCTGATGTGCAAGGGGATTACTAATGTAGGGCAATTAATTCCCGTTAATAATTTTCTTTCTTTTCAAGAATTTCACAACAAATGTAATCAGCCCACTTGTTTTAATTCCAAGTATGACATTTTATTTAACTCTATTAAACAATTTCTACCCATTATATTGATATCAGACTTACAATTAAAAGACACACCATCATAGGTTTTGTTTCAAATGAAATAAAGCTTCCTATATATAAAGGAATCTTAAAATGAATAGTACACATAGGATTAAAACTAAAGTAGAGTTGCAATGGGAAAGATTTAGATCATATTTTCTAGATACTTCCCATGAATTAAAATATGGTCTCAAAACATTCTACCAGTTGCTCAGCGAATATCACACAGACATTGTTCTTTTTTTATATAAGGTTATTCCTACCCCTATTTCTCTGTATAAAATAAAAGTTTCTAAAGAAAGCAAGTGTTGGTTATGTAATAAAGATAATAATGATGTGTTGCGCATGTATTTAGAATAAACAAATGTAAGACTGTTTTGGTTATAATTTTGGGAAAAGATTCCAGATATATGTTCCCTCAAATTACAATTTTCTAAAATATTCCTACCTTTATGTATTATGTACATCTTATTGTTATTATTCTGCAGATAATCAAATTGATTTGGAAAGATACTCCAGATATCCCTCTTGCTAGATGGTGGCATTGTTCCACAGGCTGGAAAGGGCAATTATATCTTCTGTACAATTGATGGTTAAAAGAGATATGTTGGAGGGGGCTTAGCCAACCGCGGAGGCAGGTGGCTGTTTCTTAGAGAGGCGCCCGGTTGCCAACATCAAGCCGAGGGAGCCCAATCTGAAGCTTGGCACTTTCTACCCCTGCTGATATTGGGGGACTGGGGTGGCGCTCCCATATTGACGCTCACAAGCACCCTCCCAACAATGGGACGAGAGGTGGGCGGAAAGGTGACGCATAGATGCAGTGGCCCACACTGCGAGAGAGTGCAACCTGGGGCCTGGTCGTGATCTATTAGGCAGACTGAGCACCTTCAACGAAATAGACTGAGAGACAGCAGAAGAGTGGCCCTAATAAAGCAAAAGTGACTCCTTGGAGCACAGTGCGGGCCTGCAGCACTAATTCGCTGAGGCAGAGAGACGTTGCCTTGCCCTCGGCGGAGATCGGGAGCTTCTGATCGCCGCTCAGTAATAGTACACCACTTGCGCTTCTGATCCCATGGGAGCTGCTTGGGACCTGCTTGACTCTCCCTTGGCTTGCAGGTCAGGCCATTGTTGCGGGATGAATCTTTATGTTTGGATTGGGGAGGCCAAGACGGGGCTTCCATTAAAATATTAAAGACCCTGTTGGGGGTTGAAAACGATTTTTGCTGGCTGGAGCTTGAAGGGGGTTCCTAAAAGGGGGATGAGGAAGCAGAAAATCTGACAGGTCACTTGGGGCTCAACACTTGCCCCCGGGCAGGTGGCTGTGAGTACTGCTGGTGACCCCCTACGTCCCCTACACACCGGGATTTGTGGTGAGGGTGTGGTATTAAAGATGCTTCAGCCCCGGGGCCTGTCTAACTATTTCTTGGTGGAACAAGCCCATTGTGTCCCTGGAACTCTGCTGAAACCGGGCGCTCCACCTCGCCCAATTATCATCAGAATATTCAACGATCGCAGCTGCGATGCTATCCTCCAGACAGCTCGCAGCACCCACCCCCTCAAGTACGAGAATACAACCATCACCTTCTTCCTGGGGTTTATGTTAAAAGTTCAGAAATTGCACCGCAGATTTCTTGAAATGAATAGAGAATTTAGGGACTGGGGGATCAAATATTCAATGATATTTCTGGTGACTCTCTGAGTTACAGCGAAAGCCAAGATCTGGCACTTTTCCAACCAAGAGGAAACATGGGGATGGCTGGACGGCTGTAAGGAATGGGCGAGCTTGCAATTAACATAAGGAAAACTCAGGTCCGGACCGGTATTACTGGAAAACACACTGAACTTAGTTGCTTTTAAGTGAACCACTGTCTAATGACAGGTACCTGTATGGTTTGGTCCTCTTTCTTATTTTTGGCACCACTTCTCTTTTATTATCCCGGGGGAATAGACGGTGGGCACTTTGCGACTGACCTTCGTCTTCCCTAGGTTTTATATGTTGGGCGACAGTCACTCTGCACAGTTGAGGGGGTGGGTGCGTTTCAGCCCACCATACAGGGAGGTGGGGGGTTGGCGTTTGGGATTGGTTTATCTGCTGCTGTTCTTTTTTTCATTTTTGGTAGCACACAGCCATGAACGGAGATGCAACTCTCTGTCAGTCATGGTCACTGGATTAGCCCCTCCTCAATTTACGGTACTTTACTGGAACATCAATGGATTAGGTGAATCAAGCAGGGGTGGTACTCCAATACCTTAAACAACATGCATCGGATGTGGGGCTCCTCCAGGAGGCTCATCTCCAGGATAACAATGTTTGTGCCCTGGACAGGCAGGGTACACCTTTAGCTCAAGAGGAGTGGATATCTTACTATGCCAATCCCTGCTGCTCACAATTAGGCCAATAAGGGACACACAACTCAAAAAGGACATCCACATCAATTTTAGAAAACTAAGCTTTGTTCAAGTTTTATTTTAAGACCAAGATCTTCGCAAAAAGGTAAGTACGTTTTTTAGGAAAAATCCTTTCATTTTTTAAAAGTCAACACAGTGCACTTTTCACACAGTTCAATCGAGGAAAACAACAATGCAGTTTTACGGGTAAGTACCCAATTTACAATTCCAGTCTTCAGGGGTTAAGATCAGCAGTGGACTAGGTTAAGGTAAGCACAAAGTCTGCACCACCACAGTGGCGGCGGGTGCAGAGGTCAAATTCGGTGATCGGCCCAATGCGTTTCCATGGAGACTGGGGAAGCTTGGAGCCACACTGCTTGAAACAAGGTAAATCGGATGCAGGAGCCAAGCTTTGGTGGTTAGAGAAAGCATGAGGGGCACAAAGTAGCACCAAACATACACCACCAGCGACACAGGGGCGGCCAGGTGCAGGGTGCAAATATGGCCTTGGGTGCCCATTGCTCTTCAATTAAGGAACTTGGTTGGACAAACAGGCTGCAGACGTTGCACTGGAGGCTGCAGTGGGGAGATCAACAACAGCAGAGGTAAGTTGAGGTGTTGAGGGTTGTAGGGGCACAATTTATTCAGCTCACCAACGCTCAGGGGCTTCAGGTGCAGGGGTGTTCTTAGAGGTCGGAATCTTCGTACTGGACATGGTCACGGTCGTATGGAGCCTCTAGAATCAGTCTGCAGACATCGTCGTGGAGTCTAGGAGGGGACAGCCAACGCTGGACTTGAGGTCAGGTTCGTAAGGGAACCTATTCTGCATTGGTGGGCCACCCGGACAAGGGCCCGGAGGCGTCGGGTGCAGACTGGTATGGACTTGTTGATCCAGAGGGCACTGAAAAAAGTGTTTAACTTTGCCTCCAGCACCCGAGGGGTGGGATTGGTGCAGGGGGGAGCACACCTACTATATTTTGGCTTTACTGATGATTCTCCTGCCAAAAGTGGGAGGTTTGAACTAGGGGAGGCCATCTACTGCTAGCAGCAGAGCCTGGAACCTCCTTACAAAGGTGGCAGGCCTTTGAAGCTTCCCCCTTGAGCACTGTGCTCATCCTGGAGGAGGAGGTGCAAAACCTCGGCCGAGGATGGGCTTTGTTTCTGGCCTCAGAGAGAAGGGGCGCTAGACCCAGGGGTCCATAAACCTGTCTGGTGGTGGCAGGCTGCCTAAAGCCAGTCAGAGACCACAGCAGGGTTAGTAGGTTTTCAGGGGAAACCTCTGAGGTGCCCTCTGAGTACATGTTTTAATAAATCCAACACTAGCATCAGTGTGTTTATTAAGAGGATTTGTTTAGCACCAAACACTCCTGGACCACATTACCCCCTAGAAGAGCACCTTTGGATTGCTAGAAGAAGGCCCTGTCCACTTATAAGTGAACCCGTCGACTCTGTACATGAACTATGTCATTTTGATATATCATCTAAATAGCCAGCTTCCTACAGGTTACAAGAAGCATACTTATTGGAGTTTTTTGAGGTATAAGGTCCCACCATTTTTGACCCACTGAAATACATTGTAGTGAATGCATGGTTTTGAGGGTCACAAAAAGTACAAACAATAAGGGTGCTAACAGATTTTAGTCATCATTTAAATTGCACGTTTGTGCTAGCATTCTAATTTTAGGACGTGTGGTGTGCACTACCATGATTTTACTCTTTGAAATATGCTGATTCTCATTGTTCACCTCCCTCCAACATCTTTTGTTTTTATTTTTAATGGGGGTGCGCCTGAATCTTCTTCACTGTCACAACTTGTGTCTCGCAGTCTGGAGCAGAGAGGGAAATATTAGTTGGGAGGAAAGAGTATAATGGAACCGAATACCAATAGTTCTGACTGCAGAGCTCCTGTACATACATATGAGGTAGTGTGCACGACACATACTGGAAATTGGATCATGGCTGACATTTTGACTGCCAACATCATTGTTAGTTCTACACCTCATGGCCCAGATTATTTTTTTCATTTCATACAAGTATGCTTAAGATGTGTTTTGTTGTGGTTGACAATTCAAAAACAGGCTGTTTATCAACGTTACGATCAGGGGCGGCCTTAGGCATGTGCAAGTTGTGCACCTGCACAGGGCCACCAAACCCAGGGGCCACCACACCAATATATATCTATACTACTATTATAAAGAGAGAACTTTGAACCTTTCAGGTGGGTAAACCCAGGAACCACAGCACCAATCCAAACACCCGATACATCGTTGTAATTGTCAGGGTCTGCAGATGGACATAGGCTATATAAAAAAATTAAATATACGTTCTTTAAAATATTTACGATTAAAAAAAAAGTAGTCCCTTGGAAGTAGCGCCGGCCGCAGATTGCTCTGAAAGCTGTCAAGGAGCGAGCAGTGAAATGGATGCAAATAAACGTGCTGATCTGAACTTCGTGTGGCTTTGCTTTAATTTGGGGCTTCCTGTTTAGACTATATGGATATCGGCTGTTTGCCCAATCGAGAAGCGAGGCCCACCTTACGAAGGGTTCGTGCAGGCTCTGAGAAGGGGCTTGCAAAGACGGAACGAAGACAAGAGCAGCTCCAATGCAGGTGGTGCTGCCTTGAGCACGAATTCACTGCTGAAAAGCGCAATCTGAGGGCTTACACCGCTTTACTTTACTCCACTTGGTGAATACTTGGTTCAAATTGCAAGGACTGTTGAGTGGCCCCACTGTGGGAAGAGGGCCAGCGTACTACAAGGCACAGAAGGCTTTCCGATTTAGCCACGCCCACTGTGGCAGGTGCCAGTGATTATATGAGCAGACGCGGCCAAAAACTGCTCTTCCAGCCCTTCGTGAACAATGCCTCTGAAGAAAGGATTATTTCCTGAAACACGTCAGGCTTTACATGTTCAAAGACTGCTCTGAAAGCTGTCAAGGAGGGAGCAGTGAAATGGATGCAAATAAACGTGCTGGTCTGAACTTCGTGTGGCTTTGCTTTAATTTGGGGCTTCCTGTTTAGACTTTATGGATATCGGCTGTTTGCCCATTCGAGAAGCGAGGCCCTCATTACGAAGGGTTCGTGCAGGGTCTGAGAAGGGGCTTGCAAAGACGGAACGAAGACAAGAGCAGCTCTAATGCAGGTGGTGCTGCCTTGAGCACAAATTCACTGCTGCAAAGCGCAATCTGAGGGCTTACAGCGCTTTACTTTACTCCACTTGGTGAATACTTGGTTCAAATTGCAAGGACTGTTGAGTGGCCCCACTGTGGGAAGAGGGCCAGCGTACTACAAGGTAGGTAGATAGGCTTTATTCGATAAAAGTTTATCATAAAAGCATTTTACAAGATAAAAAGATTATAAAACTCAGTTTAAAACACAGCTAAAAATTCAACAGAGATAATAAAATGTCATATACAGTGGAGGAATCATAAAAATGACACATCGTATCTTTAGAATGATCATAGATTTCATGGATCCAGTGTTCCCAATACACATAAAATAGGTTTCAAGCCATATAGTTCCCCGACTAAAACAACACCAATGTTCCTTGTCCTAAGCAGTTGGGGTCACCTTGCAATTGTCCTTGTGCTTTTTACGGATTAGCCAGGCACACCCCAGGTATTTGGCTACACCGCAGACTATTGTCAGAGAGGAGGTATCGGTTTTCAAAATACGCAGGGCCGCAATATGGCTCATAAAGCCCAGTGCCCTGCATACTGGCATAAGCCACTTCTCTCTCGCGTTTTTATATTCCGGGAATGCCAAGAAAAGATGGGCGATAGACTCTTCAGGGTGACCACAACTTGGGCAGGGTTCCGGGGCTTGGTTTGGCCCTTTCCATGATTAAATTGAGGTGTTAACTTGCAGGGTTCCAAATCTCATCTTCATGTACAGGGACCTGTCCCTAGGTACCTGGATGAAGTCGAGATAGGGTTCCAGTCTGCAGATGCTTTTGTGCTAAAAAAATCCCTCTGTTAGTTTCCCTAGTTTTTGGATAGATTGATCACGTTTCGATACCCATTCCCAGTAAACACGTTTTAACTCCTGCTTAGAGGGGGGTGTCTGAGAAGCCCAGGCCTCGCTTAGCCCAATTAGGCCAGTAAGGTGTCTGAGGTCCGCCAGCCATTTTATCCTACGTCCTGTGTCGATTGACAACAATTCGTCAAAAGCCACAGCGTAGTTGGACAGCTCCGTGGACCTCTTTAGGCGAGCCCAAAAAAGCAAGGGACGGAGTCTGGCAATGTCTTGTATGTGCCTCCTACCGGTGTCATAGAACAAGGGCTTCAGAGGGGTGGAGACAGGGAGCGAGGTAAGGGATCTTAAAAATGTATTCTCGGACTTGGATAGGTCTCCAAGTGTCTCCATACCCCACAATTCTGCTCCATAGAGGGCCGAAGGTAATGCTTTCCCCTCATAGATAGCGAACGCCGGGGCAACCGGCCTACTCACAGAGAGGTTCTGTTCTCTAATGATGGCCCCGGACACCCGTTTGTGATTTAGAAGCATCTTATCTAAGTGAGAAGCCCACTTCATGCCTTTCGTGATTCTGATCCCTAGATAATCAAAGGAGTCAACCACGTCTAGCGGGATATTGTTTAGGGAGATGTTATTCCTAAAACGTTTTGAGGGATTGATGGCCATCAATTTATTTTTATCGGTGTTGATAGTTAACCCCTGCTCCTTACAAAATAAGTCGAATCTATTGAGCAATTTCTGGAGGCCGGCTGGTGACTTAGAAATTAGGAGCGTATCGTCTGCAAACAGAAGGGTTGGTGTCTTCTCCCCTGCTAAAACAGGGGCGTCTGCTGGTTCCTCATTAAGGTGGCCCACCACCCCATTAATGAATAAAGAGAATAGGGTGGGGGCCAACACGCACCCTTGACGTACCCCTCTGTTCACCACGATCCTCTCTGTCAGCTCCCCCTGGGTTCCCCATCTTATCCTTGCATAATTATCGGTATGGAGTCTTCTAAAAAAGTCGAGAATGTAAGGTGGCATGCCCAGGCACTCAATCACCTTCCAAAGTTTATCACGCGGGACCAGGTCGAAAGCGGTCCTCAGATCTATGAAAGCCAGGTACAAGCTCCCTCTCCCCAAGGTAACTGACTTCCAATAGATCATGAAGAATCTGAGGACCTGGTCCATTGTGCCCACTTTCTGCCTAAATCCTGCTTGAAAGTGTGACAGGATGTTTCCCTCCTCTATCCAAATTCTGATTCTTGAGAGAAGAACCCTGCCAACCACCTTCTGGATCACGTCAATCAAACTGATTGGCCGATAGTTGGCAGGATCCTCTCTGTTCCCCTTTTTAAATATTGGAACTACCTCAGCGCCTTTCCAGGAGTCTGGAACGGCAGCTCCTCTGGCTATCAAGTTCATAACAAGAAGAATGAACTGGGCCCATGGTATTGGGTCGTGAAGAAGCAAATCCCCGGGAAGACCGTCAGGGCCTGCTGCCTTCCCAGGGGCAATACTATTTATTGCTAACTCGACCTCATGAAGATCAAATCTATCGAGCGCTTCGTGTTCTTCGCCAGTTTCAGGGGCAAGTTCAGTTAATGGAGGCTCTGGGCAAGCTTCACCTAGATAGAGGTTCGAGAAATGCTCATGCCACTGAAGGCAGGTAATGTGATTTGGCATTGGGTCCTCTAGTTTCCTATCCCTGCGAATGATTATACTCCAGAATAAAATAGAATCCTTCGATAACGATGCTTCCTTCAATTCCTGCCAATGTGCCTCCTCCCATATTCGTTTAGCCTCAATCAGGGCCCTAGCGTATTCTTTCCTTGCAATCCTGACTGCAATTGGGTCCTTTGACCTTATACTAAAGCCTAGGGCTGCCCGTTTTTCCCTACATTTTTGGGAATACCAGGGATTACTGGGTTTTTTGAAATCGTGTTTCTTGGCGGAATTTCCTTCCAAGATAAATAAAGAACTAAGCCTATCTATCGCAACTTGATAAAAGCTCTTAAAATTAGGTATAACCTGCTTCTCCCCGACACCGTAGAGTGTTGTCAATTCAATGTTCTTGGCAGCTACTTCCTCTCTAATACTTGCTAGTTTCTCTTCATGTTGGGAGATTTTATTCCATTTCAAGCGGCACCTGCAGTTAGAGGGAAGTACCTCTCTACTTGCCATTAATGGGCGATTACGTGCCTTGGGTCCAGACTGCTGCCAAATATTATTTAGCTGCATGCAGAGTGGATTGTGGTCGCTGTCTAAAGAGGCTACAACCTCCATATCGATTAGATCACGCCATAAGCGAACATCCAGGAGGATGTAGTCTATTCTAGAGGGGGAGCACAACCGATTAAAAGTATTTGCTCTCCCGTTCACAGCCCTTAGGTCATACTCCAACCCAAGGGCATTTATTTGGATCGCACGCTGAGACCACTTTTTAATTGGGTCTATAGTGAGGGGCGGGATATCCCATTTGGCGTCCTCTTCAGCGATTCCCTCTTGGTCATCCAGGCTTAGGGGTTCGAAGGACACATTGAAATCCCCAGCTACAATCACATTGGAGTGCGGCGGTGTTCTTGCTAACATACTCTCCAATGTCGAAATAGCAGGGGATGTCTGGGCCCCTGGGGAACCTCTGGCGTAGATGTTAAATAGCTCAAGTGGCGGGCCATTAGATATGCTTTTAATTGTCAAATGCAAAATGTCATTGGACTGTCCAGAGTGTACAGTAAATTAGTTAAGGTTTATTCTAATCCAGATTATTAACCCCCCTGATGGTCGCCCTTTGCTCGAGCTAATAGCGGGGATGCAGAAGGTTGTATAGCCTGGTTTGTATAAGGGAGTTAAGCTCCAGGTTTCTTGGAAAAGACATACTTCGTGGTTACCCACAAAGCTTTGCCATTCTGGGAGTTTAAGTTTCCTTTCTAGCCATGCTACATTCCATGATAGTATATGCAGGGGCATCGTATTTGAGTTACTATTAGTTATTATCCCTCGAGGGATGGAATGTGGTCTACCAGATCTGAGCAGAGCATTGTCCAAGATCGAGAAATGTACCAATGGGATTCCAACATTTTCGGTGTTCCCAGGGGAGTCTAAGTCCAGCGGACTTGATAGGGATGAGGTAATGAGATTGGAGTCAGGGTCCCTAGGGGCTAGTCAATCAACCCTGTTCAGCCCTGAGCTACCTCTCCTTAACCCAGATTCAACTCTACCCGCGGGACCAGCTTCCAACCAGAGGGTTTTATGCCTCAGTTGGATTGTTGAATGGTCAGGAGCTGAAGTACGGAACTCCAGCGCCAAAAGATTTTCAGTGAGGAGGGGCTCTTTAAGCCTTAGCTCGATACAATCTAGGGTTGAATTCCGCAGACTAATTCTCCTCATACCCTGTATGTCTTCACGTATTATAGACCTGCAGCCTCTGATGTGGCGTAGCCAATGTATCGTTTTGTTTCGTAGAGAGTCAGTGGATTCGTAGCTCTGACCATCTTTAATTTTTGGCACCTTCACCATGTAAACTGTTGCCCTTGGGTCCCTAATTGGATCCCCAGAAGGGTACCAAGTTAGTTCACCAACGGCCGTCTGATTGTGGGGGATATTACGTCCCCCCCGATGCAGTGGATGGGGTAGATGTTTTGCTTATGACTGCCCGCATTTTTCTAACCCCAGGGGCTGGCGGTGCTACTGGTGCTGCTCTTCTTAGCTCTTGTACCCTCTGCGCAATAGTTTTGCCGGTGCCTTGTGATTTACATGATGGATTATTAACAAGAGCACCCTTATGCAGGGAGGGTACAGGGAGGGCAGGAGTGGTTAATGTGCTGGGGCACTTTCGGTAAGGTAAGCCTAGAGTGGAGAGTCGCCACCATTTTCTTTAGTTGTTCCACCTCGTTTTCCAGGGTTTCTACTTTCTGCTATAACCCTAGGATAATTTCATTGCAGCCACATCTTTCTACCATGGGGTTAGCTCTCGATTCACTACCACTCCATGCCCCCTGTGTAGTTTGTCCCTCAGACATGTACTCGAGGATCGCAAATCTATTCGAGCAAGAAATGGGGAAAGCGGTGTCCATTTCTTGGTTAGCACCCTCGACCCCAACAATGTAATGAGTTGGGGAGGGAACCGATTGGGTGTGCACTATAACATCTCCAGTAGCAGTGTGTGTAGTAGGGTTTGTGGTCGATTGTGCCTTTTTTCTGAACATTGAGGGGATCTTTAGTTGGGGATCATTTAATGTATCGTCTTTATGTTGTGTTACATCCACTTCCAGACCCGCTACGCTAGAACTCAAGATCTCCTCACATTCTGAAACTATCACATCCATTCTATCCATTACGCAATTACTTGCCCCATGGATGCCTTTTTTGACCTTTTTCCCTTTCTTGTTTATCACAAGCGACCCCCCTTCCATTGTTTTTCTTTTCCCCATTGGGCCAATGTAGTCAGTAGCTCAGGTGCCCACGTATGAGTGGGGCGGCCAAACAGTCACGCTTTCCACAGACAAAGTTAAAAAGTGAAGCAGCACAATGCAGTACCTTATCTGGAATTCAGGATCTCAGGGGGGTGGCCCAACCCAGCCGCGTCCAGCCCCGGACGGCCACAGACGGCCACAGACGGCCACAGACGGCCACAGACGGCCCGCCCTTTGCCCGGGCTTAGCCCGGCGTGCCCCGCGCGTGCCCCGCGCGCGTCCCGCGCTGCGGGGAGAGGGAGTTGTCAAATATTGCCGGTGAAGGAAGAGGCGGACCTCCGCACAGGTGTTCGAACGCACAGACTCCTGGGCAATGGAGTCCGTGCAGTGTGCTAGGTAGCCCCCACAGAGTCAGAGAAGCAGGTCCCTCAGTGCTCGGCCCCTCCAGGGGCGGCAGGCGGCTCAGGAGGCAGAAGGTGCTGTGCGGCGATGCGGGACCCGGGTTCCGCAAGCAGTTATGTGGTGCCGGTGAAGGAAGGGGCGGACCTCCGCACAGGTGTTCGAACGCACGGACTCCTGGGCAATGGAGTCCGTGCAGTGTGCTAGGTAGCCCCCACAGAGTCAGAGCAGCAGGTCCCTCAGTGCTCGGCCCCTCCCACTGTGGCAGGTGCCAGTGATTATATGAGCAGACGCGGCCAAAAACTGCTCTTCCAGCCCTTCGTGAACAATGCCTCTGAAGAAAGGATTATTTCCTGAAACGCGTCAGGCTTTACATGTTCAAAGATTGCTCTGAAAGCTGTCAAGGAGCGAGCAGTGAAATGGATGCAAATAAACGTGCTGATCTGAAGTTCGTGTGGCTTTGCTTTAATTTGGGGCTTCCTGTTTAGACTTTATATATATATATATCTATACTACTATTATAAAGAGAGAACTTTGAACCTTTGAGGCGGGTAAACTCAGGAACCACAGCACCAATCCATACACCCGATACATCGTTGTAATTGTCAGGGTCTGCAGATGGACATAGGCTATATAAAAAAATGAAATATACGTTCTTTAAAATATTTACGATTAAAAAAAAAGTAGTCCCTTGGAAGTAGCGCCGGCCGCGACGTGCGTGCTGACATCAGGAGCGCGGGGAGGAGCGGCGTACAGGAGCGCGAGGAGGAGCGGCGGACATGAGAGCGGGGAGGAGCGGCGGACAGGCGGGGAGGAGCGGTGAGGAGCGGCGGACAGGCGGTGAGGAGCGGCGGACAGGCGGGGAGGAGCGGCGGCTGAGGTAGGTGAAGCGGCCCGTGTGCGGCTCGTTGGGGGCCTTGAAAGTGGCGGGTGCGCTCCGGGGGACCCACGGACAACGTCAGGGCGGGCGTGGGCCCTGAAGCCTGAGACAAGGTCTGGGCGGGCGGGGGCCCAGAAGCCTGATTGCTCCCGGACAACGTCGGGACGGGCTGCTAGTCCCTAATAAAATAATCCTCTGAGGATGGATGCGTATTTGCGTGGCGGCCCCTGGCAGGGATTTGGCGGCCTCCGGCTCTGTTCCACTTCCAAACACCCTGACCCCCCTCTTTACTGGCCTCCGTGCTCTGCCTCGCCCGGACTCCCTCTTCCGGGGCCCCCTACCTACGCTCCCTGCCCAGGGCCACCATGAGCCTAGAGCCGCCCTGAATAATCAAGACCACGAAACTAAACGGGTTTGGCGGTAAGCACAGTAAGGCTGCGCCACTACGTAGTAAACAAGAGAAATGCCAATACTGTGCACTAGTTTTCAATCAGTTGAAAAAGACACTCCTAGTCGCTGCCTCAAAAAAAGACCACTTTTTCAGTCAAAATTACTCATAGAAAATTAGAAATTTTAATTTTACTTTTGCTTGTGGTTTAATTTGTTTTTTGCATTTCAAAGAAGAGATTTATACATGTAAATGTCTGTACATCTATTTAAAACATCAAACTATCATCGTAATTAGTCATAGACGAGGGATAAAGTTCTTTGGGGGAGGCAAGAGGAAATAAATGTGAAAGTGGTTTATCACAATACTAACAACACAGATAGACATAAGACACGTGTACACAAGACAGTGAACATATATCAAAACATTTCTGATACGTGGTGGTAATTGGTGTTACAGTTTATTTCAAAGTATTCGCCAAAGTTAGATTGCTGTATTTTATGGCGGAGCTAGAGCCAAACCTATTTACAATCATAGGAGTGGTATAATACAATCAATGAGCTCCATAGATCAACACAGTAATAAAGACCAAATTCTATTTCGCAATCATTTCTAATCACTCTAAATTATACATAAATTGATTTAGAGCCAAAACTTGGCACCACACACAACTACCGCCTCGGTCGACGCGTTTCGAATCCTTAATAAATGTAAAGGATTCTCTTCAGGACCAAACACAATTAATCTGGAAGACACAATAAGTGACAAAGATTCTATCAGTCAAACATTAAAATCAAAGAGAGACTCTCAACTTTCATTCAGCCACCACATGCTCTCAATAAGCTTACC
This sequence comes from Lissotriton helveticus, assembly GCF_964261635.1. NCBI lineage: Eukaryota > Metazoa > Chordata > Amphibia > Caudata > Salamandridae > Lissotriton > Lissotriton helveticus. The sequence continues at coordinate 1,629,721,244 of NC_136057.1, read as the reverse complement.
TGTCGCTGGTTCTTAGTGAAGTTAAAGTGGTGGAGGTTCTAGTCAGCTAAAAAAACAGAATGTTTTGCACACCAAGAGTTAACACACGGTCTTTGACTACACCCCACGTCGAATTAACTGAGAAAAGGGGGTTTATTATACTCACTGGTAAGTATCGATATCCTATCCAGCTATGGGTCAAGCTCTCTTTGCACCCTCAGTGTAAAAACACCAGTTGACGTTGTTCAGTCAATTTGGATTATTTCCCGAAATTTGTTCTGTTGGAAACAAACAGGGAGGGCTGTTAGGAAAGCCTCTCAAAGAACGGGGTGACAGCACCTCAAGAGAACGTTCCGTCTGATTTCTAAGCTGCTCGTGCAGGGAGCCGTTTCTGAGGCAATTTCTGAACCCCGGTGTGTGAATCCTGCCGGGTCTACCTATCTAGACCTAGTATTCCTTTTTTGCTGCAAGTGCCGGTGAGGTCGCGCTGCGAGGCTGCGCCGTCCAGCCCTTGCTTTCTTAAATCAGTCTGCCCCAAAGTGTATGGATGCTGCTCGGTCTGCTTAGCTCGACCTAGTATCACCTGGCCCTTTGCTGCACGCGCCGGGAATCGCACTACGAAGCGACGCCATGCAGCCATCACTTACTTGTCAACGAACGTCCGTCTCCTCCTGATTACTTCGCCATCGTGTGTTTACGCGATGCGGTACAGTTCCTGGTTCGCCTCATTTCAGTGGACGCCGTTTCCGGGTCAGTTCGCGAGGATCATGGGAATTGTGGTTTCATTCACTGTGAACCACGGAAGCTAGTGCGATAGCTGCTGGAATTGAGCTATATCGAAGTCACATTAGTTTCAGGAGTTTAAAGGCCATTCTATATAAATGGCCTTTAAACTCCTGAAACTAGGAGGAGACGGACGTTCGTTGACAAGTAAGTGATGGCTGCATGGCGTCGCAGCGCGACCTCACCGGCACTTGCAGCAAAAAAGGAATACTAGGTCTAGATAGGTAGACCTGGCAGGATTCACACACCGGGGTTCAGAAATTGCCTCAGAAACGGCTCCCTGCACGAGCAGCTTAGAAATCAGACGGAACGTTCTCTTGAGGTGCTGTCACCCCGTTCTTTGAGAGGCTTTCCTAACAGCCCTCCCTGTTTGTTTCCAACAGAACAAATTTCGGGAAATAATCCAAATTGACTGAACAACGTCAACTGGTGTTTTTACACTGAGGGTGCAAAGAGAGCTTGACCTATAGCTGGATAGGATATCGATACTTACCAGTGAGTATAATAAACCCCCTTTTCTCAGTTAATTCGACGTGGGGTGTAGTCAAAGACCGTGTGTTAACTCTTGGTGTGCAAAACATTCTGTTTTTTTAGCTGACTAGAACCTCCACCACTTTAACTTCACTAAGAACCAGCGACAGGTAAGCTTATTGAGAGCATGTGGTGGCTGAATGAAAGTTGAGAGTCTCTCTTTGATTTTAATGTTTGACTGATAGAATCTTTGTCACTTATTGTGTCTTCCAGATTAATTGTGTTTGGTCCTGAAGAGAATCCTTTACATTTATTAAGGATTCGAAACGCGTCGACCGAGGCGGTAGTTGTGTGTGGTGCCAAGTTTTGGCTCTAAATCAATTTATGTATAATTTAGAGTGATTAGAAATGATTGCGAAATAGAATTTGGTCTTTATTACTGTGTTGATCTATGGAGCTCATTGATTGTATTATACCACTCCTATGATTGTAAATAGGTTTGGCTCTAGCTCCGCCATAAAATACAGCAATCTAACTTTGGCGAATACTTTGAAATAAACTGTAACACCAATTACCACCACGTATCAGAAATGTTTTGATATATGTTCACTGTCTTGTGTACACGTGTCTTATGTCTATCTGTGTTGTTAGTATTGTGATAAACCACTTTCACATTTATTTCCTCTTGCCTCCCCCAAAGAACTTTATCCCTCGTCTATGACTAATTACGATGATAGTTTGATGTTTTAAATAGATGTACAGACATTTACATGTATAAATCTCTTCTTTGAAATGCAAAAAACAAATTAAACCACAAGCAAAAGTAAAATAAAAATTTCTAATTTTCTATGAGTAATTTTGACTGAAAAAGTGGTCTATTTTGAGGCAGCGACTAGGAGTGTCTTTTTCAACTGATTGAAAACTAGTGCACAGTATTGGCATTTCTCTTGTTTACTGAATAATCAAGAGGCAGAGGTGTCCAATTCCTCGTGGTAAAATATATATTTTAAATTGCGCATAGTTCTATTACACAAGAGAATTTGCTACCTAGCTACTGACAGAGACAAAGAACAAACTGGAGCGAGAAAGGGTGTACAACTACAGTAGTAGCCATAGAAAAACAAGTATATCATGTTTTGTTTCAAAATGCAAACATTTCGTGGGAAGTTCTGCTCAGTTGTCCTCTCCTTGGACTAGTAACAACATCTGGCACTATTCCCTGAGGGGTCCTGGCCTGATCCCGTTTTAAAGATAGTGCAATTGACGCATTCCTTTTTGCCACAAAATATGAAACTCCTTTCAAGGTAATGTTGTGTTTTCACACAATCTTTTCATTGGTACTCATTATGCCAAGAACCTGCCTATTATGGATTAGGAACTTCAATTCCTTTTTATAAATGGCACTTGCTTTTATGGCATTCAATCTGATGATCGTAAACTATATTGAGAAACATGTTGTATGCACTATTACCGTGCGTCTTTAGTATGCATAAAATATATCAATTTTTCTCACTTTACATCACGAATCACAGGATCACATTCTCATGACTGCCTTCCGAATAGGATAAATGCCATGCCTTCAGCTATCTCAGTTAGAGAGGAGCAATTGCAAAGGTACAGCAGGATTATGTAGAATAAAGTCAGCAATATCTATATAATCTGCTTTCCATTCATTTTCACTTGCCCACGATTGTTGTAATGCTTTCTATTATATTTTTGCATATAACCTGTACTTGACTGACTTCAAATAATGCCTTAAAAATCATTTCATGTGTGCAAACACTTTGAGGCAGATTTATCATTCTTTCACGCAACGCAGTGCAGCAAGATAACTTGCTGCTCTCCGCTGCGCATCGTGAAAGGGAGAGGGTAGGAATGCGCCATATCTATCAAGATATGGTTCATTCCTGCTCTCTGCCTGCGCTGATGCACAATCTGATGCCTAGTGCCAATGCCGGCACCCTTGTGCCACGGTGCAAGTGTGCCTGCATTTCAGGCAGGATTGTTTTTGTGCAGGAAGTGACACCTTTCTGCACAAAAACAATTTTCTGAGGATTTTTCCTCTTTCCAAGTGTGCAGCTGAAACAACGAGGAGAAATGAAGGGACTTCTCCTCAATATGCCTGCCCATGCAATTTGATGTCTTTCCAGTTCACCTGTATTGATAAATGTGTGAATGACCAAAAGTCCATGGGTGGATGGGTGGGAACTCCCATCCTCAATCCATGGAACGCCTTCCCAGGGCAGAGTAACGCAAGACAGCAACTTGATTTACCAAGCAATGCTGTGCCATGCAAGGTGGCCTTGCGTTGTTTGGCAAATCTAATGTACGTATTGTTTTGCCTTTGCATAACCATGCGTTATGCAAGGGCATTGCAATACCTCGATAAATCTGCCCCTTTGACTTAAAGGATTAGTGGAAGCCATTAAAATATCTCTGACTTTGGTAGGTGACAATTGTTCCTAACATGGATTCCTTAAAGGTACGTTTAGGATACATTTATAGAACACCACTTGTTAGGTTTTGAAACTCCAGATTGCCAGTCGATGCAACTCAAGAGCATGGGGTTTAGGGTGATCTAATGGGTGTAGCCAGGACTAGCCTGACATGCAGCATAAAAAATAATGCTGTTTATTACATTAGGCATTATCATATATTAGAACATTGGAATGTTGGGCGCTCCATTGAAAACAATGGAGTGCTCCGGGCTTATAATGGCTGGTATAAGCCTGGAGCTCCAACATTCCAATGTGTCTTTGTTCACAGCTCTGGCTGTGAACAAAGGCTTCAAGGAGCCTGAGGGGATTCCAATCCCCTCACGCTCCCATAAGGCTTTGTTCTTTTTTGTCAGAACATTCTGCCCTCTAGTGGCAGAATGTTCTAATATCCTTATATTTATTTATTTATTTTGAAGCTTGTAAAGCGCACGGCTTCCCCCAACGGGGGAGTCCCGGCGCTGCGGACAACAGGCAACCAAAGTAGTTCAGCGTGGCCTAGGTTTTGGACAACAGCCAGGTTTTAAGTTTACTTCGGAACGACAATTTTGATGTAGTGAGCCTAAGGTCTAGAGGGAGGCCATTCCAAAACTTTGCAGTGATCACAGCAAAGGCACGGCCCCTCATTCTAGAACAACGAAAGCGGGGAGCACAGAGAAGGCAAAGGTGGTTTGATCTGAGGGCACATAAGGATTGGACAGGTTTGAGCCTATGTCTCAAGTAGGCAAGACCCACGCCATTGAGGGCCCTGAAGGCAATAACCAGAGCTTCAAATTCTATGCGATAGATCACCGGTAGCCAGTGCAGCTTAACCAGATACGGTGAGATGGAATGGCGATATGGGATGTTACAGATCAGCCTAGCAGCAGCATTCTGCACAATCTGCAACCGTTTAATCAGGTAAGCAGGGGTTCCTACATACAAACTGTTGGCATAATCCAAATGGGAAATGATTAAGGCAGGAACAACAGTCCTCCGAGAATCAAGCGGGAGGTAAGGCAAGATTTTCTTGATCATGCGAAGTTTGCCAAAACAAGCTGCGGTGACTTTGTTAATTTGGGTTTTGCAAGACAGAGCATTATCAAATTGAAAACCCAGATTACGAGCAGCCTGAACTGGGGCCGGTGGGGGGGTTAGCTCTGCGGGCCACCACAGCGTAGATGGGGGAGGGGATTTCTGATTGAAGAATAGGACCTCGGTCTTGTCCTTATTGAGCTTCAATTTATTGGTAGACATCCAGGAGGAGATGTTAACAAGGCAGCTTTGAAAGTTGGACAAGTTGCCGTCAGAGTGGTCTCTAAAGGAAAATACAAGCTGAGTGTCGTCAGCATAAGAGATCACTCTGACCCCTCAGGATTCCACCACTTCTGCCAAGGGAGTCAGTTAAACGTTAAAAAACAGGGGACTGAGTGAAGAACCCTGTGGGACCCCACATAGCAGAGGTTTCTCTGATGATACATAAGGCCGTAGAAAAACCTGCTGAGATCTGCCCTTCAGAAAGGACCTTACCCATGCCAAAGGTGTCCCCCCAACACCGATATCACGCAAACGATCCAGTAGGATGTCATGCGACACGGTGTAGAAAGCCGCGGATAGGTCGAGGAGGACCAGCATGGCCTCCTCGCCCCCATCCACGCACTCCCGTATGGACTCAGATACCTCTAATAGAGCAGACTCAGTGCTGAAACCTGGCCTAAAGCCAGATTGGGAAGCGTGTAGTAGTTGCTTAGATTCCAAATATTCAGCCAGTTGCTCCTGCACCACTTTCTCTAGTATTTTCGCTGGTTTAGGGAGGAGCGATATAGGCCGATAGTTACTAAAGAGTGATGGATCGGCATCTGCCTTTTTTAGGATTGGAATCAGCATGGCCTGTTTCCATAAGGAGGGAAATACGCCAGAGCGTAGTGAAGAGTTCCAGATGTCAAGAAGCGGCCCAATCAACAAAGGGGCAAGGCAGCCCAATACCTGTGCAGGGGCCGGGTGGCGGGGTGAACCAGATTTGCACCGGTGTAACAGAGACAGAGCGTACTCCGCCGTTAAGGTTTTAAATGAAACAAATGTTTCCTCATGGGTTGTTTTAACGTCAGACTATTGGGAAGCCCTGTTCTGATTAAATGAGGACGAGATATTAAGAATTTTCTCCTGGAAAAAGTCAGAAAGCCCGTCACAGAGGGTCTGTCTTGGGGCAATGGAGCAGGCCAAGGCTGGGGGGTTAGAAAATTCCTTAATAATCCTAAATAAAGTTCTTGATGAATTTTCAGCAGCCTTAATTTTCTCTGCAAAATAATCCTTCATAGTAATGCGTTTAAGTTTGTGGAAGTTCTTAAGGGCAGTTCTATAAAGGATTTTGGCGGCTGGATCATATGACCGTCGCCAATCACGTTCCAATTTTTTGCATCTACTACTTTCCTTACGCAGATCTGGTGAAAACCAAGGAGCAGACGGTTTGGATCTTGAAGAGGTTAGTGGTAGCATAGGGGAAACTAGATCAATGGAGGATGAGAGACACCAGTTGAATTTGGATACATCTAGATTCAAATCATTGGAAGGCAGCCCAATAAGCTTAGTGAAAGTAGGTTCAAGGGCAGTACACGTGACCTTGTGCCATTTTCTATCGTGGTCCCTGACTTTGGTTGAGACGCCAGAGGACTTTTCCACGGTCAACTCAAGGGGGATCAAATAATGATCAGACCAAATGAGAGGTAAAGCAGGTAGAATAATAAGGCCAGGATCATTCGAAAATACAAGGTCAAGAGTATGGCCTGCTTGGTGTGTAGGACCCAGTACCAGCTGAGTCAGATTAAGTCCGAGCATAGTCTCCCGGAAATTACTAGCTCGTGCACAACTTGGTTGGCGAAGTGAGCTAAAGAACGATGATGGATTCAACCCAGATCTGTGACTGAGGGTGGGTGTCTGAAAAGTTTCAGCACTCCGTCCATCATTTCCTTGTGTTAGCAAACAATTAGGGGTTGCCATACAGAAAAGATGGATTTTCTCCATGTTATTACAAAGACATGTATAGATGGGTGATTGCCTATCATAGAATAACATTCTGGGCTGTGTTGCTCATTAGAAAGTGTCACTGTCCTGGAGAAACAATGTAAATGTGACCATAGATATAAAAATATGAAATGATAATTCATTTTTTTCTGTCTGGTCTATAAGGATCATAAAGATTCATAAACTCTGGCCCTAGGATAGGAACATATCGACATCCTAAACAAGCATTGTGAATGCAATAGGTCTCGCATTAGGAAAGTTTGAGCTATTGGTATTGTAAATTACACATTTTTTATGTTTGTGTTTGTTTTGAAAATAGCAAGATTAATAGCTTTGTTATTTACAATGCCAATAGTTCTAACTTTTGCAAATGGGACACCTATTTAAAGTACAAGAGCAGATATTGTGTATGTAATGTGGATGAGGGTGTGAGGGTGAGTGAGGGTGTGTGGGTGTGTGGGTGTGAGGGGGTGTGAGGGTGTGAGGGTGAGTGAGGGTGTGAGGGTAAGGGGGTGTGAGGGTGAGTGATGGTGTGTGAGGGTGAGTGGGTGAGGTGGTGAGGGTGTGAGGGTGAGTGAGGCTGTGTGAGGGAGGATTGTGTGAGGCTGAGAGGATGACCTAAAGAATAGCCAACCCAAAAACAGATAACCTATAAATTGCTACTTGGAAGAAACACATACTCAATGTCGCAGGTATACAAATAGGAATGTCACCCAAAGATGCCTGCACATTTCTCCCTAAACGTTGACCTACTCAAGTAAGCGACAATGGACCGTTAGGACTACCCACTGTTTCATAAAGTTTCTTCCTACCTGTGCAATTAGAACTCTGATAAAACAATGTCTCTTCACTAACATTTACAATTTCTTTTTTTCTTTTAATCAATTCTGTTATGAGTAAAGCGACATCACATTTGAAAAGTAAATCAATGATGCTGAGGTCATGTACTTCAGAACAACAAGGCCAATATCACTTCTTAATACTATGAGGAATAGGAGCCTTTGACAAGGGATCAAGCAATACTGTTTAGATTCAATACAAATATCAGAATGTACTGCATGCAACACATCACCTGTAGGCTAATAATATCGAACAAAAGACAGAATGTGAATTAGTCATCCATCCAGTGAAGGATGGATACGAACCCTTTGAGGTCAAAACTGTGCAGCCACTGTGCAGAGCACTATTGCACACATTCAGAAGAGAGTAGATGCTGAACAGAAGGCACTTTTACTAACATTTTTAGATCTTAATGCACATCTCGGGTAAGTCAGATATTCTTAGTATGCGGAAATAAGGATGATGTTTTCCACATTACTCATCTAATCGTCTGACTGCATAACCTCAAAAATTGCTGCTAAAATCCCAATTTGAAAGGACTCCACTACGAGAAACTGGTTTAATCATGCAGATTCAGAACTGGTTTAACACCACCATTCTGGAAGCGAGAATAGAACAACGGGAATAAATGCATTCGAATATTAACCTTCTGGTATAAGCTGTGCAGACGAGGGAGGCGAGGGAGGGAGGAGAAATGCGAGAAACGTGTGAAGCAGGGGGCGGGGGTAGCGGATACCTTTGAAGTGAAGCTAAGCTTCACTTCAAAGGCTTGTTGGCACAGCGCACGCTGGGGAATGCCTGTGGGAGGGAGGCTGGTGTCTGTGCACGCTCTTTTTATGGCAATGCGCATGCGCATTGAGCGAGCTTTACACGGGCACTGCATGGAATCGCCCGATCTCGGTAAGCTCTGTTTAAGCCCCTTTATCTCTCGCTCCGCTCAATGCGCATGCGCATTGATAGGTCACGAGACCTAAAAAGGAGGCTTTTTAAACATATCGACATTCTGAACCAGCATTTGCAACGCAATAGGTGTTGCATTTATGTGAGTTTGAGCTATTGGCATTGTAAAACACAATGCCTTTTATTTATGTGTTGGCTTTCAAAACATAAATAAAAGGCATTGTCATTTACAATGCTAATAGCTTAAAGGCGTGCGACTGCCTTTTTTAAAGATAAATTGCTGAAAAAACGCAGATCTCGCTAAGGTGACCCATGTAGACATAAACAAATCCTGTGTACTAAATAGAAGTGAATGTTGCGGGAAAGCAGGTTGCAGGAAAGTATGTTGTGACTGCAGTACCAGAAACTCATTAAATAAAATAGTGCTTACAGACGAAATAAGACATACCGTGTAACAACCGAAGAAAAAGGGCCAGTCCTCATGGCAGGATACCAATCAGACAAGGCAGTACTAAGGAGGGAACACAAGCCTATTAACTAATCAGAAGCCAGCATATAGCCGTATAGCGTACATCGTATAGCGGTATAGCCCTTCGTAGCTGGGCTACACCGGCTATTAAAGTCCCTCTCCGTTGTTAAAGGCCCTCGCCTTCATCTCGGGCCTTTAACGCTGGAGAGGACCTTTAATAGCAAGTATAGCCCTCTACGGCGGGCTATAAGGCTATATAATTACACCAACACAAACTCAAACTGGTGGACAGAGAAGACCATGCTTTGTGCTCCCCACTATTTTAATTTCGTCTTAAGCTTATTTTATGCATTCAGCTGATTCGCACTTGCAGGTGTACAAACGTCCCAAATATTTTTTTTATTATATTTCTGTAAAGGGAAAGTTCCAAAAAAAAGTAAATTGGTTAAGAGGGTAGTATTGATTTTTGATTGAACTTTGAATTTTAAAAACAGAAAGCCAACAGTGTGAAATTTACATGGAAATAGGACCTATTGCAAAAGCATGGCAACAAAAAATTGATGTTTCCGTTCTTATGCTCTTTTCCAGATGCTCTATGAAGTATCCAACAGTATTCGTTTGAGTTGCCTCGTGACTTTAAGAGGAAACCTGCAATTTGTGTGGTGCCCTTGCCATTGATTTATCCTTTCTAAACATGAACTGTTTCAACCTTTTGGGTTGCATGTCCCATGTTAGAAAAACAACATAATCAGACAGCATTTGCTTCTAAGCATAATTTCATCTGTATATTTATTTGAATTTCTCTAGCCACTGCAATATTCTTCATTTTATGAAAACTGACAAGAGTACCATGATCTGGATCACAAGGCTATCTAACAAATTCTCCCAAGTAATATTCATCGGACTGTCCCGATTCTGCCAGGCACCTGATTATGAACTGCATCACCTTCACCTTAAAAAGGTTTGAAATCTCTCTATTTGATAATTGACAATAAACGCGAATTATGCATAACCAAATTTCTATCATTAATACTGTCCTTCCCGCATGTATTGAGCTGTATTGGGACTGCAAACATTGTTGATGAACAGTTGAATCCCAATGACAAGGAGTCGCCTTTCCACAGAAGCTCGAATAGTATTTCACTGCTAATAACGTGGATTACTTGTACTGTAATGCACAGAGAGGCATGCAGCTGTGCCTCATGGAGGACTCTGCTGTACTGTTCAAGGAGCGTGCTGCTGAAAAATGTAGTACGTACCATTATTAAACTGAATAAAATATGACTTAAGAATTGCTGGATTTCAATTGGTTAAAGCTATCACAAAGAATCTTTCTCTTTTATTTCAAAAACTGACAAATAGAAAAGAAACGCTGCAAAACGATAGACTTTTTTTGCTTTAGTATGCATTTGAAAACTTTATTGAAAGACAAATGTCAAATCTAACCTAAAAACCTCCTTTTTAAGTCGAGCTTGGGCAGCACAAGCGCTGCTCTGCGAGCCATGCTGTATTTGATTACGCACTTGAAGCCCCGCCCACTCTCTACCCATATTTTTAATTGGCTTGTGTCATTGTGCTTCGTAAACGCTGGCTTCTGATTAGTTAATAGGCTTGTTAGTCCCTCCTTAGTACCGCCCTGTCTGATTTGTATCCTGCCAAGAGGACTGGCCCTTTTTCTTCGGTTGTTACACGGTATGTCTTATTTCGTCTGTAAGCACTTTTTTCTTTAATGAGTTTCTGGTACTGCAGTCACGACATGCTTTCCTGCAACCTGCTTTCCCGCAACATTCACTTCAATTTAGTACACAGGATTTGTTTATGCCTACATGGGTCACCTTAGCGAGATCTGCGTTTTTTCTGCAATTTATCTTTAAAAAAGGCAGTCGCACGCCTTTAAGCTATTAGCATTGTAATTGACAATGCCTTTTATTTATGTTTTGAAAGCCATCACATAAATAAAAGGCATTGTGTTTTACAATGCCAATAGCTCAAACTCATATAAATGCAACACCTATTGCGTTGCAAATGCTTGTTTAGAATGTCGATATGTTTAAAAAGCCTCCTTTTTTAGGATGTCGATATGTTCCTATCCTAGGGCCAGATTTTATGAATCGTTATGATCCTTATGGACCAGACAGAAAAAAATGAATTATCATTTCATATTTTTATATCTATAGTCACATTTACATTGTTTCTCCAGGACAGTGACACTTTCTAATGAGCAACACAGCCCAGAATGTTATTCTATGATAGGCAATCACCCATCTATACATGTCTTTGTAATAACATGGAGAAAATCCATCTTTTCTGTATGGCAACCCCTAATTGTTTGCTAACACAAGGAGATGATGGACGGAGTGCTGAAACTTTTCAGACACTCACCCTCAGTCACAGATCTGGGTTGAATCCATCATCGTTCTTTAGCTCACTTCGCCAACCCAGTTCAGACCAAGCCATATGCAAATCAGTCTAGACCCTGTTGATCATGGGAACAGTCCAGCCTGAACTGCCAAGCCAGGTACTCCCTGGACTGTAAACAAGCATCTTGGGACTTGTTTCGGGGTGTCACCCCTCATCAGCCAAGCTAGCTTGAATCCAGTAGCAAAGGGAGCAAGGGACCCACATCTGGACATACCCTGCCAGCTTAAGGCTAACAAAGCAAATACAAGGAGATGATGGACGGAGCACTGAAGCTTTTCAGACACTCGCCCCCAGTCACAGATCGGGGTTGAATCCATCATCGTTCTTTAGCTCACTTCGCCACCCCAGTTCAGACTCAGCCATATGCAAGTCAGTCTTGAACTTGTTCCTCATGGGAACAGTCCAGACCGAACTGCCAACCCAGGTATATACCCCTCATAGGCCAGGCTGGCTTGAATCCAGTGGCAAAGGGAGCAACCACTAAATGTTTGTCTATTTCAGGACACTATTTTTTTCTTTTATTAGAAAGCTTTTCACTGTGACAGTGCTACTCAGTGCCACAGTGTAGGTGCCGTGGCCCAGAAATGGTATTGGTAAAATTAATTTCACCCAATTGGTCTAGGTCTTGTAAGGCCCTTGTAGATGGTGCCATAATTACACTTGTGGTGTGAAAGTTAACTGTGATATGTGGGCTATAGCGGGTACTTACACCATCCAAGTACATGACAAAAATATGTGGCAGCCAGGAGCATAACTGCTCTGACTGAATGGCATATTAAAGGCATTGCGGTAACAGATGGCAAGGAAAAGCACAATGTAAGAATGCCTATGTTTTATAGAATGGTACGTTTAGTCTATTTACGCTGTGGAGGTTTAGGCTTGATTTTCTGTGGACAGGCCTCGGTGTGATAAAAATATTGACAAAATGCAACACAAATATTATATCCTGATAACTTGCTGTTGCAGGCTGTAACAATTGTTAATGTCATTGACCCAGAGCTGTGGACAAGGGCATATAACAAGGGAGATGGCCTTTAACAATCAGTATTGCCCAAGGAAGAAGGGCTATAAGGCTTTCAGAACATTCCACCTACTGAGGGGCCAATGTTCTAAAGACAAAGATTGTAATGTTGCAGGAGAACTCAGTACACATCATTATTATCATTATTATTTTTTAAAATATTTTTATTTGCATTTTTAACCAACATAAACATAGCTGACAAGTCACAAGCGATTATCCATACACTCCTGCACTCCCCGACCCCCCCACCCACCTTACATAGTGACAACATCATAATCATCAGCATAACTAGATCCAACACCCGCCTACAGTACATCTGTTTGGATAGTCCATTGAACAGCCAGCAGCCCTCTTCGAGTCCAGGGCCCCCAGGCCACCCTTCATCACCTCGGAACACAGCCCTATTCAGCAGGACCCTTAGCACATCAATCAGATACCAACCCCCCTTCAAGGCCATGATACCTTCTCCACTTTCCCCATACTCTGGGGAATTTCTGGGGACAGCCTCTGGCTTTATAGGTGACCCTTTCCGCTGCCATGTACAGATCCATTCCTCGTCTCCATTCCCCCATCCGGGGCGACGACAGCGCTCCCCACCCCCTCGCTACATCCCTCTTCGCCACCACCAGGGCCAGCATTGCGAAGATCAGGTGTGCGCGACTCAAATTCACATCATTGGTGGTCCCTAGCAAGACAAACTTAGGTTCTATTGCAAGCTCTGTTTCCAACACCTTACTCAGCTCTCCCAGTATCTGTGTCCAGTAAGTGTGAATAATAGGGCACTCCCATATGATATGATAGAAGTCTCCCTGTGGGTGTCTGCATCTAAGGCAACAAGAGTCACTGGCTCATCCCATGCGGTGTAGCCGGACCCTATCATAGTAAGCCCTGTGTAGTATCTTATATTGGATGAGGCGTAGTCGTGATTTTATCGCAACCTCCCTGTGGTGTATCAGGGCTGCCTCCCAGTCTACTGTGTACATCTCGGCCATGCCCTGTTCCCAGGTTGCCGTCAGTATCCCCAGCCTATCAGGTGTATCATTATTCAGGGTCTTGTACGTCAGGGATACCAGCTTGTTAGGTATCTGTTCCTGCAACAGACGCCCCTCTAACAGGGCATATTCCGGCAGGGGAGAGGAGAGCGCCGGTTCAGCCCCCCATGCATGACGCAATTGAGCATATTTAAGGAACTGTGTGGGACGGAATCCATACACCGTCGCCAGGGTCTGATAGGATTTAAGTTCCCCTCTTGCCACCAGATCCCCCAACGTGGAGATTCCGATATCGTCCCACCACTTGAACCCCCTGAGTTTGTGGAGCTCCTTCAGCCAGGAGCAGGACCATATCGGCATCTGTTTCGTAAGTTTATGTGCCCATCCCATCATCTTTGCTGCCCTGTCTCAGACCTCTACGGTTATTTTTGTGGCCGGGAGTAATCGTCTCCTTCCAGTGCCCCTATATAAATAGTGCAAACTAGTGCATCGTGCCATGATGTACCTTTCCGGTATGTAGGGTGGTCAGCTGAGGCATGGAGCCAGTCGTTGATCGGCGCCAGATGCTCAGCCCAGTAGTAAGCCTCTATATCTGGCAGAGAGATCCCTCTATTATACTGATTCCTCTGGAGTGTGTCAAGAGCTATTCTGGGTTGCTTTCCCAGTCACAGCAGGGAGCGCAATTCTGTGTTTATCATTTTAAATGTCTGTCTGGGAAGGGGAAAGTATTCATTTTGTAGAGCATACAAGAAGCGAGGGCATGATCATTTTAAACATTGCCGCTCTGCCTAATATTGTAAGAGGGAGAGCTTTCCACCTAAAAGGAGTCTTACGCAAAGTGTGTAATCACTCGCAAAATGCTTTTTTGATAGGACACGTTTCTGTCAGTTGTCAGATAGATTCCCAGGTACGTAAACCCTGGGTGTGTGACCTGGAGGGCCCTAGGCAGGGGGCCCATGTTACTTCCTTTTGTGGCATATACAGGAGTGATTTATGCCAATTTATCAAATACCCCGAAAAGGAGCCATACCGATCGAAAAGTCTGAACAATGCGGGGACTGTAGTGTCCGGTTGGGTGATATAGAGTTCAAGTTCAAGTTCAGGCATTTATAAAGCGCGCTACTCACCCAGAGGGTCTCAAGGCGCTAGAGGGAGGGGTTCACTGTTTTTCGAATAGCCATGTTTTCAGTTCTTTTCTGAAGGAGATGTGGTTCTGAGTAAGGCGGAGGTGGGTGGGGAGTGAGTTCCAGGTCTTGGCAGCCAGGAAGGAGAAGGATCTGCCACCCATGGTGGTTTTTCGGATGCGCGGGACTGCGGCGAGGGCTTGATTGGATGATCTTAGTTGGCGGGTGGGATAGTAGAAGGACAGTCGGGTGTTGAGGCATTCGGGTCCTAGATTATAAAGGGCCTTGTGTGCGTGGGTAAGAAGGCGGAAAGTAATTCTTTTGTTGACGGGAAGCCAGTGGAGGTTTTTTAAGTGCCCGGTGATGTGCTCTTGGCGCGGGATGTCTAATATGAGTCTCGCTGATGCGTTTTGGATGCGCTGGAGCTTTTTCTGCAATTTTGTTGTAATTCCGGCGTAGAGTGTGTTGCCATAGTCCAGTCGACTCGTGACCAGTGCATGGGTGACAGTCTTTCTTGTTTCGAGGGGGATCCAGCGGAAGATCTTTTTGAGAATGCGAAGGACGTTGAAGCAGGAGGACGATACAGCGTTGACTTGTCTGGACATTGAGAGAGAGGAGTCTAGAATGAAGCCAAGGTTACGTGCATGGTCTGTGGGTGTGCGCGCTGATCCCAAAGCGGAAGGCCACCAGGAGTCGTCCCAAGCTGAGGGGGAGGATCCTAGGATGAGCACCTCCGTTTTGTCTGAGTTGAGTTTTAAGCGGCTCTGTTTCATCCATTCGGCTACTTCTTTCATACCTTCGTGAAGGTTGTTTTTGGCGGTGTTGGGGTTTTTGGTGAGGGAAAGGATTAGCTGGGTGTCGTCGGCGTAGGAGATGATGTTGAGGTTGTGTTGACGTGCGATGGAGGCGAGGGGACTCATGTAGACGTTGAAGAGGGTGGGACTGAGTGAGGAGCCTTGAGGTACGCCGCAGATGACTTCGGTGGGCTCTGAGTAGAAAGGGGGGAGTCGGACTCTCTGGGTTCTCCCAGCTAGGAACGAGATGATCCAGTCCAAGGCTTTTCCTTGTATGCCGATGTTGTTGAGGCGTTGTATGATGGTGTTGTGACAGACAGTGTCGAAGGCGGTGGAGAGGTCGAGTAGAATGAGGGCCACTGTTTCATCGTTGTCCAGGAGTGCTCGGATGTCGTCAGTCGCCGCAATGAGGGCGGTTTCGGTGCTGTGTTTGGCTCGAAAGCCGTTCTGTGAGGGATCCAGGGAGTTGTTGGATTCAAGGAAGGCTGCGAGTTGGCTATTGACGGCTTTCTCGATGACTTTGGCCGGGAAAGGGAGGAGGGAAATGGGTCGGTAGTTTTTCAGTTCTGAGGGGTCTGCTGTTGGTTTTTTCAGAAGGGCGCTGAGTTCGGCGTGTTTCCATATTTCTGGAAAGGTGGCGGAGTTGAAGGAGCAGTTGATGACATCGCGGAGTTGGGGAGCGATGATGGAGTCAGCTTTGTTGAAGATGTAGTGGGGACAGGGGTCAGAAGGTGAGCCAGAGTGGATTGAGTTCATGAGGCGAATGGTGTCTTCAATGGTAATTGGGTTCCAGGAGTTGAGGTTGTTAGTTGGAGGGGTGGGATCTGAAGGGGGTGGGGTGAGTTGGTCATTGGGAGTATTCTTGAAGCTGTTGTGGATGTCGGCAATTTTGTTGTAGAAGAAGGAGGATAGCGCATCGCAGAGGTCTTGGGAGTTAGTGATGTCGTTGGATGCTGCGGGAGGGTTGGTGAATTCTTTGACGATATTGAAGAGTTCCTTGCTGTTATGAGAATTGTTGTCGAGACGGTCCTTAAATGCTGATTTCTTGGCATATCGAATCAGTTGGTGGTGTTTGCGGGTGGCTGTCTTGAGGGAGGCCATGTTGTCTGAGGTTGGTTCTTTTCTCCAGTTCTTCTCCAGGGTGCGGCATGTCTTCTTGGATTTTTAAGGTCATCATTGAACCAGGGAGCCTTTTTGCTGGATGATTTCAACTGGTGTTTTTTCAGGGGTGCTAGTTCGTCCGCACTGTGGGTAATCCATTGCCTGAGGTTGGTGGCCGCTTGGTCTGGGTCCGTTGCTAGGGTGGGAGTGTTTTGGCTGAGTGATGTGAGGAGTTGGTCGGTGGTGATTTTGTTCCATTTTCTTCGGGGAATGGGTTGTGGACGGTTGTTGGTCAGGGTTGTTTTGTAGCTGAAGTGAACACAGCTGTGATCCGTCCAGTGGAGAGCTGTAGTGTGATCGAAGGAGATGTGCTTGCTGGAGGTGAAGATAGGGTCGAGCGTGTGTCCGGCTGTGTGTGTGGGGGTGTCAACAAGTTGTTTGAGTCCGAGATTGGACAGGTTGTCCAGAAGGGTGGTGGTGTTGTTGTCGAGAATGTTGTCAAGGTGGTAGTTGAGGTCTCCTAGAAGAATGTAGTTCTCGGAGGCGAGGGCGTGCAGGCTGACGAAGTCAGTGATGTCGTCGCTGAATTGAGATCGGGTGCCTGGGGGCCTGTAAATGAGGGTGCCTTTAAGGGTGGTCCTGGGGTCGGTGTGGATCTGAAAGTGGAGGTGTTCGGCGGTTGCAAGATTGTCGTCAGAGCTGGTTGTAATTTTGATGGTGTTTCTATGGACGATGGCGATGCCTCCTCCAGTTTGATCGGTGCGGTCTTTTCGAATGATCTTGTAAGTGTCCGGTATGGCTATGGCGATGTCGGGGGCAGAGGATGCATTCATCCATGTTTCAGTAAGGAAGGCGATGTCAGGTGACGCAGTGTCGATTAGGTCCCAGAGTTCTGTTGCATGTCTGTGGACCGAGCAGGTGTTCAGTAGGATGCATTTCAAGTCGTTGGGTTCGGAGCTGTGTGTGGAGGAAGTGTGTTTGGTGAGGGTCCTGAAGCAGTTGAACTTACAGGAGAGGCAGGAGAATGGGCCGTGGGTACGTCCTGGGGTAGCTTCGCAGCATAGTGGGGTGCGTCCGGCGTTGAGGGCGAGGAGAGTAGCGGCATCATAAGTTACTCCGGGGGGGTTGGGAGCGGCATAGAGCAGGGGGACGGGCGCTGGGCACGGTCCTGGCGCGGACGGGCGCAGACGGGCTTACCTTTGGCGCACCTTCGGCGCGACTGTGGCGCGATCGCTGCGCGTGAACGCTGCGCGTAGATGCATCTGTCATAAGTGGAGTAGTGGGAGGGGCGGAGCGTGGGAGGGGTAGCTGGGAGGCGGTAGCGTAGGGGGAGGGACGGGCTGCAGGCACAACAAAATGGTGGAAGCAACAACAACAAGGACAACAGGACGCTATGGGTGCAAACAATCAGGCAGCACAAGTCCTATTAAATTAAGTTATGGCAGTGGGGGAAGGCAGCGCTACGCACACAATTAAAGTACTTTAAACACTGAAAGTAATGTGTCGAGATAAAGATCAGCGCTAAGCACACAGGTCGAATAGAATATTGTATACAGATAATGCAATGCGGAGCGCTACGCCGGATATCAGGTGCAGAAATAATAAGAATAATGGCAGTGTGGGCAGGCAGCGCTACGATACCAATACAGCGCTTGCAGGTCGGGAGGTGGGCTGGAGCGACCGCTTCACACGAAGCTAGGCTGGTCACAGAGGCTTTCCAGCTGGGCTGTTCCTGGTCACTCGTGGGTGGGAGGGGTAGCTGGGAGGCGGTAGCGTAGGGGGAGGGACGGGCTGCAGGCACAACAAAATGGTGGAAGCAACAACAACAAGGACAACAGGACGCTATGGGTGCAAACAATCAGGCAGCACAAGTCCTATTAAATTAAGTTATGGCAGTGGGGGAAGGCAGCGCTACGCACACAATTAAAGTACTTTAAACACTGAAAGTAATGCGTCGAGATAAAGATCAGCGCTAAGCACACAGGTCGAATAGAATATTGTATACAGATAATGCAATGCGGAGCGCTACGCCGGATATCAGGTGCAGAAATAATAAGAATAATGGCAGTGTGGGCGGGCAGCGCTACGATACCAATACAGCGCTTGCAGGTCGGGAGGTGGGCTGGAGCGACCGCTTCACACGAAGCTAGGCTGGTCACAGAGGCTTTCCAGCTGGGCTGTTCCTGGTCACTCGTGGGTGGGAGGGGTAGCTGGGAGGCGGTAGCGTAGGGGGAGGGACGGGCTGCAGGCACAACAAAATGGTGGAAGCAACAACAACAAGGACAACAGGACGCTATGGGTGCAAACAATCAGGCAGCACAAGTCTTATTAAATTAAGTTATGGCAGTGGGGGAAGGCAGCGCTACGCACACAATTAAAGTACTTTAAACACTGAAAGTAATGCGTCGAGATAAAGATCAGCGCTAAGCACACAGGTCGAATAGAATATTGTATACAGATAATGCAATGCGGAGCGCTACGCCGGATATCAGGTGCAGAAATAATAAGAATAATGGCAGTGTGGGCAGGCAGCGCTACGATACCAATACAGCGCTTGCAGGTCGGGAGGTGGGCTGGAGCGACCGCTTCACACGAAGCTAGGCTGGTCACATAGAGCAGTATATCATCCGCGTATAGCTAGATTTTCTCTTCCTGGCTGTCAGTCTGGGATATCCGAAATCCCCGCACCCCCGTCGCCTGCCTAACCGCACAGGCCACTATTTCAATGGTGAGGGCGAATAGCAGTGGTGACAAGGGGCACCCCTGCTGGGCCCCCCTCCTTATGGGAAAGTCTTCAGAGAGGATCCCATTTACCTTAACCCGGGCTCTAGGGTCTGCATACAGGAGTCCCACCCACTTCCTAAAGTTAGGGCCAACGCCAAACTTTATCAAAGCCGCCTCCAGGAAGGGCCAATGTACCACATCAAACGCTTTTTCAGAGTCCAGGGAGAGGAACATATGTGGATCCTCCCATCTCTCCACCTCCATGAGCCAATTGTGAGTCCGCCGTAGGTGTTGCCTAGTTGCCCTGTCCAGTAGGAATCCCGTCTGGTACTGATGTACCAGGCCTGAAATCACCTGACGCAGTCGGAGAGCCAAGATCATCGCCAGGAGCTTAACCTCCACATTCAAGAGGGAGATTTGCCGATAAGACGTGCACTCCTCGGGAGGCCTGCCTTGTTTATATATGAGTATGATTGTGGCCATCTGCAGATCAAGTGGGAGAATGCCCTCTTGAGCTGCATCTTTAAACAGTGCTAACAGGTGGGCCATCAGTAAATCGGCTCCTTTTTTAAAAAATTCCGCTCGTAGCCCGTTTGAGCCTCGGGACTTCCCTGGCCGAAGTCTGGCTATTGCCTCCCTAATTTCAGTAGCCGAGATATCCGCTTCTAGGGTCTCCTTATCCTCGCCCGTTAAGATCAAGGTTTGAATAGTAGCCAGGTAATCCATGATCTCTGCCTACTCACCTAGGTCCCTGGCCTTGTAGAAGTCGCTAAAGTAGGAAGCAAAGGTCCGTACAATCTGGACGTCCCCCCTCTGCATCTGTCTGTGCCTATATACCATGCCCTCTACCCACCTGGCGTCCCTTTCTTTACGGCTCCACCACGCTAGAAGCTTCCCAGACTTATCCCCCGTCATACAACTTGTTTAGCATCGCTAGTGCCTGTGCTTTAGCTTCGTCCGTTGCTAGAACTTTACACTGCTGCTGAACATCATTCAGTTACCGGAGCACCTGCAGGTCTCTGTCGGACAGGTACTGCCGTTCTAGAGTTAGTATTTGGGATTCCAAGGAGTTAAGTTCCGCCTGCGCTTTCCGTTTCTCCCATGATATTCGATTTTGGGCCCTGTCCGGGAGTACTGTTTTAAATGCCTCCCACACTACCATGCCTGATTACACCGAACAAACATTTTCTGCAAAGTACACTTTTGTGTCAGCACTAAGACCCTGCATTATCTCCCATGCCGCCAGTCTCCATCTCGCACCCCTGGCCCCGGTGAACCCACCTATCCTGACCAGGAGGGGCAAATGGTCCGAGATTCCACTTGCTAGGTATTCGGCATCAAAATCTGCCCCAAAGGCATGTCGGGGTAGGAAGACATAGTCAAGTCTCGAGTGTACCTTATGTGCCCCTGAGTAGTATGAGTAGCTTCTGGTATCTGAATGCAGCCACCGCCAGACGTCTGTCAAGCCTAACATAGTCGTGACCCTAGCCAGTAATGTAGTCGGGGGCCGTCAGCCTGGTTTGCCCGATCGGTCCATGGGGATGGACATTACGTCATTAAAGTCCCCACATATGATGTGTGTTGTGTCTGATGTGTCCAAAAAGAGGGTCCTGGCCTGGAGTTTTGGGGGAGCGTAAATCAAGACTACCCTGACCCTCCGGTGCCCCTATGTGCCTGATACTACTACATACGTCCCCTGGGGATCTGTCCAAGTCCGGTTTATCACAAAGGGAGGGTATTTTTTTTATCAAGATAGCTACTCCCCGGGGGGGCGTGGCCGAGCCAGCTAAGATGGCGGACGCCCTCCTCTAGTGCTCCGGTCGGCTGCCCGTAATGTGAATATGTACAACAGCTAAAACAGCCATGGCAAGCATGCCGCTCTGGTGAGGGACTCCCGGGGACACCCATGATGCCTCGGACCGCGACCGCGCTTCAGCTACGGGCCCGGGGTGCCGGACGGCGGCCGCCACAGGGGTCAGCCTAAAAGGGCGGCGCCCAGCAACTGAGCCTGGAAGACCCGCGATCCCGCTGCCTGCCTCCCGACGCTACTGCCCGTGACTTCGGCTGCGCTCTGAGAGCTCCCCAGAGGGTCCGGTGAGTGCTGCCGCCCCGGCGGCCAGAGCTGCGAGGCCCTGAGGGGCGGGACCCGGACAGGGGCGAGCCCTCTCTACCCCCGGGCGGCCCGGGCGGGCAAACGGACATGAGGAACTTGCGGCGGGAGAACTGATCCCCGGGAGCGGTGCTCCTCAAAGCTCCCCCACGAGCATCCCTGAACGCGCCCCTGCCACCCCTGAGGTCAAGGACCCGCGGGATCACGCGCTAAAGGGCATACACGACCCTTCAAAATGCCGCCATCCAGCTTGCCCTGTCGGGGGGCCAGAGGGTGAGGCATCGGACATCCGAGGCGCGGGGGGGTCACTCTCAGGAACCACAGGAGACACCCCGAGACCACTACAGCCACCAGCGGCGCCACTAGTGAGGACGTACCCGCGCCCTCAGTGCTGGTGGTCCCTGAATGCATATAGCCCGTCTGCACGGCCCCGCACACTGCTGTCGACACTACAGCCCCCGGCGGCCCCCAGTGGACATTGGGGAAGCAGTGGAGCATTGGTGTCATCCCCCCCGGAGAGGCATGGAGTCGCGGGGGTGCGTCGCTGAGGGGGTGCACATCGGACGGAGGTGACCCCCCCAACCAATCCGGAGGACACCGAGCACCCCACGCAACGGGAACTTGGACACAGTACTGGGCCCTTGAGGGAGCCCCCCTGGGACATCCAGTGTTGGAGCTCAGCTGCTGCAGGCCCATGAAAAAGCGCAGCGACTACCCTCCCGGCCCATCCGAGTTGGCGACATCTGGTCAGTCCTGTGGGGGAGCCTGGCAAGGAGAATTCTACTGATCGGAGGCACGCGCCTGGAGCCGTGTGATATCACGGGCGACACTGCCACAGCAGGCACGACCCACGAGGGAGGCGAAGACAGACCGCGACGTCGCTGGCGCAACCCACTGAGCTACCAAGCCACCCGATCACCAATGGGGAGATCTCGGCGGACGGTGACCACGACGCCGGCCCCGGCCCAGAGGCGTTCGCCCTCCCCGGGCCCCTCGGGTAAACCGAACGCCGGGGGGCCGTCACAGGAGACAGACATGTCAACCAAGCTGGACAAAGTGTTGGCCGCCTTTGAACATTCCTGGGTGTCGATGGAGAGCAAATTCGGGGAGCTCGCCTCGGACATCACTCTCCTGCGAGATGACCACAGAAAGGTGGCAGACAGGGTACATCAAGAGGGTCAGACACTGCAGGAATTGGAACCGCAGGTCCACTCAAACCAGAAAGCCATCAAGGAACTGCAGGACAAAGTCAGCTTCCTAGAACGCAAGGCAGACGATTTGGAGGGTCGCTCCCGCCGGAGCAACATACGCTTGCTCAACTTACCGGAAGGAGTGGAAGGGACAGACCCCATCCAATATATCGAAACATGGATAAAAACGTTCACCCGAACCGAAGACCTCACGCCGTTTTTCTCAGTGGAGAGAGCGCATAGAGTTCCGGCCCAACGTCCGGCCGCGGGCTCCCCACCCAGGCCGTTTCTACTAAAACTGTTACACTACCAAGTTAGAGACACTATCCTGCGGACGGCCAGACAATCAAAGACACTCAGGGTGGAAGACAAACACGTGATGGTGTTCCCGGACTACTCCCAAGCAGTGCAACGCCAACGTGCCACCTTCCAGGCGGTGAAACAAACCCTGAGACAGCACCAGATACAGTACGCCCTTCTATTCCCAGCTCGCCTCAAAATCATCCATGAAGGCTCCACACACTTCTTTTCGGACCCAGCGGAAGCAAGACATTGGCTGGACCTCCGCGGCCAGGACCTGCCAGGGCGGGAAGCTACTCCATCACGCACCTCATCCAACAGGCGCAGGCTGCGTTCCAAGAGAGTCACCCTCAAGCAGTTGGACCGCCCAGGGACACCCACCACCAGACATTCCCCAGACCTGGAACAGATTATAGCGGATCGACGAAAGGCCCTGCAGGCGGCAGCAGAGGTCCGGCAGACAGCGGTCGAGCTGGAGGGGAGCGGTAGCCCCCACATCTTCACATCTGACGACGAGGATCAGAGCGACACCCGCACCTCCAGAGAAGGATCAGCTTCTCCGCCACTGGTGACCCCGCAGACGGCGGACACGCTTATCTGATCGGCGATCAACACAGAAGGTGGTAAGACCAAGGCAATCCCTCGGGATGGCCGATGGAAGACATCGTGACTCTCCAATACAGGTAATGGCAGCTGCGAGCACACTCACGGAGATACAACGCTGCGGGCAGCCCGACCCCGAGTCTACGACAGCGTCGCCACCCCACATCCCACACCAAACGAACTAGAGACAGTACAAGATGTACGGTTTGGACTTATTGTGCCAAGAAATAGGTCCCCTTAGTTGGGACTGTTTCCCGAACATTGTTCTTCGTTTACCCCCTCTTCCATTCACCCCAATACCTCGGCGGGAGCATATGACGAATCTTCAAATACAACGATGTGGAGGGAGTGTGCGGGCGGGTATGGCTTTGATCATAGACCACGAGGATGGGAAGCACCGACTTACACGACATATTACAGCACATGACTGGTTCCTGTCTCCTGAGGCGAAAAGCCGGGAGTAGAAGCTTAGGATTATTGTGATTTGTGTGATTTTAAAACCTTATTTTATCCTCTAAGCACTTTGCACTTTAAGGGCGCCGTGCAGCGGACCTAGCGCTCACGTGACCCCCTTGTACCAGCTTCCATCGCCGCTGGCCACGCCCACATATAGGCCACGCCCCCTTCCGCCCTTCTTAAGCGCTGAAACGCTAGCGCCCTGTTGGTTCCTGTCTCCTGAGGCGAAAAGCCGGGAGTAGAAGCTTAGGATTATTGTGATTTGTGTGATTTTAAAACCTTATTTTATCCTCTAAGCACTTTGCACTTTAAGGGCGCCGTGCAGCGGACCTAGCGCTCACGTGACCCCCTTGTACCGGCTTCCATCGCCGCTGGCCACGCCCACATATAGGCCACGCCCCCTTCCCGCCCTTCTTAAGCGCTGAAACGCTAGCGCTCTGTTGGTTCCTGTCTCCTGAGGCGAAAAGCCGGGAGTAGAAGCTTAGGATTATTGTGATTTGTGTGATTTTAAAACCTTATTTTATCCTCTAAGCACTTTGCACTTTAAGGGCGCCGTGCAGCGGACCTAGCGCTCACGTGACCCCCTTGTACCGGCTTCCATCGCCGCTGGCCACGCCCACATATAGGCCACGCCCCCTTCCCGCCCTTGAGGCCGCCTATTTCAATGTGCAACTTTAAAACGCGCAGCGGACGTGTGCAGCGGGCGCGCCGTTTGCGCGCCAAAGGCGCGCCTAAGGCAAGCCCGTCTGCGCCTGTCCGCGGCCGGACGGGGCTAGGGGCACGACTCCATGCCAAAATCACATCGTACTCTTCTGAGGAGATCACTACTCTCCAAGGCCAAAGGCCACTCTCAGAATCCGTCCGCAGGCACATTGCCTCATTAGGGCTCACCCCTTCTTCTACCCCAACATCGTCGCCGCCTTTGCCGGCCACTCCGCCGCATTGCTCTTCCCCGCCTGATCCCCTGCCCTTTACCCCCTCATTATCCGTTCTTTTACTCAACACCAGGTCAGCGGTCAAACACCATCATGAGCTGTTTGTCCTGCTCGACTCCGAGAAGCCTGACCTACTGCTCTTGACCGAGACCTGGTTCTGTGATTCTTCCCTCCCCGTTCTCTTGGCTACCCTCCCCCCCTCCTACGTTGCCTTACGCGCTGATCGCCCGGCGGGCAGGGTAGGCGGTGGTGTGGCATTAATTGCTCGGTCTGAATTGAACTTTCAAACTCTTCCCTTCCCCCATCCCCCCACTGAATTCCTTGTAGTCCGTTCCCTTTCCTCCTCCCCCCCCATCACTACCCTTTTGATGTATCGCCCACCCCAGTCTTCGTCTCTGTTCTTACCGGCATTTCAAGACCTACTGGCCACCTTGGTGGTCAACTACGCCTCGGTCTTGGTGCTAGGCGATTTTAACTACTGGCCCTCCGACCCTTCTGAGTGTACTGCTTCGAAAGAATTCTCACGGTCACACACTTGACCAGGTGTGGTCTCTCAACCTTCCAGTTTCCCCGGTGACTGTATCCCCCTGCCCCTGGTCCGACCATGCCTTTATCTCTTTCTCCATTCCTCTCAAACAGGTATCTAAAGTCCTACATGCCAAAAACACCTGGGCGCGGAATTGGAACAGAGTTGATCTCTCCTCCTTGACCTCGCTGCTTCAGAACTCCATTCCGACCCTCTCTGGCCTTTCATCCGATTCTCAAGCCAAGGCTATCAATGCCTGGCTGGCTGGAGGTTGTGACTCAAAGGCTCCTTTGCGTCGTATTTCCATCCGACAACCTAAGGACTCTAACAGGTGGTTTAACGACAACCTAAAAAAGCTAAAACTGACCGTTCGACAGGCAGAGAGGCATTGGAGAAAAAATTATTGCCCCTCACTAAAAACCCTCTATCTCACATCACTTGCCGAATATAAAATAGCAATCCTCGCCGCCAAAACCACTTATTTTTCAACTAAAATAACGTCAGCCGAAAATAAACCTAGGGAGATCTTCGGTATAGTGAATGACCTAGCCTTTTCCGACAGAGCCTCACCGCAAATCCCCCCATCCCAGCCTCTATGCGACCAACTAAACACCTATTTTCTGGATAAGATCGTAACCATCAAGGCCAACATTCCTCTCCCCTCGTCTGCCTTTATCGATCCTTCCCCTCCCACTGTACAATGTCATCTCACCACCATTCCCCCCCTTACTGAGGAAGTCTTCCTGGAGATACTTCCCAAAGTTAAATCAGGCTCTCCGGCAAACATCTGTCCGGCACGAATCCTGCAACAAATCCACTCCTTCTGTCCTGAACCCCCCATTACTTTCCTCAACTGTTCCCTAACGCAAGGAGTAGTGACCCCTGCGCTCAAATCAGCCACCATAGTGCCCATTTTAAAGAAGCCTGGCGCTGACCCGTCCATCTCAGCCAACTACCGCCCCATTTCCCTGCTGCCCTATTTGAGCAAGGTGCTGGAGTGCCATGTCACCGCGGTACTCAGTGCCCATGTAGAGGCAAATGGGGGTCTGGCTTCCCGCCAGGCCGGTTTCCGCCCCAGGCATTCGACGGAATCAGTTGTGGTTTCGGTCCTAGACAACCTCAGGAAGGGAATGGATCACAACAAACACCAGGCGCTGGTGCTCCTCGATCTCTCCGCCGCCTTTGACACGGTGGACCACACCATCTTACTGTCCCGTGTCAGGGCGGCTGGAATCGAGGGATCAGCCCTGGTCTGGCTTTCCTCCTTCCTGAGGGACCGCACCCAGGCGGTCCGGCTAGGAGACTTCACGACCACCTCTCTCCCTGTCACTTGTGGTGTTCCCCAGGGTTCCTCTCTTTCCCCCCTACTGTTCAACCTTTATATCTTTCCTCTCATTTTCGCTCTTCAGCAGCTGGAGGTCACCGTGTTCAATTATGCGGATGACCTCCAGCTCATCTTTGACCTATCCTCTTCTCCCCTCTCTGTCTCTAATTTCCAGTCTACTATGATTTTCATCAGGGACTGGATGAACCACAACCATCTCAAATTGAACCCGGATAAAACCGAGTTGGTTCTCACCAGTGGTTCTTCCAGTCCCTGGAACTCTCTTTTCTGGCCCTCTTCTCTTGGTCCCGCCCCCACTCCTTCAACCACGGTCAAAACACTGGGTGTCAAAATGAACAACCATCTCACCCTCCATTCACAAATTAGCTCTGTAGTCTCCTCCTGCTTCCTCACCCTCCGAACCATCCGCACTGTCTCCCGCTTCTTTTCCCCCCAGGCACTCAAGTTGATTATGGCCGCCCTGGTAATATCGCGGCTGGATTATGCCAACGCCCTATACAACGGCATCCCGGCATACAGCCTGCGGAGACTCCAACTGGTCCAGAACCAGGCGGCCCGGCTGGTCTATGGTCTCCCACATTACCACCACTCCACACCCCTTCTCAGGGAGCTTCATTGGCTTCCCGTTAAGGAACGCTCCCTTTTTAAAATCGGCTGCATGGTCTTCCAGGCCCGCCAAGGCACTGCCCCCGCCTTCATTTCCTCGCTGATAAACGAATACGTCCCCACCAGAGAGCTTCGTTCCTCTTCTAAGTCTCTCCTTCAAATCCCACGTTTCAAACGCAAAAAGTGGGGTGGAGCCAATTTTTCTACCTTGGCTCCTATATTCTGGAACTCCCTCCCCGACCACCTTCGCTCTGCTACTCATTATGTTTCTTTCCGCAAAGACCTAAAAACGTTCCTTTTCAAACAGGCCTTTTCCGTGTAATTGGCCTTTCCTTGCCCTACGACAGGCTTATTTTGCCTCAGTTGCCGGACCCTTCACTAGCGCCAAGAAACCGCACGGTGAACGTTGCGCTTTACAAATCTTTTAAATTGGAAAAATTGGACTAAAATCCCTAACTCAGACATAACATTCATCACGCTAAATGTCAGAGGTCTACACACGGCGAGTAAGCGCTATGCTGTCTATGCTTATCTAAAAATAAATGTTTTTTTGGAACCGCCTCACGACAATACTGGCACACCACGCCCATGCCCCCTGGATACTAGGAGGGGATTACAACTGTGTCCTGGACACGACCCTCGATCGCTCCCACCCCCTGCCAGCACGCTCACCGCTTTACAAGCAAACGGAATTTTTTAATACCTGGGTGAAACACTGGGAATTGACTGACACATGGAGAGCACTGCACCCTACCACGAAACTGTATTCATTCCATTCCATTCCACATGACCTCCGAGTACGTCTAGATAGATTCCTTTGTTCGGCAACTTTGCATACTAAAGCACAACACGCAGACTATCTTGGGAGGGTACTTTCCGACCATGACGCCCACATACTGACACTTAGATGGAAGCCACCCCACCCCCCAGTGCCAACATGGAAACTCCCTCGGGAATGCCTCACAGACCAGGCATTCACACACGATCACGGGACATACCTGCAGGAACATTTCACCATAAACGCAGGGACGGCATCCTCCAGACCTATAGAATGGGACACACATAAAGTGACGGCGAGGGGCCACTGTATACAACAGGTGGTGGGAGTGCGTAAGATCCTAGAGCGCGCGCTCCAAGACGCAGAATGCGCGTTAGCAACCCTGCTAAAAGCGAACGACCGCGGTGAGGCGGCCCAGGAACGAGTGGCTGAGGCCAAAACAAAGTACGCGGAAACACTGCGGGATTTACGCAAATATAACTTCAGGGCCTATGCAGCCAGGATACACCGAGAGGGCAATAGGGGGGGAACACTTCTAGCATGGTTAGCCCGGCAGGACCCAGACCTAAAACCCATCACAGAAATCAAAGATCAGGATGGTCGGCTCCAAACTTCCCAACTCGAAATCATGAAAGTATTCCACACATACTATACTCACACATACCAAGCACCGAGACAGGGAGACCTCCACGCGATCGACTATTTCTTCTTCACCCTGCCACTCCCCCAGATCTCGCCAGACGTTCAGAAGGACCTGGACCACAAGATCAGACCTGCCGAGATTAAACCAGCGATAGGAACACTAGCCAGAAACAAGGCCCCGGGAATGGACGGCTTCCCTCTCGAATATTATCGTACATTCTCGACCCACTTAACCCCACGATTAGCCATTATGTTTGAGGATGCGCTCAAAACAGGGATCTTGCCAAGATCCCTCAGGGAGTCAGTAATCGTTAAGTTTCTGAAACCACACAGGGACCCCAAGCTCCCGTCGTCCTACAGACCGATCACGTTACTTAATGCGGACTGCAAACTCTTCGGCAAAATGCTAGCAGACAGATATGCCCAGGTCACACCCCAACTGGTTCATCCTGACCAGAGTAGGTTTGTGCCAAACCGAATGGGGGAGTTACATTTCCCCGGAGTTTGCGGTGGAAAGAGGAACCAGACAGGGGTGCCCGCTGTCACCCCTCCTGTTCGATCTTGCTGTTGAACCCCTGGCGGTTCGCCTGCGCCAGGAGGGTGAAGACTGGGGAATTCCCCTGGCACACACGTGGCACTGCGTGTCCCTATATGCGGATGACCTTCTAATATACGTCAGGGATGCTACAAGCGACCTGACCCGCATCTGGACAACGCTGGAGGATTTCGCGAACATTTCGGGCCTTAAGGTCAACTGGGGGAAGTCCTCGCTGTACCCGTTAAGCTCCCGCATGGCCCCATTCGAAGCCCAGGTAGGCGCCCGGTCACTTGCATGGAACGCAGAGGCTCCACGCTATCTGGGAGTGCAACTGTACCACACCCCTGAGGACCTATACGAGGGAAATCATCGTAAAGTCCAAGCCAGACTACGGTCAGCAGTGGCCTTTTGGAAAACGCTGCCGCTGGCACCTATCAGCCGAGTGGCCCTAGCAAAGATGGTTATGGTCCCTCGACTACTATACCATTTCGCGAATCTCCCAGTGGTTCCACCACGATCGTTCTTCAAAGAACTGAACAGTCTCCTTACGGAGCAGGTATGGGGCGGAGGACGGCGGCGAGTAGCATTGTCAACCCTTTACCTACCCACCACAGAGGAGGGACTAGGAGCACCAGCCTTCGAGGCATACTTCCTGGCGGCCCAACTCCAATGGCACTCCTACTGGACAGCGGGGCGTCATATGGGAGAGACCATTACTACCAACGGTCTTATGTCACAAGCAGCGCTCTATCGAATGCTGCTACCGGGCACTAAACCAATACGGATGCGCCCCCTGCAGATGTCCATCGCCTGCACCTGCATGATGCGCATCCACCGTATGTCCAAAAAAC
Source organism: Lissotriton helveticus (assembly GCF_964261635.1). Taxonomy (NCBI): domain Eukaryota; kingdom Metazoa; phylum Chordata; class Amphibia; order Caudata; family Salamandridae; genus Lissotriton; species Lissotriton helveticus. Next base: position 1,629,691,250 of record NC_136057.1, on the reverse strand, counting down.
AACCGCCATACTCGCCCCTGCTCCCACTGGTAGGCTTCCCACGAGGAGACACATATTACACACAGGGAGCACTTAGAGTCTGGACAGAACTATCAGTCACAGAGGTGGAGGCATTGTTTGAAGAGGGACAGCTCAAAACATTCGATCAATTGATGGAGCAATATGACCTCCCCCCGGGGCAATTCTTACTCCATAGACAGTTAATAGATAGCAGTCGTAGGCACTGGAATCCGGACACAGGGGAGCCCGCGACGCACCCAGTGATACATGCGATCTTACACATGGGAGTGGGCCGACACCTGATAACTTGGCTCTATAAGGCGATACGTACTCTGCTCCTGCCTTCCCTCCAACCCTTACGCCAGAGGTGGGAGACGGATATCGGCAGGGAGGTCCACGACAAAGAATGGGGCACCGTCCTGGAATACCCCAAAAAAGTATCTAGAAACGCCAGATTCCGTAACATACAATTCAACTTCCTCCATCGAGCCTACCTCATGCCGCACCGACTGCAACGCTTCTTTCCCAATACTCACTTCGAGTGCCCCCGATGTCACCTCCCGGGAGCGGACTTCAGACATATGTTCTGGGACTGCCCCACACTCCAAGGATTCTGGAGCACAGTCCATCGAGTCCTTGAAGAGGTTACTGCCATTACAACTATGTCCACATGGGAAGCATGCGCGCTCGGGATTTTCCGCAGGCGGAAGACCGAGAAAGTACAGTATCGCTTCCTCTCACTAGCCATTCTTTTGGCAAAACGGGGGATAGCTATGCATTGGAGGTCCCCCACGGGGCCACCAGAAGCAGCGTGGGTATGCGCGGTACACAAGTGGGGCAAGGCAGAGGAGGAGATACTCCGGGAAGAAGAAGTGAGGGGCCACCGCAAACACCCCATATCCCTAGAATGGACCCAGCTAATGTACGAATTTACACAGGCAACACGCCCACCAGAGTCGCCTACAACCTCGCAGACCCAGACACGAATAGCCACACCAGTAGCCGCACCTCAATGATACAACCACGAATGTAAACAGCACATCGACAGACAACGCGCCCCGCCACCCTAGTGACCTGACTCACGACACCCACTCCACACACGATATTATATCACGCGCCCTGGGAGCGCCGACTCGCCACCCGCTCCCCTCCTAGCCTTCCCCCCTCACCTCACCAAGTTTATCCCCAAAGGTTATTTTTTTTGTCTTCTTTTTTTTTTCTCTTGTTGCAAGAGTTAGAAAGTTCAGTGTGCAGGGAGTATCCCCCCACCATCACAGATGCATTGGGAGGACCTATAGATGACGAAATCACGTTAACACATGAGGCTGTGGACTGCGTCGACTCTGTCGGCGCTCCCTGTGATGACCACATTCCAGAAGCTACACCATGAGGTCACTACCATCCCGTGAATAACAGACCACTAACCACGGGCAGTCTTAGCTATACTCTGGGGGGAACAGCCGACCCTGCAGGGGACCATGAGGTAAACGCTAATAGATCACGCGGTTCGGTGTGATCGATGGACACAAGACCGCCAAGGGGGGGCCGAGCACTGAACACTCTCCTTGGAACAATGTACCTATGGTCTTGTATTACTGTACTGTATATTCATTGCTATGTTGGTTGTCAAATGCAATTAAAACCCAATAAACACATTTAAAAAAAAAAAAAAAGATAGCTACTCCCCGGGAGCCCGCAGTATACCCCGCGTGTGCCAATACTTTGTAGGGTCCTCTCGCCAGAAACCCACATTTTGTTCCTTTAAGGTGGGTCTCCTGGAGTAGGGCTATATCAGGGTATACCCTTTTAATATATGCCATCACCAGTCCTCTATTAACCTTTTCCCCTAGGCCATTCACGTTCCATGTAAGAACCTTGTAGGTTCCAGTTACCAGACTCCCTTCTCTGGGGCTATGGTCAGTCAAGGAAGCCATGGAGGCGGGTGGTGCGAGTGTACCTCTGGCAGGGGGTGGGCAGTGAGCGTGTCTCTCAGTTTCGCCCTGCGATCAGTGTGCCAACTAAACATACGAAGAAACATAAAAAAAAGCTCTTGAACCATAAACCAAATGGAACCCCGTTTCCTATCCCACCCACCCCACCTCCCCCTCCCCCACGACTCATCCCCGGCATGATGCTGAGGAGTGGACTGCAGGGATGGGGGGAGGTCTGTCGCCCTCCCTTTCCCAACTTACGCCACAGGTTCCAACTCCTGCGACTGCCCCAAATCAACTAGACAAGGTAACGCAAGAGTGAGGCTTAGAGACTAGAGACAGGAGTTCAGTGGGTCAGGGGAAGCACACTCTCCAAGCTGTCTCCAAGTCTCAGCAGCCGATGATAAAGATAAAGAGAGTGAAAAGACTGAAAATAGAGGCAAGTAAAATAAGAGAAAAGAGAAGAAGAGGGGAATACGTGTCCAGCCTGCACGCTCCAGCACAGAACTTCAAGTCACGGTCAACCTTACAGGACCTTAATTATGAATTGGAGTCCGGGGGTCACCCTGGGATGCCCCTCCCTCTACCAAAGTTTCTTTTTCCATCGCCAGGATTTCGGCGGCCAAGGATGCATAGAGGGGTCCATTACCTCCTCCTCTTCAGACGACGAAAGCCCGCCTTCATTGCCCGTTTCATGTTCGTCGTTGTTGTCCGGCTGTGGCCGTCTGAGGGAGCGGAGTGTGAGGACACGCGCCGATAGTCGGGAGTCGAGTAATCCGCCTGTGCGTCTTCGGCGTCTGCCCATGTCCTTCGGGGCATGCGGGGTGGCCTCCAGGGTGCGACCCTTTCCTTGCTGTGGGGGTCTCACTGAGCGCTGCGAGTCCAGGGGCCGACCGCCCTGTCCCCCCGCAGGTGCCACGCATCTGAGTCGCTGATCGTCCCAGGAGGGGGCGCTCCTCTAACCATTCCCAAGCCTCCTCTGGTGTCTGGAAGAAGTAGGATTTGCCTAGGAACAGGACTTTCAGTTTTGCCGGGAAAAGCAGTATATATTGTATCTTACGCTCTCTCAATTTGGCTTTCACGGAGTCGAAAGTGCACCTCTTCCTCTGTACTTCCCTACTATAGTCCGGGAAAATCATTATGCGGGTATTTTCATGCCGTATTTCCCCCATTTTCCTAGCCTCCCGTAGTATCATGTCCCTGTCCAGGGAATTCAAGAAGCGCGCTATCACAGGCCGTGGCTGTGCTCCCACTGGGGGTCGGGCCATCAGCGCCCTGTGCGCCCTTTCAATAACAAAGCAGGATGAGAACTTGTCCATCGGGAAGGTGTTCCACAGCCATGAATGCAGAATCTCTGGCATGTTTGTCCCTTCAATTCCTTCTCGGAAGCCCAGGAAAAAGAGATTATTGCGTCACGCCCTGTTTTCCGCATCGTCCACCCTCCACAGCAGGTCTTTTTGCGCGGACTGAAGTTTCTTCATACCATTGCGGAGGTCCTGTACCGAGTCTTCAGTCTCGCCCAGCCACGTCTCCCCTGGTGCAGTAGCGATACCTCTGCTCCCCCTGCACCAATCTGACCCTCCAGCACCGTCCTGGAAGCTTGTATTGCCTGAAGGAGGGTGTCCGTATCCGATAAGGCACCCGGGCGCTCCTCGTGGGGGAGTACTATGACCTTCGCAAATTGGTCCATCTTGCCCTGTCGGGGCGGTCTCAGTTCCCTGTCTTTTCCCATGGCGAGTCACAGCTCGGGCCTGGATCAGGCGTCTTGGACCCAGTGTCTTGGTCCCAGCGGTGTGGGGGTGGGGGGGCACACCAGACCGCCACTCCCGCCCGTCGCACCACACACTCTCCACCTGCCGCGCGTGGGGAGTCCACCCTCCACAGGTAGTCCGCCAGGAGTGTCACGATACCGGAGAGAGGAGGAGGGGGCAGTTCAGCCAGAGTAGATATCTGGTTATCAATGCCCTCACTATCCACTAGGGCTCACCTCTCCATCCAGGGGCCCGGTCAGCTTTCGCCAACTTTAGATCAGCAGTCCTTCTCCCTCTCCAGCTCCACCCGCCGTGGTTACGCTGGCCCCTGCTCCAGAACAAAGCCCAGCTTTCTGCTCTGGGGGCCCGCGGGGAGTGTCTCACATTATGCCGTCCCTCACAAGCCCTTCATCACCGGGCCCAGCTTTCCAGGGCTGTTCTCAGTAGCGCCTCAGTGTCCCGTGCGCGAGAGGGGGGTCCACACAGTCCAGCACCAGGTCTGCTCTCCTCTCACCCCCTGTCTCTCCACTCGTCCGCTCCAGAGGCCGCCGGTGGGGGGGAAGGCCTTGATCACCCAGGTCAGATCCACGACCCCACACAGCACTGCCCCCACCTACTGCACTTGCAGACCCCGCTCCTCACCTCCGGCACCCGCGCGGCACCACGTCACAGCCCAGACACCAGTACCAGGTGCATCAGGTCTAGCACAGTCGTCCACCACCGGGCAGCCCCAAGTCTCAATCTGCAGCTACTGTCCCGCTGCGCACTAGGCCCATTCCCCCTACTCGCCACTGCGAGTGCCTTGCTGTTCCAGTCCCGGCCTCTCTCAGCAGAGCCGGGTCCCTGCTCCGCTGCCAGCCCGGCCATTCAGGCCCATCCGCACTTCCAGGTTTTCCGTCTCAGGCGCGTCCCCTCGTCCCGAAGGGGGAGGGGGCTCTGCACCACGGCTCTCGTCGCACCACCAGGCCCAGCCAAGCCCACAGGGACAGAGCCGCACCTCACCCACTTCAAACGTTGTGCAGAGGGGGCCCCGTTTCTCTCGCCAGTCCCAGTGCCTCACAGCTCCACAGTCCGTGGTTCCGTCGCTCAGGCCTGCCCCTCACCTCCTCAGCCTCTTCCCAGCGCCATCTTGGTCTCTTTTGTTGCGGCAGTGGGGTAAGGCCACACAGCAGTCTCCATGGTTCATGGGCAGTTTTACATCCCCCGCGATGCAGCTGTAAGTATCAGTCAGGCACTGTCATAATTTTGTGGTGGTCTCCGGGCCTGCGGGTCGCCGGATTTGGTGTCGGATGGAGCTTTCAGCCAGAGCTCGGCTAGAGCACGCTTTACTCGGCCATTTTGCTGGCCTCGCCCCCAGTACACATTATTATTGGCTTTGAGTCTCTCCATTGTCTACAGTGAAGATCTCAACATTCCAAAGTTAGATTCAAAGTTATTTTTCACTCAGTTTTCAAAATATGATTCAATGGCGAAGCCATATGTTTGTAAACTTTAGGTGGAAATTAACTTTATGAAATATACATGAAGCTACATGAGCCAGAACTGGGTTAAAACTAGTTTTGGCATTAATAATATCTCGATCATCAAACCCTTCTGGCTAGAGTTAACAACTCTCCCTGTCAGAGGCCAATAACCTGGCATCTGGGTCTAGACAATTGGCCACTTAGCAGGAATTAGAACAAAGAACAGTCTTAACACTGCTTCCTTTAACTTGATGATCCCAGATGGGGCTGACAAGATCTAATGCTATGCATTGACAAAAGCCGGAAGGACTGCAAATAGGTCTAGACCTTGACAGAGGGTAGATGACCCCATCTAAATAGGGGAGTGGCTAGGGGCCTGCATAGTGGTCTTCCAGGGGGAAGAAAGGCGTGGTCAACTTGAATTAGGGCTTCCGATAATTTTTACTGCAAAGGAAGGAGGAAATGCTGCAAAAGGAGAGAGGGTGGCATAAAATGAGAAAATAGACAGGTTTAGGGAGAGAAAAGTCTCCAAATATAGTCTATGCACAGGATAAGACTGGTACCTCACACCTTCTCCACCAAACACTCCAGGACCTGGGAAGACAACATCTGAATGTAGAGGACTGTTGGATGAAAAGGACCCAAGGGATCTTGACACCTGGTAGAAGTAGATTTAAGGGCTTCTGGTGACAGTGGCACCCAGGGACTGGAACCTCTCTTCATTGATCAACTGATTGGCCTCCTGCTCTAGGGACATAAAACGCAGAAGGACTCCTGATTCTAGCAAGGCCCAGTTGACCACAGAGGATTGGATGCTACAGTAGCCTTGGGTGGAGAGAAACTGGACTCCTACAACCAGGACCGGACTGGCTACTGGGCATTTTAGCCTTCTGCAGAGCTGGGGGCTGATTTCGTTGATGGGGACCTGCGTGTGCAAAACGAAATTCGTTTTGCATTGCTGATTTCGAAGCACACGCAGGTCTCCACCTACGAAATTAGCCCCCAACGCAGTGACATCAGCCGCCAGCTCTGCAGAATGCTAAAATGCCCGGTAGCCAATCCGACCCTACCCTACACAAAGGATCCAACACTACAGACTGACCAGAAAGAAGTTTTCCAGCAGTGGGAGGAACGTGGACTCAGTCATTTCTCTCACCTCCAGAGGACATGGACAAGATTCTGAGGCTTGCTCAGGAGTCTGAAAAACCAAGACAGGTAAGGAAACCAGGTTCATCCCACTGTGAGCTTTTTGTTGCAGTGAAAACAGGTTCAGTGAGACCTTGCAGTAAAGTTATCTTGTCTCAATGTACCATACCACATTCCGTGTCCTTGTCTCACTGGATGATTTTGACCAAAACAGTGACTGAGTCTGAAGGTAAAAACATGGACCAGGGGGAGGTGCAAATCCATCCCAGTGACAAAGCAACTTCGGTTGCTACAAAATCCAGCTTTGCCCCATTCACAGAATTTAGTGCTAAGATCAACTGCCTCAGCTGCAGCTTGACAATGCTCTATTCAAGTTCAAGTGACATTCACTGGCTGGATCTGCTTCTCCGAGGCATTTTGACTTGTATTTCAGAGACTAATTCCAATATTAAAACTTTGACCTGAAAAGCCGACTTGTTGTGTCTGAAGTCGACTCCACTGAAGCCAGCCTAGAATTGTGAGTATGTTCTTGTGAACTGTGAACTGTCATTTATCAATGGTGCTTTACTTTTTTCTAGCACATTTTGCCATAAACTTGAAAGAATTCATATCTCCGGTCCCCCTTATCTGATTTTAATAATTTTGGCATCATAGTGTTATTTTTCCAAATTCCGTCAGCTTTTTCTGGATTCAGTGCAATTTTATAGGGCTGTCTTTTGTCATGGCTATAAATTCTCCTCTCCTCGCATTGTTGACAAGCTACATATTGTGCTGCAGTAATAGCTCCACAACCCGTACATAATCCTTGGGTTCTAACTGTTGTGTGAGCAACATAAATCTATCTTTTCGTTATCAGTAACAGTCTGACCGCGACACTAGTCTTAAAACAAACCTCATCTTCATCTCTCATAGCATTGCCTTTCAGATGGAATTATTCCCAATATATTTGAAGGTGTTTCAAAATGTTGAAATCCCCTATTGCTGGAACTCACCATTTCCCTCTCAATGCTTGTCAAAGCAAATTCCACAATTGTTATCTTTGATAAAGAGATGATTCTAATTTGGACTACAAATAAGAGTCTTGATAAATTTGGTCCACAATTTCTTGACATTCGTTCCCCCAAGTAAGGCTTCTCTTTTCTTTGAGTGTCCCCATCACTGACAGCAGTTTCTCCTTAACCCAAACAGCCCTTAGTCGAGCCCACATGCTATATCTCCTCAAAGGCTCCCTTCTTATGCAACACTGATTCGGACAATTCTTTCATTCTTGAACGGCCCGCCTTCTTTGGCAGGAAGCCTTTTCCTTACAGTTTTTCTCATCTGAGGGATCGGTGGATTCTGTGGCTTTATCCTCAACCACAACATTTGGAACCTTCCTTATCATGCACCCCCCCCCCTGAATTAGTCAGATTATTGCCTCTACTTTCTATTGGAATAAGCTTCAATTCCCAAAAGCGTCACTTATATGCCCACTAATATGTTGGCAGTCCTGGGCTGAATAAAGAGTACAAACCTTTGCTGGATTTCATGTGATTTGGTGCACAATAAAATTTGCTAATCCATTTTTCCTTTGCACAAGTGGGTTCAGATCCCCTCCTTGTTGTGTACCAAACCACAGGGCACACCAGCAAAGGTATGTACAATGTTTATTCAGCCCTGGAGAGCTCCCAACACCCAACTCCTGCTCCTGCTGTCTTCTTTCCAACCTCGATCTAACTGCCTGCCTTTTAAGAATACAACTCCAAGCAATACATTCTAATGACATCAGGTATAGAGTTACGAAACAAATAGAAACATGCTATAGAAAGAGGAACACCACAGAGGTTGGAAAGTCATTGAGACTATAACTATAATTGACAGATAACCACCCAATTGGATTATATTTTACATAAGGTATATGGATTTAACATTATTGATAGTGTATATCCACATGATAATATATCATATTGTATGTTATTATTAGTCTATATTTAATGTAAAGCATCTCCATGTACCATTGTACACTGTAACTCTAATAACGTGTCCTTTTGTGAAGAACTCCGTCGTCTACAATATAAACAAAACCCCTAATAAATAAATGCATAAATGCTTAACTAATCTTAATAGAAAGTTGACCATTCCCTATTATGCATGCAGACGAAATGAAATTTTGCATTGTGGATAAAGTGGGTGGAAATGTTTTAGAATTATATCAGATAACTAACTCCTTATGTTTCCATATACTAATGATTAATGTCTAGGTTTTTTAAAAAGGAATTTCAGCTGCGTTTTCATTTTGTCCGACACGCAAAAACAGGTTATTTTTTTCCTTCAAACCTATTTTTCATTCATTTGTTATTACAGAATTTCTTTTGCTATTTCGCTCTTTTGTATGTAGGAGGCCAGATGAAATAGGAAGACAAGTGGAAAAACAACTTTTTATTTGATCAAGTCCGGTACTGACATTTGATTCAATATTTGCCAAGAATAGCTACCCACTTTAGCTTCTCGTGTTTTCCTTTGCTCATTTGACTGTTAATTATAATGACTTACGTACAGGCTGACCGTTTACAGCTTTCTCTGACGTACATTTAGAAGACTACATATTAAAGATATGTGGATGGTATCATTTTGTCAGTTCATTATTGCATTAGAAATATTTTATACTTCTACTTGATGTTTTAACCATTGTTCACCATTATCTTCTGTGTTGTGAAGCCCTTCATTTCTTTGCATACTTAGAGCCCACGTTAAAGGTAAAATGAAAAACAGGTAAAGGCAGGTTATCCTGGTTATTTATGTTTTAATACGTTGTATAAAAAACTGCTTGTCTCCTTTCGGTTATTTTAGAGAACAGACTGGAAAATCCACTCTTTCTGTACTTTCTCATCTCAGCGGATGAGTCAGTCCTGTCTCTAAAGAATTTCTGAGATATTAAATAGGTATGTTTTAGGAAACCACTCTGGTCCAAGACTGATAGTCATTGCAGTTTCTTATTCACTGATGGTACACTTATGGAGCAGTACACTGAGGGGCATATTCACAAGGAGCTATCGCCGAATTAATGGCACTATATCGCAGCCAAAGTCGTGATAAATTTACCCCACCATTCACAAGCTGGTGCTAACAGCCCACAACACCAGTTTTCCTGTGATAGCAGCCTAAAAAAACATCGCCACAGACGACCCCCGCAGCGATCGCTAATGAGATGCAGAGTAGGCGTTCCTGTGCAGAAACCTGCGACAACACCACACCTCAAAATTCACAACAACCAGCCAGATCTGCGATAAGAACACAAAACACGCGATAAGGCGCCTTAGCAGCAGGAAATTAACACCTGCTCTGACCTGGTGTAAAGTCAGACCAGAGCCTGAACCACAAAAGGGAGCACAGCCCACAGCCACACCTGAAGACAAACCGATGCCATGGAGCAACTGAACATGCAGCACAGATACCCAAGAGGGCCGCAACACCCACAGACACCACACCCAGTTCGGCAAAACCCCAACCCCCCAGGGTCACCCCCAACCCCGGACCAAGAAACTGCACACCAACACCACGAATCCCAAAACAAATATTCTGCCTGATGTCGCACAAGCAGGAAAATCAACATTTATGCGTGGCCAGAAAATGGAGATTCAGTCATACAGCAATGCAATCACCAATACAAAACACAATACAAACAAATGCCAAAACAACCATTTGGATGAGACCTAGCGGGTCCTCACTGGACAATCCGTTGGACACAGCCTGGATCACTAAATCCAAGAGAAGAAGGTGTGCCATGCGCCCAACAAAGGAAAGAGAGGGAGAGAGCGAGGGAGAGAGACAGAGTGAAATTGCACAAGCAGCGCAAGACCTTGCAGGGCACCTGGCTCCACATGCCAACTTGTGTGTGCATCGTCATCCGTACACCATGAGCCCAAGGCCATGTCCCAATCTCAGCGCCAAAGCCACATTACATTCCAAAAATGAAAGTAGAAGTCAGACAAACATCAATGCAGAAGGCGGGAGGACACCTGCACCTCTGACATTGGTCCAGAATGCGCCTATAACACCCTGAGAGAGATGCCATGGCAGATGTGGACGACTCCCACACCACGGATAGCGCAAATAAACTACCGGACTCATCCACACCCCACACACAGAAGCCCCTGCCGGAGGTACCCCCGCATGGAATGCCCTTGACACACACACAGAAACAGCAACCCATTCAGCCCAACGTTGCACACACATTCAAATCATTGCTCAGAGCTGTGGCATATCCTTCACACAACTGCCGCAGTTCAGAAGAGTGCCGGTTCCACAAGACGCACCAAGACAATGGCAGGCCATACCGGGCACATGCACAACCCCGTCACGTGGAACACTACTGTGCACGTATGCTGCATTTACTGGGTGCAGTGCCACTGGCAGTCCTGCGGATCAGTTACCTGCTCAGCTTCCGCATTGCCTACGTCACCTGCGTCCAGCCCTGGTTCCACTGCACATTCAAGTGTCCCATGAAAGTCTGCCTATCCAACACAACCGTAGATGAATTGGACTATGACTTGAGTGTTCGCTCCCTGTTGGAACACGAACAGGAGTGTAACCGCGACAGCCGTGCATGAGATGCCTTGACATACTGCCTATGTATTGGCAGTAGTGCATGGGAGATTGCACAATTCCTCGTGTGCAGTGACCACATAGAGGCGCTCCCCCATTAGGTTGTATTGCGGATTGGTGCAACGGCGTGGGCTAAGCACAGCTGCTCGGACAAGTTAATGGATTGGCTCATCCTGGGGAAACATCCTTTACAACGCAACTGTTACAACGCACTACCATTACAACGCAACCATTACAACGCAAGTCATTACAACGGCTTGCGCTGGGGGGGCGCTCTAGGATAGGGAATAGTTTTAATTTACTATCCAACACCTTCCCTACCACCCACGGGGACTGGAGTTGGAATAGTAAATTAAACTATTCACTATCCAGCGCCCCCAACGCAAGTCGTTGTAACGACTTGCGTTGTAAAACTTGCGTCGTAAAGGCATGCGTTGTAATAGCATGTGTTGTAATGCCATACATCCCTCATCCTGGTGTAACACGACAACGACGTACTATTGGAACACATTGCACATAAAGCAGCGCGGGCATTAATGGATGAGTAACTACGTCCCTGCAGCCACATCTGATTGTTACCCACAACACATGTCCCAACAACTTGTTGCATCGTGGGGATTGCTCATATATCCCACCCCAACAGAGGACACGTCTGCCATCGTCCGGACTCTGGATGCATGTGCGTGGCACAACACGTGTGTACACACACCTGTGCAAGGTGATGCAGGTCCTTGGTCGGAGCAACACAGCGTTGTTTGGCAACGTTGCCAATTCAGACACACTGCTGGGGGACAGCACATACATGGCAATGTTGCATGACATGTGAACCTATCGAACCTTTTCACCTGAACACTGTCAGCAGAGCAGACAATCGGAGCACTCCGGTGGCAGAGCACTATGCAGATCCCCTGGGCAGTGAGTCGTGCCCCCTCACAAGGGGCAATGGGCAGACGCCAAACAACACATGACTCATCCAGCAAGGCAAGGTGGGCTGGGAGCATTGCCATCCATGATGATTGTCATACATTTTTGCACCACCATTCCCTGAATCTCGACATGTACCCATGCTGAGTGCAAATGTCTGAAGCATGTCCCTGACTGTTGTGGCCGTTGCCTCGTCCACACTGACACGCACATCCCAATAAAGTCTATGCCCCTCACTGGTGTCTAAATGTGAGGTGTGTTGATTTGATTGTCCACTCGTGTGCCACAATGAGCATCGTCCCTACACAGGGAGGAACTGACTGACGCATGTGAATTGGGGGTAGGTCCCTTTTGCAAGCTCAACCTCTGTGAGCCAGACATTGTTTTGGGATAGGTGTTGGCCGACATGTGCACTTATGTGACTTCAGCGATGTGAGTATGGTGTCCAACCTCTGACCATGTGGAGCAATGTCATATATCATAACAGAATGTTTTTACACAGATGTGTGTAAGTAGGTATGCGTCATGAAGTTCTGTTGTCACATGTGATGTAGGACACCACTCCAGGCCTGATTCTGATTTGGTCACTCCTACACACAGCCCTATTCAACATATGGATGTGTGCCTACGTTGGGGGTTTGTGAGATTGTTGTTGATGTGCAATGGGGCCACAGCTGGTACTCACCTTCACAGTCATCCAATTTGCCATGTGTCTCAGGGAAACACTTGTGCATAGATCTCATTTTTCCATGGTGTACCTTCATGTGCAATCATTGTCCCTACATCCAGCTATATTTCCATATGTGAGTGAACATAGTAATGACACATCTGTGTGATTCAAAATGTTTTATTCACATTCAAGTGATTGACGGAGCTGGAGCTGTACATGGCCATCCAGGCCCATATCACATGGAAGCCCAGTGGTGGGAAAACCACAGACTTTTGGGGATTAGGAAGTGGGAGGGTGTAGTCTGCAGCAGATTGCTGTGTAATTGGCCAGCAGTGACGAAATGTGAGTCCGTGTCGGGGTCTGGGTGAATGTTGCTGAGTGTTCCAGGGGTCAGTAGGAGGTGTTTCCCAGGGCATGCTGCATAGGTCATCACTGGGCAGGGAGAGGGTATATGGCAATGATGGATGTTACTGCCTCCTTCCTCACACAGTAATTCCATCCCCTTATTACTCCCCTGATACGGTTCTGTGTCCGGTGTTTATGGTGTGTGTGGGGGGGTGATGGCTGCATCACTGTGTGCCACTGACACAACAGACTGCGAATGTGATGGAGCAGCAACACTGTATGCCACAGACACATCATGTTTCGGAGCTGTGTGTGTCGATGTTCCAGCTGCACTCATATGGGAGCGACTCAGTGGCAGCAATGGTAAGATGAAGTACTGCAGGACATTGAAGTTCCCAGATACTAATTGCTGGTGTCCAGCCATGGGAGACATACTTCCAGCCTGCATCTGCTCCATGGTCTCCATTGGCCTCCGCATCTATGCCACCTCTGTGCTGTAATCGCTGGTGCCTGTCTGGCCAGGCAGTTCTTGTAGTAGATTCATGGCCCCAGCGAGGTCAGCCAAGGTCTGTGGCAGAGCGTGGTGCGTACAGTGGGTGTCCGATTGGGACTGTACGTGGTCCCTGATGGGAATCAGACACGCACGTATGGCATCGAGTTTGGCTGCCATGAGTTCAAAACCTACCCGCAGCTGTTCAGCCAACTTCACCTGGCAACTCCACACATGTTGTTGGAACTCCATGTATTGGTCAGGGGGGTGCTGGGAGACAGCCATGGTGGTGTGTGTTTCCTGCTGTGTGTTGTGCAGGTGGTGGGCTCACCTCGGGGCAGCTGACCTAACCTGCTCCTGGGGATGGGGTGCAAAGGTTGTCCATTATCCTTTGGAGGGTGTCTTGACATATGTGCAGGTTGTCCTCTTCATCATCAATGATGTGAGGTGTGATGTCCCCTGCAGGAGGTGTCTTTTGTCCCTCTGCAATGTGAAAGGGGAGATGCAGGTTAACAGAGTAACACATGTATGTTGAAGATTTGCAGAAGTTAACATTCAGACTGCATGCCGATGTACATTGTACTATTTACGGTGGAGCTGGCTATTTGTTGTCAGTCAGTGTGTTTTTCAACTTCATGACTGATGTGTGGTAGTACCCATGCATTATCATCACAGTGTCAGGCAATGCCAGATGTGAGTGGACAGTTATTACGCACGTGCAGGACCTGTTGTGAGCCGCGGCCTATGCTGTTGGTGTTGCACTTTGTACCACATTGCCGTCATTGCCGGTGTTCTGTGATTGCTATGTGTGTGTGCTGCATTGTGGGGGAGTTGCTCCTGCAGCTCTGATTTTGTGTAGCCTTCTCCCTTTGAGGCAGAGTGTCTTTGAATTGTGTGCTTTTCGGGGCCTGATTTGTTTTTGACTTGGGTCATATGTGCTCTCGTACAGATTTTATGGCCTTGTGCATTGTTCATCTGCTGCGTGTATCGTTCGGCAAGGGTTGTGTGTGCATTTGGACATGTCAGAGTGTGACCTGCTCCTTTAAGGCTGTGATCCGCACTGGGCTACCTCCATCTCGATTCGTAGGCCATCACTTGTTTTTGGGCTGCTGCCATGCTATCGGGCATGCAGTGCTACTTGCATAGTCAGTGTGGGTCACAGAGCCGCTGCTTTGCTGGATTCAGCACATGTGCATGGGTCTGTTGTGATATTGGTGATATGGAGGGGGACCCTTTGTGCACATTGTGGATGGGGGCCTGCTTGGTGTTTCTATGTGTGATGCAGTGTGCCAAGGCTCTCAGTGACATTTTCCATGATCATTGTGGGTGTGCAGTGTGCTACACATAATTGTGCATGTGTGCCATTGTGACCATCTCCCCCTGTGCCCCGTCCCTGGTCGTTACTCACCCTGTTGCTGTTTGGTCCGGTCATATCGTGCTGTGCCAGGCCCCCAATTCCTGCCACCGTCTCCACACTGCTGATTGTGGCCACCATTTTCTCCAGCTCATCCATCTCCTACTGTGTCGCAGGTCTCCCACCTCCAGTCACCCTTGCTGCCTTCCTGTTGGTGGAGAACTTCTCCTTAATTTGGCTGTGCACTTCATTCCAGCGCCTCTTGACCTCCTCCAGTTACCTCCTCAACACTCCGACTGCTTTGACTTTGGTGACGATGAACTGCCATATTTCCTTTTAGGTTGCCCGTGCCGCAGTGGAGGTGCCGAACAGTTGTTGATGGTGTCCTATGACCTCCGTGACGATGATCCTGATTTCCTGCGGACTGAACCCCGTCTGGGGCTTGTGGGGTTCGGCTTGTCCTCTGCACTCGGTCCGGGTGCATCCATGGTGCTACGCAGTTACAGTTGTTTTTTTTTTCTTTCTTTCTTTTATAGTGCATTTTCCCATAAGAAGCATGTGATTTGCAGGCCTGTGGCTGGTTTTCTCTGATTTTTATCCCGTGATTTGACTCATCGCATGTTTTTTTGCATTTGAGTATCACGTTTTTGCAGCATGGCATTGATTTTCACGCGGACATTTGCCCTGTTATCTAGTGTCTATCGCATGCTACCGTCTTGTTGTGTATTCCACGTTAACACAGGGTTATTTTCCCGCGATAAGCTGAGATGTTAAAAATTGTGTTACGCTACTCTTGTAGTAGTTATCACACGTTTTTGTGAATATACGCCTGAATTTCCTTGGGCGAACTGCTTCTAGGCAGCTCTGAAATACTAAATATCCTAACGAAGATCATTTCCAACTTCATAAGAAGATGAAAGGCAGTTCTAGATGCTGGTTCTTTGAAGTTCGATTGAGGTCATTGGCCATCGCTTAGATATTCTCTTGGGGCTTGAAGAAATCTACATCTTGCACACATTTATCAATGTTTGACCAGGGTGATTTCCTAAAACATACCGATCAGATATAGGAGTAGTCAGACTAATGAGTAAACGTAAATCAACCAGCTAGTTATACTGTTCCTATCCAGACGTGTCTGGGAAAGGCCTCTGGTCCTAAGATTACGCTGCTGTCCTGCAGTTTGTGTTTTCACTAACAGCAGATCACTCCTCAGGTTTTGTAAGAGTGCTAGGGGTTAGTTAAAAAAAAAACTACAAATGCTGCAATGCTATTCTAACCATAGTGATGCATTCACACATTTAATAGCTTACATCATACTGTCATATTCTGAGTCACTGCTCTTTGTACATCCCTATCACCTACTACCAATGTTGAATCAGATATTGAGTATGAGGGGAGCAGCACCGACCACTGACATCAGGTTTGTGTGGAAAAGGCTGCTTTATTGAAACAGGTGCACATCACAAAACAATCTTAGCCTTTGCCTTACACAAATACAACCTCACTATACAAAGTTAATCACATATGTTAAGTTACCCACCACCTCTAAAATATCCTTCCCCCTGCAACAACTTGATTCAGCAATATTGTACTTGCACCAGAGCTGGTCAACTGCAACTGAGAAAATGTCAGAAACGTTTCCCCTTTGGGTAAATTTGTCACACAACAACAGTTATTGCCCATACAATTTCATGCATGAATATAACTTTAGACAACGGACAAAGAGATAAAAGGAGTAGTTGGAAGGAAATTATTCAAACTCCGCGTATATATCCTTTTGTTTCAGATATTCTATATATTGTGTGGGAAATTATCTTTTAATCCTGAAGAAGGTGTTGGCCATAGAATACAAGAGCCATAACCGAAACGCGTCGATGCTAACATTGAGTCTTGATACGCTAAGTCAATGGACATAACTACTCCTTTTGCGATAATACTACAAATTGGAGTTTGATTAATTTCATTCCAACTAGCGTTTTTCATCACTCTTTTAATTGGAATCATTTTCCTTTATGTATATTTCCCATAGTCTGTCATGATTTGATATGTATTAATTGTTTTTATTGATGCCTCAATGGTTTTAATGATTTGTAATAAAATGTAAATTTTTTTGGTAACACTTATCACCTATACTCCTTTTATGTCTTTGTCTGTTGTCTAAAGTTATATTCATGTATGAAATTGTATGGGCAATAACTGTTGTTGTGTGACAAATTTACCCAAAGGGAAACGTTTCTGACATTTTGTCTTTTGGTACGGTACCCCTTTGGTTTGTGGGTCCCTCTCTTTTATTAGAGAAACAACTGCAACTGAGACCTTTAAGCTGCCTTCCCTCATTACTATATTTATTAACCTCTTAACCAATTTAACTTCATACAGAACCTTAAACTTCCTGGCTTGTCCAGGCTTGAACTTGCTTACATGTTCCCTTTCAGCCTGAACTGACAACAACAACAATAAACTTCAGTTAACCATGGCAACTTCCCTGACAACCGCCAACCTGAAAAAGGGGGGGCCCACAAGAGCACCCATTTTTCTGCCTTCCCCCGGGGAAAGGATTTTGTACTTATTGGTTTTAAGTACCTTCAACAACACCAGCTTTAACTGCAACAAGTGCAGTGCCTATAAAGGACAACCGAACCACAGCTTCTCAAAAATTCCACATCTTCATGATGACGATCTGAATGCTCAACACTGCCTTAGGTCAATGACCCTGCAAAATGAGCGTGATCCCTTGATGAGTTTCCTCCAATCCCTGGCTATGGCTACTGACTTGGCAGACTAATGCCCACCCTTCATGGCATAAACTCCGTCCTGAGCACAGGACAACTAGCCCACTCTTTGTGGATTTTCTTCAGAGCCTCCTTCATGTAGTTAAACTCAGACCAACCCTTCAGAAGTTCTGCCTTGTTCCCACCTAAATATATAAACAGTGTATCATGAAATGTATCCTGTATTGTAGACTGATCCCAATACGGAAGGGGCCCCCTCCATCTCATCCCCCTTTTCCAAATCCGCTGAATGGATACATAGCAACATAAAAAACCCAACATCGCCTCATGACAGCCGGACCTCTGGAGACTTCCAGCCCACTTTACGAATGAGTGGCCCACACTCCATATCTTCAACCTGCAGCCTGAGGCCCAGGTACCAAACCTGTAAAACAGAAACAAAGTCGACAACCTGCACCATTATGTGAGCAAAAAAGCCCTCTCCTCCCTCTAACGTGGCTCTACCCAAGTACCCACTGAGCCTGGCAACGCCTAACCATGGAAAATACCCAGATCCGTACCCCCTGCCCTTCTCCTTTGATCTGACTTAGAGGTGCGGAGCCCAGCCTTAGGCCCACGTCAGGGCTGCCCTCCAGCAGACGGGGCAAAACCTGACTATGGAATATACCCAGAGCTGTATGCTCTTGCGTTCCCTTCTTTGATCTGCTTTCATCTTTGCAGATCTGGACGCACAGACCCTCGACCTAATCACTGACCTCCACCCAGATAAAGCCCTTATTCCCCCTGCACCCAAATGTTCAGAGACCCACAAAGCACTAAGAAAACACCGCTGCCATAAGGGCAAAGAAGAACACTGACTCATCGTTCCCACTGCACATCCAGTGGAGAAGCAAACGCAACTTACTTAAATTGCTGAATGGAAAAGGCCCCCCTTAAGGTGGTCACACTTAGCTGCCTTTTGTCCATACGCGATATTATAAATTGACTTATGTCCTCTCCTACCCCATTCCACTCATGCCCTTCTGGATGCACCCGCTTAAAATTCAGACCTGGCCTGTGCCTAAGCCTCCCTATTTAATCTGCTATAGACTCTGCTATCAACTGACGCATCCTTTAACCCGTATTTGCTAAAGATCCTGATCCATCCTGATCCTGATTCTGTCCCCCTCTGAAGCCGGCCCATGAAATCTCTTTCCCTATGCACAAGGCAAAGCATCTGCAGTGTCGGTGTCTACTTGGCTCCCAACATGCTAATGATTTGCTGGCTTTTGCGAGCAAAAGAACTCTCAGAAGCTTTAACAGCTGTGTGTCCCTTGTTTTCTACCTATTAACCACCCATACCACCAGCATGGTGTCAACTCTAAAGAGAACTCTCCAGGGTGCACACCAGCACACCAATGCCCCATCCAAAAGCCAAAAACCAACCCCTATTGCCGCCTCAGCAAAGGTCTAAGCGCCCCAATCCCTGTCTGTCACTGCCGCTAGAGAAACCCCATTAAAGGGTTGTATAAAAACTCACCACCCTTCCAGACCTCTTTGAGATCTGCAGCCAGACTGATAAGATGATGTGGTAATGGCAAATCTGAAAGTAACAACCCAGCTTCCTACAACTGCCCACCTTGTTCTCATTACCTTGCATGCAAAGTACCAAAATGGCCCAACAGGATCTGTTGCTCACTGTTACTGGCATTTACTATCATTTACCCCAACATTGCCACCAAAAGCGTCTGTGTTGTGATTCTCTTCTCCCCCAACAATCAGGCTCCCATAGCCCTTGAATCAATCTCAAAACCAATAAAACACAAAATTCTGTTAGGTCCCACAGTGTTCCTCCAGTGCCAATGACACTTCTGGTCACCCATGAGCTCATGGACCTTACTAGCCGTTATGTGCCTGTGAACCATGTACCATATAAAAATTCATTACAAGAATTTACCAAAACACTCAAAGAGTGCACACGGACTGAAGCAACCCCATTGAATGCAATTTGGTCCCCCAGAGTCTGCCCCTGCATCGGGTTCCCAAGCATTTGAAAGTTGGCTGGGTGTACTGGCAATAATAGGAAGTCCAACTTAATGCAGCTGATAGAAATAGGCACCCCCTGTCTCACTCTTTCTCTTAAGCTAATCCTTGACTGACCATCCGTCTGGTCATGAAAGGTACTGAATCAACCTAACTGCCCCAGTTCCTCTCTTGGGACCCTTCCAATAGGGAAGCCTGTGAACTCTTATCTTGGCCTTACTGGCATTTACTTTAGTTTACCAAATGTTGCCCCCAGAAGCCTCTGCATTGCGATTTTCCTATCCCCCGGCAATCAGACTCCCATGGTCCTTGAATCAATCTCAAAACAAATAAAACACAAGAACCCAATAACTCATACAAAACAGAGGTCCTCATCCTGGGCATCCTGGGCTCCACCCACGTCAACAACGACGACACCATCAAGACCATATACACCATCCACTCTGGCTCACCATCCAACCCACGCCCTCACCACATCTTCAACAAAGCAAACCGCATCATCGCACCCCAACTCCGGAAGATCATCAACAGCTCTTTCGAGACCGTCACCTTCCCAGAAAGCTGGAAGCACGCCAAGATTAACACCCTACTCAAGAAACCCACAGCGGACGCAAAGGACCTCAAGAACTTCCGGCCCATCTCTCTGCTTCCGTTCCCGGCGAGAGTCATCGAAAAGATCATCAATAGGCAACTGACCCACTTCCTCAAGGAGAACAAAATCCTGGACCAGTCCCAATCTGGATTCTGTAGCAATCACAGCACTGAAACCACCCTCATCGCTGCCACAGACAACATCAGGACCCTACTGGACAACGATAAAACTGTGGCCACCTTCCTCCTGGACCTCTCGGCTACATTCGACTCCGTCTGCCACCACACCCTATGCACATGCCTACATGATGCAGGTATACGCGACAAAGCCCTGGACTGGATGTACGTCGTTACAACGCATGCTTTTACCCCGCATGCCTTTACGACGCAACTTTTACAACGCAAACCATTACAACGCATAGTGCTTAGGGGTGCTGGATAGTGAATAGTTTAATTTACTATTCCAACTCCAGTCCCCGTGGACACTAGGGAAGGTGTTGGATAGTAAATTAAATCTATTCCCTATCCTAGAGCGCCCCCCAGCGCAATGCGTTGTAATGGTTTTCGTTGTAATAGTTGCGTCGTAAAGGCACTGTGTTGTAAAAGTTGCGTTGTAAAGGATGTTTCCCCCCTGGACTGGACCACCTTCTTCCTCACCGACAGAACCCAGAGGGTTGGCCTCCCCCATTCTGTTCTGAAGCCACCAAGATCATCTGTGGCGTGCCCCAAGGATCATCCCTTAGCCCTACCCTTTTCAACATCTACATGGCACCGCTCGCCAACATCGTCCGCTCGCACAACCTCAACATCATCTCCTACGTCGACGACACTCAGCTGATCGTCTCACTCACCAAGAACCCCGCCACCGCCAAAACCAACCTCCACGACGGAATGAAGGCCGTTGCCTACTGGATGCAGAACAGCCACCTGAAACTTGAATCAATCAAGACAGAGGTCCTCATCCTGGGCTCCACCCCCTCCGCCTGGGACGACTCCTGGTGGCCAGCTGCTCTGGGAATTGCACCCACACCCACCAACCACGCATACAATCAGGGGTTCATACTGGACTTATCGCTCTCAATTACCCAGCAAGTCAACGCCGCCTCCTCCTCCGGCTTCAACACCCTCTGCATGCTCCGCAAGTTCTACAGATGGATCCCCACCGGAACCAGAAGGACGGTCACCCATACCCTCGTCAGCAGTAGACTGGACTACGGCAACGCCCTCTACGCAGGAACCACGGCCAAACTACAGAAAAGACTCCAACAAAAACTGAACGCCTCCGCACACCTCATTGTCAACATACCCCGCCACACCCACATCACCGCCCACCTGAACGACCTGCACTGGCTCCCAGTCAACAAGAGTATCACCTTCAAGCTCCTCACCCAAGCTCACAAAGCACTCCACAATGCTGGACCAGCATACCTCAACAAAAGCCTCACCTTCTATACCCTGATCCGCGACCTCGCCACCGTCCCACGCATCCACAGGACCTCCACTGGTGGCAGATCCTTCTCCTACCTTGCCGCCAAGACATGGAACACCCTACCCACATAGCTGCGACAGACCCCAAACCTGCTGACCTTCAGGAGGCTCCTCAAAACCTGGCTGTTCGAGCAGTAGCTGCAATCCCCCTCAGCACCTTGAGACACTCACGGGTGAGTAGTGCACTCTACAAATGACTGATTGATTGATTAGGTCCCACCATGTTCCTCTAGTGCCAATGGCACTCCTGCTCACCCATGAGCTATTTGACCTTACTAGCCGGTGCTGGCAGTCTGCGGAACCGGATTTCTCACAGCAGGGAAGTCATCCAATGAGTATGTTATGTGCATGTGACCCGTGTACGATATGAAAATCTATTGCTAGAATTTACCAAAACACTCAAAGAGCGCACACAGAATGGGGCAACCCCATTGAACTCAATTTAGTCCCCTAGAGTCTGACCCCTCATCGGGTTCCCAAACAGAAGAAAGTCGGCAGGGTGTCCTGGCAACAAACGGAAAGCAGACTTAATGTCGGTCTTAGAGTTAAGCTTCTCTGTCCCACTCTTTCTCTAAAGCTAATCCTTGACTGACTATCTGTCTGGTCATGAAAGTTATTGAATCAACCTAACTGCCCCTGTTCCACTCTGGGTATCCCTCCGATAGGGAACCCCATGAACTCATCTCTTGGTACAACTTCAAAATGACCCCACCATTCTACTTTGCCCAACCAACTCTTTGCCCAATGTGCTTCTCACTATCTGTTGGTGTGCGCAGGCTGATTGGCAGGTAGTAGCCTGGCATCACACTCTGGGGCCCTCATCACAGACTAAATCCCAACGTACAACCAAGAGACATCCTTGGGGCTGTCATTGAATGATACTGTGAGAGCTCAAATTCCAAACTGTCCAACTGAACTGGCATATAAGCCTGTACTGCCAGACTCTGTCCACCCCTCCCTGCCTTGACACAGTCTGCCTGCCCTTGCTGCTGTGCTCCTGTGGAAAACACTCCTGTTCATGTCCTACTGAATCCCTGGGCCGACTTGGTCCCCAAACCCATGTACAAATGCGCATTTGTAACCGTCAGTCAGAATTTATAATGCTACATCATCCCTCACCCTTCATTGCAATCCCAACAAGCCCCAAGTTGACCACTCTGTCCTCTGCTTCACACCTCTACTACTTCCGGATTGGGGGCCCCTGAAATGGCTGGCATACAATCTGTAGCATGTAGCAGTACAAATAGTTTTACCAGACTTAGCTAGTCCCATATTATGGTGTCATACTTAAAGTCAATCTCTCTCCATGTGCCACCAAATCCTAGGCTGTACAAGCCCTGAGTTCGTCATCCTACTACACCCATGTGGAACCTCTACAAATTTTGGCCTTTCCAATGACTACCATCTGTGTAACTAGTGCCCAAGGACTTTCACAATACACACTAGGAGAGCTAAGCAATGCTGCCTTCCAGGTCCCTATAGTTGCCAGCACATTCAGCCATCTAATAGCTTGAATCCCCCTTTCTCTGAGCCCTGCTTGGACCATAGCTCCCACTGTGATAACATCAGTGTCCCCATGCCCTTCACTTTTACCTGTCTTCTCTTTAGAAGCAGCCTGAGGTTAGCCGCTAATGGCTTTGGATGTCCCTTATATGTAACAATACCCTACTTCCATATACCTGTCTTCCTGTACTCCAATCCCATGCCACACCCCAGTCTCCGAACTTGCGTTCTTATCCGAGGACCGGCTCCGCTTTTCCCGGCTGTTGCATTTTCAGCCTGTTCATCTGTGAGGACAAAGAGGTGCAGAGCACAAAGGAGCCATTGCTACAGAAATGGGGTAAGTCTTAGAGGTGGACGCTAATCAAAAGCTCCTGTGGAGATGAATCCGGCCAGATGCCTTTCTTGTCTCCCATGCTCTTTTTACATATACTGTTTGGTCTCCGAACAACTTTATGTTTATTTTTTTACCTGCTCCAATAACTTGTAATGTTGTTTACCCCTTTGATTCTGGTCAGTTTTAGTTTATTCCTACGTTGCTACAATGGGTATAAGCTTCACTGGTCGACGATCACAGGTTCTGCAATATCGATCACATAGTTGATTTCTTTATGTTTTGGAGTAAGCAGGCCTCTGCTGGGCAGGGGGGACTTCCTTCGAGGTGTCCGCATTCTGTCTTCTGCCTAAAGATAGTGATGCGATGCAGGGAGGGAGACCTCATCACTTGCTGGTGGGGGCATGATTGTGTGTTATACCGTTGCTTTGAAACTTTTATAGTGCAAGATGGAAGACCGCGCTTAGGCTCTCATACATGTTTTCTTAGTAAATTGGACTTCCGCTTTTTATCATGTTTTGCATCTGACCAATGCGCTGTCTATGATTGTTTATATGTTTTAGGCATATTGGGCAGTGCCTTGCATGTCACTTTTGCAATCACCATAAGCCATCACAAACGGTGTTAATTGCTGCACCCTTCAAATAGGACAGGGCAATGGCATTCAGCTGCACCCTCAGTGGATTTCACAAAGTTTTTAGATAACTCTGTGGAATTCTGCAGAGTAGAACTCCAGAAGCTCCGTCCACCCTTGGTAGGAAGGTCATACATGGTCTGGGGATGTTGCGTCACTTTGGGGGAAAGGCAGTTGCAAAGATGACACTCCTTTAATTCCCTCTCAACTAATTCACCTAAGAGCAGGAACCATACTAGGTTTCTTAGGTCTCATTTTGTGGCTACAATGCCACAATGTCCTTCATGGGCTGGTTCAATGACCTGTTTTATTAGACTCTCAGATATGACAATTCTTGAGCCTCTCATTAGAACACTTTTCTTGGTCATAGACAGTTCATCCTGTACATTTTTTAATTCAACATCGTCAGCACTTCTGAAGTCGCATTTTCATTGTTTTGAGCCTGCCCAGGCTGTGAAATAACAACATAAATTGACTCACAACTTCAGAATGAGTGAGTGTGGCGGTTGTAACTGATAGATATCAGTCCCATGTCAAACCTAAGTATGCAATCACTGGACGAAGGTCCTTGAAAAACATGGATTGGCATTTGCACTGATTCTGCTTCATGTTTCAAAGTAGCGAATAAATGACCCTTGACTCTGCCACGATTTAGAAGTGGCCCATGCATATACGTGCGTGTTTGAAAGATTGAGGCATAGCACAGGAGTTAGGCTGTTGACATTTTTTAACTGGCATGATGATAATCAATAACCACTGTCTATAATAAAGGTTATGGGGCAACTGTTGAGCTTTATTGTAATCTTTGGGGAATGTCCAAATGAGTTTTGTTGTTTCATTTGGTTGTTTGCCTTTGTTGGGCGATACCATCAGCGCACATCACACTTCTTCACTGGCGCTCGATAATGACATTGAGGAGACTCTGTAGGACGAACATGACGACAATCGACTTTGCCTGGTTTCTACTTGTTGCAACTGATGCCACTGTTTTGCTTTGTGGGCGTGGCAAGAATGCTTCTGGAACTTTCTGGTGTCCATTTTCTCTTCTCTTTTCGCAGTGGCATCTTTAGTTTCTCTTACACTTTGCAAACCGTTATGAAGTGGTTCTCCTTACCGCAGCCTTTGCACATTAGAACCACAACCCTTTCTTCTGTGCCGATTGCAACTTGTATGCGTCTACTCTGTATTTGTCATTACTCTTCATGGCAACCCTAATTCACTTTTCTCTGTTCTTGCTTTGATGTCAGTGGCCTGTTGGTCCACTCTTTCTTTGGGCCTTTTGGCCATTAGTACTTTCTCTAAGCCAACCGTCTCTCTCAACATGCGTCTTCGGAAGGAGTTTGAAAGACAGCCATCGATAGCTCTGAGATGAACGGCTTCTTCATCAATGAATTCACAAAACGTTCAGTGTTTGATAAGCACATCAAGACTTTCACCAAACTCATCCATCATTTCACCAGCTTCCTGTCGTGCTTGATTGAAAATGTACCTTTCATAGTCAACGTTCGGCATTGGATTGAAATTGTCTTCCAACGCTTCAATGATTTGACGGAATGATACTTTATCAGCTCGTGATATTTTCTTCAGCACTTTCCTTACTCCGTCACTGGCCAGGTTCTTTAGCTAATTTATGATTTTCGTATCACTGCTTCTTCCGGAGCATCTATGAAATCATTAAACCTCTCAATCCATGCAGTCCATTTGGGCCAATATTCTGGTTTTTGGCAGTGTCAAAGAGTGGTGGTGGTTTCAGAAACAATGCTACACCATACTTTGTGCTTTATGGCAGTGGGACTGCCATAAAAAGGCTCATTGAAAGGAGCGTTGTAACCCTCTGGGTAGCGGCCGGCTCGACATTGTAAACAGGCCCTTTATCTGGCGGGCGGTCGTCCAATGGGTTTGGTGGTCCTGTATCAAATGGCGGGTTGCACCTCCTATTGAAGGGCTGCCAAACTTGTAATCAAGACCTCAATTTCTTCAATTTCAACTCCATCAGTTAACCTTGCAACTTTTGTTTTCTAAGCAGGACCAGAAACAAAGAAGAAAAAAATACTCAGCATTATAACATTAACCTCATATATATTTTGTTTTGTTTTTCTTTTGTAGATCAGTTAAAAATGATGGTGGCTATATTTATTGTAAGGAGAGATTAATTGAGCCCAGAAGTCATTGGAGGTGTTGAGTACTTTTCATCCCATTGCAAAGGCATAGCTTTTACTCTTAGTAACACAGTGGAAAGGACCTCAGAGCAAAACAACTCTACTTCTGCCACGGAGGTTGACGTTAGGGACAACATTTAACAAATAAAGACACTTATAGCCATCTCCAAAGAACCCTGTGTCTTGGTTTTGAAGGAGGTAGCCCAGAACATCCTCATGCATGTTGCCAGTAGTATGCCCACGATCCCAAATTTATGAAGAATGGTTCCACAACAGAAATGGCAAATAATCCCTAAAGAGTAACTCATAAATCCTACCCTGACATTAACTTCCCTCCCTGGACTTACTGCTTCTTTTACAAACAAACCTTTTTGACTCTAGGATAACGAGAATCCTTTAAAAAGAATACTATTCTTTTGTACCATACATAACACAGTAACCCTGGAGAATAGTGAAATGTGAATGATAGATGGTACTTTTAAATCAACTCCCCATCCATTCATTCAAAGTATTACTAGTCATGCAAACATTAACATTACTACCATCCCATTAGTTTACAGTTTACTTCCTGACAAACAATCCTCAACTTACACTGAATTTCTATCAGTAATAAAATAAATCTAAAACAGTAAATAAAAGTCCTAGGAAAAGCATAACTGACTTAGAATTACAAAATAATAATACAATTACTAAAATATACCCTAACACACAAATTCAAGGATTATGTTTTCCACTTTTCACAGGCATTTTAGAGAAAAATTCAAAAAACACACTTAGCTCATATGTAAAATAGTAAACTACAATAGGGACTAAACAATTAACTGCATTGTGTTTTGTACCTCCTGAATGTCTGGAAGACTTATACATTTCAATTATACAATAAGAATATTTTTCACAACATGAGGTAAAATTGGGTACACTTCTAAGACTCTGAAGACACATACATTGGCTGTCTATGCAGGTCAAGTCACAGAAGGAACTCAAGTTTCCTATTGAATGGTGGAACTGTTATTCGACTTGCCTAGAGGGTAGTAAAAAACAATTAGGCCATAGAGGGTTGGCATAATTCTTTCAACAACTCAAGAGGAAAAAACTCAACGCAACTTGTATCATTTTCAGAAGAATTTGAAGAATAATGGGGGTGATTATGAAGGCGGTTGAAACCGCCACCGGCAGGCTGCCAGTGGCGGTTTCACCGCCATCTCGAAGCACTTCTCCGCCCACCATATTACGATGGTGGGCGGTGTGCTGGCGGACGTAAAGTCTGTCCGCCAGGGGTCCGCACAGGCAATCATTACAATTGCCTTGCGGACCCACCAAGCAACTCTAAAATGGTGGTGCTTCTAGCAGGCACCGTCCGCCAGATTAGGATGCTGCATGTATGGCGGTTCAACCACCATTCACAGGCTGGCGGGGATTGCATTTGGTAACCACCGCCATGAAAACTATCATTGCAGGACTATCCAAATGAAGTCCGATTTCTCTTTCATGTACTATACACCATATATGCAAACCTGTCCCACACCTCAGTGTGTGAGCAAGTATATATATAAGGCATGTGTGATAAAGGAATTTAAAACAATAAAATATGCATGGTAAAGGCATGTTTTATAAAGGCACATGCGTGGTAAAGACTGTGTGGTAATTGCACTGCATGCTAAAGTTTTTTCTCCACATGACAACATTTGAATAGGTCTAGGGTCATATATTGACTAATGAAGGGCCAGGCACACCTTCAACAAGTTCCCATGTCAGGCGTGACACTATCAGATAGGCTTTGTAGTCATGGGTATGCAGAATTATTTGACTTATAGTTTAGCTAACATTGCAAGTATTGGTTCAAACATCACAGCACTGAAAGTGCACAGCATTTTTGCCGTAGTGCAGCACTGCAGGCCTTCCTACTGCGCTGCACAACGGCAAAAGAAAAGGGCAGGAATACACGGTATCTACCAGATACATCGCATTCCTGTCCTTTTCCCCTGTGCTGGGGCACCATGGACTGCCGTGATCAAACACAGGCACCTTTCTACCATGATGCAAGGGAGCCTGCATTGCTAGGATGATTATCTTTGTGCAAGAGTTGAAATCTTCCTCTACAAAAACATTCAAAAGAGGCTTTTTCCTCTTTCTTTATGTGCCTCAGAATGGAGCATACATACAAAAAGTACAAACAGGGAGAAATAAATATATTTCTCCTAGTTGTGCTTCCCTTACGCCTCCCCTGGGAAGGCGTACGTTTTTGGATCTGCTTCAGAGTTACAATTTCTCGTAAATCTGGGGCAGTGTCAAAAAGCCATGGATGTTGCTGGGAAAGCCCCAAGCAACAACCATGGCATTCACCTTTAACGCAGAAAACTGCATTAAAGGTAGCGATATTTACAAGGCAGCATTAAGCCAAGAAAAGTGGCTTAGTGCTGTCTGGTAAATATGGAGCCGGCTCCTACACCACAGGACTGTCACAAAAAGTGACACACCGGCGGCGCAACCAGGCTTATAAATAAGCCCCAAAGTATTTTGGTTAAAAAAAAAGGCCTTGGGCCACCTGGCTGCATGCACAAAACTGACTACAGAAGTACTTCACCCTAATCTCTGCTACTATCAAACTTGTAGACAATTGCATGCTAGACGTGTTATTTGGCTTCTAAGCACTAACTGCAAAGCTCAACTGAACAAAAACTTTTACATTTCTTATTGAAAATATAGGTTAATCCGAATGGAATGGAGTATGCAATGAAGCACTATTTTAAAAAAAAAGCAATATTTGTGCTGCGCAAGATTATTTTTCGGAGATGCCAAAGCAGGATTACAGGGCGTGGGTAGCAGTGGTATAGTAGAGTACAGCTCGCTGGTTGCTGGAGGCGAAAGCTCAAGTAAGTTGCGGGGTGTGGCTGTTATGCCAACACGCCCTACGATAATTGGCCTGATTTCACTGAAACTCAAACAATGCACTGCAGGCACGAGTCTAATAAATTAAATCCATTAACACAGCTGCATCTATCGGTTTTAAGTCTGTTCACAAGGGTACTATTTAAAAGTATTGTTTGCCAGTTTATTGTTTTACATTATTTATTTCCCTGTCTTTATCTGACTGATGAGTGAGGTGTAGCAATAATCGGAAGTTGAGCCCTCAATATAGTTAGTGATTTGGATGATACATATAGGTGTCAAATAAGTAACCCCCCTCAGCACTATACTTTTCTAGCCTGCATCCCTAGACATTCTGAAACGGGTGCTCCCACATTCCCCCTTAGCCCGCAGGACTGAAAAAAAGCAAATAAGGCTACAAATGTAATTAAAAACATAAAATGGCTCATAGTTAGCAGTGGGCAAATCTCTGATGCAAATAGTGACTTGCAAAGGTATCAGAATTTGAGGTCTCACTTGAAATAAGTGCTTTGGAGCTTCACCCCACTTGATTTGTGGCTCCCTTACCTCATTTAGATGTAGTTGAAATGCTAGGTCACACACCGCACCCTAGCCCGCAGACTTCACAACACAAAAATCCGGACCAAGGCCTTCGACTGGATCCGCTCGTTCCTCTATAGCAGAACGCAGCTGGTCAGACTCCCTCCTTTCCTTTCGGAACCCACACCGACCTCCTGTGGAGTTCCGCACAGATCCACCATCATCCCCACCCTGTTCAACATCTACATGGTCCCGCTCACATCCATCGTCAGATAACACAGACTCAACATTATGTCATACGCAGACAACACCTAACTCATCCTCTCCCAATCCAATCAACCCAACATCTTCAAACACAACTTTCAAGAAGGAATGGAAGCAGTTGCCAGGTGGATGAAGAACAGCTGCCTACAACTCAACATGGACAAAACCAAAGTACTCATCATGGACCCACACCCCGATGCCAAGAAGGACACCTGGTAGACCCTGCCCCCGGGAACCCCCCCACCTCCACGGAACACGCATGCAAACTCAGACTCATCCTGGACTCTGACTTCAAAATGGACTGCCAGATCAACGCTGTCACCTCTTCCTGCTACAAACCCTCCACCTCCTCCGAAAGACCTTCAACTGAATTCCCCTTGAACACAGGAAAACTGTCACCCACGCCCTCATCAGCAGCAGACTGGACTATGGCAACGTACTCTAAGCTGGGATCAACAAGAGCCTCTACAGCAAACTCCAAAACGTCCAGAATGCCGCCGTCAGACTAATCCTCAACCTAACGCGCCACTGCCACTTCACCCAACACCACAGACACCACACTGCCTCATTGTTGAGAGGAGAATCACCATCAACCTTCTCACTCACGCCCACAAAGCCCTCCACAACACCGGACTAGCCTACATGAACCACCGCCTCTCATTCTACGCACCCCAAAGATCCCTCCGCTCAGCCCAGCTCTCTCTTGCGACGGTACCCCACATCAAGAAGACCAGAACAGGAGGACACATATTCTCCTTCCTCATGGCCACGGCATGGAACACCCTACCTCTCCACCACCGACAGACACCAACACTCACCAAGTTCCTGAAGGGCCTCAAGACCTTGCTCTTCGAAAATTCTCTTTAACATCCTGGCGCTGCGCACACCCTCTCAGCATCTTGAGACCCTTTCGGGTGAGTAACTGCGCTTTACCCACCCTTGATTGATTGATTGATTAATGTTGAAGCCTCAACTGGGTCTGCTGTTGTAAACTTTTGATGTAAAGCCATTAGCCAAAGGGCTGCCAGGTCACAGTGTGGTTGCCCAGAACAGCTAAGCTGGAGCTACCACCCCTATTTTTCCCAACCCGGGTCTACCCTGATTGGGACGGCAGGCCCCAGAAGGGAAACCCAACAACTGCCTCCGTACGAAAGGATACATTGCCATGTATGTCAGAGCTATTGTTTTTTTTGTTTTGAAATTCCTGCTCTGGAAATTTTAGAAAACCAAAAAACAATATCAAGTGAGCCCAAAAAACGGGTACCCACAATGCACTGTTAGCACGGATATCTTTCTCATACATGAGCCCCTGCCAGCCTGGTGGAAGTGAAGGCCACTGCTGATTCAGAACAAGCATTGGCAAAACCAATAGGTCTCACTTTTGCTAGTGTTTTTTTGTTTTTTATCTGTGTTGTACAGCATTGTGGGTGTACAGTAAGTTTAATGTTTGTAATGTGTAGAGTGTGTGCATGTCAGGTAAGCATTTCTCCTTATGTGAAAAGGTGTGTGATTGAGCTAAGAATACATTTTTACTTGTTTATTCCAGCATAGTAGAAGTGGGTTTTCAGACATAGTAAATTTGAATTGAAAATACAGGTCGAGGGTGATTTGCAGTTTCAAATAGTGTGTAAAGCTGCCCAATAAAGTAAATGAAAGGCATCAATGTTTGAGTGGAATAAAACTTTGGTTCCCCAGCTTTAAAGTCGGCCTCTGCAGCTGTTATGACACATCCGCTCTGCTTTGCTTATAATTCTTAAAATTTGAAAAAGGTGATGTCCACATGTAAATAAAATAGCAAAATGAAGGTCTAGTGACAACACGGCAAAATGTAACTCAGTGAATCAAATAAGAAAAAGGCAACACCTGCTTTCGTTTCAAAGTTAATCTTAATGATATTTTTGGGAAATAAACGAGAGATCACGTGAGACAACACTTAAGACAACAAGCATTGGAAATGCAATAGGTCTCGCAGCGTTAGAGTTAGTGCATTTAGAATTGTTTATGGGTTTTTTGTTGTAAATCTTTTGCATTTTTATTTTTTGTAGCCAATGCTAAAGAATTACAAATCAAAAAAGCAATAAACATTTGTAAAAGCTTTAACTAAAAATCACTAGTAGATATGCTATATGCTATGCTGATGAAAACGCTTGCATATGGTGGGTGGATTAAGGGCCAGAGACTCCTTTTTGTCATGGAAATGTTTTTGGTTACTTGGCGTTGCGTGGGTGAGTGGCGTTGCGTGGGTGAGTGGCGTTGCGTGGGTGAGTGGCGTTGCGTGGGTGTGTGGCGTTGCGTGGGTGAGTGGCGTTGCGTGGATGAGTGGCGTTGCGTGGATGATTGGCGTTGCGTGGATGAGTGGCTACAGCAATTAATACAATCAGTTGCATAGATGAGGTATGAATCAGTGATACAAATTGGGGGTTGGCGGGTCAGTGGTCATTAGTTCTTGAAAGTAAATAAATGGATAGGAGGGGTCATTAATGTCCCCTTTCTTTGAACAGCCTCTGGAAAGGTAATCTCGCGGATCAGTAGCAGATGAAAAAACTCTTATGAATGATTTATGCAGTGTTAACTCATGAGTAAGAGCCACCCATTGTTAAATTAGTACACACTGTCTCTTTAGCCATTGCCTTAATGAAAACATGATGTGAACGTTGAAGCCTTTAAGGTGTAAAAGTAAAACTTAGTAAATACAAGCACTCTCAGCCGCCTTACTGACTAGCTCTCACACTGAAACGATTCTTACGCTCATCACATACTAGCAGACAACAATCCCACACTGAGTAGCATTCACATACTACTGACGCACTCGGCATCTCTCAAATACCAGGTCTCTAGCAAAGACCTAAGAGGGATCGGTAGGAATGAATGCAAGTTGGTCTGGCAGGTCTCCCTAAATCACGCGACAGTAGCAGCCCAGAATAGAGACACGAACAGTCAGAGGCAATAGAGCAAGTTTGTATTTTCATGTACAACTCAAGCCAAAACGATTAACATTGCCGATGATTTAGTTGCGAACATCTGGTCACCGTAGAACTACCGGAAACCGTTGTGACATGGGGCCGGTTTTCTATGTCCAAGCGATTGCAAAAACGAAGTTGCCACTGACAAAACTGTTATTGGCAAATGACAGCTTTATACCACTGGATGACTAAGAATCCCTAAATTCGTGTATGTTTGCAGTACGATCGAGGCGACTCCTGTGCCTGCATTCCCTGGTGTCAACTCAACCCAACCCATCGGCTGCACACCTCTCCCCATGTTACCTGAATAGACGTTTTCTGCTCCCTTAATATAACAGCTGCAGAGGTTCCAGTACGGTTTTAAAAAAAACTGAAATTGGCGCCTCTAGTAAACATAGAGAGTGGACTGTGTTACTCAAGTCTCCGATTGCTACAGCCGAGCGGCCATATTGGAACCACCACAATTTATCTCTCGAAGTCCCTGAACGGCAAGATATCGATTTCTGGTGTTTCAGTTCTTTGGGGGAAAACGCCTGCTCTTGATTATGCCTGAGTAATTGTTTATTTGCTATGCAATGCTTACTCATACGTATTTGTTAATGAATTTTTCTCGTTAGCAAGTGTGCCTCCGTGCGATTTAACTTTGATTAGTTATACTGCTGATCGAACACAAATCACATCTTATGGCTTTTTTTCCAATTTCAGCACATATTAGACCTGTCATTATAAAAGGACAAAGCTTCGGGTGCCTGATTTTTTCACCCAGTATTTCTTCATCGCTTCCTCAATCAGTCTTTCCTTCGTTTTTACTGGACATTCGACTCCGATGTGAGTAAGCGTCACAAGGCTCAACTAGGGGGAGGGGGCGGGAGGCGGAGAGTTGAGGCAGGCAGGCATGGGAGGAGAGGAGGAGGGGGGAGGAGAGTAGGGGAGGCACGGCCTAGCGGCCGTGCAGGGGGAGGGGGCGGGAGGCGGAGAGTTGAGGCAGGCAGGCATGGGAGGAGAGGAGGAGGGGGGAGGAGAGTAGGGGAGGCACGGCCTAGCGGCCGTGCAGGGGGAGGGGGCGGGAGGCGGAGAGTTGAGGCAGGCAGGCATGGGAGGAGAGGAGGAGGGGGGAGGAGAGTAGGGGAGGCACGGCCTAGCGGCCGTGCAATCAAGTAGTGAGGGGGCGGAGTTGTGGGAAGGCTGAGAGAGAGAGTAGGCGGCTGGGTGCATGTGCACGCGCTTTTAAGCTCAATGCACATGCGCATTGAGCTTAAAAGTCACGGGCACTGCAAGGAATCGCCACGATTCCTTGCAAGTTAGATAAAGTCTGGATGAGCCCCTATAGTCTCGCTTGCTCGATGCGCATGCGCATCGACAGGCGAGACCTAAAAAGCAAAGAAATTGGTTTGAAAAGGCTACAGATGCTATGAAGTATTATGGGATGCTTTGATGCGTCATATAGTGGCACTCAACCGGAACGGATCAGAGCACTTTACATCAGCACCAGTTGTATTACAGCTGGACAGATTTATTTTTAGGTAGGGAGATATTAAGTGTTTTGTCCTGAATCACAGGATGTTGAGCCTCCCGCCGTGAGTAAAACCTGACTCCCAAGCTTTAAAGTCGGACGATTTAGCTGTGATGGCACATCCACTCTTCTTTGCTTATAATTCTTTAAATGTGAAGAAGGTGATGTCCACATGTAAATAAAGCTGCAAAACGAAGGTCTAGTGACTGACAACATGGCAAAATGTAACTATGTGAAGCAAACAAGAAAAATGCGACACACGCTTTAGTTTCAAAGTTGATTTTAATTTTATTTTTGGGAAATAAACTAGAGATCGCCTGATACAACACTGAAGACAAAAGGCAAAGACACAGCTTTGAAAAGGCTGCAGATGCTATAAAGTTTAGAATTTAGAATAAGGTGCAAAGCCTTTTTAGCCAAAGACACTGCCTTGCCAAGAGAAAGCACAAAGGCGACACATGCTGCCTTGCAGTTGCCACATGCTGCACATAAATAAAACAATCTTTTAAATCTTCGCCAACAAACAGGAAACAAAGCCTCCCCTTCCATAGATACAGCACAATGTAAAATAAGATTTTTGAAAGCTAGGCCACAGACAACAACACAGAAAGCTTTGACTACGACAAATGAACAAACGTAGCTTACAAAAACAGAAAGCAAGGAAAAAACTGTGCCCAAAAACAAACATAAAAACACCTAAGTGTAAGGCTACAAGTAATTGGGCCATGCTCAATGAGAGGGAACAACACACTAAAAGGAGGGACATTTACGAAAGATTAGCCACATGCAAAAAAACATTTTCTAAGGACACTTGGACTGACAAATGAAAAGCACTGGTCGGGCTGAAGCCAACAGATTGAACACAACAAATCTCGAAGGGACAGCGGATGCTCTGTCTAGAAGAGACCTAAAAATAGCAGGCAATTCACCAGGATCCAATGACCCTCCCCGCCACCCACCCAGTCGTTTAGAGAGATGGTAATCTCTCTAGTCATTCCAGAAGGATAACTCAGTAGTGTTGAGTGGGATTATCAGCTAAATATTTGCTGTGTCTGGAAGTGCGACAGGAGAAAGTCTGCCAAGTGTTTTGGACTTTTTCGTTTGGGGGATGTGTGAAGAAGCTGAATAAAATTACTTCTAGTGTATCTTTCTCCTATT
This sequence comes from Lissotriton helveticus, assembly GCF_964261635.1. Classification (NCBI taxonomy): domain Eukaryota; kingdom Metazoa; phylum Chordata; class Amphibia; order Caudata; family Salamandridae; genus Lissotriton; species Lissotriton helveticus. The sequence goes on along the minus strand of NC_136057.1, from coordinate 1,629,655,826 downwards.
TTGACGGTGAGTTTGTCCCACATTAAGTGGAAATACCAAGAAGTCGATTTTTGTAGGTGATGTATGCCATTTTGAAATAGATTCTGACCTCAATGGACAGTCAACGTAGGTCTCTCAGAATGGGAGTGATGTTCCTGCCCACATGCTATACGTTATCATATTGGCCCTGAAGTAATCTAGATGTATGGCAATAATGATCTGGACTTCCTGTCCAAGGAATATGTGGACCTGGCACTGGTTCCTGCTATTATTACCAGCAGAGGTAAGCAAAACTATCTGTTGAAAAGCAGATACAGCAGCTTCAACTCTTTTCTTTAATATACCATTAGTGCCAGGTTACTATAGAAGGTGATGGTGTGTTTTACAACTAAATTTAACATAAACTGTAGACCCTGTTGTTAGTCATTTTTAGATCTGTCATTGGACAAGACTTTATGATTTTACATAAAATATTCACATTATAGACTTTTTTTAAGGCTGCCAGTATGGACAACCTGGCCTCTTTGCACTGGTTTTTAAAACAGCATTGAATGAGATACCTGAGTGGCTGAAGTTATCTCTGCTAAACATTTCTCTTAAAGATTAATAAAAATTTTCCGAATTGCTACGGTCCTAGTGAACTTTCTAATTCTTTAGAGCCCTTTAGTAGGACATCTAACACATTTCTAGCAATGCAATTGATTTGGGACATTAGTTGCAGGTGGCTCCTGAAGTAGGACCATTTCTGTAAGCCCTTGTTGTTGGAAAGGCAAACTTTGTCACGTAGTGGAGCATGTAGTGAATTATGCCTGGATGTTAAACAGCACAGCCTTGCATTAGGAGGTGCAGGGCATTATGGTCACTGTCTTTCCGTGTTAGAATCACCATTTCCGTAATATGTGACCACAGTTGGAGGTTTAGCATTATATAATAAATTATGCTGGTTTAATTGGCCCTAATAGAAATGTGCTTGTAAACTAGATCGAAGGGCAGCCTGTTATTACGTGCTTTAAGGCCTAGATTTATGTTTAACCCATGAGTTGAATAGCCAGGACAGACTATTTTGTAAGTGGTTGTAGATTCACCACTGTAATCCTCTTCCTTAGTTATAGTGTAAACAGAAATATCTAGGGAATCGTATGTGATATTAAAATCCACAGGTACAGAGAGCCCTTTTCTATTTCATGTCCTTTTTTTGATCACATTTCTTTATTGTTTTTTGTGAGAATGATCACCAGACAATACAGAATACTGTTGTCTATCTCATGTCCTATGTATGATTCAAGCTGGGCTAATGTTCCAGATTCATTTTTCCTTGCAGCTAATTTATTGTAAACAGCGGAGGTTCCATGAGACGAGCAGGAGTGTGCCGTGTTTGGATCTATCGCGCACACATATTCTGCCTCCTATATAAAAAACAAAGAGGGGATGACCATTAGGAGCTGTTAATAATTTTGACGCCCAAGCCCATGACATTACTGAACACGGATAAAAATAGACCATCCAAACCATCTCCGTCCGGAAAGAAGACTCTGATCTCTCGCCTTCATTTAGTAAAGTCTACCCCTCGGGCAAGGGAGCTTTGATATTTGAATCTTTGAACTGTTGGGAACCCTAAGAGTCCAACCTGCTCCTGATATTTATACAGGAAAGAAAATATTGACATCAAGAAACGCTTGGAGCTTTCAGAGCCCCGCTTTCCTTGTACACGTTCACAATATAAGGAACAGCTAAAAAAAATTGTGAACATCAACAGTAAACAATTTTTGGAGGACCTTGGGATCCTGACTGAACGAGACTTGTGGTCAACGTCTTTTGGAACTCTCTTGAGATTCTAAGAGGAAATATTTGCTGTTGTGGGGAGAGAGCTAATTTTACACATTGTCCTGAAGAAGGTGGTACTTAATAACTCATAGACCACCGAAACGCGCCGACGCACTACAGAGGAACCCCACGGGTGCCACATTGATGATGTGATTAATGGACACCTGTATGAAATTATATTGAGTTCCATGTGGAGTAACGTAATTTAGGATGTTTTTATGAATGTGCACTTTCTTGTTTGTTTGCTCTCTAGCCTTTTAGGATCATTTATGTCGATACATTTGTGTGTTTTTTAATCATGTGTATTGTATAATTCTTTTCTAACGAGAATTTTAAACTATTGTGTGACTTATATTGAATGTAAAAAAAAAATCCTATTAAAAGCAGATGGTATATTTTTATTACTTAGTAGTGTTTTGGTATTGTTCTACATAACTGACTACTGGGGTCCCAAGATATGATGAATGGTATGGTGTTGTGGAAAAATTAGAGCGAGATTGGAGGGTTGAGATCTATAAACATTATTGACTTGAGCATGGTGTAAAACTTTCCCAGGAGAAACTTTTTTCTTATTTACCTATGTATGATTCAAGCTGGGCTAATGTTCCAGATTCATTGTTCCTTGCAGCTAATTTATTGTAAACAGCGGAGCATTCCGCCACTGGAATTGGCAGGAATTTGGTCACTCCGTATTACTATTTGACGAAGAGTTCTGGCTAAATTCGGCCAATCACTACGTAGCAGATTTTGTCGCCTGTAGAGATCCAGAAAAAGCAGCTTGTGAGAGCAAGCAAGATTTGCCATCCCCTATTGTGATTTCCTAATGTGGGCGGTCAAGAGCAGTTGCTGTCCCAGGGCTGCCAATCGAGTAGATTTGCTGCAGCTTGAGCTGATTTTCTACTCGATTGGCAGCAAAATCAGTTTGAATGGCTGCGCTTTCTTGCTCAACGCAGTGAAGTTCGCACTGATTTTTTCAGCACTGCATGCGCTACCAGCGTCAGATTGCAGCATGAGCTGCATATTTTCTGCCCATTGGCAGTTCTCTGCAGAATCTCAAGGAGTTTTTCTGTAACTCCTCGGACTTCCACAGAGTGTAACTCCATGAGTTCCGCCCACCCATAATTAAAAAGGTGCAAGCTGGCCAAATCAGGTGCATATAGTTTTAAAGCCAAAATCTCCCATGAGTTTACAGATAACAAAGTATGGGCGAAATCAGCGAAATCGCGGTCCGCGAAATCATGCGAAAGTGAATTCGCGATCCGCATAATTCGCAAATTCGTGCGAAATTGCGAATTTTTGTTTTTTTACGTGTTCGTGGGCATTTTTGCGTGTTCGTGTGGCTTTTTGCGTGTTCGCGGGCCGCTTGCATGGTGAAGTTACCCATGCGGTTGTGTATGTGGGCACAGCACCCTCTGGTTTACACTGCCACCCTCTGGTTCACCACTGACACCCTCTGGTTCACCACTGCCACCCTCTGGTTCATCACTGCCACCCTCTGGTTCACCCCTGCCACCCTCAGGTTCAGCATTCACTACTGCCACCCTCTAGTTCATCACAGCACCCTCTGGTTCACCCCTGCTGCCACCCTCTGGTTCAGCACTCACCACTGCCACCCTCTGGTTCATCACAGCACCCTCTGGTTCACCAGTGCCACCCTCTGGTTCATCCCTGCCACCCTCTGGTTCATCCCTGCCACCCTCTGGTTCATCACCACCACCCTCTGGTTCAGCACTGCCACCCTCTGGTTCATCACAGCACCCTCTGGTTCATCACAGCACCTCTGGTTCACCCCTGCCACCCTCTGGTACAGCACTGTCACCCTCTGCTTCATCCCTGCCACCCTCTGGTTCATCCCTGCCACCCTCTGGTTCATCACTGCCACCCTCTGGTTCAGCACTGCCACCCTCTGGTTCATCACAGCACCCTCTGGTTCACCAGTGCCACCCTCTTGTTCATCCCTGCCACCCTCTGGTTCATCCCTGCCACCCTCTGGTTCATTACTACCACCCTCTGGTTCAGCACTGCCACCCTCTGGTTCATCAAAGCACCGTCTGGTTCATCACAGCACCTTTGGTTCACCCCTGCCACCCTCTGGTTCATCACTGCCACCTTCTAGTTCAGCACTGCCACCCTCTGGTTCATCACAGCACCCCCTGGTTCACCAGTGCCACCCCCTGGTTCACCACTGCCACCCTCTGGTTAATCCCTGCCACCCTCTGGTTCATCACTGCCACCTTCTAGTTCACCACTGCCACCCCCTGGTTCATCCCTGCCACCCTCTGGTTCATCACTGCCACCTTCTAGTTCACCACTGCCACCCTCTGGTTCATCCCTGCCACCCTCTGGTTCATCACTACCACCCTCTGCTTCATCCCTGCCACCCTCTGGTTCATCCCTGCCACCCTCTGGTACAGCACTGTCACCCTCTGGTTAAGCACTGCCACCCTCCGGTTCATCACAGCACCTTCTGGTTCACCAGTGCCACCCTCTGGTTCATCCCTGCCACCCTCTGGTACAGCACTGTCACCCTCTGCTTCATCCCTGCCACCCTCTGGTTCATCCCTGCCACCCTCTGGTTCATCCGTGCCACCCTCTGGTTCATCACTGCCACCCTCTGGTTCAGCACTGCCACCCTCTGGTTCATCACAGCACCCTCTGGTTCACCAGTGCCACCCTCTGGTTCATCCCTGCCACCCTCTGGTTCATCCCTGCCACCCTCTGGTTCATCACTACCACCCTCTGGTTCAGCACTGCCACCCTCTGGTTCATCACAACACCCTCTGGTTCATCACAGCACCTCTGGTTCACCCCTGCCACCCTCTGGTACAGCACTGTCACCCTCTGGTTCAGCACTGCCACCCTCTGGTTCATCACAGCACCTTCTGGTTCACCAGTGTCACCCTCTGGTACAGCACTGTCACCCTCTGCTTCATCCCTGCCACCCTCTGGTTCATCCCTGCCACCCTCTGGTTCATCCCTGCCACCCTCTGGTTCATCACTGCCACCCTCTGGTTCATCACAGCACCCTCTGGTTCACCAGTGCCACCCTCTGGTTCATCCCTGCCACCCTCTGGTTCATCCCTGCCACCCTCTGGTTCATCACTACCACTACCACCCTCTGGTTCAGCACTGCCACCCTCTGGTTCATCACAGCACCCTCTGGTTCATCACAGCACCTCTGGTTCACCCCTGCCACCCTCTGGTACAGCACTGTCACCCTCTGCTTCATCCCTGCCACCCTCTGGTTCATCCCTGCCACCTGCTTCCTTAGCTGTAAGTGCTTCCTGTTGCAGTTATTTATTTGACAGGAGCATTGTGCCATACTTGTAACTATTCTCTGACCCTTCTTTGAGGGTCAGAGCAGGGTCAGAGAATAGTTGCAAGTAGGCAACTGAACTCTGGAGGGGCCCCTCAGGAAGCCCTACAGGGAATGGTTACAAGTGCTTTCAGTTTTCCAAAAGTTGTTTTTCTGCCATTTCGCGAGATTCGTGGGGCGCGTATTCGTGCGAAATCGAACTTGCAATCCACAAATTCGTGCGAATTTGCTGATTTCTTTTTTTTGCTTGTTCGCGCGGTTTTCTGCTTATTCGCGGACCGTTTGCAGCGCACCGACCCCGAGGTTGCCCATGCGGTCGTGTATGGGCGCGGCCATCTTGTTTGCGTGACGTGTTTCCGTTTCCGGGCGCTTGTTGCATGCTCGCGATGTATGCGGCGCGCAATTATGTGTTCATGGGCGTTTTTGCGTGCTCGCGGGGAAAATATCGCGCGAACTTACCCACGCGGTCCTCTACGGGCGCGGCCATCTTGTTTTTCATTCACTGCTATGGTTTTGGGCATGCTACCTTTCTATCCATCTCACATCTTCGTAATCCTATGTTTTTCTGAACTTTTTTTGTCTTTTTTTGCTTATTATCTCTCTCTTCAATTTCCTACATCTATATTTTGTGTTTTTTTTTTCTTTTTGTTACTTTATTACCTACTTTATTTCTTTCGCTCTCTCTCTTATTTTTTTTCACACCTATTCTTCTTTCCTTCTTCTTGTGCCCAGGACCATGGCTAAGGGAGGCGACAAGGGCAAGGGGAAGGGCCCAGCACCCCGTACCCGGCTCCCTTGCGGGCGTTTGAGGGGCGAGGAAGTCCAGGCCAGGGAGATCTTCTCCGCGGTGGAGGTGGCCGCCTTGATGGTATTTGTGCAAGTCCACCTCCCTAAAACCGTGGCAGCAGGTGGGCGGATTGCTTCCGGTTACGGCCTCCGGGAGCGTCGCCAGCTGTGGGAGAAGGTGTGCCGGCGCATGTATAAGGAGTCTGGGGTCCTGCGCACCTACCAGCAAGTGACGCACCGGTGGAGTGACATCTTGGACCGGGAGCATGACACGGTCGACCTGCTCGGTGTGGAGATCCCTGGCCTTGGTAAGTAGCTATTTAATAACTACTTTTTTTCCTTCTGCTCTGCTATATTGCTAATCTATTTTTTTCCTGAAGAGTACGAATGCTGCTGATTCGATTACATTGCAGGTAAATTAATGTTTAAATAGCTTCTGTCATTGCAGGTGCTCGCCTGGTTATTGGCGTTGCTACTATGCTTACTTGTTTGCAACTTTTTAGTCATTTGAGAGCATTACTACGTAATGCTAGAGACAGTAGACTCAAGTCTAGTCCTTCTTTGTACTCCTGCTGCTGCCACTTTGATGAGATAGTGGTGGATTGATACGTTGAGTTTATTATTTTTTACTTGTTATAGGACATTTGTTAGTGGTCTGCAATCATGATGACGGACTGTGTCTGTCACGTGACGTCTCGTGCTGCTGAGTGATGGCAGTCGTAGTAGAACCTTTTTGTTGTTGATGTAGTTAGTGAATTACATAACTTTCCTATTAGATGGTCTGTGAATTCTGCAGTACTGTACTACTATCCTCCTAGTTGACCAGATCAGATGCAATTGATGTTAATTTGTTACTCCAACATAATTTTAGATTGAGTACAAAGAAATCAAATATTTCCCAAAAAACAATCATCCATGTTGTGTTTCATTATTTCATGATCACCAGGACCTCCCAGGGGCAAGGCGGCGGCGGCGACAGAGACTCCGGTGGCAGAAGGTGGAGAGGCTCAGTCCCTTGCAGGATCTTCTGCTGGCCCCAGTAAGTTGTTCTCTTGTTATATTAATACTTATACTTCCCTAACTTTTACAGCTCCTATTCATTACAAACTGGTTCCTAATAATTCTATGTTTTACAAAATAGTCTTTGATCTTCTTCTAATGTAGACTACTTTCTACATTCTTATCCTGCCTCTACCATCACTCTCTGTGCTACTACTATTTACAATTATGAGTCGGTCTGTGTAGGTAGCTAAGCTTGCCCATTCGGCAAACGGTGTAAAACAAAACTCTGATACAGCAATAGCTCTAGGCACTGAGTGCAGTCCTCTGGGTTGCCCTAGCTGCCTATTCCAGTCTTCTTAATGTAAGTGCTTTGACAATTTCCAACAACAAAATGTCATTGTTTACACCAAGTAAAAGGTAGCAGTTGCCTTTTTGATTTGAGAGGAGCACATCCCATACCGCTAGTGTTTCAGGGACTATTCTGCACACAAAGAAGTATGGACAAGATAAATAGGACATTGTTGATGATAGGTGCAGTTCGACTTTCGACATACCTCAGTCCGAACAGAAGTTGAACCCCCATTCCCCTGACCGACTATCTAGAATGTCTGACCAATGATTTTACGACCCAGAAGAACAGAATAAGACTACCTTTGAGTCCCGGCCTATCTGAGTCACTGAAACATGACTGCCAAGTGCAGTAATTCAAACCTTTCCGCTCACTCACTCGTGAACACAAACCCACACAGTGTTTGTTAGTTTTAAAGTTTTATTTTCAATTGAGTAATGAAAACATTATTTCTTTATTTTTAATAGCGTAGTATTCTTATGGATGAAGATGACGTTAAAGTTTAAACAACATTCCCATGAATGAAATTAGTATGACTCAAACTTAATAATAGTTAACACTAACAGACACAGGAAATTAGTAGAATAACTGTGTGTGAGCCCCCACCTTCTTTAAAGTACTTAAAGTACTGCTGGTGGTAACTCAGTAGTAGTTGGTGAATCGTCTGGCAGAAGGGCAATGGAATATTCTTTCTGTAATGAGAAAAATGGTGCACGTTAAGCAAGCATTCATCAGTTGTCATGAGAAGAAGTGTAGCATTTAATGGAATAAGCATCTAAAAGGTTAACACCCTCCCCAAAACCGTTACTTTTTTCAATCCCAGTAATAAAAAATGTGTTATGTAACATTTCCTTCCATTACGAGACAAAATAGGGGGTTGTGTATGGCATCTGAAAATATGACATGTTTTTCCTAGACGTCACAACATCTGATGCGGCACAGATGACCACCAGTGCCGGGGCCAGCAGTGCGGAGAGGTCCACTCTGGATGCGGCGGCGCCAACAGGAGGAGCTGGGGGAAGATCAGCGGCGGCGGATGGTGGTAAGTTATTATACTCCTTACTTATTTAAATGTTTTTGAGTAGGCTCGTAAAGGAGTGTATGATGTACTGTACAGTAGTACACAGTACACTAGTATAAGTACACTGTACTGATAAGAACATTTACTAATTTATAACTACTTTTTGGGCTATCACGGAGAAGACAGTCAACCTTGACTTGTAATAGCATTAGCGGCGGTACTTCTCTGGTAACCAATGGCCCACTCTATTTCAATTGAACTCAGCTGGCAAATTTTTATTGTGAAGCCAAGTCATATCAGATCAGATGTAGTTTAGGGATGTGAAGAACGAAAAGTTAAAGAAGGGTGAAACGAAGGACGAGCGAGTCTTAATATTTATTTATGACTGTAAAGAATGGTTTTGTTGAATGCAATTTAACATAAGAAAGAAGACGGTGGTTTCCAAAATATAATGAAAAGGGTGTTAGTTGGTTGTTGACAAAAAGAAATTTTGGTACATTTGAGACATTAAGAAGAATCATAGACGTACTTTGGAAGCCTGGATGTTATCTTCTTTATCCTCCTCGTCGATAGCAGAGGTGTATGATGTAGTAGAGCAGACGCTGAGTGGATGAAGTATGGCCAGTGGCAGTGCCACCCCTATAGAAAAGTAAGACATTCCTATTCCCACCTGCATGTACTGCTTAAAGTACTGCGAGTCTGCATCATCGTGGCCTGTGTCTGTATTTCTTGGGTTAAAGCTGAGTGAGCTGCCTTTATGGCGGCTACCACAAGTTCACGTACAAGTAATTTCTTTTGCAAAACAAGAGAAAAAAAGTAAAAAAGGCATTTTTAGTACTATCTGACTATGTATGTACTAGTAGTGAGTCCACCTATAGTGCTGCTAGTGGAATTCCTGAAACTCACAGTGTCACAGGCTTACAAAGACGGCGGAAAGATACAGGCCAAAATGTTATACTGTGTTTGCTACTTGCTGGTGTTACTGAGTGTCAACCTTCCATTGAATTATTTTGACTTTATGTTAAGGACTATTGTAACAAGTGTTCCAAGACCCCACCCAGTCGTAAAAATCTAGAACCCCCGCCCAAACACATGCAATACAATACTGCTAACCCTAACGAGCCCTAAGTTAAGAATAGTGGCAAACGCTTTCTTTAACTAGGCCAAATCCCCCCTTTCCCACCATGGATTTTCTTCAAACCACTTGCAACCAAAATTACACATTCCCACGAGTGCTCTAAGACCTCAGAACCCAGTTGCAAAAATCTAGACCACTCTCAAATACATGCAATACTGCTGCCAGTGCTAACCCTAACGAGCCCTAAGTTAAAAAAAGTGCCAAAACGCTTTTCAGCATGGATTTTCTCCAAACCACTTTTATCCGGTATTAGACCTTCCCAGCAATGGCCCCAGACCCGTCAAACCAGGCGGAAACAAGTAGAAGACCCCCAAACAGGCAAAAAGCAAATATACAAAAGTGGGGAATTTTCAGGCAAATTTCCAAAATCACTCAGCGCGCGCTCTGCAGCTAGGCCCTAACTCCCCTTTGCCACCATGGATTTGCTTCAAACCTCTTGCAATCAAAAGTATCCATACCCAGCGTTGCTTCAAGACCCCAAAACCCACCCCCAAACACCAGGAACCCCATCAAGCAGGCCCCCAAAAACACAAAAGTGAGAGAAAACGCTAAAAAGTGAAAAACTTTTTAACCATGTATTTTATCCAAAACACTTTTATCCGGTATTAGACCTTCCCAGCGATGACCCCAGACCCGTCAACCCAGGGGGAAATAATTAGAAGATCCCCAAACAGGCAAAAAGCAAAACCGGAAAAGCTCACACTTAGAAATATTTAGGCCTCATTCCAAAATCACTCCAGGCGCGCTGTGCAGCTAGGCCATAACTCCCGTTTTCCACCATGGATTTCCTGAAAAACAAATGCAATCAACATTAGACTGTGCCAGCAGTGCTCCCAGACCCCCGACCCAGCACCGCAAATCTAGAACACCCCCAAATAAACCCCCAAAAACCTGCAATACTGGTATATTGAAAACATGGCAAATTGCGCTGTTCACAAAAAACAAACAGCAATTGGTTTCAACAGAGACAGACAGCCATTGCTGTCCACTGCATGCCATCTTCTCATTATTCATTACCTGTTCTACTTTATGTCCGCATCTTCTTCAGAAAGTGAGGGCCCACAGGGCAGCCTCTCCTGTAAATTTCAGAAGTAGGTCTGTCAACAATCAGCAAGCATGTAGTCAGTCAGTCAGTTATTTCAGTCCCACTTGAGGGGACTCGTCTACGAAGACAAAGTTTGTTTTTTCTCCATAATCCATCCATCTGCCTTGAGGAAAATAGATAGGGGGAGTCTGGAGGAGGAGGATAGAGGAGCATGATTGAGTTGTGAACTTGTGAACATCTGAATGCAGACTGCGGCACCTTCAAATCAATACGGAAAATAAGATGAAGACAGTGCTGATGATGGACTTATTGTGATTAGTTGATTAGAGTTTTGTTGTGGTAAAAGTAGCAAAACAAAGAAAGACACACAGGAATAACAGTGAATAAGTACGGAAAAAAAGGAAGTAATTTTCAGTCCTCGTTGTCAGGGAAGCAGAGCTTGTCCTCCAAGTCTATGAATTGAGACGGGAGTAGGTCTGGTGACCGAGAAGAACTTCCGTCGTCGTCATCACCTAAGTCGGTGTCCTCTTCTTCCCTGCGTGCATTCACGTATTTTGTAATCGGGTGGTATGAAGTGCTGATTCATCTTGATTATTGTTAACCTCTCCACATTTTTGGGCAAAAGGCGGGTCCTTTTTGAAGTAACAATGGCACCAGCAGCACTGAAAACACGTTCAGAAGACACGCTTGCGAGTGGGCAAGACAAAGAATTTAGAGCCAGGTTGGTGATCAGTGGCCATTTTGAGCTTTTCGTATACCAATATCCCAGTGGGTTCTCATCATGACAGACTTCTGTTGGGTCATCCAGATAGGCCTGCACCAACCACTCAAGGTTCTCCAGGGTTGATCCACTTTGCGTACCATCTGCGACCTTTTCATCAGTGGACCGAGCAAACCCGTGCTGAGTTAGCCAGTCCCCTAACGACAATATTTGTTTGCGGCCTGGTGCAGGTGAGGGTGATGATATGGTTGCTGGTGTCGTTAACGGCTGTGAGGGAAAGTGACTCCCTTCGGCCACGGATTGAGAAGTAGAACTTGACGCCAGATGGCCTGCTGATTCAGTTGTACTTGTGCTGCCTCCTTGAATGTTCTGCCGCTCTCTTTCGAACCGAGTGGCTGACACAGCTAGCCAATGTTTGTACTTTGAAACTTCTGCTTCCGAAAAAGGAAAGAAAGTATTGGTGGGCAGTGCCTTTTTGTACCGTGGATCAAGAATAGTGGCACAAATGTAATGTTTTTCTGTATGTATCTTTTTAAGCCTTTCATTGTCAAGTAGGCGCCATAATAACTTCTGCGCCAAACCATATGCTTCTCGCTTTTCACCATCATCTCGGAACGTTGAAGACACCTTCTTCAGTTGGTGCTCTAGCATGCACAATAATGGGATAGCTTTGGTCAAAGAACAGTCCTCCCTGCTGACTTCACGCGTGAAGAGCTCAAAAGGACGAAGCATGTCTGTCAGGCTTGCAATTAGCTTCCATTCCTCCAACTCTAGCATCAAGTCTTTGTGAGCAGAACACAGTTTAAAGACAAACTCATGTATTACCTCCCACTGCTCAGACAGACGCTCAAGCATGTAAAAGGTTGAGTTCCAACGTGTTGCCACCTCCTGGATTAGTCCTTTGACTGGCAGTTTACGTTCATATTGAAGGCTCCTCAGCTGCTTCCGGGCCTTAAAAGAATGGTTGAAATGTGTACACATTTTTCGGCAGGTGGTCAGTACATTGACAACTGGCTCTTCTGCTTTCAAGAAGGCTTGCACCACGATGTTAATACTGTGTGCCAAACACGGCACTCTGAAATAGCCTCCGTTGTCCATGCCTTAACTATATTACTGCCATTATCCGTTGAAATATAACCAACTGTGCGGTTTCTTGGATGCAGCCATTCATTGACCTTCCTGTTAAACTCCTCCAAAAGGTTAGGTGCAGTGTGAGATTTCTCCATGGCAAACATGCCTACTGTTGCATGTTTGCGAGTAGCTTGAAAAACTTCCTCCGTGTCAACATCTTTGTGTTTTAACTGTCTTTCGACCCCTGCAAAAGAGACCCAGTGTGCAGTGATGCACATGTAATCAAGGGCTTGGCAACGGGTCCACATGTCTGTTGTCATGTGGATAGTGAGAACAGCAGTCTTCAGAATAGCTGCGCCAATCACCTCCAGCACATCTTGATGTAGTGCTGGAACAGCAACCCTTGCAAAATAGTACCGGCTAGGAACCTTCCATTTAGGGCAGACTGTTGCCACCAATTCACGAAAACCCACCCCTTCCACGAAAGAGACAGGGAGAAGGTCCAGCACTAGCATTTTAGCCAACTTTGCGTTATAGAGACGCACCGTTGGGTGGTTGCGTTCAAATGGCGGATCCGACCAAAACATGCTGCTAATGGTGCGCTGGACCGTTTTACGTGATGATGATGATGATGCAGACTTCAAACCAGTTAGGCTCATTGATTTACTTTTTTGCATTGTTGTGTGTCCCAGACTCTTAGTGTGCCTCATAAATGTTGCAGGGGTAGAGGGTGTGGGCGCTACCACTGCAGTGCTGCTGCCAGGGGTACTGTGTGTACCTTTTTCACTTCCCCCCTGCACGATCAGCCTCTCATCATCAGATGCAAAATCAAGGGATACATTTTGATTTGTTTTGGCTTCATCGATGTCACTTAGGTGCTTATACCACTGGATAGGGTGGTGTTTTTTGAGATGACCTCTCTGGCCTCCGGTACCATAGTTGGTACCAAGCTTACCCAGACTAACTGATACTTTACAAATTGAACAAACAACCATGTTTTCTGCCTTTTTGCTAACAGTAAAGAAGTCCCAAACTGGGGACTGGAGATGTCTGCTGGTGGTGCAGGAGCTACTTTGACTTCCAATGCCAGATGAATTGTAGGTTGTGCGTGGCTGAATTTTTTCCTGTAGTTGACTTACAGCACCACTACTTGAGGTAATGGGGGTCGAGCTGGATGGAGGTCCCTGCCGGCCCTTCTGACGAGAAAATATGGAAGCTGTAGGTCATGTTGGTGTTGTAGTTAACTGCGTTGGTGGTGGTACCACCAGTGACGCGCTGCCCACATCCTGCTCAGCAGCCATTCGGGCTAGGGTTAAAATGTTTGTCTGCTGCATGCCTGCTGTGGCTGGAGTGACATCTGTGATGACTGGGTCATCGTCAGACTCTTCATCAGCAGCAGAAGGCACCACTTCTTGTTCATCGTCAGCAACCATAAGTCGAAGCCTTGCGGGAACCTTCCTTTTCGGCTTAGCTACCTTTATCGGCTCATGGCGTGCCTCACTGTCAGACTGCATTGGTGGGTTCCAATCAGGATCAAGGTCATCAGAATGAAGGGGGCTTGAAGAAGAACTTGCAGTAGTAGCAGCCCTCCTTAACCTTTTTCTTGTTGGGGATCTGGAAGACAATGGATCATCCTCAGGAGGAGTGGCTTCCTCGGATGATTCTTCCACTTGAATATCAATTTTCTGATGTGCCCCTACTTCTGGAGGAACAAGCGTTGTAGGCAGTTGTGCCGCTCCATGAACCTCCAGTGGCACCTCTCCGTGCACCTCTACTTGCGCCTCTCCTTGTGCATGTACTTGCGCCTCTCCTTGCCCATGTACTTGCGCCTCTCCTTGTCCATGTACTTGCGCCTCTCCTTGCCCATGTACTTGCGCCTCTCCTTGCCCATGTACTTGAGCCTCTCCTTGCCCATGTACTTGCGCCTCTCCTTGCCCATGTACTTGCGCCTCTCCTTGCCCATGTACTTGCGCTTGTACTAGTTGCACTTGTGGTTGTCGTTGCGGCTGTGATTGTTGGACACTTGCCAGCTGAGTTACACCCGGCGTTGATTGGATGGTACTTTCTTGTGATGAGCCAACATCACTGGTCAATGGTGATTAAACAACCAAAGTAGCTGCCGCAGCAGCACTCATGGTCTTGGACCTAACTTGGCGTGGTGGCACTGACCCCAATGAGGCGGAGGTGCTGCTTCCAGCTTGGTCCCCGGCGGACACCGCTGCTGCTGCAGGCGTAGTTTTTTTTCCCCAAAAAAGGTGTCGGTGGGCACACCCGTTTCCTTGGTAGGTGGTGCCACTTGCTTCTTCTGCTCCTTCTTACTGGCAGTGGCACTGGCAACTTTCTTCGCTTAGGCGGTACGGCCACCTTTCTTTGGGCCCATCTTCTTCAGATATCAGAACAGCAGGCCGCAGTTGCACGAGTTGCAGAGTTGTCTTGTCTGTGGCCACACGTGACGTCGCGTGACGTTGTGCTGCACACACCGCTGCAGGACTTCTTCCTGGCACTGGTGGTTCTCTTGTGCACCTAAAAGCAATGGAAGACAGAAGAACCCCAAAAAATCGAAAAACACACAAAAATCACCACAATCCAATGCCATCCATGCCCTCCATGATGTTTACATTCAAGACACCCCACAGAAAGACTAGGCCCATGCACCACTGAGAACACCTGGGCAAAATGCCCCAACAACAGCCCAAAAATCGAAAAACACATAAAAATCACCACAATCCAATGCCATCCATGCCCTCAATGATGTTTACATTAAAGAGACCCCACAGAAAGACTAGGCCCATGCACCACTGAGTACTCCTGGGCATAATGAATGAAAGCAAGGCACATTGGATGCAGGTCTATGGCACAAAGCACACTGCCTGGATTCAAAATGGCCCCTTGACCCCTGCCTGTACCAGTCCTCAAAATGGCCCCCACCCACATGGCCATGCCCCATCAACACCCCAAAAAAATCGAAAAACACACAAAAATCACCACAATCCAATGCCATCCATGCCCTCCATGATATTTACATTCAAGACACCCCACAGAAAGACTAGGCCCATGCACCACTGAGTACCCCTGGGCAAAAGGCCCCAACAACAGCCCAAAAATCGAAAAACACATAAAAATCACCACAATCCAATGCCATCCATGCCCTCAATGATGTTTACATTAAAGAGACCCCACAGAAAGACTAGGCCCATGCACCACTAAGTACCCCTGGGCATAATGGATGAAAGCAAGGCACATTGGATGCAGGCCTATGGCACAAAGCACACTGCCTGGATTCAAAATGGCCCCTTGACCCCTGCCTGTACCAGTCCTCAAAATGGCCCCCACCCACATGGCCATGCCCCATCAACACCCCAAAAAATCAAAAAACACACAGAAATCACCACAATCCAATGCCATCCATGCCCTATATGATATTTACATTCAAGACACCCCACAGAAAGACTAGGCCCATGCACCACTGAGTACCCCTGGGCAAAAGGCCCCAACAACAGCCCAAAAATCGAAAAACACATAAAAATCACCACAATCCAATGCCATCCATGCCCTCAATGATGTATACATTCAAGACACCCCACAGAAAGACTAGGCCCATGCACCACTGAGTACCCCTGGGCATAATGGATGAAAGCAAGGCACATTGGATGCAGGCCTATGGCACAAAGCACACTGCCTGGATTCAAAATGGCCCTTGACCCCTGCCTGTACCAGTCCTCAAAATGGCCCCCACCCACATGGGCATGCCCCATCAACACCCCAAAAAAAATCGAAAAACACACAAAAATCACCACAATCCAATGCCATCCATGCCCTCCATGATATTTACATTCAAGACACCCCACAGAAAGACTAGGCCCATGCACCACTGAGTACCCCTGGGCAAAAGGCCCCAACAACAGCCCAAAAATCGAAAAACACATAAGAATCACCACAATCCAATGCCATCCATGCCCTCAATGATGTTTACATTAAAGAGACCCCACAGAAAGACTAGGCCCATGCACCACTGAGTACCCCTGGGCATAATGGATGAAAGCAAGGCACATTGGATGCAGGCCTATGGCACAAAGCACACTGCCTGGATTCAAAATGGCCCCTTGACCCCTGCCTGTACCAGTCCTCAAAATGGCCCCCACCCACATGGCCATGCCCCATCAACACCCCAAAAAATCAAAAAACACACAGAAATCACCACAATCCAATGCCATCCATGCCCTATATGATATTTACATTCAAGACACCCCACAGAAAGACTAGGCCCATGCACCACTGAGTACCCCTGGGCAAAAGGCCCCAACAACAGCCCAAAAATCGAAAAACACATAAAAATCACCACAATCCAATGCCATCCATGCCCTCAATGATGTATACATTCAAGACACCCCACAGAAAGACTAGGCCCATGCACCACTGAGTACCCCTGGGCATAATGGATGAAAGCAAGGCACATTGGATGCAGGCCTATGGCACAAAGCACACTGCCTGGATTCAAAATGGCCCTTGACCCCTGCCTGTACCAGTCCTCAAAATGGCCCCCACCCACATGGGCATGCCCCATCAACACCCCAAAAAAATCGAAAAACACACAAAAATCACCACAATCCAATGACATCCATGCCCTCCATGAGGTTTACATTCAAGACACCCCACAGAAAGACTAGGCCCATGCACCACTGAGTACCCCTGGGCAAAAGTCCCCAACAACAGCCCAAAAATCGAAAAACACACAAAAATCACCACAATCCAATGCCATCCATGCCCTCAATGATGTATACATTCAAGATACCCCACAGAAAGATTAGGCCCATGCACCACTGAGTACCCCTGGGCAAAAGGCCCCAACAACAGCCAAAAAATCGAAAAACACATAAAAATCACCACAATCCAATGCCATTCATGCCCTCAATGATGTTTACATTAAAGAAACCCCACAGAAAGACTAGGCCCATGCACCACTGAGTACCCCTGGGCATAATGGATGAAAGCAAGGCACATTGGATGCAGGCCTATGGCACAAAGCACACTGCCTGGATTCAAAATGGCCCCTTGACCCCCACCACATGGCCAGGCCCTGCCTGTACCAGTTCTCGAAATGGCCCCCACCCACATGGCCATGCCCCATCAACACCCCAAAAAATCGAAAAACACACAAAAATCACCACAATCCCATGCCATCCATGCCCTCAATGATGTTTAAATTCAAGACACCCCACAGAAAGACTAGGCCCATGCACCACTCACTACCCCTGGGCCTACTGGCTAGTGAGGCTTTACAGGCACCCCAAAATAAAAAAATAAAAAACATATAACAGTGAGCTAAAATTCCATGACATAAATGAGAATTAAGTTTAAAAAAAATCAGATAAACAGTTGTATCATGCACCCATGACTAACCCTGGGCCTACTGGATACTGTGGCTAGCTACCACCACAATATATATTTTGTTAAAGTTGTGAAAAAAGTTTTAGAACTGGAGTTGCCTCAACTGCAATGCCCCAAACAAACAACACCAACTTACTTGTAAAATCTCAAGTCCAAAAGTGATCCAAACTCCAAAGTCCAAAAAGTCCTCAAATACAAAAATCCACCAGCAGCAAGAAAAAGTAATCCTTCCAGCTCAACAGCCAAATGAAAAGTGGCCAGTACATGGACAAAGCACTGGGAGGAGCCTGCTGGACAGGAACAGGAAGTTGGAGACTCTGGGGCACTTCCTTCCTCCCACCCCACCCCCAAAAATGGACTCCTGCACCAAAAAAGTGCAGCCAAATGTCAATCTGAGGAGTTATTCTGATCAAAATCATCATTTTCACAAGGTTTATGCTTCCTGCGGTGGATTTCTTGTGCAGAATTGCAATTTTTGCAATTTCGCGAACGCAAGCTGTTCAAATCTCCCGCCGAAAGTCAGCTGCGCGCCGTCGCGGGCATTTATGACGTACTCGCGTTGTCAAACTCTCGCCGTGCAAGATGGCAAGCCGCGATGACGTAATTGCGTTCGAAAAACTCTCGCGCGATCACGCAGCAAGATCGAAAATGGCGCAGCACACGCAAATACAGGAGAAAAACAACTCGGCAGGCTCAGAGTCAACGCCGCGCGCGCGATATTGTATTTTTCAAGCGCGACCAAGGAAAATAATTCGTAGCTTGCGAATTTGCGGATTATTGGGCAATTTCACGCGATTTGCGGATCACAAAATCGTCAAAAATCCGCAAATTCACCCGCGAAACGGATTTTACACCCACCCCTAACAGCTTGATTCTACAATTAAGTGCCATTTTTATGAAGATCACTAAGACCCCATAAGGTCTGCCCTGGCCCTGTGGGACAGCATCGTCACAGTAATTTGGATGCCGTCCGATACCATGTGACCTCACGTTGCGTGAGTACATGACGCCCGGCTTGTGAACCTCGGCAAGACGCTGTCCCCGGTTGCTTTTTGGAATTACTTGCAGTCATATCTACTGAATAACGAGGGCATTACAACTTACAAGGTAATCCTTTGTTGACCGCATTTAGATGTTTGTATTTGTAACGACTTGCGCATTAGATTATTTCGATCATATCTGATGCCGGTAATGTTTGTTTTACTACAGGATGTTTGCCTGTGCCAGGACTCCTTTTGATTGCACATGAGCAATAGGTTCCCCTTGCCTAGCTTTAAATGGATAAAGGCTTGGGCTAGTGAGTTCTGTCTTTATTCCGGCGATATATTTTATTGATTATTGGGTGTGTGGCAATGATGTAACTTGGCCACCTTTGGCCCCCTCCTTTCTTTTGTTTAGAATAACGTGTGGGGACCCCCGTTTTTCCTTTTTGAAATTATGCATCCAATTAGAAGTCAACCATTGGAGAGCTTTTGGACACATCATTAATCGGTGAGCCCTGGTGTATCATTGATCTATCAATAGGTATTGACAGATACTGGATGATTGTGCCATGTGGAGATGGGCACTTAGCCATGTCTTGTGTTTTGTAGGTGGCCCGTCCAGTTTCATTGACGTGACCCCTTACCTGTGGTAATGTACCCAACTCGATTATCTAAATTGGAAATTGATTTTAGATTTTATTCATTGAGTGAGCCTTATTCAATTATTTAATTACCTTTCAGGTCTCCTTCCCTTGTTTCCGACCACTCCCCATCCCTCCCTGAACCCAGTCCTGAAGAAGACCCGCAGCAGAGGCCTTGAATTTTCCTTATTGCGTTAGGGTCGAAACGTCAACGGTTATGTCCCCTTTATTTTGAGGCCTATACCTTAATTTTTCCCTGCCCATGTCCTCATTTTGTATGGTTAAATTATGTATATACAATTGTATGAGTAGGCCGTTTTTTGGTTGTTCAACTGAAAAATTTGTATTTTTAGTTGTACATAATAATCTCAATTTTGTTCTTTGAACTATTTTCCCTCTAAATTCACTTGAGCACCCCCTGTTCTTATTCTTACTGCATTCTGCAGTTTTCTCTCAATTTGTAATTATTTTATGATTATGTAAATAAATTTGTTATATATGAAAATGATCAAACAAGATTGACTGTGTTTTGATCTAGTTTGTGTTGGGTATGTTGAATTAATACCATTTTTGGATATACAAAGAAATACATCTCCTTCTTTTATTTGTCGATTATATCTGTCATTCTAAAAAAATAAGGTAAACATTAATTGGTGTTCTGAGTTATGTCTAGGACCACTTTGTCTATATACTAATTCATTCCAAATGGAATGCATATCACAACAAGGGATTTTATAGGTACTTCTAAGGGCAAAGATTTTGGCACATCATGTTCTTGACAGTGTAAAAAAAATCTAGCCAGGGTTCTCCCTACTGTTGGAAGATCTCCTTTGATGCAGATGCATTCAGGATCAACAAAGAGTCAACAGATCACCTTGTCTGCCCTGGCATTCAAGGATCCCTTCAGATTATCAGGGATGTACCCTGAAACTCCAGCCAACTCCAGAGACACAGAGGCTCTTGGAACAGGACCCCACTCCACCCTATGTGTTGCAGTACCACATAGTGGTGGAGTTGTCCAGGAGAATCTGCACTAGCCTCCCCTTGATGGACAGCAGGAAGACTGTTAGAGCTGGACGATTGTTTAACAACTATAGTAGATTGATATGAAGCCGGGTTTCTGCCAGAGACCAGAGTTTTCTGATCTCTACATCAGCCACATGATTTCACCAACCCATTAGTGAAATATCCGTCATCATCGTCAAATCTGGGTAGGGAAGTGAGAGGAGCCTGTTACTGATGTTGAACAATCTCCATATCATAACACATGCAGTGACCTCCAAAACTTGGATGACATCTGACAGGTTGCCTTGGTGCTGGGCACTCTGGTGCTTCAGATTCCTTTGTAGAGCAGTGAATTCCACTAGGTGTGGTCCACAAGCAGGATGCAGGAGTCTACCAGGCCAACAATCCCCACAGCCGCTCTCATCAAGTTACTGGACTGAGGTTGAAGTATCAAGATCCTAGCCTTAATGTCTTGCTTGAAAGGAGAAGTCCCTGAACTGTACTATGTCCACAACAGCTTTTATAAAAGGAAAACTCTGTCAAAGTGTCAGGTTTGACTTCGGCTTGTTGATGGAGAATCCCAATGATCCAAGAAGATTCAATGTTATCTGGAGAAATGGTTCCAACTGACTGTGGCAAGACTCTCTTCTACTGCCAGTTCTTGAGCTACAGAAAAACTGGTTGACCAGCCTCAAAGATAGACAGTGACCACTACTATCAGTTTCATGAAGACCAGAGGGGCACTGCCAAGGCAGGAGGGGAACATTGTAAAATAAAAGAGCTCTTGGCCTACAACGAGACTGCAGAACAGTTATTGAAAAATATGTGTCCTAGGCCCACGGTCCAAGGCCACCATCCAGTTGCCTGGATCCAAGGCAGACAGACCCTGGGCCAGCCTGGCATTTTGAATTTGTCCTTACATAGGAAGGCATTCAAAGGATGAAGATCTAAGATAGGCCAAAGACCTCCGTCCTTCTTCGGCTGTCAAGAAGAGTCCCTGAATTGCGCTTCCACAGGAACAAAACGTCTGAAGTACTTCCTGAAGAATATTTCTCAACTCCCCAATGCCTCTGGACCAGATTCTCTCTAATCCCAGAAACAGGGGGGAAAGGGGAATAGGAGAACAAGAGATACTGCCACACTGGTGTCTTCACTACCTCTTGGGAGGAACACTGCACCTGAAAAACACAAGCAAAGATTACACAGTTCCCTTTCTCTATCTACCCCTATGTAGCTAAACCTCTTCCCTTGCTATATTGTACCTGATTAAGATGTGGACATAGCCCCTCTCTTATTGTAAAGTTTTCGTAGTTGAAAGTCCAATCATTTAGATTGTCTCTTCTTTGTCTTTTAGGAGTTCGTTCCTGCTGGCTCAATCAATGAAGCGCTAAAGATGGTAAGTATCAATATATATATATATATATATATATATTACTACCTACTGATACTCTTTTCTTAGATTTTATGTGAAGGTAATGTCCAAAAACAGAATTAAAAAATGCGCTAAGTTCTGATAGAAACTAAGGGAGTAGTCTCTGTATAGCGCTGTTGCAAAACTAGGCTCTGAGTGCGCTAAGAGGTCAGTAGTTGAATATCAGCCAAAAATAGCAGATGAAATAGCTGTCACCTGCCTGTCCTGAAAAGTACTGAAGACTGGGACTGGAGAATTCACTCAGCTTTATTCAGAAATTGAAGTTCAAAAAGAAATACCTGCTCGGTAGCTCTAAATAAACTGGATACAAGGCTACCTCAGTATTTAGTTTCAGCTGCAGTCAACCGCCGTTAGCTGCTCTGAAATCACGTTGTGAAGATGCTGGACTGGAACACTAGAAAATACAAGAATGCGTATTCTTGTACTTCAGAATACACGAAAACTCAACTGTGCCACGAAGAGAAACATCTCTTCCCAGAAAAGTCACAGTTGAAATGCGCCGCACATCAGGTGCGCGCGCACTAAGTCCTCATCAGCTGCTGGAACAACTAGAGCGCTAACCAGCGGGTGACACTCTTGCGGAGTATTCACCTAACAGGAGAAGGAATCTGTAGTAGGCAAACTGGAAATTAATTGCCTTGCCACCAATTGCCTCCAGGTCCGTGAGGAAACACGAGAAGAAAACCTCCTGTTTATCTTAAAGGTGGGGCCAGAAGGTTTGTGATTGGAAGCTGCTGACGTTAACCTGACAGTACCCCCCACTAAGTCCCCTCTCTAGGTCTTTTTGGATGTGTCTGGTGGAATTCCTTAACCAATCTGGGGGCATGAACATTTTGACTGGGCTCCCACGACCTCTCCTCAGGACCAAAACCCTTCCAATCAACCAAGTAATACAATTTTCCTTTACTACACTTGGAATCAACAATTATTTTAACTTCAAATTCCTCCTCTGATTGCATCTGAATGGGAGCTGGAGGGAGGTCCTGTCTAAGATTTGGGGGGGTTTGTTTAATCAGCGAAACATGGAAGGTTGAGTGCAACTTTAACCTATAGGTAGCCTGACTATGACACTTACTGGGTTTACCATCTTAATCACTGGGTAAGGACCAACAAATCTTGGTCGGAATTTCCGATTCCCTTTCAATCTCATATGACGAGTGGAAATCCAAACCTGAGCTCCAGGTTCGAATTTTGGATTCTCTTTCGCCCCTTCTCTGCCTGTTTCTTATAAGAAGCTTTTGCCTTAGTTAGTTTTGTTGAGGCCCTTTTGCATGCTCCTTGCGATTTCTGTACTACTTCCTCTACGGCCGGAACATCCAGCTCAACCTTATCAAACAGCATGTTAGGGTGTCTGCCAGAGTTCAAATAGAATGGTGAGAAACCAGTAGATGAATGGAGAGAATTATTGTAAGCAAATTCCGCTGTACTCAGCAAAACCGGCCAATCTCCCTCCTGGTCCATTAGGTACAAACGCAAGTACTGCTCTAGATCCTGATTCACTCGCTCCGTCTGTCCATCAGTCTCAGGATGGAAACTGGTGGACAAACAAGAGTCAACCCCTAAACCTTTCAAGAATGTTCTCCAGAACCGAGACACAAACTGAGATCCTCGGTCTGAAATTACAATCTTTTGAATCCCATGGAGTTTCACAATGTGCTGTATGAACAAAGTAGCTAATTGAGTTGCATTGGGTAAAACCTTTAAAGGAATAAAATGGCTCATTTTAGAGAAATGATCGACCACCACCCATATGACGAAATAACCTTGACTGGATGGCAACTCGACAATAAAGTCCATTAAGACTGTATGCCAGGGATAAGGAGCTACTGGTAAGGGCATAAGAAGACCTTGAGGAACCTGTTGCATAGCCTTTCCCTTCACACACTGTTCAAATGACGCAACATACTTTCTCACCTGAGCGTCCCTGCCGGGCCAACAAAAGGATTGTTTTAAGAGTTCCAGGGTTTCAAAAGCTCCCTTGTGACCAGCCAATGGGTTATCGTGAAACTGCTGGATGATCTCTTGCCTCAAATTCTCACTGGAAACAAAGGGCCTTCCCTGGAAAAAAGGTTTCCCATCCTTGATTTCTCATTCAGGACTAGCCTCTTTCCATGCCGTCAAATCTAATTCTGAAAGTTCTTTGTTTATCTTATCCTCCAAAACTGAATATGTTGTGGTACCCACAATCTTTTCTTCTGGAATTACACGACCTTCTTTAACCACCTCTTTGCTGCCTCCAGTATTCAGGCGAGATAGAGCATCAGCCTTTCCATTAGCAGTGCCTGGCTTGTAGGTGATCACAAAATTGTACTCTGCAAAAAAGAGAGACCATCTTAATTGCCGAGGAGTGAGTGTTCGGGAGGACCTTAAAAACTGTAAATTGCGATGATCTGTGAAAACAGTTATTTCATGCTTGGCTCCTAGTAAATAATGCCTCCATTCTTGGAACTCATCCTTAACGGCTAAAAGCTCCTTGTCAGCAATGGAATAGTTGACTTCGGCACGAGACAATTTCCTAGAATGATATGCAACCGGATGAAGTTGACCAGTATCCTTATGTCTTTGTGACAACACCCCCCCATGGCCAAATTTGATGCATCCGCTTCAACGTAAAACGGTTCATTCAAGTTGGGGTGTTGTAAAACCGGTGCTGTAACAAAGGTTTCTTTCAATGACTGAAAAGCCTCTTCAGTCTCCGTGGTCCAAATGAATTTCTCTTTCTTTTTGAGTAATCGGGTAATTGGGCTGACCTTCTCAGAGAAATTAAATAATGAATCGTTGGTAAAAAATAGCAAAACCGAGGAAACTTTGTATTTCTTTGACCGTTCGTGGGGCTGGCCAATCTTTAATGGCTCGCACTTTTTAATCATCCATGGACACTCCCTGGGCAGATAGTACAAAACCCAAAAACTCAACTTGCGAAGCATGGAACACACACTTTTCCAATTTGACATACAATTGGTTCCCCAATAAACGTTCCAGAATTGTTCATACATGCTGAACGTGATCATCCATGTTTTGGGAGAAGATAAGAATGTCGTCAATGTAAACGACAGCAAAACGATCCAGAAATTCCTGTAGAATATCATTCACAAAATGCTGTAAAGCTGCCGGAGCATTACACAAGCCAAATTGCATGACTTGGTATTCAAATAGCACAAACCGAGTACGAAACGCCTTCTTTCACTCCTCACCGTCAGCCATTCGAACCAAATTGCACGCTCCCCTCAAATCCAGTTTCATGTACACTTGCGCGTCCTTTACTTGATCCAGGAGCTCTGAAATTAACGGTAAGGGATAACGGTTCTTCTTGGTTACTTGGTTTAGTGCGCGATAGTCAATACAAGTTCTCAAACTTCCGTCCTTCTTAGGAATAAAGAAAAGAGGGGAGATATTGATCAAGATATTCTTTCAAATGTTTGTTCTCAGCTTCAGAGAGAGCATATATGCGACTTCATGGTAATGATGCTCCAGGTTCAAGTTCAATCCGACAGTCGTACTCTCGATGTGGCGGTAACTTCAAAGTCTCTTTCCTATTAAACACTGATTTCAAATTTTGATATTCTTCAGGTAGGTCTTGTACTTCCACTGTACAAATCGTTTGCGACTGCTCAGCCAAACAAGATGATTGAGATACCCGAAACTCACTCTGAACCTGGTAGAAACAATTTCCCAAGCAATACTCGGAGTTCAAGTCAATGGTTCTCTTAGCCCAATCAATCTTCGGATGGTGTTTTGTGAGCCAAGTTAATTCAAGAACCAATTGGAATTGAGGGGCATCAATGAGGTTAAATCTCAAGAAACTTTAATGACTTTCAGGACCAAACAAAGTAATTTCTTCGGTGTCAAATGTAATTGGTCCAGAGGAAAGTTCATTTCCATCTACAGCTCGAACTGGTTCCGGCTTTTCCTTCTTAACAAAACGTATTCCCTGTGATTTAGTGAATTTGAGATCGCAAAAATTTCCATTGGCCCCTGAATCTATCATTACCGAAACTTCTTTGATCTCCTCTTCCCGAAATTTTATTGTACAGGAAAGCATGAGGTGTGGTGCGGACGCTTGGAGAGCATTCACTAATTGCTGAACTTTTGGAGTTGTGTCATCGGCAGCTCCCACCAGAGCAACTCCTTCTACTGGTGGAGCCTGTCTTTTACCCGTGTGTTATTCTTGGGTTTCTTGGGGCACTCCTTGACAAAATGGCCTGAACCACCACAGTACATACACAACTTGCTATCCACCTTTTCTCTCTTTCTTCCTTTGTTAGAGGACCTCGCAGAATTCCTATTTGCATTGGTTCCTTCCTAGACCCCACTTCATTGGTTCGGTTCACTTCAGTTCTACTCTGATCAAATCATGGTGGGATCTGACAAGTTTCTTTATGCTGCTCACTTTTTCTTTCAGCTTGTCGTTGGTCGATTTGCAGGACTAAGTCTATCAATTCCGAGACTTCGGTAGGCTTCTTTGGAATTTGAGCCAAACCATCTTTCAAATCGTCTGTTAAGCCTCTATAAAAAATTGCCGCCCTTTTCGCTTCAGGCCAACTAGTTTCCACGATCAGTTTGTTGAAATGTGCCAAATATGCCACCAATTCACGATTCCCTTGTTTTAAATCTACTAATTTGTTATCTGTCGTCTGCGAGATGGTTCTACGATCAAAAATCCTTAAAAACTCAGTCTTAAACTCTTCAAAATTATACAAAATGGGATCGTTAATAGACACTAACGGCATCGACCACGCCGCAGCATCTCCGCTCAGGTAAGACAGTATGAAAGCCACCTTTGACTGATCTTATTTAAAAATGATAAGTTTACCCAAGAAATGTAATGAACACTGCATAAGAAAAACTTGGGCCTTATGAGGGTCTCCCTGAAATCTTTCTGGAGAAGCTAATGGGATAGTAGGCGACATGGCATGAATTACCTGCGTAGTTAATTCTGAAGAGGCAGGAGATGGGGAGAAGGCCTGAGTTTTTTGCTCCCTAAAACTGGGACTTGGACTAATAGTTAACTCAACAATTCTTTGTCGCAAATAACTGGCTTCCTGGTTGGATTTCCTAACCTCCTCCCTAGTCTCGCGTAATTGCTTCTGTAATCCCTCGAGAATTGACGCTAACGTCTTGACATCAAAACCTTCAGCCATTTCGCTCAGGTGGAAGATATGTTTTTGAGGCACTTCAATCTGTCAAGAAGAGTACCTGAATTGCGCTTCCACAGGAACAAAATGTCTGAAGTGCTTCCTGAAGAATATTTCCCAGCTCCCCTATGCCTCTGGACCAGATTCTCTCTAATCCCAAAAACAGGAGGGAAAGGGGAATGGAGAGCAAGAGAGTCTGCCACACTGGTGTCTTCACTACTTCTTGGGAGAACACTGCACCTGAAAAATACAAGCAAAGATTACACAGTTATTTTTCTCTATCTACCCCTATTTAGCTAGACCTCTTCCCTTGCTATATTGTACCTGATTAAGATGTGGACATAGCCCCTCTCTTATTGTAAAGTTTTCGTAGTTGAAAGTCCAGTAATTTAGGTTGTCTCTTCTTTGTCTTTTAGGAGTTCCTTCTGGCTCAATCAATGAAGTGCTAAAGATGGTAAGTATTGATATATATATATATATATATATATATATATATATATATATATATATATATATATATATATATATATATATATATATATATTACTACCTACTGATAGTCTTTTCTTGGATTTCATGTGAAGGTAATGTCCCAAAACAGAATTCAAAAATGCGCCACGTTCTAATTGAAACTAAGGGAGTAGTCTCTGTATAGCGCTGTTGCAAAACTAGGCTCTGAGTGCGCTAAGAATTCAGTAGTTGAATATCAGCCAAAAATATCAGATGAAATAGCTGTCACCTGCCTGTCCTGAAACGTACTGAAGACTGGGACTGGAGAATTTACTCAGCTTTATCCAGAAATTGAAGTTCAAAAAGAAATACCTGCTCGGTAGCTCTGAATAAATTGGATACAAGGCCACCTCAGTAATTAGTTTCAGCTGCAGTCAACCGCCGTCAGCTGCTCTGAAATCACGTTGTGAAGATGCTGGACTGGAACGCTAGAAAATACAAGAATGCATATTCTTGTACTTCAGAATACTCGAAAACTCAACTGCACCACGAAGAGTAACGTCTCTTCCCAGGAAAGTCACAGTTGAAGTGCGCCGCACATCAGGTGCGCGTGCACTAACTCCTCCTCAGCCTCTGGAACAACTAGATCGCTAACCAGCGGGTGACGCTCTTGCGGAGTAATCGCCTAACAGGAGAAGGAATCGGTAGTAGGCAAACTGGGAATGAATTGCCTTGCCACCAATTGCCTCCAACTGACGTAGGAAACACGAGAAGAAAACCTCCTGTTTATCTTAAAGGTGAATCCAGTGGCAAAGTGAGCAAGGTACTCACGTCTGAGCGTACCCTGCCAACTTAGTGAGAACTAAGCGATACAAAAGGGGATGATGGACGGACGTGGGACGCGTGCTCACTAAGCCACTGGAGTCAAGTTATCCTGGCTGAAAACGGCTGAAAGCCAGAAACCGGTACAAGGATGCTTGTTTACAGTCCAGGGAAGACATGGCTTGGCAGTTCGGGCTGGACTGTTCCCATGAGGCCAAGCAAGTCTAAGGAATATCCCTGTACTGACTATAGGACAGCAGATTATGTGGTGGTACCACTATGATCACATTACATTATTCAATATACCCTTAGGAAACAGGCCAAGAACTAAAATATAACGTTTACAGTCTTTATTAAAAAATAATCAGATTATTTCAAGTTAAAATTTCAGAAGGCACAAATATTCTGAAAAAATACAGTGTAAAAACATTTTATACATTTAAATAAAATACATATACCAGATAAAAAGATATTTTATCAACTCAATTCATAAGAGAACGGCCTAATACAGTAAATACATTAAACATTGAATCATTAACAATTAAAGAAAATACAAAGCACACAAAACACCCCTTATTTTCTGATAGTTTGAATGATATTTCTACCAATTACTGGGATCCAATAGCCTATTCCCATTACCCTTACAACTACCAAGCTAGCCTTGCCGCATGGAATGGGATATGCGGGCTCTAATGCGGCGAGGATAAGTATGGGGAGAGACGATAGAAATGTGTGTCATAGCGAAGAGGGACGCAAGGGGAGACATTAATAAAACAACACCCAACAAACAACGTGGCACTGGGTTTGTTTACAGTTTTTTTTTTTTAAACCACACCAGTTAACAAAAAACGGTCCCCCGAGATAAGGAGAGGGTGAATTGGTAAAATGACTGGGTAACCTAATTTAGATATATATAATTCTAGAAAAGGTATAAAATAAAAATAAAATAAAAGTATGTTATCTCTTTCTTAGAACATATCCAGTTCTAAAACTCCGCCGATGAGTGTACCACCCAATATTGAAATCCAGTGGAATCTTTACATATACCAACATTCTTCTAAACAAACGGTAAGGATATAAATTAGAAGCTGAGAGGAAGTAGGGATAATATTATATCTCTTTAGCCTGAATACTGAGAGATCTTATATATACATTTTTTTTCACTGATAGACTCCTGCATACTTTTAAGATAAGAAAGCATCATTGAACATTGGAGGTGGAGAGTGAGAAAGCAAACACACAGACGTTAAATATAGGTAAGAAAAATGTTACAGGGAGAATTTAAATAAAAAAGGAAGGGAAGGCATTAGAGATAGATGATGTGACCCCAATGGGTGCCCATTGAAATTTCCATCAGATATACGAAAACGATACAAGAACAAAGGGCAGCCAGTTCTCATATCCAGGGACTCTGGTTTAATAGGACCCTGTCAATCCACGACAACCCGGACAAGATCATAAAAGGTTGGTGGTAAATAATAGATAAAATCTCAACCAAGTAATACTCAAATAGAGAAGACTAACTGGGTCACTGTTATAATCCCTGTAGAATTAAGAAGCCAAACTATAAATCGTGCAGAATATGTTGGTGATTGAATAGATGACATCGGGTGAGAGAGTAAAATAATAGATAAAATCTCAACCAAGTAATACTCTAATAGAGAAGACTAACTGGGTTACTGTTATAATCCCTGCAGAATCAAGAAGCTAAACTATAAATCGTGCAGAATATGTTGGTGATTGAATAGATGACATCGGGTGAGAGAGTAAAATAAGACCACGCCGACATCATTCCTTTAGGTTGGTAATTATGTACAGACAACTTACTGTGTAACCTCGAGGTAGTCCACTGCTCAGGAGGCCAATAGCTAAAATATAATGGAGGCCCTGGGGATCAATAATGGGATGAGAACACCCTTGAAGTAAAATACATCATGAAATATGGGGATAGATGGATGTATAGATCATGGATATAGTCTGTACGACATTATGTTAGAAGGCCCAATTGAATACCAATGGGTGACCGGGTAACTGCACAATATAAGTCACAGTATTAAGCCAGATATAATGGTTCTTTTACCCTGAATGCCACTAGTAAAACCGGAATGATAACCAAGGCTTGTGAAATAATGTTTGGTAAATAAAGATAGTGTCTTTTACTGATGGATATCTTTCTAATATACAGAAGGATTCCTTACATATGAAACCAAGGACCCCGTTCTAATGTGTCCTGAAGAAGGTGTGACCTTATCAACGGTACCAACACCGAAACGCGTCGACGCACAGAGAAATAGAGAATCAAAGTAAAGCCTAGAAGTCACCAGTTATATGCTAAATCTATGAACTCTTGGAACAACATATGAAGTACTTAAGGCTATTGGATCCCAGTAATTGGTAGAAATATCATTCGAACTATCAGAAAATAAGGGGTGTTTTGTGTGCTTTGTATTTTCTTTAATTGTTAATGATTGCAATTTGTAATGTATTTACTGTATTAGGTCGTTCTCTTATGAATTGAGTTGATAAAATATCTTTTTATCTGTTATATGTATTTTATTTAAATGTATAGAATGTTTTTACACTGTATTTTTTCAGAATATTTGTGCCTTCTGAAATTTTAGCTTGAAATAATCTGATTATTTTTTAATAAAGACTGTAAACGTTATATTTTAGTTCTTGGCCTGTTTCCTAAGGGTATATTGAATAATGTAATGTGATCATAGTGGTACCACCACATAATCTGCTGTCCTATAGTCAGTCCAGGGATATTCCTTAGACTTCCTTGGTCATTTAGTACCCTGTTCCCTGGAACTCGAGGGGTCTTCTCTCTTACCTTGACCTGTTCCCATGAGGGACAGGGTCAGACTTATTTGCATATGGCCATGTCTGAACTGGGGTGGCGGAGTGAGCTAAAGAATGGTGATGGATTAAACCCAGATCAGTTGACTGGGGGTGAGTGTTTGATTTGCTCAAGCGCTCCGTCCATCACCCCCTTTTGTATCGCTTTGTTCGCCCTAAGTTGGCAGGGTATGCTCAGACGTGAGTCCCTTGCTCACTTTGCCACTGGATTCAAGATAGCCTGGCTGATGAGGGTTATGAACTCGAAACCGGTCCCAGGATGCTTGTTTCCGTTCCAGGGAAGACATGTCTTGGCAGTTCGGGCTGGACTGTTCCCATGAGGCACCGGGTCAGACTGATTTGCATATGGCCATGTCTGAACTGGGGTGGCAGAGTGAGCTAAAGAATGGTGATGGATTAAACCCAGATCAGTTGACTGGGGGTGAGTGTTTGATTTGCTCAAGAGCTCCGTCCATCACCCCCTTTTGTTTCTCTTTGTTCGCCCTAAGTTGGCAGGGTATGCTCAGACGTGAGTCCCTTGCTCACTTTGCCACTGGATTCAAGATAGCCTGGCTGATGAGGGTTATGAACTCGAAACCGGTCCCAGGATGCTTGTTTCCGTTTGAGGGAAGACATGTCTTGGCATTTCGGGCTGCACTGTTCCCATGAGGCACCGGGTCAGACTGATTTGCATATGGCCATGTCTGAACTGGGGTGGCAGAGTGAGCTTAAGAATGGTGATGGATTAAACCCAGATCAGTTGACTGGGGGTGAGTGTTTGATTTGCTCAAGCGCTCCGTCCATCACCCCCTTTTGTATCAATGTAGGAACATGAGCATTTGTCTGGTCTAAGTCTTGGGTAAGATTCGCCAGGAAGGTGTTGAACTAGGCTGGGGCAAGCCCACATCCCTGTTTAAGGCCTGCTGTGGTCTGGATCTTGTGGGAAAACTTTGTTCCATCTCCTATTTGTATCCTAATCCAGGTATAAGTGTGGAGTTGTTAAATTGCCAGAGCTTCGCCCTCTCTACATGATCAAAACACAGCCTTCAGGACCACAAAACAGGCTTGCAAGGAGCTTTCATGTTTCTGAGCCTTTCTTATTGTCAGTCCTAATACTGTAAAAATAGTCAGGGTGCCCATCCCAGGACGTAAGCCGGTCTGATTGTATGGAATTATCTTCCGGTCATCCACCCAGCTGTTCAGGCCAAGAATAGTATTTGCAAAATAGAACAACCTCTTGTCAGACTTATCTAATTTAACTATTTGTCATAACTCTACTTATAATATAGTAGTATACAGCACAGATACATGAATAGACAACCAGAATTGACTCTCATTTATAATATGTTTTATTTATCAAAAAACAATTTTTCTTTCTTTGTTTTATTATATTTTCTTTTTTTTAGATATAAATACATTATTTCAAAAAATACAAAAGTGTGAAATTTATTTACACTGCCTTTCAAACACATGGAAACGAATTTACATAACAATTTGCATCAATTAGTAACCCCCACAGAAGGAAAAAAGTGAAATCAAACTCATTCTCTCATTCAGACTAACTCACCATTCAATCATCACAAACATACTAACTCTCATACTGTGCAAATATATTCACAAGGAAACACATTTAAGACAGTAATCTGTTGATCTTAATAGATGTACATTCAAATTGACATCAATCCATCAATTTAGTTGGAAAAAATCCTTTCCTTGGCATGGATCTTTTGGATGGAATTCTCAGATGTGTGTAAATAAATGTCACGCTGTTGTATTTTTTGAAATAATATATTTATATCTAAAAAAAGAAAATAGAATAAAAAAAAATAATAATGACATAATATAAATGAAAGTCAATTTTGGTTGTCTATTCATGTATCTGTGCTGTATACTACTATATTATAAGTAGAGTAATGACCAATAGTTAAATTAGATAGGTCTGACAAGAGGTTGTTCTTTTTTGCTCTTATTGTTTCCTCCTCCTCTTGAACCTTAAATCACTAGGGGGTACCTTAGTTCTACAGTAGCAAGACTAGTATATGGCCTTGTTATCTACAAAGCGATCTGGCGATAGTTCATGGGGTCGTAATTATTAACACCTTCAAAATCAGGTGGATGATCGCACCACGCCAAGAGTCTGGAATTTGATTGGATGCAAGGCAGTGATTATACAGTGTGGCTAGATGGCTGATCCAATTCTCCGAGCTTGGTTTGAATGGAGTATTGGTGAGGTCATTCAGCCCTGAAGCCCCATCTGATTTGCTTTTGGTTATCAGCTTCTCTATCCCTCTGATTTTTCCATTCAGGTCATCCAAGTCCAGTGTGGATAGAGACTTACATTTTTCATGCATGGGATCTTTTAGGTGGGTATTATAATAGGCTACAAGTTACTGCACCTTGGCTGACACACTACGAGTCTTGATTTTACAATTGTGGAGTATTCTTGCCCACAGGCCTTCAGTATACACTTTCTTGGCTGCCCACATTGCTTTTATACCCGCCTGATTCATCTAAGTTTCTCTAAATGTGATGTACCAGCTGGACACATCTTTACTGCTCTTTGTAGAGAGTTCATGTAATTTTTTGCTGTCCGGTACTTTTAAAAGGTACACCACATTTAGGTTTGTCTAGTGATTGGTTTACTCTTGCAACTAACCAGTATTCCAACCACTGTGTAGATGACAATTCACTTCTGGTCCTGACGAAGTGCCAAGTGATCACTTCTGTGACAGATCAGGCAAGAAACATGTTGACCTTGTTGTAGAGCAACCAGATAAACAATGGCTCAAGGGTTTGCCACTTTTGTTTTTTACCAGATAAGCAGACTCATTCATTAAAACTTGTTTAGGAGTACTACTTAGTCTATTTTACTACATCATCCCAAGCACCCACACGCCCACCTCACATTAAGGATTTCGAACAAAAGAGATGCTGGACTTATAAGCGCCCCTAGTCCCTCGTCCTTTGATGATATATATGTAATTTCTCTACACATAGGTCATCATTAGGTTGGCGGGCGGACTTTGTCCATCCGCCATCCTCGCGGTGGAAGGGACCGCCCGCCATAAGGGCAGGGGTCCCGTGGGGGCTATTAGTATGTGCCCGCCACAGTGGTGGGCACATCCTGTATACTTAACATTGCGGCGGGGGGTGCTGAAAGCACCGCTCGCCGCATTAGTAAAAATACATGTTGTGCATTTCAAAGCACAACGTGACAGGCACCGCACGGTGCCTGCCACGTTGTTCTTTGAACGGCGGGGGGTACCATAGGTACCCCCCAGGTTCACCCCCAACACCCCCGGAGTACTTGGGGGCCCGCAACGGAAAGGCATTGAAAAATGCACATACTAATATGGCTGGATATAGAACCCTTTTCTGCTCGGTCGACATATCGACCGGGCAGAAAAGCAGCGGACGGTCTTTCCGTCCACTGCGGACCCCCCAGCCATTATAATATGGCAGGGGGTCATTGCGGCACAGATGGCGGGCGGATCGCCCCCGCCAGGCCGGAGGTGGCTACCGCCGGCCTGGCGGGGGCGATCCGCCCGCCATCCTAATGGGAGCCAGAGTATCTTCCTAAGTGATCACTACCCACAGAGTGTTACTCTTGATTGTGCAAAATATTTCAAAGCACCTTACATGACACTTTTAGTGATTTAGACAAAAAGTGGAATGTGCACATTGCACAAGATAAACAAAGTTTTTGCAGCAATAGAGACAAGTGAAGTAACAGCACAGTACCAGCGTTCTTCAAAGGTTTAGAAAAGAAGAAAATACATTGCTAAATAGTTATGACGCTTATTAATAGATTTTCACAGCAAAATTACTCATGAAATTATATTTATTATTCGTTTAATAGTGAAAACTAATGCATTTAATGATGAGGCCTAACATTTCTAATGCCTTTCATTGAAATGCATTATAATAGATTGTGGCGCAATTATGCAATAAAATTAGTTAGGAGATTGAAATTTACAGATATTATAGTAGAGAGCCTAATGATTATAGAAATTAGGAAATGATTTTTGTAAAACCCACTTTTAAGGATGATTTACATGTATGGATGTTGAAAATTTGGAAACTAGGCCATAACTGATGTTAATTAATTTTGTGTAATAATACATTGGTGATGCATTTATTATTTTCCTCTTATTATGAAATGATGATCTATTACATTATATATGATTCAGATTAATTTTAAAACATTTAAAGCTGATGTATGCATTTTAGGGCCCGATGTAGGAGCCCTAATACCGGTCGGAAACGGCCGAATTCGTCCGTTTCCGACCGGTATTACGGTTTTCTTATGTAGGGGGCTACATAAGTACAGAATCGGTAATTTTACCGATTCTGTACATTTACCGATTCGGTAAAATACCGAATCGGTAAATGTACAGAATCGGTAAATAGAGATGTAGGTGGCACTCTGAAGAGTGCCACAGGCCTTCAAGAGTCGGTATTTTACCACCCAATCCAATTGGGTGGTAAAATACCGAATCCAGGTGTGCATGCACATCTGTGCATGCACACCTGTGCCATGTGACACACAGACATGCCCTTAGGGCATGTATGTGTGCCACATGGCACACAAGCCTGTAATTGGGGTGCTAGAGGGTGTCAAAGTGACACCCCCTGCACCCTTGCAAGAATAGGTAATTACCGAATCAGTAAATACCGATTCGGTATTCCACATTGATTCCTATGGGCTTCAAGGCCCATAGGAATCAATGGGGGATACCGATTCGGTATTTACAGAATCGGTAAATACCAAATCTTACAGATTAGGTATTTACCAAATCAGAATTACCTACATTTCCCCCCCTCTAATTTACCACTTCTTAAATACCGAATCGGTATGATTCAGTATTTTAGAAGTGGTAAATTAGATTTACCTACATCGGGCCCATAGTCTTTTAAATGTATTTTTTCTTAAGCTGCAATTTTCCCTCAGCAAGCATAATAATTCTTTGGCATTTCTGCAAATGTTACATTATTTGTTCTGTGCGGGTTTCATCTTACATACGAAGGACATTCTTTCAAAGTTCACTGTGAAATGGCTTCATGAGAAAGTGAACTCCAACCCAATGCTGTAGTCTGTTACATTGTACATTTCTTTCCAATGACAAACCTGTGAGGCCCGAGAAACTAATTCTTTCGCATGAAGAGCTTGGGAAAGAATGCAGGAGTAACTAAATGTATTTGGTGACTACATACATAAACTAATCATGTGATGGACTGACTAGTGGAGTGACACTACCTCACTAAGGCGTCATAAGGAATATAAAAGACAAAAACCCAAAGGAGGACCAACGCTATTATTTTTCTTTCTATGGACACACATCCAAGCATTGCCATAATTTTTCACTTTGATTTAACACAGACACTTTTGCTTCTTCTTCCTTTTGAGAAGGAACTGAACTATTTTCCTATGATTTTATAATCATCCTTTAAATTTCTATGTTGGACTGCCTTTTTGCTGATGCTGCTGCCTTTATGCAATACACCTTGAATCCTTCTTTACCCAACGACTTGAATTTTTGCCTTATTTCCCCTTTTACCCATGTTCAAGGACTTGCCCTTAAAGACTTTAAATGTATTCATTTGACCCCTTTGCCTTAAATATTTAGCTGCTGTTAAGAGAACTGAATTATTGTTCTGCCTTTAATGGTGGTAGGAATTTGTAACCTGTGATTGATGTCTATTTTATAACCATCTTTTGTGCTATCGACTTTGCCTAAATGCATAGTCTAGTACTACATGCTTTATTATTCTTGACTGAGATGCTTAAGAAATTGCTTATCTGTATCGATTTTTGATCATTAATACAATAACCAAATTATCTACCTTGCCTGAGTCTATTATTGTGTCCTGATGTTCTTTTATTGAAACTGTGCTAAATTTCCCTTATGATCTAAATGCTTTGTAGGGAGGATAGAGATTCTCCTAATTACCATGCCAGGAGAATCTGAATTTCATTAAAGACATGGAGGTTCTTTTAATGCCAACTCCACTTTGAAGTATGACATCACAGTGTAGATTGTTCTAGAACATAATACAGACAAGCTATAAAAGGCAGGCACTCAGTACAAACTGCCTCTTTTAAATGCAAATAAACTTCTTGTCGCGCATTAGGACATTTTGTAAAACATATGGTAAGACAGGAAAATAGAAGATCCTTGGTGAAGAAGCAACAGAAACAGGAATGGAAGATCCTTGGTAAACTAGCAGCGAACTAGGATCCAGAAATCCCAAAAAATTGTGTAGTAGGTTTGGTACTTATTGCATGGTGTCTTCCAGGCAATTGTATGAGAGACTTCTGGATTATTCAGAATTGTCTGAAATGAAAGATGGATATTAGATTAAAATTTTACAAGTAAAGTTTTCATATTGAGGAAAGCAAGTAACATGGCTTGAAATTTTATTAAAGCACATGTAATGTACTGTAAAACATTAATAAAGTATTACATTTTATATTGTCTTTATTCTCGATGTACATATGCTCTATGTATGGCTATATAGATATTTTTCTTTTTTTGTGTGCAGGGTTGGAAGGGTGGGATAATGTTAGCCTCTGCGTCCTTAATGAAATTCAGATTCTCTTGGCCAGGTAATTAGGAATATCGCTTTTTCATTACAAGACCGGACGCTATCATTATCCATGTTGGTAGCTCTGCAGAACTACATTTGACATGTGTTCTATTGGCTTACAGTAATGGTTTGCAAATGTAGAGGAATTTGACCAATCGGAGGCACTAAGGTTGTCTTCTAGTCTGGCGCCCTTCCAAAGGGATTGGCTAGCCATAGTGCCCCTCATGGAATGATCTTGAAATCTCTTTGGGTCGACGCCTGCTAAGTGCATAGAATCTTTCACCCATCGAGCAATTGTTGCGCAAGTTACTGCTTTGAAAGGTTTGACAAATAAAATGGGAAGTTGATTAATCGTCTGAGCGATGTTCATTCAATCTGTAATCGTATTCTTTCAAACAGTCTACCACAAATAACTGTTTACATAGATCAAATTTAGGGTATAAGATGGAGTTAGACATAGTTATAGTTCTTCGAACAATTTCAAACTCCTTTCAACAGGCATCGTAAAGTCTGTTGCTTGCCTCTAAAACCTTTACATCCAGACACACATCTGCAGTATATAAGGCAAAGTTGCTAGGCTAGCTTCATGGAAAGCATCTTTTTGCTTAGGAATCTATTATTTGGTCGAGAATTGAATACATTTAAGACCAAATTAACATCCCAGAGGGATGCATATTTAGGTTTAGGTAGTCTTCTCAATATGATGCTTGTTAGGATTCTACATATTATCTTGCTTTTGCCATTGCTTCTGCCATTTACTAAACGGTGACCATCTGAGACTGCTGATCTATAGCATTTCAAAGTTCTATAACTGAGACGCTTGTCAAACTTTTCTACTAGAAAGTTGGATACTTGGACTATAGGTGCGTCCACAGAATCCAGGTACTTTTCCAAGCACCAACAAACCCATTTTTCCAGATTGCGTTGTCCCTCTTGTGGGTTCCAGGACACCAGGATTCACAGAGGAGTTCCTCAGCTCTTCCCAAAAGTCCTGACATCTCTTTATATTTTCTGATATCTTCCAGGCTAGAAGGTTCAAAGTCTCTGTCGAGATCAGAGGGTGTTCCTTCCCATCTGTATTTGTTAGTAGTCCTTCTTCTACGGGATGGAAAAAGGGTATGCCGTATGCCAATTCCAATATTGTTAGAAACCAAACTTGAGGTTTCCAAAAGGGAGTTATTAAGACTTGGGAGCAAGTCTCGTATCTGACGTTCTGGAGATCTCTCTGGATCAAGGCGAAGGGGGAAAGGCGTTAGCATGACAATATTTTCAGGTTTGTCGGATGGTGTTCACTGCTAGAGCACCCAGGTCTGGCATCCAGATGAAATATTTTTCTAGTTGGAAGGCCAGTCTGCTTGTAAACAGGTCTATTTCAGTGGACCCCATAGTAGGTTTAGTTTTTTGAAGATTGATACGTTCAGCTTCCAATCACTGCAGCCCTTCAGAAACCTATAGTTCCAGACCACTGAGACATTGGCTTCCCCAGATACAAATTCTGCTTTGAGCAAAATTTTGTGTTCTAGGCAGGACACCCAAAGTTTCTTGGCCAGGTCTGATAGATCTGTAGATGTTGTGCCACCTCGTTGGTTTATAGACGCTACTGCTGAAATATTGTCCATTTCCAGCAGTACTGATCTGCCCTGCAAGCAATGTTACAAACTCATCAAAGCATAAAGTCCAGTGGTTAATTCTAGAAAGTTTCTGTGGTGGGCTCTCTACATGTGGGGCCATAGTCCCTCCGTATTAGGGTTCCTAGACAAGCGCCCCATCCCAGGAGTCTTGCATCGGATTCGAAAATGTAATCCAGCAATGATCCAAAGATTGCACGTCCATTCCATGCATCTAGGTTTTCCAGCCACCAACTGAACTCTGTTTTTGCCTCCTGATCTAAGGATATTTTGTACCTATACCACAGGCCTGCTCAAAGAGCTCTTGCTTTTATTCTTTGACGAGCACGGTAGTGGAGTGGACCCGGAAATATGGCCTGGATGGAAGAGGGAAAAAAAGGCCTAGAAGTCTGGCAAGTTCTCTCAGGGTTAGTAGGTGTTGTTTCAGAACAGAGCGTATCTCTGTGGATTTTGGCTACCTTCTTCGCGGGTAGGAGGAGAATAGATTTAACTGTATCTATAGAGAAACCCAGAAATTCTAAGTTTTTCAAGGGTGTTAGAATGGACTTTTCTTTGTTTATGATAAAACCTAGGTTCTCCAGGAGGGATAAGGGCCAGATGTACGACCATAGTAAATTGCGCAGTTGCAATTTGCGCTCGATTGCAAGTCGCAAATTGTGAGTCACAATTTACTATGTTCTGCAGTGTCAGAGACACTGATTGCGATTCCCAATGGAGTCGCAAATTGTGAGGCTCATTAATATTAATGAGGCACTCATATTTTTCGACACCATTGGGAATGGCTGGCCCTCCCAGGGATGGTGGCCTGCTGGGCTCAGCAGACCACCATGTCTGGGACTGCTTTCAAATAAAGCAGTTTTTTTGTTAAATGCAGCACGTTTTCCTTAAAGGAAAACTGGATGCATTTAAAAAAGAAAAAAATTAAACGTTTTCATTTAATTTTTTTAAGGGCATGCAGCGGTCCCTGGAACAATTGCCTGCCCTTAAAAAAAGAATTTGCATGCATTTACAAAGGGAAAAGGGTCCCCTCGGGACCCCTTCCCATTTGTGATTTCATTACCACCTACTTGAAGTAGGTGGTAATTTGTGAGTGCTTTGCAACCACAATTGCGGTTGCAAAACATTCATATATGGCTCATGAGTCGCTATTGGGAAGGGAACGCCCCTTCCTAATAGCGAGTCGCATAACCTACTTTGCAAGTCGCTAATTGATTAGCGACTTGCAAAATAGGTTTTGTACATGTGCCCAAGGTTTTTAGTGTGCACAAACAGGTCTAAAACTTGTTTGTGCATGCTAAAAACCATTGTACTTCTGGCCCTAAGTCTTTGAGAATTTGCATCTGACGCTGCAGCATTATGAGAATGTCGTCAGATAGATAATAAGACGTATTCCTCTCTCTCTCTGCAGAAAGAGATGACAGCGCTCAGCACTTTTGTAAAGCACCAGAGGGCTGATGCCAGGACAAAGAGGAATGCTTGAAATTGAAAAAGATGATTTTGCCATAAAAATTGGAGGTTACATTGACATTCCTGGGCCATTGGAATAGTGAAGTGGGTGTCTTTGAGGTCCATTTTTACTAACCAGTCTCCATCCAGTAAGATGTTTCTTGGGAGGTGGATACCCCCCTTTTTGAAGGACACAGGGGTACTTGGTTATTGAATGCCAGGTTTGGAAAAAGAATTTGAGGCATCCGCTTACTTTTGCCTAGGAAGAATTGCAAAGAAGAATATCGGTACACACTGTTAAAGATGCTTGAGATCTGTGCATGTCCCCTGGGGCCTCTTGACCGGGAACCTCAGCCACGTTAAGGATATGGTTGTGGTGTTCCTTGCTGGAAGCCTCTGCCAAAACCGCTTGCTCTGAAATTGGGCCTGTAAGAAGCTCAGCCAGGAGAAAGGCCACTTAGTTCTGGCAAAATGTACATACATAAACCTTGGTGTCAAAATTTTTTTTAAAAACGCCTGGTGAAAAAAACTACCCTATGGCGCTATGTAGGACGGTCAAAACCGTCCTACATAGCGCCATAGGGTAGTTTTTTTCACCAGGCGTTTTTAAAAAAATTTTTGACACCAAGGTTTATGTATGTACATTTTGCCAGAACTAAGGTAGTCAATTCTCACCTTTATTTCACTACTATCACTTGAGCACTGCACATTAGTATGTCCACTCCATGGCATATACTATGGCTAGAACACTGACATTCATTTCCACTGCGGCACTACATGGCCATAAGTGTTATGATATGATCAATGACTCCCACATGACGCAAACTCCACCAAGAAGGGTGGTCTGATGGTATTTTTTCTAGCTATAAGTTGCCATTTACTAACTTTGGCACAGATGCGCACTTGCATTCTATTGGATTTCAGTCACTGGTACAGTTACACACCATTGCTTGACCTGGTCTGCTATATTGTATGTTTCATAGTTTAAAATAGGGGTGTTAGCAGACAGGTCGGTAAATATGCCCCTTGACCCTCCACAAACCTTTTTGTATTTGTTGAGACCATTTCTTGACCTCAAGGGTCCCGTATTAGGTCCTTAGATGTGGAGGGGGCCTCCTCCTTAAGGAGCTTGTCAACATCGTAATCTCTCTGGTCCAGATGGAATATGTATTTGTCTAGTAACTCCTCATTTTGGGAGTTGGTTTCTTCCAGTGCATTTTCTTGAGTCTTTCTTAGACTAGTGCAGGTAATTGTGCCGTTTTGTGAACTCCTTGGGTTTGTGTCATGTAGGACACCCATCATATCTGAGGTGCTTAGACCGCCACTGTTTATTGAGGTGCTCAGAGCTCCTCTCAAATTTGAGGTGATTAGACCTCCTGGGTGTTTTAAGGTACTAGGATCTGCCGAAATGCCATTGTAAGAAACCCCTCCAATGTTTTTGGTCTTTTTCCTCTTCGTTTACGGGTCTCTGCTCTCCACCAGACATTGAGTCCAGATGAGGTTCTTCCTCAGAGGGGGTGGGTCTTTTGTCATACGGAACCGTATGTATGGTCTCACACAATTGCGCATTTCTTGTTGGATTCATTTTTTTAAATTAAATCCTCATTTACATTTTGGGGGTTTTCAGAGCTCTGGCTGTCTTGGTCTGACATCTTGAGTCTTTTAATCTATTTTAATATATATATTTTAATTAAGAGGTGAGGACTCTTTCATTTCTTAATATTATTTTTTGTTAGATTGATCTCCTTAATGGTATAGTATGTATGTATAAGCTTTATTTCGACAGCTTGTGTCATAAAAGCTATAAAATACACTAATTGGAATAAAAGAAGAGATATAAAAGTAAATAATTCATACAGCAGCATATTACAGATAAATACATGTAAACAGTTCCTCTTGATAAGTGACTATGGCAGGAGTGCAATGTGCGATTCGACAAATCAGTGATAAGAAATAATTAATACAACAGTAGAATAATGAAACATGCATTAAAACATTAGAAAAAGGGAAGAAGAGTCACAATACGTTCAAATGTGGGGCCTCTTTAATTGGACCCAATT
This sequence comes from Lissotriton helveticus, assembly GCF_964261635.1. NCBI lineage: Eukaryota > Metazoa > Chordata > Amphibia > Caudata > Salamandridae > Lissotriton > Lissotriton helveticus. The sequence continues at coordinate 1,629,613,158 of NC_136057.1, read as the reverse complement.
TACAATCCCCAGCAAGCTTTTTAAAAGATTTTCCAACCATCCTCGGGACAACATTGCGGGTAGGCTATGGGCAAGAAAGTGCATGTGCATAGCTTATAGGTGAGACACAAATTGCCAGCCTGTGAGCCCTGGGGTAACTATGTATAATCCTCATACTGCTGAGCGCTGTGGTGTTTCTGTCTGAGCCTTCGTCTTATGAGACATGCATGGCTTAGGAACTTAGCTACACCACAAGCAAAGAGTGGTCTAGGATCTGATCTTAGAATGCGCTGGGCCACCCGATGGTCCCGTGTGCCCAGTTGCTGGCAGATCGGTTTTAGCCATTTCGTCCTCGGCATGCCGTAGGCCTGGCAAACAGACATAACGTGGGCAACACTTTCCACCAGGGCCTGGCAGCATGGGCAGTCCTTTGGTGCTAAGTTGCATGGGTGCCAATTAGCTGTTGTCTCACAGACAGGAAGTGTGCCAAACCTAAAATGGATGTGTAACTTCCTGTCTCGAGGCACCTGAAATATGTCTAACAGGGGCTCCAGGTGCCTAGTCTGTTTGAGGAGGTAAAATTCTGTGGTTAATCTCTTCAAATGTGATTTGCTGGATTCTTGTTGTTTCACCCATTCCCAGTAATAAATTTTGAACACTTCTTTCCTTGGTGGATCCTGCTTGGCCCAGTGCGCTTGGAGCCCTAGTGCTGACATCAATTTCCTAATGTTGGAAATCCAACCTACCTTGTAGCTTGTGTCTATCCGGATAACCTCAGATAAGGCTTCCGCATGTGGTAGGAGCTCTGAGGTCCGCAGAATGCGAGCCTAACAGAGCAGCGGGCGGAGCCTCGCAATATCACCAATGGATCTCCTACCCATGTCGAGCATAAGAGGGCGAGCAGAATGTTTTAGGGCAGCATCACTAAATCTCTTAGGAATGTATGCTCAGATCTGCAGAGATCATGGACCTTGTCAAATCCCCACAGCTCTGCTCCATACAGTACTGTAATAACTGCTTTTGCATTGTAGACCTAGAGGGCTGGAACCACCAGTCTACTGTGTGAAAATCAGTGTTCCTTTCCGAGTGACCCTGTAACTCGCTTGTGGCCCATCAGCATCTTTATTAGGTGAGGCTTCCACAACATTTTGTCTCAGAGTCGGTTATCGAGATAGTCAAAAGTACCAACTCTTTCCAAGGGAGTCCCACTTAAAGAGGGGCTGACTTTATAGGTCTTGTGGGGGTTAAAAGCCATGAATGTTTTTTGAGGTGTTGATAACCAGCCCCCGGTTGTCGCAGAGGAGTTGAAATCTGTTAATAGTTCTCTTCATGTAACCGGACTACCAGATTAAGGGTGGCGGGGTGCCCATATCTTTAAGCGCCAACTATAATTTACACCTGGGGACCAAATCAAAGGCAGTCTTTAAGACGATAAATGCTACATAAAGACTGCCCTTGCCAGTCACCACCACTTTCCAATAAAGGAGTAGAAGCCGGAATGCCTGGTCAATGATCCCTGTCTTCACCCTAAAACTAGCCTGATACAGCGATAAGATAGCGTTATCGTCTGCCCATAGCTGTATTATCTGCAGCAGGGCACTGCATAAGACCTTCTGTAGGGAGTCGATCAGGCTGATGGGCCTATAATTTGAGTATTTGTCCCCAGCTCCTTTCTTGTAAATTGGGACCACCTCTGCACCCTTCCAAGACCCTGGGATTGGGGCACCGATAGCTATTGCATTTGACAAGAGAAGAATATAGCGGGCCCAGTTTGGAATATCAGCTGGGAATAAGTCCTCTGGGATGCCCTCTGGTCCTGCAGCTTTGGACGGCAATATTCTACCTATTGCTACCAATGAAAATAATTAATCATTCACAGGATGGCTGTCGAAATCAGCCATCTCTGCTGCGGACGTGTCCCCAGAGGTTGAATAAAGCTTCCGGAAGTGTTCATACCATTCCTGACCAGTGATATGGTTAGGGGGTGATTGGGCTCCTGAACTACTACCCCAGGTAACCAAGGACCAAAATGACTAAGCGTGCCTCGCTGCGCTTGCTTCCTTAAGTTGCTGCCAACGGGATTTATCCCATGCCAGTTTTGCCGAACGCAAGGTGGCCGTATAGAGCTTCCTGGCAGTTTTGATCAAAGGGCAATACTTAGCTTTAATTGCTGCAGCTAAGAGGGATTGTTCATGTCTGCAGTCCTTGGTGTACCACAAGTAAGCTCCTCCTGGTGAAATGTTGGACTTTCGGTCCGACCTAGGAACTGAAAAGTATAAGCTAAGTTGGTTGAAAGTTTGGGAGTGAACCGTAGCTACATCGGCCACTCCGCTTTCGCTAGCAGCCAGGGACTGGAGCTCGAATATACATACTGACAGGTCATGCTGTATGGCTTTAATCTTGTTGTCTTGCAAAACCACCTGCCGCCATTTTTAAAGATCTGCTGTTATTCGAGGGAAGGATCTCCATGGTGTAGGTCAGGGGTGAGTTGCTCTTTGGGTAGTAATGCGCTTCTCACAATGGGTTAATGCTTAGGCAAAGAGGATTATGATCACTCTCTGTTGTTGCACACACACTCATATCATTCAAATCTCTCCAGAGTCTCACATCGAGGAAAATGTTATCAATGCGAGATGGACAGCTAGGTCGGTTATACGTGTTCGCGCCCTGCCTGTCCGATGGGGTTCTACCGCCGTTAACTGCCCTCAGGCCAAACTCAACATTGAGAGCATTGAGTTGAAGCACTGTCTGAGTCCATCTTTTAACTGGGGGTAGATTTAGGGAGGGGACAGCCCACTTGTTGTCATCATCCTCAGAGCCCAAGCGGCTCAAAAGTTCTGTTGAGATCACCTGCCACTATTACTCTTGAGTGTGGTGAGCATCTAGCTAAGCTCTCTTCCAATAAAAAGAGAGTAGGTGAGGTTCTACTCCTTTTGGTCCCCCTCACATAAACATTAAACAAATAAATGGAGTCCCCCCTCTAGGTCCCTTGATGCCAATTGCCAGGATATCTGGACTAGAACTTGGATGGAGGGTAATCTGACATCCCAAAGCAATGGCCACCCAAATGATCAATCCCCATGCCGGGCGTCCTCTCCCTATTGTCCCTATTGTTGCTGCAGGTGAACAGTAGCATGTGAAGTCTGATTTAAATAGGGGAACTATACTCTAAGTTTCCTGGAAAATGCAAATGTAATGGTATAGGTAATGCCTTTGACCTCTTACCTGCATGCAAGGCATCATTTTTTATTGGGGCTCAGTATGTTAATATTATTTTGTTTTATGTAAATGGTTTTAGGCTAATATAATTGTAATGGGCAGTTCTTTTGAAGTCTTCAGGGCTGCCAGAGAGATGTTCCGCTGTTCGCTCGATGTAGTAACTGACAAGTTTCTTGAGCAAACAGCTGTAACTATGACGGCCTGAAGCGGCCTTTGCCGATGGCTTTTCTCAAATTGTAACTTCTCCTGACACCATAAGAAGCGGAGTTTGAGATTTGGAGGTGGGGATGCTCCGAGGTATAAGAATTTGGCCTGGCTAGGGACTTGGGATGTGTTGCACCTCTCGGTGTACGGTGAGGTTGGCCGCTCGGCCGCTCACGCAGCGGCAATGAAAGTAATGAAGTGGAGAGGTCAGCCATCATAGTGGGGTCCTTTTTTTTACACCCATACTCTGATTGTGGCTGATCGCTGGAGTTGGAGAGACAAAGGGGGGAAGGAGCAACCACAAATTAGAAGCTTTGCCCTTTGTCTGCTTAAAGGAATAAATCAATTGTCTATGTTTATCATGGTAAAATCAATACATAAACAAACAGTATATAAAGAGAACTATAAACAGTTATATTTGTGTTAATACTCTATAAAATAAAAATTAAACTATTATGGCTATGGTTATGAAAGATAATAGCATGGGTACTTATCTGCGTGGAGCAGCTTTTAAAAGAGGTAGATTGTACTGAGTGCATGCCTATTATAACCTGTCTGTATTATGTTCTAGAACAATCTACACTGTGATGTCATACTTCAAAGTGGCTGTGTGGAGTTGGCATTAAAAGTTTAATGCATAATGGCCACCACCGGTCATATAATGAAATCAGCTAATCTTTTCAGAATATCAAGCTCTGCTTCCTTTATTCTACGCAGCAGTAGCAGAGCTTCTAGTGTGTATCATTATAGGTAGACTTAATTTCTTTAGGAGATTGGGTCTCCTCTTTGTGCTATTTTATTTTTACAGCATAGTCCTGATAGAGTGTATTGTAACCTTATTTCAAACTTGTGAGTTAGTCACCAACAATGGTCTTCATTGGGTGGCTAACGTTGTATTTTCGGCATCCTAATTCCCACCCCTCCTATCAGCCGAGAAAGATCCATCAGAGGACCTTTCATCTCTGTGGTAATAGTAATGCTGTGCCCATTTAAATGTAGAGGGCCCAGTATGGTTAGAGGAATAAATGAGTAAAAGTGAACTTCAAGCCTAACTTGGACACGCACATGGATGAGGACTCATGGGTGGCGCATTTTAGAAAAGTTTTTTTTGACGCTCCATGAGTGAGTCCCGGGTTAATGGAAGAAGAGCCTGCTTCACCCTCTAATGTCACTCTTACTTTTGATAATGTGGAGATATGTGTAGCACTGGCACAATGTACCAGTAATAAGGCACCTGGTATAGATGGATTTCTTTACAGACTGCCCTGACCTTTGGGCCCCTTGCTTACTAACACTTTTAACGCTATAGCAAAAGACGGACCTCCCGCCTCATGGCATAAAGCCATTTTTGTACCAATTTTTTAAAAAGGTGATAAGCAAGACCCCAGAAACTATAGGCCAATCTCTCTCCTTGATAGCACGGCAAAACGTATGGGCAGAGTGCTATTAAATAGATTGAATACATGGGCACTGACAAATAACATCTTAACAGCTTTAGAAAAGGTAGAGGTACGCAAGATCAATGCCTGAATTTGAGCTTGTTTATAGCAAAGTACACCCATGCTAAGTAAGGTAATTTTTATCTGGCCTTCATGAACCACAGCACAGCTTTTGATTGCGTATCTCACTCACAGTTAAGGAGGATTATGAGGGAAATGGGGGTAGAACAGGCAGTTATTGCCTTTATAAGACAAATGGATAACAGAGCCGAAGCATGTGTAAGGTACGGGTTACAGAGAGAGCGCACCAGATGGATTCCAGTTGCTAGAGGAGTGTGTCAAGGGTGCGTCCTCACTGCTTTTTTGTTCTTACTGTATACAAATGGAGTGGAGTCTAAATTGCTTGAATCCTGCATAGATGTGCCCAGAATAAATAAGTTGCGCATCCCAATATTTTTATATGCAGATGATGCAGTTTTAATTGCGCGAATGGGAAGGTCCCTTCAGAAATTATTAAACACCCATGTAGATTTTATGAAAGGCTTGGATCTTTATACAAATTACTCTAAGTCATTTGTTTTAATCGCAAGTCAAAAGTTGAGTAAGCCACCATCCTTTTTTATCTCAAGTCGTAAAGTGGTACAGGCAGAGTCATTTCCATATCTAGGGGTAACTTTTGATTATAGGGCATCACAGAGGAGTACGGTAGAGAATCGTGGGACCACGCTTGAAAAAAGTACAAATGCTATACGTTCATTCTCAAAAAAGCTGGTAACAAGAAACCCAGATATTTTAAGAAAGGTTTAGGGGGCAAAATCCTGTGCAGTAGCTACGTATGGTGCAGGAGCGTGGGGCCATGTTAATGCAAAGGGGATACAAATAATAGAGGATTCATTCTGGAAATCAATGGTGTGCCTCCCTATTAGCTGTTCCAACTTTAAATGACATGAAGAGCTAAGTATCCACTACATTACGGATCTGATAAACGTTGCACCGATTCTCCTATGGCACTCAATATTGTGCAGAGACACTGTGTCACTTACCCAACAAATAATACAGGATTGCTTGTCCCTTGAACATAAAGAGAGCATCCAATGGTTAAAGTATGTGAAACACACCTCACATACTCTAGACTTAGGGAGTTTATTTGCTTCCCCAGAAAAATATGGTTCTGTCTCGAAAAAAGCTTTAAAGACCCTTTTTATAACCGCTGCTCATGAGAGGAGAACAGAAGTACACCGTAATAAACCGACCGTCAGGGAATACATTGAAGGCCCTTTGCAGGTTGAGGGGATACCCTCCTATTTGGAATTTGTAACAACACCACGGCACAGATTTACCTGGTTACAGTTTTGTCTTAATTATATTTCTTGCATGTTGGGCCACCCTGCTGGTATTTTCTCCGCGAATGATCTTCCTTGTTGCCCATGTGATCATTCTTCACGACAGACTGGTTTGCATATTTTCTTTTTCTGCAAATGTAATTGTAATAAACGGAAAGGTTTCTTAATCACACTTTTACGTAAGCATAATTGTAGGCAATGTCGCCCGGCCCTTTATTTTTTACGCATGCTGCCTGATGCCCTAACCTGTTACAGTGTTGCTTCCTTTTTATGTATGAGTCTGAAAACCAGGAAATTATTTATTGGCTGATATTGATGAATTGCTCTTTTTTTAACGTTTTTATTTACTATGTATAATTGCACTTTTATGATTAATTTTGTATTAATCAAATAAAGTAATTTTGATTGATTGAATGAGTAAGTAGTGAATTGAGAAGTTAAACGTAACCATATTTATATCTCTTGTTCTGGATCACTCTCAACTTATCCATTTGACCAATCAAATAAAAACTCATATTCCATGTGTTGCCGATAACAATGAGATTGCAACACAAAATGGTTTCAATGCGTTGGTCGAATATTATTTCAAATGAATTTTTGGAAAGGTTAATTTGTAAACACAAAGAGTCTTTTAAGACATGCCTGGATGATTTAGCAACCCCTAATGATATTCTTAAGGCCTTCCTGACCATTACAAAGGGGATCAAGGAAAGTTTAATAGTCACAAAGAGGAAACAAATTTGGGAGAGACAAGGGTGGTTTGTTTCTATTTCTTCTAAGGCACATAAACAACTTAAGGAAGTCCTTTACAAATCTCCAAGGTGTACACAGGAATTACAGGCCTGTAGATGTGAATATAGACTAGCAGTGTAAAGGAGGAAGAACAATTTAAAGGATGGAGTTTGGGAGCCCCTTCATGAAGCTAGCCTTAGTAAAGATAGCACAGCTTTTTTGGTGTGTACTAAACTCACTCTATTTGAGAGAAGATAGTGGTCCACAGCTGGAGACAGCAAAGGCAGGAAAGCACCAAGCCCGATGGTTTTAGTGGTGACCTTTTAAAGGCAAATATTTCTCTTTGGGGCCCTATATTGACCATGCTATTGGGAGCATGTAGTAACTCAGGTTTCTTGAATACATGGTCAGAGTAAGTTATCGTTCCCATTTACAAGATCGCTCTAATCCAGTTGACTATCGCCCAACCTCACTACTTGAGATTGGCCGTATTATTTTGTATAGATTAAATGAATGGGCTGAAAGTAACAAAATTCTTTCTGACCTACAATACAGTTTTCACAGTGGTCTGGAGACAATAGAACGGGGACTAAATCTTAACCTTTTACTCTGGAAGTATACTTTCATTAAGTGGGGACACATTTTTTTTAGCTTTTATAGACCCATCCAGCGCATTTGACTGCGTCCTGCAAGAAAAGCTTAGGACTATCATGACAGACATCGGCATCGACCCATCTATAATACAGTTCCTTAGGGAATTGTATTTGGGGAGTGGAGCTAAGGTACAGTACGGCATTAAGGGAGAATGCACCTATCCAACCTGCATTGAGAGGTCATCAGATAAAAATGCGTTCTTGAATATTTCTGTTCACATTGTTCATTAATAGTCTAGGAAACGTGTTAACAGAAAATTGTAGTGCTCTGCGACAGATTGTCCATTGTCCAATCCCAGCCCTTGTCTATGCAGACGATGCCGTGCTAATGTCCTGTACTCCCCTGGGTCTGCAATGATTACACACAAAGTTTGTCGATTAAATGCAGGGACTAGGCCTTTTAGTTAATTTAGGCAACATTTTATAATGAAATGTGGAAGGAGGTCATTAAAGTGCCCTGATACAATGATTGGAGGCACAAAGATGAATTTTACTTCCTCTTTTTCCTACCAGGGCATTTGATTTGATATGGATGAATCATGGAACACAGCTATTATTATGAAAAAAATGCATTTTAATTAAAACCACCACAACATTGCCGAACTTTGCGATGAAACTTGGCAAGAAACCCCCTAACGAGATGTTAATCATCTATAAAGCTAATTGCCTGTCGACAGCACAATACGGTGCGGTAGTCTGAGAATACAACAATAGCCAAAGCCTACAACTGGAGGAAAATGCCATTTGTAGGAATCTCCTCTCTGTACCCAAGAGTTGTTTGTCTTTTGTCTGCCACTCTGAACTTAGGGACTCCTTTTTAACAGTTATGACCAGAATTCTGCCAATCCTTCTCTGGCACAATATTTGGTCCTCTGAGTATACTAGGGTTAGCGATGAGGTCATTAGAGATTGTTTTAAATCTTCCTCTGTTTTTCAAATCCCTAGGTTGAAATATTTCAAATATTTCTGCCTAGACCTTGGTCATCCTGAATATTTTGACCTACTTGAAACACTAAAGCACATTAGCAGAGAGAAATTAGAAAGGGGGTATCTCACACTGCGGGAGTACCTAAGATTGTCCACAGAATTGTTAAACCCTATTGTTTTTAAAAATCAAATGATGTTGTTTGTGCACCCCGCCTATAAAGGTTTATTTGAACTCACTTTAGATTGGATACATTCCATTGCTTGACCCGCTTTCCAACTACAAATCATTGTTCATGTGACACTAGCAAAAATGCCCTTGTGATAATTTGTCAGACCAAAGTACGATGCATATTGTTTTCTTTTACAAATTTTATAACGCTTTGAGGAAGAGTTTAAGATTACCTATGTTGAGAGAACAAACGTTTGTTCAATGTCATCACACAAGCTAATTTCTGCATTCTTTACCTACTCTACCTACTTGCAATATCATGGCAGTTTCCTCATGGGCGGAGATACATTTCAGGAAGCCCTAGAATATCTATAATGATTTTGTTATGATTGGATTAATTTTGTGCTGTTTGCACTTGTCGACTATAGTGTGATCTTAGCACATTTGTTTTTAATGTCTTTTTATGATATTATGTATTATGTTTGTATACTTTTATGATTTTTTTTGTGTTCAATAAGTTTATTACATTTTAAGAAGATTAAGAAATAATTAAATACAATACATAGTGATACAATCGAAATCCATAGGCACAGTACTTATGATTGAATCAATTACAAATAATTCCCGCAAACAATATAAAGGTGAAATATAAGAAACCCATAAGGGAAATGTCAGTGAACCAAAATATCTGTAAACGGTATCACTATTATGAATGGAAGAAGTAAAAAGAGAGTAAAAGGAAAAGAAGAAAGAAGAAATAAAGTAGAAAAGAAGACAGCAAGAAGAAGGAAAAGGAGAAAGGGAAGGAAAGGATCCACTGCAGTACTACAAACACACACCACACAAATAAAAACCAGCAATCAAGTAGATGACACAAAAGGATACTGGTCAACCAAACCCTTCGAGGCCAAATCCATATAAGCGTCCAGAGCTTTCCAAACATTACTAGAGATAGTAGGGGTAAGATGAGCCACATCAACTGAAATGTGTGCGCTTCGTAAAAAAGAAACCCATGCCCACCATGTATGATATGATACGGAAGAAAAAGACTTCCATTCCATAAGAATTACCTTAACAGCAACTGTCAATAAAAGATCAAGCAATTGCAAATCTAGGGTATCCAAAGGCAAAGTCACTCGGGAAGCTGATGGGCCCAATAGGACCATGGGGAAAGAAAGCTGAAAATCAGTATTAAAAATTAATATAAGATGTTTATTTATGAGATCCCAGAAGGGTTGTAAAAGAGAACAGGTAAAAAACATGTGCAAATAATCGCCAGTAGCCAGACCACAGCTCCAACAGAGATCATCATTCTTCAAGTTTAGTTTATGCAAACGCACAGGAGTCAAATGGAGAAGGTTGAGAGAAAAAAAATTAGATTGGGTTAAAGAGGGGGCGATCTTATCACGGAGAGAACATTTCCCAATCAACTGCTAGGTTTCCGGCGAAATATGGTCAGTAAGATCCTTATCAAAATGATGTAACCATTTTTGTTGGGTAACAGTATGTAAGGCAGATGAAGTAGAAGACAGAAATTAATAAATTTTTGAAGCCACATGACCAGATCGAAGCCACAAGGAAAATAACATAACAGTAGGAGAATTGGGCTCCAGGCGTACTTTAGCAAGAGCTACTTTAATTTTTAGAAAAGTATAGAAGTCCAAATTGGAGAGCGAGAACTGTTGAGCTAAAGAGGAAAAGGGCAACGGATCATTATTGGAGTCATACAAATGACAAACTAAAGTCACTCCTTTAGAAGTCCAGTAAGGGATCAATAACACATTTTAATCTAGGATTACGCCATAAAGAAGACCACCTCGATTTATGAATCGGGGTAGCCACTTTCTTATCCACAGACTTAACTGCTGCAATAGTATCTAAGATAATTGAGCGGGAAAAAGGAATAGATAAAGTGGATGAGGTTAAAAAGGAAGAAAGTGGTAAGGGAAATGAGAGATGTTGCTCAATAAACACCCAAGAAGGCGTGTGAACAGGAATTGAGGAAAACCACAAAGCACCTTGGGAAGCCAAAAAAGCCACCTGGTATCTCTCCCAATCAGGAAAATTACTACCGCCCATCTCATAAGGTTTCTTCAAAGACTTATACGCAATTCTAGCCCTCCTATCACTCCAGAGAAACTTAGAAGTAATTGAGTCAATCTCACGAAAAAAGGAAGAAGACAATTTAACCGGAAGCATAGAAGAAACAAAGTTAATAATAGGAGTAATCATCATTTTTAGAGTTTGGATACGACCCCATCAAGAGATATATTTAGGGGACCAAGTATCTAAAAGTTGACGAACTTTGAGTAGAGTTTGCGCCTCATTATATGCCACCGTATCATAGAGCAAAAAACAACAAGTGATGGACTGAATGTGGATCAATGTCACACACTCCCCCAGTCAAAAGATCTGGGCCCAAATCCATCGTTTTTTTGCACTCCACACCACCCTGGGTCAGATAATGGCTTTATGCAAATCAGCTCTGACCCTGTTGCCCCATGGGAACAGTCCAGTCCGAACTACAACAGCCATATCTTTCCCAGACCGGAATCAAGCATCCGAGGACCGGACCGGTTTCGAGGTAACACCTCTCTTCAGCCCGGCTAGCTTGACTCCAAGTGGTGTGGAGTGCCTGGGACCCACGTCTGGGCATCCCCAGCGCACTTAGGGCGGCAATTGCAAAAAACAACAAGTGATGGACTGAATGTGGATCAATGTCACACACTCCCCCAGTCAAAAGATCTGGGCCCAAATCCATCGTTTTTTTGCACTCCACACCACCCTGGGTCAGATAATGGCTTTATGCAAATCAGCTCTGACCCTGTTGCCCCATGGGAACAGTCCAGTCCGAACTACAACAGCCATATCTTTCCCAGACCGGAATCAAGCATCCGAGGACCGGACCGGTTTCGAGGTAACACCTCTCTTCAGCCCGGCTAGCTTGACTCCAAGTGGTGTGGAGTGCCTGGGACCCACGTCTGGGCATCCCCAGCGCACTTAGGGCGGCAATTGCAAAAAACAACAAGTGATGGACTGAATGTGGATCAATGTCACACACTCCCCCAGTCAAAAGATCTGGGCCCAAATCCATCGTTTTTTTGCACTCCACACCACCCTGGGTCAGATAATGGCTTTATGCAAATCAGCTCTGACCCTGTTGCCCCATGGGAACAGTCCAGTCCGAACTACAACAGCCATATCTTTCCCAGACCGGAATCAAGCATCCGAGGACCGGACCGGTTTCGAGGTAACACCTCTCTTCAGCCCGGCTAGCTTGACTCCAAGTGGTGTGGAGTGCCTGGGACCCACGTCTGGGCATCCCCAGCGCACTTAGGGCGGCAATTGCAAAAAACAACAAGTGATGGACTGAATGTGGATCAATGTCACACACTCCCCCAGTCAAAAGATCTGGGCCCAAATCCATCGTTTTTTTGCACTCCACACCACCCTGGGTCAGATAATGGCTTTATGCAAATCAGCTCTGACCCTGTTGCCCCATGGGAACAGTCCAGTCCGAACTACAACAGCCATATCTTTCCCAGACCGGAATCAAGCATCCGAGGACCGGACCGGTTTCGAGGTAACACCTCTCTTCAGCCCGGCTAGCTTGACTCCAAGTGGTGTGGAGTGCCTGGGACCCACGTCTGGGCATCCCCAGCGCACTTAGGGCGGCAATTGCAAAAAACAACAAGTGATGGACTGAATGTGGATCAATGTCACACACTCCCCCAGTCAAAAGATCTGGGCCCAAATCCATCGTTTTTTTGCACTCCACACCACCCTGGGTCAGATAATGGCTTTATGCAAATCAGCTCTGACCCTGTTGCCCCATGGGAACAGTCCAGTCCGAACTACAACAGCCATATCTTTCCCAGACCGGAATCAAGCATCCGAGGACCGGACCGGTTTCGAGGTAACACCTCTCTTCAGCCCGGCTAGCTTGACTCCAAGTGGTGTGGAGTGCCTGGGACCCACGTCTGGGCATCCCCAGCGCACTTAGGGCGGCAATTGCAAAAAACAACAAGTGATGGACTGAATGTGGATCAATGTCACACACTCCCCCAGTCAAAAGATCTGGGCCCAAATCCATCGTTTTTTTGCACTCCACACCACCCTGGGTCAGATAATGGCTTTATGCAAATCAGCTCTGACCCTGTTGCCCCATGGGAACAGTCCAGTCCGAACTACAACAGCCATATCTTTCCCAGACCGGAATCAAGCATCCGAGGACCGGACCGGTTTCGAGGTAACACCTCTCTTCAGCCCGGCTAGCTTGACTCCAAGTGGTGTGGAGTGCCTGGGACCCACGTCTGGGCATCCCCAGCGCACTTAGGGCGGCAATTGCAAAAAACAACAAGTGATGGACTGAATGTGGATCAATGTCACACACTCCCCCAGTCAAAAGATCTGGGCCCAAATCCATCGTTTTTTTGCACTCCACACCACCCTGGGTCAGATAATGGCTTTATGCAAATCAGCTCTGACCCTGTTGCCCCATGGGAACAGTCCAGTCCGAACTACAACAGCCATATCTTTCCCAGACCGGAATCAAGCATCCGAGGACCGGACCGGTTTCGAGGTAACACCTCTCTTCAGCCCGGCTAGCTTGACTCCAAAGTGGTGTGGAGTGCCTGGGACCCACGTCTGGGCATCCCCAGCGCACTTAGGGCGGCAATTGCAAAAAACAACAAGTGATGGACTGAATGTGGATCAATGTCACACACTCCCCCAGTCAAAAGATCTGGGCCCAAATCCATCGTTTTTTTGCACTCCACACCACCCTGGGTCAGATAATGGCTTTATGCAAATCAGCTCTGACCCTGTTGCCCCATGGGAACAGTCCAGTCCGAACTACAACAGCCATATCTTTCCCAGACCGGAATCAAGCATCCGAGGACCGGACCGGTTTCGAGGTAACACCTCTCTTCAGCCCGGCTAGCTTGACTCCAAGTGGTGAGGAGTGCCTGGGACCCACGTCTGGGCATCCCCAGCGCACTTAGGGCGGCAATTGCAAAAAACAACAAGTGATGGACTGAATGTGGATCAATGTCACACACTCCCCCAGTCAAAAGATCTGGGCCCAAATCCATCGTTTTTTTGCACTCCACACCACCCTGGGTCAGATAATGGCTTTATGCAAATCAGCTCTGACCCTGTTGCCCCATGGGAACAGTCCAGTCCGAACTACAACAGCCATATCTTTCCCAGACCGGAATCAAGCATCCGAGGACCGGACCGGTTTCGAGGTAACACCTCTCTTCAGCCCGGCTAGCTTGACTCCAACTGGTGTGGAGTGCCTGGGACCCACGTCTGGGCATCCCCAGCGCACTTAGGGCGGCAATTGCAAAAAACAACAAGTGATGGACTGAATGTGGATCAATGTCACACACTCCCCCAGTCAAAAGATCTGGGCCCAAATCCATCGTTTTTTTGCACTCCACACCACCCTGGGTCAGATAATGGCTTTATGCAAATCAGCTCTGACCCTGTTGCCCCATGGGAACAGTCCAGTCCGAACTACAACAGCCATATCTTTCCCAGACCGGAATCAAGCATCCGAGGACCGGACCGGTTTCGAGGTAACACCTCTCTTCAGCCCGGCTAGCTTGACTCCAAGTGGTGTGGAGTGCCTGGGACCCACGTCTGGGCATCCCCAGCGCACTTAGGGCGGCAATTGCAAAAAACAACAAGTGATGGACTGAATGTGGATCAATGTCACACACTCCCCCAGTCAAAAGATCTGGGCCCAAATCCATCGTTTTTTTGCACTCCACACCACCCTGGGTCAGATAATGGCTTTATGCAAATCAGCTCTGACCCTGTTGCCCCATGGGAACAGTCCAGTCCGAACTACAACAGCCATATCTTTCCCAGACCGGAATCAAGCATCCGAGGACCGGACCGGTTTCGAGGTAACACCTCTCTTCAGCCCGGCTAGCTTGACTCCAAGTGGTGTGGAGTGCCTGGGACCCACGTCTGGGCATCCCCAGCGCACTTAGGGCGGCAATTGCAAAAAACAACAAGTGATGGACTGAATGTGGATCAATGTCACACACTCCCCCAGTCAAAAGATCTGGGCCCAAATCCATCGTTTTTTTGCACTCCACACCACCCTGGGTCAGATAATGGCTTTATGCAAATCAGCTCTGACCCTGTTGCCCCATGGGAACAGTCCAGTCCGAACTACAACAGCCATATCTTTCCCAGACCGGAATCAAGCATCCGAGGACCGGACCGGTTTCGAGGTAACACCTCTCTTCAGCCCGGCTAGCTTGACTCCAAGTGGTGTGGAGTGCCTGGGACCCACGTCTGGGCATCCCCAGCGCACTTAGGGCGGCAATTGCAAAAAACAACAAGTGATGGACTGAATGTGGATCAATGTCACACACTCCCCCAGTCAAAAGATCTGGGCCCAAATCCATCGTTTTTTTGCACTCCACACCACCCTGGGTCAGATAATGGCTTTATGCAAATCAGCTCTGACCCTGTTGCCCCATGGGAACAGTCCAGTCCGAACTACAACAGCCATATCTTTCCCAGACCGGAATCAAGCATCCGAGGACCGGACCGGTTTCGAGGTAACACCTCTCTTCAGCCCGGCTAGCTTGACTCCAAGTGGTGTGGAGTGCCTGGGACCCACGTCTGGGCATCCCCAGCGCACTTAGGGCGGCAATTGCAAAAAACAACAAGTGATGGACTGAATGTGGATCAATGTCACACACTCCCCCAGTCAAAAGATCTGGGCCCAAATCCATCGTTTTTTTGCACTCCACACCACCCTGGGTCAGATAATGGCTTTATGCAAATCAGCTCTGACCCTGTTGCCCCATGGGAACAGTCCAGTCCGAACTACAACAGCCATATCTTTCCCAGACCGGAATCAAGCATCCGAGGACCGGACCGGTTTCGAGGTAACACCTCTCTTCAGCCCGGCTAGCTTGACTCCAAGTGGTGTGGAGTGCCTGGGACCCACGTCTGGGCATCCCCAGCGCACTTAGGGCGGCAATTGCAAAAAACAACAAGTGATGGACTGAATGTGGATCAATGTCACACACTCCCCCAGTCAAAAGATCTGGGCCCAAATCCATCGTTTTTTTGCACTCCACACCACCCTGGGTCAGATAATGGCTTTATGCAAATCAGCTCTGACCCTGTTGCCCCATGGGAACAGTCCAGTCCGAACTACAACAGCCATATCTTTCCCAGACCGGAATCAAGCATCCGAGGACCGGACCGGTTTCGAGGTAACACCTCTCTTCAGCCCGGCTAGCTTGACTCCAAGTGGTGTGGAGTGCCTGGGACCCACGTCTGGGCATCCCCAGCGCACTTAGGGCGGCAATTGCAAAAAACAACAAGTGATGGACTGAATGTGGATCAATGTCACACACTCCCCCAGTCAAAAGATCTGGGCCCAAATCCATCGTTTTTTTGCACTCCACACCACCCTGGGTCAGATAATGGCTTTATGCAAATCAGCTCTGACCCTGTTGCCCCATGGGAACAGTCCAGTCCGAACTACAACAGCCATATCTTTCCCAGACCGGAATCAAGCATCCGAGGACCGGACCGGTTTCGAGGTAACACCTCTCTTCAGCCCGGCTAGCTTGACTCCAAGTGGTGTGGAGTGCCTGGGACCCACGTCTGGGCATCCCCAGCGCACTTAGGGCGGCAATTGCAAAAAACAACAAGTGATGGACTGAATGTGGATCAATGTTACACACTCCCCCAGTCAAAAGATCTGGGCCCAAATCCATCGTTTTTTTGCACTCCACACCACCCTGGGTCAGATAATGGCTTTATGCAAATCAGCTCTGACCCTGTTGCCCCATGGGAACAGTCCAGTCCGAACTACAACAGCCATATCTTTCCCAGACCGGAATCAAGCATCCGAGGACCGGACCGGTTTCGAGGTAACACCTCTCTTCAGCCCGGCTAGCTTGACTCCAAGTGGTGTGGAGTGCCTGGGACCCACGTCTGGGCATCCCCAGCGCACTTAGGGCGGCAATTGCAAAAAACAACAAGTGATGGACTGAATGTGGATCAATGTCACACACTCCCCCAGTCAAAAGATCTGGGCCCAAATCCATCGTTTTTTTGCACTCCACACCACCCTGGGTCAGATAATGGCTTTATGCAAATCAGCTCTGACCCTGTTGCCCCATGGGAACAGTCCAGTCCGAACTACAACAGCCATATCTTTCCCAGACCGGAATCAAGCATCCGAGGACCGGACCGGTTTCGAGGTAACACCTCTCTTCAGCCCGGCTAGCTTGACTGGGGATGCCCAGACGTGGGTCCCAGGCACTCCACACCACTTGGAGTCAAGCTAGCCGGGCTGAAGAGAGGTGTTACCTCGAAACCGGTCCGGTCCTCGGATGCTTGATTCCGGTCTGGGAAAGATATGGCTGTTGTAGTTCGGACTGGACTGTTCCCATGGGGCAACAGGGTCAGAGCTGATTTGCATAAAGCCATTATCTGACCCAGGGTGGTGTGGAGTGCAAAAAAACAATGGATTTTGGCCCAGATCTTTTGACTGGGGGAGTGTGTGACATTGATCCACATTCAGTCCATCACTTGTTGTTTTTTGCAATTGCCGCCCTAAGTGCGCTGGGGATGCCCAGACGTGGGTCCCAGGCACTCCACACCACTTGGAGTCAAGCTAGCCGGGCTGAAGAGAGGTGTTACCTCGAAACCGGTCCGGTCCTCGGATGCTTGATTCCGGTCTGGGAAAGATATGGCTGTTGTAGTTCGGACTGGACTGTTCCCATGGGGCAACAGGGTCAGAGCTGATTTGCATAAAGCCATTATCTGACCCAGGGTGGTGTGGAGTGCAAAAAAACGATGGATTTGGGCCCAGATCTTTTGACTGGGGGAGTGTGTGACATTGATCCACATTCAGTCCATCACTTGTTGTTTTTTGCAATTGCCGCCCTAAGTGCGCTGGGGATGCCCAGACGTGGGTCCCAGGCACTCCACACCACTTGGAGTCAAGCTAGCCGGGCTGAAGAGAGGTGTTACCTCGAAACCGGTCCGGTCCTCGGATGCTTGATTCCGGTCTGGGAAAGATATGGCTGTTGTAGTTCGGACTGGACTGTTCCCATGGGGCAACAGGGTCAGAGCTGATTTGCATAAAGCCATTATCTGACCCAGGGTGGTGTGGAGTGCAAAAAAACGATGGATTTGGGCCCAGATCTTTTGACTGGGGGAGTGTGTGACATTGATCCACATTCAGTCCATCACTTGTTGTTTTTTGCAATTGCCGCCCTAAGTGCGCTGGGGATGCCCAGACGTGGGTCCCAGGCACTCCACACCACTTGGAGTCAAGCTAGCCGGGCTGAAGAGAGGTGTTACCTCGAAACCGGTCCGGTCCTCGGATGCTTGATTCCGGTCTGGGAAAGATATGGCTGTTGTAGTTCGGACTGGACTGTTCCCATGGGGCAACAGGGTCAGAGCTGATTTGCATAAAGCCATTATCTGACCCAGGGTGGTGTGGAGTGCAAAAAAACGATGGATTTGGGCCCAGATCTTTTGACTGGGGGAGTGTGTGACATTGATCCACATTCAGTCCATCACTTGTTGTTTTTTGCAATTGCCGCCCTAAGTGCGCTGGGGATGCCCAGACGTGGGTCCCAGGCACTCCACACCACTTGGAGTC
Source organism: Lissotriton helveticus (assembly GCF_964261635.1). Classification (NCBI taxonomy): domain Eukaryota; kingdom Metazoa; phylum Chordata; class Amphibia; order Caudata; family Salamandridae; genus Lissotriton; species Lissotriton helveticus. The sequence continues at coordinate 1,629,594,835 of NC_136057.1, read as the reverse complement.
AAGCTAGCCGGGCTGAAGAGAGGTGTTACCTCGAAACCGGTCCGGTCCTCGGATGCTTGATTCCGGTCTGGGAAAGATATGGCTGTTGTAGTTCGGACTGGACTGTTCCCATGGGGCAACAGGGTCAGAGCTGATTTGCATAAAGCCATTATCTGACCCAGGGTGGTGTGGAGTGCAAAAAAACGATGGATTTGGGCCCAGATCTTTTGACTGGGGGAGTGTGTGACATTGATCCACATTCAGTCCATCACTTGTTGTTTTTTGCAATTGCCGCCCTAAGTGCGCTGGGGATGCCCAGACGTGGGTCCCAGGCACTCCACACCACTTGGAGTCAAGCTAGCCGGGCTGAAGAGAGGTGTTACCTCGAAACCGGTCCGGTCCTCGGATGCTTGATTCCGGTCTGGGAAAGATATGGCTGTTGTAGTTCGGACTGGACTGTTCCCATGGGGCAACAGGGTCAGAGCTGATTTGCATAAAGCCATTATCTGACCCAGGGTGGTGTGGAGTGCAAAAAAACGATGGATTTGGGCCCAGATCTTTTGACTGGGGGAGTGTGTGACATTGATCCACATTCAGTCCATCACTTGTTGTTTTTTGCAATTGCCGCCCTAAGTGCGCTGGGGATGCCCAGACGTGGGTCCCAGGCACTCCACACCACTTGGAGTCAAGCTAGCCGGGCTGAAGAGAGGTGTTACCTCGAAACCGGTCCGGTCCTCGGATGCTTGATTCCGGTCTGGGAAAGATATGGCTGTTGTAGTTCGGACTGGACTGTTCCCATGGGGCAACAGGGTCAGAGCTGATTTGCATAAAGCCATTATCTGACCCAGGGTGGTGTGGAGTGCAAAAAAACGATGGATTTGGGCCCAGATCTTTTGACTGGGGGAGTGTGTGACATTGATCCACATTCAGTCCATCACTTGTTGTTTTTTGCAATTGCCGCCCTAAGTGCGCTGGGGATGCCCAGACGTGGGTCCCAGGCACTCCACACCACTTGGAGTCAAGCTAGCCGGGCTGAAGAGAGGTGTTACCTCGAAACCGGTCCGGTCCTCGGATGCTTGATTCCGGTCTGGGAAAGATATGGCTGTTGTAGTTCGGACTGGACTGTTCCCATGGGGCAACAGGGTCAGAGCTGATTTGCATAAAGCCATTATCTGACCCAGGGTGGTGTGGAGTGCAAAAAAACGATGGATTTGGGCCCAGATCTTTTGACTGGGGGAGTGTGTGACATTGATCCACATTCAGTCCATCACTTGTTGTTTTTTGCAATTGCCGCCCTAAGTGCGCTGGGGATGCCCAGACGTGGGTCCCAGGCACTCCACACCACTTGGAGTCAAGCTAGCCGGGCTGAAGAGAGGTGTTACCTCGAAACCGGTCCGGTCCTCGGATGCTTGATTCCGGTCTGGGAAAGATATGGCTGTTGTAGTTCGGACTGGACTGTTCCCATGGGGCAACAGGGTCAGAGCTGATTTGCATAAAGCCATTATCTGACCCAGGGTGGTGTGGAGTGCAAAAAAACGATGGATTTGGGCCCAGATCTTTTGACTGGGGGAGTGTGTGACATTGATCCACATTCAGTCCATCACTTGTTGTTTTTTGCAATTGCCGCCCTAAGTGCGCTGGGGATGCCCAGACGTGGGTCCCAGGCACTCCACACCACTTGGAGTCAAGCTAGCCGGGCTGAAGAGAGGTGTTACCTCGAAACCGGTCCGGTCCTCGGATGCTTGATTCCGGTCTGGGAAAGATATGGCTGTTGTAGTTCGGACTGGACTGTTCCCATGGGGCAACAGGGTCAGAGCTGATTTGCATAAAGCCATTATCTGACCCAGGGTGGTGTGGAGTGCAAAAAAACGATGGATTTGGGCCCAGATCTTTTGACTGGGGGAGTGTGTGACATTGATCCACATTCAGTCCATCACTTGTTGTTTTTTGCAATTGCCGCCCTAAGTGCGCTGGGGATGCCCAGACGTGGGTCCCAGGCACTCCACACCACTTGGAGTCAAGCTAGCCGGGCTGAAGAGAGGTGTTACCTCGAAACCGGTCCGGTCCTCGGATGCTTGATTCCGGTCTGGGAAAGATATGGCTGTTGTAGTTCGGACTGGACTGTTCCCATGGGGCAACAGGGTCAGAGCTGATTTGCATAAAGCCATTATCTGACCCAGGGTGGTGTGGAGTGCAAAAAAACGATGGATTTGGGCCCAGATCTTTTGACTGGGGGAGTGTGTGACATTGATCCACATTCAGTCCATCACTTGTTGTTTTTTGCAATTGCCGCCCTAAGTGCGCTGGGGATGCCCAGACGTGGGTCCCAGGCACTCCACACCACTTGGAGTCAAGCTAGCCGGGCTGAAGAGAGGTGTTACCTCGAAACCGGTCCGGTCCTCGGATGCTTGATTCCGGTCTGGGAAAGATATGGCTGTTGTAGTTCGGACTGGACTGTTCCCATGGGGCAACAGGGTCAGAGCTGATTTGCATAAAGCCATTATCTGACCCAGGGTGGTGTGGAGTGCAAAAAAACGATGGATTTGGGCCCAGATCTTTTGACTGGGGGAGTGTGTGACATTGATCCACATTCAGTCCATCACTTGTTGTTTTTTGCAATTGCCGCCCTAAGTGCGCTGGGGATGCCCAGACGTGGGTCCCAGGCACTCCACACCACTTGGAGTCAAGCTAGCCGGGCTGAAGAGAGGTGTTACCTCGAAACCGGTCCGGTCCTCGGATGCTTGATTCCGGTCTGGGAAAGATATGGCTGTTGTAGTTCGGACTGGACTGTTCCCATGGGGCAACAGGGTCAGAGCTGATTTGCATAAAGCCATTATCTGACCCAGGGTGGTGTGGAGTGCAAAAAAACGATGGATTTGGGCCCAGATCTTTTGACTGGGGGAGTGTGTGACATTGATCCACATTCAGTCCATCACTTGTTGTTTTTTGCAATTGCCGCCCTAAGTGCGCTGGGGATGCCCAGACGTGGGTCCCAGGCACTCCACACCACTTGGAGTCAAGCTAGCCGGGCTGAAGAGAGGTGTTACCTCGAAACCGGTCCGGTCCTCGGATGCTTGATTCCGGTCTGGGAAAGATATGGCTGTTGTAGTTCGGACTGGACTGTTCCCATGGGGCAACAGGGTCAGAGCTGATTTGCATAAAGCCATTATCTGACCCAGGGTGGTGTGGAGTGCAAAAAAACGATGGATTTGGGCCCAGATCTTTTGACTGGGGGAGTGTGTGACATTGATCCACATTCAGTCCATCACTTGTTGTTTTTTGCAATTGCCGCCCTAAGTGCGCTGGGGATGCCCAGACGTGGGTCCCAGGCACTCCACACCACTTGGAGTCAAGCTAGCCGGGCTGAAGAGAGGTGTTACCTCGAAACCGGTCCGGTCCTCGGATGCTTGATTCCGGTCTGGGAAAGATATGGCTGTTGTAGTTCGGACTGGACTGTTCCCATGGGGCAACAGGGTCAGAGCTGATTTGCATAAAGCCATTATCTGACCCAGGGTGGTGTGGAGTGCAAAAAAACGATGGATTTGGGCCCAGATCTTTTGACTGGGGGAGTGTGTGACATTGATCCACATTCAGTCCATCACTTGTTGTTTTTTGCAATTGCCGCCCTAAGTGCGCTGGGGATGCCCAGACGTGGGTCCCAGGCACTCCACACCACTTGGAGTCAAGCTAGCCGGGCTGAAGAGAGGTGTTACCTCGAAACCGGTCCGGTCCTCGGATGCTTGATTCCGGTCTGGGAAAGATATGGCTGTTGTAGTTCGGACTGGACTGTTCCCATGGGGCAACAGGGTCAGAGCTGATTTGCATAAAGCCATTATCTGACCCAGGGTGGTGTGGAGTGCAAAAAAACGATGGATTTGGGCCCAGATCTTTTGACTGGGGGAGTGTGTGACATTGATCCACATTCAGTCCATCACTTGTTGTTTTTTGCAATTGCCGCCCTAAGTGCGCTGGGGATGCCCAGACGTGGGTCCCAGGCACTCCACACCACTTGGAGTCAAGCTAGCCGGGCTGAAGAGAGGTGTTACCTCGAAACCGGTCCGGTCCTCGGATGCTTGATTCCGGTCTGGGAAAGATATGGCTGTTGTAGTTCGGACTGGACTGTTCCCATGGGGCAACAGGGTCAGAGCTGATTTGCATAAAGCCATTATCTGACCCAGGGTGGTGTGGAGTGCAAAAAAACGATGGATTTGGGCCCAGATCTTTTGACTGGGGGAGTGTGTGACATTGATCCACATTCAGTCCATCACTTGTTGTTTTTTGCAATTGCCGCCCTAAGTGCGCTGGGGATGCCCAGACGTGGGTCCCAGGCACTCCACACCACTTGGAGTCAAGCTAGCCGGGCTGAAGAGAGGTGTTACCTCGAAACCGGTCCGGTCCTCGGATGCTTGATTCCGGTCTGGGAAAGATATGGCTGTTGTAGTTCGGACTGGACTGTTCCCATGGGGCAACAGGGTCAGAGCTGATTTGCATAAAGCCATTATCTGACCCAGGGTGGTGTGGAGTGCAAAAAAACGATGGATTTGGGCCCAGATCTTTTGACTGGGGGAGTGTGTGACATTGATCCACATTCAGTCCATCACTTGTTGTTTTTTGCAATTGCCGCCCTAAGTGCGCTGGGGATGCCCAGACGTGGGTCCCAGGCACTCCACACCACTTGGAGTCAAGCTAGCCGGGCTGAAGAGAGGTGTTACCTCGAAACCGGTCCGGTCCTCGGATGCTTGATTCCGGTCTGGGAAAGATATGGCTGTTGTAGTTCGGACTGGACTGTTCCCATGGGGCAACAGGGTCAGAGCTGATTTGCATAAAGCCATTATCTGACCCAGGGTGGTGTGGAGTGCAAAAAAACGATGGATTTGGGCCCAGATCTTTTGACTGGGGGAGTGTGTGACATTGATCCACATTCAGTCCATCACTTGTTGTTTTTTGCAATTGCCGCCCTAAGTGCGCTGGGGATGCCCAGACGTGGGTCCCAGGCACTCCACACCACTTGGAGTCAAGCTAGCCGGGCTGAAGAGAGGTGTTACCTCGAAACCGGTCCGGTCCTCGGATGCTTGATTCCGGTCTGGGAAAGATATGGCTGTTGTAGTTCGGACTGGACTGTTCCCATGGGGCAACAGGGTCAGAGCTGATTTGCATAAAGCCATTATCTGACCCAGGGTGGTGTGGAGTGCAAAAAAACGATGGATTTGGGCCCAGATCTTTTGACTGGGGGAGTGTGTGACATTGATCCACATTCAGTCCATCACTTGTTGTTTTTTGCAATTGCCGCCCTAAGTGCGCTGGGGATGCCCAGACGTGGGTCCCAGGCACTCCACACCACTTGGAGTCAAGCTAGCCGGGCTGAAGAGAGGTGTTACCTCGAAACCGGTCCGGTCCTCGGATGCTTGATTCCGGTCTGGGAAAGATATGGCTGTTGTAGTTCGGACTGGACTGTTCCCATGGGGCAACAGGGTCAGAGCTGATTTGCATAAAGCCATTATCTGACCCAGGGTGGTGTGGAGTGCAAAAAAACGATGGATTTGGGCCCAGATCTTTTGACTGGGGGAGTGTGTGACATTGATCCACATTCAGTCCATCACTTGTTGTTTTTTGCAATTGCCGCCCTAAGTGCGCTGGGGATGCCCAGACGTGGGTCCCAGGCACTCCACACCACTTGGAGTCAAGCTAGCCGGGCTGAAGAGAGGTGTTACCTCGAAACCGGTCCGGTCCTCGGATGCTTGATTCCGGTCTGGGAAAGATATGGCTGTTGTAGTTCGGACTGGACTGTTCCCAAGGGGCAACAGGGTCAGAGCTGATTTGCATAAAGCCATTATCTGACCCAGGGTGGTGTGGAGTGCAAAAAAACGATGGATTTGGGCCCAGATCTTTTGACTGGGGGAGTGTGTGACATTGATCCACATTCAGTCCATCACTTGTTGTTTTTTGCAATTGCCGCCCTAAGTGCGCTGGGGATGCCCAGACGTGGGTCCCAGGCACTCCACACCACTTGGAGTCAAGCTAGCCGGGCTGAAGAGAGGTGTTACCTCGAAACCGGTCCGGTCCTCGGATGCTTGATTCCGGTCTGGGAAAGATATGGCTGTTGTAGTTCGGACTGGACTGTTCCCATGGGGCAACAGGGTCAGAGCTGATTTGCATAAAGCCATTATCTGACCCAGGGTGGTGTGGAGTGCAAAAAAACAATGGATTTGGGCCCAGATCTTTTGACTGGGGGAGTGTGTGACATTGATCCACATTCAGTCCATCACTTGTTGTTTTTTGCAATTGCCGCCCTAAGTGCGCTGGGGATGCCCAGACGTGGGTCCCAGGCACTCCACACCACTTGGAGTCAAGCTAGCCGGGCTGAAGAGAGGTGTTACCTCGAAACCGGTCCGGTCCTCGGATGCTTGATTCCGGTCTGGGAAAGATATGGCTGTTGTAGTTCGGACTGGACTGTTCCCATGGGGCAACAGGGTCAGAGCTGATTTGCATAAAGCCATTATCTGACCCAGGGTGGTGTGGAGTGCAAAAAAACGATGGATTTGGGCCCAGATCTTTTGACTGGGGGAGTGTGTGACATTGATCCACATTCAGTCCATCACTTGTTGTTTTTTGCAATTGCCGCCCTAAGTGCGCTGGGGATGCCCAGACGTGGGTCCCAGGCACTCCACACCACTTGGAGTCAAGCTAGCCGGGCTGAAGAGAGGTGTTACCTCGAAACCGGTCCGGTCCTCGGATGCTTGATTCCGGTCTGGGAAAGATATGGCTGTTGTAGTTCGGACTGGACTGTTCCCATGGGGCAACAGGGTCAGAGCTGATTTGCATAAAGCCATTATCTGACCCAGGGTGGTGTGGAGTGCAAAAAAACGATGGATTTGGGCCCAGATCTTTTGACTGGGGGAGTGTGTGACATTGATCCACATTCAGTCCATCACTTGTTGTTTTTTGCACCGTATCATAGAGAGTACCACAAAACCAAATCCCTAGATATTTGAGATGTTTAGATTGCCACTTAAAGCCAGCGGTACCTATATGTGCTGGGAAACAATAAGCATTTAGGGGGAACATCTCAATCTTGTCTCTGTTAAGCGTATAACCAGAGACCTTAGAAAAACGAGCAATAATATCTGTAAGCGCGGGAATAGCAGAAACAATATCATCCGAAAAAATAAGAACATCATCCGCGTAAGCCGCTGTTTTTATGCAATGCGGACCAAAAGTAAACCCCTTGATGTCCGGATGGAGATCAATTAGTCTAAGAAGAGGATCAATAGCTAATAAAAACAAAAGCGGGGATAAGGGACAGCCTTGACGGGTACCTTGACGAAGACTGAAAAACTCAGAGGTAGCCCCATTGACACGGATATTTGCTCTCGGTTGGGCATATAAGGACATAACCATGTTAACAAAAGAGTCACCAAGATTATGTGCACGAAGAACAGCATGGAGAAAAGGCCAAGACACCTTATCAAAAGCCTTCTCGGCATCTAAGGCTAGAGCAGCAGCTGGAAGCGTAGACCGCTTAGCTGTACCTAGAATATGGCAGAAGGTACGGATATTATCTCTAGCAAGTCTACCCTTCACGAAACCCATCTGAGATGCATGAATCAAAGAAGGAATATAAGATTCTAACCGCTTGGCAAGAATCTTAGCAAATATTTTAGCCTCCATATTAAGAAGGGAAATAGGGCGAACGTTTTTAGGGTCTGAGACTTCTTTCCCGTCTTTTGGAATTACTACAATAGTAGCATCCGCCGCAGTACCTGAAACTGCGCTCTCGTGAATAAACACATCAAAAAGAGCTTTAAGACGAGGAACCATAGAAGGGAGAAAGGTCTTGTAAAACATGATGGGAAAACCATCTGGCCCAGGAGCTTTACCAGACCGAGTAGACTTGATAGCATGTACAATTACAGCAGATGTAATCGGGCCACCCAATTTCTCTCCATCCGCTATAGATACAGACTGAAGAGGAATAGTTTTTAAAAATTCCTGGCAAGCTTCAAATGACGACTGATTAGAGGGGGTATAGAGAGAACTATAAAAATCCCGAAACACCTCAAGAATTTCCTTAGTCTGAAATTTTTTAATACCAGAACTGTCAGTAATAGAAGAGATTTGAGAGGATTTAAAGCTAGACTCCTGAAATTTCAAAGTTGCGGCTAGAATCTTACCAGCCCGATTCTTCAAAAGTAACCGTTTGGATTTCTGGGCCTGAACCCCAATATGAGCTCTCTTGGTAACGATAGTGTTGTAGGAATATTTCATATTTTTAATGGATTGCAACAATTGTTTATCATTAGTACATCGAAAAAGAAGCTCCTGTTGTTTAATACTATCTGCTAACTCCGCGAGTTCCCTTTTGATGTCAGCATTTCTTTTCGCCATAACTTTAATAAAGTGTCCCCGGAGTGTACACTTAAAAGCGTCCCATAAAACCACCGGAGAACTAACTGAGCCTTCATTATCAGAAAAGAAATGTTCAATCTCATCTTGTATATTCTGAACTTGAACAACGTCATGGAGAACTTCCGTATTGAGTCTCCAAAAGGAAGGTTTCCTCTTAGGAGCGAGATTTAGGAGAGAAAAAGAAACAGCCGCGTGATCAGAGATAAGAATAGGATGAATGTACGGAGAAGATGAGTGCTGCACTAAAGACGAATGAACTAGGAGATAGTCAATACGAGAAAAGCTAGAATGAGGGGGGGAAAGAAGGAAAAATCACTACCTGTAGGGTTATGAAGATGCCAGATATCTTAGAGATTTGCAGAAGAGCACATGTTTAACAATTGTTTATGAGATCTAGGAGGGCGGAAAGAGAAAGCCGAATTTCTATTCAGCACTGGATCAAGTGGTAAATTAAAGTCACCACCAACGATCAAATTACCATCATGCGGAGTAAGAGCTAATTGTTTAATGATCTTTTGCCAAAAAGAAGGATCATCAGCATTTGGAGCATAAATGTTCAAAACATAAAGATCAGCAGAACCATTAGACAATCGAGATAACAACCAACGTCCCTCAGAGTCATGCTCAGCAGAAATGACTGACAACCCAGATTTTTTAGAGATAAGTGTTATGACCCCATTCTTCTTGACAAGGGCATCCGAACACATCACATCAAGAACCCACTCTTTCCGTAATAACAAAGCTTCTTTATAGGAGACCTTCGTTTCTTGTAAGAACACTAAATCCGAAGACAGAGATTTACAATATTCAAGAACCTTAGCCCTCTTAACCGGATGGTTTAATCCCTTAACATTAAGGGAGACTACATTCAAACCAGACACAATCTAACATAGAAATAAAAACCGAGCAAGAAGCATGGTAGAGGGAGTAAGACCAACAGCTCTCTACACCTGAAGAAAGCACTACACGAGGATCCAGGAGGAAAAAGAGAAAGAAAGGGAATGAAGAGAAGAGAAAAAGAAAAGGAGAAAGAGAAGCACCAGAAAAGAATAGAAAGAGCAAAGGAAGAAGACCCACCAGGGGAAGTCTAAAGAGGACCAAACTCATACCAGGGGGGACATGGATGCGGGAAGCAAGCGGACTGCCGGGAAACAGACAATATTAAAATTTAAAATGAACAACCCTATAATAAACAGAAAAGTAGGTGATAGGCATAAAAGGTAATAAAAGAAGCAGAGCAATGCAAAATTTAGAGCGAGATAGAAGGGAAAAAATCAGAAGAGGCCTCTGAGTTAAATAAAAACAGGAATACAAAGGCGCAATACATAGTAAAATAAAGACATCATGAATATATATGAACAAGCAATAATAATAAGAATAAGGCGATCTAAAAAGTAAACAGACAACTGAATGAAAAGAATAAACAAATATCCTGTATATGGATCATAAGTACAACATATGCAAAGTTAATGTTCATGCAAAAACTATGAGCCAGAAACGAACAATATAAATCATGAGAGGAGAAGAAAAAATAATGAACTATATACAAAAAGTATAAACAGTCAGTGAATGAATCAAACAGAGCAGTAGGCAGAATTAATTCTTAATAAATACTGTAATAGAAATCATCATGAATAAATATGAACCAGAAGTAACAATAAATAGAAATTCATCAAAAGAACAAAAAAAAAGGAAATATATAGTGAAATATTTGGATAGAGTGTACAGTGAGCCTATAAATTAAGGGAACATAATAAATAAGTGTAAATAATTTGAATAGATGTTGTACTATTAAAAAAACAACAGATATAAGAACGAACAAGAAACAGCGTTACAGAACAAACCGTCCAAATAGAAGAAAGCATTAAAAAATAGGTACCAAGTATAAACCGAACGTATAGCCTAATCACAAAACAAAAAGATAGAATTAAACATATGATCAATAGAGACAAAGAGAAAAGAAACAGAAGAGAGAGAAAAACTGTCAACACACAAAGTACTTCCAACATGTAGAACAGGGAATTCATCAAGTGAACGGTATACATAATACAAAGATAGCATGAATAAAACCTATAACTAAATAAGCAGTATAGAAGGAGAATAGTACAATAATCATTACATCAGAACGAAGAGGGAATAAATATGGTGTGTAAGAAATAGATAGATGAATTATCTAAGGTTATAGAGAGGTTAAATAAATAACCTTAATAGCAAGGAAACAAAAAGATAGAAAGAGAAATTAAATATCTGAAGCAAACTGGTAAACAAAGGATCAATGACACAGCCAAAAAAACGGAACGAAAAAACACAACTACATATAGAGTGAGAGACAATGCAGGGAAGGAAAAACAACAAGATAATACGAAGCGGGATAATACTACGCAAGGGGAAGACGAAAAGGCGAAAGATCCTATCAAAAGCATAGAAACTATAAGAAGGCAAAAGAACACCACATGAAGCAAATGTCAAAGATAATGACACTTAACAATCAGAAAATAAAACTAGTGTAGAAGGAAAATAACTGAGGACACAAAAAGAGCAACCAACGCAGATGGAATAATATACAAAGAAGAAGAGACCAAAACAAAAAGGAGAAGAAAGAAACCAATAGGCTACTAAAAAATCATAGGTAACCATGATGATAGAAATACAAAAAGCAAGACACTAGAAAAAGTGGGAGTAGCCAAAGTCAATATGTAGCACTGAAACAGCGACATATGCCAGACAGAAATATGTAAGAATTCACACAAAGAAAGAAACACAAAGAGAATCAAGTTCCAGAAGAACTAGGAACAGGAGAAGAATCCATCTGCAATTCAGATTGATTATCTAGAAAAGAGGAAAAATCAGAAGGTTCATCAAAAATTCTAGAGCGACCCTTTAAGGTGATACGAAATTTGGAAGGACCAGCAAAGGAAAAGGGGATGTTCATGTCCAAAAGACGGCTCCGCAGATTAAGGAACCCCTTTCTACGAATCACAGTGTCTCTGGCAAAATCTTGTGAAATAGCAATTCGATGGCCCTCCTAAGTTACTGACTTGACCTTCCTTATATGAGCCAAAATTAGCTCTGAATGCTGATGACGCAATGGTTTGAAAATTATCGCCCGTGGACTTGTCGAGGATTTAGACCTGAAGGAAGGAACACGATGAGCCCTCTCAATCTCAAAATCTCTCAGGAATGAAATTTGTAAGGTAGAAGGAAGCCATTGGGATAGAAAGTCAATCATCGAGGAGGCTGACCTCTCCGCATCTTCAGGTAGTCCAAAAATTCGCAAATTACTTCTTCGGTTACGATCTTCCTGTTCCGTAAGGTCTCTTCGCAGAGCTGCCATTGAGCGTTCCATCTGTTGAAGAGACCGTGAATGTTGGTGCGCAGTATCTTCCACACCACTAATGCAAGATTCCGCAGCAGTGACCCTAACAGATAATGCCTTAAAATCATTCCTGATAGCCGCCACCTCAACTTGTAACAGGTCAGTATTAGTTTTGGTAGATTGCGCGATATCATGCACCGCATTAAGACGCGACAGTATAGTATCCAAAGTGGTATTGGTATTTTTTTGAGGAGACTCTGGGGTAGAAGAAGTTTGTTTGAGCCGCTTTAAAGCCCCCTTAGAGTCTTTAGTGTTGGAAGGAGGACCCATGTTATCCGCCATAAGAATAGTCCACTATGAGAGCCCAAGAATGTAGCAAAGCAGCTATGCAGAGCAAAGGTAGAGCACAAAATAGGATAAAAATGACAAAACTGGCAATTTCTCAGAGCTCACTGGGAGTGGAAACTGTGAGAATAACAAGGAAAGACCATGGGTGTAGTATTAAAGCGTAAAATGGCGGGCAGAAACAAATATAGGAAAGAACGCCATAGAAGCTGCCATCAGAAGATAAAGTAATAGAGCTTTCCAACAGCCCCTCAGTCTCCAAATCAGAGAAAGAATTGCAGCATCTCAAGGTGGTCAGAATAGAACATCAAAACTTTCGGTGAAAAGCAAAAATGTCAGTCAGAAAAGCCTCGTCGAACAAAGAGGCTTATAAAAACAGCTGCAGGCAGTGAAATACATGTTGGAAGCAACCATAGGATGTTGTAATGAAACATATCACCTCATGACAGCATCAATGCGGGTTCCGACAAACCGCCACATCACTTGAGGGAAAAAATGCGAGCTATGCCACCGCAAAAACAAAATGGTGGCCGCTTGCGAAATCGAAGAGCCGGAGCCTCCAGGTGATGAAACGGCAAGTTCCCGTCACCTCCAGCGAGGGTAGCACCTCTCAGTGCATTCACGGCATATTCCGACTCAATATGCCAGGAGCAGAGCCCAAAGCGCCGTCAGCAGGGACCTCAAAATCGTCCCGACAGTTGCCGCCGTCTGGGAACTCAAGCGCGATCCGCCATCACGTAGCGTCGCGCAAGCCACGCCCCCAATGATTTTTTATTTTTTTACAGAAAAATCGAATAAAGCTTACTCTGAATTTGACTCCCTAAAACTCCATTTCAAAGGAGCCAGGAAACTGAGAGCGACGCGGAGAGGGCGAGGGGGAAAGGCGCAGGCACAGGCTCAGGCACAACAATGGACTGGTAAGCTCTGGAAGCCGGGGCATCAGGGCGGCCGCCGCGCAGCGTGGCGCCGAGTTCTGCATACCTGTGCTGAGCTGATCTGAGCCACCGCTGCGTTACTGTTGTGCTACCACTACCGCAAGGGTCTCCTGCACAAGCTTGGGAGAGGCAGTGGGGAGCTTGGGCCACACGCCATACGCCAACAGTATTGTGCCCCTGCCTTGCTTTGTGCCCGCCCCCCCTCCCGCTCCTGACACAGGCACTGCACCATCATCGCCCAGAATCAAATAGGCAAGGACGGGACACGCTCGAACTACATGAACAGTATTGACGGCCCTCAATACCCAAAAGAAGCAGCAGCCAGCCTAACTCCAAGCTCATCTGCCGTCAGAGCAGATTCTCCATCACGGGCAAGCCTACAGCAACAACAAAAAAAAAAGCAACGGCAAAAGCTTTAGAGCACCTGCCCACTAGCATCTACCAGCGTGAAGGTAAACTCCTGTAGGCCTCTCCGCATATGGGGGCCAAAAAGAAGGGCCGACAACCTATCTCTCCGGAAAAAAGCCTCCCGATCCAATCACCAGCCAATAAGCCAGCAACACGGATGCTGAGGAGCAAATCATTAAGCGACAGCCTAAATGCAAAGCCGCAAGACTTCGATCAAAGAGGCTCGATCAGAAATTTCTTCAAGACACACGAGCCACCGAATAGCAATCACGGCACAACCCAAGATACCAACCCAGGCAATTCACGCCCGGACCAAGACAGTAGCACCATCGATCACAGCAGACAATCACCCAATTCCACTAGCTCCTCCAAGGCTATGACATCCCCCTGCGAAGAACCTGGGATTGACCAGGAAAAGGACAGCGAAGCCCACGCACAATCCCCCCCCAAGCAATCAGCAGGTCAATTCGGGACTACCCTCCTGTCCTCAGACGAGACGAAGGATAGCACAATTAGCAAGATCAACAAGAATAACGACACAGCTCCCCCTAAAAGTGGCCCCACCACAATGACAACAGCACAAATCCACCAGCCCAAAGCCCTTGGCCCAACTTTTCAGACCCCAGGCACAAGCAACTCCCAACAAGAACTCAAAAACCACAATTTAACGGACCCTCAACTGGAACCTCAAGCTCCAGTGCTGCCAGCTACAGGGGAGATCACAGGATCCTTCCTCTACAACCTTGAACAAAAGATCGAAAGAACCCTCGCTCTAACTCCAATCTCATTCTGGCCATCTGAATCCCCAGGGGCCTACAGAACAAAAACTGACCACCTTGCCTGTAACAGTAGCACAGATACGACCACAGAGAACCCATCTCAGCTGGAAACAAACATTGCCACCAACAAAGCTCTTGTTTGGCAGGCAACCAAGATGGAACTACAAATAGACCTCTTACAGGCAATAGCCGGGCGTCTAGCAGACATAAGCTCCAAGGTGGAGTCTATGGACAACAGGATTTCCCAGCACGAGTTCTCCAACTGGGGGGTTAGCTCCTGCCGATGCTCAAACCTTATCGAGAAGTGGGCCTCCCTGCCTGAGGTATTAACCGATATAGTGGAAATAGCAAAAGGGAGAATGGCGATACTGACGATGAATAATAAAGAACACCAGGCGAAGCTAAACGGTCACACTGCGAAGGATACACAGTCACCTCGGGATCCATCGGGGAAGAAGGACATAGCCGAAAAAGGCAAAAGCGCATTGCATACGATCACCAAGATAAAAAGCAGCCCTTTAGCATCCACAACCCCGCAAAGCAAATTCCATAGGAACAGCGAAGATACCGGAATAGTACCCCAGGAAGATTCATCAGGTACAATAGACACACAGGACATCCCTCTCTCAAGGAGAGCAAAAAAGAAGCTAAAAAAGCAACAGAAAAAAACCAAGCTAAAGGCCAGATAACTCCAGCTATTGAAGCTCAGGCAATTGCCCCCAAAAGGGGACACAAAAGCGATCCAATTATACCCGATATTTACAGAAAAAAACTGGGGCAAGAGAATGCCCCCGCCCCCCTCCCCAAAGGGAGCACGATACAAACAATCGTCATTATAACAACAAGGAGGGATTTCGAAGAGGACAATATTTAGAGGGGTCCAGTGTACGCGTCCTATCTTGGGCAGTAACAAAGAAATGCACAAAGTTCCCCTGAGTGTTAGTGTCACTGGAGGATCTCTCTCTCTCTCTCTAGAGTGAAGGTGTATAAAGGTGTCAGGGAAGAGTAGTCCCTTGGCGGAACTAGGGATGCCTCACACAACTTAATGGCTTCATGACAGCTGTCATTTTGCCAGAAGGTTGTCTCGTCTCATCATCGGCTTCCTGCTCCGTCGTCAGGCCGGCGCTGCAATGCCTGACGGGTAGCACAAAGTGCTACACTCTTGTGGAGATCTTTTGTTCCTGGCCGATGATCGAGTGTGTGTGAGGGGCCTTAGTGAAGGAGTGGTGAGCGTGAGGGGGTGTGAGTGTATTAAAAAAGGTTAGTGTAGTCTACTAAGACACCTTTATTCGTGTAGCTCACTACCTTGTTAAAAAGAAGTGAAGGGAGGGGTACCGGGACTCGATAACCATTGTAGTTGGTCTCGTTCCACCCTCGCCTTGGGTCAGGTCGACATGTTTCATGCCCTATCGGCAATTCTTCAGGACCTTAGTCGTGCTCATAAACTCGTATTCAGCCCACTGGGGCTAGAAAGTGTGTGATATACAACCTGGGGGGGCCACTGTCAGGAGCCGGTAGGTATCCTGCAAAGGAGTCCGCCCTAAAAAGGAGGGAAAGGAAGTAAGTCAATAGGTACCCTCCAGTGACGCACGTAAGTTGTAGGTCAATGTTGTATGTATAAAGAAAGCGGAGCACAAGACCCCTAGATTGAGGATTTAATTATCATCCAATGGGGCCAGGTGAATCTGCTTAGAGAGAGAGTGTATTGAGATGTCATCCATACCTTAAATGTTTAAAGGCGATCTGTTACGTCCACATTGGGTATATTGGGTATCTAACAGCCATTCCGTAACTTATGTGTGTATCGGATCATGGTTGTATGTGTTGTAAGTAGTATGTTGACAATTAAGCTCCAAGCATCAGCAGTATGGGACAGCAAGGGTACATGTGGAGCAAACATAAGAAGGGTATTGAATAACGTTCTTACCCTCAATACTTTAATGTCGGTCCACACAGTCTGTTCTAGTGGGATCTGCACTGTCAGGTCAGTGTCTGCCAAAGAGAAACAAGGGAGTGTTGGGGAAGAAAGAATACAGGTGGATTACCCCTGTGCCAACAACAGATGGTGCTCGCCAAGACATCCCACCCAGCGAGTCTATGACGGGGGTGGGAGTGTTCCGGCAACCGTCCAGACATCAAGGCACATCACCGCGCCAGCCCAGGACCCAAATCTCGGAGCCACCCCACGGAGGATGTCTTCGAGGCCGGAGGGAACCGGGGGTTTATTATTTACATTTTTACCGCCGAATGCTTACTGGCAGTGGCCGTGGTGGCGGCCAGGGGGCCTCAGGACGCCGCGGCTGTCACGACCCCGCCCCACTCTTGAGCGGGGACTGCTCCACGGACACCCCAGGATGGTCGACCGAGTCGAAAGATAACAGGGCTACGTTTGGTGGTCCGCAGCGCCCGATAGGGTTTCTTAGGGTCCGGAACTTACTGACCACCAAACCCTCTTGCCTCCTTACCTTTGTAGCGCGGGGAATTTACTACTAAGCACCTAGATCCGCACTCCGGCGTGTCGCTCGGTCCGTAGAACAACTGGCAAGGTTCAACGGTGTCTGGCGCCGTTAAGACACGCTGTCTGTGGGCGTGTCTTGTCGTTTGTTGCTTAGCAACGTAACTATGCGGACCCGAAGTCGTGGTGCCTTGTAATGACGTGTGAGCGTCAGTGTTTCTGATTAGCGCGCCATCTTGGAGTGGTGTAGGTGCGCTAGATGAACTATGGAACTCTATGTCGTCCCTCGCGGTGGGGGAATGCTATGGGATGGGTGGTAAGGGTTTACAGAGAGCGAAGTGGGGAGTGCGGAGTCGTCGTCTTCTAACTGACCCCGCCCTCTATGGAAGCTCAATGCCCGTCATGGTGAGTTAGGAGGAAGGTTAGAAGGAACTGAAGCCTAGTCTACCAGGATGGTGAACTCCGTGGAGGCTGTCAGGGTTCATGTCATGCCACCATGGGTTGATGCATATGGATGTGATTGGTTTCAAACTGGGAATCTGTCACGTTGGCATTATTTTATTTGGCTAGCATATTCCAAGGGACAGAATCATTAAGTCCCTGGGTGTCTAATTGCAGTCGATGCACCCATCTCTGCTCTATTCTATATAGGGCCTGCTGGTTTGATGAGGGATGCCATTCCAGAATCACCCATTGCATGCTTTCCGCAGTGTGGCCTTGTTGTTTGCAATGTTCATATAGCCGGGTGTGAGTCTTGGTGCAGCGGATATTGCTGTTATGTTCCATAATGCGAATTTTAACTATGCGAATTGTCATCCCGACATATTTCAGTCCACATGGGCAGGTTAGCATGTAGATGCATTTATTGCTGTTGCAATTCGTGTGTCTGTTCAAATGCCATGTGAAGTTGTCTGATAGTTGGACTGTTTTTGTTTGTGTTGTTTGTGGACAGACAACACAGTTACCACAGCGAAAGTGTCCCACAACTGGGGGCAGATCCCATAGAGTGCCTTGAGTGCCGGCATTTGTCTTCTTTGGTCGTGTATGCACCAATTGGTCCTTCAAATTGGTAGTTCTTTTGAAGGCAAAGCGGGGGCGGGGAATGTCCAAATTCACAGAGTTTATGATACCCCAGTGGGTGTTCACTGTTTTTTTAATGAACGAGGAGTTCTTAGTGTAAGAGGTTACACAGGTGATGATATCCTCTTTCTCTTTCATGTGCGTCTCCAGGAGAGAGTCTCTGTTGTTATTGAGTGCTCTCTTCGCCGATTGTTTCAATAGTCTGGTTGGGTATCCTCGAGCTTAGAGTTTGTGTTCTAGGATGTTGGCCTCACGTTGGTAGGCAAGGGATGAGGTACAATTCCTGCGCAGTCTAAGGAATTGGCCAAACGGCAGGTTATCCCTCAGGGCCCTGGTATGGTGGCTGTTGTAGAGAAGGAGGCTGTTCCTGTCAGTCTCTTTTTTGTAGAGGGTAGTGGTGATTCCTGTAGGACCCAGCATAATGGTCAGGTCCAAGAAGGGTATAGCAGATTCTGATATAGTCCCTGTGAATTTCAGGAATGGATCTTGTTGGTTGATCCACGTACAGAAGGCGTTACAGCTAATCCAATCCCCTTTCCAAAAAATTATGATGTCGTCGATATAGCGGCGCCATAAGGTGAGGTTCTCACCGTATGGATTATGTTCTGGAGAATAGATGAAATATTTCTCAAAGGCTGCCATGTAGATGCAAGCCACGCTCGGCGCGAAGGTTGAACCCATCGACGTTCCACGGATCTGATGGTATAATTGTGTTTCGTATTTAAAGAAATTTTCCGTCAGGGCTATGCTGGCTAGTGCCATGATAAACGAGATCGGAGTAGGAGATGTCCATTCTTCCGACCTCAGGGTGGATTCCACTGCCTCGAGGGTCGCCTGTTGGGGGATGTTCGTATAAAGTGCTTCCACATCGAGGGTTACAAGGAGGTCAACATCTTCACTGCCATCCACATCGTCAATCAGGCGTAGGACATCTCTCGTGTCCTGGAGATAGGAGGGGATTTTCTTTACTACAGGTTGTAAAAAGACGTCGCAGAATTGGGACAGAGGCTCCAGAAGGGACCCTATACCGGAGACAATTGGTCTGCCGGGGACAGGGGTGACTCCTTTGTGAATCTTGGGGAGTGTGTAAAAGTAAGGAGTTACTGGTTCCGTTGTTATCAGGAAATCGGCCTCCTTTTTCGTTATCCATTTGTTGGTCTCGCCTTCGATCACTAGACTCATGATGGTGGTGGTCAAACGTTTCGTTGGATCTGCAGCGAGGGGCCTATAGTGGGTGTTGTTAGATAGCTGCCGTCTACATTCCAGGTCATAGTCATCTCGGTCCTGTATGACCGTTGCGCCCCCCTTGTCTGCTTGTTTTATGACAATAGTGTCGTCATTGCCCAGGGTGATCGAGGCTTGTCTTTCAGCAGTCGTCAAGTTGTGGAATTGTTTGATCTGGGGTTTGTTGTTGAGGCTGGCAAGGACTGCTCGCTCAAAGCACAATACAAACAATCGTCATTAGCAAGCACCCTGAGTGCGAAGGGTGAAAAGCCACCAGTCACGCAAATCACCGCCATGGCCAATCAGCCTCTTGCTGGAATAAGCCTTTCACCTCCAGTACGGCTCATACACCTAACCCCGGAGATACCTTTGCTACAAGGGGCCACCCCCCACCTTTCACAACCAAGCACTCAGCCCCTGCATGCCATAAGGTCGAACAACGGCCAGAATAAGAGGGCGCCAGGAGGTTCTACCTCAATTCTCCAAGAAAGCCCCAGGACAGTCTCTAACCCTGTAGAAACAGAGACAAAAAAGGGAATTAGGGCTCAAACTGCGGGCGCAACAGTAGCTGTTTATGAGGTGATCCTGACTCCGAGATGCCCCAGTATGGGAACCCATGACATCCTGAACCGGCGCAACCTCCTACGCCTCTTCAAACATCTGGACACCCTAGATAAGACACAAACAGGGGACAGAGAATGGGTGAAATTCCAGAGCCTGAAAGGGGACACACATGGCGACTCCACCGTGGTGGGGCTGAAGAACAAAGAGACACAACAAGCCATCGAAAAAATTCCACCTTACTTGCGGAATGGGGCATAGAAGTTCAGATAGTGGCACCCCCGAAATACCTACTTGTCTTGGCCCTAGAAAGCGGAAGAAAGGCCACTCGATCGGTCCTACATGGAACAACCAGCCTGGGACCTCCAAACGGTAGCCAGCAGGGCCAAAGGGCTCCAACAGGAATTAGAATCCTATGCCAAAACAACCAACATGTCATACGAACAATCCCCTCCATAGATGAGCAAAAGGGTTTCGCAAGTAGGAGGGTACAACATTCCTAACCGCTATAAAAGACATCCCGCCAGAGGAGAACCCAGGCCCGGGTCCACTGTAAAGCCATCACTAACAGTAATCTCCTGGAACATAGCAGGGATTAGCAAAATCTGTAAAAATGAAAACCTAAAGTGGTTTCTGGAAAGCGGAGACATAATTTGTCTGCAAGAAACTTGGGCCCTGACCTCCACTCCTCTGGCCGGGTACTACGAACTTCAAGTACCAGCAACAAAAAGGAACATCTTCGGTCGACCAGCTGGCGGTCTATCAGTCTTTATAAAACATGAGTGTGCCGTTGCCGCCACCACCATCAACGTGAACTCTCTCGGGCTGCAAGCTACACAGATAAGAGGCTTGAGCAACACCAGTCATCCATTCAACCTGCTGGTACTGAATTGCTATATCAATCCCGCACAGACCCTAATGAAAGACCAGCTGGAGGCACTGGCACACAAACTAGAAGATCTGCTAAATAAATATAAAGCACATCAGGTCATTCTAGCTGGGGACTTTAATCTAAAAGACTTAGATAAATCGGAAACTCTCCCTCGGTGACCGGAAAGAGGGGCCATCCTGTAAGATCTATTCTCCAGCTATAAACTGACTTCAACCCACGCACTGAAAAGCGCCCGCACGCCCGCTTGGCAGCCCCGGCCCACTTACCGGAACGTGTCAAGAATCGATTATATTATGATAACTGGATAGCTGGCAGACAGGATGACTGACTTTGAAATCGAAAACCGGCAAGAAAGTGACCATAGGCCACTAAGAGCAACATTCCAACTGGACAAACCGACTGCCGCCTCCTATAAATCCATTGGGGAGTCAAGTGGTGAGGAGATACATAGCGTTACGCGGAGGATCAAGTGGACAAACAAGACAGAAGGGAAACTTCAAACTTGGCTGGGCCAGGCACAGGAAGGAAGTCTGCACAGAGAGGAACCACCACAATGGCATGGGAGCAAATCATTGAGGATCTACAAAGTAAACTCGGGAACCCCAAATCACAACATATAATGGCAAATGCGCAACCTAGCACCGGAAACACCTGCCCTCAGGATATACGAGAACGAAACAAACTTCTACGCAAGGCTCTCGTAGCAAAGAAAAGAGGGGGTAGTCAAACAGAGGGGGCATTGATACCTGCACTGAGGGCCTCCTTGAGAAAGAAGCTAAGGGAACACAAAAAAGCCACCATGGAAAGTGTGGTGTTTACCACATGAAAGATGAAAGACAAAAGATGTAAAGTTGAGAGGTAAGATTTATTTAACCTCAGCCACGAACAGCTCTAGCTCAGCTGTCCACAATCCACAGATAAACATTCTCTGTGCAAGGAATTCTACTCACACAGAGTTCTGTATTCTGTTAAAGAACAAAGGCATAACATGGAAAACATACAAAGCTTACCATTACACATCTCCCTTCTTAACAACTACAAAATAAAATATGTAGCAAAAATAAAGAAAAGAGAGAACAACTCAATAAAACTAAAAAAATAGAAAACACAGAGGAGTTCACACATAATCTTTCATGTAAGCAGGAGCCTTGCGTATTCTTTGACTCCTTACACGAACTCCAGGAGAATATCTAGAACAAAGTGGAGGAACATTGACAGCACCAAACATATGATTATCAGCATCCAAATCAGCTTGAACACAATTTTTTGATTTCACCACAACCACCCGACTTTTATTCCAAATCCTCCCATCATGTGTTTTTATAGCATTCTTAAACACTTTTATAACAGGTCTAACATTGGTGTACTTAGACCAAGATTTCCGTCCAACAGGTGCTTTTATTTTGACAAAGTCACCTATCTTGACCTCTTGGATCTGGACACATTTCTTATCATCAAAATACCTTTTCCTACAAGCTTGCTTTTCCATCTCCCTCTCTCTCCAAGCACCAATGCGGTTATCGACAAACCCTTTATTCAATTTTATCCAACCAGGACACCACATAGTATTAGGAATTCTGCCTTTAAATAACTCAAAAGGAGACTTTCCAGTGGTGGAGTGGGGAGAACACCGATAGGCATCAATCATCGAGGAGGCTGACCTCTCCGCATCTTCAGGTAGTCCAAAAATTCGCAAATTACTTCTTCGGTTACGATCTTCCTGTTCCGTAAGGTTTCTTCGCAGAGCTGCCATTGAGCGTTCCATCTGTTGAAGAGACCGTGAATGTTGGTGCGCAGTATCTTTCACACCACTAATGCGAGATTCCGCAGCAGTGACCCTAACAGATAATGCCTTAAAATCATTCCTGATAGCCGCCACCTCAACTTGTAACAGGTCAGTATTAGTTTTGGTAGATTGCGCGATATCATGCACCGCATTAAGACGCGACAGTATAGTATCCAAAGTGGTATTGGTATCTTTTTGAGGAGACTCTGGGGTAGAAGAAGTTTGTTTGAGCCGCTTTAAAGCCCCCTTAGAGTCTTTAGTGTTGGAAGGAGGACCCATGTTATCCGCCATAAGAATAGTCCACTATGAGAGCCCAAGAATGTAGCAAAGCAGCTATGCAGAGCAAAGGTAGAGCACAAAGTGGGATAAAAATGACAAAACTGGCAATTTCTCAGAGCTCACTGGGAGTAGAAACTGTGAGAATAACAAGGAAAGACCATGGGCGTAGTATTAAAGCCTAAAATGGCGGGCAGAAACAAATATAGGAAAGAACGCCATAGAAGCTGCCATCAGAAGATAAAGTAATAGAGCTTTCCAACAGCCCCTCAGTCTCCAAATCAGAGAAAGAATTGCAGCATCTCAAGGTGGTCAGAATAGAACATCAAAACTTTCGGTGAAAAGCAAAAATGTCAGTCAGAAAAGCCTCGTCGAACAAAGAGGCTTATAAAAACAGCTGCAGGCAGTGAAATACATGTTGGAAGCAACCATAGGATGTTGTAATGAAACATATCACCTCATGACAGCATCAATGCGGGTTCCGACAAACCGCCACATCACTTGAGGGAAAAAATGCGAGCTATGCCACCGCAAAAACAAAATGGTGGCCGCTTGCGAAATCGAAGAGCCGGAGCCTCCAGGTGATGAAACGGCAAGTTCCCGTTAACTCCAGCGAGGGTAGCACCTCTCAGTGCATTCACGGCATATTCCGACACAATATGCCAGGAGCAGAGCCCAAAGCGCCGTCAGCAGGGACCTCAAAATCGTCCCGACAGTTGCCGCCGCCTGGGAACTCAAGCGCGATCCGCCATCACGTAGCGTCGCGCAAGCCACGCCCCCTGTAGCGTCGCGCAAGCCACGCCCCCAATGATTTTTTATTTTTTACAGAAAAATCGAATAAAGCTTACTCTGAATTTGACTCCCTAAAACTCCATTTCAAAGGAGCCTGGAAACTGAGAGCGACGCGGAGAGGGCAAGGGCGAAAGGCGCAGGCACAGGCTCAGGCACAACAATGGACTGGTAAGCTCTGGAAGCCGGGGCATCAGGGCGGCCGCCGCGCAGCATGGCGCCGAGTTCTGCATACCTGTGCTGAGCTGATCTGAGCCACCGCTGCGTTACTGTTGTGCTACCACTACCGCAAGGGTCTCCTGCACAAGCTTGGGAGAGGCAGTGGGGAGCTTGGGCCACACGCCATACGCCAACAGTATTGTGCCCCTGCCTTGCTTTGTGCCCGCCCCCCCCTCCCGCTCCTGACACAGGCACTGCACCATCATTGCCCAGAATCAAATAGGCAAGGACGGGACACGCTCGAACTACATGAACAGTATCGACGGCCCTCAATACCCAAAAGAAGCAGCAGCCAGCCTAACTCCAAGCTCATCTGCCGTCAGAGCAGATTCTCCATCACGGGCAAGCCTACAGCAAAAAAAAAAAAAAAGCAACGGCAAAAGCTTTAGAGCACCTGCCCACTAGCATCTACCAGCGTGAAGGTAAACTCCTGTAGGCCTCTCCGCATATGGGGGCCAAAAAGAAGGTCCGACAACCTATCTCTCTGGAAAAAAGCCCCACGATCCAATCACCAGCCAATAAGCCAGCAACACGGATGCTGAGGAGCAAATCAATAACCGACAGCCTAAATGCAAAGCCGCAAGACTTCGATCAAAGAGGCTCGATCAGAAATTTCTTCATGACACACAAGCCACCGAATAGCAATCACGGCACAACCCAAGATACCAACCCAGGCAATTCACGCTCGGACCAAGACAGTAGCACCATCGATCACAGCAGACAATCACCCAATTCCACTAGCTCCTCCAAGGCTATGACATCCCCCTGCGAAGAACCCGGGATTGACCAGGAAAAGGACAGCAAAGCCCACGCACAATCCCCCCCAAGCAATCAGCAGGTCAATTCGGGACTACCCACCTGTCCTCAGACGAGACGAAGGATAGCACAATTAGCAAGATCAACAAGAATAACGACACAGCTCCCCCTAAAAGTGGCCCCACCACAATGACAACAGCACAAATCCACCAGCCCAAAGCCCTTGGCCCAACTTTTCAGACCCCAGGCACAAGCAACTCCCAACAAGAACTCAAAAACCACAATTTAACGGACCCTCAACTGGAACCTCAAGCTCCAGTGCTGCCAGCTACAGGGGAGATCACAGGATCCTTCCTCTACAACCTTGAAAAAAAGATCGAAAGAACCCTCGCTCTAACTCCAATCTCATTCTGGCCATCTGAACCCCCAGGGGCCTACAGAACAAAAACTGACCACCTTGCCTGTAACAGTAGCACAGATACGACCACAGAGAACCCATCTCAGCTGGAAACAAACATTGCCACCAACAAAGCTCTTGTTTGGCAGGCAACCAAGATGGAACTACAAATAGACCTCTTACAGGCAATAGCCGGGCGTCTAGCAGACATAAGCTCCAAGGTGGAGTCTATGGACAACAGGATTTCCCAGCACGAGTTCTCCAACTGGGGGGTTAGCTCCTGCCGATGCTCAAACCTTATCGAGAAGTGGGCCTCCCTGCCTGAGGTATTAACCGATATAGTGGAAATAGCAAAAGGGAGAATGGCGATACTGACGATGAATAATAAAGAACACCAGGCGAAGCTAAACGGTCACACTGCGAAGGATACACAGTCACCTCTGGATCTATCGGGGAAGAAGGACATAGCCGAAAAAGGCAAAAGCGCATTGCATACGATCACCAAGATAAAAAGCAGCCCTTTAGCATCCACAACCCCGCAAAGCAAATTCCATAGGAACAGCGAAGATACCGGAATAGTACCCCAGGAAGATTCATCAGGTACAATAGACACACAGGACATCCCTCTCTCAAGGAGAGCAAAAAAGAAGCTAAAAAAGCAACAGAAAAAAACCAAGCTAAAGGCCAGATAACTCCAGCTATTGAAGCTCAGGCAATTGCCCCCAAAAGGGGACACAAAAGCGATCCAATTATACCCGATATTTACAGAAAAAAACTGGGGCAAGAGAATGCCCCCGCCCCCCTCCCCAAAGGGAGCACGATACAAACAATCGTCATTATAACAACAAGGAGGGATTTCGAAGAGGACAATATTTAGAGGGGTCCAGTGTACGCGTCCTATCTTGGGCAGTAACAAAGAAATGCACAAAGTTCCCCTGAGTGTTAGTGTCACTGGAGGATCTCTCTCTCTCTCTCTCTCTAGAGTGAAGGTGTATAAAGGTGTCAGGGAAGAGTAGTCCCTTGGCGGAACTAGGGATGCCTCACACAACTTAATGGCTTCATGACAGCTGTCATTTTGCCAGAAGGTTGTCTCGTCTCATCATCGGCTTCCTGCTCCGTCGTCAGGCCGGCGCTGCAATGCCTGACGGGTAGCACAAAGTGCTACACTCTTGTGGAGATCTTTTGTTCCTGGCCGATGATCGAGTGTGTGTGAGGGGCCTTAGTGAAGGAGTGGTGAGCGTGAGGGGGTGTGAGTGTATTAAAAAAGGTTAGTGTAGTCTACTAAGACACCTTTATTCGTGTAGCTCACTACCTTGTTAAAAAGAAGTGAAGGGAGGGGTACCGGGACTCGATAACCATTGTAGTTGGTCTCGTTCCACCCTCGCCTTGGGTCAGGTCGACATGTTTCATGCCCTATCGGCAATTCTTCAGGACCTTAGTCGTGCTCATAAACTCGTATTCAGCCCACTGGGGCTAGAAAGTGTGTGATATACAACCTGGGGGGGCCACTGTCAGGAGCCGGTAGGTATCCTGCAAAGGAGTCCGCCCTAAAAAGGAGGGAAAGGAAGTAAGTCAATAGGTACCCTCCAGTGACGCACGTAAGTTGTAGGTCAATGTTGTATGTATAAAGAAAGCGGAGCACAAGACCCCTAGATTGAGGATTTGATTATCATCCAATGGGGTCAGGTGAATCTGCTTAGAGAGAGAGTGTATTGAGAGGTCATCCATACCTTAAATGTTTAAAGGCGATCAGTTACGTCCACATTGGGTATATTGGGTATCTAACAGCCATTCCGTAACTTATGTGTGTATCGGATCATGGTTGTATGTGTTGTAAGTAGTATGTTGACAATTAAGCTCCAAGCATCAGCAGTATGGGACAGCAAGGGTACATGTGGAGCAAACATAAGAAGGGTATTGAATAACGTTCTTACCCTCAATACTTTAATGTCGGTCCACACAGTCTGTTCTAGTGGGATCTGCACTGTCAGGTCAGTGTCTGCCAAAGAGAAACAAGGGAGTGTTGGGGAAGAAAGAATACAGGTGGATTACCCCTGTGCCAACAACAGATGGTGCTCGCCAAGACATCCCACCCAGCGAGTCTATGACGGGGGTGGGAGTGTCCCGGCAACCGTCCAGACATCAAGGCACATCACCGCGCCAGCCCAGGACCCAAATCTCGGAGCCACCCCACGGAGGATGTCTTCGAGGCCGGAGGGAACCGGGGGTTTATTATTTACAGTTTTTACCGCCGAATGCTTACTGGCAGTGGCCGCGGTGGCGGCCAGGGGGCCTCAGGACGCCGCGGCTGTCGCGACCCCGCCCCACTCTTGAGCGGGGACTGCTCCACGGACACCCCAGGACGGTCGACCGAGTCGAAAGATAACAGGGCTACGTTTGGTGGTCCGCAGCGCCCGATAGGGTTTCTTAGGGTCCGGAACTTACTGACCACCAAACCCTCTTGCCTCCTTACCTTTGTAGCGCGGGGAATTTACTACTAAGCACCTAGATCCGCACTCCGGCGTGTCGCTCGGTCCGTAGAACAACTGGCAAGGTTCAACGGTGTCTGGCGCCGTTAAGACACGCTGTCTGTGGGCGTGTCTTGTCGTTTGTTGCTTAGCAACGTAACTATGCGGACCCGAAGTCGTGGTGCCTTGTAATGACGTGTGAGCGTCAGTGTTTCTGATTAGCGCGCCATCTTGGAGTGGTGTAGGTGCGCTAGGTGAACTATGGAACTCTATGTCGTCCCTCGCGGTGGGGGAATGCTATGGGATGGGTGGTAAGGGTTTACAGAGAGCGAAGTGGGGAGTGCGGAGTCGTCGTCTTCTAACTGACCCCGCCCTCTATGGAAGCTCAATGCCCGTCATGGTGAGTTAGGAGGAAGGTTAGAAGGAACTGAAGCCTAGTCTACCAGGATGGTGAACTCCGTGGAGGCTGTCAGGGTTCATGTCATGCCACCATGGGTTGATGCATATGGATGTGATTGGTTTCAAACTGGGAATCTGTCACGTTGGGATTATTTTATTTGGCTAGCATATTCCAAGGGACAGAATCATTAAGTCCCTGGGTGTCTAATTGCAGTCGATGCACCCATCTCTGCTCTATTCTATATAGGGCCTGCTGGTTTGATGAGGGATGCCATTCCAGAATCACCCATTGCATGCTTTCCGCAGTGTGGCCTTGTTGTTTGCAATGTTCATATAGCCGGGTGTGAGTCTTGGTGCAGCGGATATTGCTGTTATGTTCCATAATGCGAATTTTAACTATGCGCATTGTCATCCCGACATAATTCAGTCCACATGGGCAGGTTAGCATGTAGATGCATTTATTGCTGTTGCAATTCGTGTGTCTGTTCAAATGCCATGTGAAGTTGTCTGATAGTTGGACTGTTTTTGTTTGTGTTGTTTGTGGACAGACAACACAGTTACCACAGCGAAAGTGTCCCACAACTGGGGGCAGATCCCATAGAGTGCCTTGAGTGCCGGCATTTGTCTTCTTTGGTCGTGTATGCACCAATTGGTCCTTCAAATTGGTAGTTCTTTTGAAGGCAAAGCGGGGGCGGGGAATGTCCAAATTCACAGAGTTTATGATACCCCAGTGGGTGTTCACTGTTTTTTTAATGAACGAGGAGTTCTTAGTGTAAGAGGTTACACAGGTGATGATATCCTCTTTCTCTTTCATGTGCGTCTCCAGGAGAGAGTCTCTGTTGTTATTGAGTGCTCTCTTCGCCGATTGTTTCAATAGTCTGGTTGGGTATCCTCGAGCTTGGAGTTTGTGTTGTAGGATGTTGGCCTCACGTTGGTAGTCAAGGGATGAGGTACAATTCCTGCGCAGTCTAAGGAATTGGCCAAACGGCAGGTTATCCCTCAGGGCCCTGGTATGGTGGCTGTTGTAGAGAAGGAGGCTGTTCCTGTCAGTCTCTTTTTTGTAGAGGGTAGTGGTGATTCCTGTAGGACCCAGCATAATGGTCAGGTCCAAGAAGGGTATAGCAGATTCTGATATAGTCCCTGTGAATTTCAGGAATGGATCTTGTTGGTTGATCCACGTACAGAAGGCGTTACAGCTAATCCAATCCCCTTTCCAAAAAATTATGATGTCGTCGATATAGCGGCGCCATAAGGTGAGGTTCTCACCGTATGGATTATGTTCTGGAGAATAGATGAAATATTTCTCAAAGGCGGCCATGTAGATGCAAGCCACGCTCGGCGCGAAGGTTGAACCCATCGACGTTCCACGGATCTGATGGTATAATTGTGTTTCGCATTTAAAGAAATTTTCCGTCAGGGCTATGCTGGCTAGTGCCATGATAAACGAGATCGGAGTAGGAGATGTCCATTCTTCCGACCTCAGGGTGGATTCCACTGCCTCGAGGGTCGCCTGTTGGGGGATGTTCGTATAAAGTGCTTCCACATCGAGGGTTACAAGGAGGTCAACATCTTCACTGCCATCCACATCGTCAATCAGGCGTAGGACATCTCTCGTGTCCTGGAGATAGGAGGGGATTTTCTTTACTACAGGTTGTAAAAAGACGTCGCAGAATTGGGACAGAGGCTCCAGAAGGGACCCTATACCAGAGACAATTGGTCTGCCGGGGACAGGGGTGACTCCTTTGTGAATCTTGGGGAGTGTGTAAAAGTAAGGAGTTACTGGTTCCGTTGTTATCAGGAAATCGGCCTCCTTTTTCGTTATCCATTCGTTGGTCTCGCCTTCGATCACTAGACTCATGATGGTGGTGGTCAAACGTTTCGTTGGATCTGCAGCGAGGGGCCTATAGTGGGTGTTGTTAGATAGCTGCCGTCTACATTCCAGGTCATAGTCATCTCGGTCCTGTATGACCGTTGCGCCCCCCTTGTCTGCTTGTTTTATGACAATAGTGTCGTCATTGCCCAGGGTGATCGAGGCTTGTCTTTCAGCAGTCGTCAAGTTGTGGAATTGTTTGATCTGGGGTTTGTTGTTGAGGCTGGCAAGGACTGCTCGCTCAAAGCACAATACAAACAATCGTCATTAGCAAGCACCCTGAGTGCGAAGGGTGAAAAGCCACCAGTCACGCAAATCACGCAAATCACCGCCATGGCCAATCAGCCTCTTGCTGGAATAAGCCTTTCACCTCCAGTACGGCTCATACACCTAACCCCGGAGACACCTTTGCTACAAGGGGCCACCCTCCACCTTTCACAACCAAGCACTCAGCCCCTGCATGCCATAAGGTCGAACAACGGCCAGAATAAGAGGGCGCCAGGAGGTTCTACCTCAATTCTCCAAGAAAGCCCCAGGACAGTCTCTAACCCTGTAGAAACAGAGACAAAAAAGGGAATTAGGGCTCAAACTGCGGGCGCAACAGTAGCTGTTTATGAGGTGATCCTGACTCCGAGATGCCCCAGTATGGGAACCCATGACATCCTGAACCGGCGCAACCTCCTACGCCTCTTCAAACATCTGGACACCCTAGATAAGACACAAACAGGGGACAGAGAATGGGTGAAATTCCAGAGCCTGAAAGGGGACACACATGGCGACTCCACCGTGGTGGGGCTGAAGAACAAAGAGACACAACAAGCCATCGAAAAAATTCCACCTTACTTGCGGAATGGGGCATAGAAGTTCAGATAGTGGCACCCCCGAAATACCTACTTGTCTTGGCCCTAGAAAGCGGAAGAAAGGCCACTCGATCGGTCCTACATGGAACAACCAGCCTGGGACCTCCAAACGGTAGCCAGCAGGGCCAAAGGGCTCCAACAGGAATTAGAATCCTATGCCAAAACAACCAACATGTCATACGAACAATCCCCTCCATAGATGAGCAAAAGGGTTTCGCAAGTAGGAGGGTACAACATTCCTAACCGCTATAAAAGACATCCCGCCAGAGGAGAACCCAGGCCCGGGTCCACTGTAAAGCCATCACTAACAGTAATCTCCTGGAACATAGCAGGGATTAGCAAAATCTGTAAAAATGAAAACCTAAAGTGGTTTCTGGAAAGCGGAGACATAATTTGTCTGCAAGAAACTTGGGCCCTGACCTCCACTCCTCTGGCCGGGTACTACGAACTTCAAGTACCAGCAACAAAAAGGAACATCTTCGGTCGACCAGCTGGCGGTCTATCAGTCTTTATAAAACATGAGTGTGCCGTTGCCGCCACCACCATCAACGTGAACTCTCTCGGGCTGCAAGCTACACAGATAAGAGGCTTGAGCAACACCAGTCATCCATTCAACCTGCTGGTACTGAATTGCTATATCAATCCCGCACAGACCCTAATGAAAGACCAGCTGGAGGCACTGGCACACAAACTAGAAGATCTGCTAAATAAATATAAAGCACATCAGGTCATTCTAGCTGGGGACTTTAATCTAAAAGACTTAGATAAATCGGAAACTCTCCCTCGGTGACCGGAAAGAGGGGCCATCCTGTAAGATCTATTCTCCAGCTATAAACTGACTTCAACCCACGCACTGAAAAGCGCCCGCACGCCCGCTTGGCAGCCCCGGCCCACTTACCGGAACGTGTCAAGAATCGATTATATTATGATAACTGGAGAGCTGGCAGACAGGATGACTGACTTTGAAATCGAAAACCGGCAAGAAAGTGACCATAGGCCACTAAGAGCAACATTCCAGCTGGACAAACCGACAGCCGCCTTCTATAAATCCATTGGGGAGTCAAGTGGTGAGGAGATACATAGCGTTACGCGGAGGATCAAGTGGTCAAACAAGACAGAAGGGAAACTTCAAACTTGGCTGGGCCAGGCACAGGAAGGAAGTCTGCACAGAGAGGAACCACCACAATGGCATGGGAGCAAATCATTGAGGATCTACAAAGTAAACTCGGGAACCCCAAATCACAACATATAATGGCAAATGCGCAACCTAGCACCGGAAACACCTGCCCTCAGGATATACGAGAACGAAACAAACTTCTACGCAAGGCTCTCGTAGCAAAGAAAAGAGGGGGTAGTCAAACAGAGGGGGCATTGATACCTGCACTGAGGGCCTCCTTGAGAAAGAAGCTAAGGGAACACAAAAAAGCCACCATGGAAAGTGTGGTGTTTACCACATGAAAGATGAAAGACAAAAGATGTAAAGTTGAGAGGTAAGATTTATTTAACCTCAGCCATGAACAGCTCTAGCTCAGCTGTCCAGAATCCACAGATAAACATTCTCTGTGCAAGGAATTCTACTCACACAGAGTTCTGTATTCTGTTAAAGAACAAAGGCATAACATGGAAAACATACAAAGCTTACCATTACACATCTCCCTTCTTAACAACTACAAAATAAAATATGTAGCAAAAATAAAGAAAAGAGAGAACAACTCAATAAAACTAAAAAAATAGAAAACACAGAGGAGTTCACACATAATCTTTCATGTAAGCAGGAGCCTTGCGTATTCTTTGACTCCTTACACGAACTCCAGGAGAATATCTAGAACAAAGTGGAGGAACATTGACAGCACCAAACATATGATTATCAGCATCCAAATCAGCTTGAACACAATTTTTTGATTTCACCACAACCACCCGACTTTTATTCCAAATCCTCCCATCATGTGTTTTTATAGCATTCTTAAACACTTTTATAACAGGTCTAACATTGGTGTACTTAGACCAAGATTTCCGTCCAACAGGTGCTTTTATTTTGACAAAGTCACCTATCTTGACCTCTTGGAACTGGACACATTTCTTATCATCAAAATACCTTTTCCTACAGGCTTGCTTTTCCATCTCCCTCTCTCTCCAAGCACCAATGCGGTTATCGACAAACCCTTTATTCAATTTTATCCAACCAGGACACCACATAGTATTAGGAATTCTGCCTTTAAATAACTCAAAAGGAGACTTTCCAGTGGTGGAGTGGGGAGAACACCGATAGGCATCAATCATCGAGGAGGCTGACCTCTCCGCATCTTCAGGTAGTCCAAAAATTCGCAAATTACTTCTTCGGTTACGATCTTCCTGTTCCGTAAGGTTTCTTCGCAGAGCTGCCATTGAGCGTTCCATCTGTTGAAGAGACCGTGAATGTTGGTGCGCAGTATCTTCCACACCACTAATGCGAGATTCCGCAGCAGTGACCCTAACAGATAATGCCTTAAAATCATTCCTGATAGCCGCCACCTCAACTTGTAACAGGTCAGTATTAGTTTTGGTAGATTGCGCGATATCATGCACCGCATTAAGACGCGACAGTATAGTATCCAAAGTGGTATTGGTATCTTTTTGAGGAGACTCTGGGGTAGAAGAAGTTTGTTTGAGCCGCTTTAAAGCCCCCTTAGAGTCTTTAGTGTTGGAAGGAGGACCCATGTTATCCGCCATAAGAATAGTCCACTATGAGAGCCCAAGAATGTAGCAAAGCAGCTATGCAGAGCAAAGGTAGAGCACAAAATGGGATAAAAATGACAAAACTGGCAATTTCTCAGAGCTCACTGGGAGTAGAAACTGTGAGAATAACAAGGAAAGACCATGGGCGTAGTATTAAAGCCTAAAATGGCGGGCAGAAACAAATATAGGAAAGAACGCCATAGAAGCTGCCATCAGAAGATAAAGTAATAGAGCTTTCCAACAGCCCCTCAGTCTCCAAATCAGAGAAAGAATTGCAGCATCTCAAGGTAGTCAGAATAGAACATCAAAACTTTCGGTGAAAAGCAAAAATGTCAGTCAGAAAAGCCTCGTCGAACAAAGAGGCTTATAAAAACAGCTGCAGGCAGTGAAATACATGTTGGAAGCAACCATAGGATGTTGTAATGAAACATATCACCTCATGACAGCATCAATGCGGGTTCCGACAAACCGCCACATCACTTGAGGGAAAAAATGCGAGCTATGCCACCGCAAAAACAAAATGGTGGCCGCTTGCGAAATCGAAGAGCCGGAGCCTCCAGGTGATGAAACGGCAAGTTCCCGTTAACTCCAGCGAGGGTAGCACCTCTCAGTGCATTCACGGCATATTCCGACTCAATATGCCAGGAGCAGAGCCCAAAGCGCCGTCAGCAGGGACCTCAAAATCGTCCCGACAGTTGCCGCCGCCTGGGAACTCAAGCGCGATCCGCCATCACGTAGCGTCGCGCAAGCCACGCCCCCTGTAGCGTCGCGCAAGCCACGCCCCCAATGATTTTTTATTTTTTACAGAAAAATCGAATAAAGCTTACTCTGAATTTGACTCCCTAAAACTCCATTTCAAAGGAGCCTGGAAACTGAGAGCGACGCGGAGAGGGCAAGGGCGAAAGGCGCAGGCACAGGCTCAGGCACAACAATGGACTGGTAAGCTCTGGAAGCCGGGGCATCAGGGCGGCCGCCGCGCAGCATGGCGCCGAGTTCTGCATACCTGTGCTGAGCTGATCTGAGCCACCGCTGCGTTACTGTTGTGCTACCACTACCGCAAGGGTCTCCTGCACAAGCTTGGGAGAGGCAGTGGGGAGCTTGGGCCACACGCCATACGCCAACAGTATTGTGCCCCTGCCTTGCTTTGTGCCCGCCCCCCCCTCCCGCTCCTGACACAGGCACTGCACCATCATTGCCCAGAATCAAATAGGCAAGGACGGGACACGCTCGAACTACATGAACAGTATCGACGGCCCTCAATACCCAAAAGAAGCAGCAGCCAGCCTAACTCCAAGCTCATCTGCCGTAAGAGCAGATTCTCCATCACGGGCAAGCCTACAGCAACAAAAAAAGAAAAGCAACGGCAAAAGCTTTAGAGCACCTGCCCACTAGCATCTACCAGCGTGAAGGTAAACTCCTGTAGGCCTCTCCGCATATGGGGGCCAAAAAGAAGGTCCGACAACCTATCTCTCTGGAAAAAAGCCCCACGATCCAATCACCAGCCAATAAGCCAGCAACATGGATGCTGAGGAGCAAATCAATAACCGACAGCCTAAATGCAAAGCCGCAAGACTTCGATCAAAGAGGCTCGATCAGAAATTTCTTCAAGACACACGAGCCACCGAATAGCAATCACGGCACAACCCAAGATACCAACCCAGGCAATTCACGCCCGGACCAAGACAGTAGCACCATCGATCACAGCAGACAATCACCCAATTCCACTAGCTCCTCCAAGGCTATGACATCCCCCTGCGAAGAACCCGGGATTGACCAGGAAAAGGACAGCAAAACCCACGCACAATCCCCCCCCAAGCAATCAGCAGGTCAATTCGGGACTACCCTCCTGTCCTCAGACGAGACGAAGGATAGCACAATTAGCAAGATCAACAAGAATAACGACACAGCTCCCCCTAAAAGTGGCCCCACCACAATGACAACAGCACAAATCCACCAGCCCAAAGCCCTTGGCCCAACTTTTCAGACCCCAGGCACAAGCAACTCCCAACAAGAACTCAAAAACCACAATTTAACGGACCCTCAACTGGAACCTCAAGCTCCAGTGCTGCCAGCTACGGGGGAGATCACAGGATCCTTCCTCTACAACCTTGAACAAAAGATCGAAAGAACCCTCGATCTAGCTCCAATCTCATTCTGGCCATCTGAATCCCCAGGGGCCTACAGAACGAAAACTGACCACCTTGCCTGTAACAGTAGCACAGATACGACCACAGAGAACCCATCTCAGCTGGAAACAAACATTGCCACCAACAAAGCTCTTGTTTGGCAGGCAACCAAGATGGAACTACAAATAGACCTCTTACAGGCAATAGCCGGGTGTCTAGCAGACATAAGCTCCAAGGTGGAGTTTATGGACAACAGGATTTCCCAGCACGAGTTCTCCAACTGGGGGGTTAGCTCCTGCCGATGCTCAAACCTTATCGAGAAGTGGGCCTCCCTGCCTGAGGTATTAACTGATATAGTGGAAATAGCAAAAGGGAGAATGGCGATACTGACGCTGAATAATAAAGAACACCAGGCAAAGCTAAACGGTCACACTGCGAAGGATACACAGTCACCTCGGGATCCATCGGGGAAGAAGGACATAGCCGAAAAAGGCAAAAGCGCATTGCATACGACCACCAAGATAAAAAGCAGCCCTTTAGCATCCACAACCCCGCAAAGCAAATTCCATAGGAACAGCGAAGATACCGGAATAGTACCCCAGGAAGATTCATCAGGTACAATAGACACACAGGACATCCCTCTCTCAAGGAGAGCAAAAAAGAAGCTAAAAAAGCAACAGAAAAAAACCAAGCTAAAGGCCAGATAACCCCAGCTATTGAAGCTCATTCAATTGCCCCCAAAAGGGGACACAAAAGCGATCCAATTATACCCGATATTTACAGAAAAAAACTGGGGCAAGAGAATGCCCCCCCCCCTCCTCAAAGGGAGCACAATACAAACAATCGTCATTAGCAAGCACCCTGAGTGCGAAGGGTGAAAAGCCACCAGTCACGCAAATCACGCAAATCACCGCCATGGCCAACCAGCCTCTTGCTGGAATAAGCCTTTCACCTCCAGTACGGCTCATACACCTAACCCCGGAGACACCTTTGCTACAAGGTGCCACCCCCCACCTTTCGCAACCAAGCACTCAGCCCCTGCATGCCATAAGGTCGAACAACGGCCAGAATAAGAGGGCGCCAGGAGGTTCTACCTCAATTCTCCAAGAAAGCCCCAGGACAGTCTCTAACCCTGTAGAAACAGAGACAAAAAAGGGAATTAGGGCTCAAACTGCGGGCGCAACAGTAGCTGTTTATGAGGTGATCCTGACTCCGAGATGCCCCAGTATGGGAACCCATGACATCCTGAACCGGCGCAACCTCCTACGCCTCTTCAAACATCTGGACACCCTAGATAAGACACAAACAGGGGACATAGAATGGGTGAAATTCCAGAGCCTGAAAGGGGACACACATGGCGACTCCACCGTGGTGGGGCTGAAGAACAAAGAGACACAACAAGCCATCGAAAAAATTCCACCTTACTTGCGGAATGGGGCATAGAAGTTCAGATAGTGGCACCCCCGAAATACCTACTTGTCTTGGCCCTAGAAAGCGGAAGAAAGGCCACTCGATCGGTCCTACATGGAACAACCAGCCTGGGACCTCCAAACGGTAGCCAGCAGGGCCAAAGGGCTCTAACAGGAATTAGAATCCTATGCCAAAACAACCAACATGTCATACGAACAATCCCCTCCATAGATGAGCAAAAGGGTTTCGCAAGTAGGAGGGTACAAAATTCCTAACCGCTATAAAAGACATCCCGCCAGAGGAGAACCCAGGCCCGGGTCCACTGTAAAGCCATCACTAACAGTAATCTCCTGGAACATAGCAGGGATTAGCAAAATCTGTAAAAATGAAAACCTAAAATGGTTTCTGGAAAGCGGAGACATAATTTGTCTGCAAGAAACTTGGGCCCTGACCTCCACTCCTCTGGCCGGGTACTACGAACTTCAAGTACCAGCAACAAAAAGGAACATCTTCGGTCGACCAGCTGGCGGTCTATCAGTCTTTATAAAAAATGAGTGTGCCGTTGCCGCCACCACCATCAACGTGAACTCTCTCGGGCTACAAGCTACACAGATAAGAGGCTTGAGCAACACCAGTCATCCATTCAACCTGCTGGTACTGAATTGCTATATCAATCCCGCACAGACCCTAATGAAAGACCAGCTGGAGGACTGGCACACAAACTAGAAGATCTGCTAAATAAATATAAAGCACATCAGGTCATTCTAGCTGGGGACTTCAATCTAAAAGACTTAGATAAATCGGAAACTCTCCCTCGGTGACCGGGAAGAGGGGCCATCCTGCAAGATCTATTCTCCAGCTATAAACTGACTTCAACCCACGCACTGAAAAGCGCCTGCACGCCCGCTTGGCAGCCCCGGCCCACTTACCGGAACGTGTCAAGAATCGATTATATTATGATAACTGGAGAGCTGGCAGACAGGATGACTGACTTTGAAATCGAAAACCGTCAAGAAAGTGACCATAGGCCACTAAGAGCAACATTCCAGCTGGACAAACCGACTGCCGCCTTCTATAAATCCATTGGGGAGTCAAGTGGTGAGGAGATACATAGCGTTACGCGGAGGATCAAGTGGTCAAACAAGACAGAAGGGAAACTTCAAACTTGGCTGGGCCAGGCACAGGAAGGAAGTCTGCACAGAGAGGAACCACCACAATGGCATGGGAGCAAATCATTGAGGATCTACAAAGTAAACTCGGGAACCCCAAATCACAAAATATAATGGCAAATGCGCAACCTAGCACCGGAAACACCTGCCCTCAGGATATACGAGAACAAAAAAAACTTCTACGCAAGGCTCTTGTAGCAAAGAAAAGAGGGGGTAGTCAAACAGAGGGGGCATTGATACCTGCACTGAGGGCCTCCTTGAGAAAGAAGCTAAGGGAACACAAAAAAGCCACCATGGAAAGTGTGGTGTTTACCACATGAAAGATGAAAGACAAAAGATGTAAAGTTGAGAGGTAAGATTTATTTAACCTCAGCCACGAACAGCTCTAGCTCAGCTGTCCAGAATCTACAGATAAACATTCTCTGTGCAAGGAATTTTACTCACACAGAGTTCTGTATTCTGTTAAAGAACAAAGGCATAACATGGAAAACATACAAAGCTTACCATTACACATCTCCCTTCTTAACAACTACAAAATAAAATATGTAGCAAAAATAAAGAAAAGAGAGAACAACTCACTAAAACTAAAAAAATTAGAAAACACAGAGGAGTTCACACATAATCTTTCATGTAAGCAGTAGCCTTGCGTATTCTTTGACTCCTTACACGAACTCCAGGAGAATATCTAGAACAAAGTGGAGGAACATTGACAGCACCAAACATATGATTATCAGCATCCAAATCAGCTTGAACACAATTTTTTGATTTCACCACAACCACCCGACTTTTATTCCAAATCCTCCCATCATGTGTTTTTATAGCATTCTTAAACACTTTTATAACAGGTCTAACATTGGTGTACTTAGACCAAGATTTCCGTCCAACAGGTGCTTTTATTTTGACAAAGTCATCTATCTTGACCTCTTGGAACTGGACACATTTCTTATCATCAAAATACCTTTTCCTACAGGCATGCTTTTCCAACTCCCTCTCTCTCCAAGCACCAATGTGGTTATCGACAAACCCTTTATTCAATTTTATCCAACCAGGACACCACATAGTATTAGGAATTCTGCCTTTAAATAACTCAAAAGGAGACTTTCCAGTGGTGGAGTGGGGAGAACACCAATAGGCATCAATCCTTTCCTTAAGAGCTACTTTCCAATTTAAACCATTAGCCCTTGCAAGCTGAATACATTCTTTTAACGTTTTATTCACTCTCTCAACAGCACCATTGGTTTCAGGATGGTACAAAGAAGATCTCTTGTGAACAACGCCACGACTATTCAAGTAAGAGTCAAAAACTCCAGAACAAAATTGTGGACCATTGTCTGACAAGATGCTATTAGGAAGGCTTTCCCTCTTGAAAATTTCCTCCAAAAACTTGATAACCGAATCAGACGTTATGTCACTAACCGCACACACCTCAATCAATGGCGTGAATACAAATCAATTACCACAATCAAGTGAGGAGTGTCAGACACACCAGAAAGTGGCCCTAGAATACCAATAGCTATCTCATCCCACGGATGATTAGGTAAACTCCTACAACCATGGGCATATGTTTAGTCTTAAGAATTTTATCACTTGCACAACATTCAACACATTCTTTAACCATTCTTTTTATCTCCAAATCCATTCCAGGCCACCAACATTGAGTACGTAACATCTCCTTGGTTTTTACAATACCTAAATGACCACAGTGTGCATGCAATAACAATTTTTTCCTCAATCCTGATGGAGGTACAAGTCTCACTCCACGTGTCAGCATGCCATCAGTTATAGATAATTCCTCAGAAACAAGAGACCAAGGTTTATCCAAACGCTTGTTTTCTCTCAACATACCCATCACCTTAACTAACACCTCATCTTTTTCCAGTTCATTTTTCCACTCATTCTCCTCACCAACACCTTCCGTAATTTCACAGACATTAATACCATCATCCTCCTCTTCAAACACATCCTCAGCATACACATTAACAACCTAGAGAAACAATCAGCAGACTTATTAGAAACACCAGGTATGTACCGCACCTCAAAATCAAACTTCTGCAAAGAAATAATCCATCTCCTAATTCTAGACGAGATAGAATCCAAACCTTTCTTACAAAAAACCTCTTTTAATGGCTTGTGATCTGACATGACAATGATCTTAGTGCCCCAAATTAAGTTTTTAAATTTTCTCAGAGCCCAGAAAATCGCCAATTACTTTTTCTCAATAACAGAGTAATTTAACTCTGGCCCTCTAAGACATCTTGAAGCACAAGCAATGAGAGAATCATTACCCTGTTTACTTTGAACTAAAACCACCCCAAGACCTTTATCACTAGCATCGGTAAATAAATATGTTGGCAAACCTGGAACAAATGCATGAAGACTTGGGGCTTTCTTCAATTCAACTTTAATTTCTTCAAACTCTTTCTTACATTCACTTGACCATTCAAAAACCACACTCTTCACAGTAAGTCTTCTCATATTCTTAGTTTTATCAGCAAAATGCATGATGAATTTCCCATAAAACTCCACCATACCAAGGAAAGACAGCAACTCCTCCTTATTAGCTGGCTCAGCCATATTATCAATAGATTCAACTAATTCACTTTTTGGAAAAACACCTTCACTCTTAATACAATGCCCAAGATAATTCACTTCTTCCATACCAAACTTACACTTCTCTTTCTTAAGTGACAAACCAGCTTCACTCAACCTCTCTAAAACTGCACATACACGTTCATTATGTTCAAACATATTAGCTCCATAAATTAACAAATCGTCTTGATAACACTTTACGCCACAAAGGCCTTTGAGAATACATGCTATAATGCGTTGGAATACTGAAGCAGCTAAAATCAGCCCAAAGGGCATCCTTTTAAATTTAAATGTGCCCATTGGAGTAATAAAAGCTTTTAACTCCTGACAAGACACATCTAATTCTACCTGGTGGTAGGCAGAAGCTAAATCTAAGGTGGTAAAATACCTCGCTCCTTCCAAAGTTCCTAAAATGTCATCAATATTTGGCAAAGGGAACCTGTCCACGACAACCTCCTTATTAAGCATGGGCGGATTTTGCGGATTG
This sequence comes from Lissotriton helveticus, assembly GCF_964261635.1. Classification (NCBI taxonomy): domain Eukaryota; kingdom Metazoa; phylum Chordata; class Amphibia; order Caudata; family Salamandridae; genus Lissotriton; species Lissotriton helveticus. The sequence goes on along the minus strand of NC_136057.1, from coordinate 1,629,554,139 downwards.
GCAATCCGCGAACTTGCGTATTTACGGATTCGCAATCCGCGAAGATCCGCGAACTCTAGCGGATTTGCGGATTTTTCCGTTTTTTGTGTTGGCGCGTGTTCGCGCCGATTTTGGGACAAGTTCGCAATTGCGAACTTACTTTTCGGCTTGCAACGGCCGCGACTATGTTGTTTCTACGTCTGGTTTATCATCACAGGTTCACAGCACCCTCTGTTTCACCACTGCCACCCTCTGGGACACCCATGCCACCCTCTAGTACATCCTCACTGGCACCTATTAGGTTTATTTATCACTGTAGATTATGGTGGTTGAAAAAAGCTAGCACACCTGCCCTTCTTCAACTGCCATCAATTAATTTGTGTTTCATTAATGTGTCAGTAATTTTGAAAGTTCCAGTCTGGCTGGCACCTGCTTCCTTCCTTATCTGTAATTTGCTTTTTGTTGCAGTGAAATTTTTTTTTTACAGGACCTTTATGGTGCTATTCTATGAGCCTGCTGTTTGGGTCATAGCAGGGTCATAGAATTGTTGCAAACTCTGGAGGGGCCCATCAGGAAGCACTACCTTGAATGTTACTAATGTTAAGTTTGAACTTTTGCACCTGCTCATTGCTTTCATTTTAGCTAAAATCGTTTTTTTTGCAATTTCGCGCGTTATTTGGGGCGCGAATCCGTGCGAGATCGATTTCGGAAGCCGCGAATACGTGCGAATACAAAATTGTTTTTGTTGCGACGTGTATGTTCGCGTGATCTTGCGCGTGTTCGCGAGGCGCTTCTAGCTATTCGTTTGCCAAGTTACCCTATCGGTCGTACACGGGCGCGGCCATCTTGTTGGCGTGACGTAATTCCGTTTCCGCCCGCTATGTGTAATCTCGCAAAGTGTGCTGCTCGCTAGTACAATTTCGCGCGTACTCGCAAGGAAAATCTCGCGCGAACTTACCCACGCGGTCGTGAACGGGCGCGGCCATCTTGTTTCTCATTCATTGCTATGGTTCTGGGCATGCTTTCTGTATCCTCTCTCAATCTCTGCCATCCTTTGCTTGTTTGAAGTTTTTTTGATCTAATTTTACTTATTATCTAACCCTCTATTTTTCTAGCTCTATATTTTTGTGTTTTCTGCAGCTTTTATTTACTTTTAAACTACTTTTTTAAACTCTTTTCTTTTCTTCTTCACTATTCTATTTCTTCTTTATCATTTAAGTTTATTTCTGCCCAGACCATGGTAAAGGGAGCCGGGAAGCACCCTGAGAAGGGGAAGGGTCCCGCACCCCGTGCCCGGCTCCCGTGCGGGCGTTTAAGGGGGGAGCAAGTGGTCCCGAGGGAGATCTTCAGCGCGGAGGAAGTGGCGGCATTGATCTTCCATGTCCAGCGCCGCCTCCCCAAGACGATCCTGGGAGGCGGCAAGATCGCGACCGGCTATGGCATCCGGGAGCGCCGACAGCGGTGGGAGAAGGTGTGCCGGGCCATGTACAAGATCTCTGGGGTCCGGCGCACATATAACCAGGCCACCCACCGCTGGACCGATGTCATGGACCGGGAGCGGGACTTGCTGGACGCGCTCGGCGTAGAGGTCCCCGGGCTTGGTGAGTAGTAGTAGTAGTACATTTACTACTCTGTTTTATCCTGCTCTGTTATTTGCAAATCTTTGTTCTTTACCAAGAGCAATAATGCTGCCGATTACATTGAGGTAAATTATATTTCAAAATCTTCTATGCATTTCATTTTCAGGTGCACTGCTCTCCTTCTCAGTAGCCTTGCTTGCTACTATGCTTCTTTGTTTTGTATGTTGTGTTCAGAAGCATTTCATTGGCCTGAGAAATTATGTATGAGTGTACTGTAAAGAAAAGAACTGCGTAATGCTAGACAGTAAGGGTCATATTTTCAATTACCGGCGCATCCCTGCAAAGTAGCAGGGATGCGGCAGTAATTGTGTGCCATGCCACCACCACCCATTGGCCCAAAACGTCACAGAAGCCTTACGCATCTGTGCCGTAAAGGCAGCGCATTGCTGGAGTTGCGTGCCAACGATGGCGCAGCTCCAGCAATGCTCTGGGGTACCCTATCTCCCCAATGCTGCATCAAGCCGTACGTCGGCTTCAAGCGCGCAGGGTTTGAGTCATGCATCATTGTCCTAAAAATGACTGATTGACATCTTGTAGATTTCCCTCAGCCACTTTTAGGATTCGTTCCTGCGCAGGTACGATCTCCCTTGCGCCGGAACGCCCCCTGATGGCGCAGGGCTTTACAACGTGATGCATCGCCCATATGCCCATATGTGTTTTTTTTTTTAATATATACGCCGCACCAACACCATGGCGAGTCTTTTGTTCTGCCGCTGCGTCAGAAAAGGCACGCAACAATGGAGGAAAATCAGCCGCAACTTCCGCAAGGGACTTATAAATCAGCCCCAACAGACTGAAGTCCAGTCCTTCCTTTAGACAGTCACATGGCTATCAGAAGAAATAGTGGCGGTGGTGGCGGGTGGATTGATAGTTTGAGTATTCACTGATCTGCAAGCAGGATGGACTTTGTCTGTCACGTGTTGCGCACTGCTGCCTGCAGTGCCAGGCCTAGGCAAACCTCTTTAGTAGTCTGTTTATTGAGTTACATAGGAACTTTCTAAGTCAACGTTCCGCAAATCAGGCAATACGAATAACGTAGTATACCACATGAGATAGATCCCGTGGAATAGTTGTCTATCTATTTGCTATTTTTCCAAAATATGTTGTTATTGTTCTTTTGAAATGTTTGATTTGGTTGAAAAATCTCATCCATGTTTTCTGGTTTTTCTTTCTTTCATGTTGTACATCAGCTCCCCCCAAGGGCAAGAGGACACAGGAGGAGGGTGCTGAGGATGCAGGCCAGGATCGGGCAGGCGAGGGCTCCTTTGCTGGCCCCAGTAAGTTTACATTTTAATAAACAGTACCTATTTTTTCCTAGCGTTCCTCATTCGATTTTTTCTAAATCGTCTTTGATCTTCTTGTAGACTGGATATAAATTCTTATCCTGCCTCGAATATGACTCCCTGTGGTATTACTAGACTATTCTTATTAGTCTGTCTGTGTAGCTAACTAAGATTGGACATTTGGCAATTCCATTGGACTCCCATTATATTCAGCAATACCTCTATGCACTGTCTCCTTACTGACTAGATAGTGTGGCAGAGTCATTCAGCTCCCGAAGTCACCGATTATAGATCCCCAATGATCTCTAGATTATCGTACGCAGGACAAGAGAGTAGTACGGAGTCACAGCACAGTCAAGAAGTGTCAGAGGCACTCATGCTTGCAAAAATTCCAAAACCTTTAGCTCATCCACTCTAGTCTAGAGGAACAAAAACCACAGAGTCTATTTAAGTGCAAAAGCTTTATTAAAAGTAAACACATTTATTAAAATCTACTTTGTCATAAAACTATTTAACTGTAAACGGAAAAGTGGTTAGTGCTGACGATTAATTGGACACATTTCTTGTGGTCGAGCCGAACTCTCACCTAGTTTGAACTTGATCCTGGTCGTGTTCTTAGGACTCAGGAGTCAAGCTTCTGTCTGTTAGGAGAAAAAGTGGTGCGTGTTAAAAATCAAAAGCAAGCATTCATCAGTTGTGCATAAAAGTGCAGCAAGACAACAGCCTTCCCTGGAAAATGGGACATTTTTACTATGGAGTAGACAGTTGAATCCTGGGATGCGTCTTCTCCCCAAGTCTTGAACCAATTTCCCCTGCTCTCATTGGAGGGTCTTAACCTCCTGTTAGACAAAACTAAATCTGCCTCTCCCTTGGACCCGGTTCCTTTGAGAATACTAAAGGACTGTAGGGACATTATTCTTCCTCCAATGTTGGAAATTATGAATGGAGCTCTGGAGCAAGGTATCTTCCCGGTGGCATGGAAGAGGGCCATTGTAAAACCACTTCTTAAAAAGCCCACCCTTGACCCTGGTCTATTGAAGAACTTTAGGCCCATATCCCTTTTGCCGGCCTCTGCTAAGATGTTGGAGGCCCATCTGAATTGTCATCTTTCCAACTTCCTGGATGTATCAGGATTTTTGGATGGGTCCCAACATGGCTTTAGAAAGCTACATAGCACTGAGTCTGCACTGACGAAGGTCGCAGATAACATCCGTCGGAAAGTTGATCTTGGACAGACGACCGTGCTAGTGCTGCTGGATTTAACAGCAGCATTTGATACCCTGTCTCCCGGTACTTTAACATCTAGGTTAAGGGAGGCAGGGGTAGCAGGACCGGCCCTGAGTCTCCTGAACTCCTTTCTACATCAGCGAGAGCAACGAGTGATGCTTGGGGAGCACCTCTCCCCTGTCAAGTCGTTGCATTGTGGGGTGCCACAAGGGTCGGCATTGAGTCCGACCCTGTTCAATATCTACGTGGCCCCCCTTGCAAGACTTGTAAGATCTCAGGGGATGGAGGTCGTGTCGTACGCCGACGACACGCAGATTATGGTGTCCCTGACTCACTCCGTGAATGTCACCGCGTCCAACTTTAAGTCCTGTATGCAACTGGTTGCAGACTGGATGATTTTCAACTCATTAAAGTTGAACGGTGACAAAACGGAGGTCCTGGTCTTCGGCAAAGACCAGGAAATGTGGTCAGGTGAGTGGTGGCCTTCATCCTTAGGCATCTGCCCCACACCCACACAATCTGCTAGGAACCTAGGCGTCATTTTTGACACCCGGCTCTCCATGGAGCTGCAGGTGAATAGGACAGTGGCCACCTGTTGGGGCGTCATCAGGATTCTGAAAAGAATCGCGTACTATCTCTCCCCACAGGCACGAAAACAGGTTGTGATCGCCCTTGTTGGCTCAAGGCTGGATTATTGTAATTCACTCTATGCCGGGGCCAACAAGGGCTTTCTTCAACGCCTGCAGGTTGTGCAAAATGCCGCGGCGCGCTTCGTTTTGGCCCTGCCGTGGATGTCCTCTGCGACCTCGGCAAGGAAGAGTCTCCATTGGTTGCCTATCCCTTTCAGAGTCTCTTTTAAACTTCTCTGTCTTACTTATAGCGCCTTGAGGGCAGGCCCGACTGATGCCTTGGGTTCTTTGCTCTCTAGGTATGTTCCAACCAGATGTCTTCGCTCGTTAGAGCTTAACCAACTGGTAGTCCCACGCGCTAAGATGGCAAGATGGGGGAACAAGGCCTTTTCTATCCTGGCGCCTCAGCTTTGGAACACTCTTCCCTTGGAGATCAAACTACAGCCCTCACTTGATCTTTTCAAGAAAGCTCTGAAAACTTGGTGTTTTTCCAAAGCATATCAGTGAGCTCGTGTCTCTGTCTGCCCGCAGCTAATTTTTTTTGAGTTAGGCGCCTTGACGCCCAGTGGGCATAGTAGCGCGTGAATAAATCATATTTCATTCATTTCATTCACAGTCACAAATTATTACATTGTATTCTGTTTTTTTAACATTTCTCCTAGACCAAATATTATATAGTAGTGAGTGGTGTATTCTAACATTCTTAAATGTACTTTGTAGGTGTAACATCTGGTGACGGGGCCAGCGCGGAGGTGGCTGTGTTGGACTTGGACTCGGAGGCCTCTGGGGAGGAGGCGGCGTTAGAAGAGCTGGTGGCCGTTCCTGTGGGGGATCAAACGGTGGTGGCGGAAACAGGTAAGCTATATATTCCTTACTTATTGAGATTGAAGACTGCATAGTGTGCTTTCTGCACGGGTGTATTACAATTACAAATCAACCAGGTAGTAGCCTCCTCGAAATGTACTTCGACTTAGCTGTGAAGTTTTTGGTGAGAAGAATCCCAATAAGTTCTTAGACGAACGTGATGGATGGGATGAACGAAAAGCGAAAGAAGGGTGTAAGTAAGTGGGACGCGAACTTGTATGATGGCTGGCAAAGAAGAACGATATGTGTTTGCTTGGACCCAGAGGTGGCTGGGAAGGAAAGAATATGGTATGGTGCATGGCTGGGTCAATGATGAAGCAAGGATGGGTGGAAGGACAGCAGCCTGGGTGGGTGAAACAGAAACTGTATGTGTGCGTATACTTTGACTGAATGGATGCCTGGAGCATGGTATTCTCTGACTCTTACATAGCACATGTGTATCTAGAGAGAGTAGATGGTCGCCAGGTGAAGTAAGTGTTACCTTGAAGAGCATGTACCACCGCACCCGCACGTCCGTCCCAGTGCAGGGAAGGCAAGGAAAAGAAATTGTAAATGTGTCCAATACTACCATGAATAGTAGCAGTACTTTGTATTGCGTTTGCATTCACAGCATATATCTGGTTATTACGGTGGACACTCCGTACCTCTCTTAATAACTTTAGTTTACTTGTAGTACGTCATTCATGTGTGGGTTTATCACTGTTCACTCAATATTAAGCAAAGCACCTAAAGTCATCTCATCTGTCATTAAATACGTCCCATGTGAAGTGATAGATAATCAAATTAGTTAGCTTCTTCAGTTTCCTTTTCTAGTACTCATTTGCACTGTAGGGTGAAAGGTAAATTAATTAAGCAGTAGCCCTTGTAACAGAGTATTCTCAGTGCCACCCGTAATAGAAAAGTAATAGCTTCACCACCTGCATGTACTGGACCGGTACAGTAACGCAAGTCTGTCTCCATCATCATGGTGTGCAACTTTTTTTCTCGGGTGCAACTTCACTGTGCTGTGTCCATGTCATTCTGCCGGCTTGCATAAGATAACGTACCCATTTCCCTAAACAAGAGAGAAGAAGAAGAATAAGACTGGTGTACTGTCATAGTCGACTGTAATGGAAGTCCATAGTGGTCGTAGAATTAGTTCATTAAACTACCACTACTGTTAGAGCAAGGATGCAGAAGTGGGAGGTTACATAGATACTGTCCTCAATAGTTATGTACTGTGCTTTCAATTTGCTACTTGTACTCTGTGACCCAACTTTCGGCTCAATCACTTTGTGTTATTAATAAGGAGCATTGGTTACAGACTATGTCTTTCTTTCTTCATATAGTTGCTCCTTCCAAATCAACAACAAGGAGGGAGCAGGCTAGATTGGCCCGGCAACGGAGGCTGGAGGCCACAGTCGCCGAGTATCGGCGGCTGGTGGCCCTGGAGGAGGAGGAGGACACGCAGTCGAGCGGGGCAACATCTTCGACTGTGACCACTGCATCCTCCTCCGTGACTAAGCCAGCGGGACCGAGCCGGGCTAAGAAAGCCGACCGCCACCGCCAAGCAACCGAAATACCAGCTGCCCCCCACAGGAGCTGCAAGGAACGCCAACGCCGCCTACGAGTCCGCATGTCCAACCTGGAGCAGGAGGTCCTGAGGTATAAGACCTTGGTTAAGGGCCTCCGCTCCGAGCTTGCCACCCTCCGCAAGGAGTATGATGCCCATGCCGCATCATGCACCAGCACCAGCACCCTCCAGTAGTGGAGTGTCCCTTGCCCTTTTTTTATAGACTTTTGGGGGGTGGGATTTGGGAGTTGGGATCGTTTTGGGACGTTTCAGAGACAATCGTTGGGGTTAGGGTGGGTGAGGGAGATTATTTTGTTAGGGATAAATAAATATATTTTTCAACTTTATCTGACCATACCTGTTTTTTACTGCTTTTCAGTCTGGTGGGTGGGGGGCGGGGGTGTAACAGTAACTTTGTTTTCCTGAACAGTCGTAGGACTTTAGTAGTACAACCGTCAATCTCTTGTCTACTCCGAAATAATACTCCATTATACTACCTCCCACCAAACGCTTATCTTACCTGTAATTTGTGTTAGAAATTAGGGCTAGGCCCAGGGCTGGCTCCAGGTGAAATGGGGATTAACGTTGTCATTCCTGGGCGGGTGACATTTCCTCATTGCGGTGGTACTAGTGGTGTGACACAGTGGCAGTTGCATGCCTATGGAAAAAAAGAAAACGAAACCTTGTTTGTACTCCTTACTGTAGCATTACAACGGTTACGGTACGATCGAGAAAATAGCAGGTGACAGTACACTAGAACAGTGCCATAATGTAGCCTAACAAATGGTAAAGTATTGCAAGTATAACTAGTACTTGCGTTGAATTTATTTGACATTGGCTACTACTACTAGAAGATATAGTACTGAAGCTGAGTAAGTCTAGAAGATATCCTCGTATTCCTTCACCAGCCTGTTGCTGCTATCACCTTATCCTCCCCAGCAAGTGTGTGGAATTATTGATGTCATTTTAGTCAGACATCAAGCAAAACAACACAGCCCGGGGGAAGAGGGTTAGGGTTTGTAAAATGGATGGGAATGGGGGTTTCTTTTTGGGTAGGTTTTGTTGAGAGAAGAAAAAAAAAGCAGAGCATGGACAAACAATAATTGAAGATACAGAGTTTACAGACAATCTTTGGTTACAAACTAAAGGTAAGCACATGCAGTCACACTCATAGAATAAAAGACAACAATGGATACTGTATCTGTATTGCGTATGTTGTTGGAGTTGTCCTGTTGAAATTGGTAAGTAAGTTGCATGCAGCAAACAATTCCTCTTATTGGCGGCACTCCTCCATTCCAGCTGACGCTTCGTCCATCAATGTGGTGGTGACCACTGACAGAAGAGACACCCTGTCCACTGCCTGCCTGGCGGATGTTGACTGAAACCCGGCCTGTAATTATTGAACGGAAAACAGGAAGTGCTATTACAATACCACTGATAAATAAATAAAAGGTATGTACGCTGTGTGGTTCAAAAAGTGACACTTTGATTTCCCTAATAGACAGTACAATATTTTTGAAATTGCGTGCTCTGTCTGAGTCACCTTTTTAAGGATCAATAAGTATGGCCAAAATATTATAGCGGATCTTTCCCCTCAAGGTGGGTGTACTACTGTGTTTTAGAACAAAATTTGACCTTCCCAGCAATGCTCCCACCAAGACCCTTACTAAAGCCAGTCGCAAAAATGTAGAAGAACCCAATCATATCTCCAAAAACGATGCCTAGCAGAAAAATGGTTACAAAACGTACTTTGAAAGTAACAGTAGACCCAAATACAGACCGTGGATTGTATTCAAACCACTTGCCTGCAAGCAAAAGTATCCATAGCCAGCATCGCTCCAACAGTGCTCTACAACAACAGAACCGCGTTGCAATAGAACCCCCCTAAACACATGCAATCCTGCTGCTAGGGCTAACCCTAACGAACCCTAACTTACAAAAAGTGCCAAAACTGGTGTTTCCTTATGGATTTTGTCCAACAAACTTCTAGCCGGTATTAGACCTTCCCAGGAATGCCCCAGCCAAGACCCGCCAACCCACCCGCAAAAAAACACGCGGCAACACCCCCAAACAGCGAAAAAGCTAAATCTCATACTTACAATATCTCTCGGCCTTCGGTCCAAAGTAACGCGCTGTGCAGCTAGGTCATCATCAATCATCATAACTCCTGTTTTCCACCACGGATTTCCTGAAAAGCAAATGCAATCAAGATTAGACTGTCGCAGCAGTGCTTCGACAGAGACCCCGGCCGCAACCCACCCACGAACAGCAGGAAGCCCCCCAAAACGCTACATTGAGCAAGATGTCTGAAGAAATGGCAAAAAAAAGGCTTTTCCTTAAGGATTTTGTCCAAAACACTTCTATCCGGCATTAGACCTTCCCAGGAATGCCCCAGCCAAGACCCGCCAACCCACCCGCAAAAAAACACGCGGCAACACCCCCAAACAGCGAAAAAGCTAAATCTCATACTTACAATATCTCTCGGCCTTCGGTCCAAAGTAACGCGCTGTGCAGCTAGGTCATCATCAATCATCATAACTCCTGTTTTCCACCACGGATTTCCTGAAAAGCAAATGCAATCAAGATTAGACTGTCGCAGCAGTGCTTCGACAGAGACCCCGGCCGCAACCCACCCACGAACAGCAGGAAGCCCCCCAAAACGCTACATTGAGCAAGATGTCTGAAGAAATGGCAAAAAAAAGGCTGTTCCTTATGGATTTTGTCCAAAACACTTGTATCCGGTATTAGACCTTCCCAGGAATGCCCCAGGCAAGACCCGCCAACCCACCCGCAAAAAAAACCCCGACACAACACCCCCAAACAGCGGAAAAGCTAAATCTCATACTTACAATGTCTCTCGGCCTTCGGTCCAAACGCGGCGCTGTGCAGCTAGGTCGTCATCATCATCAATCATCATAACTCCTGTTTTCCACCACGGATTTCCTGAAAAGCAAATGCAATCAAGATTAGACTGTCGCAGCAGTGCTTCGACAGACACCAAAAATTACACACAAACCCCCGGAACCCCGCCAAAGAGCACCTCAAAGGCAAGCAAGTCAGCAAAAACGGCAAGAAATTTCCACCTCATATTTGGTCCAAAACACTTTTGTCCATTATTAGAGCTTCACAGCAATGGGCCCAAAACCGTCAACTCACCCGCAAAGAAGTACAACACCCCCACAAGTGCTGAGTCTTTCTTCATTGTGCGTAATCCAGCACTCTGCTTGGAGGGAAATCGCAGTCTGGAGGAGGAGGATAGAGGAGCATGTTCTTCAGAACTTGTGAACCTGAGGAATGTAGACTGCGGCACCTTCAAATCAATAAGCAAACAAGTGAAGACAGTTCTGATGATGGTCTTGTTTTTGGGATTAGGTGATTAAAGTTTGAATTAAATTAACTGTGCAAAACAAAGAAAGAGAGACACAAAGCACACAGGAATAAAAGTGAATAAGGACGAAAAAGAAAGTTCTTGATTGATTGTCTCATTTTCAGGGCTCGGTGTCAGGGAATAAGAACAAGATTTCGTCATCATACTCTGCGAATTCAGGCTGGATGAGGTCAGTGGCACCGAACAGAGAAAAAATCCCCTCATCTACGTTGCTGTCCTCCTCGTCTTCATGCGGCGTGCTTTCTCGTACTTTGTAATCTGGTGGTATGAGGTGCTGATTCATCTTGATCATTGTCAGCCGCTCCACATTTTTGGGCGAGAGGCGGCTCCGTTTGGGAGTTACAATGCCACCAGCAGCACTGAAAACACGTTCAGAAGACACACTTGCGAGTGGGCAAGACAAATAGTTTATAGCCAGGTTGTAGAGCTGTGGCCACAATTGTTTTTTGCCATGCCAATACTGCAATGGCTCCTCATTAAGAAAGACCACTGTTGAGTCATTCAGATAGTCCTGCACCATCGACTCAAGGTCATCAACTGTTCCTCCACTTTGCTTACTTTTTGCTGTGCTGGCTGTGACATTTTTTCGAGAACCATACCCCATCAAACTTAGCCAATCCTCCTCCCCAGCCACTGTTAGTGTTGTCATTGTGTGTGGTGCAGATGATCCAGTTGCCGGTGTCTTTAACGGCTGAGAGGTCACTTGTGCCCCAGCCACAGGTGCAGAAGTGGATTCTTGTGACTGCGGATGGCCTGCTGATGCTGATGCTGATGTACTGGCTTCTCCTTCAATAACCTGCCGTTCTTTTTCAAACCTCTTGGCTGACCAGGCTAACCAATGTTTGTACTTTTGAACATCTGCATCAGCGAAAGGAAAGAATGCGTTGTCTGCCAGCGCCTTTTTGTAGCGTGGATCCAGAATAGTAGCACAAATGTAATGCTGATCTGAGTTGATGTTTTTAAGACGTTCATCACCACGTAGGCGATGTAATAATTTCTCAGACAAAATGAAATGGGTTTTTTTTTTTCATCTTTTTGAAACTCAGAAGAAACCGCCATCAGTTGGTGCTCCAGTATGCACAACAATGGGATAGCTTTTCCCAAATTACAGTCCTCCTGGCTGACTGCACGCGTGAAGAACTCAAAAGGACGAAGCATGTCTGTCAGGCTTTTAACTATGGCCCATTGCGCCTTACTCATCCGCAGGTCCTCCTTCTGAGATGTAGCCTCTGTCAAGAAATAGTGATCGAGTACCGTATACTGCTCATGCAGACGCTCAAGCATGTAGAAGGTTGAGTTCCAACGTGTTGCCACCTCCTGGATGAGTGCTTTCACTGGCATTCCACGTTGAAGTAGCAGTCTCCGCAGATGCTTTCGGGCCTTAAAAGAATGGCTGAAATGGTTGCACATTTTGCGGCAGGTGGCCATTACCTCGAACGCTGGACTCTCTTTATCACTCAAGAATTTTTGAACTACCAGGTTGATACAGTGCGCCAAACACGGCACTCTAACATGGTCACCAAGGAACATGGCCTTAACTACATTGGCGCCATTATCCGTGGAAACATAACCAATCTTGCGTTTTAGGGGGGATAGCATTGTCAAGACCTTTTTGTCAAACTCTTCCAAAAGGTTTTCTGCTGTGTGACTTTTCTCCAAGCCAAACATGGCTAGTGTTGCATGTTTCCGAGCAGCTTTGAAAACTTGGTCCGGGTCAACACCTGCGTTTAGCTTTGCTATAACACCTGAAAAAGAGACCCAGTGTGCAGTGATGCACATGTAATCATCGCCTGGGCCACTGGTCCACATGTCTGTTGTCAGATGTATTGTGTGAACAGCACTCTTCTGCAAAGCTGCCCCAATCGCCTGCAGCACATCTTCATGTAGTGCTGGAACCGCAACTCTGGCAAAATAGAACCGGCTCGGAACCTTCCATTTAGGGCAGAGCGTTGCAACTAATTCAAGAAAACCTACCGCTTCTACAAAAGAAAAAGGTAGAAGGTCCACAGCTAGCATTTTAGCCAGCTTAGTGTTATACAGACGCGTCAGTGGGTGGTTGCGTTCATATGGCACGTCTGAAGTAAGCATTGTTCTAATGTTGGCCTGGACCAAGCATTTACGGGCTGATAATGACTTCGTTGACCCAATTTTGCTCGCTGGTGAACTTTTGTGCGTTGGTGTCTCACTCGCTCCAACACTCTTAGTGTGCCTCACATTGGGTGTGCTGCTGACAGGGGTACTGGGTGTAAGGGAAGTGTTTGACACGTCTTCTTCCTGCTCGTCAACATCAGATGAAACATCAACGTTTCCTTGATTTTGGCCTTTCTTGATCGCAGCTAGGTGCGCAAACCATTGGACAGCGTGCTTTCTCTCAAGATGACCACTCTGGCCGCCGGTACCATAGTTGGTACCTGACTTACCACGACTAACTGCAAGCTTACAAAGGGTACAAATGGCAAACTTTGGATTTTTGGGACAAACAGTAAAGAAGTCCCAAACTGGGGACTTGAAGTGTCTGTGGGACCTGGAGGAGGCGGCGATACTGGTGGTGGTGGTCATGAAGCTAATGCCAGATGAAGTGGAGGATCTGGATTGCCCAACTTTTGTACGTTTTCCACTTTCACCGCCACTAATTAAGGTCGAGGTTGACGCAGGTCTCTTCTTGCCAGAAAGAAATATGGAAGCGGGACGAGTTGGTGTACTACTTAACTCCAATGATTGTGGTGTTTCCACTGCCTCCTCATCGACAACATCATCATCATCATCATCACGCGCAGCAGCTCTTCGGGCTAGGGTCAAAATGTCTGTTTGCTGCATGCCCGCTGGGGCTGCAGTGACCTTTATGATGACTGGGTCGTCGTTGGCAGAGTCTTCATCAGCAGCAGTATCCGCCACTTCTTGTTGAGCCTCATCACACTCCATAAGTCTGAGACTTTGGACGAGCTTCCTTTTACGCTTAAGTACCTTTGTTGGATCATGGTGTGCCTCACTCTCAGACGGCTGTGGTGCTGGTTCCCAAGTTTGATCCGTATCATCAGAAGGAGGTGTGCTTGAAGAGGATGTAGACACCACCCTTGATCTCTTCCTTGCTAGGGTTGTGGAAGACAATGAAGGATCAGCAGGAGGAGTGGCTTCCTCAAATGATACCTCGCCTTGATTGTCGATTTCCTGATGTGCCCCTACTTCGGGAGGAACAACTATTGTGGGCACTTGTGACCCTCCATGCACCTCTGCTTGCGCATCTCCTTGCGCTGCCTCTCCTTCCACATGTACTTGGGCTTGTACTTGCACATGTGATTGTTGTTGCGGCTGTGGTTGTTCAACACTCGTCAGATGAGCTACAACAACCTGTGTTGATTGAGGGACATTGCTGCTGCTTTCTTGCGATGAGCCAACATCACTGGTCGATGGTGATTGAACAACTATACTGGCTGCCTCTGCAGCACTCAAGGGCTTGGACTTAAGTTGGCGTGGTGGTGGTGGTGGCACTGAGCCCAATGGAGCGGGGGTGCTGCTGCCAGCTTGGTCCCCAGCAGATCCCGCTGCTGCTGCTGCAGGCATACTTTTTTTTTTACTCCCAAAAAAAGGGGCGGGCGGCACACCAGTCTCCTTGGTAACTTGCTTCTTCTGCTCCTTACTGGCACCTTTCTTGCTAGAGGAGCTACGGGTTACTTTTTTTGGGGCCATCCTCTTCAGAGCAGGTCAGCAGGCAGCAGTTGCACGAGTTGCAGAGGGTTCTGTGTCCAGACGTGACGTCGCGTGACGTTATGCTGCACACACCGCTGCAGGACTTCTTCCTGGCACTGGTGGTTCTCTTGAGTCTTCTTGTGCACCTAAAAGCAATGGAAGACAGAGGAACATCAGTTCAGTTATACACCCCAAAAATTCGACAAAACACAGAAAAATGAGCACAATCCCATGCCATCCTTGATGTTTACATTGAAGACACCCCACAGAAAGACTACGGACATGCAAGTATGCAACACTCACTACCCCTGGGCATAATGGATGAAAAGTAGGCAAAATAAGTGCAGGCCTCAGACACTGCCTCTCCTCAAAATGGCCCCTTACACCCCAGGCACATGTTGCCTGTACCAGCCAGCACTCAAGATGGCCACCACCACCACCACCCACATGGCCAGTCCACATCAACAGTACACCCCCAAAAAAACAGAAAAACAGCCAGAAATCACCACAATCCAACGCCATCCATGATGTTTACATTAAAGAGAGTGAGACCACACCACAGGCACACTCAGTCCATGCACCACCCACCACCCCTGGGCAAAGGGCCCCACCAGCAGCCCCCCAAAAACGACAAAAAACAATAAAATAAGCCCAATCCCAGCCCATCCATGGCCTCAATTATGTTTAAATTCAAGAAGACACCCCACAGAAAGACTAGGCCCATGCAACACTCACCACCCCTGGGCAAAGGGCCCCACCAGCAGGACCAAAAAAACGACAAAAAACAATAAAATCAGCACAATCCCAGCCCATCCATGGCCTCAATGGTGTTTAAATTCAAGAAGACACCCCTCAGAAACACTAGGCCCATGCAACACTCACTACCCCTGGGCATAATGGATGAAAAGTAGGCAAAATAAGTGCAGGCCTCAGACACTGCCTCTCCTCAAAATGGCCCCTTACACCCCAGGCACATGTTGCCTGTACCAGCCAGCACTCAAGATGGCCACCACCACCACCCACATGGCCAGTCCACATCAACAGTACACCCCCAAAAAACAGAAAAACAGCCAGAAATCACCACAATCCAACGCCATCCATGATGTTTACATTAAAGAGAGTGAGACCACACCACAGGCACACTCAGTCCATGCACCACCCACCACCCCTGGGCAAAAGGCCACACCAGCAGCCCCCCAAAAACAACAAAAAACAATAAAATAAGCCCAATCCCAGCCCATCCATGGCCTCAATTATGTTTAAATTCAAGAAGACACCCCACAGAAAGACTAGGCCCATGCAACACTCACCACCCCTGGGCAAAGGGCCCCACCAGCAGGACCAAAAAAACGACAAAAAACAATAAAATCAGCACAATCCCAGCCCATCCATGGCCTCAATGGTGTTTAAATTCAAGAAGACACCCCTCAGAAACACTAGGCCCATGCAACACTCACTACCCCTGGGCATAATGGATGAAAAGTAGGCAAAATAAGTGCAGGCCTCAGACACTGCCTCTCCTCAAAATGGCCCCTTACACCCCAGGCACATGTTGCCTGTACCAGCCAGCACTCAAGATGGCCACCACCACCACCACCCACATGGCCAGTCCACATCAACAGTACACCCCCAAAAAACAGAAAAACAGCCAGAAATCACCACAATCCAACGCCATCCATGATGTTTACATTAAAGAGAGTGAGACCACACCACAGGCACACTCAGTCCATGCACCACCCACCACCCCTGGGCAAAAGGCCACACCAGCAGCCCCCCAAAAACGACAAAAAACAATAAAATAAGCCCAATCCCAGCCCATCCATGGCCTCAATTATGTTTAAATTCAAGAAGACACCCCACAGAAAGACTAGGCCCATGCAACACTCACCACCCCTGGGCAAAGGGCCCCACCAGCAGGCCCAAAAAAACGACAAAAAACAATAAAATCAGCACAATCCCAGCCCATCCATGGCCTCAATGGTGTTTAAATTCAAGAAGACACCCCTCAGAAACACTAGGCCCATGCAACACTCACTACCCCTGGGCATAATGGATGAAAAGTAGGCAAAATAAGTGCAGGCCTCAGACACTGCCTCTCCTCAAAATGGCCCCTTACACCCCAGGCACATGTTGCCTGTACCAGCCAGCACTCAAGATGGCCACCACCACCACCCACATGACCAGTCCACATCAACAGTACACCCCCAAAAAACAGAAAAACAGCCAGAAATCACCACAATCCAACGCCATCCATGATGTTTACATTAAAGAGAGTGAGACCACACCACAGGCACACTCAGTCCATGCACCACCACCCCTGGGCAAAAGGCCACACCAGCAGCCCCCCAAAAAAGACAAAAAACAATAAAATAAGCACAATCCCAGCCCATCCATGGCCTCAATTATGTTTACATTTAAGAAGACACCCCACAGAAAGACTAGGCCCATGCAACACTCACCACCCCTGGGCAAAGGGCCCCACCAGCAGTCCCAAAAAAAAGACAAAAATCAGCACAATCCCAGCCCATCCATGGCCTAAATGGTGTTTAAATTCAACAAAACAGTTGTATCATGCACCCCTAACCAACCCTGGTCCTACTGGATACTGTGGCTACCCACAATATAATTTATTTAATGTTCTGAAAAAGTTCCAAAATTTTACTTGCAGCAACTGTAATGCCCCAAACAAACTTACTTGTGAAAGTTGATTTCTAATCCAAAAGTGATCCAAAGACAGTCAAAAAGGCCTCAAATCCAAATATCCAGCAGCACCCACAAAAAGTAATCCTTCCAGCTCCAGATCCAAATGAAAGTGACCAGGAGATGGACAAAGCACTGGGAGGAGCCTGCTGGACAGGAACAGGAAGTTGGAGACTGTGGGGCACTTCCTTCCTCCCCCCCCCCAAAATGGACTCCTTGCAAAAAAAAAAGGCCATGCAAATGTCAACCTGAGGAGTGATTCTGATAAAAATCATAATTTTCTGAAGGTTTATCCTGTTTGCTGGTGATTTTCTTGTGCGAAATTGCAAAATCTCTATTTCGCAAGTGCGAGATTGTTCCTTTCCGCCGCAACTACGTGTTCGCAATTGCGAACTCTCGCGAGGTGTGCTGTGCAAGGTGGCAAGCCGTGAGTACGTATTCGCGGGCGACAAACTCCCGCGGGAACACGCAGCAAGATCTAAAATGGCGCGTCACTCGCAAAGAAAAACAACTCGGCAAACGCTAATATGACGGAAAGTGAACGCCGTGCACCACGCCGCGCGCCGCAACCAAGCAAAAAATCCGCCGCGAGCGGATTCACGGATTTTCGACAAATTCGCGAGCGTTCGCGGATTGCGGATTTGCCGAAAATCCGAAAAATCCACGAGCGGAGCGGATTTTACGCCCATGCTTACTCCTTATTCTTGGCACGTAAATCTATGCATAAGCGAATCTCGCCAGAGGGTTTCTTAGCTATAACAATGGGTGCTAACCATTCTGTGGCTTCTACAGGCTCTATAATCTGATTCTCAATAAGTTTATCAATTTCCTTTTGTACCTTTTCTTGTTCACCCAAAGGAATTCTTCTTACTTTTGCTATAATAGGACCTGCATTTTTCTTTGATTTGATACAATGTTTGTAACCTTTTAAACATCCCAAATTCTCATTAAATACACAAGGAAATTTACCTGCAAACATTGAAGACAAATCCTCCACCTCCTGTATCTGTACTTGAGGTGAAGCATTGGGATTAAGTTTAACCCCTAGATCACGTTGATGTTTTCAACTAAGTAGTGCATCACCTTGTTTAGCTACATAAACTTTCCCAGGAATGATACGACTTCCCAACTCAATGGTAGCCACAAAATAACCCAACAATTTGATGGATTTCTTTCCATAACCCAAAGGTAAAATGTCACTTCTTAAGAGCTTAACATTTTTTCCAAAATTTTTATATAATAAAGTTTCATCAATCATTGTAATCTGCGAGCAGGAATCAAATTTAAACTCAATTAATGCATCATCAACTTTTACCAAATGTGATGGGTGTTCTAAAGGGCTTCCATTAACTTGAAAAGTCACAGTCTTTACTTGAGGTTGAGACCATTTTCTATTAGTACCCTCCCTTTTATTGATTTTAGTTCTACAACATTTCGAGAAGTGCCCCCTCTTACCACAACTATTGCACATAGATTTCAAAGCAGGACAAATAGGAGAGTTCGCCAAATGACCAACATTTCCACATCTAAAACAGGAAAACTTGTTGTTAACATTCGTGACATTAGAATTAGAGTTACTCAACGCAGAATCATTTTTATCTATGTTACTTTCTCTTCTTTTTTTACTTGACAGATTACTTCCTCAAATTTTGATTAATTTTTATTTTCTGAGTCCGTTGTCTTTTCTTTTTTCCCTTTCAATTCATCCACACATTTAGTCATGTGTTCAACTTGTTTCGCAATAACCAAAACTTCTTCCAATGGAGGTTCATCCTTTAACCAAAGTTCTTTCCGGATACTGTCATGTGCACATTTTAAAACAAACTGGTCTCTTATTCTTTCTTCCAACGTCTGAGCAAATTTACAAGAGGAGGCCAATTTCCTTAACGCCGAGACATAGTCCTCCACAGACGCATCTTTTTTCTGGCCTCTCAAACCAAAATGATATCTTTCCATTATTGTACTCAATCTTGGAAGATAATGTCGATCCAATTGTTCAATAGCTATTTCATATTCATCTAAGTTCCTTTGTTCAGACGTACTTAGTTCCGGTAAATGTTCTAATACATCTTGACCTTCACCTCACAAGCAATGTAGCAATAATGAATGTTTTCTTTCAGCACTTAAGTTCGTGCCACACACCCTTGCATAGTTAGAAAATATTTTCTTCCACTTCTGCCATTTTACATTCGGCTCTCCTGGACTCGTTAGAAAAAATGCTGGCTGAGTTACATTTTGCATTTTTCTTTATTTTCCTTTTTATTTGAAGGTATATATTTTTTTTACTTTCTTGTAAAAAAAAAATAATAATTAAAATGAAAGTAATTTATACTCATGAAAAAAAACTATTTGTTTTTATAGTGTCTATTCATATATTTTATATCTCACTTCTTTTCCTTCAACATAAGGACTAATATATTTTTTATTTAACTTAGAGAAAGATGTTTAAGATTATATCTCTATTGGCCTTAGAGCTTTTATCCACTCACAATGCGTGTAACAACATTCTTTTAACAAGCAATAGAAAACCAGAATGTTTCATCAAAAGGAGAACAATAAAAGACAGTCTCCTGGCAATGCAGCGCAAAAATTATGTTCTTTCAGAACAAAGAATGTATCATTGTTACGCATAGAACATTGCCTTTTCCTTCTCCGTGTAAATTGACATTTTTTTTAGTAAAGCGTAGTGCGTCACAATGATTGACAACCAGCTGCTACCGTAGCGTGTCACTGACACGCATACGCTAATGTGAAAAGAAATTCCTCCATGTTTGGTGAAACGCACACGCGAGCAAAGTAAAACGTCACCGGCACGCAAAGCGGTTGGGATGATTTCCCCCGACTTTTCAAAATGAAGTCTAGAAAAGCCCTTTTTAGGCCTCCCACCACACTCCTCACCGTGTAATAATCTATTTTTTGATGAAAAAGAAGAATCATCTGCTGGGAAGACGACGCTTCCTTCAAAATTCTTCTGCCGCTGGAGGAGTGATGGGATAGACGAGCAGGCTTCGTGTTGAGGTAGAAGAGGTTCACTTCCGATCGTCGCCAAATATATGTGGTGTTTACCACATGAAAGATGAAAGACAAAAGATGTAAAGTTGAGAGGTAAGATTTATTTAACCTCAGCCACGAACAGCTCTAGCTCAACTGTCCAGAATCTACAGATGAACATTCTCTGTGCAAGGAATGTTACTCATACAGAGTTCTGTATTCTGTTAAAGAACAAAGGCATAACATGGAAAACATACAAAGCTTACCATTACAGAAAGCAAATGGCTTAAAGTTTTCTCTCTCCTCAAACAAAAGAACTCAGCACAACTTTGGCGATTCATCAACCAGCTGAGTAATCGAGGACCAACGAGAGAAAACGGGGTACCCAAAAAAGATTGGATCCAACACGTGAAACAGCTATACGCAATAGATTCTACTAATGAAGATCCATCAACAAATAAGGCGGAGCTAGCTGAGGAAGTCCCCCAGATCAGTACAAATCCAGAAGCTACACTCTCGAGCCCAGGAAGGAACACGAGGGGTAACAGCTCCCAGACCGATGCTGAGGACATTACACCAACCTGGACAAACACCCAACAGGTTATCAAAACTATTAAGCGCATGAGGAACGACGGCACCCCAGGGCCCAATGGCATCCCAGCACAGGTCTTCAAAAAAATCACCTGACTTCTGGGCGACTCTTTTAACTCTTCTCTTTAACCATACTTTCTTGTCTGCCACAATCCCTGACTCCTGGAGGGGCTCTATATTGGTTCCAATTTTTAAAAAAGGAGACCGTCTAGAACCATCGAACTACAGGCTCATCGCCCTGCTTGACTTGGAGGCCAAGGCATACGCACGCCTAATACGTAATGACTTAGAAAAATGGGCCGAAAAAGAAAACATAATTCCTATGTATCAGACTGGTTTTAGGTCCCAGGCGCCCACAATGGACAATGTCCTGGTCCTAGCACATCTCTCAGCCCAGGCAACCTTGAAGAACCACCCACCACTATTCTGCTGCTTTGTGGACTATAGTACCGCCTTCGACAAGGTGGACAGAAAACGCCTATGGTGGAAACTGGACAAGTGGGAAATACCACCGAATCTTCTGAAGGCAATCAAGTCACTATATGAGGCCACCTGGGTGCGGGTCAAAACAAGCGCTCGGCCTGATTCTCCCAAGATAGGTACAGAAAATGGACTAAAACAAGGGTGTGTGCTGGTCCCCATTCTTTTTTATTTATACACAGCAGACTTGGGGGAGGCCCTAAAATGAGCCAGCCTACTAGCCCCCAGACTAGGAGGTGTGAGGATATCAGTCCTACAGTATGCCGATGACACAGCCATAATGGACCACACGAAGAACGGCCTACAAAGAACATTAACCGCTTTAAATAGATTCAACATCGCCAACAGTCTGGCTGTCAATCAAGGGAAAACAAAGGTCATCATCTTTGGGTCCTACCATTGGAAAAGGCAAGCACAGTGGCAGCTGGGAAATACTCAAATAAACTCGGTGGCCTCTTACAACCACCTGGGGGTTTGGTTCTCTGAACGGGCCAAGGCCAATATACATCTAAATCATCAGGCCTCCAAAGCCAATAAGGTAATACACTTGTTAAAACAACTAAGCCAGAACCTGATCAGTCCACCTGCCAGCCCAATTCTGATAGCCCTACAAGCAAAGCTTCTCCCTGCGATCTGATATGGTCATCTGGCCTTTCCTGGGAAGTTGGATGTCCTTCTCAACTCAGCCCAAGTGAAGGTATACAAGTTGGTGTTACATATACCAAGGAGAGCAAGAAGATCCAGGCTGAGACTGGAACTTGGCCTAGCAAGACCAGACTTGATTTGTCAGGGGGATCTTATAAAGCTGTATCTAAGGGTACTAAGGGCCCCGGCTAACTCCCTAAAATACCACTTGAGATCGATCTTCGAAGGGCCAGCCTCGATATGGCACACCAGGCTGGGATACGCAATCAAAGCTTTGAGGATCGAGGAAGAAAACATTCCACGGCAGGACATCCCACTGAATGCATGGAAGAGAGCCGTCAACAAATACGTTTATGAAATCTCTTTTGACCTCGACCACAAAACCCTTTGTCGAAGTCCACACTTGGACCTTTTAAACAACTTGTATATGGTAGGAAAAGCTCAACCATACCTAAGTGAGGCTCTAACAACTCATGCCCGAAGCAAAATTTTATACATGAGGCTGACCACGCTTGGGATAGTAGACTTCAACCCCGCATGGGCTCAAAGAGGGGAACCCACATCGTGTAGGTTATGTACCTACACGAGGAAATCTTGGTTGCACCTCCTCTGCTGCTGTCCTTTTTTTGACAACGATCGACGGCGACTGTTGAGCCCGATTTGCCTCACTCAGAGCATAAAATGTTGCTCCGAAGCATCAGCCTTGTGTTTCTCAACTACCAACACAATGACCCTAGCGAGATTGGCGAAATTTGTCCACCAAATTAGGCTAGCTCTAAAAGCCAATAACGAAAACATTCTAACACCTGGGAATTCAATGTCCGAAAGCAGCGAACGATAGCTGATGTAACATTGCCACGTCGTAGCATTGTCATTCCCCTCCCATGAAAGAAACGTCCGCCGTCAAGACTAACACTAAGGCACATATGGCTGGACAAAGGCCATCTACATGGGACTCAGATAGGGGCGTCGTACCCCCTCACTTTACTCTGCTTTCTTTTTTAATTCGCTTTTTCCTTTTTAATTGGCACACCAGTGCATCTTTTACAAGCAAAGAAGCTTATAAACACAGTTTTCTGTATTCTTTTATTTTACTGTAAAGATTTTAATTAATTGTACAGTTAATAAAACAAATTCACAAATTCCATTTCAAATTCACAGTAAATGTCTAGTTTCAGCTGGCCATCAATATTTCTCTACAGAAGCAACAACTCTCTCTGTTCAAAGTTCCTTCTGTTCCACCCAGCCACAGGAGAGAAGTTCCACATATGGAAGAAGCAAAAATATCCAGGTGAAACTGGTCCATTAATTTTCTTCCATAAAGATAACAGCTTCTTGTGTCTTCTGTACACGGCAGTCCGCAGCCATACGAGGAAAATTCCACTGGAGCAAGCAGGCTTCAATAGCAAGACCTGGGCTCCTATATCCCTTGAGGCCAATAAGAGGCTAGTGTCACAAGCAGTGGAGTAGCTTCCTAGACCCATTCATTTAATGCAGGGTAGGCAAAAACTCTCTCCATGGTCCTTTGACAGGAATGCAGGGACTCTCAGTGCAGCAAAAAAAGTTTTCTTTTCTTATTTTGTTGCAGGGAGCTCTTAGCTGGAGATGAGACAATAGCAACTTTTTGAAGAGTAAATTCAGAAAGATATTGTTGATAAGATATGGGATTTAAAGTAGTAAATCTCTCCCCTCCAGCACTGTTTAGAAGAGTGACCAGTTTCATGATACAGCGGGATGCTTTCAGGCAAAAGAGCTTTGAAACCTTGTTGGGATTATGCAGCACTATATAAAGGCAACTGCATATAACCCCTTGGGTGCTCATGACGAGGTCAGCTCGTCATGAGCCACGGCGCTCCGATGCTCATGACGAGCTGAGCTAGTCATGACCGCGCCCGTTCCATGGCAAGCTCGCATGCTGGGCTGATTCCCCGGCTGTGCTGAGCGTTCCATGGGAACGTGGTGTGGCCATGACGAGCTCAGCTCATCAGGAGCACCGGAGCGCCATGGCTCATGACGAGCTGACCTCGTCAAGAGCACCGGGGCACTGTACGCGCCCCCCGCCCCCCAGCACAGCGGGTGGAAACAGCCCTGCACCGCAGGTGATAAATCACGAAAGCTATCCGATAGCCCTTTTCGTCATTGTCATGACAGACCTTTACTTTCTCCTGCTAAGCTGTCCCAATCACCAAATTCCACCCTTGATTGGTCTAGTTACTCATACTAAGTACAATAAAATCTCTATATTTAAGCCCCCATCTGCTCTATACCCCATGTGGTGTTTCCCTCTACAGTTCTGTTACTGGCCCAGTAACTCAAATGAAGATGCTGCTTGACTGTCTGTTCACATTCAGATGTGGCTGTGGGCTTCATCTGCTCTACATCCTGGAATATTTTTGTGGTGTTCCTGTGAAGTATCACCCACTGGCTCTTCAGCCATAGACATAAAGGCAAGTATTTGCAATGCAATCGGTCTCGCCTTTGGGCCCTCATATGTATTTAGCCATGCAGCACATTAGCCTGGGTGCTGAAACATCTGCTTTTCTTTAATATGGTGAAAAGTAAGCACCAAACTGCGTGACACACCAGGTATTCGAACACATGGAGAGAAATATTGCCTTTCAGCTGGAAATGGTATAGTCCAAAGCTCTGTTTTTGATATAAAATCAGGGCCTTCGGTGGTCATATTACTGAAAATACAAGATTTGAAAAAGATGTTATTGTCTTCAGGTGTTCGTGGAAGACAATTTCTATGGACTGGAATCTATAGAACGGTAAAGTGATTTTGGTATTTTACTGACCTCTATTGGTCATTTGCTATCAAGAAATGAAATAGAGGCAGTTGCCAGAAAAATGAAAAAAAAGAAAGTTCCTCAGCAGAAAGCAATTCTGGCATTTTACTGACCTCTAATGGTCCTTTTTTATTAAGATAATTAAATAGAGGCGGTTGAACAGAAAAAAAATAAAATAGGCGGAAGCAGACAAATGCTAGGGCTGATCCCCAGATCCCACAAAGTACATACACATATCAGTATCTACTAATATATAAGTATATACTAAAGTATATACGAGAAGTCTTGAATGCTCGACCTAACAAGTGTGAATTACAGTAAACTGAATGCCCTTTTGTAAGCACTACTGCTGAAGTTTAGACAGATTATAGTTAATACTTTCAAAATGGCTCAAGCATAATAATACTTCTCTAAAAAGTTCAATGATTTTTCAATATTGGATTATCCACAATCCTTGTATTTTGCTTTGCAAGTACTTCTGTACCAAAAGTTACAGGATGAAGTTTCTAATCTGTGGATTATATTGAAACTATGCACTGCATCCTTCTTGCAGCAAACGTGTCCTTTCTAAATGTATGTTACATTCTATTAGAACATTGGAATGAGGAGCACTCCATTGCAGACAATGGAGTGCTCCGTGCTTCTACAGGCCGGTAAGGGCCAGAAGAGCAAAATTCCAATGTTGTTTAAACAAAGGCCTCTCGGAGCTTGAGGGGATTTCAATCTCCTCCGGCTCCAAGAGGACTCCAAGAGCTCCAAGAGGGCTTTGTTTAATTTGTTAGAACATTCTGCCCTCTAGTGGCAGAATGTTCTAATAGCCTTATAGCCCTTCGTAACTGGGCTATACCGGCTATTAAAGTCCTGCTCCCTTGTTAAAAGCCCTCGTCGAACGCTGGAGTGGGCTTTAATAGCCGGTATAGCCCGCAGGCTATAAAGCTATATAGTAGGTGGAAAAAACTTTTTTGTGACTTTGACATCACATATCTGCACTTTTGTGCAAAATATTTGCAGGGGTGGCTGCTTCCAAAATAAAGTGGTGGGTTGGGTGCAAATAATAATAATTTTGAAAAAGCACTTACCTGCTGCTCAAGTTGCTGCCTTCCTCAGTGCTCCTCTCTTCCCGGAAGTCCATGCGCCAGCACGGGCTTCCAGACTCCCCACCCAATCCAGACGCTGCTCTCATGCTAATACCCAGCATGAGAGCAGCACCAGGATTGGTCTGAGTGGCCTGGTTAGGCGCTCACTAAGAGACTGAGAGCCTGTGCCTTTTCCCCTCCCGGCTGTAATACAAAGCTTGGGCTGGAGAAATCTAAGCGCACATGTCGGTATGGCCATTACAGTGCTGTTGCCTGTACATATGTAGGATAGCCTGGCACCGCTCCTCTCTAGACTCGGCAGCAAAGGCTGTCAGTGAAAAATAAAACGATAATAAACATTTTTATTGTCGTTTTATTTTTCATCTGCAGTGGGGCGATGCTCCTCGGCCATTACGGAGGAGCCGCGGCTGACTATTTGCACATATGCAGTTGACTTTCCAAATTGGTAGCCATAGATTAAAACAGCCCTTCTTTTAAAAGACTACCTTTTTCGGAACTGATTGGCAATCAACAGACACTGCAGAGAATACAAATACCAGCTGTCCTGAATGAAAATATGGGGAGACACAGCAACAGGATGCACCTGCTCATCGTGCCCTGTGTAGTACAATTTGTCACTGTATTCTAAGTTGCGGCTTCCTTTCTTAGCACTGCTTCTGAAACTGATATAAACAAATGCTTCACCGTTTCCTTACCTATCAAAACAACGTCGACCTCTCTGCTGGCTCTTGCTGAGCTGCTGCAATGAAGTAAGGTAATTTCAGCGCTCTCAAATGTCTTCTCCAATGCTACAGGCTGCTGTCCTACACCAATGACAGCACTACTGACCCTGCTGCTGGCAGAAATCTAGACGAATGTCTGCTAGTACCAATGACTTTTCTTCTCTTCTGCAAGGGCATCTTAAGTATTTTGGGGGCCTGGGGCCGTACTTATTTTGGGTCCCCTCTACAGCTTTGAATTTATAATCCAATTTCAGCTCTTTCATTCCCTCTTTTGGCCAGGTCATTGACAGTGCACAGGCACACTCGTCCACATTCTAAAGCTGTTACTTCATAAATTCAGGGATAGTGAGGTGTGTTTTCAGTACTGAAATACTGCAGCAGCTTACTAATATTACTGCAAATTATCTCTGGGACACCCTCCTATTTTTAATATAGGAGTTCCTGTTTTGATCCAATAGAAACATTATTTATGAATGTTGCGTGAAACATAAACACAACATTTCTCTTAAAAATGTCTGTAATAGACTTTTAACTATCACTATCATGAAAAATAATTTAAAGGGAAACAGTATAAATAAACAATCTGTTAAAGAATTATTGAAGGTCATAAGGGCAATGCTCTCTGAGGAACAGAGCTGGCTCTATCAGGGCCCCCACTGAAAGGCTTTGGTCGTGGCCTGGGTCAGAGCCCACTTTGCACATGCCTTACAACGTCTCTGCTCTTCTGATACTTCAAGATGGTGTAGAAGAGGTAAAAGCATTAAGAAAGCTGAAGCAGAAGTACTGCAGATTTTGATGTACTTCAATCTGCCTGCCTTGTGTGTAATTTCCAAAAAATACTACATCTCTGGCTGACCTCCATTCATGGTAAGATCACAAAATCGTTCTAGTTGAAGTCTACTCTGGCCCAATTAATTTGTAAGGGAAATTTGGGAAGCTAATTCCATCCAGTATGAGAGGAAAACATGGGCTTCTGCAGATTGGCTGTTTACAAATATTCATAATGAGCTCAAGAAAAATGGCACATGAGGCACCTAAACTGTTTCTTCGAAGGAGGGCAAACTCTACTAGAAATATAATAGACTATGAGCAATTGATTGGCCTTGTCTTCATTTAGTAGACTGCCCGGCTGTGCTTTACTTTTTGTAATGCATGGTATATTTTATATGCGGAGGTAATTCATTAGACAACCAAGCAGCACAAAAATACAACATACTAAAAACAATAGAGACATACAGCAAATATTCAACTTCTCAGATCTATAACTTACCCTGACTGGGTACTGTGTTTAAAACTGTTATTAATGGTATACCCATCAACATTAGGGTACTCCAAAGGCCTCACACTTCCCAACAGTTCATGACACATGGAGATCCTGAAAGCTGGCATACAAGTGACCATTTATTGTAATTACATATTCCTGTGCGGGGCACTATAGTATAAAACTGTAATGTAGAGTGCTCACCTAGGGGCCAATTCCGATTCGGTAAAATCCAGTCCGAATCGCCATACGGAGCGTTTTTCCTGTAAGATTCGTACGCAGAACCGTACCCGTACGTACGATGTAGTACGATGTTTACTCAATGCAGTTCTCCGTACGAATCATACAAAAGACCGTATGATTCAAGAAACGGAGCTATTATGGCACAATATCTGAGGAAGAACTGCGCTCCCTCTGGTTTAATTGTAACGAATGCCCCAAGACTATTTCTCAACGATAAAGAGTTCCTAAAAAACTGGTCCCTTATAGCTTGGAGGTGCACTAGAGACTGGCTGGTCCTAATCATTCAAACATCACTACGAGTTGCGGACACAATTCTTATAGAAATACTGGTCCTTGAATCTCAAATAAAGACAACTCTCACGAGCAAACTCTTTAAACAGGGTCAAGATGAATCGAATAAAAACAATCAAGATTCAAAGACTTTACCCTGTTCACTAAGATGGAGAAATTCAAAAAGGATCTTGATAAATTCAGCTTTGAAAAGGTGTACCCCTACACAAGCGAGTCATATGTACCCCCAGTTTTAAAGAGCAAGGGCCGGAGGATAGGGTCATCCTACGGGTCCTCATCTTCTGAGGACAATTCTAGTGACTCAGACTCTTCAAATCATGGTAATTTCCAACAAAGAGGCCGAGGGAAAGGATATCAAAGAAACTGGAAAGGGAATCAGAATCAGAACCAGGCATGGTGGCAACCAGCCCCTTGGCATTTTGGTAATCCCATGTTTCCACAACAAATAGGTCCTTTTCCACAACAAATGGGGCCTTTTCCACCACCACAATTTACAGGCAATTTTGGTGGTCAGCCGCCTTTTTTAGGGTTTGGCCGGGGCAGATCCCGAGGAAGGAGAAGAGGCACACAACCGCAGGTTCACTTCAGCCCTCCGCCAACCTCCACGAGGAATCTCAGGAGTACGACAACGAAGAACAAAATGACGGGACCAACACAAGCGAACATGGAAGCGGGCTCGTCATCAACTTGAGTTCACATAATGTCACTCCCATGGAAGAACAAGTCCTAAATAGAGGCTTAGGCTTTGAGCCTACGATGAAAAATGATTATTTCGAAACCAACATAGAAATGGCAAAGTTTTTTCGGAAAGTTCGCATACAATTTTTCTTTTCTAAATCCAACCAAAGAGAACAAGACCTGGAAGACATGAATACAGGTCTTAAGAAGAAGTCCACATTCAATCCTGGATCCCATATGGTTCCTGTACAAGTGCTTGCGTTTGAGCAGGCCATAGAGAAGGACATTGAGACCTTATTCTCCATGGATAAAGAAACTTTTTGCAACTTTTCAAAAGCTGAACAAAATGCTTTAAAATCCTTGACTGCCAACACAGCACTTACAATCAAACCGGCAGATAAGGGCGGTGTGATAGTCTTAATGAACACGAGTGATTACCGTACCGAGTGCTTGCGACAATTGAACAATAGACAAGCCTATTGCCCTTTGGAACAAGATCCCACGGCTGACATGCTGAAGACAATACACGACATGGTTGAGGAAGCCTTATCAGAAGGTTGGGTCACCCGACAAGAGGCGGCTTTCCTGTGCACAGCACATCCAGTTATGCCCTACTTCTACTGTCTCCCGAAGGTGCATAAAGAACAAAGGCCACCACCAGGCCGGCCAATAATTTCAGGGATCGGGTCCATCCTGGAACCGCTTTCCACCTTCGTCGACCGTTTCTTGCGCCCCATGGTGCTAGAAATGCCCACATATCTCAAAGACACCACAGACGTACTTCGTCTGCTTCCGGATATCGAATTTGATGTAGAAACTGACCACCTTGTCTCATTTGACGTAGAGTCACTATACACATCCATACCTCAAGATGAGACTTTAGAAGTGATCTCTTCTCTCTTGATGGCACGTGAACTAAACAGTATTACACCAGTCAGTTTCATCATGGACTGTGCCACCTTAGCCATGAAGAAAAACTTTTTTAAGTTTGAGGACACAGTATACTTGCAAACGTCAGGTACCAGCATGGGGAGCATTTTTGCCCCCAGCTTGGCTAACCTGTACGTACATCACTTCGAGCAGACACATGTCCTCACTAACACCAACCCGTACATCGCCTCCATAAAAATGTGGGAGAGGTATATCGATGATATTCTAGTGATATGGCGAGGTACACATGAAGACCTTGTGGCATTCCAGAACTGGCTAAACAGTAGGAATAACTTCCTCCGTTTCACTGTGGAAGCAAGTAGAACTGACATTTCCTTTTTGGATCTAAAAAATGTTTCCACCTCAGAGGGCCTACAATCTGAGCTCTATAAAAAACCAATGGCGAGAAATTCTTTACTTTGCTTCGACAGCCACCACCCGAAATCTCTTAAAGAACACTTGCCCTATGGGCAATTTTTAAGAGTTCAGAGAAATTGCTCAACTAAAGAAGGCTACACAATACACTCTGAAGCCTTACAACAACAGCTCGTGTGCAGAAAGTATCCACCTAAATTGGTACGTAAATCAATGAAACGAGCTAAAAATAATAACAGATCAGCTCTCCTGGAAACCCCAGTACCGAAACCAACATCCAACAGATTAACATGTGTCACCACTTTTGGGACTTTGTCCAATGACATTCAAAAAATAATAAAGAAGCATTGGTCCATTCTCAACTCTGGACGAGAAACCATAGAAACACCTCTGTTCTCTTTCAAGAGGGTCCTAATTTAAAAGACCGCATTGTCCACACTAGACCTCACAACAAAACACCAAGGGCCCTTGGCACTATCTGGAACCTTCCACCTGTAGTAGGGCATCATCCATGCGGATCATGCCAAGCCTGCCCCAAAGTCACTTGAAATCGACATTGGTACTAGTAGACCATGGAAACAAACAAAGTTCACCAACTGTAACAGTGAGAAATTAATATATCTTATAACTTGCCCATGTGGTTTGAAGTATGTTGGGATGACCACTCGGAAGATAAAAATCCGCATTTCTGAACATAAAAGCACGATTCGTTGCAAAAGACAGGCCACCAAACTCACTAATCATTTTTTAGAGAAGCAACATGATCCAACTGCATTTGTGTGGACCGTATTAGAGCAACCATACATCCCACCCCACGTTACAGATTATGCCAACTTTCTGATGCGCAAAGAACAGAAATGGGTGCTCAAGTTGGGCACCAATAAGGTCGGATTTAATGATGAAATACCGTGGTCCGTGCTTTGATGGTGCCAAACTGCTTCACTGCTTTGGAATGATACCTCTAGTCACGGAGAGTGTTGGAGTGTCAGCTATATTTAGATGGCCATTACTACACAGCTGGCCGTTCTTATATAGAGCCTATGTCCTTTTGTATAGACTTACTTTTTACACTACTCAAGTCATAAATGAGGAGATCGGCTTTTTGGTAATTCTGAGGAAAGTGGCATAATGATATAATCATGGTTGACACATTATCTTAATGTTTCCCGCCTCTCTCTCACCTGATTTTTTATGAAAGAGGTGATATCAATGCTTCAATAATCACATACAGTTTATTGTTCTCTGAAAAACGGGACTTTGTTCTAGATCGGAGTCCAACGTAACTCGCAAGATATTACTATATTTTTTACCATAACAAACATCGTCTCCAGGTAACCACGAATCAAAATGGATAATAGTCCATTGACCAATAAGCGTGTAAGTTACATCGCATGATTTGCACACATGACCATACAGAACCGCTCATTGTTCGTTTTACACATCACCAAAAGCTTAGCCGTCTCCAGCCAGCCTGTTGGCCCACCCGATCATGTGACCGGGTCCGGACCAATTGGCGACGGGCTCTTAACCACAGACCTCACACCACACAGGCACCTCCCCAAGCGGCTCAGTAGGAGGCAATGAAGTACCGACGGAGAGGTGAGGTTACTTAGAACATAGTTTGGCTACTTTTGAATCTAGCGCTTAACCATTTCTTAGTCTAACAACATGGATATTCAACCATGTAGTTTTCTACAGCACTCATGCTGTGCAAATAGCTCTAGCTTGACTTAGTTTTTCGCAGCACTCTCGAGTTATAACAAGTATCCGCTGCTCAGAAATATCGATTGTATGCTAATAAGTCACCTCTCATAACCTAGTGCTATATAGTAAAATACTGCACACTAACGAGAAGTAACAACCGATTACCTCTGAATTATGAAAAGATAACTGCACGTCGTTAGACAATGTTCGGCAGTATATAGTCTCTTGATTCCACCTTACGTGCCAATGCCTACCATGCTCGTAACAATGCGAGTCTCATTTCTTGTCAATTTAATTAATACAATTCCTCAGTATTCTCAGGGTGCCTCTTGTGTGTTCCTGTTTTAACTGATAAAGGAGGCGACAACTTTTTCTTGTTCTTGCTTCCTTTTTCAACAGAGCGGTGCTTCCCTCGTGTCCTGAGCCGTTGCCAGGCGGGGTGGAGCCCTCTACTTCATTTACAAGGGTAAGACGAAGTACAGAAACACCTCATGTTAAAATTACAGCTCGGTGTTCACACGTCAATAATGTGATGAATGTGTTACTACACTAGAATGTTTTGGAGTCAAATGTGGATTTTTTACACATTAACTTTATTTGTGTCTATGTGGTCGCTTTTTCTGTTGTGTGTTTGTGTTTTTTCTCCCCTACTAGTGACATACATCAACTGCAAAGAAAGACGACACCTAGAGACTCAGGTGATCCTTTTTACTATTGCAGATTATTTCATATGTAGTCACTTTTTATTTTCACTCTTCACATTATAATTTTTGCAGTAGCATCACTTTATATCGAGGTCCTGATGAAAGCAATGGACTCGTCAGTCCTCTAATTTGCTGAAACATGTTGACCACCTTTACATCTTGGTAAATATTTGTTTAATTTACCAATGCTGCTTTTTAACATTGGTGGAGCGAGCATAAAACAGAATAAATAATTTTTCCTGCTCTCTCACCCAATTTTAGACTCACTGTACACTTTTCTTCACATGCACTGCAGATCAGTCACTCTCCTTTCTTCTACCAATGAGTGGCCTGTGACACTCATAACCATACTGGTCGCCTCTAGGTTTACAAGGGTTAACTACATCTGACCCTCCATCAGAAACCAGTGGCATACCCTGTATATGGTTAACAGGAATCCCAAATGATGAAGGGCGGTTCAGAGTGGTGACTGATGGGTATCTTGTTAGGACCACAGAGTACCTATCTCCTCTTTTTCTTATCTCCATGTAGGGCTTAACACTTACGCCTTCAGTTAAATGCACCACAGTTAGACTTTATGTTTAGACCCTGTGACACTTTTGTTCTGTATACTCCAAAGGCCTCACACTTCCCAACAGTTCATGACACATGGAGATCCTGAAAGCTGGCATACAAGTGACCATTTATTGTAATTACATATTCCTGTGCGGGGCACTACAGTATAAAACTGTAATGTAGAGTGCTCACCTAGGGGCCAATTCCGATTCGGTAAAATCCAGTCCGAATCGCCGTACGGAGCGTTTTTCCTGTAAGATTCGTACGCAGAACCGTACCCGTACGTACGATGTAGTACGATGTTTACTCAATGCAGTTCTCCGTACGAATCGTACAAAAGACCGTATGATTCAAGAAACGGTACGGATCGCACTCGGAACACGCCGTACGCGATGTTCGTACGGATCGAGGCAGCTTTTTACGAACCAGCGAGTACGAATCGTCAGGAGGACACTCCGTACGACTCTTTCTCTACGGGATTTCAAAACATCCGTAAAAGCACATTTCGACTCTAAACGCATGCGAAACGGACTCCCCCGGGTACGCGAGTGCACCCCATGATCGCAGGGGTACAGTGCGAACTGGTACGGTGCGTCGGGGTACGGAGCGTAGGGGTACGGTACATCGGGGTACGGTACATCGGGGTACGGTACATCGGGGTACGGTGCATGGGTGTACGTAGCGTAGGTGTACAGTGTGTAGGTGTACGGTGCATAGGGGTGCAGAGCATAGGGGTACGGTGCGTACCCCCATGATCCCAGGGGTACGGTGCATATGTGTATGTGTGGTTCTCCGTATGAATTGTTCATTCTACGCTTTCCGTACGAATCGCGTTCTCGTTCCTGGTCTGGATCGTACTTGGCGGGTCGTACGGCATGTTTACAAATCATACGGTTCACTGTGCGGCTCCATGTCGTACGGATTTAACCTCGTTTTTCGTACGGTTCGCAGACATTCGTACGTATTCTTTTCCAACAGATCGTACTACGTGATTCGTACGGTTTTGTATGATTCGTACGGAAACGACTAGGAATAGAAATCGTCGTTCGGATTCGTTTCCTGAATCGGAATCGACTCCCTAATGTCAAAATCCCCCTTGCTCTCTCGTAATTAAGGCTGCAATTTCCAGCCATTTGTTTTCTGGGTTATCCAAAAGGGAAAATAAGTTAAAGAATGTTTGATCTAATTTTCGCCCTTCTCGAAAATCCCTTCTTAAAGAACCTCAGCCATAACAATGCCCACAGCAACACGGTGCGTGAAAAACTACGTTTGCCTAATTTACATTTTAGTGCCTCAGCTCTGTTATCCCGCCCTTCACCCAAGCTCAAGCTCAGAGCAGCCAAAGGTTTTGGCTCTGAA
Organism: Lissotriton helveticus; assembly: GCF_964261635.1. NCBI lineage: Eukaryota > Metazoa > Chordata > Amphibia > Caudata > Salamandridae > Lissotriton > Lissotriton helveticus. Next base: position 1,629,519,775 of record NC_136057.1, on the reverse strand, counting down.
TTAGCTTAAAATTTAACACCGTCCGGATCATGGCTAGAGGCCAACCGAGCTGTCCACCTACACTGCACACTTTGGGGCAGATTTACGAGTTCTGGCGCATCTTCGCAAATCAGCAGGGATGGGCTAGAAAAGATGCAACATATGCAATTCCCTCTCTGAGCCACCACAAATGCGTCTCATTTACAATGCGGTGCACCATGGAGCAAGGATAGGGCAATGCGTGTCACATCCTGTGGCGTAAGGGCAGCGCATTGCTAGAGTCCTGTCGCAAGCGCGACGCGGCTCCAGCAATGCTCAGGGGCGCCCAATGCCTAACATGCTGCATCACTCCTTACGCCTGCTTCAAGCAGGCGCAGGGTTTTGACGCAGCATGGACGTAAAAGTGACTCAGTGAAATCTTGTAGATTTCACTGCTTCACTTTTAGGAGGCGTTCCTGCGACGGAACGCTCACCATGCGCCGGAACGCCCACATGAAACTTAATGCAGGTTTCATGTGGTGCAGGGCTTTACAACGTGACGCATCTCTCTAGATGTGTCACGTTGTAAATAAAGTGCAATGTGGTGCATGGTTTACGCCGCCGCTGCGTCACAGAAGTGATGCAACAGCGGCATAAATGTGGTGCATGGGGCTTGTAAATCTGCCCTTTTGTGCCCAATCCACAAACATCATGGGCCCCACCTGTCCTCACTCGATGAAAAAGGACATTTCTGCACCACATCTGGTTTTTCCTGATCGGAAAAACCAGACCAACCATAACCTTTCTACCTCTGTGCACTGGCTGAATAAATCTAAAATGGTGCTCGCCATTGGCATGGCACCCAACAACAGAAAATGTACAATCTGATCAAGTTGTATGCAGATCACAGGTAAACTATCTAGTGAGTTTGACGTGTGCACGCGACTACCTACCTCTGAATCCATTCTGCCCACATGTGGGGTGCTGATACTACTGTGGGTTCTGCCGACTACACCGCTCACAGGTCCATTGTTGGTCAAGTTGGAAACACAATCGAATAAGTGAGACGTAACGGTTCTACCAAGAGTGCCGCAGTCACCTACCACTTGTTCAATGCTGCCTGTGAGTGGGATGCCTCTGTGGGTCCAGTTGACACCTCCACTCACATTACCATAGTCGCTTCAGCTAGAAATACCCACAGCATATTTAATGCCATGGGGACCGTCCTGCTACCTGGCATAGCTAGCAGAGGCCACAAAACACCACCAGTCACAGAACAGACACTGAATAACATCAGGGGTGTGTGACCTGTGACTTTGGCAATTATCAATGTTGGTGACCCCCACAGGCTCACCTCAAGGACTGTGGCTGAACCCACCTTCTTGGGGGGTCTATTGTACCATTACACACCCACTCAACTCAGCGTCAATTTATGCGACTCAGTGCAATTCAACATTTTCTTTCACTGTGCAAGTGTACGCACTGAGCTGCACCTGACAAAATCTCAAATGGCACACCACAGGAATAAAGAAGGCAAAGACCACAAAGATCGCAAGTATCTCAAAACCAGCTTAAAATGCACCAAGAAGGAACCACCCATGCCAAACTCACCTGTCAATCCCAAAAGTGACAGGTCTGCAAGATGGATACCATTCTGCAGATACTGGGTGCTCCTCATGGGTGAACAATCACAATATCAAAATTTTAATATCGAATTGCTAAAATATCGAGTTTTATATATCGAGTGGACATAATATTGAGTCACAAAAGTATAGTGGCACAGAATATCGAAATTCAGGTAAGAAATATTGATTTTCATAATATCGAAGTTAGTAATATCGACAGTCATGATATAGTTGTTAAAAATATCGATTTTTTATAGTGTTAGTATATGTGTTAAAAGTATGTATTATTTTTGTGAAGTATGTTTGCATTTTGTTAAAGTATTGAATTTTATGTTATTTAATTTTTGCGTATTTTAATTCCGTAGTGGGTTGTGTGTTTATAGGGGAATAGGGTGGGAGGTAATTTAAGTAAATTAAATATACATTTTTAGGAATTATTCATTATTTTTAATTTAATTTTGCGTTTTAGTTCTGTAGTGGGTTGTGGGTTTATAGGGGAATAGGGTGGGAAGTAATTTAATTGTAATTAAGTAATTATTTATTTTGATTTATTGGTATTGATAAGTAATTTATTGTTAATTAATAATAATTGGTTATTAATTTGTATTAATTGGTAATAAATGTTAACTAATTGGTAATTAATTTTTATTAATTGATTAATTGGTAATTATATTAATTGTATTAATTTATTATTTGGAGCGGGTTGTGGGTTTATAGGGGAATAGAGTGGGAAGTAATTTAATTGTAATGAAGTAATTATTTATTTTAATGTATTGGTATTGATAATGTATTGTTAATTGATTATTAATTGGTAATTAATTTTATCAATTGGTAATTACTTTTTAATAATTCATTAATTGATAATTATATTAATTGTAATAATTTATTATTCGGATCGGGAATAGGGTGGGAAGTAATTTAATTGTAATTAAGTAATTATTGGAAAAAAAATTGTGTATTGATAATTTACTGTGAATTAATTATTAATTGGTATTTTTGTATTACTTATTAATTTTGGGTATTGAAAACGAATTCGTTATTAATTAATTATTAGTAGGTAATTAATGTTGCATAATTAATATGTACTGGTATTTTTAATAAATTAATTATTAAATAATTTGTGATTGATTAGAGAGCGCGCGACGCAGCAGCCAAGATGGCCGCTCCTCCGTGAGCTCCGCAACGTCGGCGGCTTTCCGAGATTGAAGGGACCATTTCGAGACGGCGTTTCCCTCCTTCAACGGCAGAATTGAGCGTCGGAAGCTCTTTTGCACCCGACGATATGCTTCTGGCTCATGGTGCTCCTTCCCTCATGGCGCACTGAGGTAAAAACGGACTTCTTCGAAAACGACCGCCATTTTGTTTCTTTCCTCGCATTTTTCGCAGTCCTGTTGGCATTTTTAAAACGAACCAATCTAGTTTTCCTGGCGTTTTTCTTCTTGAAATGCTGCCCTGGTTGCTGCTACATTGATGTGGGACTGTTGCCTTATAAGTGCTCCTTTTTGCAGATTTACATGTGAGGAGTTACTTTCATTGCCAATGGCCGCCATTTTGTTTTCTCACGACGAAGGGGGGATTGATCTGCTTTTTTTCCCAGTCTCATTGATGTGGTTCAGTTCCCTTTTTGCCTTATTTCAATGGCATGCATGCTATTTACAGCTTCTCATCATTTTCTATGGTGCTCCTCCTCCATAGCTTTGCAGTAAAACGTTTAAACCTGCTACCTATACTGCTTTGTATGTGCTCCTGCCTGCTATATACATCTACCGCCTTTTTTTGGTTGAGTTATTCAGACTTTGTGTGGTGACCTCAGTATATCTCCTTTTTGCTGGTGCGTTTACATAAGCTGCTTGTTCCATTTCTTTTGCGCACCTCTCACTCATATAATATGGAGTTCACACAGAATTCTAAGGGTTTCTCTGCGCCAGCTGCAATGCGCAAAGATTCTACGTCTCCTGGTAAGCGCCTCAAAAAAGACCCTCCTTCGCCTTCGAAGTCTCCACCTCCTGTGACGCTTGAAGATATTATGGAGGAACTTCGTCATATTCGCCCCTTCATGGTGGATACTACTACAACTCTTCAGAGACTTGATGAGAAATGGTCCACCCTAGACAAAAGGGTAACTGATGTCGAGCAGCAGATAAGTGATGCCAAGGATGTTGCCGCCAAGGTCGTCACTCTTACCAAAGAAGTTGAGTTCCTCAAAAAGACCTCTGAGGATTTGGAAAACCGAAATAGGCGCAATAACCTACGTATTTATGGTGTTCCAGAAAATTCGGAGGGGTCGGACATCATTCATTTTCTTAAGTCCCAAGTACTGCCTATCACTGGTATCCCTAAACATCTGGACGTTAATATTCAGAGAGCGCACCGTCTTGGCTCTAAAAAGTCTTCTGCTTCTTCAAAACCCAGGGGCATTATTGCATACTTTCTCCTTTACTCTGATTTAATGACTATCCTTCATTCAGCCAGGCAGCACAAGCAGCTGGTGTGGTCCGGTCACAAGTTGTTTTTCACCCAGGATGTATCAAAGCTGACTGCTGCCCGTCGTAAGGAATTTTTGGACATGAGACCCACGCTTCGTGCCATGAATGCCAGATATGGACTCATCCATCTGTGTTTTTTTAAGGTCACCTACAAAGAAAGGTCTTTCAGCTTCGACGATCCAGCAGATTTGCGGAAGTTTATCAACACTCACAAAGAAGATTCTATGGAGCATAGCGGCACTTGATGTTTAACAGTTTCTCTCCTTTTCTCTTCAAAATTTTTCCAGTGCTTTTTCGTGCTCTAATATGCATTGTTTTTTCTCCCCTCTGTTTTTAGCTATATGTCTCAAGTGTCTGATCCTACTTCTCCTCTGTTGTATTGTTTCATCGTATGATTCTCTCTGTCACATCCCGTTACGACGTTTTTCCTCATGGTTGCCTGGTAAGTCTCCTTCATTTGTAATACATTGTCAGGCTTAGTCTCCCTCCATTTGTTTTCCTTTTCTTTTTCTCTCTATATACTCATTTATATGAGGCTTTGTCTTTGACTTTTCTTTTTGTAGTGGAGCCGTCTTTCCCTGTTGCTCCCGCTCTCACTTCATTGTTTGTTTTGCTCCTGATGTGTATGGCTAAAACCCCTCGGTTTTTGCCATCCTGTTTTTTTTCTCTTCTCTTTTGGGATTATGTGTCTCCCAGTTCCTTCTCCCTCTTTTCTTCTTCTGTTTCCTCTTTCACCCCTTTTTCTCATTTAGCCTTTCCATACCCCCTTATTGCTCACCTTTTTTTACTACTCTTTTGGTGTTTTTTTTTTTAATTGGCTTACTCTCTTTTTCTCTTTTTTTTATTTGATCTCATTTGGGATTTTTATGCATCCCTTTTTCCATTCTTTGCCTCTTCTATTTTCTTTTCTCTATACCTCATCAGTGTTCTTATGTTTTTCTCTATATTATTTCTATTTTGGTTGAATGAAAAGTCTTAGAATAATTTCTTGGAATGTTAAAGGACTGCGCAATCCGATTAAAAAGCAACGTGTCCTCTCTCACCTAGCGAGACTGAAATGTCAGATTGCTCTCTTGCAAGAAACACATCTGACTTTGCAGGATTTATCCTCAATGCGTAAACAATGGGTTGGGCAGCCTTCTGTTCCCCAGCTGTTATTCACATGAATGGTGTTATTCTCTTGTTTCATAAATCGTTAAATGTTCAAGTTTTGCATGAATCTCAAGATTCTAATGGTAGATGGTTGTTTTTAGAATGTACAATTAACAATGTTAAATTTTCTTCCTGCAATGTCTATGGTCCGACTGGTGTTGATAATGTATTTTGGAACACTTTTTCCTCCCTTCTCTCCTCACATCCTACTGAGGACCTCATTTTGGGGGGGATTGTAATCAGCTCATGGACCCCTTTTTGGACAGGAAATCCAGAACTAGATATATTCCTACTAAAATGCAAAAGTCTTTTCATAAGGCAATCACATCCAGAGGCCTTATTGACTCTTGGAGAATATCTCACCCTGATTCTCTCGAATTTTCCTTTCCTCACACTCTCGCATTGATTACATATTTCTCACTCAACATGCATTTCAGTTCATGACCAATTTGGAAATAGGTTCTATTCTTATTTCTGATCACGCTCCTATTATTCTCGATATGGACTTTCCTGCCCCTATCTCCACTTCCAAACGCTGGCGATTTAATAATTCCCTCCTCTTGGACCCTCTATTTAATGAACATTTAACATCATTCATGACGGAATTTTTCAATACTAATCTTCACTCAGTATCCGAATTTTACATTGTATGGGACGCCTTTAAGGCCGCTGTTAGAGGTTGTATCATTGATTTTGTGTCTCGTAAGAAGAAGAAAGCCATAGCCCACTCTACCCACATTCTTAATCAGATTAAGCATTTGGAGCACTTATACTTCACTACCAATTCTCCTGATACGTTGTCTTCTCTTATTCAAGCTAAGATACAGTTTAATAAACACTCATGGGACTCCGCCTCTAATCATCTCCTCAAATTTAATGCAAAAATGTATGGCGGTCGGAATAAGGCCGGGAAAGCGCTAGCTAATTATCTTAAAATTAAAAAGCAGAAAAACAATATTATTGCTATCAAGGACTCTCGTGGTGTTTCGCATTCCTCGGATGCCAAAATTCTTGAGTGCTTTGTTGATTATTATTCTAATCTCTATACTCCAGAATCCACTCCATCTCCAATACAGATTGACTCCTTTTTCCAGTCCATACCTAAATCCTCTTCAGATACTGTGGATCTTTCCTCTTTAGACGCCCCTATCTCTGATACGGAAATTCTTAAGGCTATTACTCTGCTGCCCAAGGATAAAACACCTGGCCCAGATGGTTTTACTGTGCGATTCTACTTGCATTTTAAATCTATTCTCATACCACACCTACTCTCTTTAATTAATTCCTTTCTTGCTAAAGGTGAATCACGAGGTTCATTTACTCAGGCCATGCTTTGTCTCCTCCCTAAAAAAGACAAAGACCCCACTTTATGTAAAAATTACCGGCCTATCTCTCTTATAAATACTGATTGTAAGATTTATGCAAAAGTCCTAGCCTTGCGGATTAATCAAATCATCCCCGATCTCACTAATATATATCAATCTGGCTTTGTTAAAGGACGCTCCATTACGGACAACTCAAGAACTCTTCTTAACATCATTAATCTAGCTTCTAAAATGCACACCCCTGTCGCGGCCATTACATTGGATGCCGAGAAGGCTTTTGATCGTGTTAACTGGGAATTTATGTTTGGGGTTTTAAGATGGCATGGTTTTAGTCCCCACATCATCCGTTACATTCATTTATTATACTCTGCCCCCTCTACCTCCATTTGGGTCAATGGTTCGCAATCCAAGTACTTTTCTCTTCACAGAGATACTCGGCAGGGCTGTCCTCTTTCTCCCCTCTTATTTGTCCTTGCTTTAGAACCTTTTTTAGAAACAATTTGTCGATCCTCTTCATACACTGGTTTTCTTTATAAGACTATTGAGATCAAATATACAGCCTATGCAGATGATATTATGCTATACGTTTCCAATCCATCCACCTCTTTACCTGCTCTTTTCTCCCTTTTACAGGCCTACTCCGTAGTTTCAGGCTATAAACTAAATGTCGATAAATCTGAAATCCTACCTCTAAATAAATTCTGCCTTTCTCATCAGTTTCATGGTCCTGGTTTTGAATGGACCCCCACTCACATTAAATGCCTTGGTATCCTTTATGCTAACACTATTAAGGAAACTATCAGACTTAACCATAAAGATGTTCTCGATAAACTTACTTCCCTTATTAGTGGTTGGTCTCCCCTTTTCTTATCTTTGTGGGGTCGTCTTGCAACAGTTAAAATGATGCTACTTCCTATTGTTAATTTTTGTCTTTCAATGCTCCCTATCTCTCTTCCACTTTATTTCTTTAAATCTATCAACCGTTTACTGACTAAATTCTTATGGAATAATCGTAAGGCTCGTTTATCTCTTTCTCGCCTACAACAGCCTAAGAACTTGGGTGGTGTTAACTTCCCCAACATATCCCGTTTTCACTCTGCTTTCACTCTTAAACAGATTTGGCCTTTTCTGGAGGATCCAGTTTCTCTCCCTGTCACAGCTTGGAGCTCATTGGAACTCGAACAGATCGCTCCTTTCTCTTTCCTTATTGCCACTCGTCTCTCTCACCCACCGGCACGTTTTCTTGCTCCCACTCTTAAACATTCTAAGACACTTTCTTTATCTCTTTTCTGCTCATTTTTATCGCAAGCTGACTTACACTCCTTTACTCCTATTTGGTATAATAAGTCCCTTAGACTCAATAATAGAGCACTATTTTGGAAAGAATGGATTGACAAAGGCATATTCTATTATACTCAACTCTTTGTAGACAATGCCCTTCTTACTTTTCCTCAGCTCTGTGATACCTTCCATATTTCCAATGCCCATTCCCCTCAATATTCTGCTCTCACACATCCTCTCACCGACTTTATTTCTCAGCAATCTTCACTATCTACACTTCCCCCTACTTCTCTCTCTTTACCAAACTTTTCCGTTCCCCTTAAAGCAGCTATAATTTACAAGCTACTCTCTTGTTCTAATGTTACAAGAGCTAAAACTAAATTGGAATTACTTTGGGAACGGGACCTAGCTCAAGAATTTTCATTTCGTATATGGGATGCTATCTGGTCTAAAATACATATTGTATCCCGCTCTGCCAGTACTACGCAGACATGTTATTTTTTTTATAATAGACTATTTTTTACACCATACAACTTATGCAGATTTAAATTACTTGAGTCTCCAATTTGTTGGTCCTGTTCTCATAGCACTGCTGATGTTATGCATATGTTTTTTCACTGTCCTCTTGTTCACTCTTTTTGGTTAAAGGTTTGGTCACAATTGAACAAAATCCTGAAGACTACCTTTCCTTTTGAAATTGTACACATTTTCTTAGGTGGTTCTTCATCTATTTGGGATGTTCACTGTAACTTACGTAAATTCATTGACCTTGCATTGGCTATTGCTTTTCAAGTCATCACCACCAATTGGAAAGACACTTCTAAAATCTCCTACATTGCTTGGTGGAATTTGCTGTGTCATCATCATAGACTTGATCGTGCCTTTGCTACTACGACCACCTTATTGATCAAAAGGGATTTAATATGGATGCCGGTAACTGAATTTCTTTCTACACCTATTTGAAGGTTTTTTTTGTTATATAATGCACCTTTTTCTCTCTTAATCTTTCTTCTTAATGTTTTTTTTTTCTCTCTATTATATTCTATTTTTCTTCCACAGTATAATCTCTTTGCTAGGCTATTCCCTTCGTCTACTTTTTTTTTTCCTTTCTTTCTTTTTCTTTCTCTCTCTTTCTTTCTTCCTCCTTCTCTGGTCTTTCTCCTACTTTTCTCTTCTTCTTCCTTTCGTCCCTTTCTCTCCCCCCTTAAATAAAATCTTTAAAAGCTTTTTCCCTTAGTAAATTTCCTTAGTCCCTTTTTGGGACATTTCCTTCATTTGTATATTTTATTACTTTCATTTTATCTTCATTGCTATGTTTCTTTACATTTTTGTATTGATGTTTACATTGCGTATACTTTTCAATAAAAGCTTTCTAAACTTAAAAAAATAATTTGTGATTGGTAATTAATTTTTAATACATTTTTATTGGTATTGATAATTAATTTATATATATTTAATTATTAAATCACTACTTTCCCTACTGTTGCACTCACTGGAGTGGGATTCGTAATTTTTACCCCTACACTATCCAACACTTTCCCCACTGTTGCACTTACTGGAGTGGGAATAGTAATTTGTACCCCTACACTATCCAACGCTTTCCCTACTGTTGCACTCTCTGGAGTGGGAATAGTAATTTTTACCCCTACGTTATCCAACACTTTCCCTACTGTTGCACTCTCTAGAGTGGGAATAGTCATTTTGACCCCTACGCTATCCAACACTTTCCCTACTGTTGCACTCTCTGGAGTGGGAATAGTAATTTTTACCCCTACGCTATTCAACACTTTCCCTACTGTTGCACTCACTGGAGTGGGAATAGTACATTTTACCTACCCACTATCCAACGCTTTCCTTACTGTTGCACTCACTGGAGTGGGAATAGTAATTTGTATCCTCTCGCTATCCAACCCTTTCCCTACTGTTGCACTCACTGGATTGGGAAAAATAATTTTTACCCTCCCGCTATCTAACGCTTTCCCTACTGTTGCACTCACTGAAGTGGTAATAGTACATTGTACCTTCCCGCTATCCAACATTGAAAATATTGAATATTTTAAAATATTATTAAGTTAACATATAAATGTATTAAAAATAAAAATGCATGTTTTTTATTTATTTACATTAATTATTTATTAATTTTAAGGTTATTTAAGTATTTTTAAGTATGTTTTACTTATATTCATCATTTCATTATTTTTCATTACTTTTAAGACATTTAAAAAATTCGAGATTTTAACAAACTATATTATTTACATTGATATTTTGAAATATATTTTTATTAATTTTCTTTAACAAGATACAGATATACATGTAACATTTCGCTCTTTCGTTTGGCATACATAACAGCACTTGGTAGGTTTTTGTACTTACCTGTTTGTAGCTAGGAAGTCGATATTCAGTCATTCTATATTTTTTCGTCAATATTTTGCTCCTCGATATTCTGTCAGTGATCCCACTTCATGACCTGATGCAAGAAACCAAATCTAACAATGACTTTAAAGGGCTGGTGAACAGAATTACTGAATTAGAATTCAGAATTAGTATCCTGGGGGACTCGCACAAATCAGAGATATGTCAGAGGTTGAATCATAGGGGCAATCTACGTATCTCTGGGCTTCACGAGAGTGCAGAAAGTAACACGAACTGCTGCGCACACTTTCTAGAATCTGGGATACCACGCTTTCTCTGGCTTTAATCTGAAAAAGACTTCAAAATAGAAAGGGTGCATAGAATACTACTAGGCAAACCTGTGCTCAAACCTGTTAACCCTACCTCAAAGCCGAGAACAATGATAGTCAGACAACTACGGTATCGACACACCAAAGCAATCCTGTATCCTATGAGGAAAGCCCAACAAGTACAATACAATGCTCCATGATAACTATTGCACAGGACTATTCTAAAGAAAATGTGACCACAAGGAAGGGCTTTCTGGCACTCTATCAGTCACTGAGGGAACTCTCTATTCCCTTCTCATTTGTGGGTCCAGTCAAATTCTGCATTGTATTTAAGGGAAAATCAATGTTGTTCACGGACCCAGCTGATCTTCAATGTTTCATAACAGGGTCGACCCCATCAGATATGTTTGCTTGAGATGTGAGCCTTGTTCATTCTTCTTAACGCTATGCACAGTATTATAGTGGTGCTGACAGCTTGCTTATTGGAGGAGGCTCCGGCTCTCACCATGCTGTTTGTGTCACTGGTTAAACCCACATGTTGTGCAGTTGTGTCACTTCATTGCATAACTTATATCACATTCTGTGTTATGACCACTCTAAAGGCTGTTATGTTCATATATTCCTGGTTGAGTCTAGCAGAAATGTGTAAGTGTCTTTATATCTCTTTTTGGACTAACACATGCCTTATCGATCAGTAGGCTTTGCCATTCTCAATTTCACTGATCCCTGATTTCGGTTCTGCTGGTGGTTATATATACAGAAAGGTTTGCAGTGTTCAATGTTTGTCTTGCTGTATCTTTAGAACAATATTGTTGGACCTGGCCCTTTTTGGCAGGTTCACCCCAAAACCTTTTGCTTTTTCCTGGCCTATTTCTGTAACCTGGTGTTGGTGATTTTAGGCCTCTGCACACTTTTTCACTGTGGTACAGTGTAAAGTGCGTGAGCTCTCTGTGTATGTGTGAGAGTGACCTGTCCTCCCATAGGAATGCATGGGGAATATGTGTGACCATGGTAGTTCCTGATGTGTGGGGAGTGCAGGGTCGAGTTTGGTATGTGCGAACTCGTGAGATTGAATGCTGCGCAATGATGTATGCGGCATGGATGTGTCTAGTGTGGAAGTGCCACTTCTAGACATGGGTGTGCGTGTGTAGTGAGTGTGCTGGCACGTGATTGGCTGGAGCTGGCTGGTGAGCCTGGCTCCAGGAGTCTGGATGGGTCTGCCCCGGTGGTGAATGTAGAGATTAGCATGCTGATGTGAGGGGAGGGGTGCACCTCGGACCTGAATAGGGCTGGGCTTTCCCCACACAATGCTGGCTCCGCCCCCTGTGGTGCGACTGATGACCCTAGCCTGACTAGTGAATGGGAGGGGTGGCTGAGCTCATCAAGGGGGCTCCCAAACCAGCTGCGCCTGGTTTTTCCCCCATCCTGCACCTTTAGACAAAGGAATTCACTGTATAATAAGGGGCTGTGTCCCCTTACAAAATGTTCTTGTTTCTGACTTGAATCCTGCCAGGGGCGTGCTGCTGCTTGGGCCCAGGGGAAGGCTTGCCTCCCTGGGCCCTACCCAGCCCCTGTATACCTGATGGACCTGGATGCCTGGAGGATCTTTTCTTTCTTGGGGTCCTCTTTGCTTCACTTTGCCCCCCCCCTGCTTTGCTCTGCTAGGGACCTTGTGGCTGAACTGGTCCCGGACTATGGGCCTCTAGCGCTGGGAGCGCTTTATTTTTACTTGGACCTTGGTTTGTGCCGCTAGCGCTGGGGAGCGCTTTGTTTTGCTTCTAGGGCTTTGGGAGCACTGTAAGTATTCACCTTGCGCTTGGGAGCGCTTTGTGTTCCAGGTAGGTGCCCACCCTGCATTTTGCGCAGCCAGTGACTTTGCCGCTGTTTCTATTGTGTAAATCCCAAGCGGCTGCCCACGCCGCATATTGGCCCGTATTTGTTTATTTCACGGGGGCCCACCCCGGGTTGAAATCACCGTTGCGGCCCCGAGTCTGAGTTTCCCTGTGAGAGACGAAGCCGCCGGCATCACCTGGAGGCCACGCTGGGATTGGCCCAGCCAGCCGAGCCTCCGCCGCGTCATCAGGGAAGGAGCAGGAAGTAAAGCGGGCCGTGTGACCGTGGGCGGGCCCCGCAAGACGGAAGTGCAGCCTGGCGTAAGGTTGCAGGGCCTCCGTTTGAGGAGGAGAGCCCCGTGTCCCCGAGAGGAAGCAGAAGACCGGCGAGAGCACAGAGGAGCAGCCGGTGAGTGGGGCCAGGGGTCCGTTCCCGAAGAGGAGGGCGTCGGGGCACATTGCCGGTGCCCGCCCCTCCCCTCTAACATGTGGGGACATTTGGTAGTTCGAGCCTGATCGGCTCCACCGCTGTTTGGCCCCGCCAGTGTTTTCGAGCCAGAGAGGCTCCGGCAAGGCTGCATTCTGTTTCAAGGCCCACGAGGGCCCCCGGGGGCAGATCCTGGTTCCGAGTCCCCCGAGCGGGACTCCAACGACCGCAGGGCACCTTTTGTTTAATTAGAGCCCAGAGAGGCTCCCCCGTCTTCCAAGGCGCCATTTGTTCACGAGTCCCAAGAGGGGGACTCCACTGCTCCGGGGGCATTTTATTGCTGTTTTGAGCCCCCCAGGGAGGGACTCCACTGTGTGGGGCGCTTGTTCTTGAGCCTACGAGAGGCTCAAGGGGGCATTTCTTTACTTGGAGCCTGTGAGGCTCTGCTGAGGGCCCAGTCATTTGTCCAAACCCACGAGGGGCTCCTGGGGGCCCAGCTGGTTGCTTTAGAGCCTGCAAGGCTCCCCCATCGTTTTGGGCGCTATTGTTCATTCCTAGGAGCCCAGAGGAGATCTTTAGCTGCCCAGCACTTAGTGGGCAGCTGCCACGTTTAGGCTTTGACTCTCTTGACTGCATGCGCAGCCTGCCCTGACATTTGGGACACAGGGCTTCCTAGCCCCAGGAGAGGCCAGTTGGCCTGGAGACAGTCACAGGTTGTGGCCTGTGTGATCTCTGCGCAATTGTGTGTTTTTACTACACCTCTGAATGTTTTTTTTATGCATCATGTGTTTTCCTTCCCTACACCTCTCAATGTTTTATGCATCATGTGTTTCCCTGCACCTCTGAACGTGTTCTTATGCGTCATGTGTTTTTCCTTGTTCTTACACCTCTGAATGTTTTAGGCATCATGTGTAATGTGTTTTGACCTATACCCCTAAATGTGATTTATTCTTAGTCCATCCCGGTGGAGCGGGTGTTTCTCTTCTAAACTTACCGGGTGCTGCCTTTCCCGGACACGTGGTGAAGACTCTTGGGCCCCTGCAATCCCGCCTCCTGCTCCAGCAACTGTCGACCCTGTGGTCTCCCCTTGCCGCCGTTGCCTTGTGTCATCCTGCACGGCCGCAGTACGGGAGGGGACCACCAGGACCAGCTACACCTGCGGCAGGAAGCCGCCGCCCACCACTACGCGCCAGGAGGTGCTTTAAATTGAAGTCCAGCCTGGTGTAGCGGGTGTTTCTCTTCTAAACTTACCGGGTGCTGCCTTTCCCGGACACGTGGTGAAGACTCTTGGGCCCCTGCAATCCCGCCTCCTGCTCCAGCAACTGTCGACCCTGTGGTCTCTCCTTGCCGCCGTTGCCTTGTGTCACCCTGCACGGCCGCAGTACGGGAGGGGACCACCAGGACCAGCTACACCTGCGGCAGGAAGCCGCCGCCCACCACTACGGGCCAGGAGGCGCTTTAAATTGAAGTCCAGCCCCGCGTCGCGGGAGCACCCGGACGAAGCCCAGACAAAGGGCGGACAGTCTGAGACAGTCTGGGACTGGCCGTGACTGGACTGGGCCAGGGACTCTGCTCGCAGTTTTGTGGGACCTCCGTGTCGTTTATGCAGTAAGACCAGCTCTCCCTTGTTATCATCGTGGTTACTTGCGACCTTGTGACCTACCTGCCTCAGCAGAACATTGTTATTCACTATCTGGCTTAAGGTTAGCGGAGCATTATCGATTACCATTGTTATACTAGCAACTGGGTGCGTTATGCCCAAACAAAAGGTTCCCTCCGTGTCTAATACCATAGACAATTACCTAGTGCAGGTTGTGAGCAAAATCAACAGCGAGAGAAGGCAGTCACTGGGATTGAGCCCCTCTCCCATGTCCCCCGTGCCAAGCCCTATGCTGAGCCCTCTGTTAGATCCCTCCTTGTTAGAACCCCCGTTGCAGGTCACCAGTAGTGATGCCCCTGATATCGATCCCCTTTTAATAGACATCTCTGAACATAGCATACCCCCAACTGTCGACTTAGTAATAGATCCTGAGGTTCAGGTAGTTATTATAGCAGACAAATCTTTGTCACCTGTGCCTGTAACCAGAGCAGTTAGAACATGCAGAAAAGCACAGACCAAACATGGTGGGTCACGCTCCAGTAGAAAGAGGATAGCCTCCCCACCCAAAATCGTGGATAATGATGAGGTAGATGGGGTGGAAGGTGGCAAAGTGGTCATGGAGGAGGAGCAAATTAATAAAATAGTTAGCATGATTGACTCTAAGATCAAGGGTATTATTAAACCGCTGGTGACTAAAATCGACCAGCTTACGGCAGAGGTAAAAAGACTGGGTGGACTTCTAAACAAAACAGTGGAGGTGATGGGCAATATATCAACCCTAGTTTCAAGTAGAGCAGAAACAATTGAGGAGAATCCTGGGAGTGTGGGGGGGGGCGAAAGTGGCATTGATTCCTCCCCCCACTCAGCCCCCAATAGGTGAAGATGGCCAGGTAGTGGCCAACGACTATCCCCCACCAAGACCCACTGTATCTTGCCCAGAGAAAGGCTCACTACAGTTTATTGTAGAAGCTTCTCCCCTGGTCTTGGTCCTTGCCAACGTACCTCCTCTGGCGCCTGGCCAGTTGGAATCTCCAACCTCTTTGACCAGCAAAGCTCTGCATTGGTTGTCGAATAATATGTTGATGTCCCCATGGGGTAAACAGCAGCTAGATGGGGAAATTAACATGGCAAGAAGGGTAGCCTGGATAGGGAACCGTCCGAAAAAGTTCAAGGGAGATTGTTTAGTCTTGAACTTCTCTAGATCAGATGTACTCCCTAATGTTCTGGCAAATATATTCCCCCCGCAACGTAGGAGTACCTCCATAGTTCCACTTACGCTCAAATTTTTTTATTGTACAAAAGGAAGTGCAGCGAATTCTAGCATACTAAGGCCAAAATGGAACCCAGTGTTAAATAAATGGGGTAGGGATGCTCAAACTAGTGCCCAAACTAGCGATTGGGGAATTAGCTTGGAAAATAGGTTTGGGGTTTTGTCAGACCTGAATGAATGTGATTGACTTGAGTGGGCCGAAAGCATTGTGTATAAGGAAGTAGCCGAGTCTAGTAGAATGTGTGCTTTCACAGTTCAGGGGATTACTCTCACTAATGTCACTCCTACGCCCCGAATAAAAAGGCTGGGAGGCTCCATATTCCCAGGGAGGTTGACAGAGAACATTGACCCTGAACAATTGATCTGCCCTCATCCATTAGAGATATGTGACAGCCCGGGACGTAAGGTATCACCACCAGAGATACCAGACTATTCAGCCATCAATACAGAACCTGAGTCTGGGAGGGAGGGTGATAACCAAAGCATATTAACATCACAGGATCCTCTCTGCTTTTCGGCAGTCGAGGCAGGGGTGACCTTTCTCTCCTGGAACCTTGCAGGAATTAGTAATAAGCTAACATCTCCAGAATGGTGCAGTTTTATTTACCAGTTTGGCATCATTCTTTTCCAGGAATCATGGTCTTTGATCCCAGTACACCGTCTGGGGTTCCCTAACTTTCACGCTCTTGCTACAAAAAAACCCAAAGGGCACCCATCTGGGGGCCTGATAATTTGGATTCGCCAATCTCTATGTTGTAAAATTCAGCAAATCAATTCCCCATCGAATGATATACTGCCAGTTAATATCACATGGGCTAATGGCCAGGGGGTGGCAATCTTTAACATTTATGCTAGGGGGGTAGCGGGAGGTCAAACATCAGAAGTAATCTCTGCTCTTGACCTCCAACTTGAGGCGCTCCCAACCCAGTTGTCCATTATTGTGGGAGGTGATGTCAACACAACCTTTGAACCACTTGGACAGGAGGATCAAATTCTTGCTGCTGAGGAGGACAGTAAATGGGGTGTCCCTCAGCTTGATCTACCTGTAATTAGAAGGTGGTCAGCTGTAGCTATCCAACTTAAGGCTTTTTGTCTAGCGAGACGACTCAGAGCAGCCAATGGGCGTACCCAGTCAGATCGCCAGGGGGAAAAAACATTCGACAACGGCAGGTCTTCCAGTCGAATAGATTACTTCCTGGTGGACATCAGAGGATGGGATCGATTGATTGATATGACAGTAAAAAACAGGTTGGATAGCGACCACAACCCACTCTGCTTGGAATTCCAAGCACTAAAGGGGTCTAGAGAACCCAACATGGGGGGTGGCAAAGTCACCCTAGATATTGTTGCCTCGAATAACCTGCGCCATATTAAATGGGGCAGATTAATTGAGAGTCCAGAGAAGCTGGAGGACCTTAAAAAAGTGGTGATCGAAGAAGTGGGAAACATAAATATCCATAGTAGCAAGCAACATTTTCCCCAAATTATGCTAGAGGCTCATACCCATTTCTTTACTAAGCTCCAGGGGTTCTTTAGGAAGACCACAAAATCAGTTAAGGTCGGTAAAAATCTACCTGAGGTGGGGTGGTACAACCAATCTTGTAAATTAGCCCGCCAGAACCTAAGTGTTGAACTTAGATCCAGGAATATCTTAGGTGTGAGAAAGGCTAGGGAGACATATAGGAAAGCCCAGAAAGCAGCCAAAAAACAGTGGGATGAGGATCAGTGGCGCGATCTGAAAACTGCTTTTACAGCAAAGGATCAAAAGCAATTCTGGGCTATAGTTAAGTGGGATAGAGGAGGGACAGCACAGACCCCGCAAAATAATGTCGCCAAACACCAATGGGTAGAATTCTTGAGACCACAATACGCCTGTAAACTTGCTGAAGGAGAGTGCCCACTACCCCCCACAGTCTTTTATCAGTGTCAGCTATTCACAACTAAAGATGTCAGTTTAGCGCTAGACTGTGTGACAGGGGGCAGAGCCCCTGGAATGGACGGCATTCCTGCCGATGTGTTTTTAAGTGATCGTCCATCTTGGTGTCAGTATTTTGAGTGGTTAGCTAATTCTGTGGCTAGGGGTGCACCAATCCCCTCTTCATGGAAAGGCGCGGAAATAATTTCGGTTTTTAAAAAGGGTGACAAATCACTACCTAGTAATTATAGACCTATCAGTCTTATTGACTCGGCCCAAAATATAATAGGTCGTTTAGTGCAAAACAAATTGCAATCTTGGATAGAAGAAACAGATATTTTGTCCCCTTACCAAGCTGGGTTTCGACCCTGTACTAGTTCAGTTGATCAGTTCTTTTTCTTCATAGCTCTCTATTGGAGGAATGTGACCTTAACTAATGGGACACTCTATGCGGTGTTCGTAGACCTGAAATCAGCTTTTGATTTAGTTCCCCGTCCCAAACTTTGGAGTGTTCTAGCTGAAGCAGGGATGGCCCCGGAACTGTTAGCGTTACTTGTCCGCTTGCATGAGAACAACTATGCAAGAATCAGATGGGGGCACAGGGTGAGGTGACCAACTCATTCCCTGTTGAACGTGGTGTTCGGCAGGGGTGTGTCCTGGCTCCCACACTGTTTTCCCTATACATCAACGGCATAGTAGATCATCTAAGCCGCTCCCCCACCGATGCTCCTGTATTGGCCGGGGCACGCGTGCCAGTTCTCATGTTTGCGGACGACACGCTGATAGTTTCTCGGACTCCAAGTGGGCTCCAGAAGGCAGTAAATGCGTTTGGAGAGTTCTGCCAGATGCGTGGACTTGAGATAAACACCTCCAAAACCAAGTTAATGTCCCTGAATCAGCGGAAGACATTCAAAGGTACAATTAACTTTGATGGTATTCCACTGGAACAGGTTGAGGCTTTTACGTACTTAGGAATATCCCTTCAGAGTAATATGAGCTGGAAAAACCATATTGATATGGCTGTTTTAAAATGTCATCAGCTGGAGGGTGTAGTAGCCCTTAAACATAAAGCTTCTCAGACCAAGCCAATCACCCCGGCCCTAGAAATATATAACATGAAGGTGATAAGTGCCTCTCCATACGGTTCGGAACTGTGGGGATTTTCCAATTTGAACCAATTAAATTTAGCTGAGAATAGGTTTCTACGTCGTTTAGTTGGGGTCCCCCAAAGTACCTCCACTGTACCGCTTGTATATGATCTTGGCAGGAAAAAAATAGAGGATTTGGCACGGTTACGTCCCTTATTATATTGGAGACGGATCATGACAACTCCCGAACTAGTTCATTATGCCACTGCCCTGAAGGACATTACAAGGGCAGATCGATTTCATTCTATCCTGTGGCTCAAAGAAATAAGGGGCTTATTGACAAAGTTGGAACTAGATTACCTATGGGATGACCTAAATGCCTCAAGCTTCCCGTCAAAGATAACCCTGAAAAAAATGTACTGGAACATGGTTTGGTCGTCTGCCTTTAGTACTGGATCCAACACAGAGTTAACTGGTCGTTTTCTTGATATTAAACCCCTACCATTGTGTGAGTCTTACTGGGATATTATAGAAAGGCCCTATGAAAGAAAATTGTATTTTCAATTTAGAATTGGGACCCTTCCAGTAAAAGCTTTTACTTATAAATGGTCGGTAAACCAGATTGACAAATGCCATTATTGTAAACATATGATTGAGAATGCACCCCACCTGCTGTTTGTATGTCCCCTTTATATAAACCCCCGTCGTAAGTGGATAAAACCCGTGTGCATAAACCTGGGGACACGCAGTTTTGTAGAGGCTCTAAGAATACTCACATCAGATTGCACACCCTCCATGGCGATAGCCGTTGCAAAATTTCTGGGGTGGGCTTGGACAATACGCACCCATTCCTTGCAGTCCCTAGAGGCTAGCCAATGAAATTTTTCACAACGAGCAATGTACGATCAATTTTTTAACCAATGTTTAATCGAATTGTTTTAATTCTTTTTGTATAAATTGTTTTTAATCCTTGTAAGCGACAGAACCATGGTTTAATGAGTTTTTAAAAATGATGAATTTAACTTTGTAGTATTTATAGTGTAGTCTTAGGATGCATAATTGCTTTGATGACATGCTGTCGAATAAAGCTTTGAAATTTGGTTGGATTTATTCTTAGGAGGCAGAGTCTAATGTGTTTAGACTAGTGAGGAGGTTGCCTACTGTGTTCTTGCTGGTTAGGCCTAAATGTGATTGCTGCGTAATGTGCTTTGCCTTTATGCTTGTGTTATACTTCTAAATGTGTTAATGCTTAGGAGTTTGCTTTGCCTAGTATGTTATACTAGAGAGGTTATGTGTCCATGCGCGATCTAGGCCTATGGTTATTAGTATTGCGTAGTGTGTACCTACCTTTACCAGTAGTTACTGGTTGTGACCTATAATTGTTCTTTTGTGCTACACTTATTCTAAGTTCTAGAAGTGCTATTTCTGCTAAGTGTTGATTCTGACAGTGGCCCATGTGGCCCTGTCCTGGTGTAAATAATCCCTTGTGAATATTGCCCGTGCCAGTTGGCACAATGTATATTGTGTGATTACTATCTGATGTGTTTTGACAATACAAAAGTTATTTTTATATAACCTTGTGTGGAGTTCCTTTTGTAGTGTGCCTAGGGTGTTGTTGCTGTTGTGTGCGTGCGCAAATGCTTTACACATTGCCTCCGGGATAAGCCTGTCTGCTCGTGTCAAGCTTCCAAGGGGGTGAGCAGGGGTTGTCTTGGCGTGTGACCCCCTTGCCCTGACTGGAATGGTGGTTTCTGCCTGGCTTTGGCGTAAGCCTTAGCCAACCAGAAATCACAGTTCTAACAAATATGTTGCTACTTCTTTTATACCTACACGCTTGGGACATACAATTTTCTTTGTTTATTGAATTGTGTTATTTGCAGTTGTGGCAGGCCTGCGTATGGCCTGTCTAGTTTTAATAAATAGTAGGATGTGGAAATTAGGTCACCTCGCTTTTAAAGAGAGGGATGAGGGAAGGGCTATGTTCGGGGGCATATTTTTTGCTTCTTTTACGACTGTTTCTGTTGCTTTCCCTTCTTGTTTCTTCTTTCTATCCTTGCTTTTCTCCTCCTCGCTCTCTCTTATTTCGCAGAATCAGGCAGGCCCATCCTTTTACATCTCCCCCAGAGGTGGCTCCATGCTCTGTACAGATGCATAGTAGCTTTGCTATGCGTACGAAGTTACTTTGCACTCATCCCAACTATCAGTCCAACACACATGCCTTTGCACTTCCAGAAACGGGGAATGACGACATATACTCTTGCACACTCTATATTTGTCTACTTTGCACATCCACTTCAATGTTCAGACCCATGACGGCTCCCGCCATCAAAATTCTCTCACTAAACACCTAAGGCCTCAACCACCCTGTCAAACCGAAAGCAATCAGAGACTATTGTAGTAGGCTAAAAGGGGAGTTCTTTTTATTACAATAAACGCATTTTGTGTCCATTAGGGATGCCACATTCTATTCCCTGTGGGTGGTGGATGATGGGCTCTTCCCAGCAATGCAGAAGAAAAATGGGGTCCTTACCATAATTTCTAAAAAATCTGGAATTGCGGTTCGGGCTCACACACATGATCATCAGGGTAGATGTCTCAGCACCAGAGCTAAAAAAAAGAGGGCATTTTTTTATTTTGAATAGATATCCCTCAAATGACAACTCAGTAGATTTTTGGAAAGAGCTTGAGAAACAAATCTTAGAACCGCCCGAAAACCTAGAACTAATATTGAGGTGGTGAGTGGAATTTCAACCTACTAATGATGGGTCCCTTGACAGTATATCAACACACACATTTTTGGGTAATAGATCACATAAACAAATTAGCTATATGCTGCAAAAATAACAATCTGGTCGACATATGGCGATTACATAACCCATCTTGCAGCAGCTACACCTTTTACTCCCCACCACAGCTCCATCTCCATGAAACCCCGAATTCAAACCAATAGTAATAGCAGACCATGACTGGGTATCTCCAGATCTTGTCTTCAGTGACCCATCTAATCCCTGCATAGAATGGTGCTGAATGATGACCTCCTTTACCAAGACGATGGCAGGCAAGAAATAACTGGAGCGATTGGCCATATCTTAAACGATAATATAATTGAGGACACCTCTGCTTTGACTAGATGGGATTGCCTTAAGCCTACCATTTGAGGGTGTCTGATACACCAAGATTCAATAAAAAATAAGACTTTTTCGAAACAGCTATCAAGCTTAGAAGTGGAAATTCTGTGGTAAAATAGTGAACTTAGACACACTAAGGTGACAGCAATATTTAACAAAACTATGTAACTTACAGTACGAATACAACAAAATATTGATTAAACAGCACAAAGTTGGATTAAAATCTCTGTGGCTGTGAAACTGTGCAACAGAAACAGAGCTGGGAAATCATCTAATAATTAATTGAAACATACTAAGAACAAAGCACTTATGCCTGCAATAAGGAATACATCAGGAGCGGTAGTCTCCTCTACCCACAGCATTCTAGATGCCTTTCAAATAGTCTACGCCAATCTATATAGCTCCAATAGAGCAATCCCCATGCACAAATGTATTGGATTTCTTGATTCCTGTGTTCTAACACACCCAAGCCAAGAAGATCTTAAAGTCTTAATACACTATGTTGAAGAGGGGGAGATCCACAACACCATTTGCAGACTGAAATCTGGGAAAGCTCCAGGCACAGATGGCTATTAGTGCATATTTTACAAAAACCTTGTGCACCCGGTGATAGACCGCTCAAGGCTATCTTTCACAAATACGCGGAATCCAGTTCTATTGAAGGTTCTTCAAACGAGGCTACAATAGCTATCATTACAAAGGAGAGGGAAGGGTCACCTGGACATTAAAAATGGCAGAGCCATTGCGTTGATCAATCTAGATTGCAAATTATATGATAAAATTATTGCAAGCAGGCTGGAGTCTATCATACTAAAATGTATTCCCCCTCACAGGCTGGGATCCTAAAAGGTAGACCCGATGTAGACAACATCAAGTTATTCTGCCCTGCACTAAATAAAGTGAAACTCGAGGGGCGCTAGAGGGCGCACTGCGGGATGGCTGGCTGAACTGTCAGCTCCGCCGGATGGACGCCACCATAACGACCCTTTCGCCCTTCTAAACCACCGACCCAGCTGAACTGCGGCCAGCTCCGCGTGTCGGAAGCTAAAGCCGTCAGGATGATCTGATTCTGACAGAGTTTGGTGAGCTGCACGGCGAGAAAACAGCGGAAACCCAAGACGCCGCCGGGGCACTGACAAGATGGCCGCGCCTGACGGCTGCTGCTCTGAAGCGACCAACTGACCAGCGGAGCGCTGAGGGTTGCTACGGAGTGATCCCAGGCCGCGCCGCAGCGGCTGTAGGAGCAGCGAGGCGACAAGACAACGGAGGCCGGTAGATGCGGGGAAAAAAAACGGAGAAGTCCGGTGTGCGTTCCACTGCGCCTAAGATGGCGGCGGCGCTGGAACGCACGAGACCGGCGGTATCGGCGGCCCCTGGGACAGGCGGCATGGAGCCCCATCGGGAGCGGGAATAGCGACTGACGAGGTGAGCCAACCCAGCGCTAAGCGCCGCCTGACCAGACCAGCTGACCCCCCAGACCGGCGAGCTCCCTGCACAGTGCGCTCAACGGAGGTGCGTGGAGCTTCCCTTGAAGAAGTAGACGCTACCTCCCACACCCGCAGCGAGAGAGTTCTGGGCCGGAGTGCGCCATTGGGTACTCACCACGTCTAAACTCTGACACCGGACCGGTATCGAGCAGCAACCCAATCAACGTCCCCTTACTGCCACACCCGGGGGTAAATGAGCAGACGCACCCAGAGGGGGGGGGCCCAGGCACCAGCGGGAAAGAGCACGCTAACGGCCGGCAGCCCAAACGCGGCCGCACAAACCTCGCCACTACCACTGCGGACTATGGGGAAGCCGGACAAACAACAGTCCAAGCTCCCCTTTGAAACAAGGAAGCAGCCCAAAACAATGTCGGCCACCCTTGAAACCGAAGGTGACGTTGAAATGGCGGAGGGGTCTGCCATGGAAGCGGTGCTTCGTGCAATCCAGCAGAGTCTGCAGGAAATGAATGGGAAATTGGACAGCGTGGTGCAGCGAGTGGACAGTATGGCGGCTAAAATAGAGAAGCACGACGAGCGCCTGGAGGAAGCAGAACAACGGATATCCAGGGTGGAAGACGACCATGCAACCACGTCGAAGGTATGCGGAGGACTGGAGAAAACGGTGGAGACCCTTCGAGCGAAGGTGGAGGACCAAGAAGCGAGGTCCAGGAGGAACAACATCCGAATTTCTGGCCTGCCGGAATCCACCAACACAGGGAGGATGGAAACGTACATAGAGTCCCTCCTAACAGAAATCTTTGGCGCCGACAAACTATCCTCAGTGTTCCTGATCGAGAGAGCGCACCGCTCCCTGGCGCCAGTTCCGAAACCGGGGGCCGCTCCACGAATGATCATAGCGCGTACGCTCAACTATAGGGACAGAGACACAGTCCTCCGACTCGCCAGAGAAATGGGAAAAATCACACACCAGGGTAACACGCTGGAATTCTACCCTGATCACACCATGGCGGTGCAGCAAGCACGAAAGGAATTTGCGCCGGTGAAGAAGAAACTACGTGACCTTGGTCTGGAATATGCCATGCTGTACCCGGCCAAACTTAAAATCACGAACCTGAGTAAACCGGTCATCTTGCAATCAGTACAGGCGGCGCACGAATTCATCAAACAGCAGGGGAAGCGAAGGAAGGAGCAGAACAGAGCGGAACCGACCAGCGATGTGGAATGAACGATAGGGTGGCATGGAAACCTTGATGAACACGAAAGCGGCCCAGGGACCAAGCAGAGGCGTATGGGTGGCGCACACTGACTCACCCCGGAACACTTGGCCTGGAGGTGTACTGCCACAGACCTTTCTTTTTGAACACTGAAGCAGCGGACCTGAGATGTCTGTCCTCGCAGTGAGTAATGGGGGACCATGGGACCACAGATGGTTGCACGACGAAGCATCATGAACAGGGGGCCAAGTGGCTCCAATGGTAGTAGCGTGTAGTAAGGGGGGTGCAGACGCTAGCCCTAGGTCCAACCCTCGTTGCTAGCACTGGAATGAACCGCAGCTACCGAATGTCCCTGAGGTATATCAAATCTTTGATGGGGGGAATTGTTCGATGGCGCCCGCCTACTTTTTGTTGGTATTTGGTGGGTGGAGGGTGAAAAAAACTACACACACGACATAAAAAAGTCGACATGGGCGTCCGTCCACGTCCACTACGTGGATGGAGATGTGTGTACCTGGCGATACCCCCGAGCGGGGGCGCCCCAAAATGTGTTTTCAAGTTCAGATTAAGTTAGTTAAGGGATGGCTTTGGCACAGTTCGGGCGCTAAAGTGGGTGGGGGGGAAAAGGGGGAACTGGGTATGATTGAATCGTCGACTCTGTGTCTGAGAAGCATGGCAAACTCCAAGACCATACATGAGCGCACACTATGTAGTAGCGGCCTCACCGACCTGGCGGGGATCACGCATCGAACACTTCACTGTTTACTGCCTGTTTGGAGCCGTACACGGCTGCCGCACTTTGAGATAGAAGCCAAGATGAACACAAATGACTATGTCGAGAGTTAACACATTAACCCTGATCACGTGGAATGTAAGGGGACTGGGGAACCCGAGAAAGATAAGGCAGATGTTTGCTTATTTTGACAGATTGCAGGCGGATATAGTGTATCTACAGGAGACACACCAAGATGCTGCACACACATCTACACTAGGGACACGGTGGGCTGAATCAGTCACAAGCTCTAACTACTCAACGTACTCCAGAGGGGTTAGCATCCTCATACGTAAGGGAACACACTTTGACATTACGAATGTGACCAGGGACTCAGAGGGCAGGAGTGTGATGGTGGAGGGGAAGGTCAGGGGACAGAGACTCCTGTTACTAAACACGTATGGCCCTAATGTGGATGACCCGGGGTTTTACAGGAAAATCTGGCAGACACTCGCAGATACACATATAGACCACATACTATGGGGAGGTGATTTCAATGTCGCGCTACAGGATCAATTAGACCGAGCTGCACACACCACGGAACACCACAAAAATGCCAGACATATGCTGCGGGACGCAATAGAGGACCTCCAGCTGACAGACATTTGGAGGAAGAGTAACGCAGGGATCACCGCTGCTACACACGTTAATGCTGCAAACAACAGCTGGGCGCGACTAGATTATTGGCTTGGTACCAGAGAGATACTAACATGGGTTCGACACATCTCACATCCGCCCAGGACACTGTCAGATCACAATCCAGTTTTGCTAAAGATAGAGGTCCCTCATTATGAACCGCCGCCCTTCACTTGGCGTTTCAACGCGACAGCTCTGAAGGACCCACTGTATGCCACCACAATACATGAGGCAATAATAGATTACTTCGCTATAAACGGCCCGTCCACGGATGACCCCTGCCTCCTGTGGGAAGCGTTTAAGGCCACAATCAGGGGGGCATGCATTAGCACGTCATCAGGCATACTGAAGGACATCAGGCGGCAGCTGCGCATGCGCGAAACAGCGATACAGGAGCTGGAAGACAAATACACGCACACTGGAGACACTAAGGTGCTAGGAGACATACACACCCTTCTGACAGAACACAAACAGTTTGCATCGGATGAACTCAAATACGTCACTAAACGGGCGACGGCCAGACGCTACGGGGAAGGAGGTAGACCGGGTAGGGCACTGGCAGACAAGATATGCTCAGGGAGGGCCCCACAGAATATAACAGCCATCTGTACGGACACGGGGGAAACGGTGAGCGACATCAAGGGGATTATAACAGAATTTATGTCACATTATGGTACACTTTACCAAGCGCGCCCTACGCCCACGCAGGGAGAATTGCTAGCATACATGGAGGATGTGGAGTTAGCCTGGCTGTCAGACGGGCACAGAGAGTACCTAGCACGTCCTGTCACGATCGAGGAGGTTACGGACACAATCAAGCGGCTGCCGAACAACAAAGCACCGGGGCCGGACGGGTACGTGGCAGAATTTTACAAAGAATATGTGGATCTGCTTGCACCACACTTGGTGAAGCTATACGGGGCGGCACACGCAGCCCAAACCCTACCGGGCTCCATGAGGGAAGCCTTACTCATTGCGCTCCTAAAGCCGGGTAAGGCGGAGGACAAATGTGACTCATACCGCCCATTGTCCCTTTTGAACGTGGACACAAAAATAATAGCCAGTCTACTGGCGGACAGACTGAAACCGCTCATGCCACTACTGATCAGGCCAGACCAATCTGGGTTCATACCTGACAGGGCCACCACACACAACACCCGCACACTCTTTGCGTTGGCCCACTACCTATCCCCAGACACGAAGGCAGTGGCAGTGCTACTTGATGCTGCCAAGGCATTTGACACAATCGGGTGGGCCTTCATACAGGCGGTCCTGGTGCGCATGGGTTTCCCCCCGTTGTTCCTGGGCTGGATTTCAATGCTGTATAACAATCTGTCGGCACGCATACGAATAAACAAACATGTCTCAGCACCCATCCCGATATGCAGAGGGACGAGGCAGGGCTGCCCGCTCTCGCCGATGCTCTTTGCATTGATCCTGGAGCCATTGGCATGTAAAATACGACAGCACCATCACTACTCAGCCATACAGATGCCGTCACGCCCCATCCACATATCGTTATACGCAGATGACATGGTGCTTTATGTCAAAAACCCGGCACAAAACCTGAATCCACTAATGAGGGAGTACATTAGGTTTGGGAACCACTCCGGTTTACAAATTAATTGGGATAAATCGCTCATTCTAGCCCTGACGGATAGCACGCACCCTATACCCCTGGACTACCCACTTGAATGGCAGGAGGAACCCACGAAATACTTAGGTGTGTGGTTCCACAGGGACCCAGAACTTGTTATACGCACCAATTATGGGCGAGCGATAGAGGACCTAGGGGACAAAATAAAAAGGTGGAATAAACTCCCGTTATCCCTGGCGGACAGGACTGCAATCGTGAAGATGGTGATACTGCCCAAATTTTTATATTTATTTAATAATATCCCAATAAAACCGCCGGCGGTAGTGTTTCGCAATATCAACTCCTTAGTTCTTAGTCTGCTGTGGGCCGGAAAACAAGCGCGACTGGAACTACGCACCATGACACTTCCGTATGCCCAGGGAGGTTTCAAGGTACCGGACCTCTATCTCTATTATCTGTGCGCCCAAGCGCAATTTGCACATTATTGGCATCACGAGGTACCCTTCCTGACGCATGTGGCGGTAGAGGCGGGAGATGCAGACCCGATACCACTGGTGAACATACTGTTACATAAACGCCCCAAGCTACATGACAGAGACATAAACACGGTGGATACCACCACGGAAGCATGGCGATTGATGGGCAAGGCAGCTAAGGCACTGCCACTGTATGCCCCTGCTCTGCCTTTGGCACACAACCCACATATCTCAGTGACACAGGAACAGGTGGGCATGGATTTGCTGCGGAGGGCGGGCATAGATACAATGGGTGATTTGTATCCCAATGGGGTCTTCCAAACGATAAATGAAATGCAATACATCAGCAACCCGTCCCTACTATTCACCTTTAACTATTATAGGCTCCAAAGAGCACTTAGGGAACACTATCCGACGCATCCGGAGGAGCCGACCCCGCTAGCACCCCTACAACTCCTTCTCACGACGCCTGCGGCATCGCACCTGGTATCTAAATTATACACTAGCTTACAGGGAGCGATAGGGGGCAACACAGACAAAGCTAGAGTTAGGTGGAGCGAGGGACTAGTGACACCCATCGAGGAGGAGGAATGGGCAGCAGCATGCAAGCTAACAGACGTGCTGACACCAAACGGTAACCTGAGAATCATACACTACAAATACCTCCACCAAGTGTATTATACACCGCAGAGACTGCAGAGATATGGGTTACAAGAGGATTCGAAGTGTAAAAGGTGTAAGCAGGAGGGGGCGGATTTCATGCACCTGGCATGGCATTGTAGCAAGGTGGCGAGATACTGGGTACGAGTGGTGCAAATGCTGAATGCCATGTTAGAATCTGCTTTACTATGTGATGCCAAGATGTGTCTCTTGGGTATTGAACCAACATTGAGAGCGACGAGGCGAAAGTTTTGTGCGGTAGCGTTGTTGCTGGCGAAAAGAAGGGTTTCAATGCACTGGAACAGTACAAAAGGGCCAGAGGTTAAGAATTGGTTAGAAGATATGGTGTACTGTCGCGACACTCTGAACACCTATGAGGAGGAACTGCCAGCCAGATCGAGACCCAAAGACTATTGGGAATACCTCAGAACCTACTTGCTGGAACGGGGCAGTGAAGAGGGAATGAACGCGAATGATTAGAAATACTACATGAAGTGTGATTAACGGGTGTACGAGAATACTGAGGTATGGGAAGGGAGGGAGGATGCTGTGACACAGAGTATACGTTTTTTTTTTTTTTTTTTTTTTTTTTTTTTGATGGACACTCCGGGTTAATTTAGGGGTGACACCATCCAGTTTACAGTTGGGAGAATAAGTAACCAAAAAATGTGTGAACACTGGCAAGAATATACATAGCTGGCGCACTGAATTGGAAAGTGTATATGATGACGATGTTAAACGCCGCCGGTCCTATGGATGTCGGCTGATGGGCTGTGTACATAACAGAGAGAGCCCGACTGGGCAAGAACAACTGTAGCCGGCCACCATTGGTTGTAGGCGACTCACTTGTAATGTATTTTCATATATGCTAAGTGCGAATAAACTTCTTACACCCAAAAAAAAAAAAAAAAAAAAAAAAAATAAAGTGAAACTCATTAACTTGCCATCTGCTGCATTGAGGCTAGATGCCGACAAGGCTTTTGACAAGGTCTCATGGTCCTTTCTCCATGCATCACTACATAAATATCAATTGGGGGAGAATTTTATTTCCATGGCTATGGCATAATACTCAAATCTGAAAGTTAGAGTTAATGGCCACCTGTCCCAGTCCTTTCCACTTTCTAAAGGAACCCCACAAGGTCGTCCGCTTTCCCCACTTGTCTTTCTACTGGTCATTGAACCCCTACTCTCAGCATTCAGACATAATCATAATATATATTTTTTTATTTGTTTATTGGTATTTTCCATATGCAAAATCTATTTACATATTTTGCTCGACGCCAGTGCATGATGTGTAATGTGGTTACAACTTCATAACAGACTTAACAATTAAAACACAGGACAGCATCTCATACAGGATTACTTAGAAGCAACAAAACATATTTGTGTTACAAATGAGCTCTTGCCTTGTAGTATTACGGTTACGCTCTTACCATTCAACTACCTCATCTCAAGTCTTCTTTGTGCAGCACATTGCTCAGGACACCTATGCACAACATTTTGATTCTATTGCTTAGGTACTAGGTGCGCCAGCGTACCCAGTTTGATTTGTACGTATCCATTCTAGTATCAGACCCCAGATGTCTTTGGGCCTGAAAGCTAAGGTAAATAGCTCCCAAAATGTTGAGAGCTGGGTCTGACAGTAAATGACATCCTGTAACCATATCGTAACCGATGGAGCATTAGGTTTTCCCCAATGCATAGCCACTCTTCTCTTTGCCAGTAGTAGTAGCATGGCATGTAGTTTCCCTGTGCCCAATGGGGTCTCCTTCACATACCCTAATATTCCCACCAACGGTGTGGGATCAGCTGGTGTCTCCAGAACCTCCCCAATTGTGCTGAATATGTCTGCCCAGTATTCTGCTATGGGAAGACAATTCCAAACTATGTGGAGGAATGTTGCTGGTGTCGCTCTGCATCACCAGCAACTAGCATCAGAACTTAGTCCCATGCGGTGTAGTTGGGTGGGGGTTCTGTAGAATCTGTGCAGGAATTTGAAATGGATTAGTCTTAACTTGTAGTTAGGAGATAGCATCCGTAATTGGCCGCAACAGAACTTCCATTGCTCTTCAGAGAGTGGAAGGTTAATTTCAGTGTTGCAATTGAGTAATGCTTAATGCTTTGGGTAGCATCACTGGGAACCTGGTTTGTATTGTACTGTATAATTGTGTAATGAATGAGAAAATACAAGGACACCCTGAACAATGCATAGTTCAATTCCTAGGACATGGACTTAAATGGTAGTGACAAAAACTCCTAGGCAATGTCAATAAAGCAAATAGACACAGTATCTATAACATTAAGAAAACCAAGGAAGACAGAAAAAATATATTCAAAGTTGCTACCATTTTAATAATTTCTTCTCATATTATCTAAACAAATGATATTTATACAAAACATTTAAACAATGAAATACAATATGTAACACATCACATTTAATCAATATGTACGTAAAGGGTTAAAAAGTGGCAATATCTTTATTAACTCGACGCGCGTTTCGGCATATACAACTCTTTCTTCAGGAAAGCCACACAATTATAGATCCTGTTTCAATGTGATTAGTTCCTAGTGATTAAAACCTGCAACTCCATAGTTGGTGGATGTTCTTGATTCTAATAAATGGCTGATAAAAATGGGGTGCACCGAATGTGCTGCGATGTCTTATTAATTTTAAAATAAACAATATCACGAAAAGGTCGGATGTTTGGTTATCAAACAAGCCTTCTAAGGCATCACCGGCAGCCATCTTTAGCCTGGTCTTACCAGGAGCCTCCTTTTATCAGATAAGTCCGTTATTGTGCATGCCTTTTCAGCTACATATTTGGAACACTATTGCATATCTAGCGCTTGTTCCAGTTTCTTCGTTGAATCTCTTCCATCGCAAGAGGCTTTCCAGAATATCATATTACTGATTTTAATAGTTCGCGGGACCAGGTCGCTGTTCAAATATACCTACACAAGGCTTGTTTGATAACTAGACATCCGACCTTTTCGTGATATCGTTTATTTTGGACATAATGCCAATTCCCTCAGACAATATTATGATTTGCCTGAACCGACCTAAATATACTGCTGCCAACTGTAATTTTATGATTAACTAATAAACCTTCATTGTTTGAAGTATGCTTCTACCTCAAGAAGGCGTATTTCTTTAATGCTATTTGATGGCATTTGATTATTTGACTATCATGTTCATTTAGGGCAGAGTTCTTCAATCTGTGGGGCGCGTCCCCTGGGGGGGGGGGGCGCCATCATCTGGAGGGGGGCACGCGCTCCACCTTAAAATCTCACGTCCCAAGTCGCAAGTACATTTGCGACGTGCCATACTCCTGTAATTTAAAGAAAAACATTGTCCTGCTGTCTTCTTAGAGCCCCTGCATCTCCACTCTGCCTGTTGATGGAATAATCACCCCCATTTTTTCGTAGCCTCTCCCCCACCAGAAATGTGGCCCTAGTTGTGCCTCTGGCTACAGGGCACACTGGCTGCCCTTGTGTTAAGACATGACAGCAATTCCGTACAAAAACTGCACATGTGCATACACACATAAAGCCTGCCTGTTTTCTATCTACGTACAAAGTAAAATGAGTTATTCTGTGCCTCACCTCTCCCGATCAAATGGCTGAGTTATAGAAATCTGTAAATACAGATCAGAGCCCAGTGGATGAAAACACTCAGGTGCTCACTAGATTTTTAACCTCTGCTCTACACCCTTGGATGCTCCTTGTGGTCACAGGCCCAATATATCTCAATATCACTAAACACCCTGAGTCTCCATGAGATTTTGGTCTTTTTCACCCTAGCATCCTAACAAAAGCCATCTCATCACTGAAATAAGTACTAGCCCTTAAATACTATATCACTGAAGTTTGCGTATTCTTTTGCTAATTATCCACCGTCCGTTTTCAGAACTGTGACTGAAAAGGTGCAGCTGTCCTAGCGCAGTTACATGATGAAAATTTACTTCTGTGTATTTTTCTGACTGCTGTGCCAGATCCATTCTTTATCTCAGAAATGTCTTTGATCCCATGGTCACACGTACGATTCCCTGTAGGTCCAATCAGCCATACATGTTTCACAGGTTGATAAAATGATAGCCGTTTAGTTAAGTAGCAAAGACGTGATGTCTCTTCCTGTATTGTCACTGGGGTCAAAGTTCTGGTGATCTGGCTTTTGCCCTCCAAGCAGATCTAAGAGGTATGCCCAACAGCTGCGCAACATGCACACCCAAGTCATTTTAGCAGAGGGCAATGGTGACTGCCACCCATCTTTTCAATGAGGTACTTAAAATTGTGTACAACCTTTCAATCACCAAATCACCTATGTCTGCTGGATGTTTGTACTCCAGATGCAGGTAGTACAGCTGGCGGTCTGACAGGGCAAAAACTGATTGTAGCCCTCGTAGTAACTGCCCTTCATGGTCCTATTGGAAGCAGCAGAAGACACTATATGAAGGTAGCAGAGTAAGGCCTGGAAATAGAGTAGCCTGAGGCGAATAGCCAGGCCTTCTGGGGGAGAGCAGGTCCACTACTAGTTGGTCACAGGCGTTGAGCACTTGGATGTATGTAGATTCAGCCAGGAGTGGAGTGCAACCTTTACTTCAAAGTGCATTATCCGTGGTAGTAATTAAGAAAGGCTGGTCAGTAAGGAGCTCCACTAGCGATACATTTAAGACATTCAAGTAGTGGCATCTTGCTTTCTACCATGAGATAAGACATCTCCTTTTTTGTGATAATCTAGGTTGACGTTCACTCACAAAGTTAGTCTTCTTGCAATGGAAATGGTGATAATCCCTGTTTGTTCAACAGCACTTCTGTTTTTAGATAAAGCTAAAGAGTCAAAAGTACCTGGTAGCACTGCTGTATTAATTGTTTTTCCAGAGGAATGTGCATTTGGAGGCATAGCTTTTCAATAATGTTAGGGGCGTGTGAGTCTGAGATTTCCTAACAAGCATCAAGGTGTACCCAACTAAAAAGATAGGGCAAGATGGAGCTCCAGGACAGTGGCAACAGGCAGGGTTAGGAGCATGCTTTTTCAGTTATTTAGAAAAGTACACACAGTCAGCATTGGAGCTCAGTGATATAGCATTGACTATGTTGTCCACTGTAGTCCAGTTCCTCTTTACAGCAATGTAGGGCAAAAAGGCCACAGAGAGCAAGCTAGCATAACCCAAACTTAACAATAACAGACCAGCCTAAGGGTGCGCTGCTGCCGCATAGTTTTTAGTGGCCCAGGCCCAGCAGCAGAACACATGTAGAAAGAATGAGGAATCCGGGTAAGCAGGCTAGATAAAAGCATCAATTTGTAGAAAAAGCTGCAGAATACCGAACAACATGCAATAATAAGGCTTCTAAACCTCCAGGAAGGGAAAGTTTGGAACTTCCTGAACCATAAAACCGGTGTACTCCATGGTGATCTATATAGCAAGGAACTAATGATCTCACTTTCTTTCTCTTTTTTAATAAAATATATAGAAATAGTTTCAGAAATCTAATGATATGAACATTATGTGCAAGGATTAATGTGCTGAACAACATTGTAATTTGTTTTTTAATACTGAGATGTACAATGCCCATTGTTAAGCTTCACGCAGTAAAGTTTTGAGCTAATGTTTCTAAGTGGCTGTGGATGTAGTAGGTTCAATCAGTTATTTGCCAAATATGGCCTGGGATATGAGGATGGTGGTCAATTATGTAGTGTACCAGATTCCAGAAACTTCTGACAGTTGGTGGGGGGGCCCCAACATCTAAAAAAAGTCAGCTGGGGGGGCTCAACCTAAAAAAGTTTGAAGACCTCTGCCTTAGAGTAAATTGTGTGCCGCACAACATTTTTTTGAAATGGCTGGTAGCCCAAAAGCACGACAATGCCTCTTTCTCTATTGTAGAATAATGAACGTCTACTTCTTTGAGTGTCCTTGAAGCAAAAGCTATGACCTTTTCTTTTCCCTCTTGTATTTGCGAAAGAGTGGCACCAATACCTCTGTTACTGGCAACTGTAGTAAAATTTGTGTCTTTGGTACTGTCAAAATTGCCAATGCAGGGTGCTGCAGCAATAGCCTGTTTGATTTCACAGGTAACCAAACAAACTTTGCCTCCTTTTTCAGGAGGTCTCTAATGGGTTGTACTAGATCAGAAAAGTTTTTAATGAATTTAGACATATTCTCAGCTATCCCTAGGAAGGATTTGACTTCTTCTTTATTGGCAGGTATAGGAGCATCCAATACTGACTCAATTAAGTTCATTTTAGGTGTCATCCCTGCACTGGATAGAGTGTGTCCAAGGAAATCTACAGACGCTACAACAATTTTGCATTTCTTCCATTTTATAGTAAAACCTGCTTCACTAGGCTTGCTACACACTTTCCTCAAATTGGAATTGTGCTCCTCTTCGTGTGAACCGTAGATGAGTATGTCATCTTGGAAACACATACATTTCTCTACCCCTTCAAAACGTGTTGCATGATTCTCTGGAAGGCCGCTGCGGCGGAAGCCAGGCCAAACGGCATTCTCAGGAACTTATAAGTTCCAAAGGGTGTAGTGAAGGCTGTGCGAATTTGTGAATCTGGGTGTAAACCCACTTGGTAGTAAGCCGACGTGAGATTTCATACAGACAAGTACCTGGCACCATTAATTACAGACAACATTTCATTGATTTTGGGTAGTGGGTACTTATCAACCCAGATATTAGCATTAAGACTTCTTAAGTCAACACACATGTGGATGTCTATGCTCTCTTTTTTAGAAGTTATTACAATGGGTGCCAACCATTCAGAAGTTTCTACGGCCTGAAATATGTCCTGTTTTTCAAGATTTTCTAGTTCTCTTTTCAATGGTTCTCGAATCAACAAAGGTATAGACCTGGTCTTGTGAGCAATCGGAATAGCATCAGCTTTTAGTTTAATTTTGTGCACATAGTTTTTTAACAAACCAACTTTATCTGTGAACACTTCAGGGAATTCGTCACATACCCCCACTCCTGTTAAGTATCTATCCACCAGTAATACTTGTTCTTTATTATTGGGGTCGAGTGTGATGCCTAGATTTTTCTGATGCCTCCATCCCAACAGGTTACTTCCCCTTTCTGTAATGTAGATTTTACCAAATGTACGTCTGTCCTTAAAAGTGATACGCATTTTTACCATGCCTTTTAGTGGAATGGAGTCTTTATTGTATCCCCCAGGGTGTACATTAGGCTTTTCCAAAATATAATCATTTTCCTTAAACAGACCCTTAAAAGTATTATTATCAATTAGGGTGTGAGGAGAACAAGAGTCAGCAAGAGCATTGACTTTCTTCCCATCTAAAAATATTTCACACACAGGGTAATTGATCTTTTCATCAACTTCTGCACCATATACTTAAAAAATGAATTGGTTATCTCTGGAAACAGTGACTTGATCATCGTGTACAATGTGTACCTCTTTTCCCACATTTTTGGAATTACACATTTTGGAAAAATGACCAGTTCTATTGCATTTCCTACAATTAACCCCTCTAGCTGGACACCTGGGGAAACTATCAAGGTGATTAACATTCCCACAACTGTAATATCTGAAGTTCTCCTTCTTAGCTTTAGGGTTAACTACAGCTTGTATGTCCCTGACTTTTAAAACGTCATTATCCTCTTTAACTTCGTTAACTTGTTTCTCATTGGGAAAAGAATCTTTATTATTTTTCATCTCTTTAACACAATATGATGTGTGCTCAATGCTCTTAGCTATACTAACTGCCTCTTCTAAGTCAGGATTCTGGGTTAACAACCGCTCTTGCACTTTGTGATCATTGGTACAACGGACCAACTGACCCCTGATAAGGGAGTCAGATAGCTCTCCAAATTCGCAAGTGGCTAATAGCCCCCTCAACGCCGCAATGTATGTGGTGAATTTCTCATTTTAGCCCTGTGCTCTTTTAAAGAACTTGTGGTGTTCTAAGACAACATTAACCTTGTCCTTGAAATGTGACCCCAGTTTTCTTAAAGTGGTGGTGAAAATATCATCATCCCCATCACCCACCTCACCTCCCCCATCAGCAAGGTCCTCATAGACTTTCCTTCCTTGGACACCTAAATTGTGCAACAAAATATGCTGTTTACTTACCGAAGAGAACTTTTCTCCCCCTATGGCAATGAGATAGGAATGAAGAATCTTAACCCATCTATCCCAAGAAATCTTAGGTTCCCCTTCATCATTTAAAAACAGGGGAGGTTGACTCATATTAGCAACAGACATGACTAACGAAAAAATAGCACGGGAAAAAACAAAAATACGCTGCACTGAATGGGAATAAAATACAACAAAGCCAATGCACAATAGAGTAAGCAGGAGGATAATGGAATGGCAGAGAAAAATATTAAGCTGTACATACAATGGAAATAATAGAGAAGGAATGTCACAAGTTAAGTGAAGGCTGTAAGCTGTGCCTGTCAGCGTGAGGAGACAATGTACTGAAGATAGAAAACAAAGCTGCAGGCAATTGTAGGCTGTGCCTGTCAACGTGAGGAACAAAAGTACAAAGTACAATGCGAAGCAGAGGTGAAACTGCAGGCCATTGAAGGCTGGCAAGGCGGCTTGTATAGAACACTTACTTGAGGAATCCTCTAGTGAAAGAAAAGGAACCACTTAGAAACTGATGCCCAATTGACTGAATTTGCTAAACCGGCAAGATTAAGGGTGCGACTTTGAACTCCGTGCCATCCGCTACTGAACACCCTCAAGGAGCGCTGATAAAAATCAGAAAAAAAACTCCTCAGGGGAACACCTCAGAATTACCACACCAGCATAGCCGAGAGAAGCCCATGGCCACACCTTTAAGCTGACCATAAAAATCATTATTAAACAAGAAATAGTTCTCTTGGAGGGCAATCTTAGCGCCCTTGACGATAAACAAAGTGGGAACCTGGTGGGGTCGTGTACGCTTCTCTAAGACTTCAACAATGACTTTCAGGGCTTCCTCTTGGGGAATGTTCGTATAAAGACTTTCTATGTCCATAGTAACGAGAATGTTGTTTGCTGGATTAAAAGATTCCCCTTCCAGTTTGGAAGATAACATCTCTGCTATCTTGTGTAAAGGACCTTGTTTTACATACGAATGGTTTAAAAAATAGTCAACATACTCTGCCAGTGGTTGAAGTCACACTGGATAACCGGGTCTACAGAAAGCAATACAACATGGTATATGCTTCTTACGTCCAGGATATCGGTCCGTTCAAAGATGTCTGCCACCATTACTTTGCGATGATGTCATCGCGTACATAGCGTGGGGTTAAGAATGAAGCAATGGCGTTTACCCGCTGCTCTCATACTCTACAGACGGGTGTCTGCGGACCCAGTGAGGCCGTGTTTATGCTCTGTCAAGTAAGTAGTACCCGCGCTCTTAAATACAGGTTTAAATGCTTTTTTGGTTGCGTTACTATTGTTAAGCATTGAGATGCTAACTGTGCGATATTACTTTTACAGGCGATTTTGTGGCTTATTTTACGTGAGTAACAGTTGACTGGCTATCACTTTGGTGTATGGTTTATTCGATTGAGGTGAGGTAGCGACACTAATGGTATCTTTTGTTTATCGTATAGATGACTTTTCTGGCATGTTCCCACGTGAGTAGCATTCTGACATGCATATAGATGTAGATACGGAATATTGTGCACCTGGTTCGGGGTAGCTTATGCTTTATCATTTTTGGTTATTTTAACAGATTCTACATTGTCTGATTAAAAAGACATGTGAGTATTGGTGGCTCCTGATTAGTTAATATATAGGCCCCTTTTCTTTTTTAGATGCAATGTTTATAACCAATGTTTATAACCGATTTAGTGTCATTTTAAATGGTTCTGGTGGTGAGATTTATTCGTTCTCTTCACTTTTTTCATTTGTTCACTACTGTGGTTGGTGTACTTAGATGGGTTACACTATTGGCACAATTGGCACTTTTGGATCTTTGTTTTCTTTTTGTGGTGAGCAAATTATTCTACCTCTTTGTGCCATAGGGTTGAAGTGTTTTCAAAAAACAGAGGTCCTAAGCCTAGAACATTAATCAAAATCAATATAGTATAGACCACAATCGGAAACTATATCTTCTTTTCCTAGACCCAGCCGGGTAAGGAATTTATTTGTTGAATGTAACAGGTTTTTTAGGTTTGAAATACAGTTTCACAACAAACATTTCTGTGTGAAGTAAAGCACAAGCCTGTGCTGTACTGGAAGTTAGAGGAAAGGATATAGCAGAAAGAAAGAGCAGTTTACTTCAGGCAAGAAAGGGTGAGCAGAACTGGGTACTGTTTTACATCAAAATTGACAGTGATACCCAGAGTAGTCCATACATAGAAATAATCACAAGTTAAGCTGTATGTCTACTAAACAAAGTCGACGGCGTTTCGATCCCGTGCTCAAATTAAAATGGGATCATCATCAGGACTTAGAGTTTATATTGCCTGGTATAGATGTCCCGTCCTGTGGCTTTGAGTCTGCGGTCGATAAATTATTCGATCCGCATTTTTTGTGGAAGCTGTCCGTGCAGCGGTCGGTAAATTACACGATCCGCGCTGTTTGCGTCCTTAGACGAAGTGCCGATCCACTGGTGCCCGTAACTCTAAGTCCTGATGATGATCCCATTTTAATTTGAGCACGGGATCGAAACGCCGTCGACTTTGTTTAGTAGACATACAGCTTAACTTGTGATTATTTCTATGTATGGACTACTCTGGGTATCACTGTCAATTTTGATGTAAAACAGTACCCAGTTCTGCTCACCCTTTCTTGCCTGAAGTAAACTGCTCTTTCTTTCTGCTATATCCTTTCCTCTAACTTCCAGTACAGCACAGGCTTGTGCTTTACTTCACACAGAAATGTTTGTTGTGAAACTGTATTTCAAACCTAAAAAACCTGTTACATTCAACAAATAAATTCCTTACCCGGCTGGGTCTAGGAAAAGAAGATATAGTTTCCGATTGTGGTCTATACTATATTGATTTTGATTAATGTTCTAGGCTTAGGACCTCTGTTTTTTTTAAATTCTTGATACCCATGGTCCAAAGCCACCCAGTGGGTCCCCCTTGTTTTTTGTCAAAATAGGGTTGAAGTGTTTCATTATTGTTGTCTTTATTATATTAGATGTATATGTGCAACTTTCTGTCCTGAAGATGGTCCCAAGGATTTGTTAAACCGACGAAGGATCGAAACGTCGATGCCCAGCATCGTTTCGCATATTTATTACAGATATTGGATGTTAATTTGACTATATGTTGTGTTTAATTCTCATTTATGTGGTTTTCTTGATTATCCATAACTGTTGCGAAAGATGTTCTGTACACTACTACAAAATAATGTAAGATTCTGTTGGTAGTAGGTTTGTTGCCAGATACTAAGCTGCTAAAGTTTCAAGTGGAATAAAAAAATATACCTTTTTGATAAAGTCGGGTATATCTACATTGATTCCCTGTGGTCATCCAGACTAAATGTTCATGTATGTGACATTGTTATAACTGAGTAATATTCTTCAAATGGTTCCTCTAGGGACATTGTGTTTTTATTATGGAAGCAGTGATGAGGCAGCTCGCAGCAACTTGTAGTGAAAATGACACCGGTGAAGAAATCAGCAACTCCGCAGAACAAGAGGAAATCGACGGAGGTCACAATATAAGAAGGCGCCAGCATGAGCAGCACTCAACTGAAGGCGGTGAGTGGATAGTTCAAATATGGCTGGAAAAAATAACAGAGGTGG
The DNA here is from genome assembly GCF_964261635.1 of Lissotriton helveticus. Classification (NCBI taxonomy): domain Eukaryota; kingdom Metazoa; phylum Chordata; class Amphibia; order Caudata; family Salamandridae; genus Lissotriton; species Lissotriton helveticus. Next base: position 1,629,479,490 of record NC_136057.1, on the reverse strand, counting down.
GAAAGTGCAGCTGTCCCCTGCACAGCAGACCAAACGTCGCCAAATATGTAGTAAATAGGATCAGGAGGCAAGGAGGTGAAGAAGAACGTGGGTTTATTCGTAGCAGTTCCCCAACAGCTATAGCGTTCCTCAGCATCGAATACTTAACATTCTAAACTGCACTCCTGGGGGAAGGAGAGATGAACCAACCTGCAGGGAAGAGGAGGGGGAGAAGGAGGAAGGCAGGACGAAGCAAAAGCAGGCGGAGGAGAAAAGGGACAGGAGAGAGGAGGGGGGGGACACAAGGTGGGAGGTTATAACAGGTACTTTATTATGTAACACAACCTTCAATAAACCTACAACTTGTTATTCTACATGAACTGGCTACCTGACTCCTGTTTACGAAGAGTGTACCTTTAATTACAACACTTAGAACATTCAAAGCCCCTCGTGTAAGATACTATAACTACTTTACTCAGGGCAGATATAAGATGCTATAACTACTTTACTCAGGGTAGATAAGTTATTACATAAGAGAATGTTTGTCTCGATTCTGGCCTCCTGGTGGCAGAATCATAATATTAAGATGAAGGGGAAAACGATTTATTGGGAACTATTGGCAAGCAAGGGCATAAATATCATAGGTGACCTGGGAACACGACTTCACCCTATTCATTTCTGTACCCTGCGGAAGAAGTTTGACTTACCTGACATTGAATTCTACATTCTGAAATTAAATAGTATAATAGGAAAACTTGCCCAGGCCCACTTTCCTGATCTCCCTGGGACGCTTGTTAATTTTACGAAGATTGGTCACTCAGCATTACATATTTATCAATTTTTGGAGCTGACCAAAAATCATCTAATGAGAGATCTGGTAAAGAAATTGACCACTTACACCTCATCCCCACATATATTGCCCCTTCAGATGCAATATGGAAGAAAGTGTGGCTTTCCACTTCCAAAGCAAAAATCAGCCTGGCCTTTAACCAAACTAGATTTTGGTCTACATATAAAACATACTGAACTTACTGGGCGCCACCCAGACTACGCAAGGTTGGTTTATCCAAATCAGACACAGATGTGAGGATGGCGAAGGTTCCGTGGACTGCGTGCTCTTTTCTTGTAAAATGGCACAACCACTATGGTGCAAAATTCAATCCCTGTTTCACCATATTTTTGGGATACCTGTCAAGACTGACTTCTTGACAGTTGCCCTGGGACTACCAAGGAACTCAACCACACTAGAACTCATAAAGCAGGATGCATTGCTGCTGGATTTACTACTGACGGTGGGCACCAAGGTGGTTCTAATGGGATGGAAATTAACCCCTGTGATCCCCTTCAAAAAGTGGTAGAACATGCTAGGTTCCATTAGAAGTGCAGAAAACATAATACAGGCAGTACTTCACACCACCTCCTGCTGTAGCCGCTTAGGGGACTCCCTTGATAATTATCTGCAGAAATGCAACCTACCTTGGGTGTTAGCTAATACTAGGATATACCGATAGTGTCTAAATTTAGGACACTGACAGTCCTGCCACCCTGGCTCTTTTCTTCTTTCACTTTGCTTGCCAGGTACAGTTCTGTAGTGGACCCATCAACCGGGGGACAGTCTTTAGTCCACCCAGGGTTATCTATGATTATGTGTTGCCCGTTTCTCAATCTCAAGTACAGACCCATAGTCCCTTATACACGCTGTACATTGTGCCACTGGTGTATAACGAGTACATTGTTTCATATTGTGACCTTCCCCGGGTATTCTTTCACGGAAGTGGGCTGTTTTCGTCTTTTGCTAATGCATTGACATAAAAACAAAACGTTTGAACTAAAAAGAATGAGCACATTCCTTAAGAACATGTCGGTGCCCGTACAATGTAAACACTTGACATGCTCTAATAAACTACAAGAGCAATCCGTATTTGGAGGATGACCAACGTTCTGTGCTTACCTAAGAACACTTAAATATAACCAAATCTCATGAATCTAAATAATGATATTATTATACTTTTTATACTTTTGGGGTTTAATTTAGTTAACCCTTGTCAATGGCTTCTAAAACAGTCAGGTCGATCAATGAAGTGTAAAACGATCATAAAAATATCTGCGCAGCTGTCTTACAGGAGTGAGGAATGTGGCCCTCTGAAACTGGGTCAGTGCTTGGCACTATGTCTGGATGAATCTGTCATGACATCTTGCCTTTGCAAGGGCTTTCTGAGCATGACATTAACTTCTTTTTTTTGGAGGGTGCGGTGTTGTAGGGGGTTGGGGACAGGGCACAAGTCCTAAAAAAAGAAGTGGGAGCGCTGACGTCACGACAGGAAGTGATGTCACGAAAGGTGGCTTGCACTCAGTTGCAGTTTAGTTATCGAGCTTGCGGTAAAATAAGTGGGGGGGTCGCCGTCCACCCGCGTGGTACCCCGACTCGAGCCCTGGTTGGGGGGTAGAATTTGATATACAGCAACCGAACGAGCAACTGATCTCGATGCTCACAGTACATGTAATTTACCTGTGTCGAAGCATTCACGTACTGCATCAGGCTTTGAACCGGAACACGAACCAGACAAACAGGGCTTTAAGTGTGATGAAAAAATGGAGAGTCTCTCAAAGGGGCGTGGCAAACTATATTAAGGGCGTGGCTAAAAATCACATAAGCCTAGTTTGCCGCCAGACTTGTATTTTGCTGTTTCTGTCATTGCATCCAGATATATGATACAACACGTAACATCATACCTACAACAAGTCAGGACTATTTGCTTTGTCAATGGTTGTTAGTTGCATGAGATAAATAAGCAGCAACTATGGCTTGTTATATATAATATTGAAAAAGCTTCGACTTACAGACCTGGTAACTTCACGGCTATGTTCCTGCTCCTGAGTTTCAAAAAGAGAAGGGAAATCCAGAGAGAAAATGACTCTCTTTAAAAGGATTTCCCTTCCCCTATAATGCTCCCCTGGCATGACGTCATGCTGTAACTTCTCCACTTGTGTAGAAGTGAGCAGTGTGAACACGCGCACATCGATGCGCCGCTGTCACTGCAGTCCGTAAAAAAACGGACCGCCTGTGCCAGGGCACACCACAGAGCCTGATAGAGACCCGTTTCGAAGCATCCTTTAAAAAACTGCCGGAGCTCAGCACCGGTGAGACCCGGCCCACTTAAAGCTCTGCAGACAAATATCTAACTGCATTAGCTTCACTTATCGACCGACCAGATTCCCACTAAATGCTGTCAGCATGCAAACACTGACGGTTTTTTCCGTAGGGATTTCTCATATGGCCTCTGCAGCTCTTCATTCCATCCTGAGAAAGCCTACCACAGTATCAGTTATACAGAAGAGAATACAAAGTTACGTTCAAGTTTAAGCGATGCACCCATGACAGTAGTCTGCTGCCTTTTCTGGTATTCTCCAAGTGATAGGACAAGCCTGGACCTCACATTGTCAACGACAGGCCTAGGAATGTGTCCTCATGCTAGGTTGGTGTGATGCTTGGCTCAAAAGAAAAGAAAAGTCAGAATGCCAGTTTCACAAGCAGGCAGGTACTCAAGACAAGGGGGAGTACCCATTCAGCAAGCAGGATACATTCCAGTCAAAAGAGGAACCCTTGCACCTCGCTGTTTATCTGCTCCTGCCTATGATAAGCTCTTTGCAGTTAGACCCCGGCTCACATCAATAGCACTCAGAGTGCTTTAGAGGGCTTCCCTCATTACCAGTAGTCCTATCTTTCTCCCTTCTCAGCTTCCAACTCACATCTGCTAACCCTCATACACACGTCTCCTAGATCCTACCATGCATGACATTACTCTCCAGAATCAACCAGAGCACTCATACTCCAGTGACAGTACACACTTTCTCTTTATGAGAAGTCCATCTGACACAACCATTCACTTCCTCAATCCGTTCTCTACACAGGATGCACTTTACAGGGACCTTGCGTTAATAGAATTTTGTAACACAGGGCCCGCAGCCCCCGCGTTGTGGGGGGCCTCGAGCTCCAAGGGGGCCCCTCAGCACAAAGTACAGTAATTGACAGCAAGGTCGGAAGTCCGCCCACCAGGCTGGGTCGGGATGTAGTTTAGAAGTTATAGCTTCAGTCCCCTCAAAGTAGGCATTAAGCGCCGCAAGGAGTGTTTGATATGTCTTCGGTCTGGCTTCTGTCAGCGTCTTGTAGATGCGATGTATGTCTTTACCTCCCAAGTATAGCAGTAGGGCTCTGCGCCTCTCTCTGGAAATTCCCGCTCCCTCAAAATAAATTTGGAGGCGGTCTGTCCAATCCCTCCAGCGTGGGGCAAGGGATGAGGGAGCTCCGTCAACCGCAAAAGGCTCGAGGGCGGGAATAGACGCAATTTTTGCACGTGCGCGGTGCGCTGTAGTGGGTCCTCGATGTTTGTGTGAGGTGGCGCTGGACCGGGGACTAATAGTCGTCCTGCCTGTGTGCCAGTCGTGTGGTCCCTCCCTGCTCTGGGCGCGCTCTCACGACCTGGCTTCAGGGGCCTCGGTGGCATACATGCCAACATTTCAGAAGAGCAAAGTGGGAGATTTAAAAAAAATCCCCCAAAAAATCGGGAGAATGGGGCCTTTAATCGGGTTACCGTCATGTATAGGCTTTGGAAGTGTGCTGCTGTTTAGAAGCATGGAGCGCAATGACAGGCAGAGAGAGGGTTCAGCAAGTGTTGAACACTGGCCTGGCAGTGTATACCCACCCCCCCCCCCAGCTTCCCGGGCACACACACAGCCGCCCCGAGTACTTCATAGGTCTTTATAAGCCCATTCGCTTGTTAATGTGGCGTTGTTGGTTTTTCAGTCCTTCCTAGAGCCCCTGCCTGCTACTCTTGACTATTGCTGGAAGAATTAGCATGTTACACAATACCTACCAAGCCCTGTCAGCTGAAACCCCCGAGGAATCGGGTTTTTGCTTTCAGGAATCGGGAGGCGGGAGACTAGCCTTCAAATCGGTAGTCTCACGCCTGAATCGGGAGGGTTGGCATGTCTGCTCGGTGGCGATGCGTGGGTAGTTTCCGTGGGTGGCTCCAGGCACGGGGTGGTGGCGTGAGGTGTTGGCCTTACCCTCCGCGTCGTCATGGGGTGCTGTTCCCGCTCTTCGGACGTGGATTTGCCTCCTTCCCACGATTGCAGGGTGCCTTATGAGCGAGGCCTCTGAACACGTGGTCTCGGGCTTTGCACTTTTTTTCCCTGAAGTTGTCCAACAATGGAATCTGCCACATGCAGGTGAGGGAGTGGGTTCTGTGGGACCCTCGTCGCCAGTGTAGCGTTTGTGGAGTGGCTAGCGCTATGCAAGCGGCCGCTTTACGCTAAATAGGACAGGAGCCGAAATTGTGGTTTGCGCGTGGCTCCGACTGCCGGTCGTGGCCACACCCCTTTTCATTTTATATCCCTCGCGTCTGACATCACGCGTCAGCGCAGGGACGCTACGGCGCCGCGGGACGGCGGTGACGCTGTCTCGCGCCTCCGAACATTACACTCTCAAATAAATGACATGCTGCTAACTGACGCCACCCCATCGACACCCGGTTAGAGCCACTGACACCTTTTTGTGGCCCCTGGAACATTATCTGCAGATGATCACATAGGCATTTAGTATCATGAATTAGCGCCATCTGCTGCTAGACTGGGCCGCTGGCGCCTGTCAGGTCACGTGAACAGACTCTGACTTTGCTGCAGTGTCCAGACTCCTGACCTCCTGGGCCTCCATTAATTGCTGCCGCGCAGTTTTATTGTCCTGCCTGACCTCGACAGATGGACGGACACTTCAGGGCAGCCCACGGCAGCAGGACGGTGTGACACAGAGCTTGTGACACCATGGGCCTGGTGTCTGACATCATGGGCCTGGCTTTCTCTGAAGGTTGCTGCATGCTTCCCTCGAAGTGCAGGGGCCTCCTTTTCCCAAAGTTTTCCTTTTAATAATTGAGTATTGTTTGTTTCAAATGTTGTGGTGAATGTTGCATACGACAGGTTTCACTCTCCAGTCGGTGTTTCTGTCTGCTTTTACTTTTGCTTCTTGCAGTGCAGAAGCCTGTGTGTTCTGTGTACTTGTAAACAGTTGCAGCAAGTTATGGTCCTGCTTACTTTTGTTTTACTTGTTCTCTCTGCGAGTGAGAAGGAATCCTGGAATCGGCTCTTTTAACTACGACAATGTGGGGAACCCTCTTCCCTTGGGTACTGTGTTTGCACAAATAAAAAAACACCTGCCAAAAAACTTGTGTGTCCAGGAGTTTTCTGGCAACAATTAAAATCATGCCAAGGTAACTCTTATGAATAATTTTCCTGCTGAAGCACGATTAGCCTTTTGTCCAGTAGCGGTTTTCACCCATCCTGTAGTAGCATAGAATGCTGATATGCATGCTGCAAAGAACGTGTACATACAGATCACAAAGTGTATTTTATGTGGGTAGGTAGCTCAGTGGGTTACTGCTTTTGTCACAGAGATTCTTTAGTTACTTACAGTTCATAAATTATAATCCTAATATAACACAATTACTTCTGAACTGCAGTAAAGAGTTTGTATTCAAACTGCGTGGTAAGTTTACAACATAATTTTTCCCCCCAGACTTTCATTATCCTAATGTTGCGAAAAGGTTTTTGGAGGGAAGAAATACATTGTTCTTAGTATAACCAACCACTGTGGGAAGTTTTAAGTCCTGAGTTTGAGCTTCTCCAGACCAAACACTGACTATATACTGTCTACCAGTATGGATGACATGTGACTCTTGTAATTTATAATCCTCACTGTCGTATGTAACATTTCCGTCAGACTGATTAGACACGTATGATTCATTGTCTCTCTATAATGTGTGCATGATGTAAAGTTCTGACACCCTACACTAGTAATGGTGCGTTGTAGCAGTTTCAAGATCCTTTTTACTTTCTCATTGCTCATATGGGTGTAACTTTTGGTATTTATCTATTTCCATGGACTTCATTGCTTGATTTTACTCAGTAGAAAGTATAATTCTTAGGTGTCACACATTGATTGTTGAATGTCACTCATAATTACAGTAAAACTATGAAAATGTCAAACATAAGCAATTTCAAACCTTGGCAGCTATGTGCATGGTGCCCCGTGCGCTGCACACAGCTTTGTGGATTTTGGCCTCAGGGCGGGGTATACTGCCAGTCCCCTCATAATGAATGAAATGCTGCGTGGTGCTCTGTGTACAGCACACAGCTTTGTGGATGTCAGCCTCAAGGTGGGGCATGCAGTCAGTCCCCTCACAATAAATGAAATGCTGTGTGGTGCGCAGAGTGCAGCGCACAGCTTCATGGTCAAGGGTGGGGCAGGGCTGGACTGGACTGTTAATGCGCAATGCACACTGCACGTGAGGCGGCATACCTGTGGGTCCGGGACACTGAGATGGTGAGTGAGGCCATAATTAAAATTGCGGTCCTAGGGTCATATGTATCAAGCAAATTAGCTAATTTGGTAAATGGAATGTATGAAACATTTTCGCAGCAAAATAAGGAATCGCACAATTTGCCATTCCTTATTTTGCGATTGCACTTAAGGAATCGCAAATTTAGCGATTCCTTAAATGCAATGTATCAAATAAAAATGAATGCAAAAATGCCCATAAGGATTCGCAAATTACCACCAACTTCTAGTTGGTGGTAAGTTGCGAATTCTTTTGAAAAAGCAATTTATTTAAAATTCAAAGGTGGCATATGACACTCATACATGCCCTTAGGGCATGTATGTGCGCCATATGCCCACACATGTCATTTTCAGGGGTGCAGCAGGGTGTTCTTGTGACACCCCTGCACCCTTGAAAATATTCGCAATTTGCGATTAGCAAATTGCTAATCGCAAATATCCCCTTCATTCCTATGGGCCTCCTGGGAAAATTGCGATTAGCAATTTGCTAATCGCAATTTAGGAATGTGTAGGAATCGCTAAAAATAAGCGATTTCCTACATACATACCGTTTTGCGATCTCTAAATAGCGATTCCTTAAAATTCGCTATTTAGATATCGCAAATGGTGAGGATGATACATATGGCCCCTAGTCCCTTATTCTTCTTCTTATGTACTCGTGATTATTTTTATTTTTTGACATATGTCCATTTAGCCTGAGTCTGATCCACAGTCGGGCGTGCTGCCAACATTCCATGAGTTTGGGGACCAAAAGTGTTCTGAGAGTTTTGATTCTGTGGCCCTGCTTTCATTTCCAGCGGCGGATGGCGGCTTCACTCTCTCTCCCGGCGCAGCAAAGCCTTATGTGCCATGCTTTATTGATAGCACTTTCAGTGTGTCTGCTGGATTTTCAGTAAGCTGTTATTATTATTGCTGTTCTCCAACTTGGGAATACATTTTCTTTCCCCTGGTGTACCCTCTTGGGTATAAACAACAAATGTTAAAATTGGGGGAGGAGCCAAGATGGCGATCGGGATGGCTGCATAACCGCTTGGCTCCGTGAGCCCTCCCGCCCCGCACATATATCCTGGCGATAACCCTGAGCAGTATTTGCTAATTTAAGTAGGTGAAGGGAAGTTTTCACTTACCGTCTGCTTTTGAGGCTCCACCGCGCAGTAGACCCGAAGAACTGTCCCCGTCTCTTTGGCGGCCTTCGAGGTGCTGGGGCCGGGATCTCGAGTGCGGAGAGTGTCCGGCCGCGATTGCAACACCAGCGGCCCCTGGTTGCGATGGGAAGCCAGTCGGAGAGAACCTGAGATCTGCGAGCCGGAAGAGGTGATACCAACCCACTCCCAATAGTGGGTTGCCCTGCGGGAGGTGCGCCGTGGCTGGGACGGAGAGAGTTCATGATGCCCAGTTCCCCTTCGGTGTGATACCCGGTTATGCTAACAGCCCTCCCTGGGAACCGGTGGGTGACTCCCGGGCAGCGGGGAGCTTGTTTAGCCTTTCGGTGACTCTCCTTTCTGCTGCCTGCCCTGACTATTGAGATCCCGCTGTGAATCCTGCTGATTCCGGGGGTCGGACCCGCTCCTGAGGTGCGGTGGAGGGGAAAGAGAACGTGACGGCTGCAATGGCGGATGATACTATCCCGTGCACCCCGCACCCGGGCAGAGATACCGGTGCACAAGAGAATCCCGGGGTCTGGCTATGTGAGAAACCGCCCACGCTCCACCATGTATTGGCTGCACTAACAACCCTGCAGACGGCCCTGATCCTGGAGGCCCGAGATTTGGGACAAAGGATGGCCGCCATTGTTGTCCCGCCATCTTGTAACGGCACGGATCGCTCTCAAGGAGGCGCTGATGTGTCTGCCTCTGCTTCATTGAGTCTCCATTCTTAGAGATGTGGATAGATTTGGTTCGTGAGCTTACTGTGGATGCCCCTGTGGCGCATGTGATTGTCTCACCGGGGCCTTTCTCTGATCGGCAAGTGGAGGAACAGCTTCGATACACAGCTTGGGCGGCCCCGCTGGGGTTTTGGCGCTTCCCGCATCGTGTGTTTCCCTTTCCGTGTCTGGTGGGACTGTGTTCGGACTCGAGACTATTGGCGGTGTTGACATTGTTCCACTCAGACTTCCGCCATGCCTCATCGGCGAAATTTCGGTGGCCGGGGTCCTATGGAGCGGCGACACTGCCTGACCCTCCCGATGTATTCGGACCCTTTGTGCTACTTTGTATCCCGTTTGAGGGATGGTTCAACGTTGGTACTATTGACAAACGAGGCCAGGGGTGAATTCGCTTGGAACATGGAGGGACTCATGGCTGGTTGATGGTGATTTGAGGGGCGCTTAGCGGGGATGTCATTGATTGCGTTATACGTGATTGCTGCTACCTGTACTTATTCTACTATTACTGATTATACGATTTTTGCACGCGGAGGTGGGAGGGGCCGGACAACCAGATCGTGGGCCCTTCTCCTGTATTTTTTTCTCTTCTTTTTCTCTTTTCTTCTCTGTATTTCGGGTCTCTTATTTAGGGCGACAGGCACGCTGCTGGGGGGGTAGGCCGTAGCCTTTTGCAGGGGTGCAGGGTTGAGGGTTGGGGGATGGGTTTGTTATTTTGTTCTATCTTTGTTTCTATGGCCCTTTGCCCTTTTCCTTTTTCGATGTCGTCGTCTTCCATGTCTCCCATGTTGTGTTTCGCCTTGAGGGGTGGGGCTAGTTCGCCATGATTGCTTAGTGTTATTGCATCTATCCTGACTCGTATACCCCCTCCCCCGTTCTTTTTATTTATGTACATCACTGGCGTAAAATCTTTTGCTTTAGATAGCTGTATTAGGGGTGTGTGTGATTATGCGACATGATTTTTATTTTATTTTTCGTTATTACAAAATGAACCGGCTTTGCTCATTATTCTCGCATGGTGCTTTCATTATATGATATATCCTGGATGCTACTCAGCCTTTGAACTCCGGACCGCTGTATGTTTTTATATTACTTTGTTTTTAATCGATTTGAATAGCGGCCGGCCGGACTGGTTGTAGGCCCATGTTTGTATCTCCGTACTATAACAATAAAGGTTCTTTAAAAAAGAAAAAAAAAATGTCAAAATTATGAAAACGGCTGACCAATTTAAAAAGTGTTCGCTGCTCAAAAGCTGCTCAAAAGCAGCTCAAAAGCAGCGTCTTAATAACGCACGGCGCTGTGGCCTGACTTGAGGCAGAAGGGACATCACATTTTTAATTTACACTCTAAAGCTTTTTAAAGATGTAACCATGGCCTCTGCCTTTTTTACGATGTATCAAGCTTTCATAGGCAAGGCCTTTTCAAAGCAAATATTTTAGATGCAGCCCAGTCTAGCCTGCATGCAGCCCTGCGAAGGCATTGGATTGAGTGATATTTTTTTAATGAAGGGTCCAGTGACTGGTTGCTGCAAGGGAGGGAGGGGCTGATTGGGGGTTGTGATGGCAATGCTGCCTTTATTGGGGTTGCTTGCTGCGACTAGATACATCAAAGTGGGCCCTTGTCTCAGTATGTCTATGCAGCCCTCTTGCTAAGGCCTCCTCTGTTTTCCCCAGGTCATGATTGCTGCCTCTTATTAAGTTGCCATTACTGGATGGGAGATTGTTGCAACCAATTAAGGGCCAATGTCAGAGACGTTTTAAGGCATGGGCAAAGTGGGCTCTAGCCCAGGGCCCCAGCATTTCAGGGGGGCCCCCTGATAGAACCAGCTTTGTTCTGTAGAATCTTGCTCGCCCTGATTGCTTTGAATGATTCTTAAAAAGATTGTTTGAAATACCATTTTCCTTTGCTTTATTTTCACTGTGGGTGTTATGTGTGTCTATTAAATTTGGTAGCTAAATTTGTGTTTGTTTCATGCAACATCCATGAAATTGTTTCTTTTGAATCAAATAATGACCTCGCGTATGGGAAATGGGAGTGTGTCACAGAGATGATTTGCAATAATATTAGCAAACATCTGCTGTGTTACAATATTAAAAACACACATCACTATCCGTGAATATTACATGTAACACATTTAGAATTTGGACAAGAGAGTCTGTGCACTGTCAGTGACTTTGCCAAAGAGGCATGAAAGAGGTGAAATAGAATCATATATTCAAAACTGTTCCTTACAGGGGCCCCCAAAATATGCTTGGCTCTTGTCTCCCACTTTCCTTAGGATGTCCCTAGTGCCGCCATCTGTGAATATGTTGGCCCCAATTACCACGTGTGCTGGCACGTCTAGGCCCATGGTAAAGACATTTTGTGCACAAAGTTCCACAAAAAAGCAAATTATAGGAAAGCTTCAGAATGTTTAAACTCAAGTGTTTCTGAGGTTATATGAAATGCTACAGGTAGTTCTCTTTGTATTACAAGTGTGCTCACATCACATTCCCTCAATGTGAACTATTACCTTAGGGAAAGAGCATCATGATGCAGAAACGAACCCTACATCTACAGATGTACTTCATCCACACATCTCATAGTAAGAATCTATACCATTACATCGCAAGCATTTACAAAGCATGCTATTACTGCGTTGTTACATTGCAGTACATTACAACGACTTGCTCTAGATGGCGCGCTGGACTTAGGAGTAGTATAATTTACTATTCCAACAACAGTGTGTGCAACAGTAAGGAAGGTGTTGGAATAGTAAATTACACTATTCCTTAGTTTAGAGCGCCATCTAGAGCAAGTCGTTGTAATGACCTGCATTGTAATGTACTGCGATGTAACAGCGTGGTCGTTTTAAAAACCGTATTGTAAAGGTAACGCGATGTGATGATCGATTTGTTAATGTTGTTTCCCCTTAAAAAATAAAGGTTGATGAATTCTGAATCACCCAAAATTCACAGAATTCAGAGTTAGTTGAACCCTCAAAGCCTTTTTCAAATGTGAGCTTGAGGTTTGTGGGTGTGTAACATGGGCAGTCTGGCATTTATTTTAATATGTGTTACACTACTCTATAATGTAGGAAACATTGGTAGTATTCAGAAGTTCCACACTCTATTGATTGCACTAACTTCTTCTTTTGTAGACTGCCTAATGTCAAAATAGCAAAAATTCTCGCTTCATATCATCAAGAATGGTACAACCAAATGAGCAGCATAACAAGGCCTAAATTATAATCAAACGCATGTTTTAAAAAAAAAGTATTTATCATACAGATGGGAGGTAATACTTTCCATCTCCTATGTTATTTACCAGAAAACTCACAAGTAATAAGTTGAATGAACTTGGGCACTCCTGCAGGAAGTAACAGAATGTACATAATGTTAGCCCGGCACAGTGTCTTAGAATCCTGAACTCAAATGGGTGGTAATGATGGAACACAACACTGCCTGGCTTCCTTAAATTTGAAATACACTTCAGCTATTTTTCTCAGCAGTTGGCATTAATGATGACAATCAATTCCGTAGAGATCCTGGAACAGTTTCAAGTTAATGTCTACCAATTTAACTTCTAATTCAGGCCCTACATAGTTGTTCTTTGATCTTCAGCGATAGGCAGTTCCAGAGACAACAGGACTGCTCTGTTCTGATTGCTGTCTCAATTAAATAATCTGCTCTTGACGATATTACAAATGACATAGTTTTATATGATAAGAGTGTTTCCCCCTTTCTCATTAGAACTTTGAGCAAGACAATATAGAGGCATTTCATTAAATATTGGAGGTTTCAAATCAAAATGTACCCGGTTTGTTGGGGGTGGGGCAAGGGGGAAGGGGTGGACCGGGTTGACAGGGGGGGCCCCCTTCATGTACGTTGCAGGGGGGCCCCCTCCAGTTTTGTTACACCACTGACTTGGTTTCCCAATTTTATTCTGTGCAGAGTGTTGTTTACAATATGATCTGAATATAGCGTGTTTGATAACTCTGCAAGAGTGGCAACAAGGCCGGGAGGTAGGAAGAAGAGGACGTCTCCAACAGTTTGCAAGTGGGCACTGAAATCAATCCCTATTATGCAGAAGAACTTGGGTTTATCAAGCAGATGTTATGTTATGGTATGTTAATGTGATTTCTAAAGCGCACGAATACCCGGAGGTGTCTTGGCGCTGGACCTTAATGTAGCCTTTCAAGAAGAGAAGCAGGAATTTGTTAAAGAACTACTTGAACAACCAGGTTTTCTGATTTTTTCTGAAGGAGATGAGGGAATTAGCTGCTCATGTACTTGCTGGGAGAGTATTCCAGAGTTTGGCTGTACAGTAGCTTATACTTCGACCTCCCCAGTTCGCAGTTTGAATTGTTGGTACCAGTATTAACCTGTTGTTAGTAGACCTTAGACATCTGCCTGGGTGGTACCAGGAAAAAGCACTTTTTAATGATGCTGGTCCAGTATTGTTCAGTGCCTTATAAGCTAGGCAGAGTACTTTAAACTTAATGCGCTGTGCCACTGGTAACCAATGAAGTTTCTGAATGCCTTTTCAGATAGATTGATATTTTGGCAGATTCAGCAAAAGCCTAGCAGCGGCATTCTGTATCATTTGCAACTTTTTCAAGTGTCGCTTTTGTACCCCAGGGAAGAGGCCGTTACAGTAATCTAATTTCGATAACACTAAAGTTGTTTCCACCGTCCTCCCAAGGTCTGGGCAAATGTAAGGTGTCATCTTCTTAAGTTTTCTTATCAAGTAGAATGTATTACACAATAGGAAAAAAACAGGCAGGCAGTTGGTGAGTCGACTTAGGATGCAAAAAAGGAGAGAGAACTTTACCAAAACAGAGGATAGAGGTATTTTGCAATAATCAGTTAACCAACAAGTTCCAAGAATGTGAGTAACAAAGTTCCAGAGTTAGTGGGAGCTGATTAGTGCGTATCTGGAGGACTTAGCTCTTCTGGGACAGTAAAATGTTTAGAGTTAAACCTGTCAAGCAAAAACCACCTTAACAAATAACATTGCAACAAAAAAGAGCAAACTAACTTCCGACTGTTTGAGATGTTTAACAAAGAGTTGTGGCAAAAATATACATAGGACCATGATGAAAGCCATTATGTCAGTTATTTATAAAGGACAAAAATATACGATTATACAGTCTGATTTCGTTCCTTACCACAAACATTTAGATATTGGGGAAGCTCTTAGAGAACTGCCTGGTTGCCTTCAAGACTAATCCTAAGTGGGCATGTGTGACTCCTTCGAATCTAACAATATCACACCAACAATTTCCGTGTTATATTTGCCCAAACAAAACAGATGCATAGAGACTTCCTTTTGAGTTATGCAATAAAAATATTGTACCATGTCAAACAGCCTTTCTCAGACATAGTGTTGGAGAAGGTTGGAATATATAGTCATTTTTTTAAGTGTGTAAAGTTAATGTCATGTGAATAGTAACTATCCTTCCACAGCAACAAAAACCAAATTATTTGGCTAACACTAAATAATGGTGTTTAAATAACAAGGGAACCCAATTGTAATGGTCAGGGACCTTGGGTAGTAGTACGTTACAATTACAAAGTGGTCCCTGACAGGCCTCTAACACCCGCAACAAGAGGCTCGATTGACCTAACGTGCCTCCATGCGTCCGCAGTAATCCTTTCCTGGCATTATTGCAAACACCTTATTGCTTGCCCCCTGCTAATACGCTTGGTAAGCTGCGCAAACTCACGCCGCTATAGCACTTGTATGCAAGGCAGCATCCACTCCATAACACTTTAATGTCTTGCTCCATTGTTGCACTTTGAGATTGTTGTTTCTTATCAATTTTAACCCACCATGTGTATTATATCATCACCTGGTACACGACGTCTGGATGGATGAGTTGTACCACCATTGTCCCTCACTAGCACTATGTTATAGACCATTTTCTCTAAAGTCCTTTTTATCTACTTACTTTTCTTTTGTCCCCTTCTACCTCTCACCATTGTCTTTCAGGCCAAAATTCCCTCAGGCATGTAATTTTTACGTCCTGATGATGATCCAAATATTGTTTCTACAGGATCGAAAGATCGTCGACCTTATATGCACCGTAAACACAATTGAATTAATTACTGATGTGTAACTACATGTTGTTTGCTTGTTGCAATTCTTTATATAATTTACAAGCATTTCTTGCCCTGCCTGACCCTTTTTCTGAATTTGTGAATTTCTGTCCATTTATTTCATTTTGTTATAAAAGTTGCGTTGGACGCAGGCTTGTGTCCCACTTTACTCTTGTGTTCTATGTGATTTGATACATTATTAAATATTTCTGTCCAGCTGGACAGCTTTTACTGACCACTAAATAATGGGGCACTCTGAATGAGGCTCTTAGTGTCGATTAATTGCGTAATGTGACTGCATATAGAAAAGGTCTATTAAACATAAATTTGCAGGGAAAAAGTCTGATAAAAATTTTCAATTTCATTGGTTCCATTAGACTGAGAAATATCTTATTATGTACGAAAAAGGTCCTTTAAGTGGAGGAAAATGTGATACAGAAAAAGGTAAAATTAGAAATTTGGCAAACACAAGGAATGGCAAAAAGTGTGCTCTTCCCTAATTAAGCTGTCATGTTCTGCAGCTGAGGTCACCTTCCAGCTCAGCAAACACAACACACCAAACTGACTGATAGTGTATTAATTCCAGTAAAGGAACGTGAAGGGCTGTATTTTCTCAGTAGGACACACTGCATTGATGCCTGAGCTCTGTCTACATTTACCATGAGATTGTTGAACGCTCATCATGGTTGGAAATAGTGGCGGTCGCTCGGCAAGACCTTTTTAATAAAAACTCTTGTTTGGAAAGTAACTTTGGAAGCTAAAGCTGAATACAGAGAAGCATTCTAAGGATTGAGGTGTGTTTCTCTTCAAGGAGTTGCTGGATAATGCACTGGAACCAACACAATTTCTACACTAATGATATTTGACAGAATTTGAACAGAAACTGAATATTGTCCAGAAGGAATGGTTGTTTCTGTAGTCATTCCATCTTAGCTACAAGCCTGTCTTAAACACGTTGCATAGTCATTTTGTTCAGTATGAAGTTCTACAAGGAACTTACATTACATCTCTTCATGTTATTGTAACTGGTTCCTGAAAGGAACGTGCCTAGGGGAGCTGTGTGTAAAATCCATATATTAAAACAGAAGAGGACTAGTGGGAAAGGTACAAGGAACAGCTGTACTGAGACTTTAGCAAATGCGATTTGGTTATAGATTGACATTTGTGGTCTTTGTATGAACACAAGCAGTGGATTTCGCACATCTGGATTAAGAATGTTGTCATGAAAAGCCACGCCATCACCCCACTGCAACACCACCAAAGCCATATTGAGCCTGCCTGCCAGAATCCAAATGTAATCCAGTTTGAGCAGTCCTGCAGTGGCTAGCATGCGGTTGTGCAGTGCTAAGGCTCATACCTGAGCCTTCGCAAGGCACCACAATGGGAACACCTTTGTACGTTCCTGTGGGCCATGGAAAGTCAAGTCCATGCTGTAAGAGGCTGGCCTCGTATATGATGTCCACTAATGGAAGTGGGCACCTTGCACCAGTCCAGACAACCCTTATGGTGATTTGGGAGGTCTCAGACAACCTTAGAAAGCTATCCAAGTGGTAGCTGTGGAGAGCAGCCTTTGGCTTAGTCTTGAAGGAGTGTAAAGCTGCTTGTTTTACCAGAAAGCAATCTTATAGTATAGATTAAATAAAATGAAAGACAAAAAGTATTTATAAAAATATGTATTTATCATATAATACTCTCTAGTATGTTCCAATATCTCCAACATAGAGATAAACACAAAGCACACAATACTTTAGCAAAGTAGCAGAGTAAATAGCACGAAATACACAGATGGCCCGGAGGGAGGGGGGGGAACCAAACCAATTACTAAGAAAGTGGTATAAGAATCATGATGACTCGAGTTAGGATGATGTTGAGAGTACTTAGAATTTCTGGGGACCCACAGAACCACCCAAGGTAAGTAGATAGGGACCCCACGGAGAGCATGTGCAGTTTGTGAACACAACTGTGTGCTCCGTACAAGTCTTTGTGCAAGTCGCGGTTGGATTTTTAAAGATAAGGGACCCTTCCCAGTGGACCCTGAAGAAACCCTGTGGAAGACAGAAGGTTGGAGAGCCACTCCACCAGTGGATACCCTGGTACCCAAGTTACCTATCCCAGGGAAGCCGGGTGCATAGGTACGAAGTGGTGCCGGAGACCGCCATCAGACCCAATGGAGGACTTCAGGAAAGTGCTGCTGCTGAAAGAGGAGAAAGTGTCCCAAGGAATTCAAATGTGGATTCTTGAAGAGGAGTACCTGAAAGCAGAGGGGACATAGTCTATGTCACTCAGGGGTGACGAGGAGACTTGGAAGACGAATGCCCTCCCAAGTCTGGAGCTTCAGGGAAGATGTCCATGACCTTGACTCCGCAGCTATGAGGATCAGGCGATGCTAAGGAAGACCAGGACACAAATACAAGCTGGCCCATGAAGGATGAGGAGTGCTGAGGGGCTGGTTTCTGGCAGGAGTACCAACAAACCATGGCAAGCGCAACCCACGCAGGTAGTCGAGAAGGAGCAAAGTTGGTAGCAGCAGGGTCCAGGGGACTCACCACAAGTAGGGGAGTCAGGGCAGGCCCAGAGCAATCAGGGGATCCCAAAAGAAAGAAGTGTGACTCTCAAGTGGGCCACAGGCCAGAGGCACTGGAGCCGCGAGAGGACCTCAAACAGCTCACCAATAGATCCAGGTCACGATGAACACGATGTGGTGTGGCTGAACATTCTGGTCACTGGAGGTGCTCAGGGTTGGGGCTAATAGGAGCCCGAAGATCTTCTTGCAAAGATGACAACAAGCCTTTGCAACTGCAAAGTGGACGTGGTAATCAGGAGTTTGGTTATTGAAATCCCCACAAGGGATACTGGCCTCAAACTTGGTGAGAGGGAAGAGCAGGCCTCAAAAGCTGTGAAAAAGTATGACCTGTGTTTGAGAGATCTGCAGATCGGGTGACTTAGTTGCGGTGCCTGCAAATACAGGGGAGTGACTCCTTCACTCCAAGGGAGATCACTTCGGTTGTCCTTGATGCTAAACAGGCCTTGGAAGGTTCCTGTATGATGCACAGGCACAGACGATGCATCAGACTGGAAGGGAGATGAAGTTAGGCCCAAATGACGTTCAGCGAAGTCCAGAGTGCCCAGACGGTAGAAGTGCAATGGTGTCTGATCTGAATCTTATCCCACGGCGAATCTAAAGACCTACACACAGTTAAGCCCTTAAGTACCCTAGGGAAAGGGTTGGGAAGATTCAGTGACCCTCCCGGGGGGTGGGGGGGTGGCGGGGGGGAGACGTGGACAGGGGGGAGGTTACTCCCATGTCCTTTGTTAAGTTTCACACCAGAGCGGGAGCCAACAGCTTTCAGGACTGGTTTGAGCTGGACTATGCACAGGGACACCAAATGTGCCCCTCATGTAGACTGTCTGGCACGGGCAAGCGCACCCACCCAGCCTAATACACTAAATCCTGTCTGGGAGGTGTTCACACCTCCCTGCGACAGGATACCTTTTGTTCTACCTTCCTCTGCTGAAGCTTGGCTCAGCAGCAGGAGGGCAGAAATGTGTCTCTGGTCGGCATCAACCATTATGTGCTGTCCAGAACTAGACGGCTGGCACTGGGAACACTGTTAGCCTGACGGAGGGCTTTTCCTGTGCTTGGAATCATACTTCCTACACCTCTAACGGTGTTGGGTATGATTTAAAGATAATTGCCGCACGATTATATGTTGCTCCTCTATATAGTATATGGCTTACTGACAACCCGGAAGAAAGGACTCCGTAGGCTGCAGGGGTGTCCAGGTCATGCAGGGGCACCCTCTCACTGAGAACCAAACACTCTGCCCTCTGGATTGTAAAGGCCTGCTAGAGGGATGACTTAGAGGTTTTAAGTGCAGTGACCCTTAGATATAGTAAACCTTTATCTTAAGTAAGTGGTTCATGCACCAACTTACACAGGCTGCAAAGGCAGGCCTGTAGGTCCATTTTGAATGGCCTCTCATGGGTGGCACAATACATGCTGCAGTCCATGGTAGATCTCTGGGGTGTGCCTTTTAGCTCCCCTCTCCCCAATTGATGGTGATTTAGTAAGAATTCCTTTTTAGTAATTACATGTGTTACTCTAAGAGAAAAACAGTTTATGTAACAAATTGAACAATTAACTGTGCCCTTAGTATAGTCTAGTTGGTTGTAATTTCATACCGTGTCCTCTTACTTTGTCACAAGAGAAATAGTCCCCTTTCGGATATCTCTGGTTATTTCTTTAAAACGTTAATTACACCAAGAATGTTCATGAAAGGTCAGAAAAGGAAAAATAAAAATATAGGACCTCGCATTCACAAAAAACTTTCAAATAGGATACTTTGTTTCGAATACCACATATACTAAATGGCCTATATTAATGTTTTCTTCTCATTTGCAGGAAATTAATCATCAAATCAGGAAATCTCCTTTGGAAAATCTGAGCTCACATACTCAGAAAAGTACATTAGATATATTAGCCATGAAAGCACTAAGCATGTGTAACTTTTGACATAGTCACTGATACTCTAAAGTTTCTTCTATATTTCTTCACTTTTTCGGAAACATCGAAGTAGACTGGATGGTGTGGTAAGGGTGATCCTGGCGGCAGGAAGCTGCAGGCTCATGAACACTAGCATGCAAACACCAAGCAGCTTCCTCCTGTGACCACTCATTCTTTGTGCGAGTCAGCCCACCCGCCGCTACAAAGCCATCAAGCTGGAGTGCTGCAGGCTTGTCACCATGTCTGCCACCAATTCAAGATTAGTCAGACTGGTGAGAAATCCGACAAACCTGGAACACAGACATAGAAAGGAGAACCTCAGCATCTTTGGTCTCTCAGAGGGCCTGGATGATCGAGCTTCATCCTGTGCCACCTTCGTAGAAAAATGGATCCCACAAAATCTGGGCTAGAATTTTAGTAAAAACTTTGAAATAACCAGGGTTTATGGAATCCCAAACTTTAAGCTAAAAGGTGGCTCAACGCATAGAGCTCTGATCTTCCACCCTCTTCGATACTCTCATGCAGACTTAGGGCCTTATTACAAGTACAGCGGTCCACAGGACTGCCATACTCGTGGTGGCGGTCTCCACACCACATCGCTGGCAGTACACCCACTGTATTATGAGTGAAGCGGTCTGACCACCTCAAGACCACTGGCTCCACTGGGATCAAGGATGCTGCATCGGGGGTCTGGAAATTACCAGGAATATGCTGACGGTGCTGTGCCGGCACCGCAGAGCATATTCCGATGTGAATGTCCACCGCTCATTTTATGGCCGTGAGTTTGCCATGAAAAGCGTTGCAGACATGCAAGGAAGGGAGCCCTACAAGGGCCCCCAGCCATTTCTGGGCCCGGGGTGCATGCAGGGAGGCACATGTTGTGTCCCCCTGGAACAGCACCCCTTTCATGCACGGTGTGGCCTTCACGACATGGTGCATGTCAAACCATGCACGAACGTGCTGCAGGTGCGACCCATTCGACTAAAAATCATCTACAATGGTTAAACCTCTATATTAGAGTGCCCTACAAACTTATACTCTGTCATACAGGACTCAAATATGAGCTCGTAAGTTACCTCCTTTTGGTCTCCAAGCCTACCCATATTAAACAAATATCCTTTAACATTTTGTGACAAACGGATAGGGTACTAATCCCTCTAAAGTTCACTTATGCCAAGCATCTCACAACTCTCCCAAATGGCACAATTGCATCTCTTTTTGGAAAATTTACTTTCCTGGCACCAATGCAATACTGCGGTAACACTACTATCTGGCACATATTAACAACTTTTAATCTACTAATAACTACTACCCACCAAATCCACCAGCCAAATGCATTGATAGACCAAGCTATAAACCCAGATGCATGCTCCTAACCACCAACTAAAGCAACAAGTTTATATCAAATTCCTAGTTCTATCTATACATCACTCACTAACACTCTTTTACACAAAGGTGTCTACAGTCATGGGCCTGCTGAGAATAGGCACTGTCCTTATCCAAAGATCCAACGGCCCTTAACAGTCCCTTAAGTCATGCTCCCCACCAGTGGTGTTAACCTTACATAAAGACAGACCACAATGACCTTGCGTTTGATTATAGGTTTCCCCTCTTTTCCAAACCTACATATAAGGCTTGATATAACCCGTGGTTACTCATTCTACTCATCTGTTTTAGTGTGATATATTGGGTCATTAGACAGTCTATAGTTTTCTCCTTTATAACGTTTATGTTTCTACTGACCTAGGCTAGCAAGTCCCGACCAGATGTAAATGTTACTCTTGATGATCTCGATGTATATTAAGCCTATAGTCAATCAATGACATTCTAATGTGTTAGAGTTACCCCACAATTGCATCAGTTTGAATTTACGAGGTTATATGTATACTTTGTCAACCACGCTGCGTGACATATTAGTACTCTCTACTATCACACATCAGGCTCCTCAAGATACCTCCCCTCTTCTCCCTACATTCTGCTTGAATATACAGTGATGACAAATGATTCCTCACACCAACACACGTGTGTAATAACGCACCATCATGCAATACTTATCCCCGTCCAACAAAGCACCTCACATCATTGCTGCTCCCACTGGATAAGCCCACTTCATATACTCCTCATCCTATTAGATTCTAAGGGCATGGCACTGCCTCTTTGACTCTGAGCGCAAATCCTCTTGGCCTCCATAACCTTACCTTTTGTTATGTTTAGCACATCAACTGAGTGCCTTCATAGGTGCAGGTTTATTTTCTTCCACTACATCTATATTTCTAGCTCTAACCTTTCTTCTTCTCTCTCCTCTTCTCTGCTTCCCAACTCCGCCCCACCCTCAGTACAGCCCCATACCCTCTTTACCCTCTTTACCCCCTGACCCATAACTCCTTCATCCCCCTAACTAATCCCCTGCACGTCTCCCCTGCCATCCCCTATCCTCCCCTACTCCCTTCCCCACGCTGGGTGTCATTGAGACTCTCACACTAAATTATCTCCACACACTAAACTGAATGACATCTACCACAATTATAATAATGCATAACATAAAGATATTATAACTTAATGTGAAGGGATTGACCCACCCCACTAAATGCTAAAACATTCTGGAGTGCCTCCATAAACTAAAAGGGGACCTAAGTTTCCTTCAAGAAACTGTGGTCACCTTGAAGGAAACCTCTCTCTTACACAAACCATGAGTTAATAACATTTCCTGTGCCCCAGCTACCAACAAAAGAATGGCCTTATTACCCTCACATCAAACTCCTAAGGTCTAAAAGTGGCATTCTCGGAAGTGGAGCCAGAGAGCAAATGGCTAATAACAAAATTCCCAAAAGATTGTAAAGAACTGGTTGTGGTAAAAAAAAAATGCACTCCCAATAATGAATGCCCTTCTTTCTGGCTACAGTTGTAGTGTAGCTCCTATTTTCCCAATAGGCTCTGCGCATTGGAATAGTACCTACAGCAGTAAAGGCCTAGGCCAGACGTTAACTAGGTCTACTACTGTCGATACTAGACTTAATTTTTGGGTTTGCCAGCTAAGCTCAGAGTTCGCTAGAAACTTTCTCGAATGTTCAAGGAAGGATTAACTCCCCTGATTAGACAAGAAGGGATTTAGTTTCTGACAACCATAGAACATGACAACTTTGCTCTCCCCTAATCAAGAGTCAATCTCAAGAGTCGTGTGAGCACAAGGCAATTATTTTACTCAGTCAGTACGTGCATTCTTAGTCTCATCAGATTGTAGAGAAAAGGAAGAGACGGGCGTGTTCAATAAAAGGTGTTATTTATTGATCAGTCTCTTTTCTCGTACAAGAGAAATGGATCGATATTATTGCAATACTTATAGTTAAGTAAAGTGCATACATTAAAAGCAATAGTATAAAATAATACTGTAAAAACATTGATATGGTTTCTGAGCCATATGATGTTTTAAAATGATTAAAATATATTTACATACACATATACATTTGACTAAACGTGCTCAACTGGTGTTTCTAAATACGCCTACCCCGTGTACCTGACCTAAGTCTAATACGTGGGCGGGAATAGAAAGTTACAGTTTAAGTTAAGTTTGTTTTTGCCAAGTGAATAACTAAAGAATTCTCTAGGAGGGGTTATTCAGTTCTGTACCTGGAATTTAGGATGAATGAGGAATGGTATCTCTTTCTCTGCTCTCGATATTCCAGGCTGCCTGCGAGGGCTGCCCAGAAACGCCGGTGC
The DNA here is from genome assembly GCF_964261635.1 of Lissotriton helveticus. Taxonomy (NCBI): domain Eukaryota; kingdom Metazoa; phylum Chordata; class Amphibia; order Caudata; family Salamandridae; genus Lissotriton; species Lissotriton helveticus. The sequence continues at coordinate 1,629,455,938 of NC_136057.1, read as the reverse complement.
TGGGTCTCTCGGCTTGAGATAGCAGCGCGTCTCTCAGCGCGTCAGGAAGGCGGGGCTGCTGCCTGCGGGGTCTGCTTCTGCTCTCGGCTTCGGCAAGTATGGCTGCTCCGTCTTGTCACCACGCGTGTGTTTTGCATAGGGCAAGGTCGGCAATATTTATACCTTAAAGGTGCCGGGATTGACGTAAGGATGGACATAGGTACGTAAATAAAGATGTCATACGACTTGCTCGTTAGCACAATCTTTACTAAAGTTCTCTGTGAAATCAAAACAATGGCCGCACGGATTATCCAGGTTGTCATAGGTTTGATTTGTTATGAGAACGTCGTATGCCTTATCAGGGGCTGGAGGAATGTCGCTTGTCTAATTAGATCTCAAGCGTTATGACCTAATCAGATAACACGTTCCTGTGCCGTAGTGTGACTGCGTCAGATAACGGTATCTGCATCATGGGGGATTTCTTGCCTCATGGGCTGACTGGTAGTTAACTAGCTAGGTAGTTTAACCAGAATAGGGTCAGGAATAGGGGGATCGATTCAGAACCTATAGAAATACACGACACCCACTCCACGCTAACTATGGTCATATCTACTAATCTATGCATAGTATAACATAGTACAACATACTATAGAGTATAGTGTATACCTTACCACCCCAAAATACATAAATGCATTTTGAAATTTTCAAATATACTGAAAAATTGCAGTCATATATATTGTATGCACTTAAGCTATGAATTAAATGCAAAAGTAAACACGCATTGTTATGCATTATTGCTTGTTGGTATATGAGAAATACACATGAAATGGCTCTTAACATGGCTATACAGAAAAAAAGTCGAAACCATTTCATCACATAAAATATATTGTGAACATACCAGCGGGCAGCTAAAGTCTATATAAAGTCTATAAAGTATCTAAAAAATAGAAATCTTAGTTCTCTAGGAATAGTTTCTTACTTTAAGCAGAAGATCAGTGTCCCGAAAAAAAAAATATATAGAAAAATATTTTAAGGGGCTTTCTGAAAAATTGCTGTCCGTGAACTGGATTGTAATTGTTCATGTGACTTTATTTTGAAAGTTGAAGGCCGGATTCAGGGAACGCCGTGTGCGAGTTTACTCAAAAGTCTCTATTTCTGTTCCGGAGAGAACATCATATCATTCAGGCTTTCGAAAAAACTGTCAACAGCTTCATGGGAAAGTTCCACTAAGTCGGAAATAGGGGTAACCATGCATTCATGCGCATGATTGTCTGCATTGACTTTCTGATTTGCATTGCTGACAGAAGGTCGTACCTGTTCGATGCTGCTTTCATCTTGAACTTCACTACCCTTCAATCGCAGTGGTGAAGATTCCAGGAATGCCGTCATCAGAATTGGCAGCCTTTGAGGGCAGCACAAAGCGTGAACCTTGGTAGGAACCAGCAGTGTATCTGCATCCACCGGCGCATCCGATTGTAGCGTCAGACAGGTGTCTAACACGCATTCTTCTCCGCATAGCAGACACCTTAGTACAGGTAAAACACACCTTTGCCACATTGGTCGAAATGATAGAAACCAAGTCATGTTCAGGTCTCTAAGCCGGGAGAGTCCCAGGATTTTTGATATCCGGTCCCGGTATCCAATGGCTAGGATCGTTTCTTCCATTGTCGTGAGAGTTTGTTCTGTGACATGGGTTGCCATAACGAAAAATAAGGACTAGGAATAGGATTCCTGCAATTAGTCCCAGGATCAAGGGAAGTCCGCCAAAAATCGAATGGACGAAATCTGGAAAAATACCCAGTATGGCTTTGAATGGTGTTAATGCCATCGAAAATACTGTCTTAAATACCTTTGAGACCCCTGTGGTATCAGAAATATTTAAGATTTCGCTCAGGATTTCCGCGAAATGTAGGGGGGAATTGGTTGATAATAATGTATGTATCTCTGCAGTCGTCCTTGCGACTTGTAGATCATACGTTTCTTTTGATGACGTGAGCCTTGTAGGCGTCTGAAGAAGCACTGTTTTCATTCTGCTTAAAGTGTCTATTCGAATAGAAGTAATTTTCAAACCGGGCCATGCCCTTGCCTCCCTGTCTGGAAAGGAGCTGGGGAACAAAGAACGTCCACAGCACTTGACCTTCGCCGTCGTAGTGACGAGATAAGGAGTCCCGGGCATAAGACTACAACATCTGCGGTCTACAATAAGAATGTAACTCCCATTATAGAGTCTTTGAAAGAATGGTTCTATTTCAGTTGCAGGTGCGCCTTGCTGGTGATATGAAAGGTTGTATGAATTCCCTTCACAGGCTCCGTGCAAACTAATACCGTTACACAGAAGCGTGCCGCTTAGTGACATAGCACAATTGTTGCCACTAAGAAACACTTTCTGTCCTTTGTTACTGACACATGCATGTGAATAGGGCAGGTTCCAAGTTGTTTTAAGGTACCCCTTTCCCAATTTCTCGTACATGCCAGCCTGTATATATTTTTGGCAGTATTGAAACCTGAAGGTTGAGATTGGAATATTTATGATTCCGTGGATTATCCATTCACTGACAGGTCGTTCTGACATTGTCAACGGTAATCTTTCTAGTTTTTCAATGCTCAAGATTGTATAATCATCACCCTTCTGCGCCATACCGATTTGTCTATCAGTAAGGTTAAAGATTTGGAATAGTGACGTTGTGTTGATTAAACGCCAAGGCACATAGCCTGAACGCAGATTTTGTAACGTCCAGCCAAGCTGTACAATAGAACGCAATTGTGACTGACCATGTTGTAATAACAGTAAGTCTTGCGATAATATATCGATTGCTGAAGACACAATGCTGTCCAATGAAAAAATTCTGGAGGACAGAGTCATTAACCCATTGTCCACTACAGAAAGTGATTTTTCCAAATTAATACGATCAATTTCACGTATTCTCTCTGCTGTTTCAATTTGAGTAACCTTCCAGGCCTCATTGTATGCTGCATATACAGAGGCTGCTATGAAACGCTTTTGACGCTGTTTGCGTGGTCCCATTATGAAATCACGCAAGTCAGCACCATCAGTAAGTAAAGTTAGGTGTTGCTTAATTTCAGGCAGTGTGGAAGACTGTAGCTATTGAAGGCATAATTTGCCCACACTGTAGGTTGTTATTATCCCTGGGTGATGTCTTTGGGGATATCTAGGGTCTGGCCTGGTCATTTTGAAACCCTGTGTTTTATTCAGGAATCTATTTTGACAGTTATTTGTATCTGTGGGCCAGATCAACCATTGTTTCCAATCAGGATGTGTTCTGTTTTGGTTAAGTATATGGTTTATGTCTATTTCTTCATCTGTATCAGAGTTATTGCTAAACATTGTTGGCTTTGGAATAGACGGGTTATTTAAATCTTTGATTTTGGCTAAGCCAAGACAGGTGGTTTGTTGAACAGTGTCATTTAAAAATATCATTTGTTCTGGGATCATGCAGGCTCTAAACAAAGCTTCTATACCCTGTACTTGCCATTCTTTTGTACCCCAAACACTTTTCAAATCAACATTTTTGTCCCAATAATCGAATCCAAAAGTATTCATTTTTTCAAAGAATGAATCAGAATAAATCAATTTTGTGTTGGTTATCATGGTTTTGGTCCCTGTCTTGTTTGACAATTTATAATAAAATGTTTCAGCATTACTAGTGTTAAAACCTTGAAAGTATGAATATTTGTCATAAACGGTTCTAGAGCTCCCTTTTGGAGGTGTAGCACAATGTTCCCATTGATTAAAATTTAAAACATTTCTAGGTTGTGCAGATTTATGCAAGAAATGGTTACCATAGTGGTTATAGCAATACATACTATCATAATTTGTAGAACCTTGCAAATAATCATGTTTTGTAAATTTAGCAGACATTACTAAGTCAGACATCATATTGTTTATACTTTCAAAGTCCCAATCATCAGCAAATGAGTTTGGTTTTGCAAAGTCACTCAAAGAGATCTTAATTTGGTGTGGATATTTCAGGATCTCGACCGGACCATAAATTTCATAGTCAGTGTTGTCCCAGGCTACCCCACCAGGTATTGGAATTGCTGTGAAGTTGGCTGAAGAAAGTTCTGAAGAAAGTTCTCGTTTCTCGACGTGTGAAGATGTGTGTGGTTTGAGGACCAAGTTGATGTTCTGACTTGCTGTGTCCATTTTAGCATATTTTCCCTCAATGAAGCGTCCCAAAGTAAATACCATGATGAGCCAAAGTATGAGGATAAATGCACCAAAACCCACCCAAAATTCAATCCATGGAGAAATCAGATATGTTTCTTTTAGTTGTTTCAAAAGTTCCTTCGCTTTGTCTTTAAAGGATTTTGATGATGGCTGTGTCTTTTGTTCGCTGAAGCCTTCAGAGGAATCATCGAAGTTGATGAAGTAACCGGATGCAGTTCTGTCAATTGTTCCAATTGGTTCAGGATTTTTGATTTTTGCATTTTCACTTGGTACTTCAGTATAGATTGGTATGTCTCTGCTAAATGTCTTTATTTGGGTTTTCAGAGGTCTTAGTTCTATTGCATTGTTGCATAGTCCTTGTTGTTCTTCTGTAGGCGTTTCGAATGTGATGAGCCTCTTCGTTAGGACCTCTGTACTGGTAGCAAACCTTGGTGTTCTGCTACTTATTGGGAGTCCACTTGGCCTACTGTTTGTTATCGGCCACATGTTGTGGTTTTACCAGGTCGATGGATACAACTCGGTTCTCCTTTTTTCCAGCAAGTGGCGGTAATACAACTGATCTTGTCCCGTTGACAGACAAGACAGGAACTGCTTTTCTGTAAGAAGGCCCAAATTCCTTCTTTACCGCGATATTCTCCCTGACTAGATCCCCGACTTTTGGAATCCAGACAGGTCTTGCTGGGACAGGTGGTGATTCTTCAGTGGTTGTTGGCTGTTGTTTCAACTGTATGTTGCTCAGGTCTTTTCTTGTTTTGTTTAAGTCCTGCAAAATAGCCAAACGGTCTTTGACATCAAAGCTTTTTTCTATTACCACTGAAGTCTGACTATCAAGGTCAGAGATCAACATCCTAGTTCCGAATAATAATTCGTACGCACTGAATCCCTTCAGAGAATTTCTTGGCAAGTTATTTAGACTACATTGGACACTTATTAGATGTTTGACCCACCCAGCTCCCGAACCTAATATCCTTTCTATTATAGATTGCTTTCTGTCTTGGTTTTTTCTTTACACCATCCCATACCCTCAGGAAGGAAGTGAGAAGATTCCCGCTGGGCTGTGCTCATTTGGCCATTCTTTCCCCCCCCAGGCTGGATTGCCTGAGAAAAAGAAAAAAATGGTCGAACGTAGCATGCTCTTAGCGTATATGCCATTTAGACTCGCAAATCTTGTATAACAGTCCGGACGTCAGCTGAGTGCTGTGGATCTACATTATAAGTGGGAACTAGCCTGTATATGTTAATCGCAAGCCATTCTTTTTAGTGGTGATGTTATCTGCAGTCAGATTCCACCGTATTTTATTTTTTCTCTCCCCACTACGATTTCTGTTGCAGTTTGGGCAGTTTTTTACAAAGATGGTAAGATGGAGGCTCATGCCTGGCCACCAGTACCGTGATTGTAAATCTTCCAGAGAATCTTTTAGTTTGAGGTGTTCAAGACCCTCACCCATATGTGCGTCTGCGATTAACAAGCTTCTCCTGTCCATGTTTGGAATCACTCTATCCCCCACTCCAGGGATTCGAGCAAAAGGGACGGAGTTTGCATCGATTATGTATGTATAATTGAGTGGATAGTTGATCGGTAACGCTGAGCAGTCGCCTTTTGATGACGTTTTCACCGCCAGCAATGTTTCACCGTCAATGTATTTTAATGTACGCTTTTTTCGATCTACGGGAGCCGATTTAGTGGCTGCCGCTGCGGCTGTCTCAGCCAATGAATTCCCCACAACGTGAACGCCATCACGTTGATGACTCAGTGAGTGAGTCACGTGAGTCTTTGGTAGTTCTTTCTTCAAAAGAGCTACTTGTTCCCAGAGAAGTCTCTGCTTTATTGGTGCATCTGTGTCATCTTTGTAACCGTTCTGAATCCATGTCTGCAAATCCTTGTTATATGCTTTGACGCAGAAATATGAATCTGACACTATAAGTGTCGGGAATTCGCGATCCGCATTATCTAGCGCCATTTTCAAAGCTATTATTTCAGTTTGCAGTTCTGAATTTGTTTCTACTGAGTGTGATTTTGTTAATAGAGGTCTTAGTTTACCTCCGCGCCACACTTCTTTTGTAATCTCACATGTGGGATTGTATGCATGTTTTCCCCAAACGGAGGGTTGAGCATGTCCGTCTGTATAGATTACACAGGCGTAATGTCGTAGAGGCAGAATGTCGATTGGCAGAGGATACGTCTTTTCATATTTTAGATTTTCCAATTCTTCTAGTTCTGGATCAAAGTAGTAGTATACTTTGTCCGTTGTGATTGAATTCACCCATTGTATCCATTCCGGATTCAATGTTGTTGTTGGTAAATTACACGGTGTTGTTAGTGCCTCGAAGGCTGATTCAGCTGTTCTGACTGTGATATGTCTACCGTCAGCTATGTCTTTTTCTCTAGCTATTGCGGTTTGAACTGCTTGAACAATTTTTCCTTTGTTGCTGAATCTCTGTTCAGCTTTTGTGTACAAGTGTGATTTGAATGCAATTGGTACCTTTTCTCCCTCATTAGAGGTCAGGTATGTGAATCCGCATCTCCCTGGGATGACTCGGATCACAAGGTTGCGTGTATTATCACGTGTTTCTAATTTTGTCTTAATTAGCATGTCTGTTTGTAAGGATCTCAAAATGTCTGTGTGTGTTTGAGTCCAACTGGATCTTTTAAAATCTGGTTTAATTAGATCGTAAAGGGGTTTGACCCTTTCTGCGTAATTTGCAATGTACGTTCTTCCGAAATTTAGGAAGCCTAGAATTGACTGTAGGTTTTTTAGTGTTTTAGGAGCTTGGATTACGGCACATTTCTCTAGGAAATTGTCTGCCAGGCTTTTGCCTTCACTTGATAACTCATATCCTAAGAATAGGACTGTCAGATGGGCAATTCTGGATTTTTTGAAGTTGAATTTGTAACCCTCTGCAGCGAAACCAAGTATTATGGTGTTCACTCTTTTCAAGTGAGTCTCCAAGTCATCATCTGTTAAGTAAATGTCATCGACATAAGATAATGCTTCATCATCATATTGTTGTAGTAATTCTGTTACTCTCGCTGAGAATACCCCCGGGCTGTTCTTGTACCCCTGGGCTAACCGACAGAATTGTTTTTGAGTGCCATTTACTGAGAAAGCTGTTAAATATCTGCTCTCTGGTGCTATGTTTTGACAAAAGAATCCGTTGGAGATGTCCAAGGTAGTTTTGTATTTTTTGCGCACTATGTTATTCATTAGTGCAGCACTGTGTGAGTTTTGCACTGCAAAAGTTTTGCAACATGTGTTAAGGTGTCGGTAATCCAAAACTAGACGATATGAATTGTCTGGTTTGGAGACCGGAAACAAAGGATTGTTCATTTGTGAGGTGCAAGTTTCAATCACCCCCTGGTATTCTAGCTGATCTAGTATTTCATTTACTTGTTTTTTAGCTTCTTGCTTAATTGGGTACTGCCTTTGTGCAGTAGGTTGTGATTTTAACTGGATTTTGTGAGGAGGAGAATCCTCATCCCATCCTACAGGATTTTTGTATAAAGCAGGTGCTAAGGCCACTGCCCACTTTCTAGCAAGTGTGTATTTTTTATGAATCGGGATTTGATTCGAGAAGGCAGGCATAATTACTTCTTCGCCATGAGGGCACTCCCTGACAAACTCTGGTGGCCAGTCTTTTTCAGCTAAAAGGATGTCATAACCCTTTGAGAGGTTATCCCAAAATAGTCCCCTTATTTTCCTAGTCTTATCTCCCTCTATACGTAATGTTATCTCGTATATTTTGTGGGGCTTGCTAACTCTGGTATCTGCAGTTTCCACTTGAAGGTATTCATTCGTGTCCACTGTCTCCAGATGATTCATAAGGACTTTGCGAGCTATGCTCACCTCTGCTGCGCTGTCTAGCATTGTCTGAGCCCACTCTCCGTTTTTCAGTTGTGTCCTCAGTATTCTCGGCATTGTTAACTACCTTGATACTGGCTACCTTCTTTTTTGGAAATTGTGATTTCTTTTTCAGTTGAGCAGGTTCCTTGTCTTTGGACTTGGCGTGCTCTTCTGATCGTCCTCTTCTTTCCGATTTCTGCGAGGAATTCTGAAAAGATTGAGAGGGACGTGTATCAATGTCTTGATATCTATCAGGTTTTTTAATATTATCCCTATTTCTAAGGTTATATCTATTCCCAGAGGGTTCACTCTGGGGTGACCTTTGTCTCGGGTTTGGAGATTTCTCTCTTCGCCTAGGAGACCTTCCTCTGGACTGGAATTTCTTTTCTTTGGGATTGGATTGTTTGTTCCCATCCCAGTTCTTTTTTGGTGAATTATTATTATTATTAAAAAACATTTTTTCTGGACTTGTAGTCAGTTGCGGTTTTACTGGTATTCCACCTAGACTATCTCTGCCTAGTTCTTCATAGGATTTTTCTATGATTCTGGCAATTTCAGCTGGTTGGTCTGCTATATCTGTCTCTTTTAACCTCTGGCGGATCGCCACGTTTGCTGCTTCACCTTTTATGTTGGCTAGTAATATAGCCGAGACCTGCTTGAAGTCTTTTAGTAATTTCATACCAAGAGTTAAAGCAGGTTCTGGACCGTATTCATCTTGAATTTGTTTTAGCACATCTGGTATCACCGAAATGGATGGAACACCGTGCGTTTTCGTGTAGATGGAAGCAAAGACTGTACCCCAAGTGTCACAGTCCTCAATGTGTGGTGCGATTCCCATTGGGAGACATATAGTCAGAATCCTGTGTTTTTCTAATGGGGTGGTGTCAGGAAACACCGCCTCTATTTGGGTAATTTTCTGTGCCAACCAGAATGGTATTTGTTCCCGTTTTGCTGGGACTTTACTTAGGCAGGATTGGATGTTCTGTGGTGTAATTTTATTTGTGTTCCCCTGGTGAGGGGTCAGCTGTGGAAGTTTAATCGCTGGCTGAATTGTTGAAGTCCGCATTACATACTGAACTAATTGTCTGTGAATTTTTAGTAGTTGTTTTAGCTGTATTAACAGCTCTGCTGCAGGCATTCTTTCGATGTCTGGATGTGGTGTGTATCCGGCTAGGACCGGCCACGTTGCTCCTGGTCTTCCTAAAGGACCGAGCCTTGTAATGTGATTGTTATGTATTAGGGCGCCATCAAATAAGAGCAAATGCTCTTGGAATTTGAGTGGTACTTCCACCTCCTCGAAAGGAGTGTACTCATTAGGAGGTTCCTCTACTTTGTAATAGTGGAAGTACTTTGTTATAGTATTAGCTGCTGGAAAATGTATCCATGTATAGTATACCTCTGTCTGCCGATATTCGTGTGCCTCGATTACGAATATGACTGTGCCACCTCTAGGTGTCAGTCCATTTTCTATAAGTTTTAAGGTTATAGATCTCCTTTTGGCGACCTGGATGAGTATTATATCCGGGTCTGCTGTTTGCATGGTAGCATCAGCATCTGCTATTTCAGTAGCTAATCTAGTAACCTCTCGTTCTTCATCGCTGTCCATTTTGCTGACAGGATGGTATTATGTTTATTTGCAGATCAGGTTTCTTTATGGAAACAGAGATTAGATGCACAATATTTTGGAACTGTTTTATCCTTCAACGTTGACTAGACCAAGAACCATACATAGGAGTTCCCTCCTGCGAGGTTTTGGAGGATATAATAACCTTTCACCCACTCCAGACGTCTTTGGAGTATTTGGGAAAAGGGGTCTGAGTGAGAAAGCACGACTGAGTTACTCTAAATGTCTTACGTTAGTTTTATCGCCCTTTCCAAACGCGTTGGGCGCCATGTAGTGTAGCTCCTATTTTCCCAATAGGCTCTGCGCATTGGAATAGTACCTACAGCAGTAAAGGCCTAGGCCAGACGTTAACTAGGTCTACTACTGTCGATACTAGACTTAATTTTTGGGTTTGCCAGCTAAGCTCAGAGTTCGCTAGAAACTTTCTCGAATGTTCAAGGAAGGATTAACTCCCCTGATTAGACAAGAAGGGATTTAGTTTCTGACAACCATAGAACATGACAACTTTGCTCTCCCCTAATCAAGAGTCAATCTCAAGAGTCGTGTGAGCACAAGGCAATTATTTTACTCAGTCAGTACGTGCATTCTTAGTCTCATCAGATTGTAGAGAAAAGGAAGAGACGGGCGTGTTCAATAAAAGGTGTTATTTATTGATCAGTCTCTTTTCTCGTACAAGAGAAATGGATCGATATTATTGCAATACTTATAGTTAAGTAAAGTGCATACATTAAAAGCAATAGTATAAAATAATACTGTAAAAACATTGATATGGTTTCTGAGCCATATGATGTTTTAAAATGATTAAAATATATTTACATACACATATACATTTGACTAAACGTGCTCAACTGGTGTTTCTAAATACGCCTACCCCGTGTACCTGACCTAAGTCTAATACGTGGGCGGGAATAGAAAGTTACAGTTTAAGTTAAGTTTGTTTTTGCCAAGTGAATAACTAAAGAATTCTCTAGGAGGGGTTATTCAGTTCTGTACCTGGAATTTTGGATGAATAAGGAATGGTATCTCTTTCTCTGCTCTCGATATTCCAGGTTGCCTGCGAGGGCTGCCCAGAAACGCCGGTGCTGGGTCTCTCGGCTTGAGATAGCAGCGCGTCTCTCAGCGCGTCAGGAAGGCGGGGCTGCTGCCTGCGGGGTCTGCTTCTGCTCTCGGCTTCGGCAAGTATGGCTGCTCCGTCTTGTCACCACGCGTGTGTTTTGCATAGGGCAAGGTCGGCAATATTTATACCTTAAAGGTGCCGGGATTGACGTAAGGATGGACATAGGTACGTCAATAAAGATGTCATACGACTTGCTCGTTAGCACATTCTTTACTAAAGTTCTCTGTGAAATCAAAACAATGGCCGCACGGATTATCCAGGTTGTCATAGGTTTGATTTGTTATGAGAACGTCGTATGCCTTATCAGGGGCTGGAGGAATGTCGCTTGTCTAATTAGATCTCAAGCGTTATGACCTAATCAGATAACACGTTCCTGTGCCGTAGTGTGACTGCGTCAGATAACGGTATCTGCATCATGGGGGATTTCTTGCCTCATGGGCTGACTGTTAGTTAACTAGCTAGGTAGTTTAACCAGAATAGGGTCAGGAATAGGGGGATCGATTCAGAACCTATAGAAATACACGACACAGTTTCACAAAGAACTAGCACACATCCCTTCAGAATGGAGACTCATAATGGGCAGCAAATGTAATCTACCTTGGGACGGGGTCCAGGGGTCCTGTCCAGGACAGGAACTCAGACCTAAAAAAGCTCACAAGTAGATGCTAAACCTATCCAGGGACCTCAAATTAAAAGAAGTGTGGAGCATATTTAATCCAACAGGTAGAGACGACACTTTCTTTTTGTCACCCACACAACTAATTCTCTCACATAGACTATATCCTAGTAGATGATACCCATAACCCCAACACATCCAATCGTGGTTTCTGATGATGCGTGCATTTCCTTACAATCCAATATTAATATTCCCTAAAAAAAGCACAACTTGTAGAGAACGAATAATACTTTCAAGGAAGACCCATGTAAAGGGAGAAGATTAAAAAATAAATTAAACTCTTTATTGAGCTTAATAGAAACTCAGGCCTTAAATTGTCTGCGATGCCCTGAAATCTTATTTCCGGGGCCATATGATAAAACTTATGTCCTGGAAAAATAAACAAGAGAACTCCAGCCAAAGTAAAATTGAACAGGAAATAAAAATGTCCTTAAAGCAAACCCAGAAAAAAACATGTCTTAATCATCTAACAAATCTGAAATATGACTTTAACAAAATCTTAAACAACAATGCACACATTATTGTACAAAAAACGAAGGCATCACTGTTTGTGAACACATTAAAACAGGAAACATTGAGATCTCTTATCTTAAGCAAAACTCTAGCCACCCTAAGATAACCTCCAACAAAAACAGCTCACTATCAACCAAAGAAGCTTTAAATCCTTTTACTGCAATCTGTACTCTAGAAGCAATCACACCCCCAATGAAACTTGTTTACAATACCTAAATATAAGTGCCATTTCCAAAATTGATAATAGAAATAAATCCCTACTTAAAGAGCCCATATCTCAAAATGAAATCATGAAAGCAGTTAAACTTCTCAAACCTTGGAAAACACCGGGGTCTGTCGGCTTCCCTCCCTCCTTCTACCAAACATGGGTTCTATCCCTCATCTCCCCCCTGAATGGCCACTTTTCACATTTCTCCAACACAGGCACAGAATCAAGAACAGCTTCTGATGTTACAATAATTGTGATCCTCAAAAAAGGAAAAGACCCTTCCTGACCCAAAATACCCGCCTTATCTGCCTAATAAAGATTGACTGCAAAATAAAATCCTTGCCCGCAGATTGGAACCTATTTTTACAGAAGGTCATAAAACCCTCACAAAAACTTCGATAAGGGTAGATTTAGTGCAGACAATATCAGAATCTTTAGCCATTTTATAGAGAAAGCATACCCCCTTGGCCAACCCACATGTGCAATCACTTTAGATGCAGAAAAGGCCTTTGACAAGGTCTTGTGGTCTTTCCTACAAGCCACCCTTACAGCATTAAATTTAGGACCCAATCTCACTAGAATTATACTAGTTCCGTACAAAGAACCCTCAGCAAAATGTAACATCATTGGAAACGTGTCGCAAAGCTTTAAACTGCAGCATGGAACTAGACAGGGTGGCCCCCTCTACCCCCTTCTCTTTATACTCACTCCGGAACGACTATTCATACAAATGAGAGAAAAAATACTCATTCCAGGCATCCCTTTCCTGTTTGGTCCACAAAAACTTGCAACATATGCAGACGGCATTAATCTTTTCACAACTGATGATTCTTTCACCTTGCCCAACATTATATCAAAAAAGAGTGATTATACCATCGCCAAAGGCTATACTCTTCATAAAGACAAAACTGTCTCTCTGCCTCTAAAAATTCATTGTAATTACTCTATTTTTGGGGATCTCAGTCTCGAATAGGCCCCTGACAAAATCAAAAGCTTAGACATTTGAAAGAATTCAATTGAGCACAAGAGAAAACAACCCTAATCAAAATTCAAGACCTCCTTGACAAATTGTCAGCCAGATTCATTAACTGGAGGGGATGCATCGAAGCAATAAAAATGATGATCTCCCTACTCATCAACTTCCTCATCAGCATATCCCCAATTCACCTATCAGATAAGTTCTTCACCAAGATAGACCATATACTTAACACATTTCTGTGGCAATCCAAAAAAACTAAAATAGCCATTAGCAAATTGTGCCTACCAAAGAAACTAGAAGGCCTCAACCTCCCAGGCTTTCACAGATTCCAGACTGCCTAGCTTGCTAGACAGGGTTTATACTGGCGGCTTCAACCTAGTGTTGCTCTCTCTGCCTGGCTTAACGTCGATATCTATGTAGCCTTAACACTATCGCTCACAGACCTTATCAACACCAAGACCTTCAAGTTATAACACTCAATTAGCATTCTCTCTCAGACAGCACAGGCCTTACAAAAAATTGACAACAAACTCCCAAACAAAATGCTCCATTCTTTTCTTGCATCATTATGGCATAATAATAACCTCAAGTCAGAGGGAAAAACATATTCAAAGAATAATCGGCACACAAAGGTATCCTCTTGATAGGTGAACTTTGTTCCCCCTCAAACCCATATCTCAAATCCAAATATGATCATAAAGACATCAACTTCTACTCTTTTTAAAAACACAACCCCCCACAACACCCAACCTTCCTTCAAGATAGAGGATTATCACCAAGGGAGGTCTCAGTGCCACCAAATTTTACTCCCTATTAACTAGTGGTGGGCAGCACACTTCGCTCTGTTGCTGGAGTTTGCTGAGCTTTTGTGACTCCATGCTCCTCTTGGAACGTGAAGTTCAGCAAAACGTGCCATGGAGTGGAGTTTACCGGTGCATCAACACCTACTCCTACTCTAGGTAAAGGAGGGCCCCTTGCCCTGGGGTAAGTGTCACCCATAAAAAAACCATCTCTAAGCACGCATGACATTGATTAAAAAAAAAAAGAAAACAGCTGTTGCTCCCATATTTTGCTGCTTGTGTTGGGGATAGAATGATACAGTAGAAAGTTTAATAAAGTGAATTTGTCTGCACCCCAGTCTCAATTTTCCCAATTTGGAAATTGGAAGAAAATATATTTTCTCAGATTCTTCCATTTGGTCGTATTTCATAACTTATAAACAGAAATGTGAAACCAGTTAGCTCATGTTTTTGCCCTTGGAAATGGAACAAAAATGGATATTTCCCACGTTTGCATTATGCAGAACTTTATCTGAAAATGTTTAAAATCAATGAAAAATGTGCGAACATTCGTGACAAGAATTTTCAATTCTATTAAGGACAAGGAGGTGAGGATTATGCTATCTCATTTCTTTATTAGAAATGCTCAGCAGCCAATCACAATGAAGAAAAGTAAAAACCAACTACATTTCCCATGAATACTCTGGGCAAACAGAGTATGTATAGTATATAAGCAACCATCAAGAATAGTACATCCTCTTTCTTTCTCAACAGTAAAAGTTCAAGTGAAGAAAACTGCAGCTCCAAATGGAAACACGGATGAACGAAGAACAGCAGGAAGTTTCAGTCCATGGAAAAACAGAAGCGAAGCAATCCACAGAAGGGCCTCAGGATCAACGTAAAAAACCCAACAAGCAACAGGCGGCAGGAAGAACGCACACCAAGCACATCATTTAGGACCTGAATCTGAAAAGTAAAACAGAGCCATAAAATCTATGCCCACAATTGATCAATACCAGAAACAAATAGGGAGGGGTAAAATAGAAAGTAGCAATATGCAAAATGTGTAATACATGGGCAAACAAGACAAGATCAAATAGCAGAAATGCAGACATATACATGGGTGGGATAATCCTCGCCTCCTTGTCCTTAATAGAATTGAAAATTCTTGTCACGAATGTTTGCAGATTTTTTATTCTATGTCAGGACAGGAGGCTCCGATTATGCTTGTTTAAAGCTGATCCACCACCACAGAAGCAACATGATCAATTGGTTTGTAAGAAAAAGACTTAAAAACAGAATCAGAAGACCAATCTGCAGCCTTCATAATGTCAAACAAGGTGACACCCAATGAGAACGCTTTGGAAGCCATAGCCCCTCGTGCAGAATGTACACCAAAAACGGAAACTTCAATACCGGCTTCTGACATGAGCCATCTGACCCAGTGGGCTAATGTAGCTGGTGTGACAGGGCGAAATGGCTTCTGCAAAGCAATCAACAACTGACCTTGTAAATCTGAACGAAAACGAGCAGTACTCACCTCGTAATCCTTAACACACTGCACAACACAAAGGTTGGGGTGAGAGGGAAAAGAAGGATAGGTAATCGAATTGATATGTGTCTTGGTGCGTCTAGAGAGAACAAAAGTAACACCTTCAGGTGTAAAACTGCGACCTGCCAAGTCGAGAGCCCGAACATCAGACACACGTTTACAAGACACAAGGCATAACAACATAGTAAGTTTAGCAGAAAGTTGTTTGCGAGACAATAAGGAATTGGAAGGCCAGGCCTTCAGAAAGCGCAAAACAACAGAAACATCCCACAAAGAGACGTATTTGGGACAAGGAGGTTTCGCTAGACGGATGCCTTTAAGTAACTTGGAAATTAAAGGATGTTCACCTACAGGCTTACCATCAATCTGAGCATGGCCAGCCGAAATGGCAGAGCGAAAGTTATTAACCGTCCGATAAGCCAAGCCAGAGGAAGCAAGGGAAGCAAGAAAATTAATGATCAGCGAGACATCTGCTGTAGTGGGATCAATCTCTCGTTGAACACACCAAGCACATCATCGTTTCCAGGACCCTGCATAGCGTTTATGGGTGTTGGGTGCCCAAGAGGCACTGATAAACTTGGAAGCGTCTCGTGAAAGGCCTGGGATCGCCCAGCGGTCCCCGAAATTCGCCATGCCAGAAGAAGGAGAGCGCCTGACTGAATCAGGGGGATGCGGATTGCCGAGAGGATCCAGCAATAGATTCCACTTCTGGGTAAGAAGGAACGGCACCGCACAACACATTTCCAGGAGAACCGGAAACCAAGCTTGAGCCCTCCACAGAGGGGCAATGAGAATCAGCTCCGACTGATAACGTTTTGTGCAAGCCAAGACTCTGGGAATCATCATGAACGGGGGAAAGGCGTAGCACAGGTTCGACGGCCAGGTCTGCAGGAATGCGTCCGCGGCCAGGGGTTCCGGGTCTGGTCTCCAGCTGAAGAACAGGGGAAGCTGGGCGTTGAGGCGAGAGGCAAACAGGTCTATCCGACACGGGCCCCAAACCCGGAGAAGAGAGCGGAATATGCGAGGATGAAGCCTCCAGTCGCTGAAATCCCGAAGATGACGCGAGTTCCAATCCGCAATCAAATTGCTGCGACCGGGAAGATATTCTGCAATAACAGTGATCTTTTTGTGCAGACAATAATGCCAAAAATCCTTGGCAATCTCCACCAAAATCCTGGACTTCGTTTCGCCCAACTTGTTGACATAGCGGACGGTGGAAACATTGTCCATGCGGAGAAGAATGCAGCAATTGGAACGGAGAGGAGAGAGACACCGGATCACAAAAAACCCCGCCAGGAGTTCCAGGCAATTTATGTGGAGAGACAACTCCTCGGGAGACCACCGACCCCCCGTCGAGACCGGACCGCACCGGCCCCCCAGCCCCACAGGCTGGCATCCGACTCTATCACAATCTCCGGAGGGGGACCGAACAGGGCTCGCCCGTTCCAGGCATCCATGTGGTCCAACCACCATTGCATCTCCCATTTCGCTTCCTCTAAAAGAGGAATCAGATCGGAATAACGAAGTCCTCTCTGGAGATGCTGTATCTTCAAGCGTTGAAGTGCCCTGTAATGGAGGGGGCCCGGGAAAATCGCCTGAATCGAAGATGCCAAAAGGCCGACAACCTGAGCTTTAGACCTCAACGATACAGTCTGTTTGGAGATAATCGAAGTCAATTCCCTCTTGATGTAACAAATCTTTTGATTGGGTAAAAGAAGTTGACAGGAAAGTGAATTGACCTGGAAACCCAGAAAGTCTATCACCTGGGAAGGGATGAAGACGGACTTCTGAAGATTCACTAGAAATCCCAGAGATTGTAGCAGGTCGATGGACCATTCCAAATGTGTCAGAAGTGTGAGGGGACAGTCTGCCATTATCAGAATGTCGTCCAAGTAAATAATCGAGCGAACGCCCCAAGCCCGCAAATTCTTTACAACGGGCCTCAGAAGTTTCATGAAGCACCAAGATGTCGACGAGAGGCCGAACGGGAGAACTTTGTATTCGAACCAATTCCCCTGCCATTGGAATTGGAGGAACCGACGATGAGGGGCGAAGATTGGAATCGACAAGTAGGCATCTTTGAGGTCCAGGCGAACCATCCAATCCCCTTCTCGAAGGAGATCCCGCAACAAATGGTTCCCTTCCATTTTGAAGTGGTGATAAACCACTCCCCTGTTGAATTCTTTGAGATTCAGAACCAAACGGGATCTGCCCCCTTTCTTCTGGACCAGAAAAACAGCGCTGAAAATCCATTTCGGATGACGGGTAGTCCGAAGAATTGCCCCTTTTTCTAGAAGGGAGTTGATTTCTACCGAAATGAACTCTTGATCCTGTAGGGAGAAAAACATTGGGGTCGGAGGGAGGGACTGATGTTGGGGCTGGTAAAACTCTATTTTGTAACCTTGAACAGTGTCCAGCACCCAAACATCATTTGAGATTAAACGCCAATTGTGGAGAAAAAATTGGATTCTGCCCCCCAACACAACCTCGGAAACTGGAATCAATCTCACCTGAAGTATTGGAGTCCTGGTGACCTCCTTGATTTCCGCCGAATCGACCTTTCTTATATTGGCCTCTCCCTTTACGAGAGGGATAGAAGTTTAAACGGGTGTTGAATCTGGAATCCTGACCACCACCTCTCTGGGACTGGAAACCCCTGTTGGAAGTTTGTTGTCCACGGCCGAACGAACGTCCCCTGTGTCGTCCGGCCCTGGCAAAAACCGGTCGAAACGCTCGCCGCAGCGAGGCCTGGGCCTTGTCAAGGCCACTGAAGGTAGCAACAAATTTTGTAGTTCCTTCAGGAACGGCTGACCAAACAGTTGCCCTTGTGCCAAGGAACCGGACTCTGAAGAGGAAAGCTCCGCCATTTTTGGGTCTAGTTTGAGCAGAATGGAGCGACGCCTCTCACAAGATATTGCACAGTTGGCATTACCCAACTGGCAGATAGCCCTCTGGGACCATTCAATGAGTTCATCAGGGTCAACCAGAGCCGAAGCTTCTTTGGCCTAAAAGCCCAAATCCAATATTTTTGTAAGCGGACCAAGCAAATCCAGCATCTTGTCCTGACAGGACCGCCACGACCTATCCAAACCCTTCTTCGGCATACTTTTTCAGATAAGTGACCATTGTAAGATCCACCTCTGGTGTTTCAGCTAAATGATCGGCCAAATCTGGACGCGGGAACTCTAATCTAAGGCGGGCCCCGACATCTTTTTCAAACGGCTGGCGAATATGCGCCTGAACATATTCCGCCACAGCAGGAGATGGTAACCAAGAACTGGAGTTTGGGTGAACAATGTCAGAGGGTTCAAAAGTCAGAAGGGAAGGATGCATGGGAGCGTCGACGAAATGCTCTTTACGAGACTTCTTACGTGGAGGAGGGCACTGATCAGAGGAAGAAGTGGAATGGGTGTCATCAGTATCAGTAACCAGAGGTCCTGAAGTTGGAGTGTCAACAGACTTTTTAGTGGAAGACTTTCCAGTAGACAAACTCTTGGCCAATTTTTGAAAATCAGACTTGTGAGGATTCACGGGAGATTTGGAAGAAGCACGAGCCGATGGCAACCAGCCTTGCTGCTGTGCATAATGGGTCAAATGACGCTTCAGAGGGTTAATGGCACAGACCAGCACCTTATTAACAGACTGTTGAACACCCTGATCCAACGCCTCAACTAAATCATATTCCAGAGAGCCTGCGTCATCCTCATCGTAATAATAGTCATCATCCTCGCAATAAGTAGCAATAGTGACACAAAGTGTAACCAGTAAAGATGCCCACAGGGATGACAGTAATTCAATAGTGGCCAAAGGCACAATGCAGGGGGAGTGAAAAAAAACCACAGCAAGCCAGAAGGACAGGTAGACCCTGATTTCAAATTAATAATAAAGCGTGGAGGGAGGGCTTGCTGACAGAAAAACAATCTATCTAGGCAAAGCCTATGCGTTATTATACAGCCCAGAGCCTATAAATGAGCACAGGGCGTAACAGGGGCTAAGTTTTCAGGCTGTGGGCAATGGACGCATGAAAACGTCCTTCTCTTGTCACAGTCGCCGATAAAAACGGAGAAAAAGTAACAAACATGGCCGCCGCGCATGCGCGGTACCGGCCGCCTGAAATATGTAAATTGGAGCGCTCGCGAACACAGCACAAGGCTCCAAACCCCTTCTCCCACTCCACAAACACAGAAGAACGCGGGCGCGAGGCGTCCGAGCACCGGGAGGTGACCACACGCTCCCCACAACACCGCGAAGCGGCGCAACCACCAAGAAGCACTGAAATCGGCAAAGTCAGGAATTGAGCCAAAACACGGGCAAAGCATGCACCGGCAAAGCGGGAACAACGCGCAACAACAGCGGTATGAATCACAATCAGAGTTTAAGTAATGAAAGCATCAAATAGCAATGAAATACACAGTAATAAAGAGAAAGTAAACTTAACTGGCTGCGGAGCAGCAAAGAAAGAGGATGTATTGTTCTCTATGGTTGCTTATATACTATACATACTCTATGTTTGCCCAGAGTATTCATGGGAAATGTAGTTGGTTTTTACTTTTCTTCATTGTGATTGGCTGCTGAGCATTTCTAATAAAGAAATGAGATAGCATAATCGGAGCCTCCTGTCCTGACATAGAATGCAAGACATTGCTGTCAGGAAGAGTGAGCAAAAAGAAGTATCCTACGAGGTGAAGAGCAAGCACACCATGGACATGCCCTTGTCATGACCACATGTGAGGAATCCAAGCAAACCCTATAGCTCGCAGGAAAGAAAGAGGAGGTGACTGATAGTATATTGTCTAACTTACTATGTGAATACATACTACTTATTATTAGAAAGAATGGGACATGTTGGCATGCTTTAAGTATGTACATGCATAGATGCAGGGTTTATGGGCGATGCAGCATTTGTGCAAAGTGCAGAGTCAGAGAATAGTTTTTGCTCACACTGCGACCTTTCAGACTTCCTCAACATGTCATTTAATTTCAGGTCGCTCAAGTGACAGGACACAATTGGGAAATATGATCTTTTGAATTTCCACAAGACGCTGGAAGTACACTAGGGAGATGATCTGCCACTCGGACGGCTGGTTAAAACACGTTACTGTTTCATTCCACTAACAAGACAACAAAATAAATAATGTGTAATGCAGGAGGCACAAGGAAAGATTCTAGCTCAACTATGGGAGAAGCTTCATGCGTCTGTGGTAAACGTTTGTCTGCTGTCTGTAGCGTGAGACCGGCTGGGGTGTGCAACCCTTCTTCTGTTTTTCTGCTGCATTCCTCAGCATCACAATGAGGCATGAAAGGCAGCAATTGGGGACCCGTCCTTAAGCTTGAACAGCTTCTGGGAAATTGCCTTTCCTTTACTTCAGGGTATGTGGCTGTAGCGGATTGTCACTGCCAGAGATACCGCAGGGGCGCCCCTCCACCGCTGTTCAAGCTTGGCACAGTCGGCGGCCTTAGGAGGAACCGGGGGCAGGAGCGGAAATACAAACTCAAGGTATGTGTCAGTCCTGATCGGATGCCCTGCCCAGTCCATATCACGTCAGGGTCAGTTCAATGTTAATTATTGCTGCATTAAACAGGAGTATTTTCTAGTTTAATGCAACAATGCGCAAGTGCCAAATTCCCCAATCCGCCCGATATTGGAACTCAGCGGAGTGAAACTCCATGAGCTCCGCTCACCCCTACTATTCACCCCCACGACTTCCTCCACAACCCTTCATATCCAAGCCAAGCGGGAAGATCTAATACCAGTGCTTTATATGGGCCGGTACTCACATGTACTGAGTACCGGCACTTCTTGTTTTTATTAAGCAGAGTACCGGCACTTTTCCAGTGCTAAGGAGAGTACCGGTACTCTGAACAGATAATGGGCAGGTGCCTGAGGGCCGTCTGTGGCACGTTTATTTGGCAGCATGTTTTCCGTTTTGGCGCCGGCTGGAGGCCTGCCGCAGGGGTAAGAGGGCCTCTGCTTTTGAAGCTCTGATTGTCCTCAGCCGCCCCCTGCCGGGCCTCCATGCTGGGTCGAACTGTTGTTAGTGTTTTAAACAACGGCTGCCAGGGGCACAGTGATGTGTGCAGCCTGAGTGGGTGGGAGGGACAAGAGCCTGCATAGGTGACGTGTCATTAAACGCTTGGCCTCCCACTGAGGCCTGACGCACTTGCTCCTGCAATTCCACCCCCACCCCTGTCCACCTGACTGGAGGATATTTACTGAGGAGGTGGCTGGGCTGCACCGAATAAGACTGTACCCCTATGGCCCCAACTGCATAAGTTAAACCCTTTAATACTTAAAATAGAAGAATACACACGTCTAGCAATTTCAAATGGCATGAATTTTTATTTGCTCTTTTTTTTTTTTAAGTAAATAGCCATGTTTAGCTTGATATCATCACTGCACGTACTTAAATCTTCAGCCATGTGCTTGGTTTTCTCAACTGACATCAAAAGCAAGGCCACTAGGTCAGTTTTATCGAAATGTGGAGCACAGATTTTTCGCCTGTGTACGTTTTTAAATTTATCATTTCAAACAAGCCGGAGTGATAGACAGCATGAGAAACAGTGTGTGTCTGCTAAACTAAGGGAGAGAAATAGGAGATGCAAAAATGAAGTAGAGCTGCATGAAAGAGAGAAGGAAGAGTTTGAGGGAGGTTATGGCCTCAGAGTCAGGAGGAAGAGGTGTCTGATAAGGATTAATGAGGTAAAGTTGGATTTAAGAGAGGGTGTCTGTAGGCAAGTTTTGTGAGGTGCTGATGTGAGAAAGTCAGTGTAGAGTGTGTGTGAGACAGACAGCAAGTTGATAAGAGAAGATGTGGTTACAGGACAACGTTTGAAGGGGGTGAAAAGCAGTAAAAAAAGATGTGGAAAATTAATTTAAAGAGAGTTTTGAGAAGTCTGAAGGTGACAATAGTGAAGAAGGGATTCAGTCATGCGTATACTGTGTAGTGGAGGAAGGAAGATAGAGGGTGTCAAAAAATGGAGAAAGATGGGATGTGTGAGAAAAAAAATAGATGTAAGGGTAAGCGGAGAATATGCGAGGCAGAGAAAGGAATGAGGAGGGTGAGAAAGGTGAGGGTGTGGCAGCCTATTTAGGGAGTGTGGTGAGTGAATCAATGCTGCTGGAGAGGAGATGTGGGAAAAGAGAGGATGTTGTGTGATAAAGAGAAGAGTGGAGGGACATTTTTTGGGTCAATGGGCAATTCCACCCCTGCCCACCTGCTGGGACATTGACAGGGATGAGGTGGTGGAGATGGCCTACGCGGCCTGCCTGGAGTCCAGGTGAGGTGGGAGGAGGTCTACTAACCCGCCCATCAGAGGCCAGTATTGTTCTTCCCCTGACCTCTGCCCTGCTGGACTCTGCACATGCTCACGACCCTGCAGTGTGCACTGTCTGCCACTGCAAGCTCTCCGGCCGTGTGGCCTTCTGCCGAGGGAATAGAAAGGAGAATGGGGTGAAAGAAGGCAAAGAGTGAGGGGCCGGAGATAGAAGGAGCAGAGGAGAGTTTAAAGGGGAGAAAAAGACAGTAGGTGTAAGTGCAGACAGAGATGCGGAAGAGATAGAGACGGCTATGGAAAGAGTAACAGAGGCACAGAGATGGCAGATTAGAAATAGAAAGAGTGATAGTAGAGAATTATAGGATACCTTAGGGGTAAAGAGAATGGGGCAGCAAGAGAAATCAATATAAATGGGAGAGAAGTGAGTGGGGGGCGGGATCGCGAGATTAGAGATGTGAAGATTGACGGAGTGTATTTGTCTGCTTGCCTGTGTGCGTTTGCCTGGTTGTGTGTATGTTTGCGTGTGAGAGAGAAAACAAATCAGAGAGGAAGAGAATCAGGACACCCATGAGGTATTTGAAAAGAAATGCATCTAATGCTTCTTATAAATGATGCTATGCTGTCCTGGTGCACATTGATTCTTAGCCTGAAAGTGCTAACAGTACTGCTAACGCGGGATTACTGGTTACTAATTATCTTACCAAATCCCATTTCCTGTCGACTGAATCGTTGGTACCTGTCTTGAGTAAAAGGTAATCTCGAAGTAAACAATCAATTTAAGAACTTACACCACTCTAAATGACCACTGACCAAAATTAAGTTTTAAAGATTTAATATAAAGTCAAAGATAACTGAAGATACAAACTTCTCAAAATGAGATTCAAAAGGTATATCGGTATCACTATGAACATGAACTTTTTGAATAGTCTGAGTCTGAAAAACAGAATAATGAGTACAATTTCTAATAACATGAGCGTTGCCAAAATGAATACAAGTTGCAACCTCAAAGTCATTACAGAAAGAAAAATTAAGGTTAGTCTGTCCCTACACTACACTAAATGACATCCCTACTTAACAAGATCTTAACCCTCTAGGTGTCAGCCGTGGTGACTTCCTAAGAAGATCACGCACTTCTCTTTGTCTCTTCTCTGATAATGGGTCTCTCCTGATCAGCCTATCTGCCTACCCATCCGCTTCCTTAGGCTCCCAAAATCATCTGCACTGCTCTCCTCCCGGGTCTCTTTCCCTAATACCAAGTCACATTTCCAATAGAAACGCCCCTTGGGACGCCCCTCACGTGGTACATCTTTCCGCGGCAAACTCCATGATGGTACTCTTGAAGACCCTCGTTATAGTTGACCTTGGTTCCCAGGCTTCTTCTTCCGTGCGCTGATACCCCCTGAAATTCCTGGAAACTCCTACAGGCCTGCGCAAGGCGCCACTGAACAAAGTCCCTTTCATTCGAGCTGATTAGGACCCTCGCACCTGCATACAGCTCGTCCTGCAGTGGGCCTCAAATTCCAGACTTCACCATATCTTAGGCCATAAAACACTCTCAGAGCTCCATACTGGACACCTCACGACCTCTCCTCTAACGAGCACATGACGATTTAAACTACATGACATTATCTGCTCTGGCCTACTTGATTTACATGCAGCAGGTTCCTGCACTCTTAAAACGTTAACTTGATTTAAACAGCAAACATTCTTAACTAGCATACGTTTCTAAAATAACACATCTATAAAGCATATACTTTTAACCCTAAGTTCAATAGTACATTTTGAAAGAACCATGTCAACCTTGTCTCACATTATTTTAGCAGCACGTTTAGATTTGCTTGTGAATTGCCATGAGGCCTACACAAAATACTGGTTTTTAGAGTTACATTCAACTCTTACATTATTCCTTTAACATGAGAACGTGAGGTTTTCATATTCATCCCAAACATTTCTACATTAGTCTCACACAGTTATGATTATTGTTACTCTACTTAAACATTCTATGCATTTCACCACTGAATATAAGGCACTCGGTGTATTTCACTTCTAAATATAAACACTCTCGTGCAAAGTACATGTTAACTAACTACGTACTTGTAAATATGGCGTACTTATACATTTTTTCAAACTTGTGCTCTCTCAGTCCCCCCTTTGATGACCTTCAGGGGTCATCATTACCATGACATCAAAAATGTAGAACCCTTTAAAGTGAAGACAGGTCAGTACCACTTCTTTTCATACTCTCTAGTGCTTTCAGACTCTTATATTGAGTGTCCTGCATCGCTGTCAACTCTTCTTCCTGTTTCTTCATAGCTCTCTGTAACCTATTTGCTCTATACCATTGATACAAACGCACCAATCCCCACAGAGTGATTACACAAATCACTACTATGATGATGGGCTTCAATATGTACCAAACGATACCCTTTCCTAAGTTGGCAAACCAACTTCCAACTTTACCCATTCCATGGCCTACTTTTTCCCACACATTTACCTTTGCCAGGTCCTCGATTTCGTAGTGTATAGCAGTGATGTTTTGTATATACTTCTCTAGAGGCTTTGAATTGTCTGGAATGTAAGTACAACATTCCTGGACCTTCAAGGCCCTACAGACTCCTCCCTCTTTTGCTAACAGAACATCTAAAGCAAGTCGGTTCTGAAGAACCATTGCCCTAATCGATTGCATCTCCCCCTCTATCAGCATCAAGGATCTTGCAGTACTGGCAGACAGTCTATCTACGACTGTAGCTAACCTCCTGATCTTAATGTCATTCATTATCAATCCTAAGAAAGGAAATGCAGCACCTATTACATCTCCAACTACTTCTGCTGCACCCAGCCCTCGCTTCCATCTAGTTGATATCTCTTTCTTAGGCGTGTCTAAATTCTCAACATGATATATTTTAGGGAAGACAACAGCCAGATAGCATGATCCGTACCAATTATCTGGTAACTTCACATAGGCATATCTTCCACATACAAAATATACATTTGGTATTGCTTGCATCCCTTTCATGAAGTTCTTAGAGTAGTACTCCAATTGAAAGGCATGTTCACAATTTACTTGCCCTACATAAACGTTTTCATAATAGGAGTAACTCCTGTGAATGCACAGTTTCCCCCGTTTCTCCTTATCCAAAGCAATTGGACCAATACTACCTTTTCGTTGTTGTGCCCTTTCCTCCTTGGTCCAATCTGTTTCTCCTTGTCCTGATGCCTTCAATACCTTCTGCTTCCTGTATCTAGTATCTACCTGTGCTATAAACTTTTTCTCAACTTCTGATATTTGACAAGTCAGATTGTTTATTCGAGCATGTGAAGTATCTAACGTTCTCCATGGAATAAACCATTTGTGTAACCTGTCTTCGCTTTTGTAGTAGTCCCATTTGTTCAAATGCTTGAAATTCGGAACCTCTGGCAATGTCGAGTCGAAATTCGAGAAGTAATACTCAAATCCGTCTCGTCCATAAAACATACTTAACAATAAACTGCACGTTATCCCATATGTCAACGGGAGATGATGGTATTTGATACCCTCCTCCACCGAAATTGGTAATTGCATACAGACATAACAGTCCTTTACTTCCATGGCATCAACATATTCATAAAGCAACTTAGCATAAGCATTTGACTTGTAATTCCCCTGTGACTCATCCATGTGTAACCTTTTTACTTCTGCATCTAACAACGCTTTGTCTTTCTCATTGATGTTTCCCTTCTCCTTAATAATGGTAGTTCTCGGTGTTGACACTCCCTTATCCTCCTTAACTGTGGTTCCATCCCCTTCGTGTCCCGCTAGGAATGAAACAGTTACCACTAAAATTATAAGAGAAACCACTACTCCTAAAAATGTAACAGCTATACATTTTGCCCTGCGGTTCGGGTTGCCAGCCTCCATGTTCTCAAACAGTGTAGTTTTCGACTATCTTCCAGCCTTCACTTCCTCTTCTTCTCAAACAAAGTCTTTTTCTCTTGCAATGTCTTTCTTGGAACACTTGGAAGCTTGACAATTTATTTCCGCAAAACAATTCAAAGTCCGGTAAAACAGACAACCCTAGCCCTTCTCCGTCCGCTAAAAGGAAACCCCTACCAATTTTCTTCTTCCACTCGGCGCTAGGTTATCTTGCAACAATTTACAATTTCCTTTCAAAAGTCTTATTTTCGTCTGAAGTTATGTATGGTTCAAGGAGTGACACTACTTCTTCATAAACGTCCATCCGAAGTATCATTCCCTCAGGTTCTGGACAGTTCGTACCACAACATGGAAAGTCAACTTTTTCTAGGATTATTCTCCTTATTTCGCTCAAGACAAGTGGACGGACGAAATTGAGAGTTAGCGTTTTTTCAATTTCCAATCCTGGTACTATCAGTTCTACATCCACAATTACAAAGGGGTTCGTTCTAATCAAGATCACTTTCTTCACCTTTCCAGATCTGCACCCCCTTGAAGCCATTCGCAATATGATATTAGTCCACAACAATAAGCACTCCTAGCAATTCTACTACTCGTTCAAGCATTTCCAAACGAAGAAGAGTTCCCTCCAATATTGGATATCGTGAACAGCAAACTGGAAACTCAACTGTCTCTAAAAGCAATTTTCTTATTCCACTCAGAAGAGCAGGATGAACGATGTTGAGTGTCAGCAACCTTTCGGTCTCCGCTCCTGGCAGTAGAAACTTTATTTGCACTGTGATGATCGGGTCAGTTCTGATCAGTTCCACTTCCCTGATCCTCCCTGTTCTGTGTCTCCCAGACATCTGCAACAAGGTAGGTCCAGTCGGGAGTAGAGTATCTTCTGCTAGGCACTCGCACCCTACTTGATCTTCTAAGACCCTCCTCGGCTTGATCCTGGATATCTTCTTCTGGGTCTGAGTCTTCGGATATAGGAGTAAGCGTTTCTTCCTGGGCCGACCTCAAACTTAGCCTTCTTCTCCTGGTTGGCCAAGTGGCAGCTCCAAGCCTTATTCTCCTATTCCTTGTCCTCCCACTTCGTTCTTGGTCGCTCCGATACGGATCTGAGTCTGAGTCGTATTCACTTCTGCTCTCTCCTTCGGTTGCGTCTTCTGTCTCACTGCCGTCCTGCCTTCGCTCTTCTTCTGAATCCGATGCGTTCCCAACTTCTTCCGACACCTCCTCAGCTGCCTCAATCCCTTCTTGCGACTCTTCTTCCACTTCCGGGCTTTCGTCTGGGATGGGAGCTGTTCCTTCTAGAGGTGCTGGAACTCTTCTAGTATGGGATGCATGGATCCAATTTGGCAGCCCCCCGCACTTCACCGCGGTGTTCGTTATCAGGATTACCTGAAAGGGCCCACGCCAGCGAACATCTAGGCAGTTCTTCCGGACGTGCTTTTTAACCAAAACCCAGTCCCCTGGGTTCAGGTCATGACACAGGTTCCTCGCTGTTGGAACTTCAGCCGCATGCACCTGAAGGGACACAGAATGGATGGCGTCAGACAGTCCTTTACAATAATCCAAGATCAGATCATCTGTAATATTTAATAGAGCAGTAGTTGGAACTGTAGGAAGTCTCATGGCCCTCCCCATCAGGATCTCGTGGGGAGAGAGACCTGTCCTCCTATCAGGTGTGCTGCGCATGCTCATGAGCACTAATGGAAGAGCATCTGGCCAACTCAAAGATGTGGATGCCACTACTTTAGCCAATCTATTCTTCAAAGTGCCATTCACTTGTTCCACAATTCCTGAAGCTTCTGGTCGATAACTACAATGCAGCTTTTGATCGATATTCAGTGTGGAGCACAACATCTTCACTATTTCGCTGTTAAAATGTTTTCCTCTGTCCGATTCCAAAGAGGCAGGCACCCCGAAGCGCGGTATCAACTCCCTGAGCAACAATTTAGCCACTGTGAGTGTATCGCACCTACGTGTAGGGTACGCTTCAACCCATCTGGAAAATACGCATACAATCACCAACACATACCGAAGGCGATTGACTCTTGGCATTTCGATGAAATCTAGTTGCATTCTATTGAAAGGCCCCCCCGACCTCCCAATGTGACTCAGTGTGACTGGTGTTCGTTTGCCTACGTTCAGTTGTTGGCAGGTAACACATCGCTTACATACTGATTCTGCTGCTATTCTGAATTTCGGGCAATACCAAGTCTGCCTAAAAACTCTCATCATAGCATCCCTTCCTAGATGTACTGGACCATGTATTTCTCTCGCCATGGGGTTAGCTAATTCTTCAGGTAACACAGCTCTCCCATCTGCTGAAACCCAAAAATCCATTTCACTTCGCACACAGCCTGCTATTTCCCATGCCTTTTTCTCTGTTTCAGGTGCGTTCTCCTGCATTATCCTTAAATCCTCCCAAGTGTCTACAGTTTCTAACATCATACTTAATTCAGTCTTTTCTTCTGCACCTTCTATTTCCACCTTTGAGAAAGAATAACTTTGTTCCGCACAATAGCGTGCGACTTCATCAGCATATCTATTACCTTGTGACACAAAATCTGTATTCTTAGTATGAGCTACACATTTCACTACTGCAATGTCAACAGGACCTTGTAATGCTTCTATCAGCAATCGCACAAATTCTCCATTTCGAATGGGCGAACCAGAGGAAGTCATGTAACCCCTCTGAGACCACAACTGCCCGAAATCATGAACCACACCGAAACCATATTGGCTGTCCGTGTAGATGGTGACTCTCTTTCCATTTCCTGCTATGCAGGCACGAGTTAGGGCAATAATCTCTGCTACCTGTGCGGAATGTACTCCTTCCAGGCAAGCGGCTTCCACAACTCCAGTAATGGTACAAACAGCATAAGCTGCTCTCAACCGACCAGTATCGTCTCTTAAACATGAGCCATCAACAAAGTAAATTTCATCGGGGTCAGACAATGGCTCATCCACTATATCTGGTCTGGGTTTCGTGCATAGTTCAGTCACATCAAGGCAATCGTGGTCTTCACATCCTTCGCCTTCTATTACAGTAGGTAAAGGCATCAAAGTAGCAGGATTCAAGACAGAGCATCTCCTGAGAGTCACATTCTCTGCGGCAAGTATAACTTGCTCATAACGCGTGAGCCTGCTATTGGTCAGATGCTGCGTCTTCGTCCTGGTCATTAACAATTCAACTGAATGTGGTACATACACCACTACTGGATGTCCCATCACAATACTTTCGCTCCTTTCAATGCTGACACCCGTTGCAGCAACGGATTTGAGACATCCGGGCAACGCTGCGGCTACCGGATCTAATGTAGCCGAAAAGTATGCAACTGGTCTACGGGCATTACCGTGGGTCTGTGCCAAGACTGACAAAGCACATCCCTCTCTCTCACAGCAATAGAGTGAAAATGACTTTTCATAATCTGGCATTCCCAGAGCCGGAGCACGACATAAATCGTCTCTCAGCTGTAAAAACGCCACCAGACATTCTTCATCCCATGGTACCGGATCACTCACCTCCTTGTGCGTCAGTTTCTGTAAGGGCTTTGCTTTCAGTGAAAAGTTAACTATCCACTGTCGGCAGTAACCCACCATTCCTAAGAACATTCTAACTTCTCTCTGTGTTGTAGGCGCATTCATTTTCATTATCGCCTCTATCCTCTCTGGGGACACCTTACGTTTCCCTTTTTCTAACCTGTGCCCTAGATACTGTACTTCTGTCAGACAATACTGTAACTTGCTCGGAGATACCTTATGTCCAT
This sequence comes from Lissotriton helveticus, assembly GCF_964261635.1. NCBI lineage: Eukaryota > Metazoa > Chordata > Amphibia > Caudata > Salamandridae > Lissotriton > Lissotriton helveticus. The sequence goes on along the minus strand of NC_136057.1, from coordinate 1,629,425,531 downwards.
TTTCAGCTAAATGATTCAGTAAGGCAATTGAATCTGCTTTACAAGCTTCCTCTGTTTCTGACGCAACAAGTAGGTCATCTATGTACTGTACCAGAACCGAGTTCTGTGGCAGTACTAGATTCTCAAGATTCTTTTTCAACAACTGATTAAAGATGGATGGACTGTCTGTGAATCCTTGTGGGATTCGACACCATGTTAAAACGCGATCTTCCATTTTAAACGCAAAAAGGTACCTGCTCTCTTCATCCAATGGGATTGAAAAGAAAGCCTGACAAAGATCTATCACTGTGAACCATTCTGCTTGACATGGTATTTGAAACAATATTACTGATGGATTCGGTACCACGGGACAACATGAAACGACTATGTTGTTAATTTTTCGTAAATCCTGAACTATCCTAAACTTCCCGCTAGGTTTCTGCAAACCCATAATCGGGGAGTTACAAGGACTGCCCACGATTTCCTTCAGTATTCCCTGCTGTATCATTGACTCGATCACAGGCTTTATTCCTGCAATCGTTTCCTGGGACAATTTGTATTGAGGCGTTCTTGGAAACTCAACATTTGGTTTTACCAGAATTTTTACCGGTTCTACCCCTTTAATCAATCCTATATCTTCTCCTGTGAAATCCCACACCTCTGACGCCACTGCATCTCTTAGGTCTTGTGGAAGATCTTCTACAGTCAGAGTAGGATATAGTTCTACACAGAATTTTGAATTGGCCACCTTAAAGGTAGCATCATCGTCGGTAGTCTGTACCTCCACTCCTTGTGGGGTGCAGTATATGGTGCAATTCAATTTGCACAACAAATCCCTACCTAACAGACATACCGGACTCGAGTCACAAACCACAAACTGATGTTCGTTCATATGATTTCCTATTTTCACAGATACTGGTTCTGTCAAGGGACTAGTCATTCTTTTATTTGCGACTCCTACCACTTGAATTGTTTCCCCTGACATTGGCAAGTCTGGAACTACCGCTGATCTCAGAGTCGAACGAGTAGCTCCAGTGTCCACTAAGAACGTAGTGGGACACCCTGCCACTTCTGCATCAACAAATGGCCCTCTTTGATCCACTTCTAGAACTGCCCCGAGGGTACAGTCCTCTTCACTGCTCACCCGTTGTCCTGTCAATGGATCAATGTAATAACATTTTTCTTCCTCGATAAACAGAGGCATTTGTTTAAAGACCTTTCCTCCAGCTGTTATCTTCGGTGGCTGTGGGAATTGGGCCCGTGGAGCCGAAGTCCCCCCTTTGGCCACCTTACTGCTTGGGACTGTCACTTTTTGCACTGGGTCTTCTTGGACCTGCTCTTCTACTTCTAGCTCTCCATTTTCAGGGTTAAAGGGACACTCGCGTCGCCAATGCCCCACCTGATGACACAGATGACACTTTGTCGTTTTCTTTAAAGTGGCAAAGTCTATCCTAGGTCTCTGCCCTTCTTCATTATCTTTGTTCTGACCATTTGGTTTTCGTCCCATCCCCTGCTTCTGCTGGCCACCCTTCCCAGCGGACTGCATTTGCACCACCATCAATTTCTCCTTTAGATTCTTGGCTTTAGAATCTATCTCGTCACTGCAGTACCTTGCATATCGTAAAATCTCATCTAGTGGTTTGTTCTGCCAGCAGATTAAATGTTGCTGTATCATCAAACAAATATCAGGTCTCAACCCCAAGACAAACTTTGACACAAACTGCCCTATATCTTTGGGATCCATTACATCTAGTCCACTGTATTGCTTGAATGTTTTCAATAATCTTTCATAAAACTCGTGAACTGTCTCCTTGGGTTCCTGCCTTGTTCGGTCTATTTTTACCCAATCTATATCCTGTGGTGGTACCTTATCTTTCAACCATGCTATTACCCTTTCATACTTTCGCATGACAATCTCAGATGGTCCATTTGTTCGAACATCTCTCAATGGTTCAGCATTTGGCCATTCGACACTAGTCTTACAAGGGGTCCATAGATCAGATGGGACCACGATGTCAAACAACGTGTTCAAATCTATCCACAGTACTTTCGAAATTTTAACAAACCTCTCTACCTGCTTATACCACTCGACTGGATTGTCCCGCAACTTCGGGAATGAGTTGGTAAATGCAGCTAAATCTCCTCTACTCCAGGGCACATGTACATAATTTCCATTTGATATTTCTCGCAAAGGGAATGCCTCCATCTGCATTACCCTTCCCTCAGGGGTCATCACATTTGTACTTCGCCTAACTGTGCCCTTTTTCGACCACCTTTCTTCCCATTTATCCAGTTCTCTCCACACTCTTATCCCTGTTACCAACTCTCTTATGTGTGTTTTTAATCCAGTAGTTCTCTTCTCATCTAGATCTTGGTCTGCGTACTGTAATCTGTGGTTGCTCTGCAATGCCCTGGTCCTAGACAAATCCACGGCATACTTGTCTGCCAAATCAGTCAGTTTTTCATGAAACGCTCTAGCTTTCCTAGTAATATCCTTTGCCATGAACAATAACTCATCCTGTTCGTACAATTCTATCCTTTCCAAAGGCAAGGTTCCATCTATTATCTCATCAACATCTGATTTTAAACTGGTAACATCAAGCCTTTTTGCCTTAATTTCAGCTTTCAAGACACTCAATTTAGCTCCTCCATCCGCATCTCTCCCATCCCAGCTCCGAGATCTACGTTTAGGTATGGGTGAATTATAAGGAGTCCTCCCCTGTTCCCATCTCTCTAGATCCCATGCCTTTCCGTCTTCTCGGGGTGGGTGGTGAAACACTCCTTCATGCCTCATAGCCCCTCTCTCCCCATCTGGGCTAGTTTCACGGGATGCAGGGTAAGATGTTCCCTTACTCCCTCTTTCTTCCCTACTTCCCTGTGATTCCTGATTATTCGAGGCGTGGCGGGACCTATCGCTGTTCTCCTTTCTCCAATGTTGAACGTCTTCCCCGAGTGTATGATGAAGGCACCTAAACCTATTCTGAAAAGCCCGTACCGCCTCATCTCCTCCGTTCCCCCAGAGACGGGACATTTCCTCACATTCTACAATCCTAGTATTTTGTTCCGGCTGTTCTCTCTGATTTGTAGGACATGCATCCCCTCTATTCTCTTGACTTTGGCCTTCCCGGCCCTGACTGCTTTCGCTGGCCCCACAATGAGATACAGTCCCGTTACCCCTGCTTTCCCACTCTGATTCCGTTCTTGTCCTGTTACTCGGAGATACTATGGACCCGTCCCATTCCCTCAAATCAGCTCTTAACTCTGAAAAAGATCTTGGCCGCGGTCCCCTTAGATCCATTGGTCCTCTCGGACCTCCCTGTTCTGAATTGGGACCGACAGTTGTGTCTAATGGGGTGTTCCACGTTACCGAACCTGGTAATTGTTTCCATGCATTAGTCACATTATTCCTCCTTTCCATCTCAATCCTTTCCCTATCCAATTGCCTTTGTTGTTCCCCTCTATCTCTCTCAGAATTATAGATCGAAACTATGGGTCCTATGGTAACAGGCACTTGAAGAGCGTCTGGCAATCCCACAGACTCAACCCTTTCTGTGGTTGGCGTTTTCTGCACCACAAACCTTCCCACTACACTCTGTACAGTGTTGTTTGGAGGTGTTTCTCCGCCTTTGCTAGGTGTCCATTCCGATATAGGGAGTGGTGTATATCCCTCTATCTCATTCCCATCTTCCCTTGCGAGCCCTCTATCTTCTATCAATCCCACTCTCGGAGGTGGTCTATCCATTAACAATCTGTTTATCAGATTGTCCTCCGACTCGCTTTCCTCGTCTTCTTCCATGAGGTTTCCTCCTCCTGACACCTCTCTCATCGGATACATTTTCTCCACCTCAATAGTCTGTACCCTCCAACGCTTTTCCTCCTCATCCCATTTGGAATCACGCACTGCCCTTACCGATCGCGTCAGCCTTTGTTGACGCCTGTTCAAATTTCGGTCGTGTGCAGCCTTAATCCATGCATTAAGAGCCTCAAACTGTGTTGGTCTGGGCGAGGGTTTCAATGAGGACATGGTTGCTTTTAGCCGATGTAACACCTCTAATTTAAACGTCCCGTACTTCGGGAACTGCATTTCCTCATTTCCTTCCGTAAGCTTATTCCAAGCCCCAATCCACAATATCGTATGCAGCCCAACATTCGTTGCCATATAATGAGCTGGCGTACCCTCTGGGGGAGCCTCTTCCCCGTAATAATGTTCACTTCGTTTACGTTTAAAAATCCCTTTCAAACACTTAAAACACTTCATGATTTCTCTTTTCTCCGCGTTTGTTTACTTCCTGATGATATTCCACCAATCTCAGCGCCGTTCTCACTAACTGGCCTATCCGTACGCGACTTTCCTCCGACGTCACTCTAGCCGCCCAACCAGAGCGCGGCTCTAGCTAACGTCACACTAACCGCTCAATCACAGCGCGGCTCTAGCCGACGTCACCCGTCCCCCTTCGCAGCAGTTCCCCTCCTTTCTCAGCTCGTCTCCTCGGTCATGCACGCATCCCATTCATACTCTGAAAAATGATTACTTCCGTCCAAGCGATCACCTTTCTTTGACTGTACGCCCACAGTCTTTCTGTAGTTGTCACCTTAACTTGGCAAAATGTCTTTCCGTTTACTTCCAGACAATCGCCTTCTCCGATAGGTTACTCACACGCAGTAACTTTCGACCAGCGTCCGTTACTCATACACTCACTCTTACACTCCCCCTATCTTGGATCCACGGCGGTCAATGGTACCTCGTGACCTCCGTACTATGGTCGACAACTACCCTGGATGTTCGATACACCCAAAACCACTTAAGCTCTGGCCTGAACTTAAGATTTCACCAGTTCACCCGTTTACCAGGTTACCAGTTTACCAGGTTGCGCGCGCTCACAACCTTCTCTCTTTCACACTACAGGCATTCAACTCCGCAAGACATTACAATACAAATACAACACAAAACACCGCAATCTGTTCACGCATGACCCTTTTTATACTCACTCTCCGATACTGCTGCTTTTCTCGCACCGTCTGCACCTTTCGGCACACGATTCTTCCGCTGCTCGTCTCTCGACGTCTCGGGCCTTGGGGTAAACTAACCTCTCTAGATTACCTTCCTCAAGAAGATAACCATCCTCACTCTGCTACCAACTGCTAACGCGGGATTACTGGTTACTAATTATCTTACCAAATCCCATTTCCTGTCGACTGAATCGTTGGTACCTGTCTTGAGTAAAAGGTAATCTCGAAGTAAACAATCAATTTAAGAACTTACACCACTCTAAATGACCACTGACCAAAATTAAGTTTTAAAGATTTAATATAAAGTCAAAGATAACTGAAGATACAAACTTCTCAAAATGAGATTCAAAAGGTATATCGGTATCACTATGAACATGAACTTTTTGAATAGTCTGAGTCTGAAAAACAGAATAATGAGTACAATTTCTAATAACATGAGCGTTGCCAAAATGAATACAAGTTGCAACCTCAAAGTCATTACAGAAAGAAAAATTAAGGTTAGTCTGTCCCTACACTACACTAAATGACATCCCTACTTAACAAGATCTTAACCCTCTAGGTGTCAGCCGTGGTGACTTCCTAAGAAGATCACGCACTTCTCTTTGTCTCTTCTCTGATAATGGGTCTCTCCTGATCAGCCTATCTGCCTACCCATCCGCTTCCTTAGGCTCCCAAAATCATCTGCACTGCTCTCCTCCCGGGTCTCTTTCCCTAATACCAAGTCACATTTCCAATAGAAACGCCCCTTGGGACGCCCCTCACGTGGTACATCTTTCCGCGGCAAACTCCATGATGGTACTCTTGAAGACCCTCGTTATAGTTGACCTTGGTTCCCAGGCTTCTTCTTCCGTGCGCTGATACCCCCTGAAATTCCTGGAAACTCCTACAGGCCTGCGCAAGGCGCCACTGAACAAAGTCCCTTTCATTCGAGCTGATTAGGACCCTCGCACCTGCATACAGCTCGTCCTGCAGTGGGCCTCAAATTCCAGACTTCACCATATCTTAGGCCATAAAACACTCTCAGAGCTCCATACTGGACACCTCACGACCTCTCCTCTAACGAGCACATGACGATTTAAACTACATGACATTATCTGCTCTGGCCTACTTGATTTACATGCAGCAGGTTCCTGCACTCTTAAAACGTTAACTTGATTTAAACAGCAAACATTCTTAACTAGCATACGTTTCTAAAATAACACATCTATAAAGCATATACTTTTAACCCTAAGTTCAATAGTACATTTTGAAAGAACCATGTCAACCTTGTCTCACATTATTTTAGCAGCACGTTTAGATTTGCTTGTGAATTGCCATGAGGCCTACACAAAATACTGGTTTTTAGAGTTACATTCAACTCTTACATTATTCCTTTAACATGAGAACGTGAGGTTTTCATATTCATCCCAAACATTTCTACATTAGTCTCACACAGTTATGATTATTGTTACTCTACTTAAACATTCTATGCATTTCACCACTGAATATAAGGCACTCGGTGTATTTCACTTCTAAATATAAACACTCTCGTGCAAAGTACATGTTAACTAACTACGTACTTGTAAATATGGCGTACTTATACATTTTTTCAAACTTGTGCTCTCTCAGTACTGTTAATGGCTTGGCTGCATTCAGGGTTTTGAAGCTCCTTGCATTGCTCCCAGAAGTACTTCAGACCACCTTTATTAGCATATGTAGCTGTTAATCTGCACATATGGAAAGCTTGAGACAACTGTCAAGGACAATGCAAGGGCAAAATGAATACTCAATAGAAGTGTTTCTATCATCATGTCTCACCCTGCCTCTAACCCGGCCCACTAGCCACGCCCCTAACTCAATTTAATGAGTACCTGCACTTATTTTTTTCCATTTAAAGCACTGTCTAATACACAAAACCAATACCACTCAGAGCCCACCCCTGAAATGGCCTTCTATTTGGGCCAATCCAACATTAAATAAAATCACACCAGCTCTAGCTCACTGTAGATCATATGTTTTCAAACTCTGGGTAGCACCCCCCTGGGGGGCGCAGCATCCCTTCAGGGGGGGAGGGGGTCACGCACTCCACCTCACCACTTAATCTTCTATTATTCCTTCCAGGCCCATTAGGCTTTGTGTGTCTCAGTCCGAGCTGCTGCTACAGCTCGGGCTGCTGGGGACTCGTCTGGGCAGTGTCTGGAGTCTTATCTCTGGCACGCCCGAGTTTTTCACAGGTCTTTCAAGACCACGTGCTACCATTGTATATCTTGGAAACAGAGCACCAAGAACCAAACAAGAGATCAAAGCAAGCACAAAAGAGCACAAACTAGTACAAAAAGCTCAAAGAAGGGCACAAATAACATAAAAGGGCAATTAAGCAGAAAATAGCAAAAAGGAAAAAGAAAGGAGCACAAAATGCACATCCCGAGTGCGACCCGTTTTATGCTGCCTCGATTGGGAATTTCAGATTAGTTAATGCCTGCTAAACTGTTTAGGTTTTTTTAAATATGCTTGGGGGTAGGCTGAACCAAAAACTGACCTATTGATAGCGAACCATTTAAACGTTCCTGTTACATTTGAATGCAGGGCCGGTTCTAGGATTTGCGAGGCCCTGGGCTAAAAGGGAACCTGCGAGGCCCCCTCTAATTTAGATAAGTGGCCCCTTGCAAGGAGACCATTCAGAGACACTGCGGGAGGCCCATTGTCCAGCATTTTTGCGCCCCCACAGTTTTAACTTTTACTCCACAAGCATTTCTCACACATTCAGTCCGATAGGTGTGAAAATTGATTGTGGTCTAAAAGTTAAAACTGTGGGGGCGCCAAAATGCTGGACAATGGGCCCCCCACAGTGTCTGTGAATGGTCTCCTTGCAATTGAAGGAGCGTCTCCGTCTCCCTCCCCTATGCCTCCGGACACCATGCATGAGAGGCCCAGGGAGGGGGCCCCCTCCAATGGACCTTAATTGCAGGCAACACCTTTTTTTTAAATAGATGGCCAGGGAAACAACAGGACACATCACCAGTGCGTGGCCCCATGCTGGTGGGCTGAGTGCGAGGCCCTGTGCAGCTGCCCACGCTGCCCATGCCTAGCGCCGGCCCTGTTTGAATGGCATTCATAACTTCCTAAGCGCCGGTCATGAAAAGTCATGATTGGAGGCTTAACAGAAGAGGAATCCCTTTAGAGACAACCAAAAATAATGTACCTTTTTTTTCTTTTTATGTAGTGTTTTTTGTTCAGGCTTTTGTTTGACCTTTACTACTGTTTCGATGTTGCAGGTAAAGGGGCATGGCTACATGTTTAGCGCTTTACCCAGGCTCATTACCTCAGTGAATGGACTTGACCCAGCTTCAAAGCTGAGGTGAGCCTGCTGCTTCCTTAAATTTCCTCTGAACATTGGTGTCCATATTTCACCCATGTTCCTATGTGTAGCCAGCTATACACCTTGTGTACTTGACCTGCCAGACACGAGTTGAGCACTGCTAAACTTGATCGATTTTTTGGGGTAGGTTACATATATACACCACTCAAATTACTTTCATATTTCACTATACTAATTCACCACTAATCCTTTATGGGTTTCCCGAGTAGCGTGCTACTCGCCCCCCGAAAAAAAGCACTTCAACACTACATTGGGGGTAACACGCGTTAAATAAACTCAAACCTTTTTTCCCTCTTCTATCCTTCAGCTATCCTTCTGAATCCAAATAATTGACTAACCCATCCATCACTTAAATCACTTTCATATTTCACTATACTAATTCAACACTAATCCTTTATGGGTTCCGGAGTAGCGTGCTACTTGCCGAAAAAGCACTTTGACGCCTCATCAGGGGTAGTAAGCGCTATATAAATGCAATTGCAATATTTGCATGCCTTTGTAAACTGGTTACAGAGGCTGTTTCTTTTCTGGTTCCAGTAACCCCTGGGCCCCCACTCTTCCTATTTCTTACATTTGGATTTTACTTTTAACTGCCTTAGTGTGAAAATGCATTTCATTAAAAGGAATATAAAGTTGGGTTACCAAAAGAAAAATGCAGCCATCTGTTGTTTAAAGAGCCTGCAAAGGCCTTGTCTTGACACTAAATAGGGTTATAAATAAAATAGTATGTATTCATTTGTAATGTGACTTTTCATCTTTGTTCCCTTTAATTATCAGTCATGGATCATTCAGGCAGCCCTAGAATACAATTAAAAATGCTTTCTCTTCAAAGTATGTACAGATATGTGCTGAAAATAGGCTTTAGGGGACTGCTTATTTTTGTACTCTCTGGGGCATCAATATAATGAGCAGGCAACCCTAATCACAAGACTGGAAGTTTGTTGCAGGATGAGCACACTATTTATTTCCTCCATCCTCCATCCATGGACCCTGAATAAGGCCATAAAAGCAATAGTGTAATTTGTATCTGAAACCCTATGCCAGACCTCAATAACATGCTGAATAACTTCAACTGTGTCTGGGAATGCGACGTGCATTCAAACTACTCACTTCTCATTCTCGCCCTTTACTTTCACACTCACCCTGCACTCACAGGGATCACAATGCACTCACACTGATCACGATGCACTCATACCACCTGCCCACCCTGCACTCAGTGACCACACTGCACTTATGCCACTCACCATAAACTCACATCGTTCTCCCTCCACTTACCCTGTGGTCACATGAACACACTGCTCACTCTGCACTCACAGTGATCACTCTGCACTCACAATATTCTTGCGCTGTTCACCCTGTATCTCACCCTGCAGTCACAGGAGCACACTTTTAACCTTGCTCATGTGACACTTCACTCACCGGTCTCCCTCACTGCAAACTCTGCAATCTCACTCAAACAAGCCCATCTCTAACCATACATTCATTTGTTTCACTCTGCACTTACATCTGCACCCAAATGTTCCACTCACCCTGCATCCACTCCTCTCATCCTACTCTCATACTGTTGCATCATTCACCATGCACTCACATGGGCACTCCTGTCATCCACACAGCGCAGAGGGCTAATGTTTTACTGCTACATAAAAAGTGTACCATGCAGATCACAGAACTGAGTGTTAGTGAACTACAGTAGTCCTATAAAAAAGTGAAATGTTGGTTAGAAAAGGGCTATAGAGAGATGAGATGCATTGTTGGCGAGTGGTTGTGAGGGAAATCATGGAGAAGGAGGAAATGGGAAAGGGGCGCTCAAAAAAACTGTTGCACCGAGGGCGAGCCGTGTTAGGGCCTAGTTGCACCCCTGGTTGCTTCCCATGTCAGAAGTACATTTGCTGCCTGTTTTTTATACCCCTCTCTCAAGTTAGGGCTCTCTGATTGGAGTAGTCATTCAGAACCGCCAAACAGCATGTAGTTCCTGCAGCAGAGCACTCCTTTGACATCAGCACTGATGTTCCTCCAATGAACGAGACAGCAGGAGAGATGCCAGGGAGTGCTGCACATTTTGTATACATAAAGTTGCAAAATACTTCAACTTTGCTAATGAAACAGCACTTATTCACTATTGCCTTTTGCCTCGTGGTTGCTGAATATGACATCTGTTTGCTGCTGTTCGCATCGCTTTTGAATCCTTTTCCCTCAAGGTTATCCTGGTTTTTACCCTGGCACCTACTAAATTTGACTGCAAGGAATTTACAATGGTTGTATCTTTCCTGAGTATTCCATTATCTGGCAGGTAAGAGTGAAGAGATTTTTGTTTTATTTTTTTAAAGCTTCGCTCCTTTCCCCTTCGTCCCACTACTAGTGGGAACGTTGGAGGCTTCAAGGGGGAGCAGATTTGGAGATAATGCCATAGGTGCTGACTTTGGTTCTGGGGACCCAGGTCCGAGTCCTGGCATCGGCTCAACATCATGTGATCCTGGGCAAAATCACTTAATTTACCAGTGACTTATGAAAAATGAATTTGACCTTGATTAAAGTCGCTCTAGTGCTTGTTTAACATGTTCCAATCCCTAGGGCTGAGTACACAAACCTAATATAACAAATATTGTGAAGTTTGTACAATATTGTGAAGTATGCCTACCATCTGTCCTCTCTTCTTCAATAGACCAAATTTAAATGCTTTCTTGTGCAGTTATTTCTGAAGCTTTTGAAGGCAATCTTCTTTCTAAGCCAACTATGCTAACAAACTGACCCTTGATGCTGCTAGAGAATAAAGATTTATATATCCTCTTGAATCACTTATATCACATGTGTATGATGTAAATGTACCCTAGGCCTTCTTGGAAAACTGTGGCTGGGCTCCTACAGGCACCGCAACACCTGGCCATATTCCGTATAATCACAGATTTTTGAATTGTGTCAGAAAGCATGTTTTGTGGAACCCCTTTTTATGATATCTTGTATAGGGGCAAGTATATGGCACACCCGCCAGAGCGCTCCAATACCTTTGGGTCATGTTCGCGCTATATAAAACAGCAAAAAAAATATTACAATATTTTGTGAGCACTCCCGTTTCCAGCTACTGCTCAAGTCTGGAAGTGGAGCACACCCTAAGGATGGCAGAAGCAAGAATCCATCCAAGCATTGACTGTCTCTGTGGTGAAAAACAAGCACACCCCTCACCTGTGTTTTGGGAGTGTTCTTACTAATCTATCCTAAATTTTGTGTTTTATGTGAAAAATAAAGCACCAATGTAATTTCTTTGGGCTAATGTTTTCTTGGAGAATTTTCATTTGAACTTTACAAAAAGCACAAGCACTACAAAAACGTCAGTTTACTAAACACTCTTACTTTATTTAATATTATTTGCTCTATATATCGTGGGCTCTGCAGGAGGGAATGGCCTTCAATAATGCAGAGTACCAGCTTCCAGAACCTTTTTGTCAGGTGGTGGTGGGGGGGGGGTCGACATGTAAAAAGATTTAGATGGAGGGCTCAGCCGACAAAAGTTTGAAGACCTCTGCTGTAGACTATGGACCACTCACATGACTCACTTGACACTTAGCAAACTATATAAACTCAGTCTTTCAGACTCAGACAAATGTTGGTTTTGCAAGGAAACTTCAGGTGACCTGCACCGCATGCTTCTTGATTGTGCCCACTCCAAAGGATTTTGGTTCGAGCTTGGGTCAATTATATCAAAGATTCCCCCACATAAACTGGACCCCTGACATCACCTCCACAGCACTAGGTAGCACCCCCCCCATACTTTACAAGCAACTTGATTCTGTAAACTCTGTGATTTACTAATATCAATAGACTTGAAAGTCATCCTTTCTGAATGGAAAGACCTTTTCAACTATATGCCCATGCATGATGGGAATGAGTCCTGTTCACCAGGGGTGCTGGCAAGTCTCTTCTTCCTGAAATCCCCCCTAAAAAGAAGCATAAAATCTGGTCAGAACTGGACACTTACATCTCCAAGACCACTTTGTCTTAGCTGCCACCCCCTCCATTCCATTCCCCCCTGCCCTCACCCCTTCTGTGTCCCCCACTACCCCTTCCCTATAATCATACCACCCCCACTCCTTACTCCCTTCCCTTCCCCTCACCGCTCTCACTCTTTCTACCTGCCTTTGCCACTTTCCCTATCTTCTCTTCTTCCTATCTCTTCTCTTTATCCACTCCGCCACTATACCATTTATTCGTATCCTAATGCATAACACATTTATTTTTTATCTCACAATTACATACTCACCAAGATTCTACCACTCTACACAACATCAAGCTCCATAAACATCTGGCACTACCACATATGTATAGCCGTCTATAACCACTCCGTTGTTTTATATAAAATCTGATACTACTGTAATTCCTCATAGCCACTGTGTAATATCCCATTCTTTCTTCTCCGTTGTATTTCTAATGCTTTCTGTGTAAAATCTCAATCAAAAATATTTGAACAAACAAAATAAAGTAAAAACAAAAAACTGGAAAAAAGACAGAAGAAAGAAGGAATTGGCCTCTTTGTCAGATATTGCCACAGAAATTATGCTGATTTTTTCAAAGTTTCCAACTATATTTTACTTTAAATGGTCTAATCCAGAGATGACCAACATAGGTCAGGATCTGTAACTTAGGGGGTGACTAGCATGGCGATCTGCCCGCCATCCAAAGGTGATTTACCCACCGCCATATTAGGATGGTGGTGGGAACCACCATTGTTCCATGGCGGACGGAAAAGCTGACTGCCACGATTCCGCAAGGCGGTCTTTTTCTGCCCGCCTTGCAGAACCTGGAACCAGGCAATCATTGCGGTGTGCCTGCCTTCACCCCCTCTATGTCCCTCCACTACACTTTCCCTATCCTCATACCACCCCACCCCACCCCTCCACTCCTTACTCCCTTTCCTTCCCCTCTCCTCTCTCACTCTTTCTATCTGCCTTTGCCACTTTCCCTATCTTCTCTTCTTCCTATCTCTTCTCTTTATCCACTCCGCCACTATAGCAATTAGGGGTATCCTAATGCATAAATCGTTTTTTTTAATCTCACAATTACATACTCACCATGATTCTCCCACTCTACACAACATCAATCTCCATTAACATCTGGCACTACCACATATGTACATCCGTCTATAACCACTCCGTTGTTTTATTTAAAATCTGATACTACTGTAATTCCTCATAGCCCACTATGTAATATCCCATTCTTTCTTCTGAGTTGTATTTCTAATGCTTTCTGTGTAAAATCTCAAACAAAAATATTTGAACAAACAAAATAACGTAAAAATAAAAAACTGGAAAAAAGACAGAAGAAAAGAGGAATTGGCCTCTTTATCAGATATTGTCACAGGAATTATGCAGATTTTTTCAAAGTTTCCAACTATATTTGACTTTAAATGGTTTAATCCAGAGATGTCCAACATAGGTCAGGATCTGTAACTTAGGGAGTGATTAGGATGGCGATCTGCCCGCCATCCAAAGGTGATTTACCCACCGCCATATTAGGATGGTATATTTAACTTGCCTATAAGTCCTTGGTATTTTGTGTACAAATGGGCCTGGAAGTTAAGTGCCACTAGGGGACTGCAGGATTCATTGTGCCATACGTTAGGGTGACAAAGCCAACGTGGCTTTAGGCCTACGCTGTGGCGCTTGACTACTGTAGTGAAACCTGTTTTGACAGGCAAAAACCTACCTTTTAAAATGTTGTAAGTCGCCCCTTTGTAAGCCTTGTAGCCCACAACGTAGGGTGCATGGTATTTAAAAGTGTGGCATGTAGACAATTATAATTACCATGCACTGACAGTGAAAGGGCTCGAAAAGCTATTTTCACTGTGACAGACCTAGGGCCTCATTATGATGTTCTGCCCGACATCTTCTCAGATTCGGGAACTGAACGACTTGTGGTCGGCGGTTCCGCCCGACTGATTACGATGCAACTGAACACTGTTCGGTCAGAGTTCCATTGTTCCCTATGGGAGCCCATATTCCGACCAACAACACAGGCTCCTATGGTGAAATGGGGTGTGTGTGTAACATCCTGCACACTGTGGCAGGCCCCCCACGGTGCCAGCCACACAGTGCATAGTTTTACAGGGGGTCCCTCAGGTACCCCTTCGGCCCCCAACCGGAGACAGCAGGATGAAGGGGGGCACCCAAAGTCACTTTCCAACAGCCTTTTCATGTCGGATAGGCTGACTCGGAAAGGCTGTGGGAAATAGACATCATTGGTAATTCGGAAACGCTGTCCATAGAGCTGCACGATGTAGTTCCGACTGACATGACTTCTCCGACAGCCAGTTGGAACCGATTCGGAAGGACGTGGGGTTTACAATCCAACCGTGAACATTGTAATCGGTCGGGCAGATTGTAAACTGACTGAGTCAGTTGGAAGAGTTCCGACGCGGTCTAGGACATTCCGACTGTCGGGCAGAGTCTTTCGCCTGACATCGTAATGAGACCCCTAGTTGTACTATGTACAAACCCAGAGTGCAAATTAAAATATGAATACTTTACCTCTGGAAAGGGATCAGTTAGAAAAATAATGAATCCACTACTTTTAATAGTTATTAAAATCGAATTCAATGGTGAAGTAGGATTTTAATCAATATTAAGGCAAAGTAACTTTTAGAAACGTACCCTGTTACAAACATATAAAAGAACATGAACATTGAGAGGAGCTGAAAAAAGTTATCCAGTTAATGAAAAGAAGGCATTGGGCTGCTGGTGAAGAATTCAACATTTCCAGGCATATTTGTGGGGCATGAGATTTGAATTGAGAACAGATCATAAACCATTGGTTGATGTATTCACTAAGAATGGTGGAACAAAAGCTACTCCTCTAACAGTGAGTGGGTTATTTAAATTTCAGAAATATGTTTGAAGTTGAGCTCCAGAAATAAGAAACAGCAAGGCAGATTGTCTTTCACATTTGTCTTTGGCGACTGCCAGGCGCGCAACTCCCTTAGAGCTCAAGGGCTTCAGCCCCCCGTCGTGTGTGTCAGCCCGGGCGGAGGACAGCTTCCCGGGTACACATACAGTTTTTGAGCTTATTGCAGCTGGTCACTGGTCATTAAAAGACTATTTCCGTGTTATTGAGGCTTTGTTGTTTTTTCACCCCTTCATCTCCACTCTGCCTATTGCTGGAAGAATTAGCCCCTTCCCAAAAATTTTAATAACCCGCCTCCAAAATTTGGCTTTAGTTGCGCCTCTGGCGACTCCTGAAAATGGTGAGGTTGAGGACTGGATGGTGGCTAACGTTAAAGTGTTTTTCAGTGTTTGTTGTTCAATGTGGAAGCCCTGAAGAACTGGACCTGTTGCCTCTTCTACCCAGGAGAAAGACGTAGTCTTCAGGCATTAGTTGGCAGACTTCCTGTGTGGATGCAGGGAGACAACAAGCTGCAAGAGGTATTTTGCTGCGAGCACCAGATACGTGTAACCTTTCTGATACATCCTAGTACACTCACAACTAACAGCAGGTCAACACACGAGACACCTTGTCTCTGCTTTTTACTGAAATCGGCTTCCTAAGTGCGCTTCTGCGCATGCGCCTCAGTCTCAGTAAAGCCGAACCTATGAGCTCCTGTCACCTTCGAGCACAATGATTAAATGGAAGAGGGTCATCGCACTTGTTTTATCACAACACACTTAGAATTAAAAGTGATAATAGGTCAGGAATGACAACAGGTTAACATACGAGACACTTTGCCCCGGTTTTCTTTGAAATCGGTCTACTAAGTACGCCTGTGCGCATGCGTCTTAGTCTCAGTACAGCCGAACCTATGGAACGGAAACTCTTACAACCGAGCTTCCGCAGTGTTCCACTGTATTTCCTCCTCTAGATCTACTCAAACGGGACTCCATTTGAAGGTTATCACCATGTGTCAGCTGTATTCGAAACATGCTAGTAGCGAGTGTTGTTGACTTTATACATCGATACATGCTACCAGCGAGCAATGTTTACTTTGCACATCGGCTCTCGGAGGTCTTGCGGAGGTCCGGACATGTTTTTCCGGTTCCGTTTTCATCCTCCAATCAGAATAGCCCACACATCGTTGACAGCGACACATAGTTCATTACAACTGTGCCGATATTAGCTCTTCCTACATCTATCAACCAATCAGAATACAGGTGTCCTCACAATGAGTTTTCTATCAGGTCCGCAACAAACATTCTTAAACGACAGTGGCGCGCAGTCTCAACACCTTCCCCTCGGCTCAGCTGACAGACCGAGGTAACGACGGAGAGGTGAGTGAGAGCTGCGTGCGACTGTCTTTAGAGTTTAAACGCCCAGTCTTCTGCTAGAAGTAAGCTAACTTTTTATAGATAGCAGGTCAATTGTAATTAGAGGCGCTATTTTGAAGCGTTTTTCCTAATATTTCCCCTGGATAGATCTTGGAGACTACAGTTAACCAACACCTCGCCTCCAATCTGTTCCTGTGGAAAATGTTTTTTATAGAATAGCTCACTGTAATCCATGTTAAATTTCATGTGGATATACTGAAGAGTCTTTGTTCATTAGTTGCTATGAACCTGGTTCTCTGCTGACCTGTATGCATTCTGACATATAGAGGTATTTAGTTGATACATTTTTTCCAAGTTACATACTGGTGTAGATATATTTATCTTTTTCTACTCAGTGCGTGGCCTCTTTTTCCTGAGCGAGTGCCAGGCGAGGTGAGGTCTTTCCTCCCTACAATGTTGGGTGAGTGAATTATTTTTATGTGAATACATCAAGAACAACACATCAAATGTACTTGTCTAAATTTTGATATTTGCTTTGTTTTGTGTATATTCTTTCTTTTTGTGTTTCTGTTACATAGGAGAGTCTTTGGAATAACAGACCATACTACTGGTAGGTCTACACATCTTACTTGTATCACAACTTGTGGTAAGTGTTGCAGTAGTGCACATCATAGGTCCTGATGAAAGCCCGGAGGGGCTGAAACATGTCGACCAACTTATATCTTTGATGCATAGTAATATTGTCATACTATATTCACTCTGCTTTTAATCATGCCGTCTTGATGGTCGCATCCAATAAAGAATCTCTTTAGACATCAAAACAGGCATTTTTATATCACCATCAATTTTGTTTACACGTTTTTGAGCACTGCAACTTACCCTTTCAGCCTTCTAAAACACTCATCTTCTGGTTGCTAGCTTTCTTTTTCATGATCCGGTTCTAGCAATCCTCAATGAATGCACTGAGGTTGAGTCTAGCGGATACTGTGTTTTTCTGCAAAACCCAGATGATGAAGTTCCGCCAACTGGTGGGCTGATGGATTTCTTTCTTTCTTTAGATCAATCTTTGTAGATCATTTATCTTTCTCTCCTATGTGATTCTGATGACCATTTGGTATCCTTTTTTTTTTTTTTTTTATATATTTTTTTATTTAACAGTAAGACAAGAGTAGGCAATACAAACATCAGGTGTTTCGCGATGAAAGACAGAATAAGGGCCAGGCGGGGGAAATAAACAAACAATAATCACTGTAGGAAGTAAAGGGCCCAGCACGGGTACATAGAACGGAAGCAGGAAATAAGCAATCTGTGAATCAAGCAAAGCGATCCCACCCACACGACCCATCCATAATGACACAGGATAAATAAGTCAGCAAAAACACCCGGACAATAGAGGATCCGTGAAAGATATACAGCCCATCTCTCGTAAAAGAAAAAGGGAAAAGAAAAGGGGCCATAGAACATAAAAAAGGCAAAATAAAAAACCCCACCCCGGACCCCCCACCCTGCACCCCTGCAATGGCTACGGCCTAACCCCACTAGCAGCGTGCCTGTCGCCCCAGAACTACCCTAAAGGAAGGGGAAAGAAAAGTGGAGGAGGAGAAAGCAAACATACTCCCGGTCTCCCGCACCCCCCGCCAACAGCGACCACCCGGATACATGTTAAAATCAATATTCAGCAAGTATACAAACCGGTAAAGGAAGGATAAACAACAGCCACCCAATTCCCATCACGTTACAGATACAACCCCAGAATCACGAAAAGCTCTTATATCGGAACCCAGCGATAAAGTTCAGCCCTGGCCAGTACGGTCCGTCAGAAGAGTCTTTGCCATTCGAGCCGCCATTTTGTTGGAAAAAGCAAAGCGTCCACAAAAGTTCTGTTCAGCACAAGAGGATCGAAGACAGGATAAAAGTTCACGGCTTGAACTAGGAAAGGTGTCCAAAGACAGCGAATATCCAAAACCATCAACAAGGAACTCTTAGCCACATGGAAGACCGTCTGTAGATGTGTTAGGTGGCAGCAGGGTCAGGCCAAAGACGCTAGCGATAAGCACGGGCTGGCTAGCCGGTAATAGGGGACCGTCAGGAGTCATAAATTCCGGGGTACGCACAGGGACCTCGACCTTTGAGACACAATGCACCGCTGGTATCATCTCCAGCTGGAAACCAAACGAGGCGTCGTCCTCAGCTTCCAGGATACCGTCCACTTTCACCATCAGTGTCCGGAACACAGCGACTGTGTGCGAACGGAGCACCCCAATGGCGGCCACAACGGCCCGTAGAGATGGCGCGCCCTCCGTCCGCTCCATCCCCTCTCAGTAGGAGACAGAGCCGGACTCGAACCCCGGAGGCCGGCTGCTCCGGAGTCACGGGCCACGCAAATCCAATCACAAGTAACGGGCGCTCCTCGTCGTGCAGAACACACCGGTGCCGCCAGAGAGGACCCCAGCCCGTCGACCCCGAGGGGGCAACAAGGTCTCCGGGCACTGGGCTCCCACCACGGCAGTCGGCGTGACACGATGGCGTGTCCCGGGCGTGGGTCGTTCAAAGGATCGACAGGAAAATCAACAATTCAGGCACTCTTCGGGAGACCGGGCTCAGTCCAGGTCTCACGGCCGATGTTGTTCAACTCTGACTCGGGTAGTCCAAAAATCGAGGCCCCGGCTTCCACACGGTGGTAGGCCGAGAAATGGAACACGGCGTATCTTCGTCAGCCGATAAGATAGAAATCTCGGGATTGTATCCTTGGAAGCTGTAGACCTTCATAAACAAGAAAATCAGGGGTAAGGTCAGGATGAAAGACAGGATAAGCAAGCTGCTGGCGGAGGTCGGTGGAGCCGGGAGCTTATGCAGCCATCTTGGTTCGTAGCGTAGCTCCTCCTCCCCATTTGGTATCCTTGAGCTCGAATACCACAATTAGGTACCGGGCCCCACAATATAAAATTTGAAAAGACCCTTGATATCTTTCGTGTATTTGTATAGAGAGCACCAGATGGCCAGTGACAAATGGACTTTGACTAAACCCTGCTGTAGGACTCTGTCTGACATACTGTGAGTCTCTAATGGCCTCTCCTGAGGTCTTGAAGGGCTTCAGAAAAGTAGTCCTGTGACGAATTTGGAGTTAAAAGCCTAAGGGCCCGATTTTGAGATTGGCAATACAAAGGACTGCCAAACTCACGGTGAAGGTGCAGTGGCGGTTGTTGACTGCCGCACCACTCGTCCGACCTCCATGAGTACAGCCTTCGGACCACAATAAGACAACTAGAGCTGTCAGGGATCTGCGATCCCTGGCAGTGGTGCGGCAGTCTGAGGGCCGCAATATGCTGGGGGTGCTGGTGAGGCACCACCACACATTACGAGTTCCTTACCATCCACCCTTTTCATGATGGTGAATCCACCTTGAAAAGGGTGGTGGTGAGGAAACTTAGGGGACCCTACAGGACCCCCTGTTCCCTCAGGGCTGTAAGATGCATGCAGGGGGGCACATGGTGTGCCCCCCTGTCTGCATGCACCCGGTTTCCTGCACGGAATGGCTTTACAGTCCATGCCATGCAGGAACGGGCTTTGGCGTTCCCATTGCATTGCCTTTTTGATAGGCACCACCATGGGAACGCCAATGGAGCACCCACCAGACCACGAGATAACTTGTAATCTGGCAGGCGGCCGGCTGTGAGGTTTGGGGAAGTGGTAGCGGGCGGTGGCTGCCCGCTCCCACACTGCCAAACTCATAAACAGTCCCAAAGTCAGATTGTAAAATCTATCACTGTTTTGGGTCCTTTTTGGATGTAGTAACTTAGTAACTTGAGATGTGCAGTCTGCAAAAAAGCGGGGGCTTACTCTTTTCTGGGTGGGTGAATGTTCCTCCCTAAACCCCTCCATAAACCCTGCTGTACTTCTCCATAATCCTATATTTTCTCATTTTCCAGCCTCTTCCCTCTGCTCTCCCACATTTACTAATAAAAGTTATACTTACGTTAATGGAGACTCCTCAATCGGGGCAGAGATCTACACACAGAAAGAGATAGGGGAGTCATAGGCCTCACCTTTGCTCATAAGTTTGTGAATAGCATTTTGTAGTATGCTAGTTGTACTGTTGTAGTACAACGAAACGTATAACAAAATTAGGTTTATGAATAGACCCCATATTATCCAAATGGAAGTCATTTATATAGTCATTGTTAGTTTCAAAATCTGTCATGAATCTCTCACTCCTGTGGCTAAATTAGACACAATTGCCTTATTAATTTTTTGGGGAAGCTAGACAAGCGAATTTCCTCAATAAGCATTACGTACTGAGCATATCCCTCTCAATGGATGTCGATTAACCAAGATCCAGGAGTAGTGGGTATGACATCACACACAATTTGATCCACATGAAGTCACAGTAAATGACATAACGTTTGGCTTCAATTACATCAGACAAAGTGATGCCACATGCCTTTCACCCTGGTGCCTTAGCTGTCAGTGACTGCAGTTTAGTATGCACAGGTACAGTCTTCGTTGCTCCGATACACCCCTAAATGTAAATGTCTGCTTCCTTAGGAAAAAGTGTTGACTTAAAAGTCTAGTGCATATTCCCCATACATAGGCTTAGGTCTAAATGCCAGTTGCAGCTTCCCAGTGCCCAGGTATGATCTCAATGCAGACCACCCCTACTCACAATGTGGCCTTTAGAGCCCTGTGTAGCTTCTCTATGACCAAGTAAAGCCTCCAATGGCCTATGTTGCCTCGCTTTGCTCCTGATGCTCCTAGCCCCAAACCAGACCCAGGTTGCAGTTGAACTCTATCCTGTACTCTGCAAGAGCTTGGGGTCAGGGGATAGGCACGGGAGAAACTTAATGTGCCCAGTAGTGATGACGTGTGTGTCGTGTGAGCCATGCCCACTTTTGCCCCTCACCCTACTGGCGGTATCTGTTTACTAGCGCTGCTTGCACGTCTCCTGGTACTGGAGCAGCACGACATTTCTGTACGTGGTCCGACTGTGTGGTGCTTTTATTTTACATTTTCCTTGACCTGATGCGGTAGCGGTATAAAGGTTCTACTTTTTGCCGTTCCCCTAGCTCCTCAGCACAAATTAGGAGGACTCTCGTCTGCAGTTCTGCCTCGTAGCTCCTCAACAGTACACTCCTTAATGATGAGGAGCTACTGGTTAACCCTTTCGGCATGACCTGCCGAAGATTAACACAGTTGTCAGAGACCCTGCTGACTTTCTGTTCTGAGGTCCTAAACTGAGTACTGTTAGACTAGGGAACAGTTGTATCACGTTCTACGGACTGCGCTTTGAAGCGCTTACTATTGCAAAAATCGCATACATCATGCCAACTGTGCCAAATTTAGAACAAAACTAAAACTATTAATAGTGTTCCCAGTTCTAAGTATAATTGTAAAAACACGTGTGTGTTTACATTGTATTTTAAAGGGCAGCGAATGTAACTCATTCAAAAGGGAGCCATTGATCAAAGTGGTAATGTTTGTTTAGATGTGCCTCTTCCTGCTTTCATTCCTGTTGCCACTGATTAGAACCCAGCATTTCGCCTTCCCCTCAGTAGCAACAATGTGTGCAAACAGTTCACAAAGCTGTTTATTGTTAGGACAAAGCATACTGGCTCTGTATACGGATGGCCCAATAATGACATGAAGAGATTTCATCCAGTAATAAACAAGGTAAGACTTTGTGATATTCTTCAAATCCTTGAAGGGAGGGAGTGGCTTAAGTGTCAGAGCTTTGGAAGTGGAAAACCAAGCTTGAGTCCTGGCTCAGCACCCAGTGATGCTCTGCAGATCACTCCATCTTCCTGTGTCTTGAAAACATGTGTTGCCATTTGGGTTGGCAATTCACAGGAACCAAAATATGTGATGAATTGCCAGCAAAGGGTTCTTAAGATTCAGTAGAAAAGGGAATACCTATGAGGCAACTTGCCACGAATAAAAACCATGGGCCAGATTTACTAAACTTCGATGCTGCCTGCGTCACCGGTAGGGCAACAATTTGGAAAGCAGCAGCATAGCACACCATTCCCCTGCCAAGTAGTACACCCCTCTTATCTGCTAAGACTCCTCAGAGATTAGTGAGCTGGGGGTGGAATGCTTGCACCTGGGAAGGTGGGCCTACCACCCCTCAGTGACATCACTTCCAGGTCAGGGTCCTCGTTTTTGTCCTCTTTGGGCAAGCCAGCACAGCGAGAAGAAAAACAAGCACACTGTCAGCACTTGGTTGCAATCGCATGACTACAGAGCAGTCAGTGGCTCCCCTGGTAGAGTGTGATGTGGGTTCGCAACATAGGACCCTCATAATGTATATTTAAGCTTGAGTCCCGCCAATCACACCCTGGTTCTGCCTACTGTAGTATTCATCTGTCATGTAATGTGACTTCTCCGCCACTAAAGACCTGCTTTGACTACCATAATGGGCTTCTTTACAGCTGCAGCACTCCAATCTCTCTCATTGACCTTGTCCAGTGTGTTCCTGTATAACTTGCTGACGCTACATATAGGTAGCAGATCTGAGCCAGAACTCTGACCTTTTTCAATGCTTGTAAACACACGATGCATAGCAAGATCCTCCATATAGGATAACGAAATTGTACACAGTGCATTATGCTACATAGCGTATGTCACACAGAACTGAGGGAACAGTAGTTTCAAATCTGCTTCTAAGGGACCTTTTAGAAGATATATAAAGAGTTTATAAGAGAGCTAAGATAATGGTATTTGGGGGACCACAAGCAATAGTTTTTAATGTAAATCTACTTATGACACTATCAGACTTTTACTACCCTCCTCACTGCAAAGGATGACATCCACACCCTAATGGACAAAGGAGAAACAGCAGCCCTCATCCTCCCAGACCTCTCAGCGGCATTCGACATAGTATCCCACCGCACCCTTAGACGCAGACTTCACGACGCAGAGATCCAGGACAAGGCCCTCGACTGGATGGGCTCCTTCCTATCCGGCAGAATGCAGCAGGTCAGACTCCCCCCTTTGCTCTCGGACCCTACACCAACCACCTGCGGAGTCCCACAGGGGTCCTACCTTAGCCCGACACTCTACAACGTCTACATGGGTCCGCTTGGCCCCATCGTCCGAACCTACGGACTCAACATGGTGTCATATGCAGATGACACAAAACTCATCCTCTCCCTATCCAACGAACCCAACACCGCCAGACCAAAAATTTGAGAAGTTATGGAAGCCATCGCCAAATGGATGATAAACAGCTGCCTACAACTAAACACCAACAAGACGGAGGTACTCATTATGGGCCCAAACCACGACACCTGGAACGACACCTGGTGGCCCCTCGCCTTCGGAAACCCACCCACCCCCACAGACCATGCACGCAACTTGGGAATCATCCTGGACTCCGAGCTCAAAATGGACCTCCAGATCAACTCCGTCTCGTCCTCCTGCTTCCACAACCTCCGATTCCTACGCAAGACCTTCAAATGGATACCCCATGAACACAGAAAGACCGTCACTCACGCCCTGGTCGCCAGCAGACTTGACTACGGCAAGGCACTCTACACCAGAATAAACAAAAACCTCACTTGCAACCTACAGAAAATCCAGAACGCCGCCGCAAGACTGGTCCTCAGCTTGCCAAAACACTGGCACATCTCCCAGCACCTGCCCACACTCCACTGACTCCCCATCGAGGCAAGAGCCACCTTCAAGATGCTCACCCATGCTCACAAGGCCCTCCATGGCACCGGACCAGCATACCTGAACAGCTGACTCGAAGTCCACGCACCCCAAAGGACCCTACGATCATCCCAGCTCTCCTACGCCGTGGTCCCACACCCCAGAAAAACAAGATCGGGAGGCCGCTCCTTCTCCTTCCTCGCATCTGGGGCCTGGAACGCCCTCCCGCTCCACCTCAAACAGACAACATCGCTCCCCATCTTCGCAAGAGACCTTAAGACCTGACTCTTCGACGGACCATCTCCTTGATGGACTGGAACCCCCCACCCCCAGCACCTTAAGACCCTTATGGGTGAGTAGTCATGCTTAACAAATGCTTTGATGATGGATCTTCATAATGGCATCAAGCAATGAGCAACAAGCATGCATGATGGTTGTGGTGTACAGCAGGTACACTTATAACCTACGAATAGGTCTGGGGTCAATAAAACCGACTTCTGAATCGTTTTGTGGCAAATGCATCCTGATTTCTTTAGTATTTCGAGACATCTAGGGGCAATACCTTAAGAAGGATAATTTGAGAACACAAATATCCTCTTCTGGCTCTATTGCATTAAGAGTACAAAGGAGCTGCATCATAAGCAAAGGGATGGTTTAACACAATAGTCTCTAGGTCATGGCAGACAATTCAACTATGTGCAATAGAGCTGAGTTGGTTTGTAGGAATACAACAAGCTCCTTTGGGGGTGATCTATGCTGCCAGCACAGGCACATCAAGACGCCACTACTTAATGAACTATCCACACTGTGAACACGGCTTGGGGCCCCCTCAAGATCAGTGATTTGGGTCACCAGTTTCAGACTTCATGAAAAATAGCATTATGTATAGGGGACCTATTCTGGAGGTACAGACATGCAAGTTATAACACCTTTAAATAAGGTTTACCAAGGCGCCATGAGGTATGCTCACTGTACACAACAGGTCAGATAAGGCGCACAGGCAGTAATGGTGAGGGGCCTCAGTGCCAATGTTTGATACCCCTGAGGCTTGGCAACGTTACAATAATCCACCACAAGAAGAAGTCCATAGGGTCTTCATTTCAATATCCCATAATCGTTACAGCAGGGCCCAGGATGAAAGCAACAGTGCCCAATTATTCCCATAGGCAGTTGTAAGCCTGAGCAACTGGGGCTTGCCTGATATTGCTCTGCCTCTCTGTGTGAGTTTGTTTTTCTGCACTATTGGGTCCAGATATGGCGTGAAACCCCAAAGGTTCAACACCAGATTTTGTATATTCCTGGGCCTCATTGGCTATTCAGGTGGACAGTAAGCTTGGGTCATTCCATCACTGGCTGCCCTTTGGTCACTCGTTTCCGAACCAAATAAACATGCAACATAACTTTATCCCAATAAACTGGTGTGGTCTCAGTCATTTACATATGGACTTTTCCTTTGCATGCAATGTTCGGTGTAATTTAGTGCAGAAAGCAGGCTTTGGCACAAACCCATTCTTACTGACTTTGGTAAATATGGGTTTTCTTCACAATACATAGGTAGATAGATGCAGGGGTACTCCAATGCAAAATCTTAGAAAATCTGGGCCTAAATTGTTGCCAATGGAACTACTTTGAAAATAATTTTAAACAGCAAAAACATTATCACTTCAGATAACTGCAGTACAGAAAAATTGTTTAACAGCTTGGTATGTTAGAAGAGGCACCAGTGAATGAGGGGACAGCACAGACAGAGGGCACTAGCTGGGGAGAGGTGTGGTGAGACAGCCAGGGATAAGGCGAACTTGCAGGGTTTGTGGCAAGACAGTATGGTAATAGACCAGCAGGAAATGAGAGACAATAGAAAAGTAAATGTGTATCAGTGAGGCCAAGATGGCGGCTGAGACCTCAGCTACTCACCTCCGCGCTGCTCCGGACCTCTAAGGAGCCTCAGCACCCAAGAAATGCGCCCTGGCATCGGGTGTTGGTGACTTTAGCACCACTGGAGCTACTGGCACTATTGGTACACATCGGATCGGGGCTTGGTCGAGGGGAGGAACCACCCGATTGATGTCAGTTGAAAGCCTCCCCCCCCCACCCCCCGCACTGGGAAGGACTCGCTCGCTGCTAATCACGGCGCTGGCTGGCAGAGACAGAACTGACGGAATCGACGATCGCAGAGTCAGACCCGGGTTCCTACACGACCGTGACGCCGGGGGAAAGGAAGCGTGCACAATGGCAGCCGCTCGAGGAGGAACACGGAGCAAAACTCGCTCCACAGCCCCCATTCCAGCGACAACCTCTCGATCAGAGATGAAAGCTAATCCCAAACCTGACACGGGAAACAAAAATCCGCCATGAACTCCGGTAAGAACTTCAAAAAACCTGTGAGTAAAGGCATAAGCCCCCCGGGTGTAAAGAGCCATCAGCTGTTGGAGACAAAAAACAAATAGCTATTACTAAACTGTTCCCCAAGAAGCCCCATGTGGATCCTAAGACAGATTGCATGGCAGAGGCCGATTTGAATGACTCAGATGTGAGAGGGCAAAAACAATGTTTGACCCCTCAAGACAGAGCAATGAACTGTGAGGCACGAGTATCATGGAGGTCAAATAGTGAAAATACAGTCCTGCTCTCAAGTGACACGATAGACAACACATTGCATGGGGAGCAGGAGATTAGTGGAAATGACATTAGTACACCCAAAAGAGAGGAACCACCACCCAGAAATCAATTAAAAAAACACGCAGGGAGCCCTCCTGGACCACATCGAGCAGGGAAATTTGTCTCTGGCTCCTACCGAGACCTTTTTTTCATTAAATGAAAAATCTTTTAAGGCAGAATCCTGGGACCCACATAGTGGTAGCAGCGATGAGGGGCATATGGATACCTCAACAAGCAATGGCAGCCAACGCAAAGGTAAACAAACACATAGAAAAGCTAAAAAAGCCTCGGAAGGGAGGAAATCTATTCAGAAGGTTTACAACGAGGAGGAGCCCGAATCAGATCTCCGATGGGACTATTCTGATACACAACCGCGCTCTCTAGCAGAGGGGCATGGAGCAATGGGTGCAGTTAAGAACGCTCAAGAGGGGGGGGTCATACGGAAGGAATCAGTACAAACATCTGAGCCTACACTAACAATGATTTTACAATCATTAAGTGCATTTCAGAATGAGGTCAAATCAGAGAACCGGCTTGCTCGTATAGCAGCCAAAAAGCTACAGGGCTCTGTACGCAAAATTGGTAAGACCTGCACCGAAATCACCGGAAGAATGAGCATGGTGGAGAGCCGAACAGAGATACTGGAGAATACTGAGGATACCCTGAAAACCCAAGTCACTTCACAAGGAAAAGCGGTCACTGACATCATGTGGAAGCTCGCAGAGGCAGAAAACTGCAAACGCCTGAATAATCTCAGAATTCTCAGGATTCCCGAAAACAGTGAAGGGAGTGACATCCGGGTATTTATCATCAATCTGTTCAAGAACGCGTTTCCCGAACTAACGCAGTAGGACTGGGACAATGAAATTCAACGTGTACATAGATTCCCACTTTCACCACCCAAACGCCCACGCACGGATCAGACTTTCCCTCGAGTTATCCTGATTTTTTTCGGTAACTTTGTACTGCGACAGGCAGTATATGATCTCACCGGGCCAAACAAAAAAAGGAATTGGGAAAGTTTTTCATTTTTCGCAAACCCAGACTTTGCACACGCCACCGTGGAGAGGCGATGGGGACTACGACAGTTAATTACACCTTTCCAGAAAGCAGGAGCTCTAGCTTTCCTCCAGAATCCTGCCAAGTTGAAAGTTGTATCACAGGGTCGTACATTGTTTTTTACTTCTGAGATCCAGGCGAAACAAGCCCTGAAAGACATCATCGCAGGGAAAACGGGGGGCTCAGGGAACTGTCATTGACTCTTTTTTAAAGTAATTAGGCTATGTCTGTAGCTCTTTGATATCTAGATATATTAGTGCATCAGCATTACAGACCTTGTACGTTTTATGTGAATCTATTCATCCCCCTCTTCTCCTTACTTTACTTGCTGCATTTCCTCGAGCTCCTACTTTAAGATGGGCGGGGGTGGATGAAATGTGGGTGATATATCAGGGCAAAGTCTGTTCATATGGGTATGAGGAAAGGAGGGGCACGGAGAGTGGGTGAGGTTGGTTAGACGCTATCACACAGGCTCAAGATTGAGTCTGGCGGCTTGAAAAGTGGTGGAGAGTGGGGGGGAAGACCAAGGGGTTTTAAGTACAAAATGGGTGGAGCAGGTATGGGGTGGAGGGGTCAACAGATCCAGAGAATGGTTCCTTTGTGGCAGAAATACTATGAAAGCAAGCAACTGTTAGCCGCTCAAACAATAATATGGCTAAGTTAAAAATTATTTCAGTAAACATATGGGGTCTTAATGATATAAAGAAAAGACAAAAAGTTGCTATGGGGCTGCAAGCAATGGATTCTAACATTGTTTGCTTGCAGGAGACGCATATCGAGGGGTCGCAACAATACCTGCTTAAAACCCTAGGGTATCAATTCATTACTGTCTCAACACAGGGAGCCTGAACTAAAGGGGTTGTTATTCTAGCAAAAGGGGGGGGTCCAATTCATTAGATCCCTGTCCGATAAATTCAGGCGATGGGCCATTACCGAATGTCATTATAACAACAGGGTGAATACGTTAACACTTTGCACTATCTATGGTAGCATTGGTGACGACCCAGATATATTGCTCAGTATCTCCAATGAATTGGTACACTGGCTCTACCCCTGATCATGTGTGGGGATTTTAACATACCAGGAGACTGGTCGATGAGTCCTGAGTTTTAATATCAATGCAGGAAACCAAAAGCATTTAGGGCTCTTAGAGATCTCTGTGTCTTACATGGATTGATTGATAGTTGGCAATTAAAATACTCGGGGGACCTTGGCTTTACATATTATTCCCATCCACATTCCCGTCATGCACGACTAGATTATATGTTCATCTCCGACTCCCTGAAATCGACTTGCACACTAGGTAAACTCCAGAGGGTATTATTGGACCACAATCCGTTAGAACTAAGCCTCACATGTAGTAAATGTAGTCCTATAATAAGGACCTGGACCTTCGAAATGGCTGTTTTAAGGAACGAGAAATATTGCCAAGATCTGAGAGAGTGGATCCCGACTTTATTAGCGGATAATCTGGGTAGTGCACCTATTGAAGTGGTTTGGCACACCTTGAAGACTGGTATAAGAGGAGAAACGATCCAGTTTTCAACTAGGGCCAATAAAGAGGGGAAACTTCACATGACAACACTACAACAGAGTTTGGGTAGAGCAGAGGAAGATCTGGTTAGGGCGGCTCAAGAGGGACGGGTAACGGATAATGAATTGGCTCGGGTAGCCGTCGCCAGAAATCTTATTTCAGAGATTCTAATAGAAAAAGCTATAGTTAAAGTAACAATCTATAGATAGAAAACATACAAGCTAAGTGAACACGTTGGCCATCAGCTAGCGGTCCGCACCCGAGAGGAGACCTCAGTTAATGTGGTGAAGGAAATTAAGGATCCAGAAGGCGGTCTGAGATCATAATCGATTGAAATAAGGGTGGCATTTAAGAGATTTTACCAAGACCTGTATAAAGAACCAGTTAGGGGGCAGGAGGATCCTGATCCATATTTAGATCTAGTTGTTGGTAATAGATTCGATCAAGAAGACCAAGATAGTCTAGATAATCCTCTCCTCTGGGAGGAAAACTGCTCTCTATGAATATGTTTGCCACGGGGAAAGCAGCAGGTATGAATGGGATCCCAGCTGAGTTTATATGAAGTTTGCAGATCAACTAAAAGCAATTAGATCAGAATTGTTTGGCTCCATATTTCAGGGGGGAAACCCACTCGCCTCATGGTCGGGTGCTAAGATCGTGGTTTTTCTAAAAAAAAATAAAGACCCCTTGGAAATGGGATCATGCCGCCCTATCACACTAATAAACGGGGATTCCAAAATGTATTCTAAACTTCTGCCCGCTCGACTGGCACCAATTGTATATACGGTTGTGTCACCTCGAAAGCATGGGTTAATCCCAGGGAGGTCTACAATAGATCATGTCCAAAGAGTGATTTCTCTATTTGACTATTCAGAGGTGACAGGAGACCCTATGGTGCTTATTCTGCTGGATGCGGAGAAAGCGTTCGATAGGGTCTCCTGGAAATTTTTGTGGGCAGCCATGGCCCACTGTGGAATCACCAAGGGATTCATAAAGGCCACAAGTAACAAAACACAGAGAATGCTAAGGGTCTATGAAAAAACTATGCCCAACTTACTAAAAGTCACTCAACACTCAATTGTAGTGTAGGGAAGTAGTTGTTCTGAGGAGAGAAAGCAGAAAGAGAATGTAAACTTAAGTAAGAATACCCATCAGCCCACCTGCTGGCGGAAAATCGTCATCTGGGTTAAAGTTGGAAACTGGTATCCACTAGACACCTCTTCAGGTTTTTTCGAGGAGTGCCAGTATTGGATCCACCAGTGAGATGGACAGTCAGCAGGTGAAATTAGTAGGTTGATGGGAAAAGTTGCAGTGTTCAAGAAAAAGTGTAATTGTGAAAGATAAATGTGTTATTGTTAAAAATGCCTGTTATGATGCCAAGAAACAACTTTATTGGGAGTGATCAACATAACGGCATGATTAAAAGCAGAGTGAAGATAGTATGAAAGAATTACTACCGATTATAGATAGTGATTGGTCAACATGTTTCAGCCTCACACGGCTTTCGTCAGGACCTATAATATACACTACTGCAAAAGTGAACAAAGAAAAATGGACCTACCAGTAAGTTATTACTAAATGGTAGTATCATATCATTCTGACAGGAACTCTCCTAAGAAAGGATAAAGAAGAAAAATACACACAACATAACAGATGTACACCAATATGAAGACATCAGTGTATGTGTAAATCAACTTATCACACTTTGTGTAAAAGCAAACTCACCCATCATTGGTATGGGGAAGGCCTCACCTCGCCTGGCGCTCGCTCAGGTCAAAGAGGCCACGCTATAAACATGGGAAGGAAGAGTACTTGGCTGGATTTGATTGGTTCAAAAAAAATAATAATTTCCTTCCGTTTCCGGTCTCTAAATTGAACCAATCAAATCCAGCCAAGTTCTGCAATACGATCCCATTCTGGTCCGCAAGTGCCTCAATTATACATAGGAGGCAGATACGCTCAACTATTTCCGGTGCATGGACTCGAACATGAAACCAATCACCATCAAGCATATCCGGTTAAAACTTCATGACGCGGTCCCTCTCTGGTCCGCAAGGGGTCTATTTTTACGGACTAAGCTGATACACCCGCCACCTTCCCCTCGGCTCAGATGATAGACTGAGGCAACGACGGACAGGTTGGTGGCGGTTTTCTCAGCATTTTTCTCCCCTTTCTTTATCGCCATGACTTTGTTTCTCAGCATTTGTCTCCGTGGAGTTTTCGCATCCTGCAAAATTCCTTCATCGTTGTGCTGAGATATCTTTGTTCTAATAGATGAGACACACACCTATTTTATGTGCTCAAGACCGATGAATAGCTGCTTCTCTCCTTTCCATGGTTATGGTTATACATGGATACACATTTGAAGAGAGATATAGGGATGAAAATGCTTTTATAAATCAGTGCGTCAATCATCACCATTATATACAAACTAGGGGTGCTTCATTTTATTATCAACCAGTGCTTTTTCTGTTCATATCTGCCATTACTATTACCAAATGAATATGACAAAAGGAGTCTTGCTATATATATATATATATATCGTCAGATTTTCAAATGCAACCTACCCTTCCTTCCCATGTTTAGAGCGTGGCCTCTTTGACCTGAGCGAGCGCCAGGCGAGGTGAGGCCTTCCCCATACCAATGATGGGTGAGTTTGCTTTTACACAAAGTGTGATAAGTTGATTTACACATACACTGATGTCTTCATATGGGTGTACATCTGTTATGTTGTGTGTATTTTTCTTCTTTTTCCTTTCTTAGGAGAGTTCCTGTCAAATGATATGATACTACCATTTAGTAATAACTTACTGGTAGGTCCATTTTTCTTTGTTCACTGTTGCAGTAGTGTATATTATAGGTCCTGATGAAAGCCGTGTGAGGCTGAAACATGTTGACCAATCACTATCTATAATCGGTAGTAATTCTTTCATACTATCTTCACTCTGCTTTTAATCATGCCGTTATGTTGATCACTCCCAATAAAGTTGTTTCTTGGCATCATAACAGGCATTTTTAACAATATCACATTTATCTTTCACAATTACACTTTTTCTTGAACACTGCAACTTTTCCCATCAACCTACTAATTTCACCTGCTGACTGTCCATCTCACTGGTGGATCCAATACTGGCACTCCTTGAAAAAACCTGAAGAGGTGTCTAGTGGATGCCAGTTTCCAACTTTAACCCAGATGACGATTTTCCGCCAGCAGGTGGGCTGATGGGTATTCTTACTTAAGTTTACACTCTCTTTCTGCTTTCTCTCCTCAGAACAACTACTTCCCTACACTACAATTGAGTGTTGAGTGACTTTTAGTAAGTTGGGCATAGTTTTTTCATAGACCCTTAGCATTCTCTATGTTTTGTTACTTGTTAGTTTGGGGGACAGGATGCAAGTTGGTCTCTAAAAATCTTTTCCCCTTAGACCCCCCTCATATTGTGTTTTGTTGTTTATTCATAAAGGCCACCCAAAATTTCCAGGTTCCTGGGTTAGGATTAATGGAATCCTGCCTGAAAGATTTACTATCACTAGGGGGACTAGGCAGGGGTGTCCCTGCTCACCTCTGCTATTCGAAATTTATATCGACTCATTCATCCGTAGACTTGAAAATCACGTGTTAATACCATCTATTCATATACATAACCACGACACAAAAACCCTAGTGTATGCTGACAACATCGCACTGGTCACTAGCGATCCTGCTAGAGTTATAAATGAGATAGAGGAGGAGGCACAACGCTTCGGAGTTGTCTCCGGGTACAAACTTAATTCCGGCAAAACCCAGATTGTCCTCAATAATAAAATCCGAATGAGGGATTGTAGAGTCATAAATCATGCAGTGTACCTTGGTGTCAACATTAGTGCCAAAATCGACAATATCGTTAGTATTAATATGGACCCATTGATCTGTTGCACAAAAAAAGAGCTGGTTCGATTGAATAATCTACACTTGACCATTGGTGGCAGATGCAACATAGTTAAAATGCTTTTTCTGCCCAGATTTTTATATATTTTTCGTGCAATATGTCTTGAGTTTTCTCCCCAGAGATTTAAAACTATCGAGTCAATGTTCTCAAGGTTTATTTAGGGATTCAAGAGACCCCGCAGGGCTCTTAGATGGATCACATTGCCAAAGGAAAGAGGGGGACTAGCAATGCCCAACTTCAAACTTTACTACTGGGCAACAGTGTTGAAGTATTGTGTGGCACTTATCTCTAAAGAACCTATCAATCATGTTATCCCGACACCACAAGAAATGATCCTGGGGAAAGGATGTGATGGATGCTTTTGGCAACATATCAATGACAGCTTCTTCAAGAAAGTTACATTTAAGACCATATCTAGCATACATAAAGTGTGGAGTAATGTCTGGAAACTACTGGGGCTGGGGCGTTACTCGTGCTATACCCCCCTGAGCCGCAATAACGACCTCCCTGAGATTTTCCAGGATGGATGTATGGCAAGGTGGATCGAGGTAGGGATGCGACAGCTGAGCTGCTTCTATACACCGGACAGACTCGAGAGTTTTGAGGACCTGCGTATCGAATACGATATCAGTCACAGACACTTTTTCAACTTCCTACAGATTAGAGATTTCTTATTTAAAAAGGGGGGGTCGTTTAAAATTTCAAACTCGTTACACTATTGAGAATCTTTGTAGAAACCCTACTCCTAAAATTGGGGAAATATATGAAGCACTGAATTTAATATTTCCAGATGATATGGATAAACAATCAGGAGCGTGGCAGGCCAAACTCGGGCTACAGCCATTAACTCCTCCACACGCGTATGAACTATCTCGGACATGCTTAATGTCTATTAAACTGCAAGCCCAATTTTATAAAACGTTTTTTTCCCTGTATTATACCCCGTATAAAATTGCGAAATGGGGGACCGGAAAGGGAGCCACCTGCCCGCGGTGTACATTATTTGAGGCCGACATAATCCATATGTTCGCATCCTGCAATACACTTGTAAATGTGATAACAGAAATATCTAGCTTTCTATCGGAAGTATTCCAAGTAAGAATTAGGATCTCAACAGAAGAAATTATATTGGGGGTAGCAAACCTTAATTGACCCAATCACATGCAGGGACTGATCTTTGTAGCTATGGCAATATTTCGACTCTGCGTTGCTTCATCATGGTTAGATCAAAATCCACCAGCGTTTTCAGAGTGGAGGTTACTTGCAACATGTAGTCGTGAGGTAGCCATCTACAAAAATAAAGGACTTACCAAAACGAAAAGGGGTATGATGATATGGGAACCACTGCTCAAATGGATTCAAAGCCACACTTAACCTCTTCCACGCTCATGACGAGCTGAGCTCGTCATGAGCCACGGTGCTCCGGTGCTCATGACGAGTTCAGCTCGTCATGAGCCGTGGAACGCTCGCATGCGGGGATAATTCCCCTGCTGTGCGAGTGTTCCACGGCAGGTAATGCACCTGTGACGAGCGGGCGCTGTGCGCGCCCCCCTCACCCCCAGCACAGCGGGAAAATACCCCCCGCAGCGAAGGGGTTAAGGCTTATGTGCACCCCATGTAAATATTTACTTACATCATAGTGAGATCTAGCCTAGATATATAGAATTTTGCATGTTGCCATGAACGGCGTTGGTATTGATTATGTGACCATTTTCTTTTTTTCTTTTTTACCCATTTGTATATAATCGATCTTCACTCTGACTATTTGTATGTAACAACTCGGCTCTTGTCTCTTGCTGGGCTATGTTCTTGGTCTTCTGGGAGGGTGGAGGGAGGGACTGGTGTATAAATTGTAAAAAGCTTGAATAAAGATGTATAAAAAAAAAGAAAAGTAAATGTGATAAAACAAACTTCAAGGGGTAGGGAGAAATGGAAGGGGTCGTAGAGAGATAGCAGCGGAGCCATGTAAGTGAATGGTGGAAGGGAAGGAAATAAGTTTAAATGGCATGAAAAGAAACCAATGATTGAGAAAAGACTGGGAGTGACCGCTGTGGACGAGGCGCCATGGTAGTGGACCCAGTGGCACATTAAGCAGCACAGCACCCCAAAGCATCCACGGAGCACCACCAGAACGAAAAGATCATTACACCCACTTGTTCCTCTGCACACGTACTTGTTACTCAGCACTATAATACATTCAGCAAGTCTCTGCAGCTCTCAAACAAGAATATTTTTGTTCCGAAAAAAATACATATTGGCAATTTGGTGCTCCACTCCTCTAGAACATGGCCACAGTAATGAGCCCGGTAGAAGGCAGATGCACAGGGCATAGGACATTTCCTCATTTAAAAGGACTGGTAGTGCAACTCTGATGTGATACCAATACACGCTGTTGTCTTTACACTCTGGACGCTATAACACATTCAATGATACACTAGTAGTCTAAATTATTTTTTTATGAAATGTAGCATTTCCTTTTGCAGTGTGTATACCCGAGAGCATCGGAAAAAATAGAATGTATGACGTTACAACGCATACTTTTACAACGCATACCATTACAACGCATTTTTTACAACGCAAATACCATTACAACGAATGATTTTACAACGCATACCATTATAATGCAAGTATATTAAATACTATAAAAGTGCAATTACAACGCATGATAATACTCCGCATACCATTACAACGCATATATATGTTTTTAAAATATATATAATATTAATTTAGTAACCTACAACCTGGCATGGGATGCAGGGAAAATAGGGGTTTTGGGTAGGGAAGTGTATTAAAACGGTAAAACGAACTGAACGTATAGTTTAACGAAAAGTAACCTATTTTTACCAAATTAATACTCGAGTATTAAAATTAATACACAGGTATAACAATTAATACTCATCATTTTTAAAATTTTAAATAACCAAAAAAAAACATTATTAATACTTAATCCAAGAAACCTAAATTTCCACAAAAAAAATGTTTAAAAGAACGGCAAGTCAAAATTCTTCATTCAGAGTAAACAAACGTAAATAAAAGGAGCCACCATTTTGTAAGGTCGCAAATGCCTCAGTCCTACAACAGTTTCAATGACAGTAAAAGGAACACACAGCAAACAAAATGGAGGATAAATGTCAAACCAAAACAGAATAAACACACTTTTTAATTCAATAAATTAAAATATACATTCTCACATCAAATGAAACATAAAAAAAACCAAATTAAAGGAATATTTTTAGAATATTATTGATTACACACAAATAAAACTATAAATACAGGTGATCCACCATTTTGAACTCAGTGGTCGGATGACTACGAGCGAGAGCAGACGCATTTTACGCCACTGCTAACGTGACTGAAAACAAAGCTTTTCACCTTGAACTTACATTCAAAATAAAAGTAAGTAACCTATTATATAATTAAACTAATATTTTTAAAAATGTACCTAACAAAAATATTAATACACAGATATTATTTTTGCAGTTTCAAATTCATTTATGAAAGAATCATTTTGAAAAAATCCGAACAAACAACATTCAATTTAAACAAGTAAGCAGAATACATTTTTTTTAACTTTTTTAATGTAATAAACCGGTATTATGCAGAAAGAGTAACAGATAAAAATTCTCCGTTTTCGAGATTTATGAATTAAGAAAAGGCAAGCAAGCAATTTTAAGTTAAAATATTGTGAATTTAAAAACTGTCAATCATTATATACCTTAAAAAAAGTGTTTAGTAATATAAAAGAAATAGGTTTAAAAAAAATATTCTTTCTTAATTACAGATAAAAACCTAAAGCTTGAAAACAACACCAAAAGAACAGCTTCTAAAAAAAAAAAAAAACTCAGACACATCAAAAGACCTAATTATTCGGTAAGTACACTTTAAAAAAATTAGCGAATAAAAATGAACTGATTTCACCTGTTAGAATAAATACTATCTTTGTTTTTCAAAATGCCTTTTTCTAAAATATGAAAGTATTTGTGGTTGTAATCAAAAAATGTATTTGTAAAAAGCTGTCAAGCAAACTAACCATTTTAACATGTTTCTTTACATTCAAAACTAATAGGATATATATAATGTATAAATAAACATCCGATATATTTTTTTTATTTTAAAACAGAAATCATCCTAAATCTTCAAACGCCACACCTAAGGAACAGCATCTTATTCACGACCAAGCTGAAAGACATTTGAATTGCAAAATAAGGGTAAGTGAGCACATAGAATTAATTCTTTTTTTAAATTTTTTAATTAAATCTTTGAATTTATTAATAAAAATCTTTTGCTGTGCTCAAAAAAAGGTATTTTTAATCAATAATTAAACAACCTATATATTTTATTTCCTTGTACAGAAAACTACTTACCAAGCTCAAGCAAAACCAGTTCAAGACCAGGACCTACAGAACCTACAGAGAAAAATCAATCCGGAAACGACCACCTTCTAAAAGTCAACTCAAAGTACACGACCAAGGTAAATATCTTCAAAGCATGTTTTCAAAACTAATTCTACGACTGAAAGGGCACAGAAAGTAAAATTAAACCCCAACAAAGAATGTAAATGCACTATAATGTATAAAAAACTTTTTTCACAAATGTACATTTTTTTCCTTTTGTATTTATTGTTTCAGAAAATGTCACAAGATGAAGCAGCAAAATATATTACAAGCAGGAAAGGAAACCGTCTCCTACAGTATGCAGGTTATATTTATTGCAAGGAAAGGATTACTGAACCAAGGAGACATTGGAGGTGCGTGCAATATTACTCATCCCATTGCAAAGGCAAAGCGGTTACGGACACCGTTGAAAAAACAACTGAGCATAACTACTCTGCCTCTGCAATGGAGATTGAAGTTAGAGAAACCATTAACGAAATGAAAAATATTGCAAGCACCTCCAATGACTCCTCTGGATCGATTTTGAGGGAGGTAGCTCAACATGTTCCTGATCACATTGCTAGTAGTATGCCTATAATACCTAATTTGAGACGAATTTATTCAACGTAAAAAACAGGCAAGTA
Organism: Lissotriton helveticus; assembly: GCF_964261635.1. Classification (NCBI taxonomy): domain Eukaryota; kingdom Metazoa; phylum Chordata; class Amphibia; order Caudata; family Salamandridae; genus Lissotriton; species Lissotriton helveticus. The sequence continues at coordinate 1,629,387,094 of NC_136057.1, read as the reverse complement.
ACCCACAAAGAGTTACACCCCAGACATTCACTGACATTGTAATTCCTCCTGAACTCTCTCTTTCTATTTCTAATGAAACTTTTATCCTGCATGATAACCAAAACCCTCAGAAACAAATAATTATTTTTAGCACACCCCGTAACCGTGCCAAGTTAGAAAATAGTGATATTTGGATGATGGATGGGACGTTTAAAAGTACCCCCCATCCATTTACCCAAATATACACTATACATGCAAAAATTAACCATACAGTAGTACCCCTAGTATACAGTTTACTACCTGATAAACAATCCACAACGTACACTGAACTTTTAACAGTGGTTAAATCAAAAACATCCAATAAAAGTCCTAGGAAAATAATTATTGATTTTGAATTTTTGATGATAAATGTTATTTCCAAAACGTACACGGATACCCAAATTCAGGGATGTTTTTTCCATTTTTCCCAGGCATTTTGGCGTAAAATACAAAAATCATCCCTAGTTGTGGATTACATAACAGAAAGCAAACTGCAATTCGAACTAAAAAAACTAACTGCACTCTGCTTTGTCCCTCCTACAAGTGTAGACGAGTACTACACTGCAATTACTGAATCTGAGTTTTTTACTACAAATGAAGAAAAATTGGCACCCCTGCTAAATTATTTCGAAACACATGGATTGGTCATCTAAGCAGGTCAGGTCGCAGGAGGAAGCCACATTTCCATGTGGAGTGGTGGAACTGCTACACGTCCTGCTTAGAAGGAGAGGCAAAAACAAACAATGCCATAGAGGGATGGCACAACTCCTTCAACCACACAATTGGAAAACCTCATCCTAATTTCTATCATTTCCTGGAAACTTTGAGGAAGGAGCAAAGTTTTCAAGAAATGAGAATGTCACAATTGTTCGTTCGTTAATCTTTATTTTGGCATTTTTGCCATAAAAGATGCAACATAAAATCAATACAATGAAAATTTCCAGACATCATTGCCCCATCAGTTACAGAATAACACACAGATAGCACACAAATACAGGGTGGTGGGTCTCAAAGCAAGCCCCAGTACACCAAAATCATAATATTAAACGATCAAATGATTCAGAACTAGTTAATATTAAAAACAATCTATAGAGTTACGGAGTATAAAAAGCGAATAACACTGACAACTGAAAATCCAACATAACATATCATAATACAATAAAAATTATTATCTAATTAGTACAAAGTCTGAATCAGGGTTGGGGTGCCCTAGAAATTAAAAACAATCTCTTGTGCCACACTGCTTTGAGGAATTTAGCCACTGCAAAGACAGTTGCACTTGAGAGGTCAGTCTTGAGTATTCTAAAAGCCTCTAAACAATTAACAAACCCTAGATTTTTACAAAGTGGAATTATCCAAAACCTTCTAGCAGCAATGTAAGCAGGACAAAAGAAAACTAGATGCAATTCATCTTCTGTCGTGCAATTGCAGCCAGGACAGTTTTCTAAGGAGTGCTGTTTCCATTTGCTAGTGAAGGCTCTTAGCGGCAGGGTGCCATAGCGCCATTGCAGGTATAATTTCCTGGCAAGATTCGGGAAAATGTCATCTAAAACAGTCTCAAACTTATAGCAATCTTTGACCCCAAGAAAAGTGTTAGTTATGGAATCTGAGCATCTACCCTCTATGTGGGATGTAAGATTGCATGCGTGGAAGGTTGCCACCCGCTTCAGGATCACTCCAAAGGGTCGGGAGACCCAGCCGGGTAAACTCTGTTTTTAGATATTTAAACCACGGGATATTCTCTATAGTAGGAAGAGCAAGAATTTCCTGCAATTCCTGCCTATAGTTGGCTAACTCAGGAGTTGTCCATAATCTTCGCCAAAAGGTTAAAGGCTTTAGACCCACTACTTCATCCAGTGGTTTCAGGCCCAGATCCAAACGTAGGGGCAGAAGGGGAGTGGTAACAGGTAGCTTTAGGAGTTGTCTGATAAACTTATTTTCGACAATAAGTAGATCTTTTTTACAGACGTGGCCCCAAAGTTCGCTACCATAAAGAATTGCACCTCTAGCCTGGAGTCTATAAATCTCCAACGGGGGACCTATCGTTCTAGCAGATGACTTATTAGAATTGACTAACCTGATTATTCCCCCTGCTATTTGGGCTAGTTTGAGCTGGGACTTAACTTGATGATCACCCCATTCCAGTTTATCGTTCATGGTCACACCCAGATACTCAAACGTATACACTCTCTCTAACCTATTCACACCTATAGAGGGATTGGGGCGAGTTTTTTTGAGGGGGTTAAAAATCATGTACTTGGTTTTGAGAGCATTAATTTCGAGTCCGTGCTCTCCACAGAATGCCTCAAAACCCTTCAAGATACGCTGTATCCCCATTGGGGATTTCGACAGCAGCAGGGTGTCATCCGCAAACATAATTGCGGACACCCTGCTGCCGCGGAGCCTTGGTGCATCTGTGTTTGGGATCTTATTGAGATAATCGATTACCCCGTTGACAAAGAGGCAAAACAAGGTGGGTGCCAGGACACATCCCTGCCTTACCCCTCTGCCAACGGGAAATCTTTTTGAGAGGCTGCCCATCCTCCCGCACCTAACCTGTGCATAGTTATGTGTGTGCACACGAACGATGATATTTAAAAGATCGTGGGGGATACCCAAGTTAAAAAGTACCGTCCATAGTTTACTCCACGGAACCAAGTCAAAGGCTGCGCGGAGGTCGACAAAGACGGTATATAGCGTGCCTCCCGCCACCCGCACCGTCTTCCAGAAGAGGAGGGCCAAACGGAAAATTTGGTCCGTGGTTGAGACCTTACTTCTAAACCCAGCCTGGAACGTACTTAAAATTGAGTGGTCTAACATCCACTCCTGCAGGCGGTCAAGTATCAGTCTCGCAAAGATTTTTTGTGAAACGTCAATGAGGCTGATCAGCCTATAATTGGCTGGGAGCAGAGGAGAGCCCTTCTTAAATATGGGGACAATCTCTGCCCCCAGCCAAGTACTGGGGACCGCCATTCCCCTAAGGATTGCATTAAACACTTCCAGTAGGTAGGGGGCCCAAACCCTGGGTTGGTGCTTAAATAAATCTCCCGGGATTTTATCTAATCCGGGAGCTTTGCCCGATGGCAACTTGGATATTACATTAAGGACCTCCCCCAATGAAAATTGCATTGGTTCAACTCCCACCGGATTGTTAGAGTGCACGGAAAGCCCACCTGGGGATGGGAAGCAATCAATCGAAGACCCACCGACGGGCTTAGCCGGACCAGGGCTGACCTCTTCGTAGAGGCTGCGTAAATGTTCCTCCCACACCTCAGCCGCTATATTGGCCTCCAAAGCCAGAGTCGGCTCGGCAGACCCTGTTCTCACTATCTGCCAAAATTTACGAGCATCTCTGGACTTGAGAGAGGACAACATATTTTCCCAATTGGACTGGTCCCATTCCACCTTTGCGTGATGGATTACATGCTTCAGTTCCGCCCGCCTGATCTTAATTAGCCCTGTAACCCTCGGGTGCTTCAATGCTGCAGGGAGGTCAGCCTTTGCCCTCTTGCAAGCTGAGTTGAACCAGGTGGCTCTTTGCACCCTACGGGGACCTTTCCGAGCAACTGGATTTAGGAGTTCTACCAGAATGTCCACCTTGTCCATATGGAGGGTGCCCAACTAGTGCAACAAGTCTGGTGGAGAGAATTGAGAGATGAGGTCCTCAACGTGTTCAAATATAGGGAGAATCCGTAGATAAAGCTCAGAAATATGGGCGGGGTTATCCAAGAACTTGTCCCACCTCACTCTACGCCTGTCATTAGTTAAAATTAGTTTAGAATCCCGAGGCGCCTCTGCAAACTGTGCACCCATAGGACCACCGGGCGGGATTAGAGAAAGAATCAGCACATTATGGTCGCTGTCACTTCTTTGCACTACCATAAAATCAAGAATCTGATTCCAGTCAGATGTCTGAACAAGAATGTAATCCAAATGAGACTCCTGCCCTGGTTTATTAAAGGTGGGTTTCGAAGGAATGTCACCCTTAATTCTTCCATTGCAGGCCCTCAGGGAATTACTGAGGGTGAGTGCCAAGATTTGGGTTGCCAAGGGTGACCATGGCTTTGCGGGGGGGCCTTCTAATTGCGGAATTCCCACTGGTCATCCTCCTCCAAAAGTGCTCCCTCCACAGTTAGAGTCAACGGCTCGTATTGACAGTTAAAATCTCCCCCCAAGAGGATCCTGGCACCCTGAGGTAATGTGGGCAGAAATAAAGAAAGCTCATCGAAGGTAGGTGAGGGCTTCGTTATTCCCATTGGTCTGGAATACACATTTATCAGTGCAAGTTGGGTCTTGTTTAACCATTCCAACAACACGCACTGTACGTCTAAAGAGTTGGTTTTATAAACCCTAGCCTTGCAACCCAAATGGGTTGCGACCCATATGCAAAGACCCCCCGACGGCCGTCCCTTTCCCTCCCATTTAGCTGGTATTGAAAAGGCTGCATAGCCAGATCGCCGTTTATCCTCCCTTGCCCATGTCTCCTGGAACAGGCATACATCGTGTGTATCAATAAAAGACCCCCACTCGGGGGAGTCTAATTTTCCCTGAAGTCCTGCCAAATCCCATGAGAGAATCGACAAGCAGGGTATGTGCTCATTAGGAGTAGTGCCCGGGGGATCAAGCATAGTAACAGCGATGGTGTCCACCAGCTCAATGGTTGGATAAATAGATTGAGGTTTAGCATGTGTAGGACCTTTGGCAGGGGGAGAAGGCAAAGGTGACATAATTTGTGTTATGGCTGGTTTGGAACTCACCAGTTCTATGCCTTCCAGGCCAGTGGCATGTGGTTGGTCACCCGTACCCTGTTTAGACTGTAGTCTTCAATCGCAATCATCTATACCTGAAAACACATCAAACCTGTTTACAGCCTCCAGGGGTGTAAAGGGTCTCAGGTGATCCATTCTCCTGTTGGCATTTCTGTTAAACCTAGGGGGTACAATGTTCCACCCAAAAAGGTCTACAACAGGTGGTGGGTGTAGGGCATGAGACAAGTTAGTGGCGTTATACAGTATTGAAGGGTTAGGCTGATTGGAAGCCTGACCTCCGATATAATTGGGGGGGAACACCAGGGATCTAGGGTAAAAATAAGTCAGAGGACGAGGGACAATAGAATTGCTACCACTACCTATGGGCCAGTTCAATATATAGTTGACTGCTCGTGGGTCTCCGAAATTTACAATGACTAGGTCTCCCTCGATGTCTTTAACCCTACTACCCAGCCAAGGAAGTCGTCGAACATGCACAATCTCACCATTGATGTTATGTGTAAGTGGTCTAAATTGGCTAAGCCAGTGCATGATTTTGTTTTTCAACTGGGGATACCCTTCCCTCTTATTAGCTGTCAGTGTAGGGACCCCAGTTAGAACGACCACAAAGGGAACAGCTTCAGGGGGGAGTTCGACCTGGGGCCCTTGGTTTAATGGTACCCTGCCATATCTGGCGCTTCCCCACTCCTCACGTGTGTTTCCTGCGGATGCTTTCCCAGGTCCCCTCGAAATTTCACTTGGTGCATTTACATCTGATTTATTAACCTGCTTAGGGGGTAAAGCCCTTTGCTGCTTAGGTTGTGTAGATTTGGTAGATTGAGAAACAACTTTTGGGGCGTTGGAAGTACATAATGTCACCAGGGCTGGGGGTGGCACGGTCCCACTCACCGGTGCCTTAGTTGGTCCGTCGCTTTTACGGGTTACAGACTCGATGTCCTCAAGCCTTTTCTCAACCAACTTCAGCCTCTCTAGTATGGGTAGAATATAAGACCTTAGTAGGTGTTCCATACTATCCAATGAGGTGGCAGAAGGTAGTTCCTTTAGCAGGGAGTCAGCCGAAATAACCGTTGGAACAATAGTGTCCACTGCTTTCACGGCTGGTACCGATGGTAGGGGAGGTGCCATGTTTAAAATGTTAGCTGGTGCAACCGTTGGAGCCGGGGCCACTAAAGCCACAATCATTATCAGGGAGTCTAAACCCACGCATCTCTAAAAGATTAAAAAAGAAATGTCAGAACGACTATTGGCAGCTTTACAACACTTTTCGTTGTGTGTGGCTTCAGACTACCTAGATAATGTTGCACAAATACTCCACTACTAATACTCCCTTCAGTATTACTTTCCTGTTTTTCCCTAAATTACATTAAAACACATTTAATTTGGCATTTCAATTGGCTCTTTTCTAAAATTTTTGAAAATTGAAAGTCAGTCGGGTCACCTTACCTTAGAAGTCTTCTTTTTTCTTTTATTCTTTTCTTTAATGCAATCCAATATAATCCAAAGCCATGCTTGTTTTGTTTTCCATTTTTGCAAAACCATTCCCAAAAAGCAAATAAATAAATCTTCTTGTTGCTTTTTAAAAAAAAAAAATCCATTTCCAAAATAAGGTATTCCTTTTTTGAAGATCGGTTTACAACAAACAATTCCACCAAAATTATTTTCTTCTCCAAATCGAAACAATCTCCAACTCCTAAAAAATCGAAAATGGATCCATCATCTTGCTGTTCTGGAAATCCGAAGTCCCAAAAAATCCAAATAAAGATCCATCCTCTTGCTGTACTCGAAATCAGCACTCCTTCAAAATCCATTTCCAAAGATGTAAATCCATCGAAATTCAAACCCCAAAAAACAATCCAAAGATGTGTTCCATGATTCCCTTAAATCTACCACGAATAACGACCCATTTTCTCCACTGGAAATCCAATGTTCGTAAATCGATCTTCTTCTGTGTCCGACGGAATCCCGAACAAACAATTTCACAATAATACATTCACAAACCATTGTTTAACTACTTTTTTTTAATAAATAAAAGCATACATTGCAAGAAAGTTAAACAAACACGTGACCCGACATAGCCATACTCTTTCAATGTGTTCGTGAACATGCGGAATGTAACCTAAACATGTTATTTACGTATTCTACACCTGCCTATTCTTTTCTTGCAATAAATATCTATATGTACTTTTTTAAAGTTAAATAAAAACTTTATAAAGTTTCCTACCTGAGCGCAGATCTCCATGCTTCTGCTCTGTCCAGCGACGCTCCTCAATATGTCTGCCTACGCGTTTGATGTTCACGCGTATATGTCATCACAAGCTGCAAAAAAAGAAAAAGGACTATTTTTGTGTAAAACTTTATTTATTATTAAACAATATTAAAAATATATTTTTTTAATATGTGCAAAAATGTATTAAAATATATTCTGTTAATAAATAAATGTATTTACAATTTTACTTTAATAAACTGTGTTGTAATAAATTATTTTACATTTGTTTTTAATTTAAACTTGTTTCTTTTCTATTCTTTAAAATGTTTAAATATATTTAATATTATTCTTACCTTATGCATCCTCCATTTTGACTGTGTAACGAACCCTGTTAGTCTCCAGCAAGCTTCTTATTTCAGGTACGCGATATTCACATAGAGAGCTATTGAAATAAATGTAGGACAATTCATTACATAGCAATCAATGATAAAGCGTGGGAATTTTTTTGTAAAATAATTATAACATATTTATATATTCAAAAATACATTTTTATAAAATACATTAATTTAAAATAAATATTCTAAAAATAATTTTAAATCAAAATTACACTCTTTATTAATTTTAAAAATAAATTATTCATCAATTATTAATACCTTTTTTTTTCAAAGTGGGGTGTAATCCCAAAGTATGTATTTCATAATAGAGGAGTAATAATTACTATTGTTACTCCAAGTGGGTGTAATAGTAGGGTAAGTGCTGGATAGTGTAGGGGTATAAATTACTATTCTAACTACACAGAGGTGTAATAGTAAGGGAAGTGCTGGATATTGTAGGGATAAAAATTACTATTCTAACGCCCGGGGGGGGTGTTAGTAGGGTAAGTGCTGGATAGTGTTGGGGTATAAATTACTATTCTAACTTGAGGGGGGTGTAATAGTTAGGTAAGTGCTGGATAGTGTAGGGGTTCAAATTACTATTCTAACTCCAGGGGTGTGTAATAGTAGGGTAAATGCTGGATAGTGTAGGGGTATAAATTACTATTGTAACTCCAGGGGGGTGTAATAGTAGGGTAAGTGCTGGATAGTTTAGGGGTATAAATTACTATTCTAACTCCAAGGGGGTGTAATAGTAGGGTAAGTGCTGGATAGAGTAGGGTTTTAATTTAATATGCTAACTACTGGGGAATGTAATAGTAGGGTAAGTGCTGGATAGTGTAAGGGTATAAATTACTATTCTAACTCCAGGGGGGTGTAATAGTAGGGCAAGTACTGGATAGTGTAGGGGCATACATTACTATTCTAACTCCAGGGGGGTGTAATAGTAGATTATTTGCTGATAGGTATAAATTAGTATTCTAACTCAAGGTGGGTGCAATATTAGGATAAGTGGTGGATAGTGTAGGGGTATAAATTAATATTCTTACTCCAGGGGGATGTAATAGTAGGGTAAGTGCTGGATAGTCTAGGGGTATAAATTACAGTTCTAACTCCAGGGGAGTGTTATAGTAGGGAAAATGCTGGATAGTCTAGGGCTATAAATTACTATTCTAACTCCAGGGGGTCGTAATAGTTGGGTAAGTGCTAGATAGTGTAGGGATATAAATTACTATTCTAACTCCAGGGGGGTGTAATAGTAGGGTACGTTTTGGATAGTGTAGGGGTATAAATTACTATTCTAACTCCAGGGGGGTGTAATAGTAGGGTAAGTGCTGGCTAGTGTGAGGATATAAATTACTATTCTAACTCCAGGGGGGTGTAATAGTAGGGTAAGTGCTGGATAGTGTAAGGATATAAATTACTATTCTAACTCCAGGGGGGTGTAATAGTAGGGTAAGTGCTGGATAGAGTAGGGGTATAAATTACTATTCTAACTCCAGGGAGATGTAGTAGTAGGGTAAGTGCTGGATAGTGTAGGGATATAAATTAGTATTCTAACTCCAGGGGGGTGTAATAGTAGGGTAAGTTCTGGATAGTGTAGGGATATAAATTACTATTCTAACTCCAGGGGGTGTAATATTAGGGTAAGTGCTGGATAGTGTGAGGATATAAATTACTATTCTAACTCCAGGGGGGTGTAATAGTAGGGTAAGTGCTGGATAGTGTAAGGATATAAATTACTATTCTAACTCCAGGGGGGTGTAATAGTAGGGTAAGTGCTGGATAGTGTAGGGGTATAAATTACTATTCTAACTCCAGGGGGGTATAATAGTAGGATAAGTGCTGGATAGTGTAGGGGTATAAATTACTATTGTAACTCCAGGGAGGTGTAGTAGTAGGGTAAGTGCTGGAATGGTGTAGGGGTATAAATTACTATTCTAACTCCAGGGGGGTATAATAGTAGGGTAAGTGCTGGATAGTGTAGGGGTATAAATTACCATTCTAACTCCAGGAGGGTGTAATAGTAAGGTGAGTGCTGGATAGTGTAGGGGTATAAATTACTATTCTAACTCCAGGGGGGTGTAATAGTAGGGCAAGTACTGGATAGTGTAGGGGCATACATTACTATTCTAACTCCAGGGGGGTGTAATAGTAGATTATTTGCTGATAGGTATAAATTAGTATTCTAACTCAAGGTGGGTGCAATATTAGGATAAGTGCTGGATAGTGTAGGGGTATAAATTAATATTCTTACTCCAGGGGGATGTAATAGTAGGGTAAGTGCTGGATAGTCTAGGGGTATAAATTACAGTTCTAACTCCAGGGGAGTGTTATAGTAGGGAAAATGCTGGATAGTCTAGGGCTATAAATTACTATTCTAACTCCAGGGGGTCGTAATAGTTGGGTAAGTGCTAGATAGTGTAGGGATATAAATTACTATTCTAACTCCAGGGGGGTGTAATAGTAGGGTACGTTTTGGATAGTGTAGGGGTATAAATTACTATTCTAACTCCAGGGGGGTGTAATAGTAGGGTAAGTGCTGGCTAGTGTGAGGATATAAATTACTATTCTAACTCCAGGGGGGTGTAATAGTAGGGTAAGTGCTGGATAGTGTAAGGATATAAATTACTATTCTAACTCCAGGGGGGTGTAATAGTAGGGTAAGTGCTGGATAGAGTAGGGGTATAAATTACTATTCTAACTCCAGGGAGATGTAGTAGTAGGGTAAGTGCTGGATAGTGTAGGGATATAAATTAGTATTCTAACTCCAGGGGGGTGTAATAGTAGGGTAAGTTCTGGATAGTGTAGGGATATAAATTACTATTCTAACTCCAGGGGGTGTAATATTAGGGTAAGTGCTGGATAGTGTGAGGATATAAATTACTATTCTAACTCCAGGGGGGTGTAATAGTAGGGTAAGTGCTGGATAGTGTAAGGATATAAATTACTATTCTAACTCCAGGGGGGTGTAATAGTAGGGTAAGTGCTGGATAGTGTAGGGGTATAAATTACTATTCTAACTCCAGGGGGGTATAATAGTAGGGTAAGTGCTGGATAGTGTAGGGGTATAAATTACTATTGTAACTCCAGGGAGGTGTAGTAGTAGGGTAAGTGCTGGAATGGTGTAGGGGTATAAATTACTATTCTAACTCCAGGGGGGTATAATAGTAGGGTAAGTGCTGGATAGTGTAGGGGTATAAATTACCATTCTAACTCCAGGAGGGTGTAATAGTAAGGTGAGTGCTGGATAGTGTAGGGGTATAAATTACTATTCTATCTCCAGGGGGGTGTAATAGTAGAGTAAGTGCTGGATAGTGTAGGTGTATAAATTACTATTCAAATTCCAGGGAGGTGTAATAGTAGGGTAAGTGCTGGATAGTGTAGGGGTATACATTATTATTCAAACTCCAGGGGGGTGTAATAGTAGGATAAGTGTAGGATAGTTTAATGGTAAAAATTAGTATTTAATAATAGAGTATTATTTTATTTACTTAAAAAAAAACATTAATGCTTATTAATACTCTAATAACTACATAAATACTTATTAAACGTTACCCAATTTTTAATACATTTCAAACGTTTTTCCTTTAACTTCAATATAATACTCTAGTATTAAAATAAATACTCTTTAAATACATAAATATATAAAAAAACAAAATATAAAAAACATTTTCAAACTTACCCAAAAATGGGTTGTAATGGCATGCGTTGTAATGACATCTGCGTTGTACTGACATGCGTTGTAATGGCATGCGTCGTAAAGGATCCTGCGTTGTAAAAGTTGCGTTGTAAAAGCAGTGCGTTGTAATAGTTGCGTTGAAATGGTTGTTTACCGGAAAAATTGCTAATTGAACGTGTCATATAATTCCAAATTCATTCAGTTTCTACATGAATCAGGACATGTCTATAAATATAAACCCGAAAATGCACTAGCTACAGAACCATCCTAGCACTGGGATGCAAACAACATGCAAGCAAATGCTTGTATTTGGTTTATCGCAGCCATGGCAATTGCATGTTTCACGCCAACTGCAGCCAAATCTCATATGGTCTATGTCAACTTTTTCTTTTGGCTAATTACTGCACTGACGACGTTTAGTACTCTACAAAATGGAGAAATCTCAAGCATCCCTTCAAAATGTAGTTACGTTGTTTCGTGGCAGTAAATGTTACTGTTCGAACCCTACAAAACAGACAGAATGAAACAAAAGGGATCACAAACAACTGAGTCAGTCCAGTAACCAGAAATGGAAGTCGACAATGTAGTAAGGTTTGAAGAGAGAGAGTTTACAGACAAGTACAGGGACATTTTAAGGATTTTGGGGGGCCCTGGGTCAAACTTATTTTGGGGGGCCCAGTTCAGAACAGCTTTGAGTTTATGATTCCATTTCAACTCTTTCATACCCTCTTTAGTCAGGTTACTGGTGGTGCTCAGGCCCTCTAGTCCAAATTCTAGATGTATTTACATCTAACTTTCAAGGATAGTGGCTTGCGTTTTCAATGTTGTAACACAGCAGCATATCACTAATTTTACAGCAGATAATTCCTGTGACATCCTCCATTTTCTCATATGTGATGTCTTGTTTTGATCTAAAATAATTTTTTTATGGATGTTGCATGAAACATAAACACATTTCTCTGCAAAATGTCTGTAATAGATTCTCACACATCAATCTCATAAAGCGTAAGTTAAAGAAAACCGGTATTTAAAACAATGGGGTAGATCTACAAGGAAGTGCCGCAGCTTGGCACCGCAAGCCCTTTGGCTGCACCATGCTGAGGCACTTCCGAAGCACAGGGTTCCAACATAATTACAAGAATATGTTGCATCTCTGTGCTTCCCCCTGCGCTGGCGCACAAACTGCAGCCATGTGCTGGCACCTTTGCACCATGGTGCAAGGATGCCTGCGTTGTGGGGAGACTGTTTTTGTGCAAGAAAGGGCACCTTGATGCACAAAAACAATCACTACAGGCATTTTCCTCTTTCAATGCGTGCTGTAAAATGCAGCCTGCATAGAAAGAGGAAAAAACGAGGAGAAATTAAAACATTTCTCCTCGTTGCGCCTCGCTACGCCACCTCTATGGTGGCGTAGCATTCAGACGCATCTCCAAATTTACGATTTCTTGCAAATCTGGAGATGTGTTTTGTTCCATGGGTGTTGTGTGGAAACACCCACAGCAACACCCATGGAACACGTCTGCAACGCAAAGTGCTGCGTGTGAAGGTTAAATGAGATGGGGTGCGCAGCTTAAAAGTCCAATGAGTCAAAGTAGATGAGAAAAGTCACTTCTTTTTTTAGAAATCGATTAATTGTAAGACCATTCCAGTTTCATTAATCAGCCAATGCGTTTCGCTCCCATGCGGAGAGCTTCCTCAGGGCAAAAAAATTAAGGGTAAATCAGTCTCAATACACCACATGTATGTTTGCAGAAAGTACCAGCGCTCGCTGTGCCGCAATGTATCAGATGCCGTATTCGGACCGCTCAAGGATTTCAGTAGTTTCTTGTTGTGTCTTATGAAGCCTCCACTGAGTTGCAAAATCAAATCATAGAGGAGCTTGGAGAGGTCTTTACCCAGGGAGGGGTTGAGATGGCACCAAGCTGCCCTGCATCTGGAGAGTAGGGGGGGAGTAGAAGCCTGGGTGGTGAAAAGGCCTGTGCTGGTGCTATAAACCAATTGACCCATCTCCTGCTGAGTGATTAAGGATCCAGACCCCCAGTATCAAAGGGAGAGAGGTGACACTGGGAGGGAGACACCCAGAGCTGATTTAGAGAGGGGTCTAAGCCTGAGCACATACAAACTTCAAAGGCATTGAGGAGTATAACTATGAGAGCTGAAGCCCCTGAATGTTTGAATGAAACAGATATGGATTGAGACTGAAAAGGCTTGGACCCATTCCGTGGTCAAGAGGAACCTCTGCTAAAGAAGGAGCAACTGAAGAGACTGCTGTGGATAGACCAATCCTTGCTTTGTGATCTGGGGCTGGTCTGCAGTTTTCTGTTCTAACTAAGGAAGAGGCTGTTGGGACTGTGCTTGGAGGCGCTGGGTGCCCCTGCTGGAAGAAGACTGTGCTTTGTGCTATGTCCTGAAACCCCAAGGGCCCCAGGTGAGCTGGCTCCCTGTTTTGGAAACACAGGAACATAAAAGTTTCCAGAAAAGACCTTCAAATTCACCATGGGTCCGTGTGCTCTGTCTAGCCTGACACCTTTGCAAGGTGTGCCCTGTGATCTTGGGCACCTGGAGTTCCAAGTGAAACTCGGATGCGCTGGGTGCGTTTCGTGATACAGCCCAGGTGTTGGTGAACAGCGCCTAGGCCTCATGTGCACCAACGGAGAAAGTGAGTCTCGGACATACTGGGTGCATGTTGTGGTGCAGCCCGGCTGTTGGTGAAGAGCACCGGAGCCTCGTAGGCACCAAAAAAAGAAGTGAGTCTCCGACGTGCAAGATTGCGTGTCGTGGTGCAGCCAGGGCATGAGGGAAGAGCTAGTAGCAAAGAGAAGTATAAAGTTCCCCGATAGGACTAAGTAAAAGGCGTGTGTGTATGTGTAGTGTAGAGAGGAAGATATTCAAGAGGGAAGGGGAAGGGGGATTTCCCTCTTGGGAACTAGAACCCTCACACACCCAGCAAGCTAGGTGTCATGCTTCATCATATGGGTTCTGCTCCTCGTCAGACTGGCGCTGCAATGTCTGGCGGGCACCCGCGAAGGGGCTCTTTAGCGGAGATCTTTTGTTCCAGCCATATGGTGCATGCGTGTGAGAGGGCAGATGAATGTGTAGTCGTGAAAAAGTGATAGTGAATTAAAAAAGGTGGGTTAGTCCACAAAGAACTTTAATGGTGTGGCTAGCTCCCTTGGTTAAAATAGTGGGAGGGGAGATACACGCCACGAGTATTGGCGGCGAAATACCTACAACCCTCTATTTAGGTCGACATGTTTCTTGCTAATCTAGCAATTCCTCAGGACCTCAGTGCTCAGTACTACACAGTGAATTAAAATTTGTTGATACAACCTTTAATCTTAAGGTCTGTAGTGGAGCAGGCCAACTGGTCCTGCCTAGAATGGTGTAACCTAGGGAGAAAAGGAGAACATATACGGAGAATAGTCAGTGTAGGTCTCCTATAAAAACTAGGTGCATTCCTCTCTACACAATAAAGACACACACTGAAATAGGTAAAAAGGCCCAAGGGAGCCTAAGGGAAAGAAGATGGTAGAACGCTTACCCTAAGTGTATTCCTAAGGTGCCCTGCAGTCTGCTCCTGTGGGACCTGCACAGAAGAGTCAGGCACATAAGAAAGGGGGCGGGGGGGGAAGGAAAGGACAAATTATATCCTCAGCGATAGCCGGTTTCAAGTCGTGGTAATAACCACTCACAACCGGGCTAATCGAGCCAAGTACACTCCCTGGCGTCTATTGCTCACTGTTCAGATCGATAACAGTGGCAGATTTGGGAAAAACAAGGTTATTTCCGGAGGGGCAGCCATTACTCAGTAAGCAGACACTGACAGGACGAAGTACCGGGCCTCATCAACCACCTCAAGTCCGCAGCGCTATCAGGAGCTGAAGGCGCAGGAGTTTGAGGGGAGGGGAGTGTGTCATGTAGTAAACAGAGCTGAGCCCACCGTCTCCTGTAGATGCCAGTATGCCCCGTGTTTACCGGTCACAGCGTATACAATACTCCCAGTGTGGAATGGCGCAATCGGCCACAACTGTTGTCATGGTGGAAATTCGGTAACGATCCGACACGATATGAAGCTGGTAAGACACTTACCCAAGCGGTGTGCGGTCTCTGCCTGCAAACCTATCCGGAGCGACTGGTGGGAAGTCGCGGTAGTCAAGGCGCTCTTGTACCCTGCATCTCCGTGATCCGACGAGTCCAGCGGGGGGCGTGGTCACGCGGTCAGTATCCGCGCATGCGCAAAGGCAGATGTTAGAAACTAATGCCGGTCTGGTTTAGCTGACGGTAAGGACGGTAACACCCGGCGGCCATATTGGACATATGGAATGTATACATAAAACAGTGAATTATGATGGCAAGCACGCATACTCGTGAAGCTCAAACTAATGAATTTGTAACTTGTCTTAAACATGACGAACATGCTCAGAAATACATTTTAAGAAATACATTTTACATATTCCATAGGGTGATAAACTTCAACGTTGTAAATTGGTTGAAAACCTGTCACATTGGCGTTAAACATCAATTGATCGTTCCACAAAATGGGGAAGTGTGTGGTTCACAGGGAAGGTTGTACAAGTGGAGGGGTGGGCAAGGGAGAGTCAATGTCACTTGAAAATACAACCCAAGGGGGCGAGTTAATTGTACTGATGGTAGGGATGATAGTCAGGCTAGGGGGATATGACCAATGTTTGGGTAGGTCACTGGGTGGGTCACTAGTAAAGATGCACTTGATCTGTAATGTCTAAGGGTAGACCAAATCAAAAAGATGTGTGAAAACTAGTGATGGTCACTCTCTTGGTCTAGTTTGTTTGGTCTAGTTTGTTAAGGAGGACCAAGGGACGGCGTCATTGAGACCCACTGTATCTAGTCTCAATCGATGCACCCATCTCTGTTCAATCCTGAACAGGCCCTGTTTGGTGATTCCAGGGTGGCATTCTAGAACCAACCAGCGGATGCTATCAGCTGGGTGTCCTCGTTGTGTGTAGTGTTGGTATAGTTTTGTGTGTGTCTTGAGGCATCTGATATTACTTTTGTGTTGCACAATTTAACTTTGTGAATGCACAATTTAACTTGTCTCATCGTCATCCCAATATAGTGTTGATCACAGGGGCAAGTGAGTAAGTAAATGCATTTAGCGCTGTTGCAATTTGTATGCCTTCGCATATGCCAGACAAAAGTATTTGACAGTTGGATCTCTTTGGTTAGGCTAGTCTGGGGACACACTGTACACCCCCTACAAGGAAAATGGCCCTCTACTGGCGGGAGATCCCATAATGTACTCTGATTATTTGTGTTCAGTTTTTTGGGTCTTGTATGGATCAGTACGTCCTTTAGGTTGGAGGTCCGTTTAAACGCAAATCTCGAGCGTGCAAAATCTAACCCCCCGCAGTTAATGATGCTCCAATGTTTATTGATTGTTTTCTTTATGAAAGCTGAATATTTCGTAAAAGAGGTCACACAAGTGATCACATCATCGGGCTCCTTCACGCGAGTCTCCAGTAAGGCTTCCCTGGGATTATTTGCCGCCCTTTTGTAGGAGTTTTTTATCAATCTAGTAGGGTAACCCCTGTCTTGCAATTTACGCTGTAGGACATTTGCTTCCTGTTTAAAGTCAGTATTCATAGTACAGTTCCTGCGGACCCTGAGGAATTGCCCAAATGGGAGATTGTCCCTCAGGGCCCGCGGATGATAGCTTTCGTATAGGAACAAGCTGTTTCTGTCTGTATTTTTGCAATAAAGTGTGGTACTCAAACCCTCAGCCTCTAGGTTGATCCTTAGGTCAAGGAAGGGGATGGATGTCTCAGAGATTGCCCCTGTGAATTTTAGATAAGGATTTTGTTCATTGATCCAGGTACAAAAGGTTTTACATGACAAATGGTCTCCCCTCCAAAAGACAAGGATGTCATCGATAAAGTGGCGCCAGAGTGCTATATTATCCAGAAAGGGGTTCTGTGGTGCTCTGATGACTCTCTCCTCAAATGTAGCCATGTAGATACAGGCCAGGCTAGGGGCAAAGGTAGAACCCATTGAAGTCCCCTTTATTTGATGGTAGAGTTGCGTACCATATTGAAAGAAGTTCTCAGTGAGGGCTATGGTGGCGCATGCCATGATAAAAGAAATCGGCGTACGGGAGCACCACTCCTCTTGCTGGAGAGTAGCCTCCACAGCTTCAAGTGTGGCCCGTTGTGGAATGTTTGTATATAGTGCTTCCACGTCCAATGTCAGGAGGAGGTCTACACCCTCTCTCCCTTCAATGTTGTCTATAAGACGGAGCACATCCCTGGTGTCTTGGAGAAATGAAGGAATTTTCTTGACCAATGGTTGCGAGAAGGAATCGCAAAATTTGGAAAGTGGTTCAAGTAATGAGCCAATTCCAGAGACAATTGGTCTCCCCGGGACCGGTGTTGTACCCTTGTGAATTTTGGGGAGGGTATAGAAATAGGGTGTGACAGGTTCGGTAGTCAGTAGAAAGGCAGCCTCATTCTTCGTGATCCACTCATTGGTCTCACCCTCCAGGATTAGGCTGGTGATAGTTGTCGTTAGTCTTTTTGTGGGATCTACAGTGAGAGGGTGATAGTGAGAGTTATTAGCCAATTGGCGTTTGCACTCTGCGTCGTAGTCCTTGCTATTCTGAATAACAGTAGCACCCCCTTTGTCTGCCTGTTTGATGACAATAGAGGTGTCATTTGCTAGAGACTGAACAGCCTGTCTTTCCGCTGTGCTCAAGTTGTTAAAGCAACGCGTCTCGGGCTTATTTTCAAGGCTCTTAAGGACAGCTCCCTCAAATGCCAACACTGCAGGTGGAACCATGCTATCTCTGGGAGTAAAAGTAGAGGGGTTGCGTAAGCCGGTGTCAGTTCTTTCAATGTCTGGTCTGTCATGGAAGAAGGACCGTAGGCGGACCTTCCTGAACAGTTGTCTGACCTCAACCATTTCATTGAAGCTGTCGGGTATAGGGGTGGGAACATAATCCAAACCTTTCTCAAGAATGTTAGTCTCGGTGGAGGTGAGTGTCCTCTCAGATAGGTTCACAATCAAACTCTCCTTCCCCGGGTCGTGCTCCTGGTTTCCACCGGGGATGCTGTGGCTGGTTGGTCTTGCCATTGTACACCCTTTTGTGGCCCTCGCTTGCGCCCTCTTCGTCTGCCCCAACCTCTGTCGTGAAAAGGGGGCTTCATAGGGTAGAATTGGGGCGGTCCCTGTTCGTAGAAAGGGTATTGCCAAGGTGGCATCATTTGTGGTGGCCCATGGAACATAGGTCCATTGTTGTACCCTTGGTTCCAATTGCCACGTTGTTGGTTACGGTTATTTTTGGCTGGGTAACTACCGCTTGAGTCGCTGCCGGAGGAGCCGCTCCGGCTCCCATTGTCCGTACTCTCGCGGAGGAATAGCCATTCCTATTGTTAGAGTATCCATCTTTGAGGTAGGGATAGTTTTCTCCTTATCGAACCTGGCTACATCTTTCTGTAGTTTAGTCATCCTTTGTTTAAGGGGAAATTCCTGGTTCTCTGCAATCTCTTGGTTAATCTCAGCCAACTTAGTTGTAAATGGGGTCTTGTTCATTGTTCCCCTAATGGCAACCTCGATGGCTGTGATCTTCACCATTAGTGCATCTGCCAGTCTTTTGGCTGTTTGTGTGATAAGGAAGAGCAGATATTTAGTGCACTTCCACGAGACCTGGCACCAATCTACCTTGAACTGGCCGTCTTCGAGAAACAGTCTCGGTACGATGTTCACAATTAAACCCTGAGGGGCAATTTTGGCTCTCAAATATTCGGTCATCATGGCCCCATGAATGGTGATCCTAAGCCACTCTTTTTTTAGGGTAGTAAGCGTTGTCCAATCTTCATTGGCGCTACCTGAAGCAGTGGTAGCTCCTACCCCAGAAAGTGAAGGAGCTGTCCTCAAAGCCTCGGCTATAGCTTCCTCATCAAAGCTCAAACCAGGAACGTCCTCCATGGTGAGTGAGCGTATCAAGAGAGGAGCAGTTTACACGTGGGTGTTTCAGAATTAAGAACCCTGGTTGACTAAATGACAACAGAAGGGGCTCTCTGGTCCTCTCAGTAAATTGATACTGTAGGTAACCTCTATGGTTCTGCGGGAGAATTCCCGTGCACAAACTAACAACAAGGAGTGGAACCTGGGGTGGACAATATTTAACGGGGTCCAGTGTACGTGTCCGAATCACTAGTAGCAAAGAGAAGTATAAAGTTACCCGATAGGACTAAGTAAAAGGCGTGTGTGTATGTGTAGTGTAGAGAGGAAGATATTCAAGAGGGAAGGGGGGGATTTCCCTCTTGGGAACTAGAACCCTCACACACCCAGCAAGCTAGGTGTCATGCTTCATCATATGGGTTCTGCTCCTCGTCAGACTGGCGCTGCAATGTCTGACGGGCACCTGCGAAGGGGCTCTTTAGCGGAGATCTTTTGTTCCAGCCATATGGTGCATGCGTGTGAGAGGGCAGATGAATGTGTAGTCGTGAAAAAGTGATAGTAAATTAATAAAGGTGGGTTAGTCCACAAAGAACTTTAATGGTGTGGCTAGCTCCCTTGGTTAAAATAGTGGGAGGGGAGATATACGCCACGAGTATTGGCGGCGAAATACCTACAACCCTCTATTTAGGTCGACGTGTTTCTTGCTAATCTAGCAATTCCTCAGGACCTCAGTGCTCAGTACTACACAGTGAATTAAAATATGTTGATACAACCTTTAATCTTAAGGTCTGTAGTGGAGCAGGCCAACTGGTCCTGCCTAGAATGGTGCAACCTAGGGAGAAAAGGAGAACATATACGGAGAATAGTCAGTGTAGGTCTCCTATAAAAACTAGGTGCACTCTTCTCTACACAATAAAGACACACACTGAAATAGGTAAAAAGGCCCAAGGGAGCCTAAGGGAAAGAAGATGGTAGAACGCTTACCCTAAGTGTATCCCTAAGGTGCCCCGCAGTCTGCTCCTGTGGGACCTGCACAGAAGAGTCAGGCACCTAAGAAAGGGGGAGGGGGGTAGGGGGGGAAGGAAAGGACAAATTATATCCTCAGCGATAGCCGGTTTCAAGTCGTGGTAACAACCACTCACAACCGGGCTAATCGAGCCAAGTACACTCCGTGGTGTCTATTGCTCACTGTTCAGATCGATAACAGTGGCAGATTTGGGCAAACAAGGTTATTTCCGGAGGGGCAGCCATTACTCAGTAAGCAGACTTGGACTTTGTGTGCACTGGGAGAAGAGGTGATACTCAGAAGGACAAGAGTGCGTGTCGTGGTGCAGCCAGGGCATTGGCGAAGAGTGTCTTGACATCATGTGCACCGGGAGAAGAGGAGAGGATCGAACGCACAGGGCGCATGTTGAGTTGCAAGCGGAGCATTGGTGAAGAGCACCTGATCGTCGTGAGCACCAGAGAAGAGGCAAGTCTCGGACGCGCGGTGTGCGTGTCGGAGTGCCACCCGAGGTGTTGTTGAAGAGTGCCGGGTTAGGGTGTGCACCGAATTGAAGTAAAGTCTCCACAGTGCTGAGGGTGGGTCTTGGTGTGGACTGAGACCACCGGAGTGATTGCCAAGTTATTGGGGCCCTCAGAATCAATCTGCAGCGGCCCGGACTGGCAGCAATGGAAGAACTGAGCCGCCGGCCTGAGTCCGCCGCAGCCAGTGGCGGATCAAGGCCCAAGTCACATACGTCGGTGAGGAGAGTGGGATTGCACCCCCACAGGTAACGTGGATCAACACCTGGGGTGGAGTGCGGGCCCAGAGGGACACTCTCTCGGCCTCCCGCTTCAGTCAGCTGCGTGAGCCATTGCTTCAGCTTGGATCCCGGCCCGTGCTGATCCAAGACGGGGCAGTACTGGGGACCTGGGTGGGAAGCAGTACTTTTTGTGTCATCATTTGATCCATGCCGGGTGCACTGTTAACAGAGCATGTAAAACTGTCGTATTACACTTTGCATTATTGCTGCTAACAAACTATTGAACTGTCATATGAGGCCTGACCTCGTTTGTGCCTGACAAACTATATGTTTGGTGGTCTACGCACTGCGTTATTTCTCCCTTGCATATTACCTGATTGTAACATGGCGCATTGCATTATTTCTTCAGTGCACAGTATCTGAGTATAACATGGCACAGTGTATTATTTCTTTATTGCACCGTACACCTATACTGTACGTACACCTATACCCAACTTTGTTCAACCTAGTTATGGAACCTCTCACCACCTTGCTACAAGCATCCAATGTACACTTTCACATGTACGCCGATGACACCCAACTATATCTCAAATTACAATCCCCCAAAGACATTTTGCTCCTGAACTCAACGATCAGAAGCACCCAATCCTGGCTTGCCGATAATCATCTCAAACTCAATGCTTTGAAAACAGAGTTCCTTCTGATCTCACCTCCCGCGAAGATCGCTACCACTCAAATTTGGCTTAAACACCTAACTGCACTCAATGTCCAACCCACCATCGTGGACTCAGCAAAATCTTTAGGCATAACACTCGACAACAATCTCAACATGCAGCAACATATCAGCAAGGCAACTAAGGGAGCGAACTACCAAATCAATACCCTGAGGAAACTTAAACCCTTCCTCCCAGCCAAAGACTTCCAAACTGCAGTACAAGCACTAGTCATCCCGCGAATAGAATACGGCAGCACCGCCCTCTGCGGTCTCCCCCTAACTACTACTGCACCCCTAAGAGCTTCTCTAAACGCTGCAGCGAGACTCATCACTTGGTCAAAAAAACACTTGCATATTTCCCCTGACCTGAAATCCCTGAATTGGCTGCCTTTTGAAGCCAGAATACATCTGAAAATCGCCTGCATGACACACAAGGCTGTACACTTGAGCTCACCCGGATACCTCAACCAGAAGCTGACAATTTCTGGCGGCTCTAGAAACACTAGAGGCACAAATAATCTTTTGCTAAAACCTCGAAGATTCAGGAAGGAAAAAACTTATAAACGCTCCTTCTCAGGAATGGCACCTAGGATTTGGAACTCACTCCCTCCTGAAACCAGGCTCATCTCCTCCACTACACTTTTTAAGAAAGAAGTAAAGGCTATCCTCATGGCTAAATACACTTGAACTATTACTGTGGATTTGTTAAAGACTCTGCACCGACCTGTACTATCCGCTCGATCCCTGTGATTGTTTTATTACTTGTACTATTGTCTTACCTGACTGTCTTTGCTCCCATTTATTTGTACTATTAGCATTATTGATGTACCTGTTTTACTATGCTCCCCCATGTACCTACCTCACCCCACTTATTACCTGCAACCACGCTATGCCCAATGGACTGTTATCTACTCTCCTGTTGGTATCCATGCTTTGTAAAGCGCTCTGATATCTGCAAAGATCTTGTTCGCGCTATATAAAACTTTCAAAATAAATAAATAAACAAAATAACAGGATTGTAGCGTGACGCATTGCTTTGTTTCTTCCTGGTACAGGGCATGCTGGTGGTGATATGCATTGCATTATTCCTTCAATTCCTTCAATTGCAATTACATTACTGTGGCGCTACTTATGGCATTGTTTCTCTGTTTCACAGTATAAGAGAATATTGGTCCACATTACAGTATTGTTTCCTTTTGCAACGTGTGTGATTCTAGCAATACGACTTGCCTAACCGTTTGAGAAATGGTTAGAAGTGAGCTTAACTGTTGGTTAGAAGCTGTGGTTGGGATTATAACCTACCAACCCACCATAGAGAGAATACTACCCATTCTTATATGTCGATTTTGTATTGTGTTGTCGTATTGTATAATTGCTTATATAAAGATTATACTAATTTTATCAATACTCGTGTGGAGTCTATTTGTGATGACATCATGCGGTTTCTGTGAGCGTAATTGCACATACTGAATACTTGTGCCTTGGAGATATGCCTGGCTGCTCGTGCCAAGCTACTAATGGGGTGAGCAGGGCTATCTCAGACGGTGTCCTTGTTGAAGCAAGGGCTCAGGGATGCACGCCTCCAGCCATTGGTGGCAGCGGTAAGCGACAGGGACAGCCACTTCCAACAGTGCACTTTTACTTCTTCTTTACTCTGTTATAAACCCTGCTCTCCACCTTTCATCCATCTTAGGGCACCGTCATTACCGTTGAACACGAGGAGGGAAAACAAAGAGTGAGAGAAAATGTACGATAAGAACGTTGAGATAAATAAGAACAGAGCAAGAGAAGAACAGAGTATGAGAAAAGTAAAAAAAACTGACAAGAGCCAGTAATGGCAGGAAAATGTAAACAAGTGCAAAATTAAATAAATAAGATACAGGGCAGAAGAGAAGAGAAAGGGGGAAGGGAACTATAAAAAAGACAAAGGCGGAAATAAATAAAAAGGTAAAGATCAAAGGAAACACTGATGACAGAGCAAAGGGAGCACAGAGAAACAGAGTGGAAACAATGGAAGGAAAAGACTAAGAAGATAGGATCAGACCACGTGTGTGGAGGGTTAATGCTCCTGGTAAGTATCAGGGATGTAATCTACAGATCCCTGTTTCCCACTATTGCACAACAAGGGAGATGGTTAATATAGTGACATGTGTAGGCTGCCAGTCACTTTTTTCAAAACCCAGTCACGCAACTCGGTGGGTAAGCGCACCTGTTGCAGAAATCTGTGTGATTCCTGCAGGACTCAGATTAAAATACCAGAGAGCTCAGTGGGTTAATGCAGCTGACATTAGTGTGGAACATACTGGTCACCAGTTCTGTTGGTTGTGAGGCAACTAGCTTACAGCAGTATACTAGCTGTGTAGGCACTATAGCAGTAAAGTCCGATGGATCCCCATGCACTGCCGCTGCTTGGCAACCGCTACCCTCTGTCACTTCTGTCTACAGGACATTTCTTTAAATCTTGCACTCAGATCCAGAGTCAGTGAGTTTAGAATCAGGCTGCATCAGATAAAAGCGCTATAAAAAAAGACGGTTTACAACCACGGTCTTGGAACCTGGTGCCATCTGGAGAGCATATGACAGCAGATAATGTACTGAAGGTATTCACCCTTTCCCCTCCAACCTTGTGTTCTTCGGCCCTGTGCCAGGGATTTGGAACCCTTCCCATCTTCACAAGGTCCCATAGGCTCCCGCCCTCTGGCGTTCTCCCAACCTCTGCACATTGCCGCTCTTCTTGGAAAGCCTCTCCTTTCAATAGGGGGTTGGTGGACAGCTTTCACCTTCAGTCTGTGTGTGGCCGTTACAAAATCTTTCTGTTCTTGATGCACATGTAGCTTAGGCCTTCGGCACTGGCTGTTTTTGGGCAACGCAGTCTTCTAACTGAGTGCACATAAATGAAATGGTAAAATAATGAGCAATTGTTGTATACAAGATAAAGCACTGTGGAGCAGGTGTCACATGGATTACTGGAGCATGGCAGGTCTGTAGTGAGAGGTGTCCTGTGACAGGGGTCTTCCCAAGAACGCATTGCTGGGGCCTGCAGAGGTCAGTTTTGCACTAAGTATAGAACAACTGGCAGAATGAAGGCAATCACACACATTTCAGCCTCTACAAACTAGATAAAAAGAGGGCAGGATGTATATTGGAGTCATTCAAAGTTCTATTTAGCGTTTCAGTGACAGTGTGAGATACTTACATTGAAGTGCTGTTAGAGGCCGAGAGCCTGAGGGGTAACATTAATATTTGAAGTGAAGTGAAATACACATATGACACTTCATCCTGGCCAAGTGTTACTGAACAAAACATCAAATATTTAAAAAACACAAAGACACAGACTCTGTATTCTGAAAATGCTGAGGAGGAGGGTTAAAACCGGAGACCAGGGAAGCACTTGAAGTGAACGAGGTATGCAGATCACCAGTGGTACTGAGTGAAGCTCCACAGCACTGCGTAGGGTTTGTAGTGCCCCAGCAGTCACATTCATTCACACATTCACCCATTCCTCAGCATAGGGCTGGGCACAGATGTGTTGAGCTGCAGCCCAACCATAAACAAACAAAAAAGACTAAAAAAGATGCGTGCTTCAGAAAAGGTGAAGGATAGTGATATGTTAAAATTACTATTCCCACTCCAAAGGATGCTTAAGTCACAGAAAAAGCTGGACAGTAAAGGGGTTAAAAATACTATTCCAACTCCAAAAGGTGCTTGATTCTGAAAAAGTGCAGGATATTGGTTTGTTTAAATTAGCTATTCCTACTCCAAACAGTGTATATCTCCTATAAAATGATGGATAGTGGTTCATTTAAAATTACTATTCCAACTCCAAAACATGCTTACTTCAGGGAAAACGCTAGATAGTGTTGGGGTTTAAATTACTATTCCAACTCCAAAAGGTGCTTGCTTCAAGAAAGGTGCAGGATAGTGCTATGTTAAAATTACTATTCCTACTCCAAAGGGTGTTTGCCTCCTGTAAAATGCTAGATAGTATTGTGCATAAAATTACTATTCCAAGTCGAAAAGGTGCTTGTCTCAGAGAAAACACTGGATAGTGATGGGGTTTAAATTACTATTCCAAGTCGAAAAGGTGCTTGTCTCAGAGAAAACACTGGATAGTGATGGGGTTTAAATTACTATTCCAATTCCAAAAAGTGCCTATTCAGGAAACGTGCAGGATAGAGATATGTTATAATTACTATTTCCACTCCAAAGGATGCTTAAATCACAGAAAAAGCTGGATAGTGGTGGGGTTAAAATTACTATTCCAACTCCAAAAGGGGCTTGCCTCAGAGAAAACACTGGATAGTGATGGGGTTTAAATTACTATTCCAACTCCAAAAGGTGCGTGCTTCAGGAAAGGTGCAAGGTAGTGATATGTTAAAATTACTTTTCCTACTCCAAAGGGTGCTTGCCTCTGATAAAAAAGCTGGATAGTGGTGTGGTTTAAATTTACATTCCTACCCTAAAACATGCACACCTCAAAAATAATACTAAATAAGGATTACGATAAAACTATTATCTCTAATATAAAGGATTTATAACTTGTAAAAATATTGTATATTGATGAAAAATAAATTGCTAATACGACTAATACATCAACTTATCTCAGTAAAACATTATGTTGCATTTTAAACTACATGAAACATGTTTTCACAAACTAAACATATTTATACTTCTTTTTTATATACCAACAGGTTACTACTACATCCAAAAATAAAATACCCAGCACATTTTCAAAAGAATACATATCAAAATATCCACAAGTTAAGAAAAGCATATTGCAAGATCGTTTCCTTATATATAAATAAAAAAAACAAGTAAACAAATTAAACAGTATACAAACACAAATGAAACTAATTTAAAAACATCTTCATAACAAATTATAAACAATGTCCAGATATTTTTTCTTTCAGCCTTCAAAACTTTCGATGACCATTTACAAAAAAAACACAAGAAGGTAATTTTCACATCAATAAATGATTATATTTAAAATTGGACTTCTATTATTATACAGAAATTGATTTTTTTCTTCCACAGAAAAAGACATAGAACAATTAAATTGATAGTTTAAACTTGATTAAATAAATGTAGACAAATAAGCACAAAAGGATTTCTTCAATGAAAAATGCAAAACCGTTGTCCATTTATAAAACCTGAAACTGTTGTTCCCTAACCAAAATTATATTATTATATTTCAGACAAATAATTTTAAAATACTTAAATATATTTCTCCTTTTTCAGAACACAACTCAACTAAAACTCACTCACAAAATCAAAAAACATCCTAAACTATATTATAAAGGTAAGATTTCAGAAACAAAAACAAATAAAAAAATATTAACTATATATCACTCCCTAGGAAACTTTACAAAAAATAATATATATATAATGAAACCCATAAAATATATTTCTATTCAGAAACATCAAAGAACATCAATAAATTTACCTAAGTAGAAGAATCAAACCACAGCTAATTCAAAGGTAAGAATAATTTAACTATTTTTCTATACAACACATTAATGTTTATTTCTCCCAATAAAGCAGGAATCTTTATGTAATAAACCAAATAACCTAGAAAAAGAACAAACTTAAAACATTAGACAGAACATGAAAATGCATGAATTGTAAAGTGCCAAATGTATTTTATAAAATATTCAGTCATTTCCGCTCTATACAGTAATACACAATAAAATATTAAATATAATAACATTATTTTTATTCTCTTTTCAGAAAATATTATGACTGCCCCTTCCAAAGAAGCAAAATACCTGACATCAAAAAGAGGGAACAGACTACTAAACCTTAGTGGGTATGTTTATTGTAAGGAGAGAATAACTGAACACGCCATAACAAAGTAGGATTAGAAAACAGTGATATTTGGATGATGGATGGAACGTGTAAAGCACACCCCATCCATTCACCCAAATATACACTATTCACGCAAACATTTACAATACTGTAGTTCCCTTAATATACAGTTTACTTTATCAGTGATAAAATCTAAAGCATCCAACAAAAGTCCTAGAAAGGTAATAATTGACTTTGAATTAACTATGATTAATACAATAACAAAAACATACCCAGATACCCAAACTCAAGGATGTTTCTTTCACTTTTCTCAGGCATATTGGCGTAAACTATAAAAAATATCCTTAATTGAGGATTATATATCAGATAGCAAACTTCAGTTTGAACTTAAAAAACAAACTGCCCTTTGCTTTGTTCCTCCTGAAAGTGTAGACGAGTACTACACTTCAATTACCGAATCAGAATATTTTACAACAAATGAAGAAAAATTGGCACCCCTACTAAATTATTTTGAAGACACATGTATTGGCCA
Source organism: Lissotriton helveticus (assembly GCF_964261635.1). Lineage (NCBI taxonomy): Eukaryota > Metazoa > Chordata > Amphibia > Caudata > Salamandridae > Lissotriton > Lissotriton helveticus. Next base: position 1,629,359,313 of record NC_136057.1, on the reverse strand, counting down.
TCTAAGCAGGTCAGGTAACAGGAGGAGACCACATGTCCATGTGGAGTGGTGGAACTGTTCCTCGACCTGCTTAGAAGAAGGAGCAAAAACAAACAATGCCATTGAGGGATGGCACAACTCCTTCAACAAATCAATTGGCAAGCCTCATCTTAACACAAAATACACAATTTATAGGGGGTCCAAGGGGAATTTTATTTATAGACCAAGTAGTATTCTATCCCCCATCCACAGTATACCAAAACAAAGTAGATACTACTGGTCTGTCAATAAAGTGACAAACGGCGAAAAAACAGAGAGTCTGTATCAGCTAAACCTGTGTCATACTGGAAAGGAATCCCATCAGCCCACCAGATGGCAGAAGTTCATCATCTGGGATTTGAAAAGAGACTGGTATATGGTAGTGCAACTCACCTTTTATAATCATGAGCTGCCCTAACTAAAAACCACCAGTGATTGATCAGGCCATGAATGTAACTTCTGTGGTGCTGAAAAACTAATTGTGCAGTGTTGCTAAATGTGAAAAAAATCATAATTGTAATATAAAATAAAAGTAATATAAAATTGACTACCAAGTAAAAAAAAAGTAACTTTATTGAAGGCTTACCATAGTGTCAAGACTAAAAACAGTGTGTAGATTGTTTGTCATAATAACTATAAGTGGTTGATTAGATCAATGATAGTTATGATGTTTGATAATCTACTTTGATAATCTTGCTCAAATCCTACATTTCTAACACACCAAAAATGTTTACTTGTCTGTTTTGCCCTAAAACAACTCCCACTAATTCAATTGATTTTTAACAAAAAATATTTAAATTAATAATAAATGTCGGGTCTTCTTACCTTAAGATGTTTTCTTTCTTCAATTCTTGGACTGACATTCCTCACCAAGAGTCCTTTGCAGTTTTTTTATAATGCACAGTAAATAACAGAAAATCCATCTGAAAAATCAATTGTCCAATGAAAATGATATTAATATGCACACTAAAAACTGTGCATATAAAAATACTGTACCCTATAAAAAAAAATCCTGAAAAATAAAGATATGGCTCCAAAAAACGCAACAAATTCGAACAATTCAATCCATTGATCCCAAAAATCCTGTGGAAAAATACTGATAAACACATCCAAAAGATATAACTTTCACTAACATTGTAAAAACATGTAACTGCGACGACGATAAAAATATATTTTTTAATATAAATCATGTCGCTAAACTAAAAAAGCACACCTTTCAAAACACTTTTGTTTCATAAAGTGTTTAATATATATACCATTAACCACTTTATGAAACAAAAACAGTTTCTTTTCAAAAAGAGACCTGACGTGAGCCTAATACTGCAACATGTAATGGCGGAAATTAGTTTGTAAACACACATCAAAACTACGTAAACAACATTTGTTACATCTATCTACCTCCCTCGTCTCTCCTTACAATAAACATTACCACAGCACTATGGGGCCTATTAGGATGGCAGGCGTCTGGGACCGGCCGCCAGTGGTGCGGCGGTCCCGCACTGGCAATTAGGATGCCACCCCCACGGTGGCATCCCCAATCCATATCATTGTGGTGGGCGGTGCACACAGCACCGCCCACCACAATGCTGTGGCTGCACATTATGCATTTCAATGCACAACGTGGCAGGCACCGTGCAGTGCCTGCTAAGTTGTGCATGCAAATGCAGGGGGGTTCCATACGTACCCCCATGGGCACCCCCAGTCCCCCAACATCCTGGGTGCCCGCAACGGGCCCCAAACTGTGCACACTGCATGCCTATCCATGGCAGTAATGCTGCCACGGAAAGGCTGCTTCCCGCCTGCATAGTAATATGGATGGCAGTGTCTTGCAGACACGCCACCATATTAAACACTTTTCCGCCCAGTCGACTCATCAACCGGGCGGAAAAGCTGCGGACGGTCTTCCCGTCCGCCGTGGTACTCCCTGCCATCATAATATGGTGGGAGGAAATGGGAGGCGGGCGGGAGGTAATGTCTGGGGGATCGCCACCGCCCTGCGGGTGGTGGCGGTCCGTCCGACATTATAATAGACCCCTATGTATTTTAATAATGTAAATTTGTCTTACCTTTACGCAGCTCTCCCTTGCTTCTGTTCTCTCCAGGGACGATCTCCGTAATGATGAAACTCACGTTAACTCGTCGACGTCATATCATTCTGTAAAGATAAAAAATGACAATTTCTCCCATTGAAACCAATGGTAAAGCGTGAGAAAGTTGTACAACATGTATATAAAAATGTTATTGGACATAATAAAATACAAATTTAATTTTTTACATGAAATATCCATATTTGTACTGTATTTTTAATATATTTTTCTTAATTTATTTCAATAATTATAAATTTGTAAAAATAATTGTTAAAGTAGTTATAAATACATTACAAGTGTTGTATTTGTTCATAAATTGTATTTATATCCCCCCAAAAATTTAATTGGTTAATTTTTTTTAATTACACAATTAAATATAATGTTTTAAACATAAACAATTTTAAAATTAAATCTACTTTACATTAATTATTTTATTTGTATTGTCCATTAAAATGTTACCCATCATAGTAATAAAATATTCCAATACCTATATTTTCCTTACACATTTTTTCATATTTAGAATCTACATTTCTTTTTTTATAACCCAAAAATTATTTTCATTTTTACCTGACAAATAACTACTTACAATTAATATTAATACCTGAATATTAACTCCCCAAAAATTATACCTAATCCATGAAATAATTAGTAGCATTATTATCATAAATAAAAACAATTTAGTACCAACATTAATACCCGAGTATTAATCTTTTCCCTAAAAATAGAATTAATAGTTTCTAACAACTTTTACCTAATTAATAACAAGTTAGTATTAATATTAATACCTGAGTATTAATTTACCAAGAAACATATTCCATTAAAAAAAGAATTGTTTCAATATCAAAATAATAACTATTTAATAACAATATGAATACCTAACAAGTTGGTATTAATATTAATACCTGCATATTAGTTTACCTAAAATTATACCTATTCCATTTATAAAACATATTATTGTCATAATCAGAAATATTAACTATTTAATAATAATATGAATACCTACATATTAAAAACATTCATAAATAAAAACAATAATTATAAATTAATATTTACTATATTTTAAAACATACATTCTCAAAAAGTTAAACAAACACTTACCATACAATACTTACCAATGCGTTGTAAAAGCTTGCATTGTACTTGTACATGCATTGTAATGGCATGCATTGTAAAATCATGCGATGTAAGTGTATCTGCGTTGTAATGGTTGCATTGTAAAGGCATTACATTGTAATGCCTGCATTGTAAAGGATGTCTCCCGTTCAAATGACATGGTATTGTGTGTTCCTTCTTCAGGGTTGACAGGGCTACTTTTACTTGCAGCTTCCTGAATGGGGTTGTAGTAAGTGAACTCGTTCTGGTGGTGGTTTTCCCACTCATCCATTTCCATCTTTGCTCCTAATTCTAATCTAATGTTGAAACTAATCAAAACTTAACTCAGGACTCCTTTCAGCACCTCCTCTCTTTACCCCTGAAGGACCATCACAGTGCCAGGGTCAAAGGCTTTGTATGCCACTTCCAGCAGTTCACCAGTCCTGCAGTTGAGGGTCGGTAGGGTAGGGTGGTGTGACACAGAGAAAAATGCAGGTCAATGCTCCTCCTCCCTTAAGGGCTACTCCTATGTTATCCGAAGAAGTGTGCCCAATGAATGGACCCCGTGTCATGGCAATCTGTAAGACCTAATAACACATCATGCATGAAGTGCTGGCGTAGTCACAGAACCAATAAAAGGCTGAAAAAAATTGAAAAATAGAAACCTTTGTGCAAGACAGTCTTTTGTAAGTGATATGTTAAATGGCAGGGCAATTCGAACCTCTCAAAATCATAGGTATTTTGCATTACGCAAAATTCTTAAAATGCTGGAGGGTCTAGTTAAATTTTCATGAAGTTCCTCGAAGAATTTTCATTGGATTTCGCAGCATAAGTAGGTACCCTCTGATTTTTTCCAAATGTCCAGGTATACTTATCCTTGCACCATATGGGATTAAAAAAAAGGGATAAATAATTTCGGTTCTATAATTCTTTGTGATAGTCTGCTTTCTTCCTGGTTATGCACAGTCATGTTGTGGATGTAGACAGCTTGACTTGCAGATATATTGTTCAATTCTTTATTTAATTTATTTTGAAACTTTATAAAGCATGGCACGCCTGATTTCCTTACTCCATTGTACTGAAAATCTTGACAGAGAAGAAAACTTTGAGCAAGCATGGAAATGTTGGAGTTTGACTGGATGACGAAGGAATGATGTACGATATTCTTCAATTACAAACCCCATCTGAATTTGAACTGTAAACATATTTTTGAAAAGTTACGTTTGCAACCTTTTCTGGGACTGATTTTAGTTTGATATAGCTCTCTGGTTCAGGGCATTCCAAAGAATAGTGCTACAAACGTTTTTGATTGATATAGGTAATACTTTAATTAGATTTTTTCTCTTTATTCAATTACTTGTCATGAACTGGATTTATTGACTGAGAATAGCACAACTTCTCCCAGAAGCCACGGAGCTAACCTGCACTGAATAATATACTTGAAAAGAGTTGGTTTTATTTTAAGAGCTTCCCTTTTAAGAGAAAAAAATAACTAAGGGGAATCTAGTATTTTTGATTGAAGATGGAGGTAACTCTGCAGAAATCAATCACTAAAGCACCAAACTCACCCAATGGACAGAATATCATCTCTGAACAGGCTGTTTATAAGATTTGTTTCCGCACCTTTCCAGGAGCTAAAGGTGTTTGTTAGAAAATGAAGAAGAAACCCAAGTTTGACATCCTGATTGCATCACTTAATTCTAAAGTCATGTTTCCACCCTTCAAGTTCTGCTTTCCCCACGACTCACAGAACACCATACTAGGAAACCACAAGTACACAAACACCAGAACAATCTAGGCTGAGAGAACGCCTAGCTTCAGTCTCAGTTTCCTGCTTTTTGCATGAGCTCTTTCTACACTGTCACTTGATGGAAGAGCCAGTTTGTTTATTCTCTTTTTTCACTATGTTTCTCTGAGAATGTATAAACAATTACCTTTTTTGTAATCTCTTTAGTCACTCTTTCTTATTCTTCTTCCTAGGATTTAAAATTGGCACTATTCCATTTAATGGTTTGCTTTTTCAAGCAAGTTGTCTATCCCTTCCTTGGTGATTTATTTTTCTAATTCTTGTTTTGGGTCAGCAATTTTAGTTGCAACTTTCTTATTTATCCTTGTGGAGATGTTTAATGGTAAAATGCATTAAATTGAAAGAGCAATTGTTCATTATGTTGTACTACTTTTACCCATGTTATTTGTGTTATTTACATATGGTAATTTGTAACTGCTCTCTTTCACCTCTAGGAATGCCCTTTGCTAAAACAACCTTAAAGTGGGGCCATTTATCCGTGACACTCGACCCCTATGCACGAAGGAGGAAGATGATTTAGGATGAACTACACCTCCCAAAAAGTGGTTTATTATCCATGAAGACACTGAAACAGGAGGCCATACTTCTTGCTACTTAAAAGTCACACAAGTTTCAAAATCAAAACCCTGATGAACTCCATAGTGGGTGAAATGTGTTGGCTGAGCTGACTTAGGGTGACCAGATTTTTTCTCGACGCGTTTCGGGAACTCTCCTCCCTTGCCCACTCATGAGCAAGGGAGGAGAGTTCCCGAAACGCGTCGAGTTTGTTTGCCTTTGAAGTGAAATAAAGGCTGTTTTTCCACGAAGAGGTGTCCGTGTGTTTCTGGACAGCAAGGAGTGCAGGAATTGGATTTGATTTACGGGCTTGCAACCCACACACGAACCGCCTTCGAAAGCAGCTGGCAGCATAGCGAGGCTCGGCGGCTGCCGGGTCACTTGGAATTGACGTGATATATATATATATATATATATATACACAGAAAACGCTGTACCTCTCTTCAGGTAAAAACCTTGAAAAACAGCACCAACAAACTCTTGCTCCAAAGCAGTATTTTAATATTTTAGCAAAACGACAAAACTTAACTCAACGCGTTTCGAGACCACCGTCTCTTGCTCACGAGTGATGTTAGTGGTTCCTGATTCGTCTTTAAGAAACATGTGATAAACAAAACATAATAAACATAAAAAACAGACCTCCGTTATGGACAACAATTCGTGATTGTAATCGTGACCATTCAACGTGGATACAATTAAGATGTTCCATTCCATTGTTATTAAATGTCCCCTTAATCACAAATACGTTTAAATTGAATTTTTATGTGCATTGAAAAATAATTTTTTAAAGAACATTAGTCCATTGCCATAAGTAAATCGGGACTTCATTTGCGAGTGTATTCTCATATAATATGTAACCGGCATCTTTCTTAAACAAAGCCAACCTCCTTCATAAGAGATCTTCCGACCCTTTACCCTTCCCAAACCAGCCCAAGTGGGCTTTTTTAAAGGAAAAAACTGTATTGGCCACGACAGCCATACATGGCTTATAAATTCTTCCCTACAGCGGGTCATTTTACTCAAGCGCCGGAACGAATGTCTTGGACCAAATCGTCCTACTTTTCATCATCGCCCAAGTGGGCCAATAAACACCTTACTGTTACTAACAGATGTGCACTTCGTGGACATAACAAAATTGTAGATACTTTTGCTCTTTCACCTTTCTTCATATCACCATGTTCCAGATGATCTGTTCAAAAACAAAATACAAAATGCAAAAATTGTGAAAACCTAAACACTATCCAGCAATGAACTACAACAAGCATATATATGAGCCTATAATTTACAATGAAATAATTACATTCTTCTCAATAGGAATATACTAAGGAGACTTAGAAAGCTCTTTAGTTATAACTTTAAACATTTTATACTTTTTATTAGTCAGACTGGCATACCTTATTAGGAGCTGTTCTTTCAACGGACATATATAATCTAATTGATCAACTGTGTTAGAAAGTTCTACCCTAGGTGAGCTGCAAGTTCTTCATCGCAGTTATGACCTATTGGGACTAATGTCCGGTACTGGATAATCAACCTTAATTTGTATTTTGTTTTGGGGTGCCAACAATGTCGCAGGGGTAGGCTCCCCGGGACATTGCAGGAGCCGGCCCTGGGGAGTGGCTGTCCCCAGGGCCATCAGGGCTCCAGCAGGGGGGCCGCGCAGCCCACTCCCTCTATTTTCAAAGCCCTGGGGAGGTAGTGATCCCAGGGCTTTGGGGGCCTGCAAGGCCCCCTCTGCATATTTAATTAAAGCCCCGGGGATGGTGATCCCCTGTGTTTGCAGGGCCTAGGAGGCCTCCCAATAATTACAAAACAAGCCCCGGGGAGGTGGCGGTTGTAGTATCTTTGTAAGAAGAAGGACTCCAGAAGTAATTGATTTCTAAAGGATTTATTCTCCAGCAATAAAGCACGTCTGGTTAGATCCGTAGTTAGCAGGAAACTGACCAACAGTCAAACATGGAATAAGAACATTCAATGACAGCATGGAAAGAATGTGGAACATGACATAAGGGAATACACTAGTCTTAAAGGGATACAGTCCTACAAACTATAATTAATTAATAAACTACAACCAACATACTACATATCTTCCCCCTTTTGTTGTTTTTTTTTTTTTTTTTTTTTAAAACCAACAACGGGGAGGAAAAAAAAACAATAAATTATTTATACACAACAAATTCTTTGTACTTCGAAGGTCTTTTGACAGACCTACCAAAAGAAGATTTCTGAACAGAGGACGACTCTTGATCTTGGTTAGTATGAGTTGAATTATCACAAACACCTGAAGAAGAAGCTTCATTATCACAAACATTTGAGGAAGGAGTGTCATTATCACAAACATCTGAAGGTGAAACTTCATCATGAAAACAATCACTGTTAACATTAGAGTCGATGGAATTCTGAGCAGAATCTGAGATATCAGATTGAGTGTAATCAAAACACCAAAAGTGCCCATGAGATTTCTTTGTACAACCCAAGGGAACTAGTTCATGTTCATGTTGGTGTTGAGCCAACGCTAAACGACTTAAATGCCACTTTTCACCGTTCTCCAATGTGACAGAATTTTCATGAATTTTCACAACTTTCTTGGGTGAACTAAACTTGCTTTGACCTTTAGGAACCTTTCTAGCACTTTTAATACAGACAAAATCTCCTATTTGTAACTTGACAGGTTTTGAACCATGTTTACTGTCATGATATAATCTGTTTTTAGTTTGAGAAGAAGACAATTTAGAATTGATTGCATCAGTATCGTAGAATACCATATCATTCCTTTTCATCCAACCTGGGTTAGTTTTTGAAAAAGGAACTCGGCACCGCATCAAAGAAAAAGGACTCTTCCCAGAGGAAGGGTGTGGGGTAACTCTATATGCCCATAACATTTTCTTACATTCATTCTCCCAAACAAGTTTGGATTTGAAACACAATTGAATAGTATTTTTTATGACCCTATTGAGTCTTTCTACAACACCATTGCAGGAAGGGTGGTATAATGGTGTCAGCTTATGCTTAATCCCTTTTGAAGTAAAAAACGACTGCATTTCCATGGACTTAAATTGAGGCCCATTGTCAGTTAAGACAGATGAAGGACAACCTTCTTGGATAAATACACATTCTAAAAATTCAATAACACTAGTGGAGTTAGCTTTCACAACCACTTTCAATTCGAACCATTTAGAAAACAAATCAACAATGACAATGACGAATTTGACACTGTCATCAAACCAATTGACTGGTCCCATGATGTCCATGGCCAATTCTTCCCAAGGAAGGTTAGGAGCTGTAACAATACCCAAAGGTGGATTGAAGGTTCTTTTGGACTTGTCAGAAACTTCACAATTTATGCAAGTTCTAACAAGTTTCTCAATATCGTTGTCCATCCCTGGCCACCAATACTGGTCTCTCACTCTGGATTTCGTACGAGAGATGCCAGGATGGCCTTCATGTGACAACTGCATAATGTGAGGTCTAACAGACATGGGTGGAATTATTTTATCACTTCTAAGTAGAAATATGTCAGAAATGGAAAGTTCATCACGAACCTCCCAAAAACCTCTTAAAGAATCATGAAGGTTTTTTTTACAAAAATCTTTCCAACCCATTACCACTTTAGATTTAACATCCGTCAGAACTATATCATCAGAATCAGCCTTTAGCCAATGGTCCTTAGAAAAACTGTCAAAAATGTTGCAAATAGAAACAACATTCGCAACCGAAAAGTCATTCCATGAATTGCGGTCAGCCACAAAAATTGGTAGAGAAAATCTGCTCAAAAAGTCAGCAATGATATTTTTTGTACCAGGGACATAGTTTATAACAAATTGAAAATCTTGTAAGCGCATGGAAAGTCTTGAAATTCTAGCAGTGGCCTTATACAAACCTTGTGTAGTCAATAACTTCGTAAGGGGCTTATGATCAGTTCTGACACAAAATGAATTTTCCCCAAATGAACTTTCTGAAATGTTCTAACCCCCATACTACTGCGAGGGTCTCCCTTTCTATCACCGAGTATTTTTCCTCAGTGGGTGTAAGGGATCTTGAGGCAAAAGCTATGACAACCTCTTGGTTAAACTCGGAAAGCTGAGTTAACACTGCCCCTAAGCCTTTAGAACTAGCATCAGTAGTAACGAATGTAGTGGCAGTGGGGTCAAAGCCTTGCAGGTTGGGAGCACAGCAAACAGCCTTTTTTATGATTTCAAAGGCTTGTTGACAATCATGTGACCAAACAAAAGGAATTTTATTCTTCAAAAGGACACGCATAGGAAAAGTTTTATCACTAAAATTGGAAACAAATTTGGCGTAAAACTCCGCTAAACCCAGAAATGACCTTAGGTCATCCTTGGATTTAGGAGCAGGAGCATCTAAAATAGCTCTTACCAGTTTAGTCTTAGGTCTTATTCCTTGAGAACTAATCTCATGGCCAAGATACACTACACTGTCCTCTGAAAAAGTACACTTAGAGATTTCAGCAGTAAGACATTTTTCATCAAGAGTTTGCATAACTTTTCTCAATCTAGAATCATGCTGTGGAGCATCCTTCCCAAGAACAAGGATGTCATCTTGGAAGAAAATGACACCAGTCATATCTCCAAATAATTGTGACATAAGGCGCTGAAAAACTGCAGCCGCAGAGGCCAAACCGAATGGCATGCGACGAAAACGGAAGCAGCCAAAAGGAGTACAAAATGCAGTAAGGTCACGACTGGAATGATGTAATGTGATTTGGTGGTACGCTGATGATAAATCAAGCGTAGAGAAAAATTTGGCACCACGAGTTAAAGACAACATTTCATCAATCCTGGGTAAGGGATACTGATCCACAATTATATTATTATTCAAGTTTCTCAAATCAACACATAAGCGGATTTTTCCATTGGGCCGTCTGGCAACCACCAATGGAGAAATCCACTCTGAAGATTCGATTGGTTCTATGATGCCACTCTCTTGTAATTTTAATAAATCATTTTTTACCTCATCCCTGACAATAAGTGGTATGTTCCGTACCTTATGAATCATAGGTACAGCATTACTTTTTAGTCTTATGCGGTGAGAAAAGCCTTTGAATTTTCCAATCTTACCTGAAAATACATTCGGAAACTCTTTAAGAACCCAATTCTTGGTATCTTCACTTACACCAGTAACTAGAACCTGTTCGATACTGTTGGGATCAAGAACAATGTGTAAAGATCTTTGGTCTCTCCAGCCTAAAACAGAAGGACCATCTATAGCAATGTATAACTTACAAAATGCTGTACGATGTTTAAATTCAAAAAGCAAAGAACGGAAACCCAACATTTCTATAGTGTTACCAGTAAAGCTTTCAGTAAGAATATCACTGGGCTCCAGATGAGGGCCCAACTCACTCACTAATTCTTTCTCCCAAACCTTTTTGTTGACAATAGTGTAGGGAGAACCAGAATCGGCAGCTACTTGTACAGGAATACCCCCAAATTTTACAATGCATAAGGGTTTGCTTCTCTCATCCTCCCCAACAACTAAAACAATATTACATTGTGCTTTGGTAGCCTGATTGGGAGAAGACACGCTAATGTCAGAATCGTAATCAGAAGATGTATCAGTGATACAAGCTACTTTGGTATGTTGGACGGACTTTCTGTTGCATACTTTGGCATAATGACCAACAATACCACAATTGGAACATTTTGCTGATCTAGCAGGACAATTATCAGAACTTGCATTATGATTTTTATCACCACAACGGTAACATGCAAAAGAAAATGAACTACTCTGATTATGTTTGTTCTTATTAAAAGTTTTCTTGCTAGATGAAGAAGAATTCTTGTTAGTTTGGAACTTCCTGCTTGAACTTTTTTTTGCAAAGATATTTTTCTTCTTGTTATCGGAAATATTGTTCACAGTAGGAGTGGAAGAAGATTCTGATTGATTAGATAGTGCTTTAGAACTCCTATCTGATAATTCAGCTTTTTTAAGTAAAGTAATGACATCCTTGAGACTAGATTCCCCTTCAATCCAAAGTCTGTCTTGAATAGTCTTGTTCTTAGTACAAACAACAACTTGATCTCTGATCAGTTCATCGTGTAAAGCACCAAATTTGCACTGTGCAGCTAAAATCTTCAGTTGCGAAACATATTCTTCAACAGTTTCATTTTGGAGTTGTTTGCGCTTGAAAAACGCGCGTCTTGTTACCCCAATGCAAACAGTAGGTGAATAGTGTTCAGTTAAGTCTGATAATGCTGCTTTAAATTTGTCAAAATCCCCTGATCTTTCGGGTTTCTGCATTTGATCATATACCCTGAGACCCTCAGGACCAAGACTGTGAAGCAACATACGCATTTTTCTGTCAGAAGACAAAGCACCAACATTATCCTCCAAAGTGGCTATGTAATTCAAAAAATAATTTTTCCATTCATCCCACTTAATTATAGGATCACCAGGAGAAACTAAAAACTCTTTAGGATTGCTGATGTTGATGTTAATACAAGAAGATGAAGCCGAAGCAGCATTGCTGGATGCAGGAGTTTCAACACTCATGTTAAATGAGAAAAATGAATACTGAACTGCTGTATTGAAAATCAGTATAGTCAATAAATGTAGTACACTGAAAACGCTATAATTGAAGAAGAAATAGATATAGCCTTACTTTGTCCATTTACCGCGTAGAAAATTCTCTTTCTGAGGGACTCGAAATGAATTCTGAAGCCAGACGTGCTTAATCGGTAAATCAAAGATGGCGGCACGCACGCGCTACGTCAGGTCACGTTGATTGACCTAAGACGTATAGCGCGATTTGTGTTCCTGAAGCGTTGCTAAGCGGCAGGTGTTGCTAGGAAGCAAACGTTCTTGAAGTGTTGCTAAGCGGCAGGCTCGAGAGTTGAGACGAGCGCATGCACGCGGGAGCAACAGAAGACGCGTTTAAAGGTAAACACCTTATGCGCGTAGAAACACAAACGAGGAATAAAAATAAGATAATAACTCACAGTTTGTACAGAAGATGCCGCTTATCCCTCAAGTTAGGATTCAGTTTTATCCAACCAGTTAAGGTTCTGAAATGAAAACGTAGGTCCGTTTATACGAAGGAAACTCCCCAAAAAATTCTGGAAACATGAAGAAGTTTTCTTTTAACATCCCGATCGTCGCCAATAAATTGTAGTATCTTTGTAAGAAGAAGGACTCCAGAAGTAATTGATTTCTAAAGGATTTATTCTCCAGCAATAAAGCACGTCTGGTTAGATCCGTAGTTAGCAGGAAACTGACCAACAGTCAAACATGGAATAAGAACATTCAATGACAGCATGGAAAGAATGTGGAACATGACATAAGGGAATACACTAGTCTTAAAGGGATACAGTCCTACAAACTATAATTAATTAATAAACTACAACCAACATACTACAGCGGTCCCTGGGGCTGCGGGAGGGCTGTGTGCCCTCCCGCACTAAATTTACATAGCCCCGGGGCTGCGGAGGCCCGGCAGGCCCCTGCGATGTAATTATACGATTGTTCCCCAAACCTGGCCCACCCGGGGGCTCATTTAAATGAAGTGGGGGAGCTCCCGCTTCATTTTGTTTAATTTTTGCATCCGGATTTGCGCACCCAGACGTTTAAATAAAAATAATTGGACCACCTGAGCATGACTAGGGGGTCAGTGTGTTTCTACCCTGCCCCCTTTTCTTCTTTGTTCATCTTTTTTCGACTGTTTTCTTGTGACTCAGTTCTACTGAGTCACGGGATGGCTGCCAACACTTCCTGATTTGGAGTGTTGGCAGACAATCACAGTGAAGCTCATAGTCATGGCAGCCAATCACAGTGAAGCTTGTGGTCGGGAGGGTGCCACAGATATCAAAACTTTTATTTTTGGAATTTTTCAGCAACTACTGAACGGATTTACACCATTTAACAAAAGGTCGCTTTTTGAACCGAGCGCTACCTTTTTTTTTGCCAAATTTGGTGACATTCCATTCAGCAGCTTGGGCTGTAGCCTGTAATAAAGTTTCCTATGAAAATTAACATGGAGAAAACACTTTTTGGGACCCCCTGTTTTCTCAGCCTCTGCTTGACGAATCACCCCCAAACTTTCAAAATAGGAGCTGGCCTGGATAAACCTTTTGTTTACATAATTTCGTGAACATTCGTCAAACGACGCCAAAGTTATTAGCAAATCAAAAAATGCTTTTCCTATGGAAACTAAGATTCTAACTAGAACTACCTACTTGCGGCCGCCACTATGTAATATATTTATATATATATATATATATATATATATATATACATATACAGCAGCAGCAGCTTCCCGAAGCTCCGTGTTGAAACGACCAAGGAAAACCACACGAATCCAATGTAAATGAAGGCACGAAGTTTTATTTGAAAGTTGAGCTTAACAAGAATCTGACGCGTTTCGGGCATCCGCCCTTGCTCACGAAACGCGTCCTCGCTGAAATAAATGGATAAAGGAACTCCGCGAGTGCTGTGTGTTTTTACACTGGAGCCTGTATGTTTTTGAATGGACCCACCTCCATTCTTGACGGCACCCGTCAGCAAGTGTGCTGGATGCGCCGAGGTGGAACTTGGAGCGTGAATTGTTATTGGCGTTTTGCACCACCATTGGGCACCTGAGGCATCAGCGTCGACGAAGTCGCCAGATATATGAACTGGTGGGAACTCGGATATATACCGCCCCCTACGCCGGATGCCATAGAGCCCAGGGTTTGACGTAGGGGCTCCCTTACGAGGGTCAACATAACAACAAGCGAGGCACTCTTGAATTGACTGGGGCAAAGGGAGGAAATATATATAACTGGACACTTTGGGGGCGCCATACCGGCATAATATGAAAGACAAACATCTGAACTTTCCCGAGTGTGTAATGCTCATAACAAAAAGAATGGAGAAATGTCATTGGTATACTATCAGCCAATCCCCTCCTCCCTCTCATCTGCTGCGCCCAATGAAAAGCCATTTGTCAGTTCAGGTATTGCCACAGATATGCTGTTTTATTTCCAAATGCGAGCTGATGAAGGCAGAATGCCGAAACGCGTCCTCGCTGAAATAAATGGATAAAGGAACTCCGCGAGTGCTGTGTGTTTTTACACTGGAGCCTGTATGTTTTTGAATGGACCCACCTCCATTCTTGACGGCACCCGTCAGCAAGTGTGCTGGATGCGCCGAGGTGGAACTTGGAGCGTGAATTGTTATTGGCGTTTTGCACCACCATTGGGCACCTGAGGCATCAGCGTCGACGAAGTCGCCAGATATATGAACTGGTGGGAACTCGGATATATACCGCCCCCTACGCCGGATGCCATAGAGCCCAGGGTTTGACGTAGGGGTTCCCTTACGAGGGTCAACATAACAACAAGCGAGGCACTCTTGAATTGACTGGGGCAAAGGGAGGAAATATATATAACTGGACACTTTGGGGGCGCCATACCGGCATAATATGAAAGACAAACATCTGAACTTTCCCGAGTGTGTAATGCTCATAACAAAAAGAATGGAGAAATGTCATTGGTATACTATCAGCCAATCCCCTCCTCCCTCTCATCTGCTGCGCCCAATGAAAAGCCATTTGTCAGTTCAGGTATTGCCACAGATATGCTGTTTTATTTCCAAATGCGAGCTGATGAAGGCAGAATGCCGAAACGCGTCCTCGCTGAAATAAATGGATAAAGGAACTCCGCGAGTGCTGTGTGTTTTTACACTGGAGCCTGTATGTTTTTGAATGGACCCACCTCCATTCTTGACGGCACCCGTCAGCAAGTGTGCTGGATGCGCCGAGGTGGAACTTGGAGCGTGAATTGTTATTGGCGTTTTGCACCACCATTGGGCACCTGAGGCATCAGCGTCGACGAAGTCGCCAGATATATGAACTGGTGGGAACTCGGATATATACCGACCCCTACGCCGGATGCCATAGAGCCCAGGGTTTGACGTAGGGGCTCCCTTACGAGGGTCAACATAACAACAAGCGAGGCACTCTTGAATTGACTGGGGCAAAGGGAATATGACATATTAATTCCAACAAAATATTATATTATATTGACATGTAGGGGAAAAGAAGAGAAATATAAATATTTCATATTGCTTCAATGTTTAAATACTTTCATTATGAAAAAATATAATAAAATGTCATTGAAACAACAACAATTCGTATATTTACACATAAAAAGAATTATAATTCCCAACTGCATGTACATTTCTAACAATTATATTGTTGCCTGCCTAATTCCCAAAAAGAATTTTTGCCCGTTAAAAATCAGGACTTCATTATATATATATATTCTCACCAATTGCCCTTGAGCTCGGAGAGGGCACACGAAGCAGTCCCTACCATCCGGTCTGCACCTCGAGGCTGCTTGCAGTTTTTTGGATCCATTTCACTGTTTCATTTGCCGACGCGTTTCGAGGCAGAACGTCTCTTCTTCATGGGCTGCTGCACAGGGACAATGACGGCTCACCAGTGTTATCTTGGTTTTAATCTTTATTTTATTTTATTGAGAACGCCGCCCACAGTGGGCGTGGCACACAAGAGAATGCCTGATGGCATACTGGTACTTGTGGTTCCGATGGTGACCATTTCTTAAAAACCTATAGTAGACTCATTGTTTCTGTGTCCTTTCTGAGCATTGTTCAACCTATAGTAGGTAGGATCAAGAGACTGCAAGCTGTTTGAGCCCTGGGACTGCACGCTTATGGAACGAAGACAGTTTACATTCCAAGCCTTTCCAAGCCACATACCATCCGGTCTGCACCTCGACCTTTGGAAATGGTGCTCCTCTCCCACGGCAAGGACTGCCGTGCTATTAATGTTCTCACCAATTGCCCTTGAGCTCAGAGAGGGCACACGAAGCAGTCCCTACCATCCGGTCTGCACCTCGAGGCTGCTTGCAGTTTTTTGGATCCATTTCACTGTTCCATTTGCCGACGCGTTTCTGACCATTTCTTAAAAACCTATAGTAGGCTCATTGTTTCTGTGTCCTTTCTGAGCATTGTTCAACCTATATATATATGTATATATATATATATATATAGCATTACCCACTGGCATTTACCAGTAGACAGTTAAGGTTAGGACCATGTTCAAAAGGGAAAGTGTTTACTGACTTACCTATAGCTTTGGCGCTGTTTGTCAAATCTTAACGAAATGTTCCCAAAAAGTGTGCCGGTCATTCTAGCTGTATATGGCAAGTTTCAGGATGATCTGTCAAGCTGGTGCTGAGATAAAGGGGGGGGCGGTTGGCCAAAAAAAGTGTTTTTCCACAGTTCATTTCTAGACAGGATTTTGAACATGGCTACAGCCCAAATTGCTGGACGGAATTACATCAAACTTGGCAGAAAGCTAGCTCTTGGTTTGTAAAGAGTGTTTTTAGTCATTTGGTATAAATCTGATCAGTAATTTTTGAGTTATTAAAAGAAAAACAAATGTGTATGTCTAGGGATGTGGATCCTCTGAGGATCCCACAATCCTCATGCTGAAATCTGATTGGCTGTCAACACTTGAACCAGGAAGTGTTGGCAGTCATCTTAGGACTCGCTTAAGCCAAGTCCCTGAAAAAATATTTTTTTTAAGAAACACTGACATGGTAGGAATACCATGACTTTTAAACTGTGGTCCTAGGGTTTTCCTGTGATCCCACAGGACAAAAAAACATGCTTTTTTAAATGTGTGGGCTCCCACACTTCTATAATGTTTAAGCCCCAGGTGGGCAAGGCCCGGGGGCATGCAGGATGTTAAAAAAGAAGGGAGTGCATGGGGACCCCTCCTGAGGCTCTTGTAAGCCCCAAGAACTACCACCTCCAAAGGGCTTTTATAATATGGAGAGAGGCGTGTGAACCCCACACTATGGGCTCATTTGAGCCCCGGGGACCACTACCTCCCCAGGACTTGATTTTAAATTTGGTGGGGGGCCGTACGGACCCACCTACTGCAGTGGGATCAAACCCCAGTAACTACCACTTCCCTAGGGCTAAATTAAAAGTAATGGGGGGGCCAAGCAGACGATGGAGACCACCACCTTCCTGGAGCCAGTAATATAATTAAAACTGGGAGGGGGCACACAGCCCCCTTCCCAGGCCATACACAGGCTGGGGACCACCACCTCCTCATGGCAGCCCATGCAGATCAACAGAGGGAGGTAGCGATGACACTTCTTGGAGCCATACATGCCATGAGGACCGTCAGCCCCCAGGGCCTGCTCCTGCTAAGTCCAGGGTGCAGACCCCGGGACATAGCTGTTTGATTTAGCTTGGTGGAAGCTATGACCAATGCCGGGTGTTGCATAAGGTGGGGAGCTGGCTGAGACCATGAGGGCCTTAAGGCTCCCCCAGGGTCCCTGGGAGAATGGGAAGAAAGAGGCAAAATAAAGGTCAGAAACGAGGAGAAAAGGCAAGAGAAAGATGAGAAACAAGCAGAAAGAGGCAGAATCAAGGCCAGAAACAAGCAGCACGAGGCAAAAAAAACTGAGAAATGAGCAGAAAGAGACAAAATAAAGGTCAGCAATAAGGAGTAAAAGGCAAGATAAAGATGTGGAATGAAAAGAAAGAGGCACAATAAAGGTCTGCAACGAGCAGAAAGAGGCAAAACAAAGGTCAGAAAGAGGCAAAAGAGAGGTCAGAAAGAAGCGGCAAGAGGCAAAATAAAGTTGAAAAATGAGCAGAAAGAGGCAGAATATAGGTGAAAAAATTAGCAGCAAGAGGCAAAATAGAGGTCAGAAAGCAGCAGCAAGAGGCAAAATAAAGGTGACAAATTGGCAGAAAGTGGCAAAATAAAGGTGAGAAACTAGCAGAAAGAGGCAGAATAAAGGTCAGCAACAAGCAGAAAGAGGCAGAATAAAGGTGAGAAACGAGCAGAAAGAGTTTGAAAAAAGGTCAGCAACGAGCAGAAAGAGGCATGATAAAGGTGAGAAACAAGCATAAAGAGGCAGAATAAATGTCAGAAACGAGCAGAAAGGCAAAATAAAGGTCAGAAATTAGCAGAAAGAGGTAAAATAAAGGTCAGAAATAAGCTGAAAGAGGCCAAATTATGGTCAGAAACAAGAAGAAAGTAGCAGAATAGAGGTCAGAAACTAGCAGAAAGAGGCAAATAAATGTCAGAAGCAAGCAAAAAGGTGCATGCTAGAGGTCAGAAATTAGCAGAAAGAGGCAAAATGAAGGTCAGAAGTGAGGACCAAAAAGTCAGAAATCAAGCAGAAAACAGCCATACCCTCATACACCCATGCACATACCTACTCAGAGACTCAAGCATCGACTCGCAGACCCACTCAGAGACTCACACACCCACGTACAGATCCACTCAGAGACTCATGTACACACTCAAACACTCATGCATGCCCTCATATACTCACTCTCAAAGGTTATAGGTAGTAAATAACATTTAAAAAACCTTAGAAATTCACTGAAAAAAACAAAGGTTACAGGTACATTATCGTTAGGAAGTAGAATTTTAAAAAACGTAAAAATTCAATGAAGAAACAAAGATTACAGGGACGTTATAGTTAGGAAGTAGAATTTGAAAAAAACTTTAGACATTCACTGACAAAAACAAAGGGTGCAGGGGATTATACCCTTGTACAAAACAATTGAAATTCACCAGTTATGGTTACCTGAGTAAATCATAACTTACACCCTGCAATGCACTGCTTATGACCTTCATAACAACTACCATTAAACAATACATTGGAAGCCAATGCTGCACTCATGAAAAGACATACCCCATTTGACCGTAAATACAGAGCACAGTAGATGGCAGTTTGGGGTAAGAACTGCAATATATAAATAAGATTTGTTGATGCTATGTACCAAATACATTGTGTGTATTAAACTATTAGTTTGCAATCCACAGATACTCCTCAAACCTTGGGCATTCTCATACAATTGATACAGATCTCTTGAGGTCTCCTTGAGGCTGCCCCAGAGAAGCATCACAGCATCGCATTTATCTTTCCAGATCCCAACCCCTTTCCCCTTGGGGCCAGTCACCAGTACAGTACCACCCTCTGTCCTCAAGGACGGACTCTAGGGGGAATTCAGGAAGTTGATTTTGAAATTATACATTTATATATTCTGAAAGTTCACATCTCATGATCATAGATTCCTCAATTTTGCCTACACGTTATACGTATGGTGAGATTTTCAGTATTCTTCACATAAATAGTTTTCTTTGTTAAACAACTTACAAATTTAAATTTTTATAATTGTGTCTGAGTGTGCTTAAACTGTTCCTCAATCATATGCACACAATTATAATTGGCAGAAATTATATAGGACAGTGCACTTATACATTATAATCTTTATACTATTACTATATGTTGCATAATTCATTTTTTTCTGATGGATTTATTCCATGTAATAGGATTCTGCCCAAGTGGGCCTATATTATATTGTTATACACAAAAGGCAACTTAATGGTATCACAACCTGACATGTAAATGTGAATGTCTTATTAAATAGACAAAAAAGAGAAAAGAAAAGAAAGGGGCATATGCCTTATAAAGACGAGAACCCTCACTCACCCGAAGGTGACATGCTTCATCATTGGGTTCCCTCTTGCACACAGTGCCCGCAAGGTGCACTGTGTGGGCTACAACTCTCCCTCAGGAGAGGAGCGTGAGGTGTTTTATTCTCCAATGTTGTTAGTGAGTGAGGGGGAGAGTGCATAAAACAAAAAGTGAATTTAAAATTGCCTCCTACGGGGAAAATTTATTTAATAAGTATCCCTGTAGACAATGTTAAAAACAGTGTGAAACGACAGGGATGTTCCCTATCTGGTCAGGTCAACATGTTTCTGCCTGGACGACCAAAAGGTTCGTGGCATTCATCAGGACCATATTAGTATCACTCTGCTACAAAGTTTGAAAATGTGAAAAAAGGAAAACCATACTTATTTATATAGGTCTTTCCTGGACCAACTTCTGTCTGGTCCGTTTCTAAAATACATAACAACATTAATCTGTTACGAGTCCAGTCACATATAATATGTACTTTGATACATGCCCACAAAAAACCGTGTAGTGTAAGTTCAATCACCACTTCCGCGAGTATCACACACAAAGTGAATGTGTTCTGAATTATATCTCACCAGGGTCAGACCAATTGTCTGCTTCTACCTTTCCTAGGTCCTCTATACACGTGATTCACGGGAACCTGCAAGCAACATCACACTTGTAATAAAAATGTATTATTTACAATCAACTATAACACTAGGGCAACACTAGAGCAATCCTTCTGTGCCTTGCTGAGCTCTTCCTTGGAGGGACCCCCTTCCTGTTGCCAGTTGATCTACTCAGTCAGATTCCCCAGTTCAGCTACATCCTCCCCTGAATGTACCGGGGAATCTCCTTCAGGGTCAGCCTCTTCCCAGACTGTGGGAGTTTTAGGAGCAGGTATCCAGAGTCCTTTCCCCATTTTCTTTTTGGCATGTACCTGGGTCATTTTCCAACGTTCCAGGTCCTCTTGACCACCTTGTTGGGCTGCCATGGACTGTGTGGTCAGACAAATCCACTTATTCAACATCATTATCTCCTAGTCTGACCTGAGCTGTACCTCCTTCCAGAGGGTATACTCAAGGTCCCCGTCCAGCAGACAATTCACAGGCATGGATAGACTCACAGCTACCTTAAACAGGGCTGAGACCCCCTCCCCTCATTTAAAGGGAACCAGAGCCTCTGGATAGTGGCTCTCGTGGTTGACAGCAGCAACAACTTGGTGGAACAACTTGGTGCTCTGGAGATGCCAGATGACAGCTTACAGTTGTCAGGCTGGCTCTCAGTGTCTCGCAGAGCTTCCAGCCTCTGCCCATTGATTGAGACCCACTGACTTTACTTCCTAGTATTGTCAGGCATGTGGGTTCTATGCACTATCTCTTCATCACCCAGGGACCCTAGGGTAGCCTCTACACTCTACCCAAATCTATCTAGGGCAATCTCCTGCCCAAGCACTACACTAGCCAACCCAAGTGATGGCTCACTGATGGGGGACTGTTCCCGCTTGGTACTCTAGGCATCCCCTTTGTAGTGTCCTTCAGCTGACACTCATAACACTTCACAAGAGCCTTCCCTGCAGACTTACTGTCAGGGGACTACTTATTTTTCTTCTCAGCAGGTCCTTGATCCATAGAACTAATTTGGGCCCATTAGAGACCTCTTTGCTCTTGTTTTTGTCTCCCTCCTTCTTCTGGCGAGGACACTGCCCCCCCCCCCGATACCTTCCTGTGGACCCTGGTGCTGACCCAGCGGTCCACCTTCTTAGTAGACCCTGGAGAGTCAGGAAGCTTAATACCAACAGGTGTTGGAGCAGATCTGAAAAACAAAGACTGAAATGTGTTGTGTTGCAAACAAATCACTGCAGCCCTCTGGTAATCCTTCATCTCACTGCTCTACACCCAACCATGCAATGCCTTGCTAAAGGAATCTACACAATCCACCCAAGTCTGTTCAGATAGCTTCTGACTGTCCCTGAACGTATGTCTGTACTTTTCTGGAGTAAGACCAAACTTCCTGACTAGGGCCTCCTTCATGGGGTATACCTCATCCTGTCACTGCCTTCTAGGTCCAGTACTGTGTCCCTCCCCTGACTAGGTATATGCCTCAACAGGCTAGCTCCTCAATTCTCCTCAGGGACCGTGTGCATCTGTAAAGCACTTTCATAGAGATCAAACCATCTGTCTATTTTGTCTCCCACCACAAAATCAGACACCAGACCCTTGGGTTTGTGAAACCTTTCAGAGGGCACCAAAGAAATTCTGCCACCATCTTGGCTGGACTCAGTCCTTCTGACCTTGATGTCAAGCTCTCTTAGGCTCAGTCCATGAGGCAAAATAATTTTCTTTTCCTCCATAGTCAACCTTTTCTCCTCCATGCTAATTTATTTTGTTTATCCTCTTTCTTCATGGTCAGCCTTTTCACCTCTAAGGTATGTTTCTTTTGCTCTGCCTCTAGCTTTTGTTTGGCAAGTTGTAACTTGAGTTTTCTCTCCTCCCTCCTGTCCGCCAGCTCCTCTGGGTACATGCCTTTACAGGACACACAACATCCTGCCCTGGGGGGGACCTATCTTTCCTTGCAGGCTGTTGGCCGCCTGTCCCACATGCATTGCCATATTCTCTACTGAATCCTGGTCCAGCGCCTCATTATCCTCTATTTCCTCATCCACACCCTCTGTTATCTCACATATTTCATCCCTAGCTTCTATCCAGGCCCTCAAAATGTTTTGCAGCTCCACCTTCTAGGCAAAACCTTTGATAGAATCCTTAAACCCCTTTAAAAAATGCTTGAGCTGGGTCACTGTATACGTCTCCAACTTGGCCAAGTCCATGCTTACAGGTGCAGCTATGTGCCCGCCAATCAGAGACATGATTGTAGTAAAAGCCAAAAATGCCAAACAGGGAGAATAGAAAAGTTGAAAATGCCAATTAAAGAGCGTAAGAAAAAATGCCTGAATTGATTAGAAATGTTATTAGATGTGGATAGTAGTGGACACCAAATTACAGTAGGGTCCTTAAGAAACACAAGCCCCAGCAGCACCACTGATCAACAGTATTAGAAATTGG
This sequence comes from Lissotriton helveticus, assembly GCF_964261635.1. NCBI lineage: Eukaryota > Metazoa > Chordata > Amphibia > Caudata > Salamandridae > Lissotriton > Lissotriton helveticus. The sequence goes on along the minus strand of NC_136057.1, from coordinate 1,629,336,233 downwards.
GTCTCTAGTTGGCAGAGGTATGCACCCAATTAGGGACCACAATCCTAGTCAGGATAAGTCAGATACACACCCTAAATTAACTTGTGCTCACCGTCTGATAGCTTGGCACAGGGCAGTCAGTCTTAACTTAAGAAGCAATGTGTAAAGTAATTGTGAAAACTTTAATTACAGTAACACAGTGAAAACATCACAAAAGGACTTCACATATATTTTTATGAGGAAAACTAGCCCAAAATTACAAAAATCCAATACATAGAACCTGAGATATGATTTTTTAAAGAAATAAATCAAAAAGTAGTGCCTAGAAGCAAATAGCACTGAGGGGTTACTAGAGTTCGTGCTGGACTGGGGTGAATCTAAAGTTCAGGACAACCGCGAAGAAGGATAGGTCAGATACAGGACTCATGCCGGCCCACCTGAAAAAGTACCATGGATGAAGGATGTTTTGACATCAAAGACTCAATGTGTGAGTTCCAATTCACGTAATCGGGTATGTGCGTCATTGAGCGTAGCATATGGGTCCGGGGTCATCATCTAACCCCTTTGTGTGTCGTCATGGAGCCTCACACTTTGTTCCTGTGCCGGCTTCGAACCCCTTACAATAATTTCAATGCGTCGTTGTCAAGCTTGGCAGTCAGATCCCACATAATTGAGATGCACAGGGATGTCCTCGGAGCAACACTGCATTGGCGTCGAAGGACACTGCATGGGTTCTGATCAGCGCAAAGTCGTCACTGTGTTGGTTTTTACAGAAAAAACAGCTGCAGAACCCACTTTCAAGGCAAAGGTCTGAATTGGCACCTTTTGGTGGGGCAGGACCCACAATTGGCAAAGTCCAGCAGCTGCAGTAGAGTTGAAGGAAGATTTTGATGGCTCTGAGACTTTAAAACAGGAGGCAAGCCAGCATGCCCTTGGAGTCACTTACGTTCTTTGAGGATGTAGAGATGAAGGTCCAATCATTCTTACTCCCAGGTAAGAGCCAACAGGCAACAGGCAGAAAGCTAACACAGCAAAGCAGTTCAGCAGAGTGGCATTCCCTCCTGGCAGCACAGCAGTCCTTACTCCTGGCAGAATGTCCTCAGATCCAGAGGTGTACTGACAGTGGTGTCTGGGGTCCAGTACTTATGCCCAGTTTTGCATTAGGAGTGAAGAGACTTCAAAGAGGGCTTTAAAGTACACAAGGTCCCTGCCTTTCTTGCTCTGGCTCCAGAGTCACTAAAGGGCGTATGCGGCTCTTTGTGTGGGGGCAGGCACAGCCCTATTCAGGTGCACATGTTAGCTCCTCCCTTCCAATCTAGCTCAGGAAGGCCCATCAATCTGGTTATGGGCCATCAGGATGTGAGTGTCACACACCAGCTCCCTTTGTGTGTGACTGTCTAGAGGGAGTAAACAAAGCGCAGCTGTCACCCACCCCACACATGAATTCAGAGATAGGCAGAGACACAGAATTGTTAAAGTAAGAAAATGCCAACTTTCTAAGAGTGGCTTTTTCAGACTTACAATTTAAAATCCGACTTCACCATAAGTTGGGATTTTAAATTGTGACTCCAGAGATGTAAACCTCCAAATGTCTATCTTTTCCCAATCGGAAATTACACTTATAGACTGTAACCAAGCAATCCCAATGTTAACCAGTTGAAGCGATAGGTCTTGCAGTAGTGAAAAACAAATGTAATAATTTGTCACTACCAGGACATGTACAACTCAAAAATAAATGTCCTTCCTTTTCAATTCACTGCTCTCTACCTTAGGGGGGACTTATATGTAATAAAAGGGAAGGTTTGCGTCTGGCACGTAGGGTAACTTGACAGGTCGAAAGGGCAGTTTTAAAACTGCACCCACAGACTCTGCAGTGGCAAGCCTGAGACACAATTAAAGGGGTACTTAAGTGGGTGGCACAATCAGTGCAAAAGGCCCAATAGAAGAATTTCACTTACAGGCTCTGGGCAAATACCTTACTAGGGACTTGTAAGTAAATCATATATGGCAATTGTGGATAAGCCATTTTTAACATGTTTAGAGTACAGAGCACATGCACCTTAGCACTGGCTAGTAGTGGTAAAGTGCTTGGAATCCTAAAGCCAACACAAATTAAGTTAGCAAAACAGGAGGTCAGAAGGCAAAAAGTCAGGGGAAACCAAGCCAAGGATGCCAGGTCTAATAAAAGCTCTATCCACAGAGTGATGAAAAGAGTGTTAGAACACATCAGGGAGATTTCTAATAACAACAGACATTACCCTGTCACTAGGCACTTTAAGGACATTCATTCCAGTAACTCCACACAGTTACAAATGACATTAATTATTAGAATAGCAGTAAACATTGGAGTGGGCAACGGAAATCTGAATCTAAGACATTTAGAGCCACGTTACATAGTTGAGTACCACACCATAAGCCCAGTTGTTTTAAATTCAGCTGAGAAATACATATATTCACTGAAAAACCAAAGGTTATAGGGACGTTATAGTTAGGCTCAGGTTTCACGTGTAAACACCAGTGAAATTCACCGGTTATAGTAAGCTGAGCTAACTATAACTTGCACCCCCGCAATGCACCGCTTAGGAACTCAAATATTACATCACTCATTACATGGTCAGTGACATCACTGAGGACATCTCAAATCACATCAATGATGACATCATCCAGTGAGTGTGGGCCTTTTTAAAATTTTTATGAGTGTTAACTATATATACCTAAGTGTATTGGTGAATCAGTGGGTGTATGAGTGCCTGTATGGGTGAGTCCGTGGGTGCATGATTGAGTGTATGAGTGAGTGATTAGGTGTCTCTGTGAATGTGTGAGTGAGTAACTGGTTGTTTGAATGTCCGTATCAGTCTGTCAATTGGTGTCTAAGTGGCTGCATATGTGTGTGGTTGGGTACATGAGTGGCTGTATTGGTGATTGATTGGTTGCCTGAATGACTGAGTGTCTGTGTGGGTGGGTGGGGGGGTATATGAAAAGGTTCTATAGGGATGTGAGTGGGTGTTTTAGTGATTTTGTGAATGATGTCATCAGTGATTTAATTTGAGATGTCATCAGTAATGTCATTAGTGATGTCGCTGACCATGTCAGGAGTTATATAATATGCTAGGTCACAGTGCATTGCGGGGGCAAAGTTGTAGTTAGCTGAATTTCACTGATTTGTATGAGGGAAACTCGAGCCTAACTATATTGTCCCTGTAACCTTTGTTTTTTTAGTGAATTTCTGAGACTTTTTAGTCCATTCCTAACTATAACGTCATTGTAAACATTTTTTTCAGTGAATTTCTACGGTTTTTTAAATGCTAAATCCTAATTGTAACGTTATTGTAAACTTTGTTTTTTTTCAGTGAATTTTTATAGATATTTAAGTAGTAATGGCATTTACCACTGGTGGAGTGGCGAGTGGTGGAGAAAGGGGGTGGAACCTCTTATCAGCTAGTAGGAATTTCGCTGTGTAGGACTTACAGAAAGTACCAGGAGGGCTTCTTGGCCCCCAAGGTCCCTCACTATCCAAGAGGACTTAATTCCCCAACCAGTTGGTGCCAGGAGATGTATTTGCAGAGTGGTGGAGAATGGAGGTGTGGCCCAGGAAGACCTTTAAGCAAACCTGCTGTGTGGGACTTACTGGAGGTAAAATTAGGAGTTGTTTGCTCCCATGGACCCACTGCAGCCAAGGGGAATTCATCCCCCTACCGGCAGTGTAGCAGGAGACGCATTTGCAGATTTGTGGTGAAGGGGGCCTGGCCTCCAGCAACTTGCCAGAGGTTTTGTTTACTTACAAAAAAGCAATTTAAGGGAGGGGGACTGCATGGCCTCCCTGCCCTGGGCCGTTTTCGGCGTCGGGAACTCCATCCCACAGGGCCAGGCCTTTTTTCAATGAGGGAGGAAGCCCCGGGCATTGCCTTTTCTTTTTTTTCTATTTAAAGGGAAGGGCTGCGATGGTTGGTCTAGAAATACACTAGACAAACATGAGTTTGAATTGTACAGTACTAAACCCCTAGTGTGTAAAAGATTGCAATATGTGTGCATATATGTGTTTTTCACTTCATGGAAAAGACATGAACCGCGGTTAATGGCATCGCTGCGACTTCATGAATAGCTGCAAAGATAGAACATAAGTCTTAAAGATGGATTTCAAAGAAACGTAGAGCAAAAACATGAGTTTAGGCATGTTTTTAAAGAGGCATATATATATATATATAAATATGTGTAGCGCAAAGCTTACAATTAGTTTTTTTAGTTAAAATATTTGGAAGTGCTGTGGCGGTTGAATTTATGCTTTTGTTTTACGATTTTGCAATGTATCCACGACCATCGCAACATTGTCACGAAGCTATGCAAAATTTAAAATAAATGTGATCTTTATAAAGAAAATTAACAATATTTCAGGTACTAGGGTGGTTCTGACAAGAGCCTTTGTGTTGAATGGGTGTATATATGACAGCTACACATAGGACCGGAAGCTGAGTTTCAGGCTATTTAGAAACACCCTGTTGCCTTGACTGTAAAGTGCACTCCATAATGTATATAAGTTCTATGCATGTCAAAACGCAGACTGTTGTTATAGATATAGCCCAATAGACATAGCTGTGGCCAACAATCCATACTCTAACCGTTTTGAAGTGAAGAAGCAATAGCAGTCAGGAGAAGGCTGGTGCTGAATGAGGTAGTTTTCCAAATGAAAAGTAGTTAAAGTGAGGTGTTTTATTTTTGTTTTTAAAAGATATATTTCATTGGATGCTGTCAGTAAGTAAATGTATAAAATTAAGTAGTACATTGGATGCATCAGTAAGAAATCATAGTATTGTCTGTTGCTTAAAAAAAGGAATGTAATACAGACATGGATATGCTTCTGAATCTTTACAGTAACCACACCTGCTGTATCTCATTTGGAAATAGCATATTCCTTCAAGAATGTGCTGTGAACTTATGACCCACTGGGTCCACTGGGTTGATAGATACAGTGAGTTACGTGTGTATTGGGGAGAAGGATGCTAAAGAGAAAGAAACATTTTTTAAAGTTGAGGAAATATGACATCATTTAAGTAATGATAAACTTTAATTTCCAATTGAGGTTTATGTAATAAACTGTTGTGTAGTATCTACTGAAGCTAAATATAGATCAGAACTCTCATTTATTTTCCCACAAATACTTTCCAATCATTGCGAATAAACTGCGAACATGTGGAGACAGGAACCTCGTTAGAATGAGAGGGAAAGAGTTAACAGATGCTGACCATTCACAAGTGGAGATAGAATAGCCTAAAAGGAAAGACATGATTTCATTTGCTGTCTTTCTCATTATCAATCATAGAGAGGAAAGTTGAGACGGTTGCCATTTTATGGTTGCTTTGTATGAGAGTGGTGTACCATTCTTGTGCTTGGTTTTTACAAATCCTAACTGTGTCAAAACTATTTTAAAAAAGAGGAAAAACAACAATAAACTCTACAAACTAAATTCACTGCTAAGTACATACATTTTTAGTTACTTAAACAAAACATTTCATTAAAAATTAAGATGTATATGGGAGTTTGATAGAAAAGAGCATCACAGTGAAATTAAAAAAATGTATGAGAAAACCTGTATCTGTCAAAGGGTATGTGTTCAAGATGTTTGTACAAAATGTTTTAGGAAGTAAGAGAAAATGAATTAGTGTCCCTTTATTCCATTGTGTAGTTTATAGAAAAATAACACTATACTAAGTTGTAATGAGGAATATATTTAAAACTAAGAATATTTCAAATGTTTAAGAATCATGTGCAGAATAGATACATCTATATTATTTGCATTATAGGAGTTGTAGTACGTTTAGTCATATTATTAAACAGGAGTAGTGTAGTTACAAGTAAATCATAAGAACATGTTCTGCACCTGTATATGTATTATAAAGTAATCATATTTGTTAGGTATGTATTAGGAAGTGTTGGCTAATGTGAATGTTTTTCTTATATGAGTGGTTTGCATAGGCTTAAATGGTGTGATCTTTTGTGTGGCTGCAGATAGTAATATGTGTGGTGGGACTCGAGCTTATTTTAAGATGTAGAGAACTAAAACTTTTTGGAAAGATGGTTTGAAATCGTATATCTATTATGGAATGACATTTATGTTTACATGTTGATCCTATGTTCTTTAAGGCTAATTTATATTGCATGCATGTGGCGAGGGTGTTTATTTTTTTTAAAAAGCTCTGTTTAAAATTGTGGAGAGTTTACAGTGTAGAATGTCTTTTGAGAGTTCTTGTGCCACATTTATTTGGCGTATAACGTTTCTTTGAGAAATGCTGAATATGTGTTTTAAAAGAATAAAAAATTTGAGAAATTATGTAGATGTGCCATTAAGAAAAGGTTTTATGCTTTAAAAAAGAGAGATTTGTTGTTTTCAGTTTCAGAAACTTACTGATGCATGTGCATACTGAGTAACAGAGCAATGTATGTTTGTAGAGAGGCATGTATCAAACTATATATGAAGTGTGATATCTAGACTTTTCTGACACATAGGTCATTAGAAAATGATAGATACACTAAAACAGACAGGAGTTAAATAATAAGTTACAGATATAGTCACAACTGTTATATATGTAACAGCAATGGATATACTTTACACTAGTCACCCAAGAATTACTCAGGCACTCATCCAATTCAGTTACTACTGAGTCAGTTATCGAATCACTCATGCACGATTCCATCACATATTCCATCGCCCAGGCACTACACATGCACTCTTCCAATCACAGAGGCACTAATTGTGTACTACACAGGCAACACCCATGCATTCATCCAATCACCCATGCACTAACCATTCACATATACAGTCACCAAAGCTGTACCTATGCAGCTATTCAAACACCCACTTATAACCCATGCACTCATCCACATAACATAACATAACAAATACTGAGGCACAGCCCATGAACTCATCCAAACACTCAGGTACTAGTCATGCACTCATCCAATTGCACAGGAAGTACCATTGCAGTGAAGCTATCACCCACCCAGTATCTATGGTCTCCTCCAATTACTGAGGCAATACTCTTGCACTAATATAATTACCACAGCAGCACACTTGCTTTTATCCAATCACTCAAGCTTTAACAATGGACTTATACAATTACTAAGACATAAGTCATGCACTCATGTAATCAGCCAGGCACTACTGATGCAGTCATTCAAGTATCCAGGCAATAGGCATGTAATTTTGTAATCACCCAGGTACTACCTGTTCAATTAATCAAAAATGCAAGGCCATGGGTCATGCACTCATTCAATCACTGAAACACTACTCATGTACTCATGCAATCTGCCAGGTGCTTTGTATGCACTTATACAATGATATACACATTATACATGCACTGGATAAAGCATGTACTAGAGTAGCACTAATGTAATCATCCAACCACTATCTATGCAGGTATGCAATCGTTGAGGAACTAGTTATTGTAAGGAAGGGCCCCAAAACCCAGCTTACCTTCGATTCCACCACTGCTATCCCCTTTCTTTCCATGTCCAGCTGATAACATTAGGGAAAAGGAAACACTAAGAACGGACTGTGTTTTGTCTCCGCAGAATGAGATCTCTGCGTCATGCCGAACGGACCAATCAGGGAGCGGGGGTACACCACTAGAGGACCAATCAATCAACCGCCATAAATCAATCAATCAATCATATCATTTGTAAAGTGCACTACTCACCCGTGAGGGTCTCAAGGCGCTGGGGTGGGGAATGCTGCTATTGCTCGAAATCTCAGGTCTTGAGGAGTTTTCTGAAGGTCAGCAGGTCTTGGGTCTGCCGTAGGTGGATGGGGAGGATGTTCCTGGTCTTGGTGGCGAGGTGGGAGAACTATCTGCCGCCGGAGGTCGCTCTTCAGAAGTGGGGGACGGTGGCGAGGGTGAGGTCAGCGGAGCGGAGCTGGCGGGTGGGGATGTAGAAGCTGAATCCTCTGTTGAGGTATGTTGGTCCAGTGTTGTGGAGCGCCTCGTGTGCATGGGATGAGGAGCTTGAAGGTTATCCTCTTGTTGACCAGGAGCAAGTGCAGGTCTATCAGGTGGGGTGTGATGTGGCTGCGGCTAGGGATGTCGAGGATCAGTTGTGCAGAGGTGTTCTGGATGCGTTGGAGCTGTCTCAGGAGTTTGGCCGAGGCACCTGCGTAGAGGGCGTTTCTGTAGTCCAACCTGCTGATGACCAGGGCCTGGGTGACCGTTCCTCTCGTTTCAGTGGGGATCCACTTGTAGATCCTGCGGAGCATGAGGAAGGTGTTGAAGCAGGAGGAGGAGACGGCGTTGACCTGTTTAGTCATGGAGAGGGTGGAATCGAGGATGACCCCTAGGTTGCGTGCATGGTCGGTGGGTGTTGGAGCGGTTCCCAGTGCGGTCGGCCACCAGGAGTCGTCCCAGGCCGAAGGGGTGGATCCTAGGATGAGGACCTCTGTCTTGTCTGAGTCCAGCTACAGTCGGCTGTTCCTCATCCATTCAGCGTCGGCCTTCATTCCTTTGTGAAGGTTGGTTTTGGCTGTGTGGGGGTCCTAGGTGGGGGAGAGGATCAGCTGGGTGTCATCAGCATAGGCGATGATGTTGGGGTTGTGCCGACGGTCGAAGTGGGCGAGCGGTGCCATGTAGATATTAAACAAAGTTGGGCTGAGGGATGAGCCCTGGGGTACACCGCAGATGATCTGGGTGGCTTCGGAGCGGAAGGGGGGAAGGCGGACACTCTGTGCTCTGCCGGAGAGGAAGGAGGTTGTCCAGTCCAGGGCCTCTTCTTGGATCCAGGCGTTTTGGAGGCGTGTTCGTAGTGTATGGTGGTAGACCATGTCGAATGCGGCTGACAGGTCAAGGAGGATGAGGGCCGCCGTTTCTCCGTTGTCCAGCAGGGACTTGATGTCATCGGTGGCGGCGATGAGGGCAGTCTCGGTGTTGTGGTTGCTGCGGAACCCAGACTGGGAAGGGTCCAGGATGTTGTTCTCCTCGAGGTAGCAGGTCAGTTGTTTGTTGACTGTCTTCTCGATGACCTTTGCCGGGAACGGGAGGAGGGAGATGGGCCGGAAGTTCTTGAGGTCCTTGGGGTTCGCCTTGGGATTCTTGAGTAAGGCGTTGATCTCGCTGTGCTTCCAGCTCTCCGGGAAGGTTGCTGTCTCGAAAGAGGTGTTGATGACTTTACGGAGATGGGGTGCGATGGATGTGCTGGCTTTGTTGAAGATGTGGTGTGGGCATGGGTCTGACAGAGATCCGGCGTGGATGGTGTTCATGATCTTGAAGATGTCATTGTCGTTGATGTTTGTCCAGGAGAGCAGGCACTTGGTGCGGATGGTGGTCTTGGGGGTGGAGGTCTCAGTGGTTGTCGGGTGGTTGTGGTGTTGAAGCTGTCGTGGATGTCTGCGATCTTGCGGTGGAAGAAGGTGGCCAGCGAGTCGCACAGGTCTTGCGAGGGTGGAACGTCGTTGGTGTTGGAGCTGGGGTTGAAGAGTTCCTCCACAATGTTGAAGGGAAGAGAAGGGAAGACTGAGAACAGGAAGTCCAAGAGGAGTTTGAGGGAAGAAGAACACGGAAGGAAATTGACCCCAGCGGAAAAGGCTAGAAAAGGAACACCACCAGTGAAGACGTAGCAGAGGCCGATGCATTTCGGGAGGAAACGGAAGCTGAAGAAACCACGGATGTGTGGAGCGAGGAGTGGTGGTCACTGGAGGACACTCAAGAACTGCCACAACTCTGGATAGTTGCGGACAGAGGGGGTACATAAACGTTGGAGAGGGTGGATGTTGGGTGGTGGGAATGAGTAGCTCATACTGCCATGCTACCACATATGGAGAAGCGTGGCTCAATGGTTAGAGCGGCAGACCCTGATGCAGAGGTCTGGCCCGGGACCAGGGTTCAATTCCCACCTCGGCAGCTCTTGGACTCAATTTCCCTGGACCTGATAATTCTCGCCTCGGTGCCTAGTCTAATCATGGGTCCCACTCTGTGACTCTGGGCAATAGCTTGCTTAATCTCCACAACGGCCCCAGCAGCGCTTGGATGCCTGGCTTCACCTTGGGGGTGCCCAGGAGTGGACATTTCACAGGAAAGCCAGGATGGGTTCCACAGCGGTATGAATACAGCGGTACGAGACCTCTAGGTAGAAGTGTGCTATATAAATACAAACACACACACATATATTCCGCTCGTTGGTTGTTTTATTTTTTCCCTCTGTATTGTTTTTGGGCACTACAATTTTCTCTTCACGGGAGTAACTACTTGACTCTGCTCCATCACCAACCACCAGACATTTCTATATCGAACACCTCTCATCTCGAGCACCTGTCAAAATGTTTATTTAAACCCATCTAGATTTTCCCTCTTTGCCTGTGCACACCTCTTCCACCGAGGTGTGGTAAAAGGGTAAAGTGAGAAAACCACTACAAATATACTTACCCGCATCTTTCTCCTCTGTTGTTTACTCCCTCTGCAAGCCTCCTGGGACCCCCTTCAACAGACCTGCACACCTGAAAGAAACAAGAAAGAAAATGATTTAGTGAAAAAACTACTACTTTCGTTGAAACCTCAGTGGAACAGAATTAAAATACCACTGTGACAGAACTAAGAAATCCTTGGGGAGAGAATCCCTACCATGTCTAAAATTTTGCTTGTCTCATTATTTTTCGTTTCCTTATTTTGAAAATCATACCTGTATACGCTTTAACCAACTATTTGGACAATAAATCCCCCAATATTACACTTATCCGGCCTCCTTGCTTCTGTTTCTGCCCATCCCTGCCACAGTTATGCACTTATCTAATTATTCAGGCAGTACTCATGCACTCATCCAAACACCAAGATAGTCATAATATACTCATACGAACACACATACACTAACTATGCAGATATGGAACCGCTGATGTAGTTCTTATATACTCACTGAATCATCCAGACGCTACCTATAATCTGAAGGAATCACCTAGGCACTATCTGTGCACTCATCCAATCATCCAGGAAGTATTGTACTCAACCACAAACACATGCATATACAATTTTTAGTGAGGAATATGTACTCCTTTAGAACCATCAGGTGAATTGTATATGTAACCTGTCACAGACTGTTTGCATGTGCTCGGAAGAATTAGTGAGCTACATGCTGTGATACTAATTAATGTGGAGATTTTTATATATAGTGTTTTTCAAAATTTAAATATGACACATCTAATTAGAAATGTAGAGAAACACTAAATCTACCAGTGACACAGTGGTAGAGAGGCACAGAAATAGCTCTTATCTTTTATTTTCAGATTTACAGTATTGAGACACTGTATGTAGTTTCACACTTTGATTGATGTTTATGGTAAAATTTACTACAAAAGGCATTAAAGTGGTCTTTTAGCGTGTATAGGTGAGAACTGAGATATGGTGCAGCTGTGTTGTAGGAGAGGGTGCTATAATATTAGAAGGTAACTAATACATTACGTTTTGTGTTTTGGTTTGGGTTTGGTACATTGAAGTAAGTGCTTGTAGTTATGTAGCTAGGTTCATCTGTAGATTTTAAACTGCAACATAACATAAATAATTTTTTATTATGTGTAAGCCAGTAGTAAAGTAGTTGATACATTATAGTGAATGACAATTCAAATATACTTTTTTTTTTTTACAGAACAATATCTGAATAAATACAGACAGTATGCTTACAGAAACTTGAAGGAAAAAGGAACAGAACCAACTACAGTATCAATGCCGAACTGAGACACAAAAGGGGCAAAATGAAGAAAACATTGAGTAGAAACAAAAGCTACTGGTGATAGGACAAAGTCATTTCTTTAAAATATATGTGTATATTTGCAAAGATTACAAAATAATGGGGCCTATGTAGGTAATTTACATTTTGCGATTCTCAAATAGCGATTTTTAAGGAACCGCTATTTGAGAATTGCAAAATGGAATGTGTGTAATAAATCGCAATTTTTTTGCGAATCTCTAAAATTCCTTAATTGTGATTTGCAAATTGCGAATTGCAATTAAGGAATGAGTGTCCCATTCATTCCTATGGGCCAAGAGGCCCATAGGAATGAATGGGAATACATTCTCAAATTGCGATTTTCTATGAGAAAATCGCAATTTGAGAATCGCAATTCCAAGGGTGCCAGGGTGTCCAAAGGACACCTGTTGCACCCCTGGAATGTGCTTGTAAGTACATGTGGCGCACATACATTCCCTAAGGGCATGGCTGTGCGCCACATGGCACTTTGAATTTAAAAGAAAAAATGCATTTTGACAGGAAATCGCAAAATACCATCTACTTGGAGTAGGTGGTATTTTGCGATTCCTTAAGCCAAAATTGCAATTTGCAAGGCACCCCTACATAGCATTTAAGGAATCGCAAAATTGCGATTCCTTATTTTGCTATATGGCCTATACATACCAAAGCGCCGTTTGCGATTCGCAAACGCCGGAATTCTTACGAATCGCAAACGGCTTCCTACATATGCCCCTCTGACTATAAAATGCAAACTGTGAGCAAAATAACAGTGGACAAAATCTATATAACAAGAACAGGAAAGAATGTAATAAAGATGAACACACCTTAACCAGGAGATAGAAGGGAATTAAGGAAATCAGAGCCAGGATGTTTCATAGTAGAGTAGCTATGAATCTATTGAGAATTCTGATAAAATATCGACGAAGGAGAGAGGCTCTGAAACAGAAATAACGAGTTAAGGGAGTAGTTGATAAGGCCTTTGCTTTGAAGAGGAAGGTTTTCATTTTCATTGTAAATAGAAGGAAGACTCTTGGGAAAATGGTGCTTGAGGAGACAAAACCAGAAAAAAAGATTAGTGAATAGTAGTATTGTTTGTTCAGTTTTTAGTGGAGAATAGATACATACTTCTAGTACAGAGCCTTTCTTTAATGAAAAAAGATATCTCCAGGATATTAGATTAGATCATGCTATTGATTAAAGAGGACGATGTTATGAAATGAAGAATGGCATTGCTACTGCAAAAGAGGTGATGGTACCTAGAAATGTACAACAAGTTATTGGAGAAGAGGTACAAGGAAAATCTAGACAGGCGCATGTATACAAATTGAATTGTAATAGTGTTTTAGTATTCAACAGCAATCCATGGATATATGCAGGAAATTTTGACATATCTTTCCAAGGCAAAGTTTAAAACACAAAATCAGTACTTTACATGGATTGGGTTCTTGCTTGATTAGAAAGCATACACATTTGCAGGGCACTCACTAGCTTGTTTATCAAAGAAAGTGTGGCAAAGCACCTTTCATCATTTCAGGATGTTAGCTGTATATCACTCAACAATGCTAACTTTAGTTAGGACGCTGTACTATGTGAAAACTCCTTTTTAATGTTTAGGAGAAATGAATAGAGCACTTTTGCATGGTACTGTGGCAGACATAGAAAATGTCTGTGATGATTTGAAGTTTTGTTTCTTTGGTGTTGAGCAGAATGCTATGGAACATGAAGAGTTGTTTAGAGGAGGAGTTGCAGAACAGAACACTTATTACAGTTGATTGTTTTGAAGAAGAGATTACAAAATTTAAACACAGTGTGGTCTGAAAAACCAGAGTATGTTTGTATATGTTGTTGAAGCACTCACTAGAAGATTCATACACTGACTGTTGACTTGTATTTAAAAAGTGAAAAAGAAAGTAATGGTAAGTGGCAAAAGTTAACTGTGTATTTATTTGTAGAGGAACGCTTTGACTTTTCCATCTGTAAGTACTGTTACAATAAAATAGAGGATAATAAAATGCCTGCTAATCTAGAAAAATATGAAGGGTCAAAAATAAAAATAATTTATGATTCTTTGCAGCATTGTGACGGGCTGTTATGGACCGCTCTCCTGCACTCTCTACCACCCCACAATCTATGCAGTATGATGCCATCCGGGAAAACTCTGGAACCAAATCTTGAAGATGAGATTGTACTTCTGAAGGGACTCTCTGCCCCGGTGTTGTTGTGGCTGCTATTGAAGTTGAGGGTCCTTCAGCCTTGCGTTGCCTTCTTGATGCTTTTAGAAGATTGCCATGATATGTTTTAGATGGTAAAGCATGGACGTTGTCATGCAATAATTGTTTTTTTGTACCCCTTGACAATGTCTAGTCACATATTATACATTGTGCAAATGTGGCACTGATTTTGACAGAATCCTGAAGAAATCCCAGACAATGCTTAATTTCTTGTGGGGAGGGCCCTCATCTCCTAAATCACCATAATCCATCTTTTGATCTTCCTGGTCCACCTGCTGTTCCACCTGATCTCCCTCTTTTGGCTGAGTTGCCAAAAGTGCACAGAAAAACACTCCAACAAATGTTAGTGAGATTCTTGCTATGAACCCCTCTTAAAGAATGTTCAAGATAGATAAATGGGAGTGTTCTTCCTATTCTTATAGTTGAAAGTGTATCATCCAATCATATTCCTTTATTTCCCGGGCACATAATCTTCGCAATGATTGGTGTCTTCGCGAAGACCAGAAATTGAACAGAATTATATTTTATTTGAAAATAAGTACTCAAACATAAGTGTTAATCAACTGATTTGAAACCCCAAATGTGGATCATACAATGTAATATGTATAAATATGTGCTATACACTTCACCAAAAATACGCGTTCATCGAGGTTATAAACGTCTTTGTGACTTCCGTCATTGCTGTGATCACGCAAAACACAGAGTAAAAGGCTTATAATTGAACAATTGTTACAAAAGTTGGGTTTAAAGACCAAAACAATAAACAACTTGTGTCAAATTATAATTAAAATATGTGTAAGTATGTGCTCATGAGTTTTAAATACCACGCGCAGTTCATGACTACCGATGACATCGTGGTCTACAGTTACCGTGAATATATAAACCACCACATTGAAGAGGTTTTTTCACAAAACCATCACACAAACTCGAATATAATATTACATTACTAAACACTAATGTTTGCTACTGAGTAAAATGTGTATATATATATATTTAAGACTTCCTCAAAAACATGCCCCCTTTGTGATGTCACCTTGCGTATTGCGACATCAATGCAAATATAAAAAATGGAAAGAAAAAAAACTACGCTTATTAATCCACTGAAGAAAATACAAGGTTAGAGAAATATACATTATAAAGCCATTATAGATAGAAAATACTATTTAAAAAGCTTAAAAATTCAGAAAAAATAGACATAAGTTACATGGACATTATAGTTAGGAAACAGAATTTGAATAACCTTAGTAATTCACTGAAAAACCGATGGTTACAGGGAAGTTATAGTTAGGAAATATAATGTTTTTAAAACATGAAAATCCACTGAAAAAACAAAAGGTTACAAGGACGTTATAGTTAGAAATTAGCCTTTAAAAAACCTTAGAAATTCACAGAAAAAAATCTAAGGTTACAGGGATGTTATAGTTAGGAAATGGAATAAAAAGAACCTTAGAAAGCACTGGGAAAACTAAAGGTTACAGAGACGTTAGAGTTAGGCACAGGTTTCACTTGTACGGAACTGGTGAAATTCAGCAGTTATAGTTAGCTGAGCTAACTATAACTTGTGCCCCCCAAGGCACTGTTTATGACCTTATATATTACATCACTGGTGACATGGTCAGTGACATTATTGACATCACTGATGACATCTCAATTGACATCACTGATGACATCATCCATAAAATCTCTGATGTACTCACTCACACCCCAATATAACCTTTTATCCACCCACTCCTACATCCACACTACCATTCTCAGAACCACTGACATACCCATACCAGTACTTACACACATCCACTCATACATGCATACAGCTACTCATACACCACCTTACTCACTAATACAGCCACTGATATATTCACTCATACACCCAAACAACCACTCACACCCTGTCAGTCACCCATAGAGCTACTCACACACCTACTCACTCACTCATAGAGTCAATCACATAGCCACCTACTCACATTTAGAGTAATACACAGGCCCACTTGATTATTCATACAGAATCTACCACATACTCACTGACCCTTACTGTCAGAGACACAATCACATGCTCACCCATACAGCCACTCTCACAATTCCTCACTCACACATACATTCACTCATATACTCCAACACTCACCTGTACTGCCTTTCACCTATGCTGTTACTCACCCATATACCACTGACACATCCATTCACTCACCAACACAGCCATACACAGACTCATTTACCCATACAGCTCCTCACAGATGCAATCACTAACCCATACAGCCACTAACTCACCCACTCACTCATCCATGCAGGCAGTCACACACCCCCTCACCCACCCACACAGAAATTCATACACCCAGACAGGTACTCAGACAACCAATGAATTACTCATACAGCCACTCACGTACATACTCACCAACCCATACAGCCACTCAGACGCCAACTGACAGACTGATACAGACATTCAGACAACCTAGTCACTCAACCATACATTCACCGAGACACCTAATTCCTCACTTATACAGTCAGCCACGCATCCACTGAATCATCCATACAGGCACTTATACACCCACTGATTCATCAATACACATTGGTATATATATTTAACACTCATTAACGTTTTAAAAAGACTTACAGTCATTAGATGATGTCATCACTTCCAACAGGAGCAGCCTGTCAGTAGATTCCCGTGTTTTCTACTGCAACCTCCCAGAGTGTTCTAAAGAAAAACTAAAACGCTAAAAGTCTTACTTATGACAAAAGTATTTCACACCTGAAGCCAACTTGATTGAATCAAACTGGTAAAACTTAAAACATATAATTTAGAAAGAAACATATGTAAAAGGCAGCAAGTCTTAATGTTCCGGAAGGGGGCTAGGTCCTTGCTTGCTCAAACTACTTAAAACCAAGACAACCAAACATTTAAGAGTACTTAACCCAATTACGCAAGCACAAGCAGTCTACACCAGAAAATACTGAACATAAGGTGAGAGGTACAGTATAAAGGAATAACAAAAGGTGCAGTTGTAGAACGCATCTTTTGAGGACTAGCACATAAAATGGAGCAATGCGACTTCAGTGATTATATGAAGCACTAAGTGCAGTCACAGTGCTATATTCACAGTGACAAAAGATTTCTTGGGCGAACTCGACTATGAGAAAGGATCAAGAGCACTAAGTCCTTAGCCTTGAGACAGCCAACTGGAGAGAATTGCCGTAAAATGTTGCAGTGGCGGGAGGGCCGGTTAAGTGTTTGAGCTGATCGCTTGGGGCCACGCCTAATGTTGTTATTTCCAGGCTTAACCTCTTGATTGCTAAGACTACGTACTTGACTAACAGAATGTTCAGAATTATATAGTTAGGGTTGAAGGCATTTATAATTGCCTACTGGTACATACGCTTTCCTAGTTTGTTCAATTACAGCTTTAGAACTGCTTTCCGTTCCTGTTACATGGCAGGGAAGCTGCAAACAATGTGTTGAAGAGATTCTTCATACATCCTGCAGCCCCAGCACAATGTAGATTCCGAAGGTCTTCGCCACCTAGACAGGTGTTTCAAAAAGTCCACTGTCCATACCTAAGGGTCATGAACTTCAGTTTTTTTATATTTTGCATACCTACAGGTTAAATAAGGTTGGTTATTCCCAAGCTGATACGAATTGATGACAGCCCAAGCAAGACTGCGCTTGGCTAGGATCTCCATGTTAGCCTGACAAGAGAGGAAGTGCACTTGCCTTTTGATGGTTGTCATGAAGGCTCTTTGACTCACATGACTCCCAGCTCTCTGGCATTGATGAGACTACTGCAGGCCTCAAGGTAAACTGAATGAGGTTTTCTGAGGCTGCCTAATTGCATTTCGTCCCACAGAAGAGCCTCTAAACTTCCTCTCCTAGCAAGCCTAGGTTTATAGCAAAGGTTTAAGAGAGCTCCAGCCCTTGCTAGCCACTGGCCAGGAAAGCCACATTCCATTTGGACTTGAGTGGCTGATAAAGATCTGGGCAGTTGGAGAGCTGCCCTGTAGATTTTAGTGACCAGCTTGTTTAGAAGCCTGTGGTATCGCCCCTGTAGGATTTGACTGCCATAAACCCGAGATGGACACAACATAGGGCCATATTATCAAGCCTGGGCGATAAAATTATCGCCACTTTATCGGCAGGAAATTGCCGCTAAAGTGGCGATAATGGGCTTGATAATAGGCTCTATGGAATTCCAATCGAAGCCCATGTTAGATGTGAAGGACATCAAACATGACCTTCGATTGGAATTCCATAGAGCCTATTATCAAGCCCATTATCGCCACTTTAGCGGCAGTTTCCTGCCGATAAAGCGGCAATAATTCTATTGCCCAGGCTTGATAATATGGCCCTTAGTCTTTTGGGGAAAGTATTGACCCCATTTTTCTGTTTTATTTGTGGAATGCAGCCACTAGATCCGTGCCCATCTCTCCTTTTTTGCATCAAAGGTTATCTCCATTTGAACATTGAGATATGTATCATTGATAGGTGCCTGGAGTCCTGCTCTGAATAGAAGAAAGAAACAGGGCTCCTCGCTCTCCCTCTCAATTACTGCACTAGTGTGGACGAGTAGGGGGAAAGCTGCCTCTCTGCTGTTGCCTGCCATACATTCTTGTAACTCAGAGACGGTGCTTTATCTTTATCTAGATGAGGATTATATGAATTTAACTCAGAATCTAACTCAGGCGATCGATCAGATAGCCCCGGAGAGGCTACAAAAAGTAAGAGGGCTGGGGAAAGGTGCGCCGTGGTTTACCCCTCCTTTGAGAGAACATAAAAAAGAACTTTGTCGTGTGGAAAGGAGTTGGAGGAAGACAAAGGAGGAAATTGATCATGAACAATACAAAACTACATTAAACGCTTATAAGAAACCTATTCTGGCAGCAAAAGCAGAATACTTTGACACCCGCATAAAGCAGGCGCATAATGTTCAGAAAGAAACTTTTAACATCTTGACAGAATTGACAAAAAAAAAGGTCAATACTGATACAAAGATCGATTGTAACACTTTCCAACAGTACTTCTTAGAGAAGGTGGAAATTATTCTTTCTGAGATCAAAAACAACACAGTAAATGGGTTTATCCCATCGCAGAATGTTGAAATTCCTCAGGATTGTATCATCTCAAGCTTTCCCGAGATCGATTCTACAAAGCTTGAGCAACTGATGAATAGTATCAAATCAGGGTCACCGGCTGACCCCTGTCCCCCCAGTGTCTTCCGGGTGGCGCGTCCCATCCTGGAAAATCACATGGTCTCCTTTCTCAATATGTCACTGTCGAAGGGCTATCTTCCATCTAGTCTTAAGGAGGCTCGGGTCAGACCTTTGATAAAAAAAATGGGAGCGGATTCAGCAAATCTAAAAAACTACCGACCAATCTCCCAATTACCATTTGTATCCAAAATCTTGGAACAACATGTGCTGCAGGCTCTTTCTTCTTTTTTGGAGTCTCACAACCTTCTCCATGGGCGTCAGGCAGGTTTTCGGGCACATCACAGCACCGAGTTAGTGATGCTCTCGGTGCTGGATGAGCTTAGAGGCATGGCTGACAGTAGGAAACCAAGTGCCCTGATACTTTTAGATCTATCAGCGGCATTTGATACTGTCAGCCATGACCTGCTCTTGGACAGATTAGCCAGATTTGGAATAAAGGGCGTGGCATATAAATGGCTAGAATCTTTTCTGACAGGGAGGCAACAGAGGATTCAGCAGGGAGATGGCATCTCCGATGTAGGTAGGGTGGAGTGCGGAGTCCCGCAGGGCTCGGCACTATCCCCACTGCTTTTTAATCTTTACCTACAACCTCTGATTGAGTCCTTAGTGCACATGGGTTGTCAAGTGTTTAATTAGGAAGACGACACCCAGTTGTTATTTAGTATTGAGAACTCAACTGTGGCTCAGGCCTATGTGCAAGAGGTCCTTAGGTACACAGTCAGCTGGATGACTGCTAACCTACTGAAAATTAACCCCGAAAAGACGGAAGTTTTGGTGGTGTCTACTTGTACATCGCCTTGGGGTGACTTGTATTGGCCTCAAGAACTTGGTCCTACTCCAACACCAGCAGCAAATGTCAAAAGTCTTGGCATAAAAATTGACCGTGAACTGTCAATGTCTGCCCAGATTTCAACGGTAGTTGGAACCTGCATTGGCCTAATTAGGCAGCTGCATAGGTTAGCTCCTCTTCTCTCCCAGTCTATGCTTCGCACGGTGGTTTCAGCCACAATTATATCACGACTGGATTATGGTAACGTCCTTTACTTAGGCCTGCCAAATAACTTGATCAATAGATTGCAGGTTGTCCTGAACGACGCGGCGCGTTTAATATTCAAGCTTCCCAGAAGAACTCATGCCTCCCCCTTACTGCTCAAGCTTCACTGGCTCCCCGTGAAACAGAGGGTGGAGTTTAAGAGCTTGTGTATAGCACATAAAGCAATATATGGACAAGCACCTGTCTATATAAAAGATCGTTTGATGCCTTATAACCCTAAACGATCGCTCAGATCTTCTGATGCTCAGTTGTTGGTCTGCCCTTGTTTTAAAATGACAACAAAGGGCGGAAGATCCTTTTCCATACAGATTCCACAGCTGTGGAACAAGTTGCCAGACCTTCTCCGTAAAGAGGCCAATCTTCTACGCTTCAGAAAGCAGCTGAAAACATTTTTGTTTAGGGAAGCCCTTGGCCCCATTTAATTACATGTTATCTTATCCCCCTTCTGGTTGGTAGAACTGTTGTGTTTTCCTTGGTCTGAAGCGTCTTGAGACCTGTAGGTGAGTTGGCGCTATACAAACTAAAGTAACATAACATAACATCTTGTCTTCAAACAGCAAGTCAGCATTTATCACGACAAATGGGTTTACTACAACGGGCATTGCATGCCTCCTAAACGTCAACGGAAAAATTGGGATTCGCATAATCATGCAAAGCTGTGGGCTCAGCATTTCAAATAGATAAATGAGTTTCCATATATTTTGTTCGTTGGTTGCTTTGGAACTGTTCATATTAAAAAAAAGCTAAGATTTCGTCAGCTTCATGGCCTGTAAATTATAATGTTTCATCAAATCCATGCCTAACTTTATTAATATCTTCAAAAGTCACCATAATTTTGTTGTGGTGCATAGTCTCGTTAAGTATGTATTTCCTAATTCACACAATCACTAAATAGTATGAGACTGCACTCTATATATAAACTAAATTTGAGCAGGAGCTTAATTTAAAATGTATCAATTAAATCAGGGTGAGAAATGCAGTGTGTTGAGGGTCACTTTTCTTGCAACCAGGAGTCACGGCAGTGTGCATCTCAGGCACCAAGCTGAGGTCGGAATTCAGTGCCTCACAAAGGGTTCCATTATGTCTAACAGGGAGGGAGGAAAGCTAAGTTCCATAGGTCACCAGTCTTCGGGGATCATGCATTCAGAAATCTACAGATGAATATTTCTGTCTGCAGATTAATTTTAAAAGGAATCTGTCAATCCAGTTGTGGATGGCAAAAAGGCAGGATCCTAGTCCAGATGTTTGAACACGGTTCTGTTTTCTGGAGGATATGAGTGCTGTTGGAAATGTGCCCTTTCTGCAGAGTCACGCCAAATTTGTTTGCCTTTTTGCTTAACCCTATTTTTGTTGACTATAAAACTCTGTGCAGTTCACCCCTGATAACCAGGTGTAAAGTGCTTTTACTTCTCCTTTTATAATGGTGAAATTGGCATACTTAACTTGCCTATAAGTCTTTAGTATATGGAGCCCAACGTCTACCGTACAGGGCCGGCAAGTTAAACGTCAACAGTGAGCTGCAGCACTCATTGTGCCACCCACTGCAGTTACAAAGCATACATGATTGTAGGCGAGCCTCCAGTAGCCCGGCTGAACAGGTTTTAACTGCAAAATCACCTGTCAAAATAACCCCCTTTACCAGATCTAAAACCCACCTATTAAATATTTGTAAGTCACCCCCAAGTAAGTCTTACTGTCTAATAAGGCAGGGTGCACAGTATTTAAAAATATAACATGTAAAGCTTAATGTTAAACATGTCCATACAGTGACTATCACCTGAAAGTTGTTTTCATGATAGCAGGGATGGATGTTCCATAGAAAAGCACTGGGATGCAATATTAAGTGCAACAAATGATATGTCCACCTTGGAAACTGGTACAAATTGATTTTGTTTTACTTTTAAACTACTTTTAAAAAGTCACCTCTGCCCTGCCTGAAGTCTCTGGAATTTAAATCTGCATTTTGCTTTCTCCTGCATACCAACTAGTAATTAGAATTTCAATTGGTGTGAATAAGATGTGGACTTGCTCCTAGAACAGGGACAAAAGGCCATGGGTATAAGTAGATTTTGTGTGCCTTGACAGGATGGCTTGTGGGCTGGGTCCAAGGGCTTGATTAACTTTAAAGTGGCCAACACTTTCACAAGCATTTTTAGCCCAGGCCCGCACATTTCTTTTCTCCGTCCAGCCACACCAGCCTCTATTACAGTGGGCCTCTTGTTAACAGCACATGGTCCGATGCTGCTGGACCTGGTTGACAGGTCTGCTGGAGTCTTTCACATGATATTGAGGGAGTACTCCAAAGGAGAGAAAAAGAATGCCCAAAAATGTTTGTGTGCTCACTGTTTGGTTGCTGAAAGCTCATTTATGTTCTACCAAACATCTGTCCCTTATTTATTTGAGGATAGAGGAACTTCCTAAAACTGGATTTTAGTGTTAGATGTGGTAAACCACTAGGATTACTATAGTACACTCCCCACGCATAACCCTAGTTCTCAGAGCACAAGTTTAGTGTGGCCGAAGACTTCCGCCATTTTGAAAATGACCCAAAATGAGTAGGGTAACTCTGGGAACTTTTACCCTATTGGGTAGAGCATTGCTATGGGACATTCTCGTCTACTGTCTCATGCCAGGCATCTCCATGCACCCACTTAAGAACACTCATAGAGCCTGCTGTCTGAGACATGAGACAAGCCTAAAAGCCTGGATCTGCTCTCCCTCTTGAGTATAGGACAAAGAGGTGGACATCAAGGGTCAAATTAGTGACCTCCGGTTAAAGCTACAGGACAATAGTTTTAAGAAGCCTTTTGCTGCAATTGTATAGCTGACCAGTGGCAACTGGACCTGGGCCATTCAGTAGGCCTCTACCCGCCACCCTGCAAGTCTATAAGTACCTCCTATGAGGTCCTGGGGGCTTTAGAGTACTCTTGTGGTGGATCGGGACTTAAAGGACTGAAGTCAGAAGGTAAAATCATTGAACACGATGAACCTGATTAGGTGTATCTGACCTGCACTACAACACAGTCAGTGTCAAATTATGCTTTTGTCCTGTTTACCTCACCAAATTGACTATTTTTGGTGCTTTTTATTTCTCGATGCCATTTCTAATTAAAATTCATATCTGGTTACTCTTATTGTATTTATGTCATTTTGCTAGCATTTTGTTTATTAAATATTATTCACTTTTTCTAATCCAGTTTGGGGTTTTAATTGACTTTATTACTGTTTTAGAAGCCTATAAATACTTTACACATATCCTCTAAGTTAAGCCAGTTTACTCCATGCCATATCTACCTAAGGGTTCAGCTCAGGTTTATTTAGTGCCTTTGAATGCCCAACCTGACAAGGATTGTGATTATTACTTGAGGTGGGAACAAACCACACCCCTCAAATAATAACCCAATATCTTACAATGGTGTTTATTTATTTATTTATTTGTATGCTTATATAGCGCCAGACTCGACACCCGAAGGGGTATCTCCGCGCTTGGTTCACCATAGATGCCTAAAAACGGAGTCAAAAGGTGCGCAAAAGAGTTAAGCTGTCATAAATAAATGAGTTTTCAGTGATTTTCTGAAGGCCAGGTAGTTGGTATTTTGCCTCATAGTAAACGGGAGTGTGTTCCAGAGGGTGGGGCCCTTGTATGAGAGTGCTTGACCACCTTGCCTTCCTGATTAGGGGAATCTGAAGCAGCAGTTGATTACTAGACCGCAGGAGACGTCCAGGCTTATAGATATTACATTTTTCAGCCAAATATTTAGGACCGAGCCAAAGAGGCTTTTATGTATAACACAACAGATTGGTGAGATATAGGACTTGCTATTTTGCAGTACCTCTCAGTGATTTAAGTTTAAATAAAAACCAAACCCTTTGTAATCTGGCATCATAATTGACTTTAGTTTTAAAATTTTACCTCTGGTTTTTATTTGCCCATTTTAGGATTTTTTTTCTAAATGTCATTGCTACACTCTGGCTTTTTGCATGTGCAAGTTTTGAGAGAATGGAAGTGGATCTGATCAACACTTAGAGTCTCCATATGGCAGAGCTGAAGAAGCTGGGCTTGGAGAGAAGGCTGGCGCTGTCAAAAGGAGCCATGAAAGTGGAGTTCTAGATAGCACTTAGACATTGGAAGGAGGTTTGTCTGCTGCAGACCACGCACAGGAGCAAGAGAAGGATGGACCAGAGGAGGAAGACAAAGAAGTGGAGGAAAAGGAGGATGGCCCTGCAGCAGCTCAATAGCCAGTGGAGAATAAACCTACGGGAGCACATCCCCTGCATTGTTTAGAGGAGGGAGCCTAGCATCTTTCCGCAGCCTGACTCAGTCAGAGCTGGAGGAAAGGTACGCAGAGCTAGCCACCCTGGCCATGAAGGAAAAGAAAGCTCAAGTATCAGCAGCAGAGGCCATGGAGGAGAAATATTGGCTCTGGAGGAGAAGAACATGATGTTGGATTTTGAGGTGAGCCAGAAAGAACTGGACCTGCAGCTGACAGGATGAGAAATGCCTCCATGAAAGTAGCCTATGTTGTGAAGTTTTGTTCAACCCCAGAAAGGTATTGCCCGAAGTTCAGAGTTAGGTAAAAGTAGTCACATCAGTCATGGGTTGATTTGGAGGATTGCTCCAGTAAGGCACGGTCTGTTTGAGTGAAGGGCAGCAAAGTAAATGATTATGATGGGGTTTACGATATAATACTGAAGAAACACATGTTCAGTAATTGTTTTTCAGAATTACACCAACACCTTAATGATTCTATGTTCACTGTACCCATAGAGCTTGACAAGAAAGCAGACCTCTGGATGAGCACCAGAGAGTCCAATAAGGTACCTAAGAGTGACCCCAAGAACAAAATAGAGAAGTTTGCCCAAAGGGCCCCAAATGTGTTTAGAGAAAAGGATTTCTAGACCATTTCTGTGCACAAGGAGGGGGTGAGGGGTGGGGGGGGGGGGGCTTTGGATTGCCATAACCTCAGAGCACCCTTTTTCTCACTAAACCCTTATGACTGTTACTAGTTAGGCATAAGAGGAATGACTCTCCGTATCAGGAACCCACCCACAGGTGGGTACTCTGTAGCGGTGGCCAATGAGGTCTTGGAGGAGGTTGTCACCAGGAGGAGAAGGTAGAGCATGCCGTAGTGTCCCTTAGTTGGGAGGTGGACCCAGAAGGTAAGCTGGTAATCCTTGAGGGTGGGAATCATCACTTACCCCAGATCACAGTGAATAGAGTCCCTGTCACTGCTCTGGAATGATACCCCTGCCAGATCATGATGGTGGAAAAGCTAGTTTACCCAGCGCACTATCTGCAAGGACAGGTATGTAGGGTAACCCAGGGTCATGTGCAGGACTTTTTCTTTCCTATGGCCCTGGTATCACTGGAATGGCGGTGGGATATGGCCATTGTCAGTCCTCAGATGCCCACTAACTGCATCCTTGGCAATGAAATTTTACCAGTGAGAGGAGAGCCGGGCATTGCAGCTGGGCCGGGTGCCCCAACCCCTTAGATTTTCTATGGGGTACGGTCTCCAGACATAGACTACGGAGGCTGAGATGGTGAGTAAGTGTGGGGGGGAAAGCAACCCCCAGTGAGAAGACCAGTATGTTGAGTTAGCTGTTCTGATAGTAGAGCACCCCACGATTGACCCTGGTGAGGTCACTTCTGGGTTGAGGGGGTGCCTGCACTGTCACAGAGGCAGAACAAAGGAGACCTTTCCGGACAGACCTTTACATGAAACAGAGTGTGTCACCCATGAGGGGGCTGTGGTACCCTCAAAAAGTACTGGACCACCACATTCCTGTTCAGTCTCAGGATACAGAGCCTTAACTGAGAGGTCTGTGTCAGGATACCACCACTGAGGTGGCAAGAGTAAGAGTAGAAGGAGGGTTTCTATCACCTGTGGGTGTACCACCCCAATCTGAGAAACATAAAAGGCCTGGGAGACCTCAGGAGCCAATGGTTGGACTCCATATCACGGCTGGAATTGAGTTCTGGCCAAGCCTCCAGAGAGGAGCCTCCCCTTGAAGAGTGGATATCCAGGGGCCTGGCTATTGAAACTGACAGCTGGCAGTGGCCTCTGTTGGTCACTGCCCTCGTAGGCAGAATTTTTCTTAAGTTGGTGACATAAGTCTGAATTGAGGGGCAGAACCTGCCACATCACCTTGTTTGCCATGATGGTATTATCTGCATACTTGGATGCACCTGTGAGCAAGCTAGGGTCAGCAGCCTCCCAGAAGATGTCTGCAAATGAGGAGAAGGATGCCCCTAGAGGATGGTGATAGAGGGGAACAGATAGGTTCAGAGGGTGATAGAAAAGACAAGTGCCACTGCAGAAGAGGCAAATTGTTCAAGTTCCATCATATGAGCAGAGAAACCCATCATGGTATTGATCAATCTACCCTAGTTTATGGTTGGAGGGGCATGCGTTGGAAATGGCCCTTTCTGCAATGTGTCCTTCTGCCAAAGTCTATTTTTGTTGGCAATAGAGGTATAGAGCTTGCTTTCCAGTGATAAAGTGCTTGTGTACTTAATTTTAACATGGTGAAATTTACATTCCCCTAGTTGGCATATCTAACTTATCTCTAAGTCCTTAGTATATGATTCCCAAAGGGTCCCTAAGGCGATGTGTTAAATGTCATCAGTTGGCTATAGCACACACTGTAGTAACAATGCAAACATGACAGCAGGGATGCCAGCAGTAGCTTGGCTATGCAAATTTAAACTGCAAATTTGACCTGTCTAAAAAAAACATTTTAATAGGCCTTAAACCCTCCTTTTAAATATGTATGTCACCCTTATTAAGTCTTACTACCCATTATGTCATCTTTCATAAGTAATTGGGCTTCTATCGTGGATTACCAATGTCCAGATGTGGCATGTTGCAAAGCAGTCAGCAAGGAGGTGGAGGCTGCATCGTTGTGTGATGGGAGGAGGGCTCCTGGCTGTGGGTTGAGTTGAGCAGGCTGAGAGGAAGCCTTGAGGAAGTCCGGGAAGATCTGCTTGTCCACCTCAGGTCTTGGGTGTGTTGAGCACTGAGCGCCACCAGGCGCCACTGAGCGATTGAGACCTGGGCTCGGGTCAGGAAGCTCAGGAAGCTCAGGATGCCCTGAGCCCGCAGCCCAGACCCCAGAGAAGCATGCAGGAAGTCAGCCCAAGGGGAGCATCAAGCCTGCAGCCCTGGCTGTTCAGGCGTAGGTGTTGTCACTCCCTCTGTGGCTCAGTGGGAACTTACAGCCCGAATGTAAGTCCTGCTTTGGCCCTCACACCGAAGTTACAGTGAGTGGCTTGTGGTAAGCGGGTGCGACAGGCATGCAGGGGGAAATCGGCGGTTCATACCATAGCCCTAGGTAGAGCCCTGAGAACCGTAGAAGCAGCCTGATCTAGATTCGGGTGCGGCTTGGGGCTCTAGGTGTGCTCCCGCCCTCCCAACCCGGGCTACCTGTACCAAGTAGGAAAGAGTACAAGTAGGCAAAGAACATATATAAACTACCAGGAATACAAGGACATGAATTTGCAGGATTGCACGGTTGGATAGGGCCATATGTTTCATTAGGCCACAAGTGCAATAAGTGCGGAGCGCCAGCCAATCAGCCAGCCACATAAGAGGTAGAAAGGCACAAGGTAATAGTCTGGCTGTGTTGAAGATCGGCCTGAGATTGGTGGTCATGCATCAGGAAAATCTAGGTCTAACATCCAGACTTCCCAGAAGGAAGAAAGTGGGAGACAGCTCTGCTCGAGACCGTAAGATCGAACAGCGTTAATAGGAAGATGTCAGCAAAGATCACTGCCGAGATTCCTGCTCAGGCTGTTAAAGCTGGCCCCTCAACGGTCATTGATGAGGTCAGTGAGTGTGCTCAGGGCAAGACAGGCAATGGTCAGATCAGTACCGCAGCATTGCCAGAGCCAAGGAAATCAGATAAAGGTCACAAGAACCTGATTTCAAATTACTTTTTGCCCTTGTATGAAGAGGAAGGGCAAGGAGCACCCTGGCCCTCTGTCCAGGGGTCTGAACCCCTAGAGGATAACCCTACAGATATGGGTGGGGGCAGCTGTCATTACCACCAGCCCCATCTTTATCGCCAGAGTTTATTATCTTGAAAAGGATAAATCTTGCTGCAGTTGCATCCCAACCACCAGCCGCAATCCCAACTTCAATAACGTTCCCTTGGGGCCCCAGGGGTCGCAGCACATACAAGTTACCACTTCGAATGATGCCCTATCAGATGCCACAAATAAAATAGACAATGGAAGTTGTCAATACACATTTAATTCCATCTTAACTCATTCCCAGCCTTTAAATAGGGAGTCTGCGCACCTCAATTGAACGCTCCTGTGAGAGAGGCAGTGGTGAGCCAGTCAGAGTGGTGCTGCGTAAATAAGGCTGTGTTCAGCTTAAATGAAGTTTAAGAACCAGACCCGTCAGATGCCCCATGGGCATAAGGTCAAAGAACAGAGTGCATAAGGAGAACAAACAGCATAAGAGGCCACAACTGACATCAACAGCTTCTGGGAAGCAGTACTAAACACAAAGCAAGCAACTGTGGAAGCATTGAATGATCACGCTAATAAGATGGATATACAAGTGGACCTGTTAAATATGCTTGCTGTTTTCATGTCAGGCATAGACGGAAAACTAGAGAATCTAAATGGCCTGATTCAAAGAGTACAATGAAGGAAATATGATGAATTTACAATGATCTCATGCAAGTAAGTAATCAATAAATTAGGTAAATTACCAGTACTCTTGGAGGAACTGCTTGGAGAAATAAGGAATGTATCAAGTGCAACAATACTGACTACTGGGGGGGGAGCTAGAGGGTGACAAGCAAGATGGCCGCACTTGCATGAGGCTCTTGCAGTTCGGGCAGTAATCCGGCCATTATCCTTGACAACCTGGTATTACAGCACACCTGGAGCGGCCCCACATGCATCGGAAATGACTAGCGACTGAGTGTGGCCAAAAACGTCCTTTGGTCGGCGGCCGGCCTCCGCAACCGCGCTTCCCAAGATGGCGGCGGAGCAGATCGCCTGAGCTAGAGTTGGCGGTGCAGGAGCGGGCAGTGGGGATTGACTGCCCGATGAGGTGCTGTTGCCGGAGGCGCCGGACCGGGAGGCCTACCGGACTCTGGGGAGAACCTGAGGAGCGGCGCTCCCCTTTGCTGTGTTGAGGCCGAGCCCGCTGGCCTCCGGACTGCCATACCGTGATCCCACAAGCCGTTGGGTGGAGCTGCAGCTGGCGGCTGCGGGGAGAGTGCGGCAGACCTGGGGGGGCCTATGAGCACTGCAGTGAGGGAGAAGTCAGCCATAAAACTGGGGTAAGAGCAACAGCTTGACGGGCCCGCGCCGCTGCGGTCGTAGGGCAAGGACTATCCCGCGAGCGACGTCCAGACCCCGCTGCCTACCATCCCCTCTTGCCGCCACTCCTCACTGGGATGTGGTGCGGCGGTACAGGGGAACCAGATATAAGACCACGCTGACTGGGGCCCGAGCGCATACATCCCTGCAACACTCTTGCTGCAGAGAACGCCGCGGGCAGCGCTGGGTAGGGCGGCCAGAACTGGAAGATAACATCGCACGGGACCCGGGCCTGATGACACAGCCCACTTGCCTTTGGGCGTACTGTCGCTGCCCCATAGAGCAGTACCCCAGAGAAGCGGAGAGGAACAGGGCCCTTTGGCTGGCAACAGCATACTCTCGTGGCTGCACAGACTCTTGCGCCTCTGCCCTGGGAATGGCGGATGCAAGCACCGCACAAACAAATCAATAGGCACATCACTGTCTGCCTAGCTGACACTTTGTGGAGCCCGCTAACCCACGGGCTGCTCCCGGCCACGGTACTACCAATCTGGCACAGTCCGAAAATGACGTGTGCATAGAGGCGGCCTGCTATATCATACCCGTGGGGACGCA
The DNA here is from genome assembly GCF_964261635.1 of Lissotriton helveticus. Taxonomy (NCBI): domain Eukaryota; kingdom Metazoa; phylum Chordata; class Amphibia; order Caudata; family Salamandridae; genus Lissotriton; species Lissotriton helveticus. The sequence goes on along the minus strand of NC_136057.1, from coordinate 1,629,306,160 downwards.
TGCAGTGGTCTGAGAAACAGGGCAACAAGTTATAAGAGGTCACCCACTCTCCCCTTGAGCAGCGCACTACAGCTCTTGACCCCATTTGCAACTTAAGAGCCGCGCCACACAAGAAAAAGACACAGGCCCCCCCAAGACTCCACTAGATCGTAGATCCTCCCGCCAGGCCATGATGGGGAAACTGGATGGAAAACAGCCGAAACTTACCTTCGATACTCGGAAGACTCCCCGCTCCCAGACGGAGCCGGACGACGATCATGCTAAGGCCCCAGCCACATCCACGGCAGACTTAAAGGAACAACTGCTTGTAATGCAATCAAGCCTGGCGTCAATAGAATCTAAAATGGACTCCATGTCGGCCAAGATGGACAGCCTGACGCACAGGGTGGAAAAGCACGATGACGGCTTGGCCGAAGCGTAGAGATTAATATCTGACTTGGAGGACACGTCCAACGCTACAAACTGCTGCAAACTCGAAATGGACAAAGTATTGAAAGTGACAGCCGCTAAAAATGAGGAGCTGGAATCAGGAGGCTTATGTGGAACGCTTGCTCATAGCGTTATTTGGCAAATAGGAATTCTCAACGGTCTTCGTAGTGGAAAGAGCACATCGGTGGCTGGTGAGCCAACCTCCTCCTGGGACTCCTCCGCGTCTCATTATAGCCAGAATGCTGAACTACCACGACAGAGACACTGCCCTCCGATTATCCAGAGAGAAAGGACTCCTCAAGCATGAAGGAATGGAGATCTCCATTTATCCAGATTTTACCATGGCCGTACAAGGGCAGAGATGCACATTTCTCCAGGTTAAGAAGAAACTTCAACAACTTAACATCCCCTATTCCATGTTGTTGCCGGCCCGCCTGAAAGTGACCTCACAGGGAAAACAACATTTCTTCACTAACCCACAGCATGCTCAGGACTTCCTCAAGGCTTTACCCAAACAACCCGGGGGTCGTCTGTCCCCTGCGCGACAGGAGGAATACAATAGAGGCGCATCGGACATTAAGTGACCGGATTTACCATTGTGCGCCACTGGACCTTTATCCTAGCAGGAAGTACCCATATGATAGTATATCATGTTCCTAGCTGAGATAGCTGAAGCCATATTCATAAGGAGATAGTACTCACACTTCCCTCTTTGATAGGCCGCAAACCTACCCACGAGAAGGCGCGGGCGCAAGAGCTGGATACGAAATCCTCAGTTCAGTATCAAACTTCTATGCCCCGGGACTGGCCCCACAAGCCTGCACCGCCTCCTATATTTTGTCCTCCCCTACTGGTCGGACACAAACAAATCTGTGGGATGCACCATTCAATGTGCCAATATGGACCTATGATACCATGCCCGAACCCCCTCGCCACCACAAGGAGCATCTGGTCGCCCTCTGGCTGCCGCCCACCAGGTGAACCCTAAAACTTGAACTTAGTAACATGGTTGTAAAGTTATCTCACTGTCCCCTGTTGGGACTAGGGCTTGCGGGATAGTCAGGCAGGGGGAGGTACATGGCACAGCAGGTTGGGGTTGCTGTTGTGGGAGGACGGAGGAGGGAGCGGTTTGGTTTTTACGCCATTTTTAGGTATTGCACTCTTATGACTACACCTGGTGATGAGTTCCCATACAACCACACACACTATGGTCTACAACAATTTCCTCTCTTACTTGTATGGCGGAGTCCCGTCCCAGAACACTCCAGTATAACTTCTTGACATGGAATGTGCGAGGCCTAGGAAATCCATGTAAACGTCATCATATCCTTGCATATCTTGATCGCCATAATGTCCACTGTACCATGCGGCAGGAAATACACCTATCTCCCAGCTCACCCCCACTTTTGCTACCCACTGGGCAAGCCATAGAGGCTTCTCTTGTTACTCCTCATACACCCGGGGCACCTCTGTTTTGGTGAAACATACACTCCTATGCAGCCCCATTGGCTCCTATGCAGACCCACAAGGCAGGTACAACATCTTGTGGGGAAGGCTATCCGCACAATCCGTTACAATGGTATCTTCGAATGGTCCGAACACGGATGACCCGGAGTTCTTTCGGGTACTGTGGGGAAAGATACAAGATGTGGGCACTACACACTTAATATGGGGAGGTGATTTTAACGTTACAATCAACCCAAACCTGGACAGGTCACACCCGCAACGGCACCATTACACAGCCGCACAACAAGCCCTTAAAACATAGTTGAGGGATGCGACCTCACGGACCCCTGGAGAACTCACCACCCATTGACTCGGCAGGGATCTTGCTACTCTTCCGCCCATGCTTCCTGGTTGTATATAGACTATTGGCTGGTCGATAGGGGACTGGCAACTTGGATGTTCGCACACATCTCTTCTACCCGACACATACTTGGACCACTCTCCTGTATTGTTGACTCTCACCCCACCACATGAGGAGCCCCCATATCTTGCATGGCACCTCAAGCCACAGTCGCTACTTGACACTGTTTTTGAAGACGAACTTGAGCAAGAGATATCAATAATAATAATGGCTCTGTCCCCCAGTACTCTACAATTTGGGAGGCTTTTAAAGTTACAATACGAGGCATCTGTCTAGCAAAGAGTGGGGGGGGGTTTAAAAGATGTTCGTAACACGCTCCACAAATTAGAATTAGACATAAAATGAACCGAGTTAGATATCCAAACCACACCTTCTCCAACACTACAAGCGCATTTACGCACTCTGCTCACAGACTATCAAGAAATTGCTGAGCGTGAATGCAAATGTAGGTAAAAATATCATAAGGCTCACCGTTACAGAGAGGGAGAGAGACCGGGGAGGGCGTTATCTTCCTCCATCCGACCTCCATGCTTCACCAACACTGTTTTAGAAATTGAAGACGAGGATGGCCTAATACACTGGAACTCTTCTGCCATACTGGCTGCGTTTAAACGATTTTATTAAACATTGTACACTACCCACCGTCAGACCCCGGTAGATTTTGACTCATTCATCGAGGACACCACCAGAGCCTGGTTGGGAAACGGCCAGAGATAGTTCCTCCTAGCGTACCACGAGAACGAGGAGATCATCCCTGCCATTATGCAATTACAATCTGGCAAGGCTCCGGGGCCTGATGGCCTACCGGCTGAATTGTATAAAGTATATCGACATGTAGGGCATGTTTTCGACGAGGCCCGAGAAACCGGCATTTTACCCCAAACAATGCGCAAGGCGCTCATAATTTCCTTGCCCAAACCAGGTAAACCGCCCACGCAACTAGATTTGTATATGCCCCTATCTCTTATTAATGTAGATGCTAAAATCCTCGCCAAACTAATCACAAATCTTATTAGTCCTCTCATGCCAGTGCTGGTCCTCCCGGATCAATCAGGTTTTGTCCCGACCAGGAGCACAGCCCACAACCTGCGAACTCTGTTCGCACTGCTTTATGTCATAGACCCTGGAGAAGATGCGGCTGCCATATTCCTTGATGCCACCAAAGCATTTGACTCCTTGGAGTGGGACTATCTTTGCTTTGTCCTGGTGCATATGGGATTTCCTCCCCCATTCTTGGCTTGGATTCATTTATTATATACAGGACTTTGAGCCATCGTGATGGTCAATGGTATGCCATCTTCCACCTTCCCGCTGGCCAGGGGTACCAGACAGGGATGTCCACTTTCCCCCCTTCCATTTGCCCTGGCCATTGAACCCCTCAGCCCAAAAAACACTACTGAGATCACGCCATCATTCATCCAGAAAGACAGATACTCATCTCTGTATATGCTGATGACCTCACTTTCTATCTGCGTCATCCGGACATAAGTCTGAATCCCATATTGCGCTTATTTATTCTGTTTGGGCAATTATCAGGGGTCAATATTAACTGGAGTAAATCCCAGATATATCCCCTCACTGACTCCACCATAAAATTCAAGCCAGATTTTCCCCTTAAATGGTGTGACGACACCCTCACCTACCTAGGAATAATTGTCTCTCGCAATCGTGAGGAGCTCATGAGAGCCAACTATGGGCGTGCATTAGATTCCACCACTGATAAAATCATGGGATGGATTGTGATGCCCCTGTTAATGGCTGGCAGAGCAGCCATAATCTAAATGATCATACTACCCAAACTTCTATACTTATTTGTAAATATCCCCTATGCCCCCAGCCGTCCCTTTTTCTCGGCTATCAGGACTCAACTCATACGCCTTCTCTAGGGAGGGAAGCAAGCCAGGCTAAAATGGGATATACTCACACGTCCTTTCTGTGCGGGCGGATTCTCTGTACCAGATATTGAATTGTACTTTAGCTGTGCACAGGCACACTATGCCGCAAACTGGATGAAACCCCCCCCTTTATGCCTCATCTGGCGATAGAGGACGGCTATATGACCCCACCCCAAGTACCCCCTATCCCCGGGATCCCACGACATCTCGCGTCTACTACCGTCCAATGCACTGTTAGTGCATGGCATGACCTTGCCAAGGCAACTCAATGCACACTAATGTATTCCCCGCTCCTGCCCCTCCCCGGACGACAGGATATCCCATATACGCAGGAGGGCGGCTGCCGCAGGCTCTTCCACAAACTCTCAATTCACACCTGTGGACACCTTTTACAGGTGGGAAATTTAGTACTAGCGAAGAATTCTTTAAAGATGTTAAACCCCACCCCTTTAGAATGCTTCTATTATATTAGACTCTGTCAGGATGTGAAAACCGTCACACCCATCTTCCACCTCGAACCCCCAGTAATGCCCCCAACACATATATTAGTGCAACAAGATGCCCCCGCACGTGTGCTCTCGCTATTATACCGCACTGTACAAGCCAACAGAGAATATGATCCCCCATTGGCACGAAACAGGTGGGAGGAGGAACTGAGTCACCCCATCACTGAGGAACAATGGACGTGCTGCTGCAAACGGACAGGGGATATCTCCGCCAGCAGTAGGTTTAGAATTATACATTACAAATATGTTCACCGCCTATATTATACACCAGCGCGGATGTTCGGTCTGAAGATTCGAGATAACGATCACTGTGAACACTGCAGTAGGGAAGGGGCCGACTTTAAACACTTAGCCTGGGATTGTCTGCCAATACAGCGCTGTTGGGCAGAGGTACTCGCTGCGCTTGACCTTATAACAGGCCTTCATATTCCTACAGATCTTCTAACTGCCCTGTTAGGATACACTGCACCCCTTGCCGCCAAAATGCGCAAATACACCTCCCTGTTGCTGCTCCTCTCTAATAGGAGAATCGCCTGTAAATGGGGCAGAGGGAGAGCGCCGAAATTTAAGGACTGTCTCTGGGATCTTATTTATTGTCAAGAGCAACTACATATATATGCAGATCTTCAACCCCCCTCATCACGTCCAAAACACATCTGGGGCCCCTTGCAAACTTATTTATTGGAACATGCCACTGACACTGACAAGGAGGCCTCATGATGAGCAACCACCACCCCCTGGCAGAGCTTTTCACCCGGGCCCGCACACATCACACGTTTTAGGACAAGGGACAACAAGTGACACTACCTCATACTTTATTGACTGGAATATCTTGTCACCTTAGTTAAACCCTTCTAGATCATAGTGCATTAGTGGAGCCGTCCACTGTTCATGGTTCTGTTGACTGTTAATATTTGATGCTGTATGCTTACAATGATACCACTGCCTTTAAAGCTCAGTGCTCCAATTAACGCGGCCGGCCCGGAAGGGTTGTAGGTGGCTTGCTGTGTATCCGCCTACCCCTTTTTGAAATGTCACCTACACATTTGATATGTCGTATTGCCGGCCCAATTGCGGTTGTAGTCAGTATGCTGAGATGTATACTTATTGTTGGTCCACAATAAAGGTTTTCTAAAACTTTAAAAAAAAATAGTGACTACTGCACAAGTAGGTAATACAAGGAAAGTCCACAGTGCTTGGGAGGGATGTGCATCAGAGGCAGAGCAGATTATGACTCCAACCACCCCACCCTTCCATGAAAAAAACATAAGGAATCCTCAAGCCGAAACAAACATGCAAGGGGACAGGAAGTTCCCTTAAAGATAGAAGAGTTCAGGAGCGAAAGCAAGGGCCAGTGACCACTGAGATATCATCATCCAACAAACCAGCACTGCCACGCATGACAAAGCAGGAAAGAAAGTGTGCAAGCAAAGGCAGACATCAAGCTTACCCAGTGAGAACCTGTATGGGGCAAGCCCCAGGTGAACACAGCATTGAGGTCTATGACCCTGCCTCGATGGAGGTCAAGAAAGGAGAACTAAGAGCCTGGAGACCATTAGGAAAAGGATCGTCTCCAAAGCCCCCCCAGCTCATCTGGCCAATTATGGATTGAGGGAGTCAGCAAGTGACTGTGAATGAGTCTAGTGGTATTCCTAAAGAACCAACAAAGGAGGAAGAGGCAGCACTTATCCCCGCAAAAAGGAGACCTACATAGAGCAGTGGCAGACCCGGTAGGCTCAAAAAATTGAAGTTGTTTACCAGAAAGGAGTACAAGGAATATCTGTTGCCGCAGGGTTGCACCCCCAAACTAGGAGAGGTCCAGGGGAACGTGGTTAAGAAGTCGGTCCACCACTTAACATCTGACTGCGGCCAAGGGGATAATGGTGCCTGACCACAAATGAAGGAGAACACAAGATCCAGTCCTGGTTCTAGCCTGATCTGTGGCCTGGGCAGGAGTAAACCAGAGGAGAGGCTGGTGCATCATGAAATGACTTTGCACTCCCAATGGGGGACACCCAAGAACATATACCTCTTCGGAAAGGGCTTGAGAATGTCAAGGCTTCAGCTGTATACGAGCGGCCAACTGCAAGCCTATTGTGGATCCCCAAATACAAATCCAGATCACCCGTGATATTTTAAATCACTCAAACATATTAAAGCCAATCAAGCGTTTGTCTGGCCTGGATGTAGCTGAATTTCAAGATATCAACTCCATCAAATTCCTGGCATCGTGCTGAAAGCTAGTATCTGAACCCACAGTGGTCACGTTGAACTGCACACAGAGCTAAGCTAAAGTCATGGCTTGTAAGGAGCTGCTGAAAAGCAGGGGCATAAAAATAGTGCTCTTAAGGAAGGTTGCCACTCTCTCCTGCTCTTACAACTAAACCAACATGCAAGGGACAGTGGAATGCCTATGCCACCCTTCCCAAAACTAAAAAAGGGCTGGATCCAACAGGCACGCTCAATCCTGAAAGGTGCTGTGGGTTGGTCTTTGTTCACGAAAGTCTCAGGCTTGTAGATACAAGTAGCAAATGTGCATGCAAAGGAAGGTGCTGGGTCAAGACTATTTACTAAATTAGGTGATTTGGACAAGTAGAAATGGTTACCATCATTTCTATCAGGGTAGGGTAACGAAGACTTAAATGAGAAACCCATGAAGCATCACACAGAAAAGCATTGCAAACTGAGTATTTGTGCTTAGAATCTGGGAGTACTTAAACGAAAATTGAAGATGCATCAATGTCGGAATACTTTAAGAAATTTGATATAATTGCAGTACAGGAGACTTTGGCACAATCCAGCATTCCTTTATTTGGGATTATTGTATACAATAGATGAGCATGTAAATGTAGTACCCACGTTAGAGCAAAAGGAAGGCTAACGACCTACGTGAATTCTAGACTCACCGCAAATACAATGCAGGATACAAATGAATCCTGGTTTCTGGCGCTATGCCTGGATGAGTGGGACAAGCAGTCGCTAACTTCTCTGGTCCTGGGTAATATTTAGATTAAACTGAGAGAGAAAATAAAAAATAGTAGAGAAGCTGATTAATCTGCTTCAGGAGTGGAACGAAGATAAACAGATAGCAAATCTGGTAATCACTGGAGATTTTAACTTAAATCTTTTTCAAGATATACATGAGGATAGTGATGAAGTGCTACAGGTTTTGCCAGCATCAAAGTGATCCTCTGCATAGATGACATGACAATCTTGGGAAATAACTCCTGAAGGCTTGTGAATCAGCTGGCCTGCTAATGCTAAATGGAATACTCCCGGGGGCGGGGCGGGCCATTCCACCTGCATGGACAAGGCACTCCTGCAAAACGATCTCCTGCCTTGATTATACGATGGTGAGAGCCAGTATGTTCAGTGGGATTGTTAATTCCAAGTTTGAGCACAGACCGGAGAGTAACTATCACTCACAAAACCTTCGGCTTAGCGCCGACACAACTGTTTTTAGATTACGCTTGGATAGTGCAGGCAGACGTGTACACTGAAAATCTAAAACACCTCAAATGGAGCCTGGGTAGTATTGAAGGCTTGGCAAGCGAAGTAGAGGGAATCTTGAAAGAAATATTAGTAAGCAAACAGAACCTGATAAAGGTATGGGAGCATCTCTCTGAGACCCTAGCATTACAGTTTTAGGCCAATAGCTTGAAGAATAGCACAAATATTACTCATAAAAGGTTCATCAACTGGTCAAAGCTGGTTCGCCTCATCAGGTCCTGGATCAGCAATGCGCTTCATCAACTGTGGCGCTCATCACAGGATTCAGCATTAATATTGTGCCTACAATTGGAGCCCAGGAGATAACAAAAAAGTGGCATGGCTGTTGAAGAAAGAGAGAACAAGCACTGTGGGTGAAGCTACTCTATTTCTCCAATCTAAGCGATCACAGAATTTTTTGGTAACTAATCAATGAGCTTGACAATGGTTCCAAGGTCACAAACAATGCTACAATAAGTGAGGAAGAATGGATGTACATCTCAAGAGCACATTATAAGGGAAGTACAGATGACCTTTCTGCCCCTAGTCTCAATCCGGTCCTACCTGAAGAGGATCACAGTATGTGTTCACATGAGATGGCAACCCCCAAAATTCATAGCAATGGTGCAATTGACATCTTGGACTATGCAATGGAGCTTTTAGACTATTCGATGTCGTCCTTGGTAAAAAAATATTTGAGAACTCATGATCCAATAGTGCACCCAGTCCCAGTGATATACCGACAGCCCTTCTGAAGCAAAATATTACAGCCTGGGCTGGTTTTCCGAATTTGATGTTTAAAAAATATTGCTGACGGGAAGCATCCCAGAAAACTGGAGAGGCTCAGTGATCCACCCTATTTTCAAGTGAGGGGTAGCTGCGTCCCAAAGTAATTATAGTTTGATATCACTGCTCGATGTGGACCTCAAATATTTTCAACATTACTATTGCAAGATCTATCGAAGTGGACAATGGAGGCAAGTAGGCTGCCAATGAATCAAACAGGGTTTTCCAAAAAGCAAGGAACCACCACCAACTTGATGGCTGTAGGCCTCATAATGAAAAGGCGTGTGATACCCGTACATACTATTCATGTGTTTTGTGGATTTTTAAAGTAGCCTTTTGACCCTGTCCCTCAAAATTTGCTTTGGAAGAAACTGCAAAGCTAGGGAATTCCATAAAATCTCCTGAGGGTGATCCAGTTGTTATATATAAAAACCTGTGGAAAGGTCAAGGTGTGGGTATTATTTATTATATTATTTATAAACAGGGATGTGTACTGGCACTGGTGTTAATCAACTTGTTTATCTCAGATCTCTCGCCGTCCCTAGCTGAAGTGGTGTTGCATGCACTGAGTCTCTGGACCCAACAGCTGAGCAACATCCTATATGCAGATGATCTACTGTTGTTAAGCATCACCGAGTAGGCCTGCAAAGGCTAATCAATAGGCTCACCTAGTACTCAGCTAACAATCAGTTGGAATTCAACCTTAAGAAAATCAAAGTTATACCCCTAAAACAACGAATAGCGAAAAAAGGAATATGGCAAAGCCGTATGCAGAGCGCGATACATAAATCAGAACGACATGCTTGTTAAACTGTCTGTTTCTAATTCGGTGTCCTGGTTTTGTCATATGGATTGTCGTTCAAAATGATTCATAATTCATCTGTAGAGTGTGATACTTAAACCAAAAACGCCATCCATGATAGACTGTTTACAACCAAACTGGCACCCTCAGCGGTACCACGTGACTGCTCTGAAATGGACATGAGTTTTGCTCCTTAGTAGCACAGGCGGTTTTACATTAAGGAGCCAGCACATAATATATGCTGGGTATGAAGTACAGGTTGGCCCGAGTGCATGACTATCGCATCAAGCCATGAGTGACCACTGATATAAACATGGCTTCCAAAATACATTTGACCATAATCTCAAATTAGTCAAAGATTTGTAACGAAGTAATTTTATATTTAATTTTAAAAAAACACTTGATACATGCAATATTATGTGACTAATACAGTTGGTCGGTTCTTCCTCTATCAGTTCTTTCTTCTTCTCTTCCAACAGAGCGGTGCTCCATTTTTACCTGAGCTGTAGCCAGGTGAGGTGGAGAGTGAATTCCCCACAAATTGGGTGAGTGGATATATAGATATCCGTAATTCTCGATGTAAACATGTTTACAAGCATTGGCTAGGTTTATTTGTAAGAACCCGCTGACCAGTAATATCACTGGCAATTGTAATTTATCACAAAAAGTGTGTTTTCCATAGACTATCACCACTAACTGTGTTCTTTCTCTGTGTTTGTTTGTCCACTGTTATTGTGCGACCATCTGAATTACCTTCATGGGCGGTTTTCAGGTGATATGAACTTTGTTTATCTTTTTCATTTAATTTTGTATACACCAGCAGTAGCATTATACTAAGGTCCTGATGAAGCAGGAGGGGGATCCTTTGACCCCCATATCAACTGCAGAAACATGTCGACCTACAATCCATCTAAGTAGTTATTTGTTAAACACTACTTTGCACTGTTTTTATTCTTGGGTATGGATAGGATCTGATTAAAATTGTTTTTCCATTTCCACAACCCAATCTTAACATCCCACTTTTGCACACAGCACCATCACTTTATTTCTTGCACTGCTAGTCAGATTACCCCCTGATACCATCATTTTTACCATCACATTTGTGTAGTCCATGACCAGGTTAGGCTACAATCTACCTAATCCACAGTGGTTGTTCACCACTTCCTTCGGGTGAAGGATCCCAAATGATGTAGGGCGGTACAGGAAGGTTATCTGATGGGAACACAATTTGTTTACCACGAATTACTCTCTGTGGATTTCGTGATTGTACCCAGTTGAGACTATACAGTTTCTTTAGATAGTTCTATTTTTGTTCTGACCCGTTGCTATCTCATGTTTTATTTAATCAATAGGCTCGCCTAGTACTCAGCTAACAATCAGTTGGAATTCAACCTTAAGAAAATCAAAGTTATACCCCTAAAACAACGAATAGCGAAAAAAGGAATATGGCACCTAAATGGGTCCAGCATCGATGAAGTTGCAACTTACATTTACCTAGGTTTCAAACTGGACTCAAGAAGTTCCTTAGTTGCACAAAAAAAAGCTATTTTGGCAAAATCTGAAGCATCACATTTTGCCTTTTCTAATTGGAGGAAATGTTTATCAGGTCACAATTTAAAGGCATTGACAACAGTGATTAAACCAAAATTGATTCTGACCATTTTGTATGGAGGTTAGGTAATGTTGGTTGAAGATGCAGATCAGCTGGAGAAGCTAGTAATTCGAATGTATAAATGAGTATTTCAGATACCAAAGTCTGCTTCCCCTGCCCAAGTAAGATTGGAATTTGCCTTGATAAAACAAACACTAGCCAGAAAAGGGGCTTTCGTCAAATGTTGTTATCGACTGTGGCATGCCCTGGAAGGACCACAGGCTAATCTCAGCTGGGCAGAGATAAGTCTGACAAGGAGGAAAGGTTATTGTTATTCTTATTCTTACTTATAAAACGCACTGTAACTCTACGGGCATCCTTGTGCTGAGATACATTATACTGCCATCATATCAGCTACAGAACATGCAAGATTGACCTGCTTAGCCTCTTGGAAAGAGCCAGGGTTTAATTTTCTTACAAAACAGCAGCAGGTCCTGCACCTGTCTCAGTTCAGTGGGTATACCATTCCATAACCTACCAGCTGCAATACTGAAGGCTCTACCCCCTTACTTTACTCTTTCGATCCTTGGTATTTTTACCAGGTTAGCCGAAGAAGAGCAAAGAGTACGGGTAGGAACATACCATCCAAACTTTCTCTGCAGCATTTTAGGCCCAACCCCATGCAGTGACTTATAAACAATGCAGAGCGACTTAAATTGTATCCTCTGCTGGCCCGGGAGCCAGTGCCACTCCAACAAGGCCTGGGATGCTGAAGATGGGAAACATAGTTTACAACGCAGGGATTACATTGCAATGCCATTACATCACTGTTTTTACAACACCAGTCGTTGCACTGGATGGCGCTCTAGGACAAGGAATAGTATAATTTGCTATCCAACACCTTCCCTACTGTCTGTAGACTGGAGTTGAAATAGTAAATTATACTACTTCTAATTCCTGCGCCCTCCAACGCAAGTCATTGTAACGACTTGCGTTGTAAAAACCGTGATGTAATGTACCGCGATGTAAATGTATGTGTTGTAGTGATTTTCCAAAGAGCTCTAATAAGTGAGAAACTACTCCCCACAATTGTATTTACTTGGGTCTCTAAGTTCAATTTGTCATTAAAAGAGACTCCCAGGTTTCGTACCGCCTCAACAGGTACCAGAGGTACATCCGTGGGTATAGGCCAGAAGTTGTTAGGGAGGGTAGGGGTCACTTTCCCAACCGCACAGTGTAGAATCGCAGTTTTTTCGATATTAAATTGCAAGGAGTTGTTTCTTAGCCATTTTACTGTTGCTTGCATACAGGCATGAACATTTCCTAAGGAGGCGGCATGGTCCCCTTCTAGTGACACAATCAACTGCGTGTCATCAGCATAGTTAACAAAGCTAACATTGTATGACTTAATGATTTCCATCAGCGGACTCATATAAGCATTAAACAATATAAGACTGATCAATATAGATCAATTTGCCAAATACCTACAGGAAAGTATAGAGAAACTAGGTATTTTAAATCTATGGCAAATTAACTCAAGTGACTATACCTTCAAGAAAACTGTGAACAAATGCATGAAGCAGAAAAGCAGCCTGGAGGATAAAGCTACATTAACAAAATGACCGCATCGGTGGCTAGTAATACACTCTTATAACATCTGTAAGGAACAACCCTACTTTGAGGCAGCACTGTCATTGACTATCAAGAGGGAATTGAAAAAGATGCGATTTGGATGCCTTCCAACACTCAATTTTATTCCCAAGTGGCAGAAGAAGGCCCAAGTGGCTGGAGATGCATTATGTTGCTTGTGTCATCAGAAACGTTCATGCATATACTTTGTGTCTCCCCCAACCTGCTAGTACATCAGAGGGTACTGCTGCGTAAAGGGGGTTCTTAGCTTTAGAAGTTAGAACCTGTAGGTCGGCTGTCATAGAGGCTCTAAATCCTAAGACGTTCATGCTGAAGATTTGGCTGATGCAATTAAAAAAAGATTTTAACAAACAGATAACATCTTAAATTGAACACTGTCTACGGTTGGAAAGATATTCATGGAAGTTTCCAATTTGTGATGGGCTGCTAGGGAGTGAACAAGAGAATTATTTACCCCATCCCAAAGTTGATCTGAAATGGCAAAAGTAAGAGTAACCAGGGGACGACTGTGAGACATCCTGCCCTCAATCCTATTCACTGTGTGATGTTTAGCACTGATTAGTTTAAGCAAAGGTCTGTAGAATGTCCATGGGAAAGATCTATTTATTATTTATTGTTGTTTGCACAGAAACTCAGTCCCCTATCCCGTCTACAGTGGGGTGCTCAGCATTGATTATTTTAACAAAGCTAAATGGAGTATTAATGGGAAAGGATTGATTATTTATAATACTTGATTGCACAGCAAATCTTTTGCACAGTTGTGTCAATGTTTGCACTAGACACCTTGATAATGCTTTGCAGGTACAATTTTTACCAGGTTGATTTAAGATGACGAATCATCTTAATTTGCTTAAATTGTTTAAGCCTCTATGCACAGTTAGACTGTGATATGTGCATGTTGCATCATCTGTATGACCCTCCGTGAGCCTTGGATTATATATTATTTATGTTTTTCCACATAGTATGCCCTTCGAACGTGTCCACAATGTACTTTCTGCATTATTTCCCTTTGCACAGTCACAGGATATAGGATGGTCTATGATTTTAAAATTGTCCAAGTTTCCTTATTGTTCTGCTGCTGTTTGTACAACATATTCATACAGCCAGATAGAAGCAGAGAAGAGACTCACTGATTTTAGGCCTATGCGTCCTTGTACAGTAAGTTTTTAGATGTTGCCACTATGCACTTTTGTATGATCCATTGCTGCTTAGACAAGGTGAGGCAGACAGTTACTGATGTAAAATGCATTGCATTGATGATTAAGTTGTGGATTGTATGTATGTTTATGGTTTTATTAACTAGTAATGGATTGAACCATTAAGGCAAGGTGCATGGTATTTAAAAGGAGGACATGAAAAGGTTAATGTTAAACATATCCTCACAGTGACTGACACATCAAATCTTTTTTGACTTTAGCAGGGTTGGCTGTTCCATTATAAACCATTGGGATACAATATTAAGATTAAAAAATGCTATCTATGCCTAGGAAACGAATGTAACTTACATTTTTGGACTCTTTTTCTAATATTTATTACAAGCCCACTTCATTGGTAAATTCTCATTCATAATAAATATTTTGTAAAAATTGCTTTTAATAAGTGACCATTTCCCTGCCTAAAGTCTTTGTAATCTAAATCTACATGTTGCTCTCTCTCTTTTGTCAGCAAGTAATTAGCATTTCAGTGGGTGTGAATGAGATGTGAACTTGCGCTTAGGCTAGGGCCAAAAGGTCTGAAGTGTGAGTAGGTGGTGTTGGCCCTAGACAGGATGCCTTGTGGGCTGGGCCTAAAGACTTGTTTAACTTAAAATAGGCATACCTTGTCACAAGCAGTTGTATCTAACACCAAGGCCTGCTCCTTTCCTTTGTCCTTCCAGCCAGACTGGCCTCTGTCACACTGTGCCTTATGTTGACTTCACAATGTCAGATCCTCCTGGATAGTCAATACCTACTTGACAGGTCTGCTGAGGATTTTTAAATGACACTGGCACTTCAAGGGGGAGAAATGAAATAGAATGTCATAACAACGTGTGTTATTTCACTATCTAGTTGCTGAATTGTCATGTACTTCCTATGAATCCCCCAGGACCTGCGCGGTTAGGATGAGCTAAACTGAGGGCTTGGTGTCCCAACCACTTCTGGACACCCCCACAGGATATGTCAGCCGTTAGACCAGCTAGCTCTACAGTGCCACTATCACCACCCTGTATTCTACAGTGGTGTAGGTAGTCTCTGGCAACGACTGAACATGACAACCCTGATTCCTCAGGAATCATGTAAAACAGTACCGTATGTTTTGCTCAGACACCAAGCTTGCATTCTCACAGAAAATGCAAAGGATGACGATTAGGACATTTCAATAAGAATTTATAGGTCCTGCAACAGCCTTGTGTAAAACATATGTGCTGTGACAATCTGGAGATAGAAGCATACAAAAGAGATTGCTAGCGCCCTGAGACCTCACGGTGAAATGTGCGCTCTACAAGAACATCTGACTTATGACTTATGACTTACCAATATAGTAAATAGTTGATACATTTCTACCATAGTGCTAATAAGATGAACATAAGCAGTTCAGATAAAAACAGTAGCACTTACATATTCCTAAAATGCACACCCTAACTAATTTGCCTAAAAGTACCTAGCCTAGATCTGTATGTGTAGCATTTATATGCATGTAGCTATGTGCATCTGTAGCCAAGAAACCCCAGGGAAGAACCAGCCCTCTCACCTGATGGTTGAGAATGAAGGACCCCGTCTCTGCTTCGAGGGTGACACCCTGCAAGGGATGTCAGACCGCTATGTGTCGAAGATTCAGCATGCAGGACCCCATGTCAGCTTGGAAGGAATTCTCCTCTAATTTGTAGGGGGGAGTGAGGGTCATTTATACTAAAGTGGTCACTCCAGGGTTTCTTCTAGAATCTATGCTTTTTGAAAACAACCATAAATGGTTTGGAAACAATCATGAATATTTTTCCAAACAAATGTGATCATGCACAGATGGCTGTTGGCCAAGGATGAAAAAAGTGGTGACCCTTATACAGAATAATGATACCATGTCTGAGGATGTTTATGTATGTCAGGTTCCAGGATTATGATAGAGTACCTAGAACCTGGTGTCTAAGAGACAGGAGCAAGCTACTAGGTAATAGGTCACCTGTTTAGAACCGTTATTGTTATGTAAAATGGGGTATACATGACAGGACTATCCTATAGGACATGACAGAATGCTCCGCTTTGCCCTAACAAAAATCTTTCTCTGAGATTGTGGGGGATACAGGGTCTTTCTAAAACTGATGTTTAGTGTTAAATGTGGGAGGACACTAGGATTACCATAGTACACTCCCCATACACACCCCAGCCCTCAGAGCACATATATAGTGTGATCAAAGACTTCAGCCATTTTGGAAATGCCCAAACTGAGTATGGTTATCCCTCGAAACCTTGACCCTTTTGGTTAGGACATACCCAGGGGGGATTACCACCCACTATTGTGTACCAGTCATAAATGTAGCATCTCAAGGCACACACTTCGGGACACTGTTGGACCTATAGAAGATTAGGAGAGAACTGAACCTGATGTCCATGCAATGAGGACAGCCCAGAACACTGTACCACTCTCTTGTGCCCACGACAAAGAAGTGGGCTTGAAGGGTCATACGGCTGACCTACTTTTAAAGCTACAGGTAGACAGCAAGCTAAATGAATCCCTTTCCTGCAACTGCCCAGCTGACCATTGGCAACTGGACCTGGACTGGACCCTCCCCTTGACCTCTGCATACCATACTTTGAGTTTCTAAGTGCCTCACCTGAGGGCCTGGTGGCTTTAGAATCTTTCACTAGGATGAATCTCGTTAATGAATTTGACTCATGCTCCATCCCGGTCAGTGTCATACTGCGCTTCTGTTTTGTTCCACGGCAACAACTATCATTGGCAGTTTGTGCTTCTTCCCGCTATTTCTACTTTAATATATCTCTTGTGCCCCTTATTGGATTTTTGTCAAATGTTACTTTATTTTTCTAATTTGTTTTGGGATTTTTATTGTTTTGCATTTGAATTTATTACTGTTTTAGTACTGCTTAAATACTTTACACATTACCTCTAAGTTTAGACTGCCTCGTATGTGCCATAGCTAGCAGAGGGTGTGATCATCGACTTATTTAGTGACTTCAGTGGTTCACCCTGAGAAGGATTGTGATTATTACTTCACATGGGTATTTACCCCACCGCCCAACTAATAAGTAATAGTCCAATTTTTTACAAGCGATATCTGCATAGTTTCAAGTTGTTAGGTACAAAACATTTGATAAAATAGGGCAGCTGGGTGAAGTAGCTGTAAATAGAATAGAAAAACAAAAGCAGAAATTGATAGAGAGGAACAGAAGACAAAAGAAAATGTATATTAACATAGTTAAGTTTTGGCTTCGTTTCCATTGTAGGTAACAGAAAATAATCCTCTGTGTGCATTAGGTGCAGTAACTTTAGCAAACAACATCCGGAAGTCAACAAAATATGAGAATGTGTCGCAAAAGAAGTACACAAACCTGGCCTGAAGAACAGAACGCCTTCAATGGAAGCTACACAAATGAACAGAATGCATAATGAAAAGGTGTAGTCAACTTTGCATGTGCTTAAATCCATAAGATTGAGGTGCAAACCAGGTTGCTACGAATTGTAAACTCAAATATCTGGAGAAATATGAGCAGCACATTATACTTCTGGAACATTGCTTGGTGAAAGTGTGATAGAGAAATGGAAATCCCAGCCACTGCCCACAGCTGACTCAGTTGCCACATCTCTGATACGTTAGAAAAGCATTAAGAGTATATTATTTAGCTGTTTTTCAGTAGTCTCCAAAGAATCAGTACTGGGTAGTGTTTTGAAGTGATGAAATTGATACTCTTTTCGATCAAGGTGATTTATCTGTAGCAACAATTCATCAGAGTCAAACCTGGAACATTGCACCAACAGTCTCAGTAGTATACCCTGGGAATGTGTTAGACATCCCATGTCTCTCCAAGTGTCCATTCACCAACGTTGGGGCTCTGATTTCTCTCAGTCTACAATCTGCAATACAAAACAGGCACACCTGCTTCGTTTGATAAAGGGAAATCCTCCTCCTATTCCTTTGTTTCTATCCTCCAGTCCAATATAGTTCTTCACAGTTGCCCTTATTGTGTATGGTTCCTTGAATTTGGGAAACCCATTCATGATCCTTCCTGGTCTGTCTCTTAACAAATCCACCTTCTCAACCCATGTTCTCATTTCAGTTCCTCCACCTACTCCATTTACTTGTACCCCTAACCGTCCTCAATTCACTATCCTTCTGCTACGAATTTGGACCACATTTCGAGCTAGGGAATCTGCCTCTCAATAATTGAAAATGGTGATTTACCCATCACACAATTGATGAACCTGTGGTACAACCCCAACCTGTTTAACCAACCATTTTCCTCTCTCAACCGTTTTATTGTGTATTATAAACTGAGGCCCTATGATGTTTTATGTCCTGCATCTTTAAAAACTTCAAAATTGCCTTTGAACACAACTGTGTGCCATTTTCTATTATAGGATTAGTGGGTGCATTTTCCCTTGTAAAGATCTTTTCTAAAACAGTTATGGTTTAATTTCTCATTAGCTCAACCTCAATCTACCTATTGTGAACATCTATCATGGCAACAGCAAAACGTACTTTCTGACAAACCCAACATCGGCCCCATAAAAAGTCCAAAGCCACTGTAACCGAGACAACCCATGGATCCTGCAAATGTTGAACACAAACGTCACCCTCTTTCAACCGTTTGCCACTTTCTTTGCACGCCCCATATGTTTTAACTCTTTGCACTGGACCATGGTACATGTTAGACTACCAAACATTTTCCTTGATCCTCCTCAGTGTAACATTTTGAACCTAGATGCCCATCAAGGGCTAAATCAATAATTCTTTATCTAAGGCTCGTAGGAGAACAAATCTCTTACCCCTCATGTTTCTTTCCAATTGAGAGTTCATCCTTCAATTTGAAGAGCTGTCTAATGCTAAGCCCCAAACATCTCTCTCTAACCTGATCATTTTAATGATTTTTTTAACGACCTCCAGCACTTCATCACCCTGATCAGCAGTTACCCACTCGGCCTTTCTCCCTTACACTCATTCATCACATCTTGGACGCTAGTCACCAGTTGATCACATTCCAATTAATCTCTATTCATACCCACAGTAGCCACCAACCTACATAAGCAGTATGCTTGCTTATTTTTCTACCCAGTTTAATACACCATCTGCTGCCAACCTCGCTAATCTGGTAGATACTTTCATCATATCATTGTACACCTCAGGTAGCCGCACTTTCAGCAATGGTTTGCGATCCTCAAAGTCACATGTAATCCCAAATATAAGTACAAAAGCACTCAAAGACCCATGATCCTGCTGATGCCTCCCTTTTAATGACAGCATAGTTCATTTCAATTGCAGATACCGAAAGGAGCAAAAACAACAATTCTAACTCTGCCATCATGTAGCTGTGATAGCACAGCCCCTATCCTACCAGCACTTGCATCTATTGTGATATAAGTTTCCCTTTAATCTCAAATGGGGATCTCGGCCACTGAAATTTCCCTCTCCCCCATTGTAAAAGAATCCTGTTTTATTTTGTGTCTCACGAAAGTTTTTTCCTTGTGTAACAACATTTTCAAGCATTCTATTTTCACAGAAACATCATTAAAAGATTTTGAGTAGTAGTAGTCAACTAAGTCCATGAATGACCGCACCTAGGGGCATATGTACAAGGGAAGTGGTATCATTAAAAGATTTTGAGTAGTAGTCAACTAAGTCCATGAATGACCGCACCTAGGGGCATATGTACAAGGGAAGTGGCGGAGAGAGGAGTTAGACTTCCTGGTTTGACGCCTCTCTCCACCACTTCAGAAACAAAGGGCTGCACCATATTTACAAGAATGTGGTTCAGTCCTGTGTTTCCCCCTGTGCTAGCGCTACCCTTAGAGGCCCACTGCCAACATAGGCACCCTTGCACCATAGTGCAGGGATGATTGTTTTTTGTAGGAAGGTCCTCCTTCCTGCACATAAACAATCTTTAAATGCTGTTTTATAACTTCTATGTGCAGCACTCACAGAAGATGCAAAAAGGCATTAAAAAAATATTGTTTATGTGCAGGAAGCCTCCTGCACATAAACAATCACTGGCTTTTTGCTGTTTTCATGAAAAACAAGGAGAAATGAAACATTTCTCCCCCTTGCACTAGGGAGAGATCAGGGTTTCCCTGGTCCTAATTCTGGCGCTGCCTCCTATTTACGCCTCCCTTGTAAATAGGATGCAATGTCAGAATCAATAGGTGTTGCGGTGGAACACCCACAGCAACACCCATTGCCCTCCCCTTTCACGCTTAAGCATAGCGTGAAAGGGGGCCTTATTTACAAGGCAGCGTTCAGCCACGTTAGGTGGTTTAATGCTGCCTTGTAAAGAAGGCAAAACCCCTATCGCCACAGGAATGTCGCAAAAAAGTGGCGATCTCATGGCAATAGGGGCTTGTACATATGCCCCCTAAGCTTTATTCTGTAGAGCAAGTGCTTCTTTGATTGTCCGGAACAAATCAGACCTTGGGCTTAATACCCAAGCTGTAATAAGATAGGCCAAATACTATCGGCCAGATTCATCAAAGTAAAATCGGCTCGCAAAGGGCCAGATTCTGAGAATCCGGCCCTTTGCGAGCGCTATTTTTGCATTTGGGATTCATCATCCCAAATGCAAAAATCGCAATTACGGAACTCGCTAAATTGCAAAGAATCGCATTTAAGGAATCTCAATTAGAGATTCCTTAAATGCTATTCATGAACCTTTTTAAAATTGCGAATTCGCAATATGGGGCCGCTATTTACCGCGAAGTGTAACTTCGTGGTAAATAGCGAAAACTTAGAAAAATGCACTTTAGTGCATTTTTCTAAGTTGTATGTTACACACACACATGTCCTTTGGACATGTGTGTGCGCGACACCTGTGTACATTTGCATTTCAGGGGTGCTACAGGGTGTCCTTGGGACACCCTGGCACCCTTGAAATCGCTTCCTTATTTGCGATTAGCTAATTGCTAATCGCAAATAAGCAATGACTCCCCATTCATTCCTAGGGCCTTGAGGCCCATAGGAATGAATGGGAAAGCCATTCCTTATTTGCGATTAGCAATTAGCTAATCGCAAATGAGGAAGCAGTAGAAATCGCAAAATTAATTGCGATTTCTACATGCATCCCGTTTTGCGAGTCTTTAATAGAGATTCCTTAATAATCGCTATTAAGGACTCGCAAAAGAGGAGCATGATGAATCTGGGGGTTAATTCCTTCTTCCAAGAACTTCCAGTTATTTTTTCTTCAGAGTAAGTCCTGCTTTTCCCAATGTGTCCAGAACCTCCCTCGATGCGTTATTATACTCCTCTACTGTCTTGCCAAATACCAATACGTCAGCCTGAAAAAATAAAAAACATTGCTTTGATGCATTAAAATATGACTCATCATTCTGTGAAATACACGCTGGTCACAGAGGCCAGCACAACAGGTTAATGTGTGAACTGGAACACCCCATACAAAGTGATCAAGGTAGTCCAAACCTTAGAGTCATCATGTAATTTGGCCTGGTGGTAGGCCCATTTCAAATCTAACAGTAAAAAATACTTATCATCGTTTAGCATCACGATCATTTCACTGATATTCAGTAATGGGAAGCTCTCAACCAGGACGTTCTGATTGAGATTCCTCAGATCAAAACAGAATCTCAACTTCCCATCAAACCTTTTCCTGATGACAATGGGCAATACCCACTCCGCACCATTAACCCCTCCCATGCTCATGACGGAACCGCTCTGTCACGAGCCTCGGGTGGGCTGTGCTGGTGACGGAGCGGTTCCGTCACGCCCGGCTCGCCGCGCCTGGACGGCGCTGATTATGCGCCTGCACAGAGCGTTCTATTGAGCGGGCGGAGCCATGACGGAACCGCTCCGTCACAAGCACAGTCCACCCGAGGCTCGTGACGGAGCGGCTCCGTCACGAGTACGGGAGCGCCGCACGGCCCCCTCTCCCCCCTAGCGCTGCGGCGGAATTGCCGCCGCAGCCAAGGGGTAAATAAGTCCAATTATTCCAACTCTAACCATTTTCTCTAACATGGCTTTAATGTAATCTCTTGCAGTTCTGAGCATCCTCCTCACCCTATGTCTAACCGGAATGGCTCCTTTCTTCAAAACAATTTTGTGCATGTGTATCCCTTCTGGGTTCCTATTTTTTCTGCAAACACTTGTACTGCTCCTATTGCAATCTCACTTATATTAGATTTTTCCCTCACCAATACTTGATCTTCTTCTCTTGGGGTTGATTATTTTATGTGGCCTAAATATTAATGTATCCAACCAACGGTACCGAATCTGATAAATAAACGTTAACTTTAACCCTCCTATCCTTGAAGTACATGACTGCCCACATGTAGCCCGACATGCAACTCCTCTGGTAACTATTGCGATATAGGTCCTTGACCACTAGCACATTTCCAGGTTTTAATCATTGAATATTATGGTATGATGACATCCATAGCACCTGGATCTACCATCAATTTTATATGTTATTCATTTAATACTAAGTCAGCTTTAAGGTGACACTTTCTGCCCAATGCACTATCATCTTCTCCTGCACACAGGAAACAATCTGTATTGCCACTATCTTCCCCTATTATCACCAGATTGACTCTCAAACTACATACTCTAGCATAGAGTCCTCACCTACCACACTTCCTACATCCCTTTCCTACAGCCCAACAAACATTCGAATTAGAAGAGTGATAGTTACTTCCATACCTGTTACACCCCCGGTTTCCACTGCTACTGGGTACCCACTGTTCTTCCCCATATTAGACTTATTTTCCAATGACCTCTCATCCTAACATTTACTCTGGATATTCTCATTTCTATAGTCTCCGCTCATTGCTACTTCTTTCCCTTTTCTACGTTCTAAATTCAAAGACACATGCTTGATTGCTTAACTATCTTGGCTATCTCAATTGCTTTCTCCATTCTTGAATTTCTGACAGATCATAACCTCTCCTGAATTTTCTTACTTCTGCACTGTACGATGATTTGGACCGTAATAATTTGGCATTGGACCAAACTAACATTTGATGGCTAATTCTCTTAAACTGAACACAAATTTGCTAAACTTTTATTCTGTTTCCGATGGGTGTAGACATTATGTTGCCCAATGCTAAGTTGACTCATTCTGTTCTTTCATGTTTGCTTCATAAATGCATCCCCAATGCCTTGTCCATGCTGACACTTGGCAACTGCTATAAATGTAAACATGCGTTGTCCTTCCTTTCTTAGAGCACTAACCAATAAGGTCCTCTTTTTGGAGGACAAGCATCTTGCCCATCAAGAGTTATCCAGTCTTCCCATGATATGAGTGGACAACTAGGCAAGACCAGAAGGGGTGGTGTGTTTCTCAATCCCTGTGCATCCATAACGAAGTCAGAGGCAATATTGTGTGGAAGAAAACACACGGAATCGTGACAATATTGACCCTAAACAAATTACATGAAAGTATTATTTTCACAGTGTTATTCTTTTTTCTTTTTCCAATATTTTTTACATTGTTCAGTCCTCAAACTATTTTGACTGTAACTCAGCCGTCTGAGCAACAAGCGAAAGTACAACTGGAGATCGATGGAAGAATAACACTGCAAAATGTATTTAAAACTGAAAATCAGTGGCTGCTGAAGTGAATCTGTGTCTGTTCGAATGAGGTTGATGGCGGAGGCAGCCCAGGAAGGGGCAGATTTACTACTTCTGGCGCATCTCTGCTAATCAGCAAGGATGCGCCAGAAGAGTTGCGACGCATCTGCCCACCTGTGCGCCACCACTGATGCGCCGCATTAAAAAATGCGGCCCTCTGTGGCGCACGGATGGGCAGATGCGTGTCGCATTCCTCGGCGGAAAGGCGGCGCATTGCCTGAGTTGCATCGCAAGCGCGACGCAGCTCTAACAAAGCTCGGGGTGCCCCTATCCCTAACATGCTCCATCAATCCTTACGCCTGCTTCAAGCAGGTGCAGGGTTTTGACGCAGCATGCCCTTAAAAGTGACTGAGTGAAATCTTGTAGATTTCACTCAGCCACTTTTAGGAGGCGTTCCTGCGCCGGAACGCCCCCCCCCCCCGGCGCAGGAACGCCCACATGTGGAGCAGGGCTTTACAATGCGGCGCATCTCCCAGATGCGTCTCGTTGTAAATAGCCCACAGCATGGTGCTGGCTTTTGCACTGCTGCTGCGTCACAAAAGTGATGCAACGGCGGCGCAAATCTGGTGTAAGGGGCTTGTAAATTTGCCCCTAAGTGTTCTGCATTCTGAGCCAATCAATGTGGAAACACAAAAAAAAATGGTGAGCGGAATGTGCAATACGTGTTCTTGTGTCTCCTGTTGCGCACTGTGCCCTTGCGCCTCATTGTGCTTGTGCTTTAAGAAGATGATATGCCTGAGGGGGTGACATTCTGCAGTCACTGCACGCACTGACTTCCCAGTCTTAACCTTTACAGCTGGAGCTGGTAGGCTCTAATTTGAACGGCAGCAGGTTCTAAGGGATTCAACGTGGAACTGCAATAAAAACAGGCAGGCTATGAACCAATTCAATTATGTGATGGACAGAAACTCTTTAAATCCAAGTTCATTCCCTGTTGAGGTTTGCTAGAAACCGGTTTCGATTGCAGTCTTGTATGTGCTTCCGCAGGGTCCTTTGACACCAATCAGGATATAACTGTGGCAGTGTGGCTTGCAGCTTTTAGCCAAATTGAAGTGATGAAGCTGACACTCCTTTGGATTAAGTTGATTTATTTATAGCACCAATTCATAGGAGTGATGCCTCCACACCAGCCTTGAACACCATGTCAACATTCTCAGTGGCAAACTGATGGATTGTGATAGACATTCCATCACTGAGTCTAATACGTTTTTCATCCTGTAAACAATGCTGACACTTGGATAAAACAAATCGGAACTCCTGAAATGAAAAGCCTTTCTAGGCAGTTGAACAGAAATAAATGTCACTTACCAGAGGAGACGTTTTTAAGGAGAGAGGTTCCTGTTTGCACAGCGCACTTTTTGGCGGCATTTGAGGCTTCGAGGCTTCCAGCTAACGACTCGCTGGGGAGCCTTACTTCCAGCATCCTTGAGGGCGGATTCCAGAGGCTGCTAGCAGGAAGGCGGTAAGGGGCGCGAGGCACCAGCGGGGCTGCGAGCGTGCAGGGACTTCATTTCCCAGAAGTCCCTGCGAGACCAAGGAAGAGCTTCCGGTCCGCTCTCCCTGCTGGCCCGCCCCCCCGCCCATCTAATGACCATTTAAGCGCACTGGCAACCCTTGTACCGTGGGTCACTTACCAGAGGAGACGTTTTTAAGGAGAGAGGTTCCTGTTTGCACAGCGCACTTTTTGGCGGCATTTGAGGCTTCGAGGCTTCCAGCTAACGACTCGCCGCACCCGCTTCGCGGGTGCCGCTTCGCTGGCTAGCCTTACTTCCAGCATCCTTGAGGGCGGATTCTAGAGGCTGCTAGCAGGAAGGCGGTAAGGGGCGCGAGGCACCAGCGGGGCTGCGAGCGTGCAGGGACTTCATTTCCCAGAAGTCCCTGCGAGACCAAGGAAGAGCTTCCGGTCCGCTCTCCCTGCTGGCCCGCCCCCCCGCCCATCTAATGACCATTTAAGCGCACTGGCAACCCTTGTACCGTGGGTCACTTACCAGAGGAGACGTTTTTAAGGAGAGAGGTTCCTGTTTGCACAGCGCACTTTTTGGCGGCATTTGAGGCTTCGAGGCTTCCAGCTAACGACTCGCCGCACCCGCTTCGCGGGTGCCGCTTCGCTGGGGAGCCTTACTTCCAGCATCCTTGAGGGCGGATTCCAGAGGCTGCTAGCAGGAAGGCGGTAAGGGGCGCGAGGCACCAGCGGGGCTGCGAGCGTGCAGGGACTTCATTTCCCAGAAGTCCCTGCGAGACCAAGGAAGAGCTTCCGGTCCGCTCTCCCTGCTGGCCCGCCCACCCGCCCAAACCGCCACCTACAAAATTTCATCTTACTCCCGCAGCGCGGGACGCAGCGTGGGCGAAGACGGGGCCGTTTCAGGCCGTTACAGACCGATTAAGACCGGACCGGGCCATCCCCCTTGGTTGTGGTTCTTCCAAAACGCAGTAAAACCTGTCTATATTATAATTTCTTAAGGGCTACACTCCCATCCTCCAACATGTCTGTTCGAGCGACACGAAGCAAAACCACAAATAATGGCAAAAAGGCTACTGGGACACTTGATGATTTTATCACACGGACTAGCCTGTCAATTGATAACGAGATTACTAAGCTCCAGCACAGAGTTTCTCTAGAGCTGGAGTCTGCTAGGAAATTGTCAATAGAACTGGCACTGAAAAAGAAATCATCTTTGGGTCATATTGCAAACTCCAAAACGCCAGAGCGCGCTACCGGCCCTGTTCCAATAATCGCCTTGGCTGAAATTCACTCTATCAATGAGGGGGTAGCTTCTGCTGATATTATAGAAGTATGCAGCCAAGATGTATCTGATAGCATAGTTCCAGAAAACACCTTACCCCCTGAACTTTCTATTGAGTCCAACAAGGGGGACAAAGTACTGGGGGGAACTGGCCCAAATGTTACTTGTGACAAGGTTAAACCTCCACCCAAACGCAAACGCAATAATCTCTCAGTCTATGCTAGAAAGAAGGCCAAGGTAGCATCAAACCAATTTTTTTCGGGGGGTCTTGAACAGCTAACCATTAGCACAACCACAGGGACTGATCTTACTGCCCATATTAACCAATGTAGCACAGACAATACAGGGCTGTCCAACCTGGTACAAAGCATGGTTACATCAACAGAAGAGAGTGAGAATATCTCTACATCTAGGTATTCTACACAAGGGGACAGGGAAGAATTTTTGAAAATAGTGTGGGAAACGCTTAAAGTATTATTGAAGCCATTAGAAGTCAGGTTAGCTGGTATTGAAAACCAATTACTTGAAGTAGAGAAGAGGGTTATTACATTAGCAAGTATAAGCCTTAATGGTAATGACGGGCCCATACATGCTCAAACTCTACCAGTGGGTGTTACCCCAAATACTAACCCATTTAGCGTTCTAAAACAAAAAGAAGGGGTAGCCAAAAACAAAAATTCTAACTCGAAAACTACCTCCCAAATAGCACCTATTTCTACAGCTTTGAATGGGCCACCGGCAAATACAACTGCATCTCAGCCCTCTGGGACTGCTCAAAGTAAAAAAACCACAGCCAGCAAACACCTCCACAACTAATCTTCTGGCCACTAAATCTTCTGTTCCCCAGAAGCCAGCGGAGACAACCAGACTCCACCAGGGCTCTAACAAACCCACGCACGATAGGTCCCAAACGCATAGAACTGACTTATATAACCACCAGACAGCCTATCCCAAAAATAACTTCAGGGGAGGATATATAGATTTGCCACCAGACGCTAGTCCATTTGTTATAGTCCTCACTGGTGTCCCTGAATTACAAAATCACAATGAAGAGAATTTTGCTTCATTAAAAAACAAGGTGATTTATTGGTTAAATTCAAACAAACCGATTCCAAATCACATGAGAAGCAAAATTCTGATGGTACGTAGAGTGCCATGGGTTGGGCAAATGACTAAGTCAGTTCCGGGCGACTGTATAGTTGTCTCGATTGAGGAACCGCATAGTGCGGAACAAATCTGTGCATGGAAACCGTATGGAGACACATTCCCTATTACAGCTAGACCCCTTTCTTTTTTTTACCCTCCTCCTAGAATTCCAAAGCATGGCCCTAGTTGGAACACTCCTAATCTGTTTCATGGCTATGCACCAAATACAGCCAGACAAGTAGAGCTTAATGCGTGGTCTGGGGTCCCAACATTCAATAGATTTAGTTGTTTGGACGCAGTGGACTGACTGAAAATTATGCCCAACTGTATTCCTACGCTCTATGATCTGTACTGTACATTGGGAGTGGGCCAGGATTTCCATAGATCAGGAATAATAACTCCACAAAACCAATCCAGTTCTGAAGGCAATTCAGCATGTACCAGCATGCCGACAGAACGACATGATGAAATTCCTATTTGTACAATAGGGGAAGTGGCACCCAATATTGAGAACAAAACAAACAATATACATTTAATTACTATTGCTCCTATACCATCCCTAGTAGTGCCTACAGCTAACGGTGACCCTTCTGACAAATCATTAATTCCTGAACTAAAATTTTTATCTTGGAATATTGCTGGAGTTGGTAAAAATTTGAAGGACCCTGATTGGGCGGATTATATTGATTCTGGTGAAATCTGCCTTTTGCAGGAAACATGGGCCATGGAAACCCCACATAGGATGGGCTTTAAAACTTTTGACAAAGTGGCAACTCAATCAGAGAGGGGAAGACCAGCGGGGGGTTTAATTATTTGGATTAAAATTACACTAACCGTAAAAGCTGAAAGCATAGATACAGGAACTCCGGATATCCTAGCCTTAAAGATCACTACTGCAATGGGGCATCAATATTATATTATTAATATTTACAATAGACCTATAGGTCGCTTTAGAGTTTCACCCACGTTGGAAATTTTGGATTTTTTCCTTAAAACAGTAGTCGGTGATGTCCCAGTAATTTTGGGGGGCGACTTGAATTGTAATTTTGAACCGATTCTAGGCATTACTGAAGCCCTTGAGGATGAAGACCATGCCTATAACATCCCCCAGCTTGAGACTGCCATACACGTTAAGTGCACTACGTTAGCAGTCCAACTTCTAAGGCTAACAGTTGAACACGGTTTGCGAGCTTGTAATGGCCGCCTTCCTTCTGACCTATCCAAACAACCAACCTTTGTAAAGTCTGAAAGTAGGCTCGATTTTATTCTTGTATCATTAAGCATTTGGCACTTTATGATGGACTTTAGAGTATCTAACAGGGTTGAGAGTGATCATTTTCCCCTGGAACTCCATATTGAAGCACATATGTTTAGTGATTCTATGCCCACTGAAGTTGCAGATGTACCATGTGAATCTGTTCACATTAATAATAATAGACGTGCTCTAAAATGGCCGCATTTGCTATCAGATGGCACAACCCTTGCAGCTGTTTATTCTCTCTTTGATTCAACCTTTGGCCCCATAGCTGGCTCTCCACTCCTATCTGAGAACTATGCATATTTTGTTGAACTGCATAAAACCTTCTTTGACAAACTCAAGATCTATATGTCTAAGATGCCAAAGAAGAACCAGCAAAATATAAGGATGGGTTGCCATGGGAAGCTTTGGTTCAATCGCTCGTGTAAGATGGCCAAAAGGAGTCTTCTAACTGCAATCAAGGAGGGCTCTAAATTGGATGTCAAACTTGCAAGGGAAGAATACAAGCACGTCCTAAAAGATTCAAAAAAAGCCTGGGAAGAGCTTCTTTGGGCAGATATGCTGGGTGCTGCCAAAGCAAACGACAATGTTGGCTTTTGGAGATTGGTTGCTAATGGGGGGCATGCAGGAAGAGCAGTTAAGGACACTTTTTTGGATGAACTAACATGGGTAAACCACTTCACATCTCTGTACAAACAATATGATAGTGCTGCTGTTGAGGACACTTGGTTACCCCTACCTCCTGAATGCCTTGATTTTACCTTGGAAGAAACAATGAAGGCAATTAACGATCTAAAAAGCAGTAAAGCCCCCGGTCCGGATAAAATACCTGGCGACCTCTACAAACATGCAATCGAAGTTTGAGCTCCTTATATTAATTGTTTATTTAATGTGTTGTCTATTGATTGTTCGTTTCCTGAAAGCTGGCGTGCAGCAGAAGTTGTACTAATTTTTAAAAAGGGTAGTAAATCCGATCCCTCTAATTATAGACCTATTAGCTTAATGGACACCCTGCAGAAACTCTATGCCAAACATTTATTATTTAGAATGAATGACTGGCTGGAGGAGTCAAAAATATTTACTAAATATCAGGCAGGCTTTAGGTCTAAGACCAGTACACTAGACCAGGTCTTCAGATTCTGTTGTATTTACTGGAAGTACGTACATATTAGGAAGGGTCATTTGTATGTAGCGTTTGTTGACCTTAGAGCTGCATTTGATCTTGTTCCTAGAAAATTGCTCTGGAGTTCATTAAACAAAGCCGGGATGCCAGGGTGCCTGTTAAGTCAGATAATTGAGTTACATGCTAGAAACCATGCAAATATTAGATGGGGACCAAACGGCGAACTGTCTCGCGATATTCCAATCGAGCGCGGCGTTCGTCAGGGTTGTGTCCTGGCCCCCACTCTATTTTCCATATTTGTTAATGATGTTCCTGAACATTTAAATGCCTGTAACAACGACTCACCTCAGCTAAATGGAGAGAGAGTACCTGCGTTGCTCTTCGCGGACGACACCATCCTCATCTCCCAGACCAAGAGGGGCCTCCAGATACTCCTAAACTCATTTAGTGGTTACTGTGAAAAAAAGGCCTGGAAATAAACACTAACAAAACTAAATGTATGGCATTAAATCCTAGCAGACCAGATAGAGGGATTTTGACTCTAAATGGACAAACTCTTGGGGTCGTTGATAACTTTTCTTACCTGGGGGTGGTAATTGACTCAAAGCTAACATGGAAGGCCCAACTTGAGAAGAGTAGGGTGGTATATGCTCAAAATGTCAAACCTATAATGAGTAAATTGAATGCTAGCATAAGTAAGAGTGCAACACCTGCTCTTGAACTCTTCAAATTTAAAATCCAATCTGCCACTCTATATGGGGCTGAAATATGGGGTCCCTGGGCCAAAGAGTGTTTCCAAGGATTGGATAATAAATTTATGAGATCTATTGTAAGGGTCCCTACTAGCACCCCCCTAACCCCCCTTCAATTTGACCTAAATTTTAAACGAACTGATCATTTTACAATTTTAAGACCGTTGATGTTCTGGATTAGAGTTTGGTCCACCCCAGAATTGTTGGATTATAGGAACTGTCTTCAAGAGGTATTAAACCGCGACACTTTTAATTCCATCCCATGGTATGGGCACATAAAAAAATGGTTTAGATTGCTGGGGTTGCATTCTTTATGGGAACACCCTGAGAATCTGCCACCTTCTGCAAAAACCATGGTGAAGAGAGTTTTCTGGTCCTATATGTATAACAAGGTTGTACACGAGAGTAGAACTGGCACTTTAACTAAAGAATTTCTATTGTTTAAAGTTGAACCTTGCTTTGAAACATTTCTGGACGAAATTGAGCCTCCTGTGGCCAAGACCCTTTACCTGAAATTCAGATACGGGACTCTTATGCTAACCTCTAACCTTGAACGATGGTCAAAGAAAAATGCTGATAGTACAATTGACAATAACAGAATATGTCCTATGTGCTCTGCCTCCTGTTTGGAGAATGAAATTCACATGCTCTTTGTATGCAATGCTTACACAAAAGCACGGAAAAAATGGTTAAAACCTATGTGTGCTCTCCTAGGAACTAGAAGTTGTCATATTGCATATAGGATTGTTAAAACGAATACTGACCAGTTCATTGTGTTCAGTACTAGCAGATTTTTAACTTCAGTTTTCTTTATTCGAAAAAAATTGGGTCAAATGTTTTAAGAAATTGTATCAGATTCTCCAAAGAGGCATACCCTGTAGTGCAGTTCTGTTGCTAAACTGAATCATGTTAAATGAATTATTCTTGATTGGTGACCCTTTTTAAGGAAAATGCTTATGCATGATCTATATGAGTTGTTAATTGGAATTCAAATTCTTTTTATGTATGTATATTCATGTGTCTTTTATGGCTATTTTGCCGAAATAAAGATTTAAAAAAAAAAAAAAAGAAATAAATGTCAAATGATTCCGTGTTATGGGTGACTAGCCCCCATCGCCACAGGGTTGTCAACAGTAATGCATCCCTTCCACAAATACAGAGCAGTTAAGGCAAAATATATTGTGTACTCCTTATGAACAATGTACAGGAGAAGTCTGCTAAAAAGTGTTTACCATTGCTTACAAAACGGACCTATCATTCCCTGCACATGAGCCCTATATGGAAGCTCAGCACAACCAGGAACAGTTACTGATATCAGAGGATGGCCGGCCAAAGATGTCCTAGAATTTCTCTTCTAGGCATGACATCCTCGAAGATGGAAATGCACCTTTCCCACATACATTTCCTGGTAGTTATGTATACAGTTACTATGACCTGAAACCCTAGAAGAACTGCAAAATAGGTCTGTGGAAGACCAGGGCAGAAAACATCTTATGGATTAAATAAGGAATGTAGAGTTTTTCTTCACTCCACTGCACTGAGGCTCAAGTCCTGCACTACCTTATAAGTAGTTACAAACCAAGGCAGTGGCAATAGATTCGTAAAAATGAAATAAATCACTTCATAACAATCAGGAAAATCTTTTGATGAACTCTGGGGGGTCAATTTAAATGTTCAATATGACAGTGCTCTACTTTGTGTGTTGTGAGATGTCAGTTGAACATTTAAATAGTAGAAGATGATGTCATTGTGAATATCCAAAGCATAATTGCTGTTGTGCATGTAAGGAACCCCAGGTTTTGGTGATTTCTGGATGGCTATTTAGGATGATAAGTGCATCACCTCGAGAATTGTACCGGAACTGAAGATACCGTTTTAATATAAAAGATATGCATCTTGACTCTAGGGTGTTCAATTTAAGAGTTTTCATGCAAAGAATAGCTGTTAGATATGAGAGTGTTCTCGAAAACAAACCACTCCAAGATGGGGTCACTGTTACCATTGTAATAACGCCAGTAGTACTATTGTTTTAGGAAGCTGGGTGTTGGTGATTCCGGGAATTTTAAACAGGATGTTCAATTAAACGATGAGTTTATCCTCCCCCTTTCTTACTGTGAATAAAAACGTCTAATACGCATGTACCTTAAGGTCGTGCAATTGCTTTATTTTAGAATAACAGCATTTGTTGGGGTGAAGTAGCTTCAATAAGAAATCTTCCTAGATAGTTTCACTCTACACGTTCCCAGTATACATTTGGCAGTGGGCCATTTGTGGTCTGTATACATAGTTGTGTGGTTGTTGAAAATCTTAATATTTCTTATACATCAACGCACAACATGTGAAGGGTTTGTGTGATTGAGTGAGACGAGATTAGCCACAAGTTTCAAACAATGTGCAGTGGCATATGGAATTGGTAATGTGAAGTGAATGTTATTGGTGGAGATACCTTGTACGCACTATCGACTAGTAGATAGGTTGGATTGATGCGTATGATAGTGTCATTGCTTTTCACCAATTTTGCTAATATCTGTACTGTCTTGTGAGTTAATAATGATGGAACCCTTTTGGCTCCTGATGAACTCCGTAGAGCTATGACGTAATGGATAGAGTGTATTGCCGTGAAGGTTGCTTTAGAATATTGAGTTTGCAGTTACACGCAGACGAATAAAAAGCTGAAAATGTATGTTTACTCTACAGGATAGGCAGGCTCGGCCAGGCTTGGTAGGGGTTGTGGCAGTTTTTTGCACCGCAGCGCGGGGACACACTGACCGAGTGTAACCATACGCTCTATAAATGCATCTATTTTTATTATTATTATAAAGATGTGTAACACCAAGCTCCATGTGTGGCAAAGTCATTTACGGGTACCCCTGCTGGGAAGACACTACAAATGGCGACAAGATAGTGGATAAGTAACATGAAAATTGACAGTGCTCTCTCTGAGAGATTGCCATGGTCCTGGCAAACTGCTAGTGCGTGCCACGTGTGCCGTCGCAAAGTACATAATCGAAGCTAACTGCATGTGGAGTCAAAGCGCAGTTCCAGATGCTGTGAAGCAGTTTAAAACTATAGCATTTACAGAGAATCTACACGTTGTTGGTTGAGAACCTGTTGATCAGGTCACACATAAAGGTATCACGCTACTACGAAACATAGAGCCATACCTAGTTTGGAGTGATAATGCTGCGATTACAAATGCAACCAAGAAGATATCAACATGGTGTAAAAAAGAACAACCCGACAGCAAAGCGCAAGATCAAGATCAATCAATCAATCAATCAATCAATCTGGGTTTTATAAATTGCGCTACTCACCCATGAGGCTCTCAAGGTGCTGGGGGGGTCGGGGGGTTGCAGCTCCGAATCAGTCGAAGAGCCAGGTCTTGAGGCTCTTCCTGAAGGTGTGCAGAGTGGGGGAGCACCTGATGTTGACTGGGAGCTCGGTTACAGGTCTTTGCTGCAATGTAGGAGAAGGCTCTTCCACCTGCTCTGGTTCTGTGGATGAGTGGGATCTCTGCCAGGTTGAGGTCGGCGGAGCGGAGTTTCCTTTTGGGTACGTGGAAGGAGACTCTCTTGTTGAGGTATTTGGGTTCGATGTTGGGGAGGGATTTGTAGGCGTGGGTGAGTAGCTTGAAGGTTACTCTCTTCTCAACGGGGAGCCAGTGGAGGTCTTGTAGGTGCTGGGTCATGTGCTCGTGTCGTGGGGTGCCGAGGACGAGTCTGGTTGCGGTGTCTTTGGATTGTTTGGAGCTTGTGTAGCAGGGTTCTGTTGATTCTGGCATAGAGGGCGTTGCCGTAGTCCAGTCGGCTGGTTATGAGTGCGTGGGTGACGTGCTTTCTTCAATCGAGGGAGATCCACTGAAGGTCTTGCGGAGGATGCGGGGGGAATAGAAGCAGGTGAAGACAATGGCTTTGATCTGGCGAGTCATGGTGAGGGAGGAGTCTAGGATGATGCTGAGGTTTCGGGCGTGGTCAGATGGAGTGGGTGGGTTTTCGAGGGTGGAAGGCCTCCAGGTGTTGTCCCAGGTCGGTGGAAGAAGGTCCGAGGATGAGGATCTCTGTCTTCTCCGAGTTGAGCTTTCAGCAGCTGTTGTTCATCCAGGATAATGCTGTGATTACAAGTGCTGCTAGTTAGAGATCAACCAGCTGTCAAGGAAAGTACAAAGCGTTAGCACGTGCATGAGAAAGCTGTGGTTGGAATCTGACAATCACATAGGTCAGCACATCACAGGACCTCAGCATTGGTATTGATGATTCAGGTCCTAACGGACGGCAGTCAGTGTCAGACAGAACTACACCCTCAGTGACAGCCACTCACACAAAATGGTTACAATGCTTCCGCTTTCTTGAAACCACCATCATCATTCGTTACCACCAAAAAGCAAGATATTGGTGAACGATGGACTACGTGGCTAGAGACATTTGAGAATTTCATTGGTGCACTTGAGAGACTGATAATAAATCTTGCTGGTGATGGCTAAAGGAAGTCATAAAGAAAATGTCATGAACTGACAAAGAAATTGCATACTGTCAGATTAAAGAAACCTTGAATCTCAAGTTCAATCCAATGCCAAATGTTGACTATGAAAGATATACTTTTAGTCACGAATGCCAGTAAGTTGGCGAAACCATTGATGAATTTGTAGAAAGATTTCACACACTCATAAAAACACTGTAAGTACAATTAATTTAATGATGAAGAAGCCATACGTCTCAGGGTCCTTGATGGATGTTTGCCCGATTCAATCAGACCGCGAATGCTGAGATAGACTCTGATTCTGGAACGAGTGTTAATGGCTGCTAGAGCTGAAGAGTGTGCTGATCCACAAGATGTGGACACAGAGGCTGGAGGTGCCCAGAATGAATCAACAATGCGCCACATTGCTGCGCATTTATAATGTGATGCATCAAGGGGTATGCTTCATCATGTAAAGTCCCGCGCCACATTATACCTGAGTACGGTATAATGTATGCAGGGTGGGCGTTCTCACACAGGAAGCCTTGTAGAAGTGATGCAGTAAAATCTCCAAGATTTCACTGCGCCACTTCTACGACGCCACTGTGCCAAAACCATAGGCCTGCTTGGAGCAGGCATAAGGAGTGATGCAGTGTATTAGGAATAGGCCTCCCCATGCATTGCTGGAGTTGCGTTGTGATTGCGACACAAGTCCAGCAATGCGTGACTTTTGCACCGACAGATGTGTTGAAATTTCTGGCGCATCTGTCAATCCTTGCGCCATGGTGTGCCATATTTTAAAAACGGCGCACTCATGGTGGCACAAGGGTTTCGCAAACAGGCGCAGGGAAACTGATGCATCTATACAGATGAGTCGGTTTCTTATAAATAGGCTGCATAGTGTCTTTCGAGTTAACAATGACAGAACCATTTTGGCTCCTGATGAGCTCTGTAGAGCTATGATGTAATGGATAAAGTGCATTGCAGTGAAAGTTGCTTTAGAATGTTGCGTTTGCAGTTACACACAGATAAATAGAGACATGTAATACCAAGATCAGTGTGTGGAGTAGTCATTTATGGTTACCCCGCTCGGAAGGCGCTACAATACCTAACATGTTGGCTACAGTATGGAGTATGACTTGTGTGACTATTGTTATTCCTAGGGATTTTCTCCTCTTTGTTTCTTTGTTTATCTTTGCCTGTAGCAGAAGCACAACATGATCTGAAAACTCCCTGAGTATTAATTCACTTCAACGGCATAGGTTAGAGGAGGAATCTGCATGACAAGGAAGGATTTAAACTGGATATTGATTGTGATATACAAAGGTATTCTTTAGAATATGTACAATTGTGATGGCTTTGGATCATTGAACATTGGTGTATTCCTTATTGAGTGTACTTGTTATGGACTTTATACATTGTTTATACTTATAGGAGGATTTTGCACAATTGTATAACTAGAAAAAGCCCATGAACTATCAACTAGGTAAGCAATGTTTGCTGTTGTTTCATCTACTTCAATGGTAATAAGTAATGTGTGAAATAACGACAAGTGCTATTGTTTATGTAATGAAATTGTGAGATATTAGTATTGGGACTGGAATGTATATGAGTATAATGCCTAGGTATCCAGTGGTATATTGAAAATGCTTGGAATTATTGAGATTGTGCTACTACCAATTGAATCTAATAAATTCCTTGTCTCATTAGGCAGAACTACATAATAAATCTAATAGATATTGCACTCATGAAGAACGATGAAATTACCCAAATAAGATGCAAGTGGTGGAATATCCATTATCATACATTTTGGTTCTGTTCAGTAAATAGTCTTCCACTATTGGAGACTAGAATCTATTTTGATGTACAAGGTGTTCAGGATCACTGTATTATCTGCATTTTAACTTTAATGTTGTAAATAGAGTATTGTTTTTAAATGTGTATAAAATGTTTGCCTTCACAGCCCTGACAAGTCTCTTTTTATCCGTGAGTAAATCGTTTTGGCTGTTCTGCTGTGTTTTATATCAAGCAACTGAAAAATAATAACGAGATCTGTTTTTACTATGAGCTCAACACACGTGGAGCACTTCTTGGACTTAATGGACTTATTTATTTCGAGTTGATTAATTAATTGTCTTGTTTTGTAATTACTTTTGAGGATCTGGGTTCAAACTCATAGAGGTGGGGAACATCTAAATGTACTAATGAGAACTAGTTGGTTGGGGTGTTTTAACTTACCTTAGTTGTCCAATATTTATTTAGCTTCATTACCCCATTACACAACACAACGACCACACTACACCACACAATTGATAGAACCAGTCTTGGAAGGATTATCCCTCTCCATTCAGATTTGGAGAAGGTGAAGGGGGGACAGAGACTAATAAAGACAGAGGACTATGCCCTAGGTTTAAGTCCTGATGCACACTTCGCACTTAAGCTAACATCAGTTTACCATAGGTTTTGTGTGTTTACCATCTGCCTTTCTTCTCATCGCTTGTTTTCCATATAATTGGAGAATGTCTTTTGTAGATCAGCAATTTCCTGGCACCTTACATGTCAGCAATTACCACCTCCACTCATTGTCGTAATCTAAGTAACAGAAAACTCAATCCCTTATTACCTGCTCTTACCAGGAACATTTCTGCAGTGCTCTCTTTCACATCCATGAGGACATGACACAAATAAGTAGTAAGCCAAATACAAACTGGGTGACTGCTGCATTTACAATTCTTATCGAAAGGACAGTTTAATAAAACAATAATGCCACTTCACGTCTGGATGACACAGGCAATATTTGCGTCAGGAAAAACATTCCTAATTCAAGATGGCAAAGCATTCACAAGCCACTGCCTAGAGAGCATTAAAAAATCACTAGGTATGGGTGAGGAACTCTGACTTTGCTCCAACTACCTACCCATGCCTCCCAGGTCCCCAGAGGAAACTTTGAGACTTACTCCTCTGCTTCACCCAACCGCCAGCAAAGGTGACAATTTTAGCACTTATTTGCTACTTAGTACTCAGCAAGGCCTTCAGGTTGTCTCTGATATAGAAGGAACCAATCCTAATAACATGGACATTCTGTAAAGAAGAACAGGAAATCACAAGAAGAGGATAACTTACATAGGATGCATTGGGAGAGAAAATATTTGTCGTTATAATAACTATAAGGATACCGGTCTCGGGAAGCAGAGACACCTCAGGTTAGTAAGACTGCTACGATGCAGCAGATGAGTTAATGGACTGGGCAGGCTAGGTGAAATTTGTGATTACGCTAAATTTAGTCCTTGCCTACCCTACTAAATTCAGCACAGATGGTCTTTTATTTTCCTGCTGAAAGTGGATGAGGGAAGTAAACAATTCAAAATGATACTTACAATTTAGTCATGTTGAAAAAGGCCACAGACTCCGAATTCCAGTTTATGGATTTTATTATAAGGCCAAAAATAATTGAATATAGACACACCTTATTATCAGAGACTATAGGTACATAAAAATCAACACAGAGCCGAATCTATGTATATAATTAATTCAGCATAGAAGACACAATGTGATGAACTCCAGAATCAAAATGCAACCCAGAATTGAAGCTGAGTCCAAATACTTTTTCATGAGGAAGAAAACAAAGGTTAACTTTCCCTACACTGCTCCCTCTGAGGGACCTGCCTATTTCCCTTATCTCATACCCCAAAGGTGTCAGCCTGTGTTGACTTCCTAAGAAGTACTCATGTCAAATGGGTCAGATAGCTTAAGGCTATGGAGCTCGTTCTAAGATGCTCTTTCTCCTCCAAAATATTTAGAAGTCTCCCCCTTTCTGTCCCTGCACATCATACAAAAAGATAAAGGTCAGCCCCCCTCATATGTATTACATGATGAACAGTTCAATCAATCAATCAATCAGCGAATTTGTATAGCGCGCTACTCACCCGCTAGGGTGTCAAGGCGCTGGGGGGAGGGGGAGTTGCTACTGCTCGAACAGCCAGGTCTTGAGTTGTTTCCTGAAGGAGAGATGGTCCTGGGTCCACCGTAGGTGGGTGGGGAAGGAGTTCCATGTCTTGGCCGCCAGGTAGGAGAAGGATCTTCCTCCGGCGGTGGCCCTGCGGATTCGTGGGACGGTGGCGAGGGCGTGGCTGGCAGAATGGAGCTGGCGGGTTGGTGTGTAGAATGTTAGGCGGCTGTTGAGGTAGTTGGGACCGATGTCGTGGAGAGCCTTGTGTGCGTGGGTGAGGAGTCTGAACGTGATCCTCTTGCTGATGGGGAGCCAGTGCAGGTCTCTCAGATGGGCAGAGATGTGGCCGTGACGGGGGATGTCCAGGATGAGTCGTGCAGAAGCGTTCTGTATCCATTGGAGTCTTTTCTGGAGTTTGGCTGTGGTGCCAGCATAGAGGGGGTTCACGTAGTCCAGTCGGCTGGTGACGAGGGCCTGGGTGACCGTCTTCCTGGTTTCGGTGGGGATCCACCGGAAGATCTTTCGGAGCATGCGCAGGGTGTTGAAACAGGATGACGAGACGGCGTTGACTTGCTTGGTCATCGTGAGGGCGGAGTCCAGGATGAAGCCCAGGTTGCGTGCATGGTCCGCAGGCTTGGGGGCAGTGCCCAGGGCAGGGGGCCACCAGGAGTCGTCCCAGGCAGAGGGGGATGGTCCCAGGATGAGGACTTCCGTCTTGTCTGAGTTCAGTTTCAGACGGCTGAGCTTCATCCATTCCGCAATGTCTTTCATTCCTTCCTGGAGGCTGGCTCTGGCGGTGGCAGGGTCATTGGTGAGGGAGAGGATCAGCTGGGTGTCGTCAGCGTAGGAGATGATGTTTAGGTTGTGTTGGCGTGCGATGGCTGCGAGGGGGCTCATGTAGACGTTGAAGAGGGTGGGGCTGAGCGAGGATCCTTGCGGAACGCCGCAGATGACTTCGGTGGCCGTGGATCGGGATGGGGAGGCGGACTCTCTGGGTTCTTCCGTCGAGGAACGAGATGATCCACTCCAGGGACGTTCCTTGGATTCCAGTGTTGCTGAGGCGCTGTATTAGGGTGCGGTGGCATACGGTGTCGAAGGCTGCTGAGAGGTCTAGGAGGATGAGGGGAGCTGTTTCCCCATTGTCGAGCAGGGACCTGATGTCGTCGGTAGCTGCCATGAGGGCGGTCTCAGTGCTGTGGTTTGCTCGGAAACCGGACTGCGTGGGGTCAAGGGATCCGTTTGTCTCGAGGAAGGCGGAGAGTTGTTTGTTGACGGTCTTCTCGATGACTTTGGCAGGAAAAGGGAGGAGCGAGATGGGGCGGAAGTTCTTGAGGTCCGTGGGGTCCGCAGTGGGTTTCTTCAGGAGGGCTTTGAGCTCGGCATGTTTCCAGCTCTCCGGGAAGGTGGCGGATGCGAAGGAGCTGTTAATGATGTCCCGGAGTTGGGGGCGTGATGATGAAGTCGGCTTTGTTAAAGATGTGGTGTGGGCAGGGGTCAGTTGGGGAGCCGGAGTGGATGGTGTTCATCGTGCGAGTGGTGTCTTCGGTGCTGACCGGGGTCCAGGTGCAGAGGGTGGTGGTGGGGGGCGCTGGTTCGGTGGTTGGGTGCGTGGTCTGTGCGCCGAAGCTGTTGTGTATGTCGGCGATCTTGCGATGAAAGAACGAGGCGAGTGAGTCGGAGAGGTCTTGCGAGGGTGTGATGCCGTTGTTGCAGGCGCTGGGGTTGGAGAGCTCTTTAACGATGCTGAAGAGTTCCTTGCTGTTGTGGGTGTTGTTGTCCAGTCGTTCTTTGAATGTTGTCCTCTTGGTGGTTCGGATCAGCTGGTGGTGTTTGCATGGGTCGTGGTTCTCCTGAAGTTGAAGTGGACGCAGCTGTGATCTGTCCAGTGTAGTCTGGTGGAGTGGCTGAAGGAGATGTGCTTGCTGGAGGAGAAGATGGGGTCAAGCGTGTGGCCGGCGTAGTGGGTGGGGGTGTTCACCAGTTGCTTGAGTCCGAGGTTGGCGAGGTTGTCCAGCAGGGCGGTGGTGTTGCTGTCATTGTTGTTCGCCAGGTGGAAGTTGAGGTCCCCTAGGAGGATGTAGTCTGAGGAGGTGAGGGCGTGCGGACTGATGAAGTCTGCGATGGCTTTGCTGAATTGTGTGCGTGGTCCCGGGGGTCTGTAGATGAGAGTACCTCTGAGGGTGGTCTTGGGGTCGGTGTGTATCTGGAAATGGAGGTGCTCGGCGGCAGTGAGGGTGTCGTCGGAGTTGGTCGTGATTCGGATGGTGTTTCTGTGGACGATGGCGACGTCTCCTCCGGTTTGGTTGACGCGGTCTCTCCGGGTGATCTTGTAGTCCTCCGGGATGGCTATAGCGATGTCGGGGGCTGAGGAGGCGTTCATCCAGGTTTCTGTGAGGAAGGCGACGTCTGGTGATGTTGTGTCGAGGAGGTTCCAGAGTTTGACGGCGTGCCTGTGGACGGAGCAGGTGTTGAGCAGGATGCACTTGAGTTGATTGTTGCTGGAGCTTGGCTTGGAGGGTGCGGTGCAGGTTCGGAGGCAGGTGAATTTGCAGGCTTGGCAGGTGAAGGGTCCGTGGGTCCGTTTCGGGCTGGCTCGGTGGCAGGCGGGGTTCCGGCCGGCGTTGAGTGCATGGAGGGTGGCGGCGTCGTAAGTCCGTCGGGTGGCCTGGCATCGATGAGGGCCAGGGGTCCTGGCGCTGGGCGCGGTCCAGGCGCGGATGGGCACAGACGGCTTGCCTTTGGCGCGCCTTTGGCGCACAATCGGCGCGCCCGCTGCGCGTACGCGCGGTCCCTGCCATATATGGCAAAGTGGGAGGGTGGAGCAGCTGGGAGGCGGGAGCAAGGCGGCGAATGGGGAGCGCGCTCAGGTGCAGCAAGGAAAGGGAGGCGGGGCTGCAGGGGAGCAGCGGCAGGGAGCGCGGGTGGGGGACAGAGAGCGGGAAAATGAAACACGGGGAGAGCGGCGAGGGGGCAAGGCTCGAGGAGAAGAACAGTGGCACAGACCCAAATGCAGTGTCACAGGCCCCAGTACAGACTCAAAAACAGTGACACAAGTACAGGCACAAAAGCACAAAAGCGGAGAGCCAGACAAAAAAAACGGCAACGGGAGCAGATTGAGGAACAGGCAGGAGAGGGCACAGAGCAAGGAGAAGCACAGGGTGCTTAAGCAGCAGGAGCGGCGGCGGGATTTGCGGCAGCAGCGGTTGGACCAGGACACACGGGGGCCGTGCGGTGAGTGGAGCGACCGGCCCTGCGAGCAGGGTCAGGGGTCACTTGTAATATTCCCTTGTAGCTTTCCATAGACTCTTTAATTAAGTTCTTCTTGTATTCTAGTTCCCTTAAGGTTCAGATAGGCCAGTCACGGAAGGCATCCTCCCTTCTCTCCTTTCAGACTCTTCAAAGACATTCGTGTTATCTCCTTCAACTAAGAATAACAAGGTTGAATTCTTGCACCTGCAGAAGGATGAGAACATACTGTCCTGGCACACAAAAAGGATTCATTTAATTATTTCTTTAGCAACTGAGGATTTTAAACCGACAACAACCTGCAGTTCCCGGCCTATAATGCGGGCAACTTAAACAACACACAATTACATTTATATGAATATAATGTTATCCTGCACATAATGCATA
Source organism: Lissotriton helveticus (assembly GCF_964261635.1). Taxonomy (NCBI): domain Eukaryota; kingdom Metazoa; phylum Chordata; class Amphibia; order Caudata; family Salamandridae; genus Lissotriton; species Lissotriton helveticus. The sequence continues at coordinate 1,629,263,305 of NC_136057.1, read as the reverse complement.
CAGGAATTATAAGTGTCTCTAATACATGTAACATCCTGCTTGAATGTGTACACTACATTTCACTACTTATATAGTGTAAATAAATGCATTTTAAAAAACAGAAAACACTGCAAATGATAAAATACATAAGAGTGCGTGTAAACCATGAGTATAATGCAATCATACAATTTAGAGTGCAGTAAGCGCTCTATCAGTCCCCCCTCTTATGACTATGTCATAACACCAACATCTTACTCTTTTACAGTTTTCTCCTTGTTGAAGAGATTGACCTAAACACAAGTTGTAGCTTGCCTTCCCTGTCTAAATCTTTCTAATTCTTTAAGGTGCAAATAATGACTGTCCTTCAGGCGTTCTAACTACTGCTCTTGTTTCTTCAATGAGTCTGCATTATAGCGTGACTTTTGCCATTTATAAGCCTTAATAGCTCCCAATAGTATGATTATACAAATGACAGCTATTATGATAGGTTTCAAGACGTATCCCATTATCCCTTGTCCCAGACTTCAAACTGCTTCCAATCTTCTCAAATCCCTTGCCAATTTGCTCCCAAATCCCATCTGCAGCCAAATCACGTGGATCTTGATGTATCTCTGAAGTATTACTGATATAATTTCGTATATCCCAACTATTATCAGGAATATACGTGCAGCACTGTTGAACTTTCAATCATTTACAGACTCCTCCGGCTTTTGCTAATAGGACGTCTAAAGCAAGATGATTTCGAAAAAACAGAGTCCTTATCGAGACCATCTCTCCATCAACGAGTAACAAGATCTGGGCCGTATAAACACAGAGTTTATCCACTATTGTTGCCAGCTTTCTAATTTTCACATCATTCAAGATCACACCCACGCTTGGAATCATAGCCCCAAATACTTCTCAAACAATTTCTCAAGCACTTGCACCACGTTTTCCGATGTGAACGCCTTTTCCCTATAAGGGCCATAGATCATCTACATGGAAGATTTTAGGAAATACCACAGCTAAATAACATGTACCATACCAATCCTTGGGCAATTTCACATAAGCACTTTTTACACACACAAAACACACATTTAGTGGTTAATTTATCCAGTAATGCCTTTCTTATTGCCTCCTCAATCAAGAAAATGTGTTCACAGTCACTCTCGCCCAAAATATTTTGTCATAATATGTTGACGGGTGTCTGATGCACAACTTTCCTTTTTGCTGAAAGTACAAAGCTATTGGAGCAGAACTTCCTTTTGCCTTATGATCTAATTCTTCCTGTGTCCATGGGATAACTTTATGCTTGGGGTCTGGTCAAAAGAGGGTCTGTCTATGTCGATCTTCTATCTGATCTATAAATTTCTTTTCAATGTCAGTCAACATGCAAGTCAAATTGTGTCTATGAGCATATGATGTATCAAAATTAATAGTAGGCACAAAATATGTAGACATCCTCTACCTCCTTATAGTAATCATATTTATTCATGTACTTAAGGACTGGAACTTCAGAGAGTACCACGTCATAATTCGAGAAGTAGTACTCAAAATGAGCCTTACTGTAAAACATGCTCAGCAACACACTACATGTGATTCCATAAGTCAAGGGCAAATGATGATATTGGTTTATTTCTTCTACTGATGCTGGAAATTGCAGACACACATAACAATCTTTCGCTTCCATTGTATCAACATACTCATACAACAAACGAGCATATGCATTTAGCATAAAATCCCCTATTGACAAATCTACGTGTAGCATCCGACTAGTTTCTCTAATCATAACTCTATCTTTGGCAGATGCACCCTCTCCTACATCTGCGGTGGATGGGGTAGGTGTCACTTGATTCTTTTCAGCATCGTGAGACCCAACCAAGGACGTAACAATCACCACAGTTATGACAATAAGTACCACAACAATAAAGGTACCAATTATGCATTTCTGCTTGCGTGCTGACCTTTCGGATTCCATTTTAAACCGCTGTTTTGATTTGAAACGTAAATGAATTCAACAAAGTCTCTGTTCTGCTTTACTTTGCTTGATTTGATTATTTACACTGTCTTTTTAATTTTCCTTTTTCCATTTGATTATTGCAATGTTCAATTCAACGATACTAAACTTATTGAAAAGATGTAGTCAGCCCTAACCCTCAATTCTTCTTCTAATGAAAAGTCCCTATTTTAAAACTTCTTCCTCTTGGTGCTAGGTTATCTTCTTTCTAAGGCTAATAAAATTTTCTTTCACAGTTCAATCTTCTTCGTTAATGGTATTAGATCCAAGCATAGCAAGAAAAAGCTGTAGTATTTCAGCATGGATTTCTCCCATTTCTCGTGCAGTTGGCTGTCGACCAAAAGTAGGAAAAGCAATCTGGTTGAGTATCGAAAAGCGTAACCCACTCATCCTTGGTGGATCAGGAACTGTCAGAGTCAGAATTCCGAAGGCATCAACTCCAGGGAATATTAACTGAATGTCAATTATCAGAGTGCTCTCTCTGTGACTCACTGTGCAGGTCCCCAAACTCCCAGATTTTTCCGATCTCTGCATCTGCAGCCAGATGTGTCCCCTCAGGAGATGCGTACTTTCGGTACTCTCTCCCTTCTGGATTGTCTTAGACCATCAGGTCTTTCTTCGGCTTCACTTTGATCGGATTCAGATGTTTCAGGAATCGGAGCAAGATTTTTCACAGATGCAAGTCTTAATGTTCAGCCTTTCTTTCTTTGCTGGCCACTTTGCTGCTGCTGCATCTGTTCTCCTCTCTTCCTCTTGATCTGACCCTTCTGCACCAGGCTGTTCACTATGCTCTGGTTAAAAGTTCACCTCTACAATGTCGTCTATCTCTGAGTCTGAATTTACTACGGAAGCTGTTTGATTTATTCTCTCTTGCTTGGTTGTTTGTTCTGCCTCATCAAGAGTTCTCACGATCCAACCTGTTCTTTCTGTCTCTGTTGCACTCTCGATTGCATATCTCGGAACAAGGGGAGTCATGTCCTCAACAAGTTCTGGGACTCTGTGAGTATGTGAAGCGTGGATCCAGTTTGGCAATCCTCCACACTTCACCGCTGTACTTGTGACCAAAAGTACATGGTATGGTCCTCACCAGCGAGCATCAAGGTCTCTCTTCCTCACGTGCTTTCGGACAAGCACCCAGTCACCAGGGTTAAGGTCATGCAGCAGGTCACTCGAGGTGTATGCAGTCGCAGCCTCGACCTGTTGAGACACAGAATTAACCCCATCAGCCAGTCCATTACAATAATCCATAACCAAATCATCTGTGATGTTTATCAATGCTGTAGCTGGCACCATAGGCAATTGCATAGCTCTTCCCATCAGTATTTTGTTGGGAGAGAGCCCGGTCCTCCTATCAGTAGTACTACGTAGACTCATCAATACCAATGGTAACGCATCAGGCCATTTCAATGAAGTTGACGAACACACCTTGGACACCCTCATCTTGATTGTGCCATTTATTTGCTCCACAAGACCAGAAGCCTCAGGCCTGTAGCTACAGTGCATTCTCTGATCAATCTTCAAAGCTGTACATAACAACTTCCTGATTTCGTTATGGAAGTGTGTTCCTCTATCTGTCTCCACCGAGGTCGGAAATCTGAATCGCGGTATCTGTTCCCTTTAGAGCAGTTTTGCCACTGTGAGACTGTCACATCGTCTAGTCGGATACGCCTCAACCCAAGTGAAAAGATACACACCACCCCCAAAACATATCTTAGCCTATTGCATCTCAGCATCTCAATAAAATGCAACTGTATCTTATTGAAAGGACCTCCTGATCTTCCAATGTGGCTCATCGCAACCACAGTTCTTTTTCCCACATTCATTTGTTGACACGTAACACACCTGTGACAGACTGTTTCAGCATGCACTCGAAATTGTGGGTTGAACCACATTTGCCTAAACATTCGCACCATGGCATCTCTCCCAAGATGAACTGCTCTGTGAATCTGCCTTGCCATTGGGCTCAGTAAACAGTTAGGTAACACTGCCCTTTCATCTGTTGATACCCAAATGCCATCTTCTCTCTTTTCACAGCCTGCTCTAACCTATGATGCAGTTTTCTCCTCTAAGACCTCATCCTGCAGCCCCTTCACCTCATCTCATGTATTGGCCACAGCTAACATCATGCTGAGCGTGTTCTCCCCCTATATATTCACCATTGAAAACACAGACATGTATTGCACAAAAAAGAGCTACTTCATTAGGCATAATTATTACCCTTTGTGACAAAATCTTCTCCCTTCCCATGGGCTGCATATTTGACTACAGCTTTTTCTTTAGGTCTCTGTAAAGCCTCCAATTATTGATGTACATATTCTCCATTACGGATGGGGGATCCTGAAGACGTTAGAAATCCCCTCTGAGACCATAACTGTCTAAAATCGTGAACCACTCCAAACCCATATTGGCTGTCCGTATAGATAGTCACTTGAACTCCATCCGCGATGGTACAGACACGTATCAGAGCAATAATTTTGGCCACCTGAGCAGAATATACTCTTTTCAAAGAGGTAGTTCAACCACCTACAAGATGGTACACACAGCAAACGCTACTCTTAAACACCCTTCATTGTCTCTTAAGCATGAACCGTCAACAAAAAGGATCAAACCAGATTCAGGCAAAGGTTCATCAACAATGTCAGGTCAGGGTTTGGTAGATAGTTCAGTAACATCCAGACAGTCATGCTCTTCACAATCCTCTCCTTCCTCTTGTGGACGAGATAATAATGTTACGGTGTTCAAGGTAGAACAGCGTTTTAGGGTAACATTTTTAGAGGCCAATATAACTTGTTCATAATTTGTAAGTCTGTTATTCATTAAATGCTGTGTCTTTGTTTTTGTCATTAACAGTTCTACTGAATGTGGCACATAAACAATAGGCGAATGACCCATCACTATGCTTTCACATCTCTCAATGCTGACCCCTGTTGCAGCAACGGATTTGAGACATCCGGGCAATGCAGAAGCTACAGGATCTAGTGTAGCAGAGAAATAAGCTACTGGTCTACGGGCACCTCCTTGTGTCTGTACAAGGAACGCTAATGCACATCCTTCTCTCTCACAGCAGAAGAGCAAAAACGCTTTGTTGTAATCTCGCATTCCCAGAGCTGGAGCACGACATATGCTCTCTCTCAGCTCATGGACGGCTCTCAAGCAGTCACCATCCCATGGAACCGGATCACCAATGTCTTTTTGAGTCAACCTCAAAAGTGGCTTTGCTTGCAAGGAAAAATTTGGGATCCACTGTCAACAATAGCCGACCATTTCCAAAAACATGCAGGCTTTTTTCTGTGTTTTCGGAGTACCCATTTGCAGAATTATCTCTATGGGATCTGGTGACACCCTTCATTTTCCCTTTTCAATTCAGTGACCCAGATACTGCACTTCTGTTTGACAATACTGAAGCTTGTTTGGGGACACCTTGGTGTCGATTCCGATCCGGTAAAATCCCCGTCCGTACGATTCGTATCCGGAGCCGTTTCCGTACGACTCGTACGGACGCCGTACGACCGGACGATTCCGATCCCGATCGGCCGACCAGGACGCGATTCGTACGGTACACGTCGATTCGTACGGAAAAGCGCACGATCACCTACACACTGTACGGCGCGTACCCCCCATGATCGCAGGGGTACGAGCCGTACCCCTGTGATCATGCGGGGTACGTGCCGTACACCCAGCGTACATGGGGTACGTGCCGTACACCCACCGTACATGGGGTACGGTGCGTACCCCATGTACGCTGGGTGTACGGCACGTACCCCGCATGATCACAGGGGTACGGCGCGTACCCCTGCGATCATGGGGTTACGTGCCGTACCCGGGGGGGGGCGTTCCGTACCTTTTTCGGCGCGAACTCTGCATGTACGACTGTTTTCAGCTCCCGTAGGAAAAGGGTCGTACGGTGCGTACCCGACACGAATCGTACTTGCTGGGTCGTAAAAACCAGCCGCGAACCATAGTGATGTCGCGTACAGCGGGTTCCGAATGAGACTCGTACGGAGATTTGATTCGTACGGAGTCCTGTACGACTCGTACGGAGTTCGCCTCCTGGTACGGATCGTACTTCGTCGTACGTACGGGACGTTTACGGGTACGATTTGTACGGGCAAAAAACGCTCCGTACGACGATTCAGAGCGCATTTTACCGGATCGGAATCGACCCCCTTGTGTCCATTTTCTGCCAAATGATTCAGCAAAGCCACTGTATCGATCCTGCAAGCATCCTCAGTCTCTTAAGCGACCAAAAGGTCCTCGATATACTGTACCAGGACTGAGCTCTGAGGCATCAACAGTCCTTCAAAATTCTTTTTCAAACACTGGCTAAAGATAGAGGGACTTTCTGTATACCCTTGTGGGATCCTACACCATCCGCCCATCCTAAAAGCAAAAATATATTGGCTATCTTCATGTAATGGTATGGAGAAAAACGCCTGACACAAATCGATGACTGTAAACTATTCTGCCTCACATGGTATCTGAAATAGTATCACAGCTGGATTCGGTACCACAGGACAACATGGGATCACGATTTCATTGACCCTGCACAAATCCTGCACTATTCTGTACTGGCCTCTAGACTTCTGTAGTCCCATTATAGGTGAGTTACAGGGAATTCCTCTTATCTCCTTCAGAATGCCTTTTGCAATCATGGACTCGATTACAGGTCGTATTCCAGCCACAGTTTGTGGAGTCAATTTATACTGCGGGGTTCGTGGAATTCAGCATTTGGTTTGACCTGTATTTTAACAGGTTCAACCCCTTGAATCAATCCTATCTCCACACCCGTGAAGCCCCACACCTGAGAAACTGAATCTCTCAAGTCATATGGTAGGTTTTCTGTTGTGAGAACCACGAACAGCTCTGCACACAAGCTCATATTGGCCATTTTAAAATCAGCGTTGTCATCATATGTATGCAACTCCATACCCCTCGAAGTGCAAGATATGGTGCAATTTCGCTTGCACAAAAAGATCTCGTCCCAATAGACAGACTGGGCTGCAATCACACACCACAAATTGGTGTTTGTACTGAAAGGGTCCTATTCTCACAGGTAACTCATTTGTCAATGGGTTAGTCATTCTCAAATTGGTTACTCCCGCCACTTGAATCTGGGACCACTTCTGTCCTTACTGTGGAGCGAGCAGCTCCAGTGTCTAACAAGAAGGTATGAGGATGTCCATTCACCTCTGCATCTACAAACGGTCCACTTTGATCCACTTCCAGGGTAGCACTTAAAGTGCACTCTCCCTGCACCCCCCTCTGACACCGATGAGGACCTTGTATTTGATCTAATCTGTCTTGTATCTGGAAGTAAGGCATCTGACGATATGCCTGATTACTCGTGGGTATTCTTGGAGGCTGAGGTATTTGCATTTGGGACTCACTACCTCCCCGTACACGGATCTGGGTTTGGTCACAGTGTTCACTCCTTCTGACATCTGTCCCTCTCCGTCATATTGCATTTGATTTACTGGATTCAATCAACACTCGTGCTTCCAATGCCCGATTTTGTGACAATAGTGGCAGGCTGTAACCTTTTTCTGACTTGCTACCCACTCACTTCCCATACCTACATCCGTACCACTTCCTCTTCCCTGACCTGGTAGTAATACTGTCTGTTGGTTCATTCCTCTACCACTTCCTCTTCCTCGACCCATCGCTCCAACCCCTTGCACCCAATCAGGCCTCTTGGCATTTCTCAACTGTACCGACATTAATTTCTCCTCTGTTTTCTTTTGTGCTGCCTCCACCTGTTCACTGCAGTAATTTGCATAACGCAAAATTTCGTCGACAGATTTGTTCTGCCAACATATCAAGTGGTGCTGTATCATCAAGCTGATATCAGACCTCAATCCTAACACAAACTTCGAAATAAACTGTCCCATATAATTTGGCGCAACGTTATCCAATCCACTATGTTGTTTAAATGCCACTAAAAGTCTCTCATAATAGTCATGTACCAATTCTTTAGGATCTTGAGTAGTGCGATCGATTTTAAGCCAATCAACTGTCTGCGGGGCCACTTTAGACTGCAACCACATAATCACCTTTTCATATTTTTTTCATTACCTCAGCTGAAGGACCATTAGTCACAGCATCTCTAGCCAGTTCTGCAGCAGGCCAATCAACGGCAACCTTACATGTCGTCCATAAATCACCTGGAACCACAATATCAAACAATGTATTCAAATGAATCCATAACACCTTTGAAATCTTAACAAACCGATCAATCTGTTTATACCAGTCGGCAGGTTTCTCCCTCAGCCAAGGAAAATCATTAGTGAATGCTGCCAAATCACCCCTGCTCCATGGCACATGTACATACCCCCCATTTTGTACTTCTCTCAGAGGGTAATTTCCTGCTGCTCCCATCCCTCCACCTTGAGGCGGAGTATCTCCTATCACTTTCTTAGCACTTTTCTTTTTCAACCACCTTTCTTCCCAATTGTCTAATTTTATATATGGTCGCATTGCTATGATCAAATCTCTAATTTGTGCCTTTAATCCTGTCGTTCGCTTCTCTTCCAAATCTTGATCAGTATAATTCAATCTGCAGCTTCCCTGCATCAATTTCATTTTGGTCAAACCCACCTCATACCTTTGTGCTAACTGTACCAATGCTTCATGAGCTTGCTTTGCCTTTTTAGTAACATCCTTAGCTACAAATAGCAACTCACTTGGGTCATATGTTTCAATCCTGTCCAATGACTGATTCCATTCTATCACTTCATCTATTTCCATTTTCAATCATACCACATCTAACAATGGTGCCTTCATTGCCACTTGTATGATTCTCTGACCCCTCTCACTTCCTGTTTCTTCCCTGCCGCAACTTTGTGCCCTCCTTGGACCTGCACTCTCCTCCATTCTCAACACCGGATGACTTTCCCTCTCACAACTTTGACTTCTCCAATGGTTACCTTCACACAAACACTGTGGTTCGAATAGTACTCTAGGTACCTCTCGTCTCATCTCCAGTTCCTCTGTTGGTATCATTGACTCCCTCACTGGCGGAACTCACATACTGATGTCTGACCTAGAATTTGCCAAAGCTCCTGTCCGTCTTCATTCTGATCCACTGTCCATTCTGGATGGATCCGTCGTGGCTGGCAGTGGAGTACTAGCTTCCACAGGCATCTGAGCCATTCCTGTTCCACTCATTGTAAGACCTCCTCCTGACATAGTCTCTTCCCCTCCTCTGGTCTGCTGTTGACTCTTACTTGCTCTCTCATTTGGGTTATAGATTGAAACCACAGGTCCAATTGTAACTGGTACCGTAATAGAGTATGGTAACTGCATGGTACATGCACTTCCATTGTGCTCGGGGTCTGCATATCCTGGCCCTCCAGATCCCCCTGGAATTCTTATTCCCATTGCCATTCTCCCTCTTACTCCTGTTGTCTGCTCCCCTGAACCCGTTCGACCCATTTCTAAAACTACCCCATATTGCTGGGTTTTCTCCAGCTCCAACTTGGAATTGTAAGGTGGAGGATGTTCTGCTAGCAGCCTCCCTAGAAAGCTATCATCTGTATCACTGTCCTCCACTGTTTTACTCTGCCCTTCAGACCTTTCTTTTAGCAACCTGAATGGATAAAAGCATTCTCCCTCTGTGGTTCCTACTATCTACCTCTTCAATTGTGCATCCCACCTAGCGTCCTGAAATGCCTTCATTGATTTCTTCTTTCTTCCCTGTGAAGCTTCTCTTTTCTTTGCCATTGCTGCTCTCATCCATGCATCTAATACCTCAAATTGTGTTGGTCTAGGCGGAGTTTTCAGAGAAGATATCACTCCTCTCAATTGGTAGAGCACCTCCATCCAAAATGACCCATAACGAGGGAAAGCCAATTCTCCCTCGTTCTCTGTATTTTTGTGCCAATTTTGCAACCACACTATAGTATAGAGTCCTACATTGGTTGCCATGTAATTTGCCGGGGTAACCTCCGGTGGAGCTTCTTCTCCCACCCGAGTTACCACCCCTGTGTCGCCTCCACACAAATCATGCAACACTTTAAAACATCTCATTGTGAAAATCAATTGTTTGTAATCCAAAATTGTATTCAACTTCGGACAAACTTCCACCAATTCCAGCACGGCGTCACACCAACCGACCAATCCCAGCGTGGCTTGCACTGACCTCACTTCATACACTCGCTCACACATTCGTACACAAGTAACTGTATAACCAAAAGTTATGAGCCAAGTAACTGCTTCCTAACACAGCCACAATAACCTACAGTTACATAAACAAGTAATTGTCCGTACGCTAAAAGATCAATAGAACACTCTTACAAGAACATCCGCTGTGACCCCTGTCCTGCATTGGTTACCCAATCGCTGTAGTCTACCCCCGGTACCTGAGGTTTTCCACTGCGACGTTACTCCTACATTCACACAAAATTCCCTATCACAATTGGATCGTCGATGGCACTTCACAACACCCACAATTTTTGATCGGACAATCATATATACAAAACTATCCCGGGATCTTGGACTTCTCTTGAGTCTGCTCGCCAAAAGTCCTGATCCACCTGTGTCCAGACCAGTAAACCATTTAACCCACAATCACACGACTTGCATTTCCACTTCGCAAGACATCACACAATTCATTCATCAACGCAATCTAGCACCCTACACAGTTTCATACTCACAATACCACTGTTTCTGCCGCACCATCAGCATCCGCCGACCTCCATCAATCTTTGTTTTTCGCCGTCTACTCCAAGTCCAGAACCCAATTTTCCTCTGTATTTACTCTAAATCCCTCATTCTCCCCTCACTTTAGAGGCAAATCATCCTCTGATACCATTTGATTACGCTAAATTTAGTCATCGCCTTCCCTACTAAATTCAGCACAGATGGTCTTTTATTTGCCTGCTGAAAGTGGATGAGGGGAGTAAACAATTCAAAATTATACTTACAATGTAGTCATGTTTAAAAGACCACAGAGTTCGAAATTCCAGTTTATGGATTTTATTATAAGGCCAAAAATAATTGAATATAGACACACCTTAATATCAGAGAATATTGGTACATAAAAATCAATACAGAGCCGAATCTACGTTTATAATTAATTCGGCATAGAAGACACAATGTGATGAACGAAGAAAAACCAAAGGAGATGATGGACGGAGCGTTGACAATACAAACACTCACCCCCAGTCAACTGATCTGGATTTAATCCATCACCGTTCTTAAGCTCACTCCGCCACCCCAGTTCAGACATGGCCATATGCTAATCACTCTGACCCGGTGCCTCATGAGAACAGTCCAGCCCGAACTGCCAAGCCATGTCTTCCCTGGACCGGATCAAGCTTCCCAGGACCGGTTTCTGGCATTACAGCCGTCTTCAGCCGGGCTTGCTTGAATCCAGTGGCAAAGTGAACAACGGACTCACGTCTGAGCATACCGTGCCAACTTAGGGCGAACAAAGAAAAACCAAAGGGGATGATGGACGGAGCGTTGACAATAAAAACACTCACCCCCCAGTCAACTGATCTGGGTTTAATCCATCACCGTTCTTTAGCTCACTCCGCCACCCCAGTTCAGACATGGCCATATGCAAATCAGTCTGACCCGCCACCCCAGTTCAGACATGGCCATATGCAAATCAGTCTGACCCTGTGCCTCATGGGAACAGTCCAGCCCGAACTGCCAAGCCATGTCTTCCCTGGACAGGAATCAAGCTTCCCAGGACCAGTTTCTGGCATTACAGCCGTCCCGGGCTTGCTTGAATCCAGTGGCAAAGTGAGCAAGGGACTCACGTCTGAGCATACCCTGCCAACTTAGGGCGGACAAAGAAAAACCAAAGGGGATGATGGACGGAGCGTTGACAATACAAACACTCACCCCCAGTCAACTGATCTGGGTTTAATCCATCACCGTTCTTTAGCTCACTCCGCCGCCCCAGTTCAGACATGGCCATATGCAAATCAGTCTGACCCTGTGCCTCATGGGAACAGTCCAGCCCGAACTGCCAAGCCTTGTCTTCCCTGGACCGGAATCAAGCTTCCCAGGACCGGTTTCTGGCATTACAGCCGTCTTCAGCCGGGCTTGCTTGAATCCAGTGGCAAAGTGAGCAAGGGACTCACGTCTGAGCATACCCTGCCAACTTAGGGTGAACAAAGAAAAACCAAAGGGGATGATGGACGGAGCGTTGACAATACAAACACTCACCCTCAGTCAACTGATCTGGGTTTAATCCATCACCGTTCTTTAGCTCACTCTGCCACCCCAGTTCAGACATGGCCATATGCAAATCAGTCTGACCCAGCATAGAAGACACAATGTGATGAACTCCAGACTCAAAATACAACCAAAAATTGAAGCTGAGTCCAAAACCTTTTTCATGAGGAAGAAAACAAAGGTTAACTTTCCCTACACTGCTCTCTCTGAGGATCCCGCCTATTTCCCTTATCTCCTTCCCCAAAGGTGTCAGCACGTGTTGACTTCCTAAGAAGTACTCATGTCAAATGGGTCAGATAGCTTAAGGCTATGGAGCTCATTCTAAGATGCTCCCTCTCCTCCGAAAAATGTAGAAGTCTGTCCTTTTCTGTCCACGAGCATCATACAAAAAAAACAAAGGTCAGCCCCCTTCGTATGCATCACGTGCTGAATTCTTCACTTGTAATGTTCCCCAGTAGCTTTCTAAAGACCCTTTAATTGAGTTCTTCTTGTCTTCTAGTGACCTTGAGGTTCAGATAGGCCAGGCATGGAAGGAATCCTCCCTTCTCGCCTTTCAGACTCTTCAAACACATTCCGGTTATCTCCTTAAACTAAGAATAACAAGGTCGAATTCTTGCATCTGCAGAAGGATGAGAACATACTGTCCTGGCACACAAAAAGGATTCATTTAATTATTTCTTTAGCAACCAAGGATTTTAAACCGACAACAACCTGTAGTTCGGGGCCTACAATGCGGGCAACTTAAACAACACACAATTACATTTATATGATTATAATGTTATCCTGCACATTTTGCATACAGGAACTATAAGTGCCTCTAATACATGTAACTTCCTGCTTGAATGTGTACACTACATTTCACTACTTATATAGCGTAAATAAATGCGTCTTAATAAACATAAAACGCTGCAAATGATAAAATACATATGAGTGCGTGTAAACCATGAGTATAATGCACCCATACAATTTAGAGTGCAGTAAGTGCTCTATCACTTGCCAGCACTGTAGCTTAGTTTTGGCATATGAACAACAGTGACAAGGGCCAAGTGTGCATCAATTTTTTCAGTGTAGGACCTTACAGCCCAGGAAACCAGTGCCTCCTTTATAGAGCCTAGTAGTAGCTGAAGAGAGGGTATGTGGTCTGAGCAGATTCCTGACATGTAGATGTGTCCATGCTGGTACTGGTAAAGTGGTGCAGGAAATCCACATCACAGACAAACAGTAATGGGCTTAAAACAATCAAACCGTCTGTTTTTTTGACAGTTGTGATTACAGAGTGAAGAGGTATCTAAAAAATGTGAGTGAGATTAAAACTGTCTCCATTTTTTAGTCTGGTCTTTGATTTACCAAGGAAGGGGCAAAGTTAAAAGGGGGTAGGTGGTACTATTGTGGAAGAGTTATTGTTCTGCCGCACCTGATGTGTGGTCGTGGTTGGTCGAGATGTTTCGGCCCTTGGTAGACCTGACAGGTCTGTAGGCCTTCCTCAGGACCACAAGGAGAGGTTGGTTTCTTATGAGGTAGCTTGTATGGAGTAAGTGACTCACTTATCCTTCTTCAACAGTGAGCCCAATCGCTCAGCTTCCTGCGCAGGTTATAGGTACATCTTTTGTCTATCACTTTTGGAGGAGACTGACGTTGCTCCTTCGGGGAACGGAAGGAAAAGGGTCTCGCTCTATTCAGCGTCCTTTCTGCGTTTGTGCTAACTCTGTCCTTCGTGCCCCAGAAAGTCAAAGTACTCTATCACAGTTCTGCAGCTCACAAAGTCAGCGTAGTCCAATTAAGGTGAGTATCGTGGTTCAGTTTAGAGTGCAAAAAAAACACATGTGCTGGGCAGACAACGCAGAGTCATCTGCTGTTTGGCGAATGCTGCCGGTTATGCTGTCCCATAAGTCAGGACCCCCACCTCCTGCTCTGCCCTTATGATCCTGCAGTACTTCTCCTGCATAGTTATTTTGATTGGCATCCTTAAACTTCACCATGTTGTGGACCCCTTGCAATGAATGAACGCTTGCAATGTAAGCATTCTTTATGTTGACTAATACGGTTAATAATTGCAATGCATCATAAAGAAGAAATGGAAACATTTCATCTATTATGAATTAAACTTGCTACCACCAATGGCTGTCTTCTGGGCTGATTCAAAATGTGAAAGACTCTTTCAACAAGCATTGGCTAAATAAATCGACCCAAGGCTCCAGTATAAGCGTATTGTTTACTGGTTTACAGTGATGGCATAGGTTCCGATATTCATCTCATGCAGTATGTACCAATGACGTTTATGAAGTGAATTATAAGATTCCCATACTCCATGTACACTGCTCGAAGGCACGTCAGCAGCAGGAGTCTGGATCGCAGCCAGAATGCTTCATGGGCATGACGTGGGAATCTTATCTACGAGACAATCTGCTAGTTAAAAATCTCTTTTTAAAAAGTCAAACACTGTTTATTTATGCCTCACCCAGTTTGGCCCGCTATGTTTTGAAGTATGAGTCCCGGCGCCAGCTGCCTTCTTAAAAACTCAGTGGTGCAGAAGGTATGAGGGGCGGAATGATGAGCGCAGACGAAATCACATCGCATGTCACTGGCACTTGTATATTTGACGTCCATTCCAAGTGGCCTCTTAATTCTGAAGGAGCAGTAACAGAAGATACCCACCTCGTCAGAAGTATGAAATCCACAGGAACACTACTCTGAACTTTATTTTGGAAATTTCAGAAGCTAAACGCAACTGAAATCTCCGGTCGAAAGCCTAGCCCAAATGAGGAAGTACCGGAGGGAGTTAGACATGGTGTCCAATATTCCATTCATTGGTCATTTCTAACAGAACCCCCATGGCACTACTCCTAAAGGGCCGGTAGTCTTTATTTCTGGAGGTTGATACCTTGACTGGGCGTTTCAACATAAACCCACGGGTTCATGAGCCCTTAACTGCCAGCATTTACATGGCCGGAGTCTGACTGCAGGCGCAAGTGCACTGAATTCAGGCCTCCCCAAAAGGAGTTCGTCTTCGGGTTTCTGAGGAAACTTGAGCACAAAGGGTTCCGGAACATTCCACACAAGCTTCTCCTTCCTCAGCTGATGCTAATCGCAGCCTTATCGCTGACAGCGACTTCCTACAACGTTCCAGGCCAGACCAGAGACCTTTGCTTTATTATTTATTGTCCTAACTGGCTACATTTTAAAATCAAGACGCCACGGTATCGCCCTTACGGAACGCGTGTTTTCACACAGCACAGAGGGCAGGAAATGCACAAAAATCCCACTGCTAGAGATTACAGTGCCCATTTTTATAGTGGAAACGTCCATATTCAGATCAAATCTGTACCGAGCAACGTCATTATCAAAAAGTCTGATGATCATGAATAAAAAGCAAAACCGTAATGTCTGGCAACAATACATGATATAAAGATGATTATAAACGCAATAAATATAGAAGGGCTGGAGCTTGCCTTGGCCTCGAACAAATGTCGATTAAACAGCATTTTAAACCGAACATGATGTTTTCTTTTTTTTCGTACACTAACGATGATGTCTCTCTTATTTAGTAACGATAACTAGAAATCGCAGTCACATTTTGGGGTTTGCATGGGGAGGGGGGCGAGTGAAATGTTCTATAGATTTCGTTTTCAGTTCCATAGAGAATATTATTAAAACGAAGTCTAGGTGAAGGCGGTCTCTGACCCGTTTGGCTTTCCTATTTTTAGTAGCAGGGGCAGCCATTTGCCTGTGCTTGTAGTTTTTAACTGGGCAAGATGACTTAGCTATGAAGTGCAAGTTCCTGCCATCTGGGGTAGATTTGTGGGGGACTTTTCAGGAATTCAAGAGCAAATCAGTGGCTACTGGGATCAGTTTGTGGCATTCAGAGCCTTTAAATATTAGTCAGTCTCCTGGTGCTTAACCTTACAATTGAACCCAAAACCACACACGATGCTCGACATTGCCCATTAACCTCATCAATCCAAGTGGTGTGCGCTGTGCATGGCCCACCCATCAGAACTCACCTGTTTTTCTCACCTCACCATCCAATACTGGTTGCAGAAGAACACAGACAACACTAGTATTCATCAGTGAGCAGAACTGTGGAGCTATCTATCACTCTAATTGCAGGTCAGTGAATCCTCCTCCAGGGGTTATTCCACAGGCCCTGGCAGCAGCCCCTCATCCAGAGTGGTGCTGGAACAATTTTGAGAGTATTGGTGCCGGTCATAGACATGAACACTCTAAAGATAGTGTTAGAAATGGGGGGCTCTAATTGGCAGAGGTAGGCACCTGTGTCCAAAAAGGGATCCTTGCTTCTAGTCAGGGTTAGGGGGATACACATTTTAGATAACCGCTGCGCACCCCCTTGGTAACTTGGCACGAGCAGACAGGCCTATCCCAAAGTCAATGTGTAAAGTATTTGTACTCAAAACACACATAAATACAGTGAAAACACCACAAATGGACACCACACCAGTTTAGAAAAATAAAGTATCCTTATCTAAACTCAACAAGACCAAAACATCAATAATTCACCATACATGTAATAAGAATATGACTTTAAAATGGTTTCAAACTACTTGGTCCATAGAAAACTATCGATGCGTGATTTTTCTCAAAGTACCTGTAGTTGCAACAAAATTCACAAGGCCAAAGAGCAGCAGAGATGGAAAGCGTAAAAAAACAAAGAGATGTGTCAGTTCCTGAGACCCTGGGTAGGCGATGCTACAGTTCTGCTGCACGCAGAAGTGATGCGTCGAATCCGGTCTGTAGGGGGATGTCATGCGTCAATTCCAAGATTGGTATGGTCCACGGGTGGTGCGTCGGGAAAACTTACTGAACAGGTACGATGAGTGAAAATCCAGGATGAGGAAGTGAACAATGCGGCAGTGTCAAGCAGCGCTGCGTCAGTATCTTCACCACGATCCCTTGATGCGTCGGTTCTTGCAGTGGCGGCAGGCGCTGAGTTGGTTTTGACAGCGGCGCGCCGATACATGGCGATTCTTCTCACAATATGGTGCTGTGTCAGAAAAACAGCTGCAAGAAGACCGTTGCATCAATTTTCTTGTAGTTGCATTGCTTTTCCAGCTCCCAACACCAGGAACAACCTCCAGTGGGCCTACACAGTCACAGGCACCTCCTGGCAGGTCAGAACTCCCAGCAAGAAAGCTCAGGAGAGCTAGGGGTGAAGTCTTTGTATCCCTGAAATTTCAGAACAGGAGGCAAGCTCTACTCACGCCCTTGGAGATCTTCCTCAAGCTGGAGGACACAGCACACAGCAAAGTCCTTCTCCTTTCCTTGGTAGAAACAGCTACTGCAGGCCAACCCCAGACAGCACACAGCAAAGGGGCAGTACTCTTTCTCCAGTTTCTCTAGCTCTTTTCCTTGGCAAAGGTTTCTCTTGATTCCAGAAGTAACCTAACGTTCTGGGGTTTTAGGTCTAATACTTATACTCCAAAATGTCTTTTTTTCTTTGTGCAAGGGTCTCTGAGCCCAGTCCAACCCAGTTCTGTCCTCACTGGTGCAGTTTGACCACAGGGGGTGGAGACAGCATTGTGCAAGGGAGACAGGTCCTATTCAGGTGCAAGGAAATCTTCCACCATTTAAATGCAGCCAAGCCCCATTCAACTCAGCTGTGAGACATCCAAGAAGGGCAAGGCACACATCATCTCCACCCCCAGTGGCTGTCTATAGTAAATTCACATCCCCAGCCCATGTTACTCCAAAACCAGACGGTCAATACACAAAGAGGCAGAGGCACACATAATGGTTAAAGAAGAAAATACCTACTCTCTAAAAGTGGCATTTTCAAACACACAATTTAAAAAAACATCTTTACTAAAAGATGTGTTAATACATTCTGATTTCAGACAGCCTAAACCTTTTTTCTCTATTGTGTCCCTATGAGGAAGTTATACTTGTAAGATATAAAAAAAGCATTTCCCATTCTTTCCTCTGGGGCAAGGTAGCCTTTCAATAGTAAAAAATGAAATTGGCAGTAATTCACTATCAGAACATGACACACACACCAGTACATGTCCTACCTTTCACAAACACAGCACCTTGGCGGGGGGGGGGGGTACCTTGGGCCTACCATAGGGGTGCCTTACATGTAAGAAAAGGGAAGGTTAGGGCCTGGCAAGTGGATGCACTTTCCAAGTCAATATGGAATTTCAAAACTGCACGCACACACTGCAGTGGCAGGTCTGAGATAACTTTCAAAGGCTACTCATGTGGGTGGCACAATCAGTGCTGCAGGCCCATTAGTAGTATTTGATTTACAGGCCCTGGCACACTTCAGTGCACTGTACTAGGGACTTACCAGTAAATCTAATATGCCAATCATGGAGAACGAATTGTAACAACAGTTTATACAGGGAGCACTTGCACTTTGACACTGATCTGCAGTGGCAAAGTGCCCAAAGCATCTAAGCCAGCAAAAACGAAATCCAACACAGCATAAAAAATACAGACGGTAGAGGCAAAATGTCAGGGGAAACCACGCCAAATATGCCAAGTCTAACAAATAGTGAATAATCCTGCTGCTTTTTAAAGAGTGAGTGTACCAAATAAGCCAAAGTCTGTCTGCTAGAGAGTGCATTTTCACAATATAGTGCAAAAACAGGGTAAAATATGGTGCTCGTTATAGAGCATATTCTAATGAGAAATTTCCTCTTTGTGCAACCAAATGATAGAAACAAGGACTACATACCAACTCAACTTCCATTGAGGAAGATAATGCTTCTCATCCTTCTTTCACATTTTGTGCTTGTATATATTAATGACCGCTCTAGAGAACAATTACAGGAACACAAATTGGCACTGTCCTGTGAAACTTCCATGTCCAGGTTTGTAATCTTTACGTCTTGGAGTTAGTTTGATATCTCTCTCTCTCTCTCTCTCTCTCTCTCTCTCTCTCTCTCTCTCTCTCTCTCTCTCTCTCTCTCCACTTTTGAGTGTCTTGTGAGTTTCATGTAGTTTATCATTACTGTAATCTACAAACAATAAAATGTGCTATTGGAGTTGTAAATGATGATGTCTTTTACTCACGTGTTTTTGTTTGGAGTGTTGTGGATGTATGTGGTGTGGAATGGAATTATGTGGGTTGGATTGGAATTGTTAGTTGTGGAACTGTGTGAGGTGGTATTGTGTGGTGTGTAGTGAATTTGTGTAGTGGAATTATGTGGCATGGTGAATAGATAGGCGTGAGAGCTGCAGAAAATAGATAGAAAGGAAGATAGAGAGGGATAGGATTGTGCACAAAGTGGTGAATGAACTCCAGACAGAGGGACAGAAACAGTGTGTGAGAAAGAGAGAAAGAAGTGGGCAGCAGGCCACAGATGTATAAAGAGGGAGTGTCTGTGTACGCAGAAGACACCCAAAGAAGAGGAGGAGAGTGTGGGCCTAAGGGACAGAAACCTTGAAAAGGCACAGAAAAGATATTGTGCTCAAAGATCTGAAGTGAACCACATGAGAGAGGTGAGAAGAGTGCGTCAGAGAGACAGGTGAGAGCCGGTATGAGAAAGAGAGAGAGGGGCAAGTGGGAGGGGCACCCGGGAGGAGGCGATAAGTGGGCTAGTGCACAGCACGAAGAGGTACAGGAAGGTAGCTTAAGTGAGCAGGTATTATAGAGGGGGGATAGGGAGTGTGAGGGAGGGATGAGAGGGGACAGTGGGATTACGAGAGGAGAGGGGGTAGCCGACGTGTAAGAGAAAGATGAAAGGGGATTTGTGTGGCATGGAATTGTGCTGTGTGGAGTTGTGTAGTAGGAATATGTGGCATGGTGTGCTGTAGAATTATGTCGATAGTAATTAAATGGTATTAAGTGTAATGCAATTAGTGTAAAGTTGGATTATGAGCTATGGAGTTGATTATGTGGAATGGTATTTTGTGTTGTGTATTGGCATGTTGTGGAGTTGAATTATGTGGTGTGCTGTTAAATTTTGTGGTACAAAAGGGGGTGGTGATGGACGGAGCATCTGAACCAATCAAACACTCACACCCAGTCAACAGATCTGGGTTTAATCCATCACCGTTCTTTAGCCCACTCTGCCACCCCAGTTCAGACATGTCCATATGCAAATCAGTCTGACCCTGTGCCTCATGGGAACAGTCCAGCCCGAACTGCCAAGCCATGCCTTCCCTGGACCAGAAACAAGCTTCCGAGGACCGGTTTCTGGCATTTCAGCCATCTTCAGCCCGGCTTGCTTGAATCCAGTGGCAAAGTGAGCAAGGGACTCACGTTTGAGCATACCCTGCCAACTTATGGCAAACAAAGTGGTACAAAAGGGGGTGGTGATGGACCATTTGTCACCCCGAGTGGGACGGGTATGCTCAGACATGAGTCCTGTGCTCTCCACACCACTGGAGTCAAGCTATCCTGGCTGATGACGGCTGATAGCCAGAAACCGGTCCTAGGATGCTTAATTCCGGTCCAGGGAAGACATGGCTTGGCAGTTCGGGCTGGTCTGTTCCCATGAGGCACAGGGTCAAGGCTGATTTGCATATGGCCATGTCTGAACTGGGGTGGTGTGGAGTGCATAAAAACGATGGATGTAGGCCCAGATCTCTGTACTGGGTTGAATGTATGACATTGTTCTGCATTCTGTCCATCAACTGTTGTTTTTGCATTTGTCACCCCGAGTGGCACGGGTATGCTCAGACGTGAGTCCCGTGCTCTCCACACCACTGGAGTCAAGCTATCCTGGCTGATGACGGCTGATAGCCAGAAACCGGTCCTAGGATGCTTGATTCCGGTCCAGGGAAGACATCGCTTGGCAGTTCGGGCTGGACTGTTCCCATGAGGCACAGGGTCAAGGCTGATTTGCATATGGCCACGTCTGAACTGGGGTGGTGTGGAGTGCAAAAAAACGATGGATTTAGCCCCAGATATCTGTACTGGGTTGAATGTATGACATTGTTCTGCATTCTGTCCATCAACTGTTGTTTTTGCATTTGTCACCCCGAGGGGGACGGGTATGCTCAGACGTGAGTCCCATGCTGTCCACACCACTGGAGTCAAGCTATCCTGGCTGATGACGGCTGATAGCCAGAAACCGGTCCTAGGATGCTTGATTTCGATCCAGGGAAGACATGGCTTGGCAGTTCGGGCTGGACTGTTCCCATGAGGCACAGGGTCAAGGCTGATTTGCATATGGCCATGTCTGAACTGGGGTGGTGTGGAGTGCAAATAAACAATGGATTTAGGCCCAGATCTCTGTACTGGGTTGAATGTATTACATTGTTCTGCATTCTGTCCATCAACTGTTGTTTTTGCACTTGTCACCCCGAATGGGACGGGTATGCTCAGACGTGAGTCCCGTGCTCTCCACACCACTGGAGTCAAGCTATCCTGGCTGATGACGGCTGATAGCCAGAAACCGGTCCTAGAATGCTTGATTCCGGTCTAGGGAAGACATGGCTTGGCAGTTCGGGCTGGACTGTTCCCATGAGGCACAGGGTCAAGGCTGATTTGCATATGGCCATGTCTGAACTGCGGTGGTGTGGAGTGCAAAAAAACGATGGATTTAGACCCAGATCTCTGTACTGGGTTGAATGTATGACATTGTTCTGGATTCTGTCCATCAACTGTTGTTTTTGCATTTGTCACCCCAAGTGGGACGGGTATGCTCAGATGTGAGTCCCGTGCTCTCCACACCACTGGAGTCAAGCTATCCTGGCTGATGACGGCTGATAGCCAGAAACCGGTCCTAGGATGCTTGATTCCGGTCCAGGAAAGACATGGCTTGGCAGTTCGGGCTGGACTGTTCCCATGAGGCACAAGGTCAAGGCTGATTTGCATATGGCCATGTCTGAACTGGGGTGGTGTGGAGTGCAAAAAAACGATGGATTTAGGCCCAGATCTCTGTACTGGGTTGAATGTATGACATTGTTCTGCATTCTGTCCATCAACTGTTGTTTTTGCATTTGTCACCCCCGAGTGGGACGGGTATGCTCAGACGTGAGTCCCGTGCTCTCCACACCCCTGGAGTCAAGAGGCCCACCTTCTGGCAGCTCCAACTCTGATTGCCCAATAATAGAGGTTCAGAATGGCCAGATGAGAGGAAGGGAATTAGGGATGGTACTGCAGGGAGGGAGACCTGTAGATATTCAAAATATTAGTAAAGGCAACTTAGTCTCAATGTCAAGATATATACATACAAGTATAAATATAATTCTGAATTATAGAATGACGCTGTGTTTACCTGAAATAAAATAAACATTGACTGTTTTTAGTTTTGTCTCCTTACTTTGAGACCAATCCACAGTCTAAATTAACTTCTTGGAAAACCAGTTAGTTAATTAAGTTTCTGTTCACAAAGTTCTCTTTTCAATGTTTCATTTACCCTGGAAAGAGTCTTGTATCTCTCTTAACCTTATAATTCTTCAAAATAATTACTGTCTTCAATAATGCAAGATAAACATCATATTCATAGAATTCTAAACACAATAGTCTTTCATTCCGGTTTTCAAATTCCAAGAGTAGATGTTTAATTCAAGATTAATAAATGTCTTCTATGCTCCCAACTCAGATTATTTACAGTTCTGCAGATAGAATTCACTCCCCAGCACACGTCTATTATAAATAAGGTTTCCCAGTTTAGCAAAAACAACCAGTTAACAATGTATCACACAGTAAGACACCAATATAATCATTTCTTTCTTCTTTGGTATTTTATTCACATAGGCCTCCACAACAGCTTCCAACAGCCAACACGTGTTTTGTCGCGCAAAGGGATGTTGTCCTGTGACTTCCGCAAGACTAATTCCTCCGTGTAGCACTCCTTTGATATGTCTTGATAATTCCGGACCACAATGGGTTTCTGTGCGTGCGGCGTCTCTCTATAACACTCCTGTATTGTTCTCAATGCTCGTATTTGTTTCAGTATTCACCATGCTCAGTGTACTGCCTCCACCAAATAACCCGACGCCGCCACCATGTCCATCGAGTATGGCAACATAACAATGTAGAACTTCCCGGCTGCATATATGCCGGAAGAGAATGCCTTGAGTCTGTAACACTTTCTCTTTGCCCTGGATAGGCCCTCACCTGCAACTTTGCCTCTGTCAGGCACTTTTCCCCAGGCGGCATTATCATAAACATTGAAAAGGCTTGTGTGATGTCAGATGCATTACTCAGACAATCTGAAACCCACGTGAAAGCTTGTTATAAAATTTTCAGGAGCCCATTTGACCTTAAGGATGTTAATAGATCTATACCACTAGAGCTCGGGAGCCACTGGTAGCTCACCAGTACCTTCAAAGTGCCTCTCAGAGGTGAAGTGAAGTCCAGTATCAAATTCAGAGTAGGCTCCTATTAAAGAAGGCAGCGCTGCTCATCTCAAGACCCTTAGAATGATAGCTAGCCAAACCGATGGCTTTAACTCATACTAAACACTCAAACACACACTTTATTGGTCTATACGGCCTGCCACTTAACATTCTGTATCCAATCTCAATATAACGAAGCCACAAGGAAATTGCCCATGTTGTAGTTCCTGCTTTATCAGTCACCATATGTGTATGGACAGTGGACCATAAAATAAGTATGGTAGCAGTAGCCTGAGCAGCAATGAGTGCTGACCCACCAAAGTGTGGAACTGCAGGATTCAGAGTGAAAATGTGCCAGTTGGGTGTATGATTAGCTCAAGACCTGAGGATAACAGGGCATGATCCAGACCAGAGAAAACAAAGAGACTCATCAGCATTTATATCCGTCCATAATAAACACTATTGCTTCTTGAAAGCTATGCCTGGTGTCAAGAACCACCAAATGTGTATGCTAGCCACCATCATAAGGCTGTTATCTTTGGCATAATTGTGCCCATTCCTGGCATAATGGTGCCAATGGCATAATAATAGTTAGCCTTGACTATTTTGGGTATTTGTGGTCTAGTTGTGGTATACCGGCAGCCATCATTTAATACTGGGAGCATGACTGGCTTACATGTACCTATTCCTGGCATAATAATGCTCTGCCCTGACCCTTACGGTTTCAAACCTTGGCGCAACTGTGGCCCTACTATAATGCACGGCATAATACAGGTATCCATGGTGCCTGGAGTGAGCATCCACAGCACAAGACTTTACTTTAGATGCATTATATGGATTTGAGTACTATATATTTGTAAAGTGTTCATGAAAAATTGAGGCTACAGACATTGTCAGTCAGTTATATCATTACGATGATTTTTCAAGACCTGCAAAACTGTCTATTGGAATTGTCCGGAAGCTCCACTTCTGCACCAAGTAGAGAGATGATAATTTACATTCATAATACATTCTTTAAGGACATTGTGTCCCAATTTACCATTTCCACAAACAGCTCTAGAAGACACCTTCCTTGAGCCAATAGTTGGTTTAATCAGTGTAGATCCGTACGTAGCTATCTGGGCAAGGAATTGAGAATGAAGGGTACTCAGCAAGTCCATATGGCTAGGAAGATGTATAAACTGGCTCAGGTTGCGGATAGAAAAGAGTAGGACAATGAAAGGTGGCAGGACCTGAAATTGGCCTGTGGCACCAAGAATTCTACAAGATTCTGAACCCTAGTAAAGAGGGGAAGGGATACCCAAGCCCCATCCCACAAAATAATATCACTCCTTCAGCTTGGGTTGATCACTTTTATCTACTTGGTAACTCCCTCTCCTATTAAAATGGATGAAGAACCATGGGATCCTTGCAAAGATGACCTTTCCTCCACATTTGATCTTTCTTTCGATCAAGCTGATGTTTCCCTTGCTTTGGACACAGGTACCAGAGGCAGGGCGCCAAGACTAAATGGCATTCCGACAGACATATATCTGCAGGATGGAGCAAACTGGTCCTGGAATATCCTTACTCTGTCAAATGCTACAGTTTGTGGAGCCCAATACCTGCCTCTTGGAAGGAAGTGGAGGTCATCCCAATATATAACAAAGGTGATAGATCGCTTCCATGGAATAACAGGCCGGTCAGTTTGATCGACTGTATACTGAAAATCTTTTCTCGTCTGGTTGTGGGCAAAATACAGGAGTGCATTACCAATAATTACATCATATTGTTATTCCAGGCTGGTTTTTGCTTTCTCCTTCTGTAGTGGAGGACCGTGGAGATCGGCTTGGGCAGCATGTATGTTGCCTTCATTGATCTCAAATTGGTTTTGGATTTAGTTCCAAGCAAAAAGCTATGGCAGGTGCTGAGTGACATCAGTATTCCTAAGAGCATTCTGAGTCTATTGATTTGTATACATTTGTATACATGAGGAAAACTATGCCCAGGTTCGCTGAGGTAGCCAGGGTCAAGTAACCAACCGGGTCCCCATTAACAAAGGAGTTCGCATCTTGGAGCCCACCTTGTTTTCCCTATTTTTAATGATATCGTTCATTTTCTTCCTTGCTTTCCGCCTGACGCCCCTACTCTGGCTAGTAGAAAGACACCTATAATACTATTTGTGGACAACATTTTGTTAATCTAAAAGACACCAAGCAGGCTGCAGTATGCATTATCCCTTTTTGAGGAATTTTGCATTGAACACAGATTAGAGATCAATTCTGCTTAGACAATGTTTACGTCCTTTATAAACATAAGCCGTTCAGAATCAGATTAGAGTTCAAGTGTACAACGTAGATGTTTTCGATTGTTAAGGTTGAACAAAGCAAACACAAAGAGATGATGGACGAGGCACTGAAACTTTCAGATACTCACACCCAGTCACAGATCTGGGTTAAATCCACCATCATTCTTTAGCTCATTTCGCCACCCCAGTTCAGACCCAGCTATATGCAAATCAGCCTTGACCCTGTTTCTTATGGGAACAGGCCAGACCGAACTGCCAAGACAGGTCTTCCCTGGACCGGAAGCAAGCATCTTGGGACCGGCTACGGGGTAACACTCATCTTCAGCCAGGCTATCTTGAATCCAGTGGCAAATCAAAAATAGAAAACCAAAACAATGGATTTAGGCTCAGATCTCTATACTGGGACGAATGTTTGACATTGTGCAGCATTCTGTGCATCAATTGTTCTTTTTGTATTTGTCTCCCCGAGTGGGATGGGTAAGCCCAGACGTGGGTCCCGTGCTCTCCATGCCCCTGGAGTCAAGCTAGCCTGGCTGATATGGGGTAATGCCCCGAAACCAGTCCCAGGAGGCTTGTTTCCTTTCCATGGAGGACCTGGCCTGGCAGTTGGGGGTGGACTGTTTCCATGGGGAACAGGGTCAACTCTGATTTGCATCTGGCTGGGTCTGAACTGGAATGGCATGGGGAGCAAAATATTGATGGATTTAGGCCCAGATCTCTGTACTGGGGTGAATGTTTGACATTGTGCAGCCTTCTGTTATGTTATGTTATGTTAGTGCTATTTGTATTGCGCACAGCTGCTCCAGCGAAGGAGCGTCCCGGCGCACCGACAAGGTGGCAAACACAACACAACAGGAGACAGAAAATATTAAAAAAGGAGTTTAAAATTTAACACAGCTGGGAAAACAGAAAGGTTTTAACGGCCTTGCGGAAGGAAAGCAAGTCGCCAAGAGTCCGGATTTTCAAGGGGAGAGTGTTCCAAAGTGCGGCTGCCCGCACCCTAAAGGAGCGACCCGCGGCCCGACTGAGTTTGAAACGAGAGGTTACTGCCAATTCTTGATCCAGAGAGCGCAGAGTGCGGCTCGGGATGTAAGGGCACAAGAGTTGACGCAATAAGGGAGGTGACAGACCCTTCAGAATCTTAAAAGACATGCACAGCACTTTAAAGTGGATCCGCTGCCTAACGGGTAACCAGTGCAAAGCTCGCAGAGTTGGAGTGGCTGAGCAAAACCTAGGAAGACCTACGATCGCTCTGGCCGCTGCGTTCTGCACTCTTTGAAGACGGGTCAACTCGGCCTGGTTTAGCCCTATAAAAAGGGAGCTGGCATAGTCCAGCCGAGCCAGAACCGTTGCTTGTACCACGAGTTGACGGGTTGCGGCATCGAAGTACTTAAGAGCAGGTCTCAAATTGCGCAAGATGCCGAAGCAGCACGCCGCCGTCCTCTTGGTGTGGCCCACAAAATTAAGGGAGGGGTCCAGCCAAACCCCCAGATTCTTGATCTCCACAACCGGAGTGGGGGTGGGGTCAAGCTCAGGAGGCCACCAAGTATCTCCCCATAGTTCCGTCCGCTTACCAAAGACCATCATCTCCGTTTTTTTGGCATTTAGTTGGAGACAGTTGGTCGTCATCCAACCAGCCACCGCCCGAAGTCCTTCTCTGAATCTTGGGGCATCCACCCCGGAGTCCCCGCTGATCGTGACCGCTAGCTGGGTATCATCTGCGTACGACACCATGGTCATACCACAGAGCTTCACAACCTCAGCCAGCGGCCTCACGTAGATATTAAACAACGTGGGACTCAGCGAGGAACCCTGTGGGACCCCAAGAGACAGAGGATGACGTTTGGACTGATAGGGCGGGGCAGCCACACAGAAGGAACGGTCCATGAGAAACGAACGAAACCACTGGTGTGCAGTGCCGGTCACCCCTATCTCCACAAGACGCTGCAGGAGAATTTCATGGGAGACCGTGTCAAAGGCGGCGCTTAGATCTAACAAAACAAGCGCCGCCGTTTGACCTGCATCCAGAACTGCCCGCAGGTGCTCGACCATGAATAACAATGCTGTCTCCGTGCTGTGGCCAGCCCGAAAACCGTTCTGGGTATCGTCCAGAATGTTGGTGCGCGACAGATGGTCAGTGAGGGCGGTGTTAACGTGCACCTCCGCGAGTTTGGCTGGCCACGGGAGAAGCGAGATCGGGCGGTAGTTCTCCGATTTTGTAGGGTCGAGAGATGTTTTTTTCAAAATGGGCATCACTACCGCATGCTTCCATTTCAGAGGCACCTGGCCAGATGATAATGACATGTTGATTAAGTCACAGACCGGGCGAGCAAAAGTCTGGTCTCTGAACATTAGTGGCTTGAGCGGGTCAGCCGGCGACCCAGACTTGACTCGAAGAGCCAAGGCCGTGTAGGATTCCGAGGAGAGACAGGGGAAGGAGTCTAATACCACCAGATCCGGCAGGATGGGTGACCCCGCGCTGGTTTGTGCAGCAGTGGGAAAGGCCCTATAGATGGTCTGGACCTTCTCCAGGAAGAAAGCCGCCAGCGCTTCACAATGGGTATTGGAGCTGATAGAATTACCGGCAGGCTTCCTTGCCATAAGGTCCTTAAGAGCTTTAAAGATGGTTTTAACCGGATTCCCACTGCTGCGAAACTCCAGCGCGTAATATGCAGCCCGAGCTCTACAGACCGCACGGTGGTAAGACTTGACAGCAGCGGTGTACAGGATTTTTTTGCTGCTGTCATACCTCTTCCTCCAGTCTCTCTCCGCCCGTCTGCAGACACTTTTCAAGGCCCGCAGATTGCCATCATACCAGGGGCTGGAGGCGCGGAGACCACACTTACTTGAAACCATCGGGATAAGGGAGTCGAGAGCTCTGGTTACCCATCCGCAAAAATGGTCATAACCAGATTCCACGTTCTTCGCTACACCCAGTGGATCGTCAGTGAGAAGGCGATAGAGATCTTCCGCCTTTAACTTGCTCCAACGCCGTCTGGGCATGGCTCGCAGCGACGCCTTAAGTGGGGCCTCTATGAGAGGACAGTAGATAGTCACGAGCGAGTGATCTGACCAAGTCAGGGGGAGGGGGAGGCCACTGTAGCCCCCTCTAAGTTGGAAAAGAAGGGGTCCAAAATGTGGCCGCCACTATGAGTGGGGTCCGAGACCAGCTGGAACAGTTGGAGGGCCTCGAGGTCCGCCACCATCCCACCCACTGAGGTAAGAGACAGGGTATCATAATGGAGATTCAAGTCTCCTACGATGGAGAAATTGGCAGACCCTACTGCTAGTGAACTAACTGCCTCAGGAAGGGCCTCCCGGAATGCCACGGAGCTACCAGGTGGACGGTAAATAAGCAGCCCTGACAAGGTAAAGTGCGGTGTAACGGCAACCTTGAACAGGGCGCTTTCACATCCAGCAATATTCTGCGCTTTCCAGGCGCAGGAGTAGCAAGATTTTACTGCAAGAGCAACTCCGCCCCCTCTGGAAGAGCGGTTGAGCGTGTAGATGGCATACTCAGCAGGAAAAGCCAGATTCAATACCGTAGAATCGGTATCCTGCAGCCATGTCTCTGTCAGACAAAAGATGTCAGGGGGGTCATTGTCCATAAGGTCAGCAATGTCCTGATAATGCTTGACCGCCGATCTTACGTTCAAATTCCAGATGGTAATATGTCGCGAAGAGGCATTGCTGCTTATAGCGGACTGCACTATGTTAGACCCCACGCAAGATGGTGCTTCAAGTAGCCAACCACCACAAACACATCGGTGAGGGCCACACAAAGGGTAAACACGGGCTCTAGCACAGGGTGGCAGACGATTGTTAATCGCCAGGAGAGTTTCCCTGGTATACGTAGGCATAGTTAGAGCAATACCTGATGATAAAGTCACCGCCGAGCAAGCACGTCCGAGCGCGGACGGGCGCATACGGGCAGGACTCTGGCACGACTCCGGCCACGCGAGGACACGCCCGCTGCGCGATCCCGCTGCGCTAGGGGAGGAGCTTTAAATAGGTGTTCCCAGGCGGCTCATGCGCACAGAAACGCTGGCAGGTAGAAACGCCTCCATCCACTCACCCCACTCCAAGATGGCGGCCAAAGTCGAGCAGGGCACCCACCCCAGGACCAGACCCGCCCAAACGGCGGTGCAGGGAACAATTTAATGTGCAGGTAAGGGGCGCTTTTAAAACAGGGTCAAATGACCAAATAAACAGAAAAAGATTATTAAAAATAGCAGTGTTTAGTAAAAGCGCGCGAAGCGCTCTCGCCTCTATCAGCTACCTTGTCAGGGGGCAGTATCAGGAGGGACTCGCCTTAAATAGGTGTTCCCAGGCGGCTCATGCGCACAGAAACGCTGGCAGGTAGAAACGCCTCCATCCACTCACCCCACTCCAAGATGGCGGCCAAAGTCGAGCAGGGCACCCACCCCAGGACCAGACCCGCCCAAACGGCGGTGCAGGGAACAATTTAATGTGCAGGTAAGGGGCGCTTTTAAAACAGGGTAAAATGACCAAATAAACAGAAAAGATTATTAAAAATAGCAGTGTTTAGTAAAAGCGCGCGAAGCGCTCTCGCCTCTATCAGCTACCTTGTCAGGGGGCAGTATCAGGAGGGACTCGCCTTAAATAGGTGTTCCCAGGCGGCTCATGCGCACAGAAACGCTGGCAGGTAGAAACGCCTCCATCCACTCACCCCACTCCAAGATGGCGGCCAAAGTCGAGCAGGGCACCCACCCCAGGACCAGACCCGCCCAAACGGCGGTGCAGGGAACAATTTAATGTGCAGGTAAGGGGCGCTTTTAAAACAGGGTCAAATGACCAAATAAACAGAAAAAGATTATTAAAAATAGCAGTGTTTAGTAAAAGCGCGCGAAGCGCTCTCGCCTCTATCAGCTACCTTGTCAGGGGGCAGTATCAGGAGGGACTCGCCTTAAATAGGTGTTCCCAGGCGGCTCATGCGCACAGAAACGCTGGCAGGTAGAAACGCCTCCATCCACTCACCCCACTCCAAGATGGCGGCCAAAGTCGAGCAGGGCACCCACCCCAGGACCAGACCCGCCCAAACGGCGGTGCAGGGAACAATTTAATGTGCAGGTAAGGGGCGCTTTTAAAACAGGGTCAAATGACGAAATAAACAGAAAAAGATTATTAAAAATAGCAGTGTTTAGTAAAAGCGCGCGAAGCGCTCTCGCCTCTATCAGCTACCTTGTCAGGGGGCAGTATCAGGAGGGACTCGCCTTAAATAGGTGTTCCCAGGCGGCTCATGCGCACAGAAACGCTGGCAGGTAGAAACGCCTCCATCCACTCACCCCACTCCAAGATGGCGGCCAAAGTCGAGCAGGGCACCCACCCCAGGACCAGACCCGCCCAAACGGCGGTGCAGGGAACAATTTAATGTGCAGGTAAGGGGCGCTTTTAAAACAGGGTCAAATGACCAAATAAACAGAAAAAGATTATTAAAAATAGCAGTGTTTAGTAAAAGCGCGCGAAGCGCTCTCGCCTCTATCAGCTACCTTGTCAGGGGGCAGTATCAGGAGGGACTCGCCTTAAATAGGTGTTCCCAGGCGGCTCATGCGCACAGAAACGCTGGCAGGTAGAAACGCCTCCATCCACTCACCCCACTCCAAGATGGCGGCCAAAGTCGAGCAGGGCACCCACCCCAGGACCAGACCCGCCCAAACGGCGGTGCAGGGAACAATTTAATGTGCAGGTAAGGGGCGCTTTTAAAACAGGGTCAAATGACCAAATAAACAGAAAAAGATTATTAAAAATAGCAGTGTTTAGTTCGCCTCTATCAGCTACCTTGTCAGCATTCCTTATTTTTTATGAAGTTTTTCGTTACATCTGCAAGACATTTTAAATAATGAGATTAATCATCTATTCCTTCCCTGTATTCTTATTAGTGGTTTTTCTATTCTGTAACCTACCAGGTATTTTTAAATGGTTATCCTTAAGTTTATTCTTGTCTGGTATCTGCATTAATCGATTGACTTCTAAGATGAGTTCTTATTGCCTTTTGAATTCTAATACTGCGTTCTTCTCTCTCTCTCGCCTTAGCAGTTCAACCACTCCGAAAATCTCAGGTACACCTTCTCCACTATCGTATTCTCACTATAATATTTGTTGCTCACTGTGCTGCTTAAACATGTATCAAATGTCTTTAATTTCGCTGTTTTCCTTTACAGATTCCAAAAGATATCGAAAAAGCTGAAAAGGTAAGTTCAAGTCTCTTTGCAAGCTCACACGATATTTCTAAAAAGAATTTAAACTAGTTTAAATCTACAATGTTTCCAAAAACTCTCTATTCTCGTCACTTAGCTCTTGTTCTCGTTATCGCAGCTGTTGAATGAATCTCCGCCAGCCTCAGACTTATATTGTATTATATATTTATTTATATTATATTATATTATTATATATATACTGTCCATCCATTGTTCTTTTTGCAAGTTAGAATAAAAGCCCAAGTCCCTAAAAAGTCCTGATTCCTGATTCCAATTCCCAGAACTTGAAGACTGAGAATGCTGTATTAGAAAGCGGTGCAAAAAGGCGGTTGCTGAAGAAGGAAATAGGGAGCAATGTGTTGCCGTAATTTTTTATTGCAGTAATTGCATATGCAGTAATTGCCTTGGATTAGATAATGTTATGCAGTAATTGCATTTTCGGTAATTGCATTGGATTCGATCATGGTATGCAGTAATTACATTTGCGGTAATTGCAGTTGCGGGAATTGCATGGATTGTGTCGATTGCAGTGATGATTTGATTGTGTGATGTCTTGCAGAGGTGGAGTGAGAGTTGAGTGAATATGGTTCCGGCCGGACGTGGTCCAAGGATTGAGATTTGAGTTTCAGGTCCGGAAGTGGCCTAATATCCCGGTATACATTGAAAGGTGTAGAAGACACCAAGATTGTGATTGTCTGACTAAAGAATTGAGGAGTTGTCATGAGATGTTGTCAACAGCTCCACCTAAGACAGGGAACTTTGTGTGAATGGGACGAATGCGAATTGTGTAGTTGACCTTGTGCGCAAAGTGTAAACTATATTGATTCAGGTTATTCCACGCTGGTCGAGGTTTAACAGCGAATGTGTATTCTTGAGTGATTGAATTCTATCAATTCTTTAGAAAGGCAGACAATTACCGACTGTAAGACGATAGTGTGAATGAATGTGTACAGAGAAATTGTGAAGGAGGGTGAGCTGCTGTGAGGAGTAAGAGTGGCGTCAGAATGTGCCGTTCTGTGATAGCTCCATTGTGTGTTTACGGTATTGAGATCGGTTGAAAGTCTTCAAGAATCTAAACTGTAACAGGATTGGAGAAAACATTTGGGGGCAGATTTATGAAGGCCTTGTGCCGCCGGTGCGTCATTTTTAACATGGGAA
Source organism: Lissotriton helveticus (assembly GCF_964261635.1). Classification (NCBI taxonomy): domain Eukaryota; kingdom Metazoa; phylum Chordata; class Amphibia; order Caudata; family Salamandridae; genus Lissotriton; species Lissotriton helveticus. Next base: position 1,629,230,232 of record NC_136057.1, on the reverse strand, counting down.
AAAGTGACGCACCGGCGGCGCAAGGCCTTCATAAATCTGCCCCTTGATGTTTACTGAACTGAATCAAACATTGAGTTGAAATATTGCAAAAATGAAATGGGTTAAAAACTTTAAGAAACTGTGGGGAAGTAATTTGATGAATTTAATTAAGGTCAGTGACGAGGTACCACCTGAGGGAACGCCTGCAAATTTTATGTTAATAAATTTGGCACTATTTATGTTTGTGGATTTGTCGATGGTGCAAGGTTAATGAGAAAGCGGGCCCTTCAGTTTACCAACTATGGTAGTTTTGAGCTACAAATTATTGACAGATTAAGAGAAATGTTATCTGAAATAGAGCTGTACAATTTGAAGCCTTAAGTATGTGGGAAAATACAGCAATATATAAGGAAAGAGAGGACAAAAGGGTAAGGGATCAGATACAGGAGAAGGAAATTAAGGATGACAAAAAGCCTCAAACGTTAGTCATTTAGGGGTTGAAATATTGGATGCTTTGTTAACTGAGTGTCCATCACCTTATGTGGTCCCCACTACAAATTTGGATCATAGTGTACCAGCAATTACCTCAGTGGCTGCTGTTTCTGTTGAACCAAGAGACATATAGATTGAAAGAACTTTACAGAAATTTCAGATTGCCCCACTACCTGTTGACTCATTATCGACAGTGATACATCCAGGTGTTACTGCTCCAATTGTGACTGCTTTGGTACAAATACTACAAACTGTAGCTGCACAAACAGTCTCTAGACAAATTCTGACTGTCCAAATTAACATGGTCCCGACTCAAGAAGCTCAAAGAACCGTAGGGGGGTAATTACATCAGGGTTTACCTCAGCTTCTCAAAATTCACAGATTATAGAACAGAAACTGCTCCAGACAGTTCAAGTATTGAAAGATAGAAGTAGGGATTGTCTTTACAACACCAATAGCCAAGGGAAAAACAAATTTAATTGAAGATGGGATTTTTCGACCATGGTTTGAGGAAGCAGCAGGGATTATAAAGATAGAGAGCATGGTAGAACAATTGACCCAGAACCCAAAAAAGAGAGACCACTTAACACTTCAAATTTAAAAATTGAACTTGGAGAAATTATCAGTAAATGTTTAGATCTTGAGAATTTAGACTAATATCGGGGAAAAAGACTTAATTTACCTGAGTAAGGGAATTAAAAAATGTGCCGTAACTACACATGGCAGACTGAATGGCCTGAAAATCTGAAATTAATGTTTCAGGAAGTTTTCCATTTCAGAAAAGTTTCAGGATACAGATAGATGATGAAGCAATTGAGGCAACGCATTCTTCAGGAATTTGATTACACATTACAGAATTGGTGAAATACATTTGTGAATGGAAAGGTTCTGAGAAATTAGGAAACAAGTGGGCAAGGAAACATGAGAAGAAAAAGAAACCACCAAACCTAGCAAGGAAACAGGAGAAGAAAAATAAACCACCAGTCGTAGTTGAGGGAAACAATAAACAGGATGAAGGAGAAGCTTCAGCTTATCCATTGAAAGAAATAGTGAGAGAAGTGCATGTTTATATGCCGTGGGATGAAGGTAAACATGCAGGATTTGTGAACACATTTCTAAAATTGAGAGACAAGCCGCTTGCAGCCGTGTGGAGCTGAATCTGTTTTCCGACCAGAAGAGGAGAAAGGCTTTCCTGTGTCCCGTGAGGAGTAGACTTGGGCGCATGCTGTTGGGGAAATACTGACTGTGCCAACTACTGCCCAGAGGGTGCGGGACTGCGAGTCCCAGCAGGCGGAGCGCGACCACAATCAGGCGCACCTGCGACTCTTCCCGCCCCTCCCCCTGCAGCAGATAACGGCTCGCTGCCCCCGCTACGCGGGAGCCGCTCGCAGCCGTGTGGAGCTGAATCTGTTTTCCGACCAGAAGAGGAGAAAGGCTTTCCTGTGTCGCGTGAGGAGTAGACTTGGGCGCATGCTGTTGGGGAAATACTGACTGTGCCAACTACTGCCCAGAGGGTGCGGGACTGCGAGTCCCAACAGGCGGAGCGCGATCACAATCAGGCGCACCTGCGACTCTTTCCGCCCCCTCCCCTCTGCATATAGGAGCGCTTCCATCAGCGCACGTGGGACGCGCGCGGGACGGAGCACGGGGCGAAGCCCGGGCCAAGGGCGGGCCCGTTTTTGCCCGTTCTTGACCGGCTTAGACCGGACTGGACCCCCCCCTCTTACTTTGGTTACCGAATCTTTACCTGCTAACTCCGTAAACTATGGCTGGACGCGAAACAAGGAGTAAGTCGTCGACAGCCAGTGGGTCTACAGTTGAGGTATGGACATTTTTTTGATCAGAGCCAACTCTATCATTGACACTGAAATTACTGTCCTGGAAAAACGTTTGTCTCAAGAAATATCGGCTATGAAAAGATCCTCTCTGGGGAATATCGCCAATGCCAAAATGCCAGAAAGGTGTTTGGATACTGTCATTGTAGCTCCCTGTGTGGCAGGCCAAGACACTATTCCCGAAGGGGATGAACATGTTACTCAAGACTTGGAAATTTTAGTTAATGAGATCTTGCCTGAAATTGACCTAATTCTTGATAACCATGTATCTATTCCCCCTGATTTCGGTGCTGGTACTGATAATACTTTGATACAGGGGGTCAAAGAAGGAGCAATCCCTAAAAGAAAGAGGGCTTATAATAAGAAAGATGGAAGCAAGGCTAAATCAGCTAAGTTACGACACGACAGTAACTCCCTATCAATTCCACCTAAGGGGCAAATAGTTCATACAAATGGGTCTGCTGTTCTAACCCAATCCCCATCCATTACCCAGCCTGGCAATGATTTTTCAATCGAAAACTTGGGAGCTTTATTTAAATCTATCATTCCCCCTAGCAGCTAAACTGGAGCAAATTGAATTACGATTGACTAATATAGAGAAGGTTACATCTGTCATACTTGCCAACTCTAATAAACCCTGTAAGCAGAGTGTCTCCCTTGCCCCTGCATCCCAATCCGGGGGACCTGCCGCTCAACAAGACGGCGGGGTACAAATCCATAACTATAGACCCCTGGGTCTTTCAGGTCCCAATCCGGTAAACCAGGTTCCACCTAAGACGACATCTGCACCTCCACCTGGGGGTAGTTGTGCCCAGGGGAAAACCGGTCTTGGTCAACAAGTCCCACTGGCACTAATCAAAGAGTATAGAGCCCCCAGACCACGCTTACCTGATCTTCCACCAGAAGCCAATCGCTTCATGGTGGTCTTGGCGGGAGCTCCCGCTTTGGAAGTAGGGGAAGAAGAAACTTTTAGCTCCCTAAAAAGCAAGGTAGTGAGGTGGCTAAATTGGAATAGACCTTTACCGGCCCATTTACATAATTAAATCATCATGGTAAGAAAGGTGCCTTGGCTGGGTAAAACAGTTAAATCTATAATGGGAGACTGTATAACCATAAATTTTAGAGACCCCAGAACTGTTTCCCATATCTGTGCTGGCGTTAATAGATCTTCTGACTCCACCATCCAGACTCTCCCATTGTCTTTCTTTTTTCCACCTAATTATATGACCTATGGGGGAGGAAGGGATGACTGGGTTAGGGTCGAGCGGAGGGGTAGAAATCAAAGACATGATGTAAGACCTGTTCCCATGCCTATGAACACTCCCTTCTGTGATTACAACCGGTTCAGCTGCCTGGATGCAGTTGATTGACTACCCTTAGCTGCCCAACTACCGTTGAGGGAGGGATCACCCGACAAGAGTAAAATAATAACGGTTGGATCTGATGAGCCCAATGGAATTATTCCTGTGGAGTGCGCGTCTACGGACATAGCCCCATCAGGGATAATTCATTTATTGGCCACTACCCCCACTAACCCCTTGGAGCATTCTACGGTGGATGTAGCTCATCCGGATCCATTCCATTTACCGGTCCCCTCTGCTAATAACCATAAGGAGCAGTTGCCAATAAAGCTAGTACCTGTAAGGGATACCCTGGCCCAGGTGACTGCCCCCTGTGAACCTGGTTATAAATTAATGAGTTGGAATATCGCCGGTTGGCGACAGAAGGAGGAGTCTCTTGGTTGGAGGGAGCTCATTACTAATTACGACATCCTCTGCCTCCAAGAAACATGGTCTACCTCCGAGATACATCTTGATGGATTTGTGACCGATAATTGTCTTGCCCAAGGATCCTCCATGGGCAGGGCAAAAGGTGGGCTGGTTATCCTACTGTCCGTTAATTTCTCAGCCCGAGTGAAATCCCATACCACCATTGATTTCCATTCGCAGGTACTATGGCTGGAGCAAACTGGGGGTCGAGATATTTGCTTATTAACCATTATAACAACGTGTTCGATCCTTCTAGCACTAGTGTTGTTAATGAACTAGAGACTATTGTTATGAAAATCGGTAGGGCTATCCATAACCCTTATGATATTATATGGGGAGGAGATTTTAATATCCGTACATGTCCTCGTTCATTCACAAATGCATGTGGTTTTGATGGGGCAAATGGGGAAAACCGGGCCCATTTTGTCCACACATCGTATGGTGACTCCCTTAATACACTTATGCTTAATCTTGATTTGTTAATACATTCGCCAGCTGACGATTGCGAAGGTAATATTGTTCCGACTTTTGTTGGGAGGAATTCTGCATCTGTAATTGACCATTTGTTGGTTTCTGTTAATATCAGCCCTCAATGTACTATACCTGAAATTGTTGATCTAGGTTTTAGTGACCATAATGCCGTCACTATGTCAACATCTATCTGGGGGACAAAGTCTATAGTCAAGTGTGGGACCGTTGCTGAATTAATACCCAGTAAGCAGAATGGTATTAGGATCAAATGGTGTGGAGACAATTCTGAAAAGTTACTGCGTAAAATCGTGGTGGCTAGTTTCCAAGAGTTGCATTGTTGTTTAGATGATGATGTTGTTCCATCATGTACTGTCACTGCATTTGAAAACCTTAACGCTATTATAAAAAGGACCCTTACCATTACTAATGCTAATAATAAGAGGGCTGCTGTAGGCTGGTTTGACAGAGCCTGTACGAAATCTCTATTAGAGCTTAAGAAAGCCCTCTCAAACCACCCTAGGGACAGGGAAGTCGTTGAACACCTTAGGGCTACTTACAAATTTCATCTGAATTACAGAAAACAGGAATTAAGGGAAGAAGCGTGGGACAACCTGACAAAAGCGGCGGAGCTGCGAGACAGTAAGCTATTTTGGAGCACCGTCAACAGTCCCTTCCTCCAAAAAGAGGAATTTCCTGTTTTAACGGCCCAGGTTAGCGAGGAGAGTTGGGTTCAATACTTCACCGGAATCTTTGACCCGGTCGGGGAGGACCCTATAAGTTCCAGTGCTGTAAATATTGGGCCCAAATTACCCCTCAAGATTACACTGCTTGAAGTCGACAAGGCTATTCGGAATAGTAAGGGAGGAAAAGCCCCAGGACCAGATGGGGTCCCGGTTGACCTGTACAAAACTGACCCTCTATTATGGAGTCCCCTCCTGACTCAGGTTTTTAATGCATCTGTAAAGGAAAGTACCCCATCTACCTGGGGTGAATCCATAATTTTACCGATTTACAAGAAGGGAGATAGAGGAGAGGCTAAGAACTACCGCCCTATCTCCCTTCTTGATTCGTCGTTGAAGATAATGAGTAGGGTTCTTTTATTACGCCTGGAGGAATGGGCCGAGGCTAATGGCATCCTTGCGGATTCCCAATTTGGATTCCGCAAGGGCCTTGGCACTATTGAGCAGTGCATCAATCTAGAATTAATTATCGGCAAATATACTAAAGCCAAGCATGGCTCTTTATTCCTCTGCTTCGCTGATCTTTCCATATAAACAAGAACAAATTCCAAACAGGTATCATTAAAGGGCAGTTTTAACAATGTATGCAGTTCGCATTACATCAATAAGCAACAAGGAGTCTTGAAGAGTTTTGAAAGGGATATTATTCACCAATTAGAAAAAAAGAGGGGTCTTTCACATGGTAATACAGTTAGACAGCACTGTACAGAACAAATCATGTGACAACCCGAAGGCACTTGGTGAATAGTGATATATACAATTGGTGATGGTGAAAGTGCAAGTGCTATGGTGAACAGCGTGATCGACGCATAGTGACAAAGTATAATACAGTGATGGCTCCACAAGGTCAAGTTGTAGTCACTTAAAACATGATTGAATACATTTTACAGGACAGTGATAGTCACCCCAACGGAGACGCGTGGGTGGCTGAAGTCCGGGCGGTCGCTCAGGAATAGGCAACTGATCGTGAGTAGCAGTGAATCCGATCAGCGAGGAGGCGCCTGAATGAAGCAGGGCAACGGAGGGCGATTAGGGCTCTCGGGATTGGAATAACTCGCAGTGAATGCAGGAGCTACGTAGCTCCTGCATTCACGATCAGTTGCCTATTCCTGAGCGACCGCCCGGACTTCAGCCACCCACGTGTCTCCGTTGGGGTGACTATCACTGTCCTCATCGACAACCCTGTCCTGATGACGATCCCGACTCACGGGGATCGAAACGCCGTCAACGTCTCAGCATAATTATATGGCGCATTTTACGTTTTGTGCTCCTGTAAAATTTATTCAATCATGTTTTAATTGGTGAATAATATCCCTTTCAAAACTCTTCGAGACTCCTTGTTACTTATTGATGTAATGCAAATTGCATACATTGTTAAAACTGCCCTTTAATGATACCTGTTGGGAATTTGTTCTTGTTTATACTACACACCCATCCCAACGCGGTCTATGGGTTTACTCCTGTTGTTCCGACACACACTCGCTGATCTTTCCAGCGCTTTTGACCTGGTGGATCATGCCCTACTGTGGTTCACTCTGCTTGAGCTGGGAGCCCCTGCTGCAATCATTTATTTCCTGCCCAGATTATACAACAAGTTGTCAGCCCAGATCCGTTATGGCCAAGCGGGGGAATGTACTAGGAAGATCAAGGTTAAATCTGGAATCAGGCAAGGTTGCGTTTTAGCCCCGTTACTTTTCTCCCTTTTTAGGTTTTGCCTTAGCCATGCGTACGAAGTACGCATGCGCTAGCAAAACCTCTTGAGTTCTATCTGGGGTGATGACCCGCCTCTGCCTATCATTGGCTAGCTCCATAAATGGAGGCTAGCCATTGGGAGGCAGAGGCTGTCAATCGCGTTTTCTCTCGAAAACGCGATTCGGGGGCGTTTCTGGTGCTTTTTTTAAGCCCCGCCCCTTTGTCCCGGGCCGCGCTGCGATTGGCTGCCGGCCCGGGACACCCCCGTGACGTCATTCCAGGGCCGCGCTGTGATTGGCTGCCGGCCGGGACACCCCCGTGACGTCAGCCAATCACAGCGCGGCCCGGGACCTGACTTGTTTTTTTTTGCAATGTATAGTATGACATGATGAGGCAGAATCATCTACTGTAGTTGCTCGCGTTTGAACTACAGGTGGCAGTCACGAGCCTCGGCTTCCCGGCAGTACCTGGCGGGCGGAGAGAAGTTTGAACTTGTTGTGCCTCCCACGGACTCTCTCAGGTGCAAAGGTGCGTTTGCAATGGCAGCGCAGGAAGTAACGTCAGCGGCTGGTTAATGAACACACCCCAGTCACCTGGGCAGGGCAGGGCTGCGGGGAAGACAACAGAGGCGCAGCGAGCAGGCAGGCGGGCGCCCAGCGGCCGGGCACTGGAGCAGGCACCATGGCGGGAGAGGGCGCGTCCTCCTGGGAGATGGGGCTGCTCAAGACCTTCGACTGCGCCGAGTTCTCCAACTGGGAAAAGATCGGCTCGGGCGGCTTCGGGCAGGTGTATAAAGTTCGGCACGTCCATTGGAAGACCGACCTGGCCATCAAGTGTCCGCCCAGCATTCATGTGGACGAGAAGTAAGCATAGAGCCCCCGTCAAGGTTTATGTGCATCTTATCCCCGTTGCACTCTGTGTATTTAAGAATGTGTGTATATGTGCGTGCAGCCAGCGCTGTCAGCTGGAGAAGCGCGCACCCCTGAGGTTAGGAAAGCGGCTGTGGTGTTTGTTGTGTTCCTGGCAAGTCCCAGGGACGGCTGGAAACCCCCGTTGCTACTTAAGTGTTGCTGCACACCTGAGCTGCAACTTTGTGCCATTTTTTATTATTTATTAATATTCCCTTTACGTACCTTAACTTTTTCCATATTAATGTTTTATTTTTCTGCATTTAGTCCCTGAATTGTTTTCTCTGCCCAAATATTCAATCACGGAGTTTGATTTTTTTTTAAATTTTTCCCCTGATCATTGTAATGTGGATAAAAGTATCGCGTGGTCACAAGGAAAACGAGTTTGTAGTTCTTTAATATACGCACCCAGTCACACACTCGGTATACTTGCAATCCTCGTAGTCACTTTTCCTACATTTTCACACGGGATCTTTGTGTCTTTCAAATGCCTTTCAAATGCTTGTGCTTTTAACCTTCGGGCCCTGTTATTTATATTAATCCAGTACACGGGTGCCATATTCTGGGGCACGGGAGATTGTTGCATTTAGACCTTGCTGTTAGTGCAACAAGGTTTTCTTTGCACTGTGTTGTTCTGAATATGGTGTGCGCATTGTGCAACTTGTTAGCAGCAGCAGGCTTTGGAGGTGTGTATTTGTAACCCCGCTGTCTGCGCCCAGGCTAGTCGCGTGCTTTCCATCCATAATGTCTGAATGCATCTGCTGTGGTTCCGCACTGCTGCGACATGCCACGGGCGTGACGCAATATGATGCTCCAGTCCTCACCCTACAGAATGTGGGCACTATTTTTACCATCCCAATACCCCCCTTGGCAGCTCTTCACCGTCTTACCAACAAAGTCATCATCAGCGGAGGCTGCTGAGCTATCGGTGATTTAGGCGCGCTGGGGGCGGTCCGGAGATGTTTGTGCTCAGGGGCCAGTCACACCTCTGCCATGGCCTGACAAGTGAAGTCAAACGCCCCCCTGCTGTCTCATTTAATTCACTAAGCATCAGCAAGGGTGCCACATTTCTCCCAGCCCAGGGCGCTAACTTGACAAAGGCGGCTCTGAGTGTATGTGTAATAGATCAAGGGACGCTGTTAGGGCCCAGTGCACATTGTTTATTAACTTCTTGCTTACTGTGTAAACCTTACGGCCTTACTCATTCATGTACGCAGGACTGAGCTACGTAAATTCAATGATATGCCATCCGCATATTCACGTGACCGTCTTAAGAAGTGTTTCATTCCTGCCAACCGAGAGTCACGTGACATCCGCTCCAGGGAAGTTTGGCCCGGGTCAAAACGATGAACTGTTTATGGGACAGGAAGGCTTGTATCCACATGAGTAGGTAGAGGTGATACAGGGGAGTTTTGAGTAATTCAGAGCAAGGAAGAGGTGAAAAGGGTCAGCTCTCAGAGCAAAACAAAGCACTTTAAGGTGTCTCCTCTGTCTTCCTTCTGAGAACAACCTAAGTGGTTCGATTGCCAGTCAGAAATCAGACAACCGTAGTATTATACGAGCGTGATCAATTTTTTAAGAGAATTGTGACTTTGTTAAACATGGCCTGACTTAAAATTGCAAGAATCTGTACCAAAGATCGTACGTCTTTGAAAAACACATGCCATGCTTTACATCTGAAACAAATGCTACAGTCACCCATTTATTTTTTGTACCATCATACGAGGACACTGTGTACCCTTTGTGAAAATTCCAGTGGACCAGTTGTAACTGAATTATAATGATCCAGATGCAAAAAGAACGATTGCACTGGAAAAATATAAGATACGTGGTCTTGCCATTATCTGGCGTAATATGCTCAACCCCCCATAACTGAGACCCTTCCCTCTCCCCAGAGACCCTTCCCTCTCCCCAGCGTGTGTTGAGCTGGGGCAGGTGGCATGCATGTGATTCTTGTATGTGCATATTTACTGAACTGGGTAGCAGTATGAATCCCACAGAATTCTAATAGACTACTAGAGTGCTAACATGCTACTTTCAAAACATAAGGGGTGCACTCCTGGACACCATGTTACTGGAATATGAGCTGTTAAATGTAACTCCTTGCCCTAGGAACAGGAAGACGTACATGAATATTGCGGTGTTAATTACAAACATTAACTCAGCTGGTTGCAAATGTGAGGAGAAGTATGGATTTGTATGCCTTTATGCCATATTGATATTGTATGTTAATTGGGTAAAGACAATTAACAAGAGAGGTCGGTACTTAAGTCCTGCATTAACTTCCCACCTCTGTTTCTTCAGACAATCCATACCCTCTTAATTTAAAAAAGTGTAATTTGATAGACATAGAATTTATTGTTTTTTTATTTTCAATTTACATTTATGAAATTAGAGCTTTCAGAGGTGGAAAAAGTTATTAGCTGATCTGATCTCATATTTACAGTAGATTTGTGCTCTTAGAGAAACTTAAACCTTCAAATGGGTTGCTGTTTAGAAAAGTAATGTTACTTTAAAAAAAAACTTTTTCCTACTTTCTTTGTGTTAGTAGTTTGAGCTCCCTTTAGGAAGGTACACTAACCTCATATTCACTTTCACAGAAGTTAAATAGATTGAAATGATAAAACCTGTTTAAATAATATATTTTCGTCTTTAAAAATGTTGTGCTAGATATTGTATAAACAACTACATTCAATGTTATTTAAAACATTATAATAAAAATAACATTGTAAATCCAACTTGAAACATTTTAAAATAAAAAGCATTGTAAATCAGACAGAATAACAAGGCATCTATTTCAAATCCGAGCCAACGAACCACGCAATTTTTACTGACTTCGAACACTATATATATATATATATATATATATATATATATATATATATATATATATATATATATATATATATATATATATATATATATATATATATATATATATAATGAACAAACAGAAAGGGATGTTTTCGGGCACTCATTTAATTCAGGGTCTTGTAGCAGCAGTGCCTCAACTTCCCAACTTGTCCAAAACCACGCAGCAATTAACCATCAATTGACAGCTAGTTCACTTGAGTCCACCACAAAAACCTCCCCTCTACTGCCCTCCTTGAGGTATTTGCAATATTCAGCAGCCCACTACGGCTCCGTGCTTCCGATCAGCTTCTACCAAGGAATTTCAGGCATGGAACTGGAATGTTTATTGGCGCTCTTCTGCCTGTGCCACATCCCAATCAGGTGCAGTTAGGTCGCCACTCTTCTCTTTTACTATACAGCACCTCTTTCATCAACAATTCATCCAACCAAGGTGCTCCAGTGTGTGCGTGCATGTGACTGCTCCAGAGTGTGTGTGTGTGTGACTGCTCCAGTGTGTGTGTGTGTGACTGCTCCAGTGTGTGTGTGTGTGACTGCTCCAGTGTGTGTGTGCGTGTGGGACTGCTCCAGTGTGTGCGTGCATGCGACTGCTCCAGAGTGTGTGTGACTGCTCCTGGGTGGGTGTGTGTGTGACTGCTCCAGAGTGTGTGTGTATGTGACTGCTCCAGAGTGTGTGTGTGTGTGTGTGACTGCTCCTGGGTGTGTGTGTGTGTATGTGACTGCTCCAGAGTGTGTGTGTGTGTGTGTGACTGCTCCAGTGTGTGTGTGTGTGTGTGACTGCTCCAGTGTTTGTGTGACTGCTCCAGTGTGTGTGTGACTGCTCCAGTGTGTGTGTGTGTGTGTGTGTGACTGCTCCAGTGTGTGTGTGTGTGTGACTGCTCCAGTGTGTGTGTGTGTGTGTGTGTGTGACTGCGCCAGTGTGTGTGTGTGTGTGTGACTGCTCCAGTGTGTGTGTGTATGTGACTGCTCTGGTTGTGTGTGTGGCTGGCTCTGGGTGTGTGTGGCTGGCTCTGGGTGTGTGTGTGGGTGGTAGTAATTGCTGTCTGCTGAGCTCGTCTGTAGGGTACAATAGTTCTCACATTTGCGAGAGATTAAGCTATTGGCAATGTAAATGACAATGCCATTTATTTATCTGTTTTCAAAACCAACACATACATACAAATTTTGTCATTTACAATGCCAATAGCTCTAACTTCTCCAAAGGCGAAACCGTTGCATTGTAAATGCTTGTTATAAATGCCATGGACTCCGAGCTGAAGAAGGTCCAAGCTGATGCACCTCTAGTCGAGGGCCAAGCGATCCCGGTACTGCTATATGCAGATGATACTGTTTTACTTTCTAAAACACCAGTAGTTCTGCAGAGATTAATGAATTGTTTCTTTGATTTTATAAAGGGGAGGAAACTTAAAATTAATAATTCTAAAACTTTTATTATGGCATGCGGGAAAAAGGTGAAAAAACTGAGACCATTTAAGTTTAGGGATTACACGATTGAAGTTGTGGATAAATTCTGCTATCTTGGAATCACATTCAGTAGCAGTGGCACTTGGGCACCCGAGATCCTTAATATCAAGGCAAAGATGGGTAAGGGGGCCTCAGGGTTTTTTAGATTTGCTTCTAAGCTAGGTAGTCGGCGTCCACTAGATATGTTAAATATATACCGACATAGATGTGCTTCAGTGGCACTCTATGGGTCGGGTGTCTGGGGACAATGCCAGCAAGGGGATTTGCAAGTTGTCGAAAATGGCTTTTTAAAGAGACTTCTTTGTCTTCCAACGTCGGCCTCAAATGAGCTGGTTCACAACGAGGTGGGGTTGGAATATTTGACCGACCTAACAGGACTGAGACCCCTTATGGCCTGGAGGTCTATTTGGGCCAAGGATGAAACTGGTTTTACTAGGAGAATAATAAAAGATTGCCTCCGCCTGGATAAATCTAGCCAGATCCCTTGGCTCAAATATGTTTTGACCTCATATAAAGATGTGCTTGGTTTGGACGTTTCTGCCGATCCAGCCAGTGCCACCAACATCTCTAAACAGGAACTCAAACTTGTCTTTTTGGGGGATACAGCTGAACTACGTAGAGAAGCTAGTTGCCAGTTTACCACACATTTATTTTACAATCTTAACAACTTGGCAGGCTACGGCTTTTCTAATTATCTTAAAGTAGTCACTAAGCAATCTCACCAGTATGTTCTTACTCGGTTGAGATTGGGCATTGTTCATAACCTGGTGGCTTTCCCCCTGATGAATCAATCAATCAATCAATCAGGAGTTTGTTAAAGCGCGACTACTCACCCGTAAGGGTCTCAAGGCGCTAGGGGTGGGGGGGAGTTGGGGGGCGCAGGTTCCATTCCATCAAGGAGAGGGTCTGTCGAAGAGCCAGGTTTTGAGGTTTCTTGCGAAGATGGGGAGCGATGTTTTCTGTCTGAGGTGGAGCGGAAGGGCGTTCCATGCTTTGGCCGCGAGGAAGGAGAAGTAGCAGCCTCCCGATCTGGTCTTTCTGGTGCGGGGGACCACAGCGTAGGAAAGCTGGGCTGATCGTAGGGTCCTTTGGGGTGCGTGGAATTTGAGTCGGCTGTTCAGGTATGCTGGTCCGGTGCCGTGGAGGGCCTTGTGTGCGTGGGTGAGCATCTTAAAGGTGATTCTCGCCTCGACGGGGAGCCAGTGGAGTGTGCGCAGGTGCTGGGAGATGTGGCAGTGTTTTGGCAGGTTGAGGACCAGTCTTGCGGCGGCGTTCTGGATGTTCTGTAGCTTGCGGATGAGGTTTTTGTTTATTCCGGCTTAGAGTGCGTTGCCGTAGTCGAGTCTGCTGGTGACCAGGGCGTGAGTGACTGTCTTTCGGTGTTCGAGGGGGATCCATTTGAAGGTCTTACGAAGAAGGCGGAGGGTGTGGAAGCAGGAAGATGAGACAGAGTTGATCTGGCAGTCCATTTTGAGCTCGGAGTCCAGGATGATTCCCAGGTTGCGTGCGTGGTCTGTGGGGGTTGGCGGGTTTCCGAGGGCGGTGGGCCACCAGGTGTCACTCCAGGCGTCGGGGTTTGGGCCCATGATGAGTACTTCTGTTTTGTTGGTGTTTAGTTGTAGGCAGCTGTTTTTCATCCATTTGGCGACGGCTTCCATGCCTTCTCGAAAGTTGCGTCTGGCAGTGTTGGGCTCGTTGGATAGGGAGAGGATGAGCTGGGTGTCGTCTGCATATGACACGATGTTGAGTCCGTAGGTTCTGACGATGGGGGCAAGTGGAGCCATGTAGACGTTGAAGAGCGTCGGGCTGAGGGAGGAGCCCTGGGGGACTCCGCAGGTGATAGGTGTGGGGTCCGAGAGGAAAGGGGGGGGTCTGACCCGCTGCGTCCTGCTGGAGAGGAAGGAGCAGATCCAGTCGAGGGCCTTGTCCTGGATTCCTGCATCGTAGAGTCTGCGTATTAGGGTGCGGTGGGAGACTGTGTCGAACGCTGCTGATAGGTCGAGGAGGATGAGGGCTACTGTTTCTCCTTTGTCCAGTAAGGTGCGGATGTCGTCTGTTGCGGCGAGGAGGGCGGTTTCCGTACTGTGGTTTTTTCTGAAGCCGGATTGGGAGGAGTCGAGGATGTTGTGTTCTTCAATGAATGTGGCGAGTTGGCTGTTGATGGCTTTCTCAATGACTTTCGCTGGGAACGGGAGCAGTGAGATGGGTCTGTAGTTTTTGAGGTCGGTGGGGTCCGCTGAGGGTTTCTTTAGGAGGGGGTTGACCTCGGCGTGTTTCCAGTCGTCGGGGAATGAGGCGGTCGCCAGGGAGCGGTTGATGGTTTGGCGGAGCATGGGTGCGATGGTGTTGGCGGCTCTGTTGAAGATGTGGTGGGGGCAGGGGTCCGTGGGGGCCCCTGAGTGGATTGACTTCATTGTCTTCAGTGTGTCTTCGGTGGTGAGGGCTGTCCAGTCATCAATCGCTGGTTTCCGGGTGTCGGGGGTGGTGGTGAGGGTTCAGTGTGTTGGTTGTCTTCGTCGAAGTTGTCGTAGATGCTCTTGATTTTGTGGTGGAAAAAGATGCTGAGTTTGTCGCAGAGGTCTTGTGAGGGAGGGATGTCGGTAGACTCGCTGGTGGGTTGGGCGAACTCCTTGATGATGCTGAAGAGTTCCTTGCTGTTGTGTGCGTGGGTGGAGATTCTGTCTTCAATCGCTTTTTTCCTCGTTTCTCTGATGAGTTGATGGTGGGCGTTGGTGGCGGCTCTGAAGTTGGGCTTCTGTGGATTTGGTGTTTCTCCAGGCCTTTTCGAGGCGGCGGCATGTGCGCCTGGACTCTCGAAGTTCGGTAGTAAATCATCTGGCTTTCTTGGCACGGGTATTGTTGTTTTTCTTGAGGGGGGCTATGGTGTTGGTGCTGTCCGAGATCCATCTATGCAGGGTTCGGGCTGCGGTGTTGGGGTCGTCATTTTCCGCGATGGTTGGGGTGGAGTTGTTGAGTGAGGAGGTGAGCTGGTCATCGGTGATTTTGGTCCAGTTTCTTTGTGGAAGCAGGTGCTGGTGTCTGTGGATGGTGGGTGTTCTGAAGGTGAAGTGGACGCAACGATGGTCGGTCCATGGGAGTTCGGTGGTGTGGCTGAAGGTGATGGAGTTTCCTGTAGTGAAGAGGGGGTCGAGGGTGTGTCCTGCTGAGTGCGTGGGCTCGGTCACGATCTGGCGGAGTCCAATGTTGTGGAGGTTGTCCAGGAGGGATGTGGTGTTGGGGTCCAGTTGATTGTCGAGGTGGAAGTTGAGGTCTCCCAGCAGGGTGTAGTTGGTGGATGCGATGGCCTGCGGGGAGATAATGTCCGTGATGGAGTTGGCGAAGGGTCCGCGGGGTCCAGGGGGTCGGTAGATGAGGGTTCCTCGGAGGGCGGCGGTGGGGCTGGCCAGTATCTTGAAGTGAAGGTGTTCCATCAGTTCTGTGGACTCGTCAGGGAGTGTGCTCAGGCGGAGGCTGGATTTGTGGACGATGGCGATTGCTCCTCCTGGGTGGATGGGGCGGTCCTTCCTGGAGATCTTGTATCCTTGGGGGATGGCGATGACGATGTCCGGTCCCGAGGTGGTGTTGGTCCAGGTTTCGGTGAAGAATGCTACGTCTGGGGTTGTGCTGTCGAGGAGGTCCCAGATTTCTGTGGCGTGTTTGTGGAGGGATCGGATGTTGAGGAGGATGCATTGCAGGGTCTTCGGTTCGGTTGTGTTCTTGTGGGCGGGTTGTGCTGGATCCGTGTTCTTGGCGGTGCTGCAGGTGTGCCGGCAGCGGTGACAGCTGAAGGGTCCATGGGTGTCGGCTGGTGATGCTAGCTTGCAGTTGTTGTTGCAGCCTGGGTTGAGTGCGTGGAGTGCTGCTGGGTCGTAGCGTTGGCGGGGCGGAGGTCCAGGGTTCCTGGTGCTGGTCGCGGACGGGTCGCAGACGGGCGCAGACGTGCTTGCCTTTGACGTGCCTTCGGTGCACCAGCGGCGCGCCCGCAGCCACCATTAAGTAGGGGTCGGGGAGGGCTGGACAGCTGGGAGGCGGGAGCGGGGAGGGGAGCTGGATTGGGCCGGTCGTAATGGGGGGGAGGGGCCGCGGGGACAGCAGCGGCGGGGAAAGGTAAATGGAGGAAAGAAGGGATAAAGAAAAAAGGGAAAATAAGCAGAAATAAGGCACAAAAGAGTAGAGATGCAGAAAAGAGCAGAAAGGTGAAAGATAGAAAGGGTAAAAAAAACGAGTGAAAACGAGTGAAGGAGCAGAGGGAGAGAAAGGGAAAATGGGCAAAAATAAGGCACAAAAGAGCAGTGGTGCAGAAAGGTGAAAGATAGAAAGGGGTAAAAAACGAGTGAAAACGAGTGAAGGAGCAGAGGGAGAGAAAGGGAAATGGGCAGAAATAAGGTGCAAAAGAGCAGAGGTGCAGAAAGGTGAAAGATAGAAAGGGGAGAAAAACGAGTGAAGGAGCAGAAAGAAAGAAAGAAAGGAGACAGAGGTCCACTGGACCACCAGGGATGAGGCGCAGGGAAACCTGCGGGTGGAGGAGGGCCTCGATCACCAACACTCAAGAGTGCTGGGGCAGGGGCACCTCACTTAATGGTGGAGCTGCGAGGGTGGGAGAGCAATTTCACTGACAATGAGTCAGTGGTCTTGCTCGCCTGTCCCCGCAGTGGCCGCCATTAAGTAGGGGTCGGGGAGGGCTGGACAGCTGGGAGGCGGAGCGGGGAGGGAAGCTGGATTGGGCCGGTCGTGATGGGGGGGAGGGGCCGCGGGGACAGCAGCGGCGGGGAAAGGTAAATGGAGGAAAGAAGGGATAAAGAAAAAAGGGAAAATAAGCAGAAATAAGGCACAAAAGAGCAGAGATGCAGAAAAGAGCAGAAAGGTGAAAGATAGAAAGGGTAAAAAAAACGAGTGAAAACGAGTGAAGGAGCAGAGGGAGAGAAAGGGAAAATGGGCAAAAATAAGGCACAAAAGAGCAGTGGTGCAGAAAGGTGAAAGATAGAAAGGGGTAAAAAACGAGCGAAAACGAGTGAAGGAGCAGAGGGAGAGAAAGGGAAATGGGCAGAAATAAGGTGCAAAAGAGCAGAGGTGCAGAAAGGTGAAAGATAGAAAGGGGAGAAAAACGAGTGAAGGAGCAGAAAGAAAGAAAGAAAGGAGACAGAGGTCCACTGGACCACCAGGGATGAGGCGCAGGGAAACCTGCGGGTGGAGGAGGGCCTCGATCCCCAACACTCAAGAGTGCAGGGGCAGGGGCACCTCACTTAATGGTGGAGCTGCGAGGGTGGGAGAGCAATTTCACTGACAATGAGTCAGTGGTCTTGCTCGCCTGTCCCCGCAGTGGCCGCCATTAAGTAGGGGTCGGGGAGGGCTGGACAGCTGGGAGGCGGAGCGGGGCGGGGAGCTGGATTGGGCCGGTCGTGATGGGGGGGGGGCCGCGGGGGCAGCAGCGGCGGGGAAAGGTAAATGGAGGAAAGAAGGGATAAAGAAAAAAGGGAAAATAAGCAGAAATAAGGCACAAAAGAGCAGAGATGCAGAAAAGAGCAGAAAGGTGAAAGATAGAAAGGGTAAAAAAAACGAGTGAAAACGAGTGAAGGAGCAGAGGGAGAGAAAGGGAAAATGGGCAAAAATAAGGCACAAAAGAGCAGTGGTGCAGAAAGGTGAAAGATAGAAAGGGGTAAAAAACGAGTGAAAACGAGTGAAGGAGCAGAGGGAGAGAAAGGGAAATGGGCAGAAATAAGGTGCAAAAGAGCAGAGGTGCAGAAAGGTGAAAGATAGAAAGGGGAGAAAAATGAGTGAAGGAGCAGAAAGAAAGAAAGAAAGGAGACAGAGGTCCACTGGACCACCAGGGATGAGGCGCAGGGAAACCTGCGGGTGGAGGAGGGCCTCAATCACCAACACTCAAGAGTGCAGGGGCAGGGGCACCTCACTTAATGGTGGAGCTGCGAGGGAGGGAGAGCAATCTCACTGACAATGAGTCAGTGGTCTTGCTCGCCTGTCCCCGCAGTGGCCGCCATTAAGTAGGGGTCGGGGAGGGCTGGACAGCTGGGAGGCGGAGCGGGGAGGGGAGCTGGATTGGGCCGGTCGTGCTGGGGGGGGGCCGCGGGGGCAGCAGCGGCGGGGAAAGGTAAATGGAGGAAAGAAGGGATAAAGAAAAAAGGGAAAATAAGCAGAAATAAGGCACAAAAGAGCAGAGATGCAGAAAAGAGCAGAAAGGTGAAAGATAGAAAGGGTAAAAAAAACGAGTGAAAACGAGTGAAGGAGCAGAGGGAGAGAAAGGGAAAATGGGCAAAAATAAGGCACAAAAGAGCAGTGGTGCAGAAAGGTGAAAGATAGAAAGGGGTAAAAAACGAGTGAAAACGAGTGAAGGAGCAGAGGGAGAGAAAGGGAAATGGGCAGAAATAAGGTGCAAAAGAGCAGAGGTGCAGAAAGGTGAAAGATAGAAAGGGGAGAAAAATGAGTGAAGGAGCAGAAAGAATGAAAGAAAGGAGACAGAGGTCCACTGGACCACCAGGGATGAGGCGCAGGGAAACCTGCGGGTGGAGGAGGGCCTCGATCACCAACACTCAAGAGTGCAGGGGCAGGGGCACCTCACTTAATGGTGGAGCTGCGAGGGAGGGAGAGCAATTTCACTGACAATGAGTCAGTGGTCTTGCTCGCCTGTCCCCGCAGTGGCCGCCATTAAGTAGGGGTCGGGGAGGGCTGGACAGCTGGGAGGCGGGAGCGGGGAGGGGAGCTGGATTGGGCCGGTCGTGCTAGGGGGGGGGGGGGGGGCGGGGGCAGCAGCGGCGGGGAAAGGTAAATGGAGGAAAGAAGGGATAAAAAAAAAAGGGAAAATAAGCAGAAATAAGGCAGAAAAGAGCAGAGATGCAGAAAAGAGCAGAAAGGTGAAAGATAGAAAGGGTAAAAAAAACGAGTGAAAACGAGTGAAGGAGCAGAGGGAGAGAAAGGGAAAATGGGCAAAAATAAGGCACAAAAGAGCAGTGGTGCAGAAAGGTGAAAGATAGAAAGGGGTAAAAAACGAGTGAAAACGAGTGAAGGAGCAGAGGGAGAGAAAGGGAAATGGGCAGAAATAAGGTGCAAAAGAGCAGAGGTGCAGAAAGGTGAAAGATAGAAAGGGGAGAAAAATGAGTGAAGGAGCAGAAAGAAAGAAAGAAAGAAGACAGAGGTCCACTGGACCACCAGGGATGAGGCGCAGGGAAACCTGCGGGTGGAGGAGGGCCTCGATCACCAACACTCAAGAGTGCAGGGGCAGGGGCACCTCACTTAATGGTGGAGCTGCGAGGGTGGGAGAGCAATTTCACTGACAATGAGTCAGTGGTCTTGCTCGCCTGTCCCCGCAGTGGCCGCCATTAAGTAGGGGTCGGGGAGGGCTGGACAGCTGGGAGGCGGGAGCGGGGAGGGGAGCTGGATTGGGCCGGTCGTGCTGGGGGGGGAGGGGCCGCGGGGGCAGCAGCGGCGGGGAAAGGTAAATGGAGGAAAGAAGGGATAAAGAAAAAAGGGAAAATAAGCAGAAATAAGGCACAAAAGACCAGAGATGCAGAAAAGAGCAGAAAGGTGAAAGATAGAAAGGGTAAAAAAAAACGAGTGAAAACGAGTGAAGGAGCAGAGGGAGAGAAAGGGAAAATGGGCAAAAATAAGGCACAAAAGAGCAGTGGTGCAGAAAGGTGAAAGATAGAAAGGGGTAAAAAACGAGTGAAGGAGCAGAGGGAGAGAAAGGGAAATGGGCAGAAATAAGGTTTCAAAAGAGCAAAGGTGCAGAAAGGTGAAAGATAGAAAGGGGAGAAAAATGAGTGAAGGAGCAGAAAGAAAGAAAGAAAGGAGACAGAGGTCCACTGGACCACCAGGGATGAGGCGCAGGGAAACCTGCGGGTGGAGGAGGGCCTCGATCACCAACACTCAAGAGTGCAGGGGCAGGGGCACCTCACTTAATGGTGGAGCTGCGAGGGTGGGAGAGCAATTTCACTGACAATGAGTCAGTGTTATTGTGGTCCTGATGAAAAAACATACGACAACATCCTGTCCTTGTGACGGAACTTCTAAACAGAGCACGTTGCACTTTTTGCTAATTTGCCCCTTGTATTTACATTTTCGTATTGCATATCTCAAACCCCTTTTCATGAAATACTCCGTGTCTACTGTTACAACTGCTATGAGACTTTTATTTGCTCTTGATGTTACAGATGTCTGCTTCTACACTGCAACCTTTTTTCTAAAATCAGTGACTGCCAGGAAAAGTATGGAATTTACGTCTTAATTGTGATTATACGCTTTCCGGTATTAATTGTTGCTATGCCGTTCTTATTCCTCCCCTTTGTGCGCTTGTACCGAACCCTGTATTTTATATGAACTGTTTAACAATTTTTATATGTGATTTATGTATATTTTATGTGCTTTTATGATTGTTTATTGAATGATCGAATAAAGCTTTCAAATCGAATCGAGAGACAAGCCTGTACTGTGGTACCCACAAGTTGATGGATTTCTTGAAATCTCAAAGGTGTTGTGGATGAATTTCAAAATGTTCTTTGACACTGAAATGCCAATTGAATTGTGGTCTTAATGTAAAGTTGTTGTGAAATAGCCCAGTGAGGAGGCAATGAGAGATTCTTGCAATGATTCACCATCTTCTTTAGTTGTGCAGGAAAGTGAAGCAGTGATTACTTTTCTGAAGGGCCCAGTGCTACCAAAATATCTTAATTAGGTAAAGATTAAAAGAACCCCAGAACAACTAAAAGGATTGGTTCATGAATTTTGTAAAAAGTGTGTATCAGGAGTTTCAACAACACAGCGGGTGAGATTGTACTGATGTCAGTGACATGAGATTCTTTGTGCCTCAATTTGTTATTGGATTAATTATCTTTGGTCAGAGCAGTGTGCACATTTAACAACAAGTGGTTGGTTGGCAGAGAAAGTTGATAGATGGGATTGTGATGGATGAAAGGTACAATAGTGATGGGCGAGAAATGAAGCAGAAAGAGTTAAAGGAGGAACGTCTGATGATTCAGAGACATTTTGCTCAGAGAGGATTTCGGAATAGGTTATTTGCAGGAAATGAAGGTGAGATACAAGGGGCCTTATTTATGAAGGCCTTGCGCCCTGGTGCGTCACTTTTAACATGTGAAAAAGTGACGCACCGGTGGCGCAAGGCTTCCATAAATGAGGCCCAAGGTGTGGCTCCACAAGCAGGAGTACAAGGTGCTCAAGGGGGATTTGGGGTTACACAGGACAGAGGTAGAGGGTCTGGATGTCACACTGCTTAAGAAAATTACCTTTTGCCATATTTGTAACAGATTTGAGTATTGGAAGAGGAAGTGTAGACTACACCTGAGGCAGTAAATGGAGATGTACAAATACAGGGAGAGATGCTGATGCAAAATGTGCCAGTGCAGCAAATGCTAATTCAGATACAGGTACCAATGACACAAGTTCTCCGAGCCCAGATGGTACCGCCAAATATGGGAAACCCTCAATATAATTTAAATCAGTTGTCCAGAGCAATTATTTTCAAAACCAAAATCAGAACCTGTTTCAAAAGTCTGCTATATTTGAAAATGACAGTTTTAGCCCCTACCTTTCTGGTGTTATCAGAAGAATTTTAGGCCTACTAGTAAGACATTTGTAGTGCAAGTTAAACTGCACAATTTACTGTACACCGGATGATATTGAATGTCAGACTCCTGATGAGGATGTACAGTTTAAAATGGTCCAACAAGAGTCAGCTATAGGATTGTTTTCAGAAATGACACTTGTAAAATTACCCTCTGATTTGGAAGAAACAGTGAAACCCTGTAGTATGTGAGTTCATAGAGAAAGATATCAGAATAATAAAAAGAGCCAAACCAGTTTGCATCACATTAAAATCAGATACCATGTATTCAGCAACACCATCATACAATTCGACACAGGAGACAGGAATTTCACCCGATATTGAAGATAAATTGAGCGAGTGGATTTTGGAGGAATTCATTGGAAGTTCATTTAACTCTCTGATCACAGGTTTACAGAAACGCAATGAGAAGTACAGAATAGTGCAGGAGATTAGCAGCATCATTTTTCTATGTTGTCCTATGGTACCAAATCCAGCCAACATACTTTTTCAAATTGCATGTACTGAATAATAGATTACTGTTAATGATATTTGTCAGGTTTATATCACAGTGTCATTGCATGAGGATAGCCTGGAGTACTGCCAAAAAGAAGAACAATATCTATGACACATAATTGAAAAAGATGCTAAAAAGGTGTCACCAGAGAAATTGGAAGCAATTCTCCAGATGAATTCACCTGAAACTCAGAGAGCAGTCAGGATGCTTTTGAGAATGGTTGGCTCCTGTAGACAGTCAACACCAAACCTTTCCCTAGTGGCTAAGCCTTTACTAAGGCTGACACATAAGGATGTGTATGATCCACTTCCAGGGGACAACAATTACACAAAAGCATACATAGAGTTGAAAGAGTGTAGTGCCCTGGCACTAGGGATGCAAGTTTATTTAAAAGAATATACACCAATTTGCAGTGAGAGGCAGGGCGGCACTCTCTGAGTGCCTGTTAAAAAACATGAAGATGTTCATAAGTCTGTGACTTGTTTCCTAACAACCCTTGACCCTATTGTCACAGAAATGCACAGCTGCCTTAAATTAGTAGCTACAGTTGATGTCAGCCACAAAAGTGTGAGATGAAATATCCAGTAACTGAAATATCCTCTTATGTTTTGGAGTTGCTTCTGAAAAATCTTGTGATCAAAACATGTCCAAATTCAAAAGTATTGAGTCTACTGCCAGTAAAGGAAAATGTTTGCGATGAAGCTGAACATGAATGTCTAGGTGTCATGGATCTATGCATGAAACCATGGTTAGATGCTAATGATGAACCCCTGATTGAGCCTGATCATGTCCATTTAGTAGCTGGCCCATGTTTAAGAGGTAACAATGGCACGTTAGGTGCAGCATATGCAGTGTGCACCATGAATTATGTTGCTGAAGCTTCACAGCTTCAAGAAGATACCTCAGCACAAGATACAAAATTGAATGTCCTTACCATAGCATGTAGTCTAACTGATCAAATAGCATTCACTATTGTCATGGGAAAGAGAGATGCTAATTAATTTGCACAGTATTGTTTCCTGCTAGCCTACACATTTGAGCAAAATTGCACATGTGAATCTGAGAAGGACACTGTCTATTCAATGTTGATGTCAATAGTGTACACCTGGGGAGAGTTAAAAGGGGTACAAGAAAATGTTTTAGAGACAGAACATTAAGGTTAGATCAGATCAAATTTTGAGAAAAATGCTAATGACATCCAAATGTCAGCTGATGGTAGACGAAAGTTGCCAGACAGTTTGTTGGTTCCAATGACACAATACATGCATGGGCATACACACTTAGAGAGGGACTCAATGAAAATCTCTTTAGAAAGAATAGTTCCCACCAAAGGTTTAGGAAGTTTGCAGAAGAAGATTGTCATCGAGATGTGGCATGTCAACAAGTGAATGCAGGGAAAAGAATGCACTCTACATCGAGTCACATAGAAAGATCAGAAGGTCCCTTCATCAAAATGCCTGATTCCTGAGCAAGCAAAGAAACAACAACCACAGGGTAGCAAATGTGTTACTGCAAAAATCAATCTCCAGGTGGAGATGCCCAGTTCCTCTGGAATCAGATCAAAAGAAGCACTCTATCAATGAGGTTCCGAAAATGATGCATGCAGACCTACAGACTGAACAAGGATTGCACTGTAGTTAAAACCCTGATGTTTCAAGCATAATCGAGCAACACAAAGACACCATAGAGTCTTGCTTTGCAAAAGTCTGTGTCTCAACATCACTGAAGTGGCTTGATGCTGTACCTGTAAAAGCACTTGTGTAAACCACAGATGAGAAGATAAGCCATTGCTGTGAAGGATTTAGCTGATGTGGTGCATACAGTTCCCCACAAGTTACAGCTGCTTCACTAGATCTGCATTGTGAACGGTGTGACAACCTCGATCTGAGAGATGGTGTTGTGATACAGTAGCCCATTCTGAAGACTTGGTTAAACTGAGATGAAAAGACCCGTTCCAAGTGATCCTAGCCACAACGACTGCCTTGAAGTGTGGTGGTCCTCTGACTGGGAGCATGCCTTTCATGCTCGTAGGGTCCTGTGTCCTCTTCCAGAAGAGACACCAGCAGTGGTCGAAAGGCCATGGGTGATGGTCAGTCAAGCTGTAGGGGAATACACTGAGTCTGAAACAGCACTGGAGGAAACCGAGGTGGGACTAGAAAAGCAAGAAATGGAAAATGGCTCGGATGAAAATGGTGTTGAAGTGGTGAATGAGCCAGGTCCAGACTCTGATAAAGGAACTAGTGCTGTAGGCCCACGAGTGGAGGTGGAAGAAAGCTGTCTAAAGGGGTATCCAAAAAGTCTGTAATTGTCCCCTTAAAAAAACATTTGCACTCATAGCTGAAACATATGAATCAGAAAAGAGTGAAGACGAAGGTGGAAGGCTTCAGTTGAAAAAGTCTAAAAGATGGATGGTGCTCTCTCTCAGAGTTATTCAGTGTCAGGATCCAGACACGTTAGCGCCTACATAATTCTCCACTCAACCTTCGAGACATCAGAGAACTACATCTCCCAGAAGGCATGGCGGGACAAAGAGTAGGAGTGCAGGTATAAGAAAAGCATCCGCACGTTGGTTGGCGTGCTTAATTTGTTGGTGTGTTCCGGTTTGTTCTACCTGTGTTTCACTCAGCCGTGTGATACGTTTCCTGTTGACTTCAGAGCTAAGGGAAAGCTCCTTGTATGCACTTTTGGGCTTTGGCTCGTCCACTGCTAAGTTCGGAGTTGCAGTTGCTACTGGTAACTGGGTAGCCTCCATCTTGTGAGCCGACGACAACTGCTCTTCATAAGAGCTTGAACGTCCCCTTCCTAGAAACCACAGCGGGACCGCTGTTTGGTTTTGTTCCTAGGGATCTTTTCTTTTGACAACCGGGTCGGCTGTAATCCTGGTGGAGTGATGGGGTTCCCGGAATTTTCCTCGGTATCCTTATGGTGAGCAGGCGGAGGTTCACGGTATTCAGTAACAGCTATAACTTTGGTTCTTGCTCTTGTTTTCTGTTTATTATAACATTGGTCAGGAACATCATTTCGGACTGCTATGGAATTGTACAATAGCAAACTTTGAAATACACACTTTAGGCAAACCAACATCCACCTACCTATTTTTGTCTTGCTAAGTTCCTTGCTGTAACATGACTTTATTTTTGGTTCTATTTACTTTCCTTTTTGAATTGGATGCATTAATTCGGTATGTATATGGAATGCGTGTCATATGACAGATATGCTAAATGAACTAGGGAAGAGCCTGTAATTATTTTGTGCTTGTTTTGTATGCCCTAATCCTCTGTGGGTATCTAATCAGAGTTGGGCATGTCAAGAGGTGGACATCTTTCAGTATCACCTGGATCCTGCAGAGTTCTCATCTCACGATATATGAGAGTTTGCCATTCAGCTCCTGAGTGGCCATATTGCATGGGCAAAGCACTGAATGTCACATTGGATGAACTGTGTGACGCAGAATTTGAACTATATGAGCCACCCTGCTTTCAAGCTTGAGATAAAAAGAACTAAGAACAGCTGAAACAATGACTGAGAACTATCAAAACCTGAAAGGAAAACAATTATGGATCAATGATAAAAAAATAACTGCCTGTTAAACCTTTATTGTCTATTTAGAAATATGGGGGCAGATTTATGAGGCCCTTGCGCCACGTTTACGCCGCTGTTGCGTCACGCAAGGCGGCGTAAACGTGGCGCATCCCTACGAACGATTTACAACGTGACGCATCTAGGCAGATGCGTCACGTTGTAAAGCCCTGCGCCGCTTGTGGGCGTTCCGGCGCAGGGGGGGCGTTCCGGGGCAGGTGCGCCTCGCAAAAGTGGCTGAGTGAAATCTATGAGATTTCACTCAGTCACTTTCAGGCCAATGCTGCGTCAAAAGCCTGCGTCTGCTTGAAGCAGGCGTAGGTCTTGACGCAGCATTGTTAAGATGGGCACCCCCGAGCCTTGCTGGAGCTGCGTCGCGCTTGCGACGCAACTCCAGCAATGCGCCACCTTTACGGCACAGATGCGTCACGCATCTGTGCCGTTTTTGCCCCATGGTGCGCCGCATCATAAATGCGGCGCACCATGGGTGGCAGAGCAGTGGCGCACTGTGGCGCATGTTAACTGGCGCATCCCTGGGGATGCGCCAGTTAACATAAATCTGCCCCTTGAAGTGCTGAAAACTAACAGTTCTAAAAAGCTATTTACAGAACTCTCCACTGAACTTTTGAGCTTGGCTATAAATGATCTGATTACAGACAAAACTTGCATTGCCTTAGAAATAGATGTAAAATTGGTATCTGCTCATTTTTTTGTAATAACAAGTGGTACTAATCATACTAATTTAGTAGGGTTATTTTAAACACCAGATAGAAATTATGCTTACTAATGAAATTACCACGTCTACACACACCAAAGATGAGTGGCGATATTTTAGGTAGAGAAAATTATGTATTTGATTCAACAAATGATGAGTGCTATTTAAATGATTTCACATTTAAGATGAACTTGGTGTAATGATTTACAAATCCTCAGAGGTGTGATGATTTAAAAATCATCGAGGGAGGGCTGAAAGAGCGTAAACATTTCCTATAAAAACTAACATTACTAATGGCAAACCTACCTTGGGCTTTAGATATGAAACTGCATTTCAAAAGTGACACGCAAACATTTGGTGCTGCAAAGTGAAAACATGAGGCGTTGATATTTACAGGCTTTAGTCAGACGCTTTCCACTTAATAAATGATAAAACCCATGTACAAGTACCCATGTACAAGTAATTCATAGCTTAACTTAAATGTGTTTAGTTTAGATTTTGTTCTCACTATCGAATGTGATTTTAATTTGCAAAAACGTAGAATGTATTAGTTGAATATAAATTGTATTAGAATTAACACAGCATTTCAAAACGTAGAAACACAGAAACGGATCATGATTGAGCTCTTGCTCTAAAAGCTACAGTTGGCCTTCGAGATAAGCAAAAGAATGTCTCCTTGTGAAAGAAAAATGCTTGGCATAATTTACAGCATGTAACCACGGAGCCTTTTTAGGGCTCGGACTCCTCCCCACTGAAAGTGGGAGGAGTTAGAGAACTAATGTTAAAGAAGAAAAAAAAGAAGTATCTCCTAGGGCTTTGGCCGAGACAAATTCCACACATTCCTTAGCGTTTTCTGTCATCTGGCCAGTGATTCGTCTTCGTTGTGTTGTCGTTTTAATAGGCTTGAAGTGATAGGGTAAATGTAGTTTTGTTCCGCCATTTTGGGCATATTTCGTTCGTGCTCGCGCAAAGAAGTACATTAATTATAATTAGGAGCTGTCAGGGTGGCCGTGTAATGCATTCCAGATGGTGTGCGCGCGTTCACCATCTAGCAGTGTGTTTGTCTGGCGCGCGTCCTCCTCACGTGCACACAGGCATAGACGCCGTGTGCGGCTCCTTCCTGCCGGCCCGGGGAGCTGCTCTGCCGCTCTCTGGCTCACCCCCCGTCTCCCCGCCTGATTTAGTCTGTAGTTTATGGGCACGTGCCAGGAGCAGTAGATGTGCTGCGGTGCTCTCTGCAGTTTATGGGGACGTGCAAGTGGCAGCAGCAGCGCCGCTGTGCTCCCGTATGGCCCCCGAGCCCATCCGCACTGGGTAATGGGCACGCGCAGGGCAGCGGCAGCAGAAGCACCGAACTGCGAGGCGCTCTAGTCTGCACCGGTTTGCCAAGCTGAAATTGTAAAGCATCACAATGCGAGGAGCGCCTGTGTAAACACAAAACAGCACACGGATCCAAGCTGTTCGTGATTTGCGCTGCCAAAACTCCATCAATCTTTAAGAAGGTGGGATACAAGGATTATGTATTCTTATAACACACTATTTCGAGCAGGAACACTCTTATCTTGCCAAAACACGGGCCAAAAGGAGTTCGCGGATTATGTCAAAAAGGCCAGGACATTTCTAGAGGGGATTACAAGGAAAAAATGCTTTAAGTCGGAGCACGTAAATATGCGTTATAGCAGCTCACACCGAGCACCTGTGAAAACTAATAACTACAACAAATCTTATCACTGAGAAACGCACCAGGCACTATAAACGGATGAAAACTATGGCTCAGATCAGCTAAAAAAACACCAAAGAAATAATGCAAAGCCCATTGGGTTGAGAGTGCTCCAGTTCCCCCCCCCCTCCTCCCCCCTCAACCCCCCTCCATCCTCCCCCTCCCCCTCCCCCCCTCTCCTGTCACCTGGGGTAGGCCAAGCTGACCGGGCTGGGGCTGCATGAAACACAGAAAACTGGATATTTGCATAATGAACGAGACCAACTATGTTTCTAACGGTGGCGAGATGAAATGCTGATTATCATTAAAGTAGAGTTGGGAAAACTAAAAGACAGACAAAGACCAATAGCATTGACTGCAGATGCAGAACTGGAAAGCCGGACGAAGACCGGATGTAGGTGTTATCGACAAGGATCTTGCACAAGAACATCCCTTCTCCGCACTAGAACAAATATGCAGCGACGAACAAATAACCTGTGAGGTTTGGCGGGGAGAATCACTTTCAACAACAAATGGATAACCAAAATTTGAAAAGCCGGCTAGGCGAGACAATGAGATGGGAGACAATGCTGCAGAATGCAGTGCAGCATGACACAGCACAAGACATACAGTGAGCTACACTGCTGCCTAGGCTAGAACAAACTGTTACACAATGAATGTAGAGGTGACACGCTTCCTTCCAGCGCCTATTCATGGCACGGCAGAACGGACGCAAGCAGATCTAGGCACTTGTACGCAGCACATAAAGGACACAGGGCAATAACCCAGGCCCTGGGCCAGGGAGGGGATGTGCACCTGTGCACTTTAGTGCGGGTCAAATGGCAATGGAGGGCTCAGAGGTCATACAGGGCACTGCAGAGCAGAACACTACAAAACGTAGTTTGAATACAGTAGTTTGTAAGCACTAACACGCATAATGTACAGCAAGATGTCTCACTGAGTTAAACTCTTGCTGCGAACATCGGTTTTGATAGGAAGAACAAGCAAAGCCAACGTAAATGTCCATCCTTCCTATGTATGTAAACTGCGTACCAATTCATTGGTTAACTGTAACATCTTTTGTTGCAGCGCTTTCAAGTCGTAAGTGTTGTGAGATGTGAGATGTGAGTGCAGAGTAGTGTGTAGAGTAGTGAGTAGTGAGTAGAGTAGTGAGTAGAGTAGTGAGTAGAGTAGTGAGTAGAGTAGGGAGTAGAGTAGTGAGTAGAGTAGAGAGTAGAGTAGTGAGTAGAGTAGTAGAGTAGTGAGTAGAGAGTAGAGTAGTGAGTAGTGAGTAGAGTAGTGAGTAGTGAGTGCAGAGTAGTGAGTAGGGTAGTGAGAAGTGAGTAGAGTAGTGAGTAGTGAGTGCAGAGTAGTGACTAGAGTAGTGAGTTGTGAGTGCAGAGTAGTGAGTAGAGTAGTGAGTAGTGAGTAGAGTAGTGAGTAGAGTAGTGAGTAGAGTAGTGAGTAGTGAGTAGAGTAGTGAGTAGTGAATAGAGTAGTGAGGTGAGTAGTGAGTAGTGAGTGCAGAGTAGTGAGTAGTGAGTAGAGTAGTGAGGTGAGTAGAGTAGAGTAGTGAGTAAAGTAGTGAGTGCAGAGTAGTGAGTAGTGAGAAGAGAGTAGTGAGTAGTGTAGTGAGGTGAGTAGTGAGTAGTGAGTGCAGAGTAGTGAGTAGAGTAGTGAGTTGAGTAGTTAGTAGTGAGTAGAGTAGTGAGTAGAGTAGTGAGGTGAGTAGAGTAGAGTAGTGAGTAAAGTAGTGAGTGCAGAGTAATGAGTAGTGAGTAGAGTAGTGAGTAGTGAGTAGAGTAGTGAGTGGAGAGTAGTGAGTAGTGAGTAGTGAGTGCAGAGTAGTGAGTAGTGAGTAGACTAGTGAGTAGAGTAGTCAGTAGAGTAGTGAGTAGAGTAGTGAGTAGTGAGTAGAGTAGTGAGTAGAGTAGTGAGTGCAGAGTAGTGACTAGAGTAGTGAGTAGAGTCCCTTACAAAGAACAGGAACAGCACAGAGATGCACAATGCAATCTTCTCATACTCACAGGCAGCAGCGGTGCAAGTTTCTCACACTCACAAGAAGGACATCACAGGCAGCAGCTGTGCAAGCTTCTTACAGTCACAAGGAGACCACAGGCAGCTGAGGTGCAAGCTTCTCCCACTCACAAGAAGGACATTACAAGCAGCAGCGGTGCAAGCTTCTCATACTCACAAGAACGACATCACAGGCAGCAGCAGTGCAAGCTTCTTACACTCACAAGGAGGCCACAGGCAGCAGAGGAGCAAGCTTCTCACACTCGCAAGAACGACATCACAAGCAGCAGTGGTGCAAGCTTCTCTTACACACTCACAGCAGGTACTGTGCCAAGGCAGCAGCAGCAACAGAGCAAGAGTCCCTACAAAGAACAGGCACAGCACAGAGATGCTCAATGCAATCTTTCTCATACTCACAGGCAGCAGCGGTGCAAGCTTCTCACACTCGCACGAAGGACATCACAGGCAGCAGCTGTGCAAGCTTCTTACACTCACAAGGAGACCACAGGCAGCTGAGGTGCAAGCTTCTCCCACTCACAAGGACATCACAAGCAGCAGTGGTGCAAGCTTCTCACGCTCACAAGAACGACATCACAGGCAGCAGCAGTGCAATCTTCTTGCACTCACAAGGAGACCACAGGCAGCAGAGGTGCAAGCTCCTCACACTCACAAGAAGGACATCACAGGCAGTAACGGTGCAATATTCTCACACTCACAAGGAGATCACTGGCAGTACACACCACATGAACACACTCCATAACACATAGCAACAATACATTGGCATTTACAATGCCATTAGCTCAAACTCAAATAAATCCGAGCCCGATTGCATTTCTAATGCTTGTTTATTTAGTTGCTAGAAATGATTAAACAAAGCCTCATTTTATTGTTTGCTTTAGAGAGAATAGAAAACATACATATTTTAAAAGTGCATTACCATGTTATGTTTAATGTTTCTTGCTTAATTAAGTTCTTTTGCAGCTCATGTTATGTGTTTAGTTAAAAATAAAAAGTTTCTTTAAAGAAATATTAGGAGATGGAATTATATAAAATAAGATGCAGAATATGCAGTGGGAAAGATTTTTGTCTGTCTGATAGATGAAGTATTCAGGCCTCCGAGGGGTGGCAGTGTCCTTTTGGAGAGTGCTGGATTCCAGTTGGATACAGAACAAAAATCACAGCACATGCTTTTTAACATTATGTTTTTATAGAAATCCATTTCTAGTTTCGGAGTTTCAGAACGCTTGCAGAGACCTTTGTGAGAGGCAGACTCAGAAAGATTTAGAGGCAGGAGGCTGCAGAGGAGTTTCAGACTTCAACGCAGAACTGAAGGGAGCAGAGATGATGTGATTTGCAGTGAAGGAGAGGTCAGACTTTCATGGAGAGCAGAACGGATGGAGGCACAGGCAGACTAGAAGCAGGCTTTGTTCCATTCTGGCTTTTATTAAAATGGCCAAACCTTATGCTTTGACTAACTGGCTTTGCCAAGGCTTATTTGCTTTATGCTTTATTTCTTTTGATGGGAGATTCTGCAATTATTAATTATTAATGTAGCTTCATGCTAATCTCACTCTTGCTTTAATTTGATTTCTTCGTGAGTTTTGACTGACATCATTTGTGCCTCACTTTCTTAGAATTGGGATTCTTTCCTTTATAGAACAAGCTGAATGAAAATTATGATATGCTCTGTACTAACTTTATTTTTCTATTATCAATTCTGTAACCTGATTGATACCTGACTAATGAATGTAGAGTTAGAGAATCTTAAACATTGATTAGAAAAAAAATCCCTTTGAAACTACTCACAACTCCCATTATTAACCCAAAAAATTATTTGCATTTGATTATTTGCCCATGTTTATGAAGGAGCTCTTCTGGTCAAAATACGGTGGCCAAGATCCATCACCTTGAGCGGAAACAAGGGTAATCGTGGTGACATATTTTCTAAATTTGCAAAGAGCGATTACCCTGAGAGTTCCACGTTATTAGATCCTTCTTCTTTGTAAAGGATCAAGCAGCAGATCTGAGAGGCACTGTCCCCCCCTCAGATACTTATTCAGTGTTTTCTGGGGCCAAGCAAGAGGGTACTCCTGTCCAATGGCGTGCAGGCCAACACCCCAGAGCATGACCACTTCTTCCAAAGTGTTGCACAATGATCTCCCAGAAAGCACTATTTCTCCAAAAGTAAATATGTCAGAATTTCCAGCAGGGAGAGAAGAGTTTGCTAAACACACTTCCGGGATGGCTAATCTCCATAGTCTCTTACCCTTGCATCTGCTCATTCCTTCCTTAAGCCTAGCATCTGGCTGGGTTCAAAGAGGAGAGTTTTAAATTAAACTGGTGTTTGTCTGCCTGTCCCCTCCTTCCACGAAGGATATTGTTTACAACCCCTCCCTCTGCTCTGGCATTCTTGTGTAGCAGAACCTGTCCTCTGAAAAGAGCTGACTAATCCCAGGGGCTCTTTATGACCTCATCAAAGGAGCCTGGCTAATCCACTTAATTCTGACCAATCAGGACAGACCGCTAAAAGGCTTACAGACAAGAAAGTCTTATAACTTCTTGTCTGTACATTTTAGAAGAAATTCAACAATATTATATTGTTGGATTTATCAATACCATTTTAGGAAGTGCGTAAATGCCATTTTATGATTCTCCTAGTGGCAATTATTAGTTAATACATTCTTGCCTTGTTAACCTATGTGGCAGGGGATTTGCAATGGTAAAAATGACTTGGGCAATTGTTCCAATACCAGGGCGTATAAAAACATATTTTATAAGAACCCTGCATATATCTACAGGACCCCCACCCCTGGAACACCCAGGGGAGACTTTAGGGGTTCTGAATATGGAAAAATATTACAGATCCTACCTCCACA
The DNA here is from genome assembly GCF_964261635.1 of Lissotriton helveticus. Lineage (NCBI taxonomy): Eukaryota > Metazoa > Chordata > Amphibia > Caudata > Salamandridae > Lissotriton > Lissotriton helveticus. The sequence goes on along the minus strand of NC_136057.1, from coordinate 1,629,197,041 downwards.
ATGCTCCTAGCACAAAAGCCGATTTTGTTAAGCACCACTTTAACACAATGTGGGGAGTGAAATGTGCAATTTCACCTAACCCACAGCATATAAAACTCATTTTATAAGGGTCCTCTTTATAAATACCTGACCCACACCCCTGGGACACCTAGGGGAGACCCCGGGGGTACCTAATATGCCAAATATTTTAGTTGATTAATGTTGAAGTCCCCCAAACAGCAAAGTTGAGCTTGGGTACAATTTGCATTTTAAAAGCAGTCCTGCAACACAGGGCTGCTTTTAAACTGACCTCAGGTTCCAGCAGTGCACACATGCAAGTGCAGAAAGAGCTGCTGGCCTCCAAATTGCCCTGCCCTATTATCTACTAGGAACTTAAAAGTAGTTCCACTCCCCCTGTCCTAATATATACTAGGGCTTTTTTGGGGACATCATGCCAATCCTAGGGGTACCCTAAGCCATAGTGTACTCTAGTGTATGTAGGTGTTTTCACTATATTCTAAGTGTGTCTTCAGCGTAGCTCTGGCCCTGGGCCTTATTAGGCAGAGCCCAGGGTCCTTCAGAGTCAGTTACCACCAGTAACAGTCAGCAAAATGTTAGGGGGTGCCCAGGGCACAGGAAGATTTTGCGACACAGGTCCATTAGCCTGTAAATTGATTTACTGTACAGGAAGGCAGTTATGCCTCATATATGCCAACATGCAGCTGAATCATATCTCAGTGTGCCACCAATCTTGTGCCAACAGCAAAACCTGACTTTCAACAAATCAAATGTTCTTCTAGAATTGATCTGGTTTGCTTAGTAGGAGACTTTTATCTCCTCTCTCCCACTATATGTGAATTTAAGTAAGGTGAGATAAGTAATACACACTGTCACCATAGACGTTGATTCACCAAAATGCCAGGGGTAACGGAAGTCAAAACACTTATCCTTTTACCTCCAATGCCATCACAGAAAGTGACATCAGATGGCCCTAGATGTCTTCCCCAAAGTGATACAGGGGGTGCCTTTGAACCTGGTAGTGTCACAAGAAATACATCACTAAAGGTATAATCTTTACAACAAGTGAAACATTTATAAAATAGATATACATTTCTCTTTCATTCACCATGACAACCTCATAAACCTTTGCATAAGGATCCCTCTCACTTCCATACCTGCTATCTAGTTATCAACTTCCTTCTCCATCTTCCTTTAATCACCACCTTTTCCTGTCATACTCATAACTCTAACAGTGTTTCTACATCATCCCATGATGCGTGCTCCTCTTTCCCAGTTTACCGTACAATAACACCGCTGTTATAGCGAACTCATAATTCCATTATCTCTTCCCTCTTACTACCGCCTCTTGTTACCATTTTATTTTAGTTGACATTTTTTAAATAATGCTACAAACATTACAAACAACAAGCCAGTTGATTACAGTCACATCATTGACCATCCGTTTGCGTACCATTATAATTACAGGTTTTAATTCAAATGTGCGGGTCCATCTGCATAAATAAAAACAGGAGTGATTAACATTAATCACTATACATCGTATAACATAAGGGTAACAGTATAGATTCCACTGTACCCAAGCAACCAGTATGTGTAAATCTTGCTAGTCCTACCTATGTAAAAACTGTGATCAGTGTGCAGTGTCCTTCTATTTCAGTACACCACTCGCCCAGAGCCACCATGTATTTGTCTACGGATCCCCAGGAGCCTCCGGAGATCATCCCCCCTTACCCTGCCGCGCTCGTGCCCATTCCAGAAAAGGCCCCCATATGTCCCTAGCCCTGGATGCCGACGGAATCAACTCCCAAAAAGTGGTCAATTGAGTGTGTCTGAATGTAACATCTAGGATCTACTCTTTCATGGAGGGAGCCCCCCTCCAGCCCAAGTGAATGGCCACCGGGTGTTTAGCAAACAGGAGGAGCATAGTGTGAAGTTTCTGAACTTTAACTGGCGTGTCTCTGACATATCCGTGTAAACCCTGCAGGGGGTTTGGGTCATCTATCGTGCCAATTCTATCATGGATTTTGGTGAATGTGTTGGACCAAAATGATATCAAGTGTGGACAACTCCATTCCATGTGCAGAAACGTAGCTGGGGCGAAGCCACATCTCCAGCAGCTATCATCTTCCTTGATTCCCATGAGGTGTAGGTGGGATGGGGTCCTATAGAACCTGTGAAGGTCGTTAAAGTGTATCAAGCAAAGCTTGTAGTTGGGGGATAGAGCCGTGAGTTGGGTACAACAGTAGGGCCATTGATCCTCCGTGATTGGGGTTTGCATTTCCTCATTCCACGCCTGAAGTGCCCTAGGTTGCAGCAGGGGAGCAGAGTTTTGCATTTGATTGTAAATGCATGTAATTAATCTGCGAGGAGAGTCATGCTGGCAATGTGGGCGGAGGGCTTGGGAATGTGTCATGCAGGGACCTGCATGTAGCCCTGACTTTATAATATAAAAAAGTTCAGAAAAGGGTACTGCGCGCTCCTCTATGGGCTCAGGTGGGGACCTAAATACCTCCTCTGGAAAGAGGTCTGCAAATGTATGGAGGCCCATCTTCTGTGCTAATGCTCTGCTTGTGCCCTCCCCCATAGTGGGTAGCATGGGATTGTGTGCCAGAGGAATTGATGGGGTATTTTCCTTAATTCATCCCATGCCCACAGCAGGGTTACAACCGTATCTATGCCATCTCGGGCCATTTGTAGGCTTGATATAGGGCTACCTGAAGAGGGACGGGTGCCGCAACATCCATCCCCACAGCTGTCTGAGGTTCAATTGAGGTCCGGTGTACCCAGTAATGTAGGAACTGAGCCTAAGCACTCAATGCATACAATTGTATTTCCGGGGCTCCCAGACCACCCTGGTGCAGAGGAAGGGTCAAAAGCCCCCCACGATATCAGTGCCTGTCTACCCGCCCAGACCAAGGAGATAAGTAAAGAACAAAGAGATTTAAAAAAGGCCTATGTGAGGAGAATTGGGATATTTATTAATAAATATAACAGCTTTGGCAATACCACCATCTTAGCTATCGCAATTCTTGCAGATAAGGGCAAAGGGAGCCCAGCCCATGCGGTAACCTTTCCTTCCAACCAAGAAAGAGCACACCCATAGTACATATCCCAGATATCCTGCATGTTTCTACTGAGCCATACACCCAGGTATTTCATTGGGAAATCGGCCCAGTTAAGCGTAAACTCAGCTGGAACAGGGGCAGTGGCGTCTGACAGGGGAAAGATAATAGATTTAGTACAATTTATGGAGATGCCAGATAGTCCTCCAAATGTAATGAATTCACAAAGGATTGGAGCCATGTTCGTTAATATACTATATCACATCATCTGCGTATAATGAAATGAGGAGGCTCCTTATGCTAAATCCAATCCCCCTGGCGGTGTGATGTTGTCTAATGTGTGCTGCCAAAGGCTGCATCGCTATCGCGAAGAGCAAGGGGGACAAAGGGCATCCCGTCTCGTACCACGCGATATACCAAACGGGTCAGACAGCAAGCCATTCACATGGATCCGTTTGGAGGGCCTCATGTACAACAAAAGGAACAGGCTAAGAAACAGTGGGCTGAGCCCCTTCCTTTCAAGAACTGCAAAAAGATATGACAACTCTAGTGTATCAAACGATTTTGTAGTGACTAGGAAAACTGCTACGGCTTGCAGGTCAGGGTGTAAGTAATGAACTACAGTAAAAAAGGTCCTAAGGTTATGCGATATGGAACGCCCAGGAATAAAGCCTGATCGATCTGGGCGAGCGATCAATGGGAGCAGGGACTGTAGACGATTCACGACCAGTCTTGCCAATATCTTCACATCTACATTTATTAGCGAAAGTGGTCTGTAAGAGTCCAATTCATCCTCTGGCTTCCCCGGTTTCAACCGGGTGAAAATAATCGCCTCGCACATGGACGGTGGTAAAATACCCGTAGTCTGAGCCTCCTCGTACAGCGCGATTAAATGCGGCGCCAGTTCCTCAATGTATGTTTTGTGAAAGGCAGGGGACAAGCCATCAGAGCCTGGGGCCTTCTCCAGTGGTAGGCTCTTAATGACCTGGGAAACATCCTCCACTGTAAAAGGAACATCCAAATACTCCCTGTGTCCCCGACCCATCCATAGCAGTTCTAGTGAGTCAAAAAAGGGCAAAATCATGGGTTGTTGTGTAGAGTTTAGTATAGAATTGTGAAGACGTGTCTAAAATTTCTTTCGGGCCTCTAATCACGGGCTGGTGCACACCTTTAGTTCCGTAATATAAGCAGGGGACCGTGGAGTGCGAAGCAGCGATGCCAGTGTTCTCCCAAGCCTATCCCTCTCCCTGTATCTTCTAGCTAAAGCATGTTTACCTAAAAACTTGTTGAGCCTCCTCCTCAAATTCCAGCAGTTTCTCTATCAAAAGGGCCACTGTCTTGTTATTGTCAGTGGTGTAGAACTGTGTTTCAAGCTCATTGATCTGTTTCCCTAGGGATGGTATAGTACAGCGTATAGCCTTCAATACTCCAGCTTGACGTGCTATGCAGTTACCCCTAATTACTGTCTTAAATGTCTCACATAAAGAGGCCTGGGTTGAAACCGAGCCAGCATTAAGAGTAAAATAGTCAATTATGTCCCCTCTAATCTCTTCCTTAAAAGCCTTGTCCAGAAGGGCATTGGGCGGGAGCCGCCAACTAAACATTCTGGGGAGTGAGTTCGGCAGCATTAAAGGCAAGAGACTAGGGGCGTGGTCAGAAAAGGACTTCAGGAGATGGGAGACCTCGCAGGACCACATAGCGACATCTCGGGACAACAGCCAATAGTCCAATCTGGACCAGACCCTGTGGTATTCAGAAATGCAGGTCCCTGACCTTACCTGTGGCTGATTATGTCTCCATATGTCAATCAGATCGCCATCCGATATAATAGTGTTTAATGCAGCACTGCCTGAAGGGTGTAGCGAACGGGATTTCCCCTTCCTGTCCAATGTATTACGTTAAAATCACCCCCCCCAAATTATAGTTTCACTATCCATTGTTCTCACCTTGGCCCATATGTCCTGGAAAAAGCCAGGGTAATCAACATTAGGGCCATATACTGCCTCTAGTACCACCTGGACACCACCCAGGGCACAGAGTAATATGATGAATCTACCCTCCGGATCAACCTGTAATTAGCTTTCCTTCAAATCCAGTCCCTGTTGGACCAACACAGCAACCCCCAGAGTAATTTGAATAGATCAATGAATAAACATGACCCCACCTACTATGCTTCAGCCTGGGGGAAGGTGTACCGTTCAGGTGTGTCTCTTGTAGCAAGCATACATCTATCTAATGCCTTAATAAGTAGGAGTGGACCAATCTTGTCTTCCTGTAATCATTTAAACAGCGAATGTTCCTGGTAAAAAATTTAAGCTTGACATTTGTTCCCCTTTGGAATAGAAAAACAACTGTTGGGAGCTCTCTCTGGCGGGTGCAGTAGCACCTGCGTACTCCCCTGCCAGGAACAGGATGGCCAAGGGACTGCGGAGAGCCATGCCTATCCAATAATAACTGTGAGAGACACCAATCCACTGTGACTACATAAAAAAGGAAAAGAGCAAAAGAAGAGTAACCCCAATCATTAGAATCCCCATGGGCCCCGGCCCAACACAGCGCAATCTTGGCAAAGCTATTGGCATAACGTTGCAATAGACCCTTTAGTCATTATGGCTCAGTCTCTCCGCAGATGAGTCCACAACGTGAGGGTCTTGTTTATTCTTCTTCCCCCCAACGTGCTTTGCAGATTTTAATGCAGATTTTGCATCTGTGAAAAATTGTGCTGTACCCTCATGTGTTACCTTGAGCTTTGCTGGATACAGAGATAGGTTTTTGCAGGTAGGAATTCCCAACTCGCGTGGAAGTAGATGTTATTCCCTTTATGTGTGATAGTCCCTCTTTCTCTGGCCAGTCGGAGGATACGGTCGCGATCCTGGTAGTTCTAGATTCTGGCTAAGATGGGCCTAGGTTTAGCTCTGACTGGGGGTTTAGGACCCACGGCACGGTGAGCATGTTGCACTGCAAAAACAGCAGATAGATTGGGGTCAAAGACTTTGTGAAGCGGGTCAGCAATGTAGATCTCCGTCTTGGAGATGGCTGTTGTCTTCGGAATTCCAGTAATTCTCAGGTTATTTCGACAGGACATGGCCTCCAAGTTATTCTTTGCCCGGATGAGACCCAACACTCTGTCCATGTGCAGCAGCTGCTCCTTAGTTTCAACCTGAAACTCGTGGAAGTTGGAGGCACGATTCTGAAGTACATCCAGCCGAGTCTCATGTGATCCCCCCTGCTTTTTAACGGCGTCAAGCTGGGTAGTAAGCACATCCAGCTTAGTATCAATGTTCTGAAAACTAGACCTTATCTCCAAAGTCAAGGAACCCACATCCTACCCATGGTCATCCGTCTGTGACTCAGGCGGTCGCTCAGAGTTTGCCTCCGAGTCGGACTCTGTGAGCCTGGTGGTCCTCCTGCCAGTGAAGTTCAGCATTGGCTGTTTTGCATCTTGTTTGCCCATGGCTTCCAGCCCACGGGCTGCAAGCTAGCCACCCAGGAGTCTCTTTCGAGTCCCGGCAGAGGTAGATCACGCAGGCGAACACCCAACTGTAAGCACTCTGCACAGGTGCCAGTGTCCCCCATATGCTGTGAGTGGGGGGGAGCATGCACTTGGTTGCTGTGTGCTCCACCAAGCCCTTGGTAGTGGAGAAGGTCTCACTGCTGATTAGCCTTTCCAGCCGTCTAAATGCTGGGACCGCTAATTCTTTGGCTGGCACTCTTTTAAGTGGGCCCCAAACAATAAAGTTAGATCCTCCTCCCACCAGGTTAAATGCACTGAAGCTCACCACCGCTCCGACCGTGCCGTCACTATGCGCTCTACCGTCGTGCTTGTTCGTCCCTACACGCTGGGACTACCAATGCTCCACAACAGGTGGGGTAATAGTTCTGCTCCACAATCCCCTACGATTCACCCAGCATCACCAGCTTGTAGCTCAGACCCTCCGATCAGCAGGGGCTCAATCGCCTGACCTTTAAATGGTGGCTCGTCTCTGCACCACAGACCTTCTTCTTCTACTCAGGGGCCGCCAGCGCCCAGGACAGCCTCACGGAGAACCAGCGATCTCCGTGCAATGCCACCATAGCCCAGAAGCGCCGCAGGAGCACAATAGGAGACACCTCAGGTGAGCACAGATCACTGCCGCAAGGGGCCAACGTTTCAATATGCCCGGGCCTTCCAGCACATCCCAGCACAACACTACATGGATAGCACCATTCAACCTACTCTCCGGGGCTCCTCCTCAAGTCCACTCCGGGGAACGGAGCTGCCCCGCCGAACCCATAGCGCTCAGGCCTCTGGTACAGGGAAACACATTGGGCCAAAGTTGCGCTGCAGCCATCCGCCATCCAAGGGGCTCCAACCCACGCAGTTGGGCTGTCCTCCGCTGGGGTCCACAGCTCAAACCAGAGACGGGGCTCAGTCACAGCAATCGGTTCCCCCAAAGCACAGCCTCCCTGGCAATGCCTAGGGTCACTTCATGCACAGCGATGGCCCTCCAGTTGTGCAGATTAATAAAGGATTAGTTCTCGGCCAACAGAGCGCGCCCAGCAAGTGGCCATTTTGCAGCATGGCAGACCATGCCCGCCTCTTGTTACCATTGCTCACATACTTCCTATCATATCAACCTCTCGTTCTCTCAGCTCTGTATCTAACAGGTTCTCTCTTCTGTGTATCCTGGGTTCCTCTACATGCCTTTAACTCATTTGGGATCAGATTGTGCCTCTAACCTCCAACTTCATCACTCTTTATTCATGCACATTTCTCCCTCCCCGCCTCACATTCACCTTCACTGTCCCAGTTTTCCCCCTTAACTTTACCTCTTTCATTATCACCTCCATCTCCATTTTCCTTAGACCAGCAGGTCTTGAGTATTCTCAGCTCTATCCCCTACAATCTTCACCCCTATCTTTGAAAACTAATTATCAATAGCTCTAATCAACCTTGTCTCTAATTTTTTAATCCATCCCACCTTCCTCACATCTATCTCAAACATTCTCTGACATAAATCTTCCAGATTCCATCTTTCTCATTTAGGCTGCTTCTTCAAGCGCTGCGAGGCCTCAGGGCAGTTATGCGCTATATTAATCTTCAAGCGCTGCGAGGCCTCAGGGCAGTTATGCGCTATACAAATGCAATTTTTCATTTCATTTCATTTCATTTCTTCAATAACTTCCCTTACCTCCATATTTCCTAGTTTTCATCTCTGCTCACTCTAGCTCCATTTTCATTTCTCAGTACACTTCCTTTGTATTTAGATGATTCACACATGTCCCTGCATCACTAGGACACTACCTTTGTTCTCCCACCTCTCCACTGAGTCTACTGTATCTTGTTCAACTTAGTACTTCCTTATCCATCTTGCAATACTCCATGCCACTACTTTCTGCTGCCAACTCTATCCAGAATTATTTCTTGCCCTTACACTCATGATCTTCCTCTCGCGCTGTTTCTCCCATGTTTCCGCCTGGATCTCAATCAGTATATTTTGTCTGCTCCTCTTACCACACCCTTTGTATATGCTCTTGTTCAAACATTTGATTGAACTGCTTGATGTCTGCAAATGGAACTGTGATCTCGGGAAAGAGGTCATCCAGGATTCCTCACCATCTCGGGGACACCCTGCTGCGAGATCGTTTTGTTTGCCCTTCATTCATCCCCCACCCATCAGAGGTAAGCCACAGACGCAAAGCATTAAGACGATGTCTCCTCCCACATCAGAATTAACGATATTCAGGGCAGGGGTAACTCTATGGGGGTTGGTGGTGGAATTACTGGGCATTATGAGGTGTGCAATTCAAGGTGTACACTGAGGATGTGTTAAAAAATTATGACTTACCCAGGAAATCAGAAGTATTGCACCAGATTCTTCTGGTAATTCCCCATTCCTCCAGATAATGTCACCCAGTCATTTGAGGAAGGATCCCCGGCTCCGGCGGCAGGTTAGCCCAGCACCATGTGACTCTGGGCAATAGCTTGCTTAATCTTCCCACGGCCCCCAGCGCCTAGAGACCCTTACGGGTGATTGTGCGCTTTACAAATGTGGATTATTATTATTATTAACAGCGCTAAGGATGTCTGGCTTCACCCTGGGGGTGCCCAGGAGTGGGCACTTCACAGGGAAAGCCAGGAGGGGTTCCACAGAGGTATGAGTATCAGCGCCAGAAAGCCGCATAGGCGACACCGCAAGGTGACCGTCTGGTGTGCTCTATAAGTACCATGACATTTACATTTTGAGGGCAGATGTGGACATGTTTATTACACCTGCGCATGAAAGTTACATTTTGATGTATTAGTTTGTGCTTTGCACTTCAAACTGTCCATTATGCATACTAAATAATTTGCGTGTTGCATAGTGTAATGAATTCAAAAGTTCCAGTTTGGGCGGAGCAACGAAAAATAAACAGGGTTTATTAAAGCCTTGTTTTCTTTCTGTTACGACTCCGAGCACTTATTTTGCATCATAGGGGTAACAAGGTCATTCCCGGTCACCCAAAGTCCTCTCTCTTACGGTGGAATTTCCAGCTGCAAGAAATCAGGAGCATGTTTTTGTTTCATGAAGCCTTGGGGAGCATTCTGTGTGCTATATAAATATATTTTACTCATTAATAAGTGTGTGACAGCTGAGAACTGCTGGCTCCTACAGAGGCCACAAGAACGTCTCCAATTGTTACAGAGGTTTTGTTTTCTTTCTCCTTTAAATTTTCTAAACTTTATTTTACCTTCTTTTCAATTTGTGAAGCTGATACAGGTTGTAGAAACAATTCCACAATGTTGTTGGACTCACACTTACCTGAGTGATAAAGTGTCACTCAAATGCCCTGACTATGGGTTAATTCCAATGTGGAATTTGAATTTGGAACATGAGTAGGCTGTTGTTCCAGCATCCACATTTACTATGTGCTGAAACAACAGACCATGTTTTACCAGATGGACATCCTGAAAGTAAAATAGCATTAGGAAAGGGCTGAATTGCAGACTCACCCTCAACCAAGGCGTGGAGGAAGCACGTAAACTTTGCACCACCAGCCAACATTTTTCTTTTTCCGTACTACCCTTACACCACCTCCCACTTTAATCACCCACATTGAATCCCCTGCACATATTTACCAGCTGCGCAGAGCAGGTGTTAAATGTGTGTGTTACACCCCTCTGAATACGAAATACTGTGCAAAATCAGCAATTGTTACTCCTTATTCCAAGGGGTTAAACTCATGATCGCACAGTACTAGTGGTGTGTTACCGCAGGCTGCTGGAAATTACAAGTGCGGGGTTTGTGCCCTGCCAGCATAGTGCAATTCACAGTTGAGGCTAAACGGTCTTAAATAAGGTAATGAAATGTCACACATACAATTAAGCTAACAGAGCGCTTGGCAGCTATGTAATGCTGCAGGAGAAACATAAGCACACATTGGTTTAAATCCAAAAAATAGAATGAAACCAATTTCTGGGGCTGCACTGTTGTGATGCATGTTGTAAAAAGGCTTCATTTGGAAAAAGTACAGGCCATCTCCTACAAAAAAGCTAGGGTAAGCAACATACAGGACCATGCATGGCAACCCTCCTGATTCAGGCGGAAGACAACTGATTTCATGGCTTATCCTCTGCCTCCCAATTCCTGCATACAAAAACTGGATTCCTCTGCGAGCTTCAGCTGACAGGGACAGGTCTTGTGTGACTGGGAGAATGCACTGCCAGTAACCTGCTCCTGTAGGTCAGGGCACAACATTTTTACCACACTCTCTCTGCCTGCCATAGTCTTTCTCTGTGCTCCTGAAAGCTAACAAAAAAACCTTATATTTGCCTTTCTAATATCCGATCCTGCAGCAGCATGCTTGCAAGTCACATACATGATAATAACCTGATTCAGCAATCGGTAGAAGTCAATGGGGGAAATACATTCTCCTGATTAGCCCTGGCCCCCTGATATACCTCCGTAAAAAATTGTTGTCCACAGACTTTAATTTTTGATAAGTGTTTTTGGATCATTAGAGAAGTAATTTAGTTTGGGTAGACATTGCTAATCCGGACCTAATTTTTCTGGACGACATTTTTAAAAATGGCAGAAATGTTGCTGTGCTGATGTAATTTTTCAGGAACCATATGCCCTATATACTTAATTTTGGTGTCAAAAATTAAGTTTTGGGAGTCAAGTAGTCTGATAGAGACAGAAAATACCTCCACAGAGCAACCCTTCTGCCATTTTCCAAAATGGTAGCTATTATAGAGGAAGAAGAAACATTTATAGAAATTAAACAAATTATAATAATTCTTAATCCTTTTTTGTATACACCAAACAATGTTTATGATCTGAATGCGAAAAAAATGTATGTTTATCATTCGTGTTTTAGACATATTTTCATAGTTCTCTTTATTTATTTGTTCCACCAATCGCTCGTGGTACATTTACAGAATGTTGAACATTTGAGAAAAGCATGTCGACAGGGACATCTTTTTGTAGTACAAGTTTTGCAAGTATATGTAAATTCTGTAGGTAGAGGCTTTAGAAATTGTGTAGGTTTTAGCACCCCATCAATATCTTCCCAAGCAAATTCACACGGATCTTTCTCTACATAAGCATGATCCAAAATATGTTCACATCTTCTGATCAAGTAGAACGCTCTTTTAATGTGTCCATGCACAGGATATGACATTGGTGCAAGGTAACTTAGAGGGATTGATCTCTTGAACTCACTGTACTGAAGATAGCCAAATGTGTGACAGTCAGAACTTGTTTTCCACACATGCACAAGTTATATTTCTATGTCTTTAAAGTCATATTCTTCTTCTGTCTCAGCACATCCATTTGGAAACTTTACATGTTCAGCAGTTAAAGCTCCCAGCTTTGTTCCAGTTTTGCTCATAATGTCATCACCTGTAAGAATATGAGCCTTGATAAGAACACTGGGCATTTCTCGGTCAAGGTTCTTGTATGCAATATGAAGCAGGATTACGAGTCTTTTCTCTCCTGTTCCATAATGTATCTATAACTCCGACAATCCTTGATTTATGAACATTGCAACAAATCTAAGTAGCCCAATAATAACATCTGTGTCATTTGACAGTACAATGACTCGATTGGGTCCATTTCAAACAGCTCATTCAATATGTGGTGCAACACGTAGGTCAGCTTCATCCAAATTGCCGTTAAGTTCTTAAACAATATGGCCTGTACCTTTTGAATATGTCTCTGCAGGCACCAGCTTCTCATTGACAATCATTCCACTTGCAAAAATTGGAAATTCAGTGTTCACTGAAGCATCAGCAATGTTTTGGTGAGTTAACATGTCCAAGTTCATCTTGTTTGATGTTGATGACCAGAATTGATTTATTTGCACAGATATAGGTGTTGGTTGTTTGATGCAGGGAAGGTCAATTGTTCCACTTGTAGACATTTGTCTGATTATCTCACCTTCTTTGACAGACAGTCCAAGATAACTGTCAAAGACAATGTGCAGTTCCTGCAAGATGCACAGCAACTTTGATATCTGTAGAACTGTCTGAATACCTCTCTGAAGTTTTGCATGGATGAAATCTTGACCGTTTGCAATTGTGGCATATAGTTCACAACAACAGCAGTTTCCAATGAGGACACCTTTTGTAATTGAAATTCTTCAGGTGAAAGTTTTTTTTCAACCATTTGTACGAGTTTGGGCTTCACTGGTTTGGTTGCAGCATCTCCATAAAATAGTACATTGGTTGGAAGAAGATCATACAGCAGAATGTCCTTGATAAATTCACCCCTTTCTTTTGCTACATCCATATCTCGCTATGTGCTTAGGAAAGTAATTTTTTTGTAACCTGTTTTGTAGTGACTGGTTGGACAAAACTCTTACTATGGCAATTAACACGTGAAAGATTTTCTCTTTCAATACAAATCTCTCCTGATTCAGTTTTGCATATAGTTTCTATCCATGTTCCAGGACATCTACTAAATGTGTCTCTATATATCATTATCCAGATATTGCTTGGTCACGTAGTTGTGTAGTCACACAGGCTCAGTCATTTCATAGGTGTTTCCTTGCTTCTGCGTGAAATGAAGAAGGCTGTCAACATGTTTATTAAAATGTTCCCCTCTCTTTCCAACAAGTTTGACGTGAGGAACAGTTTCACAATGGTCCTTTTTTTTAATGTGTCATCTCTCTGAAAACATTGTGAATAGAAAGAACTTCATGGTAAACTAGCTGCCATTGAGTAACATATTCACCAACAATTCCTTTGGAGCTTTTCTGTGATCTCTGGATTGTCTGTTCCAGTTTCATATTTGGAGTCACAGCATTGAACCTTCCCTCTCTGTCTTTCATCACAAAATGTCTTTAGATTAATTTCCTCTACAGGTAGGGTTTTTCCACCTCTAGTTTCTAAACTCTTTCCAAATACTAGGGCCCATATTTTAGGTAGTTTATGCAATTGAATTTGCGAAACAGATTAATCAGTGATGCCACAGTCTTCACGTGTACTTCCAATCACCTTCCCAATAAGCATGTACCAAGTTTTTCACTAGAGCTATCATCTGTAAAACATTTCAACAGTACTTGCAAAGTTCTGATTTTTCTTCACATTCTTTGACAAACTCTATAAAATTGGTTTTCTGATTTTGAACTGAGTGCATTGAACATTGCCTGGCTATGCATTAAGTCTTTTGAATGAAGTGCACCCTATGCCTTGTTCACTTCTCAGATAAGATATGAAAAAACTAATTTGTCATTCTTGTTCCAGAAAGCATCCCAATGCAATGTTTCTATAGCCTCAGGTATGATGAGCATACCTTGTAACAAACTAACATAATGAGTTCCGCTCAATACTGACTGGATAGTTTTGCTTCCAAAGGTTTCAGTCTCCATACATGCATCATCAATACCACATCCACTGACATTATTTCCTGCACGTTGCAACACAACTTTTGTCATGTGGAAAACGCCCATCATAGAATAAAGATCATTAAATTCCACTAGATTGGTAATAAAAATGTCAGCTACAATACGGAAAACACCTTTATCACAAAAAGTTGTTAGGATAGGCTGATCTTCAAGCTAAGCATGCACATTTTGGATTTTTTTTAGAACTGTGTTTACTGTTGCGTAGTTTATGACTAGAGATGGTATTACTGGTAAAAATCCAACCTTCTTCAGTGGGACGGTATTGTGAGAGATCAGAGCATGAATTCCAGCCCTCGGAGGAACTGGCTTTTCTTCATCCTTCAGTCCGCACTGAATAAGCGATATGATAAATTCAGTTAAATCATCTTTGCAGACTGCAGTATTAGGTAGAAGAAGATCCATGTCCTCATTGTTCATTCGATAACTTTATATCGGCCTCAAAGGACCATAAAAGTCATAAAAATACAAACAGTACAAATAGTAAAATAATAAATATGTCTACTTTTAAAATAGAGTTTGTAGAAAATAGTTAAGATTGCAATAATATAGACACCATAAGAGAGAATTAAACAGGGAATTCATTATCGAACATCTCATTGATTTAAAATTGAAAAATAAAAGACATACTAAACACTGCCAACAATACCCAATTTCCTGCGCCTTATCCACATCGCATTCAAAAAGCGCGAAACTGCAAAAACAATCGGTGGGTGCGTGTCATATTTTAACACTCTAAATGCATATCGACACTGGCGGAAACCTAGGTTTCTACAGATTGGAATTAGCCAGTGTCTACGTGCACCCTGATATCCTGGGCAGAAAAAGAGGACATGAATTTCGTTCTCCAGATGGAATCCACAGACATGGCACTCCTTAGACTTGTTGCTATCCCACTTATTTGTGAACACTCCAAGTGGTAGGGTACTCAGTCTAAATTGCATGTACAATTTATTGCTATCGCAGGGAATATTACATCTAGAAATTCTTCCTTCTTGTAATTTGCTTTAACTTGGAGGAATTCAATGGTCAATATTCCCACCTCTGAACTCGCATGCAGGGAGGCTAGGTTGTAATTCTTGTAATGGCGGTTCACATCAGTTTTAGAGATCACTGGGCAGGCAATTTCCTGAGTCTCCCAGAGCTCTGGTAGGCCTATCCTACTACTGATTGTCTTTATATGGGTGAGCCACCCAATATTATTTCCTCTCAAGGCCTCCCAGGTTTCCCTAAATACATTTCTATAGGACTCGAGTTCCCTGGACGGACCACAGTCTTTTCAAATATGTTAAAGGGCGCAGTAACATCGCCTCCTCAATCGGGAGGAGCCCCGGATCCATTTGAAGTGGTACAAGTGGTGTACTCACGGGAAGGCCCATTATGTTCCGCAGGAAGGTATGTTCAACCTTGGCTAGGCTGGGAGATTTCTGGTGCCCCCAAAGTTCAGCCCCATAGAGTGCTACCGCTCTAGCCTGGACATTATAAATTTCAATAACTGGTGCCGCAGGCTTGAACTCGGACTCTCTATGGAGCTTCTGAATCCCCCCACCACCCTTGTCAATTTATTCATCTATATCGCTGACACCAAGGAGGTAGTCTACCAGGCCGTTAATGTACAGGCAAAATAGGGTGGGTGCCAGAACGCAACCCTGGCGTACCCCTTGCTTTACAGGAAAGCGGGATGACAATTGTCCCTGCTTCTCACACCTTACCTGAGCATAAGTACCAGTATGAAGCCTCATTAGAACGTTAAGGATGTATCGGGGCAGAGCCAACTCATGTAAGACCTTCCACAGTTTATCTCCAGGTACCAGGTCAAATGCTGACCGTAGGTCAACAAAGATCATGTAGAGGCTGCCACCCTCTACAGTCACTGTTCTCCAAAATAGGACCTGGAGTCTAAATAGGTGGTCCACAGTTGATGTGCCCTGCCTAAAGCCAGCCTGGAAGGTTGACAGAATCTCATTATCCTCCATCCATGCCTGTATTCTGTCTAGAATAATACGACCCATCAATTTTTGGGTAACGTCTATGAGGCTAATTGGCCTATAGTTGGAAGGTTTGAGGGGACAGCCTTTTTTAAAAATAGGGACTATTTCAGCACCCCGCCATGAGTCTGGCAGATCCATACCTTTCAAAATGGCATTAAATAGGACACAAAGGTAAGGAACCCATATAATCAGTTCCGAACGGAACAAGTCTCCCGGTATCTTGTCCAGCCCAGGGGCCTTGTTCGGGGCCAATTTCAAAATAGCAGCCTCTACCTCCAGTGGTGCAATCTCCCAGGCCTCCTCCAGTCGATACTCGTGGGGGGGGGGGGGCATGAGAGAGGAACCACTGTATCACCACTGCTCAACGGGGAATACAAAGCCCCAAAGTGCATCTCCCAAGCTGAAGCGGCTATATTAGGTTCGTTGGCCAATAGTCCTTCCCTACTCCCACTGCTAACTATTGACCAAAAGGATTTAGAGTCCCTGGATTTTAATGCAATTCTTAAATCTTCCCATTTCTCTACCTCCCACTCCTTCCTTGCCTTCAGGGTAGCCTGCTTATACAGACGCCGGTAAGGCTTGATCTTGGGTTTGTCGTGTAACTTGACCGCAAAGATCAAATCCCTTTTGGCTTCCCTACAATTGGCATTAAACCAAGGCTGGACGGAGGTAGTTTTTGCCTTTACTCTCCCTACCGGAGAGAACACATCATGGAGTTTCAAAACAAGACCCTGGTGTACATTAAGGGGTTTGTCGCTAAGGCCTTCATGCAGATAATTATCTACCACCACTGCCATGTCACTAAGGCATGGCAGAGCCCTTCGATACACCTCAGCAAGTTTATTAGGAGAGGCCAGGATATGTGGCCACTTCACCCTCCGTCTATTGTTTGCTAGTAGCAGCATAGGGCCAATTAGGTTTGGGTCAGAATGTGGGTTTTTTAGGCCCAGACTCCCAGGTTTCAGTGACATAACCAAAGGGTTATGGTCACTCTTTCCTAGGATAGATTTTAAAGTCTAGGACCATATCCCATGCTCTAACTTGCACCATAATGTAGCCCAGGATGGAATTTTGGGCTTCTCTGTTAAATGTCATTTGTCCCGGTCTATCTGAGTTTGTTCTCCCATTACAGGCTCTGAGAGAATACAGGAGGGTATAGGAATTAATTTGCAACACCAAAGGGGTCCAGGTCCTAACCACTGAAATCTGTGGTTCCGGGATAGACCAGTGCTGGTCCTCTGCATCTGGCCCATCTTCGGTTGAATCAGCGAGAGGCTCATATTTACAATTAAAATCACCTCCCACAATAAGAGTAACTACTGGATCCAAAGTCAAAATGAACTGCCCCAGTTGATCAATAGTTCCAGACTCCTTCCCACTAGCTGTTGGTCGCGAGTAGATATTTATGAGGGCAATTTGCCTGTTTCCAGGAATTGTAAGGAGCACACACGGCACATCTCGCGACTCAGTAGGGATCTGTACTGCCCGAGCCCCCAGGTGAGTGCCTACCCAAATACTGAGCCTACCCCTTCCCTTCTTTGTTGCCGGTTCACTAAAAACAGAGTACCCACTCCTATTTACATCATCCATTGCCCAGGTCTCCTGAAATAAGCAGACATTGTTTCTTTCCACAAAAATACCCCACTCTGGGCATAAGAGTTTGTTTTTTATCCCGCCACATTCCAAGAGAGGATTTTGATGGAATCCTCTACCCCCTCCACCCCAGTTAAAAACTCCCCTGTATGCGGGCTATCTCCCCGAATAGACTGGTCCTCAGGAGAATATTCAGGGGAAATTTGTCCTAAGTTCTCTGTCTCACTCTCATTGGGCTTTCCTCGGCTCTCTGATGGGACCGTGGCTCCATCAACCACCGACTTTACTATGTATGAGGGTTGGTTATTTGGGTCCGTCCCAAGATTACTATTGCTAATTTCACCCACAACGTACCCTAGATCTTTTCTAGTTGTCCATCCTCCTGTGGGACTTGTAATTTTAGTGGTTCGAGCACACTCACCGGGGCATGGGGGGACCGCACATAGGTCCTCAATCAATCAATCAATCAATCAGAGCATTTATATAGCGCACTACTCACCCGGAGGGTCTCAAGGCGCTGGGGGGAGGGGGTCCGCTACTGCTCGAACAGCAGGGTCTTGAGCTGCTTCCTGAAGGCGAGGTGGTCCTGGGTCAGGCGGAGGTGGGTCGGAAGGGAGTTCCAAGTCTTGGCGGCCAGGTAGGAGAAGGACCTTCCTCCTGTGGTGGCTCTTCGGATGCGGGGGACGGCGGCGAGGGCGTGGCTGGTCGATCGAAGCTGGCGTTTGGGAGCGTAGAAGTTGAGGCGGCTGTTGAGGTATCCTGGTCCTTGGTTGTGTAGGGCTTTGTGTGCGTGGGTGAGGAGCCGGAAGGTGATTCTCTTGTTGACCGGGAGCCAGTGCAGGTCTCTCAGGTGTCCGGAGATGTGGCTGCGGCGGGGGATGTCCAGGATGAGTCGTGCTGAGGTGTTCTGGATCCGCTGGAGTCTCTTCTGGAGTTTGGCGGTGGTTCCGGCGTAGAGGGAGTTGCCGTAGTCCAGTCGGCTGGTGACGAGGGCCTGGGTGACCGTCTTCCTGGTCTCGGTGGGGATCCATCGGAAGATCTTACATAGCATGCGCAGGATGTTGAAGCACGACGAGGAGACGGCGTTGACTTGTCTGGTCATGGAGAGGGAGGAGTCCAGGATGAAGCCCAGGTTGCGTGCGTGGTCTGTTGGTTTGGGTGCGCTGCCCAGGGCGGGGGGCCACCAGGAGTCGTCCCAGGCGGAGGGTGAGGATCCCAGGATGAGGACTTCCGTCTTGTCCGAGTTCAGTTTCAGGCGGCTGTTCGACATCCATTTGGCTACGTCTGTCATCCCTTCGTGCAGGTTGGCTCTGGCGGTGGCGGGGTCGTTAGTGAGGGAGAGGATCAGCTGGGTTTCGTCAGCGTAGGAGATGATGTTCAGGTTGTGCTTTGCAAAAAACACAGTTGATGGACAGAATGTAGAACAATGTCATACATTCACCCCAGTACAAGAATCTGGGCCTAAATCCATCGTTTTTTTGCACTCCACACCACCCTGGGTTAGACACTGGCTATATGCAAATCAGCTCTGACCCTGTGCCTCATGGGAACAGTCCAGTCCGAACTACCAAGCCATGTCTTTCCCAGACCGGAATCAAGCATCCAAGGACCGGTTTCTGGCTATCAGCCTTCATCAGCCTGAATAGCTTGACTCCAGTGGTGTGGAGAGCCTGGGACTCACGTCTGAGCATACCCAGCCCACTCGGGGTGAAAATTGCAAAAAACACAGTTGATGTACAGAATGTAGAACAATGTCATACATTCACCCCAGTACAAGGATCTGGGCCTAAATCCATCATTTTTTTGCACTCCACACCACCCTGGGTTAGACACTGGCTATATGCAAATCAGCTCTGACCCTGTGCCTCATGGGAACAGTCAAGTCCGAACTACCAAGCCATGTCTTTCCCAGACCGGAATCAAGCATCCAAGGACCGGTTTCTGGCTATCAGCCTTCATCAGCCTGAATAGCTTGACTCCAGTGGTGTGGAGAGCCTGGGACTCACGTCTGAGCATACCCAGCCCACTCGGGGTGAAATTTGCAAAAAACACAGTTGATGGACAGAATGTAGAACAATGTCATACATTCACCCCAGTACAAAGATCTGGGCCTAAATCCATCGTTTTTTTGCACTCCACACCACCCTGGGTTAGACACTGGCTATATGCAAATCAGCTCTGACCCTGTGCCTCATGGGAACAGTCCAGTCCGAACTACCAAGCCATGTCTTTCCCAGACCGGAATCAAGCATCCAAGGACCGGTTTCTGGCTATCAGCCTTCATCAGCCTGAATAGCTTGACTCCAGTGGTGTGGAGAGCCTGGGACTCACGTCTGAGCATACCCAGCCCACTCGGGGTGAAATTTGCAAAAAACACAGTTGATGGACAGAATGTAGAACAATGTCATACATTCACCCCAGTACAAGGATCTGGGCCTAAATCCATCGTTTTTTTGCACTCCACACCACCCTGGGTTAGACACTGGCTATATGCAAATCAGCTCTGACCCTGTGCCTCATGGGAACAGTCCAGTCCGAACTACCAAGCCATGTCTTTCCCAGACCGGAATCAAGCATCCAAGGACCGGTTTCTGGCTATCAGCCTTCATCAGCCTGAATAGCTTGACTCCAGTGGTGTGGAGAGCCTGGGACTCACGTCTGAGCATACCCAGCCCACTCGGGGTGAAAATTGCAGATTATTGTTCAGGTTGTGCTGGCGTGCGATGGCAGCGAGGGGGGCTCATGTAGACGTTGAAGAGTGTTGGGCTGAGCGAGGAGCCTTGAGGAACGCCGCAGATGACTTCGGTGGCCTCCGATCTGAACGGGGGGAGGCGGACTCTCTGTGTCCTTCCAGCGAGGAAGGAGGTGATCCACTCCAGTGCCTTCTCCTGGATTCCGACGTTGCTGAGGCGCTGTACTAGGGTACGGTGGCAGACAGTGTCGAAGGCCGCGGAGAGGTCCAGGAGGATGAGGGCCGCTGTTTCTCCGTTGTCAAGCAGGGCTCGGATGTCATCGGTAGCTGCGATCAGGGCGGTCTCGGTGCTGTGGTTGGCCCGGAAGCCAGACTGCGAGAGGTCGAGGGAACCGTTCGTCTTGAGGAAGGCGGCCAGTTGCTTGTTGACGGTCTTCTCGATGACTTTTGCCGGAAACGGGAGCAGCGAGATGGGGCGGTAGTTCTTGAGGTCGGTTGGGTCTGCTGATGGTTTCTTGAGTAGAGCGCTGAGTTCGGCGTGCTTCCAGCTCTCCGGGAAGGTGGCGATGTCGAAGGAGGTGTTGATGATGTCCCGCAGGTGGGGTGCGATGACAGCGTCGGCCTTGTTGAAGACGTGGTGAGGGCAGGGGTCTGTCGGAGATCCGGAGTGGATGGAGTTCATCGTGCGGATGGTGTCTTCAGTGCTGATCGGGGTCCAGGCGCAGAGGGTGGTGGTGGGGGGCGGTGGTTCGGTCGTGGCGTGCGTCGGTTGAGTGCTGAAGCTGTTGTGTATGTCCGTGATCTTGTTGTGGAAGTAGGAGGCGAGGGAGTTGCAGAGCTCTTGCGAAGGGGTGATGTCGTTGTTTCCGGCGTTGGGGTTGGAGAGCTCTTTCACGATGTTGAAGAGTTCCTTGCTGTTGTGTGCGTTGTTGTCCAGTCGTTCCTTGAATGCGGTTTTCTTGGTGGCGTGGATCAGCTGGTGGTGTTTTGGGGTGGCGAGCTTGAGGGCAGTCATGTTGTCCGGTGTTGGGTCTCTGCGCCAGGTTTTCTCGAGTGCTCTGCAGTTCTTCTTGGAGCTCTTGAGTTCGTCGTTAAACCATGGGGCTTTCTTGCTGCCGGGTCTGCTCGGCGGGGTCTTCAGCGGGGCGAGGTCGTCTGCGCAGTCGCTGATCCATTTCGTGAGGTTGGTGGCTGCTTGGCTGGGGTTGGTTGTGCTGGTGGGAGGGTTCTTGCTCAGGGAAGTAGCGAGCTGGTCTGTAGTGATCTTGTTCCAGCTTCTGCGGGGAGCCTGTTGCTGGTGATGGTGGAGCGTGGTCCTTCTGAAGCTGAAGTGGACGCAGCTGTGGTCCGTCCAGTGGAGTCCCGTGGCGTGGCTGAAGGCGATGTCCTTGCTGGAAGAGAAGATCGGGTCGAGTGTGTGTCCGGCGTAGTGGGTGGGGGTGGTCACCAGTTGCTTGAGTCCGAGGTTGGCGAGGTTGTCCAGCAGGGTGGTGGTGTTGCGGTCGTTGTTGTTCTCCAGGTGGAAGTTGAGGTCCCCGAGGAGGATGTAGTCGGCGGAGGGGAGGGCGTGTGGGCTGATGAAGTCGGCGATGTCCTCGCTGAATTGTGTGCGTGGTCCCGGGGGTCTGTAGATGAGGGTGCCTCTGAGGGTGGTCTTGGGGTTGACGTGGATCTGGAAGTGCAGGTGTTCGGCGGGTGCGAGGGTGTCGTCGGTGTTGGTCGTGATGCGGATGGAGTTCCTGTGGATGATGGCGATGGCTCCTCCTGTCTGGTTGACGCGGTCTCTCCGGATGATTTTGTAGCCCCCTGGGATGGTGATGGCGATGTCGGGCGCTGAGGAGGCGTTCATCCAGGTTTCCGTAAGGAAGGCGACGGCTGGGTCTGTGGTGTCGAGCAGGTTCCAGAGCTCGACGGCGTGTCTGTGGACGGAGCGGGTGTTGAGCAGGATGCACTTCAGGTGGGTGCTGCTGGTGTTCGGCTTGGTGGGTGCTGGTGTGGCGTGGGTCCGGTTGCAGGTGAACTTGCAGGAGTGGCAGCTGAAGGGTCCGTGGGTGCGTCTCGGTGTGGCTCGGTAGCAGCCCGGGGTTCGGCCGGTGTTGAGTGCGTTGAGTTCGGTGGCATCGTAGGTCCGTCGGGTCGGCTTCCATCGGTGGGGGCCAGGGGTCCTGGCACTGGGCGCGGTCCAGGCGCAGACGGGCGTAGACGGGCTTACCTTTGGCGCACCTTCGGCGCTCAATCGGTGCTCCCGCTGCGCGCGTCCGCTGCGCGGTCGCTCTGGGGGCGTCATAAGAAGGGAGCCGGGAGGGAGGGTCCACTGGGAGGCAGGGAGCGCGTGGGCCAATCGGCAAGCGGGGGGCGGGGTCGCGGCAGGAACGGCGGGAAAAAACGGCGTGCTTGGTGGGCGGCCCTGCGGCGGCTGGGGCGCCGGGGATCAGAGGTCGGGCGGCCCTGCGGCGGCTGGGGCTCCGGATCGGCGTCTGGCAGGCAGCAGGTAGAGGTAGGCAGGCAGAGCAGGCGGGGAGCGTGGGGGCGACCAGGCCGTGGAGGGCGCAGTGGTCGCTCCTGAATCGTGGTCTGGGTCCCCTTAAGAAGGGAGCCGGGAGGGAGGGTCCGCTGGGAGGCGGGGAGCGCGTGGGCCAATCGGCAAGCGGGGGGCGGGGCGCGGCAGGAACGGCGGGAAAAAACGGCGGGCTTGGTGGGCGGCCCTGCGGCGGCTGGTGCGCCGGGGATCCGAGGTCGGGCGGCCCTGCGGCGGCTGGGGCTTCGGATCGGCGTCTGGCAGGCAGCAGGTAGAGGTAGGCAGGCAGAGCAGGCGGGGAGCGTGGGGGCGACCAGGCCGTGGAGGGCGCAGTGGTCGCTCCTCCACATCCTCCACTCGGGGTTGACCTGAGCCATCATTCCGCCGTCAGTCGATCTGGTCTAAAAGACAGTATCTATTAGTCAGAGCGGGGGAATCACTTCTAGGGACAATACTATTGTTTCTCCGCTGGGCAACTTGTGTGACATGTGGCCTGAGATCCGGGGTATCCCGGCCATCCCAGGTCTGAGGCCCTCTAAACCTAGTTATCGGGGATAAAAATAGGTCAGGGGCAAGGATTGAATTTGCGATCCGAAGGATCCGGAGGCCCAGTTGGAAATATGGTCCAGCACCCTTCGGTCCCTAAAATTAATGACTATGCAGTCACCCTGAATACTTTTTGCCCGTGTCCCTACCCAGTCTACACGTCGTGCAAAAAGTATTTCACTAGATACATGCAGGGGTAGTGGCTTATTGATGTTGAGCCAATAGGTGCATTTATTCTTGAGTTCCCCGTAATCCTCCCTTTTCTCTTTGATCAATGGTGGGACTCCAGCAAGAACAACCACATATGGAATTGACTCAGGTGGAAGAATCAAACTATTCAATTCTCTAACAGAGGTTGGGGGATTCCGACTCGTGCTCCTAGGGCATTGTACTTGGGGATGTGATACCCCACCACCCCTCTCCAACTCATTTGATCTGTGTCCCTCTGCGTGGCCTTCAATACACACTATAGGTTGTTCCTCAAGTCTCCGCCCCGCAGTGCGTTGCAATATCAGAGCTGGGGGATTGGCTATGAGTGGAACAGGGGGATTACAAGAAACATTTTCAGACCCCTGTAAACTTTCAATGGTGTCATTATTTGTTAGTGGACGAGAAACCACCTCCTCCCCCAACACTGCAGGGTACAATCTTTCTATGCATGTCAATCTACTTTCAATAGCATTTAGCCTATTGTGCAGAGGGTGACAGGTCTTAAGAATTTTTTTTCCATTGTGGCCCTAAACTCTTCACCCAGTTCTGTGGGGCAGACATTATTAAAAGCTGAAGAAGTCCTGGACCCTGGTTCGGGGTAGGCAGTAACTAAGCTCTCATTGACTAGTGGCATTGGGTCTTTACCTCCGTTGTTGCATTTCTGCATTTTGGCCTTCCTCTTGTTCAACGATGCACTCCCCCGCTTTCTTTTGGCTACTGCTACCACAGCTTGTCCATCCCTCTTTACATTGGTGGCAGAGCGTGTTTGAAGTGTCCTGGAAATTGGGCCTTGGGTATCCTTCCCATTTTCAGATGCACCAAGAGCAGATAGTACATCATCCACCCCATCATCAGATACTTCCTGATTAAGTGATGCAACATCCATTTGAACCCGATGGCAACCATCTCCACCGGCCCCCCTAGTAGGTGTTTCAAAAAGTCCCTGTCGATTGGGTGATGGCACCTGTGCCAGCCGGCCCAGAGAGGACCGCTTATCACAATTAGGGTCCAGCGATAACCTTTTCTCCGTAATGTCGATTTGGTGGGCCAGCATCTTCGATGCCCTAGTGAGAAACGGATCTAGAGTTCCTATAAACAACCCACCAGGGATTGACTGTCTTCCCCTCCTCACTTTTGAATTAGCCATATTGACAGTTCTGTGGCCCCAAGGTTTTGAAACCAGGTAGAATATGCTAAGCACTGGAGTACTTCGTCAAGGTATAGCACAAATAGAGTCACAATGGATTTCCACTGACCTTAGCCTAGACCATTGAAGTACAGGCGAGAGGGAAAGGCCCTGTCCCGTCCTCTCTCGTCCTCGAAAAGACTCAAACGGGCCCGCCCTTGGCCCGGGCTTCGCCCGGTGCGCGCCTGCACGCCTCCCGCGCTGCGGTGTGTGCGAGCAGTTAAGTAGCACTGTGGGCGGAGTTATAAGGTCCGCAGGTGTGGGCAGCAGGGGCCCTTGGGCGCTGAAGTCCTCCTCCTCGTAGTCAGGGCAGAGTGTCCCAGGCAAGATTATGGCTGCGAGCGGCTCCCGCGAAGCGGGGGCACGAGCCGTTTAGCAGCGCTGTGGGCGGAGATACAAGGTCCGCAGGTGTGGGCAGCAGGGGCTCTTGGGCGCTGAAGTCCTCCTCCTCGTAGTCAGGGCAGAGTGTCCCAGGCAAGATTACTTCTGCTTCAAGCCATTTAGCAGCACTGTGGGCGGAGTTACAAGGTCCGCAGGTGTGGACAGCAGGGGCTCTTGGGCGCTGAAGTCCTCCTCCTCGTAGTCAGGGCAGAGTGTCCCAGGCAAGATTACGGCTGCGACGAGCCGTTTAGCAGCACTGTGGGTGTAGTTACAAGGTCCGCAGGTGTGGACAGCAGGGGCTCTTGGGCGCTGAAGTCCTCCTCCTCGTAGTCAGGGCAGAGTGTCCCAGGTAAGATTACGTCTGCGAGCGGCGCCCGCGAAGCGGGGGCCGCGAGCCATTTAGCAGCGCTGTGGGTGGAGTTACAAGGTCCGCAGGTGTGGGCATCAGGGGCTCTGGGGCGCTGAAGTCCTCCTCCTCGTAGTCAGGGCAGAGTGTCCCAGGCAAGATTACTGCTTTGACACTTTCTGGTAGACTGGGATGAGTTGTCAGCTTGTAGTGATTTTGCGGACATTGGCAAGGCAGTTGGGTTATAAGTTTGCAGCTTTATTTGATTATGCCTACAGATGACACAGCTTCTTTTTCAGCAGCAACTGTATTGGTACAGTCTTGAGAAAAGCACCATGGCAGTATCATGTGTGCTGGACATTCCAGGCAAAGAAGAGCTGTCTTCAAAATGTAAATGATTAAGAGCAGCAATTGTAAATCCTTTCCTGGTAAGGTGACTTGGAAGTGGTGTGGTGTCAGATTCACAAGCTATTACAGCAAGAGTCGCTAACATGTTCCTGCTCTGTACAATGTCATTATAACTTGTTGATAAACCAATCCTATTCATTGAAGTGATGAGGTGTCTACTTTTGCACTTGTCATAGATTGGGTGGGCAGTCATCATGTGTGACAGAGTTTTCTTTTTGCCGTTATGTAATTAATAAAACATGATTTTGAAAAGACAGTACATTTGCACAGCATAAGCCTGTCGGTTCATGGGATTGTTTTCCACTTCTTTGCTTATATTTTCAAAGCCATCATTATGTTGCCAGCTCTGTTCTGAACTCAAGAACTTTAGTTGGTTTACTGATATTAACCTCTTCGATGCTCATGACGGCTCCCGGCCATCATGAGTCACGGTGGGCGTGTGCTGATGACGGCCGGGAGCCGTCATGACCACCCCTGCGATGGGAATGTTCAGCACTTCGGCGCAATTCGCGCCGCAGTGATGAGGTTAAACAATGATGTAAAAAATGTTAAGACAACCCCAGGCATTATTGTTGACTCCCATAATTTGCGGAGCTCTGGGGCATCCCAAAATTTGTCATCAAGTCCAAAATCTATATCTTTCCGAATATTTCTTAAAATGGTTCCTGCTCATTTTGCTGCATCTGGTGATCTTATTTTGGCAGCAAGAACTTCACGAGTCAAACCTGCCTCATTCTTTTTGTTAGACTGACAACAGTGAATTCTGTCATTGTACATTTTCACCAGAAAAATCTTAAGGGCATATTATCAACAAGTAGCGATATTTATCACTAACTATGCTTAGCGACATTTTTTCTATCGCCGTGCATCGCCGGATTTTATTGCAGAGATAACGTGCTATTAGCAAAGTTTATCTCAAATGCGATAAAATTTCCGGCGTTAGCGGCGAAATGCGTGAATATCGCTGGTAATCCAGCGATATTCACGCATTATCGCCAATGGGGACTTAGCCAGAATATCCACCTCCCATTGGATATAATGGCTAAGAACTGGTCTGAGCAGGCGTTCATTTTCAGCGATGTTCGCGCTTGGCACGAATATTTTAATCGCTACGCCTGCGTTGATAATAGGTGATAGCGATGTTAGAGACTGCTTTCAGTCGCTAACAGGTTAGGTACGCCAACTTTGCAAGTCATTAGCGATAAATATCGCTGACATGCAAAGCGGGCCCCAAACCACTCACTATCGCCTACAAACTGTTGCTAACTGCTGTTAGCGACAGCTTGCTAATAGGGCGATGAGATTATCGTCGCTTTGCTGCTGAAAACGGCCGCTAAAGCGGCGATAATTTCATATCGCCCACCATGATAATATGCCTCTTAATTTTCTTATTATGGATCGATACAGTTTCATCAATGTTGACCATTATTTATCTGATCTCACTGAGTATGAACCTGTAGCTAGCACTCAAGAGTGGCTCTACAACTTTATTGTCTTTTCGAAGAGTGCAAACTTAACTGAAGGCTGGCAGTTACGTTGCTGCTGGGAGCTCATTGTACATTCATATTTTTTAATGTATGCAAGCATGCAGTTCGGGTGGGCATACAAATCTGCTGCAAATACATTCACTGCTCTGTTTAGATAAGCTAATCGGCTGAAAACTTCATCTTAGAAGAAACTAGCTGCAGATAAAAACATGTTTGACCTTTGAGACTCACATATTCTGTAGTTTGTTCTTTCATCAATCCATTTGGCCCTTGTTCTGGTTAAACCACAGATAACACATTAAAGATTCTCTGCTTTCTGATTAGTTGTTGGAGGTGGACGAGGGATAGTCATTGATCTTCTAAGTGGATGGGCACTGGGTTTAGTTGTCGTTGCTTTCTCAGAAGACTTGGATTCTTGTTGTGATTTCCTGATTTCTGTACATTTTTGAAAAATAAAATTCCAGTCTTTTTTCCAATGTATACGACTTGTAGCGCATGTTGTTACAATATTAAAATATTTGATCCTTTTCACCCTACAGTTTCAATCTTTTGTGAACTTCGTCTTATCATATTTCGGTAGCATCTCAAGCTCTCTTTTGTCCAGCCGCAGTTGATGTTAGCTTTTCTTTAAGATTAATTTGGCATATGACACATTTTTCTTCGTTCAAGGAGTACTCTAACTTTGTAGTTAGCAGCACTCTGTCCGGCTCATGTTTACGAATTTGAATCAACGGAAAACCTGAAACAAAAACAATATTAAAAGAACTTGCAAATATGATGGCTAAAACACATCATTATAAAGCCTCCATTTTGGAAAATGGCAGAAGGGCTGCTCGTAAGGGTTGCTCTAAAGAGTTATTTTCAGTCACTACAAGACTACATGACCCCCAAAACCTATGCTTTGACACCAAACTGAAGTTTATAGGTTCCTGAAATATTACATCATCACTGCAACACATGAGCCATTTTTAAAAATGTCTTCCAGCTAAATTTGGCCTGGATGAGCAATGTCTACCCAAGCTAAATTACTTCTCTAATGATACAAAAACACAAATCAAAAATGAAAATTTCTGGACAACAATTTATTTACGAAAGTATATCAAGGGGCCAGGACTAGATTCTTTTTTTAACTCTCTCACTTTTCTTTTCTGTAATGTTGACAATTATGCAGGACAGCTCCTTTGAGAAACACACAAAAATTCAGAGACTGCAAGGAAAGCTTACTTGTGCTGGTGGAGACTGGGGCCTGGAAAGGGGTTGCAAGGCAACTTAGCTCTGTGTCAAACCGTGCTCTGCGGCCAGCAGCTGACAAGAGCTGCTGTTGAGAGAGGATGAAATAGAAAATGCCTGTTTATCTACTTCTGTTGATTCCTTGGTAACCTCTGAGGCCAGGGTACGCAGAGGAAGTGCCGTGGGTCCTAACTGCGACCCCTGATTACCACTAAATGACTCAATGATTGTCACCTGTAATACTGACTACATATTCTGATATTTGTGCATATTAAATACCAACTTTCCACTATGAGAATGATTTTAAACATCAAGCCTTACTAAGCAATCAGCCATCTCCAAACTCTCCATATGCTAGGTGGTTATTTAATGGACAGTGATTAAATGTAGGGATTGTGTGCTATCTGGAAAACGTGATGCTATGTCAGTGATGAGGCCTTACACACCACCTATATATTATTTACAAAGCATGTTGACCTTTTACGATTTCAATAAATGCACTTACTTTCTGGGAGGGTGGGCAAATGAAAGTATGGGCTCCATCCACGCATCCTCAAACAGACTGCAACTTTTCAATCAGTGTAAGAATCACCTGTGGAATTTATATCCATAAATCTGAGTTTGGTCAATCAAGAACACCATCTGTCTACAATTTCTCTCCTTTTTCCTACTCCTCTTTCATGATCCTACAATGTGTATCCTCCTAACAATAGTGCCGAGTTTTGCCATTGTGAAAACGTAAAGTTGCATTTTGGGTAAGCCTTTATACTTTGCACCTGTTTCCACCTGATGGTAAATTGCATAGGCCATTTCCTATTTTGTGACTATTTGCAACTTGTGAATTCTTAGTACATATGGATAGCAAATTGGTAATTGGAAATTGCAATTTTGTAAATGGAAATTTGAATTGCAAAATACACTACACTGTGCAATTTAAAGAACCAAAGTTTAGCAACGCTTGCTACTTCAGACAAGCTAATTTTACTGGTAGCAAACAATTTTGGAAATTATTTGTAACTTGCAAAACATTTGTATGGAAGGTGCAGTAATATGTTTATTGCTCTTTCAGTGCAAGTCTGATAATGCATCTCGCTCCTCAGCTGCAGCACTCCAGACTATGGCAAACACAACAAGATGATGGATGGAGTGCTGAAACTTTTCAACCACTCACCCCCCGTCACAGATCTGGGTTTAATCCATCATTTCTTTTGCTCACTATGAATAAGTCTTGACCCTGTTCCTTATGGGAACAGTCCATCCCAATCTGCTAGGCCAGGTCCTCCTAGGACCGGAAACAAACATCCTGGGACTGGTTTCTGGTATGCAGACTATAACATTACCAGGAAGGGCCCACTTACAGCTTTGCCACTGCAATTTGTGACCTGTGGAACCCTTGCAACATAAATACTGGAACTTAAATTCAGCTGTAGAAATACCTCAGTAACAGATGTGCCTTCCTAATGAATCTCAATCCTGACCTACAGTATTCAATTATATTCCATTACTGAGAACCCCACAAATCCATGACATTGCATCTAACTCTACCCTAGCACCTGATATTGATATAGAGAAATAGAGAGAGATGAAACAGTACACCTCAGACCTGAATAAAAAAGCAGTCACTACCTAGACCTTGACCTTCACTTCTTCGAACCCCAACTTGCACTGATTGCCAAATCACTTTGATTCACTCTGGACACCAGGCTCTCCCTCAAGGCTCACATTGGCAAGAATCAAAGACTGGTACTAGCTCTCTCTTCTAAAGAAAGTCAAACCTTTTCTTCCAGAAAGCGACTTCGGAACTACTGTTCAAATCCTTGCACTCTTGCATCTTGATGGTGGTAATGCCCTTATCCATGGCCTCCCAGACTCCACACTAGTCCTCCTTTTGGAGGCAACCTACATGCCACAGCATGTCTCGTGCAGGGCCTGAAGAAATATGATAACATCACCCCCACCCTGACAGAACTCCATTGTTTTCTCCTTAACAACCAACACCATCTGCAAAACTAGCAGCGTCAATTACAAAGCAATCACAACCAGCACCTCGCTTACCTTGCAGGCTAGCTAACTATTTCTGAGAAGTGTAAAAAATAAATCATAAGACAACAGGCCTTTTACATTTATGCATTCGGCCTCTAGAACAGCATCCACATATCTATCAGGACCGCCCCTACACTGCTCCCATTTATTTCTTTATTTATTTTTAAGATTTATTAAGCGCGAACAAATGCCCGTAGGCGTCTCGGTGCTTAGACTCATTGCATGATTCTCCAGTGCTGGTTCCAAAGATGGATTACTGGTTAAACAAGAACCTGGAACAGATAAAAACCTGCTCAAGTCCTAATGGACTAAGTCCACTGTTTTTATTGCAAAATGAATTCCAATTTCAAATCATACTCAAATTAAATATACCACACATTTTACTTTTGTTTGTTCTGCTGTTTACTTGATTATCTATTATGAACTTATAATCATGTAACTTATATTCATGTAACTTGTATTCATACAGATTCTCAGTTGATCAACATACAATTACATTAAGTTTCCATCTTATATACATTCAAGTACATTTCTTCATAAAGTAGTCTAACTTCATTATTTATCTCATAAACCACAGTTTGTTGCTGGCCCAATGCATTTCGGAACCGTGGTTCCTTCCTCAGGGGCTGTGTTCTGCAAGTTAAAAAATTCCAATTACTTAACGCATATCACAACCAATAATATATACAATTCTTAAATTCTATGACTTCTTAGGATCTAACAATGCATTTATGAACCCTTCACTTGTAGTAACACTGTACCTCAGTTACTCTCATAACACTGTGTCAGTTCTTCCCACGCTAGTTTAAATTATCACATACATTTTCCTTCATAGTGAATTATCCTGTGGCAAACTACCTGCCCAAAAATACATTAATGCTTCCGGTGTCTGTCTCACATACATTAAACAGTTGGTACTGGCTTTCCGACCATATATGCAAAAGTAAACAAATGATTCACAGTATTACATTTAATGGTTATGCTGTGTGCCGGTCTAACAACAACTTCCTACGTTAAAACCTCATTGGTTCACACGAACCTCTGCCGTACAAGTAAGAACCCTTCCTACTTTCGTTATTTCACAAGATGGATACACTAACGTGACTCTTCACCCTAAAACTTGATGACTTAAACTATCTATAGTTTAAACGATAACTGGCTCTGAAGCGGTCACTTACTCTAATGGAGGGAATACGTCGCGTGTTACAACCTCGCAACGAACTGTACTGCAGGAGCCCGGTATATTAGTTCTTAATGTTGGCGTGCTATAAAGTAAACATGAAAGTATCACTTTCTAATTTAATTCAAATACTAAAAGAAAGGTGGCATGTCTCATATAGTATACACTTACTTGAGTGCTATCGTCTAACTTCAACGCAGTGATGTTTATCAATCCGCTTCGGGAATAATACCAGAAGACGTTAAATCAGGTCGATTTTCTACATGTGCTGAATTTGATAAATTAAATAAATAAATCTACGTGTTACTCGCCATATATACGGGTTAGTTGTTATCTTATGTATCTTGATGCAAACTAATAACACTTACACAAAATGTCGCATGAGGCGAATCTGAACCGTATATTCCGCTACCCTTCGGCAGACTCTCGTTTCAGCGTGTGGAGCATTCAGTTAGTTCATGTTCTTAACCGTGCTAAAGAAAAAGCGAACAAATACTTCAATAACTACCTAACGTGGCAAGTATTAGATTAGACAAATAGTTTTATCGGATGATATTCAAACTTACTTAGACAATTTCGTAACCGGCGGAACTCATCCGTCCGACGCGAAGGTCGCCAACTATCTGCCGTCCTAATTGTTTTTGGCGCCAAAAATATCAGCCCCTATTTACCATGTTAGTTGTTATTTGACTCGGGGATTCTGGGATGTGTAGTATTCTCATGACGAACGACATAAAACCCTTTCTCTATGTATTTTACCCGATAGGACCTCACGGTTGAGCATTTTAAATCCCCAATGAAGTAGGAAATGTATAATGTATACTAACATAAATATGTTTTTTATATTGATGTTATGCCAGGTTAGTTGTAATTTGACTCAGGGATTCTGGGATTTGTAGTATTATCGTAACGGACGACATAAAACCCTATCTCTCTGTATATTGCCCGATGTAAACTCACGATTGAACATTTTTAAATCTCCAGTAGAGTAGGATTTATTGAAGGTAATGTGTAATATATACTAACGTCAGTTCGTTTATACATCGATGTTAATAACATAAACTTGACTTTTACATACCACATGTTCTCAAAGTTCTCTCATCATATAGTCCTGTACATATATCGTAATACACAATATATTCATTGTCCAGTCGAACTTACAAATAATCATCAGCACGTTATTTTACAAAAACAGTAAATCATGTAGGCTTAGCTAAGGACAATATACATCAGACTAATACACTGATCAATGTGCTATTATACCAAATATCGTGCTGTCTCTTACGCACGTGTGGAGTTGTATATGGATAAAAAACAAATCGCCTTAATGAACCCTCTATACGTAACTAGCGATACCATTGCTACATGCTTATGCTGTTATAGAGTTTTACATTTATTTATTTCCCCATGTAGTTCCTCCTCTTTTGTCGCTATACTGTAGTAGATCACAGAAAACAACTCATATCAATTTTGTCATTAAGACCTTTTGGCTGCATGGTTTCTAGAAACTCAATCCAAAACACTTCTCGCTGCACAAGTTTTTGAGTATTGTCCACTCCATCTACTTTTGTTACCACCTCCACTATTTGTGCTCGTAATTGGGCTATGGTATGATTCTCTTCTGCCCAGTGGGTAGCCACACCTGATGTTAAATTCTTTAGCCTTATAGTACTCTTGTGCTCTGTTAATCTTAATTTGAATTTTCTCTCTATTTTGCCTACCTAGGCTTTGCCACATGGGCATTTCAAACTGTAAATTATATTAGTGGTATTGCAGTCCGATGTGTGTCGCAGTTTAATCTTAGCACCTGTACTAGGATGTGTAAGGATGTTACCAGTAATTATATTATTGCAGTGTATGCAATTGTGGCATTTTTGAGTACCTTTGTATTGAACATGTTTTACTTTAGTAGACCCACTCTGTATTAGTTCCTGCAGATTTCTGGCCCTAGTGTAAGCAAAAGTAGGTAGTTCTTGAAAGATGCCATTGAACTCCGATTCATTGACCAGCAGTTCCCATCTTTTCTTTATGATTTTCTTGATTTGAACGGACTTATTAGAAAATTTAGAAACAAAAGTAGGGGTGTTTGAAAATTTCACAGGTCTCTTCTCAAATAGTTCATCCCTTTCCTTCATTTGTATTCTGGCCATGTTTTTCTGCAATATGGTTTCAGGGTAACCCCTGTTGACAAACTTCTCCTTGAATTCTTCAATTTTTTGTTCTGCAACACATGGATCAGAGCATATTCTTTTAATTCTGATGAATTGTGAATACGGGAGATTTTCCACCAGACTTCGCGGATGAAAGCTTGAATGCATCAGTGTACTATTGCGGTCAGTGGGTTTAGTAGTAAACAGCAGAACAAACAAAAGTAAAATGTGTGGTATATTTAATTTGAGTATGATTTGAAATTGGAATTCATTTTGCAATAAAAACAGTGGACTTAGTCCATTAGGAACAGTGCACACTTGAGCAGGTTTTTATCTGTTCCAGGTTCTAGTTGATATACATGTGTAGCCAACACATGTGTTAAGTGCAGCACCCTTGTTAAAAATAAGTTTAAAGATAGAATAACATTAGAGTGCGCCTCTCTACCTCTTGTGGGTATAGTTGTACTTATTTACTGGTTAAACAGCCACGTTTTTAACCTTTTGCGGAATAGCAAGAGAGAGTGACTTGCCCTGATCGACAGTGGCAGGGTATTCCAAAGTCTGGCTGCAGTAACCATGAACCGTCGATCTCCCCAGGAGACTGTCTTAGTGCGAGGAATCGCTAGTTGATACAATGTTGTGGATCGAAGTTGTCTAGGGGGGCAGTAGAGTGTCAACTGGTCTTTAAAAAACTGTGGTCCTTGCTTATGGACAGCTTTGAATGCTATGCAGAATGTCTTGAATTTAATCCGATTTTTAATCGTGAGCCAATGGTAGTTCCGGATTGTTTCAGCGATAGGTTTGAATTTGGGGGTCCTGGAGAGCAATCTTGCTGCAGCGTTTTGTATTGTCTGCATTTTGTTAACCACACGGGTTTGAGCATTGGCAAATAGGCCATTACAATAATCCAGAAGAGTGAAGACTCACCTCTCTAAAGAATACTACATGACAAATCATTAACCATCCACAGTTCAACTTCCTCACCTATTAATCCCCAATTTTTAGATAGCTTTTGACAATGTACACAGCTCCACGGCCTTTTGCCTAGGTTTGCACTATAGAAGTCCCATACACATGCATGTGAGCACAAGTGAAAGCACACCAGGAAAAACGAATGAGATTAACATTCTTCCATGTTCAATGGATGGCTTTATTATGTTTAATCCAAAATGAGGTACTTAAAAGTCTGATAGCATGACATTGTGTTTTTTCTTTTCTGTACTGTGACATCACTAAATAAGCAATATTCCCTTGAGAAAGCATGTTTTTCAAAGAGTTCGAGCAAAAAACATACCTCTTTTAATGTTAATGTTAATGTTTAATGTCAGTACAACGTTGACGATTAAGCACAAGCAATACATGGATTGAACACAAAAAACATAATTCTTAACTGTTTGAATTAGTGTGGTTAAACTCCCCATGACAAGTATGGCTGCTAGCAAGTCCTGCTATTTCTGCCCCAGGTTCAATCTTAGGTCCTCTCCGGCCCAACCTTGTGAACAATAATACACCTCAAGAAAGTAAGATACTCAGCATCTCAGGAATGCACAAAGTGGTGCCGCTCAAAGAGATGAGAGTTTCAATTCTTCTTCAAAAGACATGACATCTCATCACAGAGCTGAGCGATCTGTTCTTCTTTATGAAATGAAAGTCCCTCAACCATAACAAATGCCAAGATTCACAGATATGTGCATGACTAGCTACCCCAATCCAGGTTTTGTATTCCAAGATCTACTGACTTTTCCAATGTGTTTTAGCCATGTTGTACACCAGCATGACTGCTGTTCTGCATGGCGAAATGTTAGGGCCATAGAGGAGAGTAGCATGGAGTCGAGTGTTGTGGCATTGTGTATTGGAGTAGTGTAGCACAGAGTGGAGTTGCGTACAGTGGCGTACAGTGGAGTGGCATTGAGTAGAGTGGACTGGTGTGGTG
Source organism: Lissotriton helveticus (assembly GCF_964261635.1). NCBI lineage: Eukaryota > Metazoa > Chordata > Amphibia > Caudata > Salamandridae > Lissotriton > Lissotriton helveticus. The sequence goes on along the minus strand of NC_136057.1, from coordinate 1,629,161,222 downwards.
TGCATTGGCGTAGAGTGTTGCAGAGTTTAGTGGCACAGAGTGCAGCAGCATAAAATTCAGTGGCGTACAATGCAGCATCGTAGAATGCAGTAGCATAGAATAAAGTGTTGCATGGTAGAGTGCAGTGGCATAGAGTGAATTGTGCAGGGTAGAGAGGTGAAGATGGAGTGGTGCAGAGTAGTGTGGTGTAGAGTACAATGGCATAGACTGCATCGGTGCACAATAGAGTGGCACAGAGTGCAGTGTCATAGAGTGGTGGAGAGTAGAATGGTGTAGAGTCATGCAGAGTAGAATATTGCTCTGTAGAGTTAAGTGGCACAGAGTGCAGTGGCAGATAGTAGAGTATTGCAGAGTACAGTGGAGTGATGCAGAGTAAAGTGGCCAAAGTAGAGTGGTGTAAAGTGCACTGGCATAGAATGCAGTAGTGCAGATTAGAGTGGCATATAGTGCAGTGTTGCAGAGCAGAGTGTCCTAGAGTGCAGTGGCATCAGTGCATAAGCATTAGAGTGCAGTAGTGCAAAGTAGAGTGGTGTAGAGCTCAGTGGTGGAGAGTGCTGTGTTGCTGAGTAGAGTGTCATACTGTGCAGCGGTGCAGAGTGGGATAGAGTGCGTTGGTAGAGAGTGCAGTGGCAAAGGGTAGAGTGGCGCAGAGTACAGTGGTGAAGAGTAGAGTGCAGTGATTAGAATGCAGTTGTGTAGAGTACATTGGCGCACAGTGCAGTTGTGGAAAGTGGAGTGCGGTAGGGTATAGTGGTGGAGAGTGCAGTAGCATAGTGGATTGTTTCAGAATAGAGTGACGTGGCGTAGAGTGGAGTGGGGTGGTGCAGGGTAGAGTAAAATGGTGGAGAGTAAAGTGGTGTAGAGTGCAGTGGCATGCATAGAGTGGAGTGAGGCAGAGTCGATTATAGTAGCATACAGTGGATTGGTGTAGAGTGCAGGAGCGTAGAGTTGAATGTGACAGAGTAAAGTACATTGGCATAGAGTGTATTAGCATAGAGTGCAGTGACATAGAGATCAGTGTTGCAGAGTGTTGTGGAGTGGCATAGAGTGGAATTGTGTAGTGTAGATTGGAGTGGCCTAGACTGGAGTGGTGTAGAGTGCTGTGGCAAAGAGTGCAGTGGTGTAGAGTAGAGTGGCATATGTAAATTGTAAATTGAAAATTGATACTTGTATAGCGCACTACTCACCCGCAAGGGTCTCAAGGCGCATATAGTGCACATGCATAAGTAGAGTGGTGCAGAGTAAAGTAGAGAGGCGTAGAATGAAGTGGATTAGAGTGGAGTGGTGCAGAGTGGGGTAGAGTGCAATGGTGTGGAGTGGGGCAGAGCAGATTTGAGTGGCGCAGAGTGGAGTATGCATGGTGTCTTAGAACACTGCCATTGCAGACAATACATGTTCAATTTAATGACCATTACATTTGCACAGACATACAGTTTTCCTAATAAAAATATACCTTGCTTAAACGATAATGAATGGAAATGGCATCACCTAGTGTATTGATTTGTTTTGATCCTATTAAAGTATTTGTTTCCAACACACGTCAAAATTAATAAAAATGTTCTTCGTGTGTGTGTTCCTAATTCGGATATATTCTGAAATACTTGCACAGTTCATTTAAATGTTGTTGTGAAATAGAAAAAATCCTTTTCCTGCCTCCAGTATCTGGCAAAATTGTCACATAAATTCCCGCACTTTGAAGTCAGAGAAGGAAATGTAAACACCAAGCTCCTTCTGAAGATAGAGCCTAACATTTGACTTCTGTCTCTAATTGCACAACAGCTGTGAAAAGATAAGAACAAGAGTTACAGGCCTGTTTACAGGAAGGAGCACTAATAGAAGAATACAAGGGGAGTTGGTGTGAAAAAGATTTGCTCCTTGAGGGGGATGAAAGAGCCGGGCCCAAAAGCTCTGGACTTGTTCTAGAGATACAATCCAATGGTTCATTTTAGTCGCATGAAAGCATAGAGGGGAGAACATTTGTTATCAATTCAATCAATTTAACAAGAATTCTCTTGGACACATGGTAACCACAAACAACTACGTAATGTTAGTTTTATTTATTACAAAGCTAAAAATAATTTAACATAAAGGCACCTCAAGACGAGAATGTAAAAATACATCGGAATTGGCAGGAAGCCAACTCTGTGTATCCAATTAAGATGATGCAACATGAATAATACAATTAATTCAAGAAGCAGAATGCAGAGGATCAGAAAGCAGGAGTTCAAGTTTTCCTGCATTGCGGATTCATGAGTAAAAGCATGAATCTATCCCTAAACTAACACTAAAATGACATCCCTACTCAAGCATCCTCAGGAAGGAGGATAAAAAGGTGTCAGCATGTGGAGTCTTCCTAAGAAGTTTCTCCACCATTGATCGGTCGGCAGCGTTAAGCTATCAAGATGAGCTTGTTTTCAGATGCTCTCTCTAAAGGCATAAGAGGAAGAAGTGCACACTTTCCCTACTCCCATCACTACATTATTCGCAGATAACTTTCTCAAGATTCATTGCGGATCATGCCATCTGCTTTGGGTACAATCCTAAAGGTGTTTTTAAATGGGACATGGGTGTTATTTTCTTTCAACATTTTGCTCTTGGTTCCCAGGCCTTCTCCTGTGTGAAGCACAACAATTCTACTTTATCAACTCAAGCCACATGATTGTAACTTCTTCTCTCCTTTCCTGACTAGCAAAACAAAGATATTAGTCTAGCTAACAAGAACGTTTCTTTCACCTGCAACACAAATGTGAGAACAAACAAGTTCTACAGCACTAGTGAAATTCAACTGTTACTTCTAAAGCGATAGTTTCCAAGGGAACTGCATTTTAGGCCTACAAATTCAGCTAACATAAGAAAGCATTATAGGAACTTTATGAAATTGCATAGGAAATAAGACACCTTCAATTAATGCATTTATCTACATATAAATGACATGCTTTTTAAACGCATTTAGCACACGAATAATTGTCAGTTTCACAACACAAGTTCTTCGTGTTAATGTTTCCTAGTAGTTACATTCACCTTCTACGTTAATTCTCCATGTTACTTTTCCAATGGCCTAAAATACATCATGTTTCAGGTTAATACATTTCAAATTCAACACTTCATGTTAATATGACAAAGAATTACATTCGGGTGCACTCCTCTATCCGTATAATTATAATGCACCCCTACAAATGACTTCCGCTACATCAGGGACGAACTCACCACCTGGACAGCCTAAAACAAATTAAGCCAGCAAATAGAAAGCCATAAAATGTGAGTTACAAACCACAAAGCCAATGTTAAGCAACTGGAAGAATGCATTCCAAACGAAGCTTTCTGAATGTCCTTAAGATGTCTTTAGCAAAGCAGACCACTGGGATATCTGGTAGGCTTCAAGCTAAAAAAAAATTAAACACCCATCCACCACACAGCAAAGAAGTGCCTGCCACGAATATTTCCCTCGCCTCTTTTATGTTCTTCTACAATAATTGATCATTTGTAATTGTGTGAACTATTTTTTCAATGCATTCTAAGACTTTTATACGTAATAGATTAATTTTAGTTTAAACATTATACCCCGAGGCTGAACTAGTGGCACGTGGAACTATGATATTTTAAATCATTCAAATGCAAACAGTTTTAGACTACTTTTTTCTCTAAAGCAAAGGCAGGTGGGAAATTAGTCTGAGTCCTTCTTGTGTGCCCTCTAATTAAAATGAAGGTCGCTGGGTTCAGTTTCCTCCTTTGAAAGCGATGGGCGATTAAGATAAGCCGGAATGCTGTTTCACCAGTTATTGCAGCTCACCTGATCAGATCCGTGCCTCTTAAATACTTGCACACGAGCCCATGGCCGGATAAAAAACATTTTGACTGGCTCTATTGCATGTCCTTGGTGCAAACACCATTCGCCACCGTATTATAAAGCATAAATGTGGAGGCGGATGTCATTGCAAGAGTATTTGTGGGTTTATTGTGTTGTATTTTGTTGTACTAGTGAGACTTTTGGCATTATGTTGGTACTGTGCTGTACAGAATTCTCTTTTGTCTGTTTTGCTGGCATTTAGGTTTTTTTTTTGCTGTGTGTCATGTGATTGTTTTTTTTTCTTTTGAGCTATGTAACTACTTTAAAGATGTCAGTAATGCTGCTTCATTTGCAGCCCAAAGCACCACATTCTTTTGCATACCTAGTGACAAGTAACCGTTTATGCCTATCTAGTACAGTAAAATATCATTTCTCTGGTCTATTTAAAACCCCACTTAGCCCAAAACTGTGGCAGAGATCTGTGTTAAATTAGCAGTTGCAGTGCTCACGTTATGTGATATGGCCACCTTTGCTTTAAAGTGCAGCACAAGGATATTCTATCTGTTTCATGTGACTAGTCTGTCAACCCATGAGACTGCTTACCTGTCCCCACCAAAGGAGGGCAGGACTTCAGGAGGGTAATGTTTTATAGATATTTGTGAAGACATTGTATATCTTCTCTCACACCTGAGTCAAAAGTATTAGTCATGGCCAACTGTACAGTATTTCACACCACTGTATATAGGTTTTTAAGCACCTCCCAGTTATATTCATTTAATAGGGACCAGTGTTTTTACTAAAGACCCCTAGTATCAGAGTGAATGTCAGTTGGAGAGCAAACGCTGTCACAAAAAATGTTACTCCATCTTTACTCCATCAACCTCTGTCCTAAAATGTCCACTCTTTTTACCAAAGAGATGACAGAAAATATGTAGAACAACTGGAAATGGTTACTAAAAATGCATACCGTATTGAATTAAGTATGTCTAACCAGGATCAGGGATTGTTGGATGGTGGGATACCAAATTATCAGCACTTTTACCTGTCTTTTACTTTACAGGCTCAATCGCGTTTTGTGATGACTAGATTAAGACTAGGCACATTACACTTTTTAGTGGCCTATCCTAAACAGGCTGGTTGGTGTGAGAGACTAACCCCCTGTCCATGTAATGATTTGACCAAACAGAGCACAATGCACTATATGTTGTTTTGTCCATTGTATGCAGTCCCCAGAACACACTTTATAAAGCCCTTATTGAAGGCCATTCGGCTTTGCTCCTATTGGAGGGCTTAGATCATTATCTATGGATGCAATTTGTAGTGCAGTACTTAGTTTTATTAGAAAAACACTTTTCAATACGAAAATACTATGAAGTATGAAAGGAATCAAATGTTATATTTATTGTAGGTCCTTTTATGAATTAATTAAATGTCCAAATTTGTGCTGTCGAAGGTTGGGAGAATTTTAGAATTGATTGAGTTTTGATGGTATATCAATAATTATTGCAGATAATTTGTTTATTCCTCATAAATGTTTTTTAATTGTATTTTTATATTTATAAATATCGAATAAAGTTATTTGAACTGAACTGACAGGTGAAGGACGGGTTGGTATTGCCTTTAGAAAATAGTTGATTGAATACCACCGGCCCATGTGCTGGGTGTTCAGGTTACAGTCTTGAACCTCCAGCAAGTTTCAGCTGCTCTGAAAGGAGAACCACCTGAGATTAGACAATTAGACATCGGCTAAAATCGAATTCAAGCAAAAGCCAAGATGGCACCTTAAATAGCAAAGATGTATTTGGCTGTGAGCAAAACAGCCCTTGTTAAATGTATTAACATCTCATTGGAAACAGCTTTGTAAAATACAAAAGTTTTGCTTTTTGGCTTGGCCAATTTTTTTGCAGAGGCTCCTCAGGATCAGCAAAATTAAAAAAAAACTGGTATTACTAATACTGAACTGGATTGGCTAAATAAAAACAATGTAAAAAGACCCAGCATGATGATGTATTGATGTATATACACACACACATCCCCAGGCATATATAAATATTTATATAGCATGACGGCGTGGAAGAAATGTCTTTCTTTTTCAGACATCACTCCAAGATGCCGGATGTCCATGTTATGTGTATTTTTTTTTTTTTAAATGATTTTTATTGGTTTTTACAGCAATAATTAGCACCCGTCCCCCCCACCCACCCCTGTCAGACAGGTACACATGTACACATAGCATTTTGTTTTTTCCCATAGCAAAACTGCAAATGTATTTTAAGGCATCATACATTTAAAACTAACATGTGAGACTAGAGCATCTTTAAAGAATTTAACAGAAAAAAAAGGAGAAGCACCAAACATAATTAAACAAGCAAACGCTAGAGACGTCAAGATTGAGCTATGCTCTGGGCAGAGCCCTGAGCCAACCTCCATTGTATCAAAGGTGACCAAATGCTTAGACCCCTTGACCGCTGTTGTTAGAATTGGGGGTCTCTGATTGGCACAGGTAGGTACTTGTGACAAGCAGGGACCCGCTCCTCTAGTCAGGGCAAGGGAATTACTCTATAAAAATAACCCCTGCTCACCCTCTAGGCGGTGTGGCGCAAGCAGTCAAGGCTTATTTCAGAGGCGATGTAAGTTAAGCAGTTGTGACCACATTCAGTAACCCAGTGACAACACTACAAATGTACACCACACAGGTTTTATATAAAAAAATAAGTATACTATATATAGAGTCATTACAAGACCCATAAACGACAAAAAGAATCCACAGTACTATTAAGTTTCAAGAGTTCAGGTTAAAAAGGCTTAATTCAAGGTTCTGTGCGAGCCGGTAGCCTTGTCCGGCTACAGCGTTGCTGAAAAGGACACAGAGTCTAACAAATCCAGCAGACCACGGTGGTCCGGGCCCACTCAAATGTCGACAGACTCAGTCACAGTACTTTTTCCTTGAGGCGGCCGGCACGGATGTGCGAGACGGTTCCGGGGTTTGTCGCGGTGTAGAAAAAGAAAGTGTTGCAGGTCACGGTGTCTTTCCAGTCGCGGTGCAGGCTACGGCTCGTTGACGGAGTCGGTGAGCTCAGAGCTTGCGTTGTTCGAGGCGGACAGACATTGCTCGTTGCGAAGCTTCCAGCTTTAAGGTGCGGCGGACGAGCCAGACAGCGGTGCAAGTCGGGCGGTGCATCGCAAATCGTGCGAGGCAGTGCCCAACTCCGGTGCGGTCACAGGACTCAAAGTCAGCAGCAGTGACCGCGTCTGGTCAGACCAGTTCGATTTGGTGAAGCGAGGCGTTGCACGTCGCGGTGTCCTTCCAGTCGCGGATCATTGACGGCGTCAGGACAGAGTCGTGAGCGCAGAGCTTGCGTTCCTTGGTGCGGTACCTACAGGACACCTGGCCGTTCGTGAGAGTCGGTCACAGCTCCATGCCTCTGTAGCCACTTGTTTCCAGCAGCAATTCACAAAGGCTGATAAAGTCCACTGGTCCTGGGACTTTGGTCAGGGGGCAAGCCCTCTTCCAAGCCCTTGGAGATCTTTGCACAAGTGAAAGAAAAAGTCCAAAGTTCTTTCTCCTCTCTTTGGCAGTCAGGCAACCACTGCAGGCCAATCCCCCAAGCAGCACTTCAGCTTGGGAATAGTCTCTCCTCAGTTTCTTCAGGTTCCTTCTCCTCAGCAGAGGTTTTGTCTTGTCAGTTCCAGGAGTGATCTAATTTCATGGGATCAGGGTCCCAATACTTATACCCCAAAATCCTTTGTTTCCTGAGGGGAGAGGGGCCTGTGCCCAGTCCAAGCCAGTTCTGAAGCACTCTGTTTACCAGACCTCTCCTTCCCTTTCACAGCACAGGGCAGGCACATCAGACGCCCCACAGGAAGTGGAGCCAGCATTGTGGAAGGCAAGTACAGTCCAGGAGCACTTTGTTGACAGTCTTCCTGGCCTATGGAGAACAGGTAGCCTTGCAATAGTGAAAAACTAAAATGGCTGTAATTCACTATTAGGACATGCCACACACATCAGGGCGTGTCCTACCTTATACTTACAATGCACCCTGCCCTTGGGCCTACCATAGGGGTGACTAATATAAAGAAAAGTGAAGGTTTAGGAACTGGCAAGTGGGTGCACTTGCCCAGTCAGCATGACAGTACCAGACTGCATGCAGGTTCTGCAATGGCAGACTTTAGACACATTTTACAAGGCCGCTTCTGTGGGTGGCACAACCAGTGCTACAAGCCCACTAGCAGCATTTAGATTTACACGCCCTGGGCACACTCAGTGCACAGTACTAGGGTCTGACAGTAAACCAAACATCCAATCATGGAACCACTAATCAATACATCAATGTACAGTAGGGAGCACTCACACTGTGGCACTGGACAGCAGTGGCACAGTGCCCAAAGCATCTAACACCAGCAAAAACACATAAGGCAACAGCAAAAAATGGAAGGGAGACCCACACCAATGGTGCCAGGTCTAACAGCCGTTGATTAGCCTTACATTTATAAATTTCAGCCTCCAGGTTAAAGATAGCTAAGTGCCTAGCTAACCTTTGTTTAAAGGACGGTGCCATTGGGTCTAGCCACGCAGAGGCAATGCATAAACATAAAACAGCCATTGCAATAAAAATTAACTCATGGCCATTGCCCAAGTGATCCGCATCGACGGCCCCTAGCCAAAGTACTTCACTAGATAGGATTATATTTCTTTGTTAGACAGTGGTCAGAAATGACTCTATGTCTCGTATTAGTTTTGTTAACCCATTACATAAGGCAAATATATGAACCGAGTCAGCTTTAAAGGCATTGCATCTAGGACAACATGTTCCCTTACCAGTACCCCATTTGGCAATTTTGTCTGGCGTGTAATAAAGCAGGTTTTATAAAACTGGGTCTGTAATTTGGTAGACACGAGGATAGATTATGAGAGTAGGCATAATTAAATCCCTCAACGGATATATCTATTGTATCCTGTCATTTCTGGGAAGTTTTCTCTAGATCATCAGGAAGCATTGCTACCAGAGAGGATTAAACTCCTCCAAAAGTGTGGCCCTAGAGTGAATGATTAACTCAATAAAATCAGTCTTTACACTACAATCTTTCTCACCTAATTTTCGCGTAAAAAAATCCCTTAATTGTAAGTATTTTAAAAAGTCTCACCAATCTAGGTGGTACTCTGCTTTTAGTATTTTGAAAGATTTAATCCCAGCTGAGGTGAAAAAGCAAACTAATTGTGATATTCCGACCCTAATCCATTTAAGCAGGCAGAAGTCTTTGAAGATGACTCCTGGATGTAAGGGGTTGTCTACTAGGGGTGTGTAGTATAAAAATTGACCTAGGTTCAGCATCTTCCTCACCGCCTTCCATACTTTAAACCTGCTGTATAAAGTCTTAAATTTAACTTTTTTATGGTAGCTATCATGGGTATGTCTCCAAAGATAACCTCTACTTTTGCTACCAAGCAGTAATTGAAATATTATTGGTGAATTGCCCCCCACCGGGTCCTCATCCACGAGGTTTGTATGAGCTCACTGCTATAAAGTACTACTGATGCCCAATAATACATTCTTAAGTTGGGGAGAGCTAAGCCCGCCTCTATCTTTGGGGAGGGTAAGGAATTTGGAAGCGTGCAGGGGTTGCGCATAGGCCCAAACAAAGCTAGCAAACGTACGTTCTAGTACTTCAGCCAATGGTTAGTAAATTCTAAACAGATTGATCTAAATAAGTACAGGATCTTTGGAAAGTAAACCATTTTGACAGCGTTCACCCTGCCAATGATGGACAGATGGAGGTTGTCAAGGCGGTGTTGGTCTTTCTGGATAGCGCCTACCATTGGTTTTATGTTTATGTTTACCAGATTTTCCAAATTGGAGCAGATGGCCACCCCCAAATAAGTAGCTGAGTCCACCACCCGGGGATCATTCATCCTGCTTGTTTTGTTTAGAATAGTTTGCGTCTTCCCTTGGTTGAGAGCATACCCAGAAACTAACCCAAATTTAGTAGCTTCCTCCTCAAAATAAGTGTGTTAGGGTCAGCAGTGGCGGTTGGCTACGTCATCAGCGTATGCCAGAGTTTTAGTTGGAAAATTTTGAAGCAGAATTTGTGGTATGTTCTCATTTCTCTCAAGTCTCTGAATAAAGGGGTCAATATATATGGTGAATAGGAGTGGCGAGCACGGTTACCCCTGTCGAGTTCCGCTGGATATTGCAAATTCTTTGGTAAGGCTTCCATTCACAGATACCACTGCTCTAGGATTAATATATATTTCTGTACTGCTTTAATAAAGCACTCCTCAAACCCGACCTTAGCCATGGTAGCCCATAAAAATGGCCAGGAGACCCTATCGAACGCCTTCTCGACGTCTAGAAGAATTAGTGCCATAGGGTCTCCTGCCACCTCTGAACCATTAAATAAGGTAATCACTCTATGTATATGATTGATGGTAGATTTGCCAGGGACAAAGCCGTGTTAACATCGCATAATCACCTTATGCACCAAGGGGACAACCCTATTTGCCAGCAACTTGGAATATATTTTTGAGTCGGCATTAATGAGCGTGATAGGGCAGTACAATCCTAGCTGTTCCGGGGGTTTATTCTTTTTAGGGAATATTATTATTTTAGCTCTTGACCAGGAGCTAGGAGGTTGACCCCCTTCATAAATATGAATAAATAGTTCTAATATAATATCCTTGATTTGCTCTAGAAAAACTAAATAGAACTCAGAAGGAATATTATCCAATCCGGTGGCCTTCCCTTTCGGGAGATTTTGAATAATAGTTACAAGTTCTTCCACATTGGGGGATTGTTCCAACAAATGCTGGTCTACTTCATCTAGTTTGTCATAGTCACCGCTCTCTAGGTATTTTTCTATCTCCGTTATAGCCCCTCGTCCTTCCTCCATATACAAAGTCCGGTAAAATCTCCAAAAGGCTTCTCTGAAAAGCTCTGGGTCAGATAAAGAACCTTCCACAGGATCGTGTATTTCACAAATCAGATTAGGAGTGGCTTGTTGGCGCATGCGCACGACTAGCTGATGAACCACTACTTCATTAACTTCATAAACCAACTCTTTCCTAGCAGCAGCTTTCCTCACGGCTCTCTCAGTAAAAATATTGGTAATAGCCACCTTGGCAATTGCAATCTGACTTTGTATTTTGGAGATTTCGTCAGCCGTATTGGCCCGCCTAGTAACGCCTGATAATTCTTCTTCTGCCTGCCGAAGACTATCTTGCAGGCCACCCATTGTCTCCTCCCTCTTAACCTTGTTGGCTCTCCTAGAATACTGTATGGTCTCACCACGAATCCCATCTTTCAGGGTGTCCCAAACTATATCAATCGGAGCGCTGCCGGAGTTAAGCTAAGAAGTTGGGGATCCATTCTTTCATACAGGCCCGGTATTTACCATCCTCTAGAAGGATTTTTTCAAAGGTCCAAGAAGTGAACTCAGATTTGGCCGGCATTACATTTAATGAGCAAACTAGGGGATTATGATCGGAGAGTATACGGGGCAGCTTCTCAGTTTGGCATTTGGTCTTAAGAGAGTTAGACATAAACACAAAATCAATTCTAGCGTGGGAAGAGTGTGGGATAGAGAAAAAAGTATACCATGTATCATTGCGATTAGATATCTGCCAGCCATCAACTAATCCATGTGTGAGGCATAGACTTTTTAAGGATTTGAATACTTGCGGCTTACGGCCTCTGTATACCCATTCATATTTGATCAACCAATTATTTGGGAGATTAATATTAAAATCACTACATACAAACATTGGTAAAGGCCAGTGTGCAAGTTCATTGGAGATTACATCAAAAACAGCTGGGTCGTCACTATTACTCCCATAGACCGTACATAATGTAAATTTAAAACCCTTGTCATACTGGCATTCGGTAATAGCCCATATCCCAAAATTGTCGGTTTTAGAATGACTAAAGATCAGTCTATTACCTTTCGCTAAAATAGCCACCCCCTGAACCCGAGCCCCCTGTGAAGTTGCGCAAATAAGCCTATACCCAAGCGAGTTCAAAGTTGTCTCTGAGACCCCTCGATGTGCATTTCTTGGAGGCACATGATGTCTGCCCACCCAAGCCCGTAATCATAATGCTACTATTTGTCTTTTTTTAGCATCGTTTAGGCCACAGATGTTTATGGATAGTATTTTTAGTGCCCCCATGTGTTTATCAGAGTTGAGACCGAAGCAAGGCCGAGCTTACAGCCAACCCCCATGTTTCCATCATTTTGCCTATAAAGTTTGTGATGCCTAAAGTGAATTCCGCTCTTTTTGTGACCTCTCCTGTCGGACCCACCCCCCTTCCTCCCAGCCCCCCCCCCCACCCCACCCACCACCAATCTTGAAGGTTACCTGCCCCGTGCTGGGACAAAGAACTGACATCGGTCATTTACTCCCCCATGAGCCCCCTGAGTCACCTCCCCTGCGCACCACTCTCTCAAAAAAGTAACACTAGTGAACCAGAAAAAGAGAACAAAATAGGAAGAAGGGAAGAGAAAAAGAACAAAAAAGGAAAAACAAGCTACCAAAGAGAAGAAAAAAAGCCCCTAGAGGAATCAATGCATCTATGCATCTATATGGCTGTTCAAGACTCTGCTTTGCAAAACCTGAAAATTCATTTAAACATAGAGGACCAATAGTTATTACTTATGTCCAGTGATTTCATCTAGGTAGCTTTTGGCCTGAACCTCTGGGATAAAGCTCCAAGTTTACCCCTGAAAGATAACTTTAAGCCTTGCAGGATTTTGAAGATACACTGTGGCCCCCATTTTTTGGAAAGGATCAAACAGCTGTCTGAGCCTCCATCTGCACTCCGTCATTGCGTGTGCGAAGTCTGGTCGAGAAAAGAAAAATATACCTTCAAAAGAGCGTTTATTAGTGGGTCTGGCAAGGTCATAGAGGGCCTGGCGAAGTAGAAAGTTGCCAAAGAAAAGCAGCATATCCCGAGGGTGTTGTTGTGAGGCCGGGCCCTTCTTACTGGGAAAAAGAGGAAACCTGTGAGCTCTCTGGACCTCCTTGTCCGAGTCCCAGTGCTGGAGTTCTGGAAACGCTCCCTTAAGAAAAGTTACCATAAATTTCCTTGGATCATCTTTTTCAATCCCTTCTGGAATCCCCAAAAAGCGAAGATTGTTCCGCCTCTACCAATTTTCTTGCTCCTCAGCCATCCACATTAAATTTTTAACCAAGCCCTCACATTCATCATGCTGAGTTTTGAGCAAGGTAGCATCGTTTTTCTAGTTGCTCGGTTCGCAGTTCCACCGAGGCCATGCGGTCAACAATTTGAGCGCACGTTTTTCCCACCTTGCGAAAAAAAAACATGTAGTTTCTTTGCTGCCAGTCGCGATCTCCGGCTATCTGCCTTTGCTTCTGCTTGAAAACTCCTGATGGATTGTAGAATATCTGAGAGCGCTGGTTCGTTGTTTTGCCCGCTCCCATTGCACACATTAGGACAGTCTGCCATGGTCTGGGAGCCCCCAGAGGTTGCAGCAGGTTTAAAGAATGACAAGAGTGATGTGTCCTCATACTCCCACTTTAGGTCTGTATTATCATCTTTGTCGGAAGTGTTCCAATCATTGCCATGCGGCTCCTTGTTCCCCTTTGATTTAAGCAGCTGTTTCTTTTTTGGGAGGCACTTATGCTTCATGGGATCAGTATTGGAGCTGCTATACCCTTTGCCGCCTTCCTCCCCGCTAGAGATAGAGATACTTATATCTGATAGTTCAGAATCCTCGGTGAGAGAATAACATTTGTCCTGGCAGTCCGGTGTTTTGAGCGTATACTCCTGCTGAGGAAGATTGCTGGTATGTAGAAGGGGGGGGGGCGATCTTGCAGGCACCCTCAGGATGGATTCATGATGGCTCTCTTTGCAAAGATCAGAGCTGGGGTTGCCACGGTGTTGTGTCATACTGGGGAACATTCTTTTCAACGAAACCCTAACAACGCGGTACCATTACAACGCAGGTTTTAGAACGAAAGTCGTTACAACGACCTTCGCTGGAGGGCGCTCTAGGATAGGGAATAGTTTAATTTACTATCCAACACCTTCCCTACTATCCACGGGGACTGGATTTGGAATAGTAAATTAAACTATTCACTATCCAGCGCCCCCCAACGCAAGTCGTTGTAACGACTTGCGTTGAAAAACCTGCGTTGTAACGGTACACGTGGTAATACCACGCGTTGTTCCGTCATACATCCGTCATACTACCCACAGGCAGAGCAGAGAGTACAGTGGCTGTTGTAGTAGCTGTTATAAATACAGCACTGTCTGGGAACTGTGAGTCACACACTAAAAGATCCAGCGGGAAAGGGGTAGGGGTAGGCCATCCTTGTTCATGCTCGCCTGATCGGGTTTCAACCTCTGCATCAGTAACAACAGCAGCATCAATAGAGGTAGGGCCCTTGTGATCCCTTGATATAGCCCCAAACCTTGTAGTTGTAAGTGGTTGCTGTTTCCCTGTTACACGTGCGGGTCTTTTTTTAATTGTGGCAGAATTTTGGAAGTCCAGTTCATTTCGCATTTTCTCTTGGCATCCCACTTTTTCCCCCTTCTCCCCCCCATCGTTTTAACCTTGCTGCCTGAAATCTCTGGTTTCTTCTGTCGGATGGTGCCTGGGACAGAAATCCCTGCTGCGGGTGTGCTCTTGGTTTTCCCCCCACGCGCCCCCTTCCCTGTCATGCTTACTTGTGAGTAATGGTCTGTGCGAGGATGCCACAGCGAAGGGCAGCACGGAGAGGGGTCTCTCCAGCCAAGGGAATCCGACTGAGGCAGATGACTCTTGCGAAAACGGCAGCATGCGCAGCCTGCAGCAGCGCTGTGGAACTGAAGCTGAGGAACGATGGATGAGGCTGCACGTAGCCCCGCGCATATCCACGAAAACAGATTCCGGTCCTCGCGGCGATGGGCCTGTTAAATCTGCAGGCTGCAGATTAAACAGCCGCAAGCAAGTAGGTCTTTCGATTCTAAGTGAGACACAAAAATTACAGACTGATCAATGCAGCACCCACCTCTCCTGTACAATTATTAAATGACACCATGATCAAAAAGATCACAGAGTTCAATACCTTATTTTGCTTAGAAGGATAGCCTCTGTTTGAATTCGTAAAAGGAGATTAGAAAGCACCTTTGTAATATTAATGTATAAGCGCACATTCCTATGCACTGCTACATGAGCTACTGTAACAATGTTAAGGGGAGAGGGTGTGATCTGACGCCTAAACTGCTGATTTTGGAGTTGGGAAACCAAGGTTCGAGCCTCGGGGTCGACTCCACATCCTGTGATTCTGGGCAATTCACTTAGGGGCATGTTATCAAGAACAACGTTAAAATTATCGCCCGTTTAGTGGCAGAAAATGGCAGCTAAAGCGGCGATAATGGGCTTAATATTATGCCCTGGAGAATTCCAATAAAAGCCCATGTTCACACCAGAACATGGACTTCTATTGGAATTCCCAAGGGCATATTATCAAGCTCATTATTGCCTCTTTAGCTGCAGTTTTCTGCCGCTAAACCGGAGATAATTTTTAACGCCGTTCTTAATAATATGCCCCTTAATCTCCTCGTGCCTACAAAAAAAAAGAATGTGTCTTTGTGTGAGGTAACTGGTGCTCATGTAAAGCGCTCCAATACCTTTGGGTCGAGTTCGCGTTATGCAAATCTGCAACAAAAAAAAAATGTGGTGAGTGGGCCTGTGCCTCAAGACAGATTCCTGATTAATGTTTGCTGGTGCCGATCTTCAGGGCATATCATCAAGGTGCCGCAATAAAATTATCGCCGCTTTAGTGTCCGTTTTTGGGCAAAAGCAGCGATAATTTTATCGCATGATCAGCAAGGTCACGCTATCTCGTAAATCCATGCCTTAGCGCTTGTTTCCTTAACGCCCAGCATCTCAAAGCTAATGAGATGCATAGTAGGTGTTCCTCACCAAAATAACATGAGAAATGTCGCTAACAGATGTTTCTCCTATCAGCAAGCTGCTCGCTAACATGCGTAGTGATAAGAAAAGTAGCGCTAACCGCGCTTATCGCTCCTTTCCTTACGCCTGCTTTCTTTTTGACTTCGCCATGATAGCGTATGTGAGGTGGATTGTGCGTATGAATCTTCCACCCTGCCCTATCATCAACGGATCGCCTATCAATGTGCGATTATCGCAATGGAGATAAGCATTGCTGATAGCACGCTATCTCTGTGATATAATCCAGCGATAAGCGGTGATAATTCTCGCGCTCAGCGACAATTATCGCTGGCTGTTGCTGATATGCCCCGATCTTCGTCTGCTTGCCACCAGAAAACATTGCTGGCATAGAACGAGAAAAGCTTGAGAGCCATAAAAGAGTAACTGTTGCACTAATGCCCAAACTACCTTTGCCTATGTGAAATTCTCTCAAAGAAGGGTGATTAACCACAAACACCTCTCAATCACAGCACTTTGAGACAGAAAAGGTGTAGTTTTAAGTGTTCTATAAAATTTATTATTACATTGGCACTTATTGCTTTACTAAAGAGACTGTCAGCTACTGAAGTCTATCAAATGCCTCCTCTCTAGAAAAGAATAAAAGTATGTGGACAGCACTAGCATATTAGTCCTCGGGAATAAAGGAAATGTGATATTTTCTGAAAGACTGGATGTGACCAGGCTGGATGGGACCAATGGCCCTTCTGTTTGAATGCTTAACCTGCACACACAATCTGAAAGAATGTCTTTCCGGTTAAACTATTCATCACTGAAATAGAACTTAAGTACTGTTGGACACGGCCTCATGGCGTGGTCCGACCCCTTCCGCATGGCGGGCCCCGGACGACATCGGGCCTCCGTCGACCTGCTGTCGACCCCCCTAACCCGAACATTCACGAACCCTCGCCCATGCCAGGCCACCATGCTCGGCCCGACGCCATCTTGGGGCCATCACGTCCCGAGCACGTGGCCGCAGCCTTCCCTGGGCCCGGCCCGCAAGCCCCGACATCGAGGCACCAAGATCCTCCCAGGTGGTTGAGTGGCCACTTGGCGGATCCCGGAGAAGGGGAGTTTCGATGGGCCTCCAGCCGTCCCCGGACGCCTGGTATCAATCGCCCTCCAGCCTCCCTGGGCGCTGGCTCCACTCCCCTGCTGGGTGTCTGGACACCTTCATCCCGGCCCCTCTGAACCCCAGGCGTGAGGGTCCGGACATCAAAGGACTCCAGTCCTATATCTGGGCCAGCCCTGGATTGGGACTTCAGTTGTATCTTGGAGTCGAAGCCCTGCTGACCTCGTCGCGGCTGATCCTGATCCGAACTCATGCACCTGGAACCTTCGAGGCCCTGCTGACGCTTTCGCGGCCTGACCAAGCTGAACTACCTTCGAGGCCCTGCTGACGCTGTCGCGGCCTGACCAAGCTGAACTACCTTCGAGGCCCTGCTGACGCTGTCCCGGCCTGACCAAGCTGAACTACCTTCAAGGCCCTGCGGACGCTGTCGCGGCCTGACCAAGCTGAACTATCATCGAGGCCCTGCTGACGCTGTCGCGGCCTGACCCCTCGAACTATCCACGCACCGTTGGTGCCGAGACTGTCCCGCTACCCCCTATCCCCGAAGCCAAGACTTTACGGATCCCTCGATCCCTGCTTGCCATCCTGCCAAGAACGTGCCTTAATTACTTATATAAAGATTCTGGTGAATATTCCTCCTGTGTGGTGTCCATCTGTAGGTAGTGTGTTTGCTCTGCTGTTACGATTGTAGGAGAGGAGCCTCGCCAAGGAGGCCTCCCTACGGCGCTCGGCCTATTCTGTACAGAGAGGTGGGTCTCGGGGCGGGCAGTCAGACACCTTCTGTCTCCCCTGGGATCGCCTTTCCAACGTTGGTGGCAAGCGACGGGATCCAAGCCCGCGCAAATCGTACAGCGAGTAACACGTCACTACTAACAGAGACCCACCACCACGATGACTACTAAGGAAGCCGGAACGACCACAGAGTTCCAGAAGGAACGATTAGAGGAGTACACCCATAAAGAACTTAAACAATTTTGCAAAGACTTGGGTATCGCTACCAACGGACTAAGCACGAAAGACGATTTCAAAGAAGCGCTGCAAACTTGGGTAGAGACCGGAGCGGCCACCCCCCAAACGAACAATGACATCGTCCTAGAAATACCCGTGAGTACCGTCATCGCCCCCGTAGAAGCAAGAACCGACAACCGAGAACCGGGCCTCTCCCACGAAGACGCCCGGGAGCGAGAGAGGAGTCGGCTCCATGAACTCGAGCTCGCCCGACTCCGGCTGGACAGAGAACTCCAATTAGCAGAGAAAAAAATGGCCCTTGAGCAACAACGATTAGAGGGAGATCTGGAAGAAAGACGAAGGCAAAGGGAATTGGAAGAAAAGAAGCTCACGTATGAACACGAGCGTGGCCTCAAAGAACTAGAGATCAAAGCCAAGATAGAAGAAGCTGGTGCCGCAGTAGCCCGTAACCCCCCACCTCCTGCCGACCCAAAGGTCCACATCCCGAAGGATATCGTCAAGGAGTACTACAAAAATGACGATATCCAGCAATGGTTCAAAGCGTACGAAGTTGCCATGACCGCGCACCGCATCCCGCGAAAAGACTGGGGTGCCGGCTTATGGGGGAGATTCGTCAGCGAAGGAAGAGACACCCTGCTAGATCTGGCCGAGGACGTGATGTCCTCCTATGACCACATGAAGGACGCCCTGCTCGTCCGGTATGGCCTCACCCCCGAGATGTACCGGCAGAGATTCAGAGACTGCACAAAAATCCCCGGTACGACGTGGGTGGAGTACGTAAACTTTTATAGCAGGGCCCTGGAAGGATGGATAAAGGGCAGCAAAGTGTCCACCTACGAGCAGCTGTTCGACCTCATCGTTTGGGAGCACCTCTCCAACAACTGCTTCGTCGAGCTCAGACAGCATCTACTCGACAGCAAGCTGACCGAGCCCCGAAAACTCGCCGTCGAGGCTGATCGATGGGTGAGCACCCGGGTCCCCCGGACCCCGATAGGAGAAACAGGACCACACGGCCGGGGGCACCCCCGCCAGCGAGGCGGCGGAGGAGGCCAGAACCGGAGCCGAGACTTTCCACCGGCACCGGGCCGGAGTCCACCTCGGGGGTCCCCCCAGAATAACACTTCACCGTCCCTGATCAGAAGAGGGACCCCCCCAACACGGCCGGGGCCCCGCCCGAACATTACTTGCCACAGATGCCAGCGGCCAGGTCACTATGCCAGTGACCCCCTCTGCCCCATGAACCAGCGTCCCGGCACCACTGGCCCTCCGACCCGCCAGTTCGCTGCTGCAGCCCTAGGAGAAGGGGGGAAGAAGACGAAGAGATCTACGAAGAAGATCAGATAGAATATGAGCCGGCCGCCATGGCCCTAGCCTGCCTGGGCCAAAGAGACATGGTCCCCCAGGCCCCGCTACCGAGCAACACTCGAAAGTACCGTCAATGGGTCCACATCAATGGACGACGGACCGAAGCCCTCCGAGACACGGGAGCCAGTGTGACGGCCATCCGCTGCCACCTGGTGACCCCCGAACAGATCATACCAAACGTACGATGCCCCGTGAGGGCCGCCGACAACTCCGAAACTCTATGCCAGATGGCCCAAATCCCCTTCGAGTGGGGGGGAGTGTCGGGCACCCTCAAGGTGACCGTCTGGGACGACGCCCCCGTAGACTGCCTCCTTGGAAACGACCTCGAGAGCTCGCCCTGGGCCCAAGTCGAGCGGAGAGAGCACCTCGGGATGATGGGACTACCAGAGTGGGTCTGCGCGACGACCCGATCTATGGCGGCCTGAGCCCCGGCGGCGACCGAGGCCGCCCCAACCGAAGAGCCGGAGTGGCCCGAGCCACCACCCCCCGCAGACCACGAAGAATCCGACTCCGAGCCCCGACCATCGGAGCCCGACCGCGGAACCGGCCCCAAGCTCAGCGACATACCCGAACTAGCCCAATGGCGCCAAGAGGGGGGTCCCACCCGAGAACAATTCCGGCAGGAACAGAAGACCTGCACTTCCCTCGAGGGGACCCGCCAGCAAGCCACTGCTCAAGCTACCGGGGACACCTCGGGGTCCCACTGGGTCTACTGGGACCACGGCCTCCTATACAGTGAACAGAAAATTGCCGAGCTGGGGGCCAGCCGAGTGTTAGTGGTCCCCCTACGATTCAGAGACTTCCTTTTGAACCTGGCACACAATGTGCCCCTCGCCGGGCACCTGGGGCAGGACAAAACCTACAGTCGCCTGGTGACCCACTTCTATTGGCCCAGAATGCGCAACGATGTGCACAACCACTGCCGCACCTGCCCGACCTGCCAAGCCAGCGGAAAGAGCGGGGGGAAGGTGAAGGCCCCGCTCCAACCCTTTCCAGTAGTGACCACCCCCTTCGAGCGAGTGGGGATTGACATTGTGGGGCCTCTGGACCCCCAAACCTCGCAGGGGCATCGCTTCATCCTTGTCCGGGTGGACCATGCCACCCGCTATCCCGAAGCCATCCCCCTCCGAACAATCACGGCTCCCGTGGTGGGCCGAGCCCTGATGGGGATCTTCTCCCGAGTGGGGTTCCCCCGAGAGGTCGTGAGCGATCGGGGCACAAACTTTATCTCGAAATATATGCGGTCCCTGTGGCAACAGTGCGGGGTCGCATACAAGTTCACCACCCCGTATCACCCCCAAGGAATTGGGCTTGTGGAGCGGTTTAACCGGACACTCAAGGGGATGATCCAGGGCCTAGAAGAGCCCCTCCGCCGCAAATGGGATGTTCTGCTGCCGTGCCTCTTGTTTGCCTATCGGGAGGTACCACAGAAGTCCCTGGGGTTCAGCCCCTTTGAGCTCTTATACGGCCACCCTGTTCGAGGTCCCCTCAGCCTGGTCAAGGAAGGCTGGGAAACTACAGTCCAAGACGCGCCGCCGGACATCTACCGGTACCTCCTGACCCTCTGAAACCAGACTCGGAAGCTCCGGGCCCTTGCCGAGGCCAACCTAGAGGCCAGCCAGGAGGACATGAAGCGCTGGTATGATCAGAACTCTTCATACATCGAGTTCGAGCCGGGCCAGCAGGTCTGGGTCATGTCCCCGGTCGAACCTTGTGCCCTCCAGGACAAATGGTCGGGCCCCTTCAAAGTGATCGAGCGCAAGAGCCCCGTCACCTACCTCGTGGACCTGGAGTCTCCCCGGAACCCCCTCCGGGTTCTGCATGCCAACCGGCTCAAGCCTCACTTCGCCCGCACCGAACTAAGCCTACTGCTAGCAACCGACGATGGGGCTGAAGACAACTCCGAGCCCCTGCCCGACCTCCTAACGTGCACTGAGAAGGACGGTTCCGTCGAGGGGATATCTCTCTCCCCCGACCTGACCCCCGCGCAACGCAGAGACTGCCAAGAACTGTTGGGGCAATTCACAGACCTGTTCTCCCTCACCACCGGGGTTACCCAGTGGTGTGTCCACGATGTCGACACCGGGGACAGCCAACCAGTGCGACACCGGGCCTACCGAGTCCCCGACCGAGTTCGGACTTGCATCCAAACCGAAGTTACCAAGATGCTGGCCCTGGGGTTGGTCGAACCCTCCAACAGTCCATGGGCCAGCCCGGTTGTCCTGGTCCCCAAGGCCGCCGCCCCTGGCAACCCGCCAGAACTCAGGTTCTGTGTCGACTACCGGGGACTGAACGCTGTTACCAAAACCGACGCACATCCCCTCCCCCGGGCCGACGAACTAATCGACCGCCTGGGAGCCGCCAAGTACCTCAGTACCTTCGACCTCACAGCCGGGTACTGGCAGATCGGCCTCACCCCTGGCGCCCAGGAGCGTTCAGCCTTCTCCACCCCCGATGGTCACTTTCAGTTCAAGGTGATGCCCTTCGGCATGAAAAACGCCCCGGCCACTTTCCAGAGACTAGTAAACAAGGTGCTGGCGGGGTTGGAAGGATTCAGTGCCGCCTACCTAGACGACATTGCTGTGTACAGCCTCCACTGGGCCGAGCACCTGAAGCACCTCTGGGAGGTCCTGACGGCCCTCCAACGGGCCGGACTAACTGTGAAAGCCAGCAAGTGCCAGATAGGCCAAGGGTCCGTGACCTATCTGGGACACCAAGTGGGGAGCGGCCAAGTGGCTCCCCTCCGGCCTAAGATTGACGCCATCATAGCCTGGGAGTCCCAGTCACCCAGACCGCCGTCCGAGCCTTCCTGGGGCTCACTGGATATTATCGGCGCTTCATCAAAAACTATGGGAGCATTGTGGGGCCCCTCACAGAACTGACCTCGAAGAACCGGCCACAGAAAGTAGAATGGACACCCGCGTGTCAGGTGGCCTTCGAGACTCTAAAGACGGCCATGTGCACCGCCCCTGTGCTCCAGGCCCCCGACTACAGCCGAGAGTTTGTAGTCCAGACCGACGCCTCGGAGCACGGCATCGGGCGGTCCTCTCCCAGATTGACCCCGAGGGGGTTGACCATCCTGTGGCCTTCATCAGCCGGCGGCTTCTGGCCAGAGAACAACGATGGAGCACCATCGAGAGAGAGGCCTTCGCCGTCGTGTGGGCCCTCAAGAAACTCAGGCCCTACCTCTTCGGCACCCACTTCCGGGTGCAGACCGACCATCGGCCCCTACGGTGGCTGATGCACATGCGGGGCGAAAACCCGAAGCTGTTGCGATGGTCCATCTCCCTCCAAGGGATGGATTTCACTGTGGAGCATCGCCCTGGCAACGACCACGCCAACGCTGATGGCCTGTCCCGGTTTTTCCGCCTCGACGAAGAGAATACCCAGGAAGATGGGTGACTGTCCCCGCCTTCAGCTGGGGGGGACGTGTGTTGGACACGGCCTCATGGCGTGGTCCGACCCCTTCCGCATGGCGGGCCCCGGACGACATCGGGCCTCCGTCGACCTGCTGTCGACCCCCCTAACCCGAACATTCACGAACCCTCGCCCATGCCAGGCCACCATTCCCGGCCCGACGCCATCTTGGGGCCATCACGTCCCGAGCACGTGGCCGCAGCCTTCCCTGGGCCCGGCCCCGCAAGCCCCGACATCGAGGCACCAAGATCCTCCCAGGTGGTTGAGTGGCCACTTGGCGGATCCCGGAGAAGGGGAGTTTCCATGGGCCTCCAGCCGTCCCCGGACGCCTGGTATCA
The DNA here is from genome assembly GCF_964261635.1 of Lissotriton helveticus. NCBI lineage: Eukaryota > Metazoa > Chordata > Amphibia > Caudata > Salamandridae > Lissotriton > Lissotriton helveticus. Next base: position 1,629,138,325 of record NC_136057.1, on the reverse strand, counting down.
ATCGCCCTCCAGCCTCCCTGGGCGCTGGCTCCACCCCCCTGCTGGGTGTCTGGACACCTTCATCCCGGCCCTTCTGAACCCCAGGCGCGAGGGTCCGCACATCAAAGGACTCCAGTCCTATATCTGGGCCAGCCCTGGATTGGGACTTCAGTTGTATCTTGGAGTCAAAGCCCTGCTGACCTTGTCGCGGCTGATCCTGATCTGAACTCATGCACCTGGAACCTTCGAGGCCCTGCTGACGCTGTCGCGGCCTGACCAAGCTGAACTACCTTCGAGGCCCTGCTGACGCTGTCGCGGCCTGACCAAGCTGAACTACCTTCGAGGCCCTGCTGACGCTGTCGCGGCCTGACCAAGCTGAACTACCTTCGAGGCCCTGCTGACGCTGTCGCGGCCTGACCAAGCTGAACTACCTTCAAGGCCCTGCGGACGCTGTCGCGGCCTGACCAAGCTGAACTATCATCGAGGCCCTGCTGACGCTGTCGCGGCCTGACCCCTCGAACTATCCACGCACCGTTGGTGCCGAGACTGTCCCGCTACCCCCTATCCCCGAAGCCAAGACTTTACGGATCCCTCGATCCCTGCTTGCCATCCTGCCAAGAACGTGCCTTAATTACTTATATAAAGATTCTGGTGAATATTCCTCCTGTGTGGTGTCCATCTGTAGGTAGTGTGTTTGCTCTGCTGTTACGATTGTAGGAGAGGAGCCTCGCCAAGGAGGCCTCCCTACGGCGCTCGGCCTATTCTGTACAGAGAGGTGGGTCTCAGGGCGGGCAGTCAGACACCTTCTGTCTCCCCTGGGATCGCCTTGCCAACAAGTACATAAAGCACACAGAATCTAGGCCTTGCTACCTAATAGCAACATGAAGGATCTCAGCGACATCAGCGACATTAGTTTCATAAAGTGTTTAATATACTTAGTGAGTCACTCCTGGAATTGTATAAAGTGAGCACCTGAGGAACGATGTCACAATAGATATTAAATTGAAAGCAGTTATCAAATACAGCAAATGCTGGAGTGCCAGTAGATCATATTTCGGACAGATGCAGGATTGTATAAAGAGAAGTGTTCTCCCCCCCACACTGGTTAGCTCCTTTAACCCCTTCGATGTTGATGACCGCCCCCAGCCGTCATGCATCACGGGGCTCGTGTGCTGATGACGGCTGGGGCCCGTCATAAACCCGCCCACTCGCTATTCTGCCGCACAGGCGCAGAATCGCGGCCGCGCCCAAGGGGTTAAGTGAACCCAATGATCATAAAAATAAAAACAGAATGCCCTACTTTCACTTTCACTTAATGCTATACTAAGAACAACAACTCAATGCTTTTTTTCAGTTAAAAAAGGATTCATTTTTATCAGTGCTTAATTTGTAAAAAAAAGTACAGGTGCTGAAAATTTTGCCAAGGAGGCCACCGCTCACGTCTTCCTCCGTTAAGCCCCACTTTCAACACTCTCACTGCCTCAGTCTCTATCTTCTAACCTCGATCTGTTGTCTCCCCCTAAATCTTTGCACTAAGTGACCAAATGAAAATGCCTTTTTGCATATATTAATCAGTGTGGTACGACTGGGTTTATTGCGGAACAGGCGGCTGCTTGAGCACAGCAGGACATGTCACTGCTAGTGCTGCCTGTAATTAGTAGGTCCAGGGATGACGACGGCATTGGCATCCACTGCTCAGCTTGCTGTGATCCTGCCTGCTACAGCACAGGCATTGTCCCTAGCAGTAATGCGGCCAATGCCGGTAAGTATGGCTGTGGTGCCTACTGGACTCACTCACGCGCAGTAATTACCATGCTGGGGTGCAGCGCACAGTTTCTACTGGTGACGCCATGGCGCACAAAAGTTGTGTTGGGCCACAGCCACATCGAGCACATTGAGGATAGCAGCAAGGCAGGGCTGCCGGATATTTATTTATTTATTTATTTTCGAGATTTTTATTGCGCAAACAAATACCCGAAGGTATCTCGGCGCATGTGGAGGCTAGAGGGACCGAACAGCAAGCTTACTGGTTGAACAACCATGTCTTTAGGAGCCTACGAAAGCTCATCCGATTGATATGATATGATACTTTGGCTACTCAACAAGTGGAAAATCCACACATACTTTCATTTATCCTTCCACAAGAGCCCTCACTCCCAAGTTCCAAATGCGCTCTCACAGCTTCCTTGCCTCAACTCCGTCATGAGCTAGCCCCCAGCTACAATTATCAAATGGGAGGTTTAGGCGCAGGCAGTGGCAGGGTGCAGCAGACTAGGGGAATAGAATGCAAGCCATAGTTTGTCGATGACTTCTTGGATTTGTGATCAGCGTGATGACATAATCACGGGAAACATCACTTACAACGCAACTTTTACCACGCGATGCTTTAACATCGCAACTTTTACAACGCAAAACATTACAACGCATTGCGCTGGGGGCGCTCTATGATAGGGAATAGGTTTAATGTACTATCCAACACCTTCCCTACTATCCACGGGGACTGGAGTTGGAATAGTAAATTAAACTATTCACTATCCAGCGCCCCAAAGCACTATGCGTTGTAATGGTATGCGTTGTAAAACTTGCGATGTAAAAGCATGCGTGGTAAAAGCATGCGTTGTAATGTCGTACATCCCATAATCACTAACGTGGTGATACACAATCATGCCTGCCTGGAACATTTACCAGCCAGTCACCATGCAATGTTTGTTATTCTTTTTATTTTGAATTGAACTATTAATATTGAGACCACCACCTGCAGAATCAGAAATTGTAGCCCCGACCCTGTGAAAGAAGTGCAGGTGCTGAAGCACCTGCTCAAATTAAGCACTGATTTTTATAGATCAAAATAACATATATTGGATTAGAACCATAGTAAAGATAAGAAAGAAAGAAAGAAAGAAAGAACTTAAAAAACCTTAGGTCTGTAAGAAAGGGTCGCTTTTGTAACAGGTAACAAGCCATCTAAAGGGGGGAAGAAGAACATTGTGTGAAGTCCGTTCTGAAAAAATCTGTGACAATCATCTTATACGTTACAAAACAGAATGCTATATATGCAAGTTAATCAACCACATAAGTGTAGACATTTTGTCTGTTCATTAATCACACACTTTAAGGTGGCTGTATCCAATGTAGATATCTGTCCAGTTTTTACTAAATAACTATAGTATTAGTTATTTAGTACCACCTTAACAACGTATGGTATTAGAAAGTAGAGTGATTTATGATAGGGCAATGTTATCAGAACTACTTGTAAAACATAATCATGTCTATCATGTGTGCATCAGACATTTTTATTTACCACTGGAGCCCCCACATATAGCATAGGATTAGGAGATATCTAAACAATTTCAGACAGGGATAGAATGAAAGTGGTCCCCGTTAGTGAATTAGATAGCTAAAAAAAAAGTGGCCCATGTTTGCAACTTAGGGGTAGTTTTGAATTTGTAAAGATTCAGTATATGTCTTTTGCAAAGGTATGTAAGATTGCATGGATTTGAACTTGCTGCAGGCAATGTTTACTTTCGGTTTTTTTGTTTGACTTTTTTTTCTTTTTTTGTCCTCATCTCACCTTTAATTATTTGCAGAGTGTTACAGCCATTGTCGTGGACCTGGGCTCCCTCCGGCCAACTGCGGATGCTTAGGTACCCAGACCAACTCCTTATACTGGAGTTTAAGGTGTAATTATAGGACTGGGAGCCTTCACGCATCAGTATCTACACAGTCTCAGCTCTCTACCCATGGTGATAAGGGGTTGCCAGAGGCTGTTTAAGATGTTATCAACGCAAGTTAGATCAAGGTGAGCCATTGCAAATGCAGAATTCAGCCACTCTTCCGTTCTTGGGGGGTTAGGGTCTTTCCATTTCAGGCAGATCTCCCTGTGTGCAGTGTTTCTTCTTTCAGCCTTACCAATGGATTTGTGTGGGCTTTTCCAATGATCTCCTCCGCAGGTCCTTTGAGGGCTGTATATGGGCTGGAGTGGGGCTTTGATACCACAAACGCCAACTTCAAACAACTTTTTGCTGATTTGGGTACACACGGCACACACAAGCAGTTTGGTGTCTCATTGCAAACTCTCAGGGAGAGCGGTCTCATTTCTTTGGGGTACAGATCCCCTACTTGTCACCAGTTGTAGCCTCCTCCTCAGCCCGGGAGCATGCAAACAGAGCTCTGGATTCTACGTCTTTATTTCTCAGCATACAATCACACACTGCCAGTGGTTTATTTGTGGAAAAAATAAGTGCCCGGGTTCTAGTCAGGGGGCAGCTTGCATCAGCCCATTTCTCCTTTTAGCGCTGCCTAAAACAGAACCAACTACTAACCATGAAAGTGGGGAGAGGATGTGGCGTAATGGCCAGAGCTGCCAACTTCGGAGCTGGGGAACCAAGTTTGAGTCTTGGGGTGGCTCAACATCCTGTGATTCTGGGCAAATCCCATAACCTCCCCATGACCTACCATAAATGAATGTATCCTTAAATGGTGCTCATGAAAAGCAGTGGTGTTGATGATTAAGTGCTGAACACCAGAAACCACTGGCCCAAATAAATCACTTCACAAAGCCCTCTCATTACATCATAACGGTTAACTACCACACCTTCACACCTCCGAGCAAGTTACATAATTACCTGTTGAGTCAGCCCAGAACTCTAGGGGTCCTAGTTCACATATGGGCCTATTCTCAAGAGCCTGTGATAACCATCGCAAAAGTAACTTAATGCAACTTCCAACATCGCGGTCTATCGCGGGAAAATTACGCTGTGTTAGCAATGCATTCTCAACACGGCGGAACCATGCGATACTCTCCAGATAACACGTCAAATGACCATGTTAAAATCAACGCCACGCTGCAAAAATCCAAAGCGCGAATGCAAAAAATCATGCGATGAGGCCAATCGCAGTATAAAAAGCAGCGAAAACCAGCAACAAGCCTGCAAATCCCACCCGTCTGGTGGGAAAATTCACTATAAAAGCTACAGAAAACAACACACCAGAAACAATCCAAAGCACGTAGCAACATGGATGCACCCTGACCTAGTGCAGAGGCCAACACGAACCCCACAACCCTCACAGACCACAAGCAAGGAACAACAGGGTCGGGGAAGGCCAAGGAGAAGAGGGAGAGGAAGACAGGGTGCAGTCCGCAGTAAAACCAGATCTGCGTCACAGAAGTGACAGAACACTACCATCAACTGACCCTCAATTAGACCACTGGGAATGCAGTCGGAGTGTCGAGGAGGCCAATGGAGGAGGCAAAGAGGCGCTAGCATGATGTGATAATCTAAACCCGGAACAAACCCGCTGCCAACAGGAAGGCAGCAATAGCGACAGGAGGTGGGAGTCCTGCGCCACAGGAGGAGCTGGAGGAAATGGAGGTCACAGTCATCAGTGTGGAGACGGTGCAAGGAGTAGGGAGAACGAACACAGCTCGAGAGGACCTCACACAAAATCAACAGGGCGAATAGCGAACTGGAACTGGGGGGACGGGGGGAGATGGGCACAATAGAACACTTGCACAACAATGTGTAGCACACTGCACACCCACAATGACCCTGGATCATGTCCCTGATCCCCGTGGCACACTCCAGAACACACACATAGCAAGAACAGCACACCCACATTGACGACAATGTGGTACAATGCGCAAACCCGACACCACATAACAGAGGACACAATTGGCTCCGCACACACGCAGTAACAGGCCTACTACATCTGACAGAACTGGAAACTGTGAAATGGAAATGTACGCGTACAATCTCACATCCGTCATGTGGTCCAAATGTACACTGTCCCGCACCTAAATCCTGCACCTCCAAAACAGTCACAATGTACATTGTCATATAGTCTGCATGTAAACAAGAACAATGCACCAACATACATGTCAACATAATGTCAACGTGTATCTAACCCTTCACAATGCCGAGGGACACACAACACCTCCAGCAGAGCACAGAAGACCACACATCAGTGATGCCGGAGAGGACCACCACACCTTCGACACCGATGCCCTACAACAGCCCATGGACATCCCACGCAACCCACCACCAGGACCAGATCAGCCAAGCTACTTTAAGGAGAACACAGACCCTGCAACAGACCACACATCAGGAAGCACCTGCAAGCACGGCTGGCTCACAAACACTTCACCAAACCACACATGGCACCCCAATGCCAGGTATCAGGATGCCAAAAGAAGGTGGCCTAACAGGTGCGGGTTGGGTCCGAACCCATGGAAGGTGAACTAGATCACATACGTGGGTGTCTACTATCCTTCAGGGACCACTTACAACCCACAAAGGAGACCCACACTGCCATGGAGACACATGCAGATGCACATTCCCAGTAAAGAGCCACGACCAGGGGCATGCAAATATCAGTCACACACCCATGTTGGCTCTGCGTACGATGGCCCAGTCTACTCCCCTTGCGTATTGAGTGGGTGACTACAAAGCTACATGTCCAACCTCCAACCCGCTGCCTACAGTGACATGTCTTCGTCCACTGGACACAGAACAATTTAATGTCGTAGGGCCCAGAGCACTCATGCATGCAACAAGACCACAGGGACACACACAGATATTATGTTGAACTGGCTTGGGGCACGTGCGCCCAACACTTTTATTGGCAGGGCCACATGTACAGTGACGCCTGTGCTGGATGTGTGTGGGGTGAGTGTAAGCCAGCCCGCACGGAGTGCTTGGTGCTGGCAACAACTTGAACAGTGGACACCAGTGCAACGTAAACTGAAAACACCTACATAACAGAGTCAACTGCTGAGCAACATGGAGGGAGCCTGAGCAAGTACAGAAGCCGCCCAACATTCAAACAGAAGTGCCCATGAGTTGCAGTGCACTAAGGTTGGGGCACTAGAGTTGAGCGCGCTCATGTGAAATGAAATGAAATGAAATGAAATGAAATGAAAAATTCCACTTATATAGCGCATAACCACCCGGAGGCCTCGCAGCGCTGTCGACTGATTACTGTGTCCGGCTACAGGGTAAAATTTGTACGCTTTTGAAAACAGGTAGGTTTTTAAATCTCTCCTAATTGACATCAGGTTGTCATTTTGTCTGAGGGGTAAAGGCAAGGAGTTCCATGCCTTCGCCGCTGAGTGAGTGAAAGAACGGCCACCCCAACGGGCTTTCTTAATTTTTGCCTTAGTTGCCAAATGCAGTGAAGCCGAACGAAGGGTTCTAGGCGGCGCATAAGGCAACACTAAGGGGTACAGCACTGCCGGGCCGGTTCGATGAAAAGATTTGTGCAGAATGCACATGGCCTTAAATAGTGTTCTGGCAGCCACTGGGAGCCAATGAAGCTCTTTTAGGGCAGTCCTCGCTGACTGCCAGCGAGGGATGTTAAACAATAGGCGTGCGGCACAATTTTGAGTGACTTGGAGTTTTTTTGTCACTGTTGCCGGGGCCCCTAGATATAAAACATTTCCATAATCCAGGCGAGAGAGTATCAGGGCCTGTACCATGACCCTTCTCGCCTGGAATGGAAGTAAGGGGAGTACTTTCCGGAGCATTTTCATTAGCCCCACACATACAGAGGCAGTTTTAGTAGCTTGGACCGAGAAATCCAGTGCTCTATCCAGCCAGATTCCTAAGCTCTTTATCTGGTCTTTAGGAGGAGGGGGAGCGCCGAGACACGAAGGCCAGTTCGATACCAGGGAGGTAGGAGAAGAGTTACCTAGTAACATAATCTCGGTCTTTTCCCCGTTGAGTTTGAGGTGGGAGAGTTGCATCCACCCAGCAACAGCCTCCAGACACGGGCCCAAGGTGTTAGACGAGCCCTGCTCGTGGTCCAAAGAGACCACAAGTTGGGTGTCGTCTGCGTAGGTGACAATCCGCACACCAAAAGGGAGGACTATCTTCTCTAGAGGCTGCATATAAACATTGAATAATGTGGGGCTCAGGGAGGAGCCCTGCGGAACCCCACAGCTGAGCGGATGCTTTGATGATGCCACCTCGCCTTCAAATACCTGGAAAAAGCGTTCCTCTAAAAAAGAGGTCAGCCACATCAGGGCCGCGCCCGACACCCCCATGCCCTTCAAACGATGTAATAATGTGGCATGGTTAACATTGTCGAACGCAGCACTGAGGTCCAGAAGTATAATAGCAGTTTTTCCACCTCGGTCCATTATAGCTCTGGCTGCCTCTGTGACTGCCAGGAGGGCGGTCTCAGTGCCATGCTGAGGACGAAACCCTGTTTGGGAGACCTGTAGAAGTTTGTTGGACTCCAAATAGTCCCCTAATGTTTTGTTGATATGTCTCTCCAACAACTTACTCATCCACGGAAGCAGCGAGATGGGGCGGAAATTGGATAGATTGTTCGAACCCAAGTTCGGCTTTTTCAGCAAAGCCCTTACCAACGCACACTTCCACGTGGATGGGACAGAGTTGGAGGTAATGGAGGTATTGAGAACCTCCAGCATAAACGGACGAATAGCGTCAATTGCTTTTACTAAGGTCTGCGGCGGGGCTGGGTCATTTGGGGATCCTGAGGTGGCCTTCTGGACCAAAGTATCTAAAGTATTGGAATCCAGGTGTGGAAAAGTGACTAAAGAGCATGATACATGCGAATCTGAGTCAAAAGTGGAGGGGGAAAATATGCCATTGGCATTCATCGCTAGTTGGGAGTAGATGGCCTGAATCTTCTGAGAGAAGAAAGTGGCAAGATCCTCACAGCGGGCCTGTGCACCCTCTGATGGTAGTCTCTCGGATGGAGGGGATATCAAAGATTTCGCAATTTTAAAAATTTCCCTAGGAGAGTTGGCTGCCATATTAATTTTAATTTCATAAAACTCAGCTTGGGCAAGTTTTATCTTGCTCTTATAGTGCCTTATCGCCGATCTGTACTCTGATCTCTTAAGTTGAGAACGGTCTTTCCTCCATGCTCTCTCCGCTTTCCGGCAGGCTTGTTTCAACATCCTAAGGGCAGGAGAGTACCATGGAGCAACTTTAGGTCTTTTTAGGTCTCGTCCTTTTCCATTGCGAAGCAATGGGAAATGGGGGAGAATTATAGTGCTTGATCGGCTAGTGAAACCACCGGCATTTCTTCACAGTGCACACACAAGCACGAGCATCTCCCTAATCCGCCTGCCCCCACCAGGCTCGCATTCCCGCCCCCTCACCAGGCCGCACATCTGCCTGCCACACTTCTCCTCCCCTCGCACGCATTCCGCTGCCCCTCCTTTCTCCCCCCACCAGAAGCCTCGCAAAATCACCCCTCCTTTCTCCCCCTGCCCTGCTGCTCCCTTGATCTTGGCTTTCCTTTCTCTCCCGACACGGCGTGCGCCTTTATTTATTTATTATGGTGCCGCAATCACTTTGGGCTCGCCAGTATCTGTGTTGTCTTTAGCTCCTCCCTTCCCTCCTCATGCCGTTTGTTTGGATTGTGTTTATGTGCGTATCACAGTTTCAGCGTGTAGTTCCATGCTACTGCTCAAAGCTTCGAACACCGCCCGCATCTCACTTTTCATTCAACCGGTGTCCGTGTTGCCTTTAGCCCCTCCCTCCCCTCCTCATGTCGTTTATTTAGATTGTCTTTTATTGTACCCCATCTAAGACATTTGATCGCCTCTATATATGCTAAATATTTCGCCTCAACTTAAAACAATGTTTACAAACTATTAAAAGGGCGTAAATGCAGCACGCTGCCTAAAATGGCTTCCGCCCACTGCCTGCAAGCTCTTTCAATTTACATTTACAAGCCTCGGAGCGGGAGTCTGTGTCTGTAGGTATTACAAAATACAACTTGTTTTGTCCGTATGCGTGCGATGGCCCCCGTGCACTCGCCTTGGTGCCTCCTCTTCCTTTCATGCACGCATGAGTGAGCTCCGTGCCTGACCAGCGCTCCCGCTCAGCTGATGGCTGGCTTTCCTTTCTCTCCCGACACGGCGTGCGCCTTTATTTATTTATTATGGTGCCGCAATCACTTTGGGCTCGCCAGTATCTGTGTTGTCTTTAGCTCCTCCCTTCCCTCCTCATGCCGTTTGTTTGGATTGTGTTTATTCAGTAATTCTCTTTGCATGGAGACAGAGAGACTAGACTATAGCTGAAAATGTTTATGCGGTTCGTTAGCTTAGGAATGTGAAGCCGGGGAGCTGAACTGATAACTAGAGGCATAACATATTCTTGGCAGACAGGCAGGCAGGCCACAATGAATTAGTATCCATAGAAGATTCATAGCACACGCAATACATAAAGAAATATATGCATGCACTAGCCTTAGTGTCAAGTAGCCTTTGCCCTGATGACATTTAGATTCTATCAACATGTACTCCAAACACAAGATATCAGATATGATATAGGTACATGTCGTCCTGACATCCCAGACTTTAGTCTCCTCTTCTGGCGCAGAAGTCAGAGCCCCCAGCTCTCCCCAGTTACACGTCATGGCCCGTTTGCGCGCACCAGTAGGTTAAAGGTTCCAGCTGCCCAGGTAGCCCCCTCCATGTACCCACCCATTTATGACACTTCTGTGACGTTTACATCACATGTCTTCGTGCACACTCTGTGCACGCCTTCTTTGTACGCCCATATGTTCTTATCTTACGTTTGTCACTTGTTACACCTACTGTATGCAATACAATTGTACTGTTTTACTATATATACTATGTAATGTTAATGAGACGGGGCAGCTGCCATTCCATTCCATTGCATGCCACATCATGGTCTTTAGGCTCGAGCCATCCGATTAAAGCCATTCTGACTCAGATACCACGGATCCTGCCTCTTATTTATTGAGCTATCTGTTTTAGTTAATGTATAGAAAAATAGTACCGGTAATTAATTATTTCTTTACCACATAAATGTGGGTACATGGAGGGGGCTACCTGGGCAGCTGGAACCTTTAACCTACTGGTGCGCGCAAACGGGCCATGACGTGTAACTGGGGAGAGCTGGGGGCTCTGACTTCTGCGCCAGAAGAGGAGACTAAAGTCTGGGATGTCAGGACGACATGTACCTATAGCATATCTGATATCTTGTGTTTGGAGTACATGTTGATAGAATCTAAATGTCATCAGGGCAAAGGCTACTTGACACTAAGGCTAGTGCATGCATATATTTCTTTATGTATTGCGTGTGCTATGAATCTTCTATGGATACTAATTCAGTAATTCTCTTTGCATGGAGACAGAGAGACTAGACTATAGCTGAAAATGTTTATGCGGTTCGTTAGCTTAGGAATGTGAAGCCGGGGAGCTGAACTGATAACTAGAGGCATAACATATTCTTGGCAGACAGGCAGGCAGGCCAGGCCGGGCACCGCGCTGCTTGGCAGAAAGTAAGTGAAGGGTCAGGGATGCGGGAGGGGCTGCATCGCTCCTCGGAGTGATTTCAGGAGACTTGAGCTTGAATCTGGTGTCCGGGCCCTATGAGGCCTAGAAACGGGGACAACTCGATGAATTAACGTGCACAATGTAAAACGTTGGCAACATAGGCCTAATACTTGTTGCTTTCACGAGAACTGGATAACTGGCATACTAACGTTGGACACAACTATAATTGCGTCTTTAATCAGAAGAGGGGGAACATATGCATGTCGATCATGCACATATACCATATAATGGGGAACACGTAGGGACACATGACAGGGCAAAATTCAATTTTCCTCATTCCCTCCTTGTTCCCTACGTTTCCTTCAGGAAACATCAATATTCATGATACCATCTATCTGTTTATATAGCATCATTTGCTCGTCTCGAATCTTCTTGGAACGGGATTTAGGACTAGGAATACAAGAGGTAGCGCACAAGCCGCAAATCGCAGGGCCACATTGTAAACAGAGACAACAACTGAATATGATCATTACTACTATTCCTAGGAATGACAATACTTTCCATCCCCAAGCAGATATTATACTCCAGAGCCAACCGGACCATGTCCAGGTGCCTGGATTCTGGTGCAACTGATGGGCTATTTTATGAAGTCTGGTTATAGCTGAATAAACAGACGGTGCGTTATTAGGAATGAAAATGCAACAACTAGATCCGATGACTCTACAAGCTCCGCCCCTATCGGCCAGTATGACGTCAAGAACAAGGCGGTTCTGAAGGACAACAAATCTCATAGCAGATTGTTCCTCAGTTAAGTTACCTAGAGCGGAAGTAGTCTCATTCACTACTGCTTCAAGGGTTCTGGTTAACCTACGTATTAGCTTACTATTCTGGACAGGACCTATGAAGAAAAAGAAACCTTTATTGAAGTCTGTATATTGTTCTAATGCAGTTTCAGTTTGATCGACAATTGGGGACTCGATCTCCCTTCTATGTCTGATGTGTACTAGATGTGTATTTCTGTGATAATCGGATGGTGCTAGGAAAACTGGTGGCAGTAGGAAGGCAATGTAACATGTTCCATCCCAATCTAGGGGCAGACGTACATATGCGGTCTGACCACATACAAAATATGAATGACGTGGGCTTTGAAATTAGATTTCCCACTGTCACTATACTCGACCACAGTAGTACAATCACTGTGTCCTAGATGTACTGAACCATTCTTTCGGACACATAATTCGCCTTTTACTGGTAAAACTGTAATAGCAGGCAAGTCTGGAGTAGTCTCGGACTGAACATTCAAAACCATGAAATTCGAGGAATAATTACCTAGATCATATACTTCATTTTCTAGATCTAACCCTGTCCTATGGGAAAGACCTTCCTTGTCTGGGAAACATGTTCTATTCAAAAGGGACTTATCGTCTGTGGATGACGTTATCGTAAACCATGCTCCACACGAACCATTGTGTGAAAATGGATAGGGAAATAGTGGCAGAACTCCCTTCGGTGTCTGGAAAGGGGGGAGTCGACCACACACCCAACAATTAGTGGCATTGCTAGTCTGGTGTGAATAGTGTAACATTCGGATAAAAGTATTGTTGCGCATGGCAAGTCTGTAAGATAACTCGTGAGGAGGTAGTTCACTAAAAGTGTGCTCTACTGTATCATTAGAAGAAAAATGTACATGTGAATCAATAGGAGGAAAATATACATGTAAAACATAACTTATGCATGTAACCGTAAGACTCAGAAATAACATAAACAATAAAGTGATTACGCATCGGCTGCGCAAATTTTTACAATAACGTATTTTCTTAGAGTTTCGTCTAACTCTCTCACTAGGGGGGTCTATCTCATACATGTCAGGAACCTGTCTAACCGCTTCACCCGAGAGGGACTTAAACAATTAAACTGTCTGACTTGCTAGACCTCAATTTCATTTTATACTCCTGCTGCGGAGTTTTCTCTAACAGGGGGAGTTTAGAGTCAGTATCTGGGCAGTCCTTGAAAAAAGTCTTTGGACGGAGTCCATGAAAACGTTTAACGTGACTGGAGTGGAGCCATCCCTTGCGGCCCTCCACTTTGACGGCGGTCCTTGTGGTCATCAGTACGAGTTTCGGCTCTTTCCAGCGGGGCTCCAGCGGACTTGAACGATCGAAGTTTCGGATCAAAACCAGATCACCTGGAACGACCTCGTGCGGTTTCACCTGGGTGTTGTCTGGAAAGGCAGCCGCAACCTGTGAACGACAAGAGAGTAGTGCAGACATCAAGGAAGCTAGGTAATCTGTCAGCATATTACTGTCAACATCAGTAATTTTACGTGGCATAGGTGTACCCCACATGTTCGGGGGACGACCGAATACAACTTCGAAAGGTGACAGACCTGAATGGGAGTGAGCGACCATTCTCATGTAAAAAAGGGCGACTGGCAGAGCTATCATCCAATCTACGCCTTTTTCTGCGCAAACCTTTGCAATGCGGATTTTCAGAGTTTGATTATGTCTCTCGACGAGGCCGGCTGCCTCGGGGTGTCGTACACAATGGAACTTCCACTGGTACCCTAACAGAAGAGATACTTGTTTCATGAGTTCGGATGAGAATGGCTGGCCATTATCTGAATATACGACCCTGGGCAAACCATAGCGGGGGAAATACTCACGAACCAACTGCCTGGCAGTGGTTGCGGCAGTGTAATCTGGAACTGGATATGCTTCTGTCCATCTGGACAAAGCGCATACAACTACGAGGACATACTTGAAACCTCGACATCGATCCATCTGGATATAATCCATCTGGAGGACTTCAAAAGGGTGGTCAGGAGGATGGAATCCACCTTGTTCCACCGGAACACCTTTACCTGGATTGAACTGACAACAGATCATGCAGGTACGCACTTTCTGTTTGGCTGCTACTCGTAAATGCTTGTTAAACCAAATGTTCTGGATGCTGTCTAACATGGCTTTGTCTCCTAAATGTGCTGGACTATGTGCTGTATTAATAATAACTTGAACCATAGAGTCGGGGAGAAACCATGTGGCTTTTCCCTTCGTCAACCATCCCTGATCTGTCTGGACCCCTCCTTGTTCAGACCATCTCTTGATTTCGTCTGGGGTAGCATGTGACTGTATGTCTAGTACGTCTTGTGTAGGATCCTTGACTGTCATGCAAGTTGTCAGGACTGAAACGTCTGTCTTTGTCTTGTCAGCTGGAATGTCTAGAGTCTGAGCTGTAAGCTTGGCTGTTCGATCTGCTAGATCGTTACCTTGGGAAATGGTGTCAGTGGCTTTCGTATGTGCTTTGCACTTCATAATGGCAATGGCTTTCGGTAAATGTATTGCTTCTAACAGAGCTTGAATGAGGGGGCCATGCTGAATCTTGGCTCCATGAGAGGTCATGAAACCTCTTTCTTGCCAGAGTACTCCAAAGTCATGAACGACTCCGAATGCATAACGTGAATCTGTATATATGTTTACTTTCAGGTTTTTAGCTTGTATGCAGGCTTGGGTCAGAGCGATGAGCTCTGCTGCTTGAGCAGACAGGGTGTCAATACGATGTGTTTCTATAACTTCAGTTTCAGTAGTCACTGCATATGCGGCTACTAGTTCTCCTGTACTTGTTCTCATACATGAACCATCCACATAAAGTGTCAGGTCTGGATCAGGTAATGCAATGTCAGTCAGGTCTTGTCTTAGCTTGGTCATGATGTTAATAACTTTCACGCAGTCATGTGTGGCAGGATTCGATGTAATCGAGGGTAACAGTGTAGCAGGATTTAATACGTTGCAGCGTCAGATTTCTATGTGTGGCTGAAACAGTGTCAGTTCATAACCTGTTAATCGTGCAATTGTCAAGTACTGAGTCTGTGTTCGGTTTAAAAGAACTTCCACGGAGTGTGGAACTTGTACTGTCAGGGAATGTCCTAACACTATGGAATCACTTTGTCTGATAGCTAGAGCTGTGGCTGCAACTGACTTGAGGCACGCAGGCAGAGCCTGGGCTACTGGATCTAATGTGCTAGAGAAATAAGCACAAGGCTTGTGTTGTCCTGCTTGATCTTGCGTGAGAACAGATAATGCTGTCCCATCACGTTCGGTAACAAAAAGTGTAAAAGGCTTGCTGTAGTTTGGTGTCGCTAACACAGGTGCATTACATAAAGCTTTCTTTAACTCGTTAAAAACAAGTGTATGTTCCTGGGTCCAAGGGAGGACAGTCGATATGGCTGCCTCCTGTGTTGTTAACTGTATCAGTGGTTTGTCTAGATATGCGTACTGAGGAATCCATTGTCTGCAATAAGAAGTGAGGCCGATAAAAGCTCGTACCTCCTTCTGTGTCTTGGGCTGTGGAAGATGTGCTATAAACTGGATACGGTCAGGTGTCAACTGTCTACCCCTCTTGGACAGTAAGTGTCCAAGGTATACCACTTGCTGGACACAGAATTGCAGTTTGGAAGGGGACACCTTGCGCCCCATGTCTGCCAGGAAATACAAGACTGTCAGTGACGCACGTTCGCAGTCACGTTCTGTACGGGCTGTGATCAATAGATCATCGACATACTGGAGCAGGGCAGTGTCAGTTGGCATGTGAATACTGTCTAGTTGTCGTTTAAGTGCTTGACTGTAAATACTAGGACTTTCTGTGAAACCTTGAGGTGCTCGTGTGAATTTATAGCTACGTCCATTTAAACAGAAACCGAAAAGGAACTGGCTGTCTGGATGAATGGGAACACTAAAGAATGCGTTCTTGAGATCAATAACAGTAAAGAACGTAGCTTCAGAATCAATGGCAGTCAATAGGGAAGAGATATCTGGAACCACTGGGTACTGGGGTATGATACATTTATTAAGTTCTCGAAGGTCAATAACTAATCGATAAACTGGAGGTGCATTTGGATCAGTACGTTTAAGAATCGGAATGATAGGAGAATTACATACATTGGAGTCAGTTTCTACAACTACTCCTTGAGCAATGAGCTCGTCAATAATTTTCGATAAGGCTGCTACAGCCTCAGGTGGTAATTTGTACTGTCGGATTCGTGGCAATACAACACCTTGTTTCAGAGTGACACGATATGGTGTAATATGCATACAACCTACATCAGTTGGACCTTGCGCCCATAAATGCTGTGGTACATTCAGTAATCTTGGATCAAAATCACGTAACACATAATGACCTTTAAAATCACGTAAAAACAATCTCACTCCTTCCGGAGAGCAGCATATTACCGCTCCTAATTCTTTCAATGTTTTAATACCCAGTAAATTTTCAGGACAGGATTTCGTAAGTAACAAGTCTGTAGTTCGGGACAATGGACCAACTTCTAGGGAAACTGGTTTCGATATTTCATTAACAATAGGCTTTCCTGAAAATCCCAGGGAAACGTTTCTTGAGCCTGAGAGTGGAGCCCCTGGAACCTCGTCATGACTGATGGTAGTCCTACTTGCCCCTGTATCAATCAGAAACTTTCTGTCTTTCCCTAATACTTGACTGTGTACATAGGGACCCTCTTGATCTACAGGAATCTCGATGAGAGGCAAGCCAACTTCCCTCTCTAGGCTATTTCATGAATACTGCTTATATTCTGGATAATCTGACTGTGCGTACTGGTACATCTGTTGTGTAACGTGTTGTGTGGCAGCTATAGGCTGCGGTACTGTAACTGTCTGTTGTGCGTTCTGCGGTGGTTGCGTATTTTGCGGAACATGTTCTTGTCTAGGAGGACGCGGTCTCTCTTTCGTCTTACCTGTAGCTATGTTATGTTTCAGAACTGCACATTCGTTTATGTAATGACCTGGCTGTTTACAGTAATTGCATGTCCCTTTAACGGGAGCTGCAGAATGACTAGTTTGACTCGTACCCCTCTTCTGACTATCTGCTGGAACAGACTGTGCAACTAGAACTTTCATTTTCGTATCTTTCATACGTCTTCTTTCGTGTTCTTGCTCTTCCCTGATTCTATTCTGGTGATACTATAGCATCTGGAGCATTTGGGACGGGGTATTAGCTTGCCATGTACTCTCGACTTTCAATACTCTATTTTTAACTTGCGGTAAAGAATTCTCAACTAGTTTGGTAACAAAAAGATGGGGATACGACTCACTACTTGTTTTCAGACCGCTATTAATAATGAAACATTTCTCAAATCTGGAATAAAAATCACTAGTGTCTTCGTCTTGTTTCTGTTTACAGGCTGAGATGACGTCCCAGTCTTCCTTTTTCGTGGCTAGTAATCTTGGCAAGACTTGTATTAACAGTTCGGGCAATTCTTTGGCTTTATCCCCAAGACCAGTACCTGGGACTCGTGTGTTATCTTCGGTTTCTAACGCGGTCCAGTCTATCTTTTTCTCTCCCACCTCCCATTCTTTTTCTTTGAGTTTTTCATATATGCCCGCAGGCAGCAGGACCTTTAACATTTTTATGATATCTGGATACGTGTATTCTCCCATACGGAGCATGTCTTTTAATTCACGGTGGAACCCTGCTGGATCTTTATCGTGACAGGGCACTAACTTTTTCATTTCTAGTAGCTCTATTTTCGTTATAGGGGTGTAAACAAATACTCGTTCGAGCTCACCCCCCGTTCCCTTAACAGGATGCACTTCTCGCAACGGATTCTGTCTATCTATGTAGAATGGGGGTGAAACAGAAACAAAATGCGGAGTCAGGAACGTTCTGTATTTGTGGCGCTGTTCTAGAATGACGTTAATTAAATCGGTACCTAGACCTTTCCATCTGTTTAGAAGTAACTCGTTCAGTACATTATATAAGGGACCTGGATCAGAATGCTGACTCTCGTACAGTGTAATGAGGTGCTGGATCATATACATACCCACCAGTCGCTGCTCGGCTGGCGGTAGTTTCAGAAACATTTGAGCCACTGCTTCGTCTGACAACGTGGTAGAATCACTAGTCCATCGGACTGCTGATCGGGCGAGTTCCTGTTCATGCATGGTACTAAGTTTACTGTAACCAATCCGTAATTTCAGAACTTTATCGGTAGCCTGGAATAATTGTTCAAGAGAACACTGTTCCGGCACGGGAGGAGGAAAAGCTTTCTTGTAGTCTAGGCGTGTGTGTCGATCAGAAGGTCTCGTCCTACCTACATACGCTATTCTGGTGGGATTCTCGTTGTCTACCTCTTCATCTGAAGAGTCATTCTCTTTCTCTGCTATTATTCTTGCTTCCTCCTTTTGGTGTATACTTATAATTTCTTTACGAATCTTTCTGTACATAGTTTCTATACTATTTTGTGTTCTGTGTTTTCCTTCTGCTATATTGTCACTCCATCTGGTCAGGACTCTCATCTCTTCTGGATTTTTATCAGGATGATCCTGTTCTCTTATTAAACAATTTATTAAAAATTGCAAAATCATGCCTTGAATCTCAACTTTTCTGTGTACCATAGCTTCGTGAATACTTTCTGGTTTCTCCCCTGTTCGGATGAAATGATATATTCTGTCTAGATGTTCTTTCATATTTGATATGGTAACCAAGAAGCTTGCAACTCGTCGTAAGCGTATGGAATATATTATCATACTATCTTCACCTGGTACTGGATCATATCTACAATCAGATCCGCACTCATTGAAATACTTTCTGAGAGCTTCGTACGTAGTCACTTTCGGGGTACGTTGTAACGCTGCATTTCTCAGCGTCAGGCGTTTTGTTTGAGGCGGGGTGATAGGAATACCTCCCCCTGCCCCTCCTGAACTGGAATCGTCAATTAATACTGAATGTGCGGCCACTGATAACGTGACTGGTAAAGCAGGCGTACGTAAAGTGGGTTGGTCCTGGGGTACTGGCACATTAACAGGACCAACGACTGGAGGCACAGTAATTACCTTATTAACAGGGTGCTGGACTTGAACTGGCGGAATACCTGGCGGAGTAGGATTCATATTAGCATATTCTGGGACAGTGTCATCTAAATAGGAAGAAAGGAAAATTTCAGCTGCAGTCGGTTTATGACGCAGCTTAGTCGGGACCAATGGTGGCGGTAAATTACGGGATATTTCCGGGGTCGCTTTAGGCAAACCCTCGGCGAGAAGAGGATACATACCTTTAATAAGGGCATTTCTCTGTCTGTCTGATTGTTCTGCTCTAACTCGTTCACCTTCTTCGATCAATTCCCTTTCTTGGGCTTTTTCGGAAGCTTCCCTACTTAATTCTGCTTTTCTGAATTCTTTCTCTGTTCTTTTATGCGATTCTTTACGCCATAACTCTATGGCATCTTTCTGGGACTGTCTGGCTTTCTTTTTCCATAATGCTTCTTCTACTCTCATGATGCACTCGGCATCCCATGTTCCTGAAACAGGCCATCTATATTTCTCTTCAAGATGTTTGGTGTAATCCACCCATAAATCTAGATACAGTATGGCATCTAAGCCATGCTTATGATACATGAAATGTCCAGGACTGTCCCTGGGAGGGACAGGAACTGATTCTTCGAGTAACCCTTTTCTGGTTTTTATCTGACGTAACTTCGAAAACAAAGGCATATTTGAACCGTACTTGAACTTGAACACAATACACAATGAACACAGTAATGAAATAGCAAAACAATCACTCATACCACGACATCAAAAAACACATTAATAACAGTTACAACAGATACTACCTAAATACATTGAAAACATAATACTTGAATTTCTCGAGAACAGACTTACTAGAATTACTGGATGCACTGCTAAAACAGTACAGAACATACCGGTCTCCTAAAGAGACACGTCATACCGTATCCACCTAGGTGAACACGTCGGACCGGATCTGTGTACCCAAACCCGTCGGACCGGGCACAATTTAATGAACCCGTCTAGATACCCCCAGCAACGGTACTCACCGGGAAGCAAACTGAAGGCCTCGGACTGGACTGGACTGCTACGATGTCTGGTTACTGCTACGCACTACGCATGCGCCTCAGGCTTCGGAAACAGGTGGGCCTCCGGATACCTCGGACCTTGCTCTCTCGGCTTGGGCTCTGGTCGGGATGACCCGCCTTCCTCACCGCCTCGTCTGGATGCTGGACCGCAGTCTCTGTCTCCTCCGTGGGCCTGAGGGAGACTTGAAGCAGAAATATCTGCACGTGCACAGTAGGGTTCCGTCACGGCTGTGGAAGGGTCAGGGGGCCTGCGTTACATCGCCGGCGCGTGGGGAAGGGGCTCGTCCCTATTCGGACGAGCCCCTTCCCCACGCGCCGGCGATGTAACGCAGGCCCCCTCACCCTTCCACAGCCGTGACGGAACCCTACTGTGCACGTGCAGATATTTCTGCTTCAAGTCTCCCTCAGGCCCACGGAGGAGACGGAGACTGCGGTCCGGCATCCAGACGAGGCGGTGAGGAAGGCGGGTCATCCCGACCAGAGCCCAAGCCGAGAGAGCAAGGTCCGAGGTATCCGGAGGCCCACCTGTTTCCGAAGCCCGAGGCGCTTGCGTAGTGCGTAGCAGTAACCAGACATCGTAGCAGTCCAGTCCAGTCCGAGGCCTTCAGTTTGCTTCCCGGTGAGTACCGTTGCTGGGGGTATCTAGACGGGTTCATTAAATTGTGCCCGGTCCGACGGGTTTGGGTACACAGATCCGGTCCGACGTGTTCACCTAGGTGGATACGGTATGACGTGTCTCTTTAGGAGACCGGTATGTTCTGTACTGTTTTAGCAGTGCATCCAGTAATTCTAGTAAGTCTGTTCTCGAGAAATTCAAGTATTATGTTTTCAATGTATTTAGGTAGTATCTGTTGTAACTGTTATTAATGTGTTTTTTGATGTCGTGGTATGATTGATTGTTTTGCTATTTCATTACTGTGTTCATTGTGTATTGTGTTCAAGTTCAAGTACGGTTCAAATATGCCTTTGTTTTCGAAGTTACGTCAGATAAAAACCAGAAAAGGGTTACTCGAAGAATCAGTTCCTGTCCCTCCCAGGGACAGTCCTGGACATTTCATGTATCATAAGCATGGCTTAGATGCCATACTGTATCTAGATTTATGGGTGGATTACACCAAACATCTTGAAGAGAAATATAGATGGCCTGTTTCAGGAACATGGGATGCCGAGTGCATCATGAGAGTAGAAGAAGCATTATGGAAAAAGAAAGCCAGACAGTCCCAGAAAGATGCCATAGAGTTATGGCGTAAAGAATCGCATAAAAGAACAGAGAAAGAATTCAGAAAAGCAGAATTAAGTAGGGAATCTTCCGAAAAAGCCCAAGAAAGGGAATTGATCAAAGAAGGTGAACGAGTTAGAGCAGAACAATCAGACAGACAGAGAAATGCCCTTATTAAAGGTATGTATTCTCTTCTCGCCGAGGGTTTGCCTAAAGCGACCCTGGAAATATCCCGTAATTTACCGCCACCATTGGTCCCGACTAAGCTGCGTCATAAACCGACTGCAGCTGAAATTTTCCTTTCTTCCTATTTAGATGACACTGTCCCAGAATATGCTAATATGAATCCTACTCCGCCAGGTATTCCGCCAGTTCAAGTCCAGCACCCTGTTAATAATGTAATTACTGTGCCTCCAGTCGTTGGTCCTGTTAATGTGCCAGTACCCCAGGACCAACCCACTTTACGTACGCCTGCTTTACCAGTCACGTTATCAGTGGCCGCACATTCAGTATTAATTGACGATTCCAGTTCAGGAGGGGCAGGGGGAGGTATTCCTATCACCCCGCCTCAAACAAAACGCCTGACGCTGAGAGATGCAGCGTTACAACGTACCCCGAAAGTGACTACGTACGAAGCTCTCAGAAAGTATTTCAATGAGTGCGGATCTGATTGTAGATATGATCCAGTACCAGGTGAAGATAGTATGATAATATATTCCATACGCTTACGACGAGTTGCAAGCTTCTTGGTTACCATATCAAATATGAAAGAACATCTAGACAGAATATATCATTTCATCCGAACAGGGGAGAAACCAGAAAGTATTCACGAAGCTATGGTACACAGAAAAGTTGAGATTCAAGGCATGATTTTGCAATTTTTAATAAATTGTTTAATAAGAGAACAGGATCATCCTGATAAAAATCCAGAAGAGATGAGAGTCCTGACCAGATGGAGTGACAATATAGCAGAAGGAAAACACAGAACACAAAATAGTATAGAAACTATGTACAGAAAGATTCGTAAAGAAATTATAAGTATACACCAAAAGGAGGAAGCAAGAATAATAGCAGAGAAAGAGAATGACTCTTCAGACGAAGAGGTAGACAACGAGAATCCCACCAGAATAGCGTATGTAGGTAGGACGAGACCTTCTGATCGACACACACGCCTAGACTACAAGAAAGCTTTTCCTCCTCCCGTGCCGGAACAGTGTTCTCTTGAACAATTATTCCAGGCTACCGATAAAGTTCTGAAATTACGGATTGGTTACAGTAAACTTAGTACCATGCATGAACAAGAACTCGCCCGATCAGCAGTCCGATGGACTAGTGATTCTACCACGTTGTCAGACGAAGCAGTGGCTCAAATGTTTCTGAAACTACCGCCAGCCGAGCAGCGACTGGTGGGTATGTATATGATCCAGCACCTCATTACACTGTACGAGAGTCAGCATTCTGATCCAGGTCCCTTATATAATGTACTGAACGAGTTACTACTAAACAGATGGAAAGGTCTAGGTACCGATTTAATTAACGTCATTCTAGAACAGCGCCACAAATACAGAACGTTCCTGACTCCGCATTTTGTTTCTGTTTCACCCCCATTCTACATAGATAGACAGAATCCGTTGCGAGAAGTGCATCCTGTTAAGGGAACGGGGGTGAGCTCGAACGAGTATTTGTTTACACCCCTATAACGAAAATAGAGCTACTAGAAATGAAAAAGTTAGTGCCCTGTCACGATAAAGATCCAGCAGGGTTCCACCGTTAATTAAAAGACATGCTCCGTATGGGAGAATACACGTATCCAGATATCATAAAAATGTTAAAGGTCCTGCTGCCTGCGGGCATATATGAAAAACTCAAAGAAAAAGAATGGGAGGTGGGAGAGAAAAAGATAGACTGTAACGCGTTAGAAACCGAAGATAACACACGAGTCCCAGGTACTGGTCTTGGGGATAAAGCCAAAGAATTGCCCGAACTGTTAATACAAGTCTTGCCAAGATTACTAGCCACGAAAAAGGAAGACTGGGACGCCATCTCAGCCTGTAAACAGAAACAAGACGAAGACACTAGTGATTTTTATTCCAGATTTGAGAAATGTTTAATTATTAATAGCGGTCTGAAAACAAGTAGTGAGTCGTATCCCCATCTTTTTGTTACCAAACTAGTTGAGAATTCTTTACCGCAAGTTAAAAATAGAGTATTGAAAGTCGAGAGTACATGGCAAGCTAATACCCCGTCCCAAATGCTCCAGATGCTACAGTATCACCAGAATAGAATCAGGGAAGAGCAAGAACACGAAAGAAGACGTATGAAAGATACGAAAATTAAAGTTCTAGTTGCACAGTCTGTTCCAGCAGATAGTCAGAAGAGGGGTACGAGTCAAACTAGTCATTCTGCAGCTCCCGTTAAAGGGACATGCAATTACTGTAAACAGCCAGGTCATTACATAAACGAATGTGCAGTTCTGAAACATAACATAGCTACAGGTAAGACGAAAGAGAGACCGCGTCCTCCTAGACAAGAACATGTTCCGCAAAATACGCAACCACCGCAGAACGCACAACAGACAGTTACAGTACCGCAGCCTATAGCTGCCACACAACACGTTACACAACAGATGTACCAGTACGCACAGTCAGATTATCCAGAATATCAGCAGTATTCATGAAATAGCCTAGAGAGGGAAGTTGGCTTGCCTCTCATCGAGATTCCTGTAGATCAAGAGGGTCCCTATGTACACAGTCAAGTATTAGGGAAAGACCGAAAGTTTCTGATTGATACAGGGGCAAGTAGGACTACCATCAGTCATGACGAGGTTCCAGGGGCTCCACTCTCAGGCTCAAGAAACGTTTCCCTGGGATTTTCAGGAAAGCCTATTGTTAATGAAATATCGAAACCAGTTTCCCTAGAAGTTGGTCCATTGTCCCGAACTACAGACTTGTTACTTACGAAATCCTGTCCTGAAAATTTACTGGGTATTAAAACATTGAAAGAATTAGGAGCGGTAATATGCTGCTCTCCGGAAGGAGTGAGATTGTTTTTACGTGATTTTAAAGGTCATTATGTGTTACGTGATTTTGATCCAAGATTACTGAATGTACCACAGCATTTATGGGCGCAAGGTCCAACTGATGTAGGTTGTATGCATATTACACCATATCGTGTCACTCTGAAACAAGGTGTTGTATTGCCACGAATCCGACAGTACAAATTACCACCTGAGGCTGTAGCAGCCTTATCGAAAATTATTGACGAGCTCATTGCTCAAGGAGTAGTTGTAGAAACTGACTCCAATGTATGTAATTCTCCAATCATTCCGATTCTTAAACGTACTGATCCAAATGCACCTCCAGTTTATCGATTAGTGATTGACCTTCGAGAACTTAATAAATGTATCATACCCCAGTACCCAGTGGTTCCAGATATCTCTTCCCTATTGACTGCCATTGATTCTGAAGCTACGTTCTTTACTGTTATTGATCTCAAGAACGCATTCTTTAGTGTTCCCATTCATCCAGACAGCCAGTTCCTTTTCGGTTTCTGTTTAAATGGATGTAGCTATAAATTCACACGAGCACCTCAAGGTTTCACAGAAAGTCCTAGTATTTACAGTCAAGCACTTAAACGACAACTAGACAGTATTCACATGCCAACTGACACTGCCCTGCTCCAGTATGTCGATGATCTATTGATCACAGCCCGTACAGAACGTGACTGCGAACGTGCGTCACTGACAGTCTTGTATTTCCTGGCAGACATGGGGCACAAGGTGTCCCCTTCCAAACTGCAATTCTGTGTCCAGCAAGTGGTATACCTTGGACACTTACTGTCCAAGAGGGGTAGACAGTTGACACCTGACCGTATCCAGTTAATAGCACATCTTCCACAGCCCAAGACACAGAAGGAGGTACGAGCTTTTATCGGCCTCACTTCTTATTGCAGACAATGGATTCCTCAGTACGCATATCTAGCCAAACCACTGATACAGTTAACAACACAGGAGGCAGCCATATCGACTGTCCTCCCTTGGACCCAGGAACATACACTTGTTTTTAACGAGTTAAAGAAAGCTTTATGTAATGCACCTGTGTTAGCGACACCAAACTACAGCAAGCCTTTTACACTTTTTGTTACCGAACGTGATGGGACAGCATTATCTGTTCTCACGCAAGATCAAGCAGGACAACACAAGCCTTGTGCTTATTTCTCTAGCACATTAGATCCAGTAGCCCAGGCTCTGCCTGCGTGCCTCAAGTCAGTTGCAGCCACAGCTCTAGCTATCAGACAAAGTGATTCCATAGTGTTAGGACATTCCCTGACAGTACAAGTTCCACACTCCGTGGAAGTTCTTTTAAACCGAACACAGACTCAGTACTTGACAATTGCACGATTAACAGGTTATGAACTGACACTGTTTCAGCCACACATAGAAATCAGACGCTGCAACGTATTAAATCCTGCTACACTGTTACCCTCGATTACATCGAATCCTGCCACACATGACTGCGTGAAAGTTATTAACATCATGACCAAGCCAAGACAAGACCTGACTGACATTGCATTACCTGATCCAGACCTGACACTTTATGTGGATGGTTCATGTATGAGAACAAGTACAGGAGAACTAGTAGCCGCATATGCAGTGACTACTGAAACTGAAGTTATAGAAACACATCGTATTGACACCCTGTCTGCTCAAGCAGCAGAGCTCATCGCTCTGACCCAAGCCTGCATACAAGCTAAAAACCTGAAAGTAAACATATATACAGATTCACGTTATGCATTCGGAGTCGTTCACGACTTTGGAGTACTCTGGCAAGAAAGAGGTTTCATGACCTCTCATGGAGCCAAGATTCAGCATGGCCCCCTCATTCAAGCTCTGTTAGAAGCAATACATTTACCGAAAGCCATTGCCATTATGAAGTGCAAAGCACATACGAAAGCCACTGACACCATTTCCCAAGGTAACGATCTAGCAGATCGAACAGCCAAGCTTACAGCTCAGACTCCAGACATTCCAGCTGACAAGACAAAGACAGACGTTTCAGTCCTGACAACTTGCATGACAGTCAAGGATCCTACACAAGACGTACTAGACATACAGTCACATGCTACCCCAGACGAAATCAAGAGATGGTCTGAACAAGGAGGGGTCCAGACAGATCAGGGATGGTTGACGAAGGGAAAAGCCACATGGTTTCTCCCCGACTCTATGGTTCAAGTTATTATTAATACAGCACATAGTCCAGCACATTTAGGAGAAAAAGCCATGTTAGACAGCATCCAGAACATTTGGTTTAACAAGCATTTACGAGTAGCAGCCAAACAGAAAGTGCGTACCTGCATGATCTGTTGTCAGTTCAATCCAGGTAAAGGTGTTCCGGTGGAACAAGGTGGATTCCATCCTCCTGACCACCCTTTTGAAGTCCTCCAGATGGATTATATCCAGATGGATCGATGTCGAGGTTTCAAGTATGTCCTCGTAGTTGTATGCGCTTTGTCCAGATGGACAGAAGCATATCCAGTCCCAGATTACACTGCCGCGACCACTGCCAGGCAGTTGGTTCGTGAGTATTTCCCCCGCTATGGTTTGCCCAGGGTCGTATATTCAAATAATGGCCAGCCATTCTCATCCGAACTCATGAAACAAGTATCTCTTCTGTTAGGGTACCAGTGGAAGTTCCATTGTGTACGACACCCCGAGGCAGCCGGCCTCGTCGAGAGACATAATCAAACTCTGAAAATCCGCATTGCAAAGGTTTGCGCAGAAAAAGGCGTATATTGGATGGTAGCTCTGCCAGTCGCCCTTTTTTACATGAGAATGGTCGCTCACTCCCGTTCAGGTCTGTCACCTTTCGAAGTTGTATTCGGTCATACCCCGAACATGTGGGGTACACCTATGCCACGTAAAATTACTGATGTTGACAGTAATATGCTGACAGATTACCTAGCTTCCTTGATGTCTGCACTACTCTCTTGTCGTTCACAGGTTGCGGCTGCCTTTCCAGACAACACCCAGGTGAAACCGCACGAGGTCGTTCCAGGTGATCTGGTTTTGATCCGAAACTTCGATCGTTCAAGTCCGCTGGAGCCCCGCTGGAAAGAGCCGAAACTCGTACTGATGACCACAAGGACCGCCGTCAAAGTGGAGGGCCGCAAGGGATGGCTCCACTCCAGTCACGTTAAACGTTTTCATGGACTCCGTCCAAAGACTTTTTTCAAGGACTGCCCAGATACTGACTCTAAACTCCCCCTGTTAGAGAAAACTCCGCAGCAGGAGTATAAAATGAAATTGAGGTCTAGCAAGTCAGACAGTTTAATTGTTTAAGTCCCTCTCGGGTGAAGCGGTTAGACAGGTTCCTGACATGTATGAGATAGACCCCCCTAGTGAGAGAGTTAGACGAAACTCTAAGAAAATACGTTATTGTAAAAATTTGCGCAGCCGATGCGTAATCACTTTATTGTTTATGTTATTTCTGAGTCTTACGGTTACATGCATAAGTTATGTTTTACATGTATATTTTCCTCCTATTGATTCACATGTACATTTTTCATCTAATGATACAGTAGAGCACACTTTTAGTGAACTACCTCCTCACGAGTTATCTTACAGACTTGCCATGCGCAACAATACTTTTATCCGAATGTTACACTATTCACACCAGACTAGCAATGTCACTAATTGTTGGGTGTGTGGTCGTCTCCCCCCTTTCCAGACACCGAAGGGAGTTCTGCCACTCTTTCCCTATCCATTTTCACACAATGGTTCGTGTGGAGCATGGTTTACGATAACGTCATCCACAGACGATAAGTCCCTTTTGAATAGAACATGTTTCCCAGACAAGGAAGGTATTTCCCATAGGACAGGGTTAGATCTAGAAAATGAAGTATATGATCTAGGTAATTATTCCTCGAATTTCATGGTTTTGAATGTTCAGTCCGAGACTACTCCAGACTTGCCTGCTATTACAGTTTTACCAGTAAAAGGCGAATTATGTGTCCGAAAGAATGGTTCAGTACATCTAGGACACAGTGATTGTACTACTGTGGTCGAGTATAGTGACAGTGGGAAATCTAATTTCAAAGCCTCACGTCATTCATATTTTGTATGTGGTCAGACCGCATATGTACGTCTGCCCCTAGATTGGGATGGAACATGTTACATTGCCTTCCTACTGCCACCAGTTTTCCTAGCCCCATCCGATTATCACAGAAATACACATCTAGTACACATCAGACATAGAAGGGAGATCGAGTCCCCAATTGTCGATCAAACTGAAACTGCATTAGAACAATATACAGACTTCAATAAAGGTTTCTTTTTCTTCATAGGTCCTGTCCAGAATAGTAAGCTAATACGTAGGTTAACCAGAACCCTTGAAGCAGTAGTGAATGAGACTACTTCCGCTCTAGGTGACTTAACTGAGGAACAATCTGCCATGAGATTTGTTGTCCTTCAGAACCGCCTTGTCCTTGACGTCATACTGGCCGATAGGGGCGGAGCTTGTAGAGTCATCGGATCTAGTTGTTGCATTTTCATTCCTAATAACGCACCGTCTGTTTATTCAGCTATAACCAGACTTCATAAAATAGCCCATCAGTTGCACCAGAATCCAGGCACCTGGACATGGTCCGGTTGGCTCTGGAGTATAATATCTGCTTGGGGATGGAAAGTATTGTCATTCCTAGGAATAGTAGTAATGATCATATTCAGTTGTTGTCTCTGTTTACAATATGGCCCTGCGATTTGCGGCTTGTGCGCTACCTCTTGTATTCCTAGTCCTAAATCCCATTCCAAGAAGATTCGAGACGAGCAAATGATGCTATGTGAACAGATAGATGGTATCATGAATATTGATGTTTCCTGAAGGAAACGTAGGGAACAAGGAGGGAATGAGGAAAATTGAATTTTGCCCTGTCATGTGTCCCTACGTGTTCCCCATTATATGCTATATGTGCATGATCGACATGCATATGTTCCCCCTCTTCTGATTAAAGACGCAATTATAGTTGTGTCCAACGTTAGTATGCCAGTTATCCAGTTCTCGTGAAAGCAACAAGTATTAGGCCTATGTTGCCAACGTTTTACATTGTGCACGTTAATTCATCGAGTTGTCCCCGTTTCTAGGCCTCATAGGGCCCGGACACCAGATTCAAGCTCAAGTCTCCTGAAATCACTCCGAGAAGCGATGCAGCCCCTCCCGCATCCCTGACCCTTCACTTACTTTCTGCCAAGCAGCGCGGTGCCCGGCCTGGCCTGTGTTTATGTGCGTATCACAGTTTCAGCGTGTAGTTCCATGCTACTGTTCATAGCTTCGAACACCGCCCGCATCTCACTTTTCATTCAACCGGTGTCCGTGTTGCCTTTAGCCCCTCCCTCCCCTCCTCATGTCGTTTATTTAGATTGTCTTTTATTGTACCCCATCTAAGACATTTGATCGCCTCTATATATGCTAAATATTTCTGCTCAACTTAAAACACTGTTTACAAAATATTAAAAGGGCGTAAATGCAGCACGCTGCCTAAAACGGCTTCCGCCCACTGCCTGCAAGCTCTTTCAATTTACATTTACAAGCCTCGGAGCAGGAGTCTGTGTCTGTAGGTATTACAAAATACAACTTGTTTTGTCCGTATGCGTGCGATGGCCCCTGTGCACTCGCCTTGGTGCCTCCTCTTCCTTTCCTGCACGCATGAGTGAGCTCCGTGCCTGACCAGCGCTCCCGCTCAGCTGATGGCTGGCTTTCCTTTCTCTCCCGACACGGCGTGCGCCTTTATTTATTTATTATGGTGCCGCAATCACTTTGGGCTCGCCAGTATCTGTGTTGTCTTTAGCTCCTCCCTTCCCTCCTCATGCCGTTTGTTTGGATTGTGTTTATGTGCGTATCACAGTTTCAGCGTGTAGTTCCATGCTACTGTTCATAGCTTTGAACACCGCCCGCATCTCACTTTTCATTCAACCGGTGTCCGTGTTGCCTTTAGCCCCTCCCTCCCCTCCTCATGTCGTTTATTTAGATTGTCTTTTATTGTACCCCATCTAAGACATTTGATCGCCTCTATATAT
This sequence comes from Lissotriton helveticus, assembly GCF_964261635.1. Lineage (NCBI taxonomy): Eukaryota > Metazoa > Chordata > Amphibia > Caudata > Salamandridae > Lissotriton > Lissotriton helveticus. The sequence goes on along the minus strand of NC_136057.1, from coordinate 1,629,107,898 downwards.
GCTAAATATTTCTGCTCAACTTAAAACACTGTTTACAAAATATTAAAAGGGCGTAAATGCAGCACGCTGCCTAAAATGGCTTCCGCCCACTGCCTGCAAGCTCTTTCAATTTACATGCATGTGAGGTCACGTGGCCACAAAGCGGGTCAGGTGACCACACAAGCACGAGCATCTCCCTAATCCGCCTGCCCCCACCAGGCTCGCATTCCCGCCCCCTCACCAGGCCGCACATCTGCCTGCCACATTTCTCCTCCCCTCGCATGCATTCCGCTGCCCCTCCTTTCTCCCCCCGCCAGAAGCCTTGCAAAATCACCCCTCCTTTCTCCCCCTGCCCTGCTGCTCCCTTGATCCATTTTGGCTCTCTTTAGGGCTCGCCTGCTGATGCGCTTCAGGCCCCTTCGCTGCTAACCTCGCCATTGGTATGCACAGCGCACTCTCTCCCCCCTCCCTCCTCCTCACAGCGCTACACGAAGGTTGGCACCCCGGCTTGTTTTCTTCTGTTGCATCTGTGGATTCACTATCGTGGTCTTTCATTCTCTTCTATCCCTTCGTAGGTGACAGCAAAGACTGTTTATTATATATTCGAAATTCGCAGTGTATACTTGCACAAGTGTTCATGTCGGTATACACATTTTATCTGACTACAAGCTCGTTTCATTACGTTGCGTCCAGTTTAACTAGTGATATATCAAAAGGTGAGTGACTATATTATAGGAACTTATGAGCAATGACTTCTCAGCGCTACCTTTGGGAAAATAAAGTGAAAACTCCCTTGTTGGAGTTTGCCATCCCATGCAGGTTAAGGGAGTGAAAATATTAGATTATATAAGAAATATAAGAAACTACATTGCATAATGCCTGTCCTGCCATGAGGCGCTTGAACAAAAAGCACATTAACTGACAGATTCAGCCACTCCTAAAACTTCAGATGAGGTTTGACCATGTCTGGAGCTCTGCAAGACCCTTTGCAAATCCATCAGTTCTTATGGATAACTTTAAATGATGCTGCCTAGGTGAAAGGGTTTGAAAAAGTAGTTTATTTTACTATCTTTTTAAAGCTAACTCATGTTCTACGTTGTTATGCAATTTATATAACACTGCAAATGATTTGACCTTAGTGTAGAAGAGGTATCAACTATATTTCACATTGCATGCATGTGTTAATAATAGGATAGGAATACATGCAGTGCGCACAGTAGCATCGTTGATAGCACACAATAGCTCCGTTCACCCTGTCAAACTTTAAAGGGCGCTGTCATCCTCCTGGTGTGTCCTGGGCTTAGAGAGCTTCAAATGAATAAACAAACATACTCGGAATAGCAAGTGGACAATGCATCTAGGGCGCGTGAACCTCAGGTCTGGATTTGATTGAGTAAACCGGGTTAAAGTGTGAGCTGCTCTAGCCTGAAAATGATGCAATACGAATGTTACCATTGTTACAACGTATTTGTATCAGAGCACACACTGACCTGCAACTTTAATTAGAAATGGGAACAAATGAATTGATAGATGTATTGAAACACACAAGTGGCATGAGGCAAGGGTAGCTTCTCCGTTTATCAATATAAATAATCTTGACATCTATATGGATTTGGCCACAAAGGATAAAAACTTAACATTGCCCATGTACATGGAAGAAGCCATTTTCACCAAAGTGTCTGCACCATTTTCTAGCCACTGCTTATTAGTCATTTGTTACAGGAGTTCAGAAGCGAATCTCACAGAATCCCTCCCACTCGCTTGAAAGCTTGAAGGCAATCTGCTTCCCCGCCCCCATTGGTGTTTCTGGCTTTTCTCACTCGCTAATGCGTTTTTTTCCCCTCCCACCCATCCTTTGATCTGCCTGTTGCCTCTCCGTCCTTCAAAGCCCCTCTCTGTCGACACAGTGGCATTGACAACACAGCAGATTGTTGAAAAAAGGGGTGGCACTACCAACCAGAATATACGATCCTTAAGTATTGCCCGGCGGTGTCGCCTCTTGAACCCACAAAGAAGTTAAACTATTGAAGAGGCAGGCGCTGGAGACTGGAAGGCAGGAAACAAGATTTTTATTCTCTCCGGAGGAGAACACAACGAAACGGACAGAAGGTATCGTTCTGAGGTGCTCTAACTGCATCCCTGAGGCCTGGCCTCTTATACACAAGTTTATCTTTTTATTGCACGTAACACATTCTCGTCGGTACTTTGATGTACGGAAAGACATCCTCAGAATCCCCCCTTCCCAACCCGTTCCCACGCAAGGTTACAGTGGAAGTCCCTGCCCCGTTCACAACAGGTGGTGATCATCGCGCAGCTGGATATTCCGCCGATTCACGGAGTGTGTGGGGTTCGATCGGATCTCGTAGGGCGGGGGGCTTTTGATCAACCCGGGGATCCCTTGCTGGGGGGAAACTTTCTATTGTACGGGGAGGGGCAAGGGACAGTATCGGCAGAGCTGGGTGTCGGCCTGGGAACGAGGAGGACGAACGGGCACACGGGAAAAAGGGGGTTTGCATCAAAGGGCCGGGGATCATAAATGGGTAGAGGGGAGGTGTAGCGCTGAGAACAGGACGAGGGCCCGGGGCAGAGCAGCGCTGAAGAGGGGTTTTATGATTCGCGGCAGGTGCAGGCAGGGGGGTTGTCAGTATGCGGGGGATGCCGGCGAAGCTAGGAGGGGGAGAGAGGCGCGCTGGCTCTCGGCGAGAGCAGGGAAACCATGGTGTTCAAAATGGCGGCTGTTTTACGCGCACAAAAAAGGTTTAAGGAGAGCAAGAGGGCGCCGATAATGTTGACGGTCTCAGCCCAACTTTCAACAGTCCCCCCTTTTCAACATATCTAGCCAACTTGCTTTACTCAATGTCAATTTTCATCAAATTCCTAACTTCGGTATCATACAATGCTCTCATGTGTTCGCTTCCAAAGTCCACAGTTTTGGGAAAAATACAACTCGCACATAAAGAACACGTAGGTGGCAGACATTGAATTCCCAAGCACAGGCCACATATTACAACTACGGGAATCATGATAATGGTGAGCAGTCTCCAGCCCCAGCTTTTGACGGTGTCCCAGAACCAACCACCAAGCGACCATTCTTCTTGCTCTTGGTGAACTTCCGAAGAGAGTCTGTGAAGATGTTCGATGGCTTTGTACACTGAGGGTGAGTTGTCCGGTATGTATGTGCAACAGCTGGACCCAATAATGCGGCATGCTCCTCCACGGTCCGCCAGAACCACATCTAGAACGAGGCGGTTCTAAAGAGCCACCAAACGGACCGCTTGGAGCTCGGCAGTGTTGTTGGCAAAGATGCCCGCTGTGATGTTCATGGTCGTCTCGACTGCCTGAGTCAAATGTCGGATGGCACGGCTGTTTGCCATCGGGCCCCAGAGGGGGACGAGTCCTTTCATAGCATCGAGGAACTGCGCCCCTGTTGAGTCGGCTTGTTCAATGTCTTTGGCCCGTTTTTGCCTGTGGTGATTCGCTGGGGCTACATAAGTCGGAGGAAGGACGAAGGAGATGTAGCAAGTGCCCCCCCAGCCTTTGGGGAGCCAGGTGTAGGCCTTCGTGCCGCAGATGAAATACATGTTTGGGGATGACACAAAGGAAGGTGGATCCGTGGAATCCAAAGTTCTGGTAAAGCGGCAAGCACTGCGACCCACCAGCTGTGTCCCAAGTCCTTCTACACACATGTGGCCTGTGACGTTGATGACCGACAGGGCCACAGTCAGAGTGGCAGCCGTTCGTTTCCGCAGATAGGAGAAGGTGGGTCTGGTTGGATTGTTGAACACCTGCATTTCAATTCGTTCTTTAGCCGGGATGTCCATTTGGATCGAGTCGCTGGGGGTCAGCGGGCAGAAGTGTGTCTTTGTCTTGTTTCGCCCGGCCCCGTGAGAAGAATGTGTTGCAGTTCTGCTGGAGGTGGCATTGCCCGTATAGCTTTCTTGCAGGAGGATCAGCCAAGCAAGGCAGGAGCCGTGGACAGAGAAGGGTGAAGGGATGAATGGTATTGAATGTCCAGTGGCATGGGGTAGCAACCCACAGATCCAGCAGTTGGTGGTATTGGTGGCAAGATTGTGCTGGTGAAGTAGCTGCACGAAAGAGTTGTTCCAAAACTCCTTTCGCCTCTCTCTTAATTGAGGAGAGAGCGAAATTAGATAATGGTCCTTCATGGTGGTAGGCTGAGCAGTGGTTAGGAATGTTTCGTGAGCAGGTGCATGTTCTTCCAAAATCCAGAGCGTGGTCATGAGGAGAAAACAGAAGAGGATTGTGATGAAGAGTGCAATTGTCTTTGAGCTATGGAGTCTGTCTGTTCTCGGATTTCTGTAGTGGGTATTTCCTGCTGTCCCCGTCGGCTTCTTGTTTGGCGCTTCCATCATCTTCTTATCTGGCGCTTCCATCATCTTCGTTTTCAAGGTGCTCGGTAGTGGGCAGGACCACAGACTTAGTTTTAGCTTCTCTCCAGGTAACCCTTGGTAGTTTGGGTCACCGTTCTGAGATCCTTTAACCTAGTCCGTGGCCTACTTAGCCGAAGCTCCCTCCTTTCGACGCAGGAAATACCCTTCTCGAGATGGCACAGTGGGGTCAGGATGTTTTGAAAGTTCAAGTGTCTCAGTATCAGGATAGCAGTTCAACGATGGTCGGTCCTGGTTCAGGAGCTCTTCTTGGGTGTTGACGGTGTCTGTCGTGGCCAGGGCTGGAGAGACCTTTTTGCAGTGATGAGCGTGCAGCCAGTGTTTCTTCCCCTCCACTCGAAGTGCGGTCCGAGTGGTGATCAGCACTTGCCAGGGGCCCGTCCACCGGGGTTCCAAACTCTTTGATCGCTGAAAATTTCGGATCAGCACGAAGTCCCCCGGCTGGATGGCGTGACCCGGACCCCTGGAAGCATCGGGGATGGCCTGCTGCACCTGCTGATGAAGGACAGACAAAGTTTCAGTCAATTTGTACAGATAATCAGACATTAGGACGTCCGGAACGTCATGAATGGAGGTTGGTTTCGGGGCAGACCAGACGCTCATGGGTCGACCGAAGACAACTTCATAAGGGGTTAAGTGATGTCGGGTGGGGGTAGAGCGCATCGATAGCAATGCCAATGGGAGGGCGTCTGGCCATTTCAGGCCCGTGGTAGCCACTATTTTGGCCAGTTTAAGCTTTAGTGTGGCATTGTGTCGTTCGACAAGCCCAGCAGATTGAGGGTGGAAGACTGCGTGGAATTTCTGTTTAATACCCAGCCCATTTAGGATGAGCTGGATAACTTTGGCTACGAAGTGGGGGCCATTATCACTCCATAAAACACGACAGAGGCCATAACGGGGGAAAAACTCCTTTAACAGAACCTTTGCAGTGGCCATAGCGGTGTTGTCACGGGTTGGATATGCTTCCACCCACTTGCTAAATGCGCACACCACGACGAGCACATATTTCAAGCCTTGGCATCTGTCTAGCTGGATGTAGTCCATCTGCAGGACTTCAAATGGGTGGTTTGGGACCCCAAATCCCCCCCGGGGTACTACAGTTCCTTTCCCGGGGTTGTGTTGCAGGCATATTAAGCATTGTTGGACCAGGCGTTTGGCGGAATCTGGGATCTTGTCATTGTGCCAAACCCTGGAGACAAGTTCGATCATGGGGGCTGATCCTATGTGGGCAGGGGAGTGTGCCATGGTTAATATGGGAATCAAGTATGAATCAGGTAGCAACCATCTGTTCGTGTCTTTTGTCCGCCAGCAGCCTTCATCGTCTTTCAATCCCACCCGTGTCCATTCAGTCAATTCGTGTTGTGTGCTAGCCGTTTGTATGTCTCTAATTGTGTCCTTGGCGTCAGTCCAGTTTTCTGCTTGTGACCTGGTCACGTACATACGTGTTGTCGTTCTATTTTCAGCTGTCGTTCGGGCGGTGATGTCGGCTAGTGCATTTCCCTGTCCAATAATGTCTGTCACTTTCTTGTGTGCCTGGCATTTGATAACGGCAAGTTTGTTGGGGAGGAGGACAGCTTCGATTAAGGCGGAGACTAAATCCCCGTGCAAAATGGGTGTGCCGTGTGAGGTCAAGAATCCTCTCTCCCTCCAGAGGAGCCCAAAATGGTGAACCACCCCGAAGGCATACTGGCTGTCGGTGTAAATGTTCGCTGTGGTTCCTGTTGCCAGGATGCAGGCTCGCGTCAAAGCAATCAGTTCCGCTGCCTGGGCAGATCGCTGGGTGATGCGGGCTGTTTCTACTACAGTTCGAGCCGTGGTGACTGCATAGGCAGCGGAAGTGGTACCATCGGAGAGTTTGATGCAAGAACCGTCCACCCACAGCTCCCCGTCGGGGTCAGGGAAAGCCGTGTCTCTGAGATCGACCCTACTCCTGGTCTGTTCGTCCGTAAGAGTCACGCAGTCATGTACGGGGTGCACATTGGGATCGTTCTCTGGCAAGGGTAACAGAGTTGCTGGGTTCAGTGTGGTGCATCTTTTCAGGGTGATATGGGGGGCAAGCAAGGTCAGTTCGTATCCAGTCAGTCGTGCACTCGTCAGATGTTGCGTCTTGGTTTGGTTCAGGAGGGTGTCGACTGCATGGGGTACCAGTACCGTGAGGGAATTCGAGAGTACAATCCCCTCACTCTGTCGGATAGAGATTGCAGCAGCAGCTACAGCTCGAAGGCAGGCAGGCAAGGCTCTGGCGACAGGGTCAAGAGTGGCAGAGAAGTAAGCGCACGGTCGTTGCTTAGGGCCGATGGCCTGGGTCAGGACAGATAAAGCGCACCCCTCCCTTTCGTGAGTGTAAAGGGAGAAGGGCTTTTTGTAATCAGGGGTACCTAGGACAGGGGCTGAGCAAAGGGCATCTCGCAGTTCTGTGAAGGAAGTTTGACACTCAGGGGTCCAAGGGAGTGGGAAAGGGACGTCTTTGTTTAGCAGAGAAAGCAGTGGTTTTACAACGAGGCTGAAGTTTGGTAACCATTGTCGGCAGAAGGAGGTGAGGCCTAATAGGGAGCGAACCTGCTTCTGGGTCTTAGGGACAGGGGTATCTAGAATGGTTTGGATTCGATCAGGGGTGAGTTTTCTTCCATCTTTGGACAAAAGGTGGCCTAGGTAAGTGACCTGGGGTAGGCAGAATTGCAACTTCTTCTTGGAGACCTTGTGGCCATTTTCCGCAAGGAAGTGCAAGAGTTGAATGGTGGCGGTAACCGCTAGAGGGGTGGTGTCGGCTGCCAAAAGGATGTCATCGACATATTGTACCAACACCACTCCGTCGGGTAACTGGACTTGGTCTAGTTGTCTTTTGAGGGCCTGGCTGTAAATGCTAGGGCTTTCCGTGTAGCCTTGAGGCGCTCGGCAAAACCTATATGAGCGGGCTTTTAGGGTAAAGCCGAAGAGATATCGGCTGTCTGGGTGGATGGGGATGGAGAAGAATGCGTTCTTGAGGTCGATGACGGAAAAGGTGGTGGCAGTGGATGGAATCAAAGTCAGGATGGTGGTGATGTCTGAGACCACAGGGTACTGGGGTACCACCACTTTGTTGATCTCTCGGAGGTCGATGATAAAACGGTATGCTTTCTCATCTCCCTCTCCCTGCTTCTTGATAATGGGCAAGATAGGGCTGTTGCAAACGTTGCTAACCACTTCCTCTACCACTCCTGCGTCTATCAGTGACTGGATAATCATTACCAATGCCTTCTCGCCCTCTGGCGATATCCGATATTGTGGGAGTTTTGGGAGTGTTGCGTCTGGTCGGACAGTAATGTGCACTGGGTCAATTAACATACGCCCTACGTCCGAATCCGCTTTGGCCCACAGATACGGAGGTAGAGTGTCAAGCAGGGACGCGTCAACGTCGGTGATGGAAAACATGTGTCGGGGAGAGCAATGTCTAAGCAGAACGGGGTTGTCGTAAAGAAACACTCGAACTCCATCTTGAGAACACCTGATCGTCGCTCGGAAGTGTTTCAGTAAGTCAAGTCCCATAATGGCGTCAGGGCTATTGGAGGAAAGCAAGAACGTGGTGTCGGTGGTGTTGTTTTCTACGTCAAAGAGAATCGGGGCAGACAAAGGGTTGGTGGAGGGCGTTCCATCGAAACCTGTCGATGTTATGAGTGAGCCAGACAAGGGTGCCCTTGGAATCAGTCGTTTAGATAACGCACTACGTGTTGCGCCAGTGTCTACCAGAAATGGAGACTTGGTACCCAGGACCTTAGCTGTGACATAAGGGCCCTGCTGGTCAACATAGAGCTCGACTGGATCCCTCCCTCGCCCTTGGCTGTCCTATGCGAAGGTGTGAGTGTCGTCATAGTCAGATTGTTGATATTGGTTCTGCCTGGGTCGATCGAACGTATTTGGTCTGCTTGATCTGTCGTTAGTCGCGTCATTTGGGGGCCCTCGTTGTTGTCCCTTAGGTCTCGGTCCGTTTGCTACATCCCTGGGGTCTTTGTTTCTGATCATTTCCAGAAGAACTGGGCACTGGGATTTCCAATGGCCAGTCCCTTTGCAGAAAGCGCACTGGTTTTCTCTAAGGTCTGTGCGTCCACTGTAGGAAGTCAGAGTGCGGTCCTGGGGAAATGTAGTCTTAGGGACGTTTGTCTGGTAGTGTCCCCGGTATTGGTCTCGTCCTATAGTCACCCCTTGCAGTTTGGCAATCATCCCCCTCTCTTTTAAGTCCTTCTTCTTTTTCTCTGTCGCCCTATCGTTTTCATTTTTCTGATGCTCATAATATTGGGCCATTTGGAGAATCGCTGTAGGTTTGGAGGCTGCCCAACTACTCTCGCTGGCCTGTAGTTTCTGGGAGATTTCCGATGATAGGCCCTTAACATAATTCTGGACAAACAGATGGTGTCCGGTTTCAGTGGTCATGTCCTGGCCGCTGTAATCGGAGAACACCGTTTCAAACCGGGAGAAGTATTCCGATACATCCTCCTGGGGTTTTTGGCGACAGGCTGTTACTATCGACCAGTCCACTTTCTTTTCTGGGATTAGGGTTTTTAATTTCTCTACGATTTTATCTGGAAGGTCTAGAATGGATTTCAAAGGCTTTTGTCCTGGTCCCCGTTGTTTATCCAGGTCATCGAGTTGTGACCAGGTATGTCCAAACAGCTCAAGGTGGTCGACTTTCCGGATTTGCTTCCACACATCAGCTGGTAGACATAACCCGAAGAACAAGTCGATGTCAGCCAGGGTCATAATCGTTGAGCCCAGGGCTGTACCCAATTCAGTATAGAAGGCAGTGGGGTTTTTACGTAGGTCAGGTAGAGATTTCCGGAATGTCAGTATCTCTTGCCGGTCCCATGGCTGGTAGACCCAGTTGTACACTACCCTTCCCTTCGCATCTTGGTTGTTTGCATCATCGTGAGTCCCTGTACCCCGAGGAGGAACCCAGTAAGGGGCAGCCTCTCGTATCGGCATCATGGTGTTAGATTGCTCGGTTGGTGGTTCGGTCACTACGGAGGTTGCGGATTTAGCTCCCGGCTTTCGTTCAGTGAGGTGGCGGAAAACCTCAAGCGTACGCGTAAGGAGGTCCGACACATCACACTCGCCCTCATCCCCGATATCGACCTTCCGGTACAGAGTCCTTAGGCTCTCGGGACCTTTGTCTCGATATCGGTCCTCGTATGCATTCAAGACATGATAACACAGTCGTACGGTAAAATGTCGTCTGTGACTCCCTGTATACGAGCTGAACATATCTGTGATGTACTCTTCATCATCCTTCCTTTCTACCAGTGTCCTTGCTATTTTGTCGATCCCCGCTCGCTCATCTTTGTCTAGTCTGTTTGTTCTTGCAGGGCCAGCCCCTCGAGTCTCATGGTCGTCTAACGTTGTTGTTGATGCGGGTTTTAATACAAGGGGTTCGGCTGGCACAGAGGCCATTGGGGCCGACGCTGTGGCGGTACCTTCGTTTGTACCTGGGGGTGGCGCGTGCTGCGCCAAGGGTTGAGAAGGGGCATATGGAGGGGGCATGTAGATGATAGGAGGACCTAACAGCAGGTCCTCATTGGCTCGTTGTTTCGAGGGTAAATCAGGGTAGAGCATGGAGGGAGTTCTAACCGGACACTGGCTTGGCGTTTCCATTTCTAGTTTCTGTTTAGCTTTCTCTCTTTCCTTTATCTCTTTTTCTAAGTTCTGGGCAGCTAGGTGGGCTGCTTTTCGCAGCTCTTTTTCCAGCCTACTCTCAGTTTTCTTTTTACGTTGTTCAGTTTCTTTTCGCCACATGCCGAAACTGTCAAGCATAGTGGGTGTTGTCTTGTTTTTACCCAGGGCAGTTTCTAGCGTTTTTATTTTATCATCATCGAAGGATCCTATCAGGGGCCACTGACTTTCTTGACCCTTTTTCGTATATTTATGCCATAGTTTACTATAGGCTATAGCGGTCAATCCATGCTTCATGAACATGTCCTTATTAGGGGTGCCTTCCAGTGGGGCTGGATGGTCCATCTCTAATAAGCGGTCCGGGCTAAACAGGCTACTAATCAGTGGGGAGAAGACAGACATGACGGCTCGTAACGAGGGACTAAAAAGTCAGCACTGCCTATCTTATCACTAGGTGCAAAGACTGGACAGAATATTTCTATTCTACGTTGTTTGCAGGCAGTGAATACCTCATGGATCAAAATAACAAAAGACCAATAAATAACAATGGGGAGAATGAGTAGGTCCGCAAAGATCTGCGTTACCTACCCTTTTCACTGTCTGCAAAAAGGGTGGTCTCTTCCCTGTTTGCAGACAGGGAATCTCCAGGAAACAATAGTTTTGCGAACAACAGTTCAGTTTCAAGTAATTATTGAGTGGGGGAGAAAAAAATAAGCACGGCTGCTGCCCTACCTATCCTCCACTGCTTGCAAAGAGAGAGCCCGTTGTTTCTCCGTTTGCAGACAGTGAATCTCCAAATAAATAAAAAGAGCAATACTAGTATTTTTAAACAATCAAGCAATCAAGCAATCATTTCGCGACTTGTCGTGATTACACGACCTTACCCGGACCGCATGGACAGTTTCTTGTCTTCCGAATCCAGCGCCCGATCGTCCTCTCTTCTCCGTTATCCTCGCGGCACTCCTTATGGTTCCCAGTCAGGACCGTAGATCACTCGAGAGAGGTCTGTTCGGAACCAGTGAAGTTCGGATGATCGGCTGTCAGACGAGGGTCTATTGGACAGACGCGTTCCCGATCGTTGCAGTCGTTCACTTTGTCGTCAGGACCTCTCCCACTGGATCCATGGGTCGCTGATGGGCCCCACGCTTGGGACGCCAATTGTTGAAAAAAGGGGTGGCACTACCAACCAGAATATACAATCCTTAAGTATTGCCCGGCGGTGTCGCCTCTTGAACCCACAAAGAAGTTAAACTATTGAAGAGGCAGGCGCTGGAGACTGGAAGGCAGGAAACAAGATTTTTATTCTCTCCGGAGGAGAACACAACGAAACGGACAGAAGGTATCGTTCTGAGGTGCTCTAACTGCATCCCTGAGGCCTGGCCTCTTATACACAAGTTTATCTTTTTATTGCACGTAACACATTCTCGTCGGTACTTTGATGTACGGAAAGACATCCTCAGAATCCCACCTTCCCAACCCGTTCCCACGCAAGGTTACAGTGGAAGTCCCTGCCCCGTTCACAACAGGTGGTGATCATCGCGCAGCTGGATATTCCGCCGATTCACGGAGTGTGTGGGGTTCGATCGGATCTCGTAGGGCGGGGGGCTTTTGATCAACCCGGGATCCCTTGCTGGGGGGAAACTTTCTATTGTACGGGGAGGGGCAAGGGACAGTATCGGCAGAGCTGGGTGTCGGCCTGGGAACGAGGAGGACGAACGGGCACACGGGAAAAAGGGGGTTTGCATCAAAGGGCCGGGGATCATAAATGGGTAGAGGGGAGGTGTAGCGCTGAGAACAGGACGAGGGCCCGGGGCAGAGCAGCGCTGAAGAGGGGTTTTATGATTCGCGGCAGGTGCAGGCAGGGGGGTTGTCAGTATGCGGGGGATGCCGGCGAAGCTAGGAGGGGGAGAGAGGCGCGCTGGCTCTCGGCGAGAGCAGGGAAACCATGGTGTTCAAAATGGCGGCTGTTTTACGCGCACAAAAAAGGTTTAAGGAGAGCAAGAGGGCGCCGATAATGTTGACGGTCTCAGCCCAACTTTCAACAAGATGGCAGCATAAAACTTATTCCTGGCCCACTGCTCTGTAATTACTGAAATGAAGGCCTTTGCTGTAACAATCCAATATCCTTGCACACAGACATTGCATGTCGTCGGATAGGCCTACCGACCAGGCCAAAGTTAGATTATACACACATCCACTTTAATAATAAATAGATGCAGGGTCCGCACATCATTGTGAAGACGTGCATTAGGTCATCTGAATCAAAAATATACAAACATTCAAACATACAGGCTTTTATTTCTTCGCTTCGTGGTCCAACTTGCCGCTGGGTCTGAGATGCAGGAACTCCTCTTTTGCGCATGCGTCGGGTGGCCTTCTCATTAACCGTGTGACACATACCTACAGCCACAAAGTAGGATGGATGGATGTCTGGCTGTCGTGCTTTCTATCAGACACCCTACTGTATCTGCCTGCAGAGGCCACCTGACATGATGAACCCGCTCAAGCTGACTGCGACATCCATGCAGGGTCAGAGGTTTACTTGATCAGGATGTGGCTCAACGGCTAGAGCGTACGACCTTGAAGATGGGGAACCGGGTTTGATCCCGGAGGGAAGATCAAACATCTTGTGATTCTGGACAAATCACTTATTTTCCCCGTGCCTAAAAATGAATGTGTCCGTCTGTATACACACATCCACTTTAATAATAAATAGATGCAGGGGCCGCACATCACTGTGAAGACGTGCATTAGGTCATCCAAATAAAAAATATATAAACATTCAAACATACAGGCTTTTATTTCTTTGCGACGTGGTCCAACTTGCCGCTGGGTCTGAAATGCAGGAACTCCTCTTTTGCGCATGCGTCGGGTGGCCTTCTCATTAACCGTGTGACACATACCTACAGCCTCAAAATAGATTGGATGGATGTCTGGCTGTCGTGCTTTCTATCAGACACCCCACTGTATCTGTCTGCAGAGGCCGCCTGACATGATGATCCCGGCAAGCTGACTGCGACATCCATGCAGGGTCCGAGGCTCACTTGATCAGGATGTGGCTCAACAGCTAGAGCGGATGACTTTGAAGATGGGGAACCGGGTTCGATCCCGGCGGGAGACTCAAACATCTTCTGATTTTGGACAAATCACTTATTTTCCCCGTGCCTAAAAATTAATGTGTCTGTCTGTAATGTAACTGGTGCTCACCTAAAGCGCTCTGATACCTACGGGTTGAGTTTACGCGTGGAGGGCTTCTACATAATATTTGTCTCTAACAGCCCTTCCGATGCCAACCACTGGGGGTAAACGGCACTGTCTGCACAAGCCTCTCCGGCAGCCTCAGCCTGATGATGTCACTCACGAGGCCATCCTACATCATTAATGTCTGTCATTAATTCATACGTGTAGCATGTACCATTAAGCCTCTCAACCAAGCATGAATGCACTATTGATTGCATGCACCAGCTGTATCTGGAAGGGGCGGATCTTCATGTTTAGGTCTCGTATAGAGCCGCGCATGCATTAAAACTTATTAGAGACCACATTTTAGATGTGTTGTAGATCAAAAAGTTTGTACTTACAGGACTATAAGTAAGAAATTTGCGTGTTTATGCACCGCTGGCAGCATTTCAAAACACATAAATAAAAGGCATTGTCATTTACAGTGGCAATAGCTCAAACTCTCACAAATGCGAGACCTATTGCATTGCAAATGCTTGTTATTGTTTGCAAAGAACACTTCGGGAGGACTAGATCAAGTGTGCTGGAAATCCAGTTGTGAAAGTTAAGAACTGCTAGGTCAGGATTCTTAGTTTTTCGGGGCGGCTGTTCAGAGAGGGCCTGTTCCCATGTAAGAAGTGGAAGAGCATTCCATTTCCTACCCCAATGCCTGTCGTGGATTTGAGCAGTAATAGGAGTGTTAATAGACCATGTGAGGGGGATTAAAAAATGGTCCGACCAAGGCAGTGGCACCGGCGTTTCCACTGAAAGCTTGTCTAAATTGCTAAAAACATGATCCAAAAGGTGACCCCTATTGTGTGTCGCCTGAAACCCCTTTTGGGTCAGATCAATAGCCTGAAGATTTAGACGAAGGTTATTAGCAGCAACATCAAGGGGATCGTCTAAATGCAAATTTAGATCACCTAACAGAGTGAAGTTGGCTGAGGTAAGCACTGAATTGGCAACCAAGTCTGTTATATCGGCAATGAAGTCGCCGGGAGAGCCCGGTGGTCGATAGACCAAAATTCCAGAGAAAGTGCTGGTAGGGGAAAGATACAGAGAAAACTATAAACTTTCACATGTTGACGTGGTCGAGGGAGTAACGCGACAGCTCTAAATGTCCTTATAAATAATAGCCAATCCTCCACCCCACCTGACTGGCGATCAAGGCGCTTAATGGTATAGCCTTGGGGAATGGCCCAAACTACTGTAGGATCATTTTGGAACTGAAGCCAGGTCTCCGTTAAAAAAAGGGCCTCTGGATTGTATTCCTCAATTAATAGTGCCAGTTCTGTATGATGCTTTGGGAATGAGCGACAGTTAAGAAGAAACATTTTCGTAGTATGTAGGGACTGTTGTTTACTAGCTTGTTTGCCTACGCTTGCATGTGATGTAAATTACTAGGATTGTGTCCATTTGGGATATTCCTGATGCAGATGCAGTGGGGTGTGTTAGACCCTCATTATCTTCCTCATCAACATCCCAGGTCTCCCATAGTGCCTGAGGTGACATTGCAGCGCAACCTCTCCACAGCACAAAACTCAACCAGTAACGGTCCAAGGGTTGTGGTGCACTAAGTCAGTGGCACCTGGAGTGCTGAGCAGGGGATCAGGCAGATGATGGCATCCACAACAGGTCTGAGCAACTCCATTAGTCTGCCAGTACCACTGTTTCGACTCTGGCAGATCATGGTTGGAGTTTTGGAGTTGGCCCTGGCGATGATGGCGTTTGCCTCCTGAGTTGATGCGACTTCCGGGCCGTTCAGGACTCGATTTGATGTGTGAGCCCTGGTAATCCGCAGTTGAGGCCGGAGACAGCGGGCAGCGCAGGGCCATGGCCCCAAGACCACCATCACAGAGGTCATCCAATATCTCATCAGACAGGATCCCTGACTTGAGCTGCACAGAGTTAGTGGCCCGGATGCACAGCGGCCGGCACAGGCACACCGCCATAGGACAGTGACTTTCAGTCCACTGAGGTAGGGCCATGCAGACTGAGTGGGTCCTCGTCGAAGGTGAATGTGGCGGAGGGTTGCGGGGTCAGTGGAAGGTGTCCTCCAGGGCATGATGCAGAGGGCAGAAGCTACCTGGAAGCAGCAAATGAAGGAGTGGAGTGCCACAGCCTGATTGCCGCCACCAATTTGGTATCAGGTACATGAGGATGAAAACTACCCCCTAGTCCATAGACTCAGATGCCACCAATGTTCGACCAGAGAGTGTCCATGAATGTCGGGGAACAGACTTAGTGGCACTGGGGCTGAGAGGGGAGGCAATCTGCGATGATGCCGGTACACTGAAATGAACTCCGCCATTGCTAAATCAAGACTCTGTGACCTACTGGACCGCACTGTAGGCCGGAGGCAGCCGTCAGAAGTGGCCCACAGTGACGTGTCGTAGGCTCGCGATGCACAGAGTTAGTGGCACCAGGGCAGTTTTCGGTAGTGTTTGATCACCTCCGTAACGATGATCCTTTTTTGTCCCGTATGCAACGCGTCAGCCTCTCATGCCTTTCCTTGTGTGCAATGATATGTACTCTGCCTTTGAATAATCGATGTTCAGTTCAAATTGTGTGACCTTCTCGAGCGCAGCGTAGGCAGAGAGCAGTAGTCCACGTGGGCCCACAGAATCTTGCAGTTGTGATGCACTAATAAGACCTGGTGGCACCACATCGAAGGGAGTATAGTGACATAAACTCAGTCATAATCAATGTGCTCTGCCATGGTGTAATCAAGTCGCAGTTCCAAATGTGTGACCTACTAGTCTGCTGTGTCAGCCAGTAGAGTACGTAAAGGGAAAGGAGTACTGCGGGCCTGTGTCACGGAGGCCGTGATGGTCGTAGCAGGTTGACAGGCTTGCGGGCCTCGGGCTCAGAGCGTGCACCGGCACGTGGTGAGCCCTCTTTGACACACGCTGGTGTCGGCAGGTGGACATTGAGCTCTGGGTGCGCTGGGGCAGGTTAGACTGGTTTGGAGAGCAGCATCCCAGGGTGCAGCAGAATCACAGGATCACAGGCAACCCCTCTCATGGCGACGGCCTCATGGCAGGGTGGGAGGCGTCGCCCTGGCAGAGATGTTGGCCATTCCAGAAGAAGACCACGCCCAGAGTTAAGTGCCTTTTATTCACACCCATACGCTGGCCTTGCCGTACTCCGGGCCAGCCCACTCCGCTCACGCCTACAGGAGGGGACGCAACAAGCTACAGTTCCGCAATCTTCCCCACTGGCTGGGGTGACATGGTTGTGTCCACTGTCCACTACACTCCAAACACCAGCAGTGTGTGTCGACATGAATATGTGTGTGGTCTGCATACTGCAGTCTGGCCATCACACCCACGCCACACTTGGCATTGTGTACATTCTCATTCATCGTCACTTGCCTCCTTTGCACATGCCTGGTCCCCACCTCTTCCGACATTCTGCTATTGTGTGGCTGAGGTGCCATGCTATTGATGGCTAATGTACATAGCTGGCCCAGGTCCCCACAGTGAATTGTGCTGTCGTGTCTGGTGGGTGTGCATGTTGTATGTGAGCTTGTGACGTGTGCATTTCCTATATTGCGAGTTGCATGATTGTGGAGGTGAGGTGTGTGTGTGTGCTTTTGGTATTGGCCAACAAGCAGTGCATTTCCGTGGGTGCTGTCCTGGTAGCGCAAGTTGATGATGGACTGTTGGAGGTGTAGGAATCATGCACACTTCCTGGTGTTGTTGGCGGTGACGTTGGCGGAGATTCCCCGGTGGTCCACTATTGTCTGCACATTGGTGGGATTTGTTCGCTTTCCGTTGCGCTTATTGTGTGCAGTGTTTCCAGGGACCACTAGTAGGACATGTATGCAGTCAATTGCCCCCTGACACGTGCGGGAAGCCAGCTGTGGCGTAGACACCTTGCTTGGCTCCGGCTGTTTGTGCACACTGTGTGGGAAGTATAGATAGTGGGGTACCAAGCTGATGGTGTCATCCATGACCGTTGTCAGTGACTTGGATTGGCCTGGCTGGGTGACTCCTCTGTCTCAAGCGGATGTTGGTTGGAGGGTACCAGTGGCCAACAGGTGCAGCACGGCCAGCAGCTTTGTCTGAGGTGGAATGTTGGTTGTTTGCTGTTTTGGTACCTACAGCCTGTGGACAATGGTGGTCAGGATGCGGGGGGAGGGTTGTCCCTTTGAGCATGTAGTGGGCAATTACATTCTCTGGTGTTGGGTCTGTGAGGTTGGTGCATTTTCTGAGGGTCGCTGTCTTTGTCTGCGTTGCCTCAGTGTTGGTTGGTCCAGGGTGGGGGCAGTGGGTGTCCGGGGGGGTCCTGGGGGTTGTGGCGGTGGGTGTTGTGGCCATCTTGGGTGTCCGGCCCACATGTTTAGTGGCTCCATGGCATCTGTTGTTCTTCAGGTGTGGCTCTGTGCTGGGCTCCCTTTTCTGGTGCAGGCTGTCGTCCGACTTTACTCCAGGTCAGAGCAGGTGTTAATTTCCTGCTGCTAACATGCCTTATCGCATGTTTTGTGGTCTTTTCGCCGATCTGGCTGGCCGTTGAGAATGTTGCGGGTGGTGTTGTCGCGGCTTTTCGCACGGGAACGCCTACTCTACATCTCATTTGCGATACTTGCTTGGGTCATCTGTGGCGATGTCTTTTGCGGCTGCTATAGCTGGTAAATTGGTATTGTCGGCTGTTAGCACCAGCTTTTGAATCGGGTGATACATTTATTGCGATTTAGGCTGCAGTAAAGTGCAGTTAACTCGGCGATAGCTCCTTGAGAATATGCCACCTAGTTCCACGGCACTCCAGGTATCATCCCTGTAATTCAGAGTTCTATGCAAATCGATGCGGAATAATTTATGGCAACAATGTTGGGATCCGTTTTTTTTCTATATTCCTGAGCTAAATTCAGGGACTAACTTGGTATAGAAAATTTCATTCATTAACGCAGTTTACTGATTCGCTCAAATTCCTGTTTTCCTTGTTTCATTACTCTGTCCACTGACAACACCCTACCACCCGCTCTGCTTAAGTAATCAATAATGCCCAGTAATCCACACCTGCAGAGTAAACATGCACTTAACTGCAATCATAGCGATGATGAAAGCGTGGCGAGGTGTTTTACTGACAACCGTTCACTGTGAGCATCTGACACCACTTATCAGTGACCTGACGTGCTAATGCTTCGGGCATACTGACGTAAACGCAGCCGAACAGTGCAGAGTGTGTTAGCAGAGCCCCGCGTGTGCCAAAAGATATGTGGGTCCCCATTCATTATCTGAAGGTAACTGCCGGAACAATAATCCGAGACTGATATCGCTCTCACTCATGTAGCGCCACACCCTACAGTTCCTTCATGGGAGAGAGCTGAACCAAGACAGACTGCAGAGTTCGCACTTTAAAGGCAGAAACTATTTGCAGGTTAATGGGCGATATAAGTGCAGTATCCTAAAACCCGCTCTCTGGCTGTTGTCTCAATGCGCATGCACTCAACCCCCTTATTCAGGAATGAACGCTAAATCAGTAGGCAATACCCAAAAGTGGTAATAACTGCATTATCCCTTTGTATCCCCGCCAGCCGAAATAATGAGGACTAACTTGCCGTCACAATATTGGACCATATTTTTCCACAATGTTTTATTTTTACATTTATGAATGGAAATTGCATTTATTTAAAAAATGTTTTTTTTGGTAAATACGTTTTTTTACCAAAGGTGCTGTAAATAATACAAACAAAATACATTAGAACACTTGCAGCAGAATATAAAAAAACGAGAACATGATTAATACTGTATGGAATAACATACTGAGACCTCCTATGCGCCAGTTCGAGTCAGTGTGTTTAAAAATGTGTTAAAGAAAAAAAATGCTAGCTGCCCACATTTCTCCTAGAAACACACAACAGGTGTTACGTCGGTTGAAGCTCCCCTTATCTTGATTCCCCATGTACTCGTGTTTCGGAATGTATGTCAACGATGATATGAGTGCGCACTAAAATATTCTCGTAAACCTGTATATATGTTGGTACGGCAGTAGCTAGTGAACGACTAAATAAATTCAGCATTACATAACTACAGAACTGCGCTTCAGCGTGTTTTGATGCTGAGAAGAAAGTTTTACAGAGCTTCATTAAGTGACAGATATAGCATACACCAGCGCACTAGTCCTAAAAACAAGAAGTGGGTTGACAAAACAAGTCAGGCAGTATGTAAATAACATCATGGCTGGTAACATCACTGCGCGTGAAATCAAGGCGCATGGCATTGTATGTAACATCACAGGTATATCATCACAATGCATGATCTCACAGGAAGTGACATCACAAAAAGTGACATTAGATCTTAAGGCCTCGCACATATGTGTACCAGGTCTATCGAGTACCATTGAGCACATTACAATATTTAAAACATTAGATTTTGCATTGGGGATGTGCCAAAAATTGACTCAACCCCAACGCAAAATCTGGGCCACTACTCTATCGGCAACAAGGAAAAACGTGGCAGTACATCTGTTTTGCTTAATTGGTTGAAAAATCAGCATTTTAAAATATCTTATGAAGTTAAGGCATTTGCAGCAGAGATCTTAGTGCGACCAGTAAATCTCAGGGAATAATAATAATGGTATAATAATAATGGTAGAATAACGCTGGAGCTTAACATATTTTCTGGAGCGATCTATGTTTAAAAAAAAAAAAAAAGTAACAACAAAGAAGGTCGAAAGGGGAATATTTAGTGACCAATGTGGTTTGCAAACTGTCGCTAATGATACATTGTTTTTATTCTATGTGTGCCCTGCCTGCCACTGTGATTTTCGTGATTTCCCGAACAGGCGAATTTCAGGTGACATTTTTCACTTTTTTATTTATCAACACTGATGCAGTAGCAATTTACTGAGGTCCTGATGAAGAAGGAGGAGATCTCGAGACTCCAATGTACCGCAGAAACATGTTGACCTTTATACAATCTGGGTAGTTATTTGTTTAACACTACTTTGCACTGTTTTTTATCATTGGGTGTGGATAGGATATTATTAAAATACATTTTTTCCATATTCATAACCCATTTTATATCACTCACTTTCCATGCACTATCATTCAACTTATTCTTTCTTGCACTGCTAGTCATTTACCTTCCTTATGCCATACAAAGTAATTCCCTTGATTGGAGATCTCTCCCGTTTGATTGGGTGGCAGTTCACCTAATGCTAACGTGGTTAAACATCACTACCTTCGGTTGAAGGATCCCAAATGATGTAGGGCGGCACAGGATGGGTATCTGATGGGAATCATGTTGATGGTCACCACGTATCATTACCAGTGGACATTGTGACAGCTCCCCAATTAAACACATCATTATAGACAGTTCATGCACGTTCAACTGACCTCCTGATATTTATTGTCTTTCACGCGATCTATGTTTTGCCTAGTTCCAGTTTTGAATCAAAGTAGCATAGAGTTAATACGTCTCTTGCAAAGTACATCATGTAACAACACTCCGATGATGGATTTTTATTTTATATTGATAGGCAATTGGGTTACTTCTTTTAACCCAGAGATAGACCTTGTCAGTGAACTGCTTCCCTCCCTGCGTAGCTCTGCCTGGTAGCCGCTGCCCTGTGCAGGTCCAGTGACCTGTTGGGTGGTGTTCGAGGCCCTCCTCCACCGGCAGGCTCCCGCCTGCCTCGCATCCCTGGTGGGCTAATGGGGAGTATCTTTGCTCTGCTGCAGGTCTGCCATCTGTCCTTGAGCTTTCTGCCTCTTTTTCCCCTCTGCTTTCTTTGCACTCTTTTTAATTATTTTCTCTTTTTCACCCTTTTTGCATACTTTTCTACACTTTTTTCACTCTCTTTTGCACTGTGTCCCTGCCGCTGCTCAACCCCTGTGACCCTGCCCAGGGTTTCCTGCCTCCCAGCTGTCCAGCCCTCCCCCTCACACTACTTAATGCATCATGAAGGGATCAATTTCACCGATCATGTCAGTGAACTGCTTCCTTCACTGTGCGGCTCCGCCTGGTCGGTGCTGCCCCTTGCAGATCCACTGACCCTTGTTGGTTGGTGTTTGAGGCCCTCCTCCTGTTTCCTGCTTCCCGTCTCCCAGCTGCCCAGCCTTCCCCCTCACACTACTTAATGGCGGCCGCTGCATAGGTGTGCAGTGGGTGCGCCAAAGGTGCGTCAAAGGCAAGCCTGTCTGTGCCCATCCGTGCCTGGACCGCGCCCAGTGCCACGAACCCTGGCTCTTGGAACTTCCATCGATACGAAGCCAGCACCCTCCTTGCCCTCAACACTGGACATCATGCCGCCTGCCACTCCGCCTCGCTGAAGGACACCCAACGACATTTCTCCTACCAAAACTGGAGCTGCACCCTCACCCACCTCTGCACTCAAGCTCCTCCCACCAACCGCCCAACCCACAGCACACCCGACTGGCTCAGCTACATCTTCCCCAAAACGCACTCCCTCCATAAACAAGCCATGGAAATCTGGGACCTCCTCAACTCTGTCCCCCTGGCACCACCTTCCTCATGGAAACCTGGACAAACCCCAGCTCATACCCGGACATTGTCACTGCCATCCCCAATGGTTATAAGATCACCTGCAAGGATCGTACTGACTGACCAGAATGAAGCATCGCCATTGTCCACAAGAACTCCCTCCGCCTGAGCACCCACTTGGTTGAACCAATGACAATCATGGAACATCTCCACTTCCAGGTCCGGACAAGCCCCAACACCACCCTCTGCAGCACCCTTGTCAACAGACCTTCTGGCCCCATCTAACCGTCACTGACACCATCATGAATGAATGAATGAATGAATGAAAGGGCATTTGTAGAGCGCATGGCTAGCCGGAGGCCTCCCAGCGCTAAGCTGAACCAACTGGTCGGGAGCAGGATGAGGGAGAGCAATTTAGGGAAATAGGAAAGTTTTTAACTGTTTCCTAAAGGAGAGGTGGTTGGGGTCCGTCCGGAGGTAGAGAGGCAGAGCGTTCCAGAGTTTGCCCGCATTGAGGGAGAAGAGTCTGCCCCCACTTCGAGCACGTTTTATTCTGGGGGATCCGATCGCAACTGTCTCCTTGCTTTGTAGGGTTGAACTATTTGCAGAAATCAGAGGGGGGCCAAGACCTTGAAGGGATTTCTGAAAAATACAAAGGGATTTGAAGCTGATTCGCTCTCTTACTGGGAGCCAGTGAAGGAGACGGAGGGCGGGTTTTGCGGAGGACAGTTTTGACGTCCCCTTCAACAGTCTTGCTGTGTAGTTCTGGATGACCTGCAATTTGTTTATCACGGCGGTGGGGGAGCCTAGTTAGAGCGCATTACCATAGTCCAGTCTGGAGAGCAGGATAGACTGGACCATGGTTTTTTTGGCTTGGGGGGAAGCAAAGGGAGCACTTTCCTGGCCATTCTGATTAGGCCATAGCAGATTGCCACTGTCTTGCTGCTGGCTTGTGCTTGGAACGTCAAATTGCGATCCAGCCAGAAACCCAGGCTCTTAATTTCGGGTTTAGGGGATGGGACCGGGCCCATGCAGGCAGTCCAGATGGTTCTGAGGGCAGAGTTATCAAAGTTACCAAGGGTCATGATTTCAGTTTTCCCACCGTTCAGTTTCAGGAAGATCCCATCCAGTTCACCACTTCCGTAAGACAGTCGCTCAGGGTCGAGGAATAGGGAAAGGATTGATTTAGGGCTACTACTAATTGGGTGTCATCGGCGTAAGCGACAATATGGATCCCAAAAGGAGCTACAATGGAGGCAAGGGGGACCATATATACGTTAAAAAGTGTCGGGTTCAGCGACGAACCCTGAGGGACGCCGCACTGGAGGGGTCGGGGTTTGGCGCTCATATTGTCTTCGAAGAACTGAAAGGTGAGACCTGTCATGAAGGAGCGCAGCCAACTCAGGGCGGTACCAGCTACTCCCACCTTGCCAAGGTGATGTATCAGGACCTGGTGATTCACTGTGTCGAAGGCTCCGCTCAGATCAAGTAGGAGGATGGCTGCTGCACCTCCTGCATCGAGCAACATCCTGCTTTCCTCGACAACTGCCAGCAGAGCAGTTTCTGTACTCTGTCTAGGCTGGAAGCCAGTTTTTGAGGAGTGAAGCAGGTTGGAGGTTTCCAGGAACTCAGAGAGGGTGCAGTTTACATGTTTCTCGATGATTTCGGAGATTCCTGGGAGGAGGGATATAGGGCGGAAGTTGCCCAGGTCTGCAGGGTCAAGGTGGGGCTTCTTTAGAGGAGTTTTGACCATGGCCTCCTTCCAGAGTGGGGAAACCGTGGCTGATTCGAGTGAAGTATTAATCATATGGGTGATTATGGGACTGATAGTGGGGGCGACTTTGGCTATGATGTTCATAGGCGCTGGGTCTCTGGGTGATCCGCTCTTTACTGTGGGCAAAAGTGAAAGGAGCGTCTCCAAGGAAAGGGGAGGGAAGTGTTCCAGGCGGTGGGTGGCGGGAGGAAGGACTGCTGTGGCCCCACCTACTGACAGGTCAGGAGGAGGAAGAGCTTTTAAGATGTTCTGGATTTTGGAGTCGAAGAACTCTGCTTGGTTTTCGCAGCGGGTTCCCTGGGGGTCCGCCAGGATGGAGGGTGCTGGGCATTTAAGAAGCCTTTTTATGATAGCGATCGTCTCTCTAGAGGAGTTAGCGGCCTGCTCAATAATTTTAGCATCATAAAAGGTTGCCTGAGTTTTCCTCAATTCTGCTCTGTAGCTGCATATGGCATCCCTATAGGTACGCTTATTTTCGGCTGTAAAGTTTTTCCTCCATCTTCTTTCTAGGATTTTGCAATTCTGTTTCATAATGCGCAGTTCCGTTGAGTACCAGGGTGAACAGGTGGAGCAGTGTTTTTTGGTGGTCCACACTTTAAGGAGGACGGTGTTCAAAGAGTCACCTATCCAGTTGCAAAAGTTGTTGTACATAGTCACTGGGCGGGGGGTTGGCTGGGGTGTATTCTTTCCAAGTTCACGGGTCCAATGCTCCAGAGAGGGCTTAAACCAAGGGCGGGACAAGGTGCGAGGGGGAGGGACCGGGGGGACAAAAGAACGGGGTTAATGGGAGAGAGGGACCAAGTGATGATCAGACCAGGGAATAGGGATAGGGTTGTTCCCATGGAGCGTTTCCACATTAGAGAACACATGGTCAAGGCAGTGTCCCTGAGAATGTGTGGGAAGAAGAATTTTTTGCATCAACTGAATGGAAGCAAGATCTTTTGCTAGTTCCAGTGCAACTGTGGCTCTAGGGTCATTAAAGTGAAGGTTAAAATCCCCCAGAAGCAGAAAATTCGAAGACGTGGTGGCTAAGTGGATGGCGTTTTCGACCAGGGAATTACAAAAAGCACCTACAGTCCCTGAGGCGCGGTATTTCAGAATTCCTGAGAGTGAGAGGACCGGGGTAAATTGTACAGGGAAGTGGACATTTTCGCAGTTCAGGAGAGGGCTGCCGAGGAGGCGACATGTAAGATGGTCCTTATAAATAATCGCGATGCCTCCGCCTCTGCCTGCGGATCTGTCTACTCTTTGAATCGTGTAACCCTGAGGCAAGGCTTGTACAATATCTGGCTTGCAGCCATCACTGAGCGTGGTTTCCGTTAGGAAAAGCAGTTCGGGGGAGAGGTCTTCTAGAACAAGTCGGATTTCTGTCGAGTGCTTGGGAAGGGATCTGCAGTTCAGCAAATAGAAATTTAAACCAGGGTTTGAGGAGGGGGGTGAGTGTTTCTGGGGGAGGGTGGTGAATGGGCAGTGCGGGCATTTAGGAAGGGGGCTGTCGCAAGATAAAGAGTGGAGGCAGTTGGCGTTGGGGGGTTTATTAAGCTGCCTTAGGTGGGCACTGGAGTAGCTGAGGAGCTCGGGCAGGGCAGGAGTAGGGGTTCTGGCCCGGGCCCTATTCGGGCGTGGATGGGCACAGACGGGCTTGCCTTTGTCACACCTTCAGCGCGCCATCGGCTCGCTGACCGGCCGCGTCAAGGGCATATTTTATCCGCCACTGCCCGAGCGTCTGAGGCACTAAACCAGAAGTGGAGCACAAGACCTTCCTATCCGCCGAGCATTGAACACAGCTCGTACCGGTGGTCGGTTTCTACGTGCCACTACCAGCGAAAAAGGTAAGTTTAAAGTGCAAAAGGCAAAGTGAAATAAAATTCAATTTTAAAAGCAGTCAGCAAAGGAGTTAGATTAAAACCAATAAGCCACACAATAATGATCATGCGCGTCATCAACTTCATCGTACCCCAATCCCTCACATTTACTGATTATATCCTACTCAGTGACATCAGCTTCCACCTGGACAAGCCCAATGACCAGAACACTGCACCCCTTCTGGAGAACTTTGCCAACATCGGATTTAAGCAGGGCACATACTCAATCCCGTCTTCTATGCCAGTGAAAACATCACCTACAGCCACACCTGCAAACTCCTCTGTACTGACCACCACTGCATTCACTTTCCCTTTACTAAACCCACCGTACACCACCACACCCACTGCTCCCACCACTGCAACTGGAACAAGGTCCCCGAAGAACATTGCAGTGAGGGCTGGTCCTTGTTGTGCACATTGCTATGTTAGCATAGGCTTATTAGACGTTTAAAGGCCATTTTACATTTTGGTTCTTTTTGCACACAACACTGCTTATAGCTGTTGTTGTAAGTTACGCTGCGTGACATGCTTCACATGAGAGTGGCTTGTTTTGGGCATCCCTAGACTTACATTGCGACTCTAGTCTGCATAGTGAGTGCTAAAGCCTCCAAGGTTATCATAACAAGGTAGCTGTTGTTCGGGCTGATCGACTCACGTTTTAGACATAACATACATGCAGCTGCAGCCAACGCGATTATGGCGCCTTTAATATTGCACTGTAAGCATGATTTCAGACACTTGGAAGAATCCCGTTTTTCCAGAGAGACCGAGAGCTTTTGCAGATCCTGATGTGATACATTCCTGCTGATCTTGGAGGTATGGGGCCCCCCACACAAGCATAAGAGACCTTCTATAATTTATAAAACATAGGGCCAGATGTAGGTACCCCTTTACCGGTCGGTAACGGCCGAAAATCAGTATTTTCGGCTGTTACCGACCGGTATTGGGCAATTGGGATGTAGGGAAGCAAAAATTATCAGAATCGGTAAATTTACCGAATCGGTAAATTTACCGAATCGGTAAAATACCGAATCGGAAAAATTACCAAATCGGTAAATATACCGATTCGTAACGGTTTGCGATTCAGTAAATTTACCGAATCGGTAAATTTACCGAATCGGTAAAGTTACAGAATCGGTAAAATACCGAATCGGTAAATAAAAAGTGGTAAAAATGAATATTGAGATGTAGGGAAGCTCTGAAATACCGAATTTGCTTGAAATTCGGTATTTAAGAGTCGGTATTTACCATGGATTGAAATCAGGTGGTAACCAGGTGCAGCCCATAAAAAAGGACCCAAAATGCATTTCTTCTTGCACAATGGCGGCATTTTATGTCATTGTAAGACGGCTACGGCTACAGGAGGAAGGAGAGAGGGAATGGCAAGGAGAGGAGCAGGTCTATAGACAGAGGGTCACCTTGTTCATGCTCACAGAGGCAGAGATACTCCAGAGATACAAGTTGGCCCCAGACACCATCACGGACCTCATCAGGGACCTCCACCCACTGTTGGAGCATACTACCCCAAGGGCACACGCTATTCCACCCCACGTGCAGGTGCTGTGCAGCCTACACCTGCTTGCGTCTGGGAGCTACCAGAGCGTGGTAGCTGCGGTAGGTGGGGTGACCCAGAGCAGCCTGTCACGGTTTTTCCACAAATTCCTTGATGCTATGTTACAGAGGATGGACCATTACATATCTTTTCCTGCAACCCATGCGGAACTGGTCCAAACAAAATCTGACTTTTACCAGATGGCTCGATTCCCCAATATAATTGGCTGCATAGATGGCAACACATTCCCATTTGTCCCCCTGCTGCCACCGAATATATTTACCGGAATAGGAAGTCCACCCACACCATGAATGTGCAGGTGATATGCAATGCAAAGTGCGCCATCACCGCCCTTGTGGCTAAATTCCCTGGGAGTACCCACGACTCCTATATATTTCAAAATAGTGGCATCTATGCACGGCTGACTGCAGGGGAATTTGGTGAAGGATACCTCCTAGGTGAGACACAGTGTGCGCCCCCAAAACACCTATTGCAGTAAGAAGTACAAGTATGCATGTGAGTAATGTATTCCCATTTTATTTCAGGAGACAGTGCATATGCCCTCCGGTCCTTCATACTCACCCCCTACCTCAATCCCTCAACACCCAGCCAAAGGAGATATAACCGGGCCCACAAGAGCACAAGAAATGTTGTGGAGCGCATGTTTGGTATCTGGAAAAGCAGGTTCAGGTGCTTGCACAAGAGTGGAGGGGCAAGGGAGTATACCCCCATCACCTGCTGTAAGATCATTGCTGCCTGTGCCATGTTGCACAACCTCGCTGTGAAGAAGGGTACTGAGGTGGAGTTGTCAGACTATGAGGATCATGACGACGACATGGCTGTGCCTGAAACACAACCTGCTGGAGTGTCAACATCAAGTGATGGCAGATACAGATGTGAGGAGATTACACGCAACTATTTCTGAGTAAGTAATGAGACTGACACCTATGTTGAAAGCACATATTTAGTTTAATGTACTATATATCTTGATCTGTTAAATAACAAAAGTGCGCCAGAAATCATTTCACTGCAATGCTCACTGTGAGTAAACACACACAGACAGGTGTTGATAGCACCCACCGTAGTTGTACATTGTCACTACGCAGGTTTAAATGGCACAAATGTGCAACACAAACTTTCAAATAACTCAATTGTCGGTCCAATGGCAGTAGCCCATACTGATAACTGTTCATTTGCGGCCACGCTTTGCACTGCCAGATGTATGTGGCTCACTCTGTTCACTGGGCGTTTTACCCTGTAGCCTCACCCTGTAGCCTGCTGCTCCTCCTTGTCTCTACAACAAGGGGGCTTGCCGTGCTGCTCCTACTGGTGCTACCTTCACTCTCCAGCACGTCAATAGCAGTAGTTTGTGCAGTCTGAGCATGTAGTAGAGCCTCTAGCGCACCGGTCATTCCGGCTATGCCCCTTGTCAGCTGATTGCTGTTTTGAGTCAGGACTTCCTGACTGTTCATGCTACGCCTGCATAGCAGGGATGTGGCTGTTGCGAGGCGGTGAATAGCTTGCTCAGTTCTCTGTGCACGCTGCTTCTCCCTGCGCCTTGATGTGATTTCAGAGTCCAGTTTTGTGCACAGTTGCTGCATGGATTGGGTCATGTCATGTATCCCTGTAGCCATGTTCTTATTAACTTCAACCAGTTATCTGATGCCCTTACCAATTTCCTGCATGTTCATATTGAGGTTCCGCATTTGTCTTTGACAGGCCATGATGCCCTTGCCCTGCATCCTCTGAATCCTGACCATGGATCCCTCCAGGCCTTGGAAGACACTGGACCCCTCCCCACGTGCACCTACACTCCTTCCTGGTGCTGTGCGGCGTCTATTGGTACTGGGTACTGCCTCTGCGCTGGGCTGCAGTGTGGCAGAGATGTCAGCTCCAGGCAAGTTGTGTGAGTCTTCACCCACCTTTTCACCAGCAGCTGTCTTCATTTCCATCAGTGGGGAAACGACATGTCTCCTGCTAGGCTGTGCTGCAGGTGTCTCAATATCCAGGGATGCTGGCATTTCAGGTGAAGATAACAGTAGTGGGGACTGTGATGGTCTTGGGGATGCCTGCATTTCTTCTGTAACGTCAGGTTCTTGGGAAGGTGGCTACCCACTCGGTACACCTGTGTCCTGTGATGCACTGGGACCTGGCTCATGACTTTCCTCCCTCTCGGGTGCCGTGCCTTCTGCATCCTGTGACTGCCTTCTGGATGTGTGACCTGTGGACATATGAGCGCATATCAGCTAGGTGCAAATGTCTCACAGCCACTACAATTAAACTTAGGAAATTGCACTTATTACATGCTGCCTGCCCTTCATTTTGTCTGCAATCATTTGCCTAACTTGATGGTTACTGTGCTTTATGACATGGTCTTTCATTTACTGACTACATGTACCATGATGCATTGATACTGTTTTGCACACTTACACTGGGACTGGGGTAACTTAGCTGCAAGGGGTGAGGGATGGCAGAGGGTGTGAGGGGGATTGCTGTGCATGCATCTTACCTTTTCTACTTGCAGCTTTCGCCGAGCTGTCCACTTTTCCCAGTCCGTGGACGCTTTCTGGCTCCAAGGTTGTGGCCACCATCTCCTCCAGGTCAGTGAGGGGGGGTGCTGTGTTCTTTCCTCCACCTGTTTGCGAGGCCTGTTTGTGGTGGTCAGCAATTTTCTTTTATGTGAGGCTCCTTAGGTCATAAAACCTCTTCTTTAAATCTTCTGTGACTCTGGTGGTCACTCCCACTGCATTAACTTTCTCAAGGATTTCGAGCCAAATCTTCCTTTTTGCTGATTCAGGCACAGTGAGGGAATGCCTTCCAAAAAGTTTGTGGTACACCTTTACCACCTCCTCCACAAGGACCTGGAGCTCCATGCTGCTGAATTTCAGCTTTCTTTTCTTTCTGTCTGCTCTGTGTCCTTGCTGCTTGCCATGTTTAAGGTTTACAACTGCACAAACTCTGTCTGCTGCTGCTCCCAGTCTCTCTGCTCCAACTGCCTCTCCAGAACCTTCTAATTAGTTGCAGCTGCCTGTGTAGTCACTTCCTGGTAGGAAGGGGGAGGGTGGTTGCACCTGATTGGCTGTTTTCTTAAGTTTCACTTTTGCTTGCTTTCCGATTCGGTATTTACCGGATCGGTATTTACCGAATCGGTATTTCCAATGCATTCCTATGGGCCTTTTGGCCCATAGGGATGAATGGGAATTACCGATTCGGTATTTACCGATTCGGTAAATACCGATTCGGTAATTTCCGAAAGTCAGTTACCGAATTTTACCGAATCGGTAAAAAATACCGAATTTTACCCTACATCTCATTTACCGATTTTTAAATACCGATTCGGTAAAATTCGGTATTTAAGAATCGGTAAATGACATTTACCTACATCTGGCCACTAGTTCCTACCTAGGGAGGGTGATATAATAGGCGCTAAAGGACCTGTTTTCACCATCATTGTAATATGATTTTTCCTTTTGTATTTTATGGAACTGTAACAATGCTGATCATATTATGTCTAATCATATGTCTCCTTATGTTAGCAAAGATACTGCATCTTAGAGCACGTCATTAAAATAAATATTTTAACCTTTCCTGTGTCTCTTTTTTACTCCTTTTGTGGATTGGTATGAGATTATAACGAAAGAGTGTTCTTGCTTTCCACCATTCCTGAGTATAACCTAGTCGCATGTTCTGGGTTGTCTAATCATTGGTTCCTTTGCTATAGGATGAAGAGCTAATGTGACACTGATGCTAGCTGGTTAGGGTTTCTAGGTACTGAGGTTAGTTTTTTAGTCCACCACAATTCACTGAGGTCCTGGGTCTCTGTGCACAGTTCTGTGTAGGAGCAGAATCCCTACAACATGGCGCACCCAACTTAGTAGTCTTATTTTGAGACTCTCGAGTAGTGCTTATATCAGTCCATGACCCCCTCACTGTTGTTTCCGGTTGACAGTGGTGACATTTAAACCTACCTATAGTTAAATGGGTCTTTTCAAGCTTGATATTTCAAAATGGTTTCTATTGAGTTACTATCCAATCGTGCTACGTTACTATGTATTTTCTTTTTATCTCTTGTGTCGTTATGGGTGATGTTGACATACCCCAGCATAGCCGGATGGTGGTCTGCAACCATTTGCAGACCTATGCCGTCCCCTTGGCGGGCATGGCAGTTGTTTTTGTGGTGTGTGCGGATGCAGCATACCTGTTTGAGCTTTTCTACTCATGGGTTACATTTCCTGCAGTGAATGCAGATTGCAATTTGTTTCATGTTTACACTCACACTGTCGTGCCTATTGAGTACACTCCATATAGGACACTGGAGAGTTCAATTTCAGTTTTCACCGCATTTGGTTTAATGGCGCCCTCCCCCACTCTTTAACGGTGGTGAGATTAGTTCCGTTGTCCATCTCAGGCGTTTCTTGGCCTGTCTTGGCTGGGTTTTCCGTTGGTGAATTGAGGCCACTTTATACCCCTGCTTTAGGGGTCATAAGGGCCTTGGTTCAATACATATCCTGCAACATCCAGGGCGGGGCTCCTGTTGTTGAGGCGCATCCAGTTGGACCGGGCGGGATGAAGCTTAGTCCTGTCATGGTTAATGCGGTTATGGGCAAGCGCCCCCAGGATAAGGATGATATGCCTTTTTGGCTTGCTGAGAAATTTGACCAGCCGGAGGTGGTATTTCCTAACACAACTCCTGTTGAAAAGCACAGGATTCTTACTATTAGTCTGCAAAAAGACTTAGTGTCGGAAGTGGCTGATTGTAACACTTGGGGTATGACTTTTGTGGTAGTCTATGCTAAGTGCTTTGGCACTCCATCCATGGCTGTCCTTCCCTCCGTCATTAAGCGTGTTCAGGACGAACACGGACCGGAGGCGGCGGTTGAGTTGGGAATGAGACTTGTTGGAGTGTTAGACATAGTTTCCGATCTAGTCCTTGCAAATGTCAAGGGGGATGCGGTAAGTTTCCAGGTGCCTAATGGTTTGCGCGATGTCCCCGATGCATAGAGAAAATATGACGGCGGCTTATAAGACCATTGGCCGTAATAGTTTTGGTGTTAAGCCTTTTGCCAGAGCAACGCAGAAGCACACTCAGATGGCGAAGTCTGACAAAGACGATTGCCCCACTGTTCCAAAAGCAAACTTGGAATAAAAATAAAAAACAGGGGAAACAGCAACAGAAACAGGGGTCACATATGAATTGCATGACTGCGCTACTATTAAGTCGCAGGTTCCTGAACAACATTCTCCTCGCGCTTTGCAGGATACATCGGTCTCACCTACCGGTGGAGGAGACGGCAGCAGAGGACGGGGTGCAAAAGAAGAGCAACCCCGCAAGACAGACGGTAAAGGCAAGCAGGACGAGACCCCAGTTTCAGAAAAAGAAATTTGCTGCTTTAACAGCAAGATATGCCACGGATAGTGAAAACGCAGCTTCGGAATCTGACATGGGCACTGGCGCTGCTGAACAGCGCGGAGGAAATTACCATAGTGCGTGAGGCGCTGCGTCCACTTCTGAAGGTGACAGCAACTGACATGTTTGTAG
The DNA here is from genome assembly GCF_964261635.1 of Lissotriton helveticus. Lineage (NCBI taxonomy): Eukaryota > Metazoa > Chordata > Amphibia > Caudata > Salamandridae > Lissotriton > Lissotriton helveticus. The sequence goes on along the minus strand of NC_136057.1, from coordinate 1,629,075,471 downwards.
TTGTTGAGACAGCTGACACTAGAGTGGCTCCCCCTGAAAGACTTTTTGAAATTGTCCTTTTAATTGAAGGTGACGTACAACATACTATAAAAGGGGAATTTTGGGAGAATCTAACTACTACGTATGACATTTTGTTGGTGGAGGCCGATTGGCCCCCACCTTTCGTTTTAGCAGCTCCACAAGGGGAGGAAGTAATCCTCCCTAGTTTCGCGCACACTGTGCCGAAGGAGCTGGCTCTCCATTTTGCAGAAGATTGGGCTAAGGTGCTTGCACCGGCTTTGTACCGTACTCACTGTGTCTGGGATACATTTTCACCACATCATGAGATACCATTGGGATCTATGCCACAGCCTCAACTCCAATACCCAATGCGGCGTGAAGCGAAAGCTCCCATGGCAGAAATCCTTGAACAATTGGAATATCAAGGTGTGATTGAAACATGCGTGTCTCCGATTAATAATCCTCTTTTTACTGTGACCATACCTAATGGCTTGTACCGTTTGGTATTGGTTTACCAGCACTTGAACTCTCATTGTCGGACCTGCGCGGTACAAAACACTCACAGTTCTGCCCTTGTGGATAGTCTTGTGCGTAAAAGGTTTAAAACCACACTTGACATATCCAATGGCTTTTTCGGCCATAACCTGTCCTCTCTAGGTAGTCAATGGACAGCATTTACCTGCGGTGGCAAACAACGCCAGTTCAGAAGATTGGCTATGGGCTATAAGAATAGTCTAGGCGTCTTTGCCGTCCGCATAGTCTCTCTTTTAGAGAGACTAGACCCAGATGCATGTTCGTATTTGGATGACATTTATCTCACAGACGACTAATTATTGCCACATCTGTGTCCCTTGACCGCATAATTTGTCAGTTTGTGGACTTCGGTTACAAATTTAACTTTGCAAAATCTCACATTGCTGAGTACACAGTGTTGTTCCTGGGCTATGAGTTCAACAATGAAAGTCGAGGTTTAGCACCTCACTTCTTGGAGAAATGTGCACAGCTGCACGCTCCAACAATGCTGAAGAAACTACAATCTTTACTGGGCTTTTTAAATTTCGGGCATACTTACATTCCCGAATATATCCAGCGTATCAAGCCTCTTTACGCTTTGGTACAACCAACTTTTTCCAAAGCTTGCCGGCTGCCTGCTCATTCAGCCATCTTGCAAACTTTGCAGGCAGATCTTCTAGAATCTAAATTCTTATTCACTAGTGATAACCACACCAACCTGGTGATAAGAATCGTACCTGGGGCGATGGGTTTCACATACCTGACTTTTAATGAGGGTGACACAGTTCCTATCGCTTACAAGTCACACTTGTACACTTTGGCTGAGCTGAGTTTTTCCACTGTGGAAAAGGTTTTGACGGCAGTGCAAGTGGCGATTCTGAAAGAACGTGCGCTGTCAAAGGGTAAACGCATTTTGGTTGTCACTCCGTATCCTCTCCTGGAGGAAATGACGAAAGCCAGTGTACCAAATTCAAAAGCTTTGCACCCGAGGTGGATACAATGGGCTACGTCCTTGACATCTCCGGATGCCAAGTTCATTTTGTACTCCTCTTTGCAGAGTCAGGAGTATTTGCAGTATGAATTCGTTCATCCAGCTCCTCTGACCATGCGCCCACTAGAGGATTTCCATTGTATCATTTACACTGACGGTTCGGTGCAACCGGCCACGGATTCAAAGCACACTTATTCTTCAGCCTGCGCAATAGTGGTTGGTACTATGGTGAATGGTGAATTCAAGTCCGATGTTGTGCGTACACAGACATTAGGGGACTGTACCGCCCACTTGGCAAAGCTACGTGCTCTACTGGTTACATTGGAGTATGCTGATCCTAGTGTGACTACTCTTATTGTAAGTGACTCTTACTACTGCGTTCAGTCTTACATAGACAATTTGTTCTTTTGGACTCAAAATGAATATCATGATTCCAAAGGTAGCACAATAAAACATAAAATGATCTGAGTTTGAGTGGCTGAGCTTAAAGAACGGCTGCCACTCGTGTTTGTGATTTATACTCTCGGAGCCACCAGATAGTATTTTGTGGGAGTGATAGTGGGGTGTTGCAATGTAAGGCTTTATGGGTCATGCAAGCTATTTTTTGTTGTATCCTTGCTTCATATGGGAGCCAATTTAAGGATTTCAGCTCTGGGGTTATATGGTGGTATCTTTTTAAGCCAGTGATGAGTCTAGCAGCGGAGTTAAGAGAGATCCTTAGTGGAGCCATCTTCAATCTCAGGAGGCCATAGAGGGTTGCGCTTCCATAGTGCAACTCGGAAATGACCAGAGATTGCACCACAGATTTGACATCATTGGGGGGGAAGAAAATGTTTTATTTTCCTTAGGATGCTCATTTGGAAGTTTGCTCCCTTGGTGAGGGAAGTAATAAGCTTCTGCATTTTCAAGCTCTTGTCTAGCATTATGCCTAATGAGCTTGTGGAGTCAATGATGTGTGGTACGCAGTTAAGATCTGTTATCTGATTCATCCATTCACTGATGACAGATGATTGTTTAGGTCGGGCGATTAAAAGGAATTCCGTTTTCAAAGCGTTTAGTTTAAGATGATTTAGAGTCAGCGAGTTTTGGGCTTTCATTAGAGGGGTGTTGAGGGACCAGATATCATCTGGGGAGCAGACTTTCAGGTACAGTTGGGTGTCATGAGCGTACATGTGATAATAAATATTGGATAGTTTCAAGATTTCAGATAAAGGCTTCATGAACAAGTTGAAGAGGGTAATAGAGAGTGTAAACCCTTGTGGAACCCCTAGAATAACTGAGGAGGGATTAGAAAGATACTGATTAACCTTAACCTTTGAGTTCTATTGTGGTGAAAAGATGTGAACCAATTTAGGACATACCCTGAGAGCCTCACCCTTTTTTCCAGTAGATCGAGAAAGCAGTTATGTTTAATTGTATCGAAAGCTGACAATAGGTCGAGGAGGATCAGAAGGAATGAATCATTCTGATTCAGCATTTTGAGCGCATCATCAACAATGTGAGTGTGAGCAGATTCTGTACTATGACCGTGGCGGAAGCCAGATTGGAATTGGTCAAGTAGTTGAAATCGTTCTATGTGGTTACAAAGCTGAATGCGGAGACATTTCTCCATGAGCTTGGCCAGGGTCGGAATATTGGAGATTGGGCAGAAGTTGTATGGGCCGGTTTGTGATCTGCCATGGTTTTTTTTAAAAATAGGGGTAACCTGTCCAGCCTTAAGACAGTCTGGGATAGAGCCTTGAAGCAGTGTGGCATTGACTATCTTGGCCCATAGTGGGAATAGGGATACTTTAATCTCCTTGAAGAAATTCAATGGTAGGGGGTTACTGAAGTGGTTGGATGGTTTCAGTGCTGTGAGAGTTTTTAGAATGGTGTTATCATCCAAGATTTCGAATGAGCTCCAAGAGGCGTTGTTCCTGGGGGTATGACCTAGCATGAGCGACAGTGCCAAAGATTGAGGAGGGTGGGAGCTGATTGGTGGTAAGATTGACAGGAGCTCCATTGCAGTCCACAGATCATATTCCATCATAGGGGCCAATTACGATGTCATTCGGAAGAGCATCCGAGAGCCTTTCGGAGTCAGACCTTCCAACTGACTTGAACTCAGATTCTATTTACCTGATTAATACATTACGAAGCCCAAAACCCATTAATTACCAATTGACTTGGTTTCTCCAAATCCGACTAGATATTCCTAATGAGAAGCCTTCAGAAATGCCAAATGGAGCCATTTGGAGCCACTTCAGAGTCTGAATCCGACCGCCCAAGTACGATGCGTACTTCCAATGCACCGAATCGGTTGGACCAACCAACACGTCAGAGCAGTTGGAAGGGGGGTATTTCTGCTTTGAATCGCATCACAACATGATTCCTGTGACCAACACTGTGCACTATGCATCCCATCATGCATGTCATCCCTCTACTGTACATCTACGATGAATACTACAACCCCCAACCAACACAGTCGTTGCAGATGGTAAGTTAGACCCCTACAGAATAACATAACTACCCCGTGAAAGACAACACAAGAGAAAGCAGGGGCTCAACTACAGTCACATTTTGGGGGCTACAACTCCCAGCAATGTAGAGCCTATTTGGGGTGTGGGGGGGTAATACTCTTAGCAGTGTTGAGCCAAATTTGGGGGGTGGGGACTAATAATCCCAGCAATGTAGGACCTATTTGAGGGTGTGGGGCCTAACACTCCCAGTAATGTGGAATCAATTGGGGGGTTGGGGGCTAACACTCCCAGCAATGTTGAGCCAAATTTGGGGTGTGGGGGTGATCCAGCGTCTTACCAGCAACAAGTACTCCAATACCATATACTCACCTGTGCCCATAAACACACCCTCACACAACCTGGTAATAAACCACTGGGGTTAATTTGTTATGATTTCTATTATTTCAAGGTTAGTCACTTCTTATTCTCAAATAATTTTTCACTGATCAAAAAGTTCTTTCCTTTGGTCAATGGACCATTTGTTGAACTAGTTGGTGGTGAAATGACTTAAAATAATCTTCTTATATTTATAAATAACCACAGACTCGGGAAGTATTTTAAATCTTTATCTAAATTGATTTTATATGAACCACTTACAAAGTACATTACCGTCTCCGTCATCCATAGGAAGGAAGAATTGATTTATCAATTCTGAAGCACAAACTTTATATCTTGCAATGCCATGCTCAGAAAGGAGAGAATAGAGAGAAAAGAACATTGGCACATACACAGAAAATATAGTTACCTAAAATGGTGTGAAAACCAACCCCCTGGCCAAGGAGCTGGGAAGGGTCCCCAGGGAAAGATCAAGCGACAAAGGCTTCAGGACAGGAATCAAGACAGGATAGATGACCACTCTACCACTGACACTTGCGTAGCACCCCGTTCTGACACTCTCTTCCTCCTCGAGATTCTTCCGCGATCTTCTTCTAAGTAATTTAATTAAAGATAAAGTGGCTCTGCATTTGATTCTTCATCAGCATTTCTTGTCACTCCGACAGCATCCCGAGCTCTGCAACATTCCATAAATCTCCGTCCCTGGTTCACTCGGACAGCATCCCGATCTCATGCACTCTAACTAGCTAAAACTACTTAAATTATACTCTTTAGTACTCCTGTACCACCCATTAATGTACAATAAATTGTTAGAGGTAATCAGGTATAAATTCAGGTGCACAGCATAAGTAAAGGCTAAGTAATAATGTAAGTACAATGAGGTGCTGCCAAGCAAGAGGGAAAGGTTACCAAACATTCACTCAATCCCAAAGTAAAACTCTGGGTGTAACAATTGTTGTAACAGTTCAGTTGTAATTCACTATATGCAATTGCCAGTAAAGTTCATATCCTCCATAAAGTCTGTACGAGGTTGAAATCCTCTCAATTATGGTCTTGAAGTAAAAAGACACTGGGGCTCAATGTTCAATCCTGGCCCTGACAAAGTCATTGAGGCATGACAGTAATGCCAGACGAAACACGCGTTGGCTGCTGAAAACTTTGGCTACTGAAAACTTCTTTGATGGGAGAACTATCAATAAATTTCGAAATATTACCAGGATTGAACATTGAGCGCTGGTGCCTTTTTACTTCAAGACCATAATTGAGTGGATTTCAACCTCGTACGGACTTTATGGAGGATATGAACTTTACTGGTAATTGGATATAGTGAATTACAATTGAACTGTTACAACCTTATTATATTTGTGACTTTATGAGTGCTCAGTGAGAAATTTCAACCACCCATTAATGTGTCAATATCGTGAAGCTACTAACTCTGATAGGACAGACAAGGAGGTTGATCATCATACCATGCCTATTTTTCGAATGTAGTCTTACAGTCCATTGTTAAAGAACCCAACCCTTAATTTTTATTCATAAATCTTTATTCCTACCCGTATTCATATCATATTTGAAACAAGTGTAAAAGTTCTCATGTATTTTCTATTCATTCAGAGGACTTGAGTACTGGTTCCCAGGGTATGTATCGTTTTTGTCCTTGGACTGCGTTCAAGAGTCACATCACTTCTTCCGGCTCAGTCACACCACGAATGTGCAAAGATCAGGTGGCCAACAGACTTTAGACTCATACGAAAGGCGCAAAATACGTACTAATAAAAGAGTCAAAAAGACATGTTAATTGAAAAAATAAATGGTTTCACTGTATGCCACTTTTCTCTACTCTAATCCCATTAATGTATTAATGCTTTCCCCGCATTAGCATTAGTAAAATAGCTTGTGTTAGTTTTAGCAAAGCAGATGCTCAGCATGTGAGCTATCAAGCAGCCATTTTAATAGCTTATGCGCAGGCATAAGAAATTCCCTCCAAGAGACAGGTTATCATACTGTGTAGATGCAGCTGCCGCATGCGCAATAAAGATTTCCCGTTAGCAGCCATTTTAGGGTTTTACTAGAGTTACTTATTAGTAATACACGTAGGCAAGCTTCTCTCTCTTTCATGTTCAATGTTGTGCATATTAATTTACACAATACATGATCAATACAATATTAAAAGTTAAATGGGAGGATTGTCTCCAAGCAAGTCTCTAATTTATGAGCCCTTGCTCCATCAAGACCCTCTCTGATGGCATTTTTTAGCCATCATAAAATCACCCATCCCAACCAGATGCCATCTTTAACATATCTCATTTTCTTTCCCTTTTTCGTTCTTGTTCTCGTCTTTGTTCTTCAAATCTTTCATTCTATCATATAATTTTCCCTTCATTTCTTCTAAATGTTTCTCTTCATACTTTCTTTTTTCCCTTTCCATTTATTTCATATCTTCTTCTTCTCAATTTATTTGTGCAACACATACACCATATTACTATTGTTAAAACTATTATAGTTATACCAACTAATGGAAGAACTACTTGGCCGAAGAAACATTTCCCAAAATTAAAAAACCCAAGTCCCTATTGAAGAGATACTCTTTGTTAGTCTTTCCCATACATTATCAACCTCCAGTGGTTTCAATGTTTCATGAAGTTTTGTAATGTTTCTAATATATCCTCTAATTTCTTTACTTTTATCTAGTATGTAAGTGCAACAATGTTGCACTTTCAACATTTTACAGACTCCACCTTCCTTTGCCAATATTATATCAAGTGCAAGTCAATTTTGCAAAACCATAGACCTAATTCTAACCATTTCTGTATTAATCATCAAGAAACCTCCAGCAGTATCAGTGGAAAGACAATCAACTACTGTTGACACTTGACAGATTCTATGTGAATTTAGAATGACTCCCACTGAAGGTATCTATGCACTAAATACGTAATCTATTATTTCTGAAAAACTAGCTCTCTTCCTTAGAGTTAGTTCATTGGGGTTTTCATTGCTTCCAGTGATTCTTTTTATATGATATATTTTCAGAAATACTATTCCGAAGTGGCATCTCCCATACAACCGTGCAGGCAGATTATAATAAGCTTTATGTCCCACACACGTAGTAAACTCCAGGAAATACTGGTTCTGTTCCTCCTTTTAATCCCCAACCTCCCAAAATTAGGAAGTTATGTTCACATTCACTGGAACCAATAAATACGTTGTTATAGTCTGTCTTTAATCTATGGAGGCAGGTTTTCCCTGTCTTTATAAAGTCTAGGGCCATCGCAGCATGAGCTTTGCCAGCTGTATAAGTTCCCTCATTCTCAAGCCAGGGTGGTATATGGGTTTTCTGCTAAGCAGCTTTTCTTTTGAAATACTGTCTGCTTTCTTCAACTAAATTCAAAAACACTTTCTCTTCTTCACGTAATAAGAATATAAGGTTATTCTTGTGTGTCTTCACTATATCTAATGACTTCATTGTTAAGAAAATTCACCTATAACATTGCATCTAGACTACTAAGCACTGTATTCATATTCTTTCGAATAGGAATTACTGTAAATACTACATCTAGATTTGAATAATAATATTGAAGTTTTCCTGTTCTAAAAAATAGGCTTGACAATATGCTACATGAAATACCATATGTTAAAGGCAAATGATGTTATGTGACTCCTTCGGCTACTGAAGCTGGTAATTTCATACAAACATAAAAATCACTGATTTCCGTTGTGTCTACGTACTGAAACAATAATTTTGTAAATACATTCAAAGACGTATCATTATTTGTTATTGTGTGATGTAAATCTACATCATCTTTTACTTCTAATTCTACTCTATTTTCTTTCTTATTAGCTGTCTTTTCATTTGTGTCTGTGTCATTTTTCTGTTATTAGAAGATAAGGTACTGCTATTGTTAAAAATAGCCATATTAAGATTACTAATAAAATACTACATATGCAAACCCTACAGCATTTCTTTATACAGTTTTGTTGTGGTCTGTCAGCAACCCTGTCTGCAGCCATTTTGACTTAAGAAGATTTCTCTTCTTTTTTCTTGTTATGAATCAGAATCTTTAGTACTTCAATGAGGACTCACTTCCCCTTCGTCAATCTGTTCTGCAATTATTTCTTCATCTGTATCTTCATTTAAATCTAGATTTTCAAATTGTTCTAGAATTATATAGGTCCATTCAGGACCCTTGAACTTATTGTTCAAGACTTTCAATCTTGGACTGCTCCGAATGTTTTTAGTAACTGACTGTTCTGACTGAGATTGACTGGTAACTTCATTCACTTGTTCTGGGATTTCATTTAGTTTCTTCAACCAATATTTTAGCCTTTTAACCCCTCCTGGCCAATTATCACCTTTTCTGACCCTTTTAACTTGCACTGCACATTTACCTTCTTTGTCTTTCTAAAGAGCTCTTTCATTCTCGTTATGTTGTGGCACAATCTGATTTTCCTTTTTCTCAGTATCACTTTCTATTTGTCCTGGTTCAGGCCTTGTTATCGTGGCTTCTTTTACCTAAACATGTTCTTTTTCTCTAACTGTTCCTGTTTGGGTATCCTTTCAGACTGTTCTTCTTCAACCTGAACTTGTTCTTCTTTTCCTAACTGGTCCTGTTCAGGGCTCACTACAATTGGTTCTTCTGCTGCCTGAACGTGTTCTTCTTCACCTGTCTGTCCCTGCTCAGGGTTTTCAGTTGGTTGGTTTACCTGAGTATGTTCTTCTGTCCCTATCTGGTCCTGCTCAGGATCTTCCGTAGCTTTGTTCTCTTTTTCCTGAGCGCCTTCTTATACACCTATCTGATCCTCACTAGTTTCTTGTCTTCAAATCTTGTTCTATTTATTTTTTTAATGACCATCTCAGTCATGTCACCACTGGTATCCAGTCCTCCTGACTTGTGCTCGGTTGTTCTTTGTCAGTCCCTTCAGAATCTATTCCCCTAGATTCTTTGACTGTACAACCTTCAGCAGCCTCAACTGTTCTAGTCAGTTGTGGTCTCTTTTCAGCAGGAGCTGGAACCCTTTTTGTGTGGCTGGCATGGATTCAATTGGGCAAACCTGCACACTTCACTGCTGTAGTAGTTACCAGTATGACTTGCAGTGGATCATCCCACCGAGGTCTAGGCATGACTTTCTGGTGTGCTTCTTCACTACCACCCAGTCTCCAGGATTCAAATCATGCGCCTGACCCAGCTGCCTGGCAACTGTGTCTTCTCCAGCCTGGTGAGAGACAGAACGCACGAGGTCAGGCAATCCTTTGAAATAATCCAATACTAGATTATCAGATATATTCATTCATTTATGTCCTGGTATAAATGCTAGTCTCATTGCCCTTCCCATGAGAATCTCATAGGAAGTCAATCCTGTGCCTCTGTCAGGAATACTTCTGAGTCCCATCAAGACAAGAGGCAATGCATCTGGCCAATCCATGGATGTGGATGCATACACCTTTGCCAGACTTGACTTGATTGCGCCATTCAATTGTTCTACCACTCCAGAAGCCTCTGGGCAGTATGCACAGTGCAGTGTTTGTTCAATTTTGAATGCTTCACAAATTAATCGAATTATTTCATTATTAAAATTAGGTCCTCTATCTGATTCCAAAGTTTCTGGGAAACAAAAACGCAAAATTAACTCCCTCAACAACAACTTGGCAACTGTTATACTGTCATTTCACACTATGACAAGGATGTACTTCATTCCCCTGCATGGTGGGAACTCTATGAAATCGAGCTGTAGCCTTACAAATGGTCCTTCTGCCTTTCCAATTTTTCCCCAACTGACCACTGTCTTCCTGCCTGGGTTTATTTGTTGGCATACTAAATATCTCTGGCAAAGACTCTCTGCGACTACCCTAAACCTTGGGTTATAAAAATCTTGTCTAAGTAGTCTGATCATAGCGTCCCTGCGTACATGAGTGTCTCCATGATACATTCTTGCAAATTGAGAAAGCATGCAATCTGGCAAGACTGGTCTTCCATCATGGTATATCCACATGTCATCTTCTGCCCTCTTTCCACAACCTGATATTATCCATTTTTCCCTTTCACTTCCTTCTACCTCATCTTGCAACTGTCCCACCCCATCCCATGTTTCGAAAGCTGAGATTAGCATGAGTTGGCAGTTGATGTCACATGTTTCCATTTTCTTGTTCAATGATATATTATTTCTTGCACAATATTGAGCAACCTGGTCGGCGTATTGATTACCAGCCACCACATAGTAATTTCCTGACTGGTGAGCTGGACACTTGACCACTGCTATTTCTTTTGGCAATTGTATTGCTTCCAACAGTTCTTTCACAAATTTCCCATTTCGAATAGAGGATCCTGAAGAAGTCAAAGATCCCCTCTGCATCCAAAGCTGACCAAAGTCATGCACAACCCCGTAACCATATTGTCTATCAGTAAATATGGTTACTTTCCAATTTTTCCCAATTTTTCATGCTTTTATTAGAGCTATCAATTTGGCTACTTGTGCAGACTTGACTCCCGGTAAACAGGATGCTTCAATGATCCCAGATATTTTGCAAACAGCATAAGCTGCACTTAGAACTCCACTTTCAAGTCTTAAGCAAGAATCATCAACAAATAGTTCATGGTCTGGCTCTTTTAAAGGCTCTTCCTGTATGTCGGGACGGGGCTTAGTACACATTTCAGTTACATCTAAGCAATCATGTTCAGTTTCTCTTCCTCACATCTTGAGTCTGGCAATAAAGTAGCAGGGTTCACCATAGTACACCTGATCAAAGTCACATTTTCTGCTCCCAAAATTAGTCTTTCATACTTAGTCATCCAACTAGGAGTAAGATGCTGTGTTCGAGTCCTTGTTAATAGAATCTCGACTGAATGTGAAACATACATTTTCACTGGATGTCCCATCACAATTAACTCACTTTGTTCTAGGCTCATACAAGTAGCAGCTACTGCTTTTAAGCAGCCAGCTAATGCTGAAATCACAGGATCTAAAGTAGCAGAAAAATATGCAATCTGCTTAATCCATGTCTTTGGGTCAGGACTGAAAGTGCACAACCTTCTCTTTCACAACAGAACAGTGCAAAATATTTTGAATAAACAGGCATACCTAAAGCTGGGGCCTTACATAAACAATTTCACAATTTTACAAATTCCACACTTTCATCATCCCAAACTATTGGACCCTTCACTCTTTTCTGTGTCATCTTAATTAATGGTTTAGCTAGTAAGGAAAAACCTACAATCCATTGTCGACAATACCCCATCACTCCGAAAAACGTTCTGATTTCTCTGTGTCTGTGGAAACTGCATTTGCTTGATTATTTTAATTCTCTCGGTAGTCACTTTTCTCACTCTTTCTTTTTTGTGACCCAAGTATTTGAATCCTGTTCGGCAAAATTATAATTTTTCTGGGGACACCTTGTGTCCTCCCTCAGCCAAATGATTTAGTAATACAATGGAATCTGTAACACAGTCTTCTATGGATTTCGATGCTACAAGTAAGTCATTGATATACTGCACTAAAACTGAATCTCTGGGCATAACTAACTTCTCTAAACACTTATTCAGTATTTGATTAAAATTGAGGGACTTTCTGTATCCCCTTGACGGACGCAGTTCCATGCCAAGATACAATCTTCAAATTTAAACGAAAAAAGATACTGACTGTCTGGATGTAAGGGAATTGAGAAAAAAGGTTTGGCACAAATCAATTATCGTAAACCAGCCTGTGTTCCAAGGAATCTGATACAGAATTACTGCTGGATTTGGCACCACAGGACGACAGGGCACTACAATCTTATTAATTTTTTTCAAATCCTGGACTATTCTGTACTTTCTACTTCTCTTTTTAAGTCCTATTATAGGCAAATTACAAAGACTACTCATTATTTCTTTTAAAATGCCCTGCTTAATCATACTGTCAATTTCTGAAGCCACTCCTGCTTTTAATTCTAGACTCAATTTGTATTGTCTGGTGTTGAGGTAAACTGCACCTTCTTTCACTGGGTCTACGTTTGCCATTTAGCCCTATCTCTTTTCCCATGAAATCCCATACTTCTGGATTCACAGTTGTGTTCAGTTCATCTGGTAAATCATCTTTTGTCATCAAAGAATACATGTCTTCTATTTCTGTTCCTTGTTTAGCTAGCATTATCTTGTATATCATATCAATTCAAATTCACTATATTTGGTTTCTTTTCAAAACTTAAAAACCATAAAAGCATAGCATACAAATACAAAATGTCAACATTTAAAATCTTTAGTTTTTAAAAGAGAAACCATCCAGTATATTATAAAAATGTCACGTCTTTCCAAAGCAACGGTCTGGTCATTTCATCTCAAATTCATATTTTACAGAAATGCTTTATATAAAATAGACAAATCTTTTTTAAAATAGTATTACATTTTTCCGTGATTTGATAACAGCTTTTAAAAATAATGCTATGTTTTTTGTATAACAGTCATTTTCCAATAATTGGAGTGCAAAGTAAGCCGGGCGACATTGCCTCAAACCCCACATTTTCAAAATTGGGATGATCCATCTTTTTTTATATTCTCCATAATATTTACAAAATACCATGATGTGTATTGTTGATTGGGCTGCAACCCCATCACACGGGCATGGTCCTAAGTTTCTTGACCAGTCGTTTGTTACAGGGAACGACACTAAATGATAAAAGCAATCTAGTCTAAATCTGACCAATACAAATCTTTCATATCCAGTTAACTGGTAAGTCAGGTATGATTGCATTCCTAAAGTGTAAAGAATCGACTGATTTTGGCGAACTGTGGACTTATGAGCTTTGCTTGCGTATCTTAACTCGTCCATGTGAAGCATGCACTGTTTTTAAAAATATTTTCTGGAGATACTATTCAGCTTTGACGGATTGCTGAAATACTCAGGCTGTCCCAAGTCCGTCATAAAATCTTTAATATATTTCAGCCATCTAATATCTAGAGCTTTCTCTAATTTAAGGGAATCGCTTAAAACGCTTTGATTAAAGGATGTCTTTATTGACGTCCAAATTTGATGCCACAATAAGGGCGGCTGGACTCTTCTTTTATCCGTTATATAGTGCAGTCCCAGCTCTGAATGACACACAAACGTTGAAGTAGAAGGCGGGACTGCCAGTACGTAGCTGATGAAAGCGTTTTCTACTTTTTGTATTGCTGATACATTACAGTATCCCCAAATCCCCGCCCCATATAAAACTGCCCTAACGCATTTGGCCTCGTATATCTTTATCAACTCCAAGGGTGGTCTTTTTCCTAGCTTCTGGGCAAAGTTTACAAGAGCAGTTGTGGCTTTCATAAATAAAAGTTTCTTTGCCCTTGTAGCCTCCTGCCAGGAACCCTTATTATCCACAAGAATACCCAGATATGGATATGATTTTGTATATTCAAGTTTACCGCTACCGATAAAGATAGATTTCTCTTTCCTGGTAGCTTTCCCACAGGCCATTATATAAGTTTTTGTCGCATTTATTTTTAGGTCAAGACTTTCCATGTATTCATTATATTTGTGAAGAGCCCGCTGAAGCTCTATTGGTATTCTGGCCATTATCACGGCGTCATTGGCGTAGAGTAGGGTCGGTATCGGTCTATTTTGTACCAGGGGCAGGTCCTGAAACCCCTCAAGCATCACCCGCTCTAAACCATTTGTGTACAGGGTGAATAAGAAGGGTACTCCACAACAATAGGAGAGAGTAAGGGTTTTTAACAAATCTGTGAGGTGGGAACTCCCAGTCCCCTTCTGAATAAGAAGGGTGCCAGGACACAGCCCTGCCTGACCCCCCTTTCTACACCGAAAGAAGTGATATTTTCTCCATTGGGCCCAAACCTTACCCTGGCTCTCGCATTCGAGTATAATCCTCTTACCACTTGTACTAGAGCCGCTTCGACTCCCATCGCTTCTAGCATTCTCCACAGTTTCCTGTGGCATACACAGTCAAAGGCTGTAGAGAGATCGACGAAGGCCAGGTACTGTCTCCCATTTTTTGCCCTTGTGTATTTTTCTATCACAATAATTACATTTAGGCCTTGTTCTATAGTTCCCAGGCCTTCCCTAAAGCCAAATTGTATATCATATCTTCATCAGGGATTTGGAGAGCAACACCATCCATTGTGCAATAAATTGTGCAGTTCATTTTGCATAACAGATCTCTTACTACTAAATTCACTGGACTAGAATCACAGACCACAAATCTGTGCATGTCTTTAAAATTTCCAATATGAATCTCGATAGGCTCTGTAACTGGGGTTCTAATTTGTTTATTTGATACAGAGACTACTTGGATCGCATCTCCCGAGAGGGGTAGGTTTTGGATGTCTGCTGTTCTCACTGTATAACGAGTAGCACCAGTTTCAAACAGAAAAGTGATATCATTGCCTTCCAATTTCTCATCAATAAATGGACCTGACTGATCTACCAGCAAGGATGTGCGAAGTACGCACTCCTCTTCCTCTCCCTCAGGCACCGTCATTGCTCACTTTCACTGTCACTGTTCTTCAACAAAAGGTATTGTGAAATCACAGAATTTTTCTTACCACTCCCTCCGTGAAATCCAGTCATCCGCACTGTACTTTGACTGATTCCTGAAATTTGGCACAGGGGCAGGTGGCACCTGACACTGTTAATTAACTACCTGCTGCGGCTGATTCATAAGCACCTCACTCTGCGTCTGTGGATTTAAATTTTGGGTTGGGCTATTATTATTCTGAATATTTTTTAACTCGTTTTTCCAATGTCCAACCTTTCCGCACCGATGACACGGAAACTATTTATTTGCATCCTCTCTATTCATTCATCCTCTTGGTTAACCACCATTCACCACTTGATCACTCTGACTCTGTTCTTTCATCTGTCCATCTGGATGTATGACGTTTCAACGCATGCTATTACAACGTATGCCTTTACGACGCAAGTTTTACAACGCAAGTCGTTACAACGACTTGCGTTGGGGGCGCTGGATAGTGAATAGTTTAATTTACTATTCCAACTCCAGTCCCCATGGATAGTAGGGAAGGTGTTGGATAGTAATTAAACTATTCCCTATCCTAGAGCGCCCCCCAGCGCAATGCGTTGTAATAACTTGCGTTGTAAAAGTTGCGTCGTAATGGTAGTGCGTTGTAAAAGTTGCATTGTAAAGGATGTTCCCCGTCCATCTGCCTGATTATTTAATGTAATCTCCTGTTGTTCTGCAAATTTCACTTGTGCCCACATCATTTTCTCTTTTTATGCCTTGCCTCAATATCATCCCCACAATACTTCGCGTATTTTAGAATATCGTCGATGGACTTTCCCTGCCAACACAACATGTGTTGTTGAATCATCTGACTAGTCTCTGGTTTCAAACCATACACAAACCAATACACATAATGACCCATATCCTTATCTCCACTGTTCTCAAACCCACTATACTGTTTGAACACTTGCAGCAGTTGTTCATAATTTGCATGAACAGACTCATTCGGCTCTTGGGTCATTCTATCTATTTTTACCCAAACTGTTACTTTAGGAGGAATTTTCCCTTTTAGGAAAGTAATTACTTGGTGATATTGCTTCATCACATCGTCTGAAGGTGCTCCTGTATTTGCATCTCTTGGGTACTCTTCACTTGGCCAATCAATTGTGATCTTACATTCTGTCCATAAATCAGCAGGTACCACTACACCAAACAGACCATCCAAGTCTTTCAAGAAAACCTTCGAAACCTTCACAAACCTCTCAACCTGTTTATACCATTCAACTGGTTTCTCTCTCAGTTTAGGGAAGTCATTTGTAAATGGCAAAATATTGTGTTGACGTCATGGAACATGAACATATCCACCACCAGGTACCTCTCTCATAGGACACAACCTTTCTACCTTGCCTGACTCTCTTAAAATATATGCAGTAGATGCTTCCTTTGCCTGTGCTTCCGCCTTTTTCCTTGTCCACCTCCTTCTCCACCTGTCAATGTCTACCCACTTTTGCAAAATATTCAGCAATTCCTTTACCTGAAGCTTCTTTCCTGACACTTTCATATTTTCTAAATCTTTGTCAGTAAACTCCACTCGATATGGTTTATGTAGCACTTTTGATCTTCCGCTCTCAATTCCCATTTCAGAGGCAAGTTTCTCGTGAAATAATGTTGCATTCCTTGTTATACTTCTACAAATGAATAACAACTCTTCCTCATTGTAAGTATTCAATCTTACTATTCCCACATTTCCAGCTATCAACTCTTCCAACTCTACTTTCAATTTGTAAATAACCAATATTTTAGGGGGTGTACTCTGTTTTTCTATTCACTGTGCCCATCTCTCCAAATCTTCTGGAGTTACTGCTGTTGCACTTTTGACTCCAGAGGATACCACTGATCTTCCTTCTTTTGAATGACTAGGTGTAGCTCTTTTTGAGGTTTCACTTACTCAGTCTCTTATCAGTAGAGCCATTGAGGAAATCACTGAATCACACTCACTCGCTTGATCATCTATTATCATAGTTTCTGGGGTTACTTAAGGGAGCTGTTACAGCTGGTGGTTTAAGGCAATTTGCTTTGTCTCCATACAGTGGAACAACAGGACCTATGGTTACTGGTATTGTCAATGCTTCAAGGTTCAAGTTTAATTGCCCTATCTTCTGTATTAATTCTTCTCTATTTTTATTTAACACCTCTTTTCCCCTATCTTGAAGTACCCCATTAACTGTTGGATCATGTACAATTTGGGGACTCAAGGGTGTTCCTAGTACAGGTGCACTTGGGATGATTCTACTTGGACCTTCTTGGTACAGTGGATGGTTCTTAGTCAAAAATATCCTCTAGCAACTCATCTTCTGATTCACCATATCATATTGGGTTCAAGTGTTTCAATTTTCCTTTACACTTACTCCCTGTCTGTTCCTCAGCCACTAATACTGGGTATAAACCTTCTAATACCATTGCTTATCTCCATTGCTTCATCTGACCTGCACGTGTCTCTCGTAAGTACCTAGGACAGTGACCCATATATCTTCCACTCCGATTTTTCTCTCGTTCATACGAGTCGGTCTCCCTTTCTTCGAATGCTTCATACTGTGTTAGCCTGGGTCTTGGTTCTAAATCATTCATCCGCAACCTCAAATTCTGTAAAATTCTTCCATTAAAGGTACCATGCTCAGGAAAAGCTAAAGCACCATCCTCCTTTGTGTATTCAATCCAATTCTCCATCTACACACATATATGATATCCTCTCTCCATCATCATAAATAAAGCAGGCGTTTTAGGTGGCAGAATAGGAATCCCTTCTCTAGTCAACACAGGTTTAGCTTTCTTAAAGAAGTTGTTAATTTTTTTTCTAAATGACTTTTTTCTATTTTCCCCATACTAGATACTCGATACATGATCAATAATCTGTAAAACCTCGAGCTTTTCTGTCAGAATGTTTTTCACCAAGAGACAAATGAAAATCAAGCATACAAATTTTCGTCTGCCAATCCAAAAGCAGCTTTCACTCAATTATCCAATCAGATTGCGGCTCACGCTCGTGATCTGACCAATGCCAGCGCAGCCTTTCTAATGTCGGCAGTTCTGCTCCTTACTACTGACCCATCCTTTACAATTCACGTCAGTCACACGCCCGCTGTTTCAACCTATCCGAGCGGCACTCTGTGATGTCAGTGCAACTCCGACAACTGACCCTCCCTTCACAAGGTAATATGAGAACTTACTTATTTTTCTCTTCCTTTAACTAGATTCCATAAGTAACAACGTTAAAACATTTGGTACTCTGCCTGATCCGCTAAACAAAGGATAGATTCGGATTTTTCCGGAGACTCAGAATTGCTCCTCTTGAACTGCGAGTAAAACCTTCCATTTACCCTTCATTCAAGCTCGAGAGAACTTGTTACTCCTTCAGTGTTACCCTTTCTAGGTGATATAAGACCAAAGTTTCACCAGCGATCCCCTTTGCTTTCACTCACACTCAACTTTTATATGAAATAGTCCCTAATTTAGCACTGCCAGCCCTGCGTAGCTTCTCAATGCTATTCCAACAGACGAGTAACTTCACTGCAGTATGGCTTCTATCACCACCCGCTATTCATTCACCCGGAAATGTTTCCAGACAACATAAATCAAGACACTAACTCTTTTTGTTAAACATAAATCAATAGTTAATAATCAATACTTATCACCAAGCTAGTCAATAATAACCATAGCTCTGATACCAGAAAACTGATCCAGCAGCTTACCAGCAACAAGTACTCCAATACCAGATACTCACCTGGGCCCCTAAACACACCGTCACACAACCTGGTAATAAACAGCTGGGGCCAATTTGTTATGATTTCTATCATATCAAGATTAGTCACTTCTTATTCTCAACTAATCTTTCAATGATCAAAAAGTTCTTTCCTTTGGTCAATGGACCATTAGTTGAACTAGTTGATGGTGAAATGACATAAAATAATCTTCTTATATTTATGATTAACCACAGACTCGAGAAGTATTTTAAATCTTTATCTAAATTCATTTCATATGAACCACCTACAAAGTACAGTACAGTCTCTGTCATCCATAGGAAGGAATAATTGATTAATCAATTCTTAGGCACCAACTTTATATCTTGCAATGACTTATGCTCAGAAAGGAGAGGATAGAGAGAAAAGAACATTGGCACATACACAGAAAATATGGTTACTTAGAATGGTGTGAAAACCAACCTCCAGGCCAAGGAGCTCGGAAGGGTCCCCCGGAAAATATCAGGCAACAAAGGCTTCAGGACAGGAATCAGGACAGTATAGATGATCTCTCTACCCCCGACACTTGCGTAGCACCCCTTTCTGACACTCTCTTCCTCCACGAGATTCCTCCGCGATCTTCTTCTAAGTAATTTAATTTAAGATAAAGTGACTCTGCATTCGATTCTACATCAGCATTTCTCGTCACTTCGACAGCATCCCGAGCTCTGCCGCATTCAGCAAATCTCTGTCCCTGGTTCACTCAGACAACATCCCGATCGTCCCGATCTCATGCACTCTGACTAGCTAAAGCTTCCTCAATTATATTCTTTGGTATTCCTGTAACACCCATTAATGTTTCAATGTTATGTTATGTTAGTAAACACTTGTAGAGCGCACGTACACCCATAGGTTTCATGGCGCTAAAACTGAAGACTGTTGCGGCCAAGTTACTAGACATAAGCTTGCTCAAATAACCATGTTTTTAAAGCCTTCCTGAAACTAAGAAGGTTATCGCAACTTCTGAGTGCCAAGGGAAGGGAATTTCAGGGTCTGGGGGCCAAGTGAGAGAAGCGACAGCCTCCCTGTCGTTTCCGTCTAAAAGACGAAGTAGTTAGCAGGAAGAGGTGGGCTGAACGGAGATTGCGCAGAGGGGTATACTTGGTTATCATACTGCTGATGAATCTGGGGCTTTTGCTGTGCAGAGCCTTAAGGCTAAGCAACCAGTCTTGAAGGCTACTCGTTGGGCTATCGGGAGCCAGTGGAGTTTTACCAGACCAGGTCTGGCTGACAGCCATTTGGGTTGTTTATGAATCAGTCTTGCTGCCTGATTATGGACCATTTGAAGTCTTTTTTGTAGACCAACAGGCAGACCGAGATACATGGAATTTGAGAAGTCGAGCCATGAGAGTATGAGGGCTAGCACCACCTGTATTAGAGCTGAGTAAGTCAGCAGGTGTGCAATTTTCCTAATTTTCCGTAGTTGGTGGACACTGGAGGAGATCACGGCACCCACCTGTCCACGAAGCGAGAGGTTGGTGTTGATAATGACCCCTAGGCTTATCACGGAGGAAGAAGGGGTGGGGGGAGGCCCAAGTTCTGCCGGCCAGAAATGCGTGCCCCAGCTATTCTTGCTGTTCCCAGGCAAAACCAACTCCATCTTGCCCGGGTTAATTTGCTGGTGATTCGCATCCATTCAGTGCTGGATGTGAAGCATGGTTGATTGGAACTCACTTACAGCATTAGGGGAACCAAGTGTGAATATGATCTGAAGATCGTCAGCATAGTTGAAGATAGTGATGTTTCTGTTCTTTAATGAGTGAATCAGCGGTCTTAAATATAAGTTGAAAAGCAGCGGGGACAGAGAGGAACCTGTGGGACCCCACAGGTGGAGGTGAGCTTGGGGGCAGTAAAATTCCCAACCCTTACTGCTTGAGTGCGGTCGACAAGGAAGGATTCGATCCAACCAAGTGCAGGTCCACGCAGGCCCGCTTGCTCGACACGGTTCAACAGGATGGTGTGGTCGACCGTGTCGAACGCGGCCGACAAGTCCAGGAGCACCAGAGCTTGATGGTTGCCCCTGTCTGCATTTGCTCTGAGAGTGTCCAACACTGCAAGGATCACAGCCTCCATTTAATGCACCAGGCGGAAACCAGCTTAGTTTGGCTCTAGATAGTCCGAGCATTCAATGAAGCTAGACACACACCTGGCTAAATGGGCCTCTAATATTTTTGCCAGGAAAGGGAGGAGAGAAATAGGGCGGTAGTTGACAGGGTTGCTAGGGTCAGCCCCTGTTTTTTTGTAAGGGGGACTACCGTTGCATGCTTAAAGGCGCTAGGAATCTTGCCTTGGGCAAGTGATTCATTGAGAAAAGGAAGCACGCTCTGAGGCAAGACGGTAAATATCTCTTTTGAGACGTGCAGGGGACAGCAGTCATCGGGTGATCCCGATTTGACATGGGTCATAAGTGCTGAAAGTGTTTTAGGACAAATGGGTTGGATGGTGTCTAATATGCATTGGTTACTAGAGATATCATCCAGTGGTTCCCAATTGATAGTATTGGGGAGACTAGCTTTAATGGAAGAGATTTTGTCCAGAAAATAATCATTCAGCGAATTACAAAGTTCTTGAGTGGGGGTCTGAGTAGGCAAGGTTCTAGCGTCGTTACATAAGTCGTAAACTATTTTGAAGATTTCTTTGGATTTGTTGTGGGCATTGAGTAATTTTGTAGAGAAATAAGCCATTTTAGTGGTCAAGATGGCTCTTTTATACGCTCTACGGGCGGTGGCAAATTGTTCCCTGTCTTCAATTGAATATCTTAATCTCTGTTTTCTCTCGATTTGGCACAACTCGAGTTTTTGTTTTTTGAGGACAGTGGTGAACCATTTGTGTGCATCTGAGTGGTGAGCATGGGAGAATTTGACGATTGGAGCTGATAGTAGCTACTCTGTGACATTTCCATCCATGGATTTGACGTCCCGACAAAAGATGGGTACAGTGTTCTCCAAGGTATTGATGAAATCCGATTATTTAAGAATTTCCACTTCCTAGTTACACCCGCGCAGAGGGGGTGGACTTTTTATAGCTACTGGAAGTAATTGTGAATTGTATCAGGTGATGATCTGACCAGATGCATGGGGAGATTAGCAGAATGGAGAGTGAGATATTGTGGGACCAAATGTGATCCAGAATATGTCCCTTTTCATAGGTGGGGTTGTGTAAGTGCTGGACTAGGTTCAAATTAGATAAGAGTTCGGATAATTTAGCTGCGTGAGGTCCCCCAGAGACATTATTGAACCAGTAGTTCAGGTCCCCGAACAGGAGCACCTTTGCGTAGTTTATCACTAGAGTGGCCATTTGTTCACTTAGGGAAGTTGCGAAGGTAGGCATTGCCTGAGGGGGACGGTAAATGAGAACCAGCACCAAAGAACCTGTGTCCATGTCCAGTTTTATGACCATATTCTCTACCTCTGGGAGAATGAGGGAGGTCATGGTGGTGAATTTAAAGTTTTTGTTAATTATGGCAGCAACACCTCCTTCCGCCTTCCCAGGTGCCCGATTGACCGACAAGATGTAATAGTCGGAAGGGAGGGCTGCTAGGTTATCGGATAAGAATCCTGAGTTAACCAGGTTTCGGTGAAAAGAAGGACATCCGGTTTATCTGAAGTAAGCAGCAGGAAAATGTCAAGTTGGTGTTTTGCCAGGGAACGCGTATTAAGGTAGAGGAGGCGGAGGACGGTTTGCTTGGTTGCTTTGGTCTTAGTAGCTACAGGAATATGTGAGATAGGACCAGTGGGAAAGGCGTGCTCTGTCTGGGATAGTGAGATACCATTAGTTAGAATGCGACCATGGGTAGTGGGGTCTAAGGGAGGACATAATTTTACTGACGGTCTTAGTGATCTTAGCTTCCCAGGAGCATAGCTTATGATTTGGCTATAGTCCATGGCCCCTGGGCCCGACCAGGTGCGGACGGGCCCAGGCAGGCTTGCCTTTGGCACGCCTTTGACACGCCACGCTTCCGCTGCGCGTTCTCAACATGGGCCAATTTTATACCCAGCAGGCAAGGGGGGCGTGTCTCGCTCTACCGGTCCGTCCTCCACTCAAACAGCTATCAGCTGCGGTGGACCGGGGTCGGAGCAGGAGAAGTGCGGCACAGTAATGATCAAGATGACTTCCTACAGCAAGTGCCAGGTATTTAAAAGTATTTGCAAAATGGAAATGAAGGGTTTTAAAAGAAGAGAAAACAACATACAGTGCAGGGCGCAGCTGGCAGTAACGCGACTAGCAAAGCTTCAGTCGTGCGTCCCTGGGACTGAATCCCTTATGTGCAGTTTCTGACAGGGGGGGCGTGTCTCGCTCTACCGGTCCGCCCTCCACTTAAACAGCTGCGGTGGACCGGGGTCGGAGCGGGAGGAGTGCGGCGCAGTAATGATCAAGACGACTTTCTACAGCAAGTGCCAGGTATTTAAAAGAATTTGCAAAATGGAAATGAAGAGTTTTATAAGTAGAGAAAACAACACACAGCGCAGGGCGCAGCCAGCAGTAAAGCAACTAGCAAAGCTTCAGTCGTGCGACCCTGGGGCTGAATCCCTTATGTGCAGTTTCTGACAGGGGGGGGGGTGTCTCGCTCTACCGGTCCACCCTCCACTCAAACAGCTATCAGCTGCGGTGGACAGGGGTCGGAGCCGGAGGAGTGCTGCGCAGTAATGATCAAGACGACTTCCTACAGCAATTGCCAGGTATTTAAAAGAATTTGCAAAATAGAAATGAATAGTTATAAAAGTAGAGAAAACAACACACAGCGCAGGGCGCAGCCGGCAATAACGCAACTAGCAAAGCAAAGCTACTAACTCTGATTGGACAGGCAAGGGGACTGATCATCACACCATGCTTATTTTTCTAATTTAGTCTTACAGTCCATTGTTAAAGATCCCAACCCTTAATTTGTATTCATAAATCTTTTTTTCCCACCCGTATTCACATCATTTTTTAAACAAGTGTAACATTTTTTATGTATTTTCTATTCATACAGAGGACTTGAGTACTGGTTCCCAGAGTATGTATCTTTTTCGTCCTTGGACTGTGTTCAAGAGTCACATTACTTCTTCCGGCTCAGTCACACCACGCATGTGCAAAGATCAGGTAGCCAACAGACTTTAGACTCGTACGAAAGGCCCAACATACATACTAATAAAAGAGTCAAAAAGACAAAAGTTAATTTAAAAAATAAATGTTTTCACTTTATACCACCTATCTCTACTCTAATCCCATTCATTTATTAATGCTTTCCCACATTAGCATTAGTAAAATAGCTTGTGTTAGTTTTAGCAAAGCAGATGCTAAGCATGTGAGCTATCAAGCAGCCATTTTACTAGCGTCTGCACAGGTGCAAGAAATTCCCTCCAAGAGACAGTTCGTACTGCGTAGATGCAGCTGACGCATGGGCAATAAACAATTCATGTTAGCAGCCATTTTAGGGTTTCACTCGAGTTACTTATTAGTAATACACGTAGGCAAGCTTCTCTTTCTTTCATGTTCAATGTTGTGCATATTAATTTACACAATACATGGTTAATACAATATTAGAAGTTAAATGAGAGGATTGTTTCCGAGCAAGTCTCTTTTCTATGAGTCCTTGCTCCATCAAGGGGCTAACACTCCCAGCAATGTGTAGCCAAATTTGGAGTGTGGGGGGATAATACTCCCAGCAAAGTGGAGCCAAATTTGTGGTGTGGGGGCTAATACCCGCATCAATGTTGAGCATATTTGGAGGTGTGGAGGTCTAACACTCACAGCAATATAGAGCCTATTTGGGCGAGTTTGGGGGGCTAACACTCCCAGCAATGTTGAGCCAAATTTGGGGGTGAGGAGCTAATACTCCCAGCAATGTTGAGCCAAATGTGGGGGTGAGGGGCTAATTCTCCCAGCAATGTGGAGCCAAATTTGGGGTGTCGAGGCCTAATACTCCCAGCAATGTTGAGCTCAATTTGGGGTGTGGGGTGCTAATACCCGCATCAATGTTGAGCATATTTGGAGGTGTGGAGGTCTAACACTCACAGCAATATAGAGCCTATTTGGGCGAGTTTGGGGGGCTAACACTCCCAGCAATGTTGAGCCAAATTTGGGGGTGAGGAGCTAATACTCCCAGCAATGTTGAGCCAAATGTGGGGGTGAGGGGCTAATTCTCCCAGCAATGTGGAGCCAAATTTGGGGTGTCGAGGCCTAATACTCCCAGCAATGTTGAGCTCAATTTGGGGTGTGGGGTGCTAATACTCCCAGCAATGTGGAGCCAAATTTTGGGTGTGGGGGGCTAATACGCCCAGCAATGTGGAGCCTATTTGGAGATGCGGGGGGCTAATTCTCCCAGCAAAGTGGATCCTATTTGGGGGTGTGGGGGCTAATACTCCCAGCAATGTGGAGCCATATTTGAGGTGTGGGGGCTAATCCTCCCAGCAATATAGAGCCTATTTGGGAGTATGGGGGGCTAATACTCCCAGCAATGTTGAGTCAAATTTGGGGGATGGGGGGCTAATACTCCTGGCAGTGTGGCGCCAAATCTGGGGTGTGTGAGGCTAATACTTCCAGAAATGTGGAGCCAAATTGTGGGTGTGGGTTCTAATACTCCCAATAGTGTTGAGCCTAGTTGGGGGTGTGGGGGCTAACACTCCCAGCAATGTAGAGCCTATTTGGGGTGGGGGGGCTAGTACTCCCAGCAATGTTGAGCCAAATTAGTGGGGTGGGGGGCTAATACTCACAGCAATGTGTCCTTGAATAATTTAAATGGTGCTCATGCAAAGTGCCTCAGTACCTCCGGGTGGAGTACAAGCTACGGAAAACTGCAAAAGAAAAATAGCCTAAGGTTACTTGGCAGGAAATGCATTCTCACACTGTGGCATCAAAAGTAATTGGCAACTTTAAGGAATGGGCAGAGTGGAGATGCTGGTGCTCTAGGGAATGTTGAAAAAACAACAAAGTCTCATCATTTAGTAAATAGTCCCTTAAAAACCTGGGAAATACTCGGGTACTGATGAGCAAAGACGACAGACCAGCCACCCACAGCAGCTCAAGAACTGTCTGTGTGTGTGGGGAACCTTGCTCAGCCTGGGCTGACACACGCCACGGGGGACTGAAGCCCATAGAGCCCTATGGGCGTTCAATTCTATCAGAAAGTGCTCTCTATAGGCTAGGATTGGTAATGTGGGAAATTGCCCATTGGTCGGTGGACCGATGCACCAGGGTCAACTGTGGCCCACTGTTTTGGGACTTCTGTAAATCACACCACGAGACTGACTTACTTCACCAGTCCCCACCAGGCCACTGCAATGTGGTGCCAGTATGTTGTCTGCTCCTCAGCTGTGCTGTAAATTGAGGTTGGGGGACAGCCCTTTGGGGCATGCTCACCTTGGCGCCCTGCCTCGCGTGCCTTGCCAGAAACAGTGTTATCTCCCCCACCCGCCCATCACTTTCAGGTCAAGGCAGGTGCAGGGAGGTTGCGTTGTATTTAGGGGCCTTTCAGGGAGGCAAGTTTCATTTGGCCATTCTAACCTACCTACAACCCCCTTGATCAGCAGCAGTGCACTTCTTGAAACCTCCTTATCAGGTAAAAGCACAGAGGCTACAATGAAAGGAATGATCACGCAATGTGTGTCAATTACTTTCAGAGTGCCCGAGCATCGTTGTGATCCCAATCCAACCATGGTTTTATAGCGGGAAACATCCTTTATGATGCAA
The DNA here is from genome assembly GCF_964261635.1 of Lissotriton helveticus. NCBI lineage: Eukaryota > Metazoa > Chordata > Amphibia > Caudata > Salamandridae > Lissotriton > Lissotriton helveticus. Next base: position 1,629,049,233 of record NC_136057.1, on the reverse strand, counting down.
CTTTTACCACGCAGTGCCTTTACAACGCAGGTTTTTCAACGCAAGTCATTACAATGAATTGCACTGGGGGGCGCTCTAGGATAGGTAATAGTTTATTTTACTATCTAACACCTTCCCTACTATCCACGGGGACTGGAGTTGGAATAGTAAATTAAACTATTCACTATCCAGCACCCCCCAACGCAAGTCGTTGTAACGACTTGCGTTGAAAAACCTGCGTTGTAAAAGCATGCGTGGTAAAAGCATGCATTGTAACAACGTACATCCTTCCATAGCATATTCTGTCTGTCAAATGAGGGAACGTCATCATCAGGTAGGTAAAGTCAGACCACTAAATACAAGGAGAGACACACGATGAAACAGGAATGCCCTTAGCCACATATATGTATGTATCACAAAGTCACTCTACGTATCTCTTGTATCAGCCAACAGGGTGTTGATGATTGCACGTGTTGCCAGATCAAGTTTAGGTAGATTCAATCCACTTAGGAATCAGGAAATGTCTACCATGGTTAGGGGTAAAGTGTATATGCCACAACAATACACTGTGAAGAATTAATGGATGGTTGCCTGACTAGTGTGCATCTGTGGCAGGTGATCCATGATCAGCAACATTTGCTGAGTTGTTGTTAAGCAACAGAGGAGGCAAGACACGAGTTGCTCTGACTTATCCCACTCTGTGTTCATCAGACTTTGTCATGTTGCAAAGTAAAAGCAACCCAGTTGCTCAATCATATGGATGTGGTGTGTTTCAGCATCTGTCAGCATGGCTAACATCACAGCCTGCAACTGAACCGCAGTCTATTGATGACATAGTGATGCCTCTGTCTACAGCAAAGCCCTGAGGATATTGGCACAGACAACAAAATAGTCTGCAGACCCTGCCACTCAGTATTGATTTCAGTGATTACAACTTCAACAACCTCGAAGTTGTTTTTTCCTAGTCGTCAGTGAAATATTTGGAGACAAAATCCATCAGGAATGAGAAAAATGCATGAGCGAACAACAATGTAGGATACAGTCACCAAGTGTGGAAGGGGGGGGGGGGCACTGCACACAACACCCAATGTGTTTGTGTCTCGGGTCATCTTCTGAGAATGTTTTTCACACCAATTCAGCATCTAGCTCCACAGGCTGTAGTGTGTGCTGCGAACAAATAATTCCAATCTGAATATGCAGATTGTGTATTGCAGAGTAGTAAGAGTACTCGTGAGTTTGAGAATGTAGGATCCGCTGACTGTGTTGGAGTGTCCGGTGCACAGCACATTGTGTAAGCTTAGCTGTCACCATTGGAGAGGATGTCGGGGGAATAGGCGGGGGAACTTAACCTGTGGCTCTAGGACACAATTGACATAGTTATCCTCAAGTCAGGGGATATGGGTACACCTTGTGAGGATGAGGGATATGTGCAGAATGAAGCTTGCTTTGTCCACATTTGGTAATGGCACACTGCACCCTAATATTTTAAAATATCAAGAAGGCCCTCTACCAAGACATATTGCCCTCAGGGTCTGTGGCACTTTTCAATTAGGTAAATGGGACCTCTTATGGACCCACACAAGGGCAACCCTTGCCAAACCGGATTAAAGGAGAGAAAAGATATTGACAATGCAAACACTTATGGAACTGGGTGTAATGTCCCGGTGTCACGTGGGTGTTATTTGACAGTGCACTGTTTTTTCATCAGCACAACCAGAGATATAATTAAAATGCGTCCATCTCCCTTGGTGTCCCCATACCTCTGACATTCAAAGTCAGAATGCCATTTGTAACCATGTGTGTGTAGTCTACTGGGAAGTGTGGGGATGTGGTTCTGGAGCAGTCTGACAGCAGGTGGCCCAACAACACACATCCTTGACTTTTCACTTTGGGGGGCTAGAGCTCTCTAAGCAATGAACTGCAATCCAAAGTTTCTGCATCATGACATTTCAATATAAGTAATCACCACCTCCATCCCAGGGCAGTACCCAAAGGAAAGAATGACCAATCAGTGACAACATCTACCTACTAAGGGTAACTCGCCACTCATGCCTACATACAACTCAGACAAGGCAAGGCTAGGTATAGGCAACTTGTCCTGTGGTGCCAATAGGTTTTGCATATGCCAGTGTACTCAAAGAGGCCATTCTAACAATTAGTCATGAACATTCAGTACAGACAGCAAGCTGCAGCAAACACATACTACGTCCTCACATTTAATCTGGAAACTGTTTTTCCTACTTACATACACATACTCTACACATATGTACATTTCAACATTACCTCTTACCCTGCATAATCCCTACTTGTGGGGTATGACCCCTTTCACATCGACCTCAAAGTACATGCTCATTTCTCAAAACTATCATACATACACAAGAACGTCAAAAGTACCCTTTGGTGCAACTCTCTGGAAAAGCATGACTACCCCACAAGCTCCAGCCTTGTACTCGAACTCTTCCAACCCAAATCTTACAATCTCACACTGGCGCTGCCCTACTTACATCCACACCTACATTCACAGCAACACTCTTCATTACTATGTGCACAACACCTCTCACATATATGACATGTACACAATATATTGTACTCATCACCTCCTCAGCAGACGTTAAATGTAGCATGTCAAATGGATCACTCTCATCACCAGTTGCACCCTCAGTAATGTCTTGGACTGCACTCATATCACAATGTGCACCATCACAGCCCACTCTGAAATGCACACTCAACACATCACCACATCTCTCAATAAGTCATTTACATTGCTCAATGAATATGTCCTCAGTAATTTGCATTTCACTATTCCCCACCCTACTCTGCTTAAGTTCTACAGATAGTCATTTAAAAAACAAATGCATCCAGCCGCGGTCGGCAGTAGGAGTTCCTGCAGGGCGGTGACGTGGGGAGGGGAGGGGCAGGGTGGGGGGGTAGTAATGTATGGATTACAGAGTTTAACAGGTAAGTAATCATATAAATAAATGAAACTAATTTTGTTGCGCGCACTGCATCGCATTTGGTGATGCAGTGCACGCAACGAAATTCGTTTAATTTATTTATATGTTTACTTACCTGTTAAACTCCGTAATCCATACATTAATACCCCCCACCCTGCCCCTCCCCATGTCACCGCCCTGCAGGAACTCCTACTGCCACCCGCGGCTGAATGCATCCACAGATTCAAACACAGCATACAACAACTGGACAACACCTCACATATCACCATACAGTACACTTATCCACTTTGATGCAAATGACAGGTTTAACCTTGTCTTTCTGTGGCCCTGTCACATCCACATCTGAGTCCCATGCTCCATACCTCCATTGACTTCTGCACATTAACAACTATCCTTATTCAATGACACTAACCTGTTACAGTCATCTCTCACTGTAGTGCCATAAACTACAGCTCTCATCTCCTGACAGTTTCCAACAATATCTAGCTGGTGCTACCCCATCACATGTGCCTATTCCTAGCATACCTTGCACAGGATTTAACCGGTCTTACAAGCTCGCACACTCTGAATCACGCCCCTGCATTTCAAACCACTCACTGTGGAACAATGAGGATACTTCATGTCTCCTACACAAGAACTGCCTCTGAACTACAATCCTATCTTACACTTTCTGAAAAACTCAATATTTGTCCAGCCCCCATTACGTATGAGTTGCCACTCCATTCCCAAAATTAGAACACATGTCTCTATAACCTCTACCCTTGTTTAAGATAGCTTAACACATGCAACATGAACATTGCTAAACATATCAGCAGCTAGGCCTCACATTACAAAATCCATCTCCTCCCCTGTGTGGCAACTAAGAGCATGGGTGTGACACTGGCTCCTGTAGCATCTGCACAACAGAGGGACCCACAACACTTCTATGCACTCACAGTCCACTCAGCTTATCACATGTAGCACAGGGCAATCCAATAGTCATAACAGCACTCCTAGTCCAGCTCTGTGTGATCTGGAACAGCATCAAGCATAGCACAAAAGGACTCCATTGTCATTCATGCACAAATGACAACCTACACTCAAATCATATGCTCAACTACGAATGATGTATGTTTGAAACTATAAAATCCAAGCTTGGACAGACAAAACAATTGTCAGTTGAAGATTATGCAAAATACCTCACCACAACCATTCACAAATCTCCACAAATTGGCACTCACTCCTGTTGAGCAGTGCCCAAATTTCTGTGATAACATCAGCATGTCAGACTTCAGTTGTGGGGCGTAACGTTGGATTTACCAAAGTCCATCCAGGCAGGGGCAGGTTGCACATCCATAGCACTTACAAGTAATATGACCACATGTCGTAATGATGACAATGCATTCTGTACACTGTGCGTGGTATGACAGCCAAGGCAGTTTAAAAAATATGACATTACAGTCCATGAACGAAACGTGTGCTTGTGCCAAACGCATTGACATCTCAGCAAATTCCTGAGTGTCCCAGGAGATGGGTGTTTTGTGTCGATTCTGCATCACCCTGATGCACTATGGATGCAAACCCAAGGGAGGGGTCTGTCCACCTGTAACTCGTAACAGTGACTACATACTAGAGGCAGTGCTCTGTTTCTGGGCTCTGTAGTCATTGGCATTTGTAAGACTCTGGCCAGCTGACCATGTGTAGCGTCAGCCTGGAGTGGCACACAGCATCCACCCTGAACTAAATCACTCTACACCACTTCTGGTACCAACAACTGAGGTTCAGACTGCTTGCATGAAGTGAGCCAAGAAAGGGATTGCTGCTGTCCATTGTCATGCTGAATCGGTATACCTTCAGCTGTGTCACATGAGGGGGCTAGAAGAGGCTTTGGATTACCAAGCACAGACAAATGTTGTACATGCAGAATGTACCAACAGAACTTGACATTGTCTGTCATTACCAACAGGTCATTTTAATGTCTCAAAAATAAAAACTGTAGAAATATATAGTGTTTTCCTAAATGTCTGAAACGAACAAGTTACTTACCTTCGGTAACGCTTTTTCTGCTGGATACAGTATCTGCCTGTGGATTCCTCACCTTGTGAATATCCCCTTGCGTCAGAAACATTCGGAAATTCTTTTTGTAGCTTCTCGCCGACGTGGACGACGTCACAGAGGCACGACACCGCGCGCAAGTCCGCTGACGTCACCGACTCCATAATAGGCCCACGCCGGCGTGATGACATCAGTTCCGCCCTTTTTTTCGTGCCTTCGAGGCACACGGATGGACCAACATCAGTAGATATACACACAGTATACACAGTACACAAATGTCAAAATAACACACATAGTGTGAAACCAATGCAGAAAAGCAATTGAAATAAAACTTTTCCATCAACAATAAAAACATATTAACATCACAGTTACTCAGGTATAGAAGAGTGGACAACGGGGAGGCGGGTGGGTTAGTGAGGAATCCACAGGCAGATACTGTATCCACCAGGAAAAGCGTTACCAAAGGTAAGTAACTTGTTCTTCTGATGGATACATCTGCCAGTGGATTCCTCACCTTGTGAATAGATTGCCACAGCAGTCCCCACTCCCGGAGGAGGGTGTCCACTCTCCTATACCAGAAAATCCTAGAGGACAGAACGCGCAAAGTGTCCGTCCCTCCTCAATTCGGTATCCAAGCAGTAATGCTTCGCGAAAGTGTGGAGGGAGGCCCAAGTTGCCGCTTTACAAATATCCTCAACAGGAACACCCCAGACAAAGCAGATGTTGAAGACTTTGCTCTAGTAGAGTGAGCTCTAATACCCTCTGGGGGTTCCTTACCAGCCAGGGCGTAGCAGATCTTGATGCATAGAATTATCCATCTCGAAAGTGTGCGCTTGTGCACAGCTCTTCCTTTCTTGCAACCAGCAAATCCAGCAAACAGCTGGTCATCAACACGATAGTCCTTAGTCCTATCAAGATAAAAACTCACCGCCCTCTTAGGGTCCAAACAGTGAAGCCGCTCCTCCTCCTTGGAAGTGTGAGGGAGAGGACAGAAGGTAGGAAGGGTAATGGACTGTCCTAGATGGAAGGGAGTTCCCACCGTAGGCAGAAAAGTAGCCCTGGTCCTAAGAACCATTCGTTCAGCATGGATGGTCAAGAATGGGGGCTTTGAACTAAGAGCTTGAAGCTCACTTACCCTCCTTGCCGAGGTAATTGCAACTAGGAGAACCGTCTTAAAAGACAACAACCTCAAGGGACAATTATGTAGAGGTTCGAAAGGAGAACCCATTAGAAAAGTAAGCACCAGATTCAAGTCCCATTGAGGCACAATAAAGGAACAGGAGGGAATTTATTTGTAAGGCCCTTCAGAAATCTTAAAACAATAGGAGATTTAAGTAAGGACGGCTGATCCGGCAGGCAAAGAAAAGCCGACAAAGCCGAAAGATAACCTTTCACTGTAGCCACAGCAAAACCTTGCTGTGCTAAAGAAAGAGCAAAAAAAAGTATATCTGACAAACGAGCCCTCAAAGGGTCAATGGACTTCTCCCCACACCAAGCCACAAATTGAGACCATCTGTAAGAATAGATTGACTTAGTGGAGTCATGCCTGGCCCGAAAGAATGACATCCACCACATCGGGCGGGAGAGAAAATTAACTCAGGTTGCCCCGTTCAATCTCCAGGCATGAAGGTGTAAGGTCTGGAGGTGGGGGTGTAGAACCTGCCCCTCCATCTGAGAGAGGAGATCTGCCCTGAAAGGGAGATGGAGCAGCTGGCACGAGGAGAGGTGGACAAGATCTGTGTACCACACCCTTCTTGGCCAACCCGGGGCGACCAATATAACTTGGGCCCGGTCTTGGCAAATCTTCCTCAGAACCCGAGGAATAAAGGGTATGGGAGGAAACACGTAAAGGAGTTGCGAGCCCCAACTCAACTGAACCGCGTCCCCCAACGCTCCCTGCATCGGAAACTGGAGGCAGCAGAATGTCGGCCAGTGAGCATTCTCGCGAGTGGTGAACAGGTCCACCTGAGGAGACCCCCACGTCCGAAAGACGTGACGAACTACCTCTGGATGAAGCCTCCACTCGTGGTCAGCTAAGAACTGCCGACTGAGACTGTCTGCACACACGTTCAGAACTCCGGCCAGATGATTTGCCATCAGACAAATCTGATGATCCTGAACCCAGGACCATAGACGCAGAGCCTCTCTGCAGAGACACTGTGACCCTACTCCTCCCTGCTTGTTTACATACCACATCGCGGTGGTGTTGTCCGTCTGCACCTGAACCGACCGCCCGCGAAGGGAAGGGAGGAAGGCCTTGAGAGCAAGACGTATCGCCTCCCCGAGATCTCCGTTGTGTTGATACCACTGCCTGCAGAGGCACCACTGGAGTGCCCTCATATGCCAGCGTACATGGTTGACCAACAGAATGCAAGAAGCCATCAGACCGAGCAGTCGAACGACCTTCAGAACTGGAACAACCGCTCCATTGTGAAATAAAGGAATCATCTTCTGTATGTCGCGAATCCGCTGAGCAGGAGGGAATGCCCGACATACAGTAGTATCCAGTACCGCACCTATGAACAGGTTGCGCTGGGAGGGCACCAGGTGAGATTTGGGTACATTTATTGAAAAACCCAACCTGTACAAGTTGTGACTTGCAGATGATGGAGCACTTTCTCTGGAGATTCTGCCTTGATCAGCCAATCGTCCAGATAAGGGAATACCGGGACCCCTGACCCTCTGAGATGTGCAGCCACCACTGCCATGACCTTGGTGAAGACTCGAGGCGCAGTAGTAAGACCAAACGGAAGGACCGCAAACTGGTAGTGCTGCGATCCCACCGTAAAACAGAGATACTTCCTGTGGGACTTCAGAATGGGGATGTGGAAATACGCATCCTGCAAGACGATCGACACCATCCAGTCTTCTTCCAGCAGTGCTTGAAGAACCTGCGCAAGGGTGAGCATCTTGAACTTCTCCTGCTTCAGGTAAAGGTTGAAGATTCTGAGATCCAGGATTGGACGACGTCTGACATCCTTTTTGGGGAATAGGAAATACCGGGAGTAGCACCCCTGACCCCTCTCCTGCACTGGAACCACCTCTATCGCACCCTTTCTGAACAGAGCCAGGACTTCTTCCTGCAAGAGCAGCAGGTGGTCCTCCGCACAAAAACCCTGGCAAGGAGGGTAATTGGGGGGAAACTCCCGAAGGGAAGAGCATACCCATTCTCCACGAGATTGAGAACCCAAAGATCCGATGTAATCAATTCCCAATCTCGTAGAAAATGGGTAAGCCGGCCCCCCACTGGGCCCACATGATCCGGAATGGCGGATCTAGGGCTGCTTTGCTGTGGTGGCAGGGGGTTGGGAATAGGTAGAGGAGGAGGAGGAGGAGGTCTGACGACCTCTAGGACAAGCTCTTTGCCTGCCTCTGTACGACTTGTACAGTGTATTTTGCTGCTGTTGCTGCTGCTGAGGCTGCCTGTAGGTCCAAAAGTGAGATCTGCCAAAGCCTCTGAATCTCTTACCGGAAGTACCTCTGGACTGGAGGCCCAAAGATCTCGCTGTCGCTCTGCTGTCCTTGAATATTTCTAGGGCAGCATCAGCCTTCTTTCCAAACAAACCTGACCCATCAAAGGGCAAATCCATCAAGGCAGCTTGGACATCAGCAGAGAACTCAGATAATATAAGCCATGCAGCTCTTCTTGTGGCCACAGAAGAACCCATCACTCTTGCTACCGAGTCAGCAGTGTCCAGACCACTCTGAATGACCTGTCTTGCGGCAGCCTGAGTGTCAACAATCACCTCTTGGAAATCCTTCCTATCCTCTTCAGGAAGCTTTGGAACCAGCTGTTTTACTGAATCCATCAACGCATGGATATAGCGTCCCATTAGACAAGTTGCATTAGTTGATTTGAGCGCCATGCTTGCAGAGGAAAATAATTTTTTAGCAGCCTGGTCCTGCTTCTTCGATTCCTTAGTCCCAGGAACTTGTGGAAAAGCGCCCGCGGATTTTTTCGAGCAGGCCGCCTGCACAACCAAGCTCTCAGGCAAGGGATATGTGGATAAAAAGTCTGGGTCACCAGGCGCCACCCTGTACCTTCTTGCAACCGCCCTCGAAACAGCAGGGGCTGTAAGCGGCATTTTCCAAACCTCAGTTATAGGCTCCGCCAAAGCATCATTAAAAGGGAGCATAGGCTCGACCACAGAAGTAGGCAAATGAAGGACTTCAGTCAGTAAATTAGCTTTATACTCTGCCGTTGGAAGAGTTAAATTCAACAAGTCTGCAGCCTTTCTTATGACCACGTGATAAGGTGTCACATCCTTATAAGGGGCATCAGAAATAGAGGCCAAATCCCAATCAGGGGACAGTTCAAGACCACTAGCCTCTCTCAGATCATCGAAAAGATCCTCAGAATCCTGCAGCTCACCCTCTTCCATCTCTGCATCACAATACCTCTACTCTTCCAGAAGTCTCTGTGCCTCACGCCTCGACCTCTCCTTCATGAACGAAGTCGACAGATCCAGAATCGACTCCGTCGGAGCCGGAGCCGGCGCCGAGCCCGAAGCCGGAGGACCAGACCGCTGAACACGTGGTCGGATCGGATTCGGCAACGGCATCGAGGGTGTCGGCGTCGATGGTCTTGGCGTCGAAGGCTTCGGCGTCGAAGGCTTTGGCGGCGCCGAGTAAAGCCAAGGCGGCGTCGGGCCGGCATGAAAGGCATAAAAGGCGCAGGAGCATAAGACTGGGGGATACCCAGATTGAAGGCTAATGGACCCGTGGGACCAACCGGTGCACCAGAGGGGTACATTGCTCTTGAATAAACTCCATACAGCGCATTCAGGAACTGAGTAGGCTCCTGACCTGGAGCAGGAAAAGCTGGATAAGAGCCCACAGGTTGCTCTCGAGGGAGCGGAGTCTTCTTCACTTCGACCTCAACCTCAGGCTGGTGCACCAGGGTCGACGAACCCGCAGGCAACGGAGCCTCCTCTTCTCCTCCATCTTCTTCATCTCCCTCACTCTCCTGGTCAGAAGAATGAGTCGGAGCCGGAGAAGGATTCGACATCGGCTTCGGTGAATGAACAGGCGAATTCACCTTCGGAGACTTGAACTTTCGGAGTCGGAGCCTCCACTTCTTTGCAAAGTAACTTCACCTGTGACTTTGGTCTCGAGCTCGAGTCCTTTCCAGAATGATGACGAAACTCATGAGATCTATTCTTATGCTTCTTCCTCGATGACTTCGAAGCATGCACCGAAGACGACCTCGAGCGCGACTTCGAGCGAGACCTCGACCTCGAACGACGAGTCCGTGACTTCGACCTTTTCTTGTCCTTCCTGCCCTTCAACTTTGCAACAAGGAGTTTCACTTCCCTCTCACGGAGAGCCTTAGGATTCATTTTCTTGCAGGATGAACACTCCTCGACGTCATGGTCGGAACTCAAACACCAGACGCAGCACTCATGCGGATCCGTCATAGACATCATCTTGCCGCACTCTCCGCAGGGCTTGAATCCAGTCTTCTTTGTGGACATTTCGACACAAAGAAGCAAAAGGACACCAAAATGAAACAAATAGTAACAAAGTTACCAACAGCTACAGAGGATCCCTAGAAACCGTTAGCGTCGACGACGCGGAAAAAAGGGAAATGATGTCATCACGCCAGCGTGGTCCTACGTCAGCGGAGTCACGCGCGGTGTCGTGCCTCTGTGACGTCGTCCACGTCGGCGCGAAGCTACGAAAAGAATTTCCGAATGTTGCTGACGCAAGGGGATATTCACAAGGTGAGGAATCCACTGGCAGATGTATCCATCAGAAATAAATGACACACTAAGAACAGGCAGCACCCAGCATTGTCACTGAACAAGTAGATGAGATATGAAATGAAATGGGGTTTTGTTAAGCGCAACTGCTGCCCTGAGGCGTCCAGGCGCTAAAGAACTAGGTCAGTACCCTCCAGTGTGTTCGGCCCAGGGGTTAGCCTGATTTATTGAAGAGAAAAGTTTTGAGATGTTTGCGGAAGGTCACCAAGTTAGGATTAGATCTTACATGGAGAGGGAGTGAGTTCCATAACTTGGCTGCGTTGTAGGAAAATGACCGACCTCCAGCTCTGGGTCTCCGGATCCGGGGAACTGCCGCCAAAAAGGCATGGGAGGAGTGAAGCTGTTTGTTGGGCGGATAAGGGGTAATCAGAGAGTGACTGATTGCTGGACCAGATTTCCAGTATGCTTGATGGGAGATGCACATGGACTTGAACTCAATTTTCTCCCTGACAGGGAGCCAGTGCAGGGCTCTCAGCCCAGGCTTCACCGAGATTCTGCGTGGCAGACCAAGCAATGTGCCTGCTGCACAATTCTGAGTCCGCTGAAGTTTTTGCAGACAGTATTCAGGCGCCCCTAGATACAGGGCGTTACTTAAATCAAGGCGGGACTGGATTAGACCCTGCATGACTACCTGCTTGGCTTCAAAAGGTAGAAGCGGAAGGATTTTTTTCATCATCCTGATGAGACCGAAGAAAGTCGCAGACAGCTTGGTTGCTTGGGTGTTGAAGGTCAGGGATTTGTCCAACCACACCCCAAGACTTTTTATATTGTCTCTGGGTGTGGGGGGTGCGCCCAAGCTAACGGGCCATAACAGCTCCAAGGTGGAGGTAGCTGATGGACCAAGAAGCATAAGCTCGGTTTTATCACCGTTAAGCTTGAGGCACGACTTCGTCATCCAACTCTTGACCTGTTCCAAGCAAGTTGTCAGACTGGTCTGTGGTTGGTGGCAGTTCTTTTGCGCAAGAGAGCCCACTAGCTGAGTATCATCCGCATATGTAATGATCTTAATACCATATGGACGAATGATCTCAGCCAGCGGTCTCATGTACGTATTAAATAGCGTGGGGCTCAAGGATGAGCCCTGCGGCACCCCACAGCCCAGAGGCTTGCTTGCGGAGACAGAGGCTCCTTCAAAGACTTGAATATCTTGATATCTTGGACACATCAAGAGCATTCCACTCCAGACAGTATTATGACAACTCCTGATCCATTTGTAGCTAGGTCACATGTGTGTCACCTAATTGAGATAGGTATCATCTCATTTGGCACATACAAACTGTCTGCCATCTCAGTGACAATGTTATGTGTGTCTTATCCCATCTCTGAATCAAATGCCTGAAACAACATATATGAAATGTACAGACAACTTGCTCAGTTGGGTTGAAAAGAGAGACACATATCCCTATGACGACACACAAACCAAACCTTGACGAACCAGGATACACAGTAGGTCTCATTGCATTGCCAACTCAAAGCTTATCACAATGCCAAAAAACATTTGAACTTGGATAAAACCACATGCCTGAAGTAGCACGCATTGTGTCTTGCTTACAGTTAGCTTGTTACACATCCTCTCTGGCCATTGAGACACACTCAAAATCACTTATCACATAAATACTCATTGTAAAGCTTGCCCACCATAATGTAAATAACACCGACCTGGGATACATAATACATCCTCATCCTACTGCTTACCATAGTCTGGTCAGGTGTATCATAATCTGGTTGTATACGCAAAAGCACGGGCATGTGTACACCAATACAGATTCAAATTAAATATCACATGAGCATGATGATGCCCATGTTCACTTAACAGAATTGGGAAATGCCCATACTCTCACACCATAACTGTGGCATAAGGTCAGAATTAGTTGTACATCACAATACCAGCTACTGTACAACTTTGGAATCACAGCATGTCAGACTATAATTCAAATTGTGTGACAAACATACATGTACCATGTACGCTGTGTACACATTAAACTAACACATACAACAGCTGTGTCCCTGTAAAGACAGTAAAACACTGTAACTGACTGAGACATGTCCTGGACACACACATCATCCACATGATGTCCCCAAACAAAAGGAGGATGCAATTACTGACATCTAAATCTGTACATACTGGACTATTAAAACCACAGACATCTTGCCTAGCAGGAACATCTGCAGAAAGTGGAGTACTCAGAGGCTACATGGTCCGAATACTGTGAGACTGCTGCTTACCTTACACTCACCATGGGCACAGGAAATATATCAGATGAGTACAGAGCTATGAAGGGAATTGGCCCACAGTGGCATGACACCTGTGGCAAGGTTGTCATTGCCACTAGTCTACCAGATCTATAGAAGACACAGCCATGGATCCATCAGTCCAAAGTTACTACCATGTAGTCAAACTACATATGTATCCAGGTGTATTGATGAGACAGGTGTCTTTCTGCTCATTACAAACATATGCAGCATGTTTCTCCTGTTGTACGTTCCCACACTTGTGCTATGTTGACACCTGAAAGCATGAACCATGTGGAACTGTGCTTTTCTTAAACAAAAGCTTTGTGAATCCATGTAACACTCATAGACAAAACCAATGTTAACATTGACATCTAGCCAAAGTAGGCACTAACATTCTAGGATAGATACTGACCAAGTGCTTGTACTCCATGGAGCATTATTCAATCCACGCCATACTAACATTATTGTATTCTTGCATCGCATGTTACACATGAATGACAGTTAACCCGAAATCCATTTTGAGGACACAGAAATATGAAAAAAATAAATAGAAAAAGCTTTATTCAGTAAATTATATTGTGACTGGTGATGAGAAAAAGGCCAATGGACAGTCCCATAAAATTCAAGGGAAACAACCTTTACATCGTGGTCATTACACCGTGATGCCTTTACAGCATGAGGGTCAAAGTAATGTGCAAAAGGGAAATATCCCGGGAAAAGCACACTTGTCGGACACAGAATATACAGTGATTTTCCCGCCTGAATTTGAGACAAGTGGCCAGGGTGACATCTTAAATCGCTCGAACATACTATACATCCTGTCTTGCGTATCCTCATAGGCTCACCTAAAATCAGAACATCTTGAATCGGTGCATTTGAAAAACTATCCCTGTATAAGTCATAGGGAGTCTACTCTAACAAAATGGACCAACAAGCAAGATAGTCAAACATCTTGTCAGAAAAAGACGTACTCAGGGGCTGGGGGAGCCACGTAGATACATGTCCAATTGAAAAGTATCCGCACATACTACTGCAGAGGCTGCAAAAGCAACTGCAGTAGCATCACGGAATTGCATCCTAAAGGGCATAAAATCGACCCAGAGTCCATTCTGGGATAAAAACATCAAAATCAAACTTATGAAGGGGGAAGCCACTGGACAATGCATGGAGACAGGAGCGACTCAGGTCACCATCTCAGAAGACTGGGCCTGGATCTCAATGGCTCTGCACACCAAAGGGAGGATAAATCCCTAGCACAAAAGAAGTTAAAACAAGAACACACCTTAGATTAATAAGCTGGAATGTTGCAGGCCTCAAATCAACGTTAGCAAACAAGGAGGCCATAAGCCTACCTAAAACAGGAGACATTCTATGTTTACAGGAAACATGGACGACATCACCAACCCCCATCAAAGGCTTCCAGGCAAAACACACCTTAGCCTGTAAGAAAAAGATATTTGGAAGACCTATTGGTCAGACCCTCCAGGATATCGCGATTTCGCGGTTTGCCGCGAAATCGGCACTTTTGTTAAAGTGCCGCGATTCTTTTTAAAAGCGCCGCGAAATCGGGTCCCGTGCAGCAGAGGGGTGTGCGCGAACCGCGGAAGAGATGTTTATCCCTTCATGATGCCGAGCGGCAGGCTGCTGTTTCGTAGCAACAACGGTACTTGGCGATTTTCTAATAGAAATTATAAGGGTTTCATGGCATAATGTCACAAAAAACATGCATGCAATCAGTTGTAAAACTTTTCACCTTAAGAAAAAACGTGTGGCTGGACAAAACATAAATAAGACTCCTTGACTACAAACAAGACAGCCAGGTAAGGAGTCCAAAAAAGAAGAATGGTAGGGGAATGAGAGATTACACTTCGTACAACTTAAAAAGCTATGGCAAAGCCAATCGGTTTTGCTTTTGTAATGAGCGAAGGACTAGTTTGTAAAACATTATTGTAAAAAAGTCAATCGAAAAAACAATTGGAAATACTGCAGGAAAATCAACAACATATAGCTGGAAGGTACCTGAGAACTGCAAACTGAATTGAATATTTTCGAACTTTATAAATCGCTTGGTTAATTTTTCAAATAATTTCGGCTAAGGAAGCTCGGAACAAAATTTTAAAAAGAATAAGGACGTTTAAAGGAAAACATTTGCCAGTGTCTAAATTATTTTCCAATAGACTCATAATGTAAACATGCTCCAGCCATTTGTTCCTCTGTTGTAACCCGGGATATATGGGCTTCACTGCCATTTGTGCTAGGGACATATATATGCCTTATTGACATTATCTTAAAAGTTTCACGCTTACATAAATGTGTTATTTTAAAAATGTTCATCGTTTTATCGTATTAATGCAATGTGACTGATTTTACTGTTAAAATTTTGAATGTATGCAACGGTTTTAATTAACTATGCATAATATTAAAAACTTGAAACTTGCTGTAACCCGGGGATATATGGGCTTCCATGAGAAGGGATAACCTCCTTTGCAGTCATGCTTATTACACATTCTGCCCCAAAATACAGCTGAGTGAGTGCCGCAGCTAGGCCCTAGTCATACCGTGGAAGAATATAACAGTTGATGTGCTTTTACAGACAAGATGGCAAAGGTGGGGCCCAACACAGAACGCGAGGGCAGATATTTGTTAGTAGGTGAGGGAAAGCATCATATGATGAAGAGAGCAAGGAAACACATGCATACTCATGGTGTGCTGAATAAAAAAGAAAAGAAATGTTCTCTAAATGTGAGCTGCGGATGGAAAAAACCTCAGCCAATCAAAATGCTAACTGCTACCAACCTATACTAAAGCAAATGGAGAATTGCATTTCCAAGGGATAACTGCCTTAACCTGTGGGCTGTTTCCTCTATTCCATATTCCAGGTTGCCTATTCAAAGTGGAATACTCTGCTAAAATGGTTTCCATTGATTTAAGGCTGAAAATGAATGATTATGAGTAAAATAAAGTGCCGCAAAAATGCAGCTAAATTTCCATATTGGTGCCGCTAAATTTGCAAATCCATGCCGCTATATCCTGGGGGGTCTGATTGGTGGGGTATCAATCTTTTTTTTTTTTTTTTTTTTTTTAATATTTTTATTTAGTTTTTTTCCCCCCCCAATACAATTTTTCTGTTAACTCCAGTACAATTTTTACAGTACAGATTTGTTTACCAAGTTATACATATAAAGTACAATCATCTTCATATCTGGCAAAACCAAAGTTAATATAGCCCATAAAGAGCCATAAACACAAAACAAAAAGCATAACATCTCATGTACTTTTAATTCTTTCTACTCTTCCATTGCTCGATGGGTATCCAAATCTTACCCCCCAGAGCCCTTGCCCTTTTGCCTTTCCTCTCATAAATAGCTTTCTCCAGATTATATGTGGAAAGTAGTCTTGCTATCCATGTCTGAAACGTCGGTGCCGTTTTATCAATCCAGGCTTTCGCAATAATGATCCTAAAAACTGCTGTAGCCATAAACAAGAATTCTGGATGTGTGTTATTATCTCCTATACTTATGCCTAATATTATCATCTCATCCGTTAATTTAATTTTAACCCCAGAGAGCTCTCCAAAAATTTCTCTGTTGCCAATTTTAACGTATAGAGTTGTGGACATTGTGAAAACATGTGAGTAATGTTGGCTCTTGATGAGTTACAGCGTGGGCAAGTTATTCCAGTGCTTCCCCCCCATTGTGCAATTCTAGCCGGTGTATGGTATAACGAGTAGACTGTCTTGTAATGTTGAGTTTGTAGTGTTGCTGAGCACAGCACAGTTCGGGCTAGGTCTAATGAGGCTTGAAGAGCTTCAGGGTGAGCCCTTACTTGTTCCACCCATTTTTTGCCATATTTCTCTCTATCATCTATTTTGTAATCCTGTAGTTCTGCATATAATTGTCTGATTGTGCACTGTGGGCTGCTTCCCAGGTAGTCCATTATCCTACAGCTTGTCATTCCTACTGTCCCCCCCTGTTTTGTATGAAAGTAGCTCCTCACTTGTAAATATTTAAAAAAGTTATTCCCAGCTATTTTAAATCTGTGTTGAATCTCTTGGAACAGTAAAAACCCTCCATTTACATCCAATAAGTCTCCTAGTTTTTTGATCCCTCTGCCATCCCACTCTTTCATAACTGTATCCCTGAAAATCTCTGCCGGAAGCTCGTTATTCGTATACAACCTTAGGTATCTATTGTACCTTCCCAGCCCTAGCTTTTTCTTAATTGTTCTCCAGATTTTATATACCGCGTTCAGGGTCTTGAACCTCGTGTGCTTGAAGTAGGCAAAATCCACAGTTGTGACTAAGGCATTCTCTGCCGCCTTTCCCAGGAGTGCTTCATATACGTTCACTGGACATTCTCTCTCATCCTGTTGGTCACTCCCACCTAATAACCCTTTAGAATATTGGAGAGCTGCCGCCCAGTAATAAAATCTAAAATCCGGTGCCCCCCAGCCTCCCTTCTCTCTTGAAAGTGTCAAAAAACGATATGCCCTATGTGTCTTCCCCTGTGCCCAGATGAATCTATTCACTGTTGATTCTATTCTATTAAACCATGTGCCATCAAAATATAAGGGTATTGCTCTAAAAAGATATAAAAATTTTGGGAAAGTGACCATTTTAATAAAATTAATGCAGCCCATTAGTGTCAAATGTAGATTGTTGACTCTGTCCATGTTCCTTTTAACCTTCCCTAACAAAGGTTCCATGTTAATCTCTACTAGTTTCTCTAAGTCCGCAGTCACCCTGACCCCCAGGTACATTGCTTCTGAAACCACTCTTGTGTCTACAAGTGTCGTATATCTATTCTGTACTATTTGTGTCTTCCCTCTATTTATTAGATACCCTGAGACCGCACCGAATTTCCTTGCCTCCTGTTCAATTTCAATCAGTGCTCCCTCCGGTGCTGGTGTTATAATAGCCACGTCATCCGCATAGGCGAATAGCTTGTAATCCTTCTCGTGCAATGTAACTGGGGGAATCCTAATATTATGAGTGAGTCTTCTTAAAAACGGGTCCAGATATATAGCAAAAAGTAAAGGTGAGGCTGGACATCCCTGCCTAGTCCCTCGTCTAATCTGTACCTCCTTTGAATAGGATTTATTAATTCTTATCCTGGCATTAGGTTGTTTATAAAGTGCCTGGATTGCTGTTATATACCCCTTGCCTATACCTGCCCATTCCATGGCTTTCCATAGATAAGCCCAGGAGACCCTGTCGAAGGCCTTCTCAGCATCCAAAAAAATAGCCGCGACAGGGTCTCCTGCAGCCTCCACTGCGTCTAGGATAGTGATCATCTGCCTAGTATGTTGGGTGGTCCCCTTGCCAGGTATAAATCCATGTTGCGTTGGGGATACTACCCCCTCTATCACCTTGCTCAACCTATTAGCTAACGATTTGGAGAATATCTTAGCATCGGCATTTAACAATGACAAAAACAGTGGAAATCTGGAGGCAGAAAGCATGGAATATTTGTTACAAGGGCCACAGGAAGGGTTAAGTACAGAGGAGAGGGATAAGCTAGATGGGCAGTTATCAGTACAGGAGGTAAGAGATGCGGTATTCAGCCTCCCATCTGGCAAAGCAACAGGACAAGACCAAATACCTGCAGAGTTTTACAAAACCTTTTGGGATGTGTTAGCTAAGGACATGTGGGTAATTTGTTGTTTGGCACAGGGGGGCAGAATAGTCCCACAATCTTGGGCCGGCACGGATATTATAGTGTTATTAAAAAAAGATAAACCATCAACAGAACCGGGTTCATATAGGACAATTACATTGTTAAATGCCGATGCTAAGATGGTGGGGTATCAATCTATGTAAAATTGAACTTGCAAGTACAGACGAAGGAATGGCCCACAAATTCACCCGATATCCAGATCATCAGCATGAAGGGTATAACGCTAGAGGGAATTCCAACCACAACTGCAGTAATTAAACTATACATTAACCCAAATAATAAGAAAAAACTGCGAACATAAGGATGGTCATTAGCCTAATTAGAGAATATCTCTACGAAAACCCAGGATCATGAATGCATTATCACCGGGGATTTCAACATGAGAGACCTGTGCCACTTGGCCAGACACCAAGAAGATAAAGGCTAGAATATTATGGAAGCTTGCATCAATGAATTCAGCCTGGAGCCGGCCAATCAAGGGGTGCAGCCAAATACGAAACCACAAGCAACTTTCAAAAACATCTCTACACTGGACTACATCTTTTTGAGCCAGGACTTGTGAGGAGGTGTGAAGACTACAAGGTGATTAGCACTACTGCGAGTGACCTCCACCCATTATCCATCCTTGTCAATACAAGCACAACAATGCACTTTGAACATTTAACTGCGGGGAAAAAGCTTCATACAAACATTGATACTGCACCGATAAAATGCATAAAATGGGGACTTATAAGCCAAGAGAAATATAACACCTGGAAACAGGCCACATGCATAATCAGTCCCCAGACAAATTTGTCGGAAATCATTTTGTCATTATCCAAAGCTATGACCTCAGGAAAACAATTGGCACACAAAGGAAAACGTTGTAGCTATGGGCCAGCCAACCTAGCTGACTTCAAAGAATTTAAAGAGTGCAAAAAACAGTGGCGCTTGGCGGAGCAACAGCATCGGAGAAAAAAATCTTGAATGTCAGAATCCCTACTGAAAGCAGCCAGAAGATCACATAAAAACACTGTCTGGCATTTGAAATAGACTAGCATAGATGATAAATGGAAACGCAATTACACACTGCTTGCTCCCAGTGAGAGCAGGGAATTTTGGAGGTATGTCAACAACCTCAATGGTGGAAGCTACATACACAATGCGGTACCCGCTGAAGAATGGGCAGCCCATGCAACAAGGCTATACGTCAATCAGGATAAATCCAGGATAACAACTGCGGTAGTTGAAAACTGTAGTCCAGAAGGACATGAGATTGAGGCTCTCATTCTCAGCGAAAAAGAAATCCTGAACACATTGAAAGGCATAAGGAAGGACGGGGTTCCAGGTGTTAATGGGTTACCGGGAAGCATTTTTAATGAAGATCAGGCCTTTTGGGCCCCCTACATGGATTGTCTATTTAACTACTGCTACAAAACTTCAGGAGTACCAGACTTGTGGGAAGGCTCCATTCTGCAACCGATCTATAAGAAAGGCTTTACTAGACGTTGACCGGAAGGCATATGCAAAAGTGCTTCTGAAAGAGCAAGAGGCATGGATAATTGGCAATCAAATAATACCACAATATCAGACAGGATTTCGGCCGAACTCATCAACAATGGACAGCGCCACTGCATTATCATACCTGGTAACTCAGGCTATAGAGGGCGTAACCCACCCCTATACGCCTGCTCTGCCGACTATAGTGCTGCTTTTGATGGCATCCACCGCAACATATTGTGGGCAAAACTTGCGAAGTGGGGTATACCGAGGAAACTTCTGGCGGCCATTATGTCCCTCCACACCGGGTACATGGATCCGCACTAAGCTCACACAGACCCACGCAATCGCCAAGATCTACACAAACAATGGGCTAAAACAGGGTTGTGTGATCGCAACAACACTGTTCAACCTATATACTGCAGACTTGGGAGTTGCACTCTCAAAAACCAATATCTTCACACCCAAATTGGGTAACCTTAGAATACCCATCATGCAATACGCGGACGACCTTGTCATCCTGGACCAAACCAGAATAGGCATGAAAAGGGCCTTGGAGACTCTTCATCTTTCCAACACGGAAAACAAATTTCAAACCAATGCAAATAAAACCAAAGTATTGGTTTTTGGACACAAACTAAACAAATCCTTTGCTGGGCTGGAACATCGGAACCACTAAGAATTGCAACCGCAAACAAGTATACCTACCTGGGAGTACAATTCTCAGATACTGGTGGAATAACACTCTAGACCAAAACACTGGAGACAAAAGTGGCCAAGGTCACACACGCCCTATGCAAAATACACCAGAAGCTTGTGAGCCACACAACGTAGGGTATCCAAAGAGTAATACAAGCCAAGCTATTTTCAGCAATTAGCTATGGCCATCTGGTCTTCCCGGGCTTATTGACCGATAAATTGGAGCACTTGTATATCATGGCTTTCAGAAAGATCTTTAGGCTGCCATTCTCGACAAGGCCTACACTGATCCGACTTGAGTTTAATTTAACATCAATGGACATGGAATGCAAAAAAGATATAGTGAAGCTGTATCACCATGTGATCAAGGCTAGCCCGGGCACCTTGAGGGAAGCACTTCAAATACTCTTCACGGTCAAAACTAGTCGATGGGCTAGGTACCTTGATTCAGCTAACAACACACTATGCCTGTCAGATGACCACACAACGGTACTTCAACTGTCAATGGCTAGCCTAAAAAACATGCTAAAAAACAGGGAAAGATCATCTTAAGGAACCAGGACATAGAAATGATCAGAGCAATCCATGGCGCAGAGGGCCTTGCTACATCCCATGAAGTCACTCAATCCCAACTATACCTGAAAGCCAGTCTGGGCAGACAAGCTCTTCAAAACGTTCTGAAGACAAGGCTGCTAACTTTACCAATAAAGGACTACAGGGCACATTGAAAATCACACCAGCTGAAAACAGAGAATGTCACCTGTGTCAATATCACACCAAATCAGCAGAGCATGTCATCTGTTGTAGTCCAGCCTTGGTAGCCCGAGGCATAAATACTTAAGGACAATGTTCTTCCAAAATAAAGTAAGGACATGCAAGGAGGCACTAACGTACATATATTGAACAACAGTACCTATGGAGCTTGCACGTGCCGGGAAGTTCTTTGCCGTTGTTGGAAAGACTTTATGTCAAACTCAATAAACAAAAAATAACAGCCTAATAATCAATTTACATTTTGACTCTCGATGAGCATTAATATCACCATCAGTGATCTTGTACTAATTCCAATGGTTAAGATCATTGCTATTTTCGCTGAGCAATAATATCACTGCACGTTATGGCCATTAGTGATCTTGCACAAAGCCCAAACAGCTAAGATGAACTCATATTAGGGCATTGACTGATCAACAGATGTATATGTTATTAGATGTTTCTTCTTTTAAATACAACCTTATTTTTAGATGCTTTTTTACTAATCAATTGTTTTAATTAGGAAAGTAACAATTAAGAACTCTGTCGCTAACGAGGAAATACTTGGCAAATTGAAATCTCTAAATGAAAACTTAAAGAAGTTAATATGGAACGAAAAAAAACAAGCAAAACAAGTATTCTGGGCAAAAGTATTCCATGCAAGTAAACAAACAAATGCAAGAGAGTTCTGGAAGATCATAAATGGACTGGTTCGACCAAACAAATTGGTGGTTTCATCTTCACTAATGGAGCAAGAATGGATCACATTTCTTATAAAACATCTAAACCAGAATGGTTCAATAATGACAAAAAATGAACCACAACCTACATACAGTTATGACTGTAATACGGTGTACCAATTATAATAACAAAGGAACAACTGATAAAGTTAATTAAAAAACAGAAAGATGGTGCACCTGGACCAAATGGCATCCCATTTTCTCTCTACAATTAAAATCCAGATCTATGGGCAGCATATTTAGAAAAGCTATTCAAAGAAATTATACAGGAAGGTTTCATCCCGGAGTCATGGCGAGGGTCTTTAATTACACCAATCTTTAAAAAAGGAAACTGGGCACTTCCGGAAAATTATAGGCTTATTACCCTACAAGACACAGATGCCAAGCTGTTTGCTAGGATTTTGCTCATTAATTTAAATGAATGGGCATCAAAAAATAAGATACTGCCTTTGAATCAAACAGGCTTTATTAAAGGCCTGGGGACAACGACAAATATCCTGGCATTATCTCTTCTAATGGACAAAGCAATCAGAGTCAAACAACCTCTGTATCTATGCTTTGTAGATTTTAAATCTGCCTTTGATCGTGTCCAAAGAAACTTATTATGGAAAAAGCTCCAAGAAAAAAAGATTCCAATGGTCCTGTTGAAACTGATTCAGCTCCTGAATAGTAAAACCTGGGTTAGGGTGAGGATGGGGGATGGCCAAACGCTATCAAAGGAAATCCCAGCAACAGAATGCCTAAAACAAGGATGTGTACTAGCCCCACTCCTTTCCAATTTGTTCTTGGTGGACTTAACTGAGACCTTGGATGAACTAAACACACACCCTCTGAAACTAGCTGGTACGTATATTTCTAATTTGTTCTATGCAGATGATGCCATCCTACTAAGTCATACTAAAGTGGGACTACAGCGTTTAATCAATTGAACATTCAAGTACGCAAATGAAAACGGGATGGAGATAAATGAGACTAAAACCAAGATCATGGTAGTCACCAAGAACATAAAACTAAGATGTAAAAGTAAATGGTACATGGAGAACAACCAACTGGAACAAGTTGAAGTATATAAGTATTTGGGTGTACTATTTGATGAGAAGGGCAACCATCAGCCACAAAAAAGGGATATCCAAAGGAAGACAAACGCCTTGACTGCAGCATTTAGAATCTTACAAAAATCACTTGACAACCTCACATATGGGCCGCTTTTGAAGATTATAGGGGCAAGACTGCTACCGACCATTACATATGGCAGTGAATCATTAATGGGAAAGGATACTGAATTAATAAATAATGCTCTATCTAGAACATACAAATCATTATTCCATCTCCCAACGGATGCCTTGCCTGCACAAATTAAACTGGAGTTCGGTCTAAACAACCAATATTATGTGAGAAAGGGTCACTTCATTAAAACCTGGAATCGGATAAAAAATTATCACGATAATCAAATATCCCAGCTGTTGTGGAAAGAAATTAATAATAATGTTAAGTCAACTGCATGGAATTATCTTAAGGAAGCGATAGAGGAGTTTGCGGTTAATACAATCTGGAATAATACGATAAACAACACATCGTTCAAAAAAATAATCAATAAAACTACAAACCAACTATCCCTCGTAAAGGATAAAGATATTCTAACAAAAAGAAAACATGCTTGGACAATAATAAATGAATACAAAAAAAAGAAGGTGCAACAATATTTGGAAACAGCCTGGTCGGAAAAAAATAAAAAAGTTCTACTCAAAGCAAGATTTGGAATACTCCTGGGACTTTGTCATCTTCCCCCGTGGAAAAACACTGAAAGTGGCACATTATGCAGACTTTGTAAAAAGGGAGAGGAGAACATTGTCCACCTTTTATGTATTTGTCCTGGACTCCAAAATGAAAGAAGATCTTTACTTAAACTACCTTTTAATCTACGTGGAATAAGGACAGGTAGGCATGCACTGAAATGTTGTTTTCAACCGAATGATATAGATATGAACGCTACCTTTGTGAGGTTCCTAATAACAGCGAAAACAAAATTAGGAGATTAAGTTTTAAAAATGAAGTAGTTTAATGAAATGTAATGAATTTTATGGTGCAATGGCTTTTATTGGTTTTATATACCACAGTAAATTTTATGTGTTTACAATATTGTAAGATTTTAAATAATCAAACAATAAAGAGTTAGCTAACTAACATGCATTGTATTTGTAAATGATTTTAGGTAATCATACAATAAAATAAGTAATCAATCATTCTTTACAACGCAGTCGTTACAACGGCCGCATTGTTACAACACGATGCCATTACTACGCAAGTCATTATATCGACTTGCAGTAGATGGTGCTCTAACATAAGGAATAGTATAATTTACTATTCCAACACCTTCCCTACTGTTGGTAGGCTTAAGTAGGAATAGTAAATTATACATTCCTAATGTAACGGCGCCATCTACTGCAAGTCGATGTAATGACATAAGTAGGAATGGCATCGCGTTGTAACAACGTGGTCGTTGTAACAACCACGTAGTGAAATACTGCGTAGTAAAAGCAAGCGTTGTAATGTGCTATATTCAAAATTCAATGGCTTTGAGGGCAATAAATATCATGGCCTTTACTGCTTGCCTGCACTACTCCTGGAGGGAAATCTAAGTGGCAGGCCAGGCATCAAAGTGCCAAAACTAGGGAGACTGGTTTGAGTTTTGGGAGGGATGAAATCAGTGGGAGGGGGGTGTCAACTGCATTGGTAGGGTTAGTTTGATGGGGTGGTGGGTCCACTGCAGTGGTTAGCTCAGATTGCGGGGGTAGTTGTAGAGGGAGGGCTAGATGGAGGGGGATGGGCTAGGCTTAACTAATTTGGGTATTTTCATTTTTTTGATGGTTTGGACAGGAATAGGGTGTGGACTTTCCAGGAGGGTTTGTTTTGGGTCCGGAGGTACAGGTCTGGGCTGGGGAAGTATGGGTTACTGGGGGGGATTTTCTTTTGGGAGACTAGGGGGATTTTCTGGTGGGGGCTGATTTGGTGTTTTTTTCTTCTCTGGGGAGGGGGCAGATGTAGATGGGAGGTCAGTGCTGGTGGGTTTCCTCTTCTTGGGAGGGATTTGAAAGGTTTGGGGAGGGAAGATGTTTAGGGGAGTTATTTTGAGTCCCGGGCTGAGGGGGGAACAGGGGAGGCAAGGGTAGGGGATGTGGAGGCAGAGGATTCTGGGGTCTGCGGAGTGTCTGTGGATGCATATGTGTTGTCTGGTGGTGTGTCTGTGGGGGTGTTTAGGGTGACCAGAATTTTAAAGCCAAAAACCGGAACATTTCATGAAAATAGACAATGGTCTATAATTTTACTTCACGTGAGCTGCACAAAATGATAGCGCTCCTTAGCAGAGAATTACAGAGCAGGCAGTTAGAACATACATAAAATGCATTTTGTAAACCAAGTAGCTTGCCTGTTAAATTAATTGCTTGCTTCAAACAACTACTAGCTATCCCTGCTTTATAAAATATAAAAGCGCACCTCCCGCTGTTTTCTGTCATCCCGCTACAAACCGGGACAGGAGCTAAGTTTCCTGAAATCTGCCGGGACAGCTGGTGAAATGCCCGTGACCGTCCGGGCAAATCTGGAGCGCCTGGTCACCCTATGCTGTCTGACTTCTGAGTGTGCATGCGTGTGGGTTTGTCCTTGTGTATGTGTGTTTGTGTGCTGCATGCTGCTGTTGAGGTGGATGCATGGTATGTTTACGTGTGCTTGGGTCACAGAGGGTAGTTGGGATTGTGAATGGGGAAGAGGTGGGAGGGGGTGGGACAGCTGGAGTTGGGACACTGCTGCCATCAGTGTGGTGGCCAGAGCCTGACGGGATCTCTGTAGGGCAGATATGTCAGAGTGAATGCCCTGCAGGAATGATACCATTTATGTTAAATAATCGGTATGCATCTGGAGGTCATTCAGCACTGCTGTCTGCCCCAAAGACATCTGTCTCAGGGTATCGATGGCCTCCACACTGAGGGCGGCAGGGGAGACAGGGTCACGGAGTGAGGTGCCTGGCATAAAAGAGATGCCTCCCCTTCTACGGAAGCGACCACGAACGCTGGTCCTGGGAGCAGCTGGGAGGGTCGACACGTTAGGGGTGGTGGTGAACTCAGATGTAGAGGAGTCAGTCCCTGGATCATCCACCACCACAAGGGAGTCCTCACTGGAGCTTGACTTGTCCGGAGATCCGACAGATGTTATGTCAGACATGCCCTCAGTGAGGCTCCCCTCAACCTCCACGCCACTGGGTCCCTCCTCCTCAGATTCACCACTGAACCCAGTCTGGCGAGCTGCTTCCCCTTTGTCTGTGGCACTGCCTTCTCCACCGGCCGGAGCTAATGCTGTGAACAAGAATGATGAAGAATCACATAAGTCATCTGTATTTACTTGACACATAAGTTATCACAAATCTTCACAGATCAACTAAATACATAATTTGGACTTGTGCCATTACATTTTAATCTAGTTCTGTACATGGCACTTGTCAGTATGTCAATTAACCATTGTTTACAACAATAGTTAGCGATATGCACTCCTCTATTGAAACAATTTTTCTAAATGTCAACAAATTATACTGCTCGGTGCTGTCCCATATCTTGACTAGCTCCTAGCCAAGTTGGAAATAATTGATGAATCACAGAAACCTGTGTTGTGGGAAGCACTGTTCACTTATTCACTATAACGTGATTTTTGTTTTTCTATTGATCAACCATACATTCAATTCACTTTTAACAAAAATTAAACAGATTCTGTTTCATCACAAATTCAAAATTTTCATATGTCCACAGTCTTTTTTGAACAAACAGAAAGCCAAAACCAATTCCCAAATTATATGCTCATCACAAGATGGACGTTTTTCTTTTCTTCAAAAATGATTTTATTCTTCTCATTCATCCATAAACGCGACAGTCTGTGTTTTTCAAACAAATCTTCATAGTTCAACGAATACTGACATATCCCAATGCATTTCGGTATGCACCTTCGTCAGGGGAATGTATTCTAAATAACAAAAGATTATACGTAATTACCAAAAACTAAATCTTGTGTATATCCAATACATACACTATTTACAATTGCACATGCCTTAAATTCCAAAACTTATTAATGAACAACAACCAGAGAATCTCCTAATGTCATTTAGACATCTAGTGTGTATTAGAGAATTCATGCTCACAAAAGTTCACCTGCAACCTCCTAAATTAAACCAAAAAAACGTGCTACCAACCCAGTGCTACCACCACCTCATGCTAGCTGTGATCCAATAATAACCAAAAGCATAACATAAATTCCATGCATTTAAAAGTTCACAGCTCCTACCTTCGTCAAATCAATTAAACTGAGAAAACGACCAGCTCCAACATCCGTCCTACTCTCTTCTACAAAACATAATGGTACCTTTGAAACCTCAGCTCGTTACTACTCAGCTTGCACTAACTTGCATATAAAGCCAGTACTTACTTGGTCTCCTCGACCCCAATGTTAGAACGCTCCGTGCTACTTCAATTTCAAGATATTTTCTTTTCCGTTCTGTAATACATGAGGGAATAAAGCTCCTTAGCCACTAGTTATATTATATAGTTGTATAGTCGGAAAACTGCTTCTCAACTCGCTGCCCTGAATTCTTACCTCTTACTGTACAAACAGAACGCTGCGCATTACTCTTGGGTTCACTCGAGATCCACCGCTTTCTCGCTAGGTCAAACCCTAAGCGAGCCGCCTGAATATGGCGTCTGACGTCATACGTCATGAAAATCAAAGACGGACTGTAACCAAAAACATCCTCATTCAAAATGGCACCCGTGAGATGCCTAATTGCGATGAATTCGAACAAAATAGTCCCGTTTCGAAGATGGCAAAGTAAACTAGCTTCAGAATGATAAACTGTAGAAGAAAAAATAGTAAAAAACTAGTAATGCCTAACGACTTAATAAAAAACCTATTCTCAAAAAAACCTATTTCTCAAAAAAACGTGAGGTTTTATGAGCATGAGTACCAATACCATCTAAATACAAAACATATATAGTCCTAAACATACATTGTACAGCACAATATTACAAATTATAAAAAGCAGATCATTTCAATTTTGTCATTAAGCCCATAGGGCGTCAGTGTCCTAAGGAACTTGATCCAGTGTGTTTCTCTCTGTGCCAACATTTTGGCTGTGTCAACATGTGGTTTCTCCACCAATCTTTCTAGCACAGTGAATTTTAGTTGAGGTATTGAATGCCCCCTCTCATGCCAATGAGCAGCCAAACATGATTTCATATTTTTTGTACGTATCGTGCTTTTATGTTCGGTTATTCTAACCTTCACTTTCCTGGTGGTACGGCCAACATAGACCAGACCACATGGGCATTTGATTGCATAGATTAAAACACTCGAATTGCAATCAGACGTGTGTCTCAACATGATGTTTTTACCTGTTTGCGGGTGAGTGAAAAGATTGCCTACCATTACATTACCACAATGTCCACAGTTAAAACACTTCCTCATGCCTTTTTGGCCTAGATCTGTGTCTTCATGTTCCCTATGCTTCAAAAGTTCCTTAAGATTACGTGATCTAGAATGTGCAAATAAAGGTTTATCTAAAAATACCTGCTTGAAATCAGGTTCTTGCTCGATTATTTCCCAACGTTTCATTACACATCTTTTTATCGCCGCTGCGGCTGTGGAAAATTTAAGTACATAGACTTCCCTCTTATTTGAGCTCTTCTCACTTTTTTTTAGCATGGTGGACCTAGGCATGGTTTTAACTCTATTCTCAGCTTCATCTAGTATAGCAGCCGGATACCCCCTTGTGAGGTAATCAGTGCGCATGTTGTTGATGGTTTCAAACCCTTGCTTTTCATCTGAACAAATCCTTCTTGCCCGAATAAATTGTGATAATGGTAGGTGTCTTTTCAATGCATCTGAGTGAAAGCTCTCATAGTGTAAAGCGTTATTTCTGTCAGTTGGCTTCTTGAAAACGCTTGTAACAAGTTTAGTTCCTTCTTTTTTAATCAAAATGTCAAGGTAACTTATCTGTGCCGAACTGATAGTGTAGGTGAATTTGATAAAAGCATGACAATTGTTCAGCTCATGGAGTTGCGCTCTTAACTTTGCTTCTGAGCCCTTCCAAACAACTAGTATATCATCGATATACCTTAAGTATAACGCTAGATGTTGCTGCCATTCATGGTTCTGTAATATGTGGGTGTCTTCAAATTTGGACATGAACATATTTGCATACGTTGGTGCCCCAGTAAACCCCATTGAGGTACCCGTCTTCTGTAAGAAAAAGCATTTCTGCCACTGGAAATATCCATGATATAGACAAAATTGCAATAGTTCAAGCAAAAAAATGTTGTGCCCCTCCTCATAGTCATGTCTCAATAGCATCCACTCTGCTGCCTCCAGACCTTCCATATGCGGGATTGAGGTGTACAGGGCTGAAACATCAACCGTGCACAACCACACTTCCTCGTTATCAAAAATAGGCACTCCTTGCAGTTTCCGTAAGCAATCTGTAGTGTCTTGCACAAAAGTTGACCACTGTTGTACCAAAGGTTGCATGAAATAATCTAGATACCTTCCTACGGGTTCATGTAATGACCCACATCCCGCCACAATGGGTCGGAATGGTGGGTCTACCGGGTCTTTATGCATTTTAGGCAACATATATATATATGGCCTACATGGGTATTCGGTGGTCAGATACCTTCTTGTTTGTTCGTCAATCCTCCCTAACTCAAGCGCTCTTTTCAAAATCTCAGATAGAACTGTCTGAAACTCCATTGTGGGGTCCATTTCTAACTGTATATAGGTGTTGGTGTCTTTCACATGTTGATCTACTTTCTCATGGTAATAGGCGGTATTGAGCACCACAAGTGCTCCGCCTTTGTCCGCAGATACTATGGTCAGTGCATCATTCGATGCCAATTCATTAAGTGCCGTCATTTCTTGTCTAGTCAGATTCCTTTTAGTTTTCCTCTGATGATTTAATTCAGCAAAATCTTTCCTTACCAACGTTTCGAAGAGATCTAAAGCCTTATGTGACATAGGTGACATAAATGTGCTTTTGGGTTTAAATTGTTTAGTCTCTGATGTTTCTGCCACGGATTCTGGATTTTCCATGGCTATTTGATGAAAGAACCATCTAAGTCTCAACTTCCTCATAAGTTGGGCTGATAACTACGCACAAAGGAGGGTTTTTAGAAAACCAACAGAAAATACCTCAGAGGAGAGTTTAGCCTCAGACCGAGATACTTTGCCTACACGTCCCCCAGTAGAAACATCAGCAGCAGGTGCACATGTAGACAGCAGGACAGGTAATCAGGGTAGGCAGCCTTTTTTAGAGGGGGGCCACAGTTCCAATCATCCACCGGATGCACAACATACACAGAGTGGCGCAAGCGAACCAGGAGGGGACAAGGGAAAAAAACAAGACGTGGCAAGGCGCAATCCAAAGAGGAATTGATTATGAACATCTCAGACATTGTGTTAACCCCTACACAAGTAGCTGTTTTGAACAAGGGGATGTCGTTTGTGCCTACGTATCAGAGTAATGACTTAGAGACTGACATTTCCTTCTTTAAATTTATGAGGAAGTTGAGACTTAGATGGTTCTTTCATCAAATAGCCATGGAAAATCCAGAATCCGTGACAGAAACATCAGAGACTAAACAATTTAAACCCAAAAGCACATTTATGTCACCTATGTCACATAAGGCTTTAGATCTCTTCGAAACGTTGGTAAGGAAAGATTTTGCTGAATTAAATCATCAGAGGAAAACTAAAAGGAATCTGACTAGACAAGAAATGACGGCACTTAATGAATTGGCATCGAATGATGCACTGACCATAGTATCTGCGGACAAAGGCGGAGCACTTGTGGTGCTCAATACCGCCTATTACCATGAGAAAGTAGATCAACATGTGAAAGACACCAACACCTATATACAGTTAGAAATGGACCCCACAATGGAGTTTCAGACAGTTCTATCTGAGATTTTGAAAAGAGCGCTTGAGTTAGGGAGGATTGACGAACAAACAAGAAGGTATCTGACCACCGAATACCCATGTAGGCCATATATATATATGTTGCCTAAAATGCATAAAGACCCGGTAGACCCACCATTCCGACCCATTGTGGCGGGATGTGGGTCATTACATGAACCCGTAGGAAGGTATCTAGATTATTTCATGCAACCTTTGGTACAACAGTGGTCAACTTTTGTGCAAGACACTACAGATTGCTTACGGAAACTGCAAGGAGTGCCTATTTTTGATAACGAGGAAGTGTGGTTGTGCACGGTTGATGTTTCAGCCCTGTACACCTCAATCCCGCATATGGAAGGTCTGGAGGCAGCAGAGTGGATGCTATTGAGACATGACTATGAGGAGGGGCACAACATTTTTTTGCTTGAACTATTGCAATTTTGTCTATATCATGGATATTTCCAGTGGCAGAAATGCTTTTTCTTACAGAAGACGGGTACCTCAATGGGGTTTACTGGGGCACCAACGTATGCAAATATGTTCATGTCCAAATTTGAAGACACCCACATATTACAGAACCATGAATGGCAGCAACATCTAGCGTTATACTTAAGGTATATCGATGATATACTAGTTGTTTGGAAGGGCTCAGAAGCAAAGTTAAGAGCGCAACTCCATGAGCTGAACAATTGTCATGCTTTTATCAAATTCACCTACACTATCAGTTCGGCACAGATAAGTTACCTTGACATTTTGATTAAAAAAGAAGGAACTAAACTTGTTACAAGCGTTTTCAAGAAGCCAACTGACAGAAATAACGCTTTACACTATGAGAGCTTTCACTCAGATGCATTGAAAAGACACCTACCATTATCACAATTTATTCGGGCAAGAAGGATTTGTTCAGATGAAAAGCAAGGGTTTGAAACCATCAACAACATGCGCACTGATTACCTCACAAGGGGGTATCCGGCTGCTATACTAGATGAAGCTGAGAATAGAGTTAAAACCATGCCTAGGTCCACCATGCTAAAAAAAAGTGAGAAGAGCTCAAATAAGAGGGAAGTCTATGTACTTAAATTTTCCACAGCCGCAGCGGCGATAAAAAGATGTGTAATGAAACGTTGGGAAATAATCGAGCAAGAACCTGATTTCAAGCAGGTATTTTTAGATAAACCTTTATTTGCACATTCTAGATCACGTAATCTTAAGGAACTTTTGAAGCATAGGGAACATGAAGACACAGATCTAGGCCAAAAAGGCATGAGGAAGTGTTTTAACTGTGGACATTGTGGTAATGTAATGGTAGGCAATCTTTTCACTCACCCGCAAACAGGTAAAAACATCATGTTGAGACACACGTCTGATTGCAATTCGAGTGTTTTAATCTATGCAATCAAATGCCCATGTGGTCTGGTCTATGTTGGCCGTACCACCAGGAAAGTGAAGGTTAGAATAACCGAACATAAAAGCACGATACGTACAAAAAATATGAAATCATGTTTGGCTGCTCATTGGCATGAGAGGGGGCATTCAATACCTCAACTAAAATTCACTGTGCTAGAAAGATTGGTGGAGAAACCACATGTTGACACAGCCAAAATGTTGGCACAGAGAGAAACACACTGGATCAAGTTCCTTAGGACACTGACGCCCTATGGGCTTAATGACAAAATTGAAATGATCTGCTTTTTATAATTTGTAATATTGTGCTGTACAATGTATGTTTAGGACTATATATGTTTTGTATTTAGATGGTATTGGTACTCATGCTCATAAAACCTCACGTTTTTTTGAGAAATAGGTTTTTTTGAGAATAGGTTTTTTATTAAGTCGTTAGGCATTACTAGTTTTTTACTATTTTTTCTTCTACAGTTTATCATTCTGAAGCTAGTTTACTTTGCCATCTTCGAAACGGGACTATTTTGTTCGAATTCATCGCAATTAGGCATCTCACGGGTGCCATTTTGAATGAGGATGTTTTTGGTTACAGTCCGTCTTTGATTTTCATGACGTATGACGTCAGACGCCATATTCAGGCGGCTCGCTTAGGGTTTGACCTAGCGAGAAAGCGGTGGATCTCGAGTGAACCCAAGAGTAATGCGCAGCGTTCTGTTTGTACAGTAAGAGGTAAGAATTCAGGGCAGCGAGTTGAGAAGCAGTTTTCCGACTATACAACTATATAATATAACTAGTGGCTAAGGAGCTTTATGCCCTCATGTATTACAGAACGGAAAAGAAAATATCTTGAAATTGAAGTAGCACGGAGCGTTCTAACATTGGGGTCGAGGAGACCAAGTAAGTACTGGCTTTATATGCAAGTTAGTGCAAGCTGAGTAGTAACGAGCTGAGGTTTCAAAGGTACCATTATGTTTTGTAGAAGAGAGTAGGACGGATGTTGGAGCTGGTCGTTTTCTCAGTTTAATTGATTTGACGAAGGTAGGAGCTGTGAACTTTTAAATGCATGGAATTTATGTTATGCTTTTGGTTATTATTGGATCACAGCTAGCATGAGGTGGTGGTAGCACTGGGTTGGTAGCACGTTTTTTTGGTTTAATTTAGGAGGTTGCAGGTGAACTTTTGTGAGCATGAATTCTCTAATACACACTAGATGTCTAAATGACATTAGGAGATTCTCTGGTTGTTGTTCATTAATAAGTTTTGGAATTTAAGGCATGTGCAATTGTAAATAGTGTATGTATTGGATATACACAAGATTTAGTTTTTGGTAATTACGTATAATCTTTTGTTATTTAGAATACATTCCCCTGACGAAGGTGCATACCGAAATGCATTGGGATATGTCAGTATTCGTTGAACTATGAAGATTTGTTTGAAAAACACAGACTGTCGCGTTTATGGATGAATGAGAAGAATAAAATCATTTTTGAAGAAAAGAAAAACGTCCATCTTGTGATGAGCATATAATTTGGGAATTGGTTTTGGCTTTCTGTTTGTTCAAAAAAGACTGTGGACATATGAAAATTTTGAATTTGTGATGAAACAGAATCTGTTTAATTTTTGTTAAAAGTGAATTGAATGTATGGTTGATCAATAGAAAAACAAAAATCACGTTATAGTGAATAAGTGAACAGTGCTTCCCACAACACAGGTTTCTGTGATTCATCAATTAACCATTGTTCCCACACACATGATGTTATCTGCAACACTGGGTGTATCTAAATTAAATTCCACAACAACATTGCCAACTACTTCACTATGTAGCAAGTGATGTATTGTCTATTGATCCTGAGAGTTGTCGTGTCATGACATACCTGTCTCATCCCTTGCAAGGGAGTTTAGATCCCCCAATGGAAATAGGATTCACATAATTGAATTGAGACATGGTATCCATTATGCAATCCCTAGTCATCAAATTGGGAAACATTGGCACTGATGTTACAGGTCATATGACTTTGTTGTCATACATCAAGCTGGAATAGTCATTGTTTAAGTCATATCACACAGATTACAGTTATTGTGCTCATTTGTTCTGTAACTTGGGTTCTTAAATGTCAGGTCACACATCTGACTCTTATTGTGGAGACACCAAGGTCGTAGGCCTCGCTGGGGCAAGAGGCACTTGGCCCACCGTCTTGTGTCATCTATGCACAGTGTTATGAAGTTGATTTAAAGTGTTGTGCACATTGGAAACAAAGCAAACACAAGGAGATGATGGACGGAGCACTGAAACTTTTCAGACACTCACCCCCAGTCACAAATCTGGGTTGAATCCATAATCATTATTTAGCTCACGTTGCCACCTCAGTTCAGACCCAACTATATGCAAATCAGTCTTGACCCTGTGCCTCATGGGAACAGTCTAGCCCGAAATGCCAAGCCAGGTCTTCCCTGAACCGGAAACAAGCATCCTGGGACCGGTTTCTGGGTAACACCCTTCATTAGCCAGGCAGGCTGAATCCAGTGGCAAAGTGAGCAAGGGACCCACGTCTGGGCATACCCTGCCAACTTAGGGCATTTGTCACCCCAAGTGGGACGGGTATGCCCAGACGTGGGTCCCATGCTCTCCATGCACTGGAGTCAAGCTGTTCTGGCTGAAGATGAGTGAAACCCCGAAACCGGTCCTAGGATGCTTTGTTCCAGTCCAGGGAAGGCCTGGCCTGGCAGTTCGGGCTGGACTGTTACCATTGGGCACAGGGTCAAGACTGATTTGCATATGGCTGGGTTCAAACTGGAATGTCATGGTGAGCAAATAACAATGGATTTAGGCCCAGATCTCTGTACTGGGGTGAATGTATGACATTGTCCTGCATTCTGTCTATCAATTGTTGTCTTTGCATTTGTCCTCCCGAGTGGGGCGGGTATGCCCAGACGTGGGTCCCGTGCTCTGCATGCCATTGGAGTCAAGCTATCCTGGCTAAAGAGGGGTGAAACCCCAAAACCAGTCCTAGGATGCTTGTTTCCAATCCATTGAGGAGCTGGCGGGCAGTTCGGGCTGGACTGTTTCCATTGGGAACAGGGCCAAGACTGATTTGCATATGGCTGGGTTCAAACTGGAATGGCATGGTGAGCAAACAAACAATGGATTTAGGCCCAGTTCTCTGTACTGTGGTGAATGTATGACATTGTTATGCATTCTGTCCATCAATTGTTGTTTTTGCATTTGTGCACATTGGAAATAGCTCACCAGTTTCAGATGTGAACAATGGTCAACGCACTTCTAAGTCTGCTGACTGCATCGCCACAATGCTTCTTGTGGAACACTATGCCACTGGGCCGTCTGGGTGCATTGTCTGTATGGACTATTAGTAATGAACCTCTATTCTTTAAGAGTCCAGTTAACACCGTGTACCAATCCTGTCTAGACTGCATAAGTCCCCATTTAAAGGGGCCAAGCCTGAATGTCCCTCAATCCTTTTAGACATATTGAACACTTTTGTACAGCTTACATTGCTCTTGTTTCCCATCTCATTTTGTTAACTTACTCCAACATGATGCACATTTGACATCTCTGAATCTGACAGTGATGCATCAAACACATGGGTTACAAAGCCAACAAGTATGAATAGTCAAGAGCATTTACACACGTCAACTGTTGTGCATGTGTATCTAAAATCATACCTTACAAATGCAGCCATGTTTCCACCAGTGACCACCTGTGCTTGGGACTGAATGGTATGTGTTGTTACGGTTGCAGAGTTAGACACTTGGATTCACTCCTTTGAATGGAGAGAATGAAACCTCATACCCAATCATGTGAAAGGCCAGTGTGACAGGTGACCTGAGTTAATAAATCTGTAATTGGCCCATGGGATACATTTAAGTACACTGAGCACCACGACTGAAACCTAACATTGGTACACTGACCAAGAAAATCTCACAAAGGCCTCAACATAGACATCACCTGCTGCCGGGATGTATAGCATAGGCTTTTCACACTTGAGTGCTCCTCTTCACAGATTGGTTGAGACCACACTGAGAACAGGTCAAACATTAGTCAATGTGTTGTAACATGTGGAGCAATCGCATTAATCCTGAAGGTTATCTCTATGCATATGTTGTTGTAATTTGTGGTGATCACGTGAGCATGGCACTACTGTCACTACCCTGAACATAACTTGCTCCATTGTCCCTGATGAAAGGTGCATAACCAGGTAACTAATAATCCTTGTGCAAATCCATATTTTAAAAATAAACAGTGGTTTTGGATGTCCTACAAACTGTAAAAAGGGCCATCAGGCTAAGATACTACAACATGCATGTTTAAATACGATGTGCATCAAGGCACATACTCACCCCTTCCTTGCTGCTGTGTGGCTTTCAACTTCCCATCCAGGTCAGGATAGCCCACCGCTAGGATCTTGAGGATGTGGGGGGGGTCAGTGTTTAGCATCTGCCCCTCTTGCCTGGAGCTGACAGGCCAAGCTGAACTTCAGCAATATTTTAGCTTCAGCCACAAAGGTCCTGTCAGCGTTTGCAGCAATGAAGGCTGCACCGATTTGCGACCCCCATGGAGTGCACCTTCAGGGCAATGGTCCTCCACAGATCAGCCTTCTGATGGTAGTTGACCTGTAGGGATGACATGGTAACAGACCCTTAGTTCACATGCAACATGTTTCTGAGTCAAACACTTATACACATAGTACACATAGGTCAAATGAATTGGTGTCCCACAGTGCTCAGGGCTCGTAGTGGCCAATCATCTGAACTCCTACATGACAAGGTCGGATATCATGGAGATCTGGTACACAGGGGGCATGGATCAAAAGCTCCTTGCAGTTCCTGCCTGTGATGAGGTCATATAAGGCATGGGCGAAAGAGTAGACTGCAAGGTAAGTCTGGAACTTGTAACTAAGATCCTCCAGTTCAAAGAGTTTGGCAGCCAGTAGGCCTAGCTCTTCCTGCTCTGTACAGATCGTGTGCAGATCCAGCAAGCTAGTATTGCTTGTCCACTGTCATTTGTATGCCTATTCTCAGAATGGTTGCACAATTCTGTCCTGTGAATAATTAGAAGTATTTGGGGAGTGGATGAAATAGTTGAAGCCAGGCATTTCTCCTCTATGCAGAATCAGCCCAATAGAGCCATTGGGCAACTGCCATGCCTCCTCCGAGAACAGTTCTGAAGTAAAGATGAAACTGAGGGCGAGAATCCAGATCTTGCCTCCTTAACCATGCACAGACATGGCTTCCAGAACTGGCTTCGAGTGCATCGCCTTACAGTTCACCACAATAGCACTAGCAATCAAGTTTCTAATCACTTCTTCAATCCTTCTGATCTTCCACGTTGAGTAGTGAAAATGAACTTTCTCCAGGAAGGCCACACATCCACCGTTGCTTATTATCATCGCCTTCAGATGCTGGACAGCCATTTCCCCCAAGTCATCATCTCTGGCAAGGATACCCACCCAGGTTAGAAGCAGGAGCTATAAGGGATGGGATAAAGCCAAGTCTTGGATCTTCCTACTTGGCAACGTCCGTAGAAACGAAGGTAACTGGCGCCCGTCTGCAAAAACCAGCTCCAGGGAGCCAAAACATATCTGAAAATTGATAAAGGATATAGCTAAGAAAAATCTTAAGATGCCAAAAATATCAACACATATAAACTCTTATTTCATGAGCAGCGTTCAAGCAATGATCGTGATACAGAGTTCTCTTTAAAAACACAGCACCCTGTAGATTTATGTCTGTAGTGCACATGTGAGGGGAGTAGTTTAACTATATTATATTAACACAGGCACAATCCTTTTTTTAACAGACATACTACACATGCCTCAGGCAGCACAGCATATTTGTTACAATTGGGCTGTCAGGGCACACATTAGTGCATCCCTAAGGCCAATGAGGAGCCACACAAAGCAGCAGGGATAGCATCCCCACCACTACCCCAGCTTCTGATAGGCCTGTACTTCAAGTCCTATCAAGAAGTTGGAAGAGAACATGGGGTGGGTCTTCCTCTTAAACCTGGCCCTGCTGCTCTATCTGACTTCTCGTTAAGAATCCTGGCTTGCTGGTTCCAATGTAGAGCGCTGGATTCCTGCACTGCTGCTGCCATGGAGCCTCTGAATTGGCAGAAAATGAAGAAAGGAAAGGAAATAAACCATGGTTGTTTCTCTGTGCATCTGTCAGAGAAATTGTGTTTATGAGTGACTGAGAGAATTAAATTGAGTGAGAGTGTCTGTTAGTTTAGTGTGCTTGAGAGTCTAAATGAGAGTGAGAATCAATGAGTGAGTGAGAGTGACTATGAAGAAGTGAAAGCAAGGGTCTTTGGGAGTGAATACAGCAGTGTGAGTTAGAATGAGTGAGGGTGGGGATTGTTAGAGGGAGTGGGAGTAAGATGGTGGTGGCTCTATCAATAGAGGAGAAGGTGGGGCTGCACCAGGGCCAGTAGGCCCTACTGCAGCTAGATCTTCTGCCCCATTAAAGCAGAACACCTGCATCCCAGGAGCTCAGATCTGAGCCCTTGTGCACCAGTAGTTCTGAGGGTCAGTGTTTGTGTAAGTGTGAGTGGGTAGAAGTGCAGTTGCAAGTGATAAACAGTGAGCATGAATGTATGGGTACATTTGTGTGTGAGGCCACCCATGGCAACGTTTGAAACCATATTGATCGATAGCCACCCACCACTGAAATTCTGATTCATACAGTCAAGGACACTTTTATGCCAAGCTCCAATGTGCGAGATTCATGGATTCCCCCATTTTTAAGATGTTAGAGCAATCCGTGCAGTGAAATCCAGGCAACGGGCATCCCATAGGTATTTTGTTTACTATGTTTTAGGCAATCAATGTTAAAAATCACACAACTATACAATCAATCCTTGCAGGCAGCCTTGCCACACATTGTTAGAATGCTAGAGATCTTCAGAGATGCAGCTGGATTGCGACTGAATTGGGATAAATTACAATATGTACACCTGACCAGCCGCTCCCTTCGTTTTTACCTGATATCAGACTGAAGGTCATCTCCAGCCCCTTCAAATATCATGACATTCATATCGCTTCTGATCCACAGACAACATGTGTCCTGAACATTGCCTCAATTCTGGCACAAACAAAGATGGATCTCGATGCCTGGTCAACTCGTCCACTGAAGTTATCGGGTTAAATTGCCTTATATGAGACTCTTCCAAGATTCTTATATGTTCTACTGAATTACCCATTCACACTTCCACTTCCTTTTCCCCAAACCTAAAATCCATGACCACCGGGTTTTATTGGGCAGCTAGGTCACCCAGAGTCTCCTATGCTAAATGTACTGCATCCCATCATGAGGGAGGCCTAGGCTCGCTGATCTTCACTCCTAATATTGGGAAGAACAAGTGATACCTATTAACAGCTGCCGGTTTGGAAACTGCCAGGAATGTTCATGGTGCCTTGAACTACACCTGCTTGAGGACTGAGGTGTCCACAATCTACTCTATAGGAAATGCCCGCCTACCTTCCACAGATAGGTAGGAATCAGATTCCTGTGTTGGAGAGCGTGCTTGCGCATATTCCTGAGGACGCCAACAGCACAGACTCCTTTATGGGAGGGGATGTGGCTAGGACAGGTAGCACGTTTGGAAGCTTTCAGGGATGGGACAGATAGGGATCTCCACATTAGACAACTTTTTGGATACAGACCATATTGTTTCCTTTGACTTCTTTAAAACTGAATACAACCTTCACAATTCAAAATTCTTCAAGTACCCATAGGTGCAATACACCCTTGAAACATACTAAGAATACAAGCCACTGGAGTGAAAACGGCCAATGTGTCCACTGGGCCACCTAAGGATCACCTACCATATAGACCCCCTCTTGAAGCTCATAGAAAGCTAGACAAATGACCCAGAGGAACTTGATTACGAGGATTGGCGGGAGGCGAAAATGGCAGCACGTACCCTGGCCATCCCCTGTAATTAGATTTTTATATTTCCATCATATATATTATAGCCTGGACAGGCTCTGGAGGGTGGGATTTGTACGCTCACCTTGCTGCACACGCTGTGGTGACCGTGAGAGGTCCTTCTATCATATTGTCTGGACCTGTCCCATTATAAGAACTTATTGGACCTCAATCCGCGCACAGATCAAACAAGTACTGCATACCACGGCTGACTTAGACCTCAAAGTGACACTTCTGGGGATAATGAATTGATGAGCAGATAATATGCACCACAGAATGCTAGCAGGCATAGGGTACATTGGAACCAAATGGAACATTGCCCAAAACTGGTGGTAATCCGACCATCGCTTGCTGACTGTATGGTGCAGAGGTATGAATTTTTGTTTTGTTGGAATGCTGAAAAGGATATATACAAATGGAGAGGCTGTGCCATAAATCACTTGAAGATCAGGAGGCCTGGCATATTATTCACAGTTATGACACCAATGAACAATGGGGGCGTGGCTAAGCAAGCCACAATGGCGGATGCGCTCTGCTGGGGCTCTGCTGCCGGGCAACCCAAAAGTCAGCACCATCTCGTCGGCCCGGGCGATGAACCACTGTTTTCAGCGTCGGAACCCACGCTGCACCTGAAGAGGCTCCCACAGTCCTGCAGATTGCGATGCCGATGAAGATATCGGCATCGACGCGGACCCCGGGCCCGGAATCAACATGGCGGCCGCCCGCCCCTAATCACGGCGGAGGCTGCTGCAGCTCACCAAGCCCGGCGAGAGGACCGGACAACGCCTGCAATTCCGGGCTAAGTGAGGCGCGAACCCAAGCAACCTCAACGCTCCTGATAGCGGACCCGCGACTCAACCGGAGCAACGAGGGTCCGGAGACGGAGCCATAATACCGGAACCCTCACCTCCGATACCGGCACCGGTTCTGGTGCCAGTAGCACTCCTCCTGCCACACAAAAGACTCATCCTGTGACCGGGAGGGTCGGGGGACCCCCCCCTGGCATCTCCCCCCGGGGCTGCTCTGCACGCCAATACCTGCCTGACCCCAAGATGGCACCGGCGATCTGAACTCTCCCGCGCCTCACCGACCGGACCATCCAAGGCGCCTGATGTGAGCTGCTCCGGGAGGTGAGCGGAGAGATCTCTGCCCTCAACTACCCCTGCAACCTCCCCCATTACCCACCACAACGGTTCTGGGGTTAGGGCTGCTCACGCCTGACCTTAACATGGCGCCCGTAAGGACAGCACAGGCACCACAACTCGGCACCTGCTAAGTCATCGCAACGCCCCAGCCACACGAGGACGTGCTCTGATCACCTAGGCCGCAGACATTGTACACTGCAGCGCGAAACAGAGTTTGACCCCCCCCGCAGCTACTCCGGTGGTTACCGGACCGTGGATGCGACGATCACGGCGCACCCTCTACACAGGAAAGGAGGACGATACCTCCCACGAGGAGCAACTACCGCACTGGGGGGCCCCCACTACTAGCACGACTGGCGGTGCGACAGGACAAGCCCCATTGGGGCGCAGGCGACTTGCGAACGCACTACGCCCCCTACACCAAGCATTCTACAACTGGGGCGATGGACTCACAGGGCCGATCTAACCTGATCCAATTCCCACCACTCGCACTACCAGGCGAAAGGCAAAGCACCCCACCCGGCAACAAGGGGAAACCCAGATCCACGCAGCAGACATCGGTCCCGGAAACGGCGCCGGAGAATCAACCTCGCTCCAGCACGCTCACCAAAGCACCTGTGACCCAGCCAGACCCGACCATCTCGGATAAACTAGACCAAGTCCTGGCGGCCATTGAACTCTCTCGGGCCTCCATGGAGGAACGACTAGTTACCCTTACTACGGACATAAACCTTATTCGCGACGA
The DNA here is from genome assembly GCF_964261635.1 of Lissotriton helveticus. Taxonomy (NCBI): domain Eukaryota; kingdom Metazoa; phylum Chordata; class Amphibia; order Caudata; family Salamandridae; genus Lissotriton; species Lissotriton helveticus. The sequence continues at coordinate 1,629,006,706 of NC_136057.1, read as the reverse complement.
TCATCGGAAGCTGGCGGACAAGGTGAAGGAAGGGGAAAGATCCCTTGCAGACCTGCAACCTGCTCTTACTGCACAACAACAAATGATCCACACTGTCCTGGGACGCCTGACAACAGTGGAAGAGCGCATGGACGACTTGGAAGGACGCTCCCGGCGCTGCAACATCCGTGTCCATGACCTACCGGAGGGAATTGAGGGGAAACACCCAATCGAATATGTTGAGGCCTGGGTCAAGTCCTTCACCCCGGCCAAGGACCGCACTACTTTCTTCTCCATTGAACGGGCTCACCGGGTACCAGCCGGCAAACCGCCGCCCGGCAACTCCCTTCATCCACTGCTAGCAAAATTCCTCCATTTTCAGGACCATGACGCGGTGTTGCGCGCCGCCAGATGCACAGGTACACTACAAGTGGAAAACAAGCATGTCATGGTCTTTCCAGACTATGCGCGGGCGGTGCAGAAGCTAAGGTCATCCTCCCTGAAGCGCCGTTTGCGAGCAAATAACATTCAATATTCCCTGTTGTATCCAGCCCGCCTCAAGGTGATCCATGCGGTACCACACACTTCTTCGCCACCGCCCCGGATGCATGCGACTGGGCGGACCACCACTGCACACTGGACCCTGCAACGGAAGCACCACGTGGGCGCACCCAAAGGCCACCACGCAACAGGAAACATCCCACGCAACAAACGCAAGGACAACAGGGCTTGAGAAAGTCCACAGGACGCCCCGTGATTGACTCCCCGGAGCAAATCATACAAGAACGTTGCAAGGCCCACCAGGAAGTAGCTGATTTAGGGACCCCCCACTTGAAGAAGACATCGAGGGGATCCCCCACCTCTTCTCCTCCGGGAGCGAAGAAGACAGCAATGAAGCCCGCTCCTCGGCTACTTCCATCACCATGCCTCCAGCTATTCCACAAACTGTTGACACCATGCACTGAGGGAAAAGACAGTGGAAGCTAAACACTACCCCGACCAGATGGACAGATGAGAGCAGCCCTCATCACGCAACAGGGGCCTCCGTGAAACTTCGCAAGTTGAACGACGCACTACAATCTCAAACGACGAACAAGGATCCTTCCAATGCCCCAGCGGACCCAGCCTCGCAGGCGAGAGCTACCACCCCCACACATGGACTGTTTGCTCTCTGGTTCCATGAGAGCGCGTTTGGACGTGTCGGGCCCGCCGATACGTCCCAGGTATTGGGATAGTTTCCCCACCCAGTTACACGTTTTGTTTACCCGGTTTTCCTCTTCCCTATGCCACATGGGGGGCACAACCTACAGAGCTACAAGCACAACTAAGGGGGTACAAATGTCAGCCTTCTGTACCAACCTATGGGCTCGACCACTACTGACACACCTGTCCTCACCACTCGGCGTCACATTGCAGGGCGCAGATAGCGGCTATCAGATTTCCCAATGCCAAGCGCAGACGTTAGTGTCCTGACCCTGAACACAAGGGGTCTCCATAAGCCACACAAGAGATACGCCACATATGCCTACATTAAATGTCAACAAGCAGACATTGCTCTCCTACAGGAGACACATATCACAGCGCCAGAAATTGACAAGCTGTGGACCCGCTGGCGGGGTACCATATGTGCCACGTCATACTCAGCCTTCAGACGGGGTGCGATGATTTGAATCCGCCCAGGCATTCCATTTATGGAAACGCGCGGAGTAATAGACAGGGAGGGCAGGTACGCCCTGTTAGAGGGGATACTAGATGGCCAACCAGTCCTAATGGGCAGCATATATGCACCAAACATCGAACAAGACAGGTTCTGGGATTCCCTCACCGGCATTCTGGCCCAATTCCCATCCATCCCATGGATCTTGGGGGGTGACTATAACTGCGCGCTTGACACTACTCTTGACAGATCGCACCCACCCCCTTCTAACTCTCCCGCCCTTAAACAAACAGAGCGCTTCCGCTGTTGGGTCAGTCACTGGGCATTAGAAGATGCGTGGAGAGCGCACCATCCTCAAACACGACTCTACTAATTTCACTCCATTCCCCACAACTTCCGAGTCCGCTTAGACAGATTCTTAGGCACCCCGTCACTGATCCCTAAAGGTCAACACACAGATTATCGGGGCCGCGTACTCTCTGACCACGATGCACACATATTGCGCATACAGTGGAAGCCCCCCCCCACCCTCCAGTACCTACATGGCGCCTCCCCAGAGACTGTCTGACGGACCAGGCATTCCGACATGACCATGCACGTAGTATACAGGAATATTTTACTCACAACACGGGATCCGCCACCTCCAGACTGGTAGAGTGGGATGCCTTTAAGATAGTGGCTCGGGGAGAATGCATTAAACAAATAGTGGGGGTGCGTCGCACACTGGAACGCACGCATACTGAATCGGAAAGCAAGGTGGCAACACTCACGAAACAAGAAGAAGCCGATGTGGCTACAGCAGCCCAGGTAGCTGAAGCCAAAACACAATATTCCACTGCTCTAGCAGACTTACCCAAATATAACTTCAGGGCTTACGCCGCTCGCATGCACAAAGAACGGGACAAAACGGGTACACTCCTTGCGTGGCTAGCGAAACAAGACACGGATGCCAAACCCATAACTGAGATTATAACGCTCTTCGGGGATCTAGTACGCTCCCAAATAGACATCCTGACTGCTTTCCAGAACCACTACACCGCAGTCTATTGCACTCTGCTGCATTTTCGGCAGGAGACGATAGACCACTTCATAGACCCACTGCCAATACCGCACATCGCAGATGCGGACAAGGCCGCACTCGATGCTAAAATAACGGCGGCTGATGTATCATGCGCTGTCCGCACGTTAGCCCGAAATAAGGCGCCAGGATTGGACGGTCTACCCCTCGAGTACTACAGTACCTTTTCCACCCTACTGATCCCCCGACTGACAGAAACGTTTGCGGATGCCTTTGAGCGAGGTGAACTCCCAAGCTCCCTGCGTGAATCAGTCATAGTGACGTTTCTCAAGCAACTCCGGGACCCACAACAACTGTCATCTTACCGCCCCATAACACTCCTCTCCGCGGACTGTAAGATCTTGGGGAAACTTCTCGCAGACCGATACAAACAAATTCTACGCCCCCTGATCCACCCAGACCAATGCGGGTTTGTCCCCGGCAGGAACACGTCCCAAAACATTAGACGGATATTTCATATTCAGGATCAGGTAAAGGACGTGTACCCCCATGCGGCCTGTATAATCCTTGACCTTGAAAAAGCCTTCGACACCCTGAGGTGGCCCTACCTCTTTGCCATCTTACAACGTGCAGGAATAGGCCCAACTCTCCTGCGATATACGCGTCTTATATATACCAATCTTACATCCCGGGTCAGACTTGGCCGATTCATCTCTTCACCATTCCGCATAGAGAGGGGTACTAGACAGCGCTGCCCCTTATCGCCCCTGATCTCCGCCCTAGCAGTGGAACCCTTGGTGATCCGGTTGTGTCGGGAAGGTACCGCTTGGGGCATACCCATAGCTGGCACTATCCACTGTGTGTCCCTATACGTGGATGACCTCCTCTTATACATCCGTGACATTACTATGGACCTGACACCCATATGGACGGCCCTGGTGGAGTTCGCAGGAGCATCTGGGCTGCAGGTGAATTGGGATAAATCTACGGTTTACCCGCTGCACCAATCCATTGCACCACGGGCAATCCGGGTAGGTGCTCAGACCCTGCCATGGAGCGCGGGCGCTCCCCGATATCTTGGTGTCTGCCTTTATCACACCCCCACCGACATCTATGAGGCAATCATCGCAAGGTGTTGGCGAGCATTAGGTCGTCGGTAGGCTTCTGGAAAAACCTCCCTTTGGCCCCGATCGGTCGAGTGGCAATCGCCAAGATGATCGTCGTTCCCCGATTATTGTACTACTTTACAAATTTACCGGTCATTCCGCCCAGGACCTTTCTTAGTGAACTCGACACGCTCCTTCGAACACTCGTATGGGGGGCCGGTCGACACCGGATAGCACTCGCCAGACTGCAGCTTCCCACCACACAGGGAGGTCTAGGTGCTCCGGCCTTCGAGTCATACTTCTTGGCGGCACAACTCCAATGGCTGTCATATTGGACGGCGAGTAGGCACACCGGGGAAACGTTCACCACACAGGGAGCGATTCCTACTCCCGAACTATGCCGTTTGTTGCTCCCAGGTACCAAACCGCGACAGACCTACCCATTGCAGGTGACGGTGGCTCGCCGCTGTATGCAAAGAATTCACCGTATAGCGACGGCGCCCCCATGTTACTCCCCTCAACTACCGCTGGTCGGCTGGCCCAAGCGAGACACTTATTTCACTCCCGCCACACTTCGCGTCTGGACGGAATGCGAGCTAACGGAGGCAGAGGGGCACTTCGTGGATGGGCAACTTCGCCCCTACGATCCAGCTTATGGAAGAATATAACCTCCCCCCTGGCCAATTTTTAATGTACCGACAGCTCATACACAGCTTTTGCCCGCACTGTGATCTTACGGCTGGTGAACCAGCGACACACCCGGTCATCCACACCGTTCTGTACATGGGTACCAGTCGTCACCTAGTTACCTGGCTTTATAAGGCCATAAGGGAACTTGCAAACACATCACTACATAAACTACGAGCCACCTGGGAGGAGGGATTTGGGCGACCGTTGAATGATAGGGAATGGATTAGAGCATTAGAGTTCCCAAAGAAGGTGTCCTGGAACGCGCGCTTCAAAAACATACAATTCTCTATCTTACATAGGGCGCACCAGACTCCAGCGCGACTCCAGCGGTTCTATCCAGATACACGGTTCCTTTGCCCCAGGTGCCACTCCCCTGATGCACACTTCCAACACATGTTTTGGAGCTGTCCCACCTAGCGACAATACTGGACCACCATCCTAGATACAGTCCAAACACTCACAGGCCTCACGGAGCTACACTCCTGGGAAGCGGTGGCGCTCGGAATTTTCCGTAGGTCAAAAACACACAAAGTGCAGGTCCGCCTCGCGGCTTTATCTCTACTCTTGGCCAAGAGGAACATCGCCATGCACTGGCGAGCAGCGCCAGGGCCCCCAATAAAAGCATGGGTGGGAGCAGTGCAGAAATGGGCGAAAGCCGAGGAGGAAACTCTGAGGGAGGAGGAGGCAGGGGGGCAGAGGAAACACCCCATAGCAATGGAATGGGCCATGCTACTCCACCAGTTTCAACAAACACACGCACGTACGACCCCAGACGCCCCTCACAGTGACTCTACGGCCCTGACACCACAAACCTCTCTTTAGCGCGTACATACTGCAACCCCCCCCCCCCCCGGGTCCCAAAAGCCATCAAGGGTCTTGTTAACATGCGGATGTGTGCTGTCGCCCCCTGCTGTGCCCTGCACCACTTCTAATCCGATAGCTCATCGATATATATGCATCTGCATTGTAGGACCCCGTTGACAGATGGCAGATGACACGAACCACATATCCTCCACAAGATTTACTCCTTGCCCCCCCACCTCCCCCCCACAGCACAGTCCCAGTTTACCATCCTGAGTTCCCCCCCTAACTCGCATTATGGCAAGGACAAGTGGACTGGCACTTCGAGTGCTGCTGCCTAATACAAGCGGCGTACCCGTTGGTCGAATACCCATACTATTGTCACCTGAATATACGTTTTATGATGTAATGTGATTATATTTGAAAAATGTTAATAAACAATATATTTTTTTTTTAAATGACACCAACGAATAATGCTATTTATCTGTTTTGGTAAGATGGGATTGTTTTTCCGTGTTACAACAATTGTATCTGCCACTTGAGTATCTGTGACCTTGAAATGTTGATGCATGACTATGTTATAAAATCAATAAAAAAGTTATTTAAAAAAAAATCATGCAATATGCTTTCATCTTCACAGGTATTGTGGTTATTGGTAGGCTATCAAACATCTGGGAGATTGTGTAATCCTCTGGTGCTACTTGAGGTCAAAATCTGAAAACAAATATTACTCAGTGGCAAAGAAAGAGGGTAGTCAGCCACAAAGAAAGAGGGTAGTCAGCAAGCTTTTTTTTTATGTATACTGTATTTAATGTATGTTTGCCCTGTTTATTGTACTCACTATGAGATTTAATATCTCTGTGAAGTGAGGGGACTAATAAAGTGTTCTTAAAGGTTTTCTTGCATTACAGTGTAGTATTACTGACTCCACACCAGCTTGTGAACACCAACAGTGGAACACTGGTGTGGAGTCAAAGTTCTAACGAATGCCGGTTGGGATTTGAAGGGGTTGGATGGTCTACGGCTCACACCAGACACCTGTATAATTGAAGAAATGCTTAACATTTATCCCAGGGTTTTCTTGGCCGAACTTGGAAAGATCAAAGGGTTCAGGCATAGAATCAAAATTAAGGATGGGGTGATCACAAATTGAGGGGTGTACCTTTTAGTGTACAAGATGATTTTGAAGGGGATTCAGAAACTTTGACTAAGAGAGAGATAATAGAACAGGTGTAGTCATCGCTGTGGTTTTCCCCATTGGTTGTTGCATGCAAGAAGAATGTGGGGTTGAAAGTATATGTAGACCTTTATGCTCTTAATAAAGAGATATGGTCCCCTCCCTAAGATCAACATTGGCGTTTGGTCTGACATCAGAGGCTTCCATGTTCCAAAGAGTGATGGTAAAGCTATTCAAGGGAATTCCAAATGTAGCAACGTTCCAGGATGATGTTTTGACTTTTTTCACATGACCGTCAAGTGCATGATGACACCCTAAAACCAGTCCTCATGGTGTTCTAGGAACAGGGAATGGTATTGAAAAGTGAAAAATGTGAATTTCGAAAAGAAAATGTGGAGTATTTGGGCCACATGATCTCTAGCTCTGGCATTAGTCCAAAATCAGGATTGATTGATGCCATAATGCATTGATCACCATTGACTGACAAAGCGGGTGTTAAATCTCTACTGGGTTTGTGTGAGTTTTATTCATGCGGCATCTAAGATTTTGCATTCATGGTTAGAACAATATCCAATTTACTTAGGAAATATGCAGAATTTTGTTGGGATGAGAGTTGTGTGGCTGGTTTTGAGCAGATTAACACTTACTTGACGAGTGCTAAGATACTTAAACCACATGACCCTATGCTAAAGTGTGTCCTGATAGTTGATGCTAGCAATCCAGGCTTAGGAGCAGTGCTGACCCAGCAAACAGGAAAAGTAGAAAATATTATTAGGTTTGCTTCAAGGGCGCTCTGTAAACTGGTACAACACTATTCAGTTATCAAAAAAGAATTGCTGGCATGCTGGTGGGCCATAGAAATGTTTTGCACTTATTTGTGAAGAACCAGCTTTGTTCTGCAAACTGATCACAAGCTGTTAGTATTCATTTTGGGGGGACACAATGCTCAGAACAATACACCCATAATTGCTAGATTTGCAGCAAGATTATTGCAATTCCAGATTGATATTGAACACATGCCGGGAGCAAAAAATGTTTTCCCACAAAGATAATTAAACAGGGTGTTTCTGATCTTGACTCACCATTGAACGACAGTGAAGATAAAAGTTGTATGGTAGCCGCGATTGAACTAGGAAACATTTGTGTACTTTCTGAGTGTGAATTGAAGTCCACTACCAATGTCGATGTGGTTCTGGGTGTGGTGTCCAAATACATCAAGGAAGGGTTTGCTCAAGGAGAAAATGCTTAAACGTGGGTTACAACCATTTAGTAAGATTGCTGAAGTACTGTATTTGGAAGATTGGTTGGGTATGAGACTCGATAAATTGGTGCCTCCCGTCAGTCTCAGACTATTGATATTGAAATGGGTTCATGAAGGGCACTGAGGAGCCACTTTCACTAAATTCAGGATGCATGTTGCATTCTAGCAGCCACATATGGAGAAAGATGTTGACGCTTTGGACAAAGACTGTGTAGATTGTTTTACAAGGGACAAAGCGTTTAAGATTTCTAACCCCCACTAGTTCCCATTGAGCTGTCGGATGGGCCATGGTTAAAAGTCTGCATTGATTTGGTGGGACCATTTAACTCTCTTCCCAGTCATTCACATTATGCCCTGGGTCTCATTGATTGCTACTCTAAATGGCCAGAAGTAAGATTTGTTGGGAAATCAGAGTCTAAAACAGTGATCAAGTTCTTAAGGGATGTTTGCATGAGGGAAGGGTTCTTAGAGTTCTTATTTTCGGACAATGGAGTTTAACCCCTTCCGTGCTCATGTCGAGCTCAGCTCGTCATGATGCACGGTGCTCGTGTGCTCATGACGAGCTCAGCTCGTCATGACCACACCCATTCCTATTATTGTCCAGGAGAGGAATATCAATAGCAGCCATGAGGATAATTTGTTTCTTCAGATGTAAAGAGTTTCTCGATAATAGCAGCTTAAGGAATCGCCATAGCTCGCTTCATCACCTTCGGACAAATGGCTTAGTTTAGCACTTCAGTCGTGTTTTGGGACATTCTGTGCCATGGGCTTTGCACAACAAGTGCATTGTGAGCACTGCAGTTCAAACCTATTTGTAGTTTTATAGGACCACACCCCAGTTTTCAACTAATCTTACAACTAATATTTCTCCATTTGAGCTACTCAGGGGTGGGAAACCCGCAATAGACTTAAGACCTGCATGGATGCCAAGATGATCGAATCAGAAAGTTGCAGCTGAAAGTATGGATGAACTTGTTAGAAAGAATGCTGCCTATACATTAACAGAAGGTGTTTTATGACATGAAGAAAAGTGCATTTGACAGACCCATTGTGGTTGGGGATTATGTATGCATTAAGAAGAGTACGCATGTCAAAACAAGGTAATATGAAGTTCACAGAACTTGCTGATAAAGTATTGGTAGTGCTGTTCATGTGGAAGGATGCCATTGGTGGAACTGTTCTAGGGCAGTAGGGGCTGCTATGGGACAGGGTTAAAAATATAAAAGGAAGAAAAAATTAAACCTACCTGATGGCACCGCTTCTTCTCTGTCCTCTTCTTCCTCAGTCGAAGCAGGAACAGGAAGCACCCAGGCTTCGAGACCACCCCAGCCCAACATGACACTGCTGATGACAGCGTTGTGATTGGTTTGAGCACTGTGATTCGGTGCTCAGATGGGGACTGGGAACCTTGGCATGTCCTCTACATAGGCTGTGCAACACAGCCTGGTGGAGAACATGCCAAGTGTGCATGATGGTTTGGCTGGCTCAAGACGGCCATCCATACCGTCATGCACACTTAGAGATTGCCCACCACTCCTCCCCCTGCTCTGTGAGCAGTCTAGTCTGCCCACCCCTACAGAGGAGCTCTGAAAAAAAGATAATAACATGCTGTTATTATCATTTTATTTTTCCTGTGGAGCAATGCTCCTCCACCTTAGCAGAGGAGCTGCCCCTGTTCTAGGGTTGTAAAGTTTCCCTACAACCAGCTGAAAAGTTTCAGAAAAGACTCCTGAACAAAGACACAAGGTGCAGGATGATTTTCAATTTGATCCAAATACTTCTCAGCCTGTGCGTAGGGGCGAACGTTTACACCGAATGCCAGCCAGTTTAGATGAATGTCAAATAAACTGGTCTAGATATATTTTCCAATACTTATTTTATAGATCTCTATAGGTCATATACTATCGCTCGTCTTGTTATCATCTCTAGGAAGCTTAATCCCATACAGTATTCATAGGGTGTTGGGCCTCTGACATGGTGCTATACTCTCCTAGTGGAGAGTTTTGTATTCTACATAGATTGGGTGGTTCTCTATTTTTAATGGCTGTATAGTATTTTAAGGTTATTCTATAAAATGTTTGGTGTAGAAGAAAAGAATCAATGTAGTATTACCGACTCCACTTCAGCTCGTGACACCATCAGTGGTGTTGCCGGTTTGGAGTTGACTGAGCTGGATGGTCTGAGGCTGGAGTGCCAGTGTGCCGAGCAACTTGGGGTGTTTTCCCTTAACAATAAAAGTCTGTACAAATTGAATATGTCTCTGTGAGCATTCATCACCACATACAGCTTCATGTATAGCACAATGAAAAGATAGCATGTATGGTACTATGCATCTTATTCTAAAAGGCATATTTTCTTTTTTTAAAAGACATACAATCTAGTTAAAGTTACATTTAAAATGTAAATACCTCAAACATTTAGGACCTCTCCTGCTTTGCTTACCTGTGGAAAGTAGTACAGCCCAAGTATTCTGGGCAGAGAGATAGACAAAGAGGACATGAAATCTCCCACGATCCCAATTACCGTGGATCCTAAGGGGCAAGACAGACCCCTCTCGTATGACAGTAGGCCCAGGGCACCCTGGATTGCCCTAGACTATAATACACATGAGTAGAAGATTTAAAGCCCAGGGTAAGGTTGGGCAAAAGATTGGAGTCTTAGTTAATCATCTCCAATGTGAAGACCACAACCAACATATCTCGTAAATACCTGGTATGGAACCTAGAAGCAATACAGACATACATTATAAGAACTTGTTTCCCGCTTCAAGAAATGTGCATAATATTGCACACTGAGGACATTGAGTCAATAGGGAAAGAGCCGCGATGTATTGTTTGAGTTGTTAATCGAGAAACCAGGAAACCTAAGTGCCAAGTTAAGCTTTCCAAAGTTGACTGAACTGTGCGATTATAATATTATTACAACAATTACAAAACACACTTTACAATTTGGGATCTCTTTGTGTGCTGGAAATAGGTATTTTTGGGTATTTCTGGTCAAATGCATTGACTCCTTATGCCGGAGTTCCCTTTCTACCAAACTTAGTAGAAACAAGCTAACCACTGTATTAAATACAAAAGTAAAATCAAGATAAATGAATAAGAAACCTTGACCTCCCGGAAGATCCACAGTCTTAAATAAGGAAAGTCAACCTGGAATATAGGTTCCCTCCCTTATTTCATAAAGCTTTAACTGGGCAATAATTTTATCATGATAGAATTGAAAAAATGGCTTCAAGTTTATCCGAAAAATGTAACTTATTAGAGTACTTACTTACATAGAGCCATTCTAGCCTGATTTTCTAAATTAAAATGAGCCAATCCATTTTCCTATCCACCTTTTTATTTTTTATTGACTGCTATTGTTTTCTTTTTTCACTTTTTTTCTCACTGGAGTTATGTTTCTTATAATGAAACATTATTAACTCACCCTCCACAATATGACACTTCTGATTTCGCTGGTGTAGTTGACATTACTTCCACAAAGTGGCTGGAGAGGAACTGAAGAAGCAAATAGAGAGAAAGACAGATCAAGGTTTGGAGGCAGTGATGTCACTTAGAGCACCTGAAGCTACCTTGGTCTTTAAGCCTGAAGCTTCCTCTGGGCAACTATACATGTGTAGCAAGTAAAAACAAGAACGAGCAAACCACACCTCAAAAAATAAAAGTAAAAAAGAGAACAAAACAACTCACAAAATGTACATTTGAAATGGCAAAAGTATCCAAAACTAGCTTCCAAAAAGCTTACCATGTCTCAAACCCACAGCCAACAAGACTCACCTTGTTGACCTATTGGCTCTGCCAATGCGATTTGCCAATTCTGCATATCATCAACCAAAAGCAAAATGCTTTCTGCTGATGCGGTGAAGTATCTGCAAAAAAAAGATAGATGATGTAATGATGGGGCCGCTGATGGTGGGGCATCATACAGTAAGTGTACACAAACATCACCATGCAAGCACGCACCTAAGGAAGGATGTGGATGCCATAAGCTACGGGACTCATTAAAGGAGGCAGGGGTGCCTGTAGAAATCCTAGGTTTTATCATCTAACTGCACAAGGCGAACTACGCTCAGGGAAGGTGGGAACAGCAAAACACACAAGATGATGGACGTAATGTTTCACATTGGCAAAACATTCACCCCCAGTCACAAATCTGGGTTTAATCCATTGTTATTTTGCTCACCACGCCACCCCAGTTCAGACATGGCCATATGCAAATCAGTCTTGACCCTGTGCCTCATGGGAACAGTCCAGCCTGTACTGCCAAGCCATGTCTTCCCTGGACCGGAATCAAGCATCCTAGGACCGGTGTCTGGCTATCAGCCATTATCAGCCAGTATAGCTTGACTCCAGTGGCTTAGGGAGCACGAGAACCACGTCTGGCATACCCTTCCCACATAGAGCGAACAGCAAAACACACAAGATGATGGACAGAATGTTACACATTGGCAAAACATTCACCCCCAGTCACAGATCTGAGTTTAATCCATTGTTATTTTGCTCAACATGCCACCCCAGTTTAGACATGGCCATATGCAAATTAGTCTTGACCCTGTGCCTCATGGGAACAGTCCAGCCAGAACTGCCAAGCCATGTCTCCCCTGGACCGGAATCAAGCATCCTAGGACCGGTTTCTGGCTCTCAGCCGTCATCAGCCAGGATAGCTTGACTCCAGTGGCTTAGTGAGCACGGGACCCAGGGTCTGGGCATACCCTTCCAACATAGAGCGAACAGCAAAACACACAAGATGATGGACGGAACGTTGCACATTGGCAAAACATTCACCCCCAGTCATAGATCTGGGTTTAATCCATCATTATTTTGCTCACCACACCACCCCAGTTCAGACATGGCCATATGCAAATCAGTCTTGACCCTGTGCCTCATGGTAACAGTCCAGCCCGAAATGCCAAGCCATGTCTTCCCTGGACCAGAATCAAGGATCCTAGGACCGGTTTCTGGCTATCATTCGTCATCAGCCAGGATAGCTGGACTCCAGTGGCTTGGTGAGCACGGGACCCGCCATCCCCTCTGGTATCGCTTTGCTCCCCCTAAGTTGGCAGCGTGTGCCCAGACGTGGGTCCCTTGCTCACTCTACCACTGGATTCAAGATAGCCTGGCTGATGAGGATTATGAATCCGAAACTGGTCCCAGGATGCTTGTTTCCGGTCCAGGGAAGACATGGCTTGGCAGTTCGGGCTGGACTGTTCCCATGAGGCACAGGGTCAGACTGATTTGCATATGGCCATGTCTGAACTGGGGTGGTGGAGTGAGCTAAAGAATGGTGATGGATTAAACCCAGATCAGTTGACTGGGGGTGAGTGTTTGATTTGCTCAAACGCTCCGTCCATCATCCCCTTTGGTATCGCCAGGTAAGGTGGGGACAGCAGGGCGAACTAACTGATCATTCCCAGTTAACAAGGGAGTGCGGCAAGGGTGTGACCTTGCCCCTACCCTATTCTCCCTGTTTATAAATAAGGTAATTTCTTATTATATTAATTTTCCAACCGATGCTCCAACTCTTGCCGGTTCAAGGGTTCCTCTTTTAATGTTTGCAGACAACACTTTAATTTTATCTAAAACTCAATCAGGTCTGCAACGTGCCCTTGACAGATTTACAGATTTTTGCAATGACCTTGATCTCATAGTAAAGGTCGACAAAACTAAGTTCATGGTGCTACACAAGCAAAAAATTATTAAAGGCAGAGTAGAAATGAAAAAAGCACCTTTGGAACAAACTGACACCTTTACATACTTAGGAGTGACAATGGGTAGGAGGATGAATTGGACACCTCAGTTAGATGTTTAATTCTTAGGCACAACCAGTTAGCAGGAGCCCTACTAAAAGAACATTGATTATCAAGTACTAAACTGGTGGGGTAGGCTCTAACAATTTATAATGGGAAAATCAGAGCTTCTCTGATATATGGTGCCGAACTCTGGGTGTTCGAAAAATTATCACCCCTAGTTCTGGCACAAAATAAGTTTCTGAGATCATTGACTGCCCTCCCACAATCGACTCCTATTAAGCCCCTCCTACTAGACTTAAGCTGTACTTCCTTTGATGACGTGGTGGGATTTAGACGCCTAGCTTAATGGAGGAGGCTATGGAATACCCCAGAACTGGCATCCTACGCCAATGCTCTAATGTATAATAGAAATGCGGATTTGTCCTCAAAAATTAAATGGCTGCCGAAGCTTAAGTGCAATTTGTTTGATATGGGGCTCAGACATCTGTGGGAAGATCTGACAGGGAATCCATTTCCCAATAAAAACGGGTACAAAGCACTCTATTGGGATATGATCACTAAGAAGACCCTGTCGGTGGTGGGCAGTTACTCGCTTACAGGTATCTTCCTGGAACACAAGTTTGCAGTGAACGTAGAAGCCTACTGGAATCTGATTACGAAACCAGGTGACAGAAAAATATATCACCAATTCAGAGTGGGCACTCTACCGTTAAGATTTTTCACTGCAAAATGGAACAAGGCCCTAGATACTAATTGCCCTTCGTGTCCATCTCAGGAAGAGTCGATAACCCACGTATTGTTTGTGTGCCCGGCCTATCAGAGCCCCCGCCGCAAGTGGCTTATGCCGCTGTGTTCCAACCTTGGTACCAGATCGGGTATGACAGCTCTGCGTATTTTGGTAACAAACATTCGAGCAGACATTGTCATTGCCACCACGAAATGTCTTAGCTGGTCCTGGGCACTACGAAGGAAGCATCTCCATGCTCTAGGATCTACTAACTGAGTACACCATCGGTAGCGGGTATCTCCCCTGTAGAATGTAAGATAATGGATTTTATGGAATTGTTTTTATAGCTATCCAATTTTATATAATTGTTAGGGAATTTCGATAATGCTGATATTAACTTTTGTAGCACTGTATGTTTTTAGGGTGACACACTTTTAATGACACTGTTATGATTGTATTGTGTCTTTTATGATTGAAAAATTATCGAATAAAGACTAACTGAACTTGAACTTGAATGCCATTTCTTTTGCTTATCAATCGAGCATGGTGTATGCCACTTTGGTCAGCAATGGGGGTGGTTGGTGGTGAGAGAGCCATGGAGATGTGCAACATTGCTTTTTGGAATGTAAAGTTGCCTGGCAGCAAATGGCAACTGCGGGGCCCTTCGAAATAACAGAAATTACAACCCTATATTTCATGGACCACATCAGGTGGGTCTGGGGAGGGTAAAGGGGAACAAGGGTGGGGGTATTTGGGAGAGAGCAGCACATAAGAGAGCACGAAAAAAATGCACTGCCATGGAGTAGTTCCTGAGAATGAAAAAAGTAGTTCTCTAAATTGGAACGGTTCAAAGACACAAGTCAGCCAACCAAAAGGATGATAAAGGGTCCATGCTCTAGGAGAAAGACATACAAAAGGGGGTGGTGATGGACGGAGCATCTGAACCAATCAAACACTCACACCCAGTCAAAAGATCTGGGTTTGAAATATCACCGTTCGTTTGCCCACTCTGCCACCCCAGTTCAGACATGGCTATATGCAAATCAGTCTGACCCTGTGCCTCATGGGAACAGTCCAGCCCGAACTGCCAAGACATGCCTTTCCTGGACCGGAAACAAGCTTCCGAGGACCGATTTCTGGCATTACAGCCGTCTTCCGCCTGACTTGCTTGAATCCAGTGGCAAAGTGAGCAAGGGACTCACGTCTGAGCATACCCTGCCACACTTATGGCCGCCAAAGCGGTACAAAAGGGGGTGGTGATGGACGGAGCATCTGAACCAATCAAACACTCACACCCAGTCAAAAGATCTGGGTTTGATCCATCACCGTTCTTTAGCCCACTCTGCCACCCCAGTTCAGACATGGCTATATGCAAATCAGTCTGACCCTGTGCCTCATGGGAACAGTCCAGCCCGAACTGCCAAGCCATGACTTCCCTGGACCGGAAAAAAGCTTCCGAGGACCGGTTTCTGGCATTACAGCCGTCTTCAGCCCGGCTTGCTTGAATCCAGTGGCAAAGTGAGCAAGGGACTCACGTCTGAGCATACCCTGCCACAATAATGGCGGCCAAAGCGGTACAAAAGGGGGTGGTGATGGACGGAGCATCTGAACCAATCAAACACTCACAACCAGTCAAAAGATCTGGGTTTGATCCATCACCGTTCTTTAGCCCACTCTGCCACCCCAGTTTAGACATGGCTATATGCAAATCAGTCTGACCCTGTGCCTCATGGGAACAGTCCAGCCCGAACTGCCAAGCCATGCCTTACCTGGACTGGAAACAAGCTTCCGAGGACCGGTTTCTGGCATTACAGCCATCTTCAGCCCGGCTTGCTTGAATCCAGTGGCAAAGTGAGCAAGGGACTCACGTCTGAGCATACCCTGCCCACACTTATGGCGGCCAAAGCGGTACAAAAGGGGGTGGTGATGGACGGAGCATCTGAACCAATCAAACACTCACACCCAGTCAAAAGATATGGGTTTGATCCATCACCGTTCTTTAGCCCACTCTGCCACCCCAGTTCAGACATGGCTATATGCAAATCAGTCTGACCCTGTGCCTCATGGGAACAGTCCAGCCCGAACTGCCAAGCCATGCCTTCCCTGGACCAGAAACAAGCTTCCGAGGACCGGTTTCTGGCATTACAGCCATCTTCAGCCCAGCTTGCTTGAATCCAGTGGCAAAGTGAGCAAGGGACTCACGTCTGAGCATACCCTGCCACACTTATGGTGGCCAAAGCGGTACAAAAGGGGGTGGTGATGGACGGAGCATCTGAACCAATCAAACACTCACACCCAGTCAAAAGATCTGGGTTTGATCCATCACCGTTCTTTAGCCCACTCTGCCACCCCAGTTCAGACATGGCTATATGCAAATTAGTCTGACCCTGTGCCTCATGGGAACAGTCCAGCCCGAACTGCCAGCCATGTCTGAACTGGGGTGGCAGAGTGGGCTAAAGAACGGTGATGGATCAAACCCAGATCTTTTGACTGGGTGTGAGTGTTTGATTGGTTCAGATGCTCCGTCCATCACCACCCCCTTTTGTACCGCTAGGGGAAAGACAAGCAGACGAAGGAGAAGGCATGCAATCGAAAAATAAGCAAGTGAATGAGAGTGACAATAATGGCAACCAATTGTAAGCAATGGGTGGGATGGAAGTCTACTGTACGTTTTTTGTATGGTCTACTGGAGGTCATTCACAAAAAGTCAGCTAAAAGCTGTCTGTAGGTGAGACGTTCAGGTTGAGCTGGACAGTCGGCTCACCCAGATAGAGGTCACTCTGAGAGCTGCGCCAAACCACAAAGCATGTTATGTAATGAACTTTCGACAAGGCCTTATCATTCAGCTCATTTCCCTTACCTTTGTCATATACCATCGCCTTCATTTTGGGATGGAAAAATGTGCTTGGCTGGAACTTATCTCATAGTAGCTAAAGTTTGGGAGGAAAGAACGGAAAGGGACTGCATCAGAAAATAATGGGAAGACACATAAGAGTGATGGTTAGGCTATTGCATTCAATTTACTGCACAGCAATAACACATCCACTACACAGACCAACCAAATCAATGTAAGGTTCATAAACTATTGCTCTTCTTAAGTCCACTTATGGTTACCTCCCAAACAAAGTATGAATGGAATTAAAAGTAGTAAAGTGTAACTTACCTTAAAATGAAGTGGTAAGTCAGTGTAGTGGATGTGAAATTATTGTAGGTCAGCATTAACAAGCATGAAATAATGTCATATTAGCCACAGTAATCAACATGTGCACAAATGTAAAGGCTGCAAGTGATGTAACCATATTTTTCCCCTGACAGGATGATGGCCAGGTTGTCTCTGTGAGGTCAGACTCCTGATGAAGTACCTTGGAGTGTATGACAAAGATTCCCCCAGAACAACATTGCCATCCCTGGAGAAGTCTTCTGTCATCTGCTTGCTCATGTAACACCTGGGCTCGGTGGATTCCGGCAAGACGATGCTCACAGAAAGCAGCAAGATACCCTGAATAATACCTTGAGTGAGGAAAAGAGCAGCCATCATCATGAAGAGTCTTTGTGAGAGTTACCTGTTCTTGGCACACAGAAGTCTAGAGAGAGAGAAGGAGATATAAAGAAAATCTGACTAGCCGTGGAGTCATGTACAAACATGACTATCGAAATACATGAGTAAAGTATGAAGGCTCACTGAGTATGTTCACAACAAAGGCTTAAACTTGTTACACAGGTACATGATGCAGCTTAAACATCTCTGCACACCTTCAAGGCCTCATATTGAAATTGTAGTAAAGTAAATTGTGCCAAGTATAGTATAGGACACTCAATATACCTTCAAAAAATATAGCCAAGAACTGACTGCAGCTATTGTCAACACACGGTTAATTACATTAAACATATCTTCAAGATACAGCCAAGAACTGCAGACATCTTCTAGACACAGTCAAAAAATCCACATATTGTGTAAAGAGAGATCAAACTCACAACATATCTAACAGCATAGCACACATCCTAAAAACTATAATGAAGGGCTTATTAGGATATGCAATTCACAGTGATGTAACATGTAGGGCCTCATTATGATGTCAGGCGGAGTTTCCTCCGCACGACATCATCTCGGTAAAGGGACCGACCGACACCCACTGGAATGCATGCTCCCATTGCAAAATGCGAGGTGAAGTTCATTCCTGCACCCCATGGTAGGCACCTCAAGGTGCCTGCCACAAGGTGCATGGATCAACAGGGGGGCACCTTTGGTGCTGCCTCGGCCCCCAACCAGAGGCCGCGCACCAAAGGGAGCTCTACTGGGGGCCCCCAAAGTCAAGTCCCAAAATCTTTCTGTGTCAGAAAGGCCCATACAGAAAGGCTGTGTACACCCAACATCGTAATCCCTTGATTCAAAGAGCCACCTTACGGATTACTGGCCGTATTCCAACAGGCGGACAAGCTTTCCGAGACTGTCGGAAGCCAGTCAGAATGATCATTTACTTTCCTTTCATACCGAATCCATAGTAATGGGTAGGTCGGAAAGGAATCTGACCAGTATATTAGGATGCAGTCGCAACGGCTCTGACCGATGGTCGATTTTGTAATTAGGCCTTTAATGTTTTCACAGGAAGTGATATCTCACCACTATAATATTCCTCATGTACAAGAGAAAATACCTATTTTACAGTCAAAGCGGAGACGTACGGCCTTATTCACACATTTAGACTTACACTTTTGCATAAGTTTACTATTTTTTTTTGCTAGTCACAAACTACAAGTTAATAGTATGTTTATGACTGCGGACAGGACAATCTTTTTATGTGTGGAGTTCTTCGCCCTCACAGTGGAGTCTCCGCAGTCATAAACTTACTATTAACTTGAATTTGTGAATAGCAAAAAAATACTAAATTTACACAGAAGTGTAAGTTTATATTTGTGAATCGGGCTCAGTCTTTGCTATATACATGAATGTAAAGATATACAATATTTCCTTTTCATGACAATGCCAAACACACATGTACTTTTATGTACAGCCTATGACGGCAGAATAGTGAATGATACAGATAATAAGCAGCCTGCATTTAAGGGTAATCCATGTATTTATAAACCTCTAACGATTCACCTAGTATGTGATAAGAACACATATGTGCCTGGTGTGCAAATATAAAATGTATGAATGTAGTTACCGATTAAACAGTCAGTCATTCTTAAAAGTGATATTTATGTTTGGGACTATTTGGTTCATATCTAGGATATTATATGAAGAAGCGGCTAAGTATTAGTGATTCATAAAAAGGGACTTTGCTTGATGTTGGTTATCATATGTATGGTTTGTCAGTGCTCTGAAGAGGTCTTCTGCTCACACTAGAGCAAACAAAAACTACAACAAACTAATGTAGTTGCTTAGAAATGTGAAAATAATATTTTTGATGTACTTTCTTATAATTGACATATGTTATCCACATGTATAATTGAGCTTAGAAACAGCTTATAGATACTATATTTTTAAACACACGTGTGGTATTTGGTGATTACATTTCGTTTTAAAACGTGTTTTTAAAGAGTAACACATTTTACTAAATATATTTTTTTAAATGTTATCTTGTTGCTGCTAAAGCAAATGGGCCTCATTTATGAGGCTGTGCGTCACTTTTACGCCGCCAGTGCATCACTTTTTGTGACACACCAGCGGCGTAAAAAATGTGCCTTGTTGCACCATATTTACAAAGTGACGCATCTACCTAGATGCGTCACTTTGTAAACCCCTGCGCTACATTATACCTACGCCAGGTATAATGTATGCAGGAGGGGGCGTTCTGACGCAAGAAAGGGTAATGGAAGTGACGCAGTGAAATCTATAAGATTTCACTGTGCCACTTCTAGAACACAAATGCGTCAATTTCTTACGCCTGCCTCACAGCAGGCGTAAGACTGGCGCAGGCCCTTTCACATGGGGCTTGCCGCATGTGAAAGGATACATTGCTGGAGTTGCGTCACTTTTGTGACACACTCCCGCAATGCGTCACTTTTGCGCCATACAGATATGTCAGAAATTCTGACGTATCTGTAACTCCTTGCGCCATGATGCGTCATACTGTTATGTAACAGTTCATAAATGAGGCCCAATGTTTTCCGCACTTGAACCTTGTTAAACAATGAAGTGCTAATGGTGTGCAGTTAAGAGATCCAAGAATAACTCTCTTCTGGGTCCTTTCTCACAGATAAAGAGGATGCTGCCATTGGAATGGAGAGTTAAAACACACTTTGGGCACATTACAAGTATAATGTAAAGTGATACACTGTTTGCAGATGCGAACAGAAGCAGTGGTAGGGTGAGCCTCGATGCGCTCAGGGTAAGGGATGCGGTGCCCACTCTCTTAGAAGAGAAGAAGAACTCCTTCTTTCATTGACCATCTCCCATGTGTGCCCTGTCTAAAAGGTGAACATATGCTGGATATATTCAAGACACACTATGAATCTCTACCTTCAAGTCGTGGCTGATAACTGGTGTTGATTCAGGACACTGAACTGCAAGAACTGCACCTTCCTATGTCCTCAAAAAGGCGTTAATTATAGTCAAAACATAGTTCAGCACACAATTCAACATATCTTTAAGCCAGTCAATATGATTCTACATATCTTAATGTTCCAGCACTGAACTGAGCATATATTCAAGACATAACTCAAGAAGTGCACATATTGTGAAGATACAGTCACTTGCACAACACTCAACCAATCTAAAGGACGCAGTTAAGAAAGTATTATGAAGATTCAAGACAAACAGATGAATTACTGCATACTATTAAGGCATTGCAAGATCTTGTTGTATTGATTCACATGACAGCCAAGAACTTCACAAATCTTAAAAACACAGTGGGTGATATTCAACCTGCCTTCAAGAAACAATATCCTGAACCATTATCGTAAAAACGGCAGTGGCTTTCAAAGTATCTTCAAGGCACATTTCATAACATTTAACCTTCAAGACACAGCCATAACCTGTACTTACAGCCTAGACACACTCAGTGACACTCAACAAATCTTGAAGACACAGAGGGGCATATTTACAAGAGAATGGCAGGGAGCGGCGTTAAGCCAAAATTGCTAACGCCACGCTCCGCAATTTTGAAAACGCAGGGATGCTCCGTATTTACAATGATACGGAACATCCCTGCCTTTTCGCTGGCACTAAATTCAGCTGCCTAGCGCATAGTGCAAGGGTGCCTCACACATATTCAGAACAAAGCCAATAGGTCTTCATAGATATTTTATTGGCTCCATCATCACTTTCCTCATACTCAAGAAAAAAGTCAATGCCTCTTTATAAATAGAGAATGCAATAATGTTTTCACACACACAAACATGTTCACACTTTCCTTATATCAAGCCAAAGCCAAGCCTGCATATCTTTAGACATATCCAGGAGCTCTCCACCTACTGCTAACCACGGCCGGGCCCCTTCACACACACAGAGCCAAGACCCTGTCACCCTCTTCATACCTTCTCACTGGGTATTAGGCAATGGCTCATTGTTCAGTTTAGTCAGGGAACAAGTGCAAACTATGAGTAGGACTTGTGTCTGCTTTTAAAATATAATCATATGTATCTGAAGACATAATTGTACAAAAGTGATGTTAATTGGATAATTGCTATACAAAATGCAACAAATTGCAGAGATTGTCCAATGAAGCCAAAAGTCCCTCTTGCGCCGTTCTCCCAGTACAAAAGGTTTCATCTGGCATATCCTTTGGGACAAATATCGTAGCATACGTGGGCACACTCTGGGGCATATTAGCAAGAACTTCGTTAAAATTATCGCAGTTTTAGCGGCAGTTTCCTGCTGCTAAAATGGCAATAATGGGCTTGCTAATATGCGTTATAGAATTCTGATAGAAGCCCAGGTAAGATGTCCTGCACATCTAACCTGGGCTTCTATTGGAATTCTATAACGCATATTCGCAAGCCCATTATCGCTGTTTTAGCGGCAGTTTCCTGTCACTAAAACGGCGATGATTTTAACGAGGTTCTTGCTAATATGCCCCCATGTGTTTGAAGGCGGTTGCAGTCATCAGAGGGTTTACTTCAGCAAAAAAATATAACATATGTTGTTATGATCGCTAATGTATCTGAATATACACGAGTTACAATACTGCATACTCTATGGTGCATTACTGGTTCTCTTCCCTCACGCAAGGCACATGTAACTATGCAATACAACACAGCAAAAGAGAAAAACATATTCAACACAGGGAAGTAACATCTTCATTTTTTTTGTTTTCAGACTACATTCAGAATAAGTATGGATGGAGTGCGCCAGAAAGTATCTCTGGCCTACTTCAATTCTTTTACTGTAAATACAGCTGCAGATCTGTCTTGTTTAACTCCTGAACACGTGGAATGAGAAAGTGAATATGCAAAGTTGCAAAGTACCTCAGGGAAGTGAATTACTTTTGCTTGTCGGTCTCTATATGTTCAAATTTATGCAGTTGAAAGTTGGATTATTAGAAGGGTGTGTGAAATTTACATTTTGCTGCTGGGGTACACAACATTTGCACTCTGTGATGTTTGTGTGCTCCACCGAACTCCACTCCTCAGATGACATTACCTGCTAAAAATGATTTTGCAAAATATTTTTACTGCAGTATTTCCTTTGATGAAAAACCTCCTGCAAAAATAATGCTATGGAAGGGATTTACTCCCACAAACAGTTTTAATAGATCTTTGCGTTTTTTCACTCAACTTTTTTCAGCTTTAGAAAAATTGTAAAGTTCAGAAACATAATTAAAAAAAATCATGACACAGTAAAAGTAGGTTAACTTGCCAACTTTGCCCCCCCACCACTTAATGCATTAGAGGAAACAAACTGCTTCCATTTGCTTTGAAAGGTGGATTTTGGGATAAAGAACAATATAGAACTCAAAATGGTCCCATACTTATGACCAATGCAAGAACCCTCCATTTCCTCTAGTTGCACATTTACACACAGGGGGGGCTTATAAGCAATGAAATGATGCAGCATCATAAGCCATTTTGCTGTTGCCAAACTGCATCATTTAAAAGGCACACGGATGCATTATATTTACAACAATATGACAAATCCTTGTGCTTTACCTGCACTGGCGAACAATCGGCTGCCATGCGCCAACTGTGGGACCCTTGCACCATGGTGCAAGGGTGGCTGTGTTGCGGGGATGATTGTTTTTGTGCAAGAAGGGACACCTTCTTGCACAAAAAACAATAACACAATAACAAGCGGCAGAATGCCTCACACATAGAAAGAGGACAAAACGAGGAGAAATGAAAGTATTTCTTCTTGTTGCAGCTCCGCATAGGATTCTGGTGCATTCCCAGGTTTACCAAATGCTGTAAATTTGGGAAAGCTGGAAAATTCAATGGGTGTTGAACCAACACCCATGGCACGCCTCTTTCACGCAAAGTGATACATGAAAAGGGGCCACATTTACAAGGCCATGAAAAGTCACTGCGAAGCCGGTGCATCAAAGAAAGTGATGCACTGGCGGCTTAAGGTGCTTGTAAATAAGCCTCCGGATCTTTTTGTCTACATTATGACTCTACGTGCATTCTAGAGGTATTCTGCGCATTTGCAATTGAACTTTTTTTAAACACTTAAAACAAATAATGTTTAATTTAGTAAAATATCTGCCCTGAAGAAGTTCAGTGAAACATAATAAACACCTGGAAATTGTGTGACCTTTGGAAATAAATATTTTGCGAAATATGAATTAATAGTACCAAATCTGTTTGTTTCCAGCATTATTTAAAATCACTGGAATAGTGTAAAGAAACACATATTATATGTTGAACCTTTTACTGCTCATATTTCCGACCTAGTTATAAATTGAACAAAAATAAATTGTTAAACTAATGATTATTTATCGTAATTACATTTGTTATTTTTTTAATCTGCACTTTTTATCACACTGACCTTTACACATTGCCTGGGTAGTATGAGGGATGACGTCCCCAAAGACAATGGGGGGGACTGATGAGGAGGCAATTACAGACCAGGGAGGATATTTTAAAGTTAAACCTATCAGCAACTATGGGGATTCACCTAATATCCCCCACGCTAATTGCCGCATTGGTGAGATTTCACACTCGTAGTTTAATAATAAATCCACATTTGTAAAGCGCGAACAATCACCCGCACCGTCTGGAAGATTAAGCGAGCTATTGCCCCGAGTCACATGGTGCTGGGCTAATCTGCTGCCAGAGTCGGGACCGAACCGTGATCCCCAGATTCCGGAGTCAGGCGCCCTGACCGCGGCACCACACCTCTTCCCTAGTTTAGGTTTAAAGTATTTTATTCAGCACGACACACAAGGACAGACAAATAATAACAAAGACACAGCAGGGCGGAAAGCCAAAGTTCAAAAGCGGCAGCAACAGGTAACATCCTGTGGGTCTCGAGCGCTCAAGAGCAGAAGACAAATGTCGCCTCAATGTGTCAGAACTTTTCAACAAACCCCCCCCCCCCAACAGCCCCCCCAACTCCCAACCACCCTTCACCCCCCCCTTCCCCCCCCCCTCGTCCAGTGCACAGTTCCTAATAGCGACACACATCAGAGCTTCAGCGTCAAGGATGACTAGGCCATAGGGAGATCATGGGGCAGAGCCCTCCGGGGTCGGAAGCCTGAGAAGGCGGAGATACTTGGGACAGGTGAGCTCTCGAAATTCAGTAAGCAACAGGGAGTGAAAGGGTTGCCAGAGTTCTCTAAACTGATCCACATCACCCGCCACTGTAAGAGACATTTTCTCCATTCCCAACACATGCCATAACCTGTGAATCCAGCCAGTGATAGACGGTATCGTGGCCGTGTGCCAGTGAATTAAAATGTTCTGGACAGCGGAACCCAGAGCTATCGCTATCTGCCTACCCCTGCGAGATCGAAGGGGATACATGAGATCATTCGGGAGCCCCAACAGAGTATAGGCAGGGAAGCGGGGCAGTTCAATTTCGAAGCTAGAATCAATTTCATCCAACACTTCCTTCCAGTAAGGCTCCAGAAGCGGGCAGTCCCAAAGTATGTGAGTGAGAGTACCTCGATGCCCACATCCTCTCCAGCATGTATCATCTTTACCACGATCAAACTCACGCACTCGTTCAGGCGTGTAATACCAGTAGGTAGAAACTTTAGTTAGTGTATCAGTGAGCCCCATGTGGTAAGCTGAGTGCCTCGCTCTGTACGATATGTGTTCCCACTCTTTATGGCTTAGTGTCCTCCCCAATTCCCGTTCCCACCGCTCCCTCCCAGGGTGATAAAGGTGTGTTGCTGGTGGCTGCAGGAGTTTATACAAATCAGTGATCAGTTTGGAGTCCGAAGTCCGCGTCATGAGCCAATGTTCATAGGGGAGAAAAGGCCGGTCGGCCGTCCCTCTCACCTGCGGCTGAAGAGCCCAGTGGCGAGCCTGCATATAGCGAAGTCGCTCTGTCTCCGGAAGCGAAAACTCTTGACGGAGCTGGGGAAAGGGGATAACCCCTTCCGGGCCATACAGGTGACATAAGGCCCTACATCCCGCTTGACGCCATCTCGCAAAGGCCCCCGTTTCCATCCCCGGGGTAAAGTCCGGGTTGTCCACCAGCGGGGTGAGCGGAGACGGGAACGTGGTAAGACCGCGCAGAACGCCAGTAGCATCCCACACTCGCAGAGGCACTCTCGTGACAAAGGAGGCGTAGAGGTTTTTAGGCCGGTGCGGGCGACGCAGGAAGGGGATCTCCTGTAAGGGCCTCCCAGCCACCGACTGATCTTGAAAGAGCCAGTGCTTATCAGACTCCCATTTACTCCACTCCACAAGGTAGCGCAATTGAGTAGCTTGAAAGTACTTGCGGAAGTCAGGAATACCTAACCCGCCAGCTTCCGGGGCCAACAATGAGAGGGCCCTACGCATCCTAGGTTTCTTACCCTGCCAGACAAACCGAGTCACGTCCGCTTGGAGCTGCGAGATCCATCCTACCGGCGGTTGGAGCGGCAGGGCCCGAAAGAGGTATAGTACCTGAGGCAACACCGTCATCTTGACGGCAGCTATTCTGCCAAGCCAGGAAAAAATGCCTCGGTTCCACCGGCCCAACTCCTCCCTAATCTTGGCACCTAGAATCCGGTAGTTCGCCGACACCATGGCCGGCAAGGTAGGGGCAATCTGGATCCCCAGATACGGCACCGCTCCCGAAGACCAGAGCATGGGGAACCGTTGCTGCAGATACGTCCTAGTGTCCGATTCGAGCGAGACATCCAGCGCCACTGATTTCCCCATGTTCATCTTAAACCCCGACACAGTGCCAAAGGAGGCCAATTCCTCCATGCACGCGGGGAGAGCCACGCGGGGCCTGTCAATGGTCAAAATAACATCGTCAGCGTAGAGGCTAATAGCGTGTTCAAAGCCCCCCATTCGGATGCCAGTCACCATCGGGTTATCTCGCATCCGCTGGGCCAACGGCTCCATGTACAGCGCGAAAAGCAGGGGCGAGAGCGGACAGCCCTGCCTGGTGCCCCGTTCAATACCAAAAGAGACCGAGGCACATCCGTTGACCCGGACCACCGCCGACGGGCGGTTGTAACAGTTAAGGATCATGGAGCGGAATTTCTCTCCAATACCAGCCTTCATCAGCACTCGTTCCAAGTACGGCCAGTGGACACGGTCAAATGCCTTCTCCGCATCCACCGCCAACAGCATCCGTTCCCCAGGAATCCTGGAGGCCTTTTCCAGCAAATGGACTACACGTTTCGTATTGTCCACCGTCTGCCGTCCAGGGACGAAGCCCGCCTGATCGGGGTCGACCAGACCGGGTAGGTGGAGAGCCAGTCTAGCGGCCAGGATCCCCGTATACAACTTCAGATCGATGTCCAAAAGGGAGATCGGCCTATAAGATCCGCACTGCGTCGGATCTTTACCGGGCTTAGGGATTACCGAGATGGTAGCTCGAAGCAGATCAGGCGGAATGGCCCCAGGGTCCGCAAAGGAGTTAAAAAGACGCGTCAGGATGGGAGCCAACGTCGTGCAGAATGTTTTGTAAAATAGTGCGACGTAGCCATCCGGCCCCGGTGCCTTACCATGTTTAAGTCTGGCAATAGCAGATATCACCTCCTCAACCCGGATGTCTCTGTCTAAGTGGTCCGCCTGTTCCGGCTCCAGTGAAGGCAAGACAACCAAGCCCAAATACGCTTCCAGGGCCTCCTCATTCGGGGGATCTCCCGTATAGAGGTCTTCATAAAACCTGCGGAAGACAGCCGCTATCTGCGCGTCACCAGTCTCCAGGCGCCCCGACGGGTCAGCGATTTCCTTAACAAGCTGGGATTGCCGCGCCACTCGGAGCCTATGTGCCAACAACCGGCCACACCGGTCTCCACCGGTGTAAAAGGCGTGCCGCAACCGCAACGCCGCATACTCAGCCCGGTCAAGGTCCAGGGCTGCTAAAAGCTTCCGAGCCTCCTTGAGCTGCCGCCAAATTCGAGGAGCCCCCGTCCTGCAGTGGATCTGTTCCAACTCTCTCACCCGATCCGTAAGTTCCTCTCTTTTGGCCTGCCGTGCCTTATTATCCGCCGAAGAGATCGCAATGAATTCCCCTCTGACAACAGCCTTCAGGGCCGCCCATTGTGTAGCCCGACTAGTGTCCGCATTGTCATTATGAGATTGAAATTCTCTAATCACTGTCTCAATGCGAGTCACTACCTCCTTCCTGTGCAACAGCGTGTCACGAAGGCGCCATGTCCGAGGGCGAGGGGCCGCCGGAGGCACACTCAGCAGAACCTCAACAGGAGCATGGTCCGAAAGGGAGATCACCCCCATCTCCGCACCCGAGGCCAGCGCCTTTACCGGGGAGGTAACCAGAAGGTAATCTAACCGTGCATACGTCTTGTGCGCGTGGGAGTAATACGAATAATCCCTATCAGTCGGGTGTAGCTGTCTCCATAAGTCAAGGAGGTCCACCTCTGCAAGTTGAGCTCTTCGGTCCGCAGAGAGTTCCCCGACCTGAGGGGAGCGCTGCGCCGATCTATCTAGTGCGGAATCAAAGACAATATTAAAGTCCCCCCCGAGTATGATATGTCTATCTGGAGTAGCCGAGACCTCTTCGAACGCCGCCTGCAGAAAGCGGTCCTGCCGCTCATTGGGACCGTATAAAGACCCGATCGTAAACAGGAGACCCCCTATTCTAAACCGGTAAGCCAGTAGTCTACCTTTTTGTTCAGTGAATTTGTGAAGAATTTCCCCCCTGAAGTGGCGCGCCACCAGAATCGCCACCCCGGCCGTTTTAGTGGTGCAAGAGGAAAAGAATTGTGTAGGGAACTTGTGGGACTTGAGTCTGTGTGTGTCCTGTGATAGCAAGTGCGTCTCCTGTAGGAGACAAATGTCTGCCTGTGTGTTCTCTAAGAGCGAGAGGACTGCCCGCCTCTTTACAGGATTATTCAAACCCCGAACATTCAGGGTCACCACCTTACATGTGGTGGGAGGCATGGACAACAGTGGAGCAGAAAGCAGCAAGATCCCCCGTCAGCAAGATCGGGAGGACAGAGGCTAAACATGGCAAGGGGCGCAGCAAAGCACAAAGCAACGAACAGGGACAGGAGAAGCAAACCGTGTCATGCAAACCAATGAGCTTACCACCCAGCCGCCAACCCACTGCCCTCAGAATGTCTCGCACCAACCGCCCCTCGCCCCTCCAATTCTCCCGCAAAGCATGAAGACAAGCCAGACCACAGTCGTTATAGCTCAGTAGAAGCAACCCAAAAAGTACAGACACTGCCAAGATAACTAGAAACCCCTCTGTGCACTGGACGACCCCCCCTCCCCACTGCCAACACCCGGATCCCCCCCTCCTACCCCGACCCCAACCCTCCCAAACTTCTCCAAGTGACCCCGTCCCGCCCCCACCCCAGTTCCTCCCCTCAACTGGAACTGGCACAACTACCCCGAACTCACCCCCACCCCCCTTCCAGAAGCCCCACAAACCCAGTGTCCCAGTCCGGTCCTTATCGGACAAGCCTGCGGAAAGTCAAACCAGTGGACGTTCAGCCACCACGCACCTCTCCGTGCCCCCCGCCCCCCCTAGACCCCCAAACCTGCATATCCATAGGTGCGATGTCGATCTCCCCCGGAGTTCATTCAGGCTGTCAGAGCCACTTCATGCCTTACAGGATCAGCGGCTCCATCCCGCAACTCGGGATCCGGCTCCAACCCAGCCGCAGGGGAGTCCGGCCTTGTCGAAGAAGCGGATGACTGCCGGCCGGGGACCGTCTGCCAACCATCTCTGGTGAAACGATTCCGGCGGGGCGTGGGAGATCCGTCTTCAGTAGCAGTGATCCCGAGCACCCCACAGGTATCCTGAAGGGAACGCAGCTGATGTAGGGTACCATTCCATCGAAAGATGAGACGGAAAGGGTGTCCCCAGGAGTACTGCGTGCCATGTCCCCTAAGAAAGTCGGTCGCAATTTTAAAAGCCTTGCGCTTCTGGAGGGTGGACGCGGCCAGGTCCTGATAAAGGGCTACTCGATGGCCCCTGAATTCTAGGGAAGATCTCTTTCGGGCCTCCCGCAGTATCCGCTCCTTCAGGGGATAGTCCGGCAAAAAGGCCAAATGTCCGGAGGAGGTGCCGAAGTCCGGCGCTGCAGGCCCACTCGGTGCGCCCTATCAATCCGGATGGGAAAGTCAGCCGACTCACCCAGCACCTCTCGGAACAGATCCCCAAGGTACGATGCGACGTCCTCCCCCTCCTCCCGAGACGGAATGCCTCGGACACGGATGTTGTTCCGCCTGGAGCGATTTTCGAGGTCCTCCGTGTGTGACTGCAGGTCCAGCTGTTGCTCCCGAAGACGAATGACCTCCTGCTGAAGTTGCGCAATTTCTTCGTCTCTGTTGTGGCCCGCTTCTTCCACCGTAGCCACCCTGTCACCTAGGCCGTCCACGTCCCTTCGTATTTCACGGACCTCACCCGCCACCTCCTGCTTGAGCGTTTGGAAGTCGTCTCTCAGCGAGCTGAAGAGTGATTCCAGGAAGGACCTCGTAACCGGCGGCTCCCCCCCGCCTGCTCTCTGGGAGCCACCCGGAGGAGATGGGGACGGCGGACCCCGATCATGTCTGGCATTGTTCCTATGCAACATCTCAGGCAACGTGCGATCTCCTTTCCGTGTTCCCTTATTCTGCGCCATGATGGCCGTCGAGACGTTTCCCCCGGGAGTCCAATGTCTCAGCCCCCGGTATGATCCCAGGACCGGGCTAGCGGTCCCACACGGGGTCTCTCCAATGACCCAAGGGCTGGGTCACTTCACCGCCAAAGCAAGAACCGCAATGGGGCCCACGGCCTGCACCTCCAGTGACCAGCTGTCCGTCTGTGTCCGTAGGCCCACAGGGCCCGATCCCACACTCCTCTCAGCTCCACGGGCTCCGCTGTCTCAAGCCGACCGGCCCGGGCACCACTACGGACTCCCCTTCGAGCCAAGTCGCGGCGGGACCACCGGGTCACACGGATCCCGCAGCCATGCCTTGGCAGCTGTCGCCGCTCTTTACAGATCTATACAAGAGTGCGTACTTCGGCCGCCACGAGGCGGGCTAAGCCAAAGGAACCAGTTCTGCTTCGCGCCAATGTGCGGGCGCAATGGCGGGTCCAAGGCAGCAGTCCTCTACACTCGTCACCCGGGGGAGTCGGCCTCAGCGCTACATCTCAGCGCCCTCCTGCCACAAAGCTCACAACGGGGCCCACAGATGAATCCGCAGACCCGTCCGGGCCCCTCACTCCAGACCGGCGGGTCGCAAGTCCTCCGCCACACAGGCCGCCGAGAACCAGGAAATAGGCCAAAGCCACGGCCTCGATTAGCGCAAGGCCTCCAGTTCAGCTCCGCCCTCGCCGCTCACCGGACCGCTTCAAGAACCGGGTCCGCCAAGAAGACCCCCCCCGGGCTGAGCAGAGTTGCCCGGGACAGGCGCGGAGGGACCACAGCTCCTCCCGGAACCTCGAGGCGGCTATCCAAGAGGTCCGTGTCCGGGACTAGGCCCAAGCCGCGGCCTCCCGTAGCCGCCGGCAGCAATCTCGGCACCGGACCCTCTCCGTCTCCAAGGGCAGGCCCACTGTGCGCACCGCAGGCACCGGTGATGAAGTCCGAGCCCAGCGGGTAGAGCGGAGCGCCGTCGCGTGGACCCAGATCGGCTTCCAAACCCGGGCAGGGTCCGCCTCCCTCCCAGGCCGCGCACCAGGCCCGATCTGCTCTCCGAGATGGCGCCGCACCTCGGACCGTAAAAGCACCACGGAATGCGGCCACAAGCTCACCGCCGCCACTCCATGTTCGAACACCCCCGCTCCACGAGTCTGAGCATTCCGGGGGGGAGAATCAGCTCATGTACGGTAGGATTAGGGCTTCAGGACGGCGGAGCTCACTTCGAGTGCGACCACTCAGCTCGCCATCTTGGCCACGCCCCCCCCTCTTCCCTAGTTTAGGTGTACTTAAAACCTGCTGGGGCTTTGGAAGATAATTTTTGTAGGTCCTCAAAACAAAGTTACAATAATCCTGTCAGTGGCCTATTAGGATCTGAGAAATATGAAGCAAAGTGTGTTTAAGTTACATAACGCTCTCATTCTGCACGCCTTCAAACCAGGGGATTTGATAACACCAATATAGGGATGACCGGACATATCTGAATGATAATCAGTCCAGAGCTTTTGATGCCTAGCAGGAGGGACAGACTGTCGCTCAGGATGGGAAGAAGACTCTATCTTATTATCTCAGCATTTTAGGGGAATTATGCATAGTGTACTGGATAGTTTTGGGTTGGACATGATTTAATGGTTTTACCCTCCATCATCAGCATTCTACTCCAGTGCATCCAGCTTTGTTAATTCCAGAAGATAACTAGTTTATGCGTTTGCCCCTATTACGGTGGGAAACTGCTCTCCCCTTGCGCAGCTCTGCTGTAAGTGCCCTGTTCCTAGCGCGGCCTCTGGCCGGTGTTCGAGCTCCCCTGTGCCTCACCTTTTCCTTTAGCCTTTTTTACCTTTTCTTCTTGTCTCTTTTCTTTTTGCCTATCTCTTTCCTCCTTGCCTTGTCCTCTTGCCTCTTTCCTTTTTGCATTTCTTTCTCTTTTCACCTTTTTCTTTTGATCTTTTCCCGCTGTTGCTACCCCCAGGGCACCTTCTCCTCCCACGTGCTCCTGCCTCCCAGTTGTCCCACCCTCCCCACCCTCTACTTAGTGGCAGCTGCTGTGCCGAAGGCATGCCAAAGGCAATCCCGTCTGTGCCCGTCCGCAACCCGACCATGACCAGCGCCAGGGATCCTGGTCATCCGACCCGCCATCACTACAGCTTCTTTGCCCTCTTCACACTCAACCCTGGCCAGGACATCAACTGCAAGTGTTCTTCACCTATAGACACCCACAGACCCTTCACCTGCCACCATTGTCGCCACTCCTTCACCGAGACACAGGACCCACCTCAACCCTCCCGCCACAACACCACTGCACCCCAAACCCTGCAATCAATCCTCCTGAAACTCTGCTTCCTCCATAGACAGCCTGCAGAAATCTGGTACCGTCTCGACAGCACCACCCCAACATTGCCTTCTTCACAGAAAGCTGTTTGAACGCTGCCTCGGGACCTGACATCGCGATCGCTATCCCGAAAGGCTACAAGATCATCCAGAAGGACCGCCCCAACTGCCTTGGAGGAGGCATCGCCATCACCCACAAATCCAACCTCTGATTGTGCACCCACACCGATGGGCCCACAGACCTGATGGAACACCTTCACTTCAAAATACAGCCAACCCGACTGCCACTCTCCAAGACACCCTCATCTACAGAGCCCCCCGGACCCAGGTACCTTTCTCTGGCTCATCACCAACATCATCACCCTGCAAACCATCACCTCCACCAACTACACCTCACTGGGAGATAATACTAGAACCCACACCCTCAGCAGGACACACCCTCAACCACATCTTCACAGCAGGAAACTTCATCACCTTCTACCGCACTTCCGAACTCCCATGGACGGACCATCATTGCGTCCACTTCATCTTCAAAACTAGCATCACCAGCAAACGTTCACGCCAGCTCCAGCGCAGGAAACAAGATATCCAACAACCAGCTCACCGCCTCCCTCAGCAGGTCTGCTCCCACCACCACGGATGGGAACCCAACCACTGCCGCCCGGACCCTGCTCAACTCGATCACCGACTGCGCCAACACCATCGCCCCTCAAGAAAACCACCAGCCCACACACCAAAGAGCCAGCTGGTTCTACTCTGAACCCCAAGAATCTAGACGAACCTGCAGACATCTCAAAAAGATATGGAGGAACTCCTAAACCACAGCAGACCTTGACAACCTCAAAGCAGCCACCGCCGCCCACCACAAGATTATCAGAGACACAAGGAGGAAAGCACTCCAGGACAGTATCTCTACCCGCGCACACAACAGCAAGGAACTCTTTGGCATCCAGTCAAACAGTCCACTATAACAAGTTGATTAAGGGTGGGTACTGGGGAGGACAAAATTCTCATTCAATCATACTAAATGTGCAACTACAGTATGATCAGAAATATATCCCATACCAAGCTCCTCATGCAACATGAGCCCAGGGATACAGTGGGGGACAGAGAGAAGTCTACGCAAAAATCTGTTTTCCACCACCTGCAGATCTTTTACTTCCTTATATCCTCACACGTCGCAGCCATTGGAGGCTATCGGGATACATTTTTCCTTTTAACAGTGCAAAAACAAATATTGTTCCCAGTCTTTTCGCAAAGTCCAGGGTAGCCCCTACCACCCTTGCCAAAAGATTCTTTTTGTGTGCTCTCTGCGCAACCCAAGACCCTTTGTCATCAAACAGCACACCCAGGTAGGGGAAATTTTGAACTTTAATGAGTTCAGCCCCCTTGCAGAAGAACTTACACCTCACAGCATTCTTGGTGCCAATTGTCATGGTATGTGATTTGGTCAAATTAGTTGTTCGATCAAGTGTGTTCATAAAATCTATAAAAGCATCTGAAAGTTTTTGTATTCCCACACCTGTCCTAGCAATCAGCACCGCATCATCTGCATACAGAAGTGGCGGTATTAATTTGGGGCCAGCTCTTGGTATGTCTCTGCTAGTTTCCGAAAGAATGTTCCCTAACTGGTTAATATAGAGTGTAAACAACAGGAGGGCCAGGATACACCCCTGCCTGACCCCTCTCTTAACATCCCATGAAGCTGACACACAGCCAGCCTCATTGTATCTCATTGCTGCCCTGGTGTTAATGCGGACAGAGTGTAGAAAGGCCACTAGATCCACCTCAAGACCCAGCTCCAGAAGAATTGACCCTAACTTGATCTATTGAACTGGTCGAAGGCCGATGTTAGGTCCATAAAGGCCATGTGCAAAGATCCCTTTTTTGCTATTGTGTACTTCCCCATGAGCAAATGTAGATTCATACACTGATCTAACGTCCCTTTCCCCTGTCTAAAGCCATACTGTAAGTCTGAGACAATATTTGACTTATCTAACCAGGTGGTTATCCGATCCAGAACCACTTTCCCCATGATTTTTGCAGCTGAGTCCAAGAGGGAGGTTGGTCGATAGCATGCTGGGTCATCATTCAAAACCTTTTTAAAATAGGAATGATAGTGGCCATTGACCAGGAAGAGGGAAGATCACAAGAACAGGCTCCATTAAACACTTGTGTCAGAATCCTGGCCCAGGTTAAGGAGTCAGCTTTATACAAATCCGCCGGTACCCCATCTGTGCCCGGGACTTTCCCTCCAGCTGTTAGGATAGCTTTTAGTACCTCTTCAGTATTAAAATGCAGTGGGGCACTTTGTGTACCAGAGTCCCACTGTATGTTGGACCCCCCTGCATCATCCCCACTGAACATCCGCTCAAAGTGCAGAACACATCTTTCAGCAGCTATTGTGCAATCTGTTTTAGCATTTACTGCGTCTGAGAAGAAGGGGCCATTACCACTTCCCAGAACTTTGTACTATCTGTCAGCACACTTGCCTCATCAAGTAACTCCCAGGCCTGGGCCCTAATGATGTTCTTCCTATTTTGAATTGCAGATTTATAGGCCCTCACAGCAGATCTAACCAGTGGCTCATCCCTTGGACATTGCTTGAGGGCATGGATTAAACTACTGTGCACTCTAGTACAAGTGCCATCAAACCACCTTAACTCCTTTCGGCCTTTAGACCTGGTTTTAGTCATAAGGCCATTAGATATATATTTTGAAATCTTATCGAACACACCTAAATCCACTCTATCCAGTGATCTTGTGTCCATGCAGAGTGAAATCTCATCAGCACACTCAGCATATAAGCTATCTAGAAAGGTCTTAGGAACCACCTTTGACCATTTTAACATACATGCTTGATCTTTTGTACTTATTTCAGAGTTTGGAATGCTCCTCCCCTTCCCTCTACGGGCTTCAGTGCAATACACTAGTTCAGGCATTAGAGGGTTATGGTCACTATGGGTAGTCCAGAGAACCATCACCTTTTGTACTGCCAGAGCTAGGGGAGCAGAGACCAATATGAAGTTGATAATACTAGTGGAACCCCTGCCTGCAAAGGTGGGAGCTGGGGCTTCCATGCCCAACTGCTCTAAACAGAACAAATTATTTGCAGCCAGGAATTCCTCAATTGAATGGCCTACTTTTGTGTGTTCAAAATGGGCCACTAAAGGTAATGCGTCCATTTGACCCCTTCCCATAATACAGCCCAAATGGCATAGATGCGTATTAAAATCTCCTAAAATTAAGACCTCATAGTATGAATCTTGCCACTCCCCATAATGGTCAAGGAACCTCTCCAGTGCTATTAGGTGCTGGGTAACAGAGTTTCTACAGTAGGAGTTATAAACATTAACAACTAGCAGTGGGAAGTGATTAGCAAACAACACATCTATTGCTAACAGATGAGCTGAGTGTTTCTCTACAATTCTGATAGAGCAGGGGAGTTTAAGTGAGACCAGTAGAACAAAGCCTCCCTTCAGTCTACCTGCTGTATAAAAATTGCACTTTTGAAATAGGAAGTAAAACCATCCAGGTAAAAATTTCCTGCATTTCGATTATGTGACAACACACTATCATCTATGCCATGAAACATCACCACCTTTGGATCTAAGACCAGCTATATTCCAGGACAAGATCTTCAGGCAAGAATAATCTGGGAGAATGGAAATCAGTTTGGAAGGAGAGGTTAGAACATTACCCA
Organism: Lissotriton helveticus; assembly: GCF_964261635.1. Taxonomy (NCBI): domain Eukaryota; kingdom Metazoa; phylum Chordata; class Amphibia; order Caudata; family Salamandridae; genus Lissotriton; species Lissotriton helveticus. The sequence continues at coordinate 1,628,970,365 of NC_136057.1, read as the reverse complement.
TCAATGATGCAGTACTTGTTATGTTATGTTATGTGTTATGTTATATGGATATTCTTGAGCGCACGTTCACCAACGGTCTCTTGGTGCTATAAGTTGATCAGAAAGGGTTCGAAGCCAGATCAATCTAATTATAAGCTAAGGTGAAGAGCAAGGTTTTGAGCTGTACATAGTCTTCTTCTAGTCTCAGAGAAGTTGGCAGTGAGTTCCACAGTTTCGGGCCCAGCGTAGAGAACAGCGACCATCCAGTGCGTTTACATCTGAATTTTGGTACAACTAGTTGGTTCAGATGCATAGATCTTAGTGTGCGCTGGGGGGCATATTTGCGGATTCTAGATGAAATATAGATAGGCCCAGTGCCCTGAATGGCTCTAAAGAGGATAAACCCTGTTTTAAACATAGTTTGTTGCTCCACTGGGGGCCAGTGGAGTTCCTTCAGCAGTGTGCTAATGTGGCATTGTCTATCCTTTTGATAGATGATTTTAGCAGCTTGGTTCTGAATCATCTGAAGCTGGTGCTTGTGATGTTGCAGAAGGCCAAGATACAGTGCATTTCCATAATCAATTTTGGAAAGAAACAGGGCAATTATGATTTGGATGCTAGCCTCTCTGCTGAAGAATCTCCTTATCTTGCACTGCTTACGAAGCTGAACAAAGCAGGCCGAGGTTACCAATCCAATCTGGGAGTTCATGGTAAGATCCGAGTCAATTTCTATCCCCAGACTCTTAATCACTGGCTTGGGGAGTGGTGCAACCCCAAGCTCCGGGGGCCAATGTGTCCAGTGCATGAGTTTATTTCTCGGTACAAATATTTCAGTTTTTTTCGGACTTCAGTTTTAACTGATTGTCGTTAATCCAGTTTTTGATGAGCATCATAGCATTCCGAACAAATTCCACTGATTCAGCTGACTCATCAATAGTAAAAATTAGCCGCATGTCATCAGCATAATTATAAATCTTAATCCCCATCTGCCGGAGACTGGAGATGAGCGGAGGTATGTGAGCATTAAAAAGAATCAGAGAGAGAGGAACCCTGCGGGACTCAACAGCTCATGTCTACAGTGTTGGATTTAAAAGGTGAGAGCCACACTGATTGTTTATGGCCCTCAAGAAAGGACTCACACCAATCCAGGGCAAAGCCCCCCAGACCTGCTGCGGCTAAACGCTCCAACAGTATATCGTGGTTGACGGTATCAAAAGTCGCAGACAGGCCCAGGAGTATAAAGGACTGAGAGCAGTCCACCCTTGCCTGGCCTTTAAGGTTGTCTATGACAGACAGTATAACTGATTCCGTAGAGTGTGATGGACAGAAACCTGCCTAATGGGTGTCCAAAAAGTTAGAGGCCTCTAGGAAAGAGCTAAGGCATTTGGCTGCATGAGTCTCCAATAGCTTAGCAGAAAAAGTGAGGAGAGATATAGGCCTGTAATTCCCCAGCTTATGAGGGTCCAGGCCTTGCTTGTTTTGCAACGGAACAATCAAGGCTTCCTTAAAAACTGAGGGAAGAACACCTTGGGCAAAAGAAAGATTCAGAAGCTGAAGGACGGTGTCAGGATACGCCAAATAAATGGCTTTTAATATATGAAGCGAACATATCTCTTTAGGGGAGTCTGATTTTATCTTATTTACTAGTTCAATGAGGAGTTTCTTATTTAGGCCAGGAAAGGCTGTCAAAAAGGAAGAGCTTGGCGGGACAGGAAAGTCAGGGAGGCTTCTGTTGCTAAGGCCAATTGAGTCCTGGATTTTTTAAATTGTTTCCCGAGAAAGGAGTTCAGATCATTGCAAAGTTCCTGTGTTGCTGTGATAGGCAGGATCTCGCATTCAGAAGTAGATAGCTCCTTTACAAGCTTAAACATTTCCTTTGACCTATTGTCAGAGATCATAACCTTATTAGTGAAGAAAATTCTCTTAGCCTCTAGAATGGCTCTTTTATAGATACTAAGACTTGCGATATAGTGTGCTTTATCCTGTGCTAGGTACGTTTTACGCCATTTCCTTTCAGCTTGGTGCACGTTAAGTTTAACACTTTTTAAATCAGCCGTAAACCATTTAGATGCCTCATGTTGCCTTAGGCGGGAGGTTTTTAACTGTAAGGGAGCATGGATATCTATAGCATGAGTGTGCCAGGTTGTAATCTCCCTCCCAAAACAGTCCTGGTGTTCCTGAGGCGTGGGCTCCGCATGAGTTAGTGTTTCCAACAAGGATACCATGTCAATCTGATTCCAATTTCTAAAAGTGCTTTTTTTTGCGGTGACGGCTTATGCAACAACATATTCCTCACCTTAAAACTGATAATATAATGGTCTGACCATACACAAGGGTAGATGGTCAGATTCTGGAGTATAATATTGATGGACCACACTTGATCAAGTGTATGGCCTTTGCATGGGGGAAGGGATATGCTGGGTCAGACTTAAACTGGTTAGGGACTCCGTTAGCTCCCCAGACAACTATCCCCCTTCCTCCTCGTTAGCCCAATAGTTCAGATCGCCTAGGAACAGAACTTTGTCATAATCTACAGTCAGAGATGCAATGTTATTGGCTGAAACTTTAGGGAAACCTGGCATCGCTGTGGGGGTCTATAGAAGTACACAAATCAGTGTGTTGTTTGGAGAATCCAGTTTGATCACAAGAGTGTCGACTGATGTCATTTCAATATGTGAGATGGCCATAAAAGGTAATCCTTTCTTAATGGCAACAGCCACCCCAAACCCTCTTTTTCATGAAGGCCTATTGGTTTTTCAGGGAGGGCTGCTATTATCTCAGGGGACGACTCCTTTGTTAACCATGTTTCAACCAGAAACAACATATCTGGTGAATCAGTGGACAAGAGTTCAAAAAGTTCCAGTTGATGCTTGACAACCGAGCGAGTGTTGAGGTACATAATTTTTAGGTCCCTGTTAGTTTGGCTTCCCTTAGATCTAGCCAGGGCTGTGTGGTCAGGTTTCTGCCCCCCTCCCTTTTGATTATTACAGTAAGATATACTGTAAGGGCAGAGGAGATCTAGCTCTAACAACTTCAAGCGTAGTTGCTGATCAAGTACGTGCCTATCTTGTGCTGCCAAATTTTTAAGGGTGGCCTCTGAGTAGATATGTTTTTTACCATAATGACATGCCTCTTGCCCAGTCCAGGCCAGTCCAGGCCAGTCCAGGCCAGGCCAGGCCGAGACCACTGTGCCCTCGGCCTGGTTGCCCCCTCGCTCCCCGCCTGCTGCCTGCCTCGTACCTGCCTGCCTGCTACCTGCTGACGCCGATCCAGTCCGGAACCCCAGCCGCAGCAGGGCCGCCTGCCTGGTTTTTCGCGCCGGTTTTGCCGCGACCCCGCCCCCACGCCTGCCGATAGGACCACGCGCTCCACGCCTCCCTGCTGACCCGCCCTCCCGGCTCCCTTCTTAAGGGGACCCCGACCCCGGATCAGTAGCGACCACTGTGCCCTCGGCCTGGTTGCCCCCTCGCTCCCCGCCTGCTGCCTGCCTCGTACCTGCCTGCCTGCTACCTGCTGACGCCGATCCAGTCCGGAGCCCCAGCCGCAGAAGGGCCGCCCGCCTGGTTTTTCGCGCCGGTTTTGCCGCGACCCCGCCCCCACGCCTGCCGATAGGACCACGCGCTCCACGCCTCCCTGCTGACCCGCCCTCCCGGCTCCCTTCTTAAGGGGACCCCGACCCCGGATCAGTAGCGACCACTGTGCCCTCGGCCTGGTTGCCCCCTCGCTCCCTGCCTGCTGCCTGCCTCGTACCTGCCTGCCTGCTACCTGCTGACGCCGATCCAGTCCGGAGCCCCAGCCGCAGCAGGGCCGCCCGCCTGGTTTTTCGCGCCGGTTTTGCCGCGACCCCGCCCCCACGCCTGCCGATAGGACCACGCGCTCCACGCCTCCCTGCTGACCCGCCCTCCCGGCTCCCTTCTTAAGGGGACCCCGACCCCGGATCAGTAGCGACCACTGTGCCCTCGGCCTGGTTTCCCCCTTGCTCCCCGCCTGCTGCCTGCCTCGTACCTGCCTGCCTGCTACCTGCTGACGCCGATCCAGTCCGGAGCCCCAGCCGCAGCAGGGCCGCCCGCCTGGTTTTTCGCGCCGGTTTTGCCACGACCCCGCCCCCACCCCTGCCGATAGGACCACGCGCGCCACGCCTCCCTGCTGACCCGCCCTCCCGGCTCCCTTCTTATGACGCCCCCTCAGCGACCGCGCAGCGGGAGCACCGAATGAGCGCCGAAGGTGCGCCAAAGGTAAGCCCGTCTGCGCCCGTCCGCGCCTGGACCGCGCCCAGCGCCAGGACCCCTGGCCCCCGCAGACCCCAGCCCCCCCGCCGGACCTACGACGCCGCCACCCTCAACGCACTCAACGACGGACGAGTCCCAGGATGCTACCGAGCCACCCCGAGACGCACCCACGGACCCTTCATCTGCCAGTCCTGCAAGTTCACCTGCCTCGCACCTGCACCCGCCAAGCCGCCCAACAGCAGCAACCACCTCAAGTGCATCCTGCTCAACACCCGCTCCGTCCACAGACACGCCATCGAACTCTGGAACCTCCTCGACACCACAGCTCCTGACGTCGCCTTCCTCACGGAAACTTGGATGAACGCCTCTTCAGCGCCCGACATCGCCATCGCCATCCCAGAGGGCTACAAGATCACCCGGAGGGACCGCACCGCCAACCAGACAGGAGGAGGCATCGCCATCATCCACAGGGACACCATCCGCATCACGACCAGCACAGACGACATCCTGACCACCGCCGAACACCTACACTTCCAGATCCACACCGACCCGAAGACCACCCTCAGAGGCACCCTGATCTACCGACCCCCTGGACCACGCACACGATTCAGCGAGGACATCGCCGACTTCGTCAGCCCACATGCCCTCCCCTCCGCTGACTACATCCTCCTGGGGGACATCAACTTCCACCTGGAGAACAACAACGACCGCAACACCACCACCCTGCTCGACAACCTCGCCAACCTCGGACTCAAGCAGCTGGTGACCACCCCCACCCACCTCGCCGGACACACACTCGACGCCGTCTTCTCATCCAGCAAAGACATCACCTTCAGCCACGCCACTGGACTCCACTGGACGGACCACAGCTGCGTCCACTTCACCTTCAGAAGAACGACGATCCACCACCACCAGCAACAGGTTGCCCGCAGAAGCTGGAGCAAGATCACAGCCGACCAGCTCGCCGCTTCCCTGAGCCAGCACCCTCCCGCCAGCTCAGCGAACCCCAGCCAGGCCGCCGACAACCTCACGGAGTGGATCAGCAACTGCGCGGACGAACTCGCCCCCCTGAGGACCCCGCCCAGCAGACCCGGCAGCAGAAAAGCCCCATGGTTCACCGACGAACTCAAGAGCTCCAAGAAGAACTGCCGAGCTATCGAGAAAACCTGGCGCAGAGACCCAACACCGGACAACATGACTGCCCTCAAGCTCGCCACCCGAAAACACCACCAACTGATTCGCGCCACCAAGAAAACTGCATTCAAGGACCGGCTGGACAACAACGCACACAACAGCAAGGAACTCTTCAACATCGCGAAAGAGCTCTCCAACCCCAACGCCGGAAACAACGACATCACCCCATCGCAAGAACTCTGCAACTCCCTCGCCTCCTACTTCCACAACAAGATCGCGGACATACACAACAGCTTCAACACCCAACCGACGAACGCCACGTCCGACACGACCGAACCAACGCCCCCCACCACCACCCTCCGCGCCTGGACCCCGATCAGCACCGAAGACCCCGTCCGCATGATGAACTCCATCCACTCTGGATCACCGACCGACCCCTGCCCTCACCACGTCTTCAACAAAGCCGACGCTGTCATCGCACCCCACCTACGGGACATCATCAACACCTCCTTCACCACCGCCACCTTCCCGGAGAGCTGGAAGCACGCCGAACTCAGCGCTCTACTCAAGAAACCAACAGCGGACCCCACCGAACTCAAGAATTACCGCCCCATCTCGCTGCTCCCGTTTCCGGCCAAAGTCATCGAGAAGACCGTCAACAAGCAACTGGCCGCATTCCTCGAGACGAACGGATCCCTCGACCCCTCACAGTCTGGCTTCCGAGCCAATCACAGCACCGAGACCGCTCTCATCGCTGCCACCGATGACATCCGAACCCTGATGGACAACGGAGAAACAGCGGCCCTCATCCTCCTAGACCTCTCCGCGGCCTTCGACACCGTCTGCCACCGCACCCTAGTGCAGCGCCTCTACAACGTCGGAATCCAGGAGAAGGCACTGGAATGGATCATCTCCTTCCTCGACGGAAGGACCCAGAGAGTCCGCCTACCACCGCACAAATCAAAGGCCACCGAAGTCATCTGCGGCGTACCCCAAGGATCCTCGCTGAGCCCAACCCTCTTCAACGTCTACATGAGCCCCCTCGCGGCCATCGCACGCCAACACAACCTGAACATCATCTCCTACGCCGACGACACCCAGCTGATCCTCTCCCTGACCAACGACCCCGCCGCCGCCAGAGCCAACCTTCACGAAGGAATGAAAGAGGTAGCCGAGTGGATGTCGACCAGCCGCCTGAAGCTGAACTCGGACAAGACGGAAGTCCTCATCCTGGGATCCTCGCCCTCCGCCTGGGATGACTCCTGGTGGCCCCCCGCCCTGGGAACCGCACCCAAACCGACAGACCACGCACGCAACCTGAGCTTCATCCTGGACTCCTCCCTCTCCATGACCAGGCAAGTCAACGCCGTCTCCTCGTCGTGCTTCAACATCCTGCGCATGCTACGGAAGATCTTCCGGTGGATCCCCACCGAGACCAGGAAGACTGTCACCCAGGCACTCGTCACCAGCCGACTGGACTACGGCAACGCCCTCTACGCCGGAACCACCGCCAAGCTCCAGAAGAGACTCCAACGGATCCAGAACGCCTCAGCCAGACTCATCCTCGACGTCCCACGACACAGCCACATCTCCGGACACCTAAGAGACCTGCACTGGCTCCCGGTCAACAAGAGAATCACCTTCCGTCTCCTCACCCACGCACACAAAGCCCTCCACGATCAAGGCCCGAGCTACCTCAACACCCGCATCAACTTCTACGATCCCAAACGACACCTCCGATCAGCCAGTCACGCCCTCGCCGCCGTCCCCCGCATCCGAAGAACGACAACAGGAGGAAGGTCCTTCTCCTACCTGGCCGCCAAGACCTGGAACTCCCTCCCGACCGACCTGCGCCTGACCCAAGACCACCTCGCCTTCAGGAAGAAGCTCAAGACCTGGCTGTTCGGGCAGTAGCAGCACCCCCCTCCCCCTAGCGCCTTGAGACCCTCCGGGTAAGTAGAGCGCTCTATAAATGTCTATGATTGATTGATTGATTTTGGCGCGTCAGTGGCGCGCCCGCTGCGTGCGTCCTTCGCTGCAGGCATGAATTTGAAGCCTGCGACGGCTTTGCCCTCCCAGCTGGTGACTGCCACTCCTATTGGTTCTAGGCAATACGGGGAGTTGCCAACTCAACGCTCCCGCAATCTCAAAGCCCAACTTATTCCCAGTTCACAAACAAGGTACTGATACTTTTGTTTTAAAAGCGGAAATACATTTGTTTTAAAAAGCAGCAAAAGTGAAGTAAATTAAAAGCCTAAGCAGCATTCAGATTCAAAGTGACAAAGTAACAATGTAATAGATTTTAAAAAGCTCTGGGCGGGGCGTCTCTATCCAGTACTTGAAACCTGCCGCTGTGCCCCAGCAGGAGGTAGTCAATCACAACCTGTTCTTGAAGGGGACAAAAGTATTGGTTAGGGGCAGTACAAACCTACTATTCTCATTTAGAGCCGTTCTAATTGGCATTAAGGTGGGCTGTCTGGGGCAAAAGAGGTGGAAGAAGTTAATTGGATAGAAGTACTGCAGCGAAACAACCTTGATTGATGTTTTAGATGTCTGAGTAAATGAATTCTCAAAAAAATCTTTAGCATGGGCGGGATGTCTTACATTAATTACTACACAATTTCTGCCATGTTTTTCCAAAACCAGTGGTCCACCCAGCCCACCTTTCTAGCCATGATAATATGGGGGGACAGAAAGTGCACATTTACTATATTGCTGTAGCACCAATGAGTGACCTTGTGTATAAGGTCCACTGTGGATTCTATCAGCCACATGCATCACTGTAGGAATTTGCGATTCCTAAATTGCGAAAATTAAGGAATCGCAATTTAGGAATCGCAAATTCCTATGCATCAAGAATTCGCAAAAGTTTTTGCGATTTCTTAATTTTCCTTATTTGCGACTCCTTAATTGCGAATCGCAAATAAGGAATTGCTTTACATTGATTCCTATGGGCCTAGAGGCCCATAGGAATCAATGGGAAGGCATTCTCATATTGCGAATTCGCAATTAAGGAATCGCAAAATGAGAATGCAATTTCAAGGGTGCAGGGGGGGTCCAAAGGACCCCCCCTGCACCCCTGAAATGTCACGTAAGTACATTTTACTCACACACATGTCGCAAGGGCATGTGTGTTTGTAAAATATAAGTTTAAAAAATGCATTTTTTTGCATTTTTGAAACTTTTCGCAAATTACCATGAAGGTTTACTTCATGGTAATTTTCCCCTTCCTAATTGCGAATTCGCAAATTTTAAAAAAATCATGCATTGCATTTAAGAAATCGCAAAATTTGCGATTTCTTAAATACTATCGCAATTTGAGAAATCGCAAAAAATTGCGATTTCTTAAATTGCGAAAAATGAAAAAAAATGATGCATCCCAAAAAAGGTTTTTGCATTCGCAAACGGCCGAATTTTGCGATTCGCACCGTTTGCGAATGCAAAAAAGCTTGATGCATGTGGCCCTATGAGCCTTGAGTGATAGGCGGAACTCCTATTAGAATAGCCACTAGGGGTGCTGAACTCCAGAGGCAACTCCAAGGAAGTCGGGAGATGTGCACTGGACATTGGGATTGAATTTATAGTCAGTTGGGCGAATTGAGTACCCGTGTATAGATCAAGCCCATGTGTGTAGATGCATCTGTTCCAGTACCCCCCTCCGCCGCGGGATTTATACTAGAGGGGTTTGAGGGCCCGAGTGTTGTCACAGAGAAAGTTTCCAGCTTCGCCTCAATGCTTTCCAACCGTAAGCATATGGGGCTATCAGCATTTTAAACAAGAGTTCCAGCCTGGGGAGTAATGTGTCTACCAATTGCTCCATATCTGTGTTCGCATTTAATGAAGAATCACTCTGTAATTGAGACCGGGTCACTCTCTTCTCCCCGGCCTTTTTCCTTTTGGTTGGGGGCCCAACCGGGGCAGAGTCCTATTCTACAGTTGGCTGCCTATCATTGTCGTTTCCTTTGGCGCCATCGGTGAACGTTGTATAAAGTGCTAGTGCAGGTGAAAATCTAGGGCCAGTGCCAGGTTTAGCATTCTTATCAATATTGGGATTCTCTATTGACAGCAAATCCTGGCTAATCTTGTCTGCTTCTAATGATAGCCTCCTCTCAGTCAGGGCTATCTCATTCGAAATAACATTGGCTGCCCTGATTAGAAACAGTCTATACTATTGGCATTCGCTCCTCCTGTGGCCCCAGCAGGTGATTTCCTTTTGCCCATTTTTCAGGGCATGCAACAGATACTGACCTATCAAATGTCTTAGAGACTCCCAGAGTCTGGATGGCCCCCTCGGCAAGTTACACGGGGCTCAAGGGACGGGCCTTGGAAGCTTGAAACACTAGCACAAATCAAAGGAAGAAAGCAGGACTTCCAGCTGAAGAATAAATGATAATGCAAGAATTCGTAAATGTGGCAAAAAAAGAGAAACACACAGTACCTTAATCCTTGCAGCAAAACAAAGGGATTGGGCCCACCCCAGCCTTGGTCGGGCGATGCGGGAGCCCTGGTGAGTTTTTAAACAAGCACCTCCTGGTGCGGAAACAGCCAGCCCTGTCCTGCGGCTCCCAGCTCAAATGCTCCGTCCATCATCCCCTTTTTTATCGCTTTGTTCGCCCTAAATCGGCAGGGTATGCTCAGACGTGAGTCCCATGCTCATTTGGCCACTGGATACAAGATAGCCTGGCTGATGAGGATTATGAATCCGAAACCGGTCCCAGGATGCTTGTTTCCGGTCCAGGGATGGCTTGGCAGTTCGGGCTGGACTGTTCCCAAGAGGCTCAGGGTCAGACTGATTTGCATATGACCATGTCTGAACTGGGGTGGCTAAGTGAGCTAAAAAATGGTGATGGATTAAACCCAGATCAGTTGACTGGGGGTGAGTGTTTGATTTGCTCAAACGCTCCATCCATCATCCCCTTTTGTACCCCCTTTTGTATCGCTGTAGGAGCTGGGGCTTGTGGCCCGCCCCTAGCAGCAACAACGGCTCCCGCACTGTGGGAGCCCTAATGAGATTTTCAACAAGCGCCTCCTGGTGGAAATACAGCCAGGGGCATCCTGCGGCACCCTGTCATGGTAGGAACTGGGGCTTGTGGTCCGCCCCTAACAGCAACAACAGCTCCCTTCCTTTCCACTCATTCTCATCTTCTTCAAAGCCAATAATACTTGAACCTTTGAATTGAATAGTATGTAATCCCAAATATTAAGAGCCAAAACACATTTCAATGGGTATTGTTTGTTATATTATTGTGAGTTGTAAGTGCAAGTACATATTTAAACCTGCATATGTTCCATATGTAGCTCAAGAAAGTATGTCCTAGCTAGGGTTGTGCCTAACATCTGAAGTGATACGCAGAGTGTATCATTGTATACGGTGATGAAGGTGAGGCTGGACCTTAATGGGCAGAATTATTAAGATTTGAAGCAACGCAGAGCTACACCTAACTTTGCTGTATCACCTTGTGTCAAAGATAGAGAGCAGAGTAGTGCTATATTTACATTGATATGGCACGGTTTCTCTCTCTTCTTGCACTTGATCACTTTTGGCTCCCTTGCACCACGTAGACACCCCTTCACCATAGTGCAATGTTGCGTGCTCGATATCTACCATAGGTTTCGCACTGAATGGCTACCCTTTTAGTTAGAAAAAATATACTTCGACATAGTCTAATGTTTTCCAAGTTTTTGTAAGTGCTCTACAGTACAACACTCATGCGAATGTGGAAAACTTTGGAAAAAATAAAAATGTTTCTCCAATGTTATGCCTATCCAGTGGAAGCTTTTTTTATGCAAATGCCTGTCAACCAATAACAGTGAATAGGGATTTGCCTTACAAATCATAGGTGGTTGCATTGAAATGCTTGCCTACCTCATATTGTACGCCCTTGATGCCATGCTCCCTGGCGCATGAACACAAAATGGCCACTCTAACTGCTGTTGGTGTAGTAAAATACAACAATTATCAGAGTTCCACGTGCCCCTCAAGGCCCCTCATTGTCACTGTACCTGCTGTACTAATGGCAGCTCAGACCCTGAAAGCAGCTCTACTTTGAGCTAGTGTAGGGCCTACTTTACAACACAAAGCAAGTATTGCGCTGAAATGTGAATCCCAATACAATTCTTTCCACCAGTCTGCATCATTTTTGTGATGCAAGCTAGGTGCAATTTGTTAGTAAATTTGGGCCGAAGAGTGAACATATCAATATGAACTGTTTTCAACGGCCACCACCTCCTCCTGTCCATGACCAAATTTGGACAAATGGAATGCTTTAAATGAGACATTTGATTCAGCACCCTGGATAGGCAATAAACTATCACGCAAAGCCTCCAATCTCCCAGCAATTGCATGAAATGTGCTTGGTTGCCACAGCATCTATCATGGTATCAGCATATCACAATGAGCAAACTTGCGAAGACCGGAACCAGCCAGAACTGGTTCGTACCACAAAAGAATAAAAAATATGATACTGGAACCCAGCTTGTCTTGGCTCCATTCCAGCCAAGCACAAATATAAACCCAAGTATGATTGGAGGATATGTATAATGGAGAAGCTTCCATTTTGTGTTCCCTGCCTACCCACTTCAATATATGAACAGGTAAATGAATGTATGAAATACGGCATGATATTGTGAGCGTAGGACATACTCCCAGTAAAGTACAGAAAAATGAATAGCTGGATCTAGAAAATAGGAAACTATCAAATTTAGAGTGAGTGAAAGATTCAGTTGAGTGAGTGTGCATGGAAGTGAGCAGCCAAGAGACCGATTAGTTGAATGAATCAGTTAGGAAACATGTGCCTGGTTGATTGAGATTTAAAGCAGGTGATTGAACATATAGACGTTAAGCACTGCAGAGCGAAGGTGTCCTTCATTGACGACAGCGCGCAGATTAGGTATTTAACAAACACTCCATGTTTGAGCTGATCAGTTTGTGTCAAAGGGACTATCGGGCCTGCAAATGTGTATCTTTCATATATTTTACTGTGGATATATCTCAGGTTGGGCAGAGTGACACCCTGCCTCTCAAGTCAAGGGTTGCCTGGTGTGTGTGGGGATGGTGGAAGCTTCACATAACACTGGGGGGCATATTTACAAGGGAAGTGGCAGAGTGAGGCGTTAGCCTTCCTGGCTTAACGCCTCGCTCCGCCACTTCAGAAACGCAAGTCTGCACCATACTTACAAGAATATTGTGCAGCCCTGCGTTTCCCCCTGCGCTGGTGATACACTTAGCAGCCTAGCATCAATGCAAGCACCCTTGCACCATAGTGCAAGGGTGTCTGCATGCAGGGGAAGATCGTTTATGTGCAGGAATGTCCTTTTCCTGCACATAAAACAATCTTTAAATACTGTTTTGTAACTTCTATGTGTGCTGCTTGTGCAACACACATAGAAGGTGCAAAACTGCATTTTTTTAAAATGATTGTTTATGTGCAAGAATGGGGACCTTCCTGTTCTTAAACAATCATTGGCCTTTTGCTGTTTTCATGTGTGCTGCACAACGCAGCACACATGAAAACAGTAAAAACGTGGAGAAATGAAACATTTCTCCTCGTTGCGCCAGGGTAAGACCAGGTTCTCCCTGGTCTTAGTTCTGGCACTGCCTCCTATTTACGCCTCCCTTGTAAATAGGGGGCAGAATCAGTATCAATGGTGTGTTGCAGTGGAACGCCCACAGCAACACAAATTGCCTTCCCCTTTCATGCTAAGCATAGCGTGAAATGGGGCCTTATTTACAAGGCAGCGTTAAGCCATGAGGCTTAACACTGCCTTGTAAATAAGTCAAACCCCCTTCGCCACCGGAACGTCTTAAAAAGTGACATTCCCTGGCGATAGGGGCTTGTAAATGTGCCCCTGGATTGGACAAAAGGTGCTACCCGGAAGTGGAATCGGTCTATTGTGGTGCACAAAAAACACCTGAGCCTAGACCGACGTTTGCCACGGTTTACGCTAGTTTTCTTAAAGGTCAAACAAGAGAAAACTGCTTTCACTGGATACGAAAAATACAGTAAAATGAATATAAATGATCAAATACATTTCTCATAAATACAAAAGTTAGACACACTTTAAACACTTTTTTCAAAATGTTGCATATTTTAAAAGCACTGGCCAATCAGAATGTGCTGCGTATAATAATCGGAGACGGGAAAACACTGTAAATTAAATCATGTTTTCCAGTTTCACAGATAGGCTTTGAACAATGCACATCTAAATGTCTTATCAACACCCACCAACCCCAGTACCCGTCTGCTTATTTTAAGGCGCTCACTGACATTCTCTGGCTCGCCTGCGCCTCCTTTGCAACCACGCCCACATAAGGTGCCCAAGTCTTCCCTTCACCTCCTTCCTCCCCTGCTTTCTATTATCACACTCTTTAGCGGACTCTTTCTTTTGCGCCGTGTCCTTTGTCCCTTTACAGAGATTTCGAGCTGGAAGAGATGGAATAAAGTGAGGCTAAAATATAACACAGTTCGTCTTTCAACTCTAGATTCATGCCACCGAAAAGAAGGGAGTCCATAAAACATACCTCAAACAGAAGTAACCAGAACTAGAGTCACGCTGCTGACCACTCTCCCTCACAAAAAGACAAGAACTAACCACGGGCTCTGTGTGTTTCCAAACAGTGCAGTGATTGTTATGTCACCCATGACGCCATGAGCGCTGAAAGCTCGTGCCTCAGAACATTGACTCAGATGTGTCTCCAAGGTAACGTCATGGTGTCTTTGTGACACAGCAGTGAGCGTTCCATCTAGGTGGCACATTCCACAGACTGATATGAACATCGCTGTGTCCTTGAAAGGAAAAGGGTCAGAGATTCCAATATTTTAAAATCTTCTGCTAATGTTAAAAATCATGATTTATTTTTATGATTCATATTTATTACATTTGACCATTTAAAATGTTTTCGTTTTTTTAAACAATTTCTACATAAAAACGTACTTCACGAACAAACACACTTTCTGAATTCTGCTGAAATTTATAACACGTAGTCCATGTGTCCGAATGACTAATGTTCTTTTTTTCAGCAGGAAAAGGCATATGTCAGTGCACAGGACGCCAACCATTTCAATTTCGTTTGAACATTGTATATTTTGGACAACCACACCAATGATGTTGAACTGTTTCTTATGTTGTATGAACAAGTGATGCTATAGTTACCAAGAGAGTCATGTTTTCCTTTTCATTTAAAGCAGCCTAATTAAGGGACAGTTTCTGTTTCATAAAAAAAGATTCCTGCTGCAGCTGGAATTGGCTTTAGCTGACTAGTAAAACTACTGCTTGACAACTAAGTGCTCCAAATTGTGTTAAATATGACTCCAAATCCAAATTATTTCCAAGTTTTTATTCAGCAATGAACATCGATAGTTAAGCAGCTTTCCTTCAGTCCTCCTCGAAGCAAACAGCCCGGTCATCTGACCAAACAGTCTCGAGAACAACTGAAGGAGCTGGAATGCACATTGAACATAAACACACCAGGAATACATTCCTCGTGCTACAGCACGAGTTATACAATTCTATAAACAATAATCCTCGAGCTACTGCACGAGATTAAGGAAACACAACACATCTTCCAAATCCTTAGAATACAAAATGATAATAATGCAAAAACGAGACTAATTATTCAAAATGTCTTCCTCATCACAAATAAAGTCCTTCAACCACTTTGGTTTTGTACGAGTACGTACTGTACGGTCATCAACAACAGTATTACCATTTACAGCAACATCATTAGCAACATTACTATTCATAGTAACACTAGTATCAACAACATCGCTTTTCCTTCCTGTTCCAAAACCAAAACTGTTATTCCTGAGAGTTACATCAGTACCCAAAGTAACATTGGAATCATCCACACCTCCAGAGTCTCAATGCCAACACCAGCGTCAAAGTTCCTACTCTCCACAGAGGCAGAATGCTCACCAACATTTAGAGACTCTTTTTTTTTTACATTTAGACTCTTCAGAAGAATGATCAACATCACAAGGATGATCCAAGTCAACTCTAGAATTGCCACAGTCATTACGAACAAGATCATCATCAATTAAAAAATTCTGAGATGCCTTCTTTGACAAACCAACATTTTCACTCTTTTTATATAAATGAATCTCACTCTTAAGTACTGCAATACGTTTCAGGTTCCACACCTTTCCATCACTCAATTGTACAGCATTTCTGAAAATTTTAGTTACTTTCAAAGTTTCAAAGTATTGACTTTCCCCTTTTTTTACTTTCCAAGGCTTCTTAACATTAACCCATGAACCAACACTAATGTCACAAAATTTGGTATTATGCTTCAAATCATAAACCTCTTTGTTTCTCAAATGTTTGTTTTCAATCTTTGACCCTAAAATGTCCATAGATATATTTGACTGTTTATTATTAAGCAACCAATCAGGATTACATTTTGTGCGAACCATTCTCCCTCTCATTACTTCAAAAGGTGAAACACCTAAAATTTAATGTGGAGAAGTTCTGTACATCCAAATGGTCTTATATAGTTGCAATTCCCAATCACAGTTATTACTAATAGCTGATTGAATACTATTTTCTAAACTCTATTAAAACGCTCAATCATACCATTCCCACTCGGGTTGTACAGAGAAGTGGTACAGTGCCTTATTCCTACTTTATCAAAATACTCTTTTGCAATTCTTGATGTAAATTGTACCCCGTTATCACTCACTAAAAGTGCAGGGAGCCCTTGTGCAACAAAAATATCGTCCAAAAACTGTATAACAACTTCAGAATAAATTTTTTCAACCACCTTTAAAATTGGCCATCTTGAAAGAAGATCAATAACGGCTACAACATATTTGTTCTGAGACCCAATAGGTCCCATAATATCAATAGTGATGCTGTGCCAAGGAGTTTTTGGTATAATTGGTTCAGCCATCGGAGGTCTTAAAGTGACAAGGGTTTTGTCTGAGTTTACACACCAAACACACTTTCTAACAAATCTCTCTATGAATAAATCCATCCCTGGCCACCAAAACCATTGCTTGATTTTTTGTTTTGATTTAACAATCCCTCCATGACCCTCATGACACATTTTGACTATCGCTTCTCTAAGGCTATTTGGTGGAATAACTTTATCATTCCTCAAAATGCTGCCATTTGATGTAGAAAGTTTGATGTAGAAAGTTCATTACGAACCTCCCACAAATGTTTTAAATTATCAGACAAAGAACACTTGGACGGCCAACCATTCGTGATAAATGAAAATAATTTCATTAATACATCATCCTCTTTACAGGACTTCTCCAACACAGTCTTGTCAATTTTAGGTAACCCTTGGTCATGTACCAAGGACACTTGAATATTTTCCCATTCATGGTCTGAACTGTCTGTGAGATTAATTGGCATTCGTGACAAAAAATCAGCCACAGTGTTGTCTTTTCCTGGTACATACACAATTTTGTATATATAATCTTGTAGTCTTAATGACATTCTAGCTATCCTAGGGGAAGCATTAAATAAACCCTCAGTTGTCAACAATTTTACCAGCGGTTTAGGGTCAGTTCTTAAAATACATGGCTTCCCCCACACAAATGCCTTAAAATGTTCCAGGGACCAAATGCAAGCTAATGTTTCTTTCTCAATAACTGAGAATTTCTCTTCCGTTGGCGAAAGCGCTCTGGAGGCATAAGCAATAATATACTCTTTTCCAAATGAATCAACCTGAGAAAATACTCCACCTAAACCCTTGTTGCTAGCATCCACTGTGATGCGATTCTCAAGCTCGGGATCAAAAGCACACAAGGCTGGTGCAGAAGATATTTCTTTCTTAATATTCTCAAATTCCCTGTTGCATTCTTCGGACCACATGAACCTAGATTTATTTTTTAATAATTGGCGAATATTAAAGATCTTACTTGAAAAGTCTTTAACAAATTGCGAATAAAATTCGACCAACCCGACAAAAGATCTAACTTCGTCTTTGTTGCTAGGATGCGGGGCACTTAAAACAGAATCAACAAGAGCAGGTTTAGTCGAGATACCTTCACCACTTATAACATGCCCTAAATAAGTGATAGATTTCTCTGCAAATTTACATTTGGTGTGTTCGACAGTCAACCCTTTCTGTTCCAAAACACCCAAAACTTCTTTAAGAATCTTGTCGTGCTCCTGTATCTCCTTCCCATAAACAAGAATATCGTCCTGAAAACAAAGTACATTTTCAAACCTATTAAACAGACGATGCATCAATCTCTGGAAAATTGCAGCCGCAGATGCAAGTCCAAAAGGTAACATTTTGTACTGGAAACACCCAGAAGGAGTGATAAACGCTGTTAAGGGTTTGCTTTCCTCAGAAAGACAAATCTGATGATACGCAGCAGATAGGTCTATTGTGGAAAACCACTTCGCGTTTTTAATTAAGCTTAACATCTCAGAAATTTTAGGTAAGGGAAACTTATCCACTACTATGTTATTATTGAGGTGTCTTAAATCAATGCATAGTCTCAACTTACCATTGCTACGGCGCGCTACTACAATCGGAGAAATCCACTGTGATGACTCTATAGGCTCTATGATATCAGCCTTGACAAGTTTCTCCAATTCAAGCTCAACTTCCTTTCTCAAGCAAATAGGGATGTTCCTCACCGTGTGAATTTTTGGACAGGCATCAGGTTTTAAAATAATGTTATGTGTAAAATCATTCAATTTGCCAATACTATTACAGAAAACTTTCGGAAAAGAGTTGATGATTTCTTCGCGAAAATGCGTATTATCCTCTATAAGCATTAAAGGATCATCACTATTGGGATTGAGTATGATACCCAGATCACCTTGGTCTTTCCAACCCAAAACTGAGGGACCTTTCTTTGATATATACAATTTATCAAATGATTCCCTTTCTTTAAATCTGAAAAGAAGTGGTCTAAAAACCAAGCATATCTATCTTCTCACCAGAAAACCCTTCAGGATGGATGTCAGAGGGATATAATTGATTCCCTAACTTCTTTACAAATTTTTCATTCCAGACATCCTCTTTGACTATTGTCCACGGAGATCCTGAATCTGCATATATCCGTATATCAATGCCACCAAGAGACAATAAACATAAAGGTTTCTTTTTTTGTCTCCAGATTTGTCAATAATGTTCATTAAAAACATTTCCCTGTGTTCGAAATTACTGTTGTAGACAACCACATTGTCAGCAACAGTATGTGAAGAAAGCTTCTTAATTAAACTGTTATCCTCATCCGAGCTAGAATCAACATCATCAATGCATTTAACTTTTACAGATTTCTTTCTATGGCACACTTTTGCAAAATGTCCAAAAACATTACAATTTGTACACCTCTGTTTTAAGACTGGACATAATTTGTTAGACGCTAAATGAGAACTGCTGCCACAACAATAACATTTTAAGTTCTCATTCCTTTTAGATGTATCCTGTCTAGAAGGTTTAAAGTTAGACTTTTTGCTCTTTTCTGAGGATTTTTCCTTGAATACTTGTTTCACTTTTTTCTTCAACTTTTGCTTCATTTTTTAATGCTTTAGCGCTTCTACTGGATAGTTCTGCCTTTCTTACGATTGCGAGAATATCTTTTAGCTCCGAATCACCATGAATCCACAAGTGTTCTTGTATAGATGAATCTCTAGCATGCATGACCACCTGGTCCCTTATAAGTTGATCTTCTAATTGGTCAAATTTACAATCATCAGAAATAAGCCTCAAAGCAGAGACATATTCATCAATAGTCTCATCTGCTTGTTGTTTTCTATGAAAGAATTTGTATCTTGTAATTCCAATACAAACCTTTGGTCCGAAATGGTTATCAAAATCTTTCAAAATTGCCAAGAATACATTCATATCCCCCCTGACAGTTCCTTTTTGCATACGTTCATATGCTTTTATTCCTGCAGGACCAATAGAATATAGAAACAAAGTTTTCTTCCTGTCAGCAGGCATTTTGTTATCCAAATCGTTAGCTTTGATGAAATTCAGAAAATAAGCTTTACACTTTAACCATTTCATAGATGGTTCAGTTCCAGAACGCCAAAATGGCTGAGGAGGTTGAATTGTATAATTTTGTGATGCCATAATGAATTAAATGACAAACAAAATTTAATAGAATTCGGTACGAATTATAATTAAAAAAATATATAATAAAATAAAACTGTACCTTTATCAGTAGACAGTAGGATGAAGAATAGCTGCTTATAAAGTTTGCGCATTTAAAATTTGTTAAAGTAACATTAATCGACTTCTTCAGACTTCTTTGAACATGAAATCCGATCTTTGTGCAAAAAAAATCAAGATGGCGGCACGTAATGACCCCTTTGCGTGACCTTGCGTCTACACGCGATGACGTTTTAGCATGTAATCCCTTCCCGGTCCGGTCAGAAGAGCGTCAATGCCTCAAGATTCTATGATCGTCTCGGAGCTTCGCTCGCGTCAATGCTTGAAAGATGCACTTTAGAAAAGCAACCTTCCCGGGTAAGATTTTCCAAATAAATATTTCATAAAGGTCTTACCCGATAGTGAATCCCACACTCTTTCAAATCGAGTGAAGCGGAAGTCCTTTTGAAGTCTTTTCTTACCGAAATCCACCTTATCTGAATATGCACAAAATATTTAAAAATCCGAATTTAATTAAAAATGAAACTGTGGGTTCCTCAGGAATATCGATGTTCCCTCGTCGCCAATTATGTTAAGTATGACTCCAAATCCAAATGATTTCCAAGTTTTTATTCAGTAATGAACATTGGTAGTTAAGCAGCTTTCCTTCAGTCCTCCTCGAAGCAAACAGCCCGGTCATCTGACCAAACAGTCTCGAGAACAACTGAAGGAGCTGGAATGCACATTGAACATAAACACACTAGGAATACATTCCTCGTGTTACAGTACAAGTTATCCAATTTTATAAACAATAATCCTCGAGCTACTCCACGAGATTAAGGAAACACAACAAATTGCAGCACAGATCACTGACAGAATATCGATGACAGGATAATCGAGGTAAACAAATATCGTGTAGAGAATATCGATGTCAAGAATATGAACATCCTATCTCTACAAAGGTAAGTATAAAAATATCGAAACCAAAATATCATTGTTTAAAATATCTTTTTTTTTGTATGTCTTAAAAATAATATAAACATTAAAAAATATATATATATAATTAATAAAAACATACTTAAAAGTATTTAAAAATGTATATATATTTACTTAATAATATCGATAAATATGTACTTGATTATATTATAAAATATAAGAAACATAATAATAATTATAAATATATATATATATATATATCCTCACTCAACCGTCCTGTATACAAAGGGAGCACACTAAAAGTTGGTGCTCGTGGTGAGACCAGGGCACATTAGTCCTTTGTCACTTATCAGGTTTTATACCTGTGCACAAAGGTATCTGACAAAGTGCTTTCTGGTTGGGGTAGTTCTCAATAACATGTTGTTTTTTATTCTCAACAAACTTTATTATTTGGCTGTGATGTCCTTAAACACAAGCGCAGCTAAAATCAGTTGCTAAAAGACATGCTTACCAGTGTGGTCTGCCTGGACCACGCATTATCTCAGGCTCCACACAAACCGCCCCTACCTCAGTGCACCACAACTCATGAACCCTTTATGATAGAATCTTCTGTGTATTATTTCACATATATTGCTCCTACCTTTGTACAGCAGAAGTCATAAACCGTTTATGATTGAATATCTGTGTATGATATCATGATTACTATTCTACTTGTTACCAACAGCAACGTAATAAAATTTATATAGCGCAAAATCAACCCAAAACTATATCAGCAATTTACATGAGCACCGTATTTACAGTACATTTTCAGGCACGCGTAGATTACGTCATTACTCTACAATAACAGGATGTGGACGCACCTTCGAGCCTCGAACACTGATTTCCAGCACCAAGTTCAACAGTATACCTGAACGACCACATACGTATACATATTGTCTGCCTTTCATGTGCCAAAACCTGCAACTTAAACCTTTCACACCCCTGTATTACTACAGCTACAACACTACTCTGAATGTACAACAGACATTCATAACCGCAGAGATGCGTCATGTCCACCATCTTTTATGTGTGCATCTATGGATGAATATAGGGTCAGTGATACCCCGTAGCTTCCATGTTGGCCATGTTGTGATACTTTACAGATATAGTGACACATTTGCGATTAAGACCCGGGTGACCTCAGCACTACAAAACGGACACCCGAATCACTTGATTTCTCACAAAGCTACTGATAGAACCATGCCCATAGCTCGGGAATCATGGTTGAGAGCCTCGCGCAGCACTGGTATACGTCAGGCCAGCCCACTCCGGTTACGCTTCCAGGAAGAAAAAAAACGCAACATTGCCCAGATTTCTATAGTACTGATTTCTTAGTTCCAGGTCTAGTTGTCAGAATGGCACACACACACACACACCCTCATGCCTGTTATACACCCACACCCCACCCATCCAGCACATGCTTCACTACACACGTGACCCTACCAATAAAAAAGACGAGGCGCACGTGCTCTACTCCATTTTAGAGTTGCTCCCATCGTGAGCGCTGTGATGGCCCGTCCTAGTGGTTCGGACGCCTCATGTAGGCCCAAACCACCGAGTACAATGGTCCACCACTACGTGAGTGGCCTCTTAGGTCACTGAGTTAGTGGTACCGCAAGGACTGAGCGGGTGAGGAACCTGCAATGAAGATAGGTGCACGAGTATGTCCTTTCCCATAATGATATATCAAGTCTTGGCACCATATGTCAGACTTCTTGGTGGCAGAGCGGGACTGCATGATGTAGAAGGTGTCCTGTCCATAAAAAGGTGAGCAATGAGGCCTGGGTGCGCATCGGAGGGATTAGATGGGGTGCAGCCGACTGGATACAAAAAGGCGACACATCGATTTAGGCGTACCTAGTCCTATATACCGAATCTTATTGCATTTATATATTTTTTCCAATAGCAGGAACGTTTTTATAATCGGTCAAATGTCCGACGCTCGTGATGATCGAAACCACGTGTATCATTTCGCACCACTTGCTTTCACAACGAATACAAAGATTACTACTATAGTAATTTTTCAAAAATCGAAGCCTATTTAACAAGATGGAACTGTACAAATAGTTGTTTTTAAATGCGGGAGGGAAGGTGTGTGAAAGGGTGATGTAATTCTACTCCACATTAATATAGTAACAATTACCAATCATAACATCTTTGTTTTACTATCTTTTAGATGTAGAGCTTCAGGGTGCATTATGTCCCAGCACGTGGTGAAAGACACACCGGTGACAGAAAGGTGAGCTGCAAATATTCTTTTCAGTCACTCTCTCACTTCCTCTCTCCTTTGATAAAGAAACAACACACAATGTTAACTTCCTTTTTATCTTACAGGTTGTGTTTCACAAATTGGGGTCCCCCCAAACACCTCCAAAGCTCAACGTTCGTGTATTCTGTGATGATGCGTGGCCATCGTAACAGCGTCTGAGAAGGCTGCTTCGACATGTGGTGCATCCTCTTTGAATCACGCCAATGGCACAAGGTGAGCAAAGAAGCTTGTTTCACAAACAACGACAAGTCATCTGTGGACGGAGAGAGTGGGTAGTGTGCAGCAGCTTGACTGCGTAGGAATGTACAATTACCTCCGACCACTGAGAATAGATAGGTTACAACAGTCTGAGGGGCAGATTTACAAGCCCATTGCACCACTTTTGTGTCACTTTTAACATGGGAAAAGTGGCGCACGGAGCTTGTAAATCTGCCCTTGAGTGTGCAAAAAAAAGCACTCACCTCCGGACTCTGGGATCCTCTCCCTCACGAAGGACCCCATTGCCACCACAAAGGAATGAAGGCCGTCGCCGACTGGATGAAGACCAGCCATCTGAAGCTGAACTCAGACAAGACGGAGGTCCTCATCCTTGGCTTTAACCCTTAATCCTGGGATGACTCCTGGTGGCCGACGGCACTGGGGGCAGCCCGACACCCACTGAGCACGCACGCAACCTGGGAATCATCCTTGACTCAACGCTCTCAATGACCAAGCAAGTCAACGCCATCTCCTCCTCCCACTTCAACACCCTCTGCATGCTCCGCAAGATCTACTGATGGATTCCGACAGATACAAGAAAGACAGTCACTCAGGCCCTCGTCAGCAGCAGACTCGACTACGGAAATACCCTCTACGCGGAGCCATGACCAAGCTCATCAAACGACTACACCACATTCAAAACGCCTTGGCACGACTGATCCTCGACATACCACGCCATGGCTACATCACCCCTCACCTGAGAAACCTGCACTGGCTCCCCGTCAACAAGAGGATATCCTTCAAGCTCCTCGCCCACGCACACAAGGCACTCCACAAGACTGGCCCAGCCTACCTCAACAGACGGCTCTCCTTCTACATCCCCAACCGCCAGCTATGCTCCGCCGACCTCTCACTCGCCACCGTCCCGCGCATACGAAGAACAGGTGGGAGATCCTTATCCCACCTCGCCGCCAAGACATGGAACACCCTCCCACTGAGCCTACGACAGACCCAATACCTGCTGACCTTCAGGAGGATACTCAAGACCTGGCTGTTCGATCAGTAGTGCCCCCCAGCACCTTGAGACCCTCACGGGTATGTAGTGCGCTTTACAAATGATTGATTGATTTATTGATTCAGTCACATCGATCTCATTTTAAACACTTATTTTCATTTTTGTTTTGCAGATTACCTACCCTACTTCTTTTGAAGTCCATATCACATTTTGTTTATTATATTGTTTTTTTAAAGTTATGTTTCTCGTTATTTATTATATTATTATCTTAAAGTTATGTTTTTTTGTTATTTATTGTTGTTTTAATAAAAGTTCATTAAAAAAAGTATATGCGTCTTCTTTTTCTGACAACATTTCACTATTATTTAGTGTGATAATCATATAGTTAGAAAACATTTAAAAATAGAAATGATATTTATAACTAGAAGTATAATACCGAGGCTAACTCTTTACCAGCTCTTTACCAGAGTCTATAGCTACGACTAACGGTTCCTATGGAAAACCTTTACAACTCCAGCACAGTAACTCTGTGCTCACTTAAGTGTTACATGAACTGTTACTATGGTAACAGGCAATAAGCAGTTTGGGGGTAGGGTTGAAAGGTACTGGCTGTACAGAAACAGTTATATTTACCCAGGATCCTCTACATGACAGAAAGGAAAGCAAATTAAAACAGAACACTGTGTAGCAGATTTACAAGCCCCTTGCGCCACTTTCTCGTCACTTTTCCCATCTTAAAAGTGATGCAATAGTAACGCAATGAACTTGTATATCTGCCCCTGTGCACATTATGAGCAAAAGAAGTACACAACTCTTTCAATTCTTTATCGATCACAATTAGACAGTGTTGCTTCACGATTCACAATGCACTTCAATAAATATTTGGTGCCTATTTAAATAGGAGACGGGATTGTCGACATTACAGAACTTAGGGGCATATTTACAAAGTCGGCGTTAAAATTGTCAACACTTTAACGCAGCAAACTACAACAAAAACTGCAAAAATGGACTTCAAAATCCTTTGTTATCTTACCGGAAGATTTTTTCAACATTGCTGTTCTCTATGCAAGAGTGAGCGCCACCCCCCGGGGCTATAAAATAAATGGTTGGGGGGCTCCAAGGCCCCCCCTGCAAAATTAGAGGTGGGGCACCTTAACGACCCCCCAAGCTCCGGGGACCACCACCCCCAGGGCTTTCTGTATTGTGGGAGGGGGGACTGCATGACCCCCCGCCTGGAGCCCTCAAGGGCCCTGGGGACAGCAACCACCCAGGTCCGGCTCCTGCAGTGTCCCGGGGTGCCCAGCCCCGGACACTGCTGTTTGCTATGAGAGGGCGGGAGACTTACGGCTCTCGCCCTCCCACCATAGCAAACTTGGTTTTGATTTTGAAAGAAAGAGCAGGGGTGGTGGCGGTCCCCGGGGCTAGGGGGCCCCTCTGGGCCTTCCATACATTTTTAAAATTTGCCCCCGGGGGATAATTATGAAAGAAGCCACTTTATATTTATTTATTCTTTTATGACTGAGTCCGCGCACACTACGCGCACCTGCCCGGTTTTTAAAAAAATAATAATTTGAGCCCTGGGGATCCCCTAAACAGCTCTAGAGGATGAGGATATTTCTACCCTGCCCCCTTTATACGTTTTGCACACTTGTTCCACTGACTTCTTCAGCCTCGCTTCTACAGAGGCACAAAATGGCTACTAACAGTTCCTGGTTTTGAATGTTGACTACCACTTAACAGCCAATTAGCATTGAGCGCGTGATTGGAAGGGTGCACTTATGGTGCGCTCGCGGTGCGCTCAGAGTACACGGATCCTCCGCGCCCATAGATATATAAATGCTTTGAACTGTAATTGTCTCAGGAACTACTGAACACCTTGACACCATTTAAGAAAAAGGCACGAGTCTGAACTGAGGACTGCATCTCTGCCAAATTTGGGGTAATTCCGTTCAGCAGTTGGGGCTGTAGCTGCGGCTAAAAATCCTATGGGAAATTGCATGGGGAAAACACATTTTTGGGCCCCGTTTTTTCTCAGCCCCTGCTACATGAATCATTCCGAGACTTTCAGGAAAGGAGCGGACCAGAGCTGGCCATTAGTTTTGATAATTTCGCAAAGATTCATCAACTGACGCCAAACTTATTCCAAATAGAATGTTGCGGATTTCCTATGGAAAATAAGCCAGTAGGTAATATATATAAGTATATATATATAATCTTTTGAATATTTTGACATTGTTTGTGAACAGCTCACTGGAGTAAATATTTGTGACTACGAACACCAGAAGGCTTAGGGAAGCCAACGCCTACTGGGGCAGGTGTTAGTGATTTAAACGTTCGTGCTTCACACAATGTTCAAAGGGCCTCTGAAGAAATGCTCATCAGAGCATGAAACGCGTCAGGCTTCGAAATTATTGGACTTTGTTTCATCTGCATTAAGCTGGCAACCTGCAAATAAAAACGTGAAACCTACCTGGATGGCGTCTTTTCCTTATGGGGTAACCTTGTGTTGGAATGTTTTGCGGCCGACCCCGGTCGCGGAAAAGCCCCGCCACATGAAAGTGGTTCGAAGCTGCAGTCACTCGACAAACAGCTTTGGCAGGAAGGTGTTTTTCTTACAGGATTACTTCACAGCGCAGAGTGAAAGGAACAACATCCACATCCACTGGGGTGATAATTAATCTTTTGAATATTTTGACATTGTTTGTGAACAGCTCACTGGAGTAAATATTTGTGACTACGAACACCAGAAGGCTTAGGGAAGCCAACGCCCACTGGGGCAGGTGTTAGTGATTTAAACGTTCGTGCTTCACACAATGTTCAAAGGGCCTCTGAAGAAATGCTCATCAGAGCATGAAACGCGTCAGGCTTCGAAATTATTGGACTTTGTTTCATCTGCATTAAGCTGGCAACCTGCAAATAAAAACGTGAAACCTACCTGGATGGCGTCTTTTCCTTATGGGGTAACCTTGTGTTGGAATATATATATATATATATATATATATATATATATATATATATATATATATATATATATATATAACACAACATTTTACACTACATTAACTACAACAGTAGTGAAAATGTTGGATAGCGTAGAGGATAAAATTACTATTCCAATTCCAGGGAATGCAAAAGTAGGGAAATTGTTGGATAGCAGAGGGGATAAAATTACCATTCCCACTCCAGCGAGAGCAACAGTAGGGAAAGTGTTGGTTAGCGGAGGGGATAAAATTACTATTTCCACTCCAGCGAGTGCAACAGTTGAAAAGTGTTGGATAGCAGAGGAGAATACTTAACTATTCCCACTACAGCAAGTGCAACAGTAGTGAAAGTGTTGGATAGCAGAGGGTAATAATTTACTATTCCCACTGAAAGTGTTGAATAGCATAGGGGATAAAATTACTATTGCTACTCGAACGAGTGCAACAGTCGGGAAAGTGTTGGATAGCGGAGGGGATAAAATTACTATTCCCACTCCAACTGTTGCAACAGTAGGGAAAGTGTTGGATAGCGGAGGAGAATAATTTGTTATTTCTACTCCAGCAAAATAATAAACATTAATTAACACATACTTAAACAATAAAAAATATTTTACCTTTCACCAAATCCCCCAATAAATGAGACCACCAATATTGTAAAACATGACACAATTAACATAATTGCTTAACAATTAATTAACTAATAACAATGAACAATCAAATTAAAAACAATCAGTTATACATTAATTCACACTATTAAGACTATAAAATAGCAATAACTAAATATGATATAAAACGTATTTAAAAATATATTAAATCTTAATTACTTCCCACATTAATCCCCTATAAATCCACAACCCGCTCCTAAAAAATTTACACCATTTACATATTTACCAATTAATTATTAATATTTAATAACTAATTATTAATTAAGTAATAATACATTATTTAACCCAATTAACAATATAACATATTAAATACACAAATGTGAACTAATAAAAATTATTAATTAATTATTTATAATTAAATTACTTCCCACCCTACTCCCACAACCAGCTCCTAAAAAATAAGACAATTAACATATTTACCAATTAATAAATAATATCCACTGAATAAGTAATGAATAACACATTTTTTAGGACAATTAACAAAATAAAATAGTAAATACATAAATATTAATGAGTAAAATTAATAATGAATTATAATTAAATTACTTCCCACCCTACTCCTCCATAAACCCACAATCCGCTCATAAAAAAATTACACAATTAACATATTTACCAATTAATAATTAATAACCAATTATTAACTAATGAATAACACATTTTTTAAGACAATTAACAAAATAAATTAGTAAATACATAAATATTAATTACCAAAATTATTAATTAGTTAATCATAATTACATTACTTCCCACCATATTCCCCTATAAACCCAGAACCCGCTAAGGAACTAAAATGCTCTATTTAAATTTTATAAAATGAATAACTTCTAAAAATTATTATTAAATATATTATAATTAAATTACTTCCCACCCTATTCCCCTATAAACCAACAACTCGCTACAGAACTAAAATACGAAAAAATTACTTAACATAAAATTAATTACTTTTAAAAATGTCAAATATACATTAGAAAAATAAACTATACTTTTAACAAATATACAAAAATACATTTTGATATTATTAACAATGATATTTTGACTAACGATATTACTATCTTCGATATTAACAAAAACGATATGTCTTACCTGCATGTCGATATTCTGGTTGATGATATTCTTGCAGGTCGATATTGTTTCACAACGAAATTTAAACATCGATATTATGGCATATCGATATTTTAACATCGATATCATGACTCTATACCTCCAAATATATTAGACCCTGTGTCACCTGCCAATTGATCTCTTCCTTGGCTACTACCCCGAAGATGAATCCACTTTTAATCTCTCTGTATGGCCACAGGCCTTTATCAACTGGGCCTAAGCTCACCTACAACCAGCCAAATCAATATTTTTGCTCCCTCTTCTTTGACCTAATGTTTATAATAGCAAGCTCAGCGGGTGCAGAATGGGGGGGACAGATTTTCATTAAAGACGCACAGCATTGAAACACTTCACTGTGAACTCTTGGAGCAACTTGATTCAGGCTCTACCCTTAGTGTCACAGAGGTGGAATTATATACGAGCACCTGACATTATATTCACTGTGTGCCTTAATCTCATTAATGTGTGTGACAAATTTAAACAAATTACTGAAATGTATTCAATGTAGAACTTCGAGATGTATAAACATGTGCACTAATGTTCAAAACATGACCCATGTATTCTTTATTCACATTTTACACTTACACTTCAAGTCATAATTCCATATGTAAACGTGTTCTTTTGTTCATGTTTTGCAGTTTATTAAAGTAACACATGTGCATGTCAAAGGCGTAATCCAAGTGCACAATAAATGCTCTTTTGAGTTAGCTTAACTACAGGCCTAAGTTGAAATTAATTTCTTTTGCTTGTACTCTTTTCCTTATTTTGCAGGTTTACTATTTTATTAGTTAGTGAAAGGCTCATTGTCTATATTAGACGACTGATAAAGAGGTCTGAGAGAGACTTGACATTGTACAAGGAGAATAATTGTTGAATGAAGCTTTATGTTCACCATGTACCAGGATGGCAAGATGTTCAAGGCTGAAAATGGTAGCCTTGGTTTGATGCATTGCGAATTTAGAGTAATGTTGCAGAACCAAATTAACAGTGTTCTGATTGGATGACGGTGGTGTGAATAGAGATAAAACACATTTGAATCTCATGTTTCTTTTATATTGGTGTACACACAGTTTAGAGTTAGAGTTCTGCTGAGGAGGGCTGACCTGTCTGCTTTGCCTATTCTTGTGAGTGAGAAGCTTCATGCCAACACTTATTTCCATTTCCTTTGGACTTCTACTGGAGTCGGATCACGCTGACACCTCCTGCTTATATGCTCCCAAATTAGAGACCCTCAATAGATAATCTTATATTTGAACCATGTATGAGTAGAAAATGGAAGTTATGTCTGTGTCTGTCTAAATGCTGTATATTGTTCTACAGTATACTAATGTAAACATTAGTATATTGTTCTACAGCATCTCAATCAACCCATATATTTTGCTTTGCCTATTGTACTAATGTACTTACTGTATTTGCATATGCTCTGCATATTGACTGGATTAATTTGCAACCAAATAAAACCCTTTATTAATATCTATTGACTACTGGTCCTCATTGTGAAGTCACATGGGCTCCGCAAGTTAAATTGTATTGTTGTTGTTTTCTCCCTGTCAATGCTTCATGTTAGCTATACAGGTCCAAGAAATTTGTGAGCACTATCTTTGATGGCTTGGCTAAGAGAGACCGCAGAGTTTTATAAGGCCC
This sequence comes from Lissotriton helveticus, assembly GCF_964261635.1. Taxonomy (NCBI): domain Eukaryota; kingdom Metazoa; phylum Chordata; class Amphibia; order Caudata; family Salamandridae; genus Lissotriton; species Lissotriton helveticus. Next base: position 1,628,940,113 of record NC_136057.1, on the reverse strand, counting down.
AGGATGATCCAGAAAGATGGTAGCATGTCGGATGGTTAGCTACTGCAGCAACGGAAATTAGTGTATATCTGGGAGAGATTCTAGACTTATGCAAACTCTGCCCTAATTCTTAGTCCCTATGTCCCAATTCAGAGGATTGACGGAGGTCCAGCAGATTTGAAAAGAATTGTAACAGCGGAGGAGTATTAATAGGGCCACGCATTACATTTGTAAATGTCAAGTTGCCAATACTTTGCAAAGATTGCGTGGTGTGATGAGATGATGTTTTAGTTGTGGTATTGATGTGAATGTGTTTAATGTTGAAAAGTTGAAGTTGTTATCAGGCTCGATGTAGCCTAAGTTACCGGGATAGATATAAAGAGTGTACACTATACTATATTGTAATTGGTCTACTAAGTTTGGTGGTGATAGTCATGAGGTGCCAAAGGCTGCACATTGAACATAGGCACTTATACCATCATTGTAGAATGTTGGAGATTTAATAATGTGTGCATGTTAGGTTAATACTGAAATTGTAGTTCTCAATATAGTTGCACGTATGTTTCAAGTTATGCAACATTTATTCAAAATTAGATTTTACACATGCAACCATGATTTCTTACTTAAATCATATTTAAAGTACTGCATTGATTATGTCACTGATTGTGCACCCATATTTCATAACAGGTGCACATAAGTTAGCCTGACCAAAGGCCTTAAGTATTTTGGACTTCAATGTTTAATCTTCAATGTAAAGGTTTTGCCTACTTGCATGTTCTCTACTCTGCAGGTGCAGTTTCAGAACTTCAATAGTAAGTGAAAACTGTATTGTGTGTTTGGGAGATAGAAAAGTACAGGAGGAAATATTTGTCAAGAATGAGAGGCATTAATGAATGAGGAGATAGGCTCGCAGAGAGGCTGAAGGTCACCCTGATGCTCCAGATAGACAATGGGAGAAATGTGGGATGTTGCAAGCTTCTACAGTGAGGCGAGGCAAATGCTGGAGATGTTGATGTGGATTTCTGTACCATTTTGTGTGTTAATGTTAACCCGTTCCGTGCTCCCGTCGGCCAACGGCTGACAGAGCCCCGCCCACTCAAAAGAACGCCCACACCGCAGCGGAAAAACCACCGCGGTTAAGGCGTTAATTGGTATTCACATTGTTATTTACAGGGCAGATACCCATTGGATTTTCCGAGGTATAGATCTCTTGCTATACTTCTCGCTGAATGGCCTTATGCTATATATTGCTTGACGGTGGAGAACATTTGTGGAAGTCTCCACTATGCTGACACCTTACTTGCTTCCCCTGAATTAATTAAGATTCCCAACCACATCTTAGGACAAGACTACAAGATAACTTTTTTTTATTCAATAGTTTTATATGGCGCGAACATGGCCCTTGCAGGTATCGGAGAGCTTTACAAGTATACAGAGAGCAGCGCAATAATAACAATAATATAATATTCGAGAACAATACAAGATAAAGTAGTACCAGGAAAGGTAGGGTAAGCTTTACATTGTTCAGAGAGCAGAGGAGATAAACCAATAAAAACAAAACGATCATAGTTAAGAAAACTGCAGGATCATGAAGTGTCGAGAAAAGTGAGGGTAGTGTCAGGATTGAAATATCGAAAAGACAAAGTAGTCGGTATGCCGTAGCCATGAAGAAAATTGAGGAATCAGGATGGGTATCTTAGAACTAGGAAAGAAATGTGTTCATAAGGAGTACTTTTACCTCTTTCTTGAAGGATACAGTTGAGGGATTCATTCTGATTTCAGGGGGCAAGGTGTTACACATTCTTGGAGCAATCCAAGAGAAAGATCAGTTGTATGTTTTCTTGTGGAATCTTTGAGGTTTCAGAAGTAAGGTGTTTGAGCTTCTGAGTGAACTGGAACCACTAGAGAGTTCTAGTTTCTGAGCAAACTATCTAGGGGTTTTGAAGTGGTGGGCTTTGTGTGTAATGCAGGCAATTTGTAGCTGGATTCTTGCTTCATAATGAAGCTAGTTGATGGATTTCAAATCAGGGGTGATGTGGTTGCTTGTTTTTGAGCTGTTGATGAGCCTATCAGCAGAGTTGAACATGGCTCTCAGAGGAGCAAGTATGGATTTGAGCAGACCAGAGCGGATTGCACTTTCATATTCCAACCTGGGAATCACTAGGGCTTGACCTGCATGCTTGAAGTCATTGGGGGGGGGGGGGTGAAAGGGTTTACATTTTCTCAGAATGTTCATTTGGTGATTCACACCTATGGTGGTGGCACTGATGTGTTTCTGCAAGTTGAGGTTCATGTCAAGAGTTAATCCCAGTGATCTTGCAGAGTCAATGACTTGTGGAATGCAGTTGAGGGATGTTAGATGTTTCAACCATTCTTCAATGACAAGTGACTGGTTAGGAGGAGCGATTAGTAGGAATTCAGTTTTTTGACTTTTTAGTTTGAGGTGATAGGATGGTAGCAACTTTTGAGTTTTCTGAAGAGTTGTGTTGTGGACACTGATCTCTTCTTGTGGGGAGATTTTTAAGAATATTTGAGTATTGCCGGCGTAAATGTGATAGTGGATGTGAGATGAACTCAAAACTTCCATAAGAGGTTCCATGAATAGGTTGAAGAGAGTGGGCGAAAGTGAGGAGCCCTGTGGGACCCCTAATGTGACCGGTATGATCTGCGATAATGAGTGATTAACCTTGAACCTTTGAGTCCTGTTACGAAGACAGGTGGTGAAGCAGTTAGGGACTGATCCTGATAACCCCATATGGTGTTCCATAAGGTCTAGCAGGTTGTCACGCTTAACCGTATCAAATGCTGAATTAAAGGTCAAGGAGGATTAAAAGACACGATTGGTTCTGATTCGGCCTTTTTAGAGCATAGTCCACTACGTGTGTTATAGCCGATTCAGTGCTGTGCCTTGGATGGAAACAGGATTGAAATTGGTCTAATAATTCGAAATTATCGATGTGGTTACAGAGTTGGATGTGAACACATGTTTCAAGGAGCTTTGCTAATGGAGGAATATTGGAGATGGGTTAGAAGTTGTTTATGTCAGTTTGATCTGTTTTTATTTTTTTGGGATGAGGGAAACCTGACCAGATGTTAGGTAGTCGGGGATAGTGTCTTGAAAGAGGGAGGCATTGACAATCTTGGTCCTGATAAAGTGGAAGAGGTGTGGCGCCGCGGCCAGGGCGACTGACGCTGGAATCTGGGGACCACGGTTCGATCCCCGGCTCCGGCGGCAGGTTAGCCCACCACCATGTGACTCTGGGCAATAGCTCGCTTAATCTTCCCGACGGCCCCCAGCGCCTAGAGACCCTTACGGGTGATTGTGCGCTTTACAAATGTGGACTTTACTTTACTTTATAAAGCAGAAATTTCCCCTACCAAATTGCAAGACAAAAACCACGTGATTATGACAATTCTAACTTTAATGATGACAAACGCGAGCTCAGATTTCCACGTTTTTGAAAGTGATATCCAAGCTGATTCATTCACTGCATCTAAAAAGCATGCAGATGAGAGAATAGTTTTGATACAGGAATTTTGATTAAATGATTATGAATATGATATTAACAAGAAAAAGAAATCTCATGCGTAACAAAAAAGTTAATGTGTAGAAAAAATGCAAGAAATTCAATGCTTCATGTTATAATGTGTGCACTAAGAATGACACAAGAAAACAAGGTGTTTGTTACAGGTATTTCTGAAATGTTTTCTCTTATTCATATTTTTTATATATGTGTGCTATGATAAAGATTTACATAAACAGTGAATTATATGTATGTATCATATATGTGTAATGTTGTCATTTACAAAAAATGAATTCGTACCTTATACTTACATGAATTAACTGGATTTCATTGAAACCTTTTATTGAGGCATTCACTTACAAAATCAACAGACTCCGTTTAAATTCTAATGTGAGATTTATAATTCAACATAACTTGTAATATATTAGCTGTATTTCATGTAGGCCTCAATTTCTGTTCTCCTATTTCTTTTTTTTTTTTAAACTTTATTTTTCAGCAGAGTGAACAACATAATCCCCCCCCCCCCCAAATTGGCATCGGTAGAAAAAAAAATACAAGTGTACACATGTCATAGCTCCAGTACAGCTCCCGCAGGTGCAGATATAACAGTAGATACGAGATTCAAATCCTTGGGATGCAAAGCAATCATATACAACTGTAGTTAAGGAACCCTGTGCGTGATCTTCAGGGCGATACGCCAACACCAGCCCTCCCTCCCCACCCCCCACCTCCCCATCCTCAGGTCCCGATCCGGCTGAGGAGTACAATTCAGCACTAGTTGCCTCGGAGTCGCTGCCACCTGACCCCACAGCACACATCATTCTCCATGCGAGCAAGTCCTCGTGTAGCCGCTCATCCTTACGCGTATGCTGCATGTGCGTTTCCTCAGCCAATGTCCATTCCCCAACATCCCGGAGCCACAATGACATGTCTGGAGCCCTCTGTCCCATCCAAGTTATAGCCACCCGTCTCCTAGCCTGCACCAATAGCAGCTGCAACATTTTATAGGAAAGGTTCTTCTTCCTAGGTTTGGGGACTAGGGCCAACAAGCAGTGAAGTGGGGTTAGGTCAATGTGCAGGCATGTGATCTTCCTGATGTGGGCTACCACTGCCTTCCAGAAGTCTCTGACCAGCGGGCATTCCCAAGCCAAATGGAGAAATCCGGCTCTGACTGCACCACATCTAGGACAGGCATCCAACTTATCCGCGGCAATGCGGTGTAAAGCAACTGGGGTTATGTAAGTGCGATGTACAAAATTAAAATGGAGCAGTTTGAAACGTGCGTTACACGACACCTTCTTGGTAAGTGTCCCTATTCGCTTGCGTTGTCCCGGGTCTAAGGCGACCCCCAGATCCGCTTCCCATGCTGCCCAGGACGGGGCGATCGGGGGTTGAATCACATCTCATCGCCGTGTATAACAGCGTTATCAGTCGCTGTCCCCTGCCACACGACAATAGGATATTCAAAGTATGGGACATCGGGGGTGCCTCCGGATATTGCGGCCAGGTCGTCCTCGCCATGTCCTGCAGGGCTCTATAATGGAGATACTGTCCCCCAGTAAGACCAAAGGCCTCTGTAGCCCTTTCCAGGGTCACGAATGAGTCGTCGGGGTACAGATCGGCCAAAGTTTCACAGCCGCCGTCGTGCCATGCCCGGAACGACATGTGTTCCTCCATCAACGTCACCGGTGCCAATATCCACACCGGGAGCTCCCTATGAAATGGGGCCCGCCGCAGCACTCTCTCCACTACTCGCTGCCAAAGCCCGGCAGTGTGTCGAACAACGTATGGCAGGGAGGGATCCGCTCCCCTACCACGCATCAGAGCCACCTGTAGGGTCCCCTCATCCGCTCTGCCCGCCAGGAGTTGCAACTCCCAGTTGTCCGTACCGGCAAGCCAGCAGGCGGCCGGCAGCAGCTGGGCCGCATAATAGTAGAGGTCGAACCTCGGGGCCTCTAGGCCTCCTTCCTCCCAGCGCCTGACCACCGTGCGCAATGCAGCTCTGCTGCGTCCACCCGCCCAAAGTAAGGAGGTGAGGAGCGTATCAAGGGTGCGGAATATACGAGGAGGGAGAGGGCACAAGGAATTCTGTAAGGTATACAACACTCTGGGCAACATCACCATCTTCGAGATGGCCAATCGTCCCATGAGAGAAAGTGGGAGCGTATTCCAAAAGGACACGGACTGTCGTAAGGAACTGAGGACTCGGTCGGCGTTACGTGCCAGCAACTGCTCATCAGAGACAGCCACTTGAATTCCCAGGTATCAGAAGGCTTCCGTTTCCCACCTAAGTCCCAGGGGCGGGAAACCCACTCTAGGATCCTCTCCACATCCCGCAAGAGGGAAGATCAAGGACTTCTCCGGATTAAGGCGTAGACCAGAGGCCGCACCAAAGCGATCCAAGTGCTGCAATAGGAGTGGCAGCGACTCCCGGGGGGAGGTAAGGTAGAATAGTGCGTCATCGGCGTATAATGAAACCAAGTGCACTGCGTCTCCCACTCGTATCCCCCAGGGGGCCATCTCCGCTCGGAGCGACACCGCCAGGGGCTCAATCGCTAGTGCGAATAGAAGCGGCGACAGGTGGCACCCCTGGCGGGTGCCCCTGCCCAGTCGCCAGTCCTCCGATCGGGCCGCTCCGAGTCTGACCCTGGCCGTAGGCGCACTATAAAGGAGTCGGATCCAGGCGCAGAAGAGGGGTCCCACCCCAGCCATATGAAGCACCTCCAAAAGGTACCCCCAGCTGACAGTATCAAAGGCCTTAGCTAGGTCTATCGACACCAGTACCTGAGGAACCTCCCTATCACGCACCTCATGAAGATTGTGGTTCAAGCGCCGAAGATTCATGGCGGTGTTGCGGCCCGGGATAAACCCGCACTGGTCCTGGTGGACTAAGTGCGCCATATGCGGCGCCAGCCTCGTGGCCAAGATCTTAGTGAGGACCTTGGCGTCGGTGTTAATTAGAGTGATGGGCCGGTATGCCACGGGATCACAGCTATCCCCGCCCGGCTTCAGAATCATGCAGACCTCACCCTGTTGCATGGTGGGTGGGAGCGTGCCACTCTCCAGCGCCTCATGGTAAGTCTGGAGGAGACAGGGAGCGAGGGTATCCGCAAATGCTCGATAAAACTCCGGGGGAAAACCATCCCCGCCGGGTGTCTTAGCCGACGGTAGGGACGCCAATGCCATTTTGACCTCCTGGAGCGTCAACGCAGCGTCCAGTTCCTCTGCGTCCTCCCCAGAGAGGGTCTGGAGAGTCAAACCTCGAAGGTATGACTGATACGACGCCTCCGTTACTAGGGAGTCCGCAGTATATACCGTCAGTAGATGCGTGCGAAGCACCGCGAGGAGGTCCCTCTCCGAGTGCACCAGGTCCCCAGCGGAGTCCCTCAATGCCACGATCCGTGCAGGTGCCGATTCCCTCTGGAGGATCCAGGCCAATAGTCGGCTCGATTTGTCCCCCTCACGGTGGAGTCGCTGGCGATATCGGCCGAGAGTGAACTTATCCAGCCGGATGAGGATATCGTGAACGCCCTCTCGGGCTGTCCTTTCAGAGTCTAGATCCGACCCATCCGGTTCCGACAAAGATTGACAGTGGCGGAGGCGCTCCTCAGCACACTCGAGCTCATGGAGCAGCTGTCTCCGGACTCCATAAGTCAGGCCCATACATGCGCCCCGTACAACTGCCTTAAGAGCGTCCCATTCGGTCGCATAAGGTATGTTGCCATCTCCCCAATTCAGATCCAGATAAGTATGTAGGGACGTCTCCACATGGTCCCGTCCTACCGGATCCTGTAGGAGATCTCCCGGCATCCTCCAGGTCCGCGGACGGGGGGACCGGTCTGCCCATTGCACAACGCACGTTACGGGCGAATGATCGGACAAAAACCTAGCCTGATGAGTGACCGACAAGACAAGGGATGGATCGATATTGGCAGCAAGGACTCTATCGAGCCTACTATGAGTATTGTGCGTGGGGGAATAACAAGTGTACAGTTTCAGTCCCGGGTTACCGAGGCGCCACACGTCGATCGCACCCAGGTTATCCATCACCTCCCGGAGACGTGCCGTCATCCGTGGTTTCGTGCCCGCGCGGGGAGGATGCCTGTCCAGGAGTGGATCCAGCACACTATTAAAATCACCAAGCCATAGGAGGGGGGCATCTAAATCTGACACTAGAAGCTCCTGTAAGGTGGAGAAGAAACTCGGATCATCCACATTGGGTGCATAAGAATTCACCAGCAGGAAATCCCTCCCATCCAGCTTCACCCGCAACAATACATATCTGCCCTCAACATCTGCCTCAACAAACTGGACCGCCAGGGGAACCCCGGGTGCCACCCAGACAAGGACCCCCCTAGCATAGGTAGAGAAGGAGGAATGGAACATCTGACCCCTCCGCTTCTTGGCCAATTTAAGGGCACCTTCTTCATTCAGATGCGTTTCCTGCAGGCACGCCACAGAAACTCCATGGTGGCGGAGAAAGGAGAGTACCCTATGGCGCTTAGTGCAAGTGCCCAAACCACGCACGTTCCAAGTTAAAAATTTGTATCCCATAAGCTATGGCCACGCCCATCCGGGCAACCAAGTCCAGCAACCGCAAGCAGCCTCCTAGGGGCACGAACAATGGTACACACGATGCCCCGCAGAACCCCTTCCAACCCCACAATTTTCCAGACCACTCAAACTTTAAAGAACCCTCCCCTCCCTCTCCCACGAGCAGGAGTAGCGCAACAACAAAACATGCCACCCCGCCCTCCCCCTGCCAGTGTCAGGACGTACACAGCCACCCCATTCACCCCACACCACACACACACTCGACCACACCAACCACCCCCCCCAAGCCTCCTACCGGACCCAACAAAGAATAGTCGTACCTTCCCCGTGCGAACAGTGCAACGTAAGTATCAGTCCAACAGGTAAGCAACCCCCCCCCCCCCTCAAAACTCTCCACGGACCTCCCATATGAAAACAGAAACAAAGGAGGCTCATCAAGGCAGTTAGGCAGCAAATGTCAAACGTTGCCAACAGCAGTTCTCAAGCAGGAGTGCGGCCCGTACCCAGGCTAGCAGGTCAAGGATATAGAACAGCCTGGAGTCATATCACCTCAGGATGAAACCGGTACCTGCAACAACTCAGTTCCTCCGGTTTCCGGGATCACAGGAGCAGAATGTAGCGTGTTCTGTATCGTGCCTTGTAAGGTGTCAGGGACCAGGACCTCCTCGGGGTCCACCTGATGCGGGTCCCCCAAGGCAAGCGCACCTGGCAAATGCTCCAGAAGCATAGCACCGTCCCTGCCCACCGTAATCCTAGGTTCCACTGCGTCAGCCGACTCAGATCTTCGCCTCCGTCTGCCACGGCGTCTCCGTGTAGGCCGTGTTCCCCAGGTCTCCCGGGCTCCCCCCCGCTCTCCGGGCGGTAGGTCGTCTCCCTGGATTTCCAGCCATTCCCAAACCTCCGCAGGAGAGTCAAAAAAGTGCGCCTTCTCCTGCGAGAGCACCTTGAGTTTTGCGGGTACAATAGCATATATTGCAGCTGCATCTCGTGGAGCTTCCTTTTCACTCCCAAATAGGATTTCCTCTGCTCCTGGACTTGTTGCGTGTAATCAGGGTAGATGGACATCCGGCTATTCTCGATGGTGAGATCCGCTGTTTCCCGTGCCGCCCGCAGTATACAATCGCGGTCCTTATAGTTCAGTATTTTGGCGATCAAGGCTCGTGGGGGCTCTCCGGGGTGCGGTGGTGGGACCAGAGCACGGTGCGCTCGCTCGATTACAAAGACGTCTGAGAGGCCCGCCGGGCACAGCTTTGCGCGGATCCATGTCTCCAGAAAGCGTTCAGCGTCCCCCGTCTCCAGCCGTTCCGGCACCCCAAGGTCCCGAATATTACTGCGGCGGGCCCTTCCTTCCGCATCTTCAGCCCTCCGTTCCAGAGCTCGCGTCGCAGCCGTGAGGTGTGTGACTGTCTTTTTGAGAGTGGCCACCTCACCCTCTGCTCCGCAATATTCCCTTCAGCATCAGTGACCTTATCGGCAACCTTACGAAGGTCAGTACGAAGCAGGTTGACGTCAATGGAGACTGTTTCGATCTGCCACTCTAGCGCAGTATGTGAGCCCTGTATGGCCTTCAACAATTCCGCCCTTGATGGCTCCCCAGGGCCTTCCGCTCCCTCATCCTGGCCCGACTGGCGTGTAATCCGCTGGGAGGGCAGCCGCTGCGTGGTGTATTGGGTGATGGTGTTGGGCTGTGTGGCACGCGCCATTCTAACATTCAGGACACCTCCATGCTGAGACCTGGACGCTGATTACAAGCGGAATACACGCTAGCGCTTCGCGCTTTTAAAAACGCCCGTTTTTATTATTTCTGTTGCATTTATTTTTCTTATCCCCTGATTTTAGAGGGTTCCTGCCCCTTACCTGCATTCTAATCGTTTCACCACCGCTGCTTAGCGGGTCCGGGTCTGTGGGCTTTAGCCTCCTCTTCGTTGTTTTCGGCCGCCATATTAGGTGTGGATGTGCCATTCTAGAGGCGCAGGACCGAGCGCATTAGTTTCGCCGACCTCATTCGCCCGCCCTTATTAAGGCTGGCTTCTGGCGGGTCAGCCAGAACTAACATTCAGGACACCTCCATGCTGAGACCTGGACGCTGATTACAAGCGGAATACACGCTAGCGCTTCGCGCTTTTAAAAACGCCCGTTTTTATTATTTCTGTTGCATTTATTTTTCTTATCCGCTGATTTTAGAGGGTTCCTGCCCCTTACCTGCATTCTAATCGTTTCACCACCGCTGCTTAGCGGGTCCGGGTCTGTGGGCTTTAGCCTCCTCTTCGTTGTTTTCGGCCGCCATATTAGGTGTGGATGTGCCATTCTAGAGGCGCAGGACCGAGCGCTCTAGTTTCGCCGACCTCATTCGCCCGCCCTCCTTAAGGCTGGCTTCTGGCGGGTCAGCCAGAACTAACATTCAGGACACCTCCATGCTGAGACCTGGACGCTGATTACAAGCGGAATACACGCTAGCGCTTCGCGCTTTTAAAAACGCCCGTTTTTATTATTTCTGTTGCATTTATTTTTCTTATCCCCTGATTTTAGAGGGTTCCTGCCCCTTACCTGCATTCTAATCGTTTCACCACCGCTGCTTAGCGGGTCCGGGTCTGTGGGCTTTAGCCTCCTCTTCGTTGTTTTCGGCCGCCATATTAGGTGTGGATGTGCCATTCTAGAGGCGCAGGACCTCATTCGCCCGCCCTTCTTAACCCTCTCCTCTAGCGCGCAGCGGTGACACGCAGCGGTAGCGCCTTCCCTGCGCCTGAGTCACGCCAGAGTCCTGCCCGTCAGCGTCCCGGAGGCGGGCGGAGCGGCGGGAGACCTATATCTGGGGGCGACTGTTTTCATACGGAGTAATTATGGTTAGCTATACATCTGCGCTACTCCGGTCCCTGCACAGGGTATCGTGTGGCTGCGTCAAGGTGTTCCCCGCTCGCTATAGGGGCAAGAACAAATGCCCTGGCTGTGGCTGGTCAAAAGACGTTGGTCTACGACCATCCCCTTACCGAGAGGTGGTCCCGGTGAAGCATCCTTGTATGCTATTAAACACTAGGTCAGTGCGTAGTCATGCTCAGGAGCTCTTTGACCTCCTAACTTTGGAAAAACCGGTCTGTCTGATGCTCACAGAGACCTGGCTGGGAGCCTCCTCCAACCCGGATATCGCCTTGGCGATCCTGGCAGATTATAACATCTACAGGCAGGACAGACCGGAAGGAAGGGGTGGCGGTGTAGCTATCGTGGTGAAGAACGCCGTGGCATGTTCTATTATTCCCACTGATGCCATTAAAGGTTCTGAGTCCCTTGCCTTTTCTCTATCTTTGGTGCCGCATCAGTCAGTGAAAGGGTTGTTAGTGTACAGACCTCCGGGTCCAGCAGGCACTTTTTTTGAAGAACTTCAGTCTGTTAAGCTATCGCTGGCCATGAGAGCTGATCACTGCATTTTGGCCGGTGATTTCAACTTTCACATGGACGATGCGCAGGACCCAGACGTGATTAAATTGTCTGACATTACGTCTCCCTTGGGCTTAGCTCCTTTTCTTTCCGAACCAACGCATGACAAAGGTCATACCTTGGACCAGGTCTTCTCGTCCTCTCCCATACAGGTGACGGCACTTATGCCGGTTCTTTGGACTGACCATCGCCTGGTTCAGTTTTATATACCGGGCAATGAGAAACACCGGAGGAGTGCCCCTAGGCAGCCCGGACCAGCGACAAGGGCACTGCACCTGGTGACCCCGGAATTGCTGTCTGAAGCATTGCGTGAACATCCTTGCCCGCTTATGGGGGTATTGGATAGGGACCTGGAATCCTTGCAGGCCTGGTTTGAGGACAGGCTTAATGATCTGGCCCCTCTGAGGCCTCCTCGATCACCATCTAAACGGGTTTCTGCCCCGTGGTTTACTGGCGCACTGCTTGCTTTTCGCAGGCAGTGCAAGGTGGCGGAAAGGACCTGGCGAGCTCAGTATAACCCAGAGGCCAGACTCGAGTATAGAACTAGGGTCAAAGCCTATCACCGAGCTATTCTTCTGGAGAAGAAAAGCTATTTTGCTAGGAGGATCGAGGATGCCTCGAACTCCTGTAAAGAGATCTTTACGATCGTTAGGGAATATACAGATCTGAGGTCGAATGCGGCCCAGTCTGTTCCCACTCAGAAGTGGGCATCGGATCTGGCTTGCTTCTTCACGGCCAAAATCAAGTTGATACAGGAGTCTTTTCCATCGCGGCTGGCGGCTGTTTTGCCTGGCTCCGAGGTGGGCCCTGTTCCATCGGTCCCCTCGGGGCCGGTCCTGTCAGACTTCCCGCCTATTTCAACTGCCTTGTCTTTGACACTTTTGACCAATCTGAAATCTGGATCGCCGTTAGATCCATGTTCGGCCAAATTTTTGGCGAAGGTGGCGGAGGTAGTTAACCCGCTAGTCAACCCTCTCCTGAATCTCTCTTTAAGTCATGGTGAGGTTCCCTTGGCGTGGAAGCAAGCCATGGTCATTCCCTTGATTAAGAAGCCCGGTTTGGCTCCTGAGGTCTTGGCCAATTACAGGCCGATCTCTTTTCTTCCTGCTCTGGCCAAAACCCTTGAGAAGCACGTGCACGGCGTGCTCTCCAACTTCTTGGAATCCAACGATCTGCTTCATTCTACTCAGTCGGGCTTCCGCCCTAATCTGAGCATGGAGACGGCACTGCTGGAGGTGTCTGAGGCCATCAAGGAGACTCTTGATCTGGGTGGGAGAGCTATGTTGATCATGCTCGACCTGTCGGCGGCCTTTGACACCGTTCCCCATGAGGGTTTGCTCATCAGACTCCATGAGATCGGTCTGAGGGGGACGGTGTTCAGCTGGTTTACATTTTTTTAGCTGGTCGCCGACAGTCGGTCTGGGTCTCCTCAGCCTCCGCTGAGATGCCGCCATTGGGAGTCGGAGTCCCACAGGGCTCTGTATTGAGCCCGACTCTCTTTAACATCTTTATGACCCCTCTGGCGGCTCTGGCTGAGTCCTTCGGAGCCCAGATCGTATCCTACACGGATGACACCCAGCTGCTCTTCACCTGCCGGAAAGGGGAGGATTTTGAAGGAGAGAGTATCCGGGAGTGCCTTGGGGCTGTTTTTAAATGGCTCCAACTGAACAGCCTTAAGTGCAACTCGGATAAATCGGAGGTACTCTTCTTCGGCTGTCAAACCGACCCTGACTGGCAGATATGGTGGCCTGCGGATATGTCTCCCCCGAGGCAGTCTTCTCAGTTAGTGAGAATCTGGGGGTTAAAATTGACAACGGTTTAACCCTAAGATCTCATATCCTTGCCCTTACGGGCACCTGCTTCGGAATTCTCCGTATGCTTCGGAAGTTCTTTCCGCTGCTCTCCGAGGATCACAGGAGGATTACGGTGCAGGCCTTGATTGGTTCAAGATTGGACTACGCTAACATCTTATATCTTGGCCTACCCGAATACCTCCTGCAACGCATGCAGGTGGTCCAGAATGCGGCGGCGCGTGCCATCTTTGGTCTGCACAGGCGAGTCCATGTTTCCGGCTTGTTGAAATCGCTTCACTGGCTGCCTATCCGACAGCGTATAGCTTTTAAAACCTTGACCCTCGCGCATAAGGCCTTCTACTCTACGGGGGCTAAGTACCTGCAGAGGAGGCCTATGCCATACCGTCCTTCTCGTCCTTTGAGGTCAGAGGCAAAGTTTCTCGCCATTGTTCCTCGTGTGAGGAGGGCCCGTCTGGGAGGCCGCTCTTTTATGCTTCGGGCCCCTCAGCTTTGGAACTCTTTGCCCCTCGCGCTACGTAACAACTCTAACCTGTTATCTTTTAGGAAGGGTCTGAAAACCTGGCTTTTTGTCTCTTAGATTTCATTTTTCTTCTTTTCCCTTCTTTTTCTTTGATTGTGTTGTGTCTGTTCTCCAGGATGTCTACAAAGTGCCGGGACACTCTCTGGAGTAGCCGTGCGCTATATAAGTCACAAAAATAACATAACATAACATAACATTCTGTCTTTGCGCATGGCCAGGGCCACTCGGGGGCCCCCTCAGGCAGTAACATCACCGGGCACCCTCCGAACCGAAGGCCCAGTCGACACTCAGCCAACGGGCACAGGGATGTAGCGGGCCCCTAGGCACCGAGCGTGGAATAAGTCAAAATCCAGGCCCCAGCAGCCGCAGTCTGGAGGAGCGGAGCCACACCACACACCAGGCCCCTCCGAGATGCCGGCCCCCAGAACAGGTAAGTCGTGGAGGGGGGGGGTCAGGATTCAGAATGTCACTCACCAGATCGCCCCCCGGTCCCTCAATCCTCTCGCAATAGGGCGGATATGTCCATGGATCAGCTCCACTCCCAGGAGCACCGGGTCTTCTCCGGCAGTCAGACCGGCGCGTCCAGGCCACCCCCGCAGGCAGCCTCCGTCCCGCCGGGCACCTAGAGGACGGGGTCGCACGGCCGACAAGGACCCCTTGCCGGCACTACCGGCGTCACCCACAGTCTCCTCACAGTCTGCAATGCGGTGCCGGGGGAAAGGACCCTCAGAGCGGCTACCTCGAAATGGCCCACTCGTGGCAGGAGTCAACAGGCAGCAGGGCCCTCCACAGGCGTCGCAGAGGGCAGCAGGGTCCGGTGCGGGTAGGAGGGCGCCGGGTCCCGGAGGAGCCACAGGGAATCAGGACCGCGCCACTCTCAGGGCCCTCGACTAGGCCCCAGACCCCGGGTCGTGCGTAGGTATAGGCTCGGGACTCAAGGCAGGCGCGCCCGTGGCAGCAACCAGGAGGCTCCAGGGCCCGCCACAGGGGCCGTAGGCAGCAGCAGGCTGTGGCGTAGGGCCAAGGCTCCGGGCCCCGCAGGAGCCCCAGGGGCTCAGGACCGCACCACCTCCGTCAATTCCGCCTAGGCCACAGACCCCGGCCTCGCGTAGTCAGAGGCCCGGGGCTCGATCAAGGCTCTCGGTCGGAAGCAGCCAGCAGGTTGTAGGGCACGTCCCAGGAGCCCTAGATGACGACAGGCTCCAGTGCGGGACGAAGGCTCCTATTCCCGTAGGAGCCACAGGCGATCGGGCAGCTCCACCTCCGGCGCGGGCAACTCGGCTGCAGACCCCGGCCTCGTGTAGCTGGAGGCCCGGGGCTCACTCTCAACAAGCTGCGGGTCGGCTGAGCGGTCCGGCGTCCCTCGTCGCCGCTCGCAGGGGGGTCTCCAGCGGGAGGGGGACCTCCGACCACCGCCCGATCGGTTGTAGGCACTCACAGGATAATTAGACAGGATTTGTGGGTTCCGAGGCCGGGAGCTAGCGGAGCTCACGTCCTGTCGGCCATGCTGCTTGGCCACGCCCCTTGTTCTCCTATTTCTAATGTGAACTTGTGGCCTGAATATTTTGAAGCCTGAGGGAACATTTAGCGAAGTTAACACTTGTAGTCCAACTCATAATTTTTTCCTTTCACATCTACCGTACATCTGCAACAATTATTGTAAGATTCTATAACAGCTTGGTGAGAAAACAGTATGAATGAATCCTAACACTTCCCTCTCTGAAATAGGTCTTACTTGATTTTTCTGGATGGTATTCTTTTTTCTGCTGCATCATCCTAATCCCATAGGGACTGACCAATGGGACTAAAGTGGTTTGACATTTTTGGTGATGCCAGGGGGTGTTACCCTGGAAACATTTGGGGTATAATTGATCAACTGTGGGAGCTGATGTATCTGCAGCGATACCCATTCTGATGATTGGAGACGGCTTGTTTGGACATTCCAGAACTTCGGCTACTGATGACAAAATATTGCACTTACTACCAGCCAGTGTGCTAGTGCAGAATAGAACCTTTTCGGCTAGAGGGTTCCTATGACATCCTGCTGCAACTTGTTGTTGCAGACATTACACACTAGAACTGGTTATTCAGAACTTTGCTGAACTTCCAAAAGGGTCTGTAGTTGGCTTATCTAATTCCTAAACCTTATCAACACATACATTGGATTGATCTCTGATCCATCTCGGAAGAGGTGGATATATTTATTGGCTATTTCTCAAGGCTTGGTGTTATATTAATAAATCATAATAACTTGATCTGAGGGCTGAAAGTTATTATTAGATCAAATGCTAAATATCATTGAAGTCCACATTTGAATAATGAAACTTAGATGCAACCAAATGTTATTGATTCTGTCTGATCATTACATTTGAGTGTAAATATGTGGGGTTTCAATTCTTGTGGGGAATTTTGCTGGATATTTTACTTGTAGTTGTGTTTAAATCAATAATAGCAATTACCCAATTCCTGGTCCTCATTTGATAATTGCCCATCCTCCAAATATCTTAATCCCTTTCAGCATAGAACAAGATCCATCGGAGGTCCAAGTAAGAGGTTATGATGGTGAGAGGTAAAAATAAATCCAAATTAATAACAACATCAAACAGTCATTTACAGTCTAAAGATTAAATATTGGGGGCATGGTCTCGCTGCGAATGGCATGAGATGCACGCTATGGAAGCTCCAGTCACCCGCTGCATTTTAAAGCTATTATAGCGGTATTTGGGGTGCTGGTGGCGCCTATATGCGGGACACTTGTGTAGCAGACTGTGGGTGGCACCTCTGGAAGAGCGGACGACAGCCGGGACAGGATAGTAACGGTGGGCCAGAGGTCTTGCCCTGGACTCTCGGTCCGGATCGCGGCTGCTGCCATTTTGGAGCCTCCGAGGGCAGCCCTTCTTGTGGCTGGGGGGTGAGAGCCTGAGACCCCCCCGGATTGGGCGGGTGCCACATACATCAGGCGAAAGCACAGCCACATGATTGCAGGGACTGAGACATCAGCTGCGCTGGGGGTCCGAGGGTGAACACCTCCCGATGTGCCCTGGAGCTGCCATTTTGGGGCTGGACTTGGGCCTGACGGAGACTGCACTCACCCAGGACGGGAGACAGAAGGAGCTGCCCCTTAGCCCCAGCACACATCAGCGGTGAGTGGAGCTGCTGTGCGAAGGGTGGTGGGGGAGGCTGCCCCGTAGAGGTGCCCCAGCTTGGGGGAGCATACTTTTCAACCGGCAACACAGTGCCCGGATTTTGGCATGGACCCCCGTTGGGGCCTGCCGCTCCCCCTGAGAGGTGACTCCAGCTGCGCTCCCCCACCCAGCCTACCTGCCAGATTGCCTCCCTGAGCTGCCTTTGTGGGGGACTTCCTAGGAGCTGCACTCTCTGCTGCCTCACAGAGCCACGCTGCACTGTGTTGTGTGGAGGAAGGCTGAAATGGGCCGGTTTGGAGGGGGCCTCCTCACGGGCTAATCAGCTAAGCCCTCTCAGATCTGCTGGCTGGTGGCACGAACGCAGGCGCCTGGCGTTGCTGCAGGAGTCAGTGGGCCGCAGCCCACCTGTGGTAGCCTGGTAGTGACTGGGTCGCCTAGGCCCTGAAACGGGCACAATAACACTTGGAAGCATTGTGGAGGGAAGACTGGGCCTTACACCCCCTACAGCGATTCTACTGAAGGCTGGGGCCTACGCAGGTGACTTGGTCCTGTGCTGGTCCTTGAGGGCCGCGTCTGCTACATGAACTGAGTCTGCCTGGTACTTTGCGGCCTCAGCACCACAACTTGCCCTGGGGCGCCACATCACGGCTTACTCTCCTCATCCTCATTACCATGCAGATTACAAGAACTTTTTCGCCCAAGGTGGGAGTGCTCCCCAAATTTTACTGGAAGACAACCTCTTATACCTCTCCCTCTTGCAACTCCTTGACCGGCCCTGCCTGCATATCCTGGCATTGACGGGTGTTGACCCTGGCCTACAGCTGCCACGTACCTGTGTGGTGGAAGGGGTGACTGGGCACTGGAGAGGCGAGCTGCAGTGAACATTGCTCTGGACCACATCCCACTGTCTGGCCCTGGCGTGAGGCGAGGATCAGTAAGCGTGAGCTTTGAAAGAGCAGGCCCCTTCTTGAGTGGGTTGGCTGGACGGCTGAGGTGCGGCGAGCCTGCTTGGTAGTCGGGCGCCCCTGTGAGCTGTCTCACGAACCCTTGTTGGGCCTTTGGGACTGGTGCCTGGCTGGACAGCTAGAACTCCACAATGACACGCACCAATCGTGGCAAGGACACCCCTGTGCCAACCTATAAATACACCTCTCTGGCAGCAATGTGGGGTAAGACAGGTGCATCCGGCCCCGCTGAGACGACCTCGCAGCCCGGGGACACACACCGCCTGTGACACAGGCATTCATGGCCTCCTTCATGACCGAGCTGAAAAACGAAATTGTCTCCCTACGCACTGAGGTCCACTCCTGTGTCCGGGAGCTCAGGAAAGAAGTTACAGACTTGGGCAAACGAGTGGACGGCTGGAGAGGACAGTTGACGCCCGCACAGAAGACCAGGAACAACTCTGGCAGCGCCTGGCCGCCCTAGAAGACTAACACATGGACCTACAACTGAAGCAAGAGGACCTGGAAAATCAAAGTCGCCGGAACAACATCCGCATCCTGGGAGTCCCTCTCCGGGCGGAAGAGAAGGACATAATGACTTATGTGGCACAGCTCCTCCATGAGGTCTGGGGGGATGACGACGCCTCCCCGCCGGCTTTGGATCGGGCACATCGGGTTGCCGGGCCCGCAGGCAGGGCGCGTCTCCTCCTGGACATTTTAACCAGGGCCCAATTCGAGAGCGCCAAGCAGGACCTCAGGTACAATGGACATAAGATACAGATTCTCCAAGATCTGGCACCCAATACCCTGTGACGCCACCGTGATTTCAGGCCTGTAACGGACAAACTGCAAAGCCTAGACATCCCCTACCAGTGGGGCCACCCATTCTCCATTACTTTTCAATGGGAATCAAAACATAAGGTGATACGGTCCTACAAAGAAGCGGCTCAACTGCTCCGGCTCCCTGCCTCTCTGCCTGCCAGCCCCACCCTTTCTCCACCTACTGCACAGGTGCCTGCCAAACCGTCTTGGTGGACTGTGCGACGGCACAAACGCTCACCACCTCTGGACGAGTAAGCATTTTCACAGGCTAAAAACAACATCATTAGGCACATCAGGTCCTTGGAGGGGGACAAGTCGGACATGGGCCCGGATTCCCGAGTCCCTTGCTGAACAACCTATGTGCCCATACGAACTCTGGAACTTCTCCTCTGGTCGACTTCACTGTATGCTGCTGCGTTCTAGAAACTACCCCAACACCCTTTTTGCAATGTAGCCGGTGCTGGAACGCTCCACTTGAACAGATTTGAGTGCAGCAAATGACCTACGCCCATCTGTTCCTGAGAAAGTGACGTCTCTGGGTTCCTCCAAACCCTAGGGTGCAGGATGACCCACGACTGGAACAGTACGATGTGGCCCAGTTGGCCTAAGTTGATTGTTCTTTTTTTTTCTTCTTTCCTACTGTTTATCTGACTCTTTCTCTTTTCCCTTCGCTGTTTCTTGGGTATGGTGGGCAGGTAACTGCAAGACGACGGTGGGCACCGGTGTGTAAAGAGAACCCCCCTCTGCTCCCCTCTTCCCTTATTTTGGCATGTCTGTTAGGGTGGCGCAATGGCCTAATCCGTGACCTGATGTGTTAATGTCTCTTCCTGACCCTTTAAAGGTACTTTCCCTTAATGTTAAGGGGCTTAATTCACCCAACAAGAGACAGCAAGTGTGGCGCTACATACTTCAGCATAGTCCAGACATCCTTTTTTTTCAAGAAACCCACCTGTTAAAGGTGAACACTACACGCATGACGCACCCTAAATATCCTCTCCAATTCTGGGCCACAGCAGACACGAAAACAGCGGGAGTGGCTATCATATGCAGAAAGGCTATCAGGCAGGGGACCCCAAAACCTTTCCGTAGCCCAGATGGACGTTTCGTCAGGGGGGGGGTTGGAAGTTGGCAAATGCCTACTCACATTGTGTAATGTTCATGCACCGAACCAGATGCAGGACTCCTACCTCCGGACGCTATTACGGGAACAAGTGCCATAGGGCGACCCCTCTTTGATTGTGAGGGGGGGATTTTGACTTGGTCTGGGATCCTACGCTGGACCGTAGTGAAGCCTCCTTGAACGGGTCGGGTGCCATGTCCTCTGCACTCCGGAAGCAGATAACGGACCTTGGCCTAATAGATTCTTCGCCGGTACCACTTTCCCGAGGTTACGAGACTACTCGTACTACTTGCATGTCCACCGCTCGTACTCGCGTATTGATTATTTATTTATATCACACGCCCTCATAAGGGATACGTTGGCAGAAGCCCTGTCTGACATCTCGATCTCCGACCACGCTCATGTTGAACTTCTGCAGGAGCTGGCCGCTTGCTCCACCCGTCAGCCGCGGTGGCGTCTGCCGCCACATATTCTGCGGGACTCGGCCAATATGGAGTCTATACGGACCACCATTTACTCTTATTTTGCAAGCAATGATCTACCCGAGACCCCATTCCCTGTGGTGTGGGGATCACTGACATAATATCGAGGGACATAATATTGAGTAGCAAAAATATCGTTGACAAAATATCGACAGACAGAATATCGAGTTTGTATCTACAGGTAAGTACAAAAATATTGAGTACAAAATATCGTTTACAAAAATATAGTTTATTAAAATATCGACTTTATTAAAAACAGTGTTAAATTAAATTAATATTAAAAATTAATTACTAAAATATACTTAAAAATACTTACATTAACTTATAATAAATACATAATTAATGAAAGTTATAAAAAAAGTTTTTTACAATAATATTTGTTAAAACATATATATATAGTAACATAATATAATTAAATAATATCCAATATTATTACCGTACGATAGCGGAAGTGTAAAAATTACTATTCCCACTCCAGAGAGTGCAACAGTAGGGAAAGCGTTGGATAGCGTAGGGGTAAAAATTACTATTCCGACTCCAAATAGTGCAACAGTACGGAAAGCGTTGGATAGCGTAGGGGTTAGAATTACTATTCCCACTCCAAAGAGTGCAACAGTAGGGAAAGCGTTGGATAGCGTAGGGGTAACAATTACTATTCCCACTCCAGTGGGTGCAACAGTAGGGAAAGCGTTGGATAGCGTAGGGGTAAAAATTACTATTCCCACTCCAGTGAGTGCAACAGTAGGGAAAGCGTTGGATAGCGTAGAGGTAAAAATTACTATTCCCACTCCAGTGGGTGCAACAGTGGGGAAAGCGTTGGATAGCGTAGGGGTAAAAATTACTATTCCCACTCCAGTGGGTGCAACAGTAGGTAAAGCGTTGGATAGCGTAGGGGTAAAAATTACTATTCCCACTCCAGTGAGTGCAACAGTAGGGAAAGCGTTGGATAGCGTAGGGGTAAAAATTATTATTCCCACTCCAGTGAGTGCAACAGTAGGGAAAGCGTTGGATAGCGCAGGGGTAAAAATTACTATTCTCACTCCAGTGAGTGCAACAGTAGGGAAAGCGTTGGATAGCGTAGAGGTAAAAATTACTATTCCCACTCCAGAGAGTGCAACAGTAGGGAAAGTAAATACTTCACATATTATTTAAAAATATATAAATTAATATCTATAAAAAAATAATTAAAAGTAATTACCAATTTAATATAATATAATAATTAATCAATTAAAATTACAAATTAAAATTAATTAACAATTAATTCAAATTAAATATAATTAAATAAATTAATGTATTTAATTAATTATAAATAAATTACTTCCCACCCTATTCCCCTATAAACCCACAACCCGCTACAGAAAATAAATTAGTAAAATTAACATAATTAGCAATTAATCAATTAAATAAAATTAATTGGCAATTCAAATGTAATTAATTACCCATAAAAAATGAATTAACAATTAATTCTAAATAAATACCAATAAATAATTTTACATATTTAATTAATTATAAATAAATTACTTCCCACCCAATTCCCCTATAAACCCACAACCCGCTACAGAAAATAAATTAGTAAAATTAACATAATTAGCAATTAATCAAATAATTAAAATTAATTGCCTATTAAAATTTAATTAATGACCAAATATAAATTAATTAACAATTAATTAAAAATGAATATCAATAAATAAATGTACATATTTTATTAATCATAATTAAATTACTTCCCACCCTATTCCCCTATACACCCACAAATCGCTACAGAAAATAAATTAGTAAAATTAACATAATTAGCAATTAATCAATTAATTAAAATTAATTGGCAATTAAAATGTAATTAATTACCAAATATAAATTAACTAAAAATTAATTAAAAATGAATACCAATAAATAAATTTACATATTTAATTAATTATAATTAAATTACTTCCCACCCTATTCCCCTATAAACCCATAACTCGCTACAGAATTAAATTACGCAAAAATTAAAAAAACACAATTTATTATTTAAAATAAATTATAACATAAATACACACTTTTCACACATATAATAACATAAAAACACCATAAAAAATTCGATATTATTAAAAATTCGATAATTTTTATAACCTATATTATATACTTCGATATTTTAACTTTCTATATTTTTAACATTCGATATTACATTACTTACCTTAAAAACAATATTTTTGATGTCTATATTCTGTCCATTCAATATTTTGTCCATTCTATATTTTAAACTCGATATTATGTCCATTCGATATTTTGTAGTCGATATTTTGACTGTTTACCGTGGTGTGGGATACCTTTAAGGCGACAATCCAAGGCCTCATCAGGTCCATTGCGATCGCACGGGCCCAAGAAGCCTGCAGCCTAGAGGATAGCCTCTCCACGGATATTAAGAAGTTGGAGAAGCAGGATCGGGACTGCCGTTCCCTCGCAAGCCAGCAGAAACTTGCAAACCTTCGGGGCCATCTCCGCGCTTTGTGAACTAATAAAGCTGAACGGTCCCTGCTTGCCTTAAAACAACGGTACTTCAAGGGGTGGGACAAAGTGGGTAGGTTGTTGGCGAGGCGCCTGCAGGTTCGAGCAGCGAAGGCCCATATTGCGAACATCCAATTACCTGATGGAGGGCGGGTCACTGCGGCGCGAGCTAAATGTGAGGCCTTTAGGAGCTACTATGCCACCCTTTACGAGGCGGAAACGCCCTCCCAAGCTCATATCAATGAGGTACTGAACCAATGCCCCTGGACCCCAATACACCCACACTACTCTAAACAACTGGAAGGTCCCCTCATGGTGGAGGAACTGACAGCGGCGCTGAAAGACCTCCCCCCAGGGAAGACGCCAGGCCCGGATGGCTTGCCGGTGGCCTTTTACCATATGTTCATAGCACAACTACAGCCATACCTACTGCGACTATATAATTCTTTCTCGGACACGGAGGGGCCGTCGCCTTACATGGGTATGGCAGAAATAGCTGTTATCCCCAAGTATAGGTGCAAAATCCATTCCACTCGCGGAATTTGCGAATTTTCGTCAATTTCGCGATCTGCGAATCTTGCGAAATTGCCGAAAAATTAGCAAATTCGCTCGCAGATGGATTTTTTTGCACATGCCCGAGTTGAAGCTCAAATAATCAGCCCAAACAACTAGTGAGCATGGTCTAGGCTAGGCAGGTGTGCTTCCTCCCTATATCTACCACCTACAATTAGATGTAATCCTTGATGGAGGTCTTTGCATCCACGAGTTTCTCGAACGCAATCCCCGTGTACTTCCTGTGACCAGGAGGCTGCTTTCTTCTCATCTGCTGCTCTGATCGGTCTCTGACCCTTTATGAACAAGAGGCATGTGAACTCGCATAGAAGCACCGCCTGTTTGGCCCCGCCACACACACACTAGGGTATGCAAGTCTGTCTTCCCGCCCTTTCCTCACTATGATGGACAGCTCACTCGAGGTACCTCGGCACCTTTCGGCGTGGTCGCAAAGTTACAGACACAAGTGGTCACTGGAGACAACTCTTCTGGCCCTTTACGCAGCTGTAGTGTAGCAAAAGCACTATACATTTACCCAACGAGGTAGCACTTACTGATTAGCCAGTAGAAAGTACTCCAGTTGAGTAGAGGTATGGCACAACACGGTGGCATCTTCTTGGATAAATATGCAGGCAGGATTCATTCTGGCACGATGCTCCTGTCACAAAAATTAAACCTCAACAGGAAGCACTTACAGATATAAGCAGGTGCCCGAGTTGAAGCTCAAATTCAGTCGCGCATTATAATCAGCCCAAACAACAGCAAAGTTACAGACACACGTGGTCACTAGAGATAACTCTTCTGGCCCTTTACGCAGCTGTAGTGTAGGAAAAGCACGATACATTTACCCAACGAGGTAGCACTTACTGATTTGCCACTAGACAGTGGCAAATAGTCTATTTGTGCAAATCTGCGAGTTCCCGAATTATTCCGCAAACTCGCTGTTTTTTTGCGATTTCGAGTGAATTTGCGGACCGCAAATCCGCAAAATTTGCCCATACGTACCCCAAACCAGGAAAGGAGCCCACACTATGTGCATCTTACTGTCCCATAGCATTGCTAAACACTGACCTCAAACTCTCCACTAAAATGCTAGCTAAACGCCTGGACCCCCACATGCCTGGCATTGTGGAGCCAGATCAGGTCGGCTTCATCCACAACATACAGGGGCAGACAACGTGCGTAGAATTGCACACTTGGACGGGAAAGCACACCACTGGAACATACCGGCCTGCCTTCTATCGCTTGACGCAGAGAAGGCGTTTGACCGGGTGAACTGGGGTTTTCTTCGTGCGGTGTTATGCAAGATTGGTCTTGGACAAAACATGATTTCTATGATCATGGCTCCCCATCTCTTCCCTCAAGTGTGGGTTTGAGTAAACGGGCAGCTCACAGATCCTTTTTTCATACATAGGGGTACACTGCAGGGCTGCCCTCTATCACCTCTGCTATGTGCCCTGGTAATAGAGCCCTTGGCAGAGATGATACATAAGAGTGCGGACATCCACAGGCTTGCTTTAGGAGGTCGCCAGAATAAAGTAGCGTTATTCACAGATGACCTTATCCTCGCGCTCTCATGCCCACATACCTCTCTCCCGGCGTTCCATACTCTCCTACAGACCTTCAAAAGGGCGTCCAGCCTTAAAATGAATCATGACAAATCTTGGGCTTTAAACCTCATGATTGCGAAAGAGGAGCTGCCAGTTTTGAAAACACTGACTCCCTATCAATGGACTACGGGCCATATTAGTTATCTAGGACTCCAACTGACCCCTTCCCAGGACACATGGTCTCAGGTAAATTGATGTGAATGCAAGAAAACCATCCTGGAAGACCTGCGGAGGTGGAAATCTCTGACAATTTCTTGGCTCAGTAGGCTTAACGCCATCAAAATGTTGATACTCCCTCAAATCTTATACTTGTTCCAATGTTTTCCCACCCCTATACCACAACAACAGATACAGGACCTCCAAAAAGACATCACTATATTTATATGGGGTTCTCCAACAAGATCCTCATGTTGCCAAGAGATATAGGGGGACTAGCGTGCCCTGACCTTTTGGACTACTACTGGGCCTCACACCTTCGTATTGTCTCGGAATGGACAACCACTGAAAGCGAAAAGGTGTGGTTCCATATGGATAGGATGGTAATGGGGCGTACTATAAGGGATCTTACATAGCACCACCATGTGGCGCGCTCCTGTAGTGCCTATTTGGCGGTGCCTACTAAAACGGTCCTTGATATCTGGGACAAGATAGCTTTGCGTAAGGGGCTGACGACCTTCCCTTCCCCTCACACTCCCATAGCGGGCAACCCGCTCTTCCCCCGTCCCATCACTCACAAGCATTTGCCAAATGGCTACAGGGGGGTGCAGAGGGATTGGAGACATGTTTGAGGGGGGAACCCTAAAAACGTTTGCCCAGTGCAGAGAAGAATTCCATCTCCAACCAGAAGCGGGTCTCCAGTATGCACAGTTGCGGCACTGGGTATCTTCATCGGAAATGTTGCAGGCTGCTACTCGGCCAAACACCCCCTTTAAGCTGCTGGTCCGCTCCTTCGATGACTCGAAAGGCCTTACATCTCGAACATATCAGATCCTACAACACCCTCCTGTGCTGACTGCGTACCCATATCAACGCCAATGGCAACTGACGTCCTGCGCGTAAATCATGCCAGTGCAGTGGAACCGTCTATGGCGAGACATTCCTAGGGTCTATCGTACCATCCCACAGAGGGAAAATGCATACAAAATTATGACACAATGGTACTATACGCCCGTCCGACTACACAAAATGTTCCCTGCCATGTCCCCCTTGTGCTGGAGGTGTTCCAATGCATCTGGTGACTTCATTCACATTTGGTGGGCCTGTCCGCTCCTGAACCTGCTCTGGAAGGAAATCCTTAGTCATATTAAGGAGGTGCTGGGCTTCCCCCTGCCTGAATCTACAGCCACGATCCTCTTGGGCCTCAAACCTGATAACTTAATGGCACTCACTCGCAGCGACTGGACGACGCTCTATACATGCTTGGGGCGGCCAAACAACTCATAGCGATATATTGGAAAAAGACAGAGGCTCCCCCGATTGCCGCTTGGTTCGTGCGCTTGTGGCACGTCATTACTATGGAATTTTTCACAGCATGACTGCAATCGTGAGAAACCCGCTTCAACACTGTCTGGCGCCCCCTAGTTCGATATCTCTGTAAAATAGAGAAAGCTCAACATTTACCCTCCAAGCTTAGAGTGCTGTGACTCTTTGAGGATGCCTTGCTCCCGCAAGATCCCGAAAAGCTTCTCGCATGCGTAGACCGGTCATAACCACCCACCCTTTTAACAACCATGGAGGCCCCCATTACTATCCACGCTGGACATTGCCACACGCCACTTCCTGTCTGTCCACTCGCTCACCCAGGTAACTGTCTACTTCTCCTTTATCTCCTTTCCTCCTTTTTATTCGATTCTTTTCTGTCCATCTACCGCTATCCACTTGCTAGGGGCTTCTAGCCCATGTTTACAACGTTACTGGTTCTCAAAGAGTCCTAAACTATTCCATAGCCTGCTACTATTGATATAGGTACTAGTGCACGCGGCCGGCCCAACAAGGGTTGTAGGCGACATGCTGTGTTACCATTAGTTTCCTACCGCCTTTTTCTGCACTAAGAAGCATTTGAAAGCAACGCAGCTGGCCCTAAATGGATTGTGGGCTTAACGCTGTGTATGTATGGACTTGTGCTATTTTTTTTTTCTTTTTTGATTTGAGAAAATAAAAGAGATTTCAAACAAAAGATTACATATTCAAAATTCACCATTACTGACCACCTGCAGAAAGTTTGTAATGTTCGGGGATCATCGTTTTTCATCAGAAAATAGATTTTTTGGACTGTACGAAAAAATCATTCAAAATGTCAATTGGATCGTACCTCATGTTAAATAACCACTTTTTAAGGACTCAGATTGCCCAAAATTGCCATTTTTATAGACTTTTCCTTCTCCTCAGAATCTTCTATTTTTACTGATTTTGGGTAAAGAAAAGACTCTAAACACAGTTATTTTATTTCCAGAAGTGATAATTCCTATCTAACAGTCATTTACAGTCAAAAAATGAAACATTCGAAAATCACAATTACTGACCATCTGGAGAAAGTTCGACAGGTCCGGGGTCATCGTTTTTCATCAAAAAAGTTATATTTTTGACTGTACAAAAAATTATTACAAATGTCAATTGGATCGTGCCTCATGTTGAATAACCACTTTTTAAGGCTTCACAGTGACCAAAAATGCAATTTTTATAGACTTTTCCTCCAATTGAGAAGCTTGCATTTTGCTCGATTTTGGGATTGAAAATGACTCTAAACATACTTATTTCAGTTCCAAACGTGATACTTAACATCCAACTGTTATTTACACTCAAAAGATTAAACATTCAAAAATCACCATTACTGACCATATGGAGAAAGTTTGTACGGTCTGGGTCATCGTTTTCCATCTGAAAAGTGATTTTTTTTACTTTACGAAAAATGATTAAAAATGTCAATTGGATCATGGGTCATGTTGAATATCCACTTTGTAAGGCCTCACAGTGACCAAAATTGCCATTTTTATAGACGTTTCTTCCAAATGACAACCTTGTATTTTGCTCGATTTCGCCAATGAAAATGACTCTAATCATACTTATTTCAGTTCCAAAAGTAATAATTGACATACAACAGATATTTAAGTCTAAAGATTAAACATTAAAAAATCACCATTACTGATGATCTGGAGAAAGTTTGTAAGGTCCAGGATCATTGTTTTTCATTCGAAAATAGATTTTTGGACTGTACAAAAAAATATTCAAAATGTCAATTGAATTGTGTCTCATGTTGAATAACCTCTTTGTAAAGCCTCACAGTGACCAAAATTGCCATTTTTACCGAATTTTCCTCCTACTCAGAAGCTTCTATTTTGCTCGATTTCGGGCATGAAAATGACTTTATACATACTTATTTCAGTTCCAAAAGTGAAAATTCACATCCAGCAGTCATTTACATTCAAAAGATTAAACATTAAAAAATCGCCAATACTTACCATCTGGATAAATTTCAAAAGGGTAGGTGTCATCGTTTTTCAACAGAAAATTGATTTTTTTGAATATACTAAAAATATTTCAAAATGTCAATTGGATCATGCTTAATGTTGAATAACCACTTTTTTAGGCCTCAAAGTGACCAAAATTGCCATTTTTACAAACTTTTCCAATTACTCAGAAGCTTCTATTTTGACTGATATTGCGCAGAAAAATTACTCTAAACAAACTTTTTTTTACTTCCAAAGTGATAATTCACATCCAACAGTCATTTACAGTGAAAAAAATAAACATTAAAAAATTACCTTTATTGACCATCTGGAGAAACTTCAACAGTTTCATCGGGGTCATCGTTTTTCATCAGACAATTGATTTTTTGGACTGTACAAAAAATGATTCAAAATGTCAATTGGATCATGCCTCATGTTGAATAATCTCTTTTTAAAGCCTCACAATGACAAAAATTACAATTTTTACCGACTTTTCCTCCTACTCATAAGATTCTATGTTGACTGATTTTGGGCAGGAAAATACCTCAAACACACTTATTTTAATGCCAAAAGTCATAATTCCCATTGAACAGTCATGTACATTCAAAAGATAAAAAATTAAAAAAAACAACATTACTGAGTACCTGGAGAAAGTTTAACAGGTCCTGGGGCACTGCTTTTTATTTGAAAATGTATTGTTTGGACTGTACAAAAAATGATTGAAAATGTCAATTGGATCATGCCTCATATTGAATAACCTCTTTTTAAAGCCTCACAATGACCAAATTTGCCATTTTTACAGTTTTTTCCTCCTACTCAGAAGACTCTATTTTGACTGATTTTGGACAGGGATGTGACTCTCAACACATTTATTTTTGTTCCAACAGTCATTTATATCCAAAGATGAAACACTCAAAAATCCCCATTACTGACCAGCTGGAGAAAGTTCGACAGCTCCAGGGTCATCGTCTTTCATCAGAAAATTGATTGTGTGAATTATACAAAAAATTATTCAAAATGTCAATTGGATCATGCCTAATGTTGAATAACCACTTTTTTACGCCTCACAGCGACCAGATTTGCCATTTTCACAGACTTTTTTTCCTCCTCAGAATATTCTATTTTGACTGATTTTGGGCAGATAAACTACTCCTAATAAACATGTTTTACTTCCAAAGTGATAATTCACATCCAACAGTCAATTACAGTCAAAAGATTAAACATTCAATAATCACCATTACCTTACTGACCATCTGGAGAAAGTTCAACAGGTCATCGAATTTTCATCAGAAAATTGATTTTTTGGACTGTACAAAGAATTATTCAGAATGTCAAATGGATAGTGCGTCATGTTGAATAACCTCTTTTGAAAGCCTCACAGTGATCTAAATTGCCATTTTTGCAGACTTTTCTTCCTACTCAGAAGCTTCTATTTTGGCTGATTTCGGGCAGGACAATGACTCTAAACACACTTATTGTAGTACCAAAAGTTATAATTTACATCCAATAGTCAAATTCAAATTCAAGCAAGCTTTATTTTGCATATATATATGGTTACTTGGGAAGAGGACTATTGCTTTTTAGTAATGGATATTTGTTCTCTTTATACCAGTATCAATCATCAAGATAGATTGAATGCCATTAATCAATTCCTTTCCGATAGAGAAGTATGTTTTTATCAACATAACAAAATGTTGTTGAGAATGACAGAACTGTGTCTCACCAATAATTGTTTCCTTTTTAATAAGGAAATATTCCAACAATTGAGAGGTGTAGCAATGGGGGCATGCTTCTCCCCCAGCTATGGAGGTTTACATGTAGGCTGGTGGGAGAAGCATGTCCTCGGGCACACCCATGCAGACACTGTCTCTAACCACGTCATTAAATGGTGGCGATTCATAGATGACGTGTGTGTAATATGGAAGGGTACAAAAGAATCAGCATTAAAATTTGGAGCTGACATCAATGAAAACTCCCTAAATCTACAATTCACGGCCAATGTAAGCAATCTTAAAGTGGAATTCTTAGATGTGGAAATTTATGTGGAAGCCAATACCATTCACACTAAGTTACATAGAAAGGCCACTGCTGGCAATTCTTTATTGCATGCCAGCAGTGTCCACCCCAGACACCTAATCACGAGTATCCCTTACGGGGAATTTTTAAGATTTAAAAGAATTTGTAGCAAGAAGGAAGATTTGAAACATGTCTATCTGAATCAGTGGGAAGATTCAAGGCCCGAGGTTATAGTTCAGCAGATTTGTGGAATGCCTTAGGAAATATACAGGATCAGGCCCCTCAGTTGGAAACTACAAATGAGGCCAACATAGAGTTGGACATCCCGGCACAGTGTGTAAAAAATAAAAAATCAGTGGTTAGACTCATCACCACATATAGTAATCAGGAGAAGCAAGTCAGAAAAATAGTCAACAAGCATTGGCCAATTTTGCAAACAGACATCACCCTAGCCCCTGAATTAGATATCTATCCAGCTATAACATTTAGAAAAGCGCCCTCTATGAGGGAAGCTCTGGTTAGAACTAGTCCAGAAGTAAGAGAGACTAGTAACTGGTTGGCAAGTAGAAAGGAGTTTTTTAAATGCAGCTTGTGCAGGACATGCACATTTGGGGTGAATAAGTATGAGTTTGTTGATGTTTTCTCTTCCACGCTGTACAAAATACAAGGTCTATATTCATGTAAGACTGATCATGCAGTCTATGTGCTCACATGTACATGCCAACTACAATATGTAGGTAGCACAAAACTCCCTGTGTTCAACCGTTTTTTTCAGCACTTACGGGCGATCATTAATTCAGAGCCTTCATATCCGGTCGCCCGTCATTTCAAATTAGTGCACCAAAATAATCTCAATGATCTATGTTACTTCGTGATAGATGCAGTCCCTAAAGCAATACAAGGAGGTAACAGAGAGAAGAAATTACGGCAACTTGACAGCCAATATATCATCCGGTTAGATACCAAAATGCCAAATGGCCTCAATACAGGAGAAGATGTCTACAATTTTTTTATGGGAGATTATCTTTAATCTTGAGGGTTGTATGTACTTTTTTATATATATATATATATATATATATATATATATATATATATATATATATATATATATATTCTTGCTCCAAGATTCCTGCGGTACTCTCCGCAAAGAAGACAAGCACTTAGGGTGGTGAGCTCAAAAGATTTATTAGAGAGCTCACGGTGTCCAGACGCGTTTCAGCATTCGCCTTTGTCGATGGTAACATGGCGGTGCCGAAACGGCCGTTTTTTATGTTTACTTCGTCATGGACATTGTTAACAGACAGTAGATTGATTCATAGTTGCCATCTTGGAACATGCAAGTGATCACATTTCATTAAATTAAAACATGAAAACAGATAAAGTTGGCGTGTAATTTACATTATGTACATTCTTTGGTCTCTCAATATCTATCATATTGCCCTTTTACGAGATCAAAATCAAAAATCACATTCTTGCCCACAGATGGGCCCTTAGGAAGTATTCACTTCCACTGTAATCATTATACCGCCCTAGATGGGCATACGCCATGTCAACCTCTATCTGATCCTGTCCCTCGGTGGTCACACACTGTCCGTAATCAATAATACATGTCATAACCATCCACTGCTAGTCTATTATTCACACATCCTTTGCACAGCTACCTAATCTCCCAAATGTACAGCCAATTCCTCATGTGTATTAAGACCTCCCGGTGTCTTTGTTTGGAGGTCGATTATGTCGATTCCAACCTCCTAAGGGTCATGAGCCTGTCCCCCCCCCTGGGGTTTATGGGTACATGATCTAAAATCAGAAATAAGTCAACAGGTCCCTGTCTCCTTTATGTAAATTCTTAAAGTGTCGTGCCACGGGATACGTCATATCACCATTGGCTATCGCCCTGGCATGTTCCAACACCCTAATCTTTGCTTGATGGATGGTACTTCCTACGTATTTCAACCAACACGGGCACTGCAAGCAGTACACCGTGTAGGGAGTAGTACAGGTTAGGAATTTGCTTATCGCTTTTGGTTTTTCTATCCCTGGTATCTTGTAAGTAGCAACTTTCTTGCTTCTTTCACAAGCTTTGCATTTATTACAGGGATGAAAACCTTTAACCTCCTTTGCGAAACCTTTCTGTTCCTTCTTCTTGTAACTACATGTGAGGCTGTCTCTGAGTGACCTGGCTTTTCGGAACGTGAGGAGGGGTCTCCTTGGAATCTCCATTCCAATGATAGGGTCCATCTGTAGCAGGCCCCAATGTTTCCTGAATATCTGCCTGAGTCTTGTAGCATCCTTTGAGTATGTGGTTATCATTCTGAAACCCACATTTTTTTCTTCTTTCTTGTTTTCCTGAGTTCGGGGTTCTAACAACTTCTCCCTTTTCAGATGGTCTACTCTGTTTTTAGCTCCCCTCAAAGTCTGTGTATTGTATCCCCAATTTCCAAATCTCCCTATGCACTCCCCCGCATCTTTTTGGAAGTCTACCTCCCATGTGTTGTTTCTCTTTATACGGAGTAGCTCCCCATAGGGAATGCTGTTGATCAGCCTTGGAGGATGCCCACTGCGGGCATGCAAGATCGAATTGCCCGCAGTGGGTTTCCGGTACAGCTTGGTACATATCTTGTTCTCAACCACCGTTACTTCCAAGTCTAGGAAGTTAACCGATTGAGTACTCATTTCCGCCGTGAATTCCAAGTTATAACTGTTATCGTTGAGAGCTCTCACATATTCTTCCGCACTCTCTCTCGGACCTCTCCAAATAATGAAGAGGTCGTCGATATATCTGTGCCAGGTGACTATTCTCTCAGTCCAAACCCCTTTCTCTGCTGCCCAGGCCACCTGCTCCTCCCACCAGCCCACGAATAAATTCGCGTAGCTGGGGGCGAAGCAGGTTCCCATCGCAGTCCCTGCCACCTGTTGAAAGTGTTGGTCCTCAAAGATAAAGATGTTATTAAATAAACAAAATCTCAGGAATTCTAACAACATGTTGTTGTGTTCGGTGTACTTTGCTTCTCTGTTACCCAGATAGTATTCTATCGCCTCCAGGCCTTGGAGATGTGCAATACTAGTGTACAAGCTCGTGATATCCATTGCTATCATAAGGTCTCCTTCTCTCCAGTTTACCTTCTCTAGCTTCCCCAGGAAATATTTTGTGTCCTTGGTGTACGACCTTAGATTGACCACAAACTTAGATAGAAAGTGATCAATGTAGATCGAAATATTCTCCGCCAGGCTACCTATAGAAGACACAATAGGTCTGCCTGGCGGACTGAGAGCATTTTTGTGTACCTTGGGTAGGTGATAGAAACAGGGAGTGATTGGATTCAATTTTCTCAAAAATAAATATTCTTCCGTTTCTAACATCCCCTTCTCATACCACCTCTTCAACATTTCATGACAATCCCCAATACTCTTTTCATACACATTTTTCTTTATCCTAATATAGGACTCAATACTGTTCAATTGCTTCAGTGCCTCTTTATTGTAGGCTTCCACTGTTTGCAGAACAATATTCCCCCCTTTGTCTGAAGGTTTCAAAATTATCTTAGGGTCACTCATCAGATCTTCAATTGCCCTATATTGTTCTTTCGTAAAGTTACATTCAGTTTTGCTTCTATTGTTACAGTCACGCATATTCATTAGATCCTTCGTGACCCTTTCTACAAAAGTGTCAACAATGTCATTTGGCATTTGGGGAACAAAAGTGGATACTGGCCTGAAGCTCGTTGGGGCACTGCTTTGTTCAATCCCTGCAAACCCGGCTGGACTCGCTTCTACCACCGATTCCCTCCGTAGATCTTCCAGGACCTGTACTGCAGGTACATCCCGTGCTGCCAAAGTGTCTGTGTCAAGAGCAACCTTCCTCTTATCACGCCCATCCAGCTTCTTAGGGCGTAATTTAATTTTTTTTCGTAACTTTAGTTTTCGGGCAAATTTAAAAAGATCAATCCGCGTTTGCGTGTATTCAATTCTTTTCTTGGGGCAAAAGGTCAATCCCAACTTTAGTACATCTTTCTCAGTCTCTGTAAGAACACGTGGCATCAAGTTGATGATCGTTAAGTTATCAGATGTATTATCACTCACCGTCGCCTGTTGTACTTCTTCTTGCTCCTGGTCACAATCGGGGAAACTATTCCTTCTGTTCCCATACCCCCCTGTCCTGGTTTTCCTCCTTTTCTTGGTTCCGGGGGTTTCCCCCTTCCATTGTTTTTCCATGATTGCCGGATTACTTGAAACTCGTCCTGAAAAATCTCTTGCTTTTTCCCTCCGCTCCTCTCTTGTTGTTGATTCTCCTCATCCGATTGTTCTGATACGTTTGCCTCCGATTCACTCGTTTCCGGTTCTGCAACTGCCTGTGTCATCGTTTTGTTACGCAATGCTTTCCCCGGTGCATCGTACTTCTTAGCGAAAGTCAGTATCCTCCCTAATGCGTAATCGCGTTCGTCCCGTTCGAATTTCTCTTGTTTGCGTGTGCGAATTTTCGCTTCATACATTTTGAGACGTTTCTTCATTCCTTCCCTTAGGTTGTCCTGCTTCGCGGCATCAGTGTCCAAACTTATTTCGCTTTCAAGTTTCTCGATCATTTCTTGCACCTTTTTATGATCACTCCAGGAAAACTCAATCAATATCATCAGCATCCCTTTACTCGAATGCGCCGTATGTTTCGACCATTTTTCAAGGAGGAGCGGGTCCGGGTTCTCGTAGGCGGGAACTGTGTATATTCTGAGCCCGCGTGGGACTCTCTCAACTTCTACATAGTTCTGCAACAATGTTCCTTCCCACCACTTACGGATTTCGCGCTCATAGAGCCGCTCCAAAGCCAGAAACTGGCTCGTCAGGGTAGTGGGTTTCTCTTTATTCTCTCGGGGTAGACCTCCCCCAGTCGATGGTATCTTCTTCTTAAACACTTCCAAGGCCGTTTCGTCACGATCCACGTCACAGTACATTTTCGTGTGTTACTTTACACCGGTTATCTCCAAAGTTCGTATCCGGGAGATTCAGCCACCTCACCCTACTCACGATATGGAGTCGTTGAGACCGTCGCCTCCCTGGCTTCGTCGTCTCTTTATTCGATTCCACGTTCGTTCACACAGTGCATGGAAAAAAACATCTCTGCTCCAAGATTGCACTGAGTCCTTGCACTCGCGGGCGGGTGCTCCCCAGCGGATGGTGCCCTCCGCAATATTCTCGCTCCAAGATTCCTGCGGTACTCTCTGCAAAGAAGACAAGCACTCAGGGTGGCGAGCTCAAAAGATTTATTAGAGAGCTCACAGTGTCCAGACGCGTTTCGGCATTCGCCTTTGTCGATGGTAACATGGCGGTGCCGAAACGGCCGTTTTTTATGTTTACTTCGTCATGGACATTGTTAACGGACAGTAGATTGATTCATAGTCGCCATCTTGGAACATGCAAGTGATCACATTTCATTAAATTAAAACATGAAAACAGATAAAGTTGGCGTGTAATTTACATTATGTACATTCTTTGGTCTCTCAATATCTATCATATTGCCCTTTTACGAGATCAAAATCAAAAATCACATTCTTGCAAGGACTCGGTGCAATCTTGGAGCAGTGATATATATATATATAAATATATATATATATATATATATATATATATATATATATATATATATATATATATATATATATATATATATATATATATATATATCCAACACACAAGTTAGCCTGGGGAGAGGGAGCCCACGCAGACAGGTAGAGTATTAGCCTTTATTCAGTGGAGATTGCGGTGTAGGAACAGCAAACCGCCTCATCATAATTGTGTCCTTCCCTTACGCGTTTCATGCACAGCACTTCGTCAGAGGGTAACGGACTCGCAGAGTTGAACAAGCTGTATTTTCTCCATGCACCACTTTAAATATAGTTCTTTCAGCCTCAGTGGGCGTGGTCATTTGCATGGCCCGATGGTTCATGTAGTGCTGAGGTTATACTCCGGTGAGTTGCCGGTTCAATCCTCGGTACTTTTAGTAAAATCCCAAATAGGTCGTGTGGCCAGTTCTGCTGTAAAAACACTTCCGTTAATTTCACCACAGGCACTATCTGCTCCTCGCTGCCTCGTCGTTTGGCGCTGCAGTACAAACTGTTTAACAACAGCTGGGCTCACCTCGCGGCTCAGGCAAAAGCCGCTCAATATCCAACACACAAGTTAGCCTGGGGAGAGGGAGCCCACGCAGACAGGTAGAGTATTAGCCTTTATTCAGTGGAGATTGCGGTGTAGGAACAGCAAACCGCCTCATCATAATTGTGTCCTTCCCTTACGCGTTTCATGCACAGCACTTCGTCAGAGGGTAACGGACTCGCAGAGTTGAACAAGCTGTATTTTCTCCATGCACCACTTTAAATATAGTTCTTTCAGCCTCAGTGGGCGTGGTCATTTGCATGGCCCGATGGTTCATGTAGTGCTGAGGTTATACTCCGGTGAGTTGCCGGTTCAATCCTCGGTACTTTTAGTAAAATCCCAAATAGGTCGTGTGGCCAGTTCTGCTGTAAAAACACTTCCGTTAATTTCACCACAGGCACTATCTGCTCCTCGCTGCCTCGTCGTTTGGCGCTGCAGTACAAACTGTTTAACAACAGCTGGGCTCACCTCGCGGCTCAGGCAAAAGCCGCTCAATATCCAACACACAAGTTAGCCTGGGGAGAGGGAGCCCACGCAGACAGGTAGAGTATTAGCCTTTATTCAGTGGAGATTGCGGTGTAGGAACAGCAAACCGCCTCATCATAATTGTGTCCTTCCCTTACGCGTTTCATGCACAGCACTTCGTCAGAGGGTAACGGACTCGCAGAGTTGAACAAGCTGTATTTTCTCCATGCACCACTTTAAATATAGTTCTTTCAGCCTCAGTGGGCGTGGTCATTTGCATGGCCCGATGGTTCATGTAGTGCTGAGGTTATACTCCGGTGAGTTGCCGGTTCAATCCTCGGTACTTTTAGTAAAATCCCAAATAGGTCGTGTGGCCAGTTCTGCTGTAAAAACACTTCCGTTAATTTCACCACAGGCACTATCTGCTCCTCGCTGCCTCGTCGTTTGGCGCTGCAGTACAAACTGTTTAACAACAGCTGGGCTCACCTCGCGGCTCAGGCAAAAGCCGCTCAATATCCAACACACAAGTTAGCCTGGGGAGAGGGAGCCCACGCAGACAGGTAGAGTATTAGCCTTTATTCAGTGGAGATTGCGGTGTAGGAACAGCAAACCGCCTCATCATAATTGTGTCCTTCCCTTACGCGTTTCATGCACAGCACTTCGTCAGAGGGTAACGGACTCGCAGAGTTGAACAAGCTGTATTTTCTCCATGCACCACTTTAAATATAGTTCTTTCAGCCTCAGTGGGCGTGGTCATTTGCATGGCCCGATGGTTCATGTAGTGCTGAGGTTATACTCCGGTGAGTTGCCGGTTCAATCCTCGGTACTTTTAGTAAAATCCCAAATAGGTCGTGTGGCCAGTTCTGCTGTAAAAACACTTCCGTTAATTTCACCACAGGCACTATCTGCTCCTCGCTGCCTCGTCGTTTGGCGCTGCAGTACAAACTGTTTAACAACAGCTGGGCTCACCTCGCGGCTCAGGCAAAAGCCGCTCAATATCCAACACACAAGTTAGCCTGGGGAGAGGGAGCCCACGCAGACAGGTAGAGTATTAGCCTTTATTCAGTGGAGATTGCGGTGTAGGAACAGCAAACCGCCTCATCATAATTGTGTCCTTCCCTTACGCGTTTCATGCACAGCACTTCGTCAGAGGGTAACGGACTCGCAGAGTTGAACAAGCTGTATTTTCTCCATGCACCACTTTAAATATAGTTCTTTCAGCCTCAGTGGGCGTGGTCATTTGCATGGCCCGATGGTTCATGTAGTGCTGAGGTTATACTCCGGTGAGTTGCCGGTTCAATCCTCGGTACTTTTAGTAAAATCCCAAATAGGTCGTGTGGCCAGTTCTGCTGTAAAAACACTTCCGTTAATTTCACCACAGGCACTATCTGCTCCTCGCTGCCTCGTCGTTTGGCGCTGCAGTACAAACTGTTTAACAACAGCTGGGCTCACCTCGCGGCTCAGGCAAAAGCCGCTCAATATCCAACACACAAGTTAGCCTGGGGAGAGGGAGCCCACGCAGACAGGTAGAGTATTAGCCTTTATTCAGTGGAGATTGCGGTGTAGGAACAGCAAACCGCCTCATCATAATTGTGTCCTTCCCTTACGCGTTTCATGCACAGCACTTCGTCAGAGGGTAACGGACTCGCAGAGTTGAACAAGCTGTATTTTCTCCATGCACCACTTTAAATATAGTTCTTTCAGCCTCAGTGGGCGTGGTCATTTGCATGGCCCGATGGTTCATGTAGTGCTGAGGTTATACTCCGGTGAGTTGCCGGTTCAATCCTCGGTACTTTTAGTAAAATCCCAAATAGGTCGTGTGGCCAGTTCTGCTGTAAAAACACTTCCGTTAATTTCACCACAGGCACTATCTGCTCCTCGCTGCCTCGTCGTTTGGCGCTGCAGTACAAACTGTTTAACAACAGCTGGGCTCACCTCGCGGCTCAGGCAAAAGCCGCTCAATATCCAACACACAAGTTAGCCTGGGGAGAGGGAGCCCACGCAGACAGGTAGAGTATTAGCCTTTATTCAGTGGAGATTGCGGTGTAGGAACAGCAAACCGCCTCATCATAATTGTGTCCTTCCCTTACGCGTTTCATGCACAGCACTTCGTCAGAGGGTAACGGACTCGCAGAGTTGAACAAGCTGTATTTTCTCCATGCACCACTTTAAATATAGTTCTTTCAGCCTCAGTGGGCGTGGTCATTTGCATGGCCCGATGGTTCATGTAGTGCTGAGGTTATACTCCGGTGAGTTGCCGGTTCAATCCTCAGTACTTTTAGTAAAATCCCAAATAGGTCGTGTGGCCAGTTCTGCTGTAAAAACACTTCCGTTAATTTCACCACAGGCACTATCTGCTCCTCGCTGCCTCGTCGTTTGGCGCTGCAGTACAAACTGTTTAACAACAGCTGGGCTCACCTCGCGGCTCAGGCAAAAGCCGCTCAATATCCAACACACAAGTTAGCCTGGGGAGAGGGAGCCCACGCAGACAGGTAGAGTATTAGCCTTTATTCAGTGGAGATTGCGGTGTAGGAACAGCAAACCGCCTCATCATAATTGTGTCCTTCCCTTACGCGTTTCATGCACAGCACTTCGTCAGAGGGTAACGGACTCGCAGAGTTGAACAAGCTGTATTTTCTCCATGCACCACTTTAAATATAGTTCTTTCAGCCTCAGTGGGCGTGGTCATTTGCATGGCCCGATGGTTCATGTAGTGCTGAGGTTATACTCCGGTGAGTTGCCGGTTCAATCCTCGGTACTTTTAGTAAAATCCCAAATAGGTCGTGTGGCCAGTTCTGCTGTAAAAACACTTCCGTTAATTTCACCACAGGCACTATCTGCTCCTCGCTGCCTCGTCGTTTGGCGCTGCAGTACAAACTGTTTAACAACAGCTGGGCTCACCTCGCGGCTCAGGCAAAAGCCGCTCAATATCCAACACACAAGTTAGCCTGGGGAGAGGGAGCCCACGCAGACAGGTAGAGTATTAGCCTTTATTCAGTGGAGATTGCGGTGTAGGAACAGCAAACCGCCTCATCATAATTGTGTCCTTCCCTTACGCGTTTCATGCACAGCACTTCGTCAGAGGGTAACGGACTCGCAGAGTTGAACAAGCTGTATTTTCTCCATGCACCACTTTAAATATAGTTCTTTCAGCCTCAGTGGGCGTGGTCATTTGCATGGCCCGATGGTTCATGTAGTGCTGAGGTTATACTCCGGTGAGTTGCCGGTTCAATCCTCGGTACTTTTAGTAAAATCCCAAATAGGTCGTGTGGCCAGTTCTGCTGTAAAAACACTTCCGTTAATTTCACCACAGGCACTATCTGCTCCTCGCTGCCTCGTCGTTTGGCGCTGCAGTACAAACTGTTTAACAACAGCTGGGCTCACCTCGCGGCTCAGGCAAAAGCCGCTCAATATCCAACACACAAGTTAGCCTGGAGAGAGGGAGCCCACGCAGACAGGTAGAGTATTAGCCTTTATTCAGTGGAGATTGCGGTGTAGGAACAGCAAACCGCCTCATCATAATTGTGTCCTTCCCTTACGCGTTTCATGCACAGCACTTCGTCAGAGGGTAACGGACTCGCAGAGTTGAACAAGCTGTATTTTCTCCATGCACCACTTTAAATATAGTTCTTTCAGCCTCAGTGGGCGTGGTCATTTGCATGGCCCGATGGTTCATGTAGTGCTGAGGTTATACTCCGGTGAGTTGCCGGTTCAATCCTCGGTACTTTTAGTAAAATCCTAAATAGGTCGTGTGGCCAGTTCTGCTGTAAAAACACTTCCGTTAATTTCACCACAGGCACTATCTGCTCCTCGCTGCCTCGTCGTTTGGCGCTGCAGTACAAACTGTTTAACAACAGCTGGGCTCACCTCGCGGCTCAGGCAAAAGCCGCTCAATATCCAACACACAAGTTAGCCTGGGGAGAGGGAGCCCACGCAGACAGGTAGAGTATTAGCCTTTATTCAGTGGAGATTGCGGTGTAGGAACAGCAAACCGCCTCATCATAATTGTGTCCTTCCCTTACGCGTTTCATGCACAGCACTTCGTCAGAGGGTAACGGACTCGCAGAGTTGAACAAGCTGTATTTTCTCCATGCACCACTTTAAATATAGTTCTTTCAGCCTCAGTGGGCGTGGTCATTTGCATGGCCCGATGGTTCATGTAGTGCTGAGGTTATACTCCGGTGAGTTGCCGGTTCAATCCTCGGTACTTTTAGTAAAATCCCAAATAGGTCGTGTGGCCAGTTCTGCTGTAAAAACACTTCCGTTAATTTCACCACAGGCACTATCTGCTCCTCGCTGCCTCGTCGTTTGGCGCTGCAGTACAAACTGTTTAACAACAGCTGGGCTCACCTCGCGGCTCAGGCAAAAGCCGCTCAATATCCAACACACAAGTTAGCCTGGGGAGAGGGAGCCCACGCAGACAGGTAGAGTATTAGCCTTTATTCAGTGGAGATTGCGGTGTAGGAACAGCAAACCGCCTCATCATAATTGTGTCCTTCCCTTACGCGTTTCATGCACAGCACTTCGTCAGAGGGTAACGGACTCGCAGAGTTGAACAAGCTGTATTTTCTCCATGCACCACTTTAAATATAGTTCTTTCAGCCTCAGTGGGCGTGGTCATTTGCATGGCCCGATGGTTCATGTAGTGCTGAGGTTATACTCCGGTGAGTTGCCGGTTCAATCCTCGGTACTTTTAGTAAAATCCCAAATAGGTCGTGTGGCCAGTTCTGCTGTAAAAACACTTCCGTTAATTTCACCACAGGCACTATCTGCTCCTCGCTGCCTCGTCGTTTGGCGCTGCAGTACAAACTGTTTAACAACAGCTGGGCTCACCTCGCGGCTCAGGCATGACCACGCCCACTGAGGCTGAAAGAACTATATTTAAAGTGGTGCATGGAGAAAATACAGCTTGTTCAACTCTGCGAGTCCGTTACCCTCTGACGAAGTGCTGTGCATGAAACGCGTAAGGGAAGGACACAATTATGATGAGGCGGTTTGCTGTTCCTACACCGCAATCTCCACTGAATAAAGGCTAATACTCTACCTGTCTGCGTGGGCTCCCTCTCCCCAGGCTAACTTGTGTGTTGGATATTGAGCGGCTTTTGCCTGAGCCGCGAGGTGAGCCCAGCTGTTGTTAAACAGTCTGTACTGCAGCGCCAAACGACGAGGCAGCGAGGAGCAGATAGTGCCTGTGGTGAAATTAACGGAAGTGTTTTTACAGCAGAACTGGCCACACGACCTATTTGGGATTTTACTAAAAGTACCGAGGATTGAACCGGCAACTCACCGGAGTATAACCTCAGCACTACATGAACCATCGGGCCATGCAAATGACCACGCCCACTGAGGCTGAAAGAACTATATTTAAAGTGGTGCATGGAGAAAATACAGCTTGTTCAACTCTGCGAGTCCGTTACCCTCTGACGAAGTGCTGTGCATGAAACGCGTAAGGGAAGGACACAATTATGATGAGGCGGTTTGCTGTTCCTACACCGCAATCTCCACTGAATAAAGGCTAATACTCTACCTGTCTGCGTGGGCTCCCTCTCCCCAGGCTAACTTGTGTGTTGGATATTGAGCGGCTTTTGCCTGAGCCGCGAGGTGAGCCCAGCTGTTGTTAAACA
This sequence comes from Lissotriton helveticus, assembly GCF_964261635.1. Lineage (NCBI taxonomy): Eukaryota > Metazoa > Chordata > Amphibia > Caudata > Salamandridae > Lissotriton > Lissotriton helveticus. The sequence continues at coordinate 1,628,897,435 of NC_136057.1, read as the reverse complement.
GTCTGTACTGCAGCGCCAAACGACGAGGCAGCGAGGAGCAGATAGTGCCTGTGGTGAAATTAACGGAAGTGTTTTTACAGCAGAACTGGCCACACGACCTATTTGGGATTTTACTAAAAGTACCGAGGATTGAACCGGCAACTCACCGGAGTATAACCTCAGCACTACATGAACCATCGGGCCATGCAAATGACCACGCCCACTGAGGCTGAAAGAACTATATTTAAAGTGGTGCATGGAGAAAATACAGCTTGTTCAACTCTGCGAGTCCGTTACCCTCTGACGAAGTGCTGTGCATGAAACGCGTAAGGGAAGGACACAATTATGATGAGGCGGTTTGCTGTTCCTACACCGCAATCTCCACTGAATAAAGGCTAATACTCTACCTGTCTGCGTGGGCTCCCTCTCCCCAGGCTAACTTGTGTGTTGGATATTGAGCGGCTTTTGCCTGAGCCGCGAGGTGAGCCCAGCTGTTGTTAAACAGTCTGTACTGCAGCGCCAAACGACGAGGCAGCGAGGAGCAGATAGTGCCTGTGGTGAAATTAACGGAAGTGTTTTACAGCAGAACTGGCCACACGACCTATTTGGGATTTTACTAAAAGTACCGAGGATTGAACCGGCAACTCACCGGAGTATAACCTCAGCACTACATGAACCATCGGGCCATGCAAATGACCACGCCCACTGAGGCTGAAAGAACTATATTTAAAGTGGTGCATGGAGAAAATACAGCTTGTTCAACTCTGCGAGTCCGTTACCCTCTGACGAAGTGCTGTGCATGAAACGCGTAAGGGAAGGACACAATTATGATGAGGCGGTTTGCTGTTCCTACACCGCAATCTCCACTGAATAAAGGCTAATACTCTACCTGTCTGCGTGGGCTCCCTCTCCCCAGGCTAACTTGTGTGTTGGATATTGAGCGGCTTTTGCCTGAGCCGCGAGGTGAGCCCAGCTGTTGTTAAACAGTCTGTACTGCAGCGCCAAACGACGAGGCAGCGAGGAGCAGATAGTGCCTGTGGTGAAATTAACGGAAGTGTTTTTACAGCAGAACTGGCCACACGACCTATTTGGGATTTTACTAAAAGTACCGAGGATTGAACCGGCAACTCACCGGAGTATAACCTCAGCACTACATGAACCATCGGGCCATGCAAATGACCACGCCCACTGAGGCTGAAAGAACTATATTTAAAGTGGTGCATGGAGAAAATACAGCTTGTTCAACTCTGCGAGTCCGTTACCCTCTGACGAAGTGCTGTGCATGAAACGCGTAAGGGAAGGACACAATTATGATGAGGCGGTTTGCTGTTCCTACACCGCAATCTCCACTGAATAAAGGCTAATACTCTACCTGTCTGCGTGGGCTCCCTCTCCCCAGGCTAACTTGTGTGTTGGATATTGAGCGGCTTTTGCCTGAGCCGCGAGGTGAGCCCAGCTGTTGTTAAACAGTCTGTACTGCAGCGCCAAACGACGAGGCAGCGAGGAGCAGATAGTGCCTGTGGTGAAATTAACGGAAGTGTTTTTACAGCAGAACTGGCCACACGACCTATTTGGGATTTTACTAAAAGTACCGAGGATTGAACCGGCAACTCACCGGAGTATAACCTCAGCACTACATGAACCATCGGGCCATGCAAATGACCACGCCCACTGAGGCTGAAAGAACTATATTTAAAGTGGTGCATGGAGAAAATACAGCTTGTTCAACTCTGCGAGTCCGTTACCCTCTGACGAAGTGCTGTGCATGAAACGCGTAAGGGAAGGACACAATTATGATGAGGCGGTTTGCTGTTCCTACACCGCAATCTCCACTGAATAAAGGCTAATACTCTACCTGTCTGCGTGGGCTCCCTCTCCCCAGGCTAACTTGTGTGTTGGATATTGAGCGGCTTTTGCCTGAGCCGCGAGGTGAGCCCAGCTGTTGTTAAACAGTCTGTACTGCAGCGCCAAACGACGAGGCAGCGAGGAGCAGATAGTGCCTGTGGTGAAATTAACGGAAGTGTTTTTACAGCAGAACTGGCCACACGACCTATTTGGGATTTTACTAAAAGTACCGAGGATTGAACCGGCAACTCACCGGAGTATAACCTCAGCACTACATGAACCATCGGGCCATGCAAATGACCACGCCCACTGAGGCTGAAAGAACTATATTTAAAGTGGTGCATGGAGAAAATACAGCTTGTTCAACTCTGCGAGTCCGTTACCCTCTGACGAAGTGCTGTGCATGAAACGCGTAAGGGAAGGACACAATTATGATGAGGCGGTTTGCTGTTCCTACACCGCAATCTCCACTGAATAAAGGCTAATACTCTACCTGTCTGCGTGGGCTCCCTCTCCCCAGGCTAACTTGTGTGTTGGATATTGAGCGGCTTTTGCCTGAGCCGCGAGGTGAGCCCAGCTGTTGTTAAACAGTCTGTACTGCAGCGCCAAACGACGAGGCAGCGAGGAGCAGATAGTGCCTGTGGTGAAATTAACGGAAGTGTTTTTACAGCAGAACTGGCCACACGACCTATTTGGGATTTTACTAAAAGTACCGAGGATTGAACCGGCAACTCACCGGAGTATAACCTCAGCACTACATGAACCATCGGGCCATGCAAAAGACCACGCCCACTGAGGCTGAAAGAACTATATTTAAAGTGGTGCATGGAGAAAATACAGCTTGTTCAACTCTGCGAGTCCGTTACCCTCTGACGAAGTGCTGTGCATGAAACGCGTAAGGGAAGGACACAATTATGATGAGGCGGTTTGCTGTTCCTACACCGCAATCTCCACTGAATAAAGGCTAATACTCTACCTGTCTGCGTGGGCTCCCTCTCCCCAGGCTAACTTGTGTGTTGGATATTGAGCGGCTTTTGCCTGAGCCGCGAGGTGAGCCCAGCTGTTGTTAAACAGTCTGTACTGCAGCGCCAAACGACGAGGCAGCGAGGAGCAGATAGTGCCTGTGGTGAAATTAACGGAAGTGTTTTTACAGCAGAACTGGCCACACGACCTATTTGGGATTTTACTAAAAGTACCGAGGATTGAACCGGCAACTCACCGGAGTATAACCTCAGCACTACATGAACCATCGGGCCATGCAAATGACCACGCCCACTGAGGCTGAAAGAACTATATTTAAAGTGGTGCATGGAGAAAATACAGCTTGTTCAACTCTGCGAGTCCGTTACCCTCTGACGAAGTGCTGTGCATGAAACGCGTAAGGGAAGGACACAATTATGATGAGGCGGTTTGCTGTTCCTACACCGCAATCTCCACTGAATAAAGGCTAATACTCTACCTGTCTGCGTGGGCTCCCTCTCCCCAGGCTAACTTGTGTGTTGGATATATATATATATATATATATATATATATATTCAAGATAAGATATCCATTTCGTTTTCTGAGGAAATCATCCGGCACTCGTACACGGGTATCGTTAATTCAGGCTTTTATTTTTTAAATTACATCCATCAACGCGTTTCGGGATATATATTTGTATGGATCGGCATATTCCTTTCTTTGCGCTTTATCTGCTGCTAAATGATGAATTCAAAGAAATTTTGAAAGTGTAAAAGAATTTTTCTATGTGTTTAGATGTATTTTTGATATAATTTTGATATATTTGATATTTATGGTATTTTTGTATTCCTCTTGTGTGTAAGGTCTGACTATTTATTGGATTTTAGCTTCACTTTTATCTGGATTTTAACTGGTTTTACTAGTTCTCTTAACTGGTTTTTATCTGGTGTCTGTGTGGTATTGGAGTCTAGTAGTAGCGGATTTTGCACATCTCTGGAATACATATGTTAACTTCCACTTTTCTTCTGTTCATTCATTCTTTCCATTTAAGGATGCTTATTTGCACAATTGATATTTAATGCATTGCTCTACAATCTATATGAAGTCTAGCCATTATAATATTAGCATTCGTCAGATCAATTTCAATGTTTTTAAATTTTGTCTAATCTTATCGAGTCTTCTATGACTAATAGTTTAACCGATAAGATATTGCACTTAATTGGTGTTATTTACTCGATTTTACAATACTTATCATTTTTGGTACTGATACCATCTGACAGACAGTGATGCGTGATGATTTTGGGCACTTGCCCTGTATTGCACATCTATGCACTGCTAATGAAGTTTTTAAATAAGTGGAAATGATGGCTTTGAGATAGTACAGTACCAGTACTTACTGCATTAGCGTTGTATTTAAAGGATTTTTTTCAAAAATATAGTAAATGTTAGGTTTTGTATATTTACAAAGATGCAATTTTTGTAGTATGTTTTTTACTATACATTGGTACTTGTTCTAATATATAAGTATTTCTACTTAAAAGTCTGTCTTTTACCTTTATGATTTCCAAAACGGAGGGAAACCATTGTGAATTGAGTATATATATCACGTGGGATTTGATGCATGTCATGTGATCAAGACCGGGGTGACCCAGTCGAAACGCGTCATGTTGTGGAAGAAATAAACGCACTTTAAATTCATCGTCCTGTGTGGTGGTCCATTCCTGAATACTTGTGCTGCAGCAACTTGTGGACAGGACTTGGTATTTTATATATATATATATATATATATATATATATATATATATATATATATATTACCTACTGGCGGTCGCCAGTAGGTATATATAGTTAGGATTTTTTCTCTATGGGGTTTTTGAAAATTCTATGTCTAATAACTTTGGCGTTTGTGGACGGAATCGGCTGAAATTTTCAGGAAAATGGCACATTTTGTTTCTGAGCAGCCCTTGAAAATTTGGGGGGGGTTCGTCCAGTGGGGGCCGAGAAAAAAGGGGGGTCCCAAAACGTGTTTTTAACATTGAGTTTTCCATAGGGCGGTTGGCCTCACTTTTAGCCCGAACGGCTGAATGGATTTGCACGAAACTTGGCAAAATTGTAGGGACTGGTAGCCCGATGTGCCTTTTGTAGGTCTCAATATATGTGCTCCAGTGGATTTTGAGAAATTAACGTTTAAAAAAAGATATATATCTGTAACAGCGGACCGGTTAGCGCTCTGGTTCGCGGACTTTTCGCGCAACGGAGCTTTGTGAAGCGAAGCTGATTGGTTCTCCGGCGTCTGTCAACATTCCAAACAGTCCGTAGCGGCCGCCATCTTGTCTCTCGGTAGGATCGAGAGACAAGAGGAGGTCAAAACAAAGGGGGAAATAACTATAAGGGGGCATAGTAGATCCTCGCTGACCCCCTAGGTTTGATGTGGAGGTTTTAAAAGGGCCCCGCGGGGCAAAAAAAAAACAAAATAATAATAATCGAACGGCTGAATGGATTTGCACGAAACTTGGCAAAATATTAGGGACTGGTAGCCCGATGTGCCTTTGCTAGGTCTCAATATATGTGCTCCAGTGGATTTTGAGAAATTAACGTTGAAAAAAAGATATATATCTGTAACAGCGCTCCGCTTCGCGTACTTTTCGCGTTACGGAGCTTTGCGAAGCTGATTGGTTCTCCGGCGTCTGTCAACATTCCAAACAGTCCGTAGCGGCCGCCATCTTGTCCCTCGGTAGGATTGAGAGACAAGAGGAGGCCAAAGCGAAGGGGGAAATGACCATAAGGGGGCATAGTAGATCCTTCCTGACCTCTTAGGTTTGATGTACCATTTTGCCAAGTTTGGTGTAATTCCGTTCAGCCATTCAGGCTGTAGACGTATGTAAATGTCCTATGGAAAATTGCATGGGGAAAACACATTTGAAAGTGTTGAAATTTAGAACCAATTAAAATGTTACTTTGGTTTTGTATTTGTGTGTGATGAAAGTTAATTGGTTATGTATATATGTCAAATGAGAGGAAACCACAGCCATTTTGTGATACTACTGTCTGAGGTACATTTGTGAGGAATTTTTGGTGGTGAATTTCTGGTGTTTGATTTACACAGTACTAACACTTCTGCTACTTTTAAAAAGGTGAGTTGTTAATTTGTAAGGGGAACTATGTTGTACACTTGAAGATAATTTGAAAAATGTTTTCTGTTATTTATTTGCAGTCCTTCTGTTATACTAAATACTTGATGAAGTTAGTTTTATATTATGTATTACTAAAAACGATAAATGAAAGTGATTATTTTTTTCTGCAATTTACAGCAAGCAATTTCAAAATAAAATGGCTCACAATGAAGAGACCGTGGCAATTTCTTTTGAATTGTCCACTACATTGATTGAAATTGAGAGCACCAATAATGAAATATTGTCACAAGGAGGACATGACTTGTATGATTCCATTAGATTGATTGAAATGGACAGCACCAAGAATGAAATATTGTCACAAGGAGATGACTTGAATGATTCCACTACATTGATTGAAATTGAGAGCACCAATAATGAAATATTGTCACAAGGAGGAGATGGCTTGTATGATTCCATTAGATTGATTGAAATGGACAGCACCAATAATGAAATATTGTCACAAGGAGGAGATGACTTGAATGATTCCACTACATTGATTGAAATTGAGAGCACCAATAATGAAATATTGTCACGAGGAGATGACTTGAATGATTCCACTACATTGATTGAAATGGACAGCACCAATAATGAAATATTGTCAGAAGGAGGAGATGACTTGAATGATTTTTTTGATCAATCTCTTGATGGCGAATTTATCGAGTGTTTGGAGACCATAGAGTTACAAGAATCATCATTGCAGACTTTTAATGAGGAGATTCCAGATGAGATGATTGAAGAGGAAATTACTGATGAGGACATGTTACTAGTTGTTTCAAATTTAGAAAATTCTGAAGAATAAATTTATATTTAGAAATCAAAAATTGTTTGAGACATTATTTATTTTTATTTTTAATTTATGAGGTTGTAGCGAAGTGATTGTAGTATAAAATGAGACTTATAGTATAGAGTGCAACATTTTTATGTTACATGGTAAGTTTACTCATATTTACTTCCCTTCTGCCACTATATTATCTCCAATGTGTATTTGACATGTCTTCTTCATCTCCGGCCTCCTTTCTCTCACTGTGTGTCTCCGATGCATCTTATCGCTGGTATTTTGTGTAATTACAGAAGAGAGTAAAATAAAATAGTTCGGAACGTGAAAAGGGGGCAAAGTAGAGTACTCCTCACCCCCTAGGCCTTTTTAGGCGGTCCCAAAAGGATCAGTTTCTGCTTTCCTGAGAGATTATGGTATGAGTTCCATATACCACAATAACTTGCATTACAACATGCAAGATATCTATCTCCTATTACCAACTTTTGGAGATATTCGCGCTAAGCGCGAATATCTCCAAAAAGTAACACCTGCCCTGAGCAGTTCTTAGCCATGTTATCCAATGGGAGGTGGATAACATGGCTAAGAGTATTAGCTCGGTAATGCATGAATATCGCTGAGTTTTTAGCGATATTCATGCATTGCGGCCGTTTATTATCGCATTTGCGATAAACCTTGATAATAGTAAGGTTTATCTTCGATAATTTCTGACGATGCTTAGTGGTAAAAAATTGGTTGGTAAGCATCGTTAGCGATAAATATCGCTTAACTTTGGTAATATGCCCCAACGTCTGTTAACGTTCGATTCGAAGGAAATGAGGAAGTGTTGAAAAACATTGTCTGCGCCATCTTGCCTTTTTTGAAATGCCACACTTTTGTCGTGCACGGCAGCCATTTTAGATGTCTTGACCAGACCCACTCTCTGCACGCTGTCGATTCGTAGCATGGCTCCTCACCCTCGTAAGCATCTCCCCCAGGCACTGGTCACCACCGCTCTCTGTCTTATGCATGGGCAATAAACCTTCCCCCATCTGCGCTGCTCTTCCCTGAGAATCACACTCTGTGCCCGCCCGACACCTCCCTTTCGCCCTATTCACTACCGCACCCTCTGACACTCCTCTTCCTCTGTGTCCGAATGTCCAGGCCGGTCCTAGGCTATCAGCTAGCCCTGCAGATGTAGTTTATGGCCCCAGCTGTAAAGAATCACCCCTCTTCAAAGGAGTTATAGTAGATCAAGGCCCACACCCGATGTGATCCGTCACAGCACACGCGTTCCTACTATCTGAAAACCATCCTGTATTGTGATTGGGGAGGGGACCGAGCCTGAAGCGGAAGATTCCAGGAATGACTCTTTGTACATCAAAGTTTTTACAATTATGTGTCACATTAAAAATATATAGCACTCCAACAAAGTAGTAGGAATATAAAACTTTAATAACATATAAATATATACAACAAAACAAAAACAGTAAAAACATTTAAACAACGAAGAGACCGTGGCAATTTCTTTTTAATTATCCAATAGATTTATTGAAATTGACAGCACCAATAATGAAATATTCTTGTCAGTAGCGGTCTGTTGTGCGAATAGTTCCAAGGCAGCAGAACGCGCTGAAATCTAGATGGCACGAAAGTGATGTCTAGTAAGTTGCCGCCCAGCAAAAAACGGCGTGGGGCGCCGCGGGGGTGAGTGAGTCCAGTAGGCACCACAGCTATTCTTACCGGCATTGCAGAATTACTGCTGGGGACAATGCCTGTGCTGTAGCAGGGTCACAGCAGAAACAAAAAGGATTCTGTTGAAGATGTTGTTGGTTTTCAATTTGAAAACAGTTCTGGTGTCAACTGCTATGCTAATGTAGTGGTTAATGTTTTGTTTTCTCTAGAAAATGTAAAAGAGGGGGAGGCAGTCCAAAGTTCCGTTAAAAGGGCAAAGGAAAGGATCGGTGGTTTGAACTATCAGTCAAAAAGGGGAGGGGGTGCAATAATTTTTCCTACCGGGTCACACTGTGCTTTCACCGGAAGTAAGGTCTGCAGGATTGTAGTAATTCAAAGTGAGGCTGGCGCCAGCATGGGAGCGCCGACGTCCCGCGGATACAGTTTCGTCACTCCACGGGCGATCATGGCAGTCATTCCCCATCGGGGGTCGGAGACTCCCGCGGCTCCTCTAGAATCTTCAAGGTCGTGGAGGACTACGGTGGTGGAGTCAACCAGTGACCGGGCCATTTCTTTATGTTGGGCCCGCTCTTGCCAGGTCGACCGCCATTTTGAGAGTTCGGCAGCTACCGGCGATCGCGGGGTCACATGAGCGGACGGGCTCCACCCTGCCGGGCGAGACGTTGCAGCATGGCCACAGTGGAAGAACCGTTATCTAGGTCGTTCCGAAACTGTGCAGCACTGTAGTTGTTAGGATGCCACCGCCTGGAGCGCTGAGGGTGCAGCTGGGAAGCCTCCACCTGGGGAGGCGGGAGAGGCCTGTTCGCACCGTCTCTCCCTCCCAGTGCACCCCACGGCGTCTCGCTTGAGATTTGTTATGGCCGGACCAGGCGATGAGGACGAGGGGGGGGTCGGAGGCATGTGCAAGACATCCCCCTCCAGTGTTGTCGCAGCCATTATAAAAGAAAGAAGTGTCCCGTCCGTCTTCGGGCCGGGCTTCCGGTGGATGTCGGCCGGACGCCCCTGGCTCTGGCCCCATGAACGGGTTTCTTGGTTTATCGGCTGCAGCCGGATCCCGTCGGCCTCGGCCCCCCGACCGTTGGTGGTCGGACCGGAAGAGCATGTGGCGGGACTACCTGCAACTCTCAAGGGCCACCGCGGCCGGACTGGGAGAGAGAGGGAAGGGTCGAGGAGACATTCCCCCCCCCTGCAACTGTTCAGCGTTGTAAAGGCAATCCCCTGGCCGGGTCCCGCTGGTCTCGGCCTCTCCTCCGGCTACACCCTACGTTAGGATCTCCTGGCCGAGGCGTGGCAGCAGGACCTGCCTTATATGGGCTGCTCCCGGCTGGGCGTAGCCGGAACCCTGCCCCACCTTGGAAGTTTCCAGAGTGGGGGTGGATGTTCTACTGACTTGCATTTTCCGTAGTCTATCGATTTTTTTGGCGTGGCAGGCGGTGGGACAGCGAGGGGTGATTTGGTTTCTCTTACTGTTTTTCTGGTCTCTCACCACTGGCATATTTTAACGTTTTCTTGTTTCTAGGACATTAATAGGTTTTATCATTACGTTATGTTATCGTTTCTTTGTTCGTTGTTTAATAAAAGTTCATGTTCATCAGTGGCCTACTGATTTTCGTTTTCCTATTTTTTTCTTTCCAGGTTGTTTCATGGTAAAGTTTCTGTTAACAGGATACAGTGATCACTTCGTTATTATTGCATATGTCCTTTTCACTAGGGGTGCTCTCTGGTCGGGCCAGATGACGTATCTCTAGTAAATGGTCCGGGTGAAAAAGGTGCATCAATCAGTGGGGAGTAGATAGGCATGACAGATTACAACGGGGGAGAACGGTCCGCATTACGTACCCTTTCACTACTTGCAAAGATTTTCCTACGTTTATTTGCAAACAGGGAATACCTCCAAAAAGAACTAATTCCCAAACAGTCAATGTTCGGACAATCAATCAATCAATGAGGAATGAAATAGGTACGACGTGTTAAAGGCTTGCGTTACCTACCCTTCACTATCTGCAAAGGGAGATAGAATATTCCTATTCTTCCTCGTTTGCAGGTAGAGAAGATCGTTAAGAGAATTAACTTCGAACAATTCAATGCTCGATTGAAACAATCAACAAGGGGTACTGTGAACACAAATGAACGCCGCTTATATACATACGCATTGCTATTTTCAACAGGTTGTTCCTAATGTTTCTATTTTAGCGAGGTCAAAAGAGATCCCATTAGTGGCCTACTGATTTTGCTCGATTCCTTTTGTTTTTTTACACGATTTTTCGCTATCTGCAAAGACTAAACAGAGTATTGCGACTCTGTGCTTGTTTGTAAATAGAGAATGAACCAAAGAGAACAATCAATCAAATGGAGAGAGAAGCAGGCACGACGGATTACAAAGGGGGAAAGGGCTGCGTTTACTACCCTTCACTATCTGCAAAGAGAGAGTACTCCTAATAGAAATGAGGGGTGGGGGGCAGCAATCAAAGCAGATCAGTGTGCATAAACACGAAAAAAAAAATTCTTACCACGTACTTGACATTCGACAGCTTATGATATTTGCTATTAAAAAACCATTGAAATTCACTGAAAAAACCATAGGTTATAGACCATATATAGTTAGGAATTAGCATTTACAAAACCTTGAAAATTCACTGAAAAAACCATAGGTTATAGACCATATATAGTTAGGAATTAGCATTTAAAAAACCTTATTTTACTCACACAAAACCATTGAAATTCCATATATAGTTAGTTGCACTAACTATATATTGCGCACCCGCAATCCACTGCTGATGATGTCACATATTACATCATTCATGACATGGTCAGTGACATCACTGATGACATCACTGATGACATCTCAAATGACATCACTGATGACATCTCACTTGACATCAATGATCACATCACTGATGATATCATTCATGTGACAATACAATGCATCTCCTCACATTTTAATATAACCTCTGTTTCACCCAGTGTTAAAAACAGAGTATAATTTTTGAAACCATTGACACACCAATACTAGTCACTACATACGTACTCACTGATTCCTACGTCTACACACACATTCACTCATTCACCCATACAATCATTCATACATACAATCACTCATGTTTACAACACAATCATATGCACTCATACACCTATACAGACACTCACACTCTGCCACTCATCCATGGAGTTACTCACACACCTAGTCAGTCCTGTAAAGAATCAATCACACTTCCATTTCTTGTCTATACAGTTAAACATAGAGCACCTTACGTTTTCAAACATATACTAACACATACTTACTTTCTTATAGAATCATTGATACAAGTACACATTGATCTGCACAGAGTCACACACCTCCCAGCCAGCCACACACATACTCAGTCTCCCATACAAATACTTGGGCAATCAATCAATAACCCATATAGTTACTCATATAGCTACTGACCAACACATGCAGCAGTTTACAGAACAACAGACATAATGATGCACAAATTAAGACAGTTTAGTCACTAACTCATGCACTCAGTGAGACACATTTAATCACTCACTCATACAGTCAGTCACGCACCTACTAAATCCTTCATCCAGACACTTCTACATCTACTCATTCTTCAATATGTAAAACATATTTAAACTTTTCAGAAACACACAGTCACTGGATGATGTCATCAGTGATGTCATTTGAGATGTCATCAGTGATGTCATCAGTGATGTCACTGACCATGTCATGAATGATGTAATATGTGACATCATCAGCAGTGGATTGCGGGTGCGCAATATATAGTTAGTGCAACTAACTATATATGGAATTTCAATGGTTTTGTGTGAGTAAAATAAGGTTTTTTAAATGCTAATTCCTAACTATATATGGTCTATAACCTATGGTTTTTTCAGTGAATATTATATATAACCATAAAAGCATAATAGCATTCTACAAATAAAAACATTTCATCATAACTTTTTTTTAATTTTTTTTTATTTCGGCAATATACCATAAAAGTAGACAAAAGCATGTAAAAACAATGCAGGTAGATGACAGTATTAATTACTTATAGCAAAAAAAATGTCCAGGTCATTTTTCAAATAGACACTTTTGGTCAAAATTCATACATATAAAAACCCAGTTGTTTTTTTAAATAAATAAGTATCTAAGAACAGTTAAGAATTTATAAAAAGCACAGTATATGACCGTGGGCTGCCAATCCAAGCTTAAGTTCGAGAAATTAGGAACCTACGCTTGTGCCACATGGCTGCCAAGAATTGTGAGACGGCAAATGCAATAGGACCAGTTGTGTCTGATTTAAATAGTCTAAATTCCTGCATGCATTCTCGGAAGCCCAGATTTTTACATAAAGGAACAAGCCAGTACTTCCTAGCCTTGTGATACTCCGGACAGAAAAATAAAACATGAAGCTCGGTTTCAGTATCGCAGTTGCATGCGGGACAATTTTTCGGAGCAAAGGATGACCACCTGCTAGTGAAGGCTCGCAAAGGTAGAACACCATGCCTCCACTGTACATAAAGTTTTTTTGCTAATAGAGGAGATATGTCATCAAGAAATCGCTCAAATAGATAACAGTCTTTGATCAAAAGGAAATAAGTGGTTATAGAGCCAATTTGATGGTTACATAGTGTGGCATTAAGTCTGTTAGCACGGAATGTATTCGTGAGCTGGGTGCGTGAAAACATTTTAAAGCCCCTCTCTGGGTCAGACCATAAGGCAGGAACTTCTAGCCTTGTAAATTCGTTTTTTATATAAATAAGCCAGGGAATATTCCCTGCAGCCGAAAAGGTCAATATTTCCTTGAGTTCCTGTCTATAATTTATCAGCTCCGGTGTTACCCAGATCCGGCACCAAAATCTAAGCGGTTTTAGCGCTAGCTCTTCGTCGATTGGTCTGATTCCCAGGTCGAGCCTCAAAGGAAGGAGTGGGGTACTTGACGGTAGTGTTAGCAACTGTCTTAAAAATTAGTTTTCAGTCCTGGTGATTTCGGTCCTGTTACAGTGACCCCATAGTTCGCCCCCATACATGATGGCACCCCTGGCTTGTGTTTTATAAACCACCAACGGCGTTCCAACCGGTTTAGTGGTGGACTTGTTGGATAGTTTGAGGATTCCGCCCGAGAGTTGGGACAATTTTAGTTGTGCCTTGATTTGCTGGGGGCCCCACGTCAAGTTCTCATTAATGGTGACCCCCAGATAATCAAAGGTCGTTACCCTTTCAAGTCTCATTGTCCCTACACTTGGATTTGGTTGTGGGGATCTAGGGGGGTTGAAGATCATGAATTTTGTTTTGAGGGAATTGATCTCCAATCCCCGAGCGGTAAAGAATTCCTGAAAACCATCCAATATTCGCTGTATGCCCATTGGGGATTTAGAAAGCAAAAGGGTGTTGTCGGCAAACATATTTGCAGGGACCTTGTTGCCGGCCAACTTAGGAGCATCGTTTAAAAATACAGTTAATATCACAAATTTTCACGGGAGCGCATTTCATAGCGAGTGTAGACAAGAGTATCCTTAGATATCTGAAAGTATATACAGTATGGATTACTAAAACTTCACAGGTCTCAAGAGAATACATACAAGTTTGGTTTAGACCTCAAGAATTAGCAGCACATTATCTATAAAAACCTTTATATATATAATAATGAGATGTATAAAAATCCAATCTAATCAAGTTCATAATTTAGCAATTACAAATATGTAAGATCCTTTCTCCGTTTAAATGCCATCTGAATAAAAAGGATAACTGTGTTGCAAATCCATGCATCACACTTTCAGCCCAAGTTGATGGTAGCACCCTGTTAACAATAGCATTAAACAAGTTTACTAAAATGGGGGACCAAAGTTCTTGATCGTGTTTAAAAACATCAATAGAGACCACATTCGGCCCTGCTGCCTTCCCACTTGCACTGTTTTTTAAAGCAGTTTTTATCTCTTCTATGGTGATTATTTCTATCTGGGGAGTGTTTGTTAAAATAATATTTCGGGTTTCATTAATTTCCATAGATTGTTGTGAGGGATTAAAAATATTTTAAAAATGATTGAACCATTCAGCTGGCGTGACTAATGTGTCGACCCTAACACGGAAACCGTCACTACTGGTGGAACAAGCGGGAACATTTTAGCGGTATGTACTGCGGAATGGAGGGCAACATGGTGCAACGCAAATGAAGCCGTTGAAGAGGGCTTCATTTAGAAACAGATGCATACATGTTACGATATACCCCTGAGGAAGGGATTTTTTCCCGAAATGCATTGGGTGTTCGTCAATAAAGACATGTGGAAACAATTGTCATTCCTGTGCCTATTTTAAATAATATTGAATGGCAACGAAAATGAGTAAAATGAATTGAAGATAGCAAAGGATTAAAAAAAATGAGAAATGATGTAGAAAATTGCTGAATAAACAAAGAGGTTCATGAATTTAATTCATTGGATTCGTCTTTGGCTGTGCATCTTGAAGGGGATCGCAATGAGGTGCCCACTTGTTCTCGCTAGATTGCAGCGCGATTGGACAGAGCGCGAAGCAAGCTAGCCCGCCTACAGGGTTTCATTAAGAGAGTACGTTGATGATTGAATACAAAGAAAACAGAGTTACTAAAGTGAAGGTGTGCATCTCACCACCCCGTATTTGTTATTGACCCTTGCCGAGGAGACATCTTTAAACAGGGGCTGGTCAATAGTTTTCAAGAATAGGATAGAGTTCTTTGTCTTGGCAGCTCGGACTAAGTTATCCCAAGCGTCTCCCTGATTTCAGTTTTTCTCAACTTTAAAGCTAGCTTATAGCTCACCCGA
The DNA here is from genome assembly GCF_964261635.1 of Lissotriton helveticus. Taxonomy (NCBI): domain Eukaryota; kingdom Metazoa; phylum Chordata; class Amphibia; order Caudata; family Salamandridae; genus Lissotriton; species Lissotriton helveticus. Next base: position 1,628,882,249 of record NC_136057.1, on the reverse strand, counting down.
AGACAACACATTTTTTCTCTATTCCTTGGTTTACTTTATAATTCTTCCTTCATATCCCTATTTAATCTGGAACAGTGATGGTTAAACCAACGCGGACAATCATTGCTATTTTTCTTATTTTTAACTTTCAATTCCTTGGAAATTGCATCAGAGATATTTTGAAAGGCCGAAACAATATCTATGTTACTAGATTGGTTGTCCAAAATTTTTTTTATTATGGTTATTTTATTGCATTATGGTCTCTGCAAAATCTGTGGGATCTACGCCTGCCCACTTTATCGATATCCCGTTTTCACCTTGGGTTTTAATATTAGTTGCAAGTGGGGTTATCTTCATTCTGTGGTATAATTTAGAGTTAATGTTAACAGGACAGGGTGATGGTCACTTAGCAGACTAGGTTGTATGAAACATTGTTCAACCAGACACCAGCAGTTTCTGGATATTAAGAAATGGTCGACACATGAAGACGACCTGGCCCCTTCATAAGTGTGTTTAACATGTACTCCCTCATAAGGTTCGGGCTCCATGATTTCTAAGTTAAATTTAAACATAACATGATTAATGGCTTCACCATATAAATTATGAGGGAAATTAGAGATTTGGTGGCCAAGTACGTCTTCGGAGCCACATTGGTCCCCCGTAGTATGTCCACATAGTTCAGTATTGAAGTCCCCTGCCCAGATTATAATACTTCCACCCCTCAGTTCTTTAAAAAATCTGTCCAACTCTCCCTCCAATTATAAAATTATCACATGTCTTGTATTGTCAAAAATATTGTTAGAGAAATTAATGAGTACAATATTCTGCTTTCCTTTGACAGTGAAAGCTAGCGAGCTGAAAGTACCGCGAGTTTGTATAGATCTTCTTTAGAGTCAGGGGTGCTACTATGGAAGTTAATACTGCCAGGCCTCTACTCACTCTCCCCGCCATAGACGGTATTGCGTTGGAAAAATAAGTTTTAAAACCGTTAATATAAAAGGCTTCTGTTGCCCAGGTTTCCTGTAAAAGGATCAGGGAACAGTGCTGAATGCTCTTTAACCATAGGTTTTGCAATTGATTTTTGACCCCTGCGACATTCCATGTCATCATTTGTAGTGACCCGACCATTGAGCACTCTGTTGGAACTACCCCAATCGTACTGTTTGGGTACGTAGGATCACTACAAGTTTCTAACTGCGACACTTCCATAGGATTTACTTCCATTCCTTTTCAGGTGATACAAGGATTAACTTCCTTTATCCTCTCCACTGTTTTACATACTACTTCCATAGGTATGTCTAGTTGATTTGGAATACAAGAGCTATCATCTAATTTGGTTGTTTTTAAGCCCAGTCAATCAACTTCACTGCAGCTTCCAAGGGGTGCAAACCTGTTAGGCATGAGTGGTAGCCTGAAATTAGCAGGGGTGCAGTTATTTCTGCCTATTTGAAAGAATGGCTCAGGACTAGATCTGTAAAAGTATCCAAGGGGTAAAGCAATAATGCCCTCATTACAATCATCGTATTGCCAAGAGTGTTTTGCTGCTGCCTCTTCCAATAGGCGACCTACCACATTAGAATGGCGGACATTTAGTACAATGCAATCCCCTTCACATAGCTTTCCTCTTTACCCACCCAGCCCACTCTTCTTAACATGATTATTTCCTGAAATAAGAGCCCAGGACTAAAATGGGTGTTACTGGAGAACAAGTATACATCCTGGTTCTTCAGTGAATCCCATGTTTCGATAACATTTTCACGAAGTCCTGGGACGTTTTTCAGGACAATAGCATAAGGGGTAGCTTGGGGGGCAAGCTAAGAGATCCCCCCCTGGTCTGTCCTCGGTCGATGGTGATTATCAAACAATTGGGTGTATTTTTTACCATTCCTTAGATTACCATTTTGTAAATTACCATTTGTACTATTAGTAACTGGTTGTGATCTAGACAATCCTGGTATTTCGTACTATGCAATACAGGGGGTTGATATCTCTTAGTTTCTACTATTTCACTACTGGAGCTTTGCTCGTTTTGCTGGAGTTCCTTTTCCTTCCTCTTTAGCATGGGTCTCTGGCATGTAGTATTAACATTTGATGACTGCAAAGATGAGACCAGTTCCATAAGTGTGGAAATGTCTTTTTGCACAGTTTTTATCTCGGACATGACTCGCCTCTATATAATGTCTATCTTCCCATGTAGCTTTTTAAAGAGTGTCTTGATGTCTTGCATATACGGTGCTGCGTCATCAGGACTGATTTGAGACATTCTCTCACCCTGTTGTGCTGTCTTCCCCCTTTTTTTGAGTTCCTGGAGGCTATTCTTTAGCTGCACTGGAGCAGTTTGCTGCTTACACCTCTTCGCAGATGGTGAAATCAGTTCTGGTGAGTTAGATACTACATATTTCTGGAGAATTTGTCGATACACAAGTCCAGGCCTAATTGCAAAAACTGACTTAGATAGGTTAGAGGGACTAGAACTTTTGTCCATTGAGTTGGAATTTATCTTACCATTTTCGACGCCAGGATCCTGTGTGTCTAGCTCAGAATCAGTACTACTTTCACCATCCTCCACCACAACAGGTTTAGTCTCTTTTTGGGCAGAGATCAGTGCTGTTTTGTTAGCAGCTAGTTGCTCCTCAACCTGAACAATCTCATTATTGATGATACCCATTGCACTTTTCAAATAATTTGTAATCGGTGCTGTTTTAGCCATGGGCCTCCCCTTAGTTGCTACTGCCAATTTCCTTTTTCCTATTTTGCTTATTATGCCATTATACCGAGATACAAGATCATAAGATTTTAGGAAGTGTTACCGGTAAGTTGTTACTTCAAATCGCGGGACAAGAGAGGTGGCCCAGCCCAGCCTCGTCCAGTCTTGGACGGGTGCAGACGGGCCGGCCCTTAGCCCGCACACGTCCAGCGCTCGGGGAGCCCCTGCTGCCACTTAAGCGCCTCCAGGTGCGAGTGATGACGATGCAGTGATGGTGGCAATGAGCCTGTCGCTGTGCAGGTAGGGAGTTGTAATTCCCTGGTCCTCCTTACTCCCTCGCTCCCTCGCCAGGCAGACTTCCAGCGATTACTCCGATTGGTGACAAACTGCAGGCACAAAAGGAAATGAGCTTCCGTGCTGCGGGAGCCCCTGCCGCCACTTAAGCGCCTCCAGGCACGAGTGATGACGATGCGGTGACGGTGGCGATGAGCGCGTCGCTGTGCAGGTAGGGAGTTGTAGTTCCCTGGTCGTCCTTACTCTCTCACTCCCTCGCCGGGCAGACTTCCAGCGATTACTCCGATGGGTGACAAACTTCGGGGGAATCCATGCCATGGTCCATCGCTAGTCCTAGCACCAAGTAAGGGCTCTACCCTTCTAATCTCCTGTGGTTCTTCTAGATCACGTTGTTACCAAGGTGAAGGTGACCCGCTGGGTCGAGGTAGTTCATGCACTTACAACTACACAAACTGCAGATCTACCAGTGCCAAAACCGCAACCACAAGGAAAACAATAGCTTTGCACTTCTTCTGACTTGGCAGCGTCTAATCATCCAACAGTCATTTACAGTCAAAAGATTAACCATTCAAAAATCACCATTATTGACCATCTAGAAAAAGTTCGAGAGGTCAGGGGTAATCATTTTTCATCACAAAATTTAATTTTTGGACTGTACAAAAAATGTTTCAAAATCTCAATTGGATCATGCCTCATTTTGAATAACCACTTTTTAAAGCCTCACAGTGTCCAACTCCTACACAGAAGCTTCTATTTTGATCGGTTATCAGGCAGGAAAATTACTCTTAAACACACTTATTTTAATACAAAAGTGATCATTCACATCCAATAGTCATTTACAGTCGAAAGATGAAACATTCAAAAATCACCATTACTGACCATCTCGAGAAATTAGACAGCTCCGCCATCATCGTTTTTCATCAGAAAATTGATTTTTTGGACTGTACAAAAAATAATTAAAAATGTCAATTGGATGATGCCTCATGTTGAATAACCACTTTTTAAAGCCTCACAGTGACCAAAATTGCCATTTTTACAGACATTACCACCTACTCAAAGCTCCTATTTTTTTTATTTCAGGCAGGAAAATGACTTTAAACAAACTTTTTTTAGTTCCAAAAGTGATAATTCACATCCAACAGTCATTTACAGTCAAAAGATAAAAAATTCAAACATGACCATTATGACATTATTTTTAATCAGAACATTTATTTTTTGGACTGTGCCTCATGTTGAATAACCCCTTTTTAGGACCTCACAGTGTCCAAAATTGCTATTTTTACAGACCTTTCCTCCCACCCAGAAGCTTCTATTTTGAACAATATCAGGCAGGAAAATTACTATAAACACACTTATTGTAGCTACAAAAGTGATAATTCACATTCAGCAGTAATTTACAGTCCTAAGATTAAATATTCAAAATTCACCATTACTTTACTGGAGAAAGTTGGACAGGTCTGGGGGTCATCGCTTCTCATCAGACAATTGAGTTTTTGGACTATACAAAAAATGATTCAAAATGTCAATTGGATCATGCCTCATGTTGAATAATCTATTTTTTAAGCCTCGCAATGACCAAAATTGCCATTTTTACACACTTTTCCACCTACTCAGATGCCACAGCCAGCAGCACCGGGGGTGAGAGCCATGACCAGCGGGTCCACAGGACTCCAACACCCAGGCTCCCTTGCTCTGCCTCCACTGCCTCGTCACTCCTGCAGTGCCCAGAGGCGCATTAAAGCAACGATGGACTCCCGCAGCGCGGGACACCACAGCCAGCAGCACGGGGGCACGAGCAACGCTCAGCGGGTCCACAGGACTCCAACACCAAGGCTCCCTCACTCTGCCTCCACTGCCTCGTCTCTCCTGCAGCGCCCAGAGGCGCAATAAGGCACAGGCGGACTCCCGCAGTACGGGACATGTGCAGGCGAGCCCCTCCATGCCCGTTGGAGCCCAGAGGAGGCTGGGCTGGCCATCCCTCTAACAACAGGATATTAGATTTTGGCTCCACAATTCCAGGTACTGTGGCATATTTTTGCTTTGTTTATTAATTTTTGTGCCCCTGGTACAGTTTACTCTTGCCTTCACTGAGTAAACATAAGGGAGTAGCGGGAACCCTGGGCGCTTTTATTGTCAGGACTGAATCAATGCTCAGCCACGAGATCGAACTGACGGAGAGGTGATTGTCCATAGAACCACTATCCCTACAGAGGTGCTCCTCATTAGATTCTATCACCTTGGGTGGTGCCTCTCAAACTTGTTTGCCCCCTACCTCGCAAGGCCAACTTCAGTCTTTTTCTGTTCCTGGCCTGGAAGTATCCACCATGGACACTGTAAACGAGCCAAGTATAACCACTAGGTCATGGATTTCTAAACCCCATAGTGAGGACAAACCGAGAGAACCACCAGTGAAGCGAAGGAGGGGTGCGGGCACCCAAAAACCCAAACCAGCTCCATCAGCACAGAGACTGATGTTATTCTACCGGTACCAACAGAAAGTGCGCCTGGGGTTGCTGCTCCTCCTATTGTCGGGGAGAGTGTTCTGGATACTGCTCTCGCATGGATTAAAGACCTTATAGACAATAGTTTTGCCTTACTCCAGGGCCATCTAGAACACCTGGACACTTGTGGACAATATGAATGGCCAAATTGAGACCCTACAGTTTGCTGTTACTGTAGAGGAGGGTTTGGGTCTAGATGCACCACACAAAAGAGTTACAGCCCCTCTTGAGAAACTGCTGGACAGGGTAATAGCTATGGAGGATTTATTAAGAAAAGGTCATGGTGCAGGTCCCACCAATCCCATGGATAATCCCCCAAAGACTATTTCAGGTGAGGGGAAGGTAGCCCGTTCTTCACAGGTTGAAACCTTGCAAACTTCAGATAATGCACTTGCAGGATATAGGAGCACTTCTAAAATAACTTGTAATGATGCCTTAGCCTACAACAAACCCAGAGATATCCAGCCAGGGAATACCATGGGGGAGGCTAACTTTTAGAAATAGGGTCCCAAGCATACTAGTCTTATAAATGACCGTAGAGCTACTGTTGGTAGGCCTAGTTTAGACATTCCGCTTTCTGATGGTTATTGAAAGGGGAACGGTCCTTTAAGGCACTTATCTAGTCAAATAAATGCTGTTGCCTTCCCTACTAATCAACCACATAAGGCTATCAGGTAGTAACAACGAACAATAACAGGAGAATTAAGTGGGCTAACGTAGTTGCCGATGGCAAGCTCCTTCCAGAAGTGTATAAAGAGGTGGCGCAGTTTCTTGTAAAGACGTCTAACGCCTCCCTAAATGATGATGCTATTTTACCCAGCTACCAAGATCATGCAAATAATATCTCACCCTTTTTCAGCAGCCAGGTAGGGTCACTTCCTCAAAGACGTAAAAATGCTGTTTGGTACAATTAGAATTGCAGGAAGTCCAGAGTAGAACTCATGGAGGCTGTAAAGGAGGGGGAGGCTGAAGATACAGAACAAAAGGAAGTCCTATAAGAGCACTCAAAGGGAAGCCATACGCAATTGGGAAACAGAGAGTTGACGCACCCTAGTCGAGGCTTCTAGGTCAAAGGATTCCCAGTTATTCTGGCATCTCTTCTACAAGGGATTTACTTACCAGATTGTTGAAAACAATTTCCATGTACAGCCGCATACTTGGGAAGAATATTTTCAGGCACTATACTCTGATGAGAATGGTGAGGTTGTGGGTGATGCGCGGGAATGTTTGCAATGATGTGTTTGTTCATAACAAGGAAGTGAGTTTTTCACTTGTGGAAGTTAAAAATGCAATTACTTCTCTCCAAACTGGCAAAACATCTGGGTTAGCCAGACTCCTGGGTGACCTATATAAATTGGAACCCAATATCGGGGGCCCTCTGCTTCTCTCAGTTAATGCCATTACTTGTGGAGGTGTGATACAGGCTACATGGAAGGGTGCCGAAATAATCCCAATATTTTAAAAACGGGACAAAGGGGACCCTGCAAACTATAGGCCCATCAGCCTCATAGATGTGCCACAAAAATCTTTGATAAATTAATTTTAACACTCATCCAAAATTAGCTAGAGGAAAATAACATACTTTCGCACTTGCAGGCGGGATTCAGAGCTTCTACCAGCACACTGGATCAAGTGTTTCATTTTTTAATGCTCATCTGGAAAGAGGTTAAACTTAAGAAGGGCCACCTCTATGTAGTTCTTGTTGACCTCAAACTGCCTTTGACTCCATCTAATGCACTAGGTTCTGGACTAGCCTAAGAGACATGGGCCTTCCCCCTGCCCTACTCCGTCTTTTAACCAGGTTACACCATGATAATTAGGCCAGGGTCAGATGGAGCCAGGATGGGAGGTTGTCTGAAAACATTTTAATTGGGAAAGGAGTGCGCCAGGTGTGTGTGCTGGCCCCACCTATGGTTACCCCATTCATGAATGAGCTAATAAATGAGTTGTATGACTGTGGAGGTGACCCACCGAAACTGGGAGGCGAGCAAGTACCATCACTCATGTTCGCCAATGATACCTTACTAATACCTAAAACGCCAATGGGCATTCAGAATGTTTTTTTAAAAAATTCTAATGCCTGCAAATCAAGGGGTTTGATAATTAACTGTACGAAAACCAAGTTTATGGTTTTCAATCACTACAAATCTGCCAATGGGGAAAGTACTGTTGGAAGGCAAACCCTTAGAGCAAGTCAATGGCTTTGATTACCTAGGTGTTAGAATTAGTGACAATCTGGCATGGTCCCCTCAAATTTTGAAAAGTACCTTGACGCTTCAACATGTGGATTGTGCATTAGTGGAAAGAGCAAAACGCTCAGCGTTTCGCCCTATTTCCCCTATGTTAGAAATACACAGGGCAAAAGGCCTGGGCACAGCACTATATGGGGCAGAACTATGGGGTCTTGAGAATATAAAACAATTAGAGGTTGCTGAAAAAAAAATGTTAAGGGCTCTTTTAAATATTCCAAACAATACACCACTATTGCCATTACAGCTTGACCTTGGGTTAAAATCGATCTCTCACTGTGCTGTCCTGAGGGTGCTTTTGTTCTGGGTGAGACTCTGGGTTAGTAATCCCCAAAAAACATGCTGTAGTAGAGTTACTATCTCTCCAAAAGAAAAAAGGTATTTTGCCCTGGTTTGGGAAAGTTAAGGGGTGGCTTTTTAAATTAGGGTTGGGTACATTGTGGGACGATCATTGCTCCATAACAAAAAAAATGACTCCCCCAATTGAAATCTACGTACTGGAATTTTATCAATACTGGTTGCACTGAACCCAGGTCATTAGGTACTCTAACTACACATTTTTTAAATGTTAAAAGTTGTTTTAGATTTGAAACATATATGGACGATGTAGAACCACCGTAGGCATGTGCACTTTATATACAGTTCAGATTTGGCACTCTTCCGTTAAATGCTATTAGAAGCAGATGGACAAATTCATCTAGCACTCCTATGTGTCCGTCCTGTAACTCTCCTGTTGAAACCCTTGATCATTCTTTGTTTTTCTGCCCTGTATATGCTACTTTGAGGTAAAAATGGATTGCTCCTGAATGCTGGGTGTTGTCATTTTCCCGTCCCACAGAAGCTTTGCATGTATTTAGCTCCGACACTACCAAGGGCTCTTCTAAATATTCCAAAGAATACACCCCTATTGCCATTACGGCTTGACCTTGGGTTAAAATCGATCTCTCACTGTTCTGTCCTGAAGGTGCTTTTGTTCTGGGTGAGACTCTGGGTTGGTAATCCCCAAATACCCATAAAACATGCTGTAGTAGAATTACTATCTCTCCAAAAAGAAAAAAGGTATTTTGCCCTGGTTTGGGAAAGTTAAGGGGTGGCTTTCTAAATTAGGGTTGGGTACACTGTGGGACGATCATTGCTCCATAACAAAAAAAAAAATGATCCCCCAGTTGAAATCTACTTACTGGAATTTTATTAATACTGGTTACACTGAACCCAGGTCATTAGGTACTCTAACAACACATTTTTTAAAATGTTAAAAGTTGTTTTAGATTTGAAACATATATGGACGATGTAGAACCACGGCAGGCACGTGCACTTTATATACAGTTCAGATCTGGCACTCTGCCGTTAAATGCTATTAGAACCAGATGGACAAATTCATCTATCACTCCTATGTGTCCGTCCTGTAACTCTCCTGTTGAAACCCTTGATCATTCTTTGTTTTTCTGCCCTGTATATGCTACTTTGAGGTAAAAATGGATTGCTCCTGCATGCCGGGTGTTGTCATTTTCCCATCCCTCAGAAGCTTTGCGTGTATTTAGCTCTGACACTACCAAATGGCTTGTTTTTACTTTAACCAGATATCTTTTATATGCTTGGTGGTTGAGGACCAAGGTGGTTACATGATCCCTTTTCACTGAAGTAGGGGAAAACTCTAGTGAATGCCCTGATCCAAGTTTAGTGTCATAAGCTAAATACTTTTTAGCTTTTGTCAATATCTAATTGACTCCACATATTTTTAAATCCACTTTTACTCTGTCTCTTAATCTTTGTAAAAGCGACACATCTAGCTGGATTTTAGATACTATGCCTGAAGTCATGTTATTTTTTTCTCTTTAAATTCTTTATTTTAGACATCCAATACACACAGTATATTTGCAATGAATACACTTAAACAATATACATTTCAATATGTATGTACCAGATGTCAGGTTTTTGTTTTTACACCCTCCCCTCCTTCTAAACTAAACCACCCCACCACCCCCGACCCTACCCACCCCTCCCCCTTCCTCCCTTCGAAACCAAAGGAATTTTAATTTTGGGTTAAACCTTAATGTGCCCTAAACCTTGGTGTTTGGTGCGTATTAGAATCTCATTTCAATCTCTCTTTAGTATCTCAATAAATCTCAATGAAACTTATGTCAATAAATTAGATGAGTTCAATCAAATCAAATCGTAACCTCTTTAGTCCAGTTAGTTATTGCAAGCCAAATTTCAAGCCCTCTTTTTTGTGGCTTTTAGACCCCTTTGTTTGTATGCCGCATTTTCCCAACGGTAAGTAGCTAGCAATTTCCCCAGCCAACAGTGTACTGAGGGAGGTTCTTTATCTAACCAAACACTAGCCAGGCATACCCTGAACACCGCCATAGCTGCAAAAAGCAAAACCCGGTTTGGTTCAGTCATTACTTGGTTGCTTGCCCCCAACACAATTACTTGTGGTGTAAGATCCACCTCAAACCCCAACATAAGCTTGATATAGTTACCCATCTCGGTAACCAAAGATAATAATCGCGGAAAAGTTGCAAACATGTATACACAATCAGCGGCAAGACATCCGCATCGAGAGCAATGCATACCTGTAGAGCCTGCCCATTTAAAAATCTGTGCTGGGGTGATATACAAATTAAGCCAGGTTTTACAGCATTGTACTTGTAGATTTGCCAAGAAAAATGCAGTCTGACTTAACAGTAAAGAATCCTCGCATTCCCCTACCCCTCCCTGCAACAAATCCTGCCAGCGATTGGTATGTTTCATGAAATCATCCCCCATTATATTGTTAAATCATTTACAAAATGTATATATTGGTGAAGGAGTCCCTAATGCCACATCCAGTAAGGGAACTCTATGACAGCTAATTGCCTTCTTGGATAAATAATTCCTCACTTGTAAATATTATAAAACATGGTTATTTCCTATCCCAAATTTCCTCTTAATTGTATCAAAGGAGTGTATTTTATTATCCTCCATAAGATCACCAATCTAGTTTACACCCTTGTCAATCCGTATTTTCATATATCCATCTTGGAAAATTTCAGGCAATAGACCATTATCAGCCAAGGGGGTATATCGAGGTATCCTTTGTATTTCAAATTTCTTCCTCACTGCCGTCCAAACTTGAAATGCTCCCAGCAGAATTTAAAATGTCACACTTTTAAAATAGGCAAAATCTATATGATGCATGAGAAAGCCATTGGCCTACACCCCTGATACTAGCCTATATATAGAAGAATTGGATGCTTCCTCTGTTACTACCATCTCTTTTCCCAATAAATCAGCCATCTGTTGTAAACTGCTGCCCAATAATAAACCTGGATAATCAGAACAGACCAGCCCCCCTCGATCTCTGGGTAGAGTCATAAATCTTAGTGCTCTGGGGGTCATTTCCCGGCCCACAAAAATCTCGAGATTAATTGATTGAATGCAGAGAACCAGACCTTGTTTATTTTGACTGGAATAGCTCTTCAAAAGTATAAACTTTTGGGCAGGAATAGCATTTTAACAACATTACACCTCCCTAGGAGTGTAAGGTACAGGCCATTCACTCCATGAAAATCTACTTTAGTCTTTTGTAACAGAGGCTCCAGATTGATTTGCACAATTTCGTCGATGTTGGCACAGATATCAACCCCCATATGTGTAGCATTTTCCACTACTTGTGTATCATCCAAGTCTATTTTAGGATTTTTGACAATCCTCGTCTTATTCTCATTAAGATAATACCCTGAAATGTTACCAAAATCTTTTGCTTCCCTCCCTACCTCATTAGTAACCTCTAATGGGTTAGCTGTAATTATAGCTAGGTCATCGGCATATGCTAGAATCTAAGTATCTCCTCCAATAGAGTGGATGGCCTGTATCTTGTCAGTCTCCGCAATTATTTTAATTAAGGGATCTATATAAAGTGAAAATAATAGCGGGGAGCAGGGGCACCCTTGCCACGTACCTCAAGTAATTTTAATTAAATCAGATGTGGAACCCATCATAGCAATTCTAGCCACGGGATCCTGATACATACATCTGATAGCTCCAATAAAACCCTTGTCCAAACCTTTCCTTTCCATAATTGCCCATAAAAAGGGCCAGGAGACCCTATTGAACACTTTTTCAGCATCAAGTAGTATTGCAGCCACAGGGTCTCCTGAAACCTTTGTATAATCAAATAGCGTGATTATACGCCAAATGTGTTCCGTCGTGCCCCTTCCCGGGACAAACCAATGTTGAAAAGGGGATACTAGCTTCTTGATAACAACGGCTAGCCTGTTTGCCAAGATTTTAGAATATTTTTTTACATTTACATCGCTATTAACCAACGTAATTGGCAGGTACGATCCCAATTCCCCAGTGGATTTACTTTTTTTTAGGGAAGACTATAATATGAGCCTTTTTTCAGGAATTGGGGGCCAACAGATCTGATTGTGCTCTACAAAATACCTCCAACATGAGTGCCATAATCTGTGTCATAAACATTTTGTAGAATTCCCCCGGTATTAAATCAGTTGCCGCAGCTTTACCAAATGGTATAGAATCAATTGCTGCTTTTAATTAGTTCATTGTAAATGGTGAGTCTAAAGTATCTCTCTCCTCAGGAGATACCTGATGAAAAATTTGCCCCCTTAGATAATCTTCAATTTCTTGATCCCTATCCCGGATATCCTCAGTATATAATCTTTGATAACATTTTTGAAATGCAGTGAGGATGGCATCAGGCTCACTTACCATACCTACACTAGGATCCCTAATTTCACTGATCCGTGTTTGTACTATTTTCTCCCTTGTATGTACAGCAAGTAAATGACCCACCCTCTCATAATTCTTATAAACCTTACTCCGCCACACCATCTACTTTCCAGATGATTTCTTGATAGATATCTCGGTAATGGCAGATCTTGCAATGATAATCTTTGATTGGGCTGTCTCCGATTCTGCCCCTTCTGACAATACCTCTATTAATTCAGCGTCCGCCTTGCCTAAATCCTCATACAGGGTTTGTAGCAGGGGTTTATCCTTCCTTTGTGCCTCCCAGCCATACCTAGAAGTTTCTCCTCTGACCCCTGCTGTTAATGTATTCCACACTATGCTTACATTAGTGCTCTCTAAATTATCTCCAATGAACCTAGGAATCAATTCTTCAAAATACTGTATATACTCTTCTTCACTTAATAGAGCCCTATTAAATGTCCATCATGTCTGTGAGAATTCTAGCTTAATATTTATTTCTATCACTAGAGGATTGTGATCAGATATAACTTAAGGATATTTGCTTATCTTCCAACCTTGCAAAAGCTCATGTGACACAAAAAAGTAATCTAATCTTGCATGCACTTGATGTGGTGCAGAAAAGTATGTGAAGCCAGGATCATTCCCCTTTTGTTCTACCCATACATCTAATAGCCCATGCAAAGATCTAAGTTGTGACAGTGATTTAAAAACTTTAGGTTTCCGACCTTGGTAAGACACTCATTTGTGAATGGAAACCTGACAGCTCAGGTTAATATTCATATCTCCACAAAAAATCAAAGAGAGAGGCCAACCAACAAGCTTGATATTCAGCCATTAAAATAATACAGGATCATCCAACACTGAACCATATGCTGAGCAGAGAGTAAACATCTTATTATTGATGCAGCATTGCGTAATTACCTATCTACCCATTTTATCTACCGATAAGCGCGGAAAACTACCCATTCTCTTCCGTGCCATTACTGCCACCCCTCTCTTGTCCTAGTTTCCTGTGTAGTGCTAGCAATAACTTGATAACCAGCCATCTCTAGAACCCCCTTTCTGCATGCTTGAATATGTGTCTCTTGAAGACATATAATATCTGCCTTCGGAAATTGAACATCAGGACTATTTCTCCTTCTCTTTAGGGCGTCGTTCAGCCCACAGATATTAATGGAGGCGATTCTAAGCTTCCTCATTGGTAGAAATACAATGATTCCATAATGAGTAACAGTGTGATCTGAGAGATACCAAACTCATATAACAAGAGTTAATCCCAGTGCAAAAAACCCTCCCTTTCTCCCCTTGGTTCCTATCATCCCCCCTCTCCCTCCTCCCCATCCCTTTCAAAAAGGCAAAAAAGGTCCAAAGACCATTGTGACGCCTCTTGTATGTCGTTGTGCCCTAGCCGCTTCCTACCAAAAGACCAAAACTGTAAAGAAAAAGCAAAACAGAAGAAAAAAACAGCCAAGTGGTTATTTGTTAACATTTTCAATCCTTCAACCATAACTTTTTTCTTGGAGAGTTCCTGCAGGAACTCCTAGGCTTGAATCTCTGACGAGAATACTCTAGATGTACCTTTACAATGATAAGTGGAGGCAAGATGGCAGCTGTGTGAGCATTGTGGAAGCTGCTCTCCCTGCCACGGTGACATTTTTCATTCGAATGAGGAATAGCATGCTGTTAAATCTGGTTATTTGGTTTGCAACTTACTCATACCTATTCCAGATGCTTTTCGGGTAAAAGCTTGGCTGCAGGACGAAAGCTGATGAGGCTGCTGACGGAGGTTGGAGCTCTGATGGCTCGAGCATTGAGGAATTTTCTCTCGACGGCAACCAGCGTCAAATTCTAGGTGCTACGGAGGTCAAGAGAATCCCGCCCATACTTTGTAACCGCAAAAAGACTGCCAGTTCTCAAAGCGGTAGAGGTTGAGCGATACAGTGTAGCTGCTGAGAAAAGGGCTGATAGGTTTGGGACACTGTATCATGCCGGCAAACGTAAAATCCACGGTGAAAGAAATCAGTGCTGCCGGAGGAGCCCAAGGAATATCCTTTACTCTGCGTGCGACTACTGATGGGAAAAGCCTGAATCTGAGCCTGAACCTGAGCGACACTCAACACACAGATCTGACCAAGGACGGGCTTTTCAATGAGAAAAACAATAAGAAACACACAGGGAACAGCACCCCAGCGAGATGGTTACTAGACCCAAACAGCAAACTGTACCGGGGATGTTTACTGGACGGGGGACTACAAACACCCTGGAAAAAAATAAACAAAGGTAAAGGCAATCTTTTTTAAAAAATAAACACGGACGACCCTAGGCAATCGGTACTGATGGGAGGGGTGCTGAATAATATCTCTCATAACACAGGAGAGACTTCCCCAGAGATTGAAGAGTTTGATAAATCTGTTACTAAGCCTGCCGTTTTACACAGGGCATAGATGAGGAGACATCAAGGAGATATTACTGATATCACGCAAGCTTCAGGTGAACCCCCTGACACACAAGCCCTAAAGGGAAACATGGAATTATTATCCAGGTAGATGGCAAAAATTTACCGACACTGGATTGTGAAAGGTTTTACTCTTTGACAGACAAATCTGATTTGTCTAATAATAGCGAGAAGGATAGAATCGAATATGATCTCACAGGGGGGATAGTGGAAGTCCTCCCCTGAAATTTGACACACAAAAACATTTACCTGTTTGTACCAAGAAGAGGAGTATAAGAGGTTCCGACAAAGACAAGGGCTTTACTTCAGATTACAGCCAGTCAAGCCAGTTAAAATGGGACTATTCAGCAACTCATTTTGGGAGGGAAATTGATGATGAGATTAGAGCCCAAACAGAAGCTCCTGAAAGTTCAACAGAGACTAAAGATATTAAGGAGCTCCACATACCTCATCCATCTATGGAGTTAACATACTCAACGCTGAAGCAAATGCAGACTGAGGCACGTCATGAACATAAGAGGGCCCATCTGGCTACCAAAAGAATTACAAGGAGCTGTGCGCAAAGAGAATATAGCTTGTACGAAAATTTCAGAGCGCACCACGGCGTTGGAAGAATGAATTATTCAACTCAAGGCCAGCGCAGAACCTTCTGACCAACAAACTACATCTAATGAAAGTAGGATGACTGATGTACTTTGGAAGCTGGAAGACTTTGAAAATAGACAGCGGCGGAACAATCTCTGTTTACTTGGGATTGCAGAAAAAGCAAAGGGTGACGATATCCATGGCTTCATACTGAGGCTACTTAAGGAGGCCTTTACTGAACTGGCTCATTGGAACTGGGAGTCTGAGGTACAGAGGGTGCATTGATTTCCTCTGATGCTTAAAAAGAGGCCAGGGCAAGATGAAAAACCAAGAGCCATCCTTATATTCTTTGGTAACTTTCTTCTCCGGCAATCCATATTTGAAAACGCCAGGCCAAAATCAAGGATGGTGGCAGAAGAGCACTCCTTCTTCGTCCGGACCAACTTCTGTCACACAACGGTGGAGAGCAGATGGAGACTTCGTCTGCTAATCAAACCATTTCAGAAACTGGGTTGTGAAGTCTTTTTATTGAACCCTGCTAGACTTAAGGTTACTTGTAAAGGTACAACCTTCTTGTTATGTGGCAATCTAGGACCCTAGTGTAATTTTCCCAATTCATGCCCATATATAGGTATTATTCACCCAGTCCTTATATAGGCATAGGAATCATTGCCTTATTAAGTCTTAGCCTATGCTGCCCAAATACGGCATGGCTACTTCCACTAAACTCCGAGAATCCACAACGATTTCTTGGAAAAACCAGCCTTCAGCAGTCAGGGACTTCCCCCTGCTTGAATACTAATTTATCCAAGAACTCCTGGAGTTTTCAAGGAACTGAGGCACTAGTGACGATATTATGTCCAATCTTACGTCAAACTCGGCACCTTCAAAGTATAAATATGCCTACATTTGGTCAGTCAAACACACGGTGGTTTAGGAGCAGATCGACTAACTACTTGCCCGATGCCCTGCTGCTGCAAGTGCCGAAGGAAGCCGACCCTCCACCTGATGCACTGAGAAGACGCTGTCTTTTCTCTTGCCGAGAAATCCAGCTCCGGTGTTTCCAGGCTACCCTTGCGGGTTGCTGGGAGATCGAGTCCTGAGAGAGAGATACAAGACCTCTATCATTCTAAAACCAAGGTACGGAGCTGATTAGACCCGTAGAGAATTCTTGGAACAGATTATTGGCAGAAAATGACTAGACTTCAGCTACACCACACTTACTCCTCCCTCGTACTAGACTTAGGTTAGAAGCACCAGTTGAGTACTTTTAGCCACTATTTCATCACTGTATGTATTTTATGCATTTTATGTATTCTATGTTTATGGCTTAGAAACCATATCATGCTCTTACAGTACTATTTTATAATACTATTCGTATTATATGCATTGTACTTCTTAACTAGCATTTCTATTGTAGCAGTGCATTTCTTATGCTTAAGAAATAAGAGTGTTCAATAAATACCTTTATTGAAAACGCCTGTCTCTCTATTTCTAAAGCAGCTCTGGTGAAACGAAGCATGCACTTCCGACTGAGTGAAATAGCCGTCTATTGTTTCTGCGACTCTAGAGATACGTTTCATTCTGGGGAAACAAAGTTGTCATATTATATGGTTGTCAGAGACTAATCCCTTCTTGTTTATTCAAGAACGTTTCTAGTGACCTCTGAGCTAGCTGGCACTCACAATTAAGTCTAATATATTCGGCAGAGACCTAGTCGACATAAGTCCTACGTCTAAGCTGCAGGATATATTATTCCAATGCGCAGAAGCCTATTGGGAATATAGGAACTACACTACATTCTCACCCAAAGTCATGTTATTCTGCTAATTCTTTAAGTACTTGTATTTATAAGTCTTGAATTTATGCACTATGATGTTTTTAAACATGTGTTGTGCTTTTATGGTATGTGTGTATGATCTTGCTATTGATTGAACAAATAAATGAATACTGACTCCAAACAAACTTTTTTTAGTTCCAAAAGTGATAATTCACACCCAGCAGTCATTTACAGTCAAAAGATTAAACATTCAAAAATCACCATTACTGAGCATCTGGAGAAAGTTTGACAGTTTTGGGGTCATCGTTTTCATCAGCAAATTGATTTTTTGGACTGTACAAAAAATAATTCAAATGTCAATCAGGTCATGCCTCATGTTGAAGAACCTCTTTTTTAAAGCCTCAAAGTCACCAAAATTGCAATTTTTACAGACTTTTCCTCCTACTCAGAAGATTCTATTTTGACCAATTCCGAGCAGGAAAATGACTCTAAGCACACTTATTTTAGTTCTAAAAGCGATAATTCACATTCAACAGTCAATTATAGTCAAAAGATTAAACATTAAAAAATCCTCTTACTAATCATCTGGAGAGAGTTAAACAGTCCTGGGGTGATAGTTTATTTGTTTGACTATACAAAAAATTATTCAAAATGTCAATTGGATCATGTCTAAAGTTGAATTACCACTTTTTTAGGCCTCACAGTGACCAAAATTGCAATTTTACAGACTTTTCCTCCTACTCAGAAGATTCTATTTTGACCAATTTGAGGCAGAAAAATGACTCGAAACACACTTATTTCAGTTCCAAAAGTGAAACTTCACATCCAGAAGTCATGTGCAGTCAAAAGATTAAACAATAAAAATATCACCACTACTGACCATCTGGAGAAAGTAATTAAGGTCCGGGATCATCGTTTTTCATATGAAAATTGATTCCAAATAACAATTTGGATCGTGCTCCATGTTAAATAACCACTTTTTAAAGCATCACAGTGACCAAATATGCCATTTTTACAGACTTTTCCTCCTTCTCAAAAGCTTCTATTTTGACTGATTTCAGGCAGGAAAATGACTCTAAACACACTTATTTTAGTTCCAAAAGCGATAATTCACATCGAACAGTCATTAATGGTCAAAAGATTAAACATTCAAAAAATCACCTTACTGACCATCTGGATAAAGTTTGACAGGTCCGGGGTGATCGTTTTTCAACAGGAAATTGATTTGTCTGACTATACAAAACGTATGTCAATATTTCAATTGGATCATGCTTAATGTTGAATAACCACTTTTTTAGGTCTCAAAGTGACCAAAATTGCCATTTTTACAAACTTTTACACCTACTCAGAAGATTCTATTTTGACCTATTTTGGGCAGGAAAATGACTCTAAATACACCTATTTTAGTTCCAAAAGTGATAATTCACATCCAACAGTCATTTACAGTCAAAAGATTCAACATTCAAAAATCCCAATTACTGACCATCTGGAGAAAGTTTGACAGGTTTGGGGTCATGTAGGAGAGTAGGGTCTGCAATCCTATGATCACCCAGATTTTTGCTTTTTGCTGCACTGGTTTACGACTTTCCCTGGCTGTGGGCCTGCTAAACAGACCCACAGCCTAGCTGTTCTCTCTATCCAAATTGTACTCAGGTACTGAATTGGCACTGGGCCCTCTCTAAGTCCCTGTAACCAGGGCTGAGGTGCACCCAGAAGTCTCCCAGGGGCTGAAGCATGTATTGTGCCACCCCTGGGCTGACTAACTAAACTGACACAACTGGCTGCACGACAGCTGGGGCAAGGTGGTGTAATCACCCTTTGCTTTAGATATAGTATACCTATATCTAACCCTAAAATGGACACACAGATCTCCTATCAGTCACTCCTATGGCAGGCCTTAACAATCCTGAAGGCAGAGTGCTTGGAATCGTGTGAGATGGTGCTCTGGCATGAGCTGAGCCTGTCTGCGGCTTTCGGGATCCATCCCTTAGCCGTTTCCATGATATCGCATACCATATACTCTTAAGTGCATTATAATCCTCGCGGTTATATGCCAACTCTGGTATCGCTTTATCAAAACATGTCGAGTAAGGTGTCATACGAATTGGAATACTAACCCCTCGCCAATTCTGGCGACGGGGTTAGCATTCCACCCTTCTAGAGGGACACGACATGTATGTAACCTGTAACCCCGGTTAAAGTCAGACATAGCCTCAGCTCCACAAAATGGATGCTGCCACCGAGACACAAGTCTGCCCTCCTGCTGCTGGGAGTCCTCCCAGAGCAGGAGGCAAGGACAAAGGGTTTCCTGCCAGGGGCGGTGCCAGCACCGTCCCAGACAGGGTTTTGTGTATTCCAGGTAGGCAGGGCTACATAGGAAGGTGACTGCAAGTGGCACCCCGGTGCTCACTGTGCATAGGCCAGCTGAAACCAGTTCCAGGGGCACTCCAGCCCCTGGCCTGGGGAAAGCCCACCAAAGGAGAGGGGTGTAACCACCCCCTCCTGGTCCCACCCATAGGGCAGGACTTAGTCGCGTGCCAGCCCCCTTTTCCCAGATAAAGGTAGGAGCAGGCCCCCTTCCAAATTAGACCATCTTTGGAATCAAGACACGACTTTCTACGAAAGGACATCAAGATTTCTTCTTCAAGATTCTCCCTTGTGGCTAAGGAGTAGTCACCCTGTATCCGCAGGCACCACCTTAAGAACACTGCGGTCTGCTGCAAGTCCTTCCTCCGGAATCCGACTGCCCAGCTCGACAAGACCCGGCTTCTCTGGCACCTCCGACCTCTACTCACCTTTACAGCCAAGCTGAGAACCGTGAGTGCGACGAGACCTCAAGGGACCGACTATTGCCAAGACTGCACGACTTCTTCACAGCAAGCCCGCCGAGTAATCTCCTGGCGAGTGCTTTGGGGTCCGAGAAGCCCCAACCCTGAGCAGCTCCAGCACCAAAGAGCAGCCCCCCAGCATCTCCACGATCGGCGTGGGGCCCTTCTGCTTTTTGCTGCTCACCGCGTTGTTTGGCTACTAGCCCGCTGGCTTGTGGCCTTCTGAACGACGCCCGACGACATCACTGCTGCTAGTCTGGTTGCTCCAGACTGGCTCTTGCTCCCTTCCAGAAGAGGAGCACCCCGGACCCTCCTGGTCCACTCAAGACGCCATTTTGAGTCCACCGCGTGGGCTTGAATTAGCCAAGGCTTTGTTGCCCAATCCTGGGTTCTTCGACGCCGACAGCTTCATCCATCGTGGGACAGCTCGCTCCTCCATCCTGGTCGCCGACAACGCCTCCTGGTCCGTGAGAACTGCAGAGCCCAGCGTCGCCCACTCACCTAGCCGAGGTGACTACCATCCGGTGCCCTCCTGGTGCCACCTGACTACTGGCTAGTAGTCACGAACTTGGTCCCCTCTGCTTTCAGGTGTCATCCATCTTCAAGATCCAGGCTTGGATCAACTTGAACTCTCTTCACTGGTCGCCTGCCAGCATCTTTCTTCCAGGCTCCTGGTTCGTCTACGAGGATTCCCGACGTCTTTTGAGACCTATGCAGCTGCAGCCCCTGGGCTAGGTAACTTCGGCATTTCGGTGCCCCAGCATAGCCTCACAATCCAAGGGTCAGGATCCACTGTCGTTTTCTCCCTACCAGGTCGGGTTCGCCCGTGAACACTAACTTTAACTTTACTAGCTATCATAGACTTTGTCCCGCATCCCGCGTGAGAGTGCACACTCTGCACCCGAGTCCCCTGGGCCTCCTAGAAGTAAGGGGGTCAGGCTTCCCAGAAGAAGAAGACTCAAGAAGGCCAGTCAAAGAGGTGGTGCCAGTACTGTAAAAGTAAGTCTCACTGGTTTAGTGAGTGCACCAAAAGAGGAGGACAAACTCCTGCCACTACAGCCCCTAAGGCAACTGCACCCCCTAGTACAGTCAGTAGTGGTAGTGTACCTCCCAAGGCATTAGTTGGGTTAACCTTGGGAACTGAGGGGTCTGACAACTTAGTTGGCACACTCACTCAGGCTGTCCTTGTCTGTACAGGGGATATGGATATGCCCCCTGATATAAGTCCCAATACTTTGGGCAAATACAGGCAGACACCTTTGATTAATGGCAAGATGGCTCAGGCCTATAGGGACACTTGTGCCAGTGTCACCATGGTGACACCTAACTTTGTGGACCCTGGACAGATCATGCCAGGCACAGATTTCCTGGTGACCAATGCCAGCAACGTCACTACCAGTCATAGTATGGCGATTGTGGCTTTCTCCTGGGGTGTAGTGAAGGGTCAAAAGAAAGTTGTAGTCAGTTCAGACCTCCCAGTTGATTGTTTGTTGGGCAATGATTTGGAGTCATCACTATGGTCAGAAGTGGAGCAGAGGACTCACATGGAGATGTTAGGCTTGCCGGCACATGTGCTTGCTGTGACTAGGTCACAGGCCAGAAGATGCCCCACTGAACAGGTGCTGGATCCTGAAAGTATGGACCAGACACCTTCCAAGAAGAAGAGCAGTAGGGTTAAGGCTTTGCCTTCCCCCTTGCCCCAGGTTGAGGATCAAGTCTCTGAGGAGGCTGATCTGAGAGAACTGAGGGAAACTGAGCCTAAAGAGCTTGAACTTGATCAAGTTGAGTTTCTGGGCTCAGGGGGACCCTCCAGAGCAGACCTGGGGAAGGCACAGTTAGACTGCCCTTCCCTTGAACCCCTCAGACAGCAGGCTGCTGCTGAGGCTGCAGGGAATGCCACAGGTGCCCACAGGGTATACTGGGAAGATGGACTCCTGTACTCTGAGTCAAGAGACCCCAAGCCTGGTGCAACCAGGAGGCTGGTCATCCCCTTGTCTCTGAGAGGTTTCCTTCTCACCTTGGCCCATGAGATTCCCCTTGCAGGTCATTTAGGTCAGACAAAGACGTGGGACAGGCTTGTCTCACACTTTCACTGGCCCCACATGAATGAGAATACCAAGGAGTTTTGTCGCTCCTGTGTCACTTGCCAAGCCAGTGGTAAGTCAGGTGGCACAACAAAGGCCCCCTCATACCACTACCTGTGGTGGGGGTTCCCTTTGAAAGAGTGGGGATTGACATTGTTGGTCCAATGGAACCCCAGACAGCATCAGGGCACAAGTTTATACTGGTGGTGGTGGATCATGCCACCAGGTATCCTGAAGCTATTCCACTTAGGACCACTACAGCACCTGTAGTGGCAAGGGCCCTAGTTGGAGTGTTCTCCAGAGTGGGCTTCCCTAAGGAGGTTGTTTCTGACAGAGGTACAAACTTCATGTCAGGATATCTGACTGCAATGTGGAAGGAGTGTGGTGTGAACTACAAGTTCACCACACCCTACCACCCACAATGCAATGGGCTTGTTGAGAGATTCAACAGGACCCTCAAAGGGATGATTCATGGGCTACCTGAACCTCTTAGGAGAAGATGGGATGTCCTGATCCCCTGCCTCTTGTTTGCTTACAGAGAGGTCCCACAGAAGGGGGTTGGCTACAGCCCCTTTGAGCTTCTGTATGGGCATCCTGTAAGAGGACCCCTGTGTTTGGTGAAGGAAGGATGGGAGAGACCTCTCAAAAAGCCTGCAACCAACATAGTGGACTATGTACTTGGTCTCCGCTCCAGGATGGCTGAGTATATGGAAAAGGCATCTAAAAACCTGGAGGCCAGCCAAGAACTTCAAAAAGCTTGGCATGACCAAAAGGCTGTGCTGACTGTGTACCAGCCAGGACAGAAGGTGTGGGTGCTGGAGCCAGTGGCCCCAGCAGCTCTGAAAGACAAATGGTCTGGGCCCCACACCATCATTGAGCAAAAGGGAGAGGTTACCTACTTGGTGGACCTTGGAACTCCCAGGAGCCCTCTCAGAGTGCTCCATGTGAACAGGCTCAAGGCATATGTTGACAGGAAGGACATGAGCTTGCTCATGGCCACAGATGAGGGACAGGAGGAAGAGAGTGACCCTCTCCCAGACCTGCTCACTCAGAATCCTGATGATGGATCAGTAGATGGTGTTGTCTTTTGTGGCAGCCTCACTGAACATCAGCAACAGGATTGCAGGCAAGTTCTGCAATCCTTCAGACATATGTTCTCTCTGACACCCAGCCAAACTGATTGGTGTACCCATGATGTTGACACTGGAGACAGTCTGCCTGTCAAGAGTAAAATCTACAGACAGCCTGATCATGTTAGAGACTGCATCAAGACAGAAGTGCAGAAAATGTTGGAGCTGGGAGTCATTGAGCCCTCAGATAGCCCTTGGGCTAGCCCAGTAGTTCTAGTGCCAAAACCTCACACCCAGGGTGGTAAGAAAGAGATGAGGTTTTGCGTAGACTACAGAGGCCTCAATGCAGTCACTAAGACTGATGCCCACCCAATACCAAGAGCAGATGAACTTATAGATAAATTGGCTTCTGCCAAATTCTTAAGTACATTTGATTTGACAGCTGGGTATTGGCAAATCAGGTTAGCTGAGGAGGCCAAACCCAAGACAGCATTTTCTACCCCTGGTGGGCATTATCAGTTTGTGGTAATGCCCTTTGGTTTGAAAAATGCACCTGCCACCTTCCAAAGGTTGGTGAATCAAGTCCTCACTGGGCTGGATGAAAACTGTGCAGCATATCTTGACGATATTGCTGTCTTTAGCTCCACCTGGGAGGATCACCTGGTCCACCTGAGGAAAGTGTTAGAGGCCCTGCAAAAGGCAGGCCTCACTATCAAGGCCACTAAGTGCCAGATAGGGCAGACACAGGTTGTATACCTGGGCCACCTTGTAGGTGGATGCCAGGTTCAGCCATTGGAGAGTAAAATACAGGCCATCCAGGACTGGGCTCCTCCAATCACCCAGACTCAGGTTCGAGCTTTCTTGGGCCTGACTGGTTACTACAGGAAGTTTGTCAGAAATTATGGGTCCATAGTGACCCCTCTTAATGACCTGACAAGCAAAAAGATGCCAAAGAAAGTTCAGTGGACAGCAAGCTGTCAGAAAGCATTCAATGACCTCAAGCAGGCCATGTGCACAGCACCTATCCTTAAGAGTCCAGATTACTCCAAGCCATTCATTGTCCAAACAGATGCTTCTGAGTTGGGTGTGGGAGCTGTTCTGTCTCAACTGAATTTTGATGGTAATGATCAGCCTATTGCTTTCATTAGTAGGAGGCTGACCCCCAGAGAGAAAAATTGGTCAGCTATTGAGAGGGAGGCCTTTGCTGTGGTTTGGGCCCTGAAGAAGCTGAGGGCCTACTTGTTTGGCACTCACTTCACCATTCAGACCGACCATAAGCCCCTCTTGTGGCTAAATCAGATGAAGGGTGAAAACCCCAAACTGCTTAGGTGGTCCATTTCCCTACAGGGGATGGATTTTACAGTGGAGCATAGACCTGGTACTGATCACAGCAATGCTGATGGGCTCTCCAGGTATTTCCACTTAGAGCAAGAAGACTCACCTGGTCAAGGTTAGTTTATTGTCCCAAAGTTTGGGGGGGGTCATGTAGGAGAGTAGGGTCTGCAATCCTATGATCACCCAGATTTTTGCTTTTTGCTGCACTGGTTTACGACTTTCCCTGGCTGTGGGCCTGCTAATCAGACCCACAGCCTAGCTGTTCTCTCTATCCAAATTGTACTCAGGTACTGAATTGGCACTGGGCCCTCTCTAAGTCCCTGTAACCAGGGCTGAGGTGCACCCAGAAGTCTCCCAGGGGCTGAAGCATGTATTGTGCCACCCCTGGGCTGACTAACTAAACTGACACAACTGGCTGCACGACAGCTGGGGCAAGGTGGTGTAATCACCCTTTGCTTTAGATATAGTATACCTATATCTAACCCTAAAATGGACACACAGATCTCCTATCAGTCACTCCTATGGCAGGCCTTAACAATCCTGAAGGCAGAGTGCTTGGAATCGTGTGAGATGGTGCTCTGGCATGAGCTGAGCCTGTCTGCGGCTTTCGGGATCCATCCCGTAGCTGTTTCCATGATATCGCATACCATATACTCTTAAGTGCATTATAATCCTCGCGGTTATATGCCAACTCTGGTATCGCTTTATCAAAACATGTCGAGTAAGGTGTCATACGAATTGGAATACTAACCCCTCGCCAATTCTGGCGACGGGGTTAGCATTCCACCCTTCTAGAGGGACACGACATGTATGTAACATGTAACCCCGGTTAAAGTCAGACATAGCCTCAGCTCCACAAAATGGATGCTGCCACCGAGACACAAGTCTGCCCTCCTGCTGCTGGGAGTCCTCCCAGAGCAGGAGGCAAGGACAAAGGGTTTCCTGCCAGGGGCGGTGCCAGCACCGTCCCAGACAGGGTTTTGTGTATTCCAGGTAGGCAGGGCTACAGAGGAAGGTGACTGCAAGTGGCACCCCGGTGCTCACTGTGCATAGGCCGGCTGAAACCAGTTCCAGGGGCACTCCAGCCCCTGGCCTGGGGAAAGCCCGCCAAAGGAGAGGGGTGTAACCACCCCCCTCCTGGTCCCACCCATAGGGCAGGACTTAGTCGCGTGCCAGCCCCCTTTTCCCAGATAAAGGTAGGAGCAGGCCCCCTTCCAAATTAGACCATCTTTGGAATCAAGACACGACTTTCTACGAAAGGACATCAAGATTTCTTCTTCAAGATTCTCCCTTGTGGCTAAGGAGTAGTCACCCTGCATCTGCAGGCACCACCTTAAGAACACTGCGGTCTGCTGCAAGTCCTTCCTCCGGAATCCGACTGCCCAGCTCGACAAGACCCGGCTTCCCTGGCACCTCCGACCTCTACTCACCTCTACAGCCAAGCTGAGAACCGTGAGTGCGACGAGACCTCAAGGGACCGACTATTGCCAAGACTGCACGACTTCTTCACAGCAAGCCCGCCGAGTAATCTCCTGGCGAGTGCTTTGGGGTCCGAGAAGCCCCAACCCTGAGCAGCTCCAGCACCGAAGAGCAGCCCCCCAGCATCTCCACGATCGGCGTGGGGCCCTTCTGCTTTTTGCTGCTCACCGCGTTGTTTGGCTACTAGCTCGCTGGCTTGTGGCCTTCTGAACGACGCCCGACGACATCACTGCTGCTAGTCTGGTTGCTCCAGACTGGCTCTTGCTCCCTTCCAGAAGAGGAGCACCCCGGACCCTCCTGGTCCACTCAAGACGCCATTTTGAGTCCACCGCGTGGGCTTGAATTAGCCAAGGCTTTGTTGCCCAATCCTGGGTTCTTCGACGCCGACAGCTTCATCCATCGTGGGACAGCTCGCTCCTCCATCCTGGTCGCCGACAACGCCTCCTGGTCCGTGAGAACTGCAGAGCCCAGCGTCGCCCACTCA
Source organism: Lissotriton helveticus (assembly GCF_964261635.1). Classification (NCBI taxonomy): domain Eukaryota; kingdom Metazoa; phylum Chordata; class Amphibia; order Caudata; family Salamandridae; genus Lissotriton; species Lissotriton helveticus. The sequence continues at coordinate 1,628,855,700 of NC_136057.1, read as the reverse complement.
CCTAGCCGAGGTGACTACCATCCGGTGCCCTCCTGGTGCCACCTGACTACTGGCTAGTAGTCACGAACTTGGTCCCCTCTGCTTTCAGGTGTCATCCATCTTCAAGATCCAAGCTTGGATCAACTCGAACTCTCTTCACTGGTCGCCTGCCAGCATCTTTCTTCCAGGCTCCTGGTTCGTCTACGAGGATTCCCGACGTCTTTTGAGACCTATGCAGCTGCAGCCCCTGGGCTAGGTAACTTCGGCATTTCGGTGCCCCAGCATAGCCTCACTATCCAAGGGTCAGGATCCACTGTCGTTTTCTCCCTACCAGGTCGGGTTCGCCCGTGAACACTAACTTTAACTTTACTAGCTATCATAGACTTTGTCCCGCATCCCGCGTGAGAGTGCACACTCTGCACCCGAGTCCCCTGGGCCTCCTAGAAGTAATCTAACGATTCTATAGCCAAGTCCTAGCGATTCCAAAGCCTATTAGTACTGTACTTACCTGCTAGTAATTTCGCATTCCACTTTCAGAGTATATGGTTTTTCGTGCCCCTCGGGCATTTGTGTATACTGTGCTAACTGAAGTATTTGTATAAGAGTTTTGTTGTGTGCTTAGCTCCCTGTCTCATAAAGAGCCAGGGTAGTCTTGTTATAAATAAATACACTGTTTATTTTCATAACAACTTGTGTGGTGTCCTTTCACTGGGTGTTCAAGGGGTAATGTGATGGTAAAACAGCTGGATTAACACGCCCTCTAGAGTCTTAGCCTTAGACTGCTCGTATCCATGCTACTAGGATAGCTGGTCTATAAGGTTGACTTACAACCAATCATCAATAAGGGTTCTTTGGACTGATATATAGTGATCACTAGAACAGTGAGCACTGCACATCAGGCCAACTTCTCACAGGTCATCATTTTCATCAGCAAATTGATTTTTTGGACTGTACAAAAAATGATTCTAAATGTCAATTGGATCATGCCTAATGATGAATAACAACTTTTTAAGCCTCACAGTGACCAAAATTGCAATTTTAACAGACTCTTCCACCTACTCAAAAGCTTTTATTTAGACAGATTTCGGGCAGAAAAATGACTCTAAACAAACTTTTTTTTACTTCCAAAAGTGATAATTCACATTCAACAGTCATTAACAGTCAAAAGATTAAACATTCAAAAATCATCATTACTGACCATCTGGAGAAAGTTCGACAGGTCCGGGGTGATCATTTTTCAACAGGAAATTGATTTGTCAGACTATACAAAACTTATGTCAATATTTCAATTGGATCATGCTTAATGTTGAATAGCAACTTTTTTAGGCCTCAAAGTGACCAAAATTGCCATTTTACAGACTGTTCCACCTACTCAGAAGATTCTATTTTGACCTATTTTGGGCAGGAAAATGACTCTAAATACACCTATTTTAGTTCCAAAAGTGATAATTCACATCCAACAGTCATTTACAGTCAAAAGATTCAACATTCAAAAATCACAATTACTGACCATCTGGAGAAAGTTTGACAGGTTTGGGGTCATCGCTTTCATCAGCAAATTAATTTTTTGGACTGTACAAAAAATGATTCTAAATGTCAATTGGATCATGCCTAATGATGAATAACAACTTTTTAAGCCTCACAGTGACCAAAATTGCAATTTTAACAGACTCTTCCACCTACTCAAAAGCTTTTATTTAGATAGATTTCGGGCAGAAAAATGACTCTAAACAAACTTTTTTTTACTTCCAAAAGTGATAATTCACATTCAACAGTAATTTATTATTATTTTTTTTTTAGTGTGCCAACATTTTATTCAGAAATCACAGACGGGGAATAACCAGAATGTAAGTCACAAAATATTAGAATATCAGAACAAGCGCCAAGTCCAGCCTCCCTTTCCTGCGGAGTCTCTTGTGATGGACCCTAATGCTCAGTAACCAGTCCCTGATTATAGAGTGCAGGTGGCGATCCGAGACCAGAGGATTCTGGGTACCCAGTGCTATTAGGGCAGCTGGGTGTGGTTGGTGCTACTTCTTGCCACCGGCTTTGATTGCGGACTTGGTGACTTTGCCAGCACTGGCAGCCTTCTTCTCAACCGCCTTGATAACTCCGACAGCTACCGTCTGCCTCATGTCGCAGACAACAAAACGACCAAGAGGAGGGTAGTAGGAGAAGCTCTCCACACACATGGGTTTGCCTGGAATCATGTCCACAATGGCTGCATCTCCTGATTTGAGTGCCTTCGGTGCATCTTCAAGCTTCTTGCCAGATCGTCTGTCGATTTTTTCCTTCAGCTCAGCGAATTTGCAGGCAACGTGAGCGGTGTGGCAATCCAACACAGGGGCGTATCCCTGGCTGATCTGGCCGGGGTGATTCAGAAAAATACCCTGGGCTGTGAAGCACCCAGCCTCCATCGGGAGATCGTTTTTGCTGTCACCGGCTACATTCCCTCTTCGGATATCTTTCACAGACACGTTCTTCACGTTGAAGCCAACGTTGTCACCGGGGAAGCCTCCACCGGCGCCTCGTGGTGCATCTCCACAGACTTTACTTCAGTGGTTACGTTACTGGGGGCAAAAGTCACCACCATGCCAGCCTTAATGATACCGGTTCCCACACGGCCCACTGGGACTGTGCAAATACCTCCAATCTTGTAGACGTCCTGCAGGGGCAGACGCAGGGGCTTGTCGGTGGGACGGGTAGGCGGGATGATGGAGTGTAGGGCTTCGAGCAGGGTGACCCCGTTGGCGGATCCCTCCTTGCGTTCCACCTTCCAGCCTTTAAACCAGGCCATGTTGGTGCTGGGCTCCAGCATGTTGTCCCCGTGCCAGCCGGAGATTGGCAAAAATGCCACTGTGGCTCGGTTGTAACCGATTTTCTTGATGTAGGTGCTAACTTCCTTGGTGATTTCTTCGAAATGCTTCTGGCTGTAGGGGGGTTCGGTGGAGTCCATCTTGTTCACACCAATGATTAGCTGCATCACCCCCAGGGTGTAGGCCAGCAGGGCGTGCTCGCGGGTCTGTCCGTTCTTGGAAATACCAGCTTCAAACTCACCCACGCTGCCAGCAACAATCAGCACCGCACAGTCAGCCTGCGAGGTGCCGGTGATCATGTTCTTGATGAAATCTCTGTGCCCGGGGGCATCGATAATGGTGATGTAATACTTGGCAGTCTCGAACTTACAAAGGGAGATGTCGATGGTGATACTACATTCCCTCTCCGCCTTCAGCTTGTCTAACACCCAGGCGTACTTGAAAGATCCTTTGCCAATCTCGGTTGCCTCTTTCTCAAACTTCTCAATGGTTCTCTTGTCGATGCCCCCACACTTGTAGATGAGGTGGCTGGTGGTGGTGGACTTGCCGGAGTCCACATGGCCGATAACCACGATGTTAATGGGGATCTTTTCCTTTCCCATTGCAGCAGAGTACTATGCTGGTGTCTCCCGGATCGGGCTGCGCTGCTCTCAGGTCTGGAGGCTTCATTAACAGTCAAAGGATGAAACATTCAAAAATCATCATTACTGACCATCTGGAGAAAGTTCAACAGGTCATAGTTTTTCATCACAAAATTGATTTTTGGGACTGTACAAAAAATGATTCAAAATGCCAATTGGATCATACCTCATGTTGAAGAACCTCTTTTAGTGACCAAAATTGCAATTTTTACAGACTTTTCCTCCTACTCAGAAGCATATATTTTGCCCAATTTCTGGTAGGAAAATGGCTCCAAACACACTTATTTTAGCTCCAAAAATGATAATTCACAGCCAACATTAATTTACAGTCAAACGATTAAACATTCAATAATCACCATTACTGACCATCTAGAGTAAGTTCGTCACGTCATGTGTCATCAATTTTCATCAGAAAATAAAAAAAAAATTACTATACAAAAACATTTTCAAAACGTCAATTGGATCATGCATAATGTTGAATAACCACTTTTTTAGGCCTCACAGTGACCAAAATTGCCCTTTTTACAGACATTTCCAAATACTAAGAAGCTTCTATTTTGATTGATTTTGGGCAGAAAAATTACTCCCAACAAACAGTTTTTTATTTCCAAAGTGATAATTCACACCCAACAGTCATTTACAGTCTAAAGATTAAGCATTCAAAAACACCTTTACTGACCATCTGGAGAAAATTCAAGAGGTCCGGGATCAACGTTTTTTACTAGAAAATGTTATTTGTTTGACTGTATAAAAAAATGATTGAAAATTTCAATTGGATTGTGACTCATATTGAATAATCTCTTCTTTAAAGATTCACAGTGACCAAAATTACAATTTTTACCGACTTTTCCCCCTACTCAGAAGCTTCTATTTTGACCGATTTCAGGCAGTAAAATTACTCTAAGCAGACTTATTTTAGTTCCAAAAGGTGATAATTCACATCCAACAGTCATTTACATTAAAAGATTAAACATTACAAAATAATCATTACTGACCATCTGGAGAAAGTTCGACAAGTTCGGGGTCATCGTCTTTATTCAGAAAATTGATTGTTTGAACTATACAAAAAATTATTCAAAATGTCAATTGGATCATGCCTAATGTTGAATAACCACTTTTTTTTACGCCTCACAGTGACCAAATTTGCCATTTTTACAGACTTTTCTTCCTACTCAGAAGATTATATTTTGACTGATTTGGAGCAGAAAACAAATTACTGTCAACAAACTTTTTTTTACTTCCAAAAAGATAATTCACATCCAACAGTCATTTACAGTCAAAAAATTTAACATTAAAAAATCACCAATACTGACCATCAGGAGAAAGTTCGACAGGTCCGGACCTGTCGAACTTTTCATCAGACAATTGATTTTTTGGACTATACAAAAAAGTATTCAAATTGTCAATTGGATCATGCCTCATGTTAAATAATCTCTTTTTAAAGACTCAATTGACACAATTGCCATTTTTACACACTTTTCCACCTTCTCAGAAGCTTCTATTTTGACTGACATCTGTCAGAAAAATGACTCTAAACAAACGTTTTTAGTACCAAAAGTAATAATTCACATCTAACAGTCATTTACAGTCACAAGATTAAACATTCAAAAATCACCGGCACTGACAGTCTGGAGCAGATTCAACAGGTCCGAGGTCAACTTTTTTTTATTAAAAAATTTCTTGTTTGGACTGTATAAAAAATAATTGTGTAGTGTAGTTCCTATTATCCCAATAGGCTCTGCGCATTGGAATAATACCTTCAATAGTATAGGCCTAGACCAGACGTTAACTAGGTCTTCTATTGTCGATATTAGACTTAAAGTTTTGGGTTTGCCAGCTAGCTCAGAGTTCACTAGAAACTTTCTCGAATAGGCAAGGAGGAGTTGAACCTCCCTGGATAGACAAGAAGGGATTTAGTTTCTGACAACCATAGAACATGACAACTTTGCTCTCCCCTAATCAAGAGTGTATCTCTAGAGTCGTGTGAAAACAAAAGACAACTTATTTTACTCAGTCAGTACGTGCATTCTTAGTCTCACCAGATTGTAGAGAAAAGGAAGAGACGGGCGTGTTCAATAAAAGATGGTATTTATTGATCAGTCTCTTTTCTCGTACAAGAGAAATGAATCGATATTATTGCAATACTTATGGTTAAGTAAAGTGCATACAATAAAAGCAGAAGTATAAAATAATACTGTAAAAACATCTATATGGTTTCTAAGCCATAAGGTGGTTTAAAATGGATAAAATAGATACATACATATAAACATTTGATTAATCGTACTCAACTGGTGCTTCTAACCACGCCTACCCCGGTGTACCTGACCTAAGCCTAATACGTGGGCGGGAAAAGAAAGTAGCAGTTTAAATTAAGTTTGTTTTGCCAAGTGACTGACTCAAGAAGTCTCTGCAAGGGGTTATTCAGTTCTGTACCTGGAATCTAGGATGAATGAGGGATGGTATCTCTCGTCTCTGGTCTCGATATTCCAGGCTGCCTGCGAGGGCTACCCGGAAGCGCCGGAGCTGGATTTCTCGGCAGGAGAAAGCAGCGTCTCGTTCTCAGCGCGTCAGGAAGGCGGGGCTGCGCCAGCGGGGTCTGCTCTGCTCTGGGCTTCGGCAAGTCTGGCTGCTCCGATCTCGTCACCACCGCGTGTGTTTGCTTAAGACAATACCGGTAATATTTATACCTGTAAGGTGCCGAGATTGACGTAAGGATGGACATAGATACGTCAATAAGGATGTCATACGAGCTGGTAGTTAGTACATTCTTTTGCTGAAGTTCTCGGTGAAATCAAAACAATGGCCGCAGGGTTTTTCCCAGGTTGTCATAGGTTTGATTTGTTTTGAGAACTCCGTATGCCTTATCAGGGGCTGGAGGAATATTGCTTGTCTAATTAGATGGCAAGCGTTATGACCTAATCAGATAACACGTTCCTGTGCCGTGGTGTGGCTTCATCAGATAACGGTTTCTGCATCATGGGATGGCTGCTAGTTAACTTGTTAACCAGAACAGGGTCAGGAATAGGGGGATCGATACAGAACCTATAAGAATACATCACACCCACTCCACGCTAACTATGGCCATGTTTACGAATCTAGGCATAGTAAAACATACTGTAGAGTATCGTGTATACCTTACCACCCCAAAATACATATAATGCATTTCGAATTATGTAATATACGGAAAAAATAGTCACATGTACTATATGCACTCAAGCTGTAGAATAATGCTAAATTAATCACGCATATGTATACATTATTATTAATCGAATATGAGAATTACACATGAAAATGGCTCTTAATACAGAAGAAAAAGTTCGAGACCATTCCATCACAGAATAAAAATAATTATGAATATACCAGCGGGCAGCTAATGTCTATAAAGTTTCTAAAAATAGAAATTTTAGTTCTCTAAGAATAGTTCTTACTTTAAGCAGATGATAAGTGTCCCGAAAAAGTCATAAAAATATTTTTGGGGCTGCTGAAAAAATTGCTGTCCGTGAACTGGAGGGGAAATTGTTCATGTAATTTTATCAATAAAGTTGAAGGCCAAATTCAGGGTGTTGGGAACGCCGTGTGCTAGCTTGCTCAAAAGTCTCTATTTCTGCTCTGGTGAGAACATCATATCATTTAGACTGTCGAAAAAGCTGTCAACAGCTTCCTGGGAGAGTTCCACTAACTCGGAAAAAGGTGTAACCATGCATCCGTGCGCATGATTGTCTCCACTGACGTTTTGATTAGTATTGCTGACAGGAGGTCGTACCTGATCGATGCTGCTTTCATCTTGAACTTCACTACCCCTTAATCGTAGCGGTGAAGTCTCCACGAATGCCGTCATCAGGATTGGCAGCCGTTGAGGGCAGCACAAAGCATGAGCTGTTATCGGACCCAACAATGTTTCTGCATCCATAGGCGCATCCGATTGTAGCGTCAGACAGGTGTCCAACACGCATTCTTCTCCGCACAGCAAGCACCTTAATACAGGTAAAACACATCGATGCCACATTGGTCGAAATGAAAGAAACCAAGTCATGTTCAGGTCTCTAAGCCGGGATAGTCCCAGGATTTTTGATATCCGGTCCCGGTATCCAATGGCTCGGATTGTTTCTTCCCTTGTCGCAGGTGTTTTGTCTGTGACATGGTTTGCCATAACGAAATATAAGGACCAAGAATAGGATTCCTGCAATTAGTCCCAAAATGAGGGGAACTCCTCCAAAAATCGAATGGACGAAATCTGGAAAAATACCCAGTATGGCTTTGAATGGTGTTAATGCCATTGAAAATACTGTCTTAAATACTTTTGAGACTCCACTGGTATCAGAAATATTTAAGATTTCATTCAGGATTTCTGCGAAATGTATGGGGGAATTAGTTGATAACAATGAGTGAATCTCTGCAGTCGTCCTTGCGACTAGGAGATCATACGTTTCTTTTGATGACGTGAGCCTGGTTGGCGTCTGAAGAAGCACTGTTTTCATTCTGCTTAAAGTGTCTATTCGAATAGAAGTAATTTTCAAGTTGGGCCATGCCCTTGCCTCCCTGTCTGGAAAGGAGCTGGGGAACAATAAGCGTCCACAGCACTTGACCTTCGCAGTCGTAGTTACGATATAAGGAGTCCCGGGCATAAGACTACAGCATCTGCGGTTTACAATTAGAATGTAACTCCCATTATAGAGTCTTTGAAAAAATGGTTCTATCTCTGTTGCAGGTGTGCCTAGCTGGTGACATGAAAGGTTATTTGAGTTCCCTTCACAGGCTCCATGCAAACTAATTCCATTACACAGAAGTGTACCGCTTAGTGACATCGCACAATTATTGCCACTAAGAAACACTTTCTGTCCTTTATTACTGACACATGCATGTGAATAGGGCAAATTCCATGTTGCCTTAATGTACCCTTTTCCCAATTTTTCGTACATGCCAGCCTGTATATATTTTTGGCAGTATTGAAACCTGAAGGTTGATATTGGAATATTAATTATCCCATGTATTATCCATTCACTGACAGGTCGTTCTGACATTGTCACTGGTAATCTCTCGAGTTTCTCAATGCTCAGGATTGTATAATCAGCACCCTTCTGTCCATACTGATTTGTTTATCAGTAAGGTTAAATATATTGAATAGTGACGTTGTGTTGATTAAACGCCAAGGCACATAGCCTGAACGCAGATTTTGTAACGTCCAGCCAAGCTGTACAATAGAACGCAATTGAGACTGACCGTGTTGTAACAACAGTAAGTCTTGCGATAATATGTCGATTGCTGAAGACACAATGCTGTCCAAAGAAAAAATTCTGGAGGACAGAGTCATTAACCCATTGTCCACTACAGAAAGTGATTTTTCCAAATTAATACGGTCAATTTCCCGTATACTTTCTGCTGTCTCAATTTGAGTTACCTTCCAGGCCTCGTTGTAAGCTGCATATACAGAGGCTGCTATGAAGCGTTTTTGACGCTGTTTGCGCGGTCCCATAATGAAATCACGCAAGTCAGCACCATCAGTAAGTAAAGTTAGGTGTTGCTTAATTTCTGTCAGTGTGGAAGTTTGTAGCCATTGAAGGCATAATTTGCCCACACTGTAGGTGGTTATTATCCCTGGGTGTTGTCTTTGGGAATATCTAGGGTCTGGCCTGGTCAATGTGAACCCCTGTGTTTTGTTCAGGAATCTATCTTGACAGTTATTAGTATCTGTGGGCCAGATCAACCATTGTTTCCAATCAGGATGTGTTCTGTTTTGGTTTAATATATAGTTTACGTCTATCTCTTCATCTGTAGAGCTATTGCTGTCCATTGTTGGCTTTGGAATAGACGGTTTATTTAGGTCTTTGATTTTGGCTAAGCCAAGACAGGTGGTTTGTTGAACAGTGTCATTTAAAAATATAATTTGTTCTGGGATCATGCAGGCTCTAAACAATGATTCTATACCTTGTACTTGCCATTCTTTTGTACCCCAAACACTTTTTACTTCAACATTTTTGTCCCAATAATCAAACCCAAAAGTATTCATTTGTTTAAAAAATGAGTCTGAATATATCAATTTCGTGTTTGTTAGCATGATCTTTGTCCCTGTCTTATTTGACAATTTGAAATAAAATGTTTCAGCATTACTTGTGTTGAACCCTGAAAAGTATGAATATTTGTCGTAAAAGGTTCTTGAGCTTCCTTTTGGAGGGGTTGCACAATGTTCCCATTGATTATAATTTAAAACATTTCTAGGTTGTGCCGATTTATGTAAAAAATGGTTACCATAGTGGTTGTAACAGTACATACTATCATAATTTGTCGAACCCTGCAAATAATCATGTTTGGTAAATTTAGCAGACATCACTAAGTCAGACATCATATCATTTATGTTTTCAAAGTCCCAATCATCAGCAAATGAGCTTGGTTTTACAAAGTCACTTAACGAGATCTTGATTTGGTGTGGATATTTCAGGATTTCAACCGGACCATAAATTTCGTAGTCAGTATTGTCCCATGCTACCCCACCCGGTATAGGATTGGCTGTGAAGTTGACTGAAGAAAGTTCTCTTTTCTCGACGTGTGAAGATGTGTGTGGCTTGAGGATCAAGTTGATTTTCTGACTTGCTGTGTCCATTTTAGCATATTTTCCCTCAATGAAGCGTCCCAAAGTTAGTACCATGATGATCCAAAGTATGAGGATAAATGCACCAAAGCCCACCCAAAATTCAATCCATGGAGAAATCAGATAGGTTTCTTTCAGGTGTTTCAAAAGTTCCTTAGCTTTATTTTTAAATGTTTTTGTTGATGGCTGTGTCTTTGATTCACTTAGGTCTTCAGAGGAATCATCGAAGTTTATGAAGTAACCGGATGCAGTTCTGTCAATTGTTCCAATTGCTTCAGGATTACTGTTTCTTGCAGCTTCAGCATATTCATTTGTTACTTCATTGTAGGTTGGTGTGTCTCTACTAAATGTTTTTATTTGGGTTTTTAGAGGTCTGAGTTCCAATGCATTGTTGCATAGTCCTTGTTGTTGTTCTGTAGGCGTTTTGAATGTGATTAGCCTCTTAGTTTGGACCTCTGTATTTGTAGCAAACCTTGGTGTTCTGCTACTTATCGGGAGTCCACTTGGCCTACTGTTTGTTATCGGCCACATGATTGTGGTTTTACCAGGTCGATGGATACAACTCGGTTCTCCTTTTTACCAGCAAGCGGCGGTAGTACAACTGATCTTGTCCCGTTGATAGACAAGACAGGAACTGCTTTTCTGTAAGAAGGCCCAAATTCCTTCTTTACCGCGATCTTTTCTCTGACTAGATCCCCGACTTTTGGAATCCAGACAGGTCTTGCTGGGACAGGTGGTGGTTCTTCAGTGGTTGTTGGCTGCTGTTTCAACTTTATGTTGCTCAGGTCTTTTCTTGTTTTGTTTAAGTCCTGCAAAATAGCCAAACGATCTTTGATATCAAAGCATTTTTCCTTCACCACTGAAGTCTGACTGTCAAGATCTAAGACTAACATCCTAGTTCCAAACAATAATTCGTACGGACTGAATCCCTTCAGAGAATTTCTTGGCAGGTTGTTTAGACTACGTTGGACACTTATTAGATGTTTGACCCACCCAGCTCCCGAACCTAATATCCTTTCCGTTATAGATAGCTTTATGCCTTGGTTTTTTCTTTACACCATCCCGTATCCCTCAGGAAGGAAGTGAGAAGAATCCCGCTGTGCTATGCTCATTTAGCCATGTTTCCCCACAGGCTTGAGGGCTAAAGTGAAAACATTGGTCAAACGTAGCATGCTCCTAGCGTATATGCCATTTAGACTCGCAAATCTTTGTATAACAGTCCCGACGTCAGCCGAGTGCTGGGGTCTACATTTATAAGTGGAAACTAGTCTTTATTTGTTAATGGGACGCATTTGTTTCATTGATTATTGTTTAGCCCTTATTGAGTGAAACGCCATGGTATTACACCGTTCCTCTCGCCGCTGCGATCTCTGTTGCAGTCCGGGCATTTTTTTACAAAAATGTGATGCTGCAGGCTCATGCCTGGCCACCAGTACACTGATTGTAATTCTTCCAGAGAATCTTTTAGTTTGAGGTGTCTGAGACCCTCGCCCATATGTGCGTCTGCTATTAACAACGTTCTCCTGTCCTTGTTTGGAATTACTCTATCCCCCACTCCAGGGATTTGAGCAAAAGGGACGGAGTTTTCCATCGATTATGTATGTATAATTGAGTGGATAGTTGATCGGAAGCGCTGAGCAGTCGCCTTTTGATGACGTTTTCACCGCCAGCACTGTTTCACCGTCAATGTATTTTTCTGCACGCTTTTTTCTAGCTACGGAAGCCGATTCAGTTGCTACCGCTGTGGCTGTCTCAGTCAATGAATTCCTTGCAACGTGAACGCCATCACGTTGATGACTCAGTGTATGTATCACGTGAGTCTTTGGTAGTTCTTTTTGTAACAGAACTATTTGTTCCCAAAGCAATTTTTGCTTTATTGTTGCACCTGTGTCATCTTTGTAACCGTTTTGAATCCATGTCTGCAAATCGTTGTTATATGATTTGACGCAGTAATATGAATCGGACACTATAAGTGTCGGGAATTCGCGATCTGCATTATCTAGCGCCATTTTCAATGCTATTATTTCAGTCTTTCGTTCTGAATTAGTTTCTACTGAGTGTGTTTTTGTTAATAGAGGTCTTAGTTTACCTCCGCGCCACACTTCTTTTGTAATCTCACATGTGGGGTTGTATGCTTGTTCTCCCCAAACCGAGGGTTGAGCATGTCCGTCTGTATAGATTACACAAGCGTACTGTCATAAGGGCAGAATGTCGATTGGCAGAGGGAATGTTCTTTCATATCCTAGATTTTTCAATTCTTTTAATTCTGGATCAAAGTAGTATTTTACTTTGTCTGTTGTAATTGAATTCACCCATTGTATCCATTCCGGATTCAATGCTGTTGTTGGTAAATTACACGGTGTTGTTAATGCCTTAAAGGCTGATTCTGCTGTTCTGACTGTGATGTGTCTACCGTCAGCTTTATCTTTTTCTCTAGCTATTGCGGTTTGAACTGCATGAACAATGTTTTCTTTAATGCTGAATTTCTTTTCAGCTTCTGTGTACAAGTGTGATTTGAATGCAATTGGTACCTTTTCTCCCTCATTAGAGGTCAGGTATGTGAATCCGCATCTTCCTGGGATGACTCGAATCACAAGATTGCGTGTGTTATCACGTGTTTCTAATTTTGTTTTAATTAACATGTCTGTTTGTAAGGATCTCAGAATTTCTGTGTGTATTTGTGTCCAATTGGTTTTTTTAAAATCTGGTTTTATTAGATCATAAAGGGGTTTGACCCTTTCTGCGTAATTTGCAATGTATGTTCTTCCGAAATTTAGGAAGCCTAGAATTGACTGTAGGTTTTTTAGCGTTCTAGGTGCTTGGAGTATGGCACATTTCTCTAGGAAATTGTCAGCCAGGCTTTTGCCTTCACTTGATAATTCATATCCTAAGAACAGGACTGTTAGATGGGCAATTCTAGATTTTTTAAAGTTGAATTTGTAACCCTCTGCTGCGAACCCAAGTATTATGGTGTTCACTCTCTTCAAGTGAGTATCCAAGTCATCATCTGTTAGGTATATGTCGTCGACATAAGATAATGCTTCGTCATCATATGTTTGTAGTAATTCTGTTACTCTCGCTGAGAATAATCCTGGGCTGTTCTTGAACCCTTGGGGTAACCGACAGAATTGTTTTTGAGCGCCATTTATTGAGAACGCGGACAAATATCTGCTCTCTGGTGCTATATTTTGACAAAAGAATCCATTAGAGATGTCTAATGTTGTTTTGTATTTTTTGCGCACTATGTTATTCATTAGCGCTGCACTATGCGAGTTTTGCACTGCAAAAGTTTTGCAACATGAGTTAAGGTGTCTGTAATCCAAAACTAGACGATATGAATTGTCTGGTTTGGAGACAGGAAACAAAGGGTTGTTCATTTGTGAGGTGCAAGTTTCAATCACCCCCTGGTATTCTAATTGGTCTAGGATTTCTTTTACCTGTTTTTTAGCTTCTTGCTTAATTGGGTACTGTCTTTGTGCAGTAGGTTGTGTTTTTAACTGGATTTTGTGAGGAGGAGAATCCTCATCCCATCCTACGTGATTTTTATATAAAGCAGGAGCTTGAGCTACTGCCCACTTTCTAGCAAGTGTGTATTTTTTATGAATTGGATATGATTTGAGAAGGCAGGCATAATTATTTCTTCGCCATGAGGGCAGTCCCTGACAAACTCTGGTGGCCAGTCTTTTTCAGCTAGAAGGATGTCATAGCCCTTGGAGAGATTATCCCAAAATAGTCCCCTTATTTTTCTAGTCTTATCCCCCTCTATACGTAATGTTATTTCATATATTTTGTGAGGTTTGCTAACTCTGGTGTCTGCAGTTTCCACTTGAAGGTATTCATTCGTGTCCACTGTCTCCAGATGATTCATAAGGACTTTGCGAGCTATGCTCACTTCTGCTGCGCTGTCTAGCATTGTCTGAGCCCATTCTCCGTTTTTCAGTTGTGTCCTCAGTATTCTCGGCATCGTTAACTACTTTAATACTGGCTACCTTCTTTTTTGGAAATTGTAATTTCTTATTTGGATGAGCAGGTTCCTTGACTTTGGACTTGACGTGCCCTTCCCTGGGTTCCGATCGTCCTCTTCTTTCCGATTTCTGCGAGGAAGTCTGAAAAGATTGAGAGGGACGTGTATCAAAATCTTGATATCTATCCGGTTTCTTTATATTTTCCCTATTTCTAAGGTTGTATTTTTTCCCAGAGGGCTCACTTTGGGGAGACTTGGGTCCTTGGTCCGGAGATCTTTCTCTCTGCCGAGGAGACCTTCCTCTGGACTGGAATCTCTTTTCTTTTGGATTGGATTGTTTGTTTCCATCCCAGTTCTTCTTTTGGCTGTTTAGATTATTTTTAATAAATATTTTTTCAGGACTTTCAATCAGTTGGGGTTTTACTGGTATTCCACCTAAACTATCTCTACCTAGTTCCTCATAGGATTTTTCTATAATTCTGGCAATTTCAGCTGGTTGGTCTGCTATATCTGTTTCTTTTAACCTTTGGCGGATCACCACGTTTGCTGCTTCTCCCTTTATATTGGCTAGTAATATAGCCGAGACCTGCTTGAAGTCTTTCAGTAATTTCATACCAAGAGTTAAAGCGGGTTCTGGACCGTATTCATCTTGAATTTGTTTTAGCACATCTGGTATTACCGAGATGGATGGAACACCATGCGTTTTTGTGTAGATGGAAGCAAAGACTGTACCCCAAGTGTCACAGTCCTCCACGTGTGGTGCGATTCCCATTGGAAGACAGATAGTCAGAATCCTGTGTTTATCCACAGGAGTGGTGTCTGGAAACACCGCCTCTATTTGGGTGATTTTTTGTGCTAACCAGAATGGTATTTGTTCCCTTTTAGCTGGTACTTTACCTAGGCAGGACTGTATGTTCTGTGGTGTAATTTTATTTGTGTTCCCCTGATGAGGGGTAAGCTGTGGAATTTTAATTGCTGGTTGGATTGTTGAAGTCCGCATTACATATTGGACAAATTGTCTATGTACTTTTATTCATTGTTTTAGTTGTATTAGAAGATCTGCTGCAGACATTCTTTCGATGTCTGGATGTGGTGTGTATCCGGCTAGGACCGGCCACGTTGCTCCTGGTCTACCTAATGGACCGAGCCTGGTGATGTGATTGTTGTGTTTTAGGGCACCATTAAACAAGAGCAGGTGCTCTTGAAATTTAAGTGGTACTTCCACCTCCTCGAAAGGAGTGTATTCTTCAGGAGGTTCCTCTGTTTTGTAATGGTGGAAGTGCTTTGTTACAGCGTTTGCTGCTGGAAAGTTTATCCATGAATAGAATACCTCTGTCTGCCGATATTCTTGTGCCTCTATTACGAATATGACTGTGCCACCTCTAGGTGTCAGTCCATTTTCTATAAGTTTTAAAGTTATAGATTTCCTTATGTTGACCGGGATGAGTATTTAATCCGGGTCTGCTTCTTGCATAGTATTATCCGCTGCTACTAGTTCAGTTGCTACTCTAGCTATCTCTCTTTCTTCTTCAGTGTCTGACATTCTACTGTCAGGAAGGTTATTTTGTTTGTTTGCAGATCAGGTTTCTTATGGAAACAAAGATTAGATGCACAATATTTTGGAACAGTGTATCCTTCAACGTTGACTAAACCAAGAACCATACATAGGAGTTTCCTCCTGCGAGGTTTGGCGGATATGACCTTTCACCCACTCCAGACGTCTTTGGAGTATTATGGGTAAAAAGGGGTCTGAGTGAAAAAGCACGACTGAGTTACTCTAATGTCTTGCGTTAGTTTTATCGCCTTTCCAAACGTTTGGGCGCCATGTAGTGTAGTTCCTATTATCCCAACCCAATAGGCTCTGCGCATTGGAATAATACCTTCAATAGTATAGGCCTAGACCAGACGTTAACTAGGTCTTCTATTGTCGATATTAGACTTAAAGTTTTGGGTTTGCCAGCTAGCTCAGAGTTCACTAGAAACTTTCTCGAATAGGCAAGGAGGAGTTGAACCTCCCTGGATAGACAAGAAGGGATTTAGTTTCTGACAACCATAGAACATGACAACTTTGCTCTCCCCTAATCAAGAGTGTATCTCTAGAGTCGTGTGAAAACAAAAGACAACTTATTTTACTCAGTCAGTACGTGCATTCTTAGTCTCACCAGATTGTAGAGAAAAGGAAGAGACGGGCGTGTTCAATAAAAGATGGTATTTATTGATCAGTCTCTTTTCTCGTACAAGAGAAATGAATCGATATTATTGCAATACTTATGGTTAAGTAAAGTGCATACAATAAAAGCAGAAGTATAAAATAATACTGTAAAAACATCTATATGGTTTCTAAGCCATAAGGTGGTTTAAAATGAATAAAATAGATACATACATATAAACATTTGATTAATCGTACTCAACTGGTGCTTCTAACCACGCCTACCCCGGTGTACCTGACCTAAGCCTAATACGTGGGCGGGAAAAGAAAGTAGCAGTTTAAATTAAGTTTGTTTTGCCAAGTGACTGACTCAAGAAGTCTCTGCAAGGGGTTATTCAGTTCTGTACCTGGAATCTAGGATGAATGAGGGATGGTATCTCTCGTCTCTGGTCTCGATATTCCAGGCTGCCTGCGAGGGCTACCCGGAAGCGCCGGAGCTGGATTTCTCGGCAGGAGAAAGCAGCGTCTCGTTCTCAGCGCGTCAGGAAGGCGGGGCTGCGCCAGCGGGGTCTGCTCTGCTCTGGGCTTCGGCAAGTCTGGCTGCTCCGATCTCGTCACCACCGCGTGTGTTTGCTTAAGACAATACCGGTAATATTTATACCTGTAAGGTGCCGAGATTGACGTAAGGATGGACATAGATACGTCAATAAGGATGTCATACGAGCTGGTCGTTAGTACATTCTTTTGCTGAAGTTCTCGGTGAAATCAAAACAATGGCCGCAGGGTTTTTCCCAGGTTGTCATAGGTTTGATTTGTTTTGAGAACTCCGTATGCCTTATCAGGGGCTGGAGGAATATTGCTTGTCTAATTAGATGGCAAGCGTTATGACCTAATCAGATAACACGTTCCTGTGCCGTGGTGTGGCTTCATCAGATAACGGTTTCTGCATCATGGGATGGCTGCTAGTTAACTTGTTAACCAGAACAGGGTCAGGAATAGGGGGATCGATACAGAACCTATAAGAATACATCACACAAAATTTAGTTCCAAAAGTGATAATTCACATCCAACAGTCATTTACAGTCAAAAGATTCAACATTCAAAAATCACAATTACTGCCTATCTGGAGAAAGTTTGACAGGTTTGGGGTCATCATTTTCATCAGCAAATTGATTTTTTGGACTGTACAAAAAATGATTCTAAATGTCAATTGGATCATGCCTAATGATGAATAACAACTTTTTAAGCCTCACAGTGACCAAAATTGCAATTTTAACAGACTCTTCCACCTACTCAAAAGCTTTTATTTAGACAGATTTCGGGCAGAAAAATGACTCTAAACAAACTTTTTTTTACTTCCAAAAGTGATAATTCACATTCAACAGTCATTAACAGTCAAAAGATTAAACATTCAAAAATCATCATTACTGACCATCTGGAGAAAGTTCGACAGGTCCGGGGTGATCATTTTTCAACAGGAAATTGATTTGTCAGACTATACAAAACTTATGTCAATATTTCAATTGGATCATGCTTAATGTTGAATAGCAACTTTTTTAGGCCTCAAAGTGACCAAAATTGCCATTTTTACAGACTGTTCCACCTACTCAGAAGATTCTATTTTGACCTTTTTTGGGCAGGAAAATGACTCTAAATACACCTATTTTAGTTCCAAAAGTGATAATTCACATCCAACAGTCATTTACAGTCAAAAGATTCAACATTCAAAAATCACAATTACTGACCATCTGGAGAAAGTTTGACAGGTTTGGGGTCATCGCTTTCATCAGCAAATTGATTTTTTGGACTGTACAAAAAATGATTCTAAATGTCAATTGGATCATGCCTAATGATGAATAACAACTTTTTAAGCCTCACAGTGACCAAAATTGCAATTTTAACAGACTTTTCCACCTACTCAAAAGCTTTTATTTAGATAGATTTCGGGCAGAAAAATTACTCTAAACAAACTTTTTTTTACTTCCAAAAGTGATAATTCACATTCAACAGTAATTTATTATTATTTTTTTTTTAGTGTGCCAACATTTTATTCAGAAATCACAGACGGGGAATGACCAGAATGTAAGTCACAAAATATTAGAATATCAGAACAAGCGCCAAGTCCAGCCTCCCTTTCCTGCGGAGGCTCTTGTGATGGACCCTAATGCTCAGTAACCAGTCCCTGATTATAGAGTGCAGGTGTCGATCCAAGACCAGAGGATTCTGGGTACCCAGTGCTATTAGGGCAGCTGGGTGTGGTTGGTGCTACTTCTTGCCACCGGCTTTGATTGCGGACTTGGTGACTTTGCCAGCACTGGCAGCCTTCTTCTCAACCGCCTTGATAACTCCGACAGCTACCGTCTGCCTCATGTCGCAGACAACAAAACGACCAAGAGGAGGGTAGTAGGAGAAGCTCTCCACACACATGGGTTTGCCTGGAATCATGTCCACAATGGCTGCATCTCCTGATTTGAGTGCCTTCGGTGCATCTTCAAGCTTCTTGCCAGATCGTCTGTCGATTTTTTTCCTTCAGCTCAGCGAATTTGCAGGCAATGTGAGCGGTGTGGCAATCCAACACAGGGGCGTATCCCTGGCTGATCTGGCCGGGGTGATTCAGAATAATACCCTGGGCTGTGAAGCACCCAGCCTCCATCGGGGGATCGTTTTTGCTGTCACCGGCTACATTCCCTCTTCGGATATCTTTCACAGACACGTTCTTCACGTTGAAGCCAACGTTGTCACCGGGGAGAGCCTCCACCAGCGCCTCGTGGTGCATCTCCACAGACTTTACTTCAGTGGTTACGTTACTGGGGGCAAAAGTCACCACCATGCCAGCCTTAATGATACCGGTTCCCACACGGCCCACTGGGACTGTGCAAATACCTCCAATCTTGTAGACGTCCTGCAGGGGCAGACGCAGGGGCTTGTCGGTGGGACGGGTAGGCGGGATGATGGAGTGTAGGGCTTCGAGCAGGGTGACCCCGTTGGCGGATCCCTCCTTGCGTTCCACCTTCCAGCCTTTAAACCAGGCCATGTTGGTGCTGGGCTCCAGCATGTTGTCCCCGTGCCAGCCGGAGATTGGCAAAAATGCCACTGTGGCTCGGTTGTAACCGATTTTCTTGATGTAGGTGCTAACTTCCTTGGTGATTTCTTCGAAATGCTTCTGGCTGTAGGGGGGTTCGGTGGAGTCCATCTTGTTCACACCAATGATTAGCTGCATCACCCCCAGGGTGTAGGCCAGCAGGGCGTGCTCGCGGGTCTGTCCGTTCTTGGAAATACCAGCTTCAAACTCACCCACGCTGCCAGCAACAATCAGCACCGCACAGTCAGCCTGCGAGGTGCCGGTGATCATGTTCTTGATGAAATCTCTGTGCCCGGGGGCATCGATAATGGTGATGTAATACTTGGCAGTCTCGAACTTCCAAAGGGAGATGTCGATGGTGATACTACATTCCCTCTCCGCCTTCAGCTTGTCTAACACCCAGGCGTACTTGAAAGATCCTTTGCCAATCTCGGTTGCCTCTTTCTCAAACTTCTCAATGGTTCTCTTGTCGATGCCCCCACACTTGTAGATGAGGTGGCTGGTGGTGGTGGACTTGCCGGAGTCCACATGGCCGATAACCACGATGTTAATGGGGATCTTTTCCTTTCCCATTGCGGCAGAGTACTATGCTGGTGTCTCCCGGATCGGGCTGCGCTGCTCTCAGGTCTGGAGGCGTCATTAACAGTCAAAAGATGAAACATTCAAAAATCATCATTACTGACCATCTGGAGAAAGTTCAACAGGTCATAGTTTTTCATCACAAAATTGATTTTTGGGACTGTACAAAAAATTATTCAAAATGCCAATTGGATCATACCTCATGTTGAAGAACCTCTTTTAGTGACCAAAATTGCAATTTTTACAGACTTTTCCTCCTACTCAGAAGCATCTGTTTTTGCCCAATTTCTGGTAGGAAAATGGCTCTAAACACACTTATTTTAGCTCCAAAAATGATAATTCACAGCCAACATTAATTTACAGTCAAAGATTAAACATTCAATAATCACCATTACTGACCATCTAGAGTAAGTTCGTCACGTCATGTGTCATCAATTTTCATCAGAAAAAAAAAAAAAATTACTATACAAAAACATTTTCAAAACGTCAATTGGATCATGCATAATGTTGAATAACCACTTTTTTAGGCCTCACAGTGACCAAAATTGCCCTTTTTATAGACATTTCCAAATACTAAGAAGCTTCTATTTTGATTGATTTTGGGCAGAAAAATTACTCCCAACAAACAGTTTTTTATTTCCAAAGTGATAATTCACACCCAACAGTCATTTACAGTCTAAAGATTAAGCATTCAAAAACACCTTTACTGACCATCTGGAGAAAATTCAAGAGGTCCGGGATCAACGTTTTTTACTAGAAAATGTTATTTGTTTGACTGTATAAAAAAATGATTGAAAATTTCAATTGGATTGTGACTCATATTGAATAATCTCTTCTTTAAAGATTCACAGTGACCAAAATTACAATTTTTACCGACTTTTCCCCCTACTCAGAAGCTTCTATTTTGACCGATTTCAGGCAGGAAAATGACTCTAAGCAGACTTATTTTAGTTCCAAAAGGTGATAATTCACATCCAACAGTCATTTACATTAAAAGATTAAACATTACAAAATAATCATTACTGACCATCTGGAGAAAGTTCGACAAGTTCGGGGTCATCGTCTTTATTCAGAAAATTGATTGTTTGAACTATACAAAAAATTATTCAAAATGTCAATTGGATCATGCCTAATGTTGAATAACCACTTTTTTTTACGCCTCACAGTGACCAAATTTGCCATTTTTACAGACTTTTCTTCCTACTCAGAAGATTATATTTTGACTGATTTGGAGCAGAAAACAAATTACTGTCAACAAACTTTTTTTTACTTCCAAAAAGATAATTCACATCCAACAGTCATTTACAGTCAAAAAATTTAACATTAAAAAATCACCATTACTGACCATCAGGAGAAAGATCGACAGGCAATTGATTTTTTGGACTATACAAAAAAGTATTCAAATTGTCAATTGGATCATGCCTCATGTTAAATAATCTCTTTTTAAAGCCTCACAGTGACCACAATTGCCATTTTTACACACTTTTCCACCTTCTCAGAAGCTTCTATTTTGACTGACATCTGTCAGAAAAATGACTCTAAACAAACGTTTTTAGTACCAAAAGTAATAATTCACATCTAACAGTCATTTACAGTCAAAAGATTAAACATTCAAAAATCACCGGCACTGACAGTCTGGAGCAGATTCAACAGGTCCGAGGTCAACTTTTTTTTATTCAAAAATTTCTTGTTTGGACTGTATAAAAAATAATTGTGTAGTGTAGTTCCTATTATCCCAATAGGCTCTGCGCATTGGAATAATACCTTCAATAGTATAGGCCTAGACCAGACGTTAACTAGGTCTTCTATTGTCGATATTAGACTTAAAGTTTTGGGTTTGCCAGCTAGCTCAGAGTTCACTAGAAACTTTCTCGAATAGGCAAGGAGGAGTTGAACCTCCCTGGATAGACAAGAAGGGATTTAGTTTCTGACAACCATAGAACATGACAACTTTGCTCTCCCCTAATCAAGAGTGTATCTCTAGAGTCGTGTGAAAACAAAAGACAACTTATTTTACTCAGTCAGTACGTGCATTCTTAGTCTCACCAGATTGTAGAGAAAAGGAAGAGACGGGCGTGTTCAATAAAAGATGGTATTTATTGATCAGTCTCTTTTCTCGTACAAGAGAAATGAATCGATATTATTGCAATACTTATGGTTAAGTAAAGTGCATACAATAAAATCAGAAGTATAAAATAATACTGTAAAAACATCTATATGGTTTCTAAGCCATATGGTGGTTTAAAATGGATAAAATAGATACATACATATAAACATTTGATTAATCGTACTCAACTGGTGCTTCTAACCACGCCTACCCCGGTGTACCTGACCTAAGCCTAATACGTGGGCGGGAATAGAAAGTAGCAGTTTAAGTTAAGTTTGTTTTGCCAAGTGACTGACTCAAGAAGTCTCTGCAAGGGGTTATTCAGTTCTGTACCTGGAATCTAGGATGAATGAGGGATGGTATCTCTCGTCTCTGGTCTCGATATTCCAGGCTGCCTGCGAGGGCTACCCGGAAGCGCCGGAGCTGGATTTCTCGGCAGGAGAAAGCAGCGTCTCGTTCTCAGCGCGTCAGGAAGGCGGGGCTGCGCCAGCGGGGTCTGCTCTGCTCTGGGCTTCGGCAAGTCTGGCTGCTCCGATCTCGTCACCACCGCGTGTGTTTGCTTAAGGCAATACCGGTAATATTTATACCTGTAAGGTGCCGAGATTGACGTAAGGATGGACATAGATACGTCAATAAGGATGTCATACGAGCTGGTCGTTAGTACATTCTTTTGCTGAAGTTCTCGGTGAAATCAAAACAATGGCCGCAGGGTTTTTCCCAGGTTGTCATAGGTTTGATTTGTTTTGAGAACTCCGTATGCCTTATCAGGGGCTGGAGGAATATTGCTTGTCTAATTAGATGGCAAGCGTTATGACCTAATCAGATAACACGTTCCTGTGCCGTGGTGTGGCTTCATCAGATAACGGTTTCTGCATCATGGGATGGCTGCTAGTTAACTTGTTAACCAGAACAGGGTCAGGAATAGGGGGATCGATACAGAACCTATAAGAATACATCACACAAAATTTAGTTCCAAAAGTGATAATTCACATCCAACAGTCATTTACAGTCAAAAGATTCAACATTCAAAAATCACAATTACTGACCATCTGGAGAAAGTTTGACAGGTTTGGGGTCATCATTTTCATCAGCAAATTGATTTTTTGGACTGTACAAAAACTGATTCTAAATGTCAATTGGATCATGCCTAATGATGAATAACAACTTTTTAAGCCTCACAGTGACCAAAATTGCAATTTTAACAGACTCTTCCACCTACTCAAAAGCTTTTATTTAGACAGATTTCGGGCAGAAAAATGACTCTAAACAAACTTTTTTTTACTTCCAAAAGTGATAATTCACATTCAACAGTCATTAACAGTCAAAAGATTAAACATTCAAAAATCATCATTACTGACCATCTGGAGAAAGTTCGACAGGTCCGGGGTGATCATTTTTCAACAGGAAATTGATTTGTCAGACTATACAAAACTTATGTCAATATTTCAATTGGATCATGCTTAATGTTGAATAGCAACTTTTTTAGGCCTCAAAGTGACCAAAATTGCCATTTTTACAGACTGTTCCACCTACTCAGAAGATTCTATTTTGACCTATTTTGGGCAGGAAAATGACTCTAAATACACCTATTTTAGTTCCAAAAGTGATAATTCACATCCAACAGTCATTTACAGTCAAAAGATTCAACATTCAAAAATCACAATTACTGACCATCTGGAGAAAGTTTGACAGGTTTGGGGTCATCGCTTTCATCAGCAAATTGATTTTTTGGACTGTACAAAAAATGATTCTAAATGTCAATTGGATCATGCCTAATGATGAATAACAACTTTTTAAGCCTCACAGTGACCAAAATTGCAATTTTAACAGACTCTTCCACCTACTCAAAAGCTTTTATTTAGATAGATTTCGGCCAGAAAAATGACTCTAAACAAACTTATTTTTACTTCCAAAAGTGATAATTCACATTCAACAGTAATTTATTATTATTTTTTTTTTTAGTGTGCCAACATTTTATTCAGAAATCACAGACGGGGAATAACCAGAATGTAAGTCACAAAATATTAGAATATCAGAACAAGCGCCAAGTCCAGCCTCCCTTTCCTGCGGAGGCTCTTGTTATGGACCCTAATGCTCAGTAACCAGTCCCTGATTATAGAGTGCAGGTGGCGATCCGAGACCAGAGGATTCTGGGTACCCAGTGCTATTAGGGCAGCTGGGTGTGGTTGGTGCTACTTCTTGCCACCGGCTTTGATTGCGGACTTGGTGACTTTGCCAGCACTGGCAGCCTTCTTCTCAACCGCCTTGATAACTCCGACAGCTACCGTCTGCCTCATGTCGCAGACAACAAAACGACCAAGAGGAGGGTAGTAGGAGAAGCTCTCCACACACATGGGTTTGCCTGGAATCATGTCCACAATGGCTGCATCTCCTGATTTGAGTGCCTTCGGTGCATCTTCAAGCTTCTTGCCAGATCGTCTGTCGATTTTTTCCTTCAGCTCAGCGAATTTGCAGGCAATGTGAGCGGTGTGGCAATCCAGCACAGGGGCGTATCCCTGGCTGATCTGGCCGGGGTGATTCAGAATAATACCCTGGGCTGTGAAGCACCCAGCCTCCATCGGGGGATCGTTTTTGCTGTCACCGGCTACATTCCCTCTTCGGATATCTTTCACAGACACGTTCTTCACGTTGAAGCCAACGTTGTCACCGGGGAGAGCCTCCACCAGCGCCTCGTGGTGCATCTCCACAGACTTTACTTCAGTGGTTACGTTACTGGGGGCAAAAGTCACCACCATGCCAGCCTTAATGATACCGGTTCCCACACGGCCCACTGGGACTGTGCAAATACCTCCAATCTTGTAGACGTCCTGCAGGGGCAGACGCAGGGGCTTGTCGGTGGGACGGGTAGGCGGGATGATGGAGTGTAGGGCTTCGAGCAGGGTGACCCCGTTGGCGGATCCCTCCTTGCGTTCCACCTTCCAGCCTTTAAACCAGGCCATGTTGGTGCTGGGCTCCAGCATGTTGTCCCCGTGCCAGCCGGAGATAGGCAAAAATGCCACTGTGGCTCGGTTGTAACCGATTTTCTTGATGTAGGTGCTAACTTCCTTGGTGATTTCTTCGAAATGCTTCTGGCTGTAGGGGGGTTCGGTGGAGTCCATCTTGTTCACACCAATGATTAGCTGCATCACCCACAGGGTGTAGGCCAGCAGGGCGTGCTCGCGGGTCTGTCCGTTCTTGGAAATACCAGCTTCAAACTCACCCACGCTGCCAGCAACAATCAGCACCGCACAGTCAGCCTGCGAGGTGCCGGTGATCATGTTCTTGATAAAATCTCTGTGCCCGGGGGCATCGATAATGGTGATGTAATACTTGGCAGTCTCGAACTTCCAAAGGGAGATGTCGATGGTGATACTACATTCCCTCTCCGCCTTCAGCTTGTCTAACACCCAAGCGTACTTGAAAGATCCTTTGCCAATCTCGGTTGCCTCTTTCTCAAACTTCTCAATGGTTCTCTTGTCGATGCCCCCACACTTGTAGATGAGGTGGCTGGTGGTGGTGGACTTGCCGGAGTCCACATGGCCGATAACCACGATGTTAATGGGGATCTTTTCCTTTCCCATTGCGGCAGAGTACTATGCTGGTGTCTCCCGGATCGGGCTGCGCTGCTCTCAGGTCTGGAGGCGTCATTAACAGTCAAAAGATGAAACATTCAAAAATCATCATTACTGACCATCTGGAGAAAGTTCAACAGGTCATAGTTTTTCATCACAAAATTGATTTTTGGGACTGTACAAAAAATGATTCAAAATGCCAATTGGATCATACCTCATGTTGAAGAACCTCTTTTAGTGACCAAAATTGCAATTTTTACAGACTTTTCCTCCTACTCAGAAGCATCTATTTTGCCCAATTTCTGGTAGGAAAATGGCTCTAAACACACTTATTTTAGCTCCAAAAATGATAATTCACAGCCAACATTAATTTACAGTCAAACGATTAAACATTCAATAATCACCATTACTGACCATCTAGAGTAAGTTCGTCACGTCATGTGTCATCAATTTTCATCAGAAAATAAAAAAAAATTACTATACAAAAACATTTTCAAAACGTCAATTGGATCATGCATAATGTTGAATAACCACTTTTTTAGGCCTCACAGTGACCAAAATTGCCCTTTTTATAGACATTTCCAAATACTAAGAAGCTTCTATTTTGATTGATTTTGGGCAGAAAAATTACTCCCAACAAACAGTTTTTTATTTCCAAAGTGATAATTCACACCCAACAGTCATTTACAGTCTAAAGATTAAGCATTCAAAAACACCTTTACTGACCATCTGGAGAAAATTCAAGAGGTCCGGGATCAACGTTTTTTACTAGAAAATGTTATTTGTTTGACTGTATAAAAAAATGATTGAAAATTTCAATTGGATTGTGACTCATATTGAATAATCTCTTCTTTAAAGATTCACAGTGACCAAAATTACAATTTTTACCGACTTTTCCCCCTACTCAGAAGCTTCTATTTTGACCGATTTCAGGCAGGAAAATGACTCTAAGCAGACTTATTTTAGTTCCAAAAGGTGATAATTCACATCCAACAGTCATTTACATTAAAAGATTAAACATTACAAAATAATCATTACTGACCATCTGGAGAAAGTTCGACAAGTTCGGGGTCATCGTCTTTATTCAGAAAATTGATTGTTTGAACTATACAAAAAATTATTCAAAATGTCAATTGGATCATGCCTAATGTTGAATAACCACTTTTTTTTACGCCTCACAGTGACCAAATTTGCCATTTTTACAGACTTTTCTTCCTACTCAGAAGATTATATTTTGACTGATTTGGAGCAGAAAACAAATTACTGTCAACAAACTTTTTTTTACTTCCAAAAAGATAATTCACATCCAACAGTCATTTACAGTCAAAAAATGTAACATTAAAAAATCACCATTACTGACCATCAGGAGAAAGTTCGACAGGTCCGGACCTGTCGAACTTTTCATCAGACAATTGATTTTTTGGACTATACAAAAAAGTATTCAAATTGTCAATTGGATCATGCCTCATGTTAAATAATCTCTTTTTAAAGCCTCACAGTGACCACAATTGCCATTTTTACACACTTTTCCACCTTCTCAGAAGCTTCTATTTTGACTGACATCTGTCAGAAAAATGACTCTAAACAAACTTTTTTAGTACCAAAAGTAATAATTCACATCTAACAGTCATTTACAGTCAAAAGATTAAACATTCAAAAATCACCGGCACTGACAGTCTGGAGCAGATTCAACAGGTCCGAGGTCAACTTTTTTTTATTCAAAAATTTCTTGTTTGGACTGTATAAAAAATAATGGGAAATGTCAATTGGATCAGGACTCATGTTGAATAACCTCTTTTTAAAGACTCATAGTGACCAAAATGTCCATTTTGTACCAACTTTTCCTCCTACTCAGAAGCTTCTATTTTGACCGATTTCGGGCAGAAAAATGACTTAAACACACTTATTTTGGTTTCAAAAGCTAAAATTCACATCCAACTGTCATTTACAGTCAAAAGATTAATATTAAAAAATCACCATTAATGACCATCTGGATTAAGTTTATAAGGTCAGAGGTCATCGTCTATCATCAGAAAATTGATTTTTTTGGACTATACAAAAATATTTCACAATGTCAATTGGATCATGCCTAATGTTGAATAACCACTGTTTTAGGCCTCATAGTGACCAAAATTGCCATTTTTACAGAGATTTCCACCTACTGAGAAGATTCTGTTTTTACCAATTTTGAGCAGGAAAATGACTCTAAACAGACTTATTTTAGTTCCAAAAATGATAATTCCCATCCAACAGTCGTTTACAGTCAAAAGATTAAACATTCAAAAATCACCATTACTGTTGTAGCAGGGATTCTCCTCCTACACAGAACTGTGCATAGAGACTTGGAACCTCAGTGAATTAGGGTGTGCCAAAACTCCTTAGTAGTCAATATCCCCTACCAGACTAGCAATCAGTGTCTCATTGGTTCTTCCATAACACCAATGATTAGACAACCCAGAACATGGAACTTATAATACCTCAAGCAATGTGGAACACATGAACACTCTTTCATTATACTCTCATACCAGTCCAAAACAGGGAGTAAA
Source organism: Lissotriton helveticus (assembly GCF_964261635.1). Taxonomy (NCBI): domain Eukaryota; kingdom Metazoa; phylum Chordata; class Amphibia; order Caudata; family Salamandridae; genus Lissotriton; species Lissotriton helveticus. The sequence continues at coordinate 1,628,827,679 of NC_136057.1, read as the reverse complement.
TGGAGTCACGTGCGAGTTTTAAATATTTATTTCTAATGCCGTGTTCTCCTGCGCAGTATTTTAGCTAATACAAGCAGACATATTATAATCAACAAGATTATCAACATAGTTACTATTCCATAAAAAACAAAGGGAGAAAGCATGTTACAATGCTAAATGGAAACAGGTTAGAATACACCTATATCTCACCCTCCCTTGCTAGTAGGGTATTTTATATCTACAGAAGGTCTCTTGGGATTACAAGGGCGGCCCCATACCTTTCGTCCTAGCAGAAATGGATCACATCAGTTTCTGCACCAGCTCTCTGCGTGCGAATGTTCTCCAAGTGTCTGTGATCATGCTTACGCAGTGCATTATTAAACCTGCCAAAATCAGAGGTGGCCTCCGCTGCATATATGTTATGTCTAGAACGTGCGCTGATCAGTCCAAACAACAACCACTGTGTTGAAATAACCTTGAAGGCCTCAGCACTCACTGTTCAGACAAAGCTTACCAAGCAAGGCTGCTGATATAGAAAAACACATTATTCTCGTGTGAAGCAAAACACTCTGCTAAACTCTAAACATAATAATGTGTGCCGTGTGCAAAGGCAGCAGAAAGGAAAAATGGCATTTAAACTTCTAATAAGCTCATGCCAACTTAACACAGTGTAAATGCAAGGCTCATCCCTATAACACCCTCCCTTGATCTGAGCACGGATAAGAAAGGGGCAAATTTGGAAAGCAGAGTTCAAGAACAACAGTCAGAACCAAGTTCAAATTGCCACAGTGAAAAAACGGGAACAAAACTCCATACATTGAATGTACTTCCAATCAAGCAATTCTAGCTATGGGCATAGGGAAGTCATTAGGCCTGGGTAGAAAAAAATTAAGAAAAAAATTAAAAAATATCCGATGTCCAACTTTTGATCTCGGTCATGGAAGAGAGAGAAGCGATGACATATCTCAATCCAACAATGTATATGCAAAATATGTAGCAACAGCCTCCAATAGGAAGCCACTGTTCTCATCTGAAAACATTTCAGCCATCCAATTCAGCAAAGGGAACGAACATACAAGTTCTTCAATTACCGGAGCCTCTAGCACCATCAGAGGGCAACTCGGTGTGTCTTCAATGAAACTGCGTGCCAATACATCTTGCTCCGCTGCGAAAACATTCCAACGTCCCAGGACTCCATGCATCGCTGCAAAGGCCATAATCCCTCTGCCAGAACAAAGCAATTCATGAGCAACTAAGGGGCTCATAAGCTGATCATAATCCGCATTGGGAGACACCGTATTGCAGAGACACAAATCCAGGGCCCAGTCGAAATCGCAACTCAGGCAATGAAAGACAGGCTGGATGCTTGTAAAGAAGGAAAATTGAAACGATAATCGATAAGCTCCGCTCAAGGTAGCAAGAGGCAGCCCCCCATAATATTCAAGCATTCGGTTGTGGAGCAGCAACAGTCGTGACAGATCTCCGTGCAACACAGGACGTGCATCCATTTTGAAATAAACAAAACCACAGAAGTACGCCTGCCACCAGAGCGAGCATTAAGGGAAATCCACCAAACAGGCTGGAAAAAATCGAATGAAAAAATGACGGGAACACACCAAATATAGTTTGAAAAGAAGTCACAAGGCCACTGCTAACAACTTTAAAAAAGTGAGCCAGCCCCATGGTGGAGGATGCATTAAAGGTAGTGTGAATTAACACACTGAAATGCAAGTGCAAATCCGTATTTAATAAAGCATGCACCTCTGTGCGGGTGTTTGCCACGTGAAGGACAAATGTTTCACGAGCAGATGTGAAGGGAACTTCTTTCTGAGACAATAGAGCTCTTATACGACTCATCTTGTTGAACTCTGCTTTCAAGGTCGGAATCGTCGGCCAGATGGAAACATCAAGCTTCCCATGCGGAGGAGGGAACATTACATTTTTACAACAAATTACATGCTCACTGACTGTAACCATGTAAGGAATTCCGGCTACCATCCCACAACAATCTTCATTATTTAAAAGTAAATAACTCCCGTTTGCCAGTAATGTGAATGTGGGTATGAAAGCAGGTGCTGGTGTACCTTTCAAAATACAGTCTAAATTTGGCTCGTTCTGGTTACAAGAGCCATGTAATTGGATATTTCTACGCATTTTGACCATACCTCATGCGGGGACCTCTTGAACGACATTATCTTCTCCTGTGACATGGGCTTTGCAAACAGAATCTGTCAATCAGAGGCCCCATTTTTCCCTACATTTAATGGTAGAGGTGCCTCTTCAACAATTGATTTGATATTGCTGTCAGCCAGGTATGGAGGACAGGTTAAAACTTTTAAAACCCCAGATACAGTAGTTAGTGATCATTTTCCCCTAATTTTAGAAATCTTAAATCCACATCATGATCCTAGTAGAGATAATATGTTAAGGCATTCAACTGCTGATGTCACTCTGAATAGACAAAATGGCTATTCCTTAAAGTGGAGCAAGGTGGTCCCAGAAGATTTTCTTTATAATTTAATTAAAAAATGTTCAACCAGCATTGAGGCCTGCTTGGATGACAATTCAGATAAGTTTTTTATTATTATTTTTTTAAATAATTGTCACACACATTAAAAATTGTTTATGGGTAGAATTGAAAAATTGTAAAGAAAAAGCTGTGAGTAGGTTCGACACAGCGTGTACTAAGGCCCATTCCAACCTTAAGCATGCTCTGAAAGCTCCCGTTCGGGATTTTACCTTAATTAGGGAGCTGCGGAAAGCTTATAAGATGACATTGAAAACTAGAAAAGATGTTATGAATAAGGAAGCCTAGAATTCTCTGTGTGAGGCCTCTCTGAATAGGGACACAACGGCTTTTTGGAAAGTGGTGAATGCCCCTTTTGTTAATAATAACACCAAGGCAAGGGTAGAAATAGCGATTTCTGAGGATGAATGGGTAAAGCATTATGCCCACTTATACAGTGCGCCGTGCAAACAGCAGCAAATACCATCTGAATTGACTGCGGTTGAGAAGATCTCTCTCGCTAATAGAAAAATAGCTCTAGGCATTACCTTGGAAGAGGTAATTTTGAGCATAAAAGCTAGCCAGGGCGGAAAGGCAGCTGGACCCGATGGGGTACCAGTTGATCTGTATAAAAGCAACATGAACCTATGGGAGCCAATTCTCATGCAACTGTTTAACGCATACTGTTTTAATGGACTGATTCCATCATGGTTTGCGTCTATTATTGTACCAATATTCAAAAAGGGAGATAGAACTAGTTGCTCGTGCTATCGCCCCATTTCGTTGCTAGGCTCATCCATTAAGATTTCGGTCGAGTGATTTTAAATAGACTACAAATTTGGGCGGATGAACACTCAATTATAAGTGATCTACAATATGGATTTAGGAAAGCCCTTGGTACTATTGACCAGGGACTTAATGTGTTTATTCTCCTAGAAAAATATACCAAGGTTAAGGGGGAACGCATCTTTTTAACTTTCGTTGACTTAACGTCAGCTTTTGATCGCGTTACTCATAGTAAGCTGTGGATGATTTTGGAGAATTTGGGGGTGGAGAAAAATATTATCTATTTTCTCAGGGAGCTCTATTCGGGGGCGATTAGCGTCAGTCCGTTTTGGCAAGAATGGTGAGTGTACCAGATCCTTTAGCATAGCAAGAGGGGTGCGGCAAGGGAGCGTCCTTGCTCCCTTCTTATTTACAATCTACATCAATGACCTCGAAAGAACACTGCTCCAGGAGTGTAGGGACATACCTATGATAGCAAAAAGATCTGTCCCTGCACTATTATATGCGGATGAAGCAGTCTTGATGGCTCGGACCCCTTTTGCTATGCAGAGGATGGTTACATCTTTCACGCATTTTATGTCCAGGCTGGACTTGAGAATGAATTGTACTAAAACATTCTGCATGAACTGTGGTTCTGGGGCAGATAAAAAGAAAAAAACTATGTACATTAATTCGAAACTTTTGGATTTCACCCCAACTTTTCCATATTTAGGTATATTGTTCGACCAATCCGGTCTATGGACAAGTGCAATAAAGGCAAGAAGACTGATGTTCTGTAAATCTATAATGGCCTTAAAAATGTTCAGTAAGAAGATGGGCAAAAAAACGATTGGGGAACTCTTAACTATTTATAGAGCAACATGCGTAGCAAATGCTTTTTACGGTGCAGGTATTTGGGGATATGCAAATGTGAAATGCCTCCAGGTGGTGGAAAACACCTTTATGAGATACCTTATAGCTGTCCCGGATAGTGTCTCTACATATATTTGCCATGCTGAACTTGGTCAGTTACATATTGAAGATATTATTAAGGTACAACCAGTACTTCTGTGGCATAGGGTCTGGGCCACCGAGGAGTGTGTTTTTAACCGTTCTATCTTAAAGGACGTGATGAATCTCGATAATGTTAGTAAGTTGGGATGGTTATCTTATGTAAAGACGTTTTTAACAAACATAGAACACCAAGATTATTATGAGGACCCTCTTTCAATGTGTCATGTCCCCAGAAAGGAGCTTAAAAATCTTTGTATGATGCACTTGGGAGAATGTAGAATTAACGCTGAAATCACGAAGAAGACAGTGGTTGCTCATCAATTAACAATGACCTCTAGTAATATGCAACCATATTTAAAATTACAAATGAGTGAGCGCGAGAGGTTTTTATTAACGCGTTTCAGATTAAATATTCTATTTAGAGCTCTTAGTTTCCCCGATATGAACAATTGGTCAAGGCAACTTAACAAATGCCCATGCGATGATTTGTCAGAACAATCAGATATCAATATTTTGTTATTTTGCAAATTTTACACTATCCTAAGGAAGAAATGGATTGTGCCCATACTAAAGATCATGGGCCTCATTTATGAGGCCGTGCGTCACTTTTACGTCGCCGGTGCGTCACTTTTTGTGACGCACCAGCAGCGTAAATAATGTGCCTTGTTGCACCATATTTACAAAGTGACGCATCTAGGTAGATGCGTCACTTTGTAAACCCCTGCGCCACATTATACCTGCGCCAGGTATAATGTATGCAAGGGGGCGTATTGACGCAAGGAAGGGTCGTAGAAGTGACGCAGTGAAATCTATGAGATTTCACTGCGTCACTTTTAGGACGCCGTTGCGTCAAAATCTTGCGCCTGCCTCACAGCAGGCGTAAGACTGACGCATGCCCTTGGGAACATTGCTGGAGTTGCGTCACTTTTGTGACACACTCCAGCAATGCGTCACTTTTGCGCTTACAGATACGTCAGAAATACTGACGTATCTGTAACTCCTTGCGACATGATGCGTCATACATTAAATATGACGCATCATTGGTGTCGCAAGGAGTGCGCAATGAAAAGTGACGCATCGCTGTTTTCACGCAGTGATGCGTCACTTTTCATAAATGAGGCCCCATGGAAGTTAATCAGTGCCGTCCTGCTTTTTTAGCCATTCAGAAATTAGATAACATATTAACTGTTGTATCTGTTTCTGCTTTTAAAAAAAATGTTTTTAGATCCCGGAAATCAATTTATGCATAAAATTCAATTAGTCTATTTCTATTGTGCCATGATTACTGTTTTTATGTTGTAAATTTTGATTGTACTTTTATGGTTGTTTTAATGACAAGAACCGAATAAAGTTTCTAATGAATGAATGAATGAGTGATCTGGTGTTGTAGTGCAATCCTCACCATTCAAGTAAACCTCCTTTCCCTCCCTAAGGCACCTATAGGTAAACGGTAGTGACCAAGCTTCATGAAGATAAGCGGTGCCCAGAGGTTCATATCTGCCCGTTGCATAGTACTTCATACAGGCCTCGAATTTGAAAAGGGGAAAAGGTAAAGTTATTAACCCATGGATAAGCCACGTAGCAGAATTCGGTTCTAACTTTTCAATATGTAGCATAGAAAAGTTGCATCTTTCATAGACATAAAACGTTGCTTTTCAGTCAAAATAAAAGGGGCAAACAAAGATGATGTATTCATGTAGTGCCATGGCACTTTTCCAGATTTCAATGTCTGCAAGGTCCATGCAAACTTCATAATAGAACGCAATTGATTTTGGCCATGGTACAAAACAGACACATCTTCTTGCACAATATCAACAACAGATGAAACTATATTATCCAATGTGTAAATACGGGAAGAAAGAGTGTTAATGCTGTTATCTACAACTGCTAGCACCTTTTCTAAATTTGCTTGATCTATTGCTCTAATGCGAGAAGCAGCCTCAATTTGGGACAGTTTCCAAACTTCGTTGTAAATAGCATAAATCCACCTTTTGTATCGGCCGGAAGCCAGGCCCTTGACAAAATCATTTAGATCAACATCGTCAGTCAATTTAGATAAATGCAGCTTAACTGACACCAAAGTGGAATGTTTGAGCCAACTCTGACATAATTTGCCCACAGAATAGGTAGTCACAGAATGGCCACTTTCAAAACGGGGATCCACTGTAACCTGTGTATAGCCTTGAGCTAAACCCAGAAAACAATGCTGGCAAGAATCTGCACTTTTGTGCCACAGTAACCAACCCTTAGGATCCAAACTGGATATGTTAAAGGTAGAATTCAGTAACAGAGTCTGTAATTCTCTGATGGAAAACTTGGTAGTATTATCCCAACCGGAAAATTCTTCTAATTCAGGAAAAGAAGGAGCATTTAATTTTTTAGTAGTAGCTAATCCAAAGCAAGTTGTTTGTGGAATTGCAGAATTCAAAAACAACATATGGTTCGGGATGAGGCATGCACAATGCAAAGCCTCGGTGCATTGCCAATCTTTAGAACCCCAAACTGATTTAAGATCAATAGTATCTTTCCACAGCTCGTAGCCCCCAACAGCCAATTTGTATAAAAAGGACTTCGAATTAAGTATAGGTGAAATTTGTGAATTCGTGGTACGCGAATTTGCGCGAAAGCGAATTTGCGGTCCACAAAATCCGTGAATTTGCGGATTTTTTTATTTTTGCTGTTTGCGGGGCGCTTTGCGTGTTCGTGTTTTTTTTTTCAGCGTCGCGACCGCGAACTTACCCATGCGGTCGTACATGGGCACGGCCATCTTGTTTTCAGTGTTCGCGTTGCGTATTTCCATTTCCAGGCGCCAGTTGCATGCTCGAGTTGTGCATTTCCTACGTGCGGGCCGCAATTACGTGTTTGCGTCCGTTTTTGCGTGCTCGCGGGGGAAATATCGCACGAACTTACCCACGTGGTCGCAATGGGCGCGGCCATCTTGTTTTTCATCCATTGCTATGGTTCTGGGCATGCTTTTTCAATTCTCCCTTTATCTTTGCAATCCTTTGTTTCTTTGAACTTTGTTTTAATTTTTTTGACTCATTATCTATCTCTTTATTCTTCTACATCTATATTTTGTGTTTTTTTCTACATTTGGTTACTTAAAACTACTTTTTTTAACTCTTTTCTTTTATTTACTTTTTCCCTATTCTTTCTTTCCTATTTTATTTTCCTTTCCTGCCCAGGACCATAGCAAGGGGAGCCAGGAAGAACATGAAGGGCAAGGGTCCGGCACCCCGTACCCGGCTCCCTTGCGGGCGCTTAAGGGGGGAGGCAGTAGTAGCCCGGGAGATCTTCAGCACGGTGGAGGTGGCCGCACTGGTTTTCTTCGTCCAGCGCCACCTCCCCAAGACCGTCGCGGCAGGCGGCAGGCCCGGTGCCGGGTACGGGCTCCGGGAGCGTCGCCAGCTATGGGGGAAGGTGTGCCGGGCCATGTATCGGGAGTCTGGGGTCCGGCGCACCTACAACCAGGCGACGCACTGGTGGTCCGACATCCTGGACTGGGAGCAAGACCTGCTTGACCTGCTTGGAGTCGAGATCCCGGGCCTTGGTGAGTAGTAGTAGCTAGTATTTAATCACTACTTTGTTTTCTCCTGCTCTGTGTTATGATATTGCAATTTGTTTTTTCCGAAGAGCAAGAATGCTGACGATTACATTGCAGGTAAATTATGTTTCAAAAGCTTCTGTGATTGCAGGTGCTCGCCTGCTCACTTGTGGTGCTACTATACTTACTTGTTTTCAATTTTGTGCTCATTTGGCCTGAGTGATTATGTATGAGTGAGTACTTTACAGAACTGCGTATTGCTAGACACTAGAGACTCAAGTCCAGTCCTTCCTTTGTGCTCCTGCCAAGAGATAGTGGTGGTGGATTGATAGTTTGAGTATATTATGACTGGTTATTAAGTAGGAAACTTTTTAGTGGTCTGCAATCATGACGGACTGTGTCTGTCACTTCGCGTGCTGCGGAGTGCTGCCTGCCAGTCCTAGTAGAACCTTTTTGCAGTTGGTTTAGTGAGTTACATAACTTTCCAAGTAGACGGTCCGTGAATCCAGCAATACTAATATCCTAGTAGACCACATCAGATAGGTCAATAAATTTAGTGCAATTGTTGTCTATTTCCCCGAAATAATTTGTTATTGTTTTTTTTAAATGTTTGATTTGGTTGCCAACAATCATCCATGTTTGTGTCTTTCTTTCATGTTGTACATCAGCTTCCCCCAGGGGCAAGAGGACAAAGGAGGAGGTAGCGGCGCCGGCGGAGCAGGAACAACAACAGGAAGGCCAGCATAGGTCCGTCGAGGGCTCCACTGCTGGCCCCAGTAAGTTTTCCTGTTAATGTTATTAATTATACTTCCCTATCTTTTACAGCACCTATTTATTCCAAACGTTCCTCATAATTCTATTTTTTCCTAAATCGTCTTTGATCTTCTTGTAGACTGTTTCTAAATTCTTATCCTGCCTCTACTATGACTCTCTGTGCTACTACTAGATTATTATTAGTCTGTCTGTGTAGCTAGCTAAGCTTGCACAGTTGGCAAAAGGTGTACTGTTAAACAAAACTCCTATTCAGCAATAGCTCTAGGCACTGAGTGCAGTCGTCTGGGTTGTCCATAATGTCTATTGAAGTCTTCTAAATGTTTATGCTTTGACAATTCCCAACAATAAAATGTCAATGGCCACCAAGAATAGGATACTAGTTTACTTTTTGATTGGATAGGAGAACATACTACTACTGTTGCAGGGACTATTCTGCACATACAGAACTATGGACAAGAAATAGGCATTGGTTATAAATTATAATAGGCGCAGTTAGACTTTCCACATAACTCAGTCATACCAGAAGTTGAACCCCCAATCTCCTTAGTGACAAGCTAGTGTGTCAGAGAGTTATTATTTTGCTTCCGAATGCAGCGATGATCCCCAATGATTATACAACCAAGAGAACATAAGACTATGGAGTCAGAGTCCCGACCTCTCAGAGTCACTGACTCATGCTTGCAAATTGCAAACCCTTTCGCTCACTCACTCATGACCAAAAACCACAGAGTCTTTGTAAATTTTAAAGCTTTATTAAAAGTAAAACAAGTAGCTCTGTGTGTACTCTGTAAAAATTTCAATTGTGCATTATATAAAAATATTTATTAAAATCAATGTCATTTAACAAACGGAGAACAACTGAAAAGTGGCTGATTTCACACATTAAGGGGCCGATTATGATGTCGGACGGACCTGAGTCCGTCCGGCACCATAGAGTAGGAGGGACCGTCCGCAGCGGCGGTCCCTCCATGCAGATTAGGATGTGACCGCCAGGGTGTTCACGCAAATGGGGGGTACCATAGGTACCCCCCATGTGCACCCCCAACCCCCCCTTCACCCAGGGGGCCCGCAACGGGCCCCCTGCGTGTTAAAAAGCAAGCATTCATCAGTTGTGTCAAAAAGTGTAGCATCACATGTTATGGCTAAGCATAAATAAAAAACACCCTTCCCTGAAGAAAGGGAAATTTTTAGTTTAGACTAGAGAGTCACAAATTATTAAATTTGTTTATGTAGTACTAGTAACTTTTTTCATTCCTAGACGAAATAGGGAGTGGTGTATATGGCATCTAAAAATATTAAATGTTTTTTCTAGGCATAACACCATCGGCACAGCCAACCACCAGTGCCGGGGCCAGCGCGGAGGTGGGCACTCCAGGGTCTGATGCAGTGCCACAGCTAGCAGGAACTGCTGTGGGGGATGCCACGGTAGTGGCGGGAATTGGTAAGCTATTATATTCCTTACTTATTGAGATTGCAGAGTGGGCTCTCTGCAGGGGTGTATATGTTGTACAATACAAGTACACTTTACTGTTAAGAAGACTTACAAATTTAGGGGCCGATTAGGATGGCGGACGGACTTGCGTCCGTCCGCCATCCCAGAGGTGGAGGGACCGTCCGCATGGGCTGCGGCGGTCCCTCCGTGCAAATTAGGATGTGACCGCCACCCTGGCGGTCACATCCTGGATATTTAACATTGCGGCGGGTGCTGCTTCAAGCAGCACCCGCCGCAATGTTAAAAGTGCATGTTTTACATTTACATGCACAAAGCGGCAGGCACCGGGCGGTGCCTGCCGCTTTGTGCATGTAAATACTGGGGGGTACCATAGGTACTCCCCATGTGCACCCCCCACCTGCCTACACCCTGGGGGCCCGCAACGGGCCCCCAAAATCAAAAGTACACATGCTTTTCCGCGGCGGAAAAACCGACGCAGAAAAGCATGTTTACTTATGCATCCTAATTTGGCTGGCGGTGTCTGATAGAAACTGCCAGCCAAATGAGAGCTTTTCCGCCGCGGTTGTAATCCGACCGCGGCGGAAAAGCAGCGGACAGAAACCAAGACCCACCAGCCATCGTAATGCGGCGGTGGGTCTTTGGTGACTCCGCAGAGGATTTTCCGCCTCCTCCGGGCCGGCGGTGGCTTCCGCCGGCCCGGAGGAGGCGGAAAATCCTCCATCCTAATCGGCCCCTTAGAACTAAGTTTTTGTCAACCAGGTAGAAGACAATCACCCTTGACTTCTCATTAGCAATAGCGGCGGGAGTTGACGAGTAACCAATGGCCTCCTCTAAATTTGACTTCAACTCAGCTGTGAAAGTTTTATCGAGAAGCCAAGTCAGATCAGAGATGAACTTGATGGATGGGATGAACGAAAAGGGAAAGAAGGGTGTAAGGAAGGACGAGCGAGTGAAAATTAATGACAGGCAAAGAATGATACTTGTTTTTGAATGCTGCCCGAGGTGGCTGGGAATCTGATGCATGGTCTGATGCATGGCCGGTTGAAGGCTGAAGCAAGGATGGGTGGAAGGAGAAAGAAAAGAGGACTGCCTGGGTGGGTGAAACAGAAACTGTAGGTGTGCACAATATATCCTTTGGTTCAAATTCAAATGCAAGTCAAGCACGGATGCATGGTTGGCGGTTTCCAAAAAAAAAGCAAAAGGTTGTTTTTCGGTGAGAAAAGTAAGGTTTGTCTAGTTGAGAGTCAGACATTAAGAAGAATGATTGACAGTTACTTTGAATGGATGGATGCCTGCCTGCCTGGATGGTATCTTCCTCATAGTTAGCATAGGTGAATGTAGACAGAGTAGACGGTCACTGGATGAAGAGTGTTACTTTGAAGAGCATGTAACACTGCACGTCCGTGCCAGAGTAGCAAAGCCGAGGAAAGTAGAAGTTGTCATTTTTCAGAATACTACCATGACTAGTAACAGTAGTTTGCAAGCACAGCATATATCCGGTGATTACGGTGACCACTCACTTACTACCTCTGTTAATAATTTTTTTGCAACTCTGTCATTCATGTGTGGCCTATCGGTGTTCACTCAATCAAAAACAAAGCACCTAAATGTCATCCCATATGTAAGCAAATATCCTGTAAAGGGATAGATGATCATATTATCTTCTTTATTTTCCTTTTGTAGTAGTCAGGGGCAGGGCAGGGTGAAAGTTAAATTAATTAAGCAGTAGCCCTTTTAACAGAGAATGGCCAGTGCCACCCGTAATAGAAAAGTAAGAGCTTCACCACCTGCATGTACTGGAATGGTAACAGTAACGCAAGTCTGTGTCATCATGGCTTGCGTCTGTTTTTTTCGGGTGCAAGTTGACTGCGCTGGCATTATGCCGGCTTCCACAAGTTTACGTACCAATTTTGCTAAACAAGAGAGAAGAAGAAGACTGGTGTACTGTCTGAGTCTAATGTAGTGAGTCCATATAGTGCTAGTAGAATTCCTGAAACTCCCACTAATGTTAGAGCAGAGGGCGATGAAGTGGGAGGTTAGATAGATATGTGCCACAAATGTTATGTACTGTGCTTGCAAGTTGCTAGTGCTACTGTGACACAACTTTCTGCTGAATTATTTTGTGTTAATCTTAAAGAGCATTGGTTACTGTATGTTTTTCTTTCTTCATATAGATGCTCCTTCCAAACTAACACGGAAGGAGTTGGCTAGACGGGCCCGGCAACGGAAACTGGAGGCAATTGTCGCCGAATATCGGCGGCTGGTGGCCCAGGAGGAGGAGGACACGCAGTCGCAGTCGACATCAACATCCACGACAGCTGCATCCTCCTCCGCCCACCCTGGGTCATCCAGTCAGCGCAAGCCTTCAGCGGTACGGAGCAGTGGTCCCGCAGCCACCCGCCACCGCCAAGCAGCAAAAAAATCCGCTGCTCCCCACAGCAGGTGCAAGGCTCGTCTGCACCACTTGACCCTCAGAGTGTCCAACCTTGAGCAGGAGGTGGCGAGGCTGAAAACCCTGCTCAAGGACCTCCGCAGAGAGCATCGTGACCACTGGCCAAAGGACACCGCCGGCAGAAGTAGAGGAGAGAATGTCCCTTGCCCCTTTTTTAAAGACTTTTGGGGGGATGGGAATTGGGCGTTGGGGTTTTGGAACTTTTCTTCGGGACATTTCATGGACATTGGTTGGGGTTAGGGAGGGGGTGGGTCGGGTCTTGTGGGATAGTTTATTTTTGTTAGGGTGTAAATAATTATTTATTTTCAACTTAAACATAGCATGCGTGTTTTTACTGTTTTGTGGGGGAGGCAGGGGGGTTTAACTCAACTGTACGTTTGTTTCCCTGAAACTTAACTGGCTGGTTGATTCAAATTGTCTAATAGCCCACATTTGTACAAAAGTGCCACTGACAGAGTTAGTGAATTCAATTGTCCTACTACTTTACTAGTACTACCGTCAGTCTCTCCTCTCCTCCTACTCCATTATTCTTCCTCCCCCAAAATGCTTATCTTACCTGCCATTCGTGTTTGAGAATAGGGCTAGACACAGGGCTGGGTGCATGGCAAATGGCGATTAAGTTTGGCTCTGGAATCCTGGACAGATGAAATGTCATCGTTGTGGTGGCGGTAGTAGTAGTGGTACACACTGGCAGTAGCAGCATATGAAAAAAAGGAAATGAAACATTGAGTGGCCTGAGCGTAGCATTAGAACAGTATGATAGATAGTACAGTACACAGTAAGAATATATCCTCGGATTCCTTCACCATCCTTGAAATTGATTTTCTGTTGCTTTTACCTTATCCTCCCCAGCGAGTGTGTGGAATTATTGTTGTCATTTAGTCACACCTCAATGAAATCCACACAACCCGGGGGAAGAGGGTTAGGGTGTGAAAATTGGATGGGAATGGGGGTTTTTGGGAAAGTTTTGTGGAGAGAGGAAAAAAACACAGCATGGACAAACAACAAATGAAGAAAAACAAATCTTTGGATACGAAGATATCCATAAATCTTTTAAGGGACATAAAGGAAGTGCACTACTGCATGCATGAAGTTGTTTGCTAAATGGATGGTTAGGTAACTGAAAATTAGTACTTACTACAACTTACTAACTATGAAGAAACATTATTTGACAGTACAGGGCTGCAGTAATTACGCAATTTCACTTGCCTATCTGCCCTGAGAGAGAATAAATACTTATTAGTACATTCAATTAGTTTTAGAAATAGCAAAGAAACTTATCAAATAGCTGGAGGGATGAATTTGAAGCAGAGAGCAAACAAACGCACAGAGTCACACTCATAGAAGTTCACAACAATAACATTATTTAAAAGATAAGGAGAAGTGAAGAGGATACTGTAACTGTATGTTGTAGTTGTCCTGTTCAATTTGGGAAGTTGCATGCATCCAGCCATTCCTCCTATTCGCGGTACTCCTCCATTCCATCTGACGCTCCGTTGATCAATCTTGGTGATCAGACAGACACACTGTCCACTGCCTGCCTGGCGGATGTGGAATTGCGGATCGCTAACGGTAAGCCTGAGTTAATCGTTTTTCCCATCGCACAGGGTAAAAGCCGGCCTGTAATTGTTGATGGAAAAACAGGAAGTGATATTAAAAAACACCACGGAGAAAAAAAATATAAGGTACGGTGTGTAGTGCAAAAATAACACTTTCAGTTTCAGAGGCGACAGTATTACATACAAGCATCATTTCTAAAGTGCGTACTCTGAGTCTCCTTTTCAAGGAAAGTAGTTAGCACACAGCAGGCCAGGGCCATGCAGACGGTCAAGGCAGGCACCACTGAGTGAAGCAACCTGATGTAGCATACCTCTTTGACACAGACAGAAAAAGCATATCTAATTGTATGCAGCAAGCCACATAGCCGCAATTTTACATGAACTGCTGTGCTGTCTGGCATAACAACACTACACTGGCTCGACCACTCCATACCACAACTAGACAAACAAGTAGTTCTGCTGTAGTTGTTGTTGACTGGTTTACTTGTTTGCCATTCACGAAATAGCCATAGTTCTTCCGTAAACCGACGATGATGATCCATCCATCCATGTGAGTGACTGTAAAGAAAAAAAAGATATTATGTAAGTTTGATCATCAAGACTCATCATCAAAATGGTATATTGGCAAACTCAATGTTGTTCATGCAGTCTCAGTCTACACACACAGTGAGTCCAAGGACATTTTGCATATTAAAAAATGCAACGTAGTGGCCCCTGCAGTAGAAGTACAATTTGAATTAAAAAAGGTAAAAAAACAGAGTAGACTTGAGTTACCTTTAGTGTGTAGAAAAATAAATAATAACAGAAGACATATGATTCATTTCATGCACAACAAACAAAAAGCAATTGCTTTTATCAGAGCCAGACAGCCAGTGCTGTCCACTGCATGCCATCTCATTATTCATTACCTGTTCCACTTTTTGTCCGCATCTTGTTGTTCTTAAAGTGAAGGCCGACAGGACAGGACAGCCTCTCGTGTCACTGTCAATTTCAGAAGTAACTGTCAGCAATCAGCATATAGTCAGTAATTCCAGTCCCACTTCTTTTGAGGGGACTCGTCTACGCAGCGACAGTTTCTTCATTCTGCATAATCCAGCCATCTGTGTTGAGGGAAATGGATAGGGGGAGTCTGGAGGAGGAGGATAGAGGAGCATGACTGAGTTGTGAACTTGAGAACTTCAGGATTGCAGACAGCAGCACCTTCAATAAGGAAATAAGATGAAGACGGTGCTGCTGATGGATTTGTTGTGATTAGAGTTTTGTTGTGGTAAAAGTTGCAAAACAAAGAAAGACACACAGGAGTAAAATTAACCCCTTCCACGCTCATGACGAGCTGGGCTCGTCATGCAGTAGCCTCCTGCTACACTGATGACGAGCCCAGCTCGTCATGAATAATGGGGTTCCTGTATTTACAGCACAGGGGAAAAATCCCCATAGCGTTCAAGTGGTTAAATAAGGAGTCAGGACGCAAAAAACTCTGTGAATTGAGACGGGAGTAGGTCAGCTAACAGAAAAGAACTTCCGTCACCTAAGTCGGTGTCCTCTTCTTCTTGCGTGGATTCACGTATTTTGTAATCTGGGGTATGAAGTGCTGATTCATCTTGATCATTGTTAACCTCTCCACATTTTTGGGCAAGAGGCGGGTCCTTTTTGAAGTTACAATTGCACCAGCAGCACTGATAACACGTTCAGAAGACACACTTGCGAGTGGGCAAGACAAATAATTTAGAGCCAGCTTGGTGATCAGTGGCCATTGACCCCTTGTCCCAAACCAATACAGCAATGGGTTGTGATCAATGTAGACCTCTGTTGGTTCATCCATATAGGCCTACACCATCCACTCAAGGTCATCCAGGGCTCCTCCACTTTGCGTACCATCTGTGGCCTTTGCATCAGCACTGGAAAGAGCAAACCCTTGATGAGTTATCCAATCCGCTTCCGACAATATTATGGCTGGGCCTGGTGCAGGTGAGGATGATGATACGGTTGCTGGTGTAGGTAACGGCTGTGAGGGAAAGTGACTTCCTTCGGCCACAGAAGTGGACCTTGACGCCGGATGGCCTGCTGATTCAGTAGTACTTCTGCCGGTTCCTTCACTTTCCTGTCGCTCTTTTTCGAACCGAGTGGCTGACAGAGCTATCCAATGTTTGTACTTTGAAACATCTGCTTCAGTAAAATGAATGAATGCTTAGCTGGCCACTGCCTTTTTGTACCGTGGATCCAGAATAGTGCCACAAATGTAATGTTGTTCTGTGTGTATTTTTTTAAGCCTTTTATTGTCAACTAGGTGGGCTAATAAGCTCTCCGCTAACGGATATGCGTCTTGCTTGTCAGTATCATCCTTGAACGTTGAAGATATCGCCTTCAGTTGGTGCTCTAGCATGCGCAACAATGGGATAGCTTTGCCCAAAGTACAGTCCTCCCTGCTGACTTCACGCGTGAAGACCTAAAAGGATGAAGCATGTCTGTCATGCTTTTAACTAGGTCCCATTCCTCCAACTCTAGCCTCTTGTCTTTCATAGAAGAACCCAGTGCAAAGACATACTCATTGATTACCAAGCACTGCTCAGACAGACGCTCAAGCATGTAGAAGGTTGAGTTCCAACGTCTTACCACCTCCTGGATGAGTCCTCTGACTGGCACTCTACGGTCATGTTGAAGTTTCCTCAGCTGCTTCTGGGCCTTAAAAGAATGAAAGAAACGTTTGCAGATTCTTCGGCAGGTGGTCAGTAACTTGCTGACTGTGTTTTCTTTTTTCAAGAAATCTTGAACAACAATGTTAATACTCTGCGCCAAACACGGCACTCTGAAATAGCCACCATCATTCATGGCCCTAACTATATTACTGCCATTATCCGTGGAAACATAACCAATCATGCGCTTTCTTGGATGCAGCCATTCAAAGACCTTACTGTTAAACTCCTCCAAAATGTTTACTGCAGTATGAGATTTCTCCATGGCAAACATGGCTACTGTTGCATGTTTCCGACTAGCTTGAAAAATTGTGGCAGGGTCAACTCCTGCAGACATCTTTTCTCTAACCCCTGTAAAAGAGACCCAGTGTGCAGTGATGCACATGTAATCAAGGGCTTGGCAACTGGTCCACATGTCTGTTGACAGGTGGATAGTGTGAACAGCACTCTTCTGCAAAGCTGCCCCAATCACCTCCAGCACATCTTGATGTAGTGTTGGAACCGCAACTCTGGCAAAATTGGATCGGCTAGGAACCTTCCATTTAGGGCAGACTGTTGCCACAAATTGTGGAAAACCCACCCCTTCCACGAAAGAAAAAGGGAGAAGGTCCAGCGCTAACATTTTAGCCAGCAATGCATTATACAGACGTGCCATTGGGTGGTTGCGTTCAAATGGCACCTCAGACCAAAACATGCTTTTAATGGTGGTCTGGACCGTTTTCATATGTGATGAGGATGCAGACCTCTTCAACCCAGTTAGGCTCATTGATGAACTTTTTCGCATTGGTGTCTCTACCAGACTACTGTGCTTCCTTGATGTTGTTGGGGTAGAGGAGGGTGTGGGCGCTACCACTGCAGTGCTGCTCACAGGGGTTCTGTGTGTACCAGAAAAAATGTTTCTCGGTTGTTCACCTCCCCCTGCACGATCAGCTCCTCTTCGTCATCAGATGCAATATCAATGTCTACATTTGGATTTGTACTTTTGGCTTTCCGGATATTCCTTAGGTGCGCCTCCCACTGGATAATGTGGTGTTTTTTTAGATGACCTCTCTGGCCTCCGGTACCATAGTTGGTACCAAGCTTACTTCGTCTAACTACTTTTTTACAAATTGAACAAATGACTAGGTTTTCCACCTTTTTGCTAATACTAAAGAAGTCCCAAACTGGGGACTGGAGATTTCAGGTGATGGTGGAGGTGCTACTTTCAATGCCAGATGAAGTGGAGGATGGGCGTGGCTGAATGTGACTCTGTTGTGCACTTACAGCACCACTACTTGAGGTAATGGAGGTCGAGCTGAATGGAGGTCCCTGCAGGCCCTTCTGACGAGAAAATTTGGAAGCTGTAGGTCGTGTTGGTGTAGTAGTTACCTGTGTTGGTTGTGGTACCAGTGCCACGCCGCCCACATCCCGCTCAGCAGCAATTCGGGATAGGGTGAAAATGTCTGTCTGCTGCATGCCCACTGGGGCTGGAGTGACGACTGTGATGACTGGGTCGTCATCATCAGACTGTTCATCAGCAGCAGAATCCACCACTTCTACTTCTTGTTCGTCGTCATCACCCATAAGTGAAAGCCTTGCGGGAACCTTCCTTTTAGGCTTAGCTACCTTTGTCGGCTCATGGCGTGCCTCCCTCTCAGACTGCATTGGTGGGTTCCAATCAAGATCAAGATCATCAGAAGGAGGGGGCTTGAAGAAGAACTTGTACTAGCCCTCCTTGACCTTTTTCTTGCTGGGGATCTGGAAGACAACGGATCATCAGGAGGAGTGGCTTGCTCGGATGATACCTCCGCTTGAATCTCGATTTCCTGATGTGCACCTACTTCTGGAGGAACAAGCATTGTGGGCAGTTGTGCCTCTCCATGCACCTCATCATGCACCTCTACTTGCGCCACTCCTTGCACCTCTACTTGTGCCTCTACTTGTGCCACTCCTTGCGCCACTCCTTGCGCCACTCCTTGCGCCACTCCTTACACCACTCCTTGCACCACTCCTTGCACCACTCCTTGCACCACTCCTTGCGCCACTCCTTGCGCCTCTCCTTGCGCCTCTCCTTGCACCTCTCCTTGTTGCACCTGTGGTTGTCATTGCGGCTGCGGTTGAACACTCGTCAGATGAGTTACACCCTGCGTTGATTGGATGCTACTTTCTTGCAATGAGTCAATGCCAAAATCACTGGTCGATGGTGATTGAGCAATTAAAGTGGCTGCCTCTGCAGCACTCATGGCCTTGGGCCTAACTTGGCACGGTGGCACCGAGACCAATGAAGCTGAGGTGCGGCTCCCAGCTTGGTCCCCGGTAGACACTGCTGCTGCAGGCGTAGTTTTTTTCCCAAAAAAAGTGTCTGTGGGCACACCTGTCTCCTTGGCAAGTGGCGCCACTTGCTTCTCCTGCTCCTTATTACTGGCAGTGGCACTGGCAACTTTCTTGGTAGAGGAGCTACGGCCACCTTTCTTTGGGCCCATCTTCTTCAGATGTCAGAACAGCAGGCCGAAGTTGCACGAGTTGCAGAGTTGTCTGTGGCCACACGTGACGTCACGTGACGTTGTGCTGCACACACCACAGCAGGACTTCTTCCTGGCACTGATGATGAACGATGAGGATGAGTCGTGGTTCTCTTTGTGCACCTAAAAGCAAAGGAAGCCAGTGGAACATCAGTTAAATAAATGTTGCATATGTCGTGCTTCAATTAATATTTGCAACTAGGCATTTATTATTATTACAACACACCCAAAAACAGAAAGACCAAAAATAAAAATTGCAATTATTTCTAATCAAAAATGAATGTTTACATTAATAGAAGAGAGACCCCACAGAACGCCTTGGTCCATGCACCACTGAGTACCCCTGGGCATAATGGATGAAAGCAGGGCAGACTGGGTGCAGGCCTATGGCACAAAGCACACTGCCTGGCTTCTAAAAAGGCCCCTTGACCCCCACCCACATGGCCATGCCCTGCCTGGACCATGCCTCAAAATGGCCCCCACCCACATGGCCAGGCCCCAACAACACCCCAAAAAATTAAAAAAAACACACAAAAAACACCACAATCCAATGCCATCCATGCCCTAAATGATATTTAAAATATTCAAGAGACCCCACAGAAAGCCTTGGTCCATGCACCACTGAGTACCCCTGGGCATAATGGATGAAACAAAGCAAGGCAGACTGGCTGCAGGCCTATGGCACAAACCACCCTGCCTGGCTTCAAAATGGCCCCTTGACCCCCACCCACATGGCCAGGCCCTGCCTGGACCAGGCTTTAAAATGGCCCCCACCCACATGGCCAGGCCCCAACAACACCCTAAAAAATCGAAAACCACACAAAAATCACCACAATCCAATGCCATCCATGCCCTAAATGATGTTTAAATTCAAGAGACCCCACAGAAAGCATTGGTCCATGCACCACTGAGTACCCCTGGGAATCATGGATGAAAGCAGGGCAGACTGGGTGCAGGCCTATGGCACAAAGCACCCTGCCTGCCTTCAAAATGGCCCCTTGACCCCCACCCACATGGCCAGGCCCTGCCTGGACCAGGCCTCAAAATGGCCTCCACCCACATGGCCAGGCCCCAACAACACCCCAAAAAATCGAAAAAACACACAAAAATCACCACAATCCAATGCCATTCATACCCTAAATTATGTTTAAATTCAAGACACCCCACAGAAAGACTTGGTCCATGCACCACTGACTACCCCTGGGCCTACTGGCTAGTGTGGCTTTACACGCACCCCAAAATGGATGAAAGCAGGGCAGACTGGTTGCAGGCCTATGGCACAAAGCACCCTGCCTGCCTTCAAAATGGCCCCTTGACCCCCACCCACATGGCAAGGCCCTGCCTGGACCAGGCCTCAAAATGGCCTCCACCCACATGGCCAGGCCCCAACAACACCCCAAAAAATCGAAAAAACACACAAAAATCACCACAATCCAATGCCATTCATACCCTAAATTATGTTTAAATTCAAGACACCCCACAGAAAGACTTGGTCCATGCACCACTGACTACCCCTGGGCCTACTGGCTAGTGTGGCTTTACACGCACCCCAAAATGGATGAAAGCAGGGCAGACTGGTTGCAGGCCTATGGCACAAAGCACCCTGCCTGCCTTCAAAATGGCCCCTTGACCCCCACCCACATGGCAAGGCCCTGCCTGGACCAGGCCTCAAAATGGCCTCCACCCACATGGCCAGGCCCCAACAACACCCCAAAAATCAAAAAACACTCAAAAATCACCACAATCTAATGCCATTCATGCCCTAAATTATGTTTAAATTCAAGACACCCCACAGAAAGACTTGGTCCATGCACCACTGACTACCCCTGGGCCTACTGGCTGGTGTGGTTTTACACGCACCCCAAAATAAAAATAAAAATCCACATATAACAGTGAGCTATTCAATTCAATGACATCAATGATATTTAAGTTCAACAAAACTCACAGAAACAGTTGTATCATGCACCCATGACTAACCCTGGGCCTACTGGATACTGTGCCTACCCACAATATATATTTTTTTAAGTTATGAAAAAGTTAAAAAATTGTAGTTGCAGCAACTGCACTGGCCCAAACAAACAACACCAACTTACTTGTAAAATCTCAAATCCAAAACTAATTCATAAGTGATCCAAACAAAAAGTCCTCAAATACAAATATCCAGCAGCAGACACAAAAAGTAATCCTTCCAGCTCCAGATCCAAATGAAAAGTGACCAGGACATGGACAAAGCACTGGGAGGAGCCTGCTGGACCGGAACAGGAAGTTGGAGACTCTGGTGCACTTCCTTCCTCGCATCCCCCCCAAAAATGAATTCCTTGCAGAAAAAAGTGCAGCCAAATGTCAATCTGAGGAGTCATTCTGATCCAAATCATCAATTTCAGAAGGTTTATGCTGCTTGCGGTAGATTTCTTGTGCAGAATTGCAATTTTTGCAAGTTCGGGAAAGCGAGCTGTTCAAATCTCCTGCCGGAAGTCAGCTGCGCGTCGCATCTACGTGTTTGCAATTTTTAACTCCCGCGATGCATGATCGCGGGCCCTTATGACGCAGTCGCGTTCTCAAACTCTCGCAGAGCAAGATGGCGGGCCGCTATGACGTACTCACGGTCGAAAAGTCTTGCGTGATCACGCAGCTATGTCCAAAATGGTGCACGCAAACCGGGAGGAAAAACAACTCGGCGAACTTAGAATCACGGTAAGTCAACGCCGCGCGTGCAAGATTGTATTTTTGAAGCGCGACCAAGCAAAAAAATCCGCCAGCTTGCAAATTGCGGATTTTTGGGCAAATTCGCGCGATTCGCGGACCGCGAAATTGCCAAAAATCTGCAAATTCCACGAGCGGAACGGATTTTCAGCCCAAACTTACTTCGAATACAATAATTTTGTGTGGGTAAGTCTAACCTTGGAAGTGGACTTTTCAGTCATTTTAAAATAAAATGCATTGGGATTTGACTGATTAAAATCAGTAAAATATGTGAATCTCTTTAAAAGAGAAGCGGAACTGCCTTGTACAGGAGCGGGACAATGTTCCCATTGTGTATAATTAACAGTATTCCTCCTTGTATTTGCTTTATGCAGGTAGTGATTGCCAAAGTGTTGATAACAAAACAAATCAGCATAATTTGCAGAATCTAAATACAAATCTTCAGCATCAAAGGCAGCATAATATTTCAAATCAGAAAACAAAGCCTCTACGGCCTGGACATCCCAATCATCAGAACGTATATTTTGTTTAATAACATCCCCCATAGAAACCCTTGGGACATTTGGGACATTTATAACTTCTGTGGGGCCGTGGATTTGAAATTTAATAGCATCTCACACAATCCCATCCAAGACGGGCCAAGCAGTGTTGTTTACAAAAGCCAGGTCCCTCTTTAATCTGTGTGATGAGGACTGGGGAGCCAATGTTCCATTAATATGTCGAATGCATGTTCTCTCTTCAACATAGTGTCCATTGACAAGGCGGACAAAATACACCACAAATCCAATAGACATGAACAGATAAATCGAACAAAGCACCAACCAAATGTAGGTCGAACGAGGAATTAAAAAAAAATTTTTAAACCATGTTGCAAAAACTGAAATTTTTGAAGGGGTCTTCGATGTGTGAGAGTCAGAGTCAAATGAAAATCTGGATTCAGTAGCCAAACAGGTTTGCAAATCAGACATCGATAAGTCAGTGGGGTAAGTATATTCAGTCTCATCGAGGTGAGCAACAGGTGGTGAACCCAATAAAGGACTTGAAACGGCAGGCATCTAGAGGGCAACAACAGGCCTGGGGTTAAGAGCCGGGCCAAAACAGAATTTCTCAAAATCGATGTACATGAGACTGCTGGAGTCATACTAAGAAGAATCGGCCACTCTGTGTAGTTTGACACTGTCAATGGAGATGTACCTTTTTTCTTTACGACCTGGAAGTGGTGGTAAAATGACTGTTCTTGTGCCCTTCACGCCAAGCACTGGAACTGCAGCTCGATATGAGGGACCAAATTCTTTCTTGTTTTCGATCTTCTCTCGAACCAGTTCTCCAACTTGGGGTAGCCAGCCAACTACCAGAATCTGCAACGCAGCATCAGATGTGGAGGGCAAGTGTTCCTTTGCAAGACTGTCTCTCATCTTTTGTAGATCCTGTAAAACATGACAGTGTTCATCTACGTCAAAGGAGGCAGCAACCGCCGCCTGGTCTAGACCGTCAAGGTCTGGGACGAACATTTTGATACCAAAGAGCATGTCGTATGGGGTCGCCCACCCAGAGACCTTCTA
Source organism: Lissotriton helveticus (assembly GCF_964261635.1). Classification (NCBI taxonomy): domain Eukaryota; kingdom Metazoa; phylum Chordata; class Amphibia; order Caudata; family Salamandridae; genus Lissotriton; species Lissotriton helveticus. Next base: position 1,628,804,174 of record NC_136057.1, on the reverse strand, counting down.
GGGAGATTATTAAGGGCCCGCTATACATTATTAAGATGGGCCAGCCAGTTCCTGCCAGTGCCTATAACCCTAGCTGTCGAAGACTGCTTTAAATCTTGGTTCATTCGTTTCACAACACTATTACCCTCAGGTCTGTATGGAGACGAAACCTTGACTTGGACCCCCAACGAATTCATGGCATCCTTGTACGCCCTAGAGGCGAAAGCAGGACCCTGATCCGAATGGAAGGTACCACAGGCAAAAATCCCTACAAAGATACGCAAGTCTCTTATGACAGTTCGCAAATCAGCGCTGCGGTGTGGCCACACCCATAAAAAGCGCATGCAAGAATCAACTGCAACTAAGATGTACTTATAAGCAGTATCAGAAGAAAAATGACCGCAGTGATCTAAATAAACACAACCAAGTGGTCTATTAGAAATGTACAACTGTGTTTGGGGCGGACGCGTAGCAGTTGAAGGTTTAATTTGCTGGCAAATGTCACATTGAAGGACATAATCACACGTCTGTTTGTACAGTTCCCACCACCAGAAACGTTGTTGTAACTGAGAAACAGTAGCCGAGACGCCCGCATGCGCAGACGCAACACCTTCATGGGTAGCTGTAATCAGTGTGGACCTGCGGTCCGCATTGGGAATCAATCTTTCACCAACGTCCGGTATTTTCACATAAGGAACTTTATCACGACTTAAGTGATATGAATACTTTAAAGGGAACCTCTTGGGTATATTTACTTCCCTTCTCAGTAGCGGCAACAGCCACCAGGATGTCATCATCAACTTTACTTTTGGAACGTGTAACAGCTGCAACCAAATATGTCGATACTGCTGATTTTGCGGCCTCATCGGCCAAACTATTGCCAACAGCGTGAACTCTTACGCACTGATGACCGAGAGTATGAATTACATACGCGAGTGGCAACTGCTCTTTAAGCTCAGCCACTCGAACCCAGATCATTTTATGTTTTATCGTGCTGCCCTTGGAATCACGAAAATTATTCTGAACCCAAAAGAACAGGCTTTCATTGTAAGACTGGACACAGTAGTAAGAATCACTAACAATAAGAGTCGTCACACTAGGATCAGCGTACTCCAATGCAAGCATCAGTGCACGGAGCTCTGCCAATTGTGCGGAACAGTCCCCTAATGTCTGCTTATGCACGACATTGGACTTGAATTCATCATTCACCATGGTACCTACCACAATGGCGCATGCTGAGACGTATGCGTGCTTAGACCCATGCGTAACTTGCGCTGAACCATCAGTGTAAATGATACACTGGAAATCCTCCAAAGGTCGCATAGTCAATGGGGCAGGATGAACAAACTCATACTGCAAAAACTCTTGCGACTGTAAGGAGGCATCAAAAATAAACGTGACATCCGGAGACGTCTATGATGCAGCCCATTGTATCCACCGGGGGTGCAAAGCTTTAGAATTTGGTACACTGGCTTTCGTCGCTGCCTCTAGTGCAGGATACGGGGTAACAACCAACATGCGTTTTCCCTGCGACAATGCACATTCCTTAAGAATCGCCATTTCCACTGCTGTCAAAACTTTTTCCACAGTGGAAAATCGCATTTCAGCCAAAGTGTACAAGTGTGACTTGTAAGCGATAGGCACTGTATCACCTTCATTAAAAGTAAGGTAAGTGAAACCCACCGCCCCAGGGATGATTCCTATCACCAGGTTGTTGTGGTTATCACGAGTCTGTAAGAATTTAGAGTCTAGAAGATCAGCCTGCAAATATTGCAAAATGTCTGAATGTTCAGGTAGCCAGCATGATTTGGTAAAAGTAGGTTGTATCAAAGCATACAAAGGCTTGATACGCTGGGCATATTCGGGAATGTAAGTACGCCCAATATTTAAAAATCCCAGCAAGGACTGTAACTTTTTCAGTGTTGTAGGAGCGCACAACTGTGCGCCTTTCTCCAAGAAGTGAGGAGCTAATCCTCGACCTTCATTGTTGAGCTCGTAGCCCAGGAACAACACTGTGTACTCTGCAATGTGAGACTTTGCAAAATTGAATTTGTAACCGAAGTCCGCAAAGTTACAAATTATATGGTCTACGCGACACAGATGCGCCCAAATACCATCGCCTGTGAGATAAATGTCATCCACATACGAACACGCATCTGGATCAACTCTCTCTAAGAAAGAGACGATACAGGCAGCAAACAAACCTGGACAATTCCTATAGCCCATGGCCAGGCGTTTAAATTGGTGTTGTTTTCCGCCACTGGTAAAACTGGTCCATTGGGAACTTAGACCATCCACATTGTGGGCAAAAAAAACATTGGATATGTCAAGTGTGGTTTTAAACCGTTTTCGCTCAAGACCATCCACCAAAGCAGAGCCGTGGGTATTCTGTACTGCACAGGTACGGCAATGCGAGTTCAAATGCAGGTAATCCAATACCAAACAGTACGAACCGTCAGGCTTGGTCACAGTAAAAAGTGGATTATTCATCGGTGACACACAAGTTTCAATTACTCCTTGATAGTCTAATTGTTCAAGGATTTCCGCAACGGAAGCCTTAGCTTCACGCCGGATCAGATATTGAGGTTGAGGCTGTGGCATAGACCGTAAGGGAATCTCGTGGAGCGGGGAAAATTTATCCCAACCACAGTGCATATGGTACAGAGCCGGCGCAAGGGCTTTAGCCCACTCTTCTGCAAAATTCAGCGCATGCTCCTTCGAGACCGGCTGCGCGAAGCTAGGGAGGATTACCTCCTCCCCTCTCGGAGCTGCGAGAACAAAAGGTGAGGGCCAGCCAGCCTCCGCTAACAAAATGTCATAGGTAGTTGTAAGATTTTCCCAAAATACCCCCTTTATGGTACATTGTATGTCACCTTCAATTAAAAGGACAATTTCAAAAAAGCCTATCAGGGGGAGCTACTCTAATATCAGCTGTCTCTACAACAACATATTGGTCAGTCACTGTCACCTTCAGTAGTGGACGCAGGGCCTCTCGCACTATGGTAATCTCCGCCGCGCTGTCCAACAACGTCAGTGCCCATGTCTGATTCCGAAGCTGCGTTCTCACTGTCTGTGGCATATCTCGCTGTTAAAGCGGCAACTTTCTTTTTCTGAAACTGGGGTCTTTTCTGTGAAGAATCGTCCTGCTGGCCTTTTCCGTCTTTCGGGCGGGGCTGGTCGTGACTCTGCTGGCTACCCCTACCTCTTCCGCCGCTTCCACCACCGGACGAAGAGGCCGATGTGTCCTGTAAAGAACTAGGAGAGCGTTGATCAGGAACCTGAAATCTATCAGACGCAGGCACGGGTGACGTGGGACGGTACTCCTGTTTCTGTTGCTGTTTCCCCTGTTTTTTATTTCTGTTCCAATTTTTCTTTGGAGCAGTAGGTTGAACGTCTGATTCAGACTTCAAACCCTGAGGTTGTTTTTTATCTTTAGCAGAAAAGGGCTTGACACCTAAACTATTGCGGCCAATGGTTTTATAAGCTGCTGTAATAATTCTCGGTAACTGTCGGGGTTTGTCGGCATCGGGGACATCGCGTAAGGCATTAGCCACTTGGAAGTTCACTGCATCTCCCTTTATATTAGAAAGGACCAGATCGGAAACTACATCAGATGTACCAACGAGTCTCATTCCCAATTCAACCGCAACCTCAGGTCCGTGTTCGTCCTGAACACGCTTAATGACCGTCGGAAGGACAGCCATTGACAGAGTGCCGAAGCACCTCAGGTACACTGCCGCAAAAATCCTACCCCATGACTCAAAGTCACCGGCTTCTGGTACCAAGTCCTTGGGTAAACTAATTGTAAGAATCCTGTGTTTTTCAATGGGAGTCAAATTAGGAAATACTGCTTCCAGCTGGTCAAACTTCTCGGCAAGCCAAAAAGGCGGTATACAACCTTTACAACGCAACTTTTACATCGCAGAGCCTTTACAACGCAACCATTACAACGCAAACTATTACAACGCATTGCTCTGGGGGGCGCTCTAGGATAGAGAATAGGTTAATTTACTATCCAATAACCTTCCCTAGTGTCCACGGGGACTGGAGTTGGAATAGTAAATTAAACTATTCACTATCCAGCACCCCAAAGCACTATGCGTTGTAACGGACTGCGTTGTAATACTTGAGTTGTAAAGGCATGCGATGTAAAAGCATGCGTTATAATGTCATACATCCCAAAAAGGCATATCATCCTTATCTTGGGGACGCTTGCCCACTACAGCATTGACCATCACGGGACTAAGCTTCATTCCACTCGGTCAAGCTGGAAGGCCACAACACCAGGGGCCCTGCCCTGGAAATTGCGGGTAATATATTGAACTAGGGCCCGAATAACACTAATGGAAGAGCTATACAGGGTCCGTAATTCAGCAACGGGGGCTTGCCCCACATGAGGATGCGGGGTGAATCCAGCCAAAACCGGCCAAGAAGCACCCGGAATGGACAAAAGGCCCAATCTAATCGCCGTTACAATGTGGGAAAGGGCGCCATTAAACCAAACACGGTGCTGCCATGCAGAAATCGGAATCTCCTGTGTCCTATAAGGAACATACTCCAAGGGCACGGCTGTGTGAGTATAAGTCTTAAATACCTGAGTAGCTGCCTCCACAGCAGGAAATGTCACTCATGAGTAGAAAATATCAAACGGGTAAGCAACCTCAGCACTCACCACCAAAATAACTGCCATGCCTTCCAAACCAACGTTAAAAGCCTGCAAATGATTACAGACCGCAATGCGACTATGCTGCGGTATGTCAACGTTAGCCATAGCGACACAGAGAAGAAGAGGTACAATGTAAAACAATGTAGCACAACTGGGTAGTAATTCAAAAGGAAACCATTTTGAAAGATTCAAGCATGAAATGCCTACCTATGTAACTATAGGTAGGTTTGTCCAACACTACTGTTAACCGGAAACAATAGTGAAGGGGCTAAGGACTGATAGAAGTACTACTCAAGCGTCATGTAATAAGACCACCATCGTATGGGTGCCATGTAGCAGGGATTCTGCTCCTACACAGAACTGTATATAAGAAACAGTTTCCCAACAGGTTTCAATTCAAGGCAATTCAATAATGTATGCAGGCAGCATTACATAAAAGAGAAACAACGAGACTTGTACAATTAAAGGGTTTGTAATTCACCAATTCTTAAAGGAAGTTGCACATAGAAATACAGTTAGGCAGCACTGTACAGAGGAAATCATGTGACAACCAGGAAGCACTCGGTAAGTTGTGATATATACAGTTAGTGAGAGGTGACGACGCAAGTGCTGAAAGTGAACAGCGTGAACGGCGCAAGGTGATCAATATATATACAGTGTCGGCTCAACGAGATTCAGTTTGAACAATTTTACTCAAAGTTTCAACATTTTTTAGAGCCAAGGACATGAGATGCGCCATAGAGTTGCGCTGTGGTGTCGACGGCATTTCGATCCTTATGAGTCGGGATCGTCTTCAGGACAGGGTTGTCATGTTGATGGAGTGCCGCGGGCAGAAAGGGGCAAGTCAGCTAGGACGGGAAGGGGCACGGGAAAGGTAGGTACGGTGGTCAAAGGACGAGAGACGGCTGTGACATGCAGTAAATGGCGGAAGTGAGAGGAGGCTGGCATGATGTGGCCCGCTGGTGGTGTGGTGGGCACGGGGAAGGGCATGCTTAAGTTCGTATGCGACCACTGTGCCCGGGGCAGGGATGGAAGTGTCCACTTACAGGGTGCCTAGGTGTCCAGGAAGGTAAACTGGTGGAGGAAAATAGGGGGACATCGGGGTGGGAAGTGGGTAGGGGTGCTGGTAGTGCGTGGGAGATGGTGCGCGGCGAGGGCGCAATGGTGATCGACATAAGAGTGACTAGCGAATCGATCCGGTGGTAGTCGAGGGTGGTGTGCGTACGGGTGACGGAGAACGGGAGGCTGGTGAGTGCCTGTGAGAAACCACGGAAGAATGTTAGTGATCGTACCTCGAGGATGATTGGCGGGCTGCCAAGGGCTTTAGTAGATGGCAGCGTCTCCAGTGGAAGCTGGGAGGAGAAAGGGAGGACGTGAATAAGTTATGTGTGGCTGAGGCGGCTGTGAACATGCGTGAAGGGCAGGGAGGGAGAACATACTTAATAAATTGTTGCCGATGGATGCGTGATGTCAGGTTTCAGGAGCGGGGGCAATTAGAAGATCGTCTGGTGGAAAAAAAGAAGGGGGATGAGAAGTGGTGAATAGCCGGTAGGTACGTAGGTGGGCCACTGTGGACTGCGAGCCCGAAAGGATAAAAGTTACCTGCATCGATGTCGGTGTGGGCATTGGTGGTTAGGGACGGACAACGCCTAGTGAAGATAAACAAAGGCGGGTCAAAGAATGCCCAGTCCACTAGGAGCGATGCTGCAAGGCAGATAGCCCGGGGGCAAAGGCCACATACCTGAATGAATCAAGGCTGCTGTGTTGGGTAGATACTTCGGACGGAGAGGAGGCTCGCTAGCAATGGGAAAGAACTGTGCATAGAGACTTGGAACCTCAGTGAATTAGGGTGTGCCAAAACTCACCTTAGTAGCCAATATCCCCTACCAGACTAGCAATCAGTGTCTCATTGGTTCTTCCATAACACCAATGATTAGACAACCCAGAACATGGAACTTAGAATACCTCAGGCAATGTGGAACACATGAACACTCTTTCGTTATACTCCCATACCAGTCCAAAACAGGTAGTAAATGGAGACACATGCAAGTTTGAAATATTTATTTCTAATGCCGTGTTCTCATGCGCAGTATTTTAGCTAATACAAGCAGACATATTGTAATAAACCAAATTATCAGCATAGTTACTATTCCATAAAATACAAAGGGAGAAAGCATGTTACAATGCTAAATGGAAACAGGTTAGAATACACCCATATCTCACCCTCCCTTGCTAGTAGGGTATTTTATATCTACAGAAGGACTCTTGGGATTACAAGAGCAGCCCCATACCTCTGGTCCTAGCAGAAATGGGTCACATCAGTTTCTGCACCAGCTGTCTGCATGCGAATGTTCTCCAAGTGTCTGTGATCATGCTTACACAGTGCATTATTAAACGCGCCAAAATCAGAGGTGGCCACAGCTGCATATATGTTATGTCAAGAACATGCGCTGATCAGTCCGAACAACAACCACTGTGTTGAAATAACCTTGAAGGCCTTGGCACTCACTGTTCAGACAAAGCTTACCAAGCAAGGCTGCTAATATAGAAAAACATATTATTCTTGTGTGAAGCAAAACACTCTGCTAAACTCTAAACATTTATAATAATGTGTGCCATGTGCAAAGGCAGCAGAAAGGAAAAATGGCTCATCCCCATGACACTGTCCACCTGGAGAAAGTTTAACAGGTCCAGGGTCATTGTTTTTTATTTGAAAAATTATTTTTTGTACTGTACAAAAAATTATTTAAAATGTCAATTGGATTGTGCCACATGTTGAATAACCGCTTTTAAAGCCTCAAAAGAACAAAATTGCCATTTTTACACACTTTTCCACCTTCTCAGAAGCTTCTATTTTGACTGACATCTGTCAGGAAAATGACTCTAAACAAACTTTTTTAGTTCCAAAAGTAATAATTCACATCCAACAGTCATTTACAGTCAAAAGATTAAACATTCAAAAATCACCGTCACTGATAGTCTGGATAAAATTCAACAGGTCTGGGGTCAACTTTTTTATATTAAAAAATGTCTCGTTTGGACTGTATAAAAAATAATTGGAAATGTCAATTGGATCATGACCAAAATTTCCATTTTGTACCAACTTTTCCTCCTACTCAGAAGCTTCTATTTTGACCGATTTCGGGCCGAAAAATGACTTAAACACACTTATTTTGGTTTCAAAACTGAAAATTCACATCCAACAGTCATTTAAAGTCAAAAGATTAATCATTAAAAAATCACCATTAATGACCATCTGGATTAAGTTCATAAGGTCAGGGGTCATTGTCTTTCATCAGAAAATTGATTTTTTGTACTATACAAAAATATTTCAAGATGTCAATTGGATCATGCCTAATGTTGAATAACCACTTTTTTAGGCCTCATAGTGACCAAAATTGCCATTTTTACAGATATGTCCACCTACTGAGAAGATTCTATTTTGACCAATTTTGTGCATGAAAATTACTCTAAACAGACTTATTTTAGTTCCAAAAGTGGTAATTCCCATCCACCAGTCGTTTACAGTCAAAAGATTAAACATTCAAAAATCACCTTACTGACCATCTGGAGAAAGTACAACAGGTCCGGGGTCATCGTTTTTCATCAGACAATTGATTTTTTTGACGGTACAAAAAATGATTAAAAATGTCAATTGAATCATACCTCATGTGGAATAATCTCTTTTTAAAGCCTCAAAATGACCAAAATTGCCATTTTACCGACTTTTCCACTTGCTCAGAAGATTCTATTTTGACCCATTCTGGACAGGAAAATAACTCTAAACACACTTTTTTTAGTTCCAAAATGATAATTCACGTCCAACAGTCATTGACATTCAAAAGATTAAACATTCAAAAATCACCTTACTGACCTTCTGGAGAAAGTTCAACAGGTCCGGGATCAACTTTTTTTATTCGAAAATTAAATTTTTGGGCTGTATAAAAAATGATTCAAGATGTCAATTGGATCGTGACTCATGTTGAATAACCGCTTTTTAAAGACTCACAGTGACCAAAATAAAAAAATTTACAGACTGTTCCTCCTACTCAGAAGCTTCTATTGTGACCAATTTCAGGCAGGAAAATTACTCTAAACACCCTTATTTTAGTTCCAAAAGTGAGAATAAACATCCGTCAGTTATTTACAGTCAAAAGATTAATCATTCAAAAATCAACTTTAGTGACTCTCTGGATATAGTGGTCGATTAGGATGGTGCACGGACTTGCGTCCGTCCGCAACCCCCGAGGTGGAGTGACCGACCGCAGCGGCGGTCCCTCCGTAGCAATTAGGATGTGAACCCCACCCTGGCGGTCACATCCCGTATATTTTACATTGCGGCGGCTGCTGCTTTGAGCAGCACCCGCCGCAATGTAAAATATGCATGTTTCACTTTGGCATGCACAACTTGGCAGGCACCACGTGGTGCCTGCCACCTTGTGCATGCCAAAGCAGGGGGGTACCATAGGTACCCCCATGTGTACCCCCCACCCCCCAACACCCTGGGGGCCCGCAACGGGCCCCCAAACACAAAAGACCACATGCTTTTCCACGGCGGAAAAGCCGCCGTGGAAAAGCATGTTTCCGCCTGCAACCTAATATGGCTGGCGGTGTCTTGCAGACACCGCCACCATATTTGCGTGCATACACCGCGGATCAGCCGCAGACAGACTTGCCGTCCGCCGCTGATCCCACCGGCATCCTAATGTCGCGGTGGGTGTTTGCAATGTACACGGCGATGAATCCGCATCTTCCGGGCCGGCGGTGGCTTCCACCGGCCCGGAGGATGTGGATTCACCGCCAACATAATCGACCCCTAAGTTTGTAATGACCGGGCTCATTGTCTTTCATCAGAAAATTGATTTTTTTGGACTATACAAAAATATTTCACAACGTCAATTGGATCATGCCTAATGTTGAAAAACCACTTTCTAGGCATCACAGTGACCAAAATTATCATTTTTACACACTTTTCCACCTGCTCAGAAGATCCTATTTTGATCCATTCTGGACAGGAAAATGACTCTAAACATACTTATTTTAGAAACAAAAGTGAGACTTCCCATCCAGCATTCATGTACAGTCAAAAGATTGAACATTCAAAAATCACCATTACTGACCATCTGGAGAAAGTTCAACAGGTCCGGCGTCATCGTTTTTCAACAGAAAATTGATTTTTTGGACGGTACAAAAATATATTCCAAATTTCAATTGGATCACACCTCATGTTGAATAACCTCTTTTTAAAGCCTCACAGTGACCAAAATTGCCATTTTTACAGACTTTTTCTCCTACTGGGAAGCTTCTATTTTGACTCGTTTCAGGTGGTAAAATGACTCTAAACACACTTATTTGAGCTCCAAAAGTGATCATTCACATCCAACAGTCATTTACAGTCAAAAGATTAAACATTCAAAAATCCCCTTACTGACCATCTGGAAAAAGTACAACAGGTCCGGGGTCATCGTTTTTCAACAGAAAATTGATTTTTTGGACGGTACAAAAATATATTCCAAATTTCAATTGGATCACGCCTCATGTTGAATAACCTCTTTTTAAAGCCTCACAGTGACCAAAATGGCAATTTTTACCGACTTTTCCACTTGCTCAGAAGATTCTATTTTGACCCATTCTGGACAGGAAAATAACTCTAAACACACTTATTTTAGTTCCAAAAGTGATAATTCCCATCCAACAGTCATGTACAGTCAAAAGATTAAACATTAAAAAACCACCACTACTGACCATATGGAGAAAGTTTAACGGGTCCTGGGTCATTGTTTTTCAGTTTGAAAATGTATTTTTGGAACTGTACAAAAAATGATTGAAAATCTCAATTGGCTCATGCCTCATGCTGAATAACTCCTTTTTAAATCCTCACAATGACCAAATTTGCCATTTTTACAGGCTTTTGCTCCAACTCAGAAGACTCTATTTTGACCTATTTTGGGCTGGAAGTGACTCTTAACACCTTGGCTGCACCGCCGCCATTGGCCGACGGCAGGACCAGTGAGGTAGCGTTGCCGTCGGCCAATGGCTGACGGCAGCATGGAAGGGGTTAAACGCACTTATTTTAGTTCCAAAAGTGATAATTCCCATCCAACAGTCATTGACAGTCAAAAGATTAAACATTCAAAAACACCATTACTGACCATCTGGAGAAAGTTCAACATGTCCAGGGTCATCATATTTCACCAGAAAATTGATTTTTGGGACTGTAAAAAAATTGCTTTAAAATTTCACTTGGATCATGTCTCAGAGTGAATAATCCTACCCAGAAGCTACTATTTTGATCGATTTTGGGCAGGAAAATGACTCAAACACACTTACTTTAGTTCCAAAAGTGAGAATAAACATCCATCAGTCAAAAGATTTATAATTCAAAAATCACCATTAATGACCATCTGAATTAAGTTCGTAAGGTCCGAGGTCATCGTCTTTCATCAGAAAATTGATTTTTTGGACTATACAAAATTATTTGAAAATGTCAATTGGATCAAGCCTAATGTTGAATAACCACTTTTGTAGGCCTCACAGCGTACAAAATTAAAATTTTTACAGACATTTCCACCTACTGAGAAGATTCCATTTTGACAGATTTTGGGCAGGACAATGACTCTAAAAACAATTATTTTAGTTCCAAAACTGATAATTCCCATCCAACAGTCATTTACAGTCAAAAGATTAAACCTACAAAAATCACCATTACTGTCCATCTGGAGAAAGTTTAACAGATCCGACGTCATAGTTTTTCATCAGACAATTGATTTTTTGTACTGTACAAAAAATGATTCAAAATAGCAATTGGATCATGCCTCATGTTGAATCATCAGTTTTTAAACCCTCACAATGATCAAAATTACAGTTTATACTGACTTTTCCTCCTACTCAGAAGCTACTATTCTGACCGATTGTGGGCAGGAAAATGACTCAAACACACTTATTTTAGTTCCAAAAGTGAGAATAAACATCCATCAGTCATTGACAGTCAAAAGATTACACATTCAAAAATCACCATTACTGACCATCTGGAGAAAGTTCAACAGGTCCAGGGTCATCGTATTACACCATAAAACTGATTTTTTGGGCTGTACAAAAATTATTAATAATGTCAATTGGATCATGCCTAATGTTAAATAACCACTTTTTTATCCCTCAAAGTGACCAAAATTCCCATATTTACAGACTTTTCCACCTACTCAGAAGATTCTATTTTGACCGATTTTGGGCAGGTAAATGATTCTAAGCACACTTATTTTAGTACCAAAATTGATAATTCACATCAAACAGTCATTTATAGTCAAAAGATTAAACATTAAAAAATCACTATTACTGACCATGTGGAGAAAGTTTGACAGGTTCGGGGTCATCGTTTTTCACCAGAAAATTGCATTTTTTTGGACTGTACAAAAATGATGATTCAAAATGTCTATTGGATCACGACTCATGTTGAATAAACACGTTCTAAACCTCACAATGACCAAAAAATTGCCATTTTTATAGACTTTTCCTCCAATTTATATGCTTTTATTTTGCTCGATATTGGGTATGAAAATGACTCTAAACACACGTATTTCAGTACCAAAATTGATACTTTACATCCAACAGTCATTTGCAGTCAAAAGATTAAACATTAAAAAAAATCTCCTCTATTGAACATCTGGAGAAAGTTCGTAAGGTCCTGTCTCATCGTTTTTCATCAAAAAAATAATTTTGTCGACTGTACAATAAATGATTCAAATTGTCAATTGGATCATGCCTAATGTTGATTAATGACCATCTGGAGGAAGTGTGTAAGGTCCGGGGTTATCGGTTTTCATAAGAAAATAGATTTTTTGGACTGTATAACAAATTATTCAAAATGTCAAATGGATCGTGCCTCATATTGAAGAACAACTATTTAAGGCCTCACAGTGACCAAATTTTTCTCCAATTCAGAAGCTTCTATTTTGACCAATTTCAGCCAGGAAAATGACTCTAAACACACTTATTTTAGCTTCAAAAGTGACAATTCACATCCAACAGTCATGTACATTTAAATGATTAAACATTAAAAATTCATTATTATTGACCCACTGCTGGAAGTTTGCAGTCCAGGGTCATTGATTTTCATGAGAATTATTTTTTGATTGTACAAAAAATGATTTAAAATGTCAATTGGATCGTGCCTCATATTGAATAACCACCTTTTAAGGTCTCATGGAGGCCAAATTGCCGTATTTATAGACTTTTCCTCCAATTTAAAAGCTTTTATGTTGCTCGATTTTGGGCATGAAAATGACTCTAATCACACGTATTTCAGTTCCAAAAGTGATACTTTACATTCAACAGTCATTTGCAGTCAAAAGATGAAACATTAAAAAAATCACCACTACTGACTATCTGGAGAAGATTTGTAAGGTTCGGGGTCATTGTTTTTCATCATAAAAGTGATTTTGGAGGGTGTAGAAAAGATCGAGATGGTAAATTGGTCTGAGTCACTCCTGAAAATGGCAATACTAGAGCTAATAGGAGATCTTACAGCCACCAGAGCCCATAGAGTTCCCGCTCCGAAACATCCGAATGCCAAATATCCAAGGACAATTTTAATGAACTTTTCAGTCTACAGAATTAAGGAAAAAAATGTAAGTAAAACAATAGCAAAGAGATCATTTTCCACCTCCGCGATTCAAAATTTTAGAATTTTTTCTGATATGTCTGCAGCCTCTGCACATAGACGAAAGGACTTTGTTAAAATGATTGACTCCTTTAAGGCTAAAGGAGTGGAATCATCAATTGTTCAACAGTCTAAATGCAAAGTCCCGGCTAAAAGAAAATGTTTCATTTTTACGGACATACCGGATGCTCAAACTTTTTGGGAAGGACTGAGTGTTGCGTAAGAAAAGGGATTCTGTAGTTATAAGTTGGATTCGGATTTTAATTGAAAGTATTATGAGAACTGGTAATGGAAGTAGGTTAAGGGTGGTCATGAGGTGAATCAGGAATCGCAAAAGGATCCAACAAGATGGCATCCAGGAAAAAAAAGGGAGAAAGAGGGAATAGTGGGATTTGCGCTGATATTTCTCCTTCAGAGGGGGGTGAGGTGGAGGGGGTGAAGCATTTAGAAAAAAGAGAGTTCTTAGACCAAGTTTTATTGTGTCAGAATATGGATAGATTTTGCAGAGAAATTGCCAATATATGGTTTATATTTATAGAAATATATGATGTATTTTAAGGAGAGAACGCACTTTAGGGACTTTAAGCTTTCTGGGCATACGTGTTTTTTTGCACTTTATATGTGAGCTGCTATTACAAACTGCTGCTTAAGGCTAAATTTGCACACTAGATGGTTATCTTTTAAGAAGTGGTTTTTTAGGATGCTAAGTTGTCAGATAAATGGAAATTGTAGAATGTATTGTAGGTACCTATGCTCTACTGCATGTTATGTTTTAGCCGCTATGGAGTGCTTCTGCTTAAACATAGTTTGCACAATTTGCACTTTAGTTGTTGTAGATAATTATGCTCTACTGCATGCTATGTTTTTAGCCGCTATTGAGGACTGCTGCCTAAAGCATAGCTTGCACAATTTGCACAATTTGCACTTTAGTTGTTATAGGTACTCATACTTTACTGCATCCTATGTTTCCGCTGCTATAAACAGCTGCTGTTTAATGCATAATTTGCACGATTCGTACAATTTGCACTCTAGCTTGTTAACTGCTAGGAAGTGATTTTATTGGAAGGATCTTGATGTGTTTTATGCTAATATTTTTCTCAGGGTCAGAGCTACGACCAGAGTCAAGGTCAGGGAGGTATGCTCAATATGTCATGATGAGATATGTATCTTGTAAGTTTTCAGACGATTTTAAAATATCCCATAAAGCATAAAAATGATGAATAGGAATAAATTAACAATCCTGTCCTTTAATGTTAATGGTCTTAATAACTAATAACTGGCGCAAAGCCTACACAGTAGAGAGCTGGCTCAGAGGGCATAATCCTGCTGTGATGTTTTTTTCAAGAGACACATTTTCGAAGTTTGCCAGACGCTACTAAAAACCTTTAAGAATTGGGCGGGCTTCTATTGCTCATTTGTCTCAGGTATTGCGCAGACGGGTGTGGCCATTTTTTAGGTAAGCATGTCCAATTTCATGTTAATGGATCATACTCAGATCAGGGTGGAAGATGGACGTTTGTGCATGGAAAATTAAATCAGTTAAACCTTATATTGGCTACGATTTATGCACCAGTGATAGATGATCCACTCCATATTTTACAACTAAAGCAAGCTTTATCATGCATAGCTGGACAGATCATATGCAGACGTAATATAATTTTTTTGCAGGACCCCTCACTTGACTCGACAAAAATGTTAGAACGTAAACAAAATAAATATCTAGTTGTAAATCTGATCTAGACATCATAGATAAGTGGCGACTTAACAACCCAATCAAACGCAGATATTCTTGCTATTTAGCAATATATGATTCAGCATCAAGTACAGATTTTTCTTCTGACCTCACATAATCTTGTAGTTAGCAGATATGAACACATTTTAAACGCCTTTTCGGATCATGTCTTAATTAAAATGGAAATTGTTGGAGGGAATATGGATAAAGGTGCATCAAGAAGATGGTATTTTAATAAACTCAATTTGGCAAATGATTTATGGTGCACAGAAATAGATAATGAGATTAGGGCATTTTTCTGTATAAACCAAGCATCAGCCCCAATTAATGTAACCTGGGATGCATTCAAGGCTACATTAAGAGGCATAATCACTTCAAAGGATATCCCGCAACAAAGGGCGAAAAAAGAGGAGAGAATGATGATTGAAACAAGACTTGCTCATGCGAATTAGGAATACATCATGAATAGGGGCCTAACCACTAAGCAAGAATTATCAGAAGCAAAAATACAAATGAGAGATGTTTACTATGGGTTAGGTGATATAGCAAGCAGTGTTGTGTATCGATTTAGGTTCCGTATGAATTTCCCGATTCATGCCCTTATATGGGTACAATTCACATTGCCCTTATATAGACATAGAAATCCAGTCCTTATTTAGGCATAGTCCATGCTACCCAAATACAGGCATGGCTACTTACATCCGTTCATCTACGTCACAACGAATTCCTGGAAAACCAGACTCTTAAGCTCTTAGGAACTTCCCCTTGCTTGAATATTGACTTCTCCAAGAACTCATTTATTATGCATGAACATCTATTCCTGAGGAGTTCATTCATGACGTTCATATGCCCGACTTTTACGTCAATACTGGCATTCCTAAACACCTTCAAGGTATAAATATACCTTCACTTGCTATGGCAAAGCACGGTGTGGTTCAGTGCAACACGACCACCTACTTGCATGACGCAGCTCGCCACAGCAAGTCCCGAAGGAAGTCATCTCCCAAGCTGATGCACTGACTAGACACTGTCATCCTCCTGCTGAGAATCCAGCTCCAGTGTTTCTGAATCCCCTTGCGGGGTGTTGGGAAATCGAGTCCCGGGAAAGAGATCCCAACCTCTCTCATTCTAAGGTATGGAGCTGATTAGAACCTAGAGAAACTTTTGCAATTCTTGGCAGAACTAAAACTTATGCTAAGGCAGCACCTACTTCTTCCCTAGTACTAGACCTAGGTTAGATACACTTGGGTAGGCGTATTTTAGAAGCACCAGTTGAGTATTTTAGCCTGTGGTATTTATGTATGTATTTTTATATATGTCATAGCAACAGACCATGCTATTACAGTATTGCTTTATATTACTGTTTACACTGTATGCATTATACTTCGCATTCTGTCTAACGATTGTAGCAGTTCATATCTCTTGCATGAGAAAGAAGACTGTTCAATAAACCCCTTTTTATTGAAACGCCTGTCTCTCTATTTCTATGCAACTCTGTAGAAACAAAGCATGCACGATTGACTGAGTGAAATAGTTATCTATTGTTTCCACGACTCTGAAGATATTATTCCGACTCTAAGGGAAACAAAGTTGTCATGTTTATGGGGTTGTCAGAGACTAATCCCTTTTTGTTCATTCAAGAAAGTTTCTAGTGACCTCTGAGCTAGCTGGCACACACACAATTAAGTTTAATATACTCGATAGAGACATACTGACCTCAGTCCTATGTCAAAACTATAGTGTATTTTATTCCAATGCACAGAGCCTATTAGGGATATAGGAACTACACTACATGGCGCCCAACGTTTGGTAAGGCACTAATTTAATGCTAGATACTAAAGTAACTCAGTCATGCTTTTCTCAGAGACCCCGTACTTATAAAACTCCAATAGACATTTGGAGTGGGTAAGGGATAATATTCGCCATAGCTGAGTTGGACGAAAAATCCTATGTATTAGCTTTTTGGTTTGTTCAACGTTGAAGGATACAGTGTTCCCAAATATTGAGCACCTTATCTTTGTTCCCTTGAAACTTGCTCTGCAACTGTCATTAAAATGGCTGACAAGGATAACGCTTCGACTGCAGCTACAGGCGACAACGTAGACAGAGTTTTAAACTTTACAGGTTTTCAAGAAACAAATGCAAATGCTGTAATAATTCCTCAAAGTTTAAGGAAAGCCATCACTATAAAACTTATAAAACATGGCCTATCATCGAGAGGTGGTAGGGCAGTTTTTGTGATAGAGGCACTTGAATATCACCAGACAGAGGTATTCTATTCATGGATAGTCTTCCCAGAAGCAAATCCAGTAACACGTATGTTTCACTTTTTCAAAGAAGATGATCCACCGGATGAGTATATTCCTTTCGAGGATATTGAAATTCCACTCACATATCAGGAGCATGAGCTCTGGTTTAACGGCACTCTAAAACATTTAAATCACATTACCAGGCTTGGTCCACTACGTAGACCAGGAGCAACATGGTTGGCCTTAGCCGGCTACACACCTGACCCTGACGTTTAATCAATGTCAGATGAGGAATTACTTAGTAACATACACAATTTAATAGAATTATACAGTTAAAGGTCTTTACTAAAAACACTCCTACATCTTCTAAAAAGAAGTGGGAAAATAGCAAGCAAACTTCCAAAGAGAAGCATTCTCATTCCAGAGGTAGGTCCCCTTAAAAGGAGCCCTCTGAAAGGAGGTATAACCTAAGGAATAGGGATAATTTGAGAAACCTGACATATATTAGGATACTGATACACGTTCCTCTCGTACCTTTCAGAATTCATCAGAGAAATCCGAAAGAAGAGAACGGTCAGAAAACAAGGAAGAACGCGTGAAGTCCAAAGACGATCAACACGTTCAGAAAAACAAAAAACCTCAATTCACCAAAAAGAAGGTAGCAGGTCTAAAAATCAGACATGCCGAGGTTCTTGAGGACACAACTCAAGAACGGAGAATTGGCTCAGACAATGTAGGACTGCGCAGCAGAAGTCACAATAGCTCGCTAGAACCTGAAGGGACTTCTGGAGACAGTGGACTTGAATGAAGACATTAAAGTTAAAAGTGCAGACACCAGGGTTAGTTCTCCACATAGGTTATATGAAATAACACTCTGGATGGAGGGAGACATACCAAGAAAAGTGAAAGCACTCTTTTGGGAGTGTCTTTCCAAAGGCTATGATATACTTCTAGCGGAACAAGACTGGCCACCAGAATTTGTCAGGGAGTGCCCTCATGGCGAAGACGCATTATTCCAGCATTCTCTAATCATATTTCAATACATTTAAAATATACTAATGCCAGGAAATGGGCAGTGGCCCAAGCCCCAGCATTATGTAAAAATCATGTTGAATGGGATGAGGATTCTCCTCACCACAAAATCCAGTTGAAAAATCAACCAACTGCACAAAGGCAGTACCAAGTTAAGCAAGAAGCTAAAAAGCAGGTCAGGGTGATCTTAGATCAACTTGAATACCAAGGGGTAATTGAAACATGCACCTCATCAATGAACAATCCTTTGTTTCCTGTCTCCAAACCAGACAGTACTTATTGTCTAGTATTGGATTACAGACATCTAAACTCTTGTTTCAAAACATTTGCAGTGCAAAATGCACACAGTACAGCATTAATGAATAACATTGTGCGTAAAAAATATAAAACCAAATTAGACATTTCAAATGGTTTCTTTTGTCAAAATGTTGCACCAGAAAGTAGGTATTTGACCGCTTTCTCAATAATGGGGACACAGCATCACTTCTGTTGTCTCCCTCAGGGATTCAAGAATAGTCATGGGTTATTCTCAGCAAGAGTAATAGAGTTATTACAAACTTATGATGATGAGGCATTGTCATACGTCGATGATATCTATCTGACAGACGATGACTTGGATAGGCACTTGAACAGGGTGAACACCATTATACTTGGCTTCACCTCTGAAGGGTACAAATTCAATTTTAAGAAATCGAGAATTGCCCATCTCAACATCCTTTTTCTAGGATATGAATTATCAAGTGAAGGCAAATGCCTGGCAGCCAACTTTTTACGAAAGTGTGCGCTGCTCCAGCCTCCAAAAACGCTGAAGAACTTACAGTCGATCTTAGGTTTCCTGAACTTCAGAAGAACTTACATTCTAAACTACGCAGAAAGGGTTAAACCTCTCTACAAATTAATCAAACCTGATTTTAAAACAGTAAATTGGAAAAAAGATCACACAGAAATTTTGCGTTCACTACAAACAGACATGTTAGCAACCAAACATTTACAAACACGCATAAATGTTGCACAATTAGTCACGGCGTTCCGGTTGTTTCCTTCTTGAAGTTGTAAGGTCCCAATTCCCCCATGAACCAGCCAGCCCAACAAGGAAGTGAACACTTGATGAACCGACTGATCCGCAAGGGAAAGGGGAAGTGGAAAGAGAAACAAACACTGGATCTTCGTCTCAGGGAATCCAAATCGTTTCTCTTGTTGAAGTGTTCTGGACCTTCTTTGATCAACTATCAGCGTAGTGAAGCTTGATCTATTATAACAACAAAACCCAGATGCAATCAGTATGCAATCGGTTGTAAATGACATTCATTTGTTATTCCTCATTTCTCAATAACATACCTAATGTCTGAAGGTCCATGCAAACACTTCTACGGTTTGACAGATGATTCGAAAGGACTTTACTTCAAAAGAGCTTTACCACATAAATGACACATAACACTTTCAGTTTCTGTAAAACACCTTCAAATGCTGAACTGGTCAAAAAGTGTTAGTAAGAAATAATCGAACATCCACACTAACATTTGTACCTTCAAACTGTTATGTAGAGTCTTCAATAATGGGTTCTGTAATGACAAATAAAAGAAGAAAAAACAACAATACCCAAAAGATTCTGGAATGTAGGCAAATTCTAGTTTGGCCTAATACTCAACGAACATTTGTCAGTTCCCAGTTTGCTTAAACACCTTCAGCATTGGAACTATAGTTATGACCCAACACAGTGTAATGATCACCAAAACATCAATGTGCTGCAGTTATATCCATACTGCAACCATATTACCAACATGATGCTTTAGTTTCAGTATTGTCTTCAGTACAAGAAAAATATTGTCCCAAAAATATCAAGGTCTGTTCTTTAGTCTCTTCAGAATTTTGATGATTAAATATATTACAATAAGTTTGAGAAGTTCAAAAAGTCTTACCAGTCTTTTGTCGCTTTGTATTAGCGTCCGAATACCTGGTAACAAGGATTGTTTTCTTTCTTTCCGATTTACAGGAAGTCGTCCTGTTTACAACTGGAACCTCCCGAAGAAGTAACTCAGGAAGGAGGCTCCGATTCTCCCAGCAACGAGAGCCGAGGACCGAAGTCTTCTGGAATCAGGTAAGAGGGAGCGGGAGAAGGGAGGCGGGTAGACGGTCTCAGTGCAGGATTAAGGAAGCGGGCAGATTGAAGGAAGCGGGACACTCTGAAAAAGTGAACACGCCGACTGTCAGCTGGTTCCTACGTCGGGTCCGCAACTCTCGTGATGATGCGTATCCAAGTGAAGCGAAGCGCCGTTTCCTTCCAAGGCGCGTCTTTTATAACCGCAACATGGCGTGTCTTAGAGCAGTTGTATGCACCTCACGTGGGATTTAATAAGCCGTTAAGCGGTTTACTCACGTGAGGCAGATGGCAGGATTTCAGGAAGGTAACAACCATTGCTAACCACCTGTATTCTTAAAGAAGGCAACAAGCATTGCTAACCACATTTGCTAACCACAAATACTTTTAGACTTGAACAATCTCATGATTACCAGCAAACACTGATGTCACAGATGAATATCACAACATTCTAAGGAGGGGTCACACTCAGGAGATTGCGGCAAATTAACCCTTAACAAATGTACGCAACTTAGTGATCCAAATCATTCCGGGTCAATGCAGATTCACCTACTTAGCTTTTAACAAAGGTGACAAAGTACCAATAGCATACAAATCACATTTGTACACACAAGCAGAAATGAAATTCACTTCTACATAAAAAATTCTGACAGCTGTTGAAACAGCTGTAGCACAAGAAAGAGCCCTGGCACAGGGAAAATGCATTATGATCGTAACTCTTGTACCTGCCTTAGAAGCAGTGACTAAAGTAAGCATTCCAAATGCCAAAGCATTACATCCAAATGGATGCAATGGGTTAATTCTCTTACTGCAACTGATGTTGAATACGTTTTTGATCCTTATTTGAAAACACAAGCATTCCTGGAATACGAACAAGAATGTCCTCTGCCTACTGAAATTCTACCTCTAGACCAGTATGAATGTATAATTTATACTGACGGATCAGCACAACCCGCTACGGAGGGTAAACAAGCTTATAGTGCTGCATGCGCGATCATTAAAGGTCGTATGCGCAATGGAAAATTCAGACCTTTGGCCACAAAAACACAATCTCTAGGAAATTGTACAGTTCAGCGAGCTGAACTACAAGCATTCAAAATGGCACTTGAAAATACGGATCATAGTGTGCGATTCTTCCTATTGTGTCCAATCTTACAACGAATATTTACAGAATTGTTTTCAAAACGGATTCAAAGATGCAAAAGGTGGCACAATCAAGCATAAGACGCGTTGGGAACAAGTAGTTCAGTTATGAGAAGGACTACAAAACACTCATGTGATACACACACTGAGTCATCAACGTGATGGCGTTCCCATTGAAGGGAATTCATTGGCTGATGAAGCCGCAAAGGCAGCTGTACAATCGGCTTCAGTACTTATGGTAACTATAAATATATCATGATCGCAGTGGATTTGTGTTCTAGGTTAGGTTCCTTTGGATGTGGCCTCAGCGCTCAGCAGACGCTCGAACTGTATAAAAGATTTGTGAGTCTTTATCGGCACATACGCAATTGCCACTCTACATTCTGACCAGGGTCCTGCGTTTACTTTTCGAGCTTACAAAGAGGCCATGGCCAATTTGGGCGTTGCATTGCGGTATTCTAGTCCATTCCATCCTGATGGAAATTCAATTGTGGAGAGAAAAAAACGGGACATAAAGTAATCTATAACAGCTAGGGTATTAGGTTCAGGTGGCGGGTGAGTAAAACATCTAATAAGTGTCCAACATAGTCTTAACAACTTGCCAATAAGTTCTCTAGGGGGGAATCACTCCATATGAGGTCCTCTTTGGGACAAGAATGTTGGTTTTGGACCTTGATTGTCACACATCAGTGGTGGAACAAAAGAAATTTGATATCAAAGATCGTTTGGCTGTTTTACAGGACTTAAATGAACTAAGAACGAAACAAAGCAACGTGTTCCTGAAGCCAACCACCACTGGGGAAAAAACAACCATCGCAGCAAGGCCTGTCTGGATCCCAAAGCTTGGTGCTCTAGTCAGAGAAAAGATCGCGGATAAGAAGGAATTTGGGCCTTTTTACAGACAACCAGTACCTGTCCTAGCAATCCACGGATCAAGAACAGTTTTACTGTCGCCCCTTGCTGGTAAAAAGGAGAACCGATTTGTGTCCGTCGACCTGATCAAACCACACTATGTGGCCGACACTAAGCAGTAGGCCAAGTGTACTCTGACAATGTACCAGACGCACTCCTCTAGCTACAATCCAAGAGGTTCAAACTGAGAGACTCATCACCATTGAGGAATCTGCAGTGAGAGAAGAAGGACTATGCAACAAAGCTATGGAACTTGTACCTCTTGAGACCCAAATAACAGTTCGTCATGAAACCTGTCTACAATGAAGTAACACCTGCCTACAATGAAATAACAAGTGATCAAGTGGTTCCAGTGATTTCAACAAATCCGGATGCAATTCCCACCATTGACAGAACTGCCTCTGGCTATTTCATTAACTTTGATACATTTTCTGTGGATCCCAGTGAACCTGAAACAACGCCAGCAAAAAGAACTTTCAAAGAACAAGCAACCGATTTTTTTCATCACTTGGAAAAACACTTATCTGGTTTCACCATGGATTGAACTATGGATTGTGTTGGGAATAATTATTCTTCTACTTTGGTTAACACTAGTAATAACTCTGGGTATGCTGATAAATGGAAGATATGTCAAAATAGACACAGCAAGTAAGAAAGTCAACTTACTCCTCAAGCCACACAAATCATCTTATCGTGAACAAAGAGACTTGTCAGCAGTGAACATCACAGCCATTCCTATACCCGATGGTATAGCTTGGGACAAAACAGAATATGACATTTTTGGCCCATCAGAGTTGTTGAAGATTCCACACTTATTCAAGATTTCATTAAGTGACTTTGTTATATCTAGTACCTTTTCTGATGATTGGGAATTCAAGATTGTTAATAATGTGATGCCAGATCTACAAATGTCTGCAGCATTCACAAATTATGAATATTTAGGGGGTTCATCGGATTATGAACAAATGTATTGTTTTAATCATTATTGTCATAATTTCTTGCACAAATCTACTAGTCCTAGAAATGTATATATGTATAACCAACGGGAACATTGTCCTACTGAAGAAATCTGAACTCCTTCTCAGGGGTCTCACTAATACAAAGAAGTTGACAGAAGCTGGAATATAAAAAGAACATCTTTATTAAACTCAAATGAGTGAGACTACGTCACACAGAAGCCTTAGCAACTGAATGAGGCAGTCTGCTAGAATGGTCTTACTTCACATATTATATACTCTTTATCTTGCCCCAGGCATGTAAGGGAGTTGTACAAATTACATTCCTAAACAAATGGAAAATTTGGAGGGTCAGCAGGTGAGTAGCCTTTGGGATTTTAGCAGGATATGGGCAAAACATTATAATTACATAGTTCACAAAGGTTAATCTGATTTAGATGGCACTGAAGGGCATGGCATGATTACATGTACAGTATCCCAACCCAAAAGTTAATCATTAGGAATGTCCCAAATTCAATCTCCAAAAGCCGGACAAACCTATAATTGAAAGCATAATCCATGTAATGAAGAAACATAAAAAAAGAAACAGTTACAGATGATGAACAAGATAAGGCATGTGCAAGGAAATTAAAAGTTAACGATGTCCTGAACATTGATTCGCAATCTCAGAAAAAGATTGATCAGGGAAATTGGCTTTGCAAGGTCAGTTTCAGGTGAAGAGGTCAGTTTCTTACAGTTCATTCCAGAGTCAGAAAGAAACCTTAGTTAATATATACATGAACTCAGAAGGCCAGGCCACTTATTCGCCGGGCTACCTTCACAGGCCTACGTGAGGGCAACATAAAATGGTGGCACAATATAAAATGGAGTCAGTCTCGAGAATTACAGAACCTCAGACCCTCCTTTTGCCATTACGTAGGCAATAACCTAAGACTCATGTGAATCTGAATCTAGGTCTATATCGATATTTATTAGGTCGTCAAGGTGTTGCTGTAACATCATCTTATTATTCTCTACTTCTCTCGGGATAGGTCTCCGAACACACATAGTAGCCCAAAGACTCACTTCTGGTGGACCATTTTTGGATGCTAGAGGCAGAGCCACTTCCTCTTCCATGGCAATTCAGTCAAATGAGAACTTAATTAACATTTACTTTATACAATTGCACTGGAATCGCTTGTGCAACTGTGCCCAAAGTCCGTTCAAAGCCTCTCTGGCAGGCTTCTATCGTCCATCAAATCTGCTTCCATTGTCTTCTTCCGCATTGGGCCTCTCAGTTCAGGCCTCTTCATGAAAATAGTACTGCTTAGTTGGAATGCCCTCTGGCAAACACCCACAGCTCACTCGAAAGTCTCAATGTCTCAAGGCAGTGCACCAATATCTTTCCTCTGCGGCAGGCACTACAGATACCATGCTCTTCGGTGGTCATGGGTGCAGATCACATCGTGCAGACCCAAGTACTATTAATCGAGAAAGAGCAACAGACTTTCACGCTCAGCAACACTTTCAGGCTCCAACACTCACTATTCAGTGTCAGAGGACGCTCGGGCCGCTGTTTCATGGGTACCACTAATGTAGTGCCTTTTGCCAACCGTAGATCCTCCGGTGCACTGCCATTCCGTTGGAGCAAAGGAAAAGGGGGGTGGCCAAAACTCAGGCCAAGGGGCTCAAGGGACTGCACACTGTCAGAGGTTACTAGCACATGACAGGTTGAAAACTGAAGCCTCAAAACAACAGGGATCCTTCTCTTTCGCTCTTTTGCACTGAAACTCATGTTCTGCGTTGAACAGGCCTCCTTCTTCTCTGGAGTCCACCGCCGTCTAATGAAGCAAGCACGATGCTCTGGAGATGCAGTTGATGAAGCACCGGCAATCGCTGTCCAGCTTTGTTACTTTCTGGGTGTTGAGACTGTAGGGCCAAGACGTCCGCCTCTCATCTGTAGCTATCATTGATGGGAGTTAGGATTCGTCTTGATCACCGTTCTGCAGGGTATCATTCTTCCTTTGACTCTGGAAGATCCCGCAGAACCTAGTGATGTAGGAAGTGTGACACAGTTGTTAGTTTTCTTCAATTTAGTACAAAAACAGTTCATTCTATTTAACAAGGGGACTGCAAGCAGGTGGCCTGCAATCTTCAAAGGAGTGGCCATACGACATGGGACTATTGTGATCTAAAATACACTGTCATTCTCATAGAATACAAAGACAAAGGCAGTAGGCAAAACAGTGCCTCTAGCCTCTTCAATTGGGTTTCCATGTGAGAGCATATCCTCTACCATCTAAGGGTAGATAACTACATGGGAATTCTATATGAATGGATGTCCTCACACATAGTGACATCGTCTAATGGGGTAAACATTTTTTCTCAATGATTAAGTCTAGGTGTTCCTAAATTCCTTATCTAAAACATCTCAAAAAAGAAATCACATAATACAGATTATCAGGGACATATAGATACCTCCCTTTTAATAATTGTACATCAGGCGCACTATGCAATACAAAAGGCTAATGATCAAAATGTGGAAACAAAAAGACAAGAACTAGAGAGTCCTGGTATTTCCATTATTAAAACACATCTGGTCCATCAAAAATTAAAGCAACAGAAAAAAGGAACTGATAACCAAATCAGAATAGGCATTAAATTTGTCATATTCAAAAAAAATAAACGTAAGGTATCTCCTATTGAGGTGAAAAACTTGTCTTACTATAGTATCAAGTCAGTTAACCAGTCCATCCCTACCCTGACAGTCAGACTGGAAAACATCAAAGTAGGCCTGAAGAAAATTCTTGAAAACCAGTCTGGTCATACAAAAGGGAATTATACATAATATGGGGGTCCCTGGTACATCACTTCAGTCTGGAAGTGTGAACCTGAACAATACACCAATTATAATAAATGGGCTGACTGGTGAAAAAGAATACGGAAAAGGGAAATGGGAGTAGGACACAGCTAAAATCCCCAATAACTAGACATGATGCGACATCGGTCAGGGGAGAAGCGACAAAAGAAAAATCTATAGGAAGAACAAGAAATTACTCGAGTGATAGTCAGGCATGTGACACAACACCAAGAATACGGGTGATACACAAAAATCTAAAATGTTAGCTCTACCGCTGGCCGCTACACCATATACGGTAATCTCAGCTAATGTTCCAGTTCCTTCTTCAGGGAAAAATAAAACCTGGTTTCCTTTTAAGTAACAAAGCAATATACTACTTAGGAAGCAGAACATGATTAACTTATGCAATATAGAAATTAGGTCACCTTGTACAAGAGTCACAGATCTATAATTTCATCCTTAGGTCCAATCAAGGAAACATAAATCTAGGGCTGCCTGTTCCTTGAGGGAAGGGGCAGTATCGTGACTAATTGCAGGTGACACACTTTGATCCTGTATATCTCTTTTATTTTACTTCAATACTATTATGGCCAAATTTGACATACACTAGTGAAGTGTTGTCTATCTTGTTCACAGCATGCAAATATCACATCTGTGAAATTTAGTATCAGAGCAAATCCACCCAACTGTTGTGCAGCGATACGCATCGTCATGCAAATCCCTTCACAACACAGGGGAACTTGTAATAGTATCAAAAGAAACAACATAAAACAAAAACATGCATAAGATAAAAAACACACACATGCCAAGCCATCAGATATACGCTCTGTATATCAAGCACAAAAAGCATAGACAAATTACAATAGCACATGTAAATGAGCAGTGACGCACGCACTTCATGCAGCCCAAAACCCAATATTCGGGCCTGCTTAATTTGTCAGGCTTAAAATTAAAATTACACTTTGTTTTACTTTACACACCCTCCTTTTGACAGCAGATCACCAGTTAGTGGAGATCGGCTGTCAAATACGACTTACTGTGTCGCTTCTGACACACAGGACCAGCAGGAACAATTCATAGAAGGACAAAATGCAAAAACATGAAAAACACACGAACATTTCTTTTCAAAGGAGTCATACAAAAACCACATCTTGCTTCAACATACTGCTGACACTTCACATAACACACAAAATATCAACTGTAACCAACCATCTTCTAAAACTAATGCAACATTTCTTGTTCTGCTAAATGAAAGCAACTTAGATGGACATAATTTTTCAAAAACAGAAATACAAATGTATCACCCCCTTTTAGGCCCTGCTTTGAGCGAGGCCGCTCAGGAATGCACTCCTTGGAGACAAGGCCCTGATTTATTAGGCTGCAGATGTCGACATACATGAAAGCCTAGCACAGTCCTCCAAGAGCTAAGAATAACACCTCAGCAGAACAACTGTTTTCACTTACTCCTAAACCCCCACCGTACAGACCTTAAGGTTAAAATCTGCCTCACGCGCTCCGCAGCTCCTCACTCTGACGCTGTCAAAGACAAAAAGCCTTTCCAACTCTTTCTAACCTGCAATAACCAACCTTATCCAAAACCACATACCATATATTACTCCCTTTAGGTGCCACAATCCACTCCTATTCCCAGACTCAAAAACATCTACTGTGAATAATTCGCAGAACACAACAACACAACATACCAGCTTTAGAACAAATGCTTTTTACCACCCTATGCAATGGTACTCATTTCATCAACCTTAAATGGATGAACGTCTCAGTAGGTCCAGCTAGAGTTAAAACCTTCAACCCTGATATTAAACTCAAACCTCTGCACCAGGCACATTGGCTCACTGAGCCATTAAGAGCAACCCCAAATGAGAACAACCTGCAAATTTGTATCATGCCTAAATGTATGCATTTACTGAAGCCTAAGGCACTTTAAAAGCTACTCTAAATGAAAACAAATGCTGCCTAAATAGTGCCCTCACCCAATTTCGACTTTGCCACCTGGAGCACTTAAAAATAAATATCCTATAATTGTGCTACATACTAATCATCCTCAGAATGTTCTTTACAGATTGCAGAGATTGGACATTAGACATATCTCATGTAAATCCTTAGAAAAATGAGTTTTTTACGCCTGCGCCAAGTGAAATTCACATGCAAATGTCCTCATTATGCAGTAAAACACAACTTAAATTTAATTTTAATGCTAGGAGGTCATAGTATGAGTATTAAGCTTCATAAATATTAAAAAACGAATTTAGAAGCACTTATTTTTAATAATTATTTTTCATAATTAATAATTATTTTTAATAAACCCAATCATTTTTGATAATTCCACATATAAAAGCAAGCTGCATCCCTTGCCTATAATTTTAGATGCATTCATTCACAAGCCTAAGCACAGTAGCCTAACTTAAAACATGACAGATTTTCGCGCCACTTTTTTTTTTTTTAAGGACAAATATTTTAACATTAGAACCAAGAATATGCTTACAAAAATGCTTAAAGAGAGGAAAACCGCAATTGAAATGTCTTCCTGTGATACAAAATAATGAACCTTATTTTTGTAACCCTCTAAAACACTGTTCTGAAATGTAAAGTTCCAACCGTGATTAACTAACGGAGAAGTGCTGGCTAAATAAACATTCCTATGTTATTCGTGGCCTTCAAAAAAAACATCTGCTTCCTTAACGGCAGTAAGAGCCCTTCACAGTGTTGAAATATGAGCACGGTGGCAGTCTTACTTAAAACAGACATTTCAAGTATTAAAATGCGTGTGCAATTATATGCATTTGAATTTAGCAAAAATTCACTTTAGCTGAAGTGTTTGCCTGTTTACATGTAATACAATGTATGTAAGTAAAAAAATGCTATAAGTTCGTTTTTCTACAAAACACACCATTTGTTTTGAGGCCTTTTATATTCCTAGTGAGTGTGAATTTTAATTTTATCTTTTTAAGCATTTAACAGTTTGTACAAATGCATTTTTACTTAGTCTATAAATTAAATAGCAACATATAGCTATTTTAGCATATGACATGGTTCATTGCTGGATTTTTATTTAATTTCTACTTAATATTAATTAATCTGACATTTTACTTAACAGACTGAAAACATTAAAAAAAACACAAACACACATTGAGCTCATTTCAGACATAAACAGAAAGGGTTCAAACACTCAGGACACACAATACAGTGCTTTAGCCATTTGTTTCATAAATAGCGCCATCGCTATTTACTTACAGAAGTTACACTAAAGGGAAAACCACATAGACATTTAAACACATATTTAACCCACAGATCAATACTCAAGACAGAAACAAAGGACAGCCCACAGACTGTACTTAAACCAAACCATTTGTAAATACTAGTTGTAAGTCATATTTACAAGAAGCGCTTCTCAATAGTGTTCCAAAAAAAACTGCAAAAACAGCCCCACAGACCTTTATTTCCAAGAAGCCAAGATACACTCAATTCACTAGCTTTGGCTGGCAGAACACCAAAAATCGCTCTGCATATATCCATTCATAAAATTGCACAGAACAAAGGATCCTTATATGTATTATGTCCATATTTTAATCCCCTGGGGATACACAATCACCAAGGAAGAAATATGTTTTTAAACCTAAACCTATTTAGGTATTCCCTCTAGGGAAGCCGGCTAATTTAATTCACATCTCACTATGGTACCTTCCAAAAAAGCAACACATTCTTTGATGTGAGCTTGAAACAGGCATGCCAAAAATACTGCAGAATATGCAATATTATAATCAAAATAGTGCTTAAGGTACTTTCCGTACGTTGCACCGTTCAACAAAACCAGATAGAGAAAAATCTCCTCATTACCTGCCTACACAAATTGCAATTCGCATATACAAACCTATACAAATCCAAAGTTGGCCAACACAAATTCCAAAATTCCAAAGCTATACCAAACAAATAGTTGTCCAAATCCTAACTGCCAAGTTCTAAATGACCTAACGGTCTTTTTTTTTAAAATACTCACGCCAAAAAGGTTCTCAGTCAGGAGTGACATCATGTGGAGGATAAAAATCAGGAAGATCAGAAATATACTGGGCTGCAGAGACAAAGAATCCCCAGAACCTCCGTGCACAGAGTACCTCCTTAGTAGAGTCCTGTCCTGTCCTCCTCAGTAGATTTCTGTCTTCTGACAAGATCACTCCCTCAGATAGCCACTTCTCTGATGAGGCCCGCGTTGGCCGCGCCATTTGAAGAAATCTGAACTCCTTCTCAGGGGTCTCACTAATACAAAGAAGTTGACAGAAGCTGGAATATAAAAAGAACATCTTTATTAAACTCAAATGAGTGAGACTACGTCACACAGAAGCCTTAGCAACTGAATGAGGCAGTCTGCTAGAATGGTCTTACTTCACATATTATATACTCTTTATCCTGCCCCAGGCATGTAAGGGAGTTGTACAAATTACATTCCTAAACAAATGGAAAATCTGGAGGGTTAGCAGGTGAGTAGCCTTTGGGATTTTAGCAGGATATGGGCAAAACATTATAATGACATAGTTCACAAAGGTTAATCTGATTTAGATGGCACTGCAGGGCATGGCATGATTATTTATTTATTTATTTATTTATTGAAGTTTTGTATAGCGCTAGCTGGACCCGAAGGTATCAGAGCGCTTCACAGCATGTACAAATTGTGTGCAAACAAGATCTGAACGGAGAATAGGAGCAAAGAAGAAAATACAAACAAAGCATCTTTAGTCAAATAACTCTGCGGCAGAGTGACAACAGTAACGGAGCGTGACTCCCTGTGGTGGGATTTCAATAGAAGCTTTCTTCAGTCCTTTCTGGGTTCCTCTTTACGGTTGAGAGCGCTCTAGGAAGAGGGCTTTTAGAAGTATCTTGAATTTCGGAAAGGAGGGGGTCAGTCTGATGTGGGGAGGGATGGAGTTCCAAATTTTGGGCGCATTACCCGCGAAGGATTTAGTTCCGGTTTTTTGTTTCCGAGCTCTTAGTGGGATGAGTAGAAGCGTGTTGGAGCTTCTGAGGTTCCTGGAATGACCGGCCCTTTTGAGTTTGGCGGCCAAGTATCCAGGTTTGCCTGTGTGCAGGGCTTTATGGGTGAGACAGGCTGTGCAAAAGCTGGCTCATTGGTCAATAGGAAGCCACTTCAGTTCCCTAAGTGCCGGAGAGATGTGCTCAAACTTTTTCGTTCCTGTGACCATTCTTGCTGCTGCATTGAGGGTCGTGGACAGGGGACCTAAGTGAGATCTTGCTGAGCCGGTCAAGGTTGCGATTCCATAATCGATTCTGGAAAGCACCAGCGCTTGTGTGGCCTGTTTGAGATCTTTAGGAGGTAGGAAGGGTTTGATTCTGTACAGGAGCTTCAGGTTTAGGAATGCGGATTTTGCGGCTTTTGAGATGTGTTTTTTCATGTCCAGCTTGGAGTCGAGGGTAATCCCTAGGGATTTCACCGAGTCCGTTGGCGTGAGAGCCCCATTAAGGGCGTCTAAGGCTTTGAGCCATTCTTCGATTTGAGGGTTTTTGTCTCTGTTTGAGATGAGGAGAACTTCTGTTTTCTCTTGGTTGAGTTTAAGGTGGTTCATTGAGAGCCATTGCTGGACCTCTTTGAGCGTGGCGTTTAGTCTGTGGATGTTTTAAATCGAGGTGGTTATCAGGTAGAGTTGTGTATCATCCGCGTAGAGGTGGAAGGGAATGTTAGACTTCCTTAGAAGTGTGGTAAGGGGTTCCATATATACGTTGAAGAGTTGAGGAGAGAGAACTGATCCTTGAGGGACTCCTCTACTGACGGGCCGGGGGTCGGACTCGAAGTTGTTGATTTTTAATCTTTGTGAGCGGTTGTGAAAGAAGTAGGATAACCATTTAAGTACCGTCCTTTCGATGCCCGCTCGCTCTTGCAGGGCTTTGAGGAGCAGGGAGTGGTCAACTGTATTGAACGCGGCTGATAGGTCAAGTAGGATGAGAAGGCTGCATTGGTCCGAGTCGAGAGACATGTGAAGATCATCTAGGACATTTAAGATTGCGGTTTCGGTGATGCAACCCTTTCTGAATCCAGATTGGTGACGGTCAAGTAGATTGATATTCTCTAGGTGTTGGGTTAACTGAGGGAGAACACATCTTTCGAGAAGTTTAGATAGGAGCGGAAGGTTGGACACCGGTCTGAAGTTGTTCATGTCCTCAATGTCCAGACCAGGTTTTTTTAGTAACGGCGTGACTTGGCCTACTTTGAGGCAGTCAGGAATGAGTCCCGTGCTCAGTGAACTATTGATTATCTTGCACCAGATTGGGGCTAGGGTGAGCTTCATGTCTTTAATCAGGTTTAAGAATAGCTGGTCTAGGGAGTGGGATGAGGGTTTAGCGGCGGCTATCAGCTTGATTATCTCATCTTCCTGGATGGGGTGGAATGAGAACCAAAGCGTAGGAGGACTCACTAGAGGGTTGAATAATGTTGCTAATGTCGAGGTCCCCATGAGAGAGGCAGGGTCCGTGCTGAGAGCCAGATCAATTTTTTTTAATTTTTTTTTTCAAAAACCTTTATTGTACAGGTCTGCATATTACAACAGTTGGCCTACAACCCGGCGGGCCGGCCCCTTAATTAGAATCAATACTGTGAAGCAAGTAGATTTATACAATTATGCAGCCAATATTCAAGAGGACCAGCAACAGTACAAAAGGAGAAGAAATGGACCGAAGTATACAGAAGGATTAAGGAAAGGTTCGCTTTTTTAGTTATAAACACAGTCAGGAAAAGTGGAGGATAATCAGCCATATTAAAATTCTAGGAAGAACGGCCTAAGCGCGTATTGCTCATAAAGACGAAAATACATCAGGATAAATGACAAAACTATGCACCCCATGGCCTAAAAGAACTACAGTAAAACATAAACCCCGTCCCCCCACCCTGCACCCCTGCATTGGCTTTCACCCGTCCCCAACTAGCAGCGTGCCCGTCGCCCCAAAACAAAACAAACTAAGACATCTACGAAAAGAAACTGGAGGAGGACCCCGGATCAGACCCCCGGCCCCCCCGCCCCCCCACCCACCCCACAATGGAGCAGCCCCAAAGCGAATAAACAAATTATCAAGCAAAAATATACACGACAAAAAAGGGGGGGATCATCAGTCGCCTGCTCTGCTCCCCGACACAAATGTCATATGAGGATGAAGTCCTGCACCCACCCCGAGTCAAGAATGCCATCGTCATCATACATCACTCAGCCTTGGCCCGTCTGATCAAAAGCACCAAGAGTCTCTGGCTCGGTTGTTGCATCCCCAAGTGAGGCAGAGTACCATACTTGTGTATGAAGTCCCGTCCGGAGGTCAGATAGAAACAGCAAAGAATAATGGGCCCCTTGTGTTCCACCGTCACACTTCTCCACCAAGTTGTCATGACATCGCCGTTGTGTGAAGAGCGCAGAGTCCGGGAGAGAAAAAAGTACATCACTTTTACGTGTCCGCCTGAACCACTCGACATCCACATTCTCCTGGACCTCTTGTTCCACGGGACTCCCGACATCTGTTAGTGAAGCTGAATTGGGGTCAGGGACTATCATTGCGCCTCTCAATTCAAAAGGGTCCGCCCTCGTCAGCCCGAGCTCCGGTGTAATACCCTCCAACGTAGAGTACAGTGCCATCACTCTCAGTCTCATAGAGAAATGAAGTTCCACAACAGCCGCCATCACATCTCCCAGCGTCGGTCCCAGCGCGTCTCTTCCAGTATTGATCGGTCCCACGTCCACCGGGAATCCTTCGGACAGGGTAGCGAAAATCGGCGTGTTAGGTAGGGCCCCTGCTGTGTAATTATCGGGACGCGGTCGGGTGCCACTCGTAGGGATCGCAAGCGCCATATCGCGTTCTGCGAATGTTCTTATCAGCCCGAGCCCAGAGGCGAGATCCCCGCAGCAACTCTACTCAATGGCCAGCAATCGAGTTCCCATACACTAGCTCAAAATGGGAAAGATCCAGCTCAGCGCTATATCTTCCACCGTCAGGATAATCTGCAGGAGCCATTCAGGACATCGTGAGTAAACCCGCTGCACTCTGCCGCCGCTGCTGTCTGAATGAGAGGCTCACCATAGGAATCGGCAAACACAGCATACTTCCGGTCCGGCCGGCCGTTCCTGATATTGCAAGGCCGGTGTTGTTCAACTCGCCCCCGGGCTCTTTAATACTCAAATCCCCGGCATCAAGTCAGTCACAGGCCACAATCTTGACTTCGACATTGCTTTGTCCACAAAGCAGATAGAGCACTCGGGGAAACACGGTCGTGCATCGCTCAAGCTCATCCACACGGGGGAACAGAACAGGCTCAGGATAGATAGCAGGATCTTGCGGGAGGAGAAGGAGGCCGACGGAGCCGGGAGCCTAGGCGGCCATCTTGGTCGCCGGCTTGGCTCCTCCCTCTGAGCCAGATCAATTTTCACGATTTTATCATTGAAAAAGCTAGCAAAGTTGTTACACAGCGATTTTGACGCCATCATATTGGATGTTGACGGTTTGGATGTTTGGCTCCTAATGATGTTAAAGAGTTCGTTGGGACGGTTTTTAGCGTTGTTTAGGGCAAGGCAGAAGAACGATGATTTTTTGTTCATGATGTGCTTATTGTAGTTTCTGCATGCTGCCTTGAGTTGATCGCGATAGAGGGAGGAGGGATTATTCCTCCAGGTTCTCTCAACAGTTCTAAGGTGTCTTCTTTCCTCATTGATGTCAGTGGTGAACCAAGTCCTTGAGGGTGTTTTTCTATGTTTATTTTGTTTCAGGGGAGCCTGCTTGTCCAAGGAGAGTGTCATGTTAGAGTGGTAGAGTGAGGTTAGTTCAGAGGTTGAGAGGTGCTCCACTTCAATTGGAAGGAGCGAGCTAAGCCCTTCTTCTAGTTTGTCTCGAGGGACTCTGGATGTGTTCCTGACCCATTTAGGAGGAGCCAGAGTGGGGGGTTTGGGAAGGGCTGGATGGTTGATATGAAAAAGAATGATGTGGTGGTCGGACCAGTCGACAGGAATGATGTAGTCAATAGTGATTGATTTCTTGTCCGAGATGATTGCATCTAGGATCGCTCCTCTGTGGTGTGTTTCTTCTAGGCAGTGTTGGAACAGACCGTTATCTAGCAGGAGTCCATTCAGAGATTGGATGAGTGGTTTTTTTTAATCATTCCATCTCAGGTTAAGGTCTCCCAGAATTAGGCTACTATCATTGCTGAGAGCGCATTGGGTGATCAAGTCCTTGAACTGTGTTCCAAATTCGTTGTGGTTACCGGGAGGGTGGTACAGGAGATGGCAGTGTAGTGGGCTATTAGTACTCGATTTGATGATGACCGATAGGCATTCGAAGGAATTATAAAGGCATGATGGATGTTCTGCGATGGAGAGGTCGCTTTTGTGAATGATAGCTACACCACCCCCTCTGTGCCCAGGTCTGTCTTTATGGATGATTAAGAAACCTGGAGGCACCAGCATATCCATGTTGGGGAGAGACAGGGTATTAAGCCATGTTTCTGTGATGAAGGCTAAATCCAGGTCATGAGAGAGGATGGCTTCCGCTATTTCAGTAGCGTTTTTGGCAGCGGATCTGCTGTTGATGAGCATACATTTAAGGTGTGGTTCTTCTTTAGGCTTCTGCATGTCAGGGAGGGCCCTGGGTTTAGAAGTTAGGTGCTCTGGCGGTCTGGGGGGTCTACGTTGGGGAGGGTCCCTACCCATACCAGTAATAACTTAGATTGCGGATTTGGTTGAAGATGTTAGAGTCGGGGTTTGCGCTAAGGTGGGCGAAGTCGATATCTGTAGATCGGGAGCTAGCTTGTGGAGGGGGATGGTAGGGTGGTCGTAAGATGAGGCGAGTGTGGTCGCTTCCTGGTGGGAAAGGTTGGGATTCGTTCTTCTGGGTCTCTCTGGTCGTGAATCCACCCAGGGTTTCTTAAGTAGGGGCAAGCATGAGCCATGGTCTGGGTGGTGGGTGGTGAGTCAATTCTGTTTGATAGCGAAGGAGAAGGAGGGTAGCCAAGACTTCTAAACGAGGTAATCCAACTTTCGCCTACTATGATAGACGACTTTTTGTCTACAGACATAGAAGATTTTATGTTTTCTCCAAGCACTAACACTGACTTTTGATTTTGGCACATGTACAGTATCCCAACCCAAAAGTTAATCATTAGGAATGTCCCAAATTCAATCTCCGAAAGCCGGACAAACCTATAATTGAAAGCATAACCCATGTAATGAAGAAACATAAAAAAAGAAACAGTAACAGATGATGAACAAGATAAGGCATGTGCAAGGAAACTAAAAGTTAACGATGTCCTGAACATTGATTGGCAATCTCAGACAAAGATCGATCAGGGAAATTGGCTTTGCGAGGTCAGTTTCAGGTGAAGAGGTCAGTTTCTTACAGTTCATTCCAGAGTCAGAAAGAAACCTTAGTTAATATATACATGAACTCAGAAGGCCAGGCCACTTGTTCGCCGGGCTACCTTCACAGGCCTACGTGAGGGCAACACAAAATGGTGGCACAATATAAAATGGAGTCAGTCTCGAGAATTACAGAACCTCACTACTCCTCCAAAGGGTAGTTCAAACACTTTTGCTATGAAATTTCCATACTTTTCAGGGTTCAATGTATCGAATGAAGAAACATTTTACTTTAAAAGTGTGAACAGAACAGGAATGAAAAATATGTTAACCAATACAAAACATATTTATTCTGCAGCCTTCTATGCCCAACTGTCTAGACTTTGTTTTGACTTTTAGAGCGACAACATTGAGACAAAAACTGTCTGGGTTTCAAAAGATTGGCAAGTGCAGGGGATAGAAGCTTTGTTTAGAGCCTGTATCATCCCTGAGCAAATTATGTTTTGAATGACACTGTCCAACAAATGTCTTGCCTTGGTTTAGCCAAGATCAAAGACATGAACAATTCGTCCATACCTACACCTACACCTGAGAGTGATGACACTTCAGAGGGGGAGGTTGACGTACATACTATTTTGCATCACAACAGAACAGATACAGATTGGAATAAATGGTTAATCTGGGCCACAGACACAAACAACTGTCAAGATAGATTCCTGAACAAAACACAAGGGTTTAACATCAATAGGCCAGACCCAAGATATGTTCAAAGACTGCATCCTGGAATAGTAACAACATACAGTGTAGGGAAGCTCTGCCTTGATTGGCTACAAAGATCTACACTTAAGGATGTAAAGCAACACTTATCTTTACTTAAAGATGGCACAGACATTAGGAAATTCTTGCTAGGACCAAGAAAACCGCGTCAAAAACGTTTCATATATGCCTGTATATATACTTCATATGACGAAATATGGAGGATTACGCAAGCAGAGACTGCAGAACGAATACGAGAAATTGATTGTATTAATTTAGAGAAATCTCTCCTTGTGGCTGACTTGGGTTAACAACTCTGTTGTCCAGAATATATTCATTGGACAGCATAGTGCCTTCTGCCATAGACATAATGGAACAAGACTTGGTCATGTTGCAACATGGTCAGTCTCAACTACGTTCTATCATGCTATTAGGCTGGACGTTACAAAACCTTCATTCAGGCTATGTGTCTTGGCATTTAATCAATACTACGTCACTGTTTTCAGAATTCAATCTTACTGATAAACAGATCAAATTGGCACAAAGGGGAGCAGACTATACAGTGCTGAGCATTGAAAAACTGGAAAGATTACCATTCACAGTGGCAGAAAAACCAGCTACTGAATGGATAATACATGGAACAATCACTCTGCCTGTTACAATTTTCCATTTTCAGTATTGCCTAAAACACATACCAGCAGGCACATATGAAAGGTTGGGTAAAAAATACATCAAGACATCCTGGGATTTACCATACACACACAGATGTTGGAGTGAGGGACATGAAGTGTTTCTTAGCGGTTCAAACTGCGAAAACGCACTAAGCAGTTCTCTTCCTTACCAGGGTATTAAATTACACGGGGCCTGCGATGGTTCCTCTAACAACTTATTCTTTCACCTGCAAGGTTCACCAGCTGCAGTGATTGAAGCAATTTTTGGACAACTTTCAAATGGAAGTTAACTTATGTTGAACGATCACAGCTGCTGTGGCATGTTGCCAGGGTTCCATATCTAGTAACTGTGTCAGCCAGGGTCACTTGGTGTATGCAAGTATTGTTTCCAAACTACAAGACAGTCAGGGAGTCGCCTCTATGGCCTTCACTGAACATCTCTCCTATACAAATTGATACTCTAAGCAGAATGAAAGCCATTCTTTTGCAAAAAACTGTGCCACTGACCTCGGCCAAAGGGACCTATGATCTACAAGTCGCAAGGACTCCTGCCGAGATACATGCCCTTTTGAATACAAACTGCCCTATACATTTCTCAGAAATGTTAAGTTGCATCTTAAACATGTCTGATACAAGCGGTATTGTAAATGTATTTAAGACCGCGTTTTCCGTACTGTTAGCACCTTTTCAAGCAGTCCTAGGAATCATTCCAAACTTCATGCACTCAGTGTTTGGCGGACTGCCCCTCATTTTAAGACTCATTGCAGAGATACTATTTTTGCTCCTTCTGCTACGATATGGCAATCCAAATCACCAGCGACACCCAGTTCTCCATGGAGACCACTCTACTGGCGATGAAGTTTTGTGAGTGCATCGTCCAAATTTTGGTGGTACCTCGTCTACGAGAATTGAATACCACATGGTTTCTGTCATTCAGATCAATTTGGCAAAATTGCATCTTACCTGTTCTACGCTGCCTTCTATGCGGGGAAGAATGCGTGCTAGACACCTGTCTGACACTCCCAGCAGTCATGCCAAGGGATGTTGATACTTTGCTGGTCCCCGTAACGGCCCATGCTCTGTGTTGTCCCCAGCAGCTACCAATTCTGATGACAGCATTCATTGAGATCTCACAGACGCAAAATGCTGATACTGAGGTACGAGAGGACATAACAGGCGCGCAGGTAACATCTGGTACAAACATTGCTGATGCGACAAATGCTGAAGGCGATGCTTCACATCTATGTGTGGTAATCTTCTAAACGA
Source organism: Lissotriton helveticus (assembly GCF_964261635.1). Classification (NCBI taxonomy): domain Eukaryota; kingdom Metazoa; phylum Chordata; class Amphibia; order Caudata; family Salamandridae; genus Lissotriton; species Lissotriton helveticus. The sequence continues at coordinate 1,628,764,870 of NC_136057.1, read as the reverse complement.
GGTAATCCAACTTTCGCCTACCATGATAGACGACTTTTTGTCTACAGACATAGAAGATTTCATGTTTTCTCCTAGCCCTAACACTGACTTTTGATTTTGGCACACAGTGTTCTGAGAGACTCTGAATTTGACCTTCATTTTTCAAAACAAGGTACTAACTTTGGAACTTTTTCCTATGATTATTTTTTTTTCTCCAAATTAGTATTTCACTTTTCATTTTTTGGCACAAGTAATCTTCTTATAGTAGAACTATTCATAGAGAACAAGAATTCTTTGAACACTTCCAGAGACAATATATGGCCTTGTCCACATACAAACAGTTTTATGTAATCTGACATAAAATGGTTTTGGCACTTTTTCTTCTGTATTAACAAGCCTTTTCATAAATGTTTATTTTCGTGGTTCATTCAGTTAGCATTTTAAATGTCAACATGTGCTTAGAATGAATACTTGCTTTAATGTGTACAGCACCAATGCTTTAGTTTGAATACATCATTTACAATGTATTTGAAACATGCTTTTAGCGCTTCATGTGTAGATATGATTTAGATATGTTTAACATGTTTAGAATTTAGTAATGTCATACATACGAAAGTGGAGTGGGTGTTGTGTATCAATTTAGATTCCGTATGAAGGTGCAACGTTACTTAATAAGTTTCCACTCAAATACTCATATATAATAGATGCAAGCTCCGTTCCTTTTGCTCGAATCCCTGGAGTGGGGGATAGGGTAATTCCAAACAGGAAAAGGAGAGTAGCTTTGATTTACGAAGCACCTCTGGGAGATGGACTTTTACCCTCCTTGGTCTAACTGCAAAAGGCAGGGTTTGTACAGCTGCAGGGTTTTGAAGGGAAAAACATGAAGAATAGTTGTTCATTATCATATTTCTGATCCTACAGAAGAAAACTTTATTGCATGATTAATAAAAACCTTTGCAATCCAATATACATAAGATAATAAAATGTGCTCAAAACGACCAACCAGGTATAAGATAATAAGATATAATCAACACACATATTACATTTTTTTTTTATTAAAAACAGATTTCAACTAGGACTCAGTCTTGTTCAAATATGCTAATCTGGTAAAGTACCTGTGTTCTGTACAAATAGTTAAGTAAACAAATGAAAGTGTCTAATGAGCGCTGATAAAATCATGGGATGTAGATCCGATCAAATGAATGGACATCATTGTTTGACACAGGATGAAAATTAAAGTGCAATGTTATATATAAAGTATTAATGTGCCTGGAAAAGATACAACAATGTCAATATGGTGTGCTGTTAATGGTTTGCAAAGTCAAACTTTAGATAAAGCACGTATTGGATGCGATTTGACAGACATGCATTTGAGGTATCTTTGTTCAGAACTGGTTCAGAGAACCCATATTCTGCAACCATGTGTGCCTGTGTCAGCAAATTATCCAGTTCAGTTCTAAAATTGTGCTTATAGTTATCTTCTTCTCCATTCCTTATGCAAAACTATAATTGCGAGGAAGCAAAATAAATCCCAAGTCTGGATGCTCAACTCTTTTCTTCCCACATCTCACCTCTCACCAGACAATGACGCTACTGATAAGAAAACTGGGAAGTGCTTGCTCAGTCCCAAGCTGCTTCAAGTAGTTAAGTTCAGTTCAGTTAGCTTTATTTAAAAAAAAAAAGGTAATCAAAGCAGAAATATTAGCATAAGCAGGCTAAAAATATATATTAGATACAATGTGGGCAATTTAGCGCACTATGGTATAAGCATCAAGTTTATCTGAGCGAACTATAATAACCAAGTACAGAGATAAATGTACCCATCATACATTAAAACACATACAATAAGTCCAATTCAAAATATTCTTAAAATATTTAAATATTGATATAAATGTATGACATTCACTTGATATTCGTTTGGGGTCTAATATCTCACATCCAGTTAAAAAACTTGGCTACTGAACATGCAATGAATTGGGAGACTGTATCTGTCATTAAAATTCTGTTTGCTACAATATTACTTCTCATCCCCAATAGTCTACATATAGGTGAAAGCCATTTCCTTAGTAGGTTTAGGTAAGCTGGACAAACAAATAAAACATGTCAAGAATTTTCCTCACTGGATGAACAGTGAGGACATTTATCACCCCTGTCAATATTCCAATTTTTAGTTAAGGATTTGATTGAAAGAGATCCCATCCTGAATTGGTGTGGGAGGGCTGGGTGGACAAACAGGCATGGAGGCTGAATATGCTTCTTAATGATGAAGTTTTAATGGAATTTTGATAGGTTGAAATAATATGATCAGGTTGGTAAAATTCTTTCTTCTTCCCTTTTTAGGTCCTTCCTCTTCCGAATGGCACCTCCCAGAGGCTCAGTAAAGAGGAGACAAAGCAACGATGAATATTTTGATTGGGTCTTAAATGGGTTTTAATCTACCTATCACCACACTGTTTTTTCTGAAAAGTTGTTCAGTGTGGGAGGGGGTTAAAGGAAGGGGCTGTGCATGTAAATACTGTTCGCAAGTACTCCAAGTGTTCTTCTCCCTTATAATCCAAAAACTGAAAGAATTCTAACAGTAGAAAACTATAGGAGATAACAAAGTCTCTTCAGTGTAGACAAGTTCTAGGTATCTCTCACTCAGAACACATGCACTTCTTTTCCTCACACCGTCACAGGGCTTTTGTGCCTCTTATGTCACTAATGTAGGCTTACCAAGGACAAAGAAAGAATAATCCAGACAACCAACAACTACAAAAATATATATCTGTGCCATGCTCCCCATGCCCCGACCTCTCTTCCTCCCAGAAAGACTGCCCACCCATCCCACACTGACTCACCTGCTCCGCCACAACTCTCCAGAGTTGCGGCCGTCCTTCAGTGTCCTCCGGTGGTCTCCACCATTCCTCGCTCCACTGCTCCAGAACTTCCTCCATCTCAGTATCTCTCCTCATTTTCTCTGACTGGCTGGGATCCGTCTGTCTGACTTGCAGGGTTTCAGCAGCATCCTCCTTCGGATCCGGGCTTCTCGTGTGATCTTTTTTTCCTCCCTCTTCATTCTCCATCTTCTCTTTATGTCCTGCCTGTATTCCTGTTTCCTGCCCCACCTCTCTTTCCTTAACCCTCTGCGATTAGCTTGCTTCTCTCTGGTCTCGAACACCCTGCTGTCACATGTGAGAGGCTGGATTATTGCGGAAGTGATAATGGATGTCATGTTTCCTTTTCTCTCAAAGGTGTAATCCTGAGAGCGGCGTCACCCTGACCTTCTTTCAGGTAGGTAAAGGGGGTTGGGCCGTCATCCTCACAATTGGAAATATAGTTTTCTATCAAGGGGGACAGATATAATGTTTCAATAAGGCTCAAAAGAATATCTGGTTTAAATTCCAAGAACCTTCCCCCAAGATATTAGCTGCCCACTACATGTGTGTCGGCTACAAAATGTACTTACTAAAATTGTTCTTTTAGTGTGGCAGCTGCAGGAAAAAGAGATCCCAAAGGGTCATGCCATAACTCCTTCATACCAATAGCTAATAAGGATTTTTGTTTTTTAGCCAGCATATCTTTTTAGAACAATCTGCTAAATTAATATCTCTAAGAGCCACTGTATAATCAGCCAGTCAGGGGTGGTCCATAATCTACGCCAGTAGAGCAATGGACGAAGTTGTGCTCTACTGGCAACAGCTTTTCTGCTCAAGTCCAACAGCAGGGGTTTAAGGGCAGTGTTTTGTGGAATAGGTGTTACTGATCTCAGGAATTTGTTTTCTGCATTGGTGAGTGAACGAATATCAGAGAATCTCCATAGTTCCACTTGGGACAGCGTCTAATGCTGCCAGCACATCAGTTAACACAACTAGGACATTAGTCGTGTCACGAACCGCGCAAGCAACGCGCCGGTTACCACGCTAGCTGCGTGAGACTCAGCCGGGAAACATGGGAAAGACTACATTTCCCATGTTCCCCGGGTTCCAAGCGCAGGGCGTAGGCGGCGAACCACGTGATCCGTGATGACGCCTACGGAAGCACAAAAGACGGCAAGCCAGCTGCAAACGCTGCCGATAATTCTGAATTCCTTGTTGGTCTCCTGTGTTTGGACCTCCGTTGTGGTGCCCAAAGTTTCCTGTGGATTACTTGCTGTGACTTCAGATCAGGGGTTCCCGGGACTCCGTCCGCTCTTGGATCCTCTGCCCGCCGGACTCCTAGATATCAGGTATCGTGAGGGGAGGCAGTATTCTCCTCTGTTGGCAGAGACGCTACTTTCCTGCGTACTCGTGCAGAGGAGGAGTGCGCCCATAGAGGCGCTTGGGTGGTGCTATCGCTCTGTTGGCTGAGACCGGCTGGTCTCTTGCAAGGTGGTGAATACACCCGGTTTCCACTGCCCCCTCATTTCCACAGCCTCATTCATGACTATATTGTTTATTTTTTTCACGTAATCCTAAGATCTCATTAGGCGTACGTTTTTGCATTGGAGAGACTACTGCTGGGGGAAAACATTGTTTTCATGATTGTACAGAACTATAGGAACATTGGCTTTCAGGGCTTTGCGGTTCTTCTGTCTAAAGTAGTGTGCCTAACTAACTGAGGAAGACAGCGACCTCTCTTGCCTGGAACTGTTCCATTGCTCCGTTGTTATTATGATTTTGAATCAAAGGAAGTAAAGAGAAGAGAATCCTCAGGCCCTGGAGGGCTCCTGCATCTCTTGCATCCTTCTCAGTGTTCTATTTTACTTCAAAGGTAGGAGCCTGACCCAGACCTTAGGGGAGGGAAATAGTCAGATCAGGAATGTACAGGTTATGATATTTGTTGTCTACTTTTGTCGCCCTTGCAGGTCTCCATCCCTCGCAGTCCCTTCCCTTCTTTTTTCCCCCGCTCAATCGCGCCCAAAAGTCTGTGCTTATCGCAAACTGGACTTAGGTCGATTCAGAGGTGGGCCCCCATATAGCATCACACAACCCTGAGGAACCTGATTCGGATGGCCTTGACAGAATTATCGGCCCACGAATTGCATCCCTCCTGGTTGTGTGTCAAGCAAGATGGCTACCATAGAAGACATAGTGGCAGCCTTAGCATTGGTACAGGCGGAATTGACCGCCTCATGCCAAGAAACGACTACGTTACACGCTAGGATAGACCAGTTGCAAAGAAACCCCTTTGACTTTGGGGCAACCGCTCGTCCCACCCCTGTAGTAGTAGAGATGCCAGTACAGGTCCCCCTTGCCCCTCCTGAGAGGTTCCACGGGGACATTAAAAAGTTCCAGGTATTTCTGACACAAGTACTGCTACATTTCACATGCAAACCCAAGCTGTTTTCCACAAACCAAGCTCGGGTAGCGTTCCTCATTTCATATCTAGGTGGGAAAGCGGCACAATGGGCAGTTCCCATAGTACGCCAAGACGACCCGTTGTTATACGACTGGGATGAGTTCAGGGCCAGCTTCGAACGCACCTTTGATAGAAGGGCGGACACTTTCTCTGCTGACAGAGACCTATTGGAGCTACGCCAGGGCAACACGGAGCTGGTAACATACCTGAACAGTTTTCGGCGTTTGGTTGCTGAAACCGACTGGCCAGAAGCCAAGAGGTCCGCTGTGTTTTACCGTGGGTTGACGGAAGAAATGAAAGACGTCTTAGCCCAGATAGATCCCCAACCAGCGACGTGTTCGGCACTCTTCGAGTTGACCTTAAGGCTGGATCACCGTCTGCGGGAACGCCGTGGGGAGAACAAAGGAAAGGACAGAGTAACGCCATACAGCGACAAAACCACAGTCACAGAAAAAGCCGCTGGATCCGCTGAGGCCATGGAAATCGGAACAGTAAGGGCGTCGTTGACGCTAAGTGAACGAGATCACCGACGGAAACAAGGTCTATGCCTCTACTGCGGCAAAAAAGGCCATTTTTTGAGGGAGTGTCCCTTTAAGCCGTAGTACGGAAGAACAAAAGTGGGACAAGCGGCGGTTCTGAAGGTAGGAAAGGAGGAGGGAAACGACAAAGCTTGAGGGACATAGAAGGGGGTTCTTCGAGCGGTTGTGTCATCCCTTCCCTCAACAACCAGGTGTCTAGTGAGCCTGAACATTTCTTTATCCCTCTGGTTCTCATGATTGGGAATGTGGCCCAAGATGTCACTGCTATGGTGGACTCCGGAGCAACGGGGTGTTTTATGGACGAAGGAGAAGCGTCACGTCTGGGGGTGAACCTCATACAGAAGGAAGTGCCTGAATTGGTATTCGCTGTGGACGGAAAGGAATTGGCTTCCGGACCCATCCAGTATCAAACCGAGGGTTGTGACATGACTTATGATGGATACCATCGGGAGAGAATAACCTTCAACATAATCCAAGCCCCTCTGTACGGCACCATCTTAGGCCTCCCGTGGCTGCAGAAAACCGAACCGTCTGTGAACTGGAGAAACAAGACGCTCAAGTTCGATTCTGAATACTGCCAGAACCATTGTCAAGCCACGACCCAACAACAAGGCAAGGGCCGTAGCGAACATCATGTTGCCACCGCAGCCGAAAAAGAGGTAGCTCTGCCATCATGTTACAATAGCTTTGCTGACGTCTTTAATGACACCAAGGCCGAGGTGTTACCACCACACAGAAGCTACGATTGTCGGATAGACTTAGTGCCTGGATCAGAGATTCCATGTGGTCAGGTTTATTCACTCACGGGGCCTGAAAAAGCCCACCTACGGGAGTATCTGGACAAGTTCTTAAGACTAGGATACATCCGTCCGTCCAGATCGCCAGCTGCCTCTCCCCTCTTCTTTATACCGAAGGCTAATGGAGAACTGAGATGCTGCATCAACTATAGGAGGCTTAACGAAATAACTATCAAGAATAGGTATCCCCTTCCTCTCATACCAGTGCTCTTGGAACAGGTGAGAGCTGCGGCTATCTACACAAAACTTGACTTACGTGGGGCATACCACTTGGTCCGCATCAAACAAGGCGATGAGTGGAAGACGGCCTTCAAGACGCGGTACGGGCTATATGAGTATATGGTGATGCCCTTTGGGCTATGTAATGCCCCTGCGGCCTTTCAATTCTTCTCAAACAAAGTCTTAAGGGAATACTTGGACGTCTTCACAGTAGTGTATATCGACGATATACTTGTGTATTCGGCCACAGAAAAGGAACATGTGGATCACGTCTGTTTAGTCCTACAGGCTCTACGGAAACATCATTTGTTCTGTAAAATCACCAGATGTGATTTCCATGTGGCCACTGTGGAATTCTTGGGGGTCATGCTTACTCCCTCTGGACAAGTCATGGCTGAGAGGAAGGTCAAAGCCATAGAAGAGTGGCCTTGTCCACACAACGTCAAAGAAGTCCAAAGCCTGCTGGGGTTTGCGAACTTTTATCGGAGGTTCATAAGAGACTTCTCTGACATGGTGGCCCCACTGACCAAGCTAACACGGAAACGAACAACGTTCTGTTGGACGGACGAAGCCCAGATGGCGTTTGACCGCCTTAAAAAGGCATTCACCACCGCGCCTGTTCTCACTCATGCGAATCCAGCCCTGCCCTACATAGTAGAGGCGGACGCCTTGGACGTCGCCATAGGGGCAGTGCTTTCACAAAGGTAGGACACCACAGGTTGTTTGCATCCCATAGCGTTCATGTCCCGGAAATTGAATGAAGCCGAAGCAAATTACACCATAGTCGAGAAGGAGCTTCTGGCAATACGTTACGCATTTCTGGAGTGGAGACACTGGTTGTTGGGGGCAGTTCATCAGGTCACGGTATACACCGATCATCGGAACCTCCAGTTCATGAGAGCGGCTCGACATCTCACTCCCAGACAACTGAGATGGATGCAGTTTTTCGCGGAATACCATTTTCTGGTTACCTTTCTTCCAGGATGGGAGAACAAGAAAGCGGATGCGTTGGCACGCCAAGACACCGCTCCCATGAGAGAAAAACCACCGGAAGAATCGATCATAGAACCCAGCAGAGTGATCTGTGTAACCCACACCGATTCATTCCTCCAACGAATACGACATGAAACGCGGGCGACAGACTGGCAATGCTGGCTTCGTTCTCATCCTGATTGGAGGACGCGTGATGGTCTTCCTATGCGGGGACGACAGCTGTTGATACCGTCCAACAATCTTAGAAAAGTGGTGTTTTCTTGGTGTCATACCCTTCCTTGTGCGGGACATCCGGGAGGGGAAAAAACCCTAGACAAGGTCTTGAGACAGTTCTGGTGGCCCTCTGTGCGCAAGGATGTGGTGTCATGGGTTAAGACCTGTACAGTGTGTGCTCAAGCGAAAACAGATCATCAACGCAAGGCCGGCCTACTGCAACCCATGCCTACCCCCGAAACACCATGGGAAAGGATCTCCATCGATTTTATAGTAGGACTACCAGAAAATCAGGGAAACACAGCTATATTCGTCGTCGTGGACTATCTGACCAAGATGGGACACTTCATCCCCTGCAAACAGGCCCCTTCAGCTAGCAGACTAGCGAAGTTGTTGTTACAGCATGTGGTTAGACTACATGGCCTACCCAAGTGTATTGTATCCGACAGAGGGGCTCAATTCACAGCAACATTCTGGAAAACCTGGTGTGTCGAGTTGCGGATGGAATCCTCGTTGTCTACAAGTTTCCACCCACAGACAGACGGCCAAACCGAGAGACTCAACCAAACGCTCAAAACATACCTCAGATGCTACGTTGATAACAACACAGACGCATGGGTGGAGTGGCTGTGGGTGGCAGAAATATCGTATAACAGCACTAAACATGCATCCACCTCTTACACCCCTTTCTACTGTACATACGGGTTTCACCCCAGGTTTACTCCAGTAGCCCTACCCAGTCTTAACCCCAGGATTCCCGATCTCAGACACAGGCTGCAGCGCATGCGCAGAGTATTTTTGTCTACACGAGCCAACCTACACAGAGCCAATATCAGGTACAAGGCCCAAGCAGATAAACATTGTAGGGCGGGTCCCGGGTACAAGGCAGGGGATTGGGTCTGGTTGTCTACCAGGAACATTCGATTTAGGCGACACAGCGTATTTGGTCCCAGGTACATAGGACCTTACCGAGTGTCCAAAATTGTAAACCCTGTAGCGGTCAAACTCATGCTTCCCTCACACATGAAAATCCATCCAGTTTTTCATGTTTCGCTGGTGAAACCTTTGCAGGGCTCTCGGCCGAGAAGGCCTGCTCCCGTGTCAGTGCAAGGCGATGTGGAGTATGAGGTCAAAGGGATCCTTGATGCGAAAAAAGTGAGGTGCAGACTGTGGTATTTAGTGTCCTGGAAAGGGTACGGCCCCGAGGAGGACTCCTGGGAGCCCGGAGTGGCGGTGCATGCCCCGAGACTGACTGCTCGGTTTCACCGGCTGCATCCAGAAAAGCCCTCTCCCAGCTAGCGTCAGGAGAAGAGGGAAATGTACTGTCACGAACCGCGCAAGCAACGCGCTGGTTACCACTCTAGCTGCGTGAGACTCAGCTGGGAAACATGGGAAAGACTACATTTCCCATGTTCCCCGGGTTCCAAGCGCAGGGCGTAGGCGGCGAACCACGTGATCCGTGATGACGCCTATGGAAGCACAAAAGACGGCAAGCCAGCTGCAAACGCTGCCGATAATTCTGAATTCCTTGTTGGTCTCCTGTGTTCGGACCTCCGTTGTGGTGCCCAAAGCTTCCTGTGGATTACTTGCTGTGACTTCAGACCAGGGGTTCCCGGGACTCCGTCCGCTCTTGGATCCTCTGCCCGCCGGACTCCTGGATATCAGGTATCGTGAGGGGAGGCAGTATTCTCCTCTGTTCGCAGAGACGCCACTTTCCTGCGTACTCGTGTAGAGGAGGAGTGCGCCCATAGAGGCGCTTGGGTGGTGCTATCGCTCTGTTGGCTGAGACCGGCTGGTCTCTTGCAGGGTGGTGAATACACCCGGTTTCCACTGCCCCCTCATTTCCACAGCTTCATTCGTGACTATATTGTTTATTTTTTTCACGTAATCCTAAGAGCTCATTAGGCGTACGCTTTTGCATTGGAGAGACTACTGCTGGGGGAAAACATTGTTTTCATGATTGTACAGAACTATAGGAACATTGGCTTTCAGGGCTTTGCGGCTCTTCTGTCTAAAGTAGTGTGCCTAACTAACTGAGGAAGACAGCGACCTCTCTTGCCTGGAACTGTTCCATTGCTCCGTTGTTATTATAATTTTGAATCAAAGGAAGTAAAGAGAAGAGAATCCTCAGGCCCTGGAGGGCTCCTGCATCTCTTGCATCCTTCTCAGTGTTCTATTTTACTTCAAAGGTAGGAGCCTGACCCAGACCTTAGGGGAGGGAAATAGTCAGATCAGGAATGTACAGGTTATGATATTTGTTGTCTACTTTTGTCGCCCTTGCAGGTCTCCATCCCTCGCAGTCCCTTCCCTTCTTTTTTCCCCCGCTCAATCGCGCCCAAAAGTCTGTGCTTATCGCAAACCGGACTTGGGTCGATTCAGAGGTGGGCCCCCATATAGCATCACACAACCCTGAGGAACCTGATTCGGACGGCCTTGACAAGTCGGAACTAAAGGCTGTGTAATAGTCTGGGTACTTAATAATTTGGTCCAGAGTATAAGGGTAGAAAAGTGCTCAACACATGATTCAGGAACAATTAAATTAGAAGCTCTTTAACAAGGCAGGCACGTTTAACCCCTTGCATGCTGCCGCGATTCTGCGCCTGTGCAGCACATTCCGATCTCGGGTGCGGTCATAACGCCCCCCAGCCGTCATCAGCACACAAGCACTGTAGTGCATGACGGCTGGGGGCCGTCATCAGCATGCAAGGGGTTAAGGTCCTGCCACCTTGCTTCCTCCCAAATCTGTTTAGCTAGGGTTTGACATGATTTATAAAAATTCCTGACTGCATGAATCCACAATTGATCTTTTGATTTGATAGCTACTACCGGTTGTTGGCAGGCTAGCCTACGCTCTTTATTGAACCATCTAGTCTTAGATAGGCGCTGCCTTTTGTTGGCAGAGCAAGGAACAGAAAAATTAGATATAATTGTAGCAATCAATTTAGCAACACAAACTTAATTTGGTAAAATTAAGTTAAACCCCCCATAAGAAAGCCACCAGTATAAAGTTGAAATTGAAATATTATACAAACTGGCTGTACATCAGTGCTCCAGTAGTTAGTATTATTAATCACAGATTTTTCTAAGCCTAACAGCAACTTTTTAAAAGCTAAGAATGTTAAAGGCAATATCCTCTGGGAGCATTTGTAAGTAGTCAACAGCTGAGTGAACATCTTGCCAGTTCGGCTTTATACAAACCACTACATTAATAAAAAGAAGGGCTCTAGGTTTGGCACTCAGTGTGTTTTAAGGGCTCTCAGTGCTCGAGAGCAACCTGAGTCAAACCATCTCCACGCCACATCATGTTGCCGCAGGGCTAGTGCCTTCTATAAAACGAAGCTGGTGTTTGCAATGGCAGAAAAGGCATCTAAGATAATGCATGGGTTGTTCTGTTGACCAGAGCAGAATACAGGGAGTCATAAAAAGAGTGTGAGACTCCTGCCCCCATCAATTGTCTTAAGGGTCGCACTATCACCCTTCCTGCGGATTTGCATGGACAAGGACCAACAGGGCTTAATACACACCGGATAGTGGTAACTAAAAATGCTCGAAGGAATTTCAAAGTCCAATAATTATAGAAAAAAGGGGTTAGTAGCAAAGATAAAATCTATGAAGGACTCACATCGCCTCCCAATACAGGTAGGGTTACTGTCTCTCCTAATCGGGGACAGCTTGCCCATTGCTGAGACCAAATAATATGCATTCAGTATAGCATTAAGATAAGCTCCCTGTTGAGTGTGTTGCATATGCATTCCGGTCAGACGGAAACAACCCAACGACTGTACACCATCATTCCTCGGAACTCCACGTAAGTGAACAATAAAATCACCAGCAATCATTATATTAACATATTGTAAATTATGTGCTCTGCAAGTCCTTAAATAACAACTCAACAGTTGTATATTACAAGCCCCAGGTAACAAGGAAATAGCATTATAAAAATTCAACAATACAATTTATTGGGTCCTTGAGAAAATGGCATGGCTTGCAGGGTAAGGGATTCTGTGGTTAAAGCATCAGGATACATCAAACCAGTAGTGAAACAAAAATAATCAACCCTCCTTTGCCCCCCCGCCTTGAAGATGTTGCAAGCATAAAAAAAAGTCTTGGATCCCTCCAAGGAAAAACTATTCACAATGGCCCAAGTTTCTTTGTGGCAGATCACATCAAAGCCTTTGATAAACGACAAATCGGATCACTGAACTTGCCTGCAAGGTCCGTGATGTTCCAGATAGTACATTTACATTTATTGGGATAAAGGGAAATGGTGTCAGTTAAGCTCTGTACAGGAGGAACTTTCCAATCAACTGAATCAGCCCCTGACAGTCAATCACAACTTTTCGAGAATGATAATGGGGTAAAGCTGTTTCTAAGACCTATATCAGGGTCAACTCATTTCTGCTTCCTGAGTAAAGACCCATGATCCCAGAGTTTGCGATTGGACAGATTGTGTTGGATGTACTAACGGCCTATGGAAATATCCCAGAGGAAGAGCTACAATGAAGGAGACAAGAACTAGGGATAGTATACTTTGTTGCTGCTAAAATTCTCTCTGCCACAAGAAGTCTATTAAAATTGAAAATAATGCAATTTCCTTTATAATTTTTCTTAACCCTTCCAACCCAGTTTACTCTTTGAACCATAAAAATGTGTCTTTCCACCCGGATACCCATAGTGGTAATTAAGTTCAGTCATATCATATGCCGATGATACACAGGTGGTGATCTCAGTATCAAACAACATTGATGAGACGGCTGACCGCTTTAACATCTGCATGCTACAGATTAATACGTGGATACAGAATAATTGCCTCAAACTGAACGGCGACAAGACAGAGGTCTTGCTATTAGGGTCTAACACCTCCTTCTGGTCCCCAAGGTGGTGGCCGGCTGATCTGGGTGACTGCCCAGCACCAATCTCAAAGGTTAGAAACCTGGGGGTAATATTTGACCAAAGATTGACATTTGAGGGTCAAAGTAACAAGCTTACCTCCACCTTCTGGGGCATCTTAAAAATGATTAGGAAGATCTGTCCGTTTATTCCTGTGGATACTTTAAAAACGGTGGTCACTGCATTGGCCATATCTCGATTGGACTACGGAAACGCTCTATACGTGGGACTTCAGGCACGGCTCCTACTTAGGCTCCAACGGATGTAGAATGCAGCGGCAAGATTAATCCTGGATATCCCTAAACATGAACCTGTAACAATTCGATTGAGGGATCTCCACAGGTTGCCAGTGGGGAAGAGAATTGTATTTAAGGCTCAGTGTCTTGCATTTAAGGCACTACAGGGGAAAGGGCCTCTTTATCTGAGAACACATCTCAGGAAATACTCTACTTTTAGAAATCTAAGATCAGCACAGGCACATTTAATGGTAGTCCCGAGGTACAAGCAGTTACGCTGTGGGGGGGAGGGGGGAGTTTTATTGTTGGAACTGCTAAGGTATGGAACTCCCTTCCCTTGGAGATTAAAAATAGCAACTCCCTGATGTTGTTCAGAAGTCAGCTGAAAACCTGGCTGTTTAAAAACTAATAAGTTAAGATAAAATAAAATCAGTTGGAATTTTAGCTTCTAGGTAGCCCCAGCGGCAAGACGCCCTTGGGCATACGCTGCGCTTTACAAGATGTAAAATCAAATCAATCAAATGCATGACCTTGTTCTCAAGTTGGTTAAAATTCTCAATTGTGCCTGGCGAAAGCGGGGTACATTTCCAAACACCACAACATATGGAGTTGCTTCCGGTGCCAGATAAAGAACTACAGGCCAAGGGCTAAGGGTGATGTGTGCGCCAACACTTGGCCTGTTAGCTTCTTCAAAAGGCATACCATCCAATGCTGGCTTAGTAATTCCTTTTCCTAACTGCTCTCCTCCTTTAGTTAATGCACCCCCTCTAGACAATGGAAGGTTACTGTTGGGCTGCCTCTGTGAGTCCATGGGGGTGCTGACTACAGCACTGAAACTTTGAGATCCTAGCTGTGCATAGCCTCTTACCACACATTGGGGCCGATTCCGATCCGGTAAAATATTCCGCCGTACGATTCGCATTCGTATCCGAATCCGTGCGAATGGGAAGTTTACGTCCGACCTGCGAATTCCGATCCATTCCAGTCGAATTCCGTACGAATATCATTGAACTGTCCGAATCACAGTCGATGATCCGTACGAATATCCATCGGGAATCCTACCGTACGAATCGTAACCAGCCCGTACAAACACACAAGTACGATCCTGTACAAGAAGCCTGACAGCGATTCGTACGGAACAAAGTTATCGCACTTCAATAATGAATCGTACGGCAATATTCGTCTCGCATCAAGCAGCGTCAACACATACCACACGTGTACCCCTCGCTCAAGCACAAATACGACACGCACCCCCCCAACAAGCCCACGCGAACACCCCCACCCGCCAACGGGCTGTACCAGTCAATCGCACGCACAAGTACGACACGCACACCCCCCTACGCGAACACCGCCAACGGCCCGTACCAGTCAATCGCACGGACAAGTACGACACGCACCCCCCCAACAAGCCCACGCGAACACCCCCACCCGCCAACGGCCCGTACCAGTCAATCGCACGCACAAGTACGACACGCACACCCCCCTACGCGAACACCCCCACCCGCCAACGGCCCGTACCAGTCAATCGCACGCACAAGTACGATACGCACCCCCCCCAACAAGCCCACACGAACACCCCCACCTGCCAACGGCCCGTACCAGTCAATCACACGCACAAGTACGACACGCACCCCCCCCAACAAGCCCACACGAACACCCCCACCTGCCAACGGCCCGTACCAGTCAATCACACGCACAAGTACGACACACACACCCCCCCAACAAGCCCACGCGAACACCCCCACCCACCAACGGCCCGTACCAGTCAATCGCACGCACAAGTACGACACGCACACCCCCCCAACAAGCCCACGTGAACATCCCCACCCGCCAACGGCCCGTACCAGTCAATCGCACGCACAAGTACGACACACACACCCCCCCAACAAGCCCACGCGAACACCCCCACCCGCCAACGGCCCGTACCAGTCAATCGCACGCACAAGTACGACATGCACACCCCCCCAACAAGCCCACGTGAACACCCCCACCCGCCAACGGCCCGTACCAGTCAATCGCACGCACAAGTACGACACGCGCACCCCCCTACGCGAACAACCCCACCCGCCAATGGCCCGTACCAGTCAATCGCACGCACAAGTACGACACGCACACCCCCCTACGCGAACACCCCCACCCGCCAACGGCCCATACCAGTCAATCGCACGCACAAGTACGACACGCACCCCCCCCAACAAGCCCACGCGAACACCCCCACCCGCCAACGGCAATATTCGGCTCGCATCAAGCAGCGTCAACACATACCACACGTGTACCCCTCGCTCAAGCACAAATACGACATGCACCCCCCCAACAAGCCTACGCGAACACCCCCACCCGCCAACGGGCCGTACCAGTCAATCGCACGCACAAGTACGACACGCACACCCCCTACGCGAACACACCCACCCGCCAACGGCCCGTACCAGTCAATCGCACGGACAAGTACGACACGCACCCCCCCAACAAGCCCACGCGAACACCCCCACCTGCCAACGGCCCGTACCAGTCAATCACACGCACAAGTACGACACGCACACCCCCCCAACAAGCCCACGCGAACACCCCCACCCACCAACGGCCTGTACCAGTCAATCGCACGCACAAGTACAACACGCACACACCCCCAACAAGCCCACGCGAACACCCCCACCCGCCAACGGCCCGTACCAGTCAATCGCACGCACAAGTACGACAAGCACACCCCCCCAACAAGCCCACGCGAGCACCCCCACCCGCCAACGGCCCGTACCAGTCAATCGCACGCACAAGTACGACACGCACCGCCCCCAACAAGCCCACGTGAACACCCCCACCCGCCAACGGCCCGTACCAGTCAATCGCACGCACAAGTATGACACGCACACCCCCCTACGCGAACACCCCCACCCGCCAACGGCCCGTACCAGTCAATCGCAAGCACAAGTACGACACGCACACCCCCTACGCGAACACCCCCACCCGCCAATGGCCCGTACCAGTCAATCGCACGCACAAGTACGACCCGCACCCCCCCAACAAGCCCACGCGAACACCCCCACCCGCCAACGGCCCGTACCAGTCAATCGCACGCACAAGTACGACACGCACCCGCCCAACAAGCCCACGCGAACACCCCCACCCGCCAACGGCCCGTACCAGTCAATCGCACGCACAAGTACGACACGCATACCCCCAACAAGCCCACGCGAACACCCCCACCCGCCAACGGCCCGTACCAGTCAATCACATGCACAAGTATGACACGCACACCCCCCCAACAAGCCCACGCGATTACCCCCACCCGCCAACGGCCCATACCAGTCAATCGCACGCACAAGTACAACACGCACACCCCCCTACGTGAACACCCCCACCCGCCAACGGCCCGTACCAGTCAATCGCACGCACAAGTACGACACGCACACCCCCCCTACGCGAACACCCCCACCCGCCAACGGCCCGTACCAGTCAATCGCACGCACAAGTACGACACGCACACCCCCCCAACAAGCCCACGCGAACACCCCCACCCGCCAACGGCCCGTACCAGTCAATCGCACGCACAAGTACGACACGCACACCCCCCTACGCGAACACCCCCACCCGCCAATGGCCCGTACGAGTCAATCGCACGCACAAGTACGACATGCACACCCCCCCAACAAGCCGACGCGAACATCCCCCACCCACCAACGGCCCGTACCAGTCAATTGCACGCACAAGTACGACACGCACCCCCCCCAACAAGCCCACGCGAACACCCCCACCCGCCAACGGCCCGTACCAGTCAATCGCACGCACAAGTACGACACGCATACCCCCAACAAGCCCACACGAACACCCCCACCCGCCAACGGCCCGTACAAAGTCAATCGCACGCACAAGTATGACACGCACACCCCCCCAACAAGCCCACGCGATTACCCCCACCCACCAACGGCCCATACCAGTCAATCGCACGCACAAGTACGACACGCACACCCCCCTACGCGAACACCCTCACCCGCCAACGGCCCGTACCAGTCAATCGCACGCACAAGTACGACACGCACACCCCCCCTACGCGAACACTCCACCCGCCAACGGCCCGTACCAGTCAATCGCACGCACAAGTACGACACGCACACCCCCCCAACAAGCCCACGCGAACACCCCCACCCGCCCACGGCCTGTACCAGTCAATCGCACGCACAAGTACGAAACGCACACCCCCCTACGCGAACACCCCCACCCGCCAATGGCCCGTACGAGTCAATCGCACGCACAAGTACGACATGCACACCCCCCCAACAAGCCGACGCGAACATCCCCCACCCGCCAACAGCCCGTACCAGTCAATTGCACGCACAAGTACGACACCCACCCCCCCCAACAAGTCCACGCGAACACCCCCACCCGCCAACGGCCCGTACCAGTCAATCGCACGCACAAGTACGACACGCATACCCCCAACAAGCCCACACGAACATCCCCACCCGCCAACGGCCCGTACCAGTCAATCGCACGCACAAGTATGACACGCACACCCCCCCAACAAGCCCACGCGATTACCCCCACCCACCAATGGCCCATACCAGTCAATCGCACGCACAAGTACGACGCGCACACCCCCTACGCAAACACCCCCACCCGCCAACGGCCCGTACAAGTCAATCGCATGCACAAGTACGACACGCACACCCCCCCTACGCGAACACCCCCACCCGCCAACGGCCCGTACCAGTCAATCGCACGCACAAGTACGACACGCACACCCCCCCAACAAGCCCACGCGAACACCCCCACCCGCCAACGGCCCGTACAAGTCAATCGCACGCACAAGTACGACACGCACACCCCACTACGCGAACACCCCCAGCCGCCAATGGCCCGTACCAGTCAATCGCACGCACAAGTACGACACGCACACCCCCCCAACAAGCCGACGTGAACACCCCCACCCGCCAACGGCCCGTACCAGTCAATCGCATGCACAAGTACGACACGCACACATAACGCCAACACCCAAACCAGCACAAGGACTTTGCAAACAAGTCGCACAACAACACTGAACATGTCTCCTGTGTATACACCATAGAGAATCAATGTCCTGGTCACAGCCAAACAGAGGTCAACACTAACACCCACCCCATATAACACACACACACCCAATTCAAATAAAGCCACACCCACTATTTGACCAATAAAAGGGTCCACACATACAACCCATCATCCTTTGCAACATACCCAGTCTTGCGAAGAAACAGAGAGCACACCAACAATTGCAGCCACATACCTTCACACATACACCCTATCACATCTACACCCACACCACACCCTTCACAATCACAACCACACACCCTCATCCATACACACCATCACCCTCTCAATCACATACACCCCACACCATGATCACACCCAAGAATCCAAAGTTCACTAACCCGGAGAATGAGATACTTACAGATGAAGTCATCAGTGTCGAGCCACAGCTGTTTGGCGCATTGGTCAGACAGACCAGCCTGGCCGAAAAAACACGCCTGTGGGAGAGGATCGTAGACCGGGTCAATGCTGTTGCACCCATCAGGTGCACCAGGGGGGAATGCCAGTCCAGGTGGTATGAGCTGCGGAGGATGGTCAAGAAGAAGATGGACCAGGACTACGCCTCTGCACACCACACTGGAGGTGGTGGTCCCCGCAGACCTCCTGTATACCATCCCTGGTAGGAGAGAGTCATGGCCCTGCTGCCACCGGTGGGAGTACATGGAATAGAAGGAGCCGTTGAGTCTGGTGAGTGTACAAAAAATACATGTCACATGGGTGGACTTACAACAGTGCCCAGCAGCATGCGGTGGGTGGCCATGAGTCCTAGCAGGACACAACTAAAAGTGGTTTGTTGCAAGTGGGAGCCACAAAGGGTGGAAGGTGGAGGGTAGGAGGCTGCTCTCATCCCATATGTTCCAGGGCCTCACCCAAGCACCATGCCCAATGTACTGGGATAGGGAAATATCACACAAGATAGTAGACCACAGCTCCTAAACAATTTCATGTTGCGGACACACCTTCCAGAGATGCAATATTTTGTGACACAGTAAGGCAGTGTAGCAAGCGAGCAAGCACAAACAACCTGTCTCCATCCCTGTCTCCCTCTCCCTCTGTGGCCCTCTCCCTCTCTGTCGTCCTCTCCCTCTGTTGCCCTCTCCCACTGTCGCCCTCTCCCTCTGTCGCCCTCTCCCACTGTCGCCCTCTCCCTCTGTGGCCCTCTCCCTCTGTGGCCCTCTCCCTCTGTGGCCCTCTCCCTCTGTGGCTCTCTCCCTCTGTCGCCCTCTCCCACTGTCGCTATCTCCCACTGTCGCCCTCTCCCTCTGTGGCCCTCTCCCTCTGTTGCCCTCTCCCACTGTCGCCCTCTCCCACTGTCGCCCTCTCCCACTGTCGCCCTCTCCCTCTGTGGCCCTCTCCCTCTGTGACCATCTCCCTCTGTGGCCCTCTCCCTCTGTGGCCCTCTCCCTCTGTCGCCCTCTTCCACTGTCGCCCTCTCCCACTGTCGCCCTCTCCCTCTGTGGCCCTCTCCCTCTGTTGCCCTCTCCCACTGTCGCCCTCTCCCTCTGTCGCCCTCTCCCACTGTCGCCCTCTCCCTCTGTCGCCCTCTCCCTCTGTCGCCCTCTCCCTCTGTCGCCCTCTCCCACTGTCGCCCTCTCCCACTGTCGCACTCTCCCTCTGTGGCCCTCTCCCTCTGTTGCCCTCCCCCTCTGTCGCCCTCTCCCTCTGTCACCCTCTCCCACTGTCGCCCTCTCTCACTGTCGCCCTCTCCCACTGTCGCCCTCTCCCTCTGTGGCCCTTTCCCTCTGTGGCCCTCTCCCTCTGTGGCCCTCTCCCTCTGTGGCCCTCTCCCTCTGTCGCCCTCTCCCTCTGTCGCCCTCTCCCACTGTCGCCCTCTCCCACTGTCGCCCTCTCCCTCTGTGGCCCTCTCCCTCTGTTGCCCTCTCCCACTGTCGCCCTCTACCACTGTCGCCCTCTCCCACTGTCGCCCTCTCCCTCTGTCGCCCTCTCCCTCTGTCGCCCTCTCCCTCTGTCGCCCTCTCCCTCTGTCGCCCTCTCCCACTGTCGCCCTCTCCCACTGTCGCCCTCTCCCACTGTCGCACTCTCCCTCCGTGGCCCTCTCCCTCTGTAGCCCTCTCCCTCTGTCGCCCTCTCCCACTGTGGCCCTCTCCCACTGTCGCCCTCTCCCTCTGTGGCCCTCTCCCTCCGTGGCCCTCTCCCTCTGTGGCCCTCTCCCTCTGTGGCCCTCTCCCTCTGTCGCCCTCTCCCACTGTCGCCCTCTCCCACTGTCGCCCTCTCCCTCTGTGGCCCTCTCCCTCTGTTGCCCTCTCCCACTGTTGCCCTCTCCCTCTGTCGCCCTCTCCCACTGTCGCCCTCTCCCTCTTTCGCCCTGTCCCTCTGTCGCCCTCTCCCTCTGTCGCCCTCTCCCACTGTCGCCCTCTCCCACTGTCGCCCTCTCCCACTGTCGCCCTCACCCTCTGTGGCCCTCTCCCTCTGTGGCCCTCTCCCTCTGTGGCCCTCTCCATCTGTTGCCCTCTCCCTCTGTCGCCCTCTCCCACTGTCGCCCTCTCCCACTGTCGCCCTCTCCCACTGTCGCCCTCTCCCACTGTCGCCCTCTCCCACTGTCGCACTCTCCCTCTGTGGCCCTCTCCCTCTGTGGCCCTCTCTCCCTCTGTCTGCCTGCCTCCCTCTGTCGCCCTCTCCCACTTTCGCCCTCTCCCACTGTCGCCCTCTCCCACTGTCGCCCTCTCCCTCTGTGGCCCTCTCCCTCTGTGGCCCTCTCCCTCTGTGGCCCTCTCCATCTGTTGCCCTCTCCCTCTGTCGCCCTCTCCCACTGTCGCCCTCTCCCACTGTCGCCCTCTCCCACTGTCGCCCTCTCCCACTGTCGCCCTCTCCCACTGTCGCCCTCTCCCTCTGTGGCCCTCTCCCTCGGTGGCCTTCTCCCTCTGTGGCCCTCTCTCCCTCTGTCTGCCTGCCTCCCTCTGTATCCATCCCTCAGTGTTCCTCCCTCTGTCACCTCAACGCAGCTCCCTGGGCACACACACAGTTGCACACAAGCACTGCACAGGCCTCTCCCTCGGTGGCCCTTACAAACACCATAGAGCAGAATGTTTAGGGATGTCTCCTAAGTACCAGCAGTCATCTACTAAGTGCCTGCAACACACCCACCATTTGCAGTCAACACTGTACTGTGTCAGGACACACATCTCGGAAAGCTCTGTAGTACACAATGGGCACAGGTGTAGGCAGCACAAGTCCCTCCTGTGATCACTGCAAACACAAACACCAGGACAAGGTCACACATCCTGTGCATGAACACAAAACCACGAATATGCCAGCATGCTACATCAGGGGGCAGCCAAATCATGAACGATGGACGCTTGCAATTCACACGCAAACTACTAGCATGGCCTGTCATACACCCCCCTTACAGAAACTCTTCCCCTGGGGACAGGCATTGGAGTGCAACACTGTCCCAATTGTCATGTACCACAACAAAACACTCACTCATATGAATACGCATACAACTCATACATGCACATTGCAGATGCTCCAGTCTATTGTGCCTCTCAAACAATGCACGTGCCCCATCTCATGAACGTTGTGGATGCACTTAAGTACCAACATGGACATGGGTATTGACAAGGTGATGCGTCTCTGAGAAGTGCCAAGTTCAAAAGCCATGATCGATAACTGTGTGTGTACAGGTCCAGGGGTGTTGGCATTGTTTGGCCATCACGGAACAGCAAAAGACATCCAGAGTAGTAGATGACATGCAAATTAATGATGCTCTGTGTCTTACATCAACATGCTGCATCTGAACTCTGTGCATGCTTGACGCAGACATAAGGATTTACACCGTATCCTGGATGTTGCGTGAACCTGAGCAATGCTTTACACGTGTTGTGCCGCCAAGACAAGACACAGCATTGGCTGTGTCAGTCATTGTCAAGAGAATGGAAGAATGAAAATACCCCAGAGTACATGTCAATTTACTACCACTACACACACAACTGAACAATGTCAACAATGTAAAGCTTGTGGAACTGTGATGCTCATAATGGATAACTAAACAAGATGTCACTTGATAGTGCCTTAACAGTGTCGGTCTCTCCCACACACAGGGGAACGTGCGGAGCCCCCCCCAACCAGGGGGGAGAAGGATCCCAGTCCCAGGCTCAGCAGGACCCAGACCCCACCGACAGCGCCGCTCCTCAACGCACTGTGGATGACCCCAACCAACCTGGCTCCTCTGGATCCCAAACCCCTGCAGCAACTGTACCAGCTACATCTCAGCCAACCACCGGACCCATTCCCACCACATCCCAGCAGACAGGTCACAGCCCTGCCCATGATCCACAAGAGAGCCAGTCTGAAAATGAGGGACACCCTTTGTCGGGCGCCCCTGAGGTTGCTGACGACCTCCACCCAGGCAGCACTCAGGGGGCCCGTCGATCGGATGTGCCCACAAGCGCAGGCCGTGTTCGTGTGGGTCAGGGTGGTGGGAGTGGCGGAAGGCGGAGGCGAGATTCTGGCCAGTCAGCTGCAGCACCCGGTATTCCTGAACTCGCTAACATTCTGGAGGCATACCGGCGGGACACCAGGGAGGTAAGCCAGCTTGCGGAGGCCCTCAACCAGGTGAAAGAACAGCAGGCAGAGCAAATAGCCAGGCAAGACCTACATTATGGACGGGTGGAGGCAAGTCTGGCTCAGCTCTTGATGGTGCATCGGGAAATGAGCCAATCGCTACGTCAGATAGCTGCCAACATGCAGCACCCTCCCTGTGTCACAAGGCCAGCAACATCACGGCAAAGTGTGACACCAGCCACAGGGAGGGAGGAGGAGGAGGAGGAACTCTCTGACGTAGCATCCCATGCATCGTCCAGGCCTGCACCTGAGGGTCCCCCAAGGAAGGTGGGTCGTCCACGGCTAAGACGTTGAGGGGCAGTGGGCCATGGACATCTCCCAGGACACTGGACCTGGCATATTGCCCCTGGGTGCAACAGCATCCCCTATGAGACTCTCCCACTTGGACTTGCTGGTCACAGTCTGCCCAATGATGCCAAGCACTGTGGCCTGGACTCTGTTGACTGAAACTGTAAGGCATCTCATCTCCAGCAGTGAACTTTGGATTCCACCCCTTTCTGTACAGAACCTATTCATGTTTCCTGCACAAGATCACCCAATAAATATACTAAACCTCATACGCATTTGGTGAGTTATCTTTGAACCACAGCATAAATTGATATGTGTGTGCAAATGTATAAAACGCAAGGGTATCCAACAAACAGCAGCCAACCACACACTTGGATCAGAATCTGAGTGCGGACACACATCGGTCAGAAATTCCTAACAACTAGATACATGGATGGAAAGACACACCTGTGTGGGATAGTAAATGCTGGAGGGGGGTTTGGATCCCAAAACTGCTATCACAGGCAGGCCCAGGAGAGTCACTTTGAGGTGTACAGATCAGTGTGACAAAACTAGTTGTCCACGTAGGGAGTACCTACAACTGTGTCCTCAGGTATGTGAACTATCATCTGCATGATGCAGTACTGTGGATGTGATGAATGGCGCACAGGACAAGGGTGGCAGGACAGACTGTGGACAATGGGCTGTAGCACTCTACACAAGCACACCTGAATAGGTGACCTACCCCTATGTAGCTACAAGTACTATACTACTGTAATGGGAGCAACGCATACAGAACAACTACCCACATCTGACAAATACCTACACCAGAACGGGGAAATCACTCCACACCCAAGAGACGTGGTCATGGTGTGTGTCCCCTGTGGCTACTTGACTGACTGTGACAGCTATGTTTTTGCTGCTGTGGCGTTGACAAGGTAACACTGTACAATATTGTGCCTATGGAAGGTGTGTGTGTGCTGTACACGGCACATGACCTGGTGGTCCATAGACCCAATGTCATGTGAATCTGCCATAGTCGTGCCAGTATGTGTTGCACACACAGGCATAGCAGCTGAAATGGCTGAGTCTGAAGCATTGTGATAGCAGGAGGGTGAATGTCTGGTGTTGTCTGTGTGTAGGGTGGCAGGAGTATGCTCTATAAATGGATGGAAGGAGGGTCATCCTGTAGGTCTCTGTGTTCCTGGATAGTGTGTGCTGCATGGTGGCTGTGTATGCAGCAGCAGCAATGAGTGAAGACATGACGGCAGGAGGGGTGTGACAACTTGCAAAACAAGCACATACCACAAGGGCATTGGCAAGCCACAACTGAAATGTGTATGTGAAGGCAGGAGTGTCTGCCTCACTCAGGGTCACTGCAAATAAAATGGCACAGTAATCACCAAAGATCGCAGTCACTGGATCAGGGCCCTTACGGACAAGTGGGGCACAAGACACACAGCGTCAGCAGGTGTAGACTACAGCTAGTGTGTTCAAAGCTAAACAGCAGCTACAAAGCCATCTACCTCACACACAACATAGTATTCTAGCCTTCCCCAACACCATGCGTGTGGTCACTTTACAGGTAAACACATAACAAGCATAAGCTAACTTCATGCCAAATAGTATACATGCACATTAGAAGGACATGTGCGTTGACATCAAGGCGGCACAATATTCTGTAGAAGTCAGACGTCATGCACAACATGATTATTTACATTGTGAGCCCATAGAGCATTATCAAACATACATGTGCATGTGCATTGGCAAGAACTCCAAATAACACTATTAATGATGTCACATGTAATGCAGCAGTACTATTGGCTACAAGCCTGTCAAGGACTGGCCGTACCTTTCTTCATCAGAGTGGTGTGATGCTCAAAGGGTTCCACCTCCAAATAGCCCCTTGGTCTGAGTACAAACGACAGACACAAAAGGGTGATCAGGCGAGGGAAGGAGGGAATGGGAACTGCTGGGAGGGAGACCTGAAACAGAGGCAAATAACCATTAGGAGTACATTCTCATGTCACTGACACTTCAAAAACCTCATTTGCTACACTGTACCAGTCACACCTGTGAAGTGTACTGACTGGAGACAATTTTAGATGAGTAATCATGCTATCACATGAGATCCGATGCTATGACACGGACACATAAAACCTAGGACAGTCTGTCATCCATTAGAGTCATGTGTAACGCTCACAAGTGAGCTACCATGCAATGAGATCTATGTTGTTAAAACTCATTCACTGGCTCAGATGAGGTTGACCTTACAAACAAATGGAAACATATGGCAATGCTACTTACGCTAACTGTAATGTCTGTATGTGATTATGGGTACCCATAAGGGCCATGTATTAAAATCTCTGTCATCCCTCCTGGAATCTCACCACCTCCTCCAGGAGCGGCAAGCTGGTTTCCGTGCCCACCATAGCACGGAACTAGTAATGCTGTCAGTACTAGATGAGTTAAGATGCATGGCTGACGGTAAAAAGCCAAGCGCCCTGATTTTATTAGATCTTTCAGCGGCGTTTGATACCGTCAGCCATGCACTGCTCCTGGACAGACTGGCTAGGTTTGGGATTGGAGAGCAAGCCCTCAAATGGTTAACAGCTTTCCTGACAGGAAGGACGCAGAAGATCCAGTTGGCAGACCAGGTCTCAGATGTGGGCATTTTAGCCTGTGGAGTCCCGCAGGGATCAGCACTCTCTCCACTCTTATTCAACCTGTACTTACAACCATTGATAGAGTCCCTGGCAAATATGAATTGTAAAGTCTTTAACTATGCTGACGATACGCAGCTGTTGCTGAGTATCGATAATACATCATCGGCTCAGTCTTTGGCCCAAGACATACTACGATTCACTGTGAATTGGATGTCGTCCAATTTGCTGAAAATCAATCCAGATAAAACGGAAGTGCTTGTAGTTTCAACCTCTACTTCCCCCTGGAATGATTTATTTTGGCCACAAGAACTAGGACCCACCCCAAAACCGTGCCGTAGTGTCAAGAGTCTTGGGATGAAAATTGACCAGGAACTCTCGATGGTCAACCAAGTATCTGCTGTAGTTGGTTCCTGTACCAACCTGATCAGGCAACTACGCAAACTCGCCCCCCTGCTCTCGAGAAACATGCTGCGAACTATTGTCTCCGCCACTATAGTGTCTCGAATAGACTACGGCAATGCGCTGTACCTCGGCCTTCCAAAAAATTCCATCAATCGTCTTCAGGTTATTCTGAACGACGCAGCACGTTTGATCTTTGGACTGCCGAGGAGGACTCATGCCTCCCCCCTGCTCTATAGGCTACATTGGTTGCCCATGACGCAGAGAGTAGAATTTAAGAGCATGTGTATCTGCCACAAAGCAGTCCACGGACAGGCGCCAGCCTACATAAAAGAAAGGCTTGAGATATACGAACCTAAGCGCGCCCTGCGATCATCCGGATCTTTTCTGCTATCCTGTCCACGTTTCAAGTTAACAACAAAAGGAGGCAGATCTTTTTCAGTTCAGGCTCCGACCATCTGGAATAAGCTACCGGAGGCACTTCGTAGAGAACCTAATCTCCTCCTTTTTAGGAAGTCCCTGAAAACCTTACTCTTCAAAGACGCATTCCCATCTCGATAGTCGGCTACCAGATCAGACACTTCTATATTCTTTTCCCTCTTTGTTGCTGTACTTGTTCAGTAGCGCTTTGAGACCTGTAGGTGAGTTGGCGCGATACAAAACACAGTTACAAATTACAAATTACAAATGTAGGCAAACTTCACTTCACCCACAACAGCTGTAAGTATCACATATGATGAGGAAGCAAATGACCTACATGCAATGAAGGCACTCTGTAGCCAGTCTTTTGATCTGTCAAGTTTGCATCACTATGCTAAACATGATATGCAGGTAGAAGAAATATAAAGTGCAAGTGATGTTGATCCAAGCCACATAATGAGACCCTAGCATTGCACAGTAATGCTGCACGGGACTAGAGATTCATATGAATGACTGCACTCCATTGGTGCAACACAATAAATCACATATGCATCATCCCAACATTTTCATTTCTCATGCTAAACATTCATGGCATCATGTGATTCAAAACAGAACTGCTACTCACTGTGAAGGCTGGCGTTGCAGTATTTTCAACCTGCACTGAGGTAACGACATGACAGTGACATGATATACTGCAACAAGGGGCAATGCATCCATGTAAACAGAATCACAGGACAGTTATCTTAACATGTGGAACATAGACTGGGCCACACCTACACCACATGGTTTGATGGTAATCAAACTGGACTGGCCCACAAGCTGGAGGTGAGGATCCAGTCACATTCTAATGCACACAGTGAGGCTGCAATCCCCCACAGAGTCCGTGGTTGTGACCTCTGACACAATGTCAAGCCATGGTATATGCAATGTTCCAGTGTCAATGTCTACACACATTGATGCATTCACCAGAGTCTCAAACTACAACAGATGAGAGTCAGATGGCGTGACTATCCTGTCATGGGAGTAGGCATACATGTAATAAGTAACATAATGTTGTTGCATGTATGCATGGTCTCACTACATGCACATGAACATGTACCATACGTTTCAAAACATACCAACGCTAAACAGCCTTATATGAGTCCTTACCCAAATTGACTTATCCACATGTCCATGCATGCTCCGTTGATTTGGCTGACGTTGCAATCATTATCAGCAATAGTAGGATGACCACGATGACCCCAACGGACAACAGGCAGGGCGAGCTGTGGATGAGAGTGGCACACAAGGGGTCAAGTTCTGTATAATGTCATTTTGACAATGTCCTGTTGAATATCCAGATGTTGTAGTACACCTGTACATTTCAAATACACACATAGCACGTATGTGTGTTGCATTACATCTGCACCTGCGTGACACTGCACAACAAACATCCAAGTGACCTTGCATACAGTCTGTTGCATACACAGCATGCTACCCATGCAACTCTATAGTACATGTTTCACATTACGGCTGCAATGACTCACCATTATGAAAAGAAGTTACGGATGAGGTGACTCCGGATATCATCTTCACCCTTCTCGTCGCTGGCATCCTGGGCAAGGCCTTCATCCTCAACGGGCGGATGTTCCAGCTCATCAGGATCAAGGTAGAGTGGCACGGCCTTCTCCACTGCCATGTTGTGTAGCATGCAGCACACGGTGAAGATGTCACACACCTTGCGTGGGCTGTATTGGAGGGCTCCGCCTGTCTTGTCCAGGCACCTGAACCGGCTCTTCAGGAGTCCAAATGTTCGCTCGATCACCCGCCTGGTCTTCCCATGAGCATTGTTGTACCGCTGGTCTGCAGCTGTCCTGGGGTTGCGTAGTGAAGTCATTAACCACGGCATGTTTGGATATCCAGCGTCTCCTGCAAATTGACATCATGGAAATGAGTGTGTAATATGATGCAGATCATGAAGTTGTGACATACTGACATACATAGCTGACAGGGTATACTCACCAACAAGACATGCCCGGTGGTTGTGCAGCTGCAGCATCATCTGTGGTACCCTGCTACGCCTCATGATGAAAGCATCGTGGCACGATCCTGGAAAACGTGCACAAACATGTGAGATAATCATGTTGGCAAGACACACCCCCAGTGCATTTATCGAGTGGTAGTGTTTCCTGTTGCGATACGCTTGCTCCTGAGCCTGTGGTGGCACCAGAGTAACATGTGTACCATCAATTGCACCAATTACATGTGGCATGCGGCCCAGGGCACAGAATTCCCCCTTGACATCTGTCAACTCTTCTGGAGTAGGGAATGTAATGAATTCATCTATGTGCAGCAACATAGCTGCCAATACATTGCCCAATACCCGGCTAAACATTGTCTGAGGCATCCCTCCCACATCAGCTATGGTAAATTGGAACGTACCTGTGGCAAAGAAATGGAGGGCTGCCATCATCTTTACCTTGGGTGTCAGCGCAGTTGGATACCTGTGGCGTGGTTGTAGGTGAGCCTCCAGCCTGTCCATCAGGTCCTTGATCATCTGTCTGTTGAAGCGATAACAACGGATGCAATTGCGCTCCCTCATGGCTTCCAAGTCAGGCAACGGCCTTTCCAGAGGGGGTGCCCTGCAATACACAATTTATAGAAAATGTCTTCAACTGTCTGACTAAGACAATAACAATGTACATGGCACAAGCAACACTGCTTCAAATAATCTAGACAATTTGGAGTGTGGCGTGGGATACACACTGATGTAACATGTGCCAGCTCCCAGCCACTCCTCCATGAAAAGTAAAAGACCTGTGGTGTGTGGAATGGATATGACATGCATAGAAATGATCTGATGGAAAGGTCTTAGTGAGCATGACAATGTATCATGTCAGTGACACACGTCATGTGAATGTCAGTAGGAGGTTGTCTGCACATCCAGACAGCTGACAGCAATACACACACACACACCACATGTGCCATCATTTGCACAGTTCTGCCTTAGTAATGTTGCGGTGTGTACTTTCCCTAACTATTACATGACCATCATCATACAGCATAAATGTTTGGTTTGTGACAAATGGTCTGTGATGCCATCACACATATGAGTGGGTCATTAACACACTTGGCATGGTGTGCGTACATTAGAAACCCGGTCATCACACCAAGGACACAACATAGATGCTCCTACAGCAGATGTACTGAACTGTATGGACTAGTTACTTACCTTTTGTAACAAAATATCAGTAAGGAACAGTAGTTAGTAGCATATTCCCGACTTTGAATACATAACAAGCTTTTGACAAAATTGCCTCCCTGGATGCCATCGATCTGCCCAGTGAGTCGGGGCTATCCAGGCCACACCGGAAAAAAGTGTCGCTGATTGGCATCCTACAAGGGCGTGGCCAAGTATTGCCCGTACCTACAACGCACATTCTGCCAGCAGTTACACAACCATGTCCCACAGAGAGTGTGGGTAGCGGACAAAGAGGCATGTGATGTTGGAAGACCTCACTCCCAGACTCAGGGAGGATGATGACATGTTTCCGTAGTGCTCATACCTCTTGGATACCCTCTACAGCGGAGCTAACGGGAATGTGGTCTGTGATTTGGAGGCCTGGATGCCCATGCTCTCTGGGGTGGGGTGGGAGGACAGGGAACATGGTCAGTCCGGGGAGGGGTGTGGGCGTCTGACAACGTGCCTATCTACAGCCAAACATGCTGCATGCCTGTACATGCTGGCCAATATAGATACAGTACATTCCTCAAGATAGGCCTGCAGAGGCTCAGCGGAGCGTGAGTGGAGTTGAAGGACCTCAGTGAGGAGGTTGGTCCTCACGGCGGCAACGGGGAGATGAAGGGGCAAGGCTCCGGCCGGCCACGTAAACACAACACTGTACGTTGCCCGCTCATCCAAAAACACGTTTGGAGTAGAGACATCACCAGTGTCTGGCTAGGTGTCCAGACCACTCGCATCCCCCAGTCCACCTGTCCTGTCGTCTTGGGACTGACACTCACGTGCCAGTGGGTCTTCATGACCCTCACAATACTCATTAACACCCATTGTAATGAGCTGTGCCCGGCTCATTGAAGTTTAACTTCCCATGCAGCATTAATAGCGGTGTTCTGCCGCACAGTTTCCACGCTGGAGCCGTACAGTGTGTGGTATCGGGGACAGCACCACCCGAGAACGGCGCCAAGGCGGACACCTGGGGGACAGTTGCCAGTGAGGTTGTGAGGTGAACCAGCGAGGATCAGGATGACCATTCAGATCCTGTCTGTCCCAGCGGTTCCGGGACGTATGCGCCGCCTGCGTCAGGGACAAAGCGAGTGATGGCGTCAGGGGCAATTCACCAGACGCGCTTGTGCCCCCAGACGGGTCCGCTGGGCCAGAAGCCGCCGCGTAGGCCGTTGGTGGGGTGAGGGGCATCATGGACATGAGGAAGTGCACTTACTCCTCCTGCGTCACATGCAGGGCAGGGCCCGGAGGTTGTGGTGCAGGCTACGGCGGCTGCAAATCTGACGGAGCCGCGTGGGCGGTGTCACCCGAATCCCATGCAGCATTGCACGTGCATTGTGGTGATTTGGAAGTGCGATGACATATCTTTGACTTATTTGGGTTACCTGACGACTCAGCCCTGGAGGACTGATGTCAGATTCAGGGGCTCTGATGTCTCAACACCCACGCCCAGGCACTCGTCCTACGTCCAGACCATGAGCTATAGTGGTGCAGGGCCAATTGCTGGAGTCTGAGCGGCTTGTGGGTCCAAACACACCTGGATTCATATGTCTGGTCCTGGCAGTCGGAGCAGCTCTTGTTGTTGTGCTTGATGTGAAAACAGTGGAGACACCGACGGTGAGGGTCAGTCACCAACATGAGTCATTTGCATTCCTCACAGGCTTTGAAACGGACATCCATATTGGCACCGTCCGGAGTCAGACAATCCAAGTGAAATGCTCAGAAGTGAACGTACTATGATTTTGGGGCAAAAATGAGTAAGCTTACACTTATACGGGACCAGCGCTTGTGTTGTGATAAAAGAGTACCTGACGTGTGCACGCAGAGGTGACGTCTGAGTACTCAGACAACGTCATCACGGCACACACAACGCCATCTACACATGCTGAGCCGCAGGACATGCCTACCGACACACAAGTGTACTGCTGAGCGGAAATTGCCATTTCCAGGATGACACGTGGGGATATTCAAAGGTGAGTAATATGATACTGACCTGTTAATTTCATATGCAAACAGCATGCACAATGTCGCACATGGCACACACATGACGTGGTCACACAGGGTCATGCTGTGCGGCTATTACACCTCTGTGACAGTGGGCTTGTTGCTGTCATCATGTGCCAGTTCCCTGTACTGAATGGTGTGCCATTCGAGTGTTGATGTGCATCACAATATGTTGCAGACGTTACTCCGGTGTGAAGTGTTGAATGCATGTGAGGCACATGTGCAATATGGTTGATGACATGTCTCGCCAGCTCTTCACACATCAACTGAGGCACAAGGTCACAGTCCCTGTGCTTCTTCTATGTCTGCCACACCTGGGGAATGCTGATGTATGGATGCCATGCTGATGTATGCATCCACATCCTCGACATGAGTGTAGACTACATCCCTGCTATGTGATTTCCTGGAGTCACTCTCCCAATGGTGACATGAAGGAGGA
The DNA here is from genome assembly GCF_964261635.1 of Lissotriton helveticus. Classification (NCBI taxonomy): domain Eukaryota; kingdom Metazoa; phylum Chordata; class Amphibia; order Caudata; family Salamandridae; genus Lissotriton; species Lissotriton helveticus. The sequence continues at coordinate 1,628,732,622 of NC_136057.1, read as the reverse complement.
CAGGGACGCAGCCTACACAATCGTTCACTTGAGCATGTCTGACGCACTCTATCCCAATGGTACGTGCGTGTGTACGCCTCGGTTCCCTATTGCATTTCAGCCATACGCGAGCCAAGCGTACCCCAATGGTACGCGCATGTGTACGCCTCGTTTCCCTATTGCATTTCAGCCACACGCGAGCAAAGCATACCCCAATGGTACGTGCGTGTGTACGCCTCGTTTCCCTATTGCATTTCAGCCATACGCTAGCCAAGCGTACCCCAATGGTACGTGTGTGTGTACGCCTCGTTTCCCTATTGCATTTCAGCCATACGCGAGCCAATCATACCCCAATGGTACATGCGTGTGTACGCCTCGTTTCCCTATTGCATTTCAGCCATACGCGAGCCAAGCGTACCCCAATGGTACGTGCGTGTGTACGCCTCGTTTCCCTATTGCATTTCAGCCATACGTGAGCCAAGCGAACCCCAATGGTACGTGCGTGTGTACGCCTCGTTTCCCTATTGCATTTCAGCCATACGCGAGCCAAGCGTACCCCAATGGTACGTGCGTGTGTACGCCTCGTTTCCCTATTGCATTTCAGCCATACGCTAGCCAAGCGTACCCCAATGGTACGTGCGTGTGTACGCCTCGTTTCCCTATTGCATTTCAGCCATACGCGAGCAAAGCGTACCCCAATGGTATGTGCCTGTGTACGCCTCGTTTCCCTATTGCATTTTAGCCATACGCGAGCCAAGCGTACCCCAATGGCACGTGCGTGTGTACGCCTCGTTCCCTATTGCATTTCAGCCATACGTGAGCAAAGCGTAACCCAATGGTACGTGCGTGTGTACGCCTCGTTACACCATTGAATGGGTTGCATAAGCAACGGCAATGTCACCGTACTTGTGTGGGTATTTGAATAAATACATAGGCAACATCTAGGGGAACAGTGTACTGATCAAAATGCAACCAGGTTGTCATGGATACAGAGTTTTTTTAGCCTCCTACAGGTGTTCTAGTAAATTCAGTTGGGCAAAAGTATACAATGTTGCAAATGTTGTTGTTCAGCTCAGGCTCAGTTTTCAAACCATGCATATGTGTGTAATGGCCTTATGTGTGATGTGATTGGATGGAACATAGGATGCTAACTATGGTGGCCTATCACCCACTACTCCTTGGACTCACAGACCCTCTGCAGCACAGATATACGGCAGCATGTGGCTGTGGGAGGGCACTTGCCTGCACAACATTGGTGTGGTAACCACAGCTGCTGTCTCTGAATCCTCTGGACCCTGATTAGCTGAGCATGGAGAGGGCACCTGCATTCACTGATGCTGAGAACAGGCCCTGCTGGATGCCCTCCTGCCCAACTACAGCAAGCTGTATGGGAGACCAGGGGATCAGGTGAGTGATGTGTGCAATACCTTGGAGTGTGCACCTGTTGTGTGTGTGACATTTTAGCCACTGTGTATGTATAGTGTATAGATGCAATGTTGTTAGGAGTGAGTGCCAGGGTGTACAGTGTTGTTTCAAGAGGGTTCTTTGTTGTAGTGGGGTGTGTGACAGCGTGTCATGTGCTGCAGTGCACCCAGATTAGCATACATTGCTCTGTGAGTGCCATGCTCTAAGAGTGTTTAACACCCGTCATGTCATCTGTAGCCTTCAATGGCATGTAATGCAGTAGTGTTTGCTCACAGGCCACATACTCCTGGACAATGATGCAAATGTGTGGAGCCTACGATGCCCTGTTGTCATCAAGCATTTTGTGCACATATGTGTGTCTTTAGAATATGGACCAGGTGTACTGATGCTCTTTTACTTTACATTTGTGACAGGTATCTGCCTATGAGAAGGGTGAAATCTGGGTGGACATCGCCAGGGCTGTCAGGAGTGAGGGGGGGCCTCGCAGGAGGCTCAGAAACATCAAGAAGAGGTGGCAGGACATCCGGTGCTGGACCCGCCGCATCGCCAGAGTACAGCTGGGGCTGAAGCTCCACGCCGGCATGGCGGCACCCGCCACCTCACCCCCCACATGCTCCGGGTCCTGGAAGTGGTGTTCCCAGACCTCCATAGGCAGTTGCAGGAGGGACAGCAGCAAGAAGGGGGTAGGTACCTGTCTGTTTGTTGTCATGTGTGTCACATGCTCCCTGCAGTGCTCCAAGGCATGGTAACACTCCCATAGTTTGAGTGGTGTGGTCAGACAGGCACTCCATGCATTGGCATTAGAATGTCCCAGTTTCTGCAGCTGCTACTTTACATGCCTTGCCCAACTCCACATCAGGCCTGCGCTTTGGCTGATGTTTGTTTTTCACATGTACTCCTATGGTGCAATGTCTCAGTATGCATATTCCTTTGCACATCATCATGTTGGAGGGGGGTCTGTGACACCTGTTGGTACATTACATGTAGCACCACATGTGCACTGTGTCTGCCATTCTTAATATTTTGGCACTGATCTTGAGTGTCAACATGTGTTTTCTGCAGGAGTCAGCCTCAGTGGCCTTTATCCATGGTGCTCTTTCGAATTGTCATGTGTTGACTACAGGTGCACAATGATCATGTGCAACATTTTGGGCTTATGCATACTCACACTTGGCAGTGCGTGTGTGCATATTCGCCAAATAAGTAGAATGTTGTTTCTAACTAATAATGATGGTCAGCCACACAATGAGGCCTTGGGTGTCAACAGCTGTGATGCCAGTTTGGGGTGTTGTTACACTTGGTTCAGGTCCAAGGATGGCATCACATTTCAGTTCAGGCAGGACTTTTCCCATGTGGCACAAGGTCTAAGCAAATCAAACATGTCCAGGTCTGGGTTTGGGTGGCAGGGTGGGTAAATGAGCATGTGATGCATCATCAGCTATCCTGTTGGCAGGCAGTGGATCATCATTGTGTCTCTCATACAAGTTTTTGCCTTGCCTGTTGCTTGTATCCTAGTATACATTGAGCGTTGTGTCTCTCACAATTGGCCAAAACTAGACTTATCATTGTGCAGAGTTCAGTGTCATGTGACTCATGATGCATGCCATGTTTAGAAATGAGCCCAAATGATTTGTAGCTGATATGTCTGATGTGTACAGGTGACTGATATGTTTTTATTCTTCTCCTTGCCCACAGCAGCATCATCTGAATCTGGAGGAGACACAGGCGCGGACCAGGCAGAGGGACCCAGTGACAGTGCCACCTGCTTTGAGGAGTCAGAGGGAGGCAGTGGCACGGAGGGTGAGGAGAGTCTGCAGGCCGGACGACATGTGACTGACACATCTTACCATGCCGACAACTCCGAGTCAGACTCTCAGGAGGAGGGGGAATATGCAGCAATGGTCACTTCTTCATCTTTGGCTGGCCGCCCCTCCTCCAGTACCATCTCCACCCTCCCAGTCGTTAGTGTCCCTAGGGTCCGTGCTAGGCCCCGTGTCTCCTTTGTTCCCGGCACCGCAGCCCCTGCCCCTGTGTCCCCTGCTGCCCTCAGTGCTGAGACTGTGGACCTACTCCGGCAGATAGCAGTAGGTCAGACATCCATGCTGACTGTCCTCCATGGACATACACAACTGATTACACAGTTGGTGTCGTTCATGGAGGGCATGTCATCGGCCATGTCTGATCTACGTCGGAGTGTGGCTGCCATAAAGTCAACACTGACGGCAGCTTTGTACACCCAGCAGCATCTGTCCCCCCCATCCTTCAGACCCATCCACCTCTGCCTCTCACATACCTACACAGCATACACGCACACGCCACAGGTCATACACACCCAGCACACACACACAGCATAAGAAGCTCAAAGCTCCACGCACCCAATCTCAAGGGGATGTAGGCACACCCACAGGGAGAGGGGAGACACCTCACACACGCATCCACACACCAAGGGGAACAGACTCACAGCCCTCTACCTCCACCCCCAATGTGTCCCCGGGTTCAAGTGGTAGTTTTTCCGCACTGGCTGAGGTGTGCAGTCAGGTTTTTGAGGCTACTTTCGGCGATGCACAAACCAGTGTGGATGAATCCACTACACCTGCACCCACTCCACCTGTCCTTTCCTCTCCTGTCCATGCAGTGCCGGAGGATTCCACAGATGGTGCCCCCATAGTTACCACAGCGGATTAAACGCCATGTGCAGGCAAGTTTGGGTGTGATCACACCCATGGAGGCACAAACTGTTGCTCAGACTTTTTGGACTGCCCATTGGCCTTTAATGAGCAAGGACTCTTATTTGGATTTCTATTTTGAACCAGCTGATTAAAGCAATTCTTTTCATTTTCTGAACTTCAGTTTGTGTGATAATGTCTGTGACTGCTGTGTGCCTGGGAGCTGGTGTGATGTTCAAATATAGTTATGTGTCATTCTCCTGATGGTAATGTGGTTAACAATGGTATGTTTATGATGTAAGGGCTGGGCACTGGTGGGCAGTGGTGGGGGTGTTGTCCACACACACACTCTGATGTTGGGCACTGGTGGGCAGTGGTGGGGGTGTTGTCCACACACACACTCTGATGCTGGGCACTGGTGGGCAGTGGTGGGCAGTGGTGGGGGTGTTGTCCACACACACACTCTGATGCTGGGCACTGGTGGGCAGTGGTGGGGGTGTTGTCCACACACACACTCTGATGCTGGGCACTGGTGGGCAGTGGTGGGCAGTGGTGGGGGTGTTGTCCACACACACACTCTGATGCTGGGCACTGGTGGGCAGTGGTGGGGGTGTTGTCCACACACACACTCTGATGCTGGGCACTGGTGGGCAGTGGTGGGGGTGTTGTCCACACACACACTCTGATGCTGGGCACTGGTGGGCACTGGTGGGCAATGGTGGGGGTGTTGTCCACACACACACTCTGATGCTGGGCACTGGTGGTCACTGGTGGGCAATGGTGGGGGTGTTGTCCACACACACACTCTGATGCTGGGCACTGGTGGGCAGTGGTGGGCAGTGGTGGGGGTGTTGTCCACACACACACTCTGATGCTGGGCACTGGTGGGCAGTGGTGGGCAGTGGTGGGGGTGTTGTCCACACACACACTCTGATGCTGGGCACTGGTGGGCAGTGGTGGGGGTGTTGTCCACACACACACTCTGATGCTGGGCACTGGTGGACACTGGTGGGCAATGGTGGGGGTGTTGTCCACACACACACTCTGATGCTGGGCACTGGTGGGCACTGGTGGGCAGTGGTGGGGGTGTTGTCCACACACACACTCTGATGCTGGGCACTGGTGGGCAGTGGTGGGGGTGTTGTCCACACACACACTCTAATGCTGGGCACTGGTGGGCAGTGGTGGGGGTGTTGTCCACGCACACACTCTGGTGCTGGGCACTGGTGGGCAGTGATGGGGGTGTTGTCCACACACACACTCTGATGATGGGCAATGGTGGGGGTGTTGCCCACACACACACTCTGATGCTGGGCACTGGTGGGCAGTGGTGGGCAGTGGTGGGGGTGTTGTCCACACACACACTCTGATCCTGGGCACTGGTGGGCACTGGTGGGCAATGGTGGGGGTGTTGTCCACACACACACTCTGATGCTGGGCACTGGTGGGCAGTGGTGGGCAGTGGTGGGGGTGTTGTCCACACACACACTCTGATGCTGGGCACTGGTGGGCACTGGTGGGCAATTGTGGGGGTGTTGTACACACACACACACTCTGATACTTACACTTAAAATGACATAGCAGACGTATGTCCCACACGTCTATTACACTGGTGGAGTGCGGTGACGTACTTCGATGACGTAGGTGCGGCACATCTCCGTATTGCAGTGGTGTTGTGTGGTGACGTACCGTACCCCGAGGTCGATGACGTAGGTGCGGTACGTCTCAGTATTACACTGGTGTTGTGCGGTGACGTACCGTACCCCGCGGTCGATGACGTAGGTGCGGTACGTATTACACTGGTGGAGTGCGGTGACGTACTTCGATGACGTAGGTGCGGCACGTCTCCGTATTGCAGTGGTGTTGTGCGGTGACGTCCCGTACCCCGAGGTCGATGACGTAGGTGCAGTACGTCTCCGTATTACACTGGTGTTGTGCGGTGACGTACCGTACCCCGAGGTCGATGACGTAGGTGCGGTACGTATTACACTGGTAGAGTGCGGTGACGTACTTCGATGACGTAGGTGCGGCACCTCTCCGTATTGCAGTGGTGTTGTGCGGTGACGTACCGTACCCCGAGGTCGATGACGTAGGTGCGGTACGTCTCCGTATTACACTGGTGTTGTGCGGTGACGTACCGTACCCCGAGGTCGATGACGTAGGTGCGGTACGTCTCCGTATTACACTGGTGTTGTGCGGTGACGTACCGTACCCCAAGCTGGATGACGTACATGCGGCAAGTATTACACTGGTGACGTACTTCGATGACGTAGGTGCGGCACGTCTCCGTATTACACTGGTGAAGTGCGGGAGTGTGTGGACCAAAGTACCCAGACATTACAGTCGTGCAGTGGAGATGTGCGCGTGTGGCAACACGTACAGGTATGTTGGACTTCGTTGTACTCACCTTCTGCGCCGTCGTCAGTTTCTAAGTACGAGGTGATGGCCGTACAGGATAGGGATGAGACGGACGATGGCGTTCATGTCCTGCTTGTCGCGTACCGGGGTGCGGTTCTTGCCGGAGTGTGGTTTTATGGTAGTTTTGAGCTCTCGTAGAAAAAGAGCCGTACGGAGTGTGTTCTACACGGATCGTACTTCCTGGTTCGGGATACGTGCTCTTTTTACGTTCGGACGTAGCGTCGAGCGTCAGCCGACTGCAATTCGTATGGACTTTCGATTCGTACGGCGTTTTTTACGAGCCGTACGGAGTGACGCTTTAGATTGTGATCGTACTTGCTGATTCGTACGGGGACGCCTACGGGTACGATTCGTACGGGGAAAAACGCTCCGAACCGCAATTCGGAGCGCTTTTTACCGGATCGGAATCGACGCCTTTGTGAGTGGGAATGTCTCTCAGTGATGGGTAGCTCTAGAACAGCAGGATTAGAAGTGGATACTTTCACCAGATGTGCTGGATGGGACTGATTCAAATTGGTAATCACCTTTTCAATAGCTACTCTATGTTGGTTAATAAGTTCCAATTTAGCTTCCAGGACAGCTATTAGAGAATCATGAAATCATGAAATGAGTCTAACAAGATCACCAAGGTAGAAAGAGTCAGCACAACTAAGCGATGAGTCTACAGTAACCCTTGCATGCTTAGGTCTACTGGCAGTTAAAGAATGATTTCTTTCACCGACCACTTCCACTCTTGGAGCCACCTCTCATACATCCTGTGCGGTGGATGAAAATTGAGTGTCTGGTACCCGCAAGTGAGTCCGTAATGTACACAAGAGGGCTTCCACTTCCAGGGATTCCAGAGATTCAGACACACTAGCCACCTCTCCAAGGTCCAACATTGGTGGTGGGGCTATTAGGCCTTGGCCCTGCATTTTTTTATTTATTTTTTTATTTTGTATTTGTGCAGTAGGGCCTGCATAATGAAAGAGTCAGAAGATTGGGGAGGTTGGGGAGAACGAGAGAGACAACGTGTAACCAGTTAGATTTCGGCATCAAGGACACCGGTAGCACACTGCAAAAAGTCGAGCATGATTGTCACTGATCTAATGGCTTGGAGACGGCTGTCGGGGGCTTACGCTTCCTCATAGTAGCCCCCAACACTAACCCCAAGGACGAGCTGGTGGTCAGAGAGTACAGGGGCAAGAATCTCCATGTAACAACAAAACTCAGCAGCAAAAAACTCCTCCGCTCCAACTCTCTCCTACTGCCTTTAGACTACACAAAAGACGGGGGCCTCCAAAGGACCTTTTTCAGCGTGGGCATGCTGGTCATGGCCCCTCTTCCTCTTGAAGCACAGGATTCTGGGACACTGAGTCCCCACTGCAGAACCACAGTGACGAACACAACAAACTGGCAACCGCCAACTTCAGCAGCAAAAGTGTCCCGTCCTGCGCCGTGGTAGGTGGTGGGTGCTTTTTCGGCGGGGGTGCTGGCCATAGCCCCTCCTCCTCCTTGAAGCACAGGATTCTGGGACACAGAGTCCTCACCGGAGCACTGTAGCACCACAGTTCTGCACACTAAACCGGCTGCTCGAGCAGCAAGAGAATATTCTATAAAGCTGTTAACAATTCATCAGTTCCCTTGTTTGAGGATATTACATTAACTGCTTCTATAGTATATGAAACATGTTTTCTGATGGTGGGTAATGTATCTACATTCCCCACTATTCTGGCCCACTTAGCCCATTGCATGTCATTAGTTGGGACAAGATGCCTCATTATTTTCAAGGAAATAAGGTTAGTTACCACTCTTTTGTCTGATATCTTTAAAGTAAGGCATAAAGGATTATGGCCACTCTCTAATCATTCTACAATAATAATTTCTTCAAGTTGGGGACATATCCTTAAGTCCAGCAGAAAGTAATCAATGCAACTAGCATGGTGGCCATTGTTAAAATTGTTAGCTCCACCGCTCTCTGATCTTGAGCTCCCATTGACCATGCTGAGACAAGCTGTAAGGTAAAGGCTTTAAGCTGGAGCACAGCTTCTGTCAACTTTGTCTAGGAATCCCCCAGTGTTCATTCTCCGAGGTGATGTCACATGTATCTAAGTCCTCAAAGGTGGATTTGAAGTCACCAGCGACAATTAAAGGGGGACATTCATATTTTAATGCCAGAAAAGATTCCAAAAGCTCTACGGTGGAAGATTTAAGATCACCTCTCACCCCTTCTGCATAGTCTATGTCTATGGGGAGTGAATTGCCTGTGGTCAAACGAATTGCCATAATATTAGGGAAATGATATTTAGATGTTAGATCTTGCGAGTTATGTTTTGCTTGACCCAGATAGTCAATCTGCCAGCTGGATAGCCCAGAGGACCACAGGTTGCAGATACATAACAATTCAAACAACCTGATTTAAACATTGTGTCCTAGGACCACATGAATGAATGAAGGAATCAGCATTTCTAAAGCGCATGGTTATTCGGAGGAATCACAGCGCTAGAAGCAGTCCAATCACGAACTCCGCATAGTGTTTAGGGAAAGAAAAAGGTTTTTATGCAGCTGCATTAGAAATCCGTGACTTTGGTTTCCTCTACTTGCCTGCTGTTCCCTGAAGAAAGAGGGCGGAATATTGATTTTGACCGTGAGTGAGGCTGTTCCAACAGGGGCCGGGACTGCGAGACCCAGGGTTCCGCGCAGGATCACCGAAGCGCACCTGGAGTCTCTTCCCGCCCCTGCTCCTCCCTGATTGCTTGCCTGCCCATTTAACAGCTCGCGGCCCCCGCTCCACGGGTGCCGCTCGCAGCTGCATTAGAAATCCGTGACTTTGGTTTCCTCTACTTGCCTGCTGTTCCCTGAAGAAAGAGGGCGGAATATTGATTTTGACCGTGAGTGAGGCTGTTCCAACAGGGGCCGGGACTGCGAGACCCAGGGTTCCGCGCAGGATCACCGAAGCGCACCTGGAGTCTCTTCCCGCCCCTGCTCCTCCCTGATTGCTTGCCTGCCCATTTAACAGCTCGCGGCCCCCGCTCCGCGGGAGCCGCTCGCAGCTGCATTAGAAATCCGTGACTTTGGTTTCCTCTACTTGCCTGCTGTTCCCTGAAGAAAGAGGGCGGAATATTGATTTTGACCGTGAGTGAGGCTGTTCCAACAGGGGCCGGGACTGCGAGACCCAGGGTTCCGCGCAGGATCACCGAAGCGCACCTGGAGTCTCTTCCCGCCCCTGCTCCTCCTACAAAGACACACCCCTGACGCTAAGCGGGACGCGTGCCGGACGCCGGACGAAGCCCGGACAAAGGGCGGACAGTCTTAGACAGTCCGAGACAGGCTGAGACTGGACTGGGCTAGTCACTTTGTTTGTGTCTGGCTCGAGACATCATCTTTCTGGCGTAAGACTGCTATTATTATTCTGGTCATTTCTACTATTAACTACACTGTTGTAATTTGGAATAGGAGAGTTGTTGTAGAACGTCATCTTGATTGTTTCCTTTCTATCTTTATTTTGGTACCTCTTGTCCATTAATTTGGGGTTTCTATATTGTTTTATACCCTACAGTGTGGTGTAAAGTAGCTATTGCATAAAATGCCGAAAAAACTAGCCCCAATAGCGTCAAATACGATTGATAACTATATGGTTCAAGTAGTTTCTAAAATAAATAACGAAAGACGTCAGTCTCTTGGACTTAGTCAATCACCAATTCTTTTACCTTTAAGTCCATCCCAGCAACCAACTGTGTCGAATGTATCTTTAGAGGCCATTGATAGCGACGTCTTTGAAGCTGATCCTCATCCTAGTGGCATACTTGATCATAGTATACCCCTAGTGGTTGAACTTGAAAATGATATAGAGGTTAATCTGGAGAGTGATGATGGTCTTGTGGTAGAGGTAAATGTTCAGGGTTCGGAAGGAGATGTTTCGACCGTAGAGCAGGATACCAGGGCAGGTAGAAATTGTAAAAAGTCACTACCAAAGCGGGGTGGGTTACGCTCAGGAATGAGAAATTAAAGGGTCTCACCTCCTTGTAAAACTAGGGATAAGAATATGGATTCTATGGAGGTTAGTCCCAAACGAAACAACATTGATGAAGAGCTTTTTCTCAGGATAGCAGACATGATAGAGATTAAAATAAAAACTATCATACAACCAATGGTCGCAAAAATAGATAAACTTACAGCGGAGGTGAAAAAACTCAGTGGTATCCAGACCAACGTACAAAGAGAGGTGGGCAATGTAGTAACTTTGGTCTCAAACATTACAGTTCCACCGGGGGTGAATGATCCTTCCACGGTAGAAGTAGAGAAAAATTTGACAGCAACCATTTTACCCGGACAGGTACCAGAGATCGTAGATACCCACACACTAGTTAGAGAAGAGGCACTGCCATCTATCGTTCAAACTGCTCCCAATCAGGAAACTGATTGTCCACAGTTTATGGTAGAAGCTTCCCCGTTGGTATTGGTGCTGGCAAATGTTCCACCCCTGACACCTGGACAGTTAGAATCTCCTACTTCCCTTTCTAGCAAAGGCGTTGCATTGGTTGTCAGGCAATATGCAGTTGGAACCTGGAGGAAAAGAGCAATTGGCAGGGGAGATTACTTCAACCAGAAGAACAGCCTGGATAGGGAATAAACAAAAAAAATTCAAAGGGGATTGTGTGGTGGTGAATTTTTCCCATTCGGCAGTCCTCCCTAATCTTTTGCCAAATATTTTACCCCCGCAGCGCAGGAATGGCACCATTGTTCCCCTTACCTTAAAATTCTTCTACGGGGAGCGACAAAATGTAACATACCCCAAGACCCCAGGGTTAAGGTGGGATATCCCGTGGAATAGGTGGGGTGCAGGTGCCCCAAGCAATGAATGGGGGATTAGCCTAGGAAATAGGTATGGCATTTTGTCAGGCCTTAATGACTGCGACTGACTTAGGGGGGATTTCATTTTTGCACCTAAAGAATTGAATTCGGACAAAGCAAATGAAGATTCTGCTCCTTTTAGTCCAGCCTACACCAGTGACACTAGTGTCCCCCGGCCCATCACACAGGGCATAGATAATACCGTAGAGTTCCCCGAAGGGATTAAGGGCAATAATCAATCTAATGACTCTATGGTACTAAATACTGCCCATATCACCAAAAATGCTTTGATGCAGGGGGTACTGGTCTCCAGCCTAGACGGGGGTCTAGCATTACCCTGCCAAGCTGGGGGTGGGAACGCTCCTAATCCTAGAACCGATGGTACTGATTTACCAGCATTCACTACATTGGTTTCATGGAATGTGGCCGGGTTGAGGAGTAAGGTTACATCTTCGGATTGGCAAGCCTTCTGGGAAAATAAAGATATAATACTTTTACAAGAAACTTGGCAGGTCAATCCGGAATATAAGCAAGGATATCTAAACTTCTTTACCCCTGCAATTCCTAGCCTAAGGGGAAGATCGAAGGGTGGTCTGCTGACATGGGTCAAGCAGGACAGCAGATATTCTGTTACCCAGCTGAACACAAATAGTCCGGATATTTTGTTAGTTAAACTTAAATGTTTAAATTATAAGGATTTACTTATTTTTAACGTTTACTCAAGGGGACTTCCTGGTGGTAAATCAACAGAAGCAATTGAACAGTTAGATATTCTCCTTGACCAATATGGTTCATTAGAATACAATATCATCATTGCAGGAGATTTCAACTGCTGTTTTGAACCACTTGATAACTATGATGTGGATCTCACAGTGGAAGAGGACTTCATCTGGAATATCCCTCAGTTGGTAATACCACCCATTAAAAAATGGTCAGAGGCAGCATTACAGCTCAAAGTCCTTAATGTGGAGCACGGGCTACGTGCCACTAATGGAAGAATGGGTTCGGATAAGCAGGGCGCATCCACCTTTAATAATGGCATATCACATAGTCGAATCGATTATATCCTGACGAATAAGGAACATTGGTCTACTATGGTCGATATGCGAATAGAAGAACGGGTGGAGAGCGACCATAATCTATTAATCCTTGAATTCAGGTTGTTTAATCTACCGAGATCTGAGGGCACTGGTGATTGCGTGGAAATAGCCCTCACAAATAACCAGAGACGGATTAGATGGGCAAACTGTGCTGCCAATGAAGAGGGTTTAGCTGCCATAAGGGATTTAACAGTTCAAGCCATAGCAGATTTAAGGAATAACTCCACTGTTGAGTCGATAGTACTGAACACAAGTCGGATTCATGACTCACTCTTCACTAAATTAGGATCTTTTTTTTGTAAAAAGGGCGCCTAAAAAACAATGTAGACCAGCTAGGAAAGAGGATCAATGGTATGATAAATCCTGTAGAGTTGCATATAAGGCCCTATCAGATGCAGTAAAGACCAAAGAGATAGCCAAGATTAAGGTTGCCCGGGTCATGTACAAAAAAGCCCAACATAAGGCGAAAAGAGACTGGGACAACGAATATTGGAAGAAGCTCCTTAGTGCCTCTAAAGAAAGATCTATGTGCTCCTTTTGGGATATGGTTAAATGGGGCAGAGGGGCAAAAAGGGGCGACCCTACTAACTATGTATCGCCAAATGCCTGGGTTGCTTACTTTGCGTCTCAGTTCACTGCTCTTGATACGTCGGGGGCAGTGAGTGAGGCCCCCCTAATAATAAAAGAGGGTATTGACCACTTATCTTTTACTAAAGTGGATACCATAAAAATCTTGGATATAATACCCAAAGCTAGGGCACCTGGCATGGATTCCGTCCCAGCCGATCTTTTTATGTATGACAAGGATCTCTGGGCCACTTATATTTCTTTGGTAGCTAATGGCATTGCAATGGGTTCGCCAGTACCAGACTCCTGGAAGGGAGCCGAGATCATTCCCATCTTTAAAAAGGGGGAATGTTCGGACCCAGGAAACTACAGGCCAATCAGTTTGATTGCGTGTATGCAAAAGGTAGTTGCAAGGCTTTTACTGCAGCGCATTCAGGCCTGGATAGACGAAATGGACATCTTGTCGCCTTTACAGGCAGGCTTTCGCAGCCATACAAGTACCATTGATCAAGTTTTTAGATTTGTTTTAATATATTGGCGTGTAGTGTTACTGGGGGGGGCATGCTTTTTGCAGTCTTCGTTGATCTTAAATCAGCGTTTGACCTGGTGCCACGCACCAAGTTGTGGGCAGCCCTCCAAGAGCAGGGCATCCCACTTGAGATCTTGTCATTTCTAATTAGACTGCACGAGAATAACTATGCCCGGGTTCGCTGGGACCAACAGGGAAGCACAACTGAAAATTTCCCAATTGATAGGGGGGTGCGCCAAGGGTGCGTACTAGCACCTACCCTCTTCTCGTTATATATCAACAGGGTGATCAGCTATTTTGAGCGGCAACCAACCGATGCTCCCAAATTGAATGGTAAGCTGATCCCCCTGTTGATGTTTGCTGACGACACATTGCTGATTTCGCGAACACAGCAGGGACTCCAAAAAGCTGTTAGGGTTTTTGAGGTCTTTTGCAGGGATCATGGCCTTGTCATCAACACGTCCAAGACTAAGTTTATGATCCTGCATAAGAGTAAAACCGTCAGAGGGAAGGTGGTTATGGATGGGGTCCAACTAGAACAGACCCAGGTATTTAATTATCTGGGCATAACCCTATCAACTAAACTAGATTGGAGACAGCATACCAACCAGCTACTCACAAAACACGCACAATTGACAGGAGCTCTCACCAAGGAGTTTTACCTATCCAACACTAGGCCCATTACCCCGGTTCTGAAGATTTACGACGCCAAAGTAGGAGCGTCAGTACTTTACGGGGCAGAACTTTGGGGATTTAGTAATTTGAGAAAACTGGCGGGGGCGAAAAATAAATTTATTCGTAATATTACAGGCCTACCGCCTTCCACTCCTTTAATCCCTCTCCATTATGATTTAGGATCTCATGGCCTCGATGATATGGCCAGATATAGATCGGCCGCCTACTGGAGGAGATTATGGGTTACACCCGAACTCACCCAGTATGCGCAGGCCTTCATTGAGGTAAGAGATCTTGATAAAGCTAGGAAAATAACATGGATGAGAGAGGTTAAGGCTATTTACAAGGCCATGGGGCTATCTGCACTGTGGGATGACCCTGCAGGCAATCCCTTCCCACCAAAAAAGACTTTTCAAGGTCTGTACTGGAGTATGCTTGAAACAACGAGATTCGGCCGCTGTATTGAGCCGTCGCTTATGGCTGATTTCTTAGTTCTCAAGCATTCCCCGGTTTTTGAGGCATATTGGGATTGGATCACCATTCCAGGGGATAGGAAGAAGTACCACCAATTTAGGGTGGGGACATTGCCCTTAAATGCCTTCACCGCCAAATGGCGAGGAGGTCAGGGATTTGCCTGTCCATTCTGCCCTGGTCAACGGGAGGGTATTGGGCATGTCCTTTTTGCCTGTCCTGAGTATAAGGTCCCCAGGAGATCCTGGTTAAAACCTATCTGTCTTCAGTTAGGACTCAAAACAGGTACTGAAGCAGTCAGGATACTGAGTACTGATAACTCCCAAGCCGTAGTAATAGCAATGGCTACATTTTTTCATTGGATGTGGATAATTCGGGCCCGTAAAATGAGCCTACAGTAACTGGCTTGTTTAAAACAAAAATATGAAATTGGTAAATGTATATCTATATGATCAATGTTCCTGGTGATGAATTTCCTTCCATATTTTAATAATATTTATATATAACTAATGATTTTATCTCTATTTCTCTTTCTATTGCAACTATTTATTGCTTTTATTGAATTGATTTTATGATCCTTAGCTGGCCATTGTTTATTGTACAGGGATGATTTATGGATCCTACTAGTTATAAATGATGTATTCTCCCCAAATTTTTTTATGGGATTTTATCGACTTGTAAAATTGTTTGTCTTTTTTTTTTTAAAATGTCTTATGTAATGTCTTTCATGATTGAAATATATCGAAATAAAGACTTTTTGAATTTGAATTTGAGTTTATAAAAGGTCAGATATTTGATCTCAAGACAAATATGGAGGGGGAGGCAGTTCCACAACCTGGCGACATTATAGGAAATGAGACGCCCTCTACTTCGTGATCGTTTGATTTTAGGGACTGCCGCCAAATGTTTACTATCAGACCGCAAAGCCCCATTAAGACGGTAGGCGAGATGATGGAACAAATAACAGGTGGTCCCTTGGCTGACAGTGCCTTGTGTGCAATGCACAGAGCCTTAAACTGGACTCTCTCCTGAATGAGCAGCTAGCGGAGAGTGGCAAGGGCGGGCTTTGCTGATTGGAAACTGGGGATGTTCAGGAGCAGGCGCGCTGCACAGTTTTGCACAATCTGCAATTTGTGGGTGGTAAAGCATGGGACTCCCAGGTTGAGGGCATTGGCATAATCAAGCCGGAAAAGAATCAAAGCTTGAACCATCAGTCTTCTGGCGGGAAAAGGTAAAAGAGGAAGGATTTTCCGTATCATCCTAACAATCCCATAACAGCTGGCTGCTACCTTCCGTGCTTGCTCCCTTAAATCATGATTATGGTCAAGCCAGACGTCCAGGCTCCTAATCTGTTCTTTAGGGGGTGGGGGAATGGAACAAAACTGGGCTAGGGCAAACCTACGTTCAGAGTGGGAGATTTACCAAGGAGCATCAGCTCCGTCTTGGCTCCGTTGAGTTTCAGGTACGAGTATTCCATCCAGATTGATACCTTTTTTAGACACAAGGCTACACCAGGCCCAGTTTTGTCAAGCTGATTGAGAGAGACAACAAGCTGAGTGTCGGCATAGGTAACATGGATACCGAAAGGTTGCACTACCTCTGCCAGGGGGCTCATGTAAACATTGAATGGAGTGGGGCTCAGAGACGATCCCTGAGGAACCCCACATCTAAGGGGCAAACATTCGGAGGTAAATTCATCTTCAAACACCTGAAACAACCTGTCCTCCAGAAAGGATTGCAGCCACTTCAGAGCTGTCCCAATCACCCCTACCCCCCTGAGTCTCTGAATCAGCAGCTGATGGTTTACCATGTTGAAGGTTGTGCTGAGATTTAAAAGAACAATAGCAGCAGCATCTCCTTGAATATACAAATATCGAAGTGATCAGTAAACTTATTCTAATCTGGCAAAGAAACTAGATTTAAGGCCAGCGATATTCTAGGTAATGAGAGGCATTGAATTGTCAGCCAAACGTAATAATGGTAAGGAAAAGGACACAGTGGTGTGTGTGTGGTCCTAAACTGGCAATAATCCCATTAGTCCATCGACATTTGGAGTCACACCATCACCATGTAGATTGAAGTCAGAAAAATTGCTTTTACCTGTTAAATTTGCAAGAAATTAAGATGACTTAATAGCACAGGCATGATTTTATGTCAATCTATCCCCCATTGGTAACCATGTAGAAGCTGCAATTTGGAGGGAATCAAGGCCAGACGGATGTAAAAGCTCTGGACGATTGTAATTCAAATGAATAATTGATTTAAC
Organism: Lissotriton helveticus; assembly: GCF_964261635.1. Lineage (NCBI taxonomy): Eukaryota > Metazoa > Chordata > Amphibia > Caudata > Salamandridae > Lissotriton > Lissotriton helveticus. The sequence continues at coordinate 1,628,715,693 of NC_136057.1, read as the reverse complement.
CAAGTGTAGGGTTTGAATATCAGACGCCATTCTCTACTAGGTCTCCAAGAGCCAATGTGAGTTCTATGGAATCAAATCCTGATCCCTGCTGGTCCTGCCTAATAGCCGCCCTTATATCATCTATGATCAAGGATCGACAGCCCCTCACTTAATGAATCCAGTGGATACACTTGTACACTTGTTGATAAACATAATCAAATCTTCTTTAGAAGCTGATGGCCAGGGTTTAGGAACATTAGTCAAAAATACACAATAACCTCTAGATGAAAGTAGTTTATTGGAATAGCCAGATAGATCTGTATTAAATCTAGGTATGATCTTGTCAAATTCCCACCCCCATTATTTGTTTTCTGGTTTTGGAAGTGTTATGAATGAGCCACTCTTGTGGCTGGGTACTTGATGATGTTGACTTTAGTGTGTTATTTTATTGTAGCCTTAATGTAGAACGATATATATATACCTGCCTAGTGAGAAGAATTACTGTGACATGGCTTCATGTCAATCTTGCTCTTTACTTTTATCTTGCTTCACGGCAGTGCTTGCTATTGGCTTTGACATGATCTCATGTCACCTTGCTTACTAATTTTGCTCTGCTTCAAGCTTCTTTATGAGCATGACAGTGCTTGCATACCTGACTCCATTTCCTCGACTGTCGCCAATTTCTGTGCTTCACAAGATGGGGAGGGCATGTCTTGCTCCTCACTTGTTTTTTGCATCTCACTGACCAGAGCGAACTGGATATTATCTGTGGAATGTACAAACTCCGCCTCGAATCCAAAATACAGAGGCTTGGCCAGCCACTGTCTTGACCTTGACATGGACTGGTACGAGCCAGCCCGGTTTTCCAATGAGAAAGGGGTGAGGCTTTCTAGAAGCTTTGTTTCATGTTAGAAATCGTATTAAAGCGAGGGGCTTCCGCGGGTCAGACGGAAGTTTACCACAGAATAGACGCACTGCTGTGGACGGCAAAGGAATTTGTGTCCTGACTGAACCCCTGTCGAGGCTGCAGAACCGGCAAAGCTACCCCCTCATCTGAATCACAAGTGTGAGTAGCCCCCATGGCAGGTTCTATATTCTCTGTGGTCGATGGCAAATCAGCTAATGGGGAGAATCAGTTTGAGCATAGAATTGGATGGGACTCAGGTAAGAAGGTTAGTTGTTCAGTTTGAACCTTCTCATTACTAGAAGTAGAAGGATTATGGGTGGATTCGTTTGATCTTTGTGCAAGTAAATATTTTGCTATTGTGTTTTCCTTTTCTCCCAACTTAGATGTTGGCCCTCTTTTACCATGTGATTTTCTTGCAAACGTTCCTCTTTGGAATTGCTCCCTTGAAGGGAGATGAATTAAGATCAGGGCATTGAGCAACCATGCTCTTTCTTACTCTGGGATACAAAAGGGGATGATGGATGGAGCATTTGAGAAAATCAAACACTCACCCCCAGTCAACTGATCTGGGTTTAATCCATCACCATTCTTTAGCTCACTCTGCCACCCCAGTTCAGACATGGCCATATGCAAATCAGTCTGACCCTGTGCCTCATGGGAATAGTCCAGCCCGAACTGCCAAGCCATGTCTTCCTTGGACCGGAAACACACAGCCTGGGACCGGTTTCAGGTTCATAACCCTCATCAGCCAGGCTATCTTGAATCCAGTGGCAAAGTGAGCAATGGACTCACGTCTGAGCATACCCTGCCAACTTAGGGCGAACAAAGGGATACAAAAGGGGATGATGGATGGAGCGTTTGAGCAAAACAAACACTCACCCCCAGTCAACTGATCTGGGTTTAATCCATCACCATTCTTTAGCTCACTCCGCCACCCCAGTTCAGACATGGCCATATGCAAATCAGTCTGACCCTGTGCCTCATGGGAACAGTCCAGCCCGAACTGCCAAGCCATGTCTTTCCTGGACCGGAAACAAGCATCCTGGGACCGGTTCGGGTTCATAACACTCATCAGCCTGGCTATCTTGAATCCAGTGGCAAAGTGAGCAAGAGACTCACGTCTGAGCATACCCTGCCAACTTAGGGTGAACAAAGCGATACTTTCTTACTCTGGGAGCAGCACAAAAGGCACGTGTATGTTAAGCCTAAATCAGTAGCTAAATTGGCAGCCAACCACAGCATAGAGATTAGGATTACATACATACATTATGGTTATGACCATCAGATGGGGCAACCAAGAAAGGGAGCCTGGCTTGACCTCAGATGGGCACAGACGGACCCGCCCTTGGCCCGGGCATGGCAAAGCACATCCCACACAGCGGGATAGCACGGTGCCTTTATTCATGCCCATAGGTTGAACTTAAGCGTAGGATGCTCAGGGAGTTCTGGGACTTGAAGACCCCATCAGCAACGGCAACCCTGCTGTGTCTCTCCCCAGGGAAGAAAGAGTGAAGTCCTGGCCCAAGCAGCAATAAGTTAATGTTGCTTGCGATGGTCCTCACAAGAAAGGGAAATGCTGCACAATAAGATGACAGACAGCACTCTAGGTCTGCTGTGCAGTGGGATAGCAGAATGCCTTTATCCACACCTGCAGATTGAACCCAAGTGTAGGAGGCTCAGGGAGTTCTAGGACTTAAAGCCCAAGTGGCAACGGCAACCTTGCGATGGCTCTCCCCAGGCAATAAAAATTGAAGTTCTGGCCCCAGCAGCAGTACATTAATGGTGCTTTCGATGGTCCTCACAAGAAAGGGCAATGCAGCACAATACGATGACTGTCAGCACTCTTAGTCCCTTCCAGTAAGGTTGTTTCATTATCTGTTACTATCTTCAAGTAGTACAGAAAGCAGGGAGGCTTGGGGTAATCTTTAAAGATAAGATTTGAGATATAAGTAGGGTAAGTAGAAGGTGTCAAGACAAAGATTATAAGTTACATAAGGGTGCCATGTGGCTATTATTTGATTGGCACAACTGAAAAGACAATTGGCTATATCTTTAAAAAAACATTGCCTTTGAAAATGCAAATATAAACAGCAAGTACAAGAAGAAATCACTGAAGTTTTTAAAGTCTTTTCGGCAACTCCTAAATAATTGTTAAAACAAACATAATCAGATGTGATAAAATAGAGAATAGAGGATTTTACACAAGCTGATATTCAAGTACCAGTTGCAGGCCCTTTCAAAATCTCAAAATATGAACAAATGGCTAGAAATTGCTAATAAAGATTGTAAATGTAGCACTGACAGTCTGCTTATGTGTGACATTTCCATGTTTCCATTACATCACTGGGTGACATTTCCAGGTCTCGCCTGTGACATTTTATCACAAGCGAAGTTATCAAGCCAAGCAGAGAAATTTTACCCACCAGCTACAGGAATTTCTTCCAGGGGGTATTATCATTGAAACTTAGTAGAGTAATTGCCCTAACTGCAGTGGAAATCCCCAGGAGCACAAATTTCCTAAATTGTTCCCTCTGACCAGATCAGGACTCTTTTCATACCAATAATCCCCTGAAGGTCAACTACCACCCATCACCTTCTTAATTAAAACCTGCGCATGTTTCCACCTATACCCCACACCCCAGACACCACTGCACTCTTTGAACTGAAATCATTGTACTTCAGGGGGACGCCCTATTTTGGAAACCAAAAAAGACTCCAATAACCAATACTGCTGTGAAGTCACGTTTTGAGAAAACTACCAAATATGAAAAGCTTTACTTATTGCATTATGGTACTTGTAGTCGTGCATCTACAACAGCAAAACTAAAAGATCCAGAAAAAAGCAGGACTCACATCTGTCATGAGACATCTAGAGATTGCTGCGTCACTATGCAAAAGTTTAAATTTTGGGCCAACATTTTCAATTCACTGAGGACCTGATTCACAAAGAGCATCTGAACTCGTGGCAGAGGCCCTGCAGTCGTGGTGGGATCACCGCACTCGTGGCGGGATCTCCACAACGAGAGACTGCGGTGCGGAGATCCTGCCACAAGTGCCATAAGTGATTTGCCCAGAATCACAGACTGTTGAGCCCTCACAGGAACTCAAAGCTGGTTTCCATGCTCCAAAGTAGGCAGCTCTGGTCATTAGGCAGCATACCCTCACAATTATTGCTAGGAAATGCCACAACCCTATATGGGACGGGGTGTTTGTGGGCACATAGGGAGGACGAGAGAAGTCTGAACTGAAGGGATGACCAGAGAACTCTTGGGAGAAGTCTTGCGCTTTTTTTAATTGTAAAATGTGTGTTTTCGTATTGCAGCATCTGTCACTTTCTTACTTTATTATATCCTAGCCACACCCTGTTTTAAAACAGATCGGCTTTTTCTACAGTAATTTCAGCTTGTTTATGATCAGGAACAGCCCTGCTCAGCAAAGAAGCTGAACTGACTATGGAAGAAATCCCTGCACTAGAAAGACAACGGTATGGCTTGAGCACTTGAGTAACAGTACAGTTACAGCACTACAAAACATACCTTTTCAAATAAAAAAAAAACAGACGACCCTTCAAAAGAGGTGAAAGGGCACCGTTGCCTTCCTTCCTGTAGACTTCTCTTCTATTTTTGAAAGTAAAGTTGCCTTGGACAAAAGACAGCTGGGGCTAGATGAGCTCAGGAACTGCTGTGCTGTAGAATTTAAGATACATACAGTGCAGCAGCTGACTTTTAAAGGCAGTTTCCTACCTGCCAGTGATAGTAAGTCACTGTGAGAGTGGTGGATGCTCATTTGATCCCCACCAATTCGGTTCCACCTCCAATGCAAACATAGCCCAGGGTCAAACAGCAGTGTACATTAATCTTCAAGCGCCGCTGTGTACCACGAGGGCCGCATGAAATGGTCTAGTGGCCGCTAGCTGCTCCTGGGCCATACAATAAAGTACCAGCATGACCCGCTTTTGACGTGGGCGAGCTGGGCCGAGGTCCAGGGTGCCAATTTTCAGAGAGGTGCACAGAGCTGTCTGCATTAAAGTCCTGCAGACAGCAGGTCCCACTTACTTCATTACAATGATTCAGACTGACCTACTTTTAATCCTTTTTACTTGCTTTAGGTGCCGTTTTACAGCCCATTAACCCCCTTCTTTCCCCTCCCATCTTCCTCTCACTCCCCAGCCGACACACACCAACACCGCCATTTGCACCACCAACAACTTGGCACTAGCGTGATCGAGCTATGCTGTGATTGAATAAGAATATTTGGGGAAGATGCCGAGAAGTTTGTGCTCAGAGGTCAGTTACTGCTTTCATGTGTGAAGGACCTGTGAACACAAAATGTATCCCCTACTACCTTATTTTATTTACCAGCTGGCGAGAGGGCACCAAGTTTCTTTCTGCCCAAGTGCTATTCGGGCATGGGTCTGCTCTGAGTACTAGTGTTCTTGTAAGAAGTAAGGTACTTTTCCACCACCCTGTCTTGGCATCACTCCCTTGCCCCTCTCTCTGATTATGAACAGAACAGATTTATAATGACATTAGTTTGGATTCAGTAGATTATTTCTTACAATGCCGAACATCTATACAATGATTCCCTACAGAAACCAACTCACAAATGTTTTTTGGTCAATCCGCACATATCGTTACCTCTTGCACTTTCAGCAACAACCCCTAAACGAAAGCAGCTCCAACTACCACTTGAGTGGTTTCAGCAGCATTCAAATGTTCAAAATGGCAATCAAATATATCTTTTAATCAAGCTACACAATCTTACTTTCTACAATAATGTTGTGATTTATAGCAACTATACACTTTAGTGCGTGGTCCTTTATTGAAGTGTTGGGTCTCATACCCCCACACTACACTGCCGACGAAGAGCCCGTGCCTCCCACGTGTGTCCCCTCTTCCCATTTACCAGCCCGCCAGCTGAAGACCGCTGTGCTGCCTCAACCGGCGCCATCCCCCACCAGCCACTTCATCAACCAAGTACTGCGGCTTATGCACACAGCAGCGCGGGCTGGGTCGCATCTTCAGTGGCGGTGCTTTCACTTATAGCCTCTGTCAACCTGACTCTCTTTCCTCGTGGGCTGGCGCCATGCTGTAGCTTCTCTGGCTGGCTCCACTGGTCCGGTAAACTCCTAGCTACGCTACTGTCGTCCTGGCTTCTGCTGCTGTTGTGCAGGTCATATGTGGTCCCCTGTGCCCATGTGATCTCCGTGGGTCATAGTAGCCTGCCATGTGCCCTGCCTGGATCCTCTGACTCTCCTCCTCCTCCTCCTCCTCATTGGTTCTGCAGCCTGCCAACCTGCTTTGCTCCAGCATGTGGCTCCTGCGCTCTCCCTCTTGCTTACCACCCTGAGGCCTCTTGGATTTCGTCGCTAGTACCTGTGGACCATCTTCTTTAAGATAATTACTCTTACCGGTCCCTCTGAAAACTTTCACTGTTACAGTACCTCCACCCTCTCAGGCTCCTCACTGGAAGGCATGGGTGGAGCAGCTAGAGAACTATTTTGAATCTGTTGAGATACCTGCAGGTTGCAGATGCCCCATGCCCTTGCACCTGGGTGGCGCTGACTTCCACAAGATCTCCAAGACCATTGTTCAGGCCAGTCCTCCTGGTAACTACAAGACCCTGAAATATGCAATCATGGTGCACTTTGAACCTTATCCCAACCCTGACTATGTGAGGTTCCACTGTGCCAAGCCCGGCACAAGCCAGACGACTTGGTGGATGTTTTCCACAACCGGATAAAAGAGCTTGCCAGCACTTGCACTGAGGACGATGAAGTGCGCGCCCAGTTCATCCAAGGGTGTGCATCCTCCAAGCTTTGCAAAAGGATCTTTGAAGAGCCTAACATGTCCATGAGAGACATTCTGATGCTAGGCCGCTCCAAAGAACTTTTCAAGGCTCGCGGAGCACACATTGACCCCAATGCATCACCTCCAACCAAGGAGGAGCCTGTCAATGACATCCACAAAAGGTTGCGGAATCCAAAACCTGAGTCCACCAAACCATCTCCAGGGACTCAAACCTACACGTGTGGCTGGTATGGTGGCCCATCTCTTCACACGGGTGCCTGCTCCGCCAACGGCAAGACCTGCATTGCTTGTGGCAAACAAAACCATTTCTCCAAAGTATGCCTCTTATCTCAAGGACGACAACCCACAGCTCCAGGACACCCTATCTGCATCCAACATGGATGATGATGACTCAATGATTGTCCTTGTTGTAAGAACAATCAACACCCTCAAGGCCATTTGCCAGGAAGCCCCCCTGTATCTGGTGACAGTGCAAGACCACACCGTCTCTGCACTGAATGACACTGGTGCCTCCATCAACCTGATGGCCGCTGATGTCTATCGCAACCTGCTCAATCTGCCGCCACTTCACCGCACCAAAGTGCAACTATTTGTATTTGGTGATCGTTCACCACTGAGGCTCCACAGCATGTTCCATGCCAATCCCTCCCATGAAACTAGCGGGAAGAGAGCAAAGGTGTATGTATCACTAGAAGCATGTTTGTTCCTCCTTCTTTTTGCAGGAAGAGTTTGCACCTTTATTCAAGGGGATCGGTTGCTTAAAAGGGCCGGCCATTCAGCTACATTTGATGACTCCATCACACCAATGGCTCTACTACATCGGAAGATTGCTTTCCATCTCTGCCCCAAAGTTGAAGCCAAGCTAAAGATGCTAGAGAAAGCAAGCATCATTGAATGTGTCAAAGGCCTCACGCCTTTGACACGTTCCCAACCTGGTGGCGAAGAAACTCAAACAGCCGGATGCAGTCCCCATTTGTACGGACATGAGGGTCCCCAGCCAGGCAATACAGCCTGAACATCATCTTACACCCACCATAGACATCATCATTGGGGAGCTGTCATGCTCCAAGTAGTTCTCTAAAATGGGCCTGCGGTCAGAATATCACCAGATCCCACTGCATCTGCACTCCATGTTTGTGGTGGTAGATGACTATTCACGCTATCTGGAGATCAAAATCATAGCAAACAGATCCGCCTTGGAGATGATTACGAAGCTGGGGAAGTTCATGGCCACCCACGGCTCTTTGGAGAGATTTGCACAGACAATGGGCCCCCCTTGAATGGATCAGAGATGGAGTACTTGCACTCCAGGAACACCAAGCACTGCCGCATAACTCCTTGTTGGCCCCAAGCCAATGGGGAGTTAGAGCACCTGATGAGAACTCTCATGAAGGTGATGCAGATTGTGGTGGCCAAAGCTGATAATGTTGAGTTTGCCTTGTAACAATTCCTGCGGGAGTACCAACTCACACCCCACTCCACGACCAGCATCTCTCCAAGCAAAATGTGTTCTGGGAGGACAATGGCTGACACCATCCAACATCACCCCGAGCGGGAATAAATACCAAATTCGCCGAATCTGTCCAGTTCTAGGAGAGCCAGTAACAATGAGTATGCCTCTCGGAAGCTGTGAACTAAAAGAAGCCACATCAAGGTAGGAGACCGACATCCTGGAGGAAAGTTCAGGCTGCCGTGTGAGCTCTTCCCATGGACTGTCACAGAAGTCAAAGGCACAAGAATAACTGCCCAGAGGGGCGCTGAATACGTCACACAAACGTGTCCCATCTCAAGAAAGTCTTTAAAAAGCCACTAACCATCGCTGCAGAGGCTGAACCTATGGGATACACCTCAACGGATGGACACTCCGATTGTGAAGATAGTCATAGTCCAGAGCAAGGAGAGGATGCACATTCAGAGAAACTGTTACCTGCCTCACCCCCTGCTCCATCATCACATGCCCCAACCCCCGGAGTGCGGCCACTGGTCAGAGTCAAGAAACCACCGAGGCACCAAGCCTGGGAGAATCCTCATCAGGTTTGTCCACCAGGGGTGGCCTTGGACAATATCTGGTGAGGCCCCACCCTGAACCATCTCCACAGTACACTGACTTTATATGTGAGTGTTTTGGGCCTTATTCCCCCAGCGTTTCCCCCTCCCTCCTATATACTTCCGCTCCACATTGGCGATGAGGTGGACTAAGCCTGCTGTGTGTGCTGCCCTGAAGCAGCGGCCACTAACCAAAAGGAGAAACAAGGGAGCAGAAGAGTACTCACCATCGGCGGCCAGGTATCAGCGTGGGAAGGAGCCCGGAGAGAAGCGGTCAGTGAGGTGCGGCGTCGCAGGAGTGACTACATCCCGATCGAGGAGACACAGAAGCACCAGCGTAAGTGTGGTGCATCTGGCAAGAAGAGGGGAAGGCCCAGCGACGGGAAGTTGCGGCAGCCGGTCTGAGAGATAGTGGAGAGCAGTTGATCTATTCGCTATTTTGTGGGTGGGACAACTTCTGTGAATAAGCAGGCCGCAGTTAACAGCTGAAGCGGAAGAAGGTTGGCAAGAGAGAGGGCCCAGGTGCCGGCTAACACGAGGCCAGCGTAGGCCTGTCTGATGCGCAAGGCGCCCCCCAGTGGTGATTAGGATGAAGTGCAGGGCCAGAGCACGTAGGAGCAGGGATTAAAATAGAAAAAAATATTAAAGGAAAAGAGATAATAAGACAGACTGAGCCCAAGGGGAGACAGACTTGGAATTGAAGAAGCACAGGAGGGGCAGCAAGAAAGAGAGGTCACGGAAAAGAAAAAAAAACAACCGAGAGAAAAAATAGAAATACAAGAAGTCCTGCAGAGCTAGCAGTCTAGCTACCCACAAATAAGCACTGAACACTGAGGGTGGTGTGGTGCACAACCAAATCAAGTCAATCGTCCCTCACAACGATATGGGCAAAGCATCGCTGGGTAAAGCACACAGCTCATCCGCAGGAGAGGAGATGAAGGGAGCACAGCAGAGTGCTAAGGCTAGTTGTTATTGTGTTGCTTTTATTGTGTATGTATGGCCTTTTTATGGTATGTTCCCGAAATAAAGTACTTTGACTGACTGACTGACTGGCTAAGGCTAGAGTACACCGGACAACCACAAACTAGCACGGCAAGGCAGACCACAAAGGGGAAGGAAATCCGCAGAGGAAGAGTAAACAATGTCAGTGCCAGCCGTGTCGGAGGAGGAGGGGGCAGCAGAGCACTGTGCTCATTCCACCCTGACAGCCCTACCCCCATTATGTCAGTTGGCGGATCCGGCCACGGCAGCACCAAGGTGGCGGAAGTGGATCGAACAGCTGGAAAACTATTTCCTCGCTTCTCGTGAGACTACTGGAGAGGTTAAAAGGTCTACAATGCTACACATGGGCAACGTTGAACTGTATGAACTGTTTCAGGACCTGCCCAACACCGGTGATGTGCATGATCATGAGGCGGTGGTAATGCCCTCAACTGACATTTTAACTAGGGCTGGGCATAGTTTGCAAAGTAGCGCTTCGCGTAGCTACGCAAAGTGCACTACGCGAGCTACACGTGGCACTACACAAACTGCGTAGTAGTATGTTCGCACTGTGCAAGATGGCATTTTCAATGATTGCACAGTGCGGACAAGCATCCAGCACTGTGCAATCATTGAAAACAGCATCTTGCACAGTGCGAGCTGTAGTTTTCTGCCGCTCGAGTAGATTTTTACTCAAGCGGTAGCTTTCTCAACACGGACTGGTAGTTTCTCATCGCGAGCGTTCGCGAGCATACGCGACCACTCGCAATGAGAAACCTGACCTCCCTGCATTGAGAATCTCGCCGGGAGGTTTATTTTTCATGCTCGTGATCAGCAAACTGATGTTGCTGATCACGAACGAGGAAAAAGTCTCGCCGGGATGTCATTTTGCTTGGTCGCAGTCGCCAACTTGGCGTCGAGGACCGCGAGCAAGCAAAAAATGACCGCTGCCCTGCGCTACGCATGTTTGCACTGTGCTACGTGCAGTTCGCGTAGTGCAAAGTAGCGCAAACTTCGCAAACTACGCGAGCGTAGCGTAGTGCTTTGCCCAGGCCTAATTTTGACCCCCAATTAAATCCCAATTACGAACATTTCAAGCAGCGACAAGGAGGCATCAGGAAGGGGAGACTGTTGACATGTTTTTGCAAGACTACGCAAATTGGCAAGTTTCTGCACGGGCATTGACAAGCAGCTGGAAATCCGGGCAGCGGAAACTCATATTACGTCAACCGGGCATCACATTGCATGAAATACTAATATTGGACAGATCACACGAGCTAGCGGATGCCCGAGCGAGTGAAATGGAATCGGCACTGGCACGAAGACTGTCAGGGTCCTTACAGACAAGCCCAGTTACCGTCTAAGAGGAAAGAGTGGAGACTGTTTGGAAATGAGCGGGGAAAAAGGAAGAGGGACCACCAGCACACGCCAAGGAGGGCGAGGTTGTGGCAACTGTGAATTGGAGAGTCACCCTCAACGATGGTGCCTAGCCTATGGAAAACCATGCTTGAAAGGTGGAAAACTAGGACTTTTTGCAAAGGTGTGCAAGAGTGCAGCTCAGACAGCCACCACAGGAGGGAAGATCAAAACGTTTGGGCAAGTCAAACAGGTCGTAAGAGGGGCAGAGGCCCTGGAGAACCTGGATACCTTGTGCCAGCAGATGAGAATACTGTAGGATGACGAGGAAGAGGAGGTCTTCATCATCTCCTAAACGGTGCGGACCGACCACAAGAAACGGCCCCCATCGATGTGCCAAATACAGATTGGAGACAATCAAGTCACCGCCGTCATAGTTACTGGAGCATCAGTAAACATCCTGGATGCAGACCACCATCTTAAGTTAAACCCTCGCCCATTCTCCTACAAAGAGTCATTGAAGTGGAAGTCACTCATGGTAATATCTCGGCACGGCCAAAATTTCATGTGACTCAGGACAGCGCAGGAACATTACTCGGCTGTTACTTGGCTGAAGACCTGGGGCTGGTAATGTTCGCACGGCATGTCCACCAATCCCATTGGCTAAAATTATGGCAAAGTTCGCAAACTCTTCGAAGGGCTCAGTTGCCTGAAAGGTGTCAAAGTCAAGTTACATATTGACCGGTCAGTGAAGCTGGTGGCGTTATGTCACAGAAGAGTACATTTTCATCTGCGGTCTCTCGTGGAGGCAGGGCTGGAGAAACTCGAGAAAGCCAGAGTAATCAAAAAGGTGTCAGGACCTACACGTGGGTATCTCTGCTTGTGATCACTCGCAAACCCAAGCCGCCATGAGCAATACTCCTGTGTGTCGACATGCGATTGCCCAATAGGCATTACGGAGAGAGAGACATATGAGACCGACCATCAATAAAATAGCCACTGACATCAACAGGGCAAAATGGTTTTCAAAGGTAGCCCTCAACTCTGGATAACATCAGCTGCTGTTGGATGAAGCCAGTCGTTATATCACAACCTTCTCAACACATGTAGGGCTGAGGAGATTCAAGTAGCTTAGTTTTGGAGTATCCTCAGCAGCAGAGGTATTCCAGGATGCCATCCGAGAGGCCCTATCAAGATTGATAGAAGTCATAAATGTCATTGACGGCATTTTGATCTTTTGTCAAACATTGGAGGAACACCATGAGCAGTGGAACAAGGATTAACATTGCACTGAGACAAATGTACATTCTACATGAATGAAGTGGAGTTTTTGGGTACAAATTCTCCAAGGAGGGCCTACAGGTGGACCCAGTAAAGGTCGAAGCCATCAGAGCAGCAACAATTCCCCAACACCAGAGATGCAAAGCTTCCTAGGAATGGCAAATTATTGCGGAAGATTCATGCCTCATGTCGCAACCATCTCGGAACCTCTGAGGGCTCTTACGAAGAATGACATTAAGGGGCAGTGGACCAGTACTGAGTCAAAAGCATTCCAGGAGGAAAAAAGGAGTGCTACTGAAGGGAGCTACTGTGGCCAATTTAAAGCTTGGGTGCCCCATGGAGCTCATAGTGGATACCAGTCCTGTTGATCGCGGGGCTATGCTTCTTCAACAAGTTGCGCAAAAGGAATGGGTGCATATTGTGTACACAAGCAGGGCGTTAACAGTAGTCGAAACAAGGTATGCAAAAATAGAAAGGGAAAAACTGGCAATCAGAAGGGCTTGTCAACACTTTGACATATATCTCTGGGGGCACAAGTTCCGGGTGGTCACTGGTCACAAGCCGTCTGTACCGCTGTTCAGCGGGACAGTGAGAAATGGCCCTCCTCGAATCGAAAGATGGGCAGTACAACTCAAGCACTACAATTTCGAAGTGGGGTACCATCCTGGAATCAACAACCCGGCAGACTACCTAGTGCGCCACCACATGGCAGACGACCCCCATAGCCAGCAAGAGGACAATTGAGGGGTAGAAGATTTTGTGAAACTGATCTCGGAGTTAGCATGCCCGAGAGCACTGTCACAAGCCAAAACAATGGAGGCCATCAAAGAAGGCAACTGTCTGAATGCGGTTAAAAAAGCCCTGGTGGAGCATCACTGGAAGAATTTCCTAGATGGTGTGGGGAGATTAACCGATGAGGAAAGGGAGGTCAGTAAAAGCATCTGGAAGTGCCAGGATAAAATCAGTGAAAGCAGAGAAGGACTAGCCCTAAGAGGAACGCAAATCATGATACCCCGAACCTATGGAGGACGACGGCAGAACTGACCCATCAAGTTCACCAAGTTCTAACCTAAACAAAAGCGAGCTTTAGGCCAAAGTGTGATTCCCTAGTGTAGACCGGATGATTGACGAACTGGTAAGAGGATGTCACTCCTGCCACGTCACTGGAGGCGAGCTGCTAGTCCCACCAGCAATCACTGAAGCCCCCAGCACCCAACCTTGGTCACCCATCAGTATGGACTTTGGGTGTTTTCCCGATGGATGCCTGATGCTCGTCACTATTGACAGTTACTCAAAATTTCCTGCAATGGAAGTTGTGCGATAAACGGCATTTGAGCATGTAAAGCCTGTGATGGAGAAAACATTTGCTCTGCTAGGAATGCTTGATGAGATCCGAACAGACAATGGCCTGCCATTTCACGCACAGGAATTTGGAGATTACCTACACCATTGCAACGTCAAACATAGGAGAGTGACCCCCCAGTGGCCTCAAGCCAACAGGGAGGTTGAAAGCTTCATGCCAACTCTCAATAAAGCTTTAGAGATTGGCATAGACCAACAGGTTGTATTGGAAGGATGTCTCCATCAATTCCTTAGAGCATATAGCACTTCTGGTTGTTCGCCAACTGAATTGATGATGAAGAGGGCGGTGAGGGATATAGTTCTGGTGAGTGAGCAGTGGATGCCCAGAGTGTTGGACAGTGAAGCAGCACAGGCCAAGAGGAAAAGAAACAATGATAAGAGCAAGCCAGAGCAGGAGAGCTCGTACGGTGGAAATTTGCACAGGAGACAGGGTGATAGTCAGAGACAGACACCAGTGGTGGAAGTTTCGAATGCCGTTTGAGAGTGAGCCCTGGGAAGTGGTAGAAGTAAAAGGAATAATGATCACTATCAAAAGAGGAGAGATTGATATCGAGAAATGTGTCCTGGTTTAAAAAAATCACACCCCTGCTGGATGATGGAAGAGGGGAACAGGAGATGACACATTCACTGGTACCTCACCGTGATGAAGAAAAAGAGGAGGTACCCAGGCCAGCTGAAGAAGAGGTGAACGTTGAGTCCAACGAAACAGGGGAGGAGAACTGTCCCCGTCAGGCCACCAGTGGAACCGGCACTGGAAACAATAGGGTGGCTCAGCGTGGACATCCTTATCGGCTGTGGGAAAATCCCAGGTCAAGCTTAAAAGCTGAAAGAATTTGTTTGCTAAAATAGATATTGATCCTATGATCCATATGCTATGGTGTATCATATAATTAATGGTGTTATTATTATTATTTTGTTATGAAAGTTTAGGACGGATGAAGTGAGCCATCCGGTCACTGTCAAACATTGTAACCACTTGCGACCTTCTGGGCCAGGCTCGGTCCGGAGGGTATAAATAAAAGTGCATTCAGTGCTCCTGGCTGATTGCACTTACCTAAGACTGCCTCACGTTGTCTTTTTTGCCTCCTTACACTTAGGCCTTATTTCCCCAGCGTTTCCCCATACCCCATGTACTTATGGATCTATATATTTAGCACTTTCTTCTAATTTAGCATTTCCAATGCACTAGCCTATTTCTCAGCCTATACTTCGCTCAATATATTTTCTAGCCCAACCTTCTGACTCATCTCAAACTTCTTTCTACTACTCCTTCTAATGCACTACCCTATCTTTCATCCTATACATCTATCAATATATCCTCTACATCCACTCTCTCATTTATCCCAAACCCCATACCACTACTATGATCGCCAAAATAACCCTTTCTAGACTCTCTCCTGCTCTACCCCTCCTTGCATCATCTGACACCTCTTTTTACTACACCGATCCCCTAAAACAAACCTTTCTAAACTCTCCCCTCTGACTCCTTCCCTCCAAAACGCCTTTTTACTCATCCAAAAGCCTCTTCCTACTGCTAAGACTTAAAAAAAAAAAGAAATCCTTCACTCTTTTATCCCTCCGCTATCCTTTTCAATACAAATTAACAGACTAACATGTTCACTTCTCAAATTCCATATTCCATATTCCATATTCAACTATACTAATATACTGCCCAAATAACTGAATAACATATCTACTACTCAAATTACTTCATATGTATCAGGGGTGTTGAATTTATTAAAATATCTACTTGTCCATGGGGCAGGTTGCTTCCTAAATCTACTTGTCCTGTAACAAAATCCACTTGTCCCTTTGGTGCCATGTTGTGCGGCGACAAATTATGGCAGCGATCTCATTATATAAGAGCTCTTATATAGCCTCTCTGATTATGCCAGGGCTCATACCATAGTAGTGTTTGAATACTAGCAATCCCTTTATGTTGCTACGCTTCCGCAGATCTACATGCTGGGACTGAAGGTAGTAGTAAACAATAGTTCCAGGGTTGGAATGTCGTTTTGAGTCTCTGCTCACCTACTAACTTGCATGTTTTAAGGGGTTTCAACAACTTTTCTCTAATCTTTTCCAATACTGAAAAATGTTGGAAATTTACTCCTGACAATGGCAGACGTAAACCTTCTTCCATAGTTGGGAAAAAAGTGGTTGGAGGGAAAATAAATTTGCAAACACTCAGGTTTTCACATGAGCAAATCTACACATGCATATTTGCTCATGCTAAAATGCAGTTCACAAATATTTTCTAGGAGTACTATTTCTTGCCCTACTGCTGTAAATTCTTGTGAATTCACGAAAGCCATATAGCTGCCCTTAATGCAAGGACATATACCAAGGGGGCACTTTTGAGACTTTCTTTAATAATTGGGCTCCTAATTTAGTCTGGTGTTAACCATGACCTTTTGTGTTTATTAACATTCTCTCTCTGAATCGGCTGGCTTCATGGTGAGTGACAGTATTCTGCTCTTTCACAAGGAGCATATCGACACACAAAGTAGTTTTGTTCAGTGCCAGTAATTAATGTGACAGTGTGTGCATTTTGGAAACGAAAAACAATTTTTGCTTTTGCCAATGTTTATTATAATGGTGAGGGTCCAGCAGCTCTCACATCAATAAGGTTTTACAAAATCCATGCCAAAACAAGTCACCCATTCCCAAAACTAAAAAGCAGACCACCATTTCGGACCTACTGGCTTTGCCAATGCTTGTTTATTTGTACGTTCCCCAAAATCTTATTGAAACTGGTTAAACTGATTTTCTAATATCAATATTTCGGGGAAATACTAGCATGCATCAACACATGTTACTAAATGATGCTGCAAAGAAATGGTACGTAAAATTTTACAGTAGTTTAGCCAAAAAAAATGTTCTCCTACTTTCATTTTTTTGGAACATTCTATATAGAAAGCAAAGAATCATTTATCTTGCTTTCAAGCTTCTGCAAATATTTGCATCTAATCAGAGAGAATTTTTGGGAGCATTATGCATAGTCTCATATTGCTAAACTTTGAAATCGTGTGTCCACATTTTTATACTGGAACCACTGTCAGTAGTGCAGACAGAACTTACATTTACCAAGAGCGCTCAGCCTATTAACAAAGGCTCTCAATTAATGAACCATAAATACAAGTTTGAACAGCATTAACATGTGCACACAAATATGAACTTAACTGCAGGCAGTGCCCTTCCCTGATCCTTAATGTGGTACTGCAAACTGGCAGCTAAAGGGTTTGTGCTGCAGGGGGTTGGGCCTGCTTGTCCCAAGGACAAAATGCACATTAAAACGTGTTGCCCTTGACCCCAAACAATATGTCCTGGGCGTTGGGCTATAGGAATTCCACATCCCTGTTTATACTATTGAGGTACCAGAATCGATTCCTGATCACGTAGTATTGATAATCGATATGTTAGGATTAGCATGGTGTCACTAAACTCACACTGTAGACATGCATAATTAGTATTTACGGTATTTACTTTCACTTAGCTTCACACCACGTTACGCTATATGAATACCATATTATGGCCTTCTTTAATATCGTACATGCACAGGCCTTATTCTCCCTTAGCTCTAAAGCCCTGCTCTTGGGAAAGAAACCAACTGTTGCAGAAACTGCTGTTTCAGCTCGGTAGGCTCGGCAAGGTCGTAGTTAGCCGAGGAAGGGCCGATAAGCACATTCCGGGAGGGGTGCAGGGTGGTTTGTCTCTGAGAAGACAGAAGGGAGTCACCCGTCTGACCTTGCTGCCTGAGCGAAATCAGGAGCTCTTTGTGTGCCTTATATGGGTTTTCCTATTACTGTACTAGCTTGTACCAATTTGTATTTTTCCATGTTAGGCCATGCCGGTGCCAACGCAATTGTATATATGTGATGTGCTGACAATGTGCCAGCAGTCTTCTTGGCGGACCTTTTGGGTTAGGTCGCAAGGAGCTCCTCTGGCAGAGTTTGTGTTTGTCTAATAAACGCTTGAACCTTCTACACTGCCGACCGACTGCTTATTGGTAATGGTAAGGGGACTGGGTAATGTAATGATTATTGTTGGGAGGGGATCATATAATTTTCGGTACTTCAGTTGGCGACTCCGCCGGGACTCCGCGTTGGGGTCGTCCCTGTGTAGCCACAGGCGACATCGAAAGGGGTCCTCTTGATCGGGAGAGTTGCAGACCAGACGCATAAGAAATTGGGGTTTTGCTCTGCCCTCCCGGTCTGGAGGGCTTCAGCTGCTAGTAACCCCACGCCGGAGTCCTTCGGGTGCAACCCGAGAACCTGCAGCGCTGATACTGGGCAAACGTCGGCAGTGAAGAACGTTCCGGCAAACCTGCGTGCACCAGGTGAGTGTTGTGTCTCGTTATAATGTTGAATTGCATATGCAGGTTTAGATAGCGGGATCTAAGCATTTGGTGGCCCATGGTCACGGAGAAACTCTGACTTTGCATTAGTTGTCACAGAGAGGATCTGGTCGGAGGTTCGACGGGGGCAGTGTGGAACTGCACGTGCGAACGCTCTGGGTACACTAAAGATAAGGATTATACGCCTAGGGGAACTGCGGTTCCTGCTCGGCCGGACTGTTCTCGGGAAAGCCGATGGTTGAGATTGGGTAGCACCCGGACAAATCTGGAGCGGGCCTTAAACGCAGGCTTAGCCAGAACAGTTCGGGAGGTGAACCATGAATGCTGTCGGATGGCCTGTAGACCGGTCTGTGGTTTAAAACCTGTGTAACTATCTTTAGGCAGTCTGAGGACGAGACTGTTGTTGGACGTGTTTTTGCAGCCTTTTGAATAAATTAGCAGAAGAGTTCTCCACAAGTGGGAGCCGACGGGCTCCACTTTTTTGATTACAATTGCTGGAATTTATGTGTTACGTTTTACGTTTGTCTGATGTATAAGGAAAATACGGATGTGAGGATGATGGGTGTCATGGCCATGAGAATGAAAGCACAAGGATAACGTGATATTTAATTTTGTTGAATTTGTACTAACGGAGAAATTCCTTTTCAGCCAGAAACGAGATAATACGATATGCCGTGCCTTAGCAAATTGTGTTTTGGTTGTGTCCGTAGCGACGAGGGGAGGTTAGACGAGAGTCAGCCGACCCCACCAGAGGGGACACCTAGCCACGATATGTATTGTAAGCATGGTATTGGCCCCCTCATCTTTAACTCTTTGTGGCATAAATACACTAAGGACAATATAGAATTACAGTGGCCAAAAACCGGGTCTTTCGATGAAAAAAAACTGGCATATTTACAAGAACGTCTTTTTATTAAACGCAGCCGGCAGTCGATGTTCGACACCCTTAACAAATGGCAGAAAGAAGCGAAGAGACGACGCATTCGATCTGAAAAATTAATGAAGATAGAGCAGGGACAGACTATCACTCAGAAGGCTATCGCATATGATAAAAATAAGGTAGAACGAAATATCGAAATTGCAGATAGGCGATTTAAACTTCAGGTAGACCAATGTTATGTAGCCAGAGAAGGGGCGGAAGATGAGATCGAGGAATTGTTAAATGCAAGGCCTCCCCCACCATATGCCCCGGAGCGTATATACCCTGCAATACCTGTCCAGCCAGAAGTTAGACCACGGGCATCTGCGCCCGAGGAACGGGGCTCCGTTACCCATGAACAAAATAACGGTGTTTCCTCTCCTCAAGGTGGGGCCTTGGTTACGCTTGTCCCCGAGTCTACACAACTGATCACATCCCCTCAGACGCACTTGAGTCTCCCTATGCCGGAGATATCTTCCCCCCGAGTTTGTATTACACCCAGGGGGTTTGACCAGACCCCGAGGGGAGCTGTAGGGGGCCTAGATAGCAAGCGATTGTTCAATAGAGCATCTGTAGAATATGGCGAAAAGAAGCATTAGGAGACCAGGCTATCAAGTGGGTACGGAATGAAGTGTATACCCTGATTGACATATGGAGTACTGTGAAGGATTTAGAGCCGGTCATGCAACAACATGTGCTATACGAGATGTCTAATTCGCTTATTGGGTCTTGGGAAATAAACTTTAAGGACGGGACAGCCCCCCAGATCCTGTATACTATCAGAGATTGGGCCCAGAAATTTAGCCTAACACCGGAAGAAGTATTTAAGAATATAGACACTTTGGTACAATATCGCGACAGATTATTCTTGAAAAGTCCACAGTGGACTACGCAGCACCCTATGCGAGAAGTACATCCAGTCTATCATCCCGAGATCCCCGAACAACGAGATGGTAATCAGGCGATCATACGACAAGGGGTGGCGGCTCGGTTCCAGGAACAGTGGGTTTATACCCCATGGAAAAGAAGTGAAGTACTGGCGTTGAAATCACAGCTGCCAGATCCCCGAAAAAATCCTACTGCGTACTACAAAGAATTGACTGAAGCAGCTGCGTCCGCTGTAATGACTTTAGCCGATGTTGAATTGTTCTTTGGACTACTAGTACCGGTTGATATATGGCGACAGGTGCACGATTCTAATCATGCTGAATTTGGTGGCACGTGGGAGGAGTTAAGGGGCTGGGACCAGGATCGCAAACCGGGGGACAAACCGAGAGTAGAAATACCTTCCCTTCCAGTGAAAATAATAGCTTTCATGCATACCCTGATACCACCCCGAAAAGTTGACTGGGACAAGCTGTCCGCGTGTAGACAAAAGAAAGATGAAAGTGTGTCTGACTTCTTCACCAGGTTCGAAGAGGTTTTCATTGATTTTAGTGGGCAAGATTTGGCCACAGAAGGGGGCACAAGGTTGTTCGTTAACAGGTTCGTTACGAACCTGGCTCCGGAAATTTCAGCCCGACTAGAGGCAGCAGAAAGTACCTGGACTACCTCTTCCCCGTCGGTAATCCTAAGTATGGCCCAGTACTATGAGAATAGAGAAAATGAAAATAAGGATAAGGTGGATAAAAGGGCTAAGGATTTGAAGACTCGAGTCTTGTTACAGCAAGTGGTTCGAGGGCAAGGAGGAGGTAGGGGTAGTCGGGGCTCGATGACGAGAGGGGCGGGGACTGGCAGGGGTTCAGGGGGAGCCCCGTCAATAGGCATCAACCAGTGTTCCTATTGTAGAGAGGAGGGACACTGGAAGGCTCAGTGTCCATACTTGGCCGCCCAGAACGCAGCGATTCGTGGACGAGGTAGAGGACGAGGGGGCCCCGACCGAGGTGATATGCACAGAGACGAGCACAGAGACGATCAACAAGGCAGGTCAGAAAGGAATCATTTTGATAATCCCCAACGCAGACAATACTACCATGGTGACTATGCCGAAGGGGATGATGATGAATATGCCCCAGCATAGGATAGCCAGGGACAGAGGGGGGGCCATGTGTCAATTCCGGTCAATCAGAGGGGACCCTACATCAAAGGGGAAGTGTTGGGGACATCTGAAAATTTTCTAATTGACACAGGAGCAATGAACAGTTCCGTTGCTCGATCATTGGTTCCAGGGGCAGCTCTGTCCGGGCAAAACAATGTTTCGGTGGGTTTTTCCGGAGTCCCCGTTGTAAGCCCCATCTCTAAACCTATCCCCTTTACGATTGGTCCAGCCACTATGGACACTCCTTTCTTATTGACATCGAATTGTGGAGAGAATCTGTTGGGATTGGATATGCTGAAAAGATTGAATGCTACTATACATTGTTCTGCGGATGGGGTCTATTTAACTATACGTCCCTCTGTAACACCTGTTAAACAATGTTTTACGAAAAATGAACGACTCCCACCGGAGTTCGATGGCGTCCCAACCTCCCTTTGGGCGATAGGGGACGCAGATGTGGGTAAACTGGACATACCCCCAGTTCACATCACGTTGAAGCAAGGCGCAAAACTACCACGCATCCCACAGTACAAAATAGCACCGGCGGGGGAACGGGCTTTATTGCACATCATCCAGGAACTGATTGACAAAGGGGTTGTAGAAGAAACAAACGCCAATATTTGCAATAGCCCGATCCTCCCGATTTTGAAAAGGAACCATGACCAAGGGGAGATGGGTGCTGCCTATCGTTTTGTGATTGATTTGCGAGCCGTTAACAAAATTGTGGTACCACAGTATCCTGTGGTGACCGATATCACTACCATTCTCACCATGATCCCTCCGACTGCACAGTACTTTTCGGTCATTGACCTGAAAAATGCTTTCTTCAGCATTCCTATCCACCCTGATAGCAGACAGATCTTCGGATTTTCAATATCCGGTCGCAGCTTCCGCTTCTGTCGCGCTCCTCAAGGCTACACTGAAAGTCCGAGTATATATAGCCAGGCTCTAAAGGCTCTGTTGGATGACTTAGAATTGCCGGATGGCAATGTCCTCTTACAATATGTAGATGACTTGCTCATTGCATCTGACACAGAGGATGGATGTAAAGAAGCTACGGTTAAATTGTTGCACCATTTGGCTGTCAAGGGGAACAAGGTATCCTTATCTAAATTTCAGTATTGTCGAAAGGAGGTGACCTACTTAGGTCATCTCTTATCGAAGGAGGGTAGACGACTAACACCTGAACGTATTGCTACCATTTCTAACATGTCTGTACCTTGCACGCAGCGTGAAGTCCGCGCTTTTCTTGGCATCACATCTTACTGTCGCCAATGGATACCTAATTTTTCACTTCTGGCTAAACCTTTGTTGCATTTGACTACCAAAGATGTGCATGAACCCCTACCCTGGACGGATGAATGTCAGCTCTCTTTTGACTCTCTAAAAACTGCTTTATGCTCTGCCCCTGTTCTGGGTACTCCAGATTATCGTAAACCTTTTGTACTATATGTACACGAGGTCGACGGTTGTTCATTATCTGTTTTAACGCAGGCCTTTGGAGGTAAGCAAAGACCGTGCGCCTATTTATCAGCAACATTGGATAATGTTGCAAGAGCACTTCCTAGCTGTCTGAGGGCTACGGCTGCAGTAGCAGTGGCCATCCGGCAGTCAGAAGGACTCGTTTTAAATTCCAATTTGACTGTAATGGTGCCGCATGCAGTAGACACCTTGCTAAATAAAACAAAAACGCAGCATCTTACGAGTGCACGCCTTACTGGGTATGAGCTGACATTATTTGCACCACATATTACGATTACTCGATGCGCAACACTGAACCCAGCCACATTGTTACCACTCCATACGAGTGAACAGGACACTAATTTACATGATTGCATATATCGCACAGAGGAAGAGACCAAGGGTAGAATTGACCTCACAGACACACCCTTAGATCAACCCCAGGGAGAGCTATATGTGGATGGTTCCTGTTTCAAACTAACAGATGGCACAACGACAGCTGCATATGCGATCACGACCCTGAAAACAGTTGTTGAAACACTCAGACTACCCCACCGATCAGCCCAAGCCGCTGAACTTATGGCCTTGTTACGAGCCTGTGAGCTGAGTGAGGGACTAGAGGTCAACATCTACACGGACAGCCAATACGCCTTCGGCGTAGCCCATAGTTTTGGGCGGCTGTGGAAAGAAAGGGGCTTCCTTACTTCACACGGTCAGAGAATACAGAATGGACAGCTGGTTTTGAGGTTGTTGGATGCTCTCACTCTCCCGAAAAAAGTGGCTATCATCAAATGTAGTGCTCACAAAGCGATTGTGGATGAGGTGGGAGAAGGCAATGCTTTTGCAGACCAGGTGGCCAAGCAGACAGCTCAGTCGCTGATGTCACCCATGTACGTCCATTCCTCTACTAGATGGGTGGGGGGAGACTGTGGATTATTTGATAATACTATGGAAAGTGTGAGAATACTACAGAAGGAAGCCACCTCAGCGGAATTAGAGAAATGGGAACAAGAGATAGGGAGATTGGATGAAAATAATTGTTGGATCGACTTGACTGAAAAGCAAAGATGGCTACTGCCCAATGCATTAGTACAGGCTGTGGTAACAATGGCACACGGACCAGCACACATAGGAGCAAAAGGTATCTGTGGGCTCTTAGATCCAGTTTGGAATAATCCGAATATCCAACGGACGGCTGTCCGTTTGGTCCAATATTGCATGGTCTGCTTGCAGCATAATCCAGGAAAAGGAGAAACTGTTTTGGCCGGGAATTTCGCACCGCCTGCATTGCCTTTTGAAGTGCTCCAAATGGATTATATTCATATGGACCGCGTCAATAATCTCAAATATGTACTGGTTGTAGTCTGTGCATTTAGCAAATGGGTTGAGGCATACCCTACTAAGGAGAACACAGCATTGGCAACTGCAAAAGCTCTCCTGAAAGAGTTTGTGCCTCGCTTCGGATTGCCTCGCTTGATCTGGTCGGACAACGGGCAACATTTCCATGGGGCCCTTGTGCGGCATATCTGTGAGGGCTTACACATACAACAAAAGTTTCATGCTGCCCGACACCCCCAATCAGCAGGGCTCGTGGAGAAGTACAATGGCATTCTAAAATTGAAAATGGCAAAAATAAAGGAGAGCACGGGGTTGAACTGGCCTGACACTTTACCTCTAGCCCTTATGTCTTTACGTGTCACCCCGCACTCACGTTCGGGTCTCTCTCCATATGAGATACTGTTTGGGAGGCCTGCTAACGTGTGGGGGGTACCTCGACCTCGTTCTTTTGCAGATATTGAATATCCTATGTTGATTGATTACCTGTATGCTTTGACTAAAGACCTTCGTTCTGTTCATCAGCAGGTAGCTTCTGTACTGCAGCCACTGCCAGAGGGCCCCGGTCATCGTTTGCAGCCCGGCCAGTGGGTACTGATAAAAAGGTTCGAGCGGGACACCAGCTTGGCTCCTAGATGGTCTGAACCACGACAGATTTTGTTGGCCACCCGGACAGCTGTAAGAGTGGTTGGCCGTAAGCACTGGATTCATGTTTCGCATCTGAAACGGCTACCACTTCCACTCCCTGGTGAGCGGTCACGTCCAGGGGAAATTCTAACACAGGAAACTGAAAGAGCTGATGCATTCGTGCCCTTTTCTGACGCCTGCGGAATAGAGCGTGGGCCACAGGAGGGATCGGCGAGATCAGATGACTTGGTCTCCACTGAAGTTGCGAGTGAACGGGCAACGGCTCTAAATCCTGTTGCAAGTACCCCAGACGACCAAACATCACATGTACGGAAAGCCCCGGGTGTGCTCTTTTCTGACCCCGAAGTGTTGGGTCGTGAGCGATACAATCTTCGGCCCAGAAGGCCGACACACGGCGCCTCAGACCACATTGTCAGGAGATAGGGAAGGACTTCATTGCATAAGATAGGGTTTGCTAGACTACAGGTCTGGGCGCTGAGCAAGACACTGGACTGAACTCGTTGAGAGCTGGAACTTTTGATCATTGCGCTCTGTTCAGA
Organism: Lissotriton helveticus; assembly: GCF_964261635.1. Taxonomy (NCBI): domain Eukaryota; kingdom Metazoa; phylum Chordata; class Amphibia; order Caudata; family Salamandridae; genus Lissotriton; species Lissotriton helveticus. The sequence goes on along the minus strand of NC_136057.1, from coordinate 1,628,690,674 downwards.
AAGAAGATTCTGTTCAAACAGATACGGCTTCTACTTTGGAATAGGGATACGAGTCTGCCTGTGAGACTCTGACGGACGCAGGAACGAAGAAACCCTCTGGCAGGTCGGACTGCTAGGCCTATTTCTGGACTTTTAGCTAGCAATGTACCCTTTTGGTCGTGTAATCCTAGAAGAAGAGTTTCCTATTGCGCCTAGACGCATACCTTTTTATGAGCCAATGTTTTCCACATGGACCACGAAGGTCAAAATAGCTTTTGTTGTAACTATAACTGTTATAGTAGCTGTGTTCATGAGTCTGTTTGTATACCTAGAGCATAAATACCCATTACAAAAGTTTTTGCCCACTACTGCCGCACCTCCCGAACATTTCCTGTTTACCCTAGCGCCCCACAAAGAAAGACATCGCCAAAAATATGCTAAAAATGTATTCATAGAAATGTTGCATCAGACGCACAATGTTACTAACACCACGGATTGTTGGGTTTGTGGACTCCTGCCTACTGTGGTGCGCAATCATGATCTATTTCTCTCCCGCCCTCTGTCTTATCTAGGTAGTTGTGAAGCATGGTACAAACTGTTCCTGGCGATATACCGGCATGGGAGTGAGCATTTTAGGGATCTTGATGTCAATGAGCATAATATTATTCTTGATTATGTTCGAACGCACTATGCTTATAATAGAACAGGACATGGGAATCAGGTGATAATTGACCCACAAGGTTGTATACAGCTGTATTTAGCGGAAATGAACAAAACTTGGTTACAAGATGAACTGTATGATTTTAAAGACTTTAATGCCACTCAATACTTTCAGATTTTCATCGAACGAAATGTTACCAGAGACCGCACTGTACCCATCCCTATTTTGAATGTTTCTGCAGGATTTTGTGTGCAAGGGATAGGTAAGGTACAAATGGGGAATAGCATCTGCAATTATACCTATCGACTGCGAAAACGTATTAGCCCCCCTTTGATTACTCCCCACAATGTGTACTTCGTGTGTGGGGAACATGCATACACTTGGCTACCACGAAACTGGGGGGGACGCTGTTATCTGTCCTTTCTGTTTCCCCCTGTTTATATGGCTCCCTCCAACTATCATAAAACGCATCAGTTATACCCGATGCGGTCGTATCATGGGAATACAGCCGCTCCAATCACAAGCACACCGGTAGCAAGCTTCACCGAGGTGACCTCGAGCCATTCCCGTAGTACACTCTTACACAGATCACGTAGACAGTTCGATATGACTGAAGTTGATCAGACAGATACTTCATTGCAGCAATTTACGGATTTCAGCAAGGGTCTACTACCCTTTTGGGGGCCTATTTTCAATAGTAGGGAAATTAGGAGATTGTCTAGAATAGTGGAGAATGTCATTAATATCACTACTGATATTTTAACAAACTTAACGGTGGAAATTCAGGCTACTCGGCTCGTAGCGCTTCAAAATCGAATGGTTCTAGACGTTATCTTAGCTGATCGGGGTGGGGCATGCCGCGTCATCGGCAGTTCTTGTTGTGTATATATTCCTGACTCCGCCCCCTCCGTCCATCTAGCCATCCAGAAGCTGCATCGCATTGCCTCTGAAATGCATGTAGACAATGGGTCCTGGTCATTGTCAGGTTGGTTTTGGGGACTTCTGGCCACGTGGGGATGGAAGTTAATGTTAATTTTAGGAGGGGCTGCTGCCATTATTTTTACGTGCTGTGTCTTGATGCAGTGTGGTCCCGCCTGCTGTTCTTACTGTGCTTCCCGTATCACCACTCTGTGTGTCCCATCCCCTATCGCTGTTAAAGCCCAAATGCTGCAGAAAGAGGTACATGATATGATGGCCATCGATGAAGAAATATTCGAGGAGTAGATGTCTGTTGTCATTTAGCGCCACCACGCTAAAAGGAGGGTTTGAGGTACCAGAATCGATTCCTGATCACGTAGTATTGATAATCGATATGTTAGGATTAGCATGGTGTCACTAAACTCACACTGTAGACATGCATAATTAGTATTTACGGTATTTACTTTCACTTAGCTTCACACCACGTTACGCTATATGAATACCATATTATGGCCTTCTTTAATATCGTACATGCACAGGCCTTATTCTCCCTTAGCTCTAAAGCCCTGCTCTTGGGAAAGAAACCAACTGTTGCAGAAACTGCTGTTTCAGCTCGGTAGGCTCGGCAAGGTCGTAGTTAGCCGAGGAAGGGCCGATAAGCACATTCCGGGAGGGGTGCAGGGTGGTTTGTCTCTGAGAAGACAGAAGGGAGTCACCCGTCTGACCTTGCTGCCTGAGCGAAATCAGGAGCTCTTTGTGTGCCTTATATGGGTTTTCCTATTACTGTACTAGCTTGTACCAATTTGTATTTTTCCATGTTAGGCCATGCCGGTGCCAACGCAATTGTATATATGTGATGTGCTGACAATGTGCCAGCAGTCTTCTTGGCGGACCTTTTGGGTTAGGTCGCAAGGAGCTCCTCTGGCAGAGTTTGTGTTTGTCTAATAAACGCTTGAACCTTCTACACTGCCGACCGACTGCTTATTGGTAATGGTAAGGGGACTGGGTAATGTAATGATTATTGTTGGGAGGGGATCATATAATTTTCGGTACTTCACTATACTAATTTTCAACACTAATCCTTTATGTGTTCCGGAGTGGCGTGCTACTCGCCAGAAAAGCGCTTCAACACCCATCAGGGGTAACAAGTGCTACATGAATGCAAATCTTTCTTCCCCTTTTATCCCTCCACTATCCTTCTCACTCCAAGTAACAGACTAATATCCACCACTGAAATTACCTCATATTTCACCATATTAATTCACCACTAATTCTTTATAGGCTTCCTGAATAGCGTGCGTCAACAAGCGAGCGATAAATGAATACTAACCTTTGTCCTCCTCTATCCTTCTGCCATCATTCCAAATCCAATTAACTGACTAACCTATCCGCCACTTAAAATGTACTTGCATGTTTCACTATACTAATTCAACACTAATCATCTATTGGTCCCGGAGTAGCATGCTACCCGCCGAAAAAGCGCTTTGATGCCTCGTCAGAGGTAGTAAGCGCTATATAAATGCAATTACAATACAATACAATATGGTACCCATTCACCGGTGACATTTATACCCCAGTTTGGGACATTTGTTTAACAAACTATTCAATTAAGTGACTACTCTATGTTCACTTTAATGGAACCAAAATGTTATAAAGTATAAGCTTACTAAAATTTGTAAGAGGAAATAACAAGACTGGACCTATCTTTTCCCGTCAACACGGAATCTTTTGCGAATACTGATTCGTGGTAGGGTTTTTTTTGGTTTGTTTTTTAAAGTCTACATTTTTAGCAACATTTAATTACCACAGTTGCAAGCGCGGTTAAAAAAATCGACATTTTACTTCCGTTCAAAGAATCTTTTCTTACTTATTTTTGCCGGATTTGAGTGCCCTCCTATTACGTGAAAGTTCCCGCTAAGTGAAGACCCCTCCCCTTTCCACCTCTTTCAGCAGACAGGAGAAAGAGGCATTTAGGGGTCGTAGTTGCTCTGTAGATTACGGTAAAGGTCAGGCACAATGGCCGGGTAAAAGAGGCCAAGAAGGGGGTGTTTTGCTAGGAGACAATCAGACCACGTTTGTGAGGCAAGGGATAAGAGGTGTTGGGCTGAAGAGTGCTGTCCTGGTTCTTGCTGAAGGTGAGCGAAATGTCAAAATACGGAGCTATCTTGCACCTACCCTACCTCGTTTGGGGAATACGTTGTATTTCTTTTCCATCGGTGTCCCTCGTATTTGCGTGTAATCATGATCCTGTGAGTGTGCAAGTTAGCGCAGGCTTCTAAACGTCCACAGGTTTGGGGCCGCCCGGTACTTCGCGGATCCATTTCAGATTGTTGCATAAACCTGTGTGGCATGGAAGAGGTTAACTGTGCTGCTGGGAGGTGAAGATGTTTACTGTGAGCCGTTCGGGTTTGGCCGTTAAGGTACATCAATAAATGCAGGAAGACACTCGCTACAAAGTAAACTTTGGATTTGAAAGCTGCTCGCTACAATGTTTCACTGTTCACAAAATAAGTTTGTAATTTAGGTCCCAATGTAATTTAGGTCCCAATGTATCATGAAAACAGAACTCTGGTTACTGCATGTGGCTAGTGAACGGCCAGAAGGAACAGCTTTCAGCTTCGAGCGTGTGTTTGACTCTATTGCTGTGCTCACATAATTTGTGTGTTTTAGTTATTTATACCCGAGGCATAAATTCTACAGATGAAGAATTTAATGTTATCAAACAATTCAGGTTGTTTTATTTATTATTATATTTGTTTTTGCCCTGTGTTTATCAGCGCCTATGTCCCGAGTCTTTCAGATCGATTCTGTTAGACACTTGCGAGGCATATAGCGGCTTACCAATAACATAGAGGGGTTTGGAGCCCACCCATAGCTTACCATTGGTTGACTTTCCTTTCCACTCTCTTTTGCCAGTTTTTTTTATTCATGTCCCAACTTGCCAGTCTTGTTTGTCCTTCCAATTGAGTATTTTCTCTTTAAGTGACTGGCATGACTACTTGCTTTTATAGCACTACCTTTTGTGTTTTGTGTTAAGCACTCCATTAGAGGGCATGTGTTTTCGAGCCACTTCTCCTGTATGTCTCTCCCCTGCACTTTGTGTTGCTCAGCTGCTGCTGGTATTTAATGTAAAGCTAGATAATTTCATTTTACCCATTTATAGCTGAGGTTTTTCTAGAGCACAGGTCCTATACTGAATTACTTAAACGTCTTCCCAAACTAGATGTTTAAGGAAAATGATTCACAGTGAAGTAAAGCAATGGGTTGTGGATTACACAATTGGGTGAAGTGCGGAAGCCAGGATTTGAATCCAGTATTTTATATTGTGCAGTTAGTTGAGACTTCACAGGTTTTTCCTTCTCTCTTCCTTTAGCACTAACTGTCATTGCTTTGTGTTCAGTTATTTAATTAGTGTTAGTACATGGAGTTCAATAAATACACTTATCACACCTTCAATCTGACACTATACACACACATGTACATTATCGTAAGATTTAAAGGTATGCTTTTTTGTTTGCAAAGTTTCCACAGACACTGAATAACATGACAGCGCATGCTGTCTGAAACCATGCTGCACTTCTCACGCATCACCTTCAAGAGATGTAACCTAAGGAGCAAACTGTGGGGGTTCCGAGACTCTTTTGTTTTTACTAATTATTTAATTGCGCGCATTTAGTTGTTGAGCCTTTCTTAAAATCCTATCTTTTTCTCAAGTCCTGAGCCTGCAGTAACATTAACTTAAAATAGCATCTCCTGCCTTCTCTTGTTCTGCTGGCTCGTGGACATGACAAACAAACCAATTTCAGTAGAGTTTCAACACCTTAGGGACCAGAACTAAATCATAAACAAAGAGATCTTGCAGCCCCCAAAGATTTTGCTTTTCTAAGCGACAGCTCTTCAAGGAGTCTTCAGAGGCTGTGCAGAATGACTTGAGCGAGGCATGTTCTATCTGCCACTGTTTACTCAACAGTTGTCACTGACAAATCTAGGGAAGATATTGTGCCCTATGTCCCTCCCCACTCCAGCATCTGAGGGATAGATCTACCACCGTTCCTACGCCCATGCTGGAAAGCAAAGGTTTAAAGTACCTGAATGGAAAGGCAACAAAGAGTGACCAACACGATTTTTGCAAAACTGGCACGTTCAAAACTAATAAATGTGCATCATGACAAGGCCTTAGCACTGTATTGCCACTAGATTGCTCACAGTTGTTGTTACGTAACTGAATGGTACTCTTATTAATGACTTCCTAAGAATGATGGGCTAAGGTGACTCTGTTAGATGTTGACATTCGGATGTCTGTATGGCGAGGGTCTCACTCGAGGCTTCTGTGGACCATTTGCATTTACTATGGCGGAGTACCAGCAAGCACAATAAAGCATATATATTTTTTAGGATTTGGATGTAGTGCAGTGGTACTGCCACAGAGCCTCAGATGCTTGGCAGACAAAATTACCACTGAAAGCACACCTCAGATCTCAAGTGCTAACTAAATGTTATTGTGTCTGGGGTGCATTTCACGAAATCTGCTTGTTTTGAAAACCATAATCGGGAGGGTAAAAAAGTTTTTAATGACACTATGTACATTGACACTACAGCCATTTACACGTAATGTACTTGGTATGATTTTTTTTTAATGATTTACTTTAGTGTAGCTGTGTTACTTTGTCATTTTCTTGCTAATGTTAACAATGATGCAGAGTTGTCACCCCTTCATTCTGATATCTGGCACTGTGAACAGGGAACTCACAGGTAGCTTGCTCTTAAACTTTACATTTTGAAGGTCAAAACTATACTATCCCATGTTTTAGTTTCTGCTTATGCGAAGCCTTCATTTTACCACGTGACCTCCACTGTAGCCCTGTGTATAAACATTTCAGAAAGTGTTCATTTGGTGGCAAACCAAACAGAGGATACTGGAACGTCAGCTGTGGGGTCTTGTGTCTTTTGCCTCTGATGTTGTTAGGTCCTACCTACTACGGCTCTCCAAACTGGACCAAGTACAACCCATTAACCACTTAGCTCTCAGTGGTAGCAACGGTGAGCAGTAGCCTGGCGTCTCTGGAAGTAACATGGAGGTTCACCAACCTCATTACTCCAGTCATCCGCAGGCCTGTAGCCAGATGTAATATTTTGGTTGGGGAGGAGAGGGGCACTGACCCTGTGAAACTCAATATAAAAGGGGTCGAGATGAGTGTGATATTTTTTCCGAATTGTGTTGAACTAATATTACCTTTTTTGTAAGATATTAAAGTACATAATACTTATCTTTACACATTTTAAATTATTATGGCCAAAATGTATTTGGGAAATTGCCTCTTTCGATATGGTTAGCCCCCACTTTTTGTCTGTAATTTTTAACTGTAAGTGCACTGGGTCCCTGCTAACCAGGACCCCAGTGCCTGATTTTCTTCACCAAAAATGTACCACGATTGGCACAACTTCAGTTGCCCCTTTAAACCCCTAATAAATGGTATCCATGGTACCCAGGGCATGGGTACTGAAGAGGGTCCTCGGTGACTGCTGGAGCACTGATTGTGCCATCCACAGACTCCTCACCAAGGCTAGGCACTCTAACATTGCAGGCTGTGTGTCTTGGTGCAGGAAAATCAGAATAGTTGACATGGCACACAGCCCTGTATGCCATGCCTCCCATGCACTGCATAATATATAGATGTCACCCCTACTGCAGGCCTTTAGCCCTAAAGCAGGGTGCACTATATCCTATGTGTGGGCATACCTGAATGAGCAGATATACCCCTACAATGTCCAGTCTATTCTGGGATGTTGTAAGTAAACAGGAAAGCCATAAATACTAAATGGGCTGGATATTTGTCAATATAAATTTCCTGGCTCCATGATGGCTTCAATGATTTCTTAGATGTTTGGTACCAAACATCTTGTATTAATAAATCCTCAGTGATGGATTTATTAATACGTTCACACAGGAGACTCTTTTTAGAGGGTCTCCTGAAAACCCACCAAGCACTGGTGTGGTTCCTGACTTAGTTTTGCCAGCCTGCCACTACCTGACATGGTTCTGTCCTCATGGAGGAGAGCCAGTGCTCTCAGAAGACAGAGACAAAGCCTTCTCTGGGCGGAGGTGCTTTACACCTCCTCCAGGACAGGATGGCCTTCCTGGGCAGGAAGCTTCAAGGCAATACTACCTTTGAAATCCAACCCAGGAACCTCCAGATAGTGGGGGAGGCCAAGTCCCCTTTCCTGCTCCATGTTTGGTGGGAGGAAAGGCTGGAAAAATAATTAGATGAAGAGGGTACCCATATAGACTATACCAACTCTAGGGCTGGGCAGGCAATGTGAACCCCCCTCTCCTGAAATTCCACCATCTTAGAACAATGGACAAACTTCATCTTTACACAAGAAGTGGTCAATAGAGGCTGTACAACAATCCAAGGAGGAGTGAGCAGTCTTTGCAATGGTTATACCCTCATCTTCCCGAATATCAATGGTAAATACACAAAAGGAGGGGTACCCAAAAGTTCATAAGGTACATGTGTGCAATGTATTTGAGATTGGTAAGTCCAGGCACCCAGGTTAATTTGTGCTCACCTCACATTTTCAGTATTGTCTGGTTGTAGTTAGCTTTTGTAACAATATATTGTGCATCATATAATGGCCTTTTGCAGAGAGACGGAGGCACTGGTCCAGTAAGAGCGGACACGTACCCTTGATGAATGTTTGACAATAAGGATGGTCCACCCTTGACCTTCCGTATTATATCGGTAAAATTAACTAGATATCTATGACCATATAAGGAAAAGGTCCCTAGAGTATGGTCTGTATGATATTGTGCATGCTTTCTTCAAGATTAATCGGCATAAGCAAAAGGTTATTATTTCATATCACGCAAGGTCCTGAAGAAAGCCAAATGACCCTTTGGTGCAATGCATTGGCTGAAACATGTTGACCTAAATTGACACTTTGGAATAATATACCCTGAGAGCATCACATCAATTTTTTTAACTTGGACCATAATCCTATATTATTAAAATGTCATGATTAGGATTCAGAGGTTATTTTAATTCACCTACACCCCCTGCCTTCACCTATTTCTGCCATTCTTAGAACTCCGCTTACAAACGTGTTGAGACCACCCATACACATTATGTTTGGGCGAGGTCCCAATGATGAAGCATGCCACAGGTAGTTCCTGTGGGGGAGGACCCTAAAATATATAAATATGAAGAACATTATATATTTAGACCCACAGAATATTGTTACAAAACAGAACTTAACAACCAGACAATACTGAAAATGTGAGGTGCACACCGGTTTACCTGGTTCCCAGACTTACCAATCTCCGGTACATTGCACACATGCACCTTATGAACTCTTGTTTTCCCCTCCTTTTGTACACGCCAGGGTGCCTGCACCCTCTAGGTAAGTAGCCTATTGGCTACTACCTATCTTACCTTGTAATACTCCTAAATTCAGTATGTAGGTGGCACCCCGAGACCTGAAGATTAGATTCGATGGACAAGAGAAGACCTGGACAAAGAAAACCCGCTGCTTGAACACTGATGCCCTGCTGCAGAAGGAAAAAAATGCCAAACCTTACCTGCTGCCTGTATGACTCGATAATTGTGCTGCTGTGTTGTCCTGAAACCTGCAAAGACTCCAAGAACCACCAACTTTCAAGAAATCACAGTGAAGCTCCCTTGCAGTGAAGGTATCACTCCCTTGCACACTGCAGGCACAGATTCTGTGAAGTCCAGTTTGTCAACTTACTGCTCCCCGACCACCTTGATGTAGCAAAAAAGCAAGAAGATGGGGGCGTGGCTTGCGCGCCGCTTCAGCATGGCGGATTGCGCTTGAGCTCCGAGGCGAGTTCTCCCGTCGGGCTGATTTCTCTGTTCCTCGACTGCCCCTGTGGTCGGAAAAGGCAGTCTTTAGAAGCGGAATATGAAGGGAGCTGTTTGTTGAGGTTTTCCTGCTGTTTTACTCACCGGCTGCATGATTTCTGTCTGATGCTCGTTTTCCTCACGGACGGCCGCCATTTCCTGCTCCTGACGCAGTTGGCATTTTTTCCTCAGGAATGCTGTTGTCGATACAATATTTCAGGTCGTGGTGGCTGTCCAGGATGTTCCTCTATGATGCCTGCAATTGGTAACATTTTTTCCTTTTTTCTGCTATTTTCTTGCTGCTTGGCTGAAATTAAGTTGCCCACGCGATATTTTTCTCTCAGTGCAGTTATTTTATTCAGGTGTGGTTCTTTTTCCTGCGAACTCTGTGCTGTGCCCTCCTGAATTACTTGTAGCTGTATCACTTGTTAGCTACCTCCCTGACCTGCATATAAGCCCGTCGCTATTATCTTATAAGCGTCCATTGAGCTCAGTGGGCTATCTCTCTTACTTTGGGCTACAGTCTGCACAGTTTTTGCTCTTCTCTTTCCTGCAAGTGGTTATATATTTTTTCTTCGAGGTTACTCCTTCATGGCTACAATTATGGGTCGCTCCACGAGTAACAAAGACTCTAAAGATGTTGGCACGTCACTGAAAAGACTTAAGTCGGTGTCTCCTACGCCTGAGTCTGCTCAGACAGACACTACCTCCACGCTGGACACCATATTAACTCGCCTTAATGAGGTGCATGATATTGCGCAGTCAACGAAAACTAATACAGATTTACTGCAAGTGGAGGTGTCTGCTATCAGGAATGACTTTAAAGCCCTCTCACTTCGTGTATCTGATACGGAGTCACGAATCAGTTCTGCAGAGGATGGTATGCACAAACACTCCAGATCCATCAACCACATGGAGCGCTCAATGGCGGCATTGCGAAGAGATCTCACTGAACAGGAAGATCGCAACCGTCGATCTAACCTGCGCATTTTTGGTCTGCCGGAAGATTCGGAGAAATCATCTTCATCTATGATAGAGTTCTTATCTCATTGGATTCCGGACACCTTCCAAATCTCATTCCTCAGAGAGTTTGAGATAGAAAGAGCACATCGTGTTCCAACGTTTCGGTCTAAATCGGCAACCCAGCCAAGAGCAGTTATTTTTAAGCCACTGCGACATCAGCATACTGAACAGATTCTCTCTCATATGCGCAAAGCTAAACAAGTCATCTGGGACGGTCATCAAATCTCAATCTCTCAGGACTTTGCCAGAGATACGGTCATAAGGAGAAAGGGCTTCCTTAATCTTCGGAAACGTCTTTCTGAAATGAACATTCCCTTTTCGTTTTCTGGTCCATCGAAGTTCCGCATTACTTATAAAGGACGTTCTAGAATTTTCGATGAACCAGCCGATTTATCTACATTTCTGGACAACCAATTGGAGATAGAGATGGAGATTCAGAAAGCGACTTCGCAGTCTTCTGGTGCCTCGGGCACTTGAATTGTCTTCTTTTTTCTTCTGGATGCTTTCTTTTCCATGTCTGGATCTCTCCTCTCATGTTGAGCTTCTGCATCGTTCTTGACCTCCAAGGCTGTTTGATGAACTTTTTTTGTTCTTCTGGTGTTCACACTGCTTCCTATTCTATCCTTTACTTCCAGAGTCATACTCTTTAACTTATATTCTGCTTTTCTTGTTCTTACTTCCTGTCATTGTTTATTTCAATTCATTTTTCTCTTTTCTAGACGTTTCTTTCTTACTAGTTACCTTATTTTTTCTCATTTCTGTCTTTTTTCTGTCTCTTTTCTATCTTTTCTTACTATCTTTCTTCCTTTCTTTCCTACGTAGCTATATGTTCTGGCTTTTTTTTTCCTACTTCAATTATATCTTATTATTATATACAGTTATAGTTTGTTCATTAACCATATTTTTATTTTTAGGTTATGTATTATGTTCGTCAGTAATCGTCTCCTGTTCATGAGTTACCTCAGGCTTTTGCTTTTGTAATCAGTTTCTATGATAGTATTAAATATTATTTCTATATCTCTTGACATTAGACTGGTAACTAAATGTAATTATACATTCTGCTTAGGTACATTATGCCTATTCATATTCTCACTATATGTAGGTGTCAACTTCCAATATTATTTGATCGACTTTTCCTGTTCTTCTGGGCCCTGTTCGCTCCTTCTTTCCGACGTCATATTCTTTAGCTTGTATTCGGTTTTTCTTGTTCTTACTTTGTCAGTATTTATTTCAAGCCACTTTTCTCCTTTCTCGACGCTTATCTCTTACTAGTTGCCTTATTCTTTCTCATAATTGTCATTTTCTATCTTTTTCTGTTCTATCCATTTTTCTGTCTTTCTTCCTTTATTTCCTACATATTTGTAGGTTCCGGTCTTTTCTACTTAATTGTATATTGCTATTATATACAGTTATAGTTTGTTTATTAGCTATGTTGTTAATTTTAGGATGCGCATATTGATCGTCATGCATTCATCTATTGTTCATGAGTTGCCTCTGGCTTTTGTTTTTCTAATCAGTTTGTCTGCTAGTATTAATTATTCTTGCTATGTTTTCTGTTATTAGACTGCTGACTGAATGTGTTTATACACTTTTCTTAAGTTACATTATGTCTATTCACATGATTCTGCAGCTTTGCGTTGCTAATTTTGTCTGTTACTAGTTCCTATTTTACTGCTATCAGCTTGTTATATTTTGGGGCTATGGTGATCGATTACTTTTCCTCCTAGTACGGGACCCGTACTCGCCTTTTCCACGTTCTCCCTAGTATGATGTTGGTCTTTTTTAGGCCTTCCCTCCTGCTTCCTCTCTCCCTCCTTTCTTTTCTCTTTTCTTCTCTTCTTTCTTCCTCTTTCTCTTGGATTCCCCACATGGAATCTCCCTCTGTTTCCTAGGAGTGTAGAGTTGTTCTTTGTTTGTGTGAGGTTGCTTTTTGTTTTGTCATCCATGTTGTCTTTTCGTTGTTATTCTGTATTTCCATGCCGGGTTTAAATGTCTTATCCCTTAATGTTAAGGGTTTGAATCATCCTGTGAAGAGGTCGAAAGTTTTAGATTATTGTAAATCTGTCTTCTGACCTGATTCTTTTTCAAGAGACCAAGGTCACTAACAGAGAGGCGTTGTTTTTGAAGAAGGAATGGGTTTCGGATGTTTGCTGTTCTGATGCTGCTGGTAAACGCAATGGGGTTATTACCTTAGTTTCAAAAAATTCTGGTTTATCTATACTTTCTTCTGATCATGACTCTCAGGGTCGCTGGCTGTTGTCTAAGTTGTCGGATGGTCAGCATGAACTGTATGTGATGAATATCTATGCTCCTAACGTTGATGATCCGGCCTTTTGGAAATCGGTCACCAAAAAATTAAATGACACCCCGCACTCTGGCAATCTTCTTGTAGGCGGAGATTTTAATTTACCAATGGACCCTCTTTTAGACAGGAACTCTGCATTTCAGTTTCGTCCTCCTAAATCTCACAAACAAATGCTTCATATGTGTTCCTTTACTCATCTTCAAGATTTATGGCGACTCCATAACCCTACTGGTAGCGATTTTTCTTTCTTCTCTTCGCCTCATTCTTCCTTCTTTCGTATTGACTATCTCCTGGTTAATTCTTCGCTTGTTTCGTCCTCCTCTTCTCCGCTTATACATCCTATTTTGGTTTCCGATCACGCGGCGGTTACCTTTACATTGTCCTCCTTTGCCCCTAAATTGCGCGGTCGTTCATGGAGGTTGAATACCGAAATTTTGCATGATGCTTCTCAGGTTGATGAATTTTCTAAAGCTATAGATATTTTTTTTCACGAGAATGAAGGTTCTGTCTCTTCCCCAGTCGTTCTATGGGACTCATTTAAATGCACTTTCTGTGATTAAGTGTATGTCCAAACGGAATTCTGAGATTAAAAAGGAGCTTACAGATTTGTCTTCTCAAATTAAATCTCTGGAAGCCACCTTTAGACAATCTAAAGACTCATATTGTTTACAGCTAATAAAACAACTCAAATACAAATATAATACCATTGTTACTAAAAGAGCTCATATTGGAGTACAAGCACAGAAATCCAAGAAGTTGTTGTTAAAAAATCGTGTTGGGAAGATTTTGGCTGCTACCTTAAAATTTCAGGACTTCTCTTTTAAGTCCTCGCAAATCTCTTCTATTACTGACCACACAGGTTCTAAAAAATTTCAAACAGGGGAAATACTTGAAGTTTTTCATGACTACTATAATAAACTGTACACTCCTTCTCATGTTTCCTCTTTTGACCGTTGTCAGGCTTTTTTAACTTCGGTTCCGATTCAGTCGGTCTCGGATGATGATCGTACTTTTCTAAATAAGCCTATTTCCCCCGAAGAAATTATTTCTGCAATTAAAGCCACTCATTCTGGCAAGGCACCAGGCCCTGATGGTTATCCAATTTTATTTTATAAAACTTTTCTACCTACGCTGGTTCCCAAATTACAATCTCTCTTTGACTCTTTTGTTAAGGATGGATCTGTTTCTGGTACGGCTGCTGAAGCTACTATAGTAGTGATCCTGAAGGAAGGGAAAGATCATTCGGATCCCAAAAACTTCCGTCCTATTTCTCTCCTTAACATGGAAGCTAAGATTTTTGCTAAAATTCTGGCCAAAAGATTAGAATCCTTTATCCCTCTTCTTGTTCATCCTTCTCAAACTGGTTTTGTGAAAGGCCGTCTTGCGCGTGACAATATACGCACTTTTTGTCATGTTCTCGGTGCTGCCAAAAGATCTCAACTCCCTGCCGCGGCCTTGGCCCTTGATGCAGAAAAGGCCTTCGACAAGGTCTCTTGGCCATTTCTTCGTGCGGTCTTGTGCGCGCACAATCTTGGTGACTCTTTCATTAATATGATAATGTCCTCATATTCTCAACCTAAAGCTAACATTAGAGTTAATGGTGCTACGTCGTCGTTTTTTAATCTTCGTCAGGACACTAGACAGGGATGTCCTTTATCCCCACTTTTATTCTTATTATCTATTGACCCTCTTCTTCGACTGATTGAGCTACATCCGGATATTAAAGGTTTTTGTTTCGGGCCTCACTGTATTAAAACTGCTGCATACGCAGATGATGTACTCATTTTTTCAGATGATATTGCTTTGGCAATCCCTGCTATTTCAAATACCATTTCCCTCTTTTCTTCGGTCTCAGGGTATACCCTAAATAAAGATAAGACGGAAATGTTCCCTTTGAATGCCTATTGTTTCCCCTCTCATATCGGCTCAGCGGGCTTTAAGTGGCAGTCTACATATCTGAAATATTTAGGGATTTATTTCTGTTCTACTCTCTATGCTACAGCGCCAAGACACCCCAGGGTATATGTTGCGCTTTATAAATGCCAGTAAATAAATAAATAAACTGCCTATAATGAATCCCAGACCCTCCTTAGGGTCCGTCGTCTTTTGGATACATGTCCTCCGAAGCATATTTCATGGTGGGGTCGCCTCCAGACTCTCAAAATGATGATCACACCGATTTATTAATTTTGTTTCATCCATGCTTCCGGTTAAATTATCAGATTCCTTCTTTCGTGAAATTGATGGTCTGACTTCTAAATTTCTGTGGAATGACAAACGTGCTAGACTTGCATACAAATTTTTGCGTCGTCCTTGTGATATGGGAGGTTGCAATTTTCCTGATTGGGAAAAATACCAAACTGCCTTTCTGGCCTCTCAAGGTGCCTTCTGGTTCTCTCCTCCATCTCTTTATGTTCCCTCTTGGTTGCTCATAGAACAAGAATTAGCATCCCCTTTGCCTACTGCCTCTTTTTGCACGACATCTAGTTTACATATCCTGTTTTCTCGTTCTATCATTATTGATACAATTGCTGCCATCAGGAAAGTAGACAGGAAGGTGGCAATCCCTTTACACAAAACTAGGTGGTCTTCTATCTGGCGGAATTCCAAAATTAAACTCAACATTACTCCCACCCTTATGTCCTACTGGGTAGATAAAGGGATCTCTCTTGTTAAACATCTTTATGATGCTTCTGATCAACCATTGCCTTTTTCCACCTTGGCTCAAACGCATTCTTTAACAAATCTTGATTTTTTATACTTTTTTAAAAATTAAAGTGGCCCTTGCTAAAGTCCGTCTTCATCCTACTTCTTCTATCATCTCACTTTTTCATATTTGGATCAAATCTGGTCACGTCGCCTCCAAAATTTATAAATTTTTGTCATCTGCTTCTCTACCCGCACAGACGGTTGCTCAGCAAAAGTGGTTACGCCACTTTGATCCTGCTCTTACAGATCATATTTCCTCGGAGACTTGGCAATTAATTGGTAAACTCTCTCTTCGTAATAAAATTGCACCATCTTTAATGCAATCTAAGTTTTTCTCTATCAATCTCCTCCATTGGACGCCTGTGCGTCTTCACTCGCTAAATCTTAAAGATGATAACCTATGCTGGAGTTGTGGTTTATTGCCGGGCGATTTTCACTATATGTTTTTTGGTTGCTCTTTGCTTCAGCCTTTTTGGGACCTCATCCATAAACATCTCTCTTATTTTTGGTATTGAGTTCCAACTTTCTTTCCCTTTAATTTTATTGGGCCCACTGGCTGCCCCCACTCCTCTCCCATTGGATCCACTGGAATTACAGCTATTGGATCTCCTCCTCTCTATTGCGGTGAAAATTATTCTTATGGAATGGAAATCCTTTTCTTTGGTTTCCTATCATACATGGTGGGCCTGGGTTTCCTTTTTACGCAGTGCTCACACGTCGGTTGATCAAGCCCACCTTTCCCCATCTTTTTCTAGTGGGGTTTGGAAAGCTTTGGATGATTATATGGAGTTGTCCTCAAAAGGGTTGGTTCCTCAGTTTCCTTTTGATATGTCTGTCTAAGTGTTGTCTTCTCAGTTTTCTAGGCTGGTTAGTCCTGTGGGAATCCTTCCTCTTTTTCTTTTTTCTTCTTCTTTCTCTTCTTTTTCCTGTCCTCTACTCCCTTTCATCCTGCTATTGCTCTCTCGTCTTTCCTCTCTTCTTTTATTCTATTTCCTCCCCTGTCCCCCATCTCCATATTTGATAGTGATACGTTTGTTTAGTACCCGGCTAGTAGCTTTCCCCTAATTGACTTCTATAATTTATAACTGGCTACTTTTTAATTTTATATGCATTTACTTTGATTATTTCTCAAGCTTAGCCCCTGATTGTATAGCTCTCTTGCATTAGTGTATCACTTAACTTGTATTCTGATCCTTATACTTTATATCTCTTCTTTATCAATAAAAAAAAATTGAAATAAAAAAAAAAAAAGCAAGAAGATGTACAACCGCTCTGGAGGGTCAGATCTGCCTCCCCAACAAGCTTGGAGGCACTAGTTCCTACCGGAGCAGCGGCATACCAATACCAGGGTTACCAGACCCCCAATGGTAAAAACAAGCACTGGCGTAGCCAATGGGTTTTGCATTTGGAAAGTTGGAGCTATTGGTTTTGTAAATGACATTTTATATTTATATATTGTTATTGACAATGCCAATAACGATATATAAATATAAAATGTCATTTACAAAACCAATAGCTCCAACTTTCCAAATGCGAAACCTATTGCCAACGCCAGTGCTTGTTAATGCTTGTTTCAGTTGTTTCAGCTCTCTCCAAGAGTGCATGTTGTCTCCCTTCCTCCGCCTAGCGCTATGTTCCTCTCTCCCATATATGCCTTTACCGAGGGCAATGTACGCACGAAGGTCTGTAAATGTACAAAAATGAAACACTATCAGTTTTGAAAATTTCTCCCCTACTGTGATTCGTGTGCCAAGGATGTCTCCGTGTTACATAAACAGCCCCTCTCTGCTAACCCTTCACAGACTGCGGTGCCCCCTGGGCCCACCTCCATGTAATGAAGAAATACCCTCCCCCTCTTTCAAATGAGCCAGGGTGAGGCTGTAAGCCGGTCACTTTAGACTGCAGAAGTGGCACTAACAGAAGCCCCCCGCCACACACGAGAGCACCCTGGTATTCTCACAGCGGGATGTTATTTGTCACAGAGAACACGGCTCCATGCTGGCGCCGCTCGGATAACAATCCGCAGTGACATCACTAAAAGCGTTGTGTGTGTTTGTGCTGGGAGGCGGCGGGCTGGGGGCGGGAGGAGTGTTTCACCAGTGGGTGGCTGGGGAAGCTTTAGTAAGCACAGTAAATGGGAGGCATGTCTCAGAGAGCGCACACCAGCCATCTCAAAATGAAGACACGACCAGGAGGAAGCAGCTTTAATGAAACTTTAAACTGGCAGCAGCAAATGCGTCTCAAAGCACACAAAACACGCTGCATTCTAAACAAATAATTAAATTAAAAAAATATTGCCAACCGATGAAATAAAGGAAGCAAAGGAAGCAAAAAAAAGATGAAGCACTGTGTCCGGAGGAGTGTTTCACCAGTGGACGGCTGGGGAAGCTTCAGTAAGCGCGAAAGTGAAAGCATTTTGCTCGCGCTTGGAGATGAATGCCAAAGAAAAACAAGCCGAGACACAGAAATGAAAGGAGCCTCAGCCATTGTTAAAGATAAACGCGTGGCAGGCGGATTAGGGAGATGCGCGGAGGGAAGCCGGATGGGGGCGGGAGAGCCTGGTGGGGGGGGCGGGAATGCGAGCGAGGGGAGGAGAAGTGTGGCAGGCGGATTAGGGAGATGCTCGTGCTTGTGTGGTCACGTGATCCGCTTTTGTGGTCACGTGACTCACATGCACTGTGAAAAAACCGCTGTGGTTTGACGAGTCAATCGAGCACTTGAATTTTCGCCTATTACATTCGCAAGCGAATGATAATAGGCGAAACCTAACCAGGAAGAAGAGTCCCCACCAGAAGAGCAAGCACCCATCAAGACATCAGAGACCACTTCCTGAGTGGCCCAGCTGTCCCAAGATCGCCTCTCCAAGTTGCTTGCTCCTGACCCCGAGGACATAGATGCATGGTGCAAGACTGACCTGTTCGCTCTACACCCGGCCCCAGGCCCTTGCGGCCTCCTTCCTCCAAGGAAACCCACCAGACTTGCCTGTAAGTCCCTCTGTGCAGTGCTTTTCAAGTGGCCCCCTCCGTCTTTGCGCACCAGCTTCTAAGACCTCACCACCTCCGCTCTGGGATGCTCACAAACTTCTCCTGCTGAAACTTTGTACCTGGTCCTGACATCGACCTAAAACGAGAAGGTAAACTTCGTGAAAACCTTGCCTTAATTTCTATGCATTTTTCAGCTTTTCCCCACGTTATTTCCTATGGGGCTTAATTGCACATAGAAGTGATCTATTTGCTGAACATTGAAAAATCTTAACTCTGAAAGTACTTACCTTAGAACTGATTTAAATTGTTAGATGCTAAGAAGTGCTGGTCTTGTTCATGCACTTCTGGTGATTTGGTTCACATGTTCTTTCTTTGCCCTAAGGTCCACCTTATGTGGTCCCACATTTGGTGTACACTTAACAAGATTTTGTCCACTAATGTTCCTTTTCTTCTTTCTTCTGTATTTCTGGGTGGTTTGGCCCCTGTTTGGGATGTCCCGCTTCATATTCGTAAATTTATTGATCTCTGTATTGCTGTTGCTTTTCAAATCATAACAACTAACTGGAAAGATACCAAAAATGTGGTTTATAATGCTTGGTGGAATTTACTCTGCCATCATCACAGATTAGATTGTGCATGTGCTTTCTCTTCCGTTGTTGATTAAACGTGATTTACTTTGGTCCCCTTTAACAGACTATTTATCTAAATGGTCTCGTCTTTGTTAAAGTTAGAGCTATTGGCATTGCAAATGTCATTTTTTTCATTTATTATTTTTTTAAACCAATTAAATATATGGTATTGTCATTTACAATGGCAATAGGTAAGCATTAGAGAGTAATAGAGAGTATTAGCAGTGATTAATAGTTAGTAGAGAGTGACTAGTTGATTAATAGAGTATACTTGTAAAGAGTAGGAAAAGAGGAAAAAGAAAGAGAAAGTGAGATTGAGAGAGGGTTAGTAAGAAATGTGGCAAGTGTAATTGTCATGCAGCCACACACACAACAGGGAGGCACACGGCAGAGAGGCACACAGCAGAGAGGCACACACACACAGAGCCAGAGAGCCACACACACAGAGCCCCACAGAGCCAGAGAGCCTCCCACACACACACACACACACACACACACACACACATACACACACACACAGAGCCCCACAGAGCCAGAGAGCCTCCCCCCCCCCCCCACACACACACAGAGAGCCCCACAGAGCCAGAGAGCCTCCCCCCCACACACACACACACAGACACAGAGCCCCACAGAGCCAGAGAGCCTCCCACACACACACACACACACAGCCACACACACAGAGCCCCACAGAGGCAAAGAGCCTCCCCCACACACACACACAGCCACACACACACAGAGCCAGAGAGCCTCCCCCACACACACAGAGCCAGAGAGCCTCCCCCACACACACAGAGCCAGAGCCTCCCCCACACACACAGAGCCAGAGAGCCTCCCCCACACACACAGAGCCAGAGAGCCTCCCCCACACACACAGAGCCAGAGAGCCTCCCCCACACACACAGAGCCAGAGAGCCTCCCCCACACACACAGAGCCAGAGAGCCTCCCCCACACACACAGAGCCAGGGAGCCTCCACCACACACACAGAGCCAGAGAGCCTCCCCCACACACACAGAGCCAGAGAGCCTCCCCCACACACACAGAGCCAGAGAGCCTCCCACACACACAGAGCCAGAGAGCCTCCCACACACACAGAGCCAGAGAGCCTCCCACACACACAGAGCCAGAGAGCCTCCCACACACACAGAGCCAGAGAGCCTCCCACACACACAGAGCCAGAGAGCCTCCCACACGCACACAGCCAGAGAGCCTCCCACACGCACACAGCCAGAGAGCCTCCCACACGCACACAGCCAGAGAGCCTCCCACACACAGAGCCAGAGAGCCTCCCACACACAGAGCCAGAGAGCCTCCCACACACAGAGCCAGAGAGCCTCCCACACACAGAGCCAGAGAGCCTCCCACACACAGAGCCAGAGAGCCTCCCACACACAGAGCCAGAGAGCCTCCCACACACAGAGCCAGAGAGCCTCCCACACACAGAGCCAGAGAGCCTCCCACACACAGAGCCAGAGAGCCTCCCACACACAGAGCCAGAGAGCCTCCCACACACAGAGCCAGAGAGCCTCCCACACACAGAGCCAGAGAGCCTCCCACACACAGAGCCAGAGAGCCTCCCACACACAGAGCCAGAGAGCCTCCCACACACAGAGCCAGAGAGCCTCCCACACACAGAGCCAGAGAGCCTCCCACACACAGAGCCAGAGAGCCTCCCACACACACAGAGCCAGAGAGCCTCCCACACACACAGAGCCAGAGAGCCTCCCACACACACAGAGCCAGAGAGCCTCCCACACACACAGAGCCAGAGAGCCTCCCACACACACAGAGCCAGAGAGCCTCCCACACACACACAGAGCCAGAGAGCCTCCCACACACACACAGAGCCAGAGAGCCTCCCACACACACACAGAGAGCCTCCCACACACAGCCAGGGAGCCTCCCACACACACACAGAGCCAGAGAGCCTCCCACACACACACAGAGCCAGAGAGCCTCCCACACACACACAGAGCCAGAGAGCCTCCCACACAGAGCCAGAGAGCCTCCCACACAGAGCCAGAGAGCCTCCCCCACACACACAGAGCCAGAGAGCCTCCCACACACACACAGAGCCAGAGAGCCTCCCACACACACACAGAGCCAGAGAGCCTCCCACACACACACAGAGCCAGAGAGCCTCCCACACACACACAGAGCCAGAGAGCCTCCCACACACAGAGCCAGAGAGCCACACACACACACAGAGCCAGAGAGCCACACACACACACAGAGCCAGAGAGCCACACACACACACAGAGCCAGAGAGCCACACACACACACAGAGCCAGAGAGCCACACACACACACAGAGCCAGAGAGCCACACACACACACACAGAGCCAGAGAGCCACACACACAGAGCCAGAGAGCCACACACACACACACACAGAGCCAGAGAGACACACACACACACACACAGAGCCAGAGAGCCACACACACACACAGAGCCAGAGAGCCACACACACACACACACAGAGCCAGAGAGCCACACACAGAGCCACACACACAGAGCCAGAGAGCCCCACACACACACACAGAGCCAGAGAGCCCCACACACACACACAGAGCCAGAGAGCCCCACACACACACACAGAGCCAGAGAGCCCCACACACACAGAGCCAGAGAGCCCCACACACACAGAGCCAGAGAGCCCCACACACACAGAGCCAGAGAGCCCCACACACACAGAGCCAGAGAGCCCCACACACAGAGCCAGAGAGCCCCACACACACAGAGCCAGAGAGCCCCACACACACAGAGCCAGAGAGCCCCACACACACAGAGCCAGAGAGCCCCACACACACAGAGCCAGAGAGCCCCACACACACAGAGCCAGAGAGCCCCACACACACAGAGCCAGAGAGCCCCACACACACAGAGCCAGAGAGCCACACACACACACACACACACACACACACACAGAGCCAGAGAGCCACACACACACACACACACACACACACACAGAGCCACACACACACACACAGCCAGAGAGCCACACACACACACACACAGAGAGCCAGAGAGCCCCACACACACACACAGAGAGCCAGAGAGCCCCACACACACACACAGAGAGCCAGAGAGCCCCACACACACAGAGCCAGAGAGCCCCACACACACAGAGCCAGAGAGCCCCACACACAGAGCCAGAGAGCCCCACACACACACACACAGAGCCAGAGAGCCCCACACACACACACAGAGCCAGAGAGCCCCACACACACAGAGCCAGAGAGCCCCACACACACAGAGCCAGAGAGCCCCACACACACAGAGCCAGAGAGCCCCACACACACAGAGCCAGAGAGCCCCACACACACAGAGCCAGAGAGCCCCACACACACAGAGCCAGAGAGCCCCACACACAGAGCCAGAGAGCCCCACACACACAGAGCCAGAGAGCCCCACACACACAGAGCCAGAGAGCCCCACACACACAGAGCCAGAGAGCCCCACACACACAGAGCCAGAGAGCCACACACACACACACACACACAGAGCCAGAGAGCCACACACACACACACACACACACAGAGCCACACACACACACACACACACAGCCAGAGAGCCACACACACACACACCCAGAGAGCCAGAGAGCCCCACACACACACAGAGAGAGCCAGAGAGCCCCACACACACACAGAGCCAGAGAGCCCCACACACACAGAGCCAGAGAGCCCCACACACACAGAGCCAGAGAGCCCCACACACACAGAGCCAGAGAGCCCCACACACAGAGCCAGAGAGCCCCACACACACACACACAGAGCCAGAGAGCCCCACACACACACACAGAGCCAGAGAGCCCCACACACACACAGAGCCAGAGAGCCACACACACACACACACAGAGAGCCAGAGAGCCACACACACACACAGAGAGCCAGAGAGCCTCAAACACACAGAGCCAGAGAGCCACACACACACACACACACAGCCAGAGAGCCACACACACACAGAGCCAGAGAGACACACACACACACTCACACAGAGCCAGAGAGCCACTCACACACACACTCACACAGAGCCAGAGAGCCACTCACACACAGAGCCAGAGAGCCACTCACACACAGAGCCAGAGAGCCACTCACACACAGAGCCAGAGAGCCACTCACACACAGAGCCAGAGAGCCACTCACACACAGAGCCAGAGAGCCACTCACACACAGAGCCAGAGAGCCACTCACACACAGAGCCAGAGAGCCCCACACACACAGAGCCAGAGAGCCCCACACACACAGAGCCAGAGAGCCACACACACACACACACACACACACAGAGCCAGAGAGCCACACACACACACACACAGAGCCAGAGAGCCACACACACACACACACAGAGCCAGAGAGCCCCACACACACAGAGCCAGAGAGCCACTCACACACAGAGCCAGAGAGCCACTCACACACAGAGCCAGAGAGCCACTCACACACACAGAGCCAGAGAGCCACACACACACAGAGCCAGAGAGCCACACACACACAGAGCCAGAGAGCCACTCACACACACAGAGCCAGAGAGCCACTCACACACACAGAGCCAGAGAGCCACTCACACACACAGAGCCAGAGAGCCACTCACACACACAGAGCCAGAGAGCCACTCACACACACAGAGCCAGAGAGCCACGCACACAGAGCCAGAGAGCCACGCACACAGAGCCAGAGAGCCACGCACACAGAGCCAGAGAGCCACGCACACAGAGCCAGAGAGCCACGCACACAGAGCCAGAGAGCCACGCACACAGAGCCAGAGAGCCACGCACACAGAGCCAGAGAGCCTCCCACACGCACACACACACACACAGAGCCAGAGAGCCTCCCACACGCACACACACACACACAGAGCCAGAGAGCCTCCCACACGCACACACACACACACAGAGCCAGAGAGCCTCCCACACGTACACACACACACACAGAGCCAGAGAGCCTCCCACACACACACACACAGAGCCAGAGAGCCACCCACACACACACACACAGAGCCAGAGAGCCACGCACACAGAGCCAGAGAGCCACGCACACAGAGCCAGAGAGCCTCCCACACGCACACAGAGCCAGAGAGCCCCGCACACACACACACACAGAGCCAGAGAGCCTCCCACACGCACACACACACACACAGAGCCAGAGAGCCTCCCACACGCACACACACACAGAGCCAGAGAGCCTCACACACACACACACACAGAGCCAGAGAGCCTCCCACACACACACACAGAGCCAGAGAGCCTCCCACACACACACACAGAGCCAGAGAGCCACCCACACACACACACAGAGCCAGAGAGCCACCCACACACACACACAGAGCCAGAGAGCCACCCACACACACACACAGAGCCAGAGAGCCACCCACACACACACACAGAGCCAAAGAGCCTCCCACACACACACACACAGAGCCACACACACACACACAGAGCCAGAGAGCCACACACACAGAGCCAGAGAGCCACACACACACACAGATCCAGACACCCACAGAGCCACACACACACGCACACACAGCCAGAGAGCCACACGCACAGAGCCACACACACACGCACACACAGCCAGAGAGCCACACGCACAGAGCCACACACACACACACACACACACACACACACACACACCGAACAACTGTTTATTACACATAGCAAAAGTTAAAACACCTGCCAAATAGGCAGTGAGAAGCTGTTGGACCCGCCTCAGATCGGATCACTGCTTGCGGCGGCGACAGCTGTATGGTATTTCAGGAAGCATCTGGGTGCCCGGATCTCAGGACACCAAAAGGGACATCCTGCTGGCAAATGACATGCCCCCCCCCCGGGGCTTTGATTACCCGGCCGCGCGGAGAGGGGAGGCGCGTTCACAC
Organism: Lissotriton helveticus; assembly: GCF_964261635.1. Taxonomy (NCBI): domain Eukaryota; kingdom Metazoa; phylum Chordata; class Amphibia; order Caudata; family Salamandridae; genus Lissotriton; species Lissotriton helveticus. Next base: position 1,628,665,740 of record NC_136057.1, on the reverse strand, counting down.
CCCGGGTCATCTCTGCCCTCGCGCTGTGTGCTCTTGGCACGGTCATGTGAGGGAGGGAGGGCGAGGCATGCGCCTGAGAAGGGAGGGCCAGGACAGAGGGCAGGGGAATGTATCGTGTACGTAGCATATGGCCAGCCGCCTCGCAGATCTCGCGGGATTCCAAAAGAGAACGGGCCTTATTTATGAAGGCCTTGTGCCGCCAGTGCGTCACTTTAAAATGGGAAAAAGTGACGTGGCGCAAGGCCTTCATAAATAAGGCTCAGCGACACCATCTTTTGCTACCCTCGCATTGTGGTTTTAGTTGGGCTAATGCCCATCTCACGCCCGAAAAGTTGTAAAGGGGCATTAAAATGTTGCTTTCGTGATTGCATGAAATATGTAGAAAGTTTTTTGGTACCTAAACTCATACAAGGAGATTGACAATGGAAAAATAGCATTTATAGCAGATAGACTGCCAACCCACTACTCTGGATAGCGGAGTTGGTTAATGCAGCTGCTGTTGAAATTCATGTGTTACTTGCAGATCAGTAGTTTATAACTGCTGGGGTTTACCCATTGATATCGATTCATGAACATCTATATAAATTCATGGGTGGTAATTTACTTCGCCACCGGAAAGCACTTCTTTTTTTTAAACGTGTTTCAGCAATTAACAAACATTGCCTGCCACACGTACCTCCGTTCAGCTTCTTCAGGCACACGTTCCAATGCATACTTAGGGGAATGTCATGTGAGGCATTCTGTGGCGTCTGTCTGCTCTGCGTATTTCTACGTAGTGTTGCTTTAAGCTCTGGGGAAATGAAACCTGCTGTTCACATGGCATATTTTTATTTGTCCGCTGGTAAAACATTTTTGTTCTGGCGAACGCCGTTCGCCTGCTCCTAGGGCAAATTTTGGGTTCATTCGTTCCCCATCACATGCTGGGATTGGAGTTATTCCACTCATTGCAAATTGGTGGAGTCCCTCCCTGAAAAGGCGCAGCTGGGCATCAGCAGTGCCAGCTTCCACCCCTCACTTAACAGTTATGCTGTGGGCATAAGCAGTGCATGCCTCTTTTGAACACTTGAAACTAGCATTAAGCGGGCATCAGCAGTTCAAGCTTCATTCTTGCACAGAACAGGTACAACAAGGGTGTCAACAATGCAAGATTCCATTATACAAAATGGGTACCATATGTGCGTCGGCAGCACAATCTTCCCTCACTAACAGAGCAGCTTTAGCACTAAGGCAGCAGCCGCACAAGTGTCTTTCACAGTGAGAGTACAGCATTGCATCAGAAGAGTACATTCTCTACCCTCTTAACACAGTTATAGAATGAACATCAGCTCAGCTAACTTCAGCGCCGACATGCGGAGCACATTCTGCACAGGATGACATAAACGGGAGGCAATTAGGGGACCTAACGATTGAGTTACTGCTCCAGGAGAGAACACAAGGAGGAGCCTGCGGCGGAGCGACCTGGTACCATTTTCTAGATTCTTGGCTGGGGACGCGGAGATACGGCACATCAGCACACGAAATACCGGGCCCGTGATGGCGGTGAGTCGCTGGCAATAGCGGTGCGGCGGCGCCTCGATTTCCCCCGATGCTCCCCGGCCCCACCTTACTTGTGAAGCGAGTGGCCTCGCTTTATAGCTCCGGAGCCGGCTATTTGCACACCTGGCCTTCCAGAACACGGGTGGGGACAGGGCCTGTCTGCCAACATCAGCGGCGCACACCCGGGCATGCAGGGGCGCAAGTTAGAGAGTGTGAAGAACTGGTGGGGGGCCTGCCGCCCACACAATTTATCATCTCAGTGCAGCTGACCCGCAGACGCCTGGCCCCAGCATTCACCCGGAGAACCGCACCAGCTGTAGCCCTGATTTCTGTATGCGGTACAAAAGGGGGTGGTGATGGACGGAGCATCCGAACCAATCAAACACTCACACCCAGTCAAAAGATCTGGGATGAATCCATCACCGTTCTTTAGCCCACTCTGCCATCCCAGTTCAGACATGGCTATATGCAAATCAGTCTGACCCTGTGCCTCATGGGAACAGTCCAGCCCGAACTGCCAAGCCATGCCTTCCCTGGACCGGAAACAAGCTTCCGAGGACCGGTTTCTGGCAATACAGTCGTCTTCAGCCCGGCTTGCTTGAATCCAGTGGCAAAGTGAGCAAGGGAATCACGTCTGAGCATACCCTGCCACACTTATGGCGGCCAAAAGCGGTACAAAAGGGGGTGGTGATGGACGGAGCATCCGAACCAATCAAACACTCACACCCAGTCAAAAGATCTGGTTTGAATCCATCACTGTTCTTTAGCCCACTCTGCCACCCCAGTTCAGACATGGCTATATGCAAATCAGTCTGACCCTGTGCCTTATGGGAACAGTCCAGCCCGAACTGCCAAGCCATGCCTTCCCTGGACCGGAAACAAGCTTCGGAGGACCGAACCGCCAAGCCATGCCTTCCCTAGACCGGAAACAAGCTTCCGAGGACCGGTTTCTGGCATTGCAGCCGTCTTCAGCCCAGCTTGCTTGAATCCAGTGGCAAAGTGAGCAAGGGACTCATGTCTGAGCATACCCTGCCACTCTTATGGCTGCAAAAAGCGGTACAAAAGGGGGTGGTGATGGACGGAGCATCCGAACCAATCAAACACTCACACCCAGTCAAAAGATCAGGGTCAGACTGATTTGCATATAGCCATGTCTGAACTGGGGTGGCAGAGTGGGCTAAAGAACGGTTATGGATCAAACCCAGATCTTTTGACTGGGTGCGAGTGTTTGATTGGTTCAGATGCTCCGTCCATCACCTCCCCCTTTTGTACTGCTTTGGCCGCCATAAGTGTGGCAGGGTATGCTCAGACGTGAGTCCCTTGCTCACTTTGCCACTGGATTCAAGCAAGCCGGGCTGAAGACGGCTGTAATGCCAGAAACCGGTCCTCGGAAGCTTGTTTCCGGTCCAGGGAAGGCATGGCTTGGCGGTTCGGGCTGGACTGTTCCCATGAGGCACAGGGTCAGACTGATTTGCATATAGCCATGTCTGAACTGGGGTGGCAGAGTGGGCCAAAGAAGGGTGATGAATCAAACCCAGATCCTTTGACTGGGTGTCAGTGTTTGATTGGTTCAGATGCTCCGTCCATCACCACCCCCTTTTGTACTGATTTCTGTATGGCCGGGAACAGATCCACGCAAAGGCCGCTGGCATGTGGCCCATGCCTATCGCACTACAGTAGACCCTCAGCGCGGCCTGATTGCACGGACTGCGCATCCGTGACTGCTTGACTGCGCGAGGCATAGTGGGGCGCCCTGCTGCTGAGGAGCTTGGCCGATGTGGAGGCGGCACTCAGCTGAGCTACACGGTGCGGTCCATTCATTCAGTGACTGCAGCGCTCGACTGCCCGGGATCATAAACACGAAGGAACTAAGCCCATCCTTTTCAGAATGGGGGGCTTGTTTTTCGTTCACCCCTCTTCTCCATTGGCTGGAATGTAAACATGGGGCGTGTTTTTGACTTGTTGTTTAGCATTCCAGCCAATGGAGAAGAGGGTAGAACAAACTGATAAAACACTCCCCCCCTCCCCCCCCACAATCCGAAATGGACGGGGCTTACAGCGAGAGAATGACATCACTGAGAACTCTTCTCCAATGGCTGGCGGCCATTCAGGAGGCCAGCCAATGGAGAAGAGGGGCTGGGTTAACCCTCGCTTCTCAGAATCAATAATTCTCGCCAGTGAGACTGCGCATGTGCGCAGCCTACGCTAGCCGAGACCTAAAAATGGATGTTAGGTTTACAATTTGGTCTCATATTTATTCTTGAGTGTTTTAATTTCTAGTCTCTGTGAGTACAACAACTGCTTAAAGCTACCCTCTCTGATAAGCTTTACTGCTCACTCACACTACCACAAAAAGAGAATTAGTATTCTTTACTTTTACCTCTCTGCCTTTTGCGAGCTCTTTTGCGCTCTACAGAGTGTACTTAATTTCAGTACACTGCACAGATATGCAGCTTCCTAAACTGCAGTAAATGTATATTTATTGCATATTACATTCAGAACATAGTTTGACAATAAATAATTTTACTTGGGCAATGCTGATTCTTCCCCATAGTTTTCTGAAAGTTCATGTCAAATCTAGGGTTTAAACTGACACCAGTAGCATTGTCAATGGGGTAGTCGCCCTGTGAGTTTTTGGGGAAATGAGTGTCTTACAATGAGTTTTAAGTCATATTTGAAATGCACCACTAGTTACAACAGGATAGAATGTCAATACAAATTTAAGGTGATTTTTGGAAAATGTGTGGAAAGCAAATAGTGAATCTTTAGACACTTTCTGTTTGCTGCAGCTGCTATAAAAAGAAAAAGACTGGGATCTTACCATCACTAGAAGGAGAAGGACATAATGGCAAGAGAGGTAGAGAGTTACTTGTAGCGGTGCTTGGACATATTGCTATCAGTTAGCTGAGAGGGATTCCTAAATCTAGCGTAAATAAGGAATCCATTATATCGCTCCAATATTGGTGGTATCATGTCTCCTCAGAGTTATGCTTCCTGTTTTTTTTTTGGCCCCAAAATGTTTTATTGATTAAAATGCGGTAACAAGCAACATAGTTGGATACACATGAGAAAGCCCCCAATGCATTGAAAGTTAAGCTCCACGAACGACTCACAGTGGAACAAGAACCGCATTAATGTATGTTTTATAGCAGCACTGATATGTTTTATTGACAGCAGCTATGCATCTCAGTTAAACTTCCAGGTTCACATTGAGGAGTACTGATGCATCACAGTAAGTAATTATTTTTGAGTGAGAATGATATTATTTTCATAATCTGTAACAAATCTTCTTATTAGGGCTTCTATGTTGCTCATGGACAGTGCCTACACCTCTCCTCTCAGCCTGGCTACAAGATTTTCATTGGACTGTTATAACAATCTCTGACATATATGTACTGGGCAGTAAATACATTTCTGAGCAGGAATGCCTTATGTTTCATTGATAATATCAACATTTCTTAGCAGGACTTCAGATAGAGCTGATAGAACTGCCAACTATGATTCTGGCTTGAAATTCATTTTTCTGACATTTATTCCTGTTGTCCGTGCCCCCATGACATTGTAGCCAGATCAATGCCCTACCTCTAATGTCTGTGCCCCTTTATCAGTGTAATTGTGAATTGTCTCCAAGCCAAAGGGAGAGTACCATATTTCTAGTCAGTGTCTTAATGTGCATTAGGTCCCATGACTACTTCACAGACCTTGCCAGAAACATCAACCTCATTCTTGACGACAAATTCATGATGAACAAACAGGTCAATGTTGTGACACCATCCTGCTGCCCCACCTGCTGCATTCTTTGCAAGATTTTCAAATGGCTCCCACGCACACAAGATACACGGTCAACCAGGCCATAATGACTAGTAGACTCGACTACAGTTACACACTCTCCGTCAGCATCTCCAACCAGCTCAAGCAAAGACCCAGACCTCTAAAACACCTCTGCCAGACTCATCCTAGTGATCACCAGAAGTGATCACATCCCTTCCTAACTCACTGAATTACACTGGCTACCAATCCAGAAACGTTGCCAGTTGAAGCTGCTCATTCACGCCTACAAAGCCCTCCACAACACTAGACTAGCATCCTCAATGACCAACTTCAGTTCTACCAACCTTCCAGTCAGCTATGCTACACATCTCTCTCCCTTGCATGGGTCCTCTGCATCCACACAATCAAGCCAGGAGGGTGTGCCTTCTCCTTCATTGCCACCAAGAACTGTAATGAACTTTCTCAAAATGTCAGGACTGCTATTTCACTTTTCAATTTCTACAAGAAACTGAAGATCTGGCTGTCGAACTAGGAGCACCACCAAGACTATGTTCCTGCTCCAGTGCCTGGATACCCTCATGGGTGGTAAGGTGCACCATACAAATCGGCATAACGTAACATGTCTGTCGCATAAGTAATCCGTGTCCCAGTTTCACCATGTAGGAACTAGTGTATATTTGTACGTTAGCTAGGGCTACTTTGTTAATGCTACAGTCTATGCCATTATCCATGTCTATGGATAACCAGTTTAGTGTCTGAGACCCTGTGTGGTCACTTTATTTCATGTGTAGCTTTCATACCACCTTGAATCTGCTTTAAATGTACACCAGGTTCAGATTCTCATTTCACCTAATCTAGCACACTCATTTCACTGATTTTTTTTTTTTTGTTGTTGTTTTTTTTTTTTTTTTCTTCCAGAAACCAGTGTGTGTGTTTATGCATTACAGTAAATGTTACGTTCTTAAATGTTTTTCGCTGTTTGAGGAGTTCAGGGATTGCTCCCAATATGGAGTGAACTGTGGCAAATCAACACTTTATATGATTGGGGACTTGTCGCTGAAGGATGAAGTGACTAGCCCACTTCAAATAATGCATGTTGGGTTCAAGTACCTAGGAATACTTTTCACATCAAACACTTACTGATTCATGGAAAAGAACATAGATAACCCCCTCTTAGTAATACATGGTGACCATTCCAGATGGAGTACGCTACCACTAACCCGCCGTGGGTGGGCAGCTGTCTTCAAAATTATTTATTTGTCAAAGCTCTGCAGTGTGATGCATAACATGCTCTTCACTATTTCACAATTTCTCTTCTTGAGTTTAGAGAGGGCAATTCAGTTGCTGTTCTGGGACAGAGGGGGGCCCTTGGGGTGGTGCTTCGTACCCTTTGCACATCTGTGTAGAATGGGCCAGAGGGTATTGCTCGTCCACATTTAAGGAGCTCTTTTTCGGTGACTCAACTGCAGGCAGTAAATGTTCTGCTCTGTTGTATGACCCACCAGTCAGACTGGGTAGATATAGCATGAGGGCATATGGCTGGCTATGCAATATATAAGGAGGATCAAAGATGAACAAGAACTTCTTAACCCATATCTGGCTACCTCACTAGCATGGGACAGAAATAGCCAATAACAGATAAAAGTGTAAAATCACATTAGACCTACCCCTATGGAAGGGCACCAAGCTGAAAGAGGCATGTAAGCTGCAGGGGAACAACCTCTGGGACTTGATAATGATTGTCGGAGTAGAGGACATGATAGAACGGTGAATCTTCAAACACTTAGAGCAGATGCATGAGCTCCCACAAACCCAGCATTACAAATGCTTCAAAGTCAAACAAGCCTTACATGCAGAGACTATTGAGTGGGATGACCTGCCCAAATGAGTACCACTCGAGGGTCGAGTCCTGAGGGGTCCACAGAGGAAAGAGCCAGTCTCCTTCATTGACAAAACAATGATTAACGACATTCCGAACAATCCTATGCATCTATGCCAACTCTTGGAATGGGACATTGGCGCTGTTGATGATATAGACTGGGAGGCAGCACTGATGCACCCTCTGGAAGTGGCACCCGCTGGAAGGGGTAATCCTATCTAGATTCCTTCTCATCCAACACAAGGTCTTACATACAATATACATAGATAAGGCCAAGCTGCACTGATTGGAGAAATCCCAGACTTCCACATCCATCTCTTGTAATAATAAAGAAGGTTTATTTTTTCACATGACTTGGAATTGCCCTAAATTCAGAGGCACATTTGTATATGAAAACGCTCCATGTTACTGGGTTCTCCAGGTACATAGACCTTCCCTGGAAATAACTTCTCTTCTGTTTGCTGGGCCTAGTGGTGGTAAAACGAGACATCACACAACTGTGGAGGTCCCTTCATTACACTGGCTAAAGGCAAATGGGTTTCAGGGATGGATCTGCGTATGTGAGCTGAAAAAGTAGTGTAGACAAACATGGGGTATCTTCACAAATTTGAAAAAGTCTCATTGGAAAGACTTCTTTGGACTGGGGCTTGGAGATTTGGACTCAACCATGCACATAGTGTTGGACAATTGGTCACCATAGATCCGTCATCCAGTCACCGCTGGGGCTCTAGAGGCCCACAGAATAACTTGGCTATCATTAATGCAGCATCTGGCTACAGTCAGTATGTGTTTTGTTCTTTGATTTACCCCTCGGGTTGTGCTAGATAAATAGCCATAGTAATAATTTCTGTATGGTACCTTTCAAATGGTGCTCTTATGTAATGTATTAATATGGAGTGTGTCTCGTAGTATGCTTATTGTGTGTATTACTTCACAATTCAAAACCAATAAACATTTGATTAAAACAAGCATTGGCAAAGCCAATAGGTTTCTGCAATGCCTGTGCTATTGCCGTTGTCCATGCGAATGTCTTTTAGGGTATTAAGTCACCTAACTTATGTTACTTTGACAGTGTTGTGACTCCAATAAGAACAAATATTAAAAATAAATATGCTGGGGTAAAACATCACTCAAACATTGAACTGCAAAAAAGAAGTAACCGGGAGAAACAAATCCTAAGAGTTTGGTATTAGTCCGGTGCAACTTTTTGGTTGAATTACACTGAAAGAGACCAGCTTTTTACATAACAATTCAAAAGAAACGTAGAGTCACCACTCTGGAAGCGGGCATCCCCAAAGAACGTGAATATCTGTAGGATGTAGTATATGGTGCACACTTATTTAAGTGAAGCACCCTGCACTAATCCGGACAGCCCTTATGACGATTTTAGTGGTCTTAGACAACCTTAGAAAGCTCTCCAAGTGGTAGCTGTGGAAAGCAGCCTTCAGGCTTAGTCAAGAAGGAGTTTCAAGCAGCTTGTTTTACCAGTACTAATCAGGTAGTGTTGGTTAAACGAAAAAGAACCACACAGTGTAGTTATAAATATAGTAATATTTATTCTACACACTCATTAACACATCGTTATGCCTGGGGGTTAACTCATTGGTTAAGTATTGCAGTTATAAAAAAAAAAATACTAGATAAGCACAGCTGACCGTTAGGTTAGCATGTGAATAACCATTGTTTGAAAATAATTGTCATACAATACATATTTGATAGATGTATATGCTATGATATGATGCAATGTTACCAATAAAAATAAGTACAAATAAATTCTAAAGGCGATCAGGTAAGTAGCACAAATACACAGTGGTCTCCAGGAGCATACCAAACGATATACTAATAAAGTGCAATGCGAACCACGACCAAAGTCGAGACTTGAGCCCGAAGACTTAGAAGAGCTGGGGACAAAAGGAACCAACCCAGGTAAGTACCCAGGAACTTGCCCCCCCCCCCCCCGGGCCGTGTGCAGAGTGGAAACTCAGCTGTATACCCAATGCAAGTCAATTGGAAAGTCGCTGTTGCAGTCTTGCAGAAGAAGGGCCCTTCCCAGAGGACCCTGAAGAAACCCCATGGAAGATGGAAGATGGAAGGTTGGAGAGTCACCCCACCCATGAATACCTCATGATACCCACACCAGGGAAGCCAAGTGCAAAATAACATTGGAAACTGCCGTAGACCACAATGGAGGACTTCAGTGAAGATGCCACTGTCGAAGAAGGTTAAAGAGTCTGGTGGAATCCAAGGGTGAATTCTTGAAGAGGAGAACCTGCAAGCAGAGGGGACAGTCTATACCACTTGGGAATGACAAGGAGGCCCGGAAGACCAGTGACCTCCAATGACGGAAGATGCAGGAGGTTTGACAGTGACTCTGTCGCTGTAGCTGTGAGGACCAGGTAACGCTGTGGAAGACCAGGAGCTGTTCACAACCTGTCCCACGTCGGGAGTTGAGAACCAGGAGGTCAGTGTCCGGTGGGAGCACTGATGGAACGGAACATTTCTTCTGGTAATTTCTCAATGCAAAACCCTCATGCTACCTCTAATTTACGGCTGAAAAAGGTGTTGGGCCCTCCACACCATGTATTACCTTCAGGAGACTTTAAATAAAGATGAACAGTCAAAAATGCAATTATTATTTTAAGCCAATAAAGAGAGTTGTTGAGTATTTTAAAGGGTTTTATTTTCTAGTCCAAAGTTAATTTTGCTCTGACCCTTTATTCATTTGTAAAATATCAACCCGGTTACAGAATTTGGAAAACAGGAAAAATAGCATTAATACAGAACATATTACAGACTGCATATAAGCATTACATGTAGGAAAGAAAATGTGGCGCAAAATATCAGTCAAAATTCTTAAAGAGTTTCTAAAAAAAATTGTCTTGCAAAGCTTATCAATAATTAAATAGTTGGCAAAAATCTCCCATTAGGAGAAATAAATGCATAAGACAAATCTTTTCAGACCTAATTAATTAGTCAAAGCATAAACGTAAAGTTTAGCATCTAATTCTATCCTAATCAGCTGCACTCTCTGCTCCTGTCTGTGTCTAAAGAGCAAAACAGCCCGCCCTTCACAAGGCCTCAAAGGAATGTGGCCTGCCTTGCCAAAATATGACGTGCAGGACTCTTTGAAAAAAACCTCCCCTCTCCTCGAAAGCAATCTCCACCCTATCAGCTATCTCCCGCGACGTTCTCGTACCTAACCCATGTGAATGAAGCAAAAAGCAGAAGTGAGCTGAAAGCCAGCCAGTGAGCAAAAAAGCCAACCACGCCTCCAGAGAGGTCATTATTTATACTCTAATTATTGGCAGGCTACCCAAAAATGTTTCATCTTCACAAAAGCTTGTACTTGATTGGTCAGTCATGATGGCATGAGGTCTAACCTTACTGACTCTTTGTAAAATCCTGACTATACCAGTTTTAACAAAAAAAGCATACATGATGAATACATTTTATATGCTTTTGCAACATTTACTAGGAAAAATGTTTCATTCTAATTCCTCTTCCTTCCCTCCACAGCACAGGCTGAACGGCTACTTTAGCTAGCTGGTACATTGGAACAATCACAAGAATGTTTAAAGTTCAAAGTGGCCTCGACTCCTTCGTGGTTTGAGGAAAGCTGCCACAGTCTGCGCATGCACTCTTCTCTGAAAATGCAAGTCATAGCCTTGCTGGATTCACAGGCAGCCATGTTTTGTGTAGGCCCCAAAAATAAAATAGACACAGAGCATATTAATTTCATGTAAATCAGCCCATTATGTTTCCCTCCCTCATACTAATACCCCTTATAAATGTTTATCTAGCCAAGCTATTAGTGTAAAGAAGCTTTTTAATTATTTATGACAACATGCAAAATAAATGTGCAATGTGTAACATAGCATTATTATGCATTTAGTGTAAATTTTAAAAGCGCACACAGTTAATACAGCACACATAGCAACATGCTTTAGTGTTTTAGATAGCTTTTCATGCAAAAAAGCATTTAGCCCCATGTGTAGTGTTTAGTGCATTTGTTAATTCACACACATTATAAAAAGAGGTGTTAATAACATTATAAAAAGAAGTGTTATTAACTAAACAATGTTTATCAAAATATACACCAAGTCAAAGTCTTTTAAGACCGGAATAGTGAATTTAGATTACAAGGGATGAGCTGGGAAGAGAGAGACACATTCTATTAATCTTCAAAGCTAAAAAGGCCACTTTTCTCTACACTACAAAAAAACACATGTTCATTCAGCACAAGCATTTCAGACTGAATAGGCCTCACTTTCATGTTTTTCATGTGCCATGTTTTTAACTTGCACCAAAATGTGCGTGGCAATTTAAATGCAGTCTGTCTGAAGCACAAAAATAAAACAATGCCTAACTCCAGATGGAATCTGCTCCATCAGCACCAAGAACTGTTGTAGCAGACAGGGGTAGGTGAGAATGCCTAACGCTCCCATTGGACACTGTTGCCTATAGCGTACGCCTGCTATTTCCATAGAGACCCTCCCCTTCACTTCTCAAGGGTTGGATTATTTTTATTGGGTGAATTAGTATTTTTTTCCAGCACCATTACTATTAGTCTTCTTTAGACTGAGATTCAGGGAGTATTTCCCCAGTATTACTTAAGCAACTTTTGTTTAAATTAATAATTTCTTCACATTATACCTGGTCCTGATGAAATGCTGAGGATCCCTTCTGGACCAACAAGGCGTGAAACATGTCTACCCCCATGACCCCATCCACTGCACATACTATCAGAACCAAACTATATTTCCTCATTAGTGGAAAATTGCAGTTTGGTCTCTGTTTTTACCATACCTGGTGGATCCAGGAATAAAAGCCTCTTTTGGGCACTACCAATGTATTTTTAACTCACGATTTTACTAGCTCCAGACCCCTGCACTCACTACTACGGCGTTTTTTACAAATAGATCTCTGCCAAACAGCCCTCTCGCAGGTTCCGTGGGGTATTGCAGAACCGACCCTACGAGGAGCTTAAACACTCAATGGGCCGCAGCGCAATTCAATTTCACGGAGGCAACACCAGAGGGACATCGGGGGACTCGAAGTACCAGGAGGCTAGAGGCAGTCCCTGCAATCGCCCACACCTGTGCCTGCCTGCAGGGGGAATAAAGTGACCTCGCCGCTCCCGCTTCGCGGGACGTGCGCGGGCGAAGCCGGGGCCAAGGGCGGGCCCGTTGTAGCCCGGAGGAGACCGGACCGGGCCACCCCTCTAACGTCCTGCAGTTGGAACATTGATGGACCTCTATTTACTCTGTAAGTACCCACAGTGCTAATCCAACCAGTTGGGAATATGGCTGGGCGTGAAGGGCGGAGCAAGAAATCGACGACGGGGAGGGGGGGGCTACGTGGCTGGGACCCTAGATAAATTAATCACAAGGGCCACGTTCGTCCTGGAACACGAAATAATTTTGGCTGAGCGTCGGCTCTCACAGGACGTAGCTTTTGCCAAAAGATTGTCGTTGGGGGGGGGGGGGGGGATCTGGTGAACGCCCGCACACCAGAGCACATTCCGCAAATCATTCTTAATGAAGGGCAAGAGAATGGAACCAGTAACCAGATAGTTCAGGCAGCGGGGAAACGACCCCCAAATGGTGAGCTGCCGCAATTGGATGTAGTGACTGTTGATTTAGCAACAATTCCCGAAATTAACACTGTAGTATGTGGTTCCTATGGCCCGAATACCCGCCAGCTACGCGGGCGCCTTGAAGGGGCTATTCCCAAGAGGAAGCGATGTGGCGTAGCCTCGCGAGGGAGAAAACCTAAGCTACTGAAGCTTAGTAATAATAATGAACTTGTTACTCTGGGCCCCAACCCCACAGAAAGCGGGCAGCTTGTTCCACCGCCAGCAACCATCTCTGCAGACATAAACAATTCTCCCAAACAATCTTCCACCGAGGATTTATTTTTGATGAAATTGGGTGCTCTTCTACAGTCGTCACTACAGCCTCTAGAGGGGAGATTATTATTAATAGAGCAGAGGTTGTTAAAAATTGAAGAAGTATCCAAGGCGAGTATGGACTTTATCAAGGTCAAAAAGGCTAATCCTGGCCAAATACGTGCTTAAACTGTCCCAGTGGGGCCTTTGCTCGGAACTACTATTTTGCCTTCTAATTGTTCTTCAGCTCTTGGGAATAGTCCAACTCAAATATCCCTTGTTAACTCTTCAGAGGAACTCATGACCACAGCCAGCAATGAAAAATCTAAACCCAAGGATGGACAACAGATGGGAAGAGAAGAGCGGAGATCTCCAAGGGGTCTGTTATCTAGGAAACTTACTGATGACGGTCTAAATCGCAACTTACCAAACATTGACTTTCGCCCGGAAAGTGCTCCATATGTAGTTGTTTTTACTGGGGTTTCTAAATTGGACACCAAAGGATCGGAATCATACTCTGAGTTAAAAAATAAATCTATTCATTGGCTGAACAAAAATAGACCCCTCCCCAGAAATGTGCACTGTCAAATTCTATTTGCTAGAAGAGTGGGATGGGTGGGATGCAGACCCAAGGATGTGGAGGGGGATTGTATTGTCATTAATTTTCAAGATAGAAGGGTGGTTGAACATGTTTGTATGGGCTACTCAACAACTGTCCAAACAACAATTCACCCGATGAATCAAAGCTATTTTTACCCCCCCCCCCCTTTCCCCAGCCTGAACCACTACCACTATGGCTCAAACCGGGGAAGGGTAGCGGTACATGATATCCGGAGTTACAGTGAAGAATTGGGAGGTAACCAGCCTCTGTGGGGTTTTCCAGTAAGCAATAGGTTTATCACACTTGATCAGGTTGATTGACTGCCATCTACTTCTCTACTTCCAAATGTAAAGCAAAAATGGCAGAGCATTCCAACTAAAGGGCGGTCCTTAGGGGGGCAGAAACTAGATGCTCCAATAATTAAGTTCATAGTCCCTAGTGAAATTAGATGAATATCCTCAGCTGATTCTGTGGTAGAGGTTGGGAAACAGCCGTTAATCAACAAAAGACCTATTCTACCCAGAGAGAAAATATTATCCCCCGAAGTTGTATCCCCTTCCCGCTCCCGAACTACTGATCTAGGTTTGCTGGATCCAGCCTTATTAGAGAGTGCAGTACAGGAGGTTAAAGTTGAGAGCGGGCCAGAGGGCCGTAGTGGAGGTCTTACAATGTTGTTGTGGAACATTGCGGGTCTTATGGCTAAAATGGATTTGCCAGACTGGGGGGACCTCATAGATTCCCACAGGATTTGCCTCCTCCAAGAGACTTGGACCCTAAAACCTATCCATCGGGTGGGCTTTGTGACCTATTTTGAGCCAGCTGTTAAGGGCCCTAGAGGCAGACCATCGGGGGGGTCTGTGTATATGGGTGGGAGCCCACCTCGGCTGTGTGTTAAAAAGAGTTAACACTCATTCCCCAGATATAATTTGTATTCTTTTGACCTTTAAAAATGTACAAAAATTGGCACTTATTAATATTTATTCACGACCGGTTCAGTACGGTGGCACTTCCCCGACCCTGGAATCTCTAGTAACCCTCTTGAACTCCTTAATGGGAGACGTTACTTTTTTGATTGGTGAGGACTTTAATTGCCACTACGAACCATTTTAATGGATTCATGAAACCCATTACTGTCGAAGAGGATGCAATATGGTCTATTCCACCCCCCTAATACTTATGAGGTAAAGAGGTTGACCCCATTAGTGCTTCAAATGACCTCGCTTACATTAACCTCAGTAATTGATTACTTTTTAATTAGTATGGAAAAATGGTATATAGTGGTAGATTTTAAGGTTGTGCAGCGTACGGAAAGCGACCATAACCCACTGACCATCAAGTTGGATTTCCAAATAAGTGGCACAGTCCAAAGCTTTTCTTCCCCCCCCCCCCCCCCCCTTGAAGGGATCTTAGAATAGCAAATCGAGGGAGGCAAGAATGTATAATACCATTATTCCCCTGTTAGAAAAGGTAGCTATTGTCTCAGAGAATACTTTTTGTTGGTAGCTTTGGGAATGATCTGGGAAGTATACACCAGGAAATGGTGGCAACCCTGGCGGATTTTTTATATTGTACTCAGACAACCAAATGTAAACCCCGTGGGGACAAAAACCTGTGGTTTAGTAGGGTTTGTAGGGCAGCCAAGCAAACTCTCCTTTCATCCCTCAAGGGGGGTGACCCTTTATGTATTAAGGCAGCAAGGGCTGATTTAAAAAGAATTATTTTTATTGCAAAATCCGAATGGGAAATGAATAGATGGCAGGACATGAAGTCTGCCCTTGACGGAAAAAACACAAGGGCTTTCTGGAAGTTGGTTCATACAGGGAAGACCGAGGGTAAGACCTCTATAGAACCAAATATTTGTGAGGAAACCTGGCGTCTATATTTTAAAGACCTTTATACTACATTGCCAACCGAACAAAGTGAGCCGCCGGCATGTCTTTTAAGTGCAGACCCTACATGGTGTATACCACCTTGTACAGTGGCTGAGGTGCAGTCAGCCTTAAGTAACCTCCAAACGAACAAAGCCCCAGGACTAGACAGGATTCCCGGAGAACTGTATAGAAGTGAGCAGGTAGTGTGGGTCCCTTATTTACAATTATTATTTAATGCAATTCTTCAGGGACTCCAAATCCCCTGTACCTGGGCTGGGGCTGAGATCATCCCTATTTTTAAAAAAGGTTCACCCATGGATCCGGCCAATTATAGGCCGATCAGCCTCATCGATGTATCCCAAAAAATCTTTGCTAGGGTACTTTTACAACGATTGCAGAAATGGATTAGCGACCACGATATCCTGACCCCGTTACAAGCAGGCTTCAGGGCTAAAACTTCCTCTATAGATCAGCTATTCAGGCTCCAGCTAATTTACTGGAAGCATGTGGTTCTGGAAGGAGGGAGCCTATATTTAACCTTCGTTGACTTGAGATCCGCATTCGATATGGTGGACCGCAGCCAGTTGTGGAGCATTTTGCTGGCTATGGGGGATCCACCCTACCTATGCCTACAGCTTAAACGATTACACAAAGGGTCTTTTGCTACAGTTCGGTATGGCAGGGATACAGTCAGTAAACACAACAAGCCTAACGTATAGGTTTCTTGATTTTAAGAGCCATTATGAATTTGAGAGGGCCCTCGATTCTATACAACCAATTTTGGCAAAGAAGCTGTTCCTTCAGTTTAGATTTGGACCTCTGCCGCTATATGCGACCACTAATAAGTGGGCGGGAGCTTCCATCCACCTTTGTCCCGGGTGCCATGCAGAGGAAGAATCGATAATCCATGTTGTGCTCTTCTGTGTGGCATATAAACAACCTAGGCTCAAATGGATTAGCCAACTTTGCAGGAACCTGGGCATCAGGAATTATCTAGACTTCTTTAGGATTCTAAAGACTGATAGCGATCCGGTTTATGTGGTCGCAGTATCAAAGTTTTGTATTCTATGTGGTTAACTCGTAGGAACTTGTTAAAATTGGAACAGTCTAAAAGTAATGAATAGTATTCCCCCCCCCTCCCTCAGTCATATCGAGCTCCTGGCTTAATTTTGGGAGTTTTTTTATATAGGGTGGTTGTGGAGGGAGACTTGGCGGCTGCATGCAGGGTTTGAGTGATGCGGGCGGCTCCCTTTACAGTTTCTATAGTTTTTATAGATTTTAGAGTTTTATGAATTTCTACAGTTAAATTATATTTTTTTACTGTGTTTTATATCTATGAAATCCCATAATGACGATTGTAAATCAATGGTTGTAACTGATTTTGCCAAATGCCAATGTACATTATGAAATTCTAGAGTTCATCTTGGACTTGTAGCAACAATTGTTGTAAATTGAATGTGCTTTTATGGCTATAACTAGCCACAATAAAGTTTTTTTGAATTGAAAACACTCTATGTAGCCTGACACCTTCAAGGGTGTGTGAGGGCAACATTTCCAAATAAGGAAATAACCTTCTAATGTACATCCACCCTGAGACCAACATAATTTCTATCCCCCACCTTTTTGCGCTCTCCCTACCTTCACTTTGTCCATAGCCCAATGGTCCAAAATCTCCTATAGGAACTGCTACTCTTTAGTGATGTACATACGTGTTCTAGGGGGGCATGGGTACTGGACCTTTTTTATTTCTTTTTATTTTGTCATTTCTTTTTTTTACCTTACCTATTCCCTACTTCTATGGTTTGTGACCTTTAAGTGCTCCCACACTGTGCCCACCTCTGGAGCAGAGTCTTTATTTCTTTCAATGAAAACGAGGAATTCTTGCCTCTGTTCCTCATGGAATGGCACATGAAGCGGCACCACAGGGGACAGCCGCCACAACAAGTAGAGTAAGGGATTTGTTGGTGGGCTCAGTGTGAGCAGGACCAGGGAGTGGTCGGAATAGGTTCAAGCTAGATGAGTTTCCTCTTCTTCCCAAGCGTTCAATCCCCGGGATATGATCCAGTAGTCAGATCTTGACCAACTATTGTGTACTCGAGATGGAAATGTGCCCTCTTTTACCTGGGGGTGGTGTTCTCCATGCATCCAATAGTTGATGCTCTTCCATAATGTCCTGATTATGGCAGATGGCGGAGGTTTAGTAATGGGTCTGGGGGTGGGCTCTACCTGTAGTCCCGTTTAAGGTAATGTTAAAGTCCTCTCCCAAAATGAAGTGTGTGAACCCTATATTCATTATTAGACCCACAGTCTGTCAAAAAAGGGGGCGTTAAACATTGTTGGGGCCATAGCATTTAACAATCGTTATGGACACTTAAGCCAATCTCCCCCACATCAGAGTATAATGACCCTGGGGATCACTAAGGGAGTCCTGGAGAGTATATGGTATGCCCTTTCAAGTGAGCGTGGGGGTGCCCCGGGCATATGTTGAGTAAGTTGCAATGGTTCTGTATGACACCCATCTAGCGGCGAAAGTAATTTGGTTGTGGTCACCCATGTGCATCTCTTGTAACCATGCTATATGAATACTGTCTAACCAAGTAAGCTATTATGTGACTACGTTCACAAGGGTTCCCCAGCCCCCTAACATTCCAGATCAAGCTGTTCTAGCTGATGCAGACATTAGCAGTACTGGTTGGTCTGGGTTCCCAGCTGAGTCGTGTAATTGCTACTGTTGTGTGCAAGTCCCCGCAGCATAATGACTGGTACAACCTCAAATACGAGGTTAGCGAATGTGACTGATGTGCACTGAATAACATGTATAACATTCTTAGTTCCCCCTACCTCCCACACTGGTGTCTCAAACATGCTAGTAAATAGCCTTACTCCCACTTAGTGAAAAGAAAAGTTAACGTAAACATGAAATACTTGTGCTTTCTGTCATGTAGAACTGGGAATCAAGCGGGGAGAAAATGAGGAAGAAGACTACACATAGGAGGAGAGTTAAAAAAGAAAGGTGTGAGGAAAGAGGGTTAGGAAGACTGCAGGCTATCTGCCGGGGATTATGCAGATCAATATAGTTCATTAGAGGGGAGCTGCATACGAGCAAATGGAGTGGACGAGGGTTAGCAGGAGTTTATGGAGGGGTCGGGAAAAAGATAAAAGGTGATTATTGAAGAGTGAACAGATGATAGATTAAGTAGTTTAGTTAGAATCAGCACAACAAAGATCAAGGAAGAGAAAAAAATAGAAAAAAATCACTGGTAAAGTACAGCAGGGGTATACTTTAGGTATACAAACAGCAGCCTGGTGATTCCTCCTTGACTTAACAAGGGTGTCCAGGGCAACACTGTAGACCTCTCGAATGACAGCCCCTCGTGGTGTCAGTCTAGTAGTTTGTCGTACTTAGTATGTTTGCGCATGCCTCTGACCTCCGCGTCCTGTTTTGAACATATGTCATATTTCCTGACCAGGCCGTGTCTTTCTACCCGCACTCCCAGTATCCTAATGAGATCTCTTCGAGTGATGGTCGACTGGACAATCGGGCCACAGTATATCTTAGCTTTACATCTTTAACTTGGTTCTAACCGCAGCAAGGAGAGTCTAGGTTCTGGTGATGTGAGATTTGCCGGTGAGGTGCGGCTTGCATTTTGTTTCATGAAATCACTGACCTGTTGTGGTTTGGTGAAAATGTGACCTTTATCCTGATGGGTGAGGCGTAGGCTCGCAGGTTATAGCATTTAAATGGGGGCCATCTCATACACAAAGGGGAGGGGGGAGCATGGACGAAGCGTGAGAGGGAGCGTGGGAGGGAAGTCTGGGGAGGGTGGGGGAAACCTAATAGGAATAATAAAACATTTTTTTTTAAAAGTTAAACTTACATGCTGCTGGCCACCTCCCACTTTGCGCCTTGGTGGTGGGACTTCCTTGTCACATCAGACACTGCAGACTAGTCAGACTCCCTGTCCAATCCCAGCGCTTCAGCGCAGCGATTGGCCTGGGCAAGCTAGAAAGACACCCTACTCAGACCAGGGAGTCTGTGGGGTTTGTCTAACCCTGCTGTTCAATACAGCCTTGTTAAAGAAACCTAAGTGCGTATGTGAGTTTTGGTCTTCCTGAGACAGCTGGCTAAACACACATGAGCAATGAGGGAGTGCACTAGCACTCCTCCCCCCCCCCCCCCCCCCCCCCCTCCATGCCTCATCTCTGCCTCTCCCTGCACACACTGGCTGAGCCAGTGGTTGAAAAATACAACCATACTGAAATATTTTTTTTTTTTGCTGCTTGGTCTGAGCCTGTGGGGCGACGCTCCTCCACCATTGTGAAGGAGCCAGCCCTGATTGTTAGCTTGCTGACGTTTGTTTAATGGGCAGGAATTCCCTGTGGGCCTCTTGCACCACTATAATGAAGTGAGGATATATGGACCCTGCATTCCCTTCAAAGTAGAGCATGCTTTTCTCCCTAGCTAGCCTTAAGGCAGTGTCCCAGTCACTGTAGTTGAATTGGCAGACAATAATTGGTCTTCTAGGTGCTTCAGGTGAAGGGCCAGTCATCAGTGAGCAGTGGGAGTGCTCCACTAGAATCATCTTGGAAAAATGACTGTGCCTCAAACACTGTCGTGAGCATGTGCTCTACAGAATCCTCCGTTCTGTTTGTGTTGTCAGACTTGGGAAGAACCATATCCAATAGATCATTCCTGTGTGATCTTGTCTCTAAGTTCCTGTTTGTAGCAGATAAAGTTTTTTTTCCATATTTAGGCGTTTTTCACTCCTGTGGGAGGCAGAGTCTTCGATTGCAGAGATTCTGTGTTCCGCCTCAGTTCTGCAGCCATCCTCTTTATCTAGCTTTTAGGCGATGGAGTCCATCCGAGAGCACATGGTAACCATTTTGGATTCAATGGAGGTGAGGCTGTGCTGCATTGTGAGGAGGAGCGACTCTACATAGCTGTGGCACCCGTCTATTCTTCATTGGAGAGTAGTTCAGAGCTTGTCTGATCTGCACCATCGCTGTGCACCAGAGTAGATCTGCTGGCGTCAAATTGTAGCTTGGCCTGCCTACCATCCATTTTACCCATTGTCTCTGGCGACAAAGGTATGCAGCGTGGGGTTTACGCAGCAGTCCCCTCTATTCACCCACGTTTCAATTAGGGGCCCGGCAGAAGGTGTGGGCAGCCACCTATGGCAGGTGAGTAGTCGGGAGAGCCAAAGCAGTTAAAGAAATGAAGAAATGAAATGAAATGAAATTTAATTTGTAAAGCGCATTGCTGCCCGAGAGCGTCCCAGCGCTACAGAACAAAGAGCAAGACTGAGGGTGGTACCGAAAATTAGGGCTCATTAGGAAAAAATAAATGTTTTAAGAAGTTTCCGAAACTTAACATAGATGGGTTCGGTTCGAATCATGAGCTGAAGGGCATTCCAAAGCGTTGCCGCATTGACCGAGAAACTGCGTCCCCCAGTGCGAGCCTTCCTCACTCTAGGGACAATGGCCAAGTTTCCGAGGTCTGAGCGGAGAGTTCGGGGGGACTTGTAAGGGCGAATCAGGTTCCTGAGAATGAGGGGACCCTTCCCCTGAAGTGACTTGTGGGCTATGCAGAGGGATTTAAATTTTATTCGATCTCGGATCGGCAGCCAGTGCAGGGCTCTAAGTGCTGGTTTGGCCGAAGATCTTATAGAGGAACCAGTAAGCAGCCTGGCAGCTGAATTCTGGACCCGTTGGAGCGTGTTGATGGTAGCTTCAGGTGCCGCCAAGAGCAGGGCATTGCTGTAATCCAGTCTTGATAATATTAGTCCCTGGATTAGCAGCTTCCTGGACTGGAAAGGCAGAAGAGGAAGAACCTTTTGCACAGACCGGAGTAGGCCATAGCATATGCCAGCTGTTTTCTTTGCTTGCGTCCTGAAGGTCAGGTCCCGCTCGAGCCAAACCCCTAAGCTTTTAATTTCATCTTTTGGAGCGGGAACCTCGCCCAGGCATGGGGGCCAGATGGACTTAGGTAAGGGTGTTAATTGATGGCCCAGGAGCATAAGCTCCGTTTTTGCTCCATTCAGTTTGAGCCGAGAGTTGGACATCCAGGAATATATTCCCGAAAGGCATGCAAATAGGTTTTCCGAGCACTTCTCTCGTTGGGATAGCGAGACGACTAGTTGGGTGTCGTCTGCGTAGGTGACTATTTTAATCCCAAAAGGATTAACCACGTTCTCCAGTGGGGCCATATAAACGTTAAAAAGGTTAGGGCTCAGTGAAGAGCCCTGAGGCACTCCACACTAGAGGGGGATAGGTTTGGAGAGTGCGCTGCCTTCCCCCATCTGAAAAGATCGATTGCTCAAAAAGGATGCGAGCCATTGCAAGGCCATGCCTGAAACTCCCAACCTGGCAAGGCGCTGGATTAAGATTCCATGGTCCACCGTGTCAAAAGCTGCACTTAGATCCAGGAGGATCGCGATAGCAGATCCCCCTGAATCCAAGATGCATCTCGCTTCTGCCACCGCTATCCGGGCAGAATCGGTGCCTTGACCCGGGCGAAAGCCCATTTGGGAGTTACGCAGCAGTTTGTTACTTTCCAAAAAGAAGGAAAGTTGGTGGTTGACCATTTTTTCCGCGATTTTGCTGAGGCCTGGTAACAACGAAATTGGGCGGAAGTTAGCTAGGTCTGAAGGGTCAAAACCTGTTTTTCTTAGCAGGGCCTTCACCCTGGCCTGCTTCCAGCTAGGAGGGACAGTCCCACGGGTCAGGGAGGCATTTATAAGATCGGTTGCTAAAGGGGTGATGACATCAGAGATTTGCTTAAGAATATACATAGGTGCCGGATCAGACAGGGAGCCACTTTTCATAGAGGACAAGGCTTTGCCGAACTCTTCCCTGGAGATATGGGTGATGGAATCCAGGAGAGGGCCAGGGAAGGGAGCATAGTGGCCATCAGGATCAGAAGTTGGCACACTATAAGGAATACTGTCTAAAAAAATTTGGAGTAAAAAAAGTCAGCTAATTGGTTACATCTTGCTTCTGAGCTTTCCTGCCCAGGAGGGGTAGAGGGTACCTTGAGTAGTTCTTTTACAATTTTAAAGGTTTCCCTAGATGAGTTCGAAGAGGTTTTAATTCTCTCTTCGAAGAAAGCCGCCTGGGCCTTTTTCAGGGCAGCTTTGTAGAGCCTCATAGAGGATCGATATGCCGCTTTGTTATTGGACGCCCAGTCTTTTCGCCAGATGCGTTCTAGCTTTTTACACGTTTTTTAAAGATTTCTCAGTTCCGTCGTGTACCATGGTGATTTAAAAATACTACTCTTTTTTTGTTAGACTTTTCCTGGGTAGTACAACGACTAGGGAGTTATTGAGCGAGCTTTGGAAATTTATGTCCGCCACTAATGGATCTTGCTCCGGCAGGGGGTCTGTTCGTTCAAGTGTCTGGGTCAAGCTATCTAAGGATAGCTTAGACCAAGCCCTCTCTAAAATGCGTGGTGGGGTGACCCGTGGAGGATCCGTGCCAATTTTTCATGCAAACGGGACTAAGAAATGGTCGGACCAAGGGAGGGGGAGAGGGGGGCTAGAGCTCAGCTGAGGTATGTTAGAGAATATTGGGTCGAGTAGATGTCCTTTGGAGTGCGTGGCCTCTTTGTTTGAGAGACAGCTCGAAAGATTTAAGGTCGAGCCTGAGGTTAGCTGCCACCTTATCAGGGTCATCAAAATGTAAATTAAGATCTCCTAGGATAATAAAATTAGATGAAGACACAGCTGTGGCTATGGTGGTATCTAGGAGAGATCCTGTGCAATGTTTCATGCAGCCCGGGGGACGATAGATGAGAAGTCCTGTCAGAGAGTTGTTAGGGGTGATTTGAATGGTGAAGTGGCTGCTTTCTGAGTCGGCTATGCAGCTGTCTTCAATCCTACAGGTAAACCTGTCTTTTATAGACTATGGCAAGTCCACCTCCTTTCCCATGCGACCTGTGTTGGCATTGAATAAGGAAGCCATCCGGAAGAGCGCTAGCGATGTCGAAATCCGCGTTGGGCGATAGCCATGTCTCTGTTAGAAAGAGTATATCAAGGTTCTCCTCCTATATCATAATGCTAAGTTCCACCGCGTGCTTAGGTAATGACCTGCAGTTAAGAAGTGCAATGCTAAGGTGACCCAGGGCCTGTTCACCAATTCTCTTTACACAAGTGATTTTTCGACACAACTTGCATTGTATGAATTGGCTATCAGACCTCACCAGACAATAGCACGACGGGTCTGCCATTTTTCTTAACTGTAAGAGCTCGTCCCATGAGTACATCTTGCAGTGTTTAGGGGGGACGGGCAGAGTTTTTGGCCCTAGGCCCGGTCTGGCGCAGACGGGCTTGCCTCTGGCGCGCCATTGACGCCCGCTGCGCGGACAGGAAATGAAGTTCATTTAATAGTGTCTGGGCCGTCAATCGCCCGATCACTAGTGCGCTAACCGTCTGCCTCTTCCAAAATGGCGCCCGAAGTCTGCGCTTGTGGGGTAGCTGCCTGAGAGAGCAGAGCCCGAAAACCGGCCCCCAGTTCCTAGGAATGTAAAGAGAAGGTACCCACAGATAGGAGGACAAACTAATATAAACACACAGTACCTACTGTTAAAATAAACGTAAATGCACCAAAATTCGTGATATTAAAATAGGCACCGAGGAGTTGGAGCAGAGTATGAATGTTTGTATGTCCCGGACTCCCGGCTTTTCGCCTCAGGAGCCCTAAGTTCTTGGAGGGGTCAAGTGGTTTCCTCGTCTGTTTTATAGTGTCTGGGCCGTCAATCACCCGATCACTAGTGCGCTAACCGTCTGCCTCTTCCAAAATGGCGCCCAAAGTCTGCGTCTGTGGGGTAGCTGCCTGAGAGCGAGCAGAGCCCGAAAATCTGCCCCCGGTTCCCAGGAATGTAAGGAGAAGGTACCCACAGATGGGAGGACAAACTAATTTAAACACACAGTACCTAATGTTAAAATAAACGTAAATGCACCAAAATGCGTGATATTAAAATAATAGGCACCGAGGAGTTGGAGCAGAGTATGAATGTTTGTATGTCCCTGACTCCCGGCTTTTCGCCTCAGGAGCCCTAAGTTCTTGGAGAGTTGGAGTTCTTGGAGAAGGTGAGTGTTCTGTGGCCCTTGGGCCTCTGTTTAGGTCATCTCCCTCGCGGGGATATCCCAGCACCGAGCATGCCCTCAAGTGTACCATTGGGATTGGCAGGGGCTATGCAAGTAATTATCAACTGCTACAGCTATTTATGTCATCATTCAATGTGCCCCTGTGACCTCACTCGTACTCACTGCAAATCTCCAGGCCACAGCAGGGTGCCCGAAGACTGCAGGGCAGGATCGCCAGGGTCCCCCGCGCAGCGGCCGCATTTACACCCCAAGGCCAGTCCCTGCCCACAAGCAGCAGCCCACCCATCCACATCTCCCTCCAGGTAGGCCCGCTCATAGACACATCCCCGGTCAAGGGCAGGTGCGTAGGGGTTCCAAGCATGACCCACACACCAACACTGGGCAAGCAGTTTCCAGCCACCTCGTCCTTTGCAGAGACGCTGGCTGTGGGAAGACTGTAGGATGCGCTGGCTGGCCTGGGCAGCGGCTCCATCTCGCAGGTCTCACCAGGCAGGTTACCGGGAGAGGTCGGACCTGCCAGAGGTGTAATTGGCTTTCGCAGTCGAACAAATTGGTGGTTCTCTGCCTAACTCAATTTCTGGTCAGTCGACTCAGCATGGCTGCCATTTTTTAGCGCATCATTGTTTCGCCTCACCAGACACCAAGTATTAGCATTTGCTGCTCTGTGCAGACTAACAACACCCAGAATGATTCTTCTCTGTGTAAATCAGTCAGGCATGCTTAGAGCTGTGTGTGGCAGCCATTTAGGGCAGGATTATGATGCCTATTGGCCACGGACAGCCTCATTTAAGTGCAGCCATCTTGCTCGACAGCTTTCTTGCGCCACAACCCTAGAAATGTGTTTTCTCAATCAACTCTTTAGTATGGCTCTCAATGTAATAAAATCCATCTCCTTTAAAAAAAAAAAATTATTTATATTTTCCACAAAAAGAAAAACAAGAATACCAAAACATAGCAGTGTATAGTTGGTTCATGTACAACATTACAATTGAAATATTATGCGGTTCTTAACATCCTGTGGTGCGAGAAAGGGTCACATTTGACATTAGACCCATTTTCATTGTACCTCAACCAGTGCCTTCACAACTCCTCTAGGGGTTACCCACTGACAGGCCATGATCCGTCTGGGAGTCCACTGTGGTTAGTGCTATTAGGTATGACTTGTATGGTTGCCATATAACAAGTGGCCGTGATCTCTGGGGTTGCAGCTGGGCGTACAGTTCACTATTCGTGTTACAGTAGGACATGCTAAATAACCAATCCTTCACCTTAAGTGAGTGCTTGCCACCCCACCTTAGCGCTACTTCTCTTTTCACTAACAGCAGCGCTGAGGCACCGATGCGGCGGACAGATCTATGGAGAGTTTTCACATATCCCAGTAACGCCTGGTGAAGGTGGGATGGGTATTTCTGCCATGCACGATAACTCGCTAAACAGCACCCCTATCCAGAATCTAGCTATCTCCCCGCACATCCATGTCATGTGTGCTGAAGTACCGAAAAATAAATAAGACCATATAGAGCTATACTTACTAATAGCCCCCAATACCAATTCCCAATAACCAGTCAGTTGGCAGTGTAGAAAGTTCAATCATTTATTAAACAAACAACTCTGCCAGAGGAGCCTCTCATGACCTAACCCCACGAGGTCCACTGAGAAGACTGCTGGCACATTATCAAGAGATCACATATATACTGTTACATTTCGAAACCGTTACCTAAGAAGGAAAAATACAAGTTGGTACAGGTTGGTGCAAAGGAAAGACCATATATGGGACACAAAGCATCCTCAGTTTAGCTCCGCTCGTTATAGCAAGGTCAGTGAGGGTGACTCCCTTCTGCTAGCTCCAGGAGAGTCCGCACAGCGCCTCCTGGAATGTACTTATCTGGCCTACCCCCACCTACAATCTTGACAGGCCTAACATGCAGAAGCAGCAGTTTGTTACATGTGTCCGACTCATTGAGAGAGAATGGCTCTCGCCAATTATAATGGTAGGTTTCAACTAATTCTACAAGCAGGCTAGGCCACAAAATGGCGCTGGTATAGTTAACCCATGTTGCTGAAAGAGAACGAAAACTAAAATAAGGCGTGCATCAATCACTAAGTAAATGCGTGTGATTTTGCTAACGTTAGGAACACTATCACAGAACTAATAGGTACATCACGCTAACTTCTATATTACTTTTATGTGTTCATTAGTCTACTTGCAGAGCCTAATTCAGATTTCAGTTACTCAAACCCTCCTTTTAGCGTGATGTAACTAACTAATCAAGGACTAATCCTGAAACATCTTCACGAATGGCCATTAATTCACGAATCTCCTGTCTGAGCATCTGAGACTTAGAAGGGGTAGAAGAAGGAACGATCATAGTCGTTATTTTGGTAGCACAATAAGAGCAACAGGCGGGACCGCATTGCATACAAAGGCAACAGGTGAAGAGGATGCCTGCAGCTCCAGCTACTATCCTCAATAGTTTCCACCCCCAGGTAGATAGAAGTCCCCAAAACCAGCTAGAGAGTGACCAAGAACCATTGTCAGTATGCATCTCCGCAGCAATGCGATGCAGCGTCTGAATAGCTAAATGAACTGTGGGGGGCGGAGTCTGGAATGTAAACACAACAGGAGCTGCCGATCACACGGCATGCTCCTCCTCGATCAGCTAAGATAACGTCTAAAACCATGCTGTTCTGAAGAGAAACGAGTTTCGTAGCCTGAAGCTCTTCTGTTATGTTTGTCATAATATCAGTGGTGATATTATTGCCATTTTCCACCACCCTTTGGTAAAATCAGTAAACTGTTGTAATGAAGTATCCGTCTGATCAACTTCCGTCATTCCGAGCTGTCTCCGTTGCCTAGGTGGAGCCATGTTTGCACCATATAACTGATGAGTTTTGTGGTAATCTGAAGGAGCTATATATACAGGGGTATACAAGAACAACAAATAACATTGGCATGCCCATCCTCGCGGTAACCAGTTATAAGCGTTTCCCCCACAGACAAAATACACATTAGGAGGAGTTAATAGTGGGGGACTGCTGAAGATTTTCATTCTATAGGTATAATTACAAATACTATTCCCAACCTGCACATGCCCTATTCCCTGCACAGAGAAAGCAGAGGAGGTATTCAGAATAGGGATGGGCATAATGCGTTCACTAGTGACATTCCTAGTGATAAACTGCTGGAAATACTGTGAATGATTGAAGTTAGCAAAATCATAAAGTTCATTAATCAACCAGGTATTGTTTTCATTACTAGTGTATAAATTCATACTGGCGTTTGGGTCCAATGATCCTTCTCCTCCATTCCCTGCTGGATCAAAATGCTGATGTGTCTCAATAAAAGCTAAGATCATGTTATAATCTTTCTCCGAATATTGCTTGGGGTTTTCCACATAATGGTTATACATAGCCGATAACTTTTGAAACCATACTTCACAACTTCCTAAATATGATAAAGGTAGAGAGAGGAATAAATCCTGTTTATGCATGACTGATGGCAGAAGCCCACAAACCCAACAATCTGTCATATTAGAGTGCTATGCGTTTGGTGAAGCATTTCTACAAATACATTTTTAGCATATGTCTGGCGATGTCGTTCCTTATGAGGGGCTAAGGTAAACCTCAAATGCTCTGAAGGAGCAACAGTAGATGGCAGCATAGCTTGCATAGGATGTTTATATTCCAAGTATATGAATATACTCATAAAAATTGCTAATATAACTGTTATTACTATTACAAAAGCTATTTTTACATGCATGGTCTAAGTAGAAAACATTGGCTCATAAAAGGGTAAATATTGTGGAGCAAAAGGGTGTTCTTCTTCAGGTACAATACGACCAAAAGGGTACATTCCTAGCTAAAAGTCCAAATCTAAACTGGGGCAAAGCAGACCGTCCTGCCAGAGGGTTCTTCTTTCCTATGTCCGTCTAGAGTCTCACAGGCAGACTCCTATTGTTCATCTCAAGAAAACAAAGATGCCTTGGTGGGAATCAGATGCACAACCTGGCCTGTCGTGTGTAACAGTCTTTCTTTCTGAACAGAGCACAACACCAAAGTTCCAGCTCTCAACGGGTTCAGTCCAGTGTCTCGCTCAGTACCTCAGACAATAATCTAGCAAACCCTATTTATTTAAGTCTTTCCTTATCTCCCAACTGTGTCGTCTGAGGTACCGTGATGTTTTCTTGGCCGTAGGTTGTAACGCACATGACCCGGAACTTCCTGATCAGAAAACAACACAGGAGAAGGTACGTTTCCTTCATCAGAGCCTCTGCCAGCTGGAGTATTGGTGACAGGTTTAAGGGCACTTGCGGATTCTACTGTGGCCGTCTCACCCGTTCCCGTCACTCCTTCTTGCCTTTGCTGTATTTCACAGGCGTCGGAAAAAGGCACAAATGCAGTGGCTCTCTCACTTTCCTGTGTCAAAATTCCATTGAGATGCTGCTGATCATAAGGAAGGGGAAGTGGCACTTTCTTCAGATGAGACACATGGATCCAGTGTCTCTTTCCATCCACCTTTACAGCCGTCCGCGTGGCTAGAAGGATCTGATACGGTTTAGACCACCTCGGAGCCAGGCTGGTGTCTCACTCATATTTCTTGACCAGTACCCACTGGCCAGGTTCCAATCGATGTCCGGGGCCCTCTGGCAGGGGCTGCAACACAGATGCTACCTGCTGATGAATAGAACGGAGATCTTTAGTCAGAGTGTACAGGTAATCTATTAACATAGGATATTCAACATCGGTGAATGATCTCGGTCTAGGCACTCCCCATACATTAGCGGGCCGCCC
Organism: Lissotriton helveticus; assembly: GCF_964261635.1. Lineage (NCBI taxonomy): Eukaryota > Metazoa > Chordata > Amphibia > Caudata > Salamandridae > Lissotriton > Lissotriton helveticus. Next base: position 1,628,636,300 of record NC_136057.1, on the reverse strand, counting down.
AAAAATGACTTCGTAGGATGAAAGACCAGAACGTGAATGAGGGGTGACCCGTAAAGACATGAGGGTGTCACGCCATTTCAGACTAGTACTTTCTTGGATTTTTGCCATCTTTAATTTCAATATTCCATTATATTTCTCAACTAATCCTGCTGATTAGGGATGTCGAGCTGCATGAAATTTCTGTCGTATTTGAAGCCCATTACAGATATATTTGACAAGGGCCCCATGGAAATGCCCCCCGTTGTCCGACCAGATCAAACTGGGCAATCCATATCTAGTGATAAACTCCTTAATGAGAGCCTTCGCTGTAGCCAAAGCAGTATTTTCTTGAGTGGGGTAAGCCTCAACCCATTTGCTAAAAGCACAAACCACCACCAAAACATATTTCAAATTGTTGACGCGCTCCATATGGATATAATCCATCTGGAGCACCTCAAACTGTAAGGTCGGGGGTGCGAAATTCCCACTCAAGACAGCTTCCACTTTCCCTGGATTATGTTGTAAACAAACCATACAGTATTGGACTAAATGGGCAGCCATTTTCTGAATATTGGGATTATTCCACACTGGGTCCAATAAAGCGCAAATGCCTTTAGCCCCAATATGGGCTGGGCCATGGGCCATAGTGACAACGGTCTGTATCAGGGCATTGGGCAACAGCCATCGTTGTTTTTCAGTCCAATCCACCCAACAATTATTTTCATCCAACCTTCCCACCTCCTGTTCCCATCGAGCCAACTCAACTGGGGTAGCCTCTTTCTGTATCTCTTGCACACTTTCTATGGTATTATTAAATAAATCAGATTCCTCCACCCATCTTGCAGAAGAGGTTACAAACATAGAGGAAAGTGTGGACTGAGCGGTCTGCTTAGCGATTTGGTCCGCAAAAGCATTACCCTCGCCTACTTCATCCACCACTGCCTTATGCGCACTGCATTTTATGATTGCTACTTTCTTGGGTAATGTTAGGGGTGTAAGCAGTCGCAGCACCAAGGGACCATTCTGTATCTTCTGACCGTGAGAGGTGAGAAAACCCCGTTCCCTCCACAGGCGCCCAAAGCTATGGACCACGCCGAAGGCGTATAGGCTGTCCGTATAGATGTTAACCTCTAACCCCTCGCTCAATTCACAAGCTCGTAATAATGCCACCAGCTCAGCAGCTTGAGCTGATCGATAAGGAACTCGAAGTCTCAACTACTGTTTTTAGCGTCGTAATTGCATATGCAGCTGTTGTTGTTCCATCTGTTAACTTGAAACAGGACCCATCCACATACAATTCCCCTTGGGGGTCAGATAGAGGAATGTCTGTGAGGTCAATTCTTCCCTTCGTTTCTTCCTCTGTCCAAAAAACACAATCATGGACATCATTCGTAGTTTCCCCTGAAGGGAGGGGTAGCAATGTGGCAGGGTTTAAAGTGGCACATCGCTTAATCGTAACATGCGGGGCAAACAGTCAATTCATAACCAGTAAGACGCGCGCTTGTGAGATGCAGTGTCTTTGTTTTATTTAGCAATGCATCCACAGCATGAGGCACCATTACTGTTCGACTAGAATTTAGAACGAGCCCTTCTGACTGCCGGATGGCCACCGCTACAGCTGCAGTGGCCCTCAGACAGCTAGGAAGCGCTCTGGCGACATTATCCAATGTGGCCGAAAAGAAAGCACAAGGTCTTTGCTTACCACCAAATCCTTGTGTTAACACTGAAAGCGAGCAGCCGTCGACCTCATCCGCGTAGAGTACAAAAGGTTTACGGTAATTAGGAGTACCCAAGACGGGTGCAGAACAAAGAGCAGATTTCAGAGAATCAAAAGAAGACTGACATTCATCAGTCCAAGGGAGAGGTTCATGCACGTCTTTAGTGGTTAAATGTAACAAATGTTTAGCAAGAAGAGAAAAATTAGGAATCCATTGGCGGCAGTAGGAGGTAATGCCAAGGAAAGCACGAACTTCACGCTGGGTGCAAGGCACAGACATGTTAGAAATGGTAGTAATACATTCTGGAGTCAAACGCCTTCCCTCCTTCGACAGCAGATGACCTAGGTAGGTCACCTCCTGTCGACAATATTGAAACTTAGACAGGGATACCTTATTACCTTTAGCAGCTAGGTGGTGCAATAATTTAACAGTGGCCTCCTTACAACCTTCCTCAGTATCGGACGCTATTAACAAATCGTCCACATACTGCAAAAGCACATTACCTGCAGGCAGGAGCAAGTCATCCAGAACTGCCTTAAGGGCTTGGCTATAGATGCTGGGACTTTTAGTATAGCCTTGAGGTGCGCGACAAAATCTAAAGCTTCGGCCAGATAACGAGAAGCCGAAGATCTGACGGCTATCAGGATGTATTGGGATACTGAAGAAAGCATTCTTCAGATCGATAACTGAGAAATATTGTGCAGTTGGAGGGATCATAGGAGGTATGGTAGTTATGTCAGATACCACTGGAAACTGAGGCACTACGATCTTATTAACCTCTCGCAGGTCGATCACAAAACGATATGTATCGACATTCTCTGAATTCCCAGAATCAGGAGCCTTTTTCAAAATCGGGAGAATGGGCTGTTACAAATATTTGCAGCTGTTTCTTCAACTACACCTTTATCAATTAGATCCTGTATAATGGATAATAAAGCTCGCTCGCCAGCCAGCGAGATTTTATACTGGGGTATCCGTGGTAATTTAACACCAGGTTTCAGCGTAATATGGACGGGAGGGATGTCCAGCTTACTGACATCCGCATCCCCTGTTGCCCATAATGTAGTAGGGATGGTATCAAATTCAGGTGGGAGGGGTTCATTTTTCGCAAAACATTGTTTCACATTATTATTAGGAGGTTGCATCGTTAAATAAACACCATCGGGGGAGCAGTACATTTTTGCATTCAACTTCTTTAACATATCTAAACCTAGTAGATTCTCACCACAATGTGAAGTCAACAAGAAGGGCGAATCAATAGTGGCTGGACCGATAGTGAATGGGAGTGGTTTAGAGATGGGGCTTACCACCGGAACTCCTGTAAATCCCACTGAAACATTATTTTGCCCGGACAGAGCCGCCCCTGGGACCAATGATCGAGCAACAGTACTATTCATTGCTCCGGTGTCAATTAGAAAATTCTCGGAAGTCCCCATCAATTCCCCCTTCACATAGGGTCCTTGTTGATTGACTAGTATCGATACTTGGCCCCCACTCTGTCCTTGGCTGTCCTATGCATAAGCATGCCCATCCTGTTCCCCAAAGGCGTAGTCCTCATTGAAATACTGCCTACCTTGAGGATTATCGAAATGATTTTGTTCGTATTTTCCCTGCGCCACTTCTTCTCTACGCATATCGCTTCGGTCGGGTCCACCTCGACCACGTCCCCGCCCTCGAACAGCTCCGTTCTGAGCTAACAATAACGGACACTGGGCTCTCCAATGTCCTTCCTGTTTACAGTACACACAATGATTTATCCCCAACGATGGGGCTGGGCCTCCACCCCTTCCTATCCCCACCCCTCTGGACACGGGCCCTCGGATGCCTCTTCCTCCTCCTCGTCCTCTAACAACTTGCTGTAATACCCGAGTCTTGAGGTCCTTAGCCTTCTTTTCTATTTTATCCTTACTCTCATTTCCCTATGCTCATAGTACTGGGCCATACTCAATATTACATAAGGAGTGGAGGTAGTCCAAGTGCTCTCGGCGGCTTGTAGCCGGGTAGAGACTTCTGGTAACAAGTTGGTTACAAAACGATTTACAAACAACCGGATCCCGTCCTCTGTGGCAAGGTCCTGTCCGCTAAAATCAATGAATGTACCTTCAAACCGTGTAAAGAAATCGGAGACACTCGTCTTTCTTTTGTTTGCAGGCGGTCGATTTATCCCAATCAACTTTACGTGGAGGAATCAAGGTGTGCATGTAAGCAATTATTTTCACCGGGAGAGCAGTAATTTCATCTCTTGGCTTGTCCCCAGGTTTGCGATCCTGATCCCAGTCTTTCAACTGGTTCCAGGTCCCGCCCAACTCTGCTGCATGATCAGTGTTATGAACCTGTCGCCATATATCCACAGGGACCAACAATCCGAAAAACAATTCTACGTCAGCCAAAGTCATTACAGCTGAGGCTACAGCTTCAGTTAATTCTTTATAGTAAGCTGTGGGATTCTTTCGAGGGTCAGGAAGCTGTGATTTTAAAGCTAGCTCCTTTTCCATGGAGTGTATACCCATTGCTCCTGAAACCGCGCCTCTACTCTATTCCTCGTGACTACGTTTTGATTATCACGTACTTTGGGTATTTCAGGATGAAAAATGGGGTGCACTTCCCTCATAGGATGTTGCGAATCCCAGTTGGTACATCTCACAAACACTCTACCTCGATACTTTACCAATGTCTCCACATTCTTATACACTTCTGTTGGAATTAAATTAAACTTGTGAGTCCGATCCAAAATATCATACAATATCTGAGGAGCCATCCCATCCCGAAAACATTTTTCCCAAACCACAATAAGGTAGCAAGACATTTGGCGCAGAACGTGCTGCTGCATAACAGGTTCAAGATCCCTTATAGTGCTCCATAAATCCGCTACTGTAGATATATCTTTCCTCATCCATTTAACTGCCTGTTCCATTAAAGCCTCTTTTTCACCATAGCCCAACGACGCTCTTGTAAATAATTTCCTAGCATTCAGCCCGCTTGTATCCCCGATTGGAGTGTGGTCCCTTACTTCAGGGGTCGTACCAGCTGATTGGGAGGTCCATATGGGACTTGGAGTTGCCAAAATGATGGGAGAATTCCCCAGGGATTATCGTGCATAAGGGTAGCTGTGTCTCTCAGTGAGGTAGGTGCGGTACGAGACGTACCAGCGGGGGCTAGAGACACATCCACCTTTGGGGCGGAGGCTAGAGGAGTAGTAGCCGAGTGAAGAGGTACAGCGGGGTATATATGCTGCGGCGCATATGGTGGGGGAGGTCGAACGTTCAATAAATCCTCTATTTCGTCCTCAGCTTCATTTCAGGTCACATAGCTTTTGTCTACCTGTAACCTAAACTGTCTATCTAGACAGTCAATATTCTGTTCCGTCTGATTTTTATCATGGGCAATAGCTTTCTGGGTCACAGTCTGTCCTTGTTTTATCTTTATTAATTTCTCTGCTCTGATCCGCCTTTGTTTTGCTTCTTTCTGCCAGGTATTGAGGGAATCAAACATGGCCTGCGGACTTCGTTTGGCAAACAGACGGTCTTGTAAATACTGAATCTTTTTCTTGTCAAAGGACCCAGTCAGCGACCACTGTAGTTCGACATTATCTTTGGTGTATTTATGCCATAAGGTATTAAATAAAAGTGGTGCAATCCCGTGCTTACAATACATATCATGACTGGGGCTCCCCTCCGGAGGGGCCGGCTGGCTTTCGTCCAGTCTCGTACCCTTCCGGCAAATACAACCAAAACATAGCTTACTAAAACACGGCATTGTCTTTTCCTAGTTAGTTACTTTTAGCTGGAAAGGAAAAAATTATTGTTTACAACACTCTCATACACATGGCCATGTTCAACTCAACTTCAATTACGTACATACAACACACGAACAACAATTATTTAAACAACATGAAAGAAAAAATAATTTCGTACCAAACCGAAAAGCAGAGCCCTTCGACTCCTGCCTATGGAGAACTCGTGTATCTTTCCAAATCTTCAAAAGACCAAAATCAAGTAGCCTCGTCCTTAGACTACCTCAATTAAATAATACTAAATGGCCTAGTAACTCGGCCAACAATCGAGTATTTCACTATTTTATCTAAATAAAAGCTTGCCCAATAATAAAGTTTTTCAGGGCATCAGTTTTTAATTTTTAACCTTTTTTGGGAAGTCCTTTTGTCTCTGGACACTGCACTCGAGACTGGAGGTGCCTCTGGATGAGGCTAGCAGTACCCACTAACAGGAATAACCCGATGATAACTGCATGAATGTCAATGTGGGGCGGATGAAACCAATATACCGCAACCTTCAAGCATACATTGACTTCTCTGAGGGTCTCCTAATTTGCACAGAACCAAAAGTCAAGCAGTGTAACTAGTGTCCTTTTTTGTTGATTTACAATTGACTATTTTCGGGGATATAAACGGACACTTCGCAATCCTCATCCCTCCCAGTTGATTAACTGTGACTACCTAGAGATAGCCACACAGGTTTCTAAACCACAGACCGACCTACGGGCCATCCGACAGCCTTCATGCTTCACCTCCTGTGCTATTCTGGCTTAGCCCTCTTTTTCAAGCACCGCTCCAGATCTGCCCAGGGGCTACCCACTCATGACTGCCAGCATTCCCGAGAGCAGTCCGGCCGGATGTGAACTTCTTCCTCAAGTCACACCTAGGCGTCTGGTTCCAATCTCTATTAATCACCAAGTCTGCCCAAAACAGGAGCGCCTGCCCGTGCAGTCTCAAGACTGCCCCGTCAGACCCCCTTCGAGTTCTCTGTGGTCTTAAACCACCAAATAATCCAAATCAAAGGGATATCCAACACAAAACGAGACGATTCACTCACCTGGTGCACTCTGGTTCGATTGCAAGTTTTTACACTGCCAACTCCTGAAGACCAACACGGTCTGCTTCTGGGTTACACCCGTAGGACTCCGGCGTGGGGCCACTAGCAGCTGGGGCTCTCCTGATCGAGAGAGCAGAGTAACCCTCAAACTTCGGTCAGTCCTTCCCCTCGACCAAGATTACCCTTCCCAAGTCCCACTCCTCTCCGAATACGGAGGGACGACCCCAACGCGGAGTCCCGGCGTAGTCGCCAACTGAAGTACCGAAAAATAAATAAGACCATATAGAGCTATACTTACTAATAGCCCCCAATACCAATTACCAATAACCCGTCAGTTGGCAGTGTAGAAAGTTCAATCGTTTATTAAACAAACTACTCTGCCAGAGGAGCCTCTCGCGACCTAACTCCTTGAGGTCCCCCGAGAAGACTGCTGGCACATTATCAAGAGATCACATATATACTGTTACATTTCGAAACCGTTACCGAAGAAGGAAAAATACAAGTTGGTACAGGTTGGTGCAAAGGAAAGACCATATATGGGACACAAAGCATCCTCAGATTAGCTCAGCTCATTATAGCAAGGTCAGTAAGGGTGACTCTCTTCTGCTAGCTCCGGGAGAGTCCGCACAGCACCTCCTGGAATGTGCTTTTCTGGCCTACCCCCACCTACAACCTTGACAGGCCTAACATGCAGAAGCAGCAGTTTGTTACATGTGTCCGACTCATTGAGAGAGAATGGCTCTCGCCAACTATAATGGTAGGTTTCAACTAATGCTACAAGCAGGCTAGGCCACAAAATGGCGCTGGTATAGTTAACCCATGTTGCTGAAAGAAAACGAAAACTAAAATAAGGCGTGCATCAATCACTAAGTAAATTCGTGTGTGATTTTGCTAACGTTAGGAACACGATCACAGAACTAATAGGTACATCACGCTAACTTCTATCTTACTTTTATGTGTCATTAGTCTACTTGCAGGGCCTAATTCAGATTTCAGTTCCTCAGTGCAAAATCGCCCATCGGGGAAGAGCACTTAGGGCAGGCGTGGGTGCATGACGGGTCCATGCGATGCACTCTAGCTGGTGTGATATATGCTAGTCTCATATACTTAAAGTGCAATATTTTATGTTTATGATTGAAGGGGAACTTGCATGTTTGTTCACAGCAGTAACCCCAAATGTTGTCGGGTATTTGTTGTCCTAGGTCTCCCACCCACTCCGACCTTGTCTTTTCGTCTCTGGGTGGGAGTAGCGCAATTACTGATTTGTACATTTTAGACATTAAGTGCGCCCCCTCAGTGTCCTTGAAAAGTAGCGTCCATGGCGGAAATTCCGGAGGTTATATTGGATAGCTGTGTAATTGTAACTAAGGGCTCTTTGCAAACTGCATAGCGTAAATTGAGCCATGAAAGTGGCCCCTCTAAAGCTGGTATCCTCTGTTCTAGAGTATTTACTATTTATGGCCATCCAAGAACAGGTCTCCAAATGTATTCAAGTTGTACTTTGACAAAGTGCGCTGTTCCACTCTTTCCCTGGTTATGGGAACCAGGTTCCCAGGTAGTGGAAGCGATGGAGAATAAAGAAGCTGCACCCCGGTTGTCGAGGTCAATTGTTTCCAGGCCCAGCTAGTCGTTGATAGTGTTTGAAGATCGTGCGGGTCCCTGGCTAGACTTACTGGTAGCAGCGTGGATAATGGAGTGGGATCAGAAAGGTCCGCTTCTGGGCGGAGGTAAGGCACCCGAGCATCAGACTTCAACCAGTGTCTGGAAAAACTGCATTGGGCTACAAAGTAATAGATATGGAAATCCCCCACCCCCCTCTCATAAGGTTGTCAAAACCTCCCAACTAATTCTGGGCTGTCCCTCTTCCCCTCCCCCCCCCCCCCCCCCCCCCCCCCATATCAACCCAATTAGAAGTGTTCGAAGGGTAGCAAAGAAATACTTATTTAAAGGTGTCGGTATGTTCTGAAACAGATATAAAAATTGCGGAAGTACCACCATTTTTAGTAGGGCAATTCTCCCTGCCATTGTTGGAGGTAGTTTCAACCATCGCTCCACTCTGTCTGTCAGTTTCTCCATCGCAGGGCCATAGTTAAGTTGGAGAATTTGCGCCTAGTCTCTTTGAATTTGTATACCTAATTATTTGACCCAGTTGTCACACCATTTTAAGGGAAATTCAGTGGAGCAGTCGTGGGCATCAGTGAGGGGGAAGATTTTGGACTTGTACCAATTAATGTGTAATCCAGATAGGGCGATGTACTGTGTAATTTCTCGAAGTACCAGATTGAGATTATCATCAAGTAGAGTATTATGTCATCTGCATATAGTGTGATCAATAAAGGTCCGGTATTAAATTGTAGCCCCTGTGAGTGATTTTCTTGTAAATGACGCACTAGGAGATCCATTGCTATGATAAATAGGAACGGAGACCGGGGCAAACTTGACGGGTCCCTCTTGATAGTTTGAAGGAGTCTGTTAGTGCCCCATTCACCCGCACACACGCTGAGGGGCGCATGTATAGCAGTGATATCACCAAAATAAAAGGGGGGGCAACCCTAAACGGATCAGAGTAGCACGCAGAAAGGGCCATTCCAATGAATCAAAAGCCTTCTCGGTGTCCAGCAAGACTGCTGCGGCTGGGAGCGAAAGGTTGATCCTATGCAGCGTTGCAAATAGGGTTCAATGCTGTTCTACGTGGGATGAAGCCTGCCTGGGCAGGGGATATCATTTTGCCGACTATTAAAGACAGCCTATTAGCCAACATCTTGGCCCGAATTTTATAATTTAAATTCAGTAAGGAGTGGCGTATATGAGCCGCAGTGTTGAGGGTCTTTCCCTGCTTTAGGTAGTAATGCGATTACAGACTCACGCATTAACGGGAACAAGCCCGACTCGAACTCCTCTTGGTAGACGTCCATGAAATGCGGGCCAGATCTTTCTTGAATGCTTTGTAAAAGCTTCCTGAGAATCCGTCCAGCCCTGGAGCCTTTGAGCCATTTATGTCCTCGATCGCCTGGACAATTTCGTCTATTGGGAATGGTTCGGCCAGAAAGTCCCTATGAGCATTCTCTAGCCAAACCATAGCGATTTTGTCCAATTAGGCATTACTAGATTCTGTATCAGGGGAGACTTTGGTAGTGTACAGGTCTTTGTAATATAACAATACTCTCTCCTTGATACCCTCACAGTCCGATATTAAAACCCAAGTCATCTCCTAATAGATTAGTGATATATGTGCCAACAACATCCCACCTTCGCAAGACCTTTGTGGCTCACTAGCCTCCTTCTTTCACCGCAAGATCGCAGACATCCACGACGGCTTTAAAACCCAGACCCCACCAACAGCCGCTAACACCTCTGATTCACCACCCCCCAGCCTCACCAACCACCTGCTCTCCTGGACCCACTTCAACAACAATACCATCAAGACCATGAACACCATCCACTCCGGCTCACCATCCGACTCTTGCCCGCACCACATCTTCAGCAAAGCTAACCGCATCATCGCCCCCCAACTCCGGAAGATCATCAACAGCTCCTTTGAGACCGCCACATTCCCGGAAATCTGGAAACACGCCGAGGTCAACGCACTACTCAAGAAACCCACAGCGGAGCCAAAGGACCTTAAGAACTTCCGGCCCATCTCCCTGCTCCCGTTCCCAGCGAAAGTCATTGAAGATAATCAACAAGCAACTGTCCCACTTCCTCGAGGAAAACAACGTCCTGGACCCGTCCCAATCAGGATTCCGTAGCAAGCATAGCATTGAAACTGCCCTCATCGCTGCCACTGATGACATCAGGACCATGCTGGACAACGGCGAAACCCCGGCCCTCATCCTCCTGGACCTCTCGGCCGCCTTTGACACCGTCTGCTACCGCACCCTCTGCACACGCCTCCACGATGCAGGAATCGATGACAAGGCCCTGGGCTGGATCACCTCCTTCCTCACCAACAGAACCCAGAGGGTCCGGCTCCCCCATTCCGCTCGGAAGTCATCAAGATCATCTGCAGTGCGGCTTGCCCCAAGGATCATCCCTCAGCCTTACCCTTTTCAACGTCTACATGGCTCCACTCGCCAACTCAGATCTCCCAAGGCGCTCTGCCAGGAGCAACGTTACCCTGCCTTCTTTTAATTGTGTGTTTGGACATTGTGCACATCTTTGTTGCTGCTGTGTTTTTAACATCCCTACCTGCACCCACTCCAGAGCGTCTCCTCGCTGATCGCTCCCCTCTGCCGAGCCGGTTGCTGGAGTGGGGACGGGCGAGGTCTGGCCGCCATCTTTGGGTGCTCTGGGGTTGACGCTGCAGTCTTTTGGCCACTCCCCCATTGCCTCTCCCCCCACCCCCCCCCCACCCCTATACAATGACATTACTCTCCCGGCCGCGCAGCGGGTGAGCGCAGCGGGCGCGACGAAGGCGCGCCAAAGTTGCGCCTAAGTTAAGCCAGTCTGCGCCCGTCCGCGACAGGCCGGGACCAGGGGCCATGCACCCTGCTCTTGCTCCTGCTCCTGTCTATTCCTCAGCACAATTGCTTTCTTTTTATGTTAATCAGCCCATTGCCCCTTCCTTGCTTCAGCGTATTGCTGCACTTGGCATTTCTGTCCCTTCCCCCCCCTCTCGTCTGTTCCTACTCTGCTCACTCCCCTGCTATATGCTTCTCTGCTCACTCCCCTGCTATATGCTTCTCTGCCCACTCCCGTTACTCTCCCTCTCCCTTTACCTACTATGGCCACTGCCTACCTTCTTAACACACAATCGGCAGGCAGGCACCAGCTGGAGCTCTTCAACCTACTGGATACCGATGCTCCTGATTTTCTGTTTCTCACAGAGACTTGGTTCTCGGCCGATTCCCTGCCTGATGTATTGTCCACTCTCCCAGACTCTTACTACACCCTTCGGGCGGACCGCCTTGATGGTAAAGTCGGTGGGGGTGTGGCTATGATCATTCGCTCCAACCTCCAGTTCCAGCTCCTCCCACACCCTCCCATACCTAGTGTTGATTTCCTAGTTGCCCGTTCAGTTAATCTTCTGCCCCCCCTCACCATAGTTCTTATGTATCGCCCTCCCCAAAACATGCCCTCTTTTGTGTCCACCCTGCAGGAACTCCTGGCTACGCTCGTGGTCAATAATTCGTTCGTTCTCCTTTTGGGAGACTTTAATTATTGGCCGGGCGACCCTAGGGAAGACAAGTCTTTTAAAGATTTTTCGGCCACTCTCCATTGCCTTAACTTCCTCCCTCACGTTCACACCCCTACCCATGTCCATGGCCATATTTTAGATCAAATATGGTCATCCAGTCCCACCATGCTCTCTCCTAGTATTCTCCCATGCACCTGGTCCAATCACTCATTGATCTCCTTTTCCATCGACCTTGGTGCATCAGAGAAACCCCTCCTACCCAAGAATATTTCTGCTCGAAATTGGAATCGGGTCGATTTTAACTCTCTCTGTGCTTCCCTCACTTCTTCTCCTCCTGATCTCTTTGAGCTTCCCCTTGACCTCCAAGCAGACGCCGTGAATTCTTGGCTGTCTTCATCCTGCGATCTGGTTGCCCCTCTCAGGAAAGTCAAGGCCTGCCGCCCTCATGATGCCCATAAGTGATTCACTGGCGAGCTGAAAACCCTTAAATTGGACCTCAGGTGCTCTGAACGCCATTGGAGGCGCAATTATTGTCCCCTTTTGCGGGCCAAATACAAGTCACTTTTAACTAACTATAAGAGAGCCGTCCTCTTAGCCAAAACCACATATTTTTCAGAGAAAATCACATTATCAGCCAACAAGTCCAAAGAGATTTTCTCCATAGTTCGCAACTTAGTTGCTTCTGATAGGGTCAACCCTAATCTTGTCCCCTCCCAAGCTCTCTGTTCGTCCCTTAATGATTTTTTCATAGAGAAGATTGCGAAGATTAAATCTAATATTCCATCAGCATCCTCGCCACTCCCTTCCCCTGCTCTTTCTCTGCCCTCCTCTCTTCTTGACCACTTTCCCCCTATCTCTATGGACTCCTTTCTTGTTTTACTCCAGAAAGTGAAGTCAGGCTCCCCGGCTGATTGTGCTCCGGCTCGCATCCTGAGAGAGCTCTTCATCAATTGTCCTGACCCTCCCCTCTCCCTTCTTAATGCCTCTATTTCTCAAGGCTTAGTTCCTAAATCCTTTAAATCGGCCATTGTCCTTCCCATTTAAAAAAAGCCTGGTTTAGACCCTTCCCTTCCGTCTAATTTTAGACTCATTTCCCTCCTTCCCTATCTAGGGAAGATCTTGGCGAGCCACATTACCACTAGCTTCTCCACTTTTATTGAAGACCATCATCTTCTGGCCTCCCACCAAGCGGGATTCCGCCCGGTCCACTCGACTGAGTCAGTGGTCCTGTCCGTCCTAGACAAGCTAAAGAGCAAGGTGGACTCCAACTTACCTCAAGCCTTGGTGCTCCTTGACTTGTCCGCTGCGTTTGACACGGTCGATCATTCCATCCTTCTTGGCCGTGTCAGCGCAGCGGGCGTTCGGGGCACTGCCCTCTCTTGGCTCGCCTCTTTTCTCAAAGGGTGGACTCAGGCGGTCCATCTCTCCGGCTTTTCTGCCTCTACCCGCCTGGTTCCTTGTGGTGTCCCCCAAGGTTCTTCCCTGTCCCCCCTCCTTTTTAATCTTTATATCCACCCCCTCATTCTTTCTCTTCTAGAAATGGGGGTCTCCGTGTACAATTAATCTTTCTCTTCTAGAAATGGGGGTCTCCGTGTACAATTATGCGGATGACCTCCAGCTTGTATTTGTTCTTTCTTCTTCTTCTGACTCCCTGCCGAAATTTCATTCTACCCTTGTTTTCATTTCTGAGTGGATGAACCACAACCACCTTAAACTTAATCCGGACAAGACGGAGCTGGTCCTGACAGGGGCTACCATCACCCCTTGGTCCGCCGCCTTTTGGCCTTCCATCTTCGCCCCCCCAGTACTGGTGGCCTCAGTAAGGACCTTGGGCATTAAAGTCAGCCAGGACCTCTCCATGCATGCCCAGATTAGTTCAGTTGTCTCCTCCTGCTTCCTATCCCTCCGGATCATTCAGAAAGTCTCCCGTTTTTTTTCTCCTGATGCTCTCAAACTTATTATTTTGGCCATGATTCTTTCCCGTCTTAATTACGGGAATAGCCTCTACGTGGGTATCCCTGCCTACGAACTTCGCCGTCTACAGGCTATCCAGAATCAGGCCACCCGCCTCATTCACCACCTTCCCAAGTTCCACCACATCACTCCTTTTTTGAAATCCCTTCACTGGCTCCCCATTTGCCAGAGGTCCCTTTTCAAGATGGGATGCCTGGCCTTCATGGCCCGTGCCCGCACTGCCCCGGTTTTCATTAATTCCCTCATCAGTCCCTACGCCCCCAGCCGTACCCTCCGCTCCTTCAATCAGGCTCTCCTTAATGTCCCTTGTTTCCGCAGGACCAAAACTGGAGGTACCAGATTCTCTGTACTAGCTCCTCGCTTCTGGAACAGTCTTCTGCTGTCCATTAGATCCATTCCAGTTTATTCACAATTCCGCAAGGCGCTCCAGACTTTCCTGTTCTCCCAAGCGTACTCCTGCTGATCTTCACCTTGGCAGACTTCTGTGCTTCTCAGCCGAAACTCTAGTGCCAGGAAGCCGCTTGGTCACAGTGCGCTCTATCAAGAACTTTTAACTTCAACTTCAACATCGTCCGCTCGCACAACCTCAACATTGTCTCCTACGCCAAAGACACCCAGCTGATCATCTCACTCACAAAGGACCCCGCCACCGCCAAAATGAACCTCCACGAAGGACTGAAGGCCGTCACTGACTGGATGGAGAACAGTCACCTGAAACTGAACTCGGACAAGATGGAGGTCCTCATCTTCAGCTCCTCCCCATCCGCCTGGGACAACTCCTGGTGGCCGGCCGCACTGGGAGCCTCACCAACACCCACCGTCCAAGCACGAAACCTGGGATTCATCCTGGACTCATCACTCTCAATGACCCAACAAGTCAAAGGCGCCGTCTCCTCCTCCTGTTTCAACACCCTCCGCATGCTTCGCAAGATCTACAGATGGATCCCCACCGGAACCAGAAAGACGGTCACCCACGCCCTCGTCAGCAGCAGACTGGACTACGGCAACGTCCTCTAAGCTGGAACCTTGGCCAAACTCCAGAAAAGACTGCAAGGTATACAGAACGCCTCCGCACGCCTTGTCCTCTGCATACCCTGCCACTCCCACATCACAGCCCACCTGAAGGACCTGCACTGGCTCCCAGTCAACAAGAGGATCACCTTCAAGCTCCTGACCCATGCACACAAAGCACTCCACATCTCTGGACCAGCATACCTCAACAAGCGGCTTACCTTCTACACCCCAAATCGCCAGCTTCGCTCCACCAACCTCGCCACTGTCCCACCATACACAGAACCACCACGGCAGATGGCAGATCCTTCTCCTACCTCGCCGCCAAGACGTGGAACACCCTCATCACCCATCTGCATCTGACTCAGGACCTGATGACCTTCAGGAGACCCCTCAAGTCCTGGCTGTTCAAACAGTAGCTGTTACCCCCCCCCCCCTGCCCCACAGCGCCTTGAGACCCTCACGGGTGAGTAGTGCGCTTTACAACTGATTGATTGATTGTGTGCCCTCTGCTGGGCTGTATTAGTCTTACCAGTGTTCGTCCCAGTCTTTCGCCCTCCCCGTATCTCCTAGCTGCTGCAGATTTCCCCAAAAAGTGTGACTCCCTCTCTGCAGCCTCTTTATATTCCATCAATAGTGTTGCCCTTTTCCGTAACTCCGTAGTACTCTGTGTAACCTGTTTGTTGGAAGCCGGAGTCCCCGTCCCGCACCACTGTCACCAAATGCAAGACCCGGGACTCCTCACTCAACGTTCGTCCAAATAAGGACACCGTTTGAGATAGCCCTGCTCACCCCCTTAGTAGCTTGGCACGAGCAGCCAGGCCCATCTCCAAGGCACGAGTGTACAGTATCTTCAACCACACCCACAGCAACCCACTGGTGACACCACAAATTGACTCCACACGAGTTTGATAAAACAAGTATAAACTTTATATAAAAAGATATACGATCGGACCACACGATGCAAAAGTCAACATATTTTAAAGGGTAATATTCCTTCCGGCTGGCTGGTAGGTTCAAATCCCAACCACCGCTTTCAAAATGGTATGCTGGTCGCAATGCTAGAATCACACACGTTGCAATGGGCAAACCATAATGAACTGCGTAACGATACAATCCTGTGCTGGGCAAAGGAGAAATAATAGTGCGTAACGATACACTCCGGTACCTTGTAATGGGAGAAATAATGCAATGCGTACTGCTACAATAATATACTTTGCAATTAAGGAATAATGTAATGCGTTACTAAAATCGTGTACTTTGCAATGAAGAAATAATGCAATGGGGGTCGCTACATTCCTGTACTTTGCAAGGGAGAAATAATGCATTGTGTACTTCGTTATGCAGAAATAATGCCAGGCGTCATAAGACAGTCCAGCAGTTTGTTAGCAGCAATATTGGCAATGTGTATTACGACAATCCGCCTCTTCGATAACCGTTGCCCCACACATGTATCAACAATGACATAAAATACAGCTTCTTACTCTGGCCCCAGTACTGCCACTCCTTTGGTCAGTAGAGGCCCCAATCTGAGCCGAAGCAAATGCTCACATCGTCGGAAGGACTGAGAGGCTGAAAGAGTGTCCCTCCGAGGCCACACCCCACCCAGGTAGTGATTCACGTTATCTGGGGGTGCGACCCCACTCTCCTCTCCTCCTTCAGCGAACTGAGCCTTCCGTGCAGAAATTTCTCAATGGGCCTCAGCGGCTCAGCCTGGCAGCTCAGCTCCTCCAGGGCTGTTGGTCCAGGCCGTGACTGTTAGGAAGGTCTCAAGCGGCAGTGGGGCAGACGTACCCCCACGCCCCTGAGATTACTTTACTCTGGGTGCACGTTCACAACAGCACCCTCCGGGTCTCCTCTGGCACGAAACAACACACAACGCTGATGGGACTTCACGTCGACTCTGATGTATGTTCACCAGGCACTCCTTCCTGGGGTCTCAGTTGGCACCAAGACATGCACATCGCGCTTTAGACACTCCCTTTCTTCCGGTGCACACAATGATCAGCCGATCATCTCCACAGTCCCAGGTTGCACCAAAGCACGTACACTGTTTCACTGAGACTTACTCCAACTCCGTTGCCCCGAAATCCAGGCGCTCTTCACCAGCGCCTCCGGTGCATCCCGACATGCACCCTGCGCATTCGAGACTCACTTCACTTCCGATGTACACGTTGACCAGGCGCTCCTCACCAAAGCCTCCTGTGCACCACAACAAGCACCCTGTGCATCCGAGACTCCCTTCACCTCCGATGCACACGCTGACCAGGCACTCTTCACCAACACCTGTGGTGCACCACGACACGCACCCTGCACGTCCGAGTCTCACTTCACCTCTGATGCACACCCTGACCTGGCGCTCTTCACCAACGCCTCCTGTGCACCACAACACGCACCCAGCGCATCCGAGTCTCACTTCTCCGTGTGTCCAAGATCACAGGGCACACCTTTCGAGGGTCTCCAGCTGCCACAACACATGCCCACCGCATCGCTTGAAACTTCTCCGGAAACTTTTATGTTCCTGTGTTTCCAAACAGGGAGCCAGCTCACCTCGGGCCCTTGTGGTAACAAGAAAAGGCACAGTCTTAGTCAAGCAGGGGGACCCAGCGCACAAAGCACAGTCCCAACAGCCTCTTCCTTGGTTAAAACCGGAAACTGCAGACCAGCCCCAGATCACGAAGCAAGGGTTGGTCCTTCCCAGCAGTCTCTTCAGTTGTTCCTTCCTTAGCACAAGTTCCTCTTGACCATGAAATGGGCCCAAGCCTTTTCAGTCTCAATCCATTTCTATTCCATTCCAACGTTCAGGGGTCTCAGCTCTCCTAGTTATACCCCTTAATGTCTTTGAAGTTCGTTGTGCTTAGGGGTCCCTGACCCCTCCCTAAATCAGTTCTCGGTTTCTCCCTCCCAGTGTCACCTTTCTCCTTTTGATACTGGGGGTCTGGATCCTTAATCACTCAGCATGAGATGGGTCAATTGTTTTATAGCAGGAACCCATGCCTCTTTACCTGCCAGGGCATGTTAGCCTGGTGCCATCTCCACCCCTCCCTGGGTCAAGACCTCCCCCAGCTCCGCTCATCTCTCAGATCCAGACAGTCAATCCACATTCAGCAGAGACACACCGAGATGCTTAAAGCATAAAACTCAGCCACTTTCTAAAAGAGTGGTTTCTGAACACAGTGACAAAACCCCTTTCACAGAAAGAAGTGTTATGACACTGTGAGTTTACATACTAAACTTCACCTCTCCATTTTATACTTCTAGGAAACTAGGCTAACAAAACACAATACCCAACCTCCCCCATTCTGTCCTACGGGCAGGATGACCTTTCACCAGTGAAAAACTAAATAGTGTTTTTCACGGTCAGGACATAGCACACACCTCAGTATATGTCCTTCCTTTTACTTACACTGCACCCTGCCCAGGGGTTACCGGGACCTACCACAGGGGTGCCCATTGTGTACGCAAAAGGTAAAGTAAGGCCTGACAAGTGGTTGCACTTGTCAGGACAACATGGTAACTTAGCAAACTGCTCGCAGGCCCTACACTGCAGGCCTGAGTTCCCTTCTCCGTGCACCTTTGCATTACTAGCCCTGACACACACAGGGCACATCACCAGGGACTTTACTAGTAAGGCAAACATATCAATCCTGGCCAACCAATTACCATTACGCTTTACACCGGGAACACTTGTACTTTGGGTACTTTGCCACTGCTGATCAGTGGCAAAGTATCTAAATTGGCAACTCTGTCAGAAAAACGGTCTAGGGGGAAAGCAAAAAGTTTAGGGTACTTTAGCCAAAAATGCCAAGTCCTACACTATTGGTCTGTGTCTATTGCCTGCAATTGCATCTCCAGCCTGGACAATGTGCCCCGTAAGTCTCGAAGAATCCCAGCTCCCTTCGAGATGATGATTCCCCCCCCGTATGTAGGCTTTGAACGTCTCCCAAAGCGTAGCCTTGGTTTTTACGGTGCCCATGTTAATTTCAAAATATTCCTCTATTGCTAAACTCAATTCAGATTCAAAGACCGAGTCATGGAGGGCATTGTCGGGGAACCTCCACTGTCTTGCCATCCCAGCTGCCCCTGGGACTTTGAGTCCCTTCAAGACTAGGGCATGGTCTGATGATGTGTGTGGTAAATGCATGAGATCTCCCATCCATGTGGTAACGCTAGGGGACAATAACCAGTAGTCTAGCTTGTTCCAGGTATTGTGCGGGGCTGAGTAATGGGTAAATGCCGGGGGATCTTGTCGGAAATGGCGCCAAGTGTCCATTAAGTTATAGGATTCTACCAGGCTGTTCAAAATCTGTGTGGCCCTTGGGTTTGTATCTGTGGTTGTGGCCATGCTACGTAATCTTGGATCAAGCAAAATATTTAGGTCTACCCCTATACAAATATGCTCTGCCCCAATCCTGTCTATTTGGGAGTGAAGGGCTACAAAAAACTTCGAGTCATTGATATTAGGAGCATAAACATTAACCAGTAACCTCGTGTTCCCTAAAAGCCACCCGTTCACCAGTACATATCTACCTGCTTGATGCTTGTAAACTACCACTGTCTTGAAGGGAACTAGTTTATCTATGAGGATCGAAACTTCCCTCGAGTACGAGCTATAACCTGAAAATTAACGAGCAGAGCCCCAGCCAGCGGCAACATTTGGTGAGGCATGTGGTGCCAAGTGTGTCTCTTGTAAAAAAAGCTCTATCTACGTGGTGGCGTTGCAAATAATGTATTTCTTATTTGCGCTTGCGCGTATCATTGAGCCTTCGCACATTCCAGGACGTTTCTGGCCTTTGCTGCTTACGTCAGGAGCCATAGTCAAACCGCACATGTAATCTACAGCATGAACCGACTAAAGTGATGTATTCTATTTGTATGAGCTTGTGTGGAAAAAAGGAACATAAACTAATTTGTCCCATGAATTCCCCATCCCCATACTCTTAATACTGGGGAAACCCATACCCTCTTGTAACCTCAAACTTCGGTCGAGAACTTTACTGACCTACTTTGTCAGTAATGTGCGTGCGCACGGGGTGGCAACGCTACACCTTCCTTTGTTTCCGGGGATTGTACTTGGTCGTATGCCCTAGTGGCAAGTCCACGGCGTGAGTTTACTTGGAGCAGTAGCTTAGTGTCTAATGTACCACATTCAACAATACTCATCCCAATTGTCCTCAGCTAGTGTAGAACAGTTCCATACTAGTGCCAAAGTCTGGCATCCAGGGTGATCTGCCCAGCAATGGGGATTTTTGACCGTGTATAAAATCCATCTCCTTGATTTCATCATGCGAAAAATATTTTTTTATTTTAGCCGACATTTTTCATTTTGCCTATGTCAACTTCTAATTCATCAGCCAGTTTTTCCAATTTATCATGCGATCCATTGGCCACGTTGCTGTTTCCTTGATAAAATGTCTCATTTTATCAGCATTGCATGTCAGTAGTCTGTTTAAATCTACATTACCCTGAAGTATTTTTCCGAATTCTATGTTAAGAATCCCAATACAGGTCACCTTGGGATGTAGCTTCATCATCTGTGGCAGCAGTATGCTCCGTTCCACTTGTGCTAGGCATTGCCATTGTAACTGGAGTTTTTAACTGGTCACATGGTACAAATCTAGTAGGAATTTTCACTACTGCCATGTCTCCCTCTCCACCAATCCCAACCATTGTCAGGGTTGTTTCTACCTGTTCATCTGTGTACAAAAACGATCTTGATAACAAATTCTTATTTATTTATTTTCTTATATAGCGCAGGATTCAACCCCCATAGGGGTATCTCCGCGCTTGCGCATAGATGCAGGTGCTGGACTGATAACTGAATAGTAGAACTACCAGCGAACTATGAGGTCGAGTATAGATGGGTTTTAAGGACCTTCCTAAAGGATTGGAAATTTAAATTAGTCTTTAGGACAAGTGGAAGTGAGTTCCAAAGAATGGGACCTTTATAGGAGAGGGCACGTCCTCCCTGTCTTGCCCTCTTGATCCTGGGGACCTGAAGCAGTTGCTGGTTGCTTGAGCGCAGGAAACGTCCAGGACTATAAGGGATGAACTTGTCCGTTAGGTATTTAGGGCCTATACCAAAGAGACATTTGTGTATGGTACAACAAATTTTATATTTAACCCGCTGTCGAACCGGCAGCCAATGAAGGCTGTCCAGAAGCGGGCGGGAGGGGGTCCTGGGCAAAGCATTAAGTACCAGACTTGCTGCGGTGTTCTGTACCACTTGCAGACGATTCAGTTGTTCCTCATTGGCCGAGATGAACAAGCCATTGCAGTAGTCCAATCTACTGATCACCAACGTCTGGACCAGAGTCTTACGATGATGGTCAGGCAAGAGTGGGAAAACACGTCGCAGGAGTCCGATGGTGTGGAAGCATAGGCCAGCAACCTGGTTGGCATGTTCTTTAAGCACCAGTGCCTGATCCAAACGTACTCCAAGATTTTTAACGGTCTGTTTAGGACTTGGCATTGGCCCGAGATCTAGAGGCCACCATTCTGGGGACCACAGAAGCGGGGCCTCTCTGAATAACATCACCTCTGTTTTGCCTGCATTGCATTGTAGGCAGTTTGTGGCCATCCAGTTAGAAATTGCCCTCATACCATCTGCAAAAGATTTCCTTATTGCTGGAGTAAGGGACTGGGAAGGAAACAGGAGCTGGGTGTCGTCAGCGTAGGACACCGGGGTGTACCCATATTCTCTCACAATGCCAGCCAAGGGTGCCACATACACATTAAATAGTGTAGGGCTTAGACATGAGCCTTGTGGCACCCCCTTGGTGAGCTCCCTAAAGATGGATTGAAGGGAGCCCAATCTGACACCTTGTGAGCGGCCTGTGAGAACTTTCTACCCAGGACAGCGCCACACCCCCTATGCCCACCTCCCGCAAGCGGCCGAGAAGAATCTCATGTGACACCGTGTCGAAAGCCGCGGACAAATCTAACAGCACCAGAATCATTGAGCCCCCTCCATCTAGTGCCATCCTGATCGTATCGGTCACTGAGAGGAGGGCAGATTCGGTGCTGTAATTGGGTCTGAACCCCGATTGCGAGGGGTCCAGACCTCCCGCTGTCTCGATGTATTTTGACAGACAGGTGTTCACATGCTTCTCGGCCATCTTGCTAAAGTATGGCAGGAGGGAGATGGGTCGGAGGTTGGAAAGATCCGTCCATGGGTATGCCGTGTTCTTACGAATAGGGTTCACCACCGCTCTCTTCCATTCCATAGGTACCCGCCCTTCCTTGAGTGAGAGATTTAATACAAATTTAACCTCGGGTCCAATCAAGGTACTCAAGGGGGCGATCATTTTGGCAGGTAGAAAATCATCCGGGGACCCAGATTTTATGTGACTGATAAGATTGAAAAAATCAGTATCATTAATAGATGGAAAAATGTTAAATGAATGGTCACCAAGTATGGATGATTTAGATGGGTTAGGAGAGCTGTTCATATTACTGGAGGTTAGCATGATTTTATCATAGATCATGTTTATTTTGTTTTAAAAAAACAGAGATGTCGTCACAGAGAGGTTGAGAAAAATCATCCGAACTTTCACAGGCCATCGGTTTTACAAAGGTCTGTAGTATTTTGTAAAGTTCTTTAGAAGAATTGCCAGCTTCATCAAGTTGCTGGATAAGACTGTTTTTCCTAGCCTGCCTTATATTTTTATAATAGTTTGATTGAGCCTCTTGGTGTGCCCTTTTATTCTCCTCAGTTTGGGTTTTCCTCCATTTCTTCTCTATTTTTCTACATCCCTGTTTCTCTACTCTAAGTGCTTCGGTGTACCATATTTCTTGCTTAGAGGTGGGATGTTTATGCAGTTTTAGCGGTGCTAGTGTGTCTACTGCCTTTGTGAGGGAGTCAATAAATTTGGAGAGAGACGAATCCACGTTATCTATCTTAGTGAAGATTGGTCTCTTCCATACCCTCTCTAGCTCTTCTACTGTTATTTTATGCCACTGTCGTCGCCAGATAGGTGGGAGCGGTGGCTTATGGGAGGGTTTAGAGACACCCAATAAGGAAAATTCCACTAAATAGTGGTCAGACCAACTTATTTGGGTAGCAGGGTAGCATCGTATATTGGGGCAGTTGGAGAAGAGTATGTCTAATGTGTGACCTCCTTTATGTGTGGGGCCCTTGTTATATATTTCAAGGCCTAAAGTGGAGAGATCAGCTAAAAATGTAGAAATTTCTGGGTGTGAGAGGATATCAACATGAATATTAAAATCACCCAAGAGAATAAAAGTTTCTTTTGCTTTAAAATGCGGTGCCAGTGCTTCCCCAAGGGATAGGGTAAAGCCTGATATAGGTCCTGGAGGGCGATACACTAGGGCTCCTTTCCAAAAGGTTTTAGCATCAGAGCTTATTTTAAAAATCATAATTTCCATTTATAAACAGTGGAATAGCTCCAGTATAGCGACCTTCAACTCTTCCTTGTATCGGATGGCTAATCCACCCCCGGTTTTATTAGGCCGTCAAAGTGTAAAAACTTATAGCCTGAGGGAACCCCCAATGTTATTGCGGGAACAGTATGGGGTTTCATCCAGGACTCAGTTAAGAAACATATATCAGGCTGTAAGGAGAACACAAGGTCCCATTATTCCGAATGATGCTTGGGCAAAGAGCGCACATTCAATAAAAAGCTCTTCAGGCCGCCTTCTGGCGGAGGTTTTAATGGCTTAACCCTAGCAGTTGGAACAATGTAGGATGCCTGAAACTGACAATTTATGCAAGAAAACGGACCCTTTGGGCATGGCCAAGAGTCTCTATTGCATCCTTTAGAAGGGGCCGGACATAGGTGTTTTAGGAAATTACTGGAGTACCTTAATCTAGGCATCCCTGTAATTGTAGCGGATCTTCGAGGAGCAAAGCCCAGGCCCCTGGCCCCGTCCAGGCGCGGACGGGTGCAGACGGGCTACTCTTTGGCTTCTCTTAGACTATCCCCTGCGCGCGACCGCTGCGCGCTCAGTGCAGAGGTAGGGCTTTATGTCCCTCGCACTTGGGTAAGCTAGAGCGCTAACCGCTCGTAAACCGGAAGTGTGTCTGGCTCTTGCTTGTCCGCCCTCCGCTCAACGGTGCTAAACACCGAGTCCGAACGAGGCGTGCAGGCTGGCAATTGAGCCCAGACTCCCAGGGAATATCAGTGCGTTTAAGTAGATGCGTGTAAGTAAATGGTTTTAAAATATTGCAGGAATCATTACGATTTAAAATACGTCTGTTTAAAATATATACAGCAGATCTACCAATTCATGCAGTCTTACGTGCAGCAGCAGCAGCGCTAGCTGGTTCCTCAAGCGGAAAGGGGAGACTCTTCCACCGTCTATGCCTTTACCGCAAGCTCCCGCTGCTCCTTCCTGTCTTTATGTCCCTCGCACTTGGGGAAGCTAGAGCGCTAACCGCTTGTAAACCGGAAGTGTGTCTGGCTCTTGCCTGTCCGCCCTCCGCTCAACGGTGATAAACATCGAGTCGGAACGAGGCGCGCAGGCTGGCAATTGAGCCCAGACTCCCAGGGAATATCAGTGCGTTTAAGTAGATGCGTGTAAGTAAATGGTTTTAAAATATTGCAGGAATGATTACGATTTAAAATACGTCCGTTTAAAATATATACAGCAGATCTACCAATTCATGCAGTCTTCCGTGCAGCAGCAGCGCTAGCTGGTTCCTCAAGCGGAAAGGGGAGACTCTGCCACCGCCTATGTCTTCAGTGAGTTGCTGGTAACTCCAAGTTCATTAAGGTCTGCACATGGAGAAGTGTGGCTCAATGGTTAGAGCGGCAGACCCTGATGCAGAGGTCTGGCTCGGGACCAGGGTTCAATTCCTGCCTTGGCTGGCCTCGGCGGATCTTGGGCTCATAATTCCTCGGACCTGATTTCTCGCCTCGGTGCCTACTCTAAGCATGGGTCCCACGCTGCAACTCTGGGCAATAGCTTGCTTAGTCTCCACAACGGCCCCCTACAGCGCTAGGGATGCCTGGTTGCACCCTGGGGATGCCCAGGAGTGGACATTTCACGGGGAAAAACCAGGAAGGGTTCCCTAGCGGTAGGAGTACAGCGCCAGGACACTCAGGAGTATCAGTGCGCTTTACAAGTACGGCTACATTTACATTTACAAGTACGGCTACATTTACATCAGTGCAGCTTTTCACCCTGCAGGAGGACACAGCATTGGGAATTTGGCAAAACTTTCTTTTTTTCTTTGATCTGGGCATCAAATGTAAAAAATCCTCAATCTTTTTGCAACCCCTTACAGAGGATGTGGTTTAATGCTAACCATCATATACTACCAACTTGGTGGGGGCCGAACCCCAATATTTACCTGAACCCCCAATATTTGATCACCCCAAAAATGTTACCATAATTCGGCTCTAGAATCTGCAATCCATTTCTTAGTTAGAGACTATACTCTTCATTAGAAAAATACAATTTAACAGAGCTTAAACAGAATAAAATATTAGGCACCTAAAGGACTGAATTCTGGATCAAAAATTGAGCAAAGGGGGTATTTATTACAGAATAGTAACCAATACGGTACAGAGAAATAAATGCATGGATCACCATGAAGGCCCAATTACAGAAGTACAGATGAATGCAAAATCCTAAAACTAGATATTCCCTGGTGAGGCATAATCTAAGTGTCACTCATAAAAAGCACCAAAAGCATGACAAGTCGCTTTTGAGGAAATTTGTTCAAGAATCGCATGAAAAACAGAATCTAAAAGGATTTATAGACCAAACACACAAGCTATTAATAGATTCTGCCAATTCAGCATGGTATGATCACGGTTAGTGGCATTTGGCAAATCAGAAATAATAGCGTAATAATTATAACTGCACACGTTTGGCAATAAACCAATTTCTGAAGGTAATAAATCTTCCACATGCTTCCTCACCAACTGCACTCCAGAGATGTATAATAAAAATGAAACTTTTCTTAAACAATGGCTCATAGGACTAGCACCAGTGCGTTTTCAGTGCACCTTCTAGCGGAAGTCCTTAAAAATGATACTTTTGATCAGTGGTTAATTTGTCAAATAAAAAGTGCCGGGGCACTCCACAGGAGGCCGCGCTAACAGGAGAAATGTGCTGGTGCAAACTGCCTCCTGACTAGATCCGAGGCACTTATTATTCTCGAGAGGACTTGGCCTAATGGCTAGAGCTGCTGATTTCGGAGCTGGGGAACCGTGTTAGAGTCTTTGCGTGGCTCAACATCCTGTGATTCAGAGGGGAAATCACATGCCTTCCAAATGAGTGTGTCCTTAACTGGTGCTATAAGCGCCAGTGCTGAGGATTAGGTGCTGGTGCTGAGCACCGGAAAGCACTGGCTCAAATTAAGCACTACTTTGAATACATCCTAGATTCTTCATTCACAATACCAGTTATCAAACAAATGTTGTACACCAATAAGAAATTGACATCATTCACTTTATGCTCCTGTGGAAACAAGGGGAGTGATGGCTTTGCTGCAGGACACTAATTGGGAAGGGGAATGAGAAAGAAGTTGAACAGGATACTAGAAACTGAATCCATTTTAAAAATAATGGCGTACCAAATGAAAAGTGACCTCAGTGTTTTGCATTATTTAGATAACTAGTTTCAGATGTCACCTCATTACTTTATTTGTTACTACTCTTTGCATAATTAAAACTCTAACTATTAAAAAAACCATTTTCACGCTATATTTGCATTTTTTCCATATTTTGTAAAACTGTTCCAAATTGCCAAAGAGCACCTTTAAAAGAAAGTACGTCTTGTTACTGTGAATGTGCTGCCCCCAGGGCATCCATGAACTTGTACTGCCCTGGGTACAGAAAATTAAAGTGAAATACTGAGCGACTGCTTTAAACCCTTTCGGTTTTTCATTGTGCAGGTGGCAATCTGCCTGTACTTTAACCCTTTCGCTGCTAGGTCTTTCCTTCCCCCGCGTGCTAAGCCTTTTTTTGGCTTTTTAGGGTAATTCTCGCTTAGGCCCTGTTGGAAGTGGAGTTCCCTGTCGCTTACCGCCGCCACCAAATGTTGGAGGCGTGCGCCGCGACCCCTTGCTTCAACGTTAGTCTAAGTAAGGACACCGTCTGCAACAGTAGCTTGGCTCGAGCAGCCAGGCTTATCTCCAAGGCACAAGTGTTCAGTATGTGCAACCACGCTCACAGTTACCCTATGATGTCATCACAATTAGACTCCACACGAGTATTGATAAAATGGAGTATAATATTTATATAAGCAATTATACCATACTACCACACGATACAAAATAAATATATAAGAATGGGTAGTATTCTTTCCGATGGGTTGGTAGGTTCTAATCCCAACCACCACTTCTCACCAACAGTTAAGCTCACTTCTAACCAATTTCCCAAAAAGTTAGGCAAGTCGTATTGCTAGAATCACACACGTTGCAAAAGGAAACAATACTGCAATGCCTAACGATTTTCTCTTCTACTGTGCAACAGAGAAACAATGCCATACGTAGCGCCACAGTCATGTACTTTGCAATTGAAGAAATAATGCAATGTGTATCAGCACCAGCATGCCCTGTACCAGGAAGAAACCAAGCAATGCGTCGCGCTACAATCCTGTACGGTGCAATGAAGAAATAATGCACTGTGCCACGTTATACTCCGATATTGTGCACTGAAAAAATAATGCAATGCGCCACGTTACAATCAGGTAATATGCAAGGGAGAAATAACACAGTGCGTAGCACACAAAGCATAAAGTTTGTCAGGCACAAATGTGGTCAGGCGTCATACACCAGTTCGATAGTTCGTCAGCAGCAATAATGCAAAGTGTAATGCAACCGTTTTACGTGCCCCTTTATGGATCAAATGATGATACAAAAAGTATTGCTTCCCATTCCAGCCCCAGTACTGCCCCCTCTTGGGTCAGCACGGGCCGGGATCCTAGCCCAAGCAACGGCTCGCGCAGCTGACTGAAGCAGGAGGCCAAGAGTGTCCCTCCGGGCCCGCACCCCACCCCAAGTGTTGATCCACGTTACCTGGGGGCGCGATCCTACTCTCCTCCCCGACGTCAGCGACTTGGGCTTTGATCCAGAACTCCGTCATGGGCTGCGGCGGACTCGGGCCGGCGGCTCAGTTCCTCCATGGCTGCCAGTCAGGGCCGCAGCTGAATAACTCAGAGCCCCAATGACTTGGCCCTCACTCCGGCAGTCTCAGTCCACACCAAGACTCGCCCTCAGCACTGCGGAGACTTTGCTTCAATTCGGTGCACACCCTAACCAGGCACTCCTCACCAGCACCTCAAGTTGCACTTCGACATGCCCACCGGGCATCCAAGACTTGCCTCTTCTCTGTTGCTCAAGACGATCCGGCGCTCTTCACCAACGCTCCACTTGCACCTCAACATGCACCCTGCGCGTTTGAGTCTCTCCTCTCCTCTACTCCCAGTGCACACGATGTCCAGGCACTCTTCACCAAAGCCCTGGCTGCACCTCGACACGCACTCTTGCACGTCCGACTTTCACCTCTTCTCCCATGCACACAATGTCCAGGCACTCTTCCTTAACACCCTGGCTGCACCACGACACACTCTTGCACTTCTTTTGGTGCCTACGAGGCCCCGGTGCTCTTCACCAGCACCTGGGTGGCACCACAACACGCACCCAGCGCGTCCGAGACTCACTTCTTCCGTTGGTGCACACGATGTCCAGGCGCTCCTCACCAACGCCGTGGCTGCACCACGACATGCACACTGCGCATCCGAGTCTCACTTCTTCCTTTGGTGCACACAAAGCCCAGGCGCTCTTCACCAACACCCGGGCTGGACCACAACACACACCCTTGCGCGTCCTCGCCTCACACACCATGACTAGACGCTCCTCACTAATGCCTTGGCCTGCACTATGACACGCACTCTGCGTGCCTGAGACTTGGCTTACTCCTGCGTGCCCACGATCACAAGGCACAACTTCTGAGGGTCTCAAGCGGCACAAAGCACGCGCACACCGCGTTTCTTGGGACTTCTCCAGAAACTTTTATGACCCTATATTTCCAAACAGGGTGTCAGCTCATCTCGGGTCCTTCGGGTTACAAGACACAGCACAAAGCACAGTCTTCTTCAAGCAGGGAGACCCAGGCCTCCAAGCACAGTCCCAACAGCCTCTTCCTTAGATAGAACAGCAGACCAGCCCCAGATCACGAAGCAAGGGTTGGTCTATCCAAAGCAGTCTCTTCAGTTGTTCCTTCTTTAGCAGAGGTTCCTCTTGACCACGTAATGGGTCCAAGCCTTGTCGGTCTCAATCCATATTGGTTTCAGTCCCACGTTGAGGTGCTTCAGCTCTCATAGTTATACCCCTTAATGTCTTTGCAGTTTGTATGTGATCAAGGGTCCCTGATCCATCCCTAAATCCGTTCTGGGTGTCTCCCTCCCAGTGTCACCTCTCTCCCTTTGATCCTGGGGGCTGGATCCTTAATCACTTAGCAGGAGGTGGGTCAATTGGTTTATAGCACCAGCCCAGGCCTTTTCACCTCCCGGGCTTCTCCCCCTCCCCCCCTGTCCTGATACAGGGCATCCTGGTGCCATTTCAACCCCTGCCTGGGTCAAGACCTCTCCCAGCTCCTCTCACCTTTCAGTTCCAGACAGACAATCCACATTTCAGAGACACACAGAAATGCTCAGAGCACAAAACTCAGCCACTTTCTAAAAGAGTGGTTTATGAACACAGTGACAAAACTACCTTCACAGAAAGATGTGTTATAACAGTGAGTTAATACATACTAAACTTCACCTCTCCATTATAAACTGACGGGAAACTAGGCTAATAAACACAACACCCAGCCTTCCCCATTCTGTCCTATGGGCAGGATTGCCTTTTAGCATTGAAAAACGAATTGGAGAGTTTTTCATAGTCCGAACATAGCACACACCTCAGTATATGTTCTGCCTTTTACCTACACTGCACCCTGCCCAGGGGTTACCTGGTACCTACCACAGGTTTGCCCCATGTGTATGTAAAAGGGAAGGTCAGGCATGACAAGTGGTTGCACTTGTCAGGACTACATGCTAACTTGGCATTCTGCGCGCAGGCCATACACTGAAGGTCTGAGTTCCCTTCTCTGCGCGCCCTTGCATTACTAGTCCTTGCACACACAGTGCACATCACTAGGGACCATTACTAGTAAGGCAAACATACCAATCATGGCCAACCAATCACCATTACATTTTACATAGGGAACTCCTGTACTGTGACACTGATCAGCAGTGGCAAAGTACCAAAAGCATCTACATTGGCATCTCTAGGTCAGGGAAACAGTCTAGGGGGGGAAGCAAAAAGTTTAGCGAACTTTAACCAAAGAGGCCAAGTCCTACAGGCCCCTGTAACTTTTTGTCCACATAAGGTATCCACGCCAAATGTGCACCCTTTTCTTCCAACATCATGAGGATTTTAAACGTATCCAGGGTTTGTGGATTCCCCAGGAGAGGACTCAAACATTTGCCAAAATACAGCAGCATTTTGTTTTTGGGGTGGAAATGGGGAAAAGTGCTGCAGAAGAAAGTGTCTGGTTTTTCCCCTGAAAATGGCATCAACAAAGGGTTTATGGTGCTAAAATCATCATCTTTCCAGATTTCCGGGACAAGCAGACTTGTCAGAAAACCAAAATTCTTTTTTTTTTTTTTACACAGTTTGGCATTTTACTAGGACAAAGCCTATTTTTGCTACTTTTTGTGCTTTCAACCTCCTTCCAGTTAGTGGTAGAAATGGGTCTGAAAGAAATAAGTGATCCCAGAAAGCTATACATTTCTGAAAAGTAGACAAAATTCTGAATTCATCAAGGGGTCATTTGACTAGATCCTTCAAGTGTTTTTTTTATAGACCCGAACAGTTGAAAATACGAGATATTGAAAATGAGTTGAAAAAACAGTAATTTGTGCCAACATTGTAACTTCTTCTAAGTATGACAGATTTTTTTAAAGCAATATACCTTTACATCCGCTGGATCCTTCTGGTTGTGAGGATATATAGGACTTGTAGGTTCACCAAGAACCTGAGGAACCCAGAGCCAATAACTGAGCAGCTTCTTGCAGTGGTTTTTCATTGTGTACCGGTGTATATAGCAATTAATTTGGTAAAATGTAAAGAGTTAAAATAGGTATCAAAGACACCTATGTATTTCCGAAATGGGAACAAAATATAGTTTAGAAACAGTAGCTATTTGCGCATCTCCGAAATTGTAGGTACTGATACTAGCCTGTGAATAGCAGGACATTTTTGAAAGTGACTGACTTCTTTTTTACACATTTTATTACATTAGGGAGGCAGAAATGTATAGAAAGTCAATAGGTAATAACAGTTGCTTTACAATTCCGAGTTACCCTAAGTCTCCTGATGAAAAATGGTACCTCACTTTTGTGTAGGTAGGTCTAGTCCCCGCGACAGGATACGGCCCAAAACGCAATGTGGACACACCACATTTTTACAGTGAAAACTGACCCTTTTTTAGGTCTCGCCTGGCATTGGAGCGTGCATGTGCTTCTCGCCGCCAAGAACTATACAAGTTAGTTTTGAGAAGGTGACTCGAGCCCCGCCCCTCATTTCCATTGGGTAGCGTCAGCGTTTATGTTAAACGCTGGCTTCCCATTGGAAAGGAGGGTTTTTGGTAGCCTCCCTATGGCTTTTTGGTCCGGCCCACCCAGACTAGCTCGCCTGCATTACGGCTGTCGTACAAACATTTCTTATCTGCTTGATAACTTAACATGCAGATAAGAAAAGTCCCGACGACTGCCGTGAAGCAGACGAGACCGCGTTCATGCTGTGCGCATGCATTCTGCTTGTCCTCTGTTTACAAGTGAGCCGGGGTGAGAAGGGGGCACGAGTCCAAAACACATATTGTCTATAAATCACTTTCCTTATTTAATACATTTATCAGCAAATAGAAGACTGAAGTCATGCGCAACATTGTTACAGAAATGGAGCAAAGTGATCCTTCATTTTGCAAGCAACACAAAAGGAACAAAAAAACATGTTTCCATGTTTAGCAAAACAGGCAGCTTTACGTAATGTACCCTCTGGTCTGGTCTCTGGGGTTCGAGCCAGCAGCGCGCCTGGTACTAGTAAAATGTAACACCAATGTCTGCTACTTGACCGCTTGCATGTTATCCCTGGCTATCATGCGTGTGAGGAAGGCACATGTAACATGAAGAACCTGGTTCCTAGGTCTAGAGAGAAGCAGTTTCACCAGGTTTCCTCCCCCTCTGAATCCTATACATTTTAGGATCATGCACAGTCAGTGGCCTAGCCAGTGCGTTATTGGCCCTGGTGCAAGGAGGGAAATGTACCCACAGCCTTGATCTGTGAAATGCTGAAATAACCACGCCTCTAGGCGACAGTGCCACTGCACCCGCTGCAGCGACGGCTTGCTACACCACTATATAGATTAAACGCACCTGGAGCCGCTCTACGCCACAGGCCTGCGGCTGCCTCTTTAAAGGGCAGGCAGTGCCTGGGAGCGGTTCCTGAAACCGAAAGCAGTGCGAGGAGGACTGGGTGAGAGCAGGGAGTGTGCCTGGCTCGGGAAGGGAAGAGTTACCGGAGGGTTCAGGGAGGACCCATCGCAGCATCTATGGGGCTCGGACAGCGGGGACCGTCTAGAGGGGGCCTAGCCATGGCGGACTGGCTGGGGGAGGGCGGCTGCCGCTGCCTGCTTAAGACAGTCAGCCTCCTGTTCTTGGTGAGGTGCCGCGCCAGCGTGTCTCACAGGGAAGTGGGGAAGTTATTTTCCAGGGGGTCACCTGCCCCGCCCCCAGCACGTATGTTCACTATTCTGCCAACCAGCGGGTCACCTGCCTTTGACACCAACAGGCCCACTGCCCTGCTCACAACCCTCCTTTCACACCTGCCCTGCTTACAACCGGCTCCTCTCACCTGCCCTGCTTACAACCGGCTCCTCTCACCTGCCTTGCTTACAACCGGCTCCTCTCACCTGCCTTGCTTACAACCGGCTCCTCTCACCTGCCTTGCTTACAACCGGCTCCTCTCACCTGCCTTGCTTACAACCGGCTCCTCTCACCTGCCCTGCTTACAACCGGCTCCTCTCACCTGCCCTGCTTACAACCGGCTCCTCTCACCTGCCCTGCTTACAACTGGCTCCTCTCACCTGCCCTGCTTCCAGCCACCTCCTCTTACCTGCTCTGCTTCCAACCACCTCCTCTCCCCTGCCTTGCTTACAACAATCTGCCCCTTCACTTCCCTGCTTACAACCACCACTTTTCGCCTGCCCTCCTTACAACCACCTTCTCTCCCCGACTCTGCTTACAACCACCAGCTCTCACCTGCCCTGCTTACAAATGGCCCCTCTCCCCTTTACAAATGACCCTCTGCCCTACCCTGGTTACAAACACCATCTCTCACCTGCCCTTCTTACAAACTGCCCCTCTCCTCTGACCTGCTTACACCCACCCCCCTCGGTGTGGCAAAGTCCTGCCTCCCATCCATCGGCCCTTGCGCCCCATCCTCTCGGCATCACTCATACGCGCTGAAACCGCCGGCGCAGTGGCCCCGGGCCCCAAGCGGCAAATAAACCCTGATAATTGCTCATTTTACAACCGCCCCAGCAGTGACAGGGCACGTTTTCCATGTTTGCACCAGAGCCAGGGCCTCCTTCCTACGGTACTTACTTACACCAAGACTTTACCATACTCGCCTCGCCTCCAAAGTGTACATCTCAAACGTGACACCCCTCTTTTAAGCCAACTAGTGCGCGTCGTCTCTCGACATCACAAGGTGCCAGGGTGCAAGTAATGCCCTTGGTGGCAGGTAGGATACCTTTAAAGCTGCACTGAATAAACAAGTATATTTTGTTAAATTAGAAAACAGTGAAACTTTTATTTTGCACCCATGTTAACACGTATAAAGAGACCTTTAAGCTATGCAATACATACAGAAAGATTTTCCACACAAGCTAAACATGTTTATTGTTCTTCTCACACTGTTATTCTACATAGCCCATGCTTAAAAAAATAAAACAAGCATTAAAAATGCAATACGTCTCGCCTTTTATTAAAGCCATTTGCTTTGCTAAACAATACAATTAGCAAAGCAAATGGCTTTAACTTAATGAAAGGCGAGGCCTATTGCATTTTCAATGCCTGTTTGCAAAGTGCCTAGCTGTGGATTTTTAACCCTAGCTCTGCCTGCACCTAAGGAAACCTAGCAAACCTATATATTTTTTAAAATCAGACACTCCAGGGAATTCAGGAGGGGGTGACTTGTGTGGCTCTCACCAGGTTCTGTTACCCAGAATCCCTTGCAAACCTCAAATTTTGTAAAAAAAATTCCCTCCTATTTCTGTGATGGAAAGTTCTAGAATCTGCGTGGATCCACAAAATTCCACCCACCCCGCATTCCCCAAAGTCTCCTGATAAAAATGGTACCTCACTCGCGTGGGTGGGCGAAGTACCCACAACAGGCAGGGCCCAAAACGTACTGAGGAGACCTCAAAATTGCCTATCCCAAAACAACCCGGTTTTGCGGGGGGGGGGGGGGTTCAACTGAGGTTTTAGGCCCGGGCTCAGTGGCCATCTTGGGAAACAACCAAACCAACACATTTTTGAAAACTAGACACCCGGGGGAGTCCAGTGAGGTATGGCTTGCGTGGACCCCCTAACGTTTTCCTATCCAGAATCCCTTGCAAAGCTCAAATTTAGCTGAAAATGTAGCACTTTGAATTCGCTGTGAAATACCTATAACCCCTTCGCTGCTAGGCCTTTCCCCCTGCCCCCTGTGCTAAGCTTTTTTTTGGCTATTTGGGGTAATGCGCGCTTAGGCCCAAGTAACTTTTTGACCATATAAGGTATCCACGCCATTTTTGCGTCCTTTATTTCCAACATCATGGGGATTCTAAAGGTACCCAGGGATTGTAGATTCCCTTGGAGGGGTCTCAGAAATTAGCCAAAATACAGCAAAAAAAATGGTTTTTTTTGGAAAATGAAAGTGTCTGTGTTTTACCCAGCAAATGTTATCAAAAAAGAGTATGTGGGGCTGAAATCGCCATTTTCCCAGCTTTTAGAGAATGACAGTCTTTTGTAATAAAATCAACATTTTTTACAGTTTTGGCATTTTTTTGGGACATAGCCTATGTTTGCTATTTTTTGTGGTTTCAACCTCCTTCCAGTTAATGTTAAAAATGAGTGTGAAAGCCATAATGGATCCTGGAGAGTTCTACATTTTAGAAAAGTAGACACAATTCTGAATTCAGCAAGGGGTCATTTGTGTAGATCCATCAAGGTTTCTTCATAGAAAAAAACCAGCGTTTTGTGTCAACGTTTTTACCTGTAACTTCTTGTAATCTTAACATCTCATTGAAAGCAATATACAGTTACATCCGCTGGACCTTCCTGGTTGTGGGGATATATAGGACTTGTAGGTTCACTAAGAACCAGACTAACCCATAGTCAAAAACTGAGTAGCAATTTGCAATGGCTTTTTATTATGTACCGGGTATATAGCAACTATTGTGTGAAAATGTATACATGAAAAAATCAGTATGAAAGACACCTATGTATTTCTGAAATGGGTACAAATTATAGAGTTTAGAAACAGTACATATTTGCACATTTTCAAAATTGGAATACACATACTAGCATGAGAATTATTGGTCATTTTTCAAAATGACTTCTTTTTTTACATGATGTCTTTCATTTGGAAGGCAGAAATGCATAAAAAATCAATAGGTAATAACAGTTGCTTTACAAATCTGAATTGCCCTAAGTCTCCCGATAAAAAGGGTACCTCACTTGTGTGGGTAGGCATAGTGTCCATGACCGGAAAGGGCACAAAACCCAACGTGAACACACCACATTTTCACAATGAAAATGTACCCTTTTTTGTGAAGTGTGTAGCTGTCGTTTTTGAACCGTAGCTCTGCCGGCACCTAGGGAAACCTAGCAAACCTATACATTTTTGAAAATTAGACACCCAGGGGAATCCAGGATGGGATGACTTGACTGCCTCCCACCAGGTTCTGCTACACAGCATCCCTTGCAAACCTATAAAATTGACCCAAAAAACATTTTCTCCAAATTTCTGTGGTGGAAAGTTCTGGAATCTGCATGGATCCAGAAATATCCACCCACCCTGCGTTCCCCAACGTCTTACGAGAAAAATGGTACCTCACTTGTGCCCGCGACAGGAAACTGTGCAAAACGCAACGTGGTCATACCTCAATATCGCAGTGAAAATAACCTTTTTTTGGCAAAGTGCCTAGCTGGAGAGTAGACACCCGGTGGCTTCAAAGGAGGTATGGCTTGCGTGGATCCCCCAACGTTTCCTTACCCAGAATCCCTTGCAAACCTAAATTTTTATTGAAAAATCTGTTTTTTTTTTCCACACATTTTTGAGTGGGAACGTGTGGCATCACCAGGCTCACACATTTCCTACCACCCAGCGTTCCACCAGGTCTTCCGATAGAAATGGTGCCTCACTTGTGTGGGAGGCCCAAGTACCCACGTATAATCCTTACATTTATGACTCTTCCCGGTCACAGGCCCTTGGTATCGTTTTACTTGGGAGACTGAGGGAAACGCTGGCTGGCAGGACATTTGTGCCGGCACGGCGATCCCACACAAACGTGTGGGGAAAAGTGATTTTTTTTTTTTTCAGCTAAATTTGAGGTTTGCAGGGAAGTGTGGTTAGACAAACGTTGAGGGATCCATGCAAGCCATACCTCCCTGGACTCCATAGGGTGTCTAGTTTTCAGAAATGTGTGGGTTTAGTAGGTTTTCCTAGATGGCTGCCGAGCCCGTAGCCAAAAACCCAGGTGCCCCCCCCTTGCAAAACCAGGTTGTTTTGTGATGGGTAATTTTGATGTCTCCACAATATGTTTTGAGTCCTTGCCTGTCGCTGTTACTTGGCCCACCCACGCAAGTGAGGTACCATTTTTATCTGGAGACCTGGAGGAATGCTGGGTGGTAGGAAATTTGTGTTAGCCCGGAGATCCCACAACTTTCCCACACAGAAATTTGAGAAAAATGTGATTCTTTTTTTTTCAGCAAAATTTGAGGTGTTCAAGGGATTCTGGGTAGGAAAATGTTGGGAGGTCTATGAATCCAATACCTCCCTGGACTTTCAGATATGTGTGGGTTTGATAGGTTTCCGTAAATGGCCACTGAGCCCGGGAACAAAAACGCAGGTGACAGCCTTGAAAAACCAGGTCTTTCTTTTAGGTCTCGCCTGAGCTAGCTCATGCGCTGCTCTGGAGAGACATTTAGTGAGTGGGCTTTGAAAAGCCAACAACAGTTTTTTGTGAGGCCTAGAGCATGCGGTTATGCGCACAGTCATGAGCAGAGGCACCATCTGGTTTTCCTCGCTCATCATGGCTCGTTAAGTGCATCGCTCGCGGACACCCTTACAGCCCGCGATCACTTTTACTTTCACTTTGACGGCCGTGCGTCTGCGTCACTTTGACGGCCATGCGGCCAATGCTGCTTTTTCTTCTCTCACACTCACTGTGTATTTCATCGTCCACTTTCGATCACTTGCGCGGCCGCATCACTTTGATGGCCGCGCGTCCAATGCTTGTTATCATTTTCTTATGGGTTATAGAATCGTTGACCGGTATCCCTCCTTTTACCTTTATCTCCTCCTTTCTCACCCCTACCTCCTCCTCAATTTTAAATGCAAAGTTTGCAAGTTCGGGAAATTCCACACCACTACCTCTCCCAGAGCTCCACAAAGTATACCTTGGGACCTATTATGCCACTGCCCCCCAGGAACTCTTTTTACTCTTGCCTGTCTTCTGAGTCTTACCATTTGACTCTAGTTCCCCTTCCTGCTGTAGCTTCTGAGCTTGCCGTTGTAACCACTGTGTATGAGATTCAATACTATCTTTTAGTTTTTACAGTTATGCCACACTCAGACCACTCACTGTTGCGGGCTTCCCCTCCGCTGATTCTGCTGATTTCAGAGTCTCTGCTGCCTCTTCCTCGTCCCCCCTGGAAGAGAACCCTAGAGGCAGCGTGACTCACCCTACGCAGCTCCAAGCCGCCCTTGCCCACGGCTGTTCTGCCGTGTTTACCGGAGTCCGATCACCAACTGTCAATGACCCCGCTTGATCCCGGAAAGTCATCCTGAAAGATACACATGAGTTACTGCTCTTCAACTCCTAACCTTCCATAATATTTCACAGGATCTTCATCCCCGACTCGCTCCTCAGGCATGTTTCCCTCGCTCCGCCTCCCCACAGCGGCACACAGTCTTCTAAGCAATAAAACAGGGCTACCTAGAGACATGGTATAACATTTCGAGGCTCAGCACACTCCTTTTTAATGATCTTCCTTTATGACAATGAACAGAACAAAGCCTAAAGGTTTTGTAAAAAAAAAAAAAAAAAAAAAAAAAAAAACTCCCTCGCCCAAAAAAACTACACTGTGCCAAAATATGTTTTAAGGTTAGCATACCTTGCCTTTTGATAGGAGACTGACTTTTGTCGATGCCCAAGAACCTTTTACAGGTAGGTCTCAAGAACTGTCCAGTATGATTACTGCATGGAACGCAAACCAAGGCATGAAGAAGAAATCATGGCAATACTGCTTGAAAAAGGAATATAATGCTTCTGTTGTAGGCTTTGGCGGTACTGCTTTATAGTTGTATTAAGTGGAAAAAGGATAGCGCTGAATTCATTATTCTTCCTTTTTAAGAAATAGATGTGTGCCCTATTCTAGATCGCATGCTTTACAAATCGTTGATTCGAATAGCAAAGTCAAAGATTACTTTGCAGGACATTGTATGTTACGGTTTTAATTAACTGTATAATAAAGAGAAATGGATAGAAGAACAAACATCTCATCAATAAAAGTTTTAAAAGCACATTGTAAAAGCAAGCAGTCAAGATTACTGACCAATCCCAAGCAGCATTTCTGGTTAATGGCAAGAATGTCAAATGTAACCATTTAGAGCCAGAAGAAAAGTGTGAAGTGCAAAAGGCAATATCAGAATGTCCCAGAGTTTGTTACAGCTGCCAGTACCTAACTTTCAGCAAAGTCCTTTTGTACAGTGGCTATATAGAAAGGGACTTGAGAATGTTTCAACAGCTTAGTGAGCTATCTCTGTAAATGTGTTGTTTGGCCCTGCAATGTGATCCTATTTGACCCCCTGGATGCCATCTCATGTTCTTTAGCTGTGTCTTAGTGCTGAGCTGTATGCAATGTCGTAAAAATAACGTTAATAAACTTCCCAGCCCTTGCAAGAACTTGAGCGGAGTTGTTGCTAAAACACAAGTCCGATGCTTCTCTGCAATGCCTCAGCAGCTTGTCCCGATAGACTGGGAACAGTAGCCGACGACGGTTGTGAGCAAGGCGGGGACAGCAGCATAGCAGGGGAAGCCAAGACTCATCTGGGTAATTACAAAGCCTACACGTTAGCTGTCCATTCCTCTGAGCCCAAACCGGATTAAAGTCGTAGATTGGAAGGGCTAAAAGCCTCCTATAGATCATTTTATTGCGAGTCTGTGTTTGAAGGGAGTTGATGAAATATGGTTGATGTTTCCCTTTGATGTACGAGGCATCCAGGGCTGTAAAGAGTGGGTTTTTAGAAAGCCGAGCAATGTCTCTCTCAAATGACACTAAGATAATTTGGCTTTTTATGGGTTTTTTCCATGTTGACAGAGAAATAGCTGGATTAGAGAGGTTTGTGGTTTCGATATTCACTGTCAAAACCATGCAATTGTCCTCCCATATGCTTTTCATTCCACCGAAGCATCTAAAGCACATAACCTATTTCCACTTTGTGATTTGTTAAAATGCATAATCCTTTTTCGTTTAATTTATGATGTTTTTCATTTGTGCACATGCATCTCAGCATTGCGGTGTTCAATTAATAAATTTGGCCATTCGTCAAAGGAAAGATGTAGCTGTGCATTGGGCAATTTTGCGTAATTGTTTTGATGGTGTTCATTTTACCCAGTCACCGCATGGTGGGGAAAAAGATTTGTTGTAGTGCATGTGCATCCTGAAAAATGTACTTTCATAATAATAATAATAATAATCTATTCAAGTTTTGCAGCTTGAGGCTAGATTCACAAACACCCCTTCAACTCCCACATTCCAGATGAAGAGTACTAACCTACAGCATTACAACACGATTCAGATTCATAATCTCTGAAAACATAACAAGGACATATTTGCCTAAAGATCGTGAGTACAGTGCAGGGGTATTCCGTGTTTTGAGTGGAATTATTTATTCCTCTTTGTATGAACATTCCATTACTTAGTTTGAGAATTGTCAAAGATTGATTAACCGGATAGTTTTGCAGAAACATGTTCACAAGTGAGAGCTTTCTTTGAGACCGATTTATCAACCTTTCTTATAAAAACCCTGCCTAAGATACTTTTAATGTTCATATTTTCAAAACCATTTAAGGCATAAGTGTCGTACAAATACACGTAACATTTGGTTTAGATGTGTATACAAAACATAAACAAGCATTGTCATAGCCAATAGGTCTCGCCTTTGGGACTTTATAAGTGTTTAGCCATGCAACAGTTGATGTTGTTGAACCAAGGATATTGTGCTGCATAACTAAATACTTATGAGGTCCCGAAAGTGAGACCTATTGGCTATGCCAATGTTTGTTGACAGATAAGTGGGTGTCTGTTTTTGGTCTTGGGTTTGCAAATATCTGGGGAAAGCTAAAAACACCAGACATTTCTGAAAACTAGACACCTGTGGGAATCCAGGGAGGTGTGGCTAGCGTTGACACCCCAACATTTTCCTTCCAAAAATTCACAGTAAACCTCAAATTTAGCTAAAGTCATATTTTTCTTTAATATCTGTGTGGAAAAGTTGCGGGATCACTGCATTGCACAAATTTCCTACCACGCAGCGATCCCCTCAGTCTCCTGATAAAAAGGATACCTTACTTGTGTGAATGGGCCAAGTGCCTATGACATGGAAGGGCCAAAAACATGCAGAGATTTAGGGGGCCCAAAGCGGGTCCAAAAGGGCAGTTTGTTTATACGTTTTTAGGCTGAGGCTACTTTAGGCATCCATACAAGTGAGGTATCATTTTTCTCGGGAGACCAAGGGGAATGCTGGTTAGTAGGAAATTTATGCCTGTGCAGTGATCCTACAACTTAAAACACAGTAATGTGAGGAAAATGTGACTTGTA
Source organism: Lissotriton helveticus (assembly GCF_964261635.1). Taxonomy (NCBI): domain Eukaryota; kingdom Metazoa; phylum Chordata; class Amphibia; order Caudata; family Salamandridae; genus Lissotriton; species Lissotriton helveticus. The sequence goes on along the minus strand of NC_136057.1, from coordinate 1,628,595,537 downwards.
AGTAAATGAGGTTTGCAGGGGATTCTGGGTAAGAATACACTGGAGGATCCATGCAAGCCACACCACCAGCCAAAGGTCAGTACACGCACACCACCATCCATGCACACCACCATCCGCGCACACCGCCAGCCAAGCGCCATCCGCGCACACCGCCAGCCAAGCGCCATCCGCGCACGCCGCCAGCCAAGCGCCATCCGCGCACGCCGCCAGCCAAGCGCCATCCGCGCACACCACCAGCCAAGTGCCATCCACGCACGCCGACACCCAAGCGCCATCCACGTACACAGCTAGCCAAGTAGGGCCAGACTGGGAACCGCAACCAGCCCTGGCAGATTGCTGCTCAACTGCGGCTGGCAGGGGGAGGGGCGTGCTAGTAAAAAGCCCTGCTCCTGCTTTTGTTACTGGGGCCTGATATTGCAGCACTGCTGCAAAACTAGCTCCCATTGACAAAACTGCCTCCCAAGGTCAGAAAACCGGCCCCCACCCCTCCGGCCTAGCTGGTAAACTCCTGATGCAGAGTCCGGACCTGCAGCCAAGCACCATCCATGCACACAGCCAGACAAGCCTTAGTTCAATGTACACCGACAGGCAAGCACCACTCCACGCACACCACCAGGCAAACTCCAATCTACACACACGGTAATCAAGCGCCAATCCACCCACACCATTAGCCAAGTGCAGATTCACACACACTGCCAGCAAAATGCCAGCCAAAGGTCAGTACAAGCAGACCGTCAGCCAAACTCCAGTTAACACACACACAAAGTCTCCCTGGTTTCTAGAGGTTTTCTGCCCCGCTTAGATGCAGATGAGAATAAAAAGATCACTGAAAGCCAAAATGTGTGCCTAAAAAAAATTAAAAAAAAGGAGCGACCCTGACATGCCCATAAACCTATTCTTGGTGCCTAGTGGGCTTTCAGATGGGGAGGGGGGGTTTATCTGCCTTCTGGGGGAGGCAGAAAGTCGTTTTGGCGGTGGGGGCATTAGCATGCCCTTTCTCGGCAGCCCCCAATCCTACGTATAAAAAGGATATATAAAATCCCTGATGCATAGTGGGCTTTCTGCCATCCCCCCCCTCCAGAGGGCAGATTAGGGACTATTGCCCCCATATGCCTCCCGGGGAGGCAGAAAGACTGTGACACGTTTGTTTGGGGGGGGGGGCATTTTGGACAGCCCCTACCCCTATATAGATTTTTAAAAAATCCCTGGTGCTTAGTGTGCAGAAATACTAGAATTGTTCTAGGGGGTGGGGGCATTGGCATGCCCATCTTGGGCAGCCCCTAACCCTAAATCATATAAACAAAAAAATATCCCTGGCTTCTAGTGGGCTTTCTACTCCTATGGGGAGCAGGTTGGGGGCTGTGGCCCCCATCTGCCCCCCCCCCCCATGGGGCAGAAAGACTGTAATTGGGTGGGGGCATTGGCAGGCTAATTTTGGGCAGCCCCCACCCCTACATCAAACAAAACCCCCTGGCGTCTAGTGGCTTTTCTGACCCTAATAGGGGAAAGATTGGGGGCTACTGCCCCCTAGGGCAGGCAAAAAGGCTATAAATGTGCGGAGGAGGGTGGGGGCATTGGCATGTCTATCTTGGGCAGCCCCCACACCTAAATCAAATAAAAGAAAATCCCTGGCATCTAGAGGGCATTCAGTTCCCCCCCCCTTCCTGGTGGCAGATTGGGGCTGATGCCCCCATCTGCCCCCCAGGGAGGACAGAAAGGCAGATTTTGCGCAGTTATTTTTGGGGTGAGCAAAGGCCCTTGCCCAAGGGGCCGCCCTTCCTCCTTATTGCCTAGTGGTGGATCCCTGCTTGGGGATCGCTATCTCGTGGGTGATCCTCAAGACTGGATCCACTAGGGAGGGGTACAATTAGAAAGGGGAGATTCTCCCCTTTCCAACAATATCTCTCCTGACTTTCTATGTGCTCAGGGGACTGAGATTGCCCCCTGAGCACGTAGAAATTAAAACCTAGGCTCATTTCAGTTTTGGTTTCTATGAAATGACGTCAGCGCGACGTGCGCGCTATTAGTCATTTCATAGAAACCAAAAATACAGCCTCAGGAGCTGGGGAAGCTCTTCTCCGGCTCCCGGGCTGTTTGGGGGGTGAGGGGGAGGGAATCCCTCTGGTGCCATCACCAGAGGGATTCCCTGTGCCATGGCGTCTGACACGGGGAGCTGGCCGACACACATGAGCACCTATGCTTCGAACGGCTTCCGCGTTGCCGATGCACAGAAGGGGTTCAAGAGGGGAGAGAGATCCCCTTGCAGGCGGGTGCAGTGCAAGGGAGTATCTGAGGGGAGCCTCCAGAAGGCTGCCTTTAGGAGGCGCACTTAGTGTGGCACCTTTTAGTGCCACATTTTCAGTAGGCTTCTTAAGGAATCGTTTACCTCTGCGCCCGCATCCATAATACAGCCTGGTTGCAGACGCAAAGTGCTACCCTCATTTGCATGGGGCCATGCACCATTCAAATGATGTAAATGCCTCTAATGAAAGAACTGGAGCTACATGTGTGCCAGCATTATCCTTCTTTAATATCGAAGTGTCCTGGGCCACACAAAGCGGGCCCACTCTGTAATATGGAACCTGGTGTAAATGTGAAATTACTATTAGGGGGTTTAAATCTGTTCTGATTCGCCTTAGTTGTGCTTCGAAGCTCTTTTACACTTCCAAGCACAGCCACTTGCAGAGAAGCGAAATGAGTCCAAACCCAAATACTGCCTGTCTTGGGTCCGATCCTGATTACTGCCTGTCTTGGGTCCGATCCTGATTACTGCCTGTCTTGGGTCCGATCCTGATTACTGCCTGTCCTGGGTCCGATTCCTATTGCTGCCTGTCCTGGGTCCGATTCCTATTGCTGCCTGTCCTGGGTCCGATCCCTACTACTGCCTGTCTTGGGTCCGATCCCGAAAACTGCCTGTCTTGGGTCCGATCCCGAATACTGCCAGTCTCGGGTTCGATTCCGAATACTGTCTTTCTCCGGTCTGAACCCGGATGCCTGACGCCTGCCATGGGTCAGCACCCGGATGCCTGGCGCCTGCCATGGGTCAGCACCCGGATGCCTGGCGCCTGCCATGGGTCAGCACCCGGGTGCCTGGCGCCTGCCATGGGTCAACTGTGTAAATATAAGCCCTGGGAAAACCCAGGACTACTAGGGGCACAACAAATAGGCCATGGGCCTTCTATACCATAAACACAAATAGAATCTATGAATTTACTACTGCATGAGCAGGTGACTTTTATTTCAAATACTTCTTGTATTTTTAAGAAGACATGAATGTCTTGTGAGTTCGTTTTTTACATTCATACATACATAGGTTTCTGTGTATAACTAACAATGTTCAATAACCACATAGTTAGAATACCAATAATAACCACTTGAAAATAATACATGAAGGAAATGTATTGCTGAAAACAATGTAAAGGTTAAAGTCCAAAATCCCAATTTATTTCGGGTTCAAATGGAACCCTTCGTCAGGGGATGAATTGAAAAAATGAATGGTCAATCTTGAGATGACAGCGTCCTGTGTTGAGGTCTCTACATGATCTACAAAACAGCAACAAAGAATGTATGTTTTCTGTGTCCAACTTACATATGATATTTCATGTTGCACAAACAGCTGGGGAGTGCCACTGGGAAAGAACCTCCATGTGCAACATAATGCGCTCTGTACCCAAAGTACTTCTGTTCCCGTGTCTAAGGATCATGCCAATCACTGCAAATATAGTGACAATCCCAAGTGAATGAAAAAATACCATGCAATCAAGTAGTGAATACAGTCCAAGAGCCCATTTATCCTGTTGGGAGATTCGTGCCAAATACGGAGAAAACGACGTGCTCATGCTGAACTCAATAAAAGGAAGAAGAAAGTATGCTTACAACGAGGAGAGTGCGCTTGCAGTGCTGATTTTCAAATCTGTATATACTCTGCCCAAGTAACTATCGATATGGGTCCAAGTTGTCTAAGGACAGTGAGAACGAGGTTAGTATACCGCTGGTGTGGAACTCTGTAAACACGCTGTAGTAAAGATGTGCAAGCGCCTGCCATGGGTCAGCACCCGGGTGCCTGGCGCCTCCCATGGGTCAGCACCTGGGTGCCTGGCGCCTCCCATGGGTCAGCACCTGGGTGCCTGGCGCCTGCCATGGGTCAGCACCTGGGTGCCTGGCGCCTGCCATGGGTCAGCACCGGGATGCCTGGTGCCTGCCATGGGTCAGCACCGGGATGCCTGGTGCCTGCCATGGGTCAGCACCCGGATGCCTGGTGCCTGCCATGGGTCAGCACCCGGATGCCCGGCGCCTGCCATGGGTCAGCACCCATGAGGGTCCGTGATTTCGAACCAGACTCCATTTTGTTTGAGTTGTTCAAGACGCCATTTTTGTGTTACCTCCACGGCCTACGTGAGGGTAACCAAACGAACAAAGTTGCATGGGCCTCATTGTCCATGTATGCATTAACAGGCCCTTTTCTGATGTGAGTGAATTGCAAAGACGCTGACCCCGTCACCTGAAACTGACCCTTTCACGAAGCCAATTTCTCTGGCTGATAGTTGTCTAAAATTGCCAATCAATGTTCAGGATATCGTTAACTTTTAGTTTCCTTGCACATATCTTATCCTAATCAGCATCTGAATTGTTTTTTTCCTTACGACTTCATTACATGGGTAGTGCTTTCAATTATGGGTTTGTCCGGCTTGTGCAAATTGAATTTGGGACAGTCCTAATAATTAACTTTTGGGTTGGGTTACTGTAAATTGGGTTTTTGTTAATGTGATACTCTGTTAGAAAATGTGTCCTATTGGTCAGAATTTTGCGCAGTGGGTGTACATTTATAATGAGAATATGATGTATAAAAAGCGATGTCTTGCTCTATGAAAATTGAGCAGTTTCCTGAGTTGTACACCGTGTTGTATTGCTTGGTTTACTGTTACTAGCTGCAGCTAATAAATTTGATCTCTGACGCCATCCAGAAGTATTCTGTGTCTCTGTATTCCAAGAGAGGAGAATCCGAAGACTTCGGGTGTGTCCCTGACACCGCTGGGTTCTAAGAAAACCCGGTTCTTCAGTTGGTGCCCAACGGTGGGGCGATTTCAGCGGTACCGGTCCAAGCCTGAGGATCGTGAGGAGCCACGTGAGGAAATTCTGGAGGAAGGCCGCCGCTTCATTGACCCCTGCATGTCGACGTGGACCGAAGGTCTTTTCTGCGAGGCTTCCCGCTTTCCAACGGCTACAAAGGACTGCTGCCCTGACTGTCGCCCTGTCTTGGACCCTTAATTGATCCTTTTGTAAAGCGAGACGATAGACGTCTTCTGGTGGCGTGACAGATATTTTGGTTAAGTATAAGTGGGTCGCTCCCCCGACTTTGTTTTGGTTTTTGGTTTTGATTCGGATGTTGCAATAGCCGAAGCCGAGGGGCTCGTATCTTTACGAGTGTATCGATAGTTGATAACCCCATGAAGTTTGAAGCTAGATTAGTGAGCTATAAGATGCCTGGTTTTAGCAAAATTAGGAAATGGTTTAGTTGTGGTTGCAACAGGGATTCCCGATTGGAGGATTCGTGTCCGATACCTCCGGTTGGAACTCCGACTTATGAGCTCTAATCAAAACACGGAGTGGGTCCTATCACTTATAATGAAGTGTGGGTCCGCTATACAAGAAAAGATGGTGTTTTACGATGGCCCCAACATGGTAGTTTCAAATTAAATATTTTAGATAATCTGGAAGTTGCGCTATTTAAGAAGAAAGCCCGGCCGGCAATGTTTGACTCTTTCCGCCTTTGGCGAAAGGAAGCCAAACAGCGAGAAATTTAAGCAAGCAAAGAGAGAGAGGAAAGATAAGAATATGTCAGTACTACAAGCTGCTAGGCAGTTTAAGGAAGATGGAGAAGAGTGTGCGAGTGAAGTCTCAGACAACGTTGCATGGCCATCGATAAATGTTATCCGGCCTTGCCGTCTTATCCTCCAAAAGTGATTGAAGATCCTGAAAATAATCCTTTGATCTCTCATCTACTGAGATTGCCACCCCCTCATGTGCAGGGTGCTACTGCACCTCCATTACCCCCGGTTGTTCCACCCTTTGTTGTTCAACCTCCTGCTGTTGTTCAGGCACCCGGTGCTCCACAGATGGTTTTGCCTCCTACTGCGCAACCCACTCTAGGGTCGCAAGCTTTGCTACCAGCTTTGCCTCATACTCCTTTGCCTTCTACTTCTGTATCTCAGACTCCTACTGCTCTTGTTCCTACTTTGCCTCAAGATATTAATTTTCCTGTTTTTACGCCTACTTCTTCTCCTTCTGCTCGAAAACGAATGACTGAGACTGTTGCTAATCTGTTGTCTCCATTGTTTGGGTCACTGAATATGACCCCTGTTTCGGAATGTAAGCAGAGTCGTAGTCCGCTTCCTAGTTCCGAGGAATGGACAGTGTTGGATTTGTTGGCTCGTAGATGGATTTTAAATGCTTCCAGGTATAATTTGCCAGCAGTTATGGATGTTTTCTTTCAGTGGGAGCCGCCTAAGCAAAGGTATGTTTTTGATGTAATGTGTACTTTTCTCCGTCAGGAATGGGAAGATAATGAGTTGGGTCCGATTCCGCAGGAAGTGCTTGATGTCCAGTCCGAATTTGCTAAAGGGACGATAGTGGAATCTGATGTTACAGATGCCGTGGAGACGATACTTGTTTTTAGGTCTAGATTACCGCCTCAGACATTGTATGAACCTGATTCCTCTGTTAGGAGGAAAGTAAAGCAGTATCCTATGAGAGAGGTTCCCCCTGTATGGAGAGAGGAAGTTGTTGCTAATGTTAATCAGGGTGTTCAGGGTGTACCGGCACATTTTCAGCGAGTGTGGGTACATGTCCCTTGGAAAAGAGCAGAGGTCTTGGCTCTTAAGCAGACCTTACCTGACCCCGTAAGAATCCTGCCTGTTATTACAAGGAGTTGTCTCAGACAGTTGAAGCATGTATTATGAATTTAGCTGACATAGATATGTTGATGGGTAATGTAGTTCCTCAACCTTTGTGGGCGAAGATTTGTCATGAGAATCATGCGCAAGAATTAGGAGATACATGGGCTAGTATTGTTGCTGCAGATGGTCGGCAAGTAGGAGGTGCCAAACCTGAGCCCTTAGTTGCAGAATTACCTGGTAGGATTATTAATTTAATGGAAACGATGATGCCTCCTTTACGAGTGAATTGGGACAAGTTAGCAGCATGCAACCAAAAGAAAGATGACAGTGTGTCTGATTTCTTCACGAGGTTTTAGGAAACGTTTATTGATCATAGTGGTCAGGACATGAGTACGGAAGGTGGTCAAAGGTTGTTCGTGGACAAATTTGTCTTTAATTTGCTTCCCGAACTTTCTAATAAGTTAAAGGACTCTGAGAGTTCATGGGCTGTTTCTTCGTCGGCCCAGATATTGGCTACTGCACAATATTATGAGAATAGGGATAAAGATGAGAAGGATAAAGCAGAGAAGAAAACTAAAGATCTAAATACGAAGGTTATTTTGCAGCAAGCTTATCCGCCTCGTCAGAATCAGCCTCAGTTTCAGCAACCTCCACAGTTTCAGAGATTGTTACAGAAGCCTGAGCCTTATGCTCCGCGATTCTTCCCTGGTCCTAATCAGTGTGCTTACTGTAGAGGAAGGTCATTTTAAGAATAGTTGCCCGGCTTTGTTACAGCGTGCGAATGGCGTATCTGGTCAGAGAGGTCGTGGTGGTTTCCAGCAAGCTCCTAGGGGTAGGGGACGTGGTGTGATACCCCAGAATGAGCGTTCCTCTTCCCTTCAGAATTCTGCAAATTATTTTGACAGACAGAATGTTCCGAGTGGTCAGTCTGCACAGTACTATGTTGATGATTACTATGTCGAGAGTGAGAGTGCTGGTTATAATGATAGTTAGGACAGCCTTGGGCAAAGAGAGGGAGTAGTGTCAGTTCCAGTAGACCAGAGTGGACCTTATGTTGAAGTTATTACATCAGGTGTGGCAGAACCTTTTCTTTTGGATACTGGTACGACGAAGAGTTCTATTATGCACTCTAAACTTCCTGGCGCACCTTTGTCTGGCTTGACCAATGTTTCCGTAGGATTTTCAGGCACCCCAGTTCGTAATCCGGTTTCTAGTCCTTTGTCCCTTTCTATTGGTCCTTGTGAATTGGAAGCTCCACTTATTCTAACGACTGGTTGTGGTGAGAATCTGTTGGGTTTGGACTTGCTGAAAAGACTGCATGCGACATTACCTTGCTCTCCTACGGGAGTACATCTTACCTTGGGTAAGAAAGTGATTTCTCCGATGTATTTTTCTAAAGATTGCCTTCCACTGGAATTGCATTCTCTTCCTAATACACTTTGGGCTACAGGTCCCAATGATGTTGGTCTTTTGCAGATTCCACCCTATGTTGTTACCCTTAAGTCAAATGCTAAGCTACCTCGTATTCCCCAATATAAAATATCGAGTGATGGCGAGAGAGCTCTTCTAGCAATTCTTTATGATTTGGTTGAGAAGGGTGTAATTGAAGAAACGAGATGTAATGTGTGTAACAGTCCTGTTTTGCCTGTCCTTAAGCGTACTGATGCTTCTCAGCCACCTGTGTATCGGTTTGTGATCGATCTTCGAAAAGTGAATAAGATTGTGGTGCCACAGTTTCCTGTTGTCCCTGATATCACTGCTTTGTTGACTCTGATTCCTGCTTCGGCAGCCTGGTTTTCTGTTATCGACCTGAAGAATGCTTTCTTTAGCATTCCAATTGCTGAGGAGAGTAGAGATATTTTTAGCTTCTCTTTAGGAGGCCGAAGCTTCCGGTTTAAGAGAGCTCCTCAAGGTTATTGTGAAAGTTCCTCCATCTATAGTCAGGCGTTGAAAACTCAGCTTGATAGTTTTGTGTTGCCTACTGGTGCTACTCTTATCCAGTACGTTGATGATTTGCTGGTCGCTGCTGATAACTAGGAGATTTGTAAAGAGGCTACTCTTTCTTTGTTACGACATTTGTCTGACCTTCATCATAAAGTGTCACCTTCCAAGTTACAGTATTGCCGACAAGAAGTAACCTATTTAGGTCATCTCTTGTCGAAGGAGGGAAGATGGTTGACCCCAGAACGAATTCAAGCGATTGCGCAAATGAGTGTGCCATCCACACAGAGAGAAGTGCGTGCTTTCTTAGGTATCACCTCGTATTGTAGGCAATGGATCCCCAACTTTTCCTTGCTAGCGAAACCTCTGTTGGCATGGACTCTTAAAGATACTCCGTATCCTCTCCCTTGGTCTGATGATTGTCAGAAAAGTTTTTCTGAATTACGTGATGCATTATGTTCGGCTCCGGTATTGGGTACTCCTGACTACAGTAAACCTTTCACGTTGTATGTTCACTAGAGAGAAGGTTGTGCATTGTCAGTGTTGACTCAACAGTTCGGAGATAAGCAGCGTCCATGTGCGTATTTTTCAGCGACGTTAGATCCGGTAGCTAAAGCGTTGCCGAGCTGTTTGAGAGCTGCAGCGGCTGTTTCTATCCGACAGTCTGCTGGTTTGGTATTGGATAATACGTTGATTGTGATGGTCCCACATGCAGTGGATACCTTATTGAATAGGACTAAGACTCAGCACCTTACTGGTGCACGTCTGTCAGGTTATGAGCTGACACTTTTGGCTAGCCATGTTCACATCAAAAGATGTAATGTGTTGAATCCAGCTACGTTGTTGCCGATTTCTGTAGAGACAGATGTTCAGGAACAGCATGATTGTGTTCTCCGGACAGAGGAGGAAACGAAGGCTAGAGTTGATTTAAAAGATACTCCTCTCACGAATGTTGATGGTACCTTATGGGTAGATGGTTCGTGTTTCAAGCTTCCGAATGGTGAGACGACTGCGGCATATGCTGTCACAACTTTACATACAGTTGTTGAAACAGCACGCATAGCTCCGAATTCTGCGCAAGCAGCAGAGTTGATTGCATTGACTAGAGCGTGTGTGTTGTCAGAGGGAAAGCGAGTGAATATCTATACTGATAGCCAGTATGCGTTTGGTGTTGCCCATAGTTTTGGACGTTTGTGGAGAGAAAGAGGATTCCTTACTTCTCATGGTGCGAAAATTCAGCATAGGCAGTTAGTGAATGAACTTCTGGTATCACTTACTCTCCCCAAGCAGATTGCAATTGTGAAGTGTAGTGCGCATAAGAAAGTTGGGGATGATGTAGGTCGAGGAAATGCGTTTGCGTATGAAGTTGCGAAGGAAACGGCGAAAGACATGATGAGCCGTATGTATGTTGCAGGCCCTGCTAATTGGGTTATGGTTGGTGGAATGTATGAGGACACAATAGAAAGTGTGAAGTCAATTCAGGCTGAAGCTACGGAAAAGAAAGTGAGTACGTGGAGAGAAAGTATGGGTATGTTGGATTCGACGGGTTGTTGGGTTGAGTTGTCAGAACACCAGCGATGGTTGTTGCCTGATGCGTATGTGCTCCCAGTGGTTACTATGGCTCATGGAATGGCTCACATTAGTTCGACGGGAATATGCAAGTTGTTGGCTCTAGTATGGCAGAATGCTGGAATTCCGAAATGTGGTGAAACATTGTATGATTTGTTTGAAGTACAATCCTGGCAAGGGAACTCCAACTCCAGCTGGTCATTTTGCCCCTCCAACGTATCCGTTTGAAGTGATACAGCTAGATTACATTCACATGGAGAGATGCAATAACTTAAAGTATGTCCTTGTGGTTGTTTGTGCCTTTTCCAGATGGATAGAGGCCTACCCGCTAAAGGATAATACTGCCTTGTCTACAGCCAAGGTTTTGCTCAAAGAGTACTTCCCTAGGTATGGTTTGCCGAGAATTGTATGGAACGACAATGGGAGTGAATTTGTGGGTCAAATCATGAAGAAAGTATGTGCTGGTTTGGGAATAAAACAGAAATTCCATGCTGCGAATCACCCCCAGTCTGCTGGACTTGTCGAGTACTATAACGGCACTTTGAACCTGAAATTAGCTAAGATACAAGCGAGCACTGGTCTTACATGGCCGGATGCCTTGCCGTTGGCTCTTTTGTCAACAAGGACGACAGTGCATTCTCGTGTGGAACTTAGCCCATACGAAATAGTTTTTGGTCGTCCAGCGAATGTTTGGGGTGTGCCTTGTCCTAAGAAATACAGCGAGATTGAGTACCCTATGTTGGTGGATGACTTACATGACTTGACTGCTAAATTACGTGTTCTCCACCAACAGGTCTGACAGTTTGCCGACAGCTACTGCAGATCCAAGCCATATGATTCAACCTGGTGATTTTGTCTTGATGAAGAATTTTCAACGAACCAAAAACTTGGAGCCGAGATGGACTAGACCACATTTGGTCCTCTTGGCCACTAGAACTGCTGTTAGAGTAGCTGGTAAAAAAAATTGGGTGCATGCCACCCATACTAAAAAAGTTCCTTTGCCTTTACCGTATGATTAGTGGGTGAAGGATGGAATAGCTGATTCCGAATGTGAAAGGATTCCTAGATTTGTACCTTTTAGTGATGCACAATTGACATGGACTCAGTTAGAACGCAAGGATGATGACATTCTGCAAGCTGCTGTGCTTTTGCCTTTGAGACTCGACACAACGAATCCGGAAGTCCTTTTTGAAGACCCAACTGTGCTTGGTAAAGAACGCTACAATTTGAGACCAAGAAAGACTGTTCTCATGGACAAATAAAATCTGAATTTTTTTTATATAGTGACTTACACCTTGTCAGATCAAGAGACCTTTTTACTTTTTTCTTTTTCGAGTCACCATCCGGACTCCGCTGCAGGGTCACGGTATAAGTTCTTAAGGGGTGAGCCGCGAATTGACGAAAGGTCTGTGGTTCATGGTCGTTAGTACGATCTTAACGCACACTTGAGTGAAGAAGGAAGATTGCCGTGAGCAGCACGTTGGAGGATGGAGTCTTTTGGGTCTGATAAGGGTGTTAAGAGAGTTGATCCTAAAATGAAAGTGTGTATATTGATTCGTAGCAAATGTTTTTTAATACTGTTTTCTAATGCTTTTGAATATTATGTTAGTTTGTGTGGGTTGGATTGTCTGTTACGCAACAGACGCTTGCATCTATGTCCCAACCTACTCTTTCTTTCTCTACTGTTTCCCCACATGAGTTTCATACGTTGCCTGAAAATGAACAGACACGGAGATCAGAATTTGTGAACAATTCATTTATACAGATGTTGCATCAGCATCAGCTAGTCGTAAATACAACGAATTGTTGGGTTTGTGGTCTTATGCCACATACTAGTGAAGAAACGCCACCTGCGAGAGCACCCTACCTGTTTATATTAAACCACACAGTTCTTCAACTTAGAACAACCAATTTGCAGTGCACCCTCCAACTTTAATGTTTTGTCTTATGCCACATACGACAGATCAGGGAATGCCATATTTGGTTTGCCTTTTTCGCCTAATGGGTCAGTATGGGCACTCCAAGCAATGTTTATCTATGCGAATTAAGCATCTCCTGTACGTTCCGTCAAAGATATTGCGAGTAATAATGCCTTGATACAGGGAATAGTAGATATGATCAGAGATATTGATGCGTATAATGCTATCCCTAAAGATGAGGTACGAGCATATGTTGGTTGGAACAAGACGAGATATAGTATTAGTCTGACAGAAAAGGAGAGACAGAAAAGGTCTCCTCCTATTTGGATTGTACCCCACCGAGGTCATTTTTGTCTGCAAGGTAATGGTCAGAATCCGAGAGCTCAGCAAGACTGTGTGTGTTCACACCTATGTCTATACATCCCAGAAATCTCCACCGTTCGTGCCAACTAAAGGCACGTATTTTGTTTGTTACGACCGAGCATATACATGGTAACATATTATTATGGTTGCCTTCTGATTTTTCAGGCACATGTTATGTGGCAGTTTTGCTTCCCCCTACGTATACAGCTGCTTTCAATTACCATAAGACAAGATATGGTAGAGGTGTTATCGATGCGAAAGATACTGTCGCACAAGAAGTTGGAGACTTCTTTAAGGGTTTTCTGCCCTTTTGGGGTCCTATGGCTAATGGTAGAAATATTCGTAAGCTTACGAGAGTGGTCGAGGCCACTATAAATGAGACTGCATGTGCCCTTAGCAATATTACAGCTGAGCTTCAAGCGGATCGCCTTATGACATTACAGAACCGCTTTGTTTTAGATATAATACTTGCAGATAGAGGTGGGGTATGTAAATTGATCGGGTCTAGTTGCTGTGTTTTCATACCTAATAACGCCCCGACCGTGTACCAAGCCATCTTGAGGTTACATAAGTCCGCTGAGTCTATACATGTAGACGAAGGGAACTGGTCGTTGATGGAATGGTTTTGGGAACTGCTGTCCAAATGGGGATGGAAGATTCTGATGTTTCTTGGTATGGCTTTAGCAATCCTTTTCGCGTGTTGCTTATGCAACCAGTGTGGTTCCCGCCATTTGTAGTCTTTGTGCTACGATCTGCGTGAGAAGACCAGTCCCGAGAGAAGTGAAGGATAATAAGATGATGTTACAGCAACACCTTGACGACCTGATGAGAATAGATATAGACCTGGATTCAGATTGACGTGAGTTTAGGTTATTGCCTACGTAATGGCAAAAGGAGGGTCTGAAGTTCCGTGATTTCGAACCAGACTCCATTTTGTTTGAGTTGTTCGTGAAGCCATTTTTGTGTTGCCCTCACGTAGGCCGTGGAGGTAACCGAACGAACAAAGTTGCATGGGCCTCATTGTCCATGTATGCATTAACAGGCCCTTTTCTGATGTGAGTGAATTGCAAAGACGCTGACCCCGTCACCTGAAACTGACCCTTTCACGAAGCCAATTTCTCTGGCTGATCGTTGTCTAAAATTGCCAATCAATGTTCAGGATATCGTTAACTTTTAGTTTCCTTGCACATATCTTATCCTAATCAGCATCTGAATTGTTTCTTTCCTTACGACTTCATTACATGGGTAGTGCTTTCAATTATGGGTTTGTCTGGCTTGTGGAAATTGAATTTGGGACAGTCCTAATAATTAACTTTTGGGTTGGGTTACTGTGGTAAATAAATTATTAATTACCGGTTCTATTTTTCAGGATACTCTATAAACAGATAGCTCAGTAAATAAGAGTCAGGATTCGAGGTATCTTGAGTCACAGGCTTTAATCAGGCATAAAGGACAGGAACAGGACAGCCTGTACGGGAAGGGAATGAAGGCAGCTGCCGGGGGCAGGATCTGGGAATAATGCATAACTTTTAATATGGGTGCACAATATATATATATATCAAAACAATTGCATTACATTCAATACAGTAGGCGTAGCAGTAGGCGTGACTTGTAGCAGTCGCGAAAGATAAGGGCAAAATGATGTAACAAGAAGGCGTGTACAGGGCGTATACATAGACATGTGATGTAAACGTAACAGAATATGTCATAAACGGGGCGGAAACATGGAGGGGGCTACCTGAGCAGCTGGGACCTCTAACCTAGTGGTGCGCGCAAACGGGCAATGACGTGTTACCAGGGAGAACTGGGGGCTATGACTTCTGCGCTAGAAGAGGAGACTAAAGTCTGGAGTGTCAGAGCGACATGTACCCAAGGCATATCTAGTATCTGGTGTTTAGAGTACATGTTGATAGAATCCAAACGTTATCAGGGCAAAGGCTAATAGACTCTAAGACTGGTGCATGCATAATTCTACATGTATTGCGTGTGCTAGGAATATTCTATGAATATTAATACAGTATTTCTCTTACATGGAGACATAAAGGCTAGACCATGACGGAAACTATTGATGCGATTCAGTAGCTTAGGAATGCAGAGAAGGAGGGCTGGACTGATAACTAGAAGCATAACATATTCTTGGCAGACTGGGAGGCAGAGCCAGGCCGGGCCGGGCACTGCGAGGCATGAAGTAAGCGAAGGGTCAGGGATACAGGTGGGGGCTGTATCGCTCCTTGGAGAGGGTTCAGAAGACAGGAACTGAATCTGAGTCCGGGCCCTTTTGAGGCCTAGAAACGGGGACAATTCAATGAATTAACGTGCACACTGTAAAATGTGGCAACGTAGGTTTACATAGGCCTAATATTCGTTGTTTTCACGAAGACTGGCATACTAGAGATGGACACAACTGTAATTGCGTCTTTAATTGATCAGAGGGGAATACATGCATATCGATCATGCACATATAACATAAGGTGGGGAACACGTAGGCACATACAACATGGCAAAATTTACTTTTCCACATTACTGTAAATTGGGTTTTTGTTAATGTGATACTCAGTTAGAAAATGTGTCCTATTGGTCAGAATTTTGCGCAGTGGGTGTACATTTATAATGAGAATATGGTGTATAAAAAGCGATTGTCTTGCTCTATGAAAATTGAGCAGTTTCCTGAGTTGTACTCTGTGTTGTATTGCTTGGTTTACTGTTACTAGCTGCAGCTAATAAATTTGATCTCTGACGCCATCCAGAAGTATTCCGTGTCTCTGTATTCCAAGACAGGAGAATCTGAAGACTTCGGGTGTGTCCCTGGCACCGCTGGGTTCTAAGAAAACCCGGTTCTTCACCCGTATGACTGGCTCCTGCCATGGGTCAGCACCCGGATTCCTGCGCCTGTCTTGTCATCACCCGGATGCCTGCCGCCTGTCTTGTGTCATCACCCGGATGCCTAGGGCCTGTCTTGGGTCAGCACCCGGATGCCTGGCGCCTGTCTTGGGGTCAGCACCCGGATGCCTGGCGCCTGTGGCGCCTGGCTTGGGGTCAGCACCCGGATGCCTGGCGCCTGGCTTGGGGTCAGCACCCGGATGCCTGGCGCCTGGCTTGGGGTCAGCACCCGGAGGCCTGGCGCCTGGCTTGGGGTCAGCACCCGGAGGCCTGGCGCCTGGCTTGGGGTCAGCACCCGGAGGCCTGGCGCCTGGCTTGGGGTCAGCACCCGGAGGCCTGGCGCCTGGCTTGGGGTCAGCACCCGGAGGCCTGGCGCCTGGCTTGGGGTCAGCACCCGGAGGCCTGGCGCCTGGCTTGGGGTCAGCACCCGGAGGCCTGGCGCCTGGCTTGGGGTCAGCACCCGGAGGCCTGGCGCCTGGCTTGGGGTCAGCACCCGGAGGCCTGGCGCCTGGCTTGGGGTCAGCACCCGGAGGCCTGGCGCCTGGCTTGGGGTCAGCACCCGGAGGCCTGGCGCCTGGCTTGGGGCCAGCACCCGGAGGCCTGGCGCCTGGCTTGGGGCCAGCACCCGGAGGCCTGGCGCCTGGCTTGGGGCCAGCACCCGGAGGCCTGGCGCCTGGCTTGGGGCCAGCACCCGGAGGCCTGGCGCCTGTCTTGGGGCCAGCACCCGGAGGCCTGGCGCCTGTCTTGGGGCCAGCACCCGGAGGCCTGGCGCCTGTCTTGGGGCCAGCACCCGGAGGCCTGGCGCCTGTCTTGGGGCCAGCACCCGGAGGCCTGGCGCCTGTCTTGGGGCCAGCACCCGGAGGCCTGGCGCCTGTCTTGGGGCCAGCACCCGGAGGCCTGGCGCCTGTCTTGGGGCCAGCACCCGGAGGCCTGGCGCCTGTCTCGGGGCCAGCACCCGGGGGCCTGGCGCCTGTCTTGGGGCCAGCACCCGGGGGCCTGGCGCCTGTCTTGGGGCCAGCACCCGGGGGCCTGGCGCCTGTCTTGGGGCCAGCACCCGGGGGCCTGGCGCCTGTCTTGGGGCCAGCACCCGGAGGCCTGGCGCCTGTCTTGGGGCCAGCACCCGGAGGCCTGGCGCCTGTCTTGGGGCCAGCACCCGGAGGCCTGGCGCCTGTCTTGGGGCCAGCACCCGGAGGCCTGGCGCCTGTCTTGGGGCCAGCACCCGGAGGCCTGGCGCCTGTCTTGGGGCCAGCACCCGGATGCTTGCTGCCTGTCTTGGGTCAGCACCCGGATGCTTGCTGCCTGTCTTGGGTCAGCACCCGGATGCTTGCTGCCTGTCTTGGGTCAGCACCCGGATGCTTGCTGCCTGTCTTGGGTCAGCACCCGGATGCTTGCTGCCTGTCTTGGGTCAGCACCCGGATGCTTGCTGCCTGTCTTGGGTCAGCACCCGGATGCTTGCTGCCTGTCTTGGGTCAGCACCCGGATGCTTGCTGCCTGTCTTGGGTCAGCACCCGGATGCTTGCTGCCTGTCTTGGGTCAGCACCCGGATGCTTGCTGCCTGTCTTGGGTCAGCACCCGGATGCTTGCTGCCTGTCTTGGGTCAGCACCCGGATGCTTGCTGCCTGTCTTGGGTCAGCACCCGGATGCTTGCTGCCTGTCTTGGGTCAGCACCCGGATGCTTGCTGCCTGTCTTGGGTCAGCACCCGGATGCTTGCTGCCTGTCTTGGGTCAGCACCCGGATGCTTGCTGCCTGTCTTGGGTCAGCACCTGGATGCTTGCTGCCTGTCTTGGGTCAGCACCTGGATGCTTGCTGCCTGTCTTGGGTCAGCACCTGGATGCTTGCTGCCTGTCTTGGGTCAGCACCTGGATGCTTGCTGCCTGTCTTGGGTCAGCACCTGGATGCTTGCTGCCTGTCTTGGGTCAGCACCTGGATGCTTGCTGCCTGTCTTGGGTCAGCACCTGGATGCTTGCTGCCTGTCTTGGGTCAGCACCTTGATGCTTGCTGCCTGTCATAGGCCAGCACCTGGATACTGCCTGTCATGCTTTGAATGTATTTACCTGTTGCTAAGGTGCACAGGCTGTCTTGATGATGTCACAATGCACGCTGAACAGATCTCTCCCTTTAGAGAGATGCAGCTCTCTCTGTTGATGGCGAGATTTTAAATGGCTCCTGTAAGATAAATCCAGACATCCTCCAGCTGCAGCTCAGGTTTGTTGCCTCAAAGGCGATCTTCTGTTTAAGGGACCCGTTCTAGTTTTTTGGGGGCTGAAGTTTTTCAAGGGAATGCCCGTTTTCATTCGTTGTTTAGCTGATTTTTCAGTTAAAAATCCTGTCGGGTCCGACCCTGAAGCGAGGCACCAGTGTATGTAATTGATTAGGAATGCAGTCCGTTGTAAGCCGGCCTTTTGCTTTTGAGGCAGCAATTTCAAATATACATTACTATAAACTGTTCAATAAAATACACATCGGTGTTCGCCGTTAGGTTTCTCTTGCCAGTTTTATCAAGACAGGAGGTGCTGAAAGCGAGCTGCATTACAGTTAACGGTATAGGAAGAGTCCAATGTTTACCTGTACTGTTAGTGTGTTATGTTATGAAATAGGATACTTTAAAAAACAAAAAAACGCATTCGAACTTCAAAAATGTTCATCTTTCTGCAAGGCGTCATTCATGAAAGTCACAAAGTTAGTTCCTGTCGAGAGGATCCATGGTCCTGTCATAGCTAATGTGTCTGTCTGAGCTTCCCAGATTCTGTTTATTATTGTATTTCTATGACTCGTGCTGTACTGTACCTGCTTGGGGTGGATGTGTATCTATGTACATGACGAAGCTTGCGCACTGCCTCTGCTTTGCCAGCACAGCTTATACACGAAGACCGTTTTTATAAGGAACCATCAGGGCTTCAAGTGGGCCCGGTCCTGCCGGTGCTCATCACCGGCAGTTATACAATTCAGGAGCTGAGACGGGTCCCTCTCAGGCTCTCCATTTTTGCCCTCAGGATAAAAAAAACACCCTTCACTGCCTTTGATGTAACTTCCAAGAGACTCGTTCTACTTCTTTCACAGTCTCTTCATTTCAGAACTGAGATATTATTTTCAATATTCTATACAACGAAGCCACCACAGTTGCTGCATTTTTATCTTATGCAACTAACAATCCGTGCCAAAGCCAATAGTACTGGCTTGCTGGTGGTGTAATTTTACTTGTTGTATTGTATATCTGGATGCAATGACCGTAGTAGTGAATTACTAGTCTGGAGGCACACTATGCTAAGCACAGATTTTTTTAAGCTTACTTTGTAAGCCACGCCTTACTTAGAGTGGGCGCGACCCTTTTAGAGACTTCTCCTCAACCCCACACCACGACCACCACCACCACCACCACCACACACACACCTTTTGTTCGTGCCACTTAAAACTCTGGGAACCATCTCTGACCTGTTGAAGCTGATTGCAAGATTTCCGGGTGGAAACGCTAATACTTGGAGTTTGCATGTCGGGGTTGTTTGGTGGAGGGGTGGTTCGAAAGGGAGGTGGCTTATATGAAGCACTGGGCATATATATCCAAAGCATCATCATACTCTGCTTAGTAGTCGATGGATCTCAAAATCGGCCTTGGTGAGTAGGATTGTTGTAAGCTTTTCTGTGCACTGTGGATGGGTATTTAAAGCAGCATTTATTGGGCCGTTGCATTGCTGTAAGTAAGAGCTATTCCAACCTTGGGGTGAAAGTTGAGCAGGTCCATAACACTTTGCTGTCTGTACTCCGAGATCTGACTGAATACGAAAGTGGGAAAAGCTCTATTAAGAAGTATGTTTATGTATTTAGTTAGGTGTTTGATTTGGACTGCGCTTACGGCCATTTTGCAGACCTAGTTGTTGCTCAAATGAGGCCCTGAGTTTGGACGGGGCTGAACTACACAGGCTATCTGCTTCAGAGAGTCATGCTGGGTTGTGATGCCTGTTGGAGGCTAGTCCCTTCATAGAGAGGGTGGTGGATCGGCCGAGGGAGTGATTATTATCCAAATGCCTCTATAAACTAGCACGTTTTCTAACCTAGGGTGTGGGTCCAAGGCGTTTGGAGTCGCTTGCTCTGTACCTTCATGGTTTGCCTCTGTGCAACTTAATCTTGTATTTGTATTTGAAATACTGATTAGTAAGACACTGCCGAATCTGAGATCCATGCAAGGGGTTTTAATTTATGCAGATATTTGGGGTCTTTGCCTGTAAAAGCTTGGTGCACAGTAACTTGAATCAGATAGTTTGTATCCAGGCCAATCAGTGAAACTCTTTCATCGTTTGGTTCCAGAATGGCACAAAGTTTTTGGGCGCTCCATGCAAAATAGAGGTTTGTCATTGGCAAGCTTTCTATGCCCAAATTTTGGGGGGGAAACACTACTTGTTCTAATAACTTAGCACCATCTAGTTGTGCAACCACCAAAGGCTGCCTTGCGTTGTTTTAAGGAACTGTCAGTCCTGCTAGGGATATATTGTCGACATTTTTAAAGTTTAGCAAATAACCTTGCTTCTGGGTTCTGGTTTCCCTGCAGTTTAATTATCCTTTCTAGGAGTGTTGGCATGCACTTTAACACAGTCTATGCGTGATAATGTGGTGATTTTCTTTTACAACCGTGGTCTTTTGATTAAAAATAAGGAGAAAAAGGCGCAGAAGTTTCTTACTGCCTATGGTGAAATAGTGAATGAACATTTCCTTCTGTGTTGTGCAGTCATGTGGTAGTTACCTATACATTGTCTCATGTACCTTTTGGTATGACCATGGCTTTGATTACATTCAAATATAGGTAGTGCTCCTTTATGAAAATGTCAATGTCCGTTAATCACTCATTAATCTGCATCTACTGCTGTGGGCTGGTACTTAGGTTGTTTTGAAAATCCACAACACTTACTTAGAATTGTAGCTGATGGTTTCTGACTATCAGTCCAGGACAGTCTGTAAATATTGAATAGTAGCACCACAAGAGATATGCCCTGTGATTGTGTTTGATGTGGTAGCAGTTCTGAGGATACTTAATTTACCTTAATTTGTTTTCCTGACCACCAATCTGTCGGTGAGGATGCAAGATACTAAGGCTTTCCCCAATAACACAAGGAATCAATGATGGAAAAGGAGAAGTATATGGTGGTCTGCATCAGAAGATAATGTCCTTATAGGAAGCCCGAGTATCCCGGCACCATCTGAAATGAGTTTGGGTTTCCTTACCCTGCTCTGGTGCAGAAATCATGATCTCGTAAAGCAAAGCAAGGGTTACAATGTCCCTCTTACAATTGTGCTTTGACACCTTCACTTTACATTACTGAAAGCAGCATCTGGAGTGTGGTTGACACGTCTGGCACCTTCTCTTTGATTCACTCATTGTTTGGTAGATCTTCTAGGCAGTGAGACCAATTTCAGCCCCTTTGTTTGCCTTTATGGCTCCTGCTTTCATTGAATCATATGAGGTGAACAATGGTATTGGCATTGTTCGATTAACTCCATAGGTGGGAATAGTGTGCATGAGCCAAGGCCTCAAGGTAGTTTTGGGTTGTGCAGCAACAGTCGTTGTAGCCTTTGGTAATGTGCAACTTGATATTGCCAGAGCTAGTACATTATAGCAATAGGTGGTAACTGAAATAACACAATGTTTCAAAACCCCAGTATATTGTGGAATCGGATAATCCAGTGGTAGCGGCGGAGACAGATGGCAAAGTAGGCAGATTTATGAAAGATGGTTCCGTTTTGTGGTGAGGAATGGCCTAAGAGTTGTTCCCAATGTAACCACAGAGTAGTATGCGTTGGTACGGAACGTTTAGCTCGTTCTAGAGGTCTTCATGGTCCCACCCAGTGTTGGCACATATTCTGACGCGGTCATCGCAGCGGTCGTGAATGTCCCATAGATCACACAAATAGACAGTAAAGGAAAGCAGGGGTACACCCATATGGCAGAGGTAGGTCGGAGCTTGTGTTTCATTCTGGAATGTCTGAGGCACACACAAAAGCTCAGTTTCTAGGGTGTTTTTTAGACTTATTTCATGTTTGTCAGCAACTATTTGAGGTATGTGCTCTGAATAATTAAAAGTCTGCTACATAATGACATCTTTCCATTTTTTAAGACGATAGTAAAAATCGTAATGTGTCAAGTGTACAGTTTTTTCATTTTCCATTTTTCCACTATTAATGTATCTATTTTGGGGGAAAGAAGGTCTTAAATTAATGTGCTTCAGGCTCTAGACCTTTCCCTGAAATTGAACTGCTGCAACTATTTTCTTCGCATCATTCTCTTTGTTTTCCCCTTAACCAGTAACCACCATGACGTTTACTCATTCGATGTTTTGAAGCGTCACAGTATCCTGCCCAATGCGAACTTCGCTTTTATAGAGGCAGCTTGTATCTGCACCCAGAATAAAATCTGAGATAGGTGGCTCTGATTTTGGCACATCAACCTAATTCTTTGTGCTGCCATACCAAGAATAATGGGAGCTTTAATGCATTATTGAGCTTTCAAAAATACATGTCTTCTACCTCGAATATTGCACCCATGGGCGGGCACATACAGTGAAGTGTTTCTACCAGTGCAAGGACATCTGATGCTTTTTTAAGGCACCATATCATGGGTACTCCCGTTTATTGTGGAATAAAATACTCTCCCATCTTCCAATTGACTTGTTCCTGCTGCCCTCTGGTTCTCACTATACATTACAGCCGAGAATGTGCCATCTGACGTTTTACAATGGGATTTTACAATAATGGTTTTGTAGTCCTCGCCTTTAAAATCCAAAAGTGCATATAATATGGTTGTTTTTCATGTGAAGTACTAGCACTAGACTCTTTTTCTCTCACCTGATTCACCGCATCCATTGTTCCTCCTAAAATACTGGAAAGGAGTGTTTTTGTGTGAATGCCCTTGGGGATATGGATTGAAGAATTCCATTGCTCTGCACTTGAGATGCCGCCTTGTAATGTACTGATGTGCAGATTATTCATCTTACTTATGGAGTTTAACCACTCATCTTTTTGTTCTTTTTTTTTTTTTTGGGCCAGGATTACATCTAGCTCCATGGATTCCGAAGATCTACTCCAGTGTCCATATGACAAAAACCATCTGATCCGGCCAAGCAGGTTCCCCTATCATCTGGTGAAATGCAGAGAGGTATGTTGGAGGCACCAATGCCAAACACGTAGACCTCAAAGGATACAACCTCCCACCAAGATTGTATTTGTTTTAAGAAGATGCAACATTTGTAATAGGCAATCATTACGCTATGAGTAACAGAGTCATGATCTACTTTCAGGATATGCACTTGTTGAATAGCTGGTTCCCTTTTAGAGATCATGGAAATTTGTCTTTGCACTGGCCCTCAAGGAATCATGTTGCAAACCTTGGTATATATTTTTGCCCTTTGCATCCGTCAATTCATAGGTCCATTCGTTATGGGAGGTAACAAATGCAGACAAGGTGGTGCTAAGGAGGGACTAACAAGCCTAACAACCAATCAGAAGCCAGCATTTACAAAGGACAATGACACAAGCCAATTCAAAATATGGGTGGAGTGGGCGAGTCTTTAAAGCCATACTGCAATACTGCATGCCTTGCAGTAGTTTGAGAAATTGTATAATACATATTGCATAATTTACACTCTAAACGACCCTTTATAATATATTACCATTTGCATGATAATTTTACAAGAAGTGCGAACCATCTGTAGCATCCTGCTACAAGTAAACACGGACACTGGTAACAGTTCAACTAGAGCTTTATTGCTTACATCCAGTGCCTTCCCTGTCCCTACTCTAACTGCCCTCATCCTGTCCCTACTCCGCCTCTTCCTGTCCCTGACCACCTAGTTCCTCCCACCCAGCTACTAGACTGCTAACACACAACATCTCCCCCTTTTTTAACAAAACTGCTAACGTGTTCAATTATATCTCTTCAATGAGTCTCTTTGGTCGCTGAACATTGCGACGCGGCCTTACATTCATTTCTTCAGTGTCCTCTTCAATCTGGGGTGTATCCAATCTGTTCAGAGCGTCCGGATCATGTTGATCAGAGGTTCCAGGATCTGATAACACCGTGGGGTCAAGCAATGATCTGGTTGAGTCCTGGGAGCACTTCTTGAAGTGAGACACATTTCTCGTGACTCGACGGTGGTCAGACTCCGCCGTCAGCATGGTGCCTTTCTGCCGAGTGACCAGTAGTGGTTCATCACGAAAACGACAGTCTGTTTTTTTCTGTTGATCTTGTTTCACCAGTACATGGTCTCCTTCGTGCACAGAAGGTGATCTGGCTCTTCGCTTTGCGTCAGCATACGACTTCATCTTGTCCTTGTTCTTCTTGTCCATCTCTGCCATCTCCAGATGGTTGCGGGTGGGTGATAGAGCTTGCAGCGCGCCATCCCAGGTCGGGATCCGGTTTCTCATGGGGCGACCTAACATCAGTGTGGCCGGACACTTGCCAGTGGTCGAGTGGGGAGTTGTCCTATAGGCCCTGAGGACTTCGTTGAGAGTGATCTGTAGGTCCTTCTTTTCGGCACAGGCCTGCTGAAATGTTTTTTTGATTGTGGCCATGAATCGTTCAACTGTGCCATTTGCTTGTGGCCAGAGGGGAGTGACTTTCCTATGATGGAAGTCCAGGTGTCGGGCATATGCTTCAAAGTCATGTCCATTGAAGGGAGGACCATTGTCTGTCTTCACTTCTCTAGGGACACCCCAGGTGGCAAATAGTTTGTCTAGTACCTCGAGAGTACTGGAGGCGCCAGTGGAGGGTACGAACTGTGCGAATGGGAAGCAAGAGTATTCATCAACTATGACTATCACGTACTTGCCAGAAGACAATGGTCCGTAGAAGTCCACGGCAATTTCTTGCCATACTCCCGCTGGTAGGGGAGTCATCTGCAGTGGGGCTGGAGGATCGCCTTTGCTTGTCAGTTGGCAGGGGTGGCAGTCTTTCAAGGTGGATTCCACCATTTGATCTAATAGGGGAAACCACACGCGCTCCCTGAGCGCTCGCTTCGTAGAGACGACTCCTCTGTGACCTTCATGGGCAAGATCAATGACACCTTGCTGCAGAGCTCTGGGAATCACGATTCGCTGTCCCCGCAGTATGATGCCATCTGAGGTCACCAACAGTTCTTCATGTACATGCCGGAATGCTTGCAGCTCATGTTTAGTGTCCAGTTCAGTGTCTGTATCCTGAGAGTCATGCCTCCACCTGTTGGTTCGAATCTTGCTGAGAACCTTTTGCAGAATGCTGTCTTGTGCGGTGGCATCACGAATCCGATCCATTGGAATGGCAGGAGGTAGCGCCTGATCAGCTACGAAATGGATGTATTCCTCAGCAATCGAAGGGTGAGAGGCAGTTGACGCAGGCGGATGTCGAGACATGTAGTCTGCTGGGTTTTCAGACTTCCCCGGCTTGTGTACAATCGTGAAGGTATACTCCTGAAGCCTCAGGCCCCACCTCTCAATTCTTGGGGGCATTTTAGCATGGGGGTTGCCATAGATGGTGACTAGCGCTTGGTGATCCGTGATTAGGGTAAAGTGCTTGCCGTAGAGGAAGACATGAAAATGTTCACATGCCCAGACCACCGCAAGGCTCTCCTTCTCAGGCTGTGAGTACGCCTTCTCGGGGTCGGACAGACTGCGGCTGGCATAAGCGACAATCCGCCTCTGGTCGGAGTCATGATCATACTGCGCTAAGATGGCCCCCAACCCTACGGGGCTGGCATCAACAGTGACTTCAGTCATGCGTCTGGGGTTGAAGTAGGAAAGGTTATCGGCCGACTCCACGGCCCTTTTGATCTCTGTGAACGCCTGCTCACACTGAGGAGTCCATTCGAAAGGCTGCCCTTGCTTGGTCAACATGCGGAGCGGGTGGCTGATGGTCGCATAGTCCCGGATATATCGGGCGCAATAGCTAGCCATCCCCAGGAAGGATCTCAGGTCGCTGACGTCCTGAGGACACTTGGTGTTGTTCAGGGATGCCACTTTGTCCGGGTCTGGTTTCATTCCCGCTCCTGAGAAGATGTGACCGAAGAATTTAAGCGTAGATTGGTGAAATTCGCACTTGTCTCTGTTCAGGGTTAAGTTCGCGTCGAGCAGGGCATGACAGACGCGGTTAAGTGCAATATCGTGTTCACGGGTGTCAGAGCCATAGACTAAGATGTCATCGCTGTAGTTGAGCGTGTTAGGGATGTTTTGGATGATTTGTCTGATGGCTTCTTGGAAAATTTCGGCGGCTGAAGACACACCAAAGCTTAGTCTTTTATATCGAAAGAGCCCCAGATGTGTAGCAAAAGTAGTGATGGGGCGTGACTGGGCGTCCAGTTCCAGCTGGTGATAGCCCTTGCTCAGGTCCAATTTTGAGAACACTTTGGCGCCGTTTAACGCCGAGATCATGTCACATAGAAGTGGCCCTGGATGGCGTTCACGTTCTATCGCAGTGTTGGGGATGCGCATGTCAACGCACAGTCTCACTTTGCTGGTGTTGCCCTTTTTCGGTACGACGACCACCGGCGAAACCCACGGGGTCGGACCATCCGTGCGTTCAATGATGTCTGCAGACAGGAGGTCATTGATTTCTTCTTCGACAGCCCTTTGAAGGTGGAAAGGAAGGCGCCGGGGGTGCTGAGCAACGGGCCTAATTTGTTTGTTGACATGTAGGTGTATCTGACGGTTCTTCAGCTTCCCTAACCCAATGAAAAGGCGAGGAAAGCGATTGACGATGTTCTGGTCATCACAAACTTTGAAGAGGATCTCCACGAGACTAAGGCGCTCCGCAGTCGGCAGGCTGAGCAAGCAGTCAGCCTCGGGTCCTTTGATAACTTGAATGACTGCATCGATGGTGACGTTGTCATGTGCAAGTGTAGTTGGGAACTTGCCAAGACACTGCAGGGGTTTCTTGGACATCCAGGTGTAGACGCGGACAGGCGCATTCATGCCCATCCCATCCTCGTCGCCAGTTGTAGCATCCTGCTACAAGTAAACACGGACACTGGTAACAGTTCAACTAGAGCTTTATTGCTTACATCCAGTGCCTTCCCTGTCCCTACTCTAACTGCCCTCATCCTGTCCCTACTCCGCCTCTTCCTGTCCCTGACCACCTAGTTCCTCCCACCCAGCTACTAGACTGCTAACACACAACACCATCCTGTGAACTTCATTACATGGATTGTTAACATCCCATTTGGAACCCACAAAATATCGCACAGATCTGATTGAGAAGAATATTTCTAATTGTCTTGACAAATTAGCCTTTATACTTGATTAATTACAAACACTGGGTAACCCAGAGTGATGTGCTACCCGACTTTGCTACCCATCTGCAAAGCACATCCGGGGTAGCAAGCACTATATTAATATCCAAAGTACCAGATTAATTAATTTTTTTGAAATAATTGATTCATCCAAATGGGGATATCGCGATTAAATGGAGGAATTCATACTAATTGCTCCATGGGATAAGACTTACACCTCAAAGTGCCTATGTTCTTCATTTACTCACTTTTG
The DNA here is from genome assembly GCF_964261635.1 of Lissotriton helveticus. Classification (NCBI taxonomy): domain Eukaryota; kingdom Metazoa; phylum Chordata; class Amphibia; order Caudata; family Salamandridae; genus Lissotriton; species Lissotriton helveticus. The sequence goes on along the minus strand of NC_136057.1, from coordinate 1,628,568,472 downwards.
CTTGGCTACACGGTTTGTCCCATTGACACTATAGGTAGCTAAGGATTTAAGTGGGATGTATACTACAAGGTCATATTAACTTTACAGGCAAACCCCATTTTGGTGTCTCAACATGGGCTGTAAAAACCCATAAGGCAACCCATGACAGCAACGCAGTCCCAGTCCCCTTCCAAGTGTTACTTCATCGTGCATTCCTCACGAGTATTCACTTTTACCACATGCTGTGTCTGCGTTTTTCATGCATATATGACTCTTGCATAGTGCATACTGTGAACCGAGTGACTTACAGTTTGGGTGAGTCCAAGATGTAGATCCCAGGTCACGATTGAGAGCTCTGGAGCTGAATTTAAAGGCAGTGCAAGTGTTTCACAGTTGTCAGTGAAGTATAATGTTTTTCAGAGTACATGCTCATCCAGTCCTTGGGCTCTCCGAACGGTGCACAAATGGATGGTCACATATGGGGCAAGTCTAATTACTATTTTATGTGAATGTGTGCAAAGGGAGTAAAGAGCTGTTGAAATATTCATAGCACCAAAGTAAAAGAATATGCTTCATTTGCAGTTGAGGAACAAAGCTGCGTGTGCTTGTGAGAGAATGTGTGTGTGTGAGAGAGAAAGTGTGTCTGTGAGAGAGAAAGTGTGTCTGTGAGAGAGAAGGTGTGGTGAAAGGGGATGTGACCAAAGGAAGTACACATAGAAAAACTGTGTGATGAGTTGGAGATGCAGTGGAAGCAGACGAGGCGTCATGTATACAGATGGAGGATTTCAGAAAACTGTGGGGGTGGGGGAAGACATTGTGATTAATGGAGTGTGCGAATGCAGAGGGAAGAGGGTCATAGCTACAATTCGTGCAGCAGGGCCAGTGGCACCAGTGCCCAGTACCACGAGGAACCCATTGAACTGTGTAAATTGCTGTACTTCACTACCACAACTGCAGTCACAGGGGCCATTGTCCGTGCTTGCAGAATGGCCCATGGCATCCTTGCTATGCTGCTAATGAGTTATGGGTGTGAGGTTAATACTAGGAGTGATTGAGACCCTCTGAAGACAGCTACCCCTTCCACAGACCTTAGTATTATTTAATATGTACACATCTGTGAATTCCCATTGTTGTCATCCGTTGGTCCTTTTTCCACCATCAAAACATGCAGTACCTAATCTGCCACTCTTTTTCGTAATTTGCCCCATCCCATGCCACACCCCTTTTCCCCATACCCTTTATCCCTTCCCTCCCACTCTACTTGCGCCACTGCTGCCCATTTCTCGCTGTGGCGCCTCGGGTGTGAGCGCGGGAGCCGGTACTGAAACGCAAATTATTTTAAAAGCTGCACAGTCCAATTCTCAGGGTGGATAGATCTATTAGTGTAGAACTTGACCTAGGTTGGATATGGGGGGAGTCATGTTATTACATTGACGTCGCAGTCCTCGAAAGCAACCCACGCCAGCCCCTTGGTAATCCATCAGTATTTGTTTTTCGTAGCACACTCCTCCATCTGTCCGGCCGTAAGCTGAAGGGTACGCTGTGAGCGTGCACATCGGCTGTCCTCTTTCTGCAACCAAACAGACGACCTAGGTCTTGCCAAGTTGGGCAGCGCATGCGCTGCGTCTCTAAGTGAGACCTAAAAAGGGTGCCCAGGGTTCTCTGTGTTTATTGATGTGGTCTCTTCTGCCAAGGTGGTGGTACTCTGCAGAGTATTCAGGGACTACTACTCATCCGATGGTTGGTGTTGCACTGACAGCCAACTCCCCAGAGGCAAGGGAACATCACTGGTGTTATGATCTGAAGTGGGAATTACTGGACTGTCCTGGGTGCCAACACATTCTGCCTGTGAATAAGAGAAGGGAGCTCCAATCCTGTATTAGCAGTTGATCATGGCAGGTGTCTGCTTATTTAACAGTGTCCGTCTGACAGACTCATTAAGCATGGGTGCCCAATGAATTGTGGTACTGTCAGGCCAGGCTGTGCGGTCTTTGTCACTTATCCCTGTCATAATTACCAAGGTATCTGGAGCTGTGTGCCTGAGTGGTAGACCTGATAAAAGCATAGATAGGCGCCCAGAAGTGGCCCCTGTGCAACTGGGTCAGGACCAGTCCGGTAGATCAAGTGACTAGAGAGGTACCTCTAGGGTGCTTTGTGAAGGTTGGAGGTAGTTGGCTCGAGGCACTGCATGCAAAGCTGGCACCTGGCTTCCACCATGCCAATGACTCATCACCTGCAGAAAAGGGCTGTCTTGTATAAGAAGCAGTGCCAAGTTTTCCCCAGAGTAAGCTCTGCCATGAGACAAATGCCCACCAGAGAGTCAGTTACAATCTAAAGACCGCCATCTGGAGGAAGGCCACTGTCAGAAACCTTTGCTCCTTCTGTGACTTCTTTAGCAATACGCAGTTCCCTGTGGTGACTAGAAACTTCCTGCTATCAGTAAAATGAAAATCCCAGTGCTTGAGGATTGCTGAACGTGGCCCATCAATGCTGCTACAAACTGGGTGAGAGACTGAGCATGCCTAGGCCTGAGAGACTACAACTGAACGGGGGCCTAGGAAACCATGAGCTGCACCTATAGACCTTACCTCAAGCTTTGAACCTGATCCGGGGAGGGGCGAGACCCACAAAGAGAGATGGAGGGGTAACTTGATTAGTCATCATATGCATCTGAAAGCACAGAGACATGCACCCATGAATCACGTATTCATGCATTATTGAATGTGTGGTGGAATTCAATGTTTTTATGTAATTAAGTAATTGTCTTTCAATAAAGATAAAAGCAAAACCAAAGGGGATGATGGACGGAGTGTTGAACATTGCAAGCACTCACCCCAGTCAACTGATCTGGGTTTAATCCATCACCATTCTTTAGTTCACTCCGCCACCCCAGTTCAGACGTGGCCATATGCAAATCAGTCTGACCCTGTGCCTCATGGGAACAGTCCAGCCCGAACTGCCACGGCTTGTCTTCCCTGGACCGGAAACCAGCATCCTGGGCCCTGGGACCTGGCTTGGCAGTTCGGGCAGGACTGTTCCCATGGGGCACATGGTCAAGACTGATTTGCATATGGCTGGGTTCAAACGAATGGCATGGTGAGCAAAAAACACAATAGATTTAGGCCCAGATCTCTGTACTGGGGAGAATGTATGACATTGCTCTGCATTCAGTTTAACTGTTAGTTTTGCATTTCAATAAAGATGAGCGCTGGGCATCGATTTGCTTCACTGCTGAGGAGGCATGATATTGATGTCGGAGTACCCCCACACTAACCTCCTTGAGAAGCCTGTGATTGCTCGCCCTCGCTACCACAGAGCACGGAAAATCTCAGTTTTCTAGCCATATTAAGACGGGCACTGGGACAGCAGTGGCAGAAGGCTAAAACCCCATGGCTGTATTGCCCCTGCCTGGCCCATGGTCTCCTGAACGAGTTTTGACAGACACTGAGAACTAAACCTGGAGCTGCCTCGGCTATCAAAAGAAGTCACAAAAGAGGTGTCAAGGAGTTGAGGGATGGTTGCATCTGGAGAAAATGACATGTTTTTGGGGAGGGTGGGTGGGGGGTAATCATCAACAATAGGAAATCTAGGTGATTCCATTTTTTTGGGGAGTTATTATTTTTCATGGCACCCTTCAATACTGTTTTAGTGGCATAGAGACTATCCTGCAACCATAAGTCAGAGGGATGTGCTACAATGCTTTATGTTAAATCAATAATAGAGAGAAACTAAACTTGGCTCAACTCTCTGAAGAACCTGACACAAGTAGAAAAACCTAATCTGTCCAATATAGGGTTCTCCGAAGATAAAGGATTGGAAGGGTAAGACAATACCAAGGAGACACAGGGTACACTGTTCCAAAACTCCCATGTTGAGGAAATGACTTTTAAAATATGCAACTCCTGAGACTGCCCCGAAGGACATCTGTCAAAGCCTAGAGTAGATGAAAATATTACCTCAGACTGTTAGCATTAGGACACTAAATCATAGGAAATTAATCCAACCAAATGTCTGTTTAAATTACTGGGAAGAACGGTTACATTTTAGAGTTTCAACTACAGTTATTAAGCCCCCTCCCCTCCCTCCCATCTTTGAACCTTGTGTCACAGATGCACATTTAATTAGGCAGACTTCATGCACCTATCCTTACACTGCCCCAGAATATGAATATTGAAATTACTCCTGTTCATATCGAGCTCGCCCACTCTTAGCTTTTGTGGGAGGCGCTGCTGAGGTGCCAAAACAGGTCAGGTGCTTGACAGCATTACAAATGTTGCTATTTACCCTTTTGCTGCTAGACCTCCCACCTACACCCCGTGCCATGCCTTTTTTTGGCTATTCGAGATAATTCTCGCTTAGGCTCCCATAACCTTTTGTCCACATAAGGTATCCATGCCAAATGTGCGTCCTATTCTTCCAATACCCTGAGGATTTTATAGGTACCCAGGATTTGTGGATTACCCTGGAGGTGGCCGAGAAATTAGGCAAAATACAGCTCTTTGGGGGAAAATGGTAAAAAAGTGCTGCAGAAGGGTTTGAGGAGCTACAATCGCCATCTTCCCAGATTTCAGGAACAAGCAGCCTTTTGTCATAAAACCAACATTTTCTACACAGTTTTGCCATTTTACTGGGACATAGCCTATTTTTTTTTAACATTTTGTGTGCTTTCAACCTCCTTTTGGTTAATAGTAGAAATGGGTGTGAAACCAATAATGGATCCCGGAAAGCTATACTTTTTAAAAGACCTAATTCTGAATTCAGCAAGTGGTCATTTATGGAGATCCTTCAAGGTTTTCCTATAGAAAGTAACATTTGAATAAATAAAATTATTGAAATGGTGTTGGAAAAAAAAAGCAATTAGTGCCTACATTTTCACCTGTAACTTCATCGAACTAAGCTAAATATTTGAGAGCAATATACTGATAAGTCCGCGGGACCCTTCTGGTTTCAGGAATATATCCGGCTTGTAGGTTTGCAAAGAATCCAAGGTACCCAGAGCCAATAACTGAGCTGCACCTTGTAATGGTTTTTCATTGTGTACAAGGTATACAGCAATTCAATTAGTAAAATATGAAAACAAGTTTCCTTACCAAACACTTGCAACTACACACACTGCAGCTCTACCAGTGCCAAAACCACAAGCACAAGTTACAACAAAGTAAAACAAAAGCTTTGCACTAAAATGAAAAGGAGAAAAAAAGTTAAGATTACAAATAATGACAAAGCGCAGACCATCAGCCGAAGTTGTTTAGTGGCTTCTAACACAGCCAGAATATTCACCTCCAAAAGGGGAGCGACACGTGCCCAAAGGGCCACTTCACAAAACATTTTGTGCCACAAACAATAAAATCCCTGGTGGTCTATCGGCTTCTGCCCCACTTGGGGGCAGATGGGCTTAAAAATATAAGACAAGAAGCAAGGCCATCAAGAACATCATCTTGAAGAGTTGGGACATGATCCGTTTTGAACCAGACTTTCAGGGTATTTTCAACAGCAGACCACTTTTTGCATACCAGAGAGCTAAAAATATCAAAAACATTCTCGAGACTGTACCCGTGGACCCGTCCATAATACATTCAGGCACCATTCCGTGCCTTAACTGTAGCCATTGTCACAACATCATCCCAGGCAACATCCTAAACCACCCATCATCAGGGAAAGCCATTAAATTACGTACCAACGCTACCTGTGACTCCAAGAACGTTGTATACTTACTTAAATGTCCCTGCGGACTGCCTTATGTAGGCAAGACTGAACGCAAGATCAAAGTTCGTTTGACTGAACATAAAAGCACCATCAGAAATAGATCAACCAAAGCCCCCTTGGCAGCTCATTTCATCACACACCAGCACAATGTGAGCCAACTCAGGTTCCTGGTTTTGGAGGTTGTCCCGCTGAGAGCAGGCGTGGATAACAAGAAAATACTACTCCAGAGGGAAACCGCGTGGATCAAGAGACTTGATGCCTGTCAGCCCAAGGGGCTCAACGACAGAATTGAATACAGTTGTTTCCTATAATTCGTTGTTGTCTCAACGTACATTCAGTTATTCTGTTTGACTGTACTTATCTTTTCTTTAACCCTCTTGCCGTTCATTCCACATTTCATTATTCCATGTTTCACCTTCTTCTCCCTTTTCCCTGGTTTTTACCTTCATTCCTACCTCTCCCATATGGCCATCACTCTTCCACCACAGTTTAGACAGTACTCATTCACCACCCTTTTGGTCAATTTTTTTATTTTGGCTCTCAGGATATCTCTCTCTTCACCTTTGATTTCCCTACTTTTCCTACACCATTTTGTTCTTTTTCCAGCTTTTTCAACTCTGTTGTTCTCATCTTTTTCTACATTTGTAACCGTTTAAATAGTGATTGTACACCTCGATTGACCATTCCAAGATGGCCGCCATCATCGATTCCGAGTGTTCTTTTTGTTTGTTTGATATCATAACATGTTCTTTTTGTGTATCTATCCCCGACATCGCATGCTATTGGGCCGCGGGCAATATCAGTAAATTATTGATTTTGTTGAGCCTTAAACATATGGGCATGCATACCACGCTACTAATATTCGGGATAGTCCGTTTTTTACCTTTACCACCACGGATGTTTATTTACTCCGCAGTCACCGTTTTTCACACTAACTGCCGGCTACTCAGTGCGCCGCGCTTTGTTATAGAGAAGACTCGGTAAGTGTGTTTTTTGCATCATTACGACTCCCTAGATCACTTTCATTTACTGCGCACATCGTGAGAGCACTTTTTAAGCGCATATCGAGTTAGACCGTTCTGACTTATGTCAGGTTGATTTTTATCTGCAGCTAAGACGCAATGGGTGTTTTTGGTTTACCGTTTACACTACTGCCATGGTTGTCACAGTCCCCACCCCACACTGGGCTAATTTCACATTTTTTTACCCCCTCATTTTTTTCTACCCGTTTATACTGCAAATAATGCATGTTTTATTTTATTTGCACCCGTTTTAATGTCACTATTACCTCGTGGCCGCGAGTTCCCTTCCTGATATAAATTCATTTACTTACAGATCTTTTGCTATCCCCTGAAGAAGGGCTCCTGCCCGAAATGCATAGGGATGATGCACTGATCGATTGATGTTAATTGAAAATACGCTTGGAGTATTGCTTCATGAAAAAGTCATCATGTGGATATAACATGTGACCTACCAATTAAATTTTTCTTCAAGAAAGAATACCATTGACTACGCTTGTTTGAACTTTATTAATTTTTTGGCGATAAAATCAGTGTTCAGGAGTCTTATCTCCCACCGGAGTGCCTTAGGAAACAGTGCAAGCAGCACTTGCACTCCCTCCTTTTTTCTTAAAAATATAAGGCCAATCTGCCCCTAAGGGGGGGGGGAGAAATGCCAAACATTAATTCACAAAAGGGGAGTGACCCTTGACTAAGCGGCCACTGTACATAATTACGTGCAAAAAAATCTGTGGGGGTCTAGTGGGCCAAAAAATAGAAGGATGATCTTCCCCTAAGGGAGGCAGAAATGGCCAAAACATTCATCACCCAAAAGCGGAGCAATCCTTACCCAGGGAATCTCTTCCCTGTAATTATTAAAAAATGAATCCATGGCTTCTAGTTGGTTTTGAATGCCACCCTCCCCCGAATGGAGCTAGATTGGCTGAATAAAATGGTGATCTAACCCGGAAGAGGGGGCAAAACCCAGTAAAAGGAAGTTGGCCCCAGGGAAACTACCATTGCCCAGGAGGTCTCTCCCAAAATGTGTAAAATGAAATTCCCTGGTGCCTAGTGGGTTTCGGCACCCCTGGAAGGGGGCTGATGGGCCGAATCAGTCCCCAGGGGGGCCGAAACACAGCTACACATGCCTCCAGGGAAGTGACCCTTGCTTCAGGGGTTTCTCCCCCAACAAAACAAAAAAGTATCCCTGGTGGTCCAGTGGATGGAGTCCTGCTCCACGATACCGGGCCTCGCACGCAATCGTGAAGCTGGAATCCATTCAAAACCGGCACAGGGGAAAGGAAAAACTCTTTCCTTTCTCCTGTGTCTGTTTTCCCCAAAGAACACCCCTCCCCCGAGAGTAGGGCTTACCTCAATCGTGCCCTCTCTGGACGCGCTGGAAGCAAATGGCTTCCAGCGCATCCCCGGTAGCCTATGATGATGTCAGCTCGCTGACGTCATCCGATTGCCAAGGTCGAGGGGGTTTCGGGGTGGCAGCAAAAGTGCTTCCACTGCCATCCTAAGTGGAGGGCATGTAGGTGGGCCGCCATGGAGGGAGCACCATTGCCTTCCCCTTGGGCCAGTGCCAAGACATAATGGTTACATCTTCTGCACAGTAACACCGCTGCTTAGGATGTAACCATTACGTTCTTTGCACACAAGGGGTTAAAATATCATGTGGCTGAAAGGCGCCTCACCTAAACTCCAGAGCTGGCTGCATGATGCTGTTTTCTGTAATGACATTGTTGAATTGCATTAATCTCTTCGGCATCCAAGGACAAATCCTCAATATATCTACGGTATCTTAAAAGTTTTTCCCTCCACCTAAGATCATAATACTTGGAAACCTATTGCAATTTTCACTATTGGAAAGTCGACACGCCTCCATCCCCCTGGGGCTCAGCACCAGCACTTAATTGTCAACACTCCCACTTATGACAGCCTGCCTGCCACATGGTGGCCTTATTTTTATTATTTAGAGATGAGCACAGCAGTAGTTTAATGATCAAACATACATTCAAAATGACCAATATCTACAGCTGAAGCTATTTTTATAACTTTAGGTTGTGGAATAGACTGGGTTTCCCCACTTGTAGGAGTGTGGTGTGTAGTAGTTGTGATGATACGGTTATTGGCAGTGCTGGCAGGATCTGTGGATGGAGCAAGCTCTAGTGGCCTCCTCACGAGGGCATTTGCACTTACATTTTGCACAAAGTAAGCACTGGTAAATTGTTATAGCCAGGAGAGAAGTCTCACTGGCACATGACTTGTAGAGGCGTGGCCTGCCATTAATTCATCCTGTTCATTGATGTGGTGAAATGTGCTCTATGCGAATGACCTTTATGGAGGAAGTGTATTGTCTTATAATTACACTTGACCTTATTGCAGTAACTGTTTTTTAGGGTTTTATATAATCTTTTTTTAATGGATTTATTATTTTTTTTTTTTTATTCTAATTAAAAATCTCAGTCAAAAAGCACATTGGGCAGCGTGGCTACGCAGCGTAGTGCAATAGCCGCCTGATAGAGTAGCTCCGTCTTACCTCTCCCATCCCCGTTAATCCGCTACAGAGATCCGGTCCCTACATTTGTCAAAAGACAGAAGAGTGTCTGCTGATTCTACCGACACCAAAATCGCAGCCCAAATCGACCGGGAGCCAGAGTTCTCACAAGCTAAGTTCTGAGGCCTAAACTAAGAGTGCGACTGGGCGGTGAAGTGCCCCTAGCTGCCGCCGCCGTAACGTAGTAAGGCCATAGGCATCTCACTCACAGCCGGAAGCTGAACTAAGGCTGACGTTGGCCTGTTGCAGTGGCTGCTTAGGAAAACCCAGTGAGTGGCCTCAGAAGACATCACGGAGGAGTGCTCAACACTTTGCCGGGTAAAGCCAGTGGGAGGAAGCCATACGTACCACACGCCCTGGCACCGGGCGCTGAGCCACGGCCCCTGGGAACGATCCACTTGCGCTTCGCACAGACTATCCTGGTTCCGGGTGTAGGAGCGGTGCGATAGGGACCCTGAACCCCCACCCCCTCCCCCCCCCCGCCCCCCCCTCCCTGGAGGGACAATGACACTATCTCTATTGAGGTGAGTAGACTGATCGCTGCTGAGACGTGGGCTCCATCAGGCCTACATCACTCTGCATTAGGAGGGGCCTGATTATCCTGTAAACCCTCTATAGAATTGTCCACTCGGCTGCCACATACTTTTTCATCCCCCATACGCCATTCATCTAACAGGCACATGATTCAGCCTGCAGTGGTCTTGAGGCCTTACTGCGGCAACCCAGACACAGCATACCTGGAGCAAAGAATGGACACGATCTCCGCGGAGGTGACACTCATCAGGGCGGATCTTCATAAAATCACCGAAAAGGTCAAACAACTAGAGGTCAAAATAGAGAGCCTGGTGGAGGACACTTCACAACTTCAGAGTGAAGTCTGAGAGCTTCAGAACTTCAGGAAACTAGCGGAAAGTAAGCTGGATGACTACGAAGGCCGATCACGCCGTATTAACGTAAGAATCCTGCGGATGCTGGAACGGACAGAGGGAGAAGCACCAGACCTGTTGAACTCCTGCTTAAACACCTGCAGCCGAAGGGCCTGTCAAAATTCTTTATGATTGAGAGGGCACATAGTCCCTGGGGGGTGCCCAAAACCCAGGGCTCCCCCCACGACCGCTGCTCGCTCGGGTACTGAACTTCCGCATCAGAGACGTGATTTTGCCAAACGCCAGAGTGAGCTTCCCGCTCTGGCTCGAACGCCGAAATGTCCTTTTTCCATGATTTTACACAAACAGTTGAGAGGAAGCGCAGATCCTTTCTGGCCTTTAAAAAGTCACTACGTGATAAAGGGGTGAAATACGCCATGTTTTTTCTGGCTTGACTCCGGGTGGAGAATGAGGAGAGGGCCTGGTTCTTTGACATTCCCAAGGCTCCAGCGCAATGGCTGGAAGGTTTGTCGAGGAGCTGGAAACCATAACTCCCTCTCAGACACCAGAAAGACCCTATTGGCGAGGTACCATGGACCGACCACCCCCCCCCCCCCACGGAAGCGGGGCAACATCCCTGCCTGGCGACCGTTTGCTGGACTCCGAGACTGCTAAAGGTACCGGATTTCGAACACAGCTGCTGGCTGAATGAGCTTGCAAAGAACTGATGAAGGCACAACTCTTGAGACATGGCATGCTGCTCTCTTCCAGAGGGGCTACTGATGATGTTGATGGGTGCGGGGGGGGGGGACTTTAACGCAGTAGTCTCCGGGACACTGGCCAGACATTTCCCTCGAGACATTGGTGCATCAACAAGATGGCTACCTGATTTCCGGGAGGCTCTGGGCGTCGCTGACGCATGGAGAACATACCACCCGGACTCTATCCAACACATGTTTTATTCTGGGGCACACAATAGCCTTTCTCGTATAGACTACCCGATTGTCCCAGCCTCCCAGATCACACACATCAATGAGGTTAGGCACATGGCAAGAGGCATCTCCGATCATTCCCCGCTATGGGCTCATCTTACGCTAGGGCGGAGTGGGGCAGGCAGAGTGGCTCCCAATAATCCATGGAATCTTCGCTACCCCAAAGTAAGTAAGGCCCTGCTTCAGGCAATAGATCATTATTTTCAGGACAGCAAGGGCACAGTAGACTCGCCCCCCCCCCCCCCTCACCCCCCAAACATTGTGGGAAGCCTTTAAAGTTGTCATACAGGACAAGCGCCCCCTCTGATAACTGGCGCTCAAAAAGGCTAATTGAAAGACCTAGTTGAAATAGAAGAGGCAGTCCTTGAACTGGGAGAGGAAGTTACGCAAGAAAAGCGCCATACTCTGCAGCTCAAAAGTGATGAATATAAGGCCATAGCAACTGACGGAGCCAAATCCATGGGGAGAGAACAGGTGAGTAGGGTGTACGACCTGGGAGATAAGGCGGGGAAATGTATAGCGCGGCTGGACAAGCAGGAACTAGCGTCCGCCTGGTGCCAGAGTTGAGGGATGGAGACTGGCAATCCATAACGGACCCACAAGCAATTGTCGACACATTTGCAGACCACTTTAGCGACATTTACCGCACGCACACTTCCTACACAGAAGCAGACTCACAATCCCTCCTTAGAGACATTGCCCTTCTGGTCCTGTAAGATCAGGACAGAAACCTCTTGGAAAGTGACTTTACAAATGACGAAATCGCATTGGCAGTCAGATGCCTCAGTTCGGGTAAGGCGCTCGGCCCCAATGGCCTACCAATCGAGCTTTTTATACTAGCCCCATATCTGCAAACTATGTTCACAGACCGTAAAGAGCAGGGAAGGCTTCCCCTAGACCAGAGAATAGCCACACATCACCATTCACAAGGAGGGTTAACCCAAGACAAACTGCGCTTTATATAGGCCTATCTCTCTCCTTAATGCAAAACTCAAAATCCTTGCTAAGCTCCTGGCTAACCGTCTGATCAAAGTTATTAGTGGCATTGTGCACCCCGACCAGTCAGGCTTCATGCCCCAGATTAATACTGTGTTGAATCTCCAGAGGGTACATGGGGTAATGGAGAGACTAGCAACGATACAAGAGCCGGCGGTCATAGTTTCCCTAGATGCATCAATGGCATTTGATATTATTGAATGGCCCTACCCTTTTGCAATTTTGGTGTAGCTGGGTTTTGGACCTGAATTCATCGGTTGGATTGGACTTTTATTCTCCGAGCCCCTGGTGCAAGTTGTAATGAACAACAAGAAGCCAGAGGTGTTTGAACTAGGTCGGGGAACCCGTTAGGGTTGCCCACTGTCGCCCCCCCCCCTCCTATTTCCTCTTGCATTGGAGCCACTTGCTGCTTGGATTCGGAGGGATCCAGTCAGACGTGGCCTACGATGGGCGGAATCATGAGAGGACTGCATTTCGCTATACGCTGATGATATCCTTCTATTCCTCACCTCCCCCCGAGCATCACTGATAGCGGTGTGTGACATATTCGCAAGTTTTGGCAGATTCTCTGGATATTCCATAAACTGGAATAAGTCCATTCTCCAAAGTGACCCCCCCCCCCGAGGGTACCCTAAGACTTCCCTATACAACTCACCATGACCGGTTTTAGATACCTGGGGGTATTTGTGACATCGAACCCACACCTCCGCTACGCTAATAACCTGCAACTGCCCCTGCAAATACTGAAACCGCCTGGAAGGCGCTTCCGCTCTCCTTGCTGTGTAGGGCAGCGCTATTTAAAATGATGTCCTTGCCTCGCTTCCTTTACGCACTACAGAACTACACCAATCCAGTGCCATCCAGCTACTTTAGAGAACTAGAGGGACTACAGAGAGAATTGCTGTAGGAAGGAAAGCCCAGAATCATGCTGGCCAAACTCCCCCTTATCTGATATGATGGTGGTATTAGTGTCCCGGACTAAAAAAAATACTACTGGGCCTCGCACCTGGCAGCCATCAACCATGGCACCTACCGCCCCATGGACGAACCAGGCTATTCCATGGACTGCTGGCTCCTCCCAGGGTGAAACTATAACCGAGCTCTCTACTCTAGACTGCAACGTATCCTACTTACCAGACCTACTAAACATTCAGTGCAGGTCTGGCACGCAGCAACAAAAAGTTTGGAATGGGAGCGAAAACTGACGCTGGCGACACCGCTCTGGGACTCGGAGACACTTGGGGTCTTTGGAAATCGAAGGGATTCGACAAGTGGGATCTTATCGGGATCTCGACTATCAGAGACCTATGGGCAATGGGAGAAGTAATGTCATTTGACACCATGCAACAGAAATACGAAATCGCGCAGACTGAGTATTTTCGGTATCTTCAGGTCCGTAATGCCTTACAATCCTGTATTCCTAATGGGTCCATTCCCCCACAATACACACCCCTCTAAGATAGATTACTCGATGGCTATCTACCAGAGAAAATGGTCTCACTCACATACAAGAAACTGATAAACACTGGGACTTCCATCCAGGCAGTAAGAGAGAGGTGGGAGGGAAATGACCTCAAACTGGATGATGAGGAATGGCAGGAGGCACTCGCCTCTCCACGAGAGGTAGCAATCTCAGCTAGATTGAGGCTTGTTCAGTTGGAGCTATTACATAGGATGTATGTCACTGGGCCCTGTTTTGTTCGCATGGGGTGGGCACAGGGAGAATGTAGGCGACAGTGCGGTGGCAAAGGCACTTTCATGCATATCATATGGAAGTGTGAGCACATTCAATCATACTGGAGAAGGATACACACTATTTTCACTCTCTGCCTCATTGTGGCAAAATGGAACATAGCACAACTCCGCCAACAATAACGGACTGGAAAAAGCACATGGACTGGTGCATATTTCATGAGAAGACAGTATACCTTGCTAGGGGCTGCCCGAAGAAATGGTTACTGATATGGGGGGGCTTGGAATTCCTACAGAGGGGAGATTTGTACTCTACCGCGGGATTCTCCTATTGACGACATGACATCGCCTTAATTGAAATGTTCATTGTTTTGTTGCAGCTCAGCTCAACCATACCATGATCAATATTGTGACTGATTGTCGTTTCCTCTCATGTGTATAATGTCAACCTATCATATGCTATTTTGTTGATCTATGTTGTTCAATAAAAATATTTTTATTTTTTTTAAAAGCGCATTGGGGAAAAAAGTCCATCTTCATTAAAGATAGAAGATCCAAGTAAGGATTTACTTACCAAATCCAACTTGACTTAGGCAATTGAGATTGAAAGATACATGTGCTACTCTGCTTCCAAAGAAAAAATCTTAAATGCCAACACCAGTCGACCAGTCCTGAAATGCAATTTCTGTGGGAAAAATAAAAATGCGAACTCCAAGCCAAAGTATCAGCACTTGTACAGAAGATGAAAAGTTTCAATGAGGTGTTAAAAGTCTTAACAATACCCTAAAGAAAGTTTAACAAGCGACCTATAGAATAACCAAACCCGATTCTCTGCTGGAGATTATCCTAATTAGTTTGAAGCTTTAGAGGAAAAAAACGTATGAGATCCAAGAGCCATCCGTGGCAAAATGTTGAAACCTGTTTACCACAGAAGGCTGTAGAATGTTGCCTATCAAGGTTGCACCAGGTCATGGTTTAATTTAGCTGTGTCCATGCAGTGGGCGGCTGCACAGACCTGGGGTGCAGGAAGAGCAGCATCCTATCGTTTACTCATGACTCTGATCGCATTTAAGATGTAAAGTGAATTCCTATCTCCCAAGTGCACATCAGCGAATCAAATGCCTACTTGAAATCCTCTCCGGCAGATCACTTTGGAGTGGTCCGGATATTATGAAGAGACACATGGCTCAGAATTGCTATAAGTTTCTGAGGCACCTTTCTGAGGGAAGAGTCTTTTCATAACTTTGGAGAATGAGCTGCTGGGAAAAATAAAAAAGCCAATGAAACTGCAAAGGCAAGACGAGAATTTCAGAAATGTGCTTCTTTCATAGAGGGTCATAAAATCAGGGTAAACATTTGCATTTGCAATCAGACTCCTTTCCAGTCACAACCGATTTGGGCAGACCTTCTCAATGGCCGCAATCTAGTTACTAAAAGTAGGCTTGAAGAGGTAAAAGTACGAAAGAATCTGGGTAACCCAATAAACCCTTGTAGGCTTTCTACACTTGTTCCTGTCAGTGTCAGTTTCAAGAGCAGGCGACTCTCGTTCGTGCGATTAATACCACGATATTTTTGTCCATCCAGTCAAGACTTCTAACAGAATCCTCTCACTGCAGTTACAGGTGACATTGCTCGTCACTGCAGATTCTTCAGTTGAAAACATTGAAGGTGGCGACCAGTCATTATCTTCACTCTGTTTCCTCTAAGGGGCTTTTTGCATGAAAATTAGTCCTGATGATGGTCTTATTGATGCCTACAAGCAAGACCGAAACGTCGACCTAATCACCATCTCCACAGCATCAATGCTAGAAGGATACCTCTGTATACTAGTGAACTTGGTCTTCTTTTATCTATGGAATTGTTGATACGTTATGAATTGATTTGTTGATTTTTATGTACATCTATTCATAACTGCCAATATTGGATTCATTTCTTCTTTTTATCCCCATGATTTGTACTGTTTGATCAATTTAATAGTAAAATTTTCATAGAAAATTAACTTGCTGTGTGCTTACCTCCATTTTATCTTCTCTCTAGCTTGATTTCATTGAATGTTTAGGAATAACACAAGAATAATATAGTTATCCTGTGGATACGATAGGGTTTAATTGCTTAATCAACCCTGAAATGCTATATGCTAAACCTCAGGTACTGAGTTCATAAAAAAAAATCCCTTGTAGCCATCCTTTACCTTATCCTGAAGAGGTAAAAAGCAAACCTCGCAGGGGTGCCTAATCCATGACTGCATATTACCGCTAGTGCATTTGGCACCGGC
Organism: Lissotriton helveticus; assembly: GCF_964261635.1. Classification (NCBI taxonomy): domain Eukaryota; kingdom Metazoa; phylum Chordata; class Amphibia; order Caudata; family Salamandridae; genus Lissotriton; species Lissotriton helveticus. The sequence continues at coordinate 1,628,552,408 of NC_136057.1, read as the reverse complement.
ACGGACCAGACTAAGGGCAGGCTTGGACTGGTCGTTGTGGGCACAGGGCAATTCCCCCGGTGGGCCGCATGGGTGGGGGCCGGTTTCGGGCCCCTGGGGGCTGTTTTTGCAGCATAGCTGAAAAAACGGCCCTGTAATAAAATCTGCCGAAAACCGGCCCCGCCAAAGAGCTCGACGGCACCTCATCCCCGCCCATTGGGGAGAAGGGGGGCCAGCCGATCACTTTACCAGAGCAGATTTTGGTTCACAGTCCGGCCCTGACTAAAGGAATACCTCAATCTGGATGTTACATTACAGAGCACTTACTATACCGTACGACACACTCCAATACGGGCATCTTGGCGCTTAACTCAGCAGTCAAAGAAGCCACATTGTTCCAGGGTTAGAGTGCAACATTGAAAAGCCAGATTTTTAACATCTTTTTTTAAATTTGGTGTGCTCCGCACAGGAGCAGATGAGAAGAGTCCGTTTATTCCTGTAAAATTGGGCTAGATTACAGAACGATCTACTACTGTATTTAGCTGTGCAGATTCGTGAGATCTTTAGAGGGCCCATAAGGGAAGATCTCTACACTCTGTAGGGCTGTTAAAAGTTAAGTTTAGACTGCAAGTACGTAGGCAGTGCCTTGTTTTAAGGCCTTCTGGGTCAAGCAACATATCTTAAGTATCCGTTTGGGGTTTCTAATGGGCAGCCAGTGAAGGTTCCTTAGAAGTGGGGCAGCAGATTTGCGAGGGGGAAAGCTCAAGATTAATCGTGCCGCTGTGTTTTGTACGAATTGAAGTTTGGCCAACAAGGTATCGTTGGCTGCCCTTAATTGTGCGTTCCCGTAATTGAAACGACTAGTGCTGAGGGCATGGGCTAAAGTCTTTCGGTATCTGGGAGGGAGCCACGGGGAGGTTTTCCTCAAGATATGCAAGGTGGCATAACTAGCTCCACAAGTAGATTCTACCTTAGATTTCATAGAAGGGGTTTGGTCAATGTTAACGTTCAGAATTTTCACCACCAATTTGGCAACTGTACCTGGGCCAAGCTCAGATGGCCACTAATCTGCTGAGCAGATTTACTGTGCCTTGCCAAAAAGCACAATCTTTATTTTATTATTATCTAAAACCACTTCTGCTTGCATATGGCAACGGGTCGCATATTGCTGCCCTAAAATACTTGTCCTATATATGTTTTCTTCCACATAAAAATTAAAATGCTGTAACTTTTCTTCCACATTCCCACACTCAGCGGAGAATGCTTTGTGGCTAAACTGGTTCAGGACATCTTAAGTTTTTAGATCTCGCACCTGGCGATTACAGCGTGAAAGCGCTGTCTCGCTTGTGAGACATATAGTCACCAGCTCTGCTTCCCAGGAGACAGGAGATAGGCACATGCAGCATGCCGGAATCGGATCAGGTTGCGCGCGTGAACACGTGCTCTGATTCCGGCATGCTGTGTTCAGTCACAATGGATCAGGACGCGCACGCACACACACACACACACAGACACGCACGTGTGCACACACAGACACGCACGCACACGCGCACACATCTCCCCCCCCCCCCCTCCCCCACTCCACTCACCGGGCTCTTTCCGCGTGTCCCTCTCTCGGCAGCGGGTCAGTCTTGTTCTACAAGTACTAGTTATTTCTCTGGTTATCAGCCAGTGTAGGATCTGACATATTATGATATTGGTAGCAGAACTGTAGGGCGTGACTGGGTATTCACAACACATAATGTTGCATCAAAATGTTAAGTTCCTGTCGATTTTCCTCACTAAAGGGGGTGTAAATATTTATTATCTGGCACCCAAAACCTTTAAAATGTTTATGATGGATCCGAAAGACCTAGAATTCCAGCACTTCAACCTACAGCAGAGGTGTATGAAGGTGATGAAGGATGCAGACCACTAGAACTGTAATTCACAAAAGTGACTGCTTTACTTAACTGGTATAAATGAAGTAGGTTATAAATAAATCGCACTTGAGGAAAATTGTTTCAAACGCATATATTTACTAGTATGCAAATATATTGTGTCAACAGTACAGTTGTCTGCGGTACATGCTTACCTGAGGCTTATGGTAGAAAACACCTATTTGTCATATTAGTGAAGATGTTTCTGGGTAGGGCAAAAGCAAGTATCCTTAATCCTGCACCATTAAGGAATTTGATATGTGGGACCTATGCACCCTCGATCTGAAAATGCTTACAACAACTCTGAAACAATAAAGGGAATTTTATTGCAGAAAATGTTATGAGGACATACCATAAATACATCCTCTGAATTGTTTTTCCTTTTCATGTGAATCAAACCTTCTAACGCCACCCATTCTTCCAAAGTCCAAATGCAGAGAGAGCTTCATCTACTTTTTTTGTGAAATGGGCGGAAAGCTGATATGTACTACATGCAGGTAACGAAGACAATCGGAAAAGCACAGCAATTACTTCAGACTTTTGCATCACGAGTAAAGGAAATGCCAGTTACAAAAGCACTACAGCAAGACAGCTTGGGGTCACATTTCAGTTGTGCTATTTATTTGCTGCTCATAAACCAAAAGGGACACTTGACAACAAAAAGAGTTGTCTTGGCATTCATGATGATGTCTGAAATTCATGGTGTTTTATCGGTAGCAACCTGGTCATCAATACATACATTTTTGTGTCTGTACAGTTTGAAAGAGAAGCACAAGCTCGTTAAACATTGAAACACCACTCGCATTTCGCACTCTTCCACAAAGCTACTGATACATAATCCTTGCACAGTATGTGATCGAGTTAGCATTTGCTGCAAATGTCAGTGCTTAATTTGAGCCAGTGGTTTCTGGTGCTCAGCACTAGCACTTAACTGTCGGCACCTGCTCTACTGACCTCCATGTTGTGGGGCTGTCTGTTTAATTTTGATATGAGAACAACAACTGTGTTTATTAAGTCAATTCGCATTGAAAAATGAATAATTTCATCCTCTCGTCATTATTATAGCTTTGTGTGGTCTGAAATAGTCTGAATTGTCACACTCTTAGGAGTGTGATGGTTAGGTGTTACGTTGATACTGCCATTGTCCGCACTGGCAGGGGCAATGGGTGGCGGAGGAGGACCCTTGCACTTAATGTTTTTCAAATTAAATACTGGTAACAATGGGAACTAGTTACTCTACTTCACACGTAGAACCTCCCACCACCCAGCCTATGGGAGAATCTCTGTGCAGCCATTTTAATATAGGTAGGAAAGAACTTCTAAACATATACGGCCACATGTATCAATCTAGGATTTTGTATTTCCTAAATAGCGAAAATTAAGGAATCGCTATTTAGGAATTGCAAAATCCTATGCATCAAGAAATCCTACATTTTTTTAGGATTTCTTAAATTTCGAAATTTGCGATTCCTTAATTGCGAATCGCAATTAAGGAATGGCATTACATTGATTCCTATGGGCCTAGAGGCCCATAGGAATCAATGCCGTTTTGCATTTCTTTTTTTTAGGAAATCGCAATTTGTTGATGCATTGCAAGGGTGCAGAGGGGGGTCCAAAGGACCCTCCCATGCACCCCTGAAATGTATTTTAAAGTGCATGTTTCACACACACATGTCCTAAGGACATGTGTGTCTGTAACATGACACTTTTCAAAATGCATTTTTATGCTTTTTTTAAACAATTTCACAAATTAACACGAGGGTCAACCTCGTGTTAATTTGCACTTGCTATTTCAAAATTCGCATTTTAAAAAAAATTGATGCATTGCATTTAAGGAATCGCACAAATGCGATTCCTTAAATGCATTCGCATTTTTAGGAAATGCAAAAAAAAAACGAATTTTGAAAAATTGTTTCATGCATCCCAAAAACGTATTTAAGAAGCGCAAACGGACGAATTTACCGGTTTGCACTTCCTAAATAGGTTGGGGGATAGACTCCGTACTGAGCACGGCGGGCTCATGCTAGACATCCCTGTGATTCACACTGATTATAGAAGATGTGTGTTTTAAGGAGGAAATTTAATTTCTGGGCCTGAATGTTGTTTGGTAGAGCATTTTAGTGATGAAGTACAAAACCACAAACTTTCAGTCTAGTAGCCAATCCAACCTGAAGTTGGATCCCTATCATGTTAATGAACTGATGGATGTTTTTGGCCAGGCTCCTAGAAAGTCACTATATCCTATAAGAGCACTTGTGCTTGCCTAGGAACTATATTGAGCCATCTATAGAACGTTTAAAAATCACTTGGTCCCTAACAAGGAGACCAAGCTTGGAGAGCGTGCCAGCAGAAAAACAGGTTTGTGTCTAGAGACCTAGAGCCAAATGAACAGCGGCATTCTTGGTCACTGGAAACAGTCCTTTCCCTTCAATTTATAGGATTAAGTAAAGTGATTGCCAATAATCTATAAAAGAATTAGCCAGGATTCCTGTGATTTTAGTGCACAGTTTTAGGAGTGAGAATATTTTTCAAACTCGATCGATTTGATTACATGTTCCACTTACAGTTTAATTGACTTTGCCACCAAATATCTGGTCAGCATTCCTAAGTTTCTAAAACCCATAGAATCTTTTCTTTTAATTACATTTTCTCTAAAGACAAATACTTGTGGAGAGCTGATGAAAGTCACTTAATTGATTTGGATGTCTGTAAAAGAACAACCCGCGTGTTTTCTAGTTTAAAATGAAGTGGACTACGCATCATCTAATCATTTGTTGCCAGCAAAAGTTCTTAAGTATTTGGAGTGAGTGATTGTCAGTGATACGAGTGGTTACTAGTTTGAAATGAGCAGTGGGCAGAAGTTCATAGGCCCAAGAAATGCACGAGGTAAAGGTACTGCTGTAAGTTCCAAACCATGTGGAGCAAGTCCTTTCAGGATGAAAGCGTGTGCGCTAATGCATGGGTTGAGTCTAACCTAGAAATGATCAGGCAAAACACGGTATTCAAAATGTCTCTGTAGTTGTCCTAGAAAAAAGTTTTCACTGCTTGGACTGTGATAGTTTATTATTGCTAGCAGTGGCATACCAAACCCTTAGCGGGCCCCCTGCAAAGAGTGGTGCGGGTCGTCCCCCCACAAACCATGCCCATTCCCGCGCAGTCGCCCCAACCCTGTAGAGGTATTTCACCTTTGCCACCTGCATCCTCATGAACTCAGTAGGAGTATTCCATGTTACTTTTAGCGTTAGCGAGAAAGTTATTTTTGTCATTGTGCAATAGATACATGCACACTAAAAATGGAGTCGTGCTCATAGTTCTTATTATATTATTTTGATTAACAAAATTCAACTTTAGGGGCTAGGTGAAGTTTCCCTCACTTGTGCATAAAATAGGGAAGTAAGTATGTAAGGGATGTGCAGATGCATATTAAATCTTTCCACCAAAAGTAATAACCTTAAGCAGGTTATTTACATTTTGGCAGAGCAAGTTAAGCTACCATATATTTGCAGAGCTCCCATTCTGAGACTTGCAGTTTCCCTATCCCTTTAGTGCCTTATTCTCAGTGCCGAGGTGTAGCACCAGTTTAACTGAGACTTAATGTGTGTACCCCTATAGATCACTTCTAGGGACACTAATGATAGTCTGGCTAGTGAAATTTTAAACATCACATAAAATGACATTCAGAAAATAATGCAGATGCATATGATGGTTCTTGCAGGCATGGGTAATATAGGTAATTGCTGTTTTAGGTAATAGATAGGCCACTAGAATTATGCGATTTTGTGGCTGCCCTGTTTTACACATAGATTTGCCGCATTTTTCACAACGGATCTGTTGCATAGTTTACAGATTTCAGCAAAAAAAACATTGTCTAACTTACAAGGTTCAAAAGGTACGAAAAATCTCAGTGACTTGTTGCCATGCAGTGGAAGGCCAAATGCAAAAGTTGACTGGTTACCTTTCTGGTGCTTTTTTTTAACCATATTTGTATATTAAACTAGTCTAAATAGTACCCTTTGCCCAGGGCCGGCTTTAGACCTGGTGGCGCCCTGTGCGACAATGTTTGTTGGCGCCACCCCCATGACCACCTGCAAAATTAGGACAAGGAAAGACTGGGCAAAAAATATATGGATCAAATATTTTCCTTTCCTTGCAATTTACATGCAGCAGGCACATTAACCCTCTGCACTGTGAGGATTCAAAACTTCTACTGGACAAAGCTCCAGTCTTTCTCCAGGAAGAACATTAATCACGCGAGTTGTCATTTTTATTGAGGTCTGGAATTTGCTGTGTCAATGTACGGGGCATCAGGTGCTTTTGAAAGATGAACATAGCGCCCTCACCTCAAATCAGCACCCGGTGAGGTGGCACCGATCGCACCGCCCTAGAGCCGGCCCCACCTGTGCCAAGGCAGTGTTAACGTGCTACAAAATGAGAACATTTTGAAGTTCTACCATCACAAAATGTGCCCCTTTATGCCGCATAATTTGCCTTTTCTTGCTGCTTAATGTAGTCAACCCTGCTGCATATGTTGGTCTTTTAATGCTTCATAATTCCAATGGCCCTGGTAACGAATTTAAATTACTTGTTGAGGGGTTCACATTCAGTGGAAGTAATGCTGTTACCTTTTCAATGCACCTGCTTGCATTAAAATAAATCATATGTCCCTACAGAGCTCTTAGCCATAGTTTATTGCATGTGCAGGGGACACCATGTCTACATCCAACTATGTTAAACAGGGCTCCCAAGTTGCAAGTCTACTATGTGTGACATTTCATGGTTTGCCGAAGCTAATGTGTGACATTTTCAGGCCTCACGTAATTGTTATGCAGACGTAGCAGGGATATTCCCTGAAGCACGACCAAGGACCCTTTGCAGGAAGCTTATCCTAAATGTATTAGGAATTGTACCTAGCAATAAAAATTGACTACATTCGGACCTCTCATTATATCCTGACTCCACTCTCAGCAATAATTACCTAATTCCCACTTGTCACTAGCCTTACCTTCCCAATAAAATCATGTGCTTGGTCCCTTCCCCCGCCGACCCCTAGACACTGCTTTGGTATCACTGAGGGGCTTCTTATACACGAGGAAAGGTTTTTATTTTGGAAACCTAAGAAAACTAAAATTGCCAATGCTGCTGTACATTCCTATTATGGGAGCTACTGATATGAAACCAAAACCTAATTGATAGAAACAATGAAGGAAAAGGCGTCCATGCTCCATATGCGTACACAAAATCCTTCATTAAACCTTAGAAATTAACAGAATCTATTTATGTAGCATCAAGGCAATCTGCTTTGTTACCTTTACTTTAATTTAAAAAAAAAAAAATACATGAAGCACTTGTAAATATTTCAGTAAAGCTGGTCGTGTTTTCATTTATTAGGTTTGTGCTTTTATTGGTATCTATTTGTGAATTATTTTTAAAATATATCTATTGCATATTGCTTTTTAAGTTCGGCCTGACCGGTTATTCAAAACCAGACCTCTGGGGTCCCATCCGGATCCTTTAATGGAAACATTAGGAAATCACTTGCAATGACCAGTATTTAATGCCCCGGTCAGGTATGATTTTCCTCTTATCAGTACATACTTTAAACATTTAATTTAAGAAGAAAACAATTTAAAATAAGTTCTACAGCACTCCTACTGACCCCTGACTGATAACTTAAGTAAAGAAAGACCAAAAGGACATGTTAAAATCAATACTGATTATTTCAACTAAAGTTCTGCTTACAAATCATTTGCAGGTATTTGCAGAATCTGAAAATGTGAACCGAATCCGGCCTTTTTAGGGCTTGCCTAGCGTTGCAGCGCATGTGGTGCACGCTCTGCGAGGCTTCTTGTAATCAAGCCAATTTCAGATGTGGAGTCTAGGCTCCGCCCCTTCTTTCCATTGGCCCGAGTCATAGTGCATGCTAAACTCTGGCATTCCATTGTCAGTGAAGCTTTTTAGTCCCTCCTTGTTACCGCCCTGTCTCCTTTTGGCCCCACCCACCTGGACTGGATATTTTGCTTGCGGCAGTACACCGAGTCTTTTAATTAATGGGTAAGCACTTTTTTTTTTACCATTTGTGTAATATCTGTTTACCATTGTGGTCGCTTCAATATTTATAATGGCTGACATTTCTTTTGCGGGGGGGGGGGGCGGGGTTTGTTTCAGTAATTTGTTGCCAATGGGCTTCATATTGCTAGATTGCACGGCGCTGCTGAAGAGTCTCACGCCCCCTCCACTCTCGACCTTCTCAGAATGAAAATGCTAGAAACATTACCTTCTTTCAGGGTGGCAGACTGCTGGCACAGTTACCCGATGGTCGCAGGCAGAGAGTGGCGCACCAGACGCTCCATGGGCAGTCTCCCGGCATAGCACCCAGCATCCGGGATGGCACAGGCACGACAACAGAGCCTGGCAGCAGCTGCTGAGCCGCGGCCCCTCAGAGCCTTTACTCCCTTTTCCAACAGCGCATGTGCAGACAAAAACAGACTTTAAATGAAAGGAGGCGGGGAGACTGAAGGAAGGCATAAAGCAACAGCCTCTGGGGTTGTCACGTGGGAGCAGGCAGGTACCCCTGGAACACAGCAAGGTTGGTGCAGACCTGCCTGCCCACAAAGAGGGTTGGGAACATTTCCCACAATGTTGGCACCACTTTCTGCAGAACATAGGGCCGTGGAGGAGTAAACCATAAATACGGGAGGTGAAGAAGATACATTTAGCAAAAATAAAACCTTTTCCATTTTCATTTTCTTGAAGGACCATAGTTGGAAGGCGTAGTTGTGGCATCTTCTGCTGAGAAGGTCAGAAACCCCAGCCAAGAGGAAATCTAGCACCCAAACTGACACACCTCAGTCACCCATGAGTCAACAGAAGTAAAAACCAGCTAGGGCAGTTGTGTTTCCTTCAGGGCTTGGTCGGTGTTGACACTTCTTAAACGAGGATGACCGTACCGGTGCAAGGAAGGTTTTCTATAATTTGCAGTAAAATATAGGACTCCTAAAGTAAAGGGGACGGATGACGCACGGTGCTTCCACATCCAATGAGTTTCTCATTAAGATGCTCTTCAGAGACTCTGCACCAGGGGACTCCTCCGTCATGCACATGTTTGATCTTTAGTAGAGACAGATAGTCAGGGCTACTGGAATTATGAGATTGTGAGGCTGCAGCATTTTTCGCATAATTATGGATTTGCCAGCTTTGCCACATAATCTAGCAGCTGCAAAATCTGCAGGTTCTAACAACCAAAACATGTATTTTGCTTGAAACGGTTGACTAGTCACTTTTTATTATTTCTATATTTGGGCATTAAACTAGTACTAAGGGGGTACAACTGATGCCCAGATTGTGCTAACCAGTGTAAAAATGACAAAATAATTAATACTATTGATAGAGCGCGCAGGTCACCCGACCAACAATTTTACCACATACGTATCGGGCTCATAAATTTCAATTTACCATATTTATTAATCGGGTAAACTTACTCTCTACTACCAGTATCCCTTGTTCCTTCCTATTTATTCCTACTGTACCCGACTTACCAATCCACCGTTACGGGTACCTATGACCACAATGGATCAGGGAGCTAGCTGTAAAAGAAAGGCAGACAACAAAATACCAACTGTTGTAATTTTCTTTGCACTCATATAATGACCACAGACTCGGAGAAAGTTTTAAAAACCTTTATCTAAGGTTAATCAAAATCTGAAAGCATTAGGTTTACAGCAAATAAACTATCAATAACCAAAATTACAAAGATGACATATCCATATAGAAAATAAATCAGGCTAACCATTTAGGAGTCTAAAGGAAGGTAAGAACAGGGAACATGCTAATCAGAAATTTCAGAGTTTAGATTTCAGAGGAAAATAACTAAAGACGGGAAAGATTATGGAACATACTAGAATGTCACAGTTGGAAAATATACCCCTAGATATATGGGTATGGAAAAGATACTTTGGTTTAAATTACGAGGAATCAAGGATACCATATACCTATGGGAAGGGAAAAGTGGAACACGCTAGAATTTTAGGACCATCATTTAGTCAGCAAAAAGAAGGTAAAGATAAAACACATCTATATTTCATGAACGGTATAGAGTATTATACTTAAAGGAAGGAAAAATAGGAACATGCTAGAAAACAACAATAATGTATGACCTTTTCATTTAATAGTTTGCGGAAAGCATGGAAAATCAAATATGCACGAGTGTCTTTATTGAAGCAAAAGAAACCAAAAAATAGATTGTGCAGAGTAGACTTTTCAGCACTATATTTACCTAGTATGGTGTGAAGACCAACCCTGGCCACGGGTCAGTTAAGGACAGGAGAAACCCCAAAGAAGGACAGTCACCAATAGGACAGCAGGTGCAGAATGGACACCCCAGGACAGGAAACCCAGATTAGGATCAGGACAGGACCACCAAGGTAAGACCAGCACCCGCAGTTCGCAAGCAACGCCTGCGCTCCACCCTCTCTGCAGCTATCAGCCAGAACCCCGATTGGGTTATCGAATTCCCCAGCAAAGTGCTCCGCCAGAACTTAAGGTTTCTCAACCCCTTGAGTCTATGGAAATTTCGGACAGAGTGCTCCGCAGCCCTCTGTATCAGTCACCTATTGAGTGCGTTGGGTCAGTGACAGGTCAGCTATTCGGACAAGTCGGACAATTTCTCTAGCTAAACCTAGGCTAGTTATACTGTTTTCGGGTCAGTGTACCACCCCCCAAATGTTGCAAGTGTATGAATCCCCATTTTCGATTGGTCCTCAAGTAGGACAGGTTAACACACCAACCAGGACAAGTTTCTACAATACCACATTTGCATACTTAGGGACCGCCTATTGAATTTGGGGTTCCCATGACATGTTCTCCAGAATACAATGAATTTTATACAATTGTTGCATTTGCAGGACAGTTCAGTTTGATTCTGCCGGGTCGCAGGTCACTTTCTCATGAGCATCTTGACTGTGGCTGCCAGCTGGCTGAGTTCCACTGGTACAAGGTTTTCTTCCCTCTGCCAGGATGACATGCGCAGTAGGGACTTCTTAAGATAGGGTTTGCTTCCCTCCCAGGCCCAAATGATACAACATATGAAAAGTACGCGAAAACAAATTAAAACACAGAAATAAATGAATACACTGTATACCAGGAATCCCTATATGACTCCCCTTACTTTATACTAACTTATAGCGTTATAATTTGTGCAAACGAATAATAGCACAAAAGCGGCAGCGCAAGCTTCGGCATGTGAGAACATCAAGCGGCCATCTTAAGTCCAGTGTGCAAGCGCGAAAAGTTCCCACCAGAACTGCAAGTACGTCACATCACATGAGTGTGACTAACGCATGCGCAGCAGAAAACCCCGCCAAGCAGCGGCCATTTTTAATGACAAGCGTTGTTAATGTTAATAAACACATATGCAATATCTCTTGGACACCCATAATGTCAGAATAATGGGGAAATTAGTAAAACGAACATGTTGGATTAATCTTATTCTAGTTATTCGAGGTTCATGAGTACGAGCAAGTCGCGTAACGTGCGAATTCTTGCTCCATCAATACCCTCTTTGATGATATTTACTATCATCACAAAACCAATAGAATCAGATGCCAACTTTCACAATTTGCCCAATTCAATCTCTTCCAACATTCGATTCAATTGTTCTTTTGTTTCTTTGTTAGGGTGAGAATTCTTCACCCTTTTATAAATCTTATTATTCAGTTCCTCCAATTCAAGTTCATCCACATTCCGTTTCACGCCTCTCTTGTTCACAGTATATTTCTTTTGGTGTTTGCGACATTTGCAACAAACAAATATGAGGAATATGATAAAACCTATTCCTGCAATTGGCATCAGTACCTTAAACAAAAAACCTTTACCTAAATTGGAAAACCAATGACCTACAGTGGAGAGACCACAGTAAGTCTCTTCCAGGCACTATCAACCTCCAGTGGTTTGAGTTCCTTTTCCAAATTTGTAATGTTCCTTACATACCTTTTGAGTTCCACACTTTTATCTGGTATGTAAGTGCAACAATGTTGCGCTTTCAACATTCGATAGACTCCGCCCTCTTTTGCTAATAAGGTATCAAGAGCAAGTCTGTTTTGCAAAACCATAGATCTGATTGCAACCATTTCGGTATTGATCATCAGAAAACCACTAGCAGTGTCAGTAGATAACCGATCCACTACTGTTGACAATTTGCAAATTCTGTGTGTGTTCAGAACCACTCCCACTGCAGGTATCAATGCACTAAATATACTACCCACTATTTCACCTATACTTTCTCTTCTACTACATACAAAACCATTAATGTTTTCACTGCTTCCAGCAATTTCATTCACATGGTATATTTTCGGGAAGACCATTTCAAAATAGCAGTTTCCATACCAGTGATCCGGCAATTTGAAATAAGCCTTGTTTCCACATATGTAATAGATTCCAGGAAACACAGGTTCTGACCCATTTTTAAAACCCCAACCTCCAATTACCTTGTAATTGTGTTCGCATTGACTGGAACCAATGAAAATGTTATTATAATAACTAGTCTTTTCTCGGTGAAGACAAAGTTTCCCTTTTCTTTCGAAATCCAGCAACAAAGCCGGATTAGCCCCACCATTTGAGGTGCTTCCCATGGTTTCAGCCCACTTAGGAGTTTTCTGCCTTTTTTCATTCGCCTTTCTTTGGAAACTTTCTCTTCTTTTCTCTGCCATGTTTAGAAACATTTTCTCTTGTTCATGTAATGAACAGGTCAAGTTATCTCTGTGTGCTTCACCTAAATCTATGGTACCTATAGTCAGAAAGTATTCTCCCATATAACGTGTTACGTCACTTTTGGTATGTACAGGGTTTAGATTTCCACGTATAGGAAGTTCAGAAAATATCACGTCTGAGTTAGAGTAATAATACTGTAACGGTCCTCTTTTGTAAAACAAGCTAGCTAAAATCCTACAAGAAGTTCCATATGTTAGTGGCAAGTGATGGTATGTCACTCCCTCAGCTACAGAAGTAGGTAGCTTCATGCAAACATAAGTCTTCTATTTCCATAGTTTCTACATAATGCACTAAAAGGTTTGCGAATACATTTAAATGAGTCCTGTTCTTTATTCCGTGATAATGTAGTCCTTCCTCATCTGGTGCTTCTAAGTCCAATTTAGTTTGTCTAACGCGAAGTGCTCTCTCATGTCCATCTACATTTTGTGTTGTCAGTTCTTCAGTGTCTTTTGTCACAGTCTTTGTAGAGTCAATATTAGTATCTTTACTCATCATATAAGGAATAGTAATTGTTAGTCCTATCCATAATATTAATACTAAAGCTACACTACAGACACATACTTTGCAGCATGTTTTACAACAATTACGTCTAGGTCTTCCATTCACATTGGAATCAGACATTTTTGCTCAAAAGAAGCTTTCCAACCCCTCTTTGTAACTTTGCACAGGTTGCTTACACTGGGCAACTTCAGGTTGGTTCTTCTTCTTCGGTAGACTGGTCAGCAGTAAATTCTTCATCACTTTCGTCACTTATATCAAGATCCTCAAATTCCTCCAACACCAGGTACGTCCACTCAGAATCCTGATACTTGTCGTTCAGTCTTTTTATTCGGGCCCTTCTCCACTTAGGGTTCTCGTCGGTTTGCTCTGTTTTACTGGAACCTTGCTTTCTTTGCTCAAGCTTTTCTTCTACTGTTTTCAGTCTTAGTCTCAGTCTTTTGATGTACCTTGGTTCTTTATCCTTTTTCTTGAATCTTTTAACTGGCACTGTGGTTTGGCTTTCTTCTAATGCTCTTTTATTTTCGCTCTGTTGTGGCACTTCTGCTTCTTCTTCTCTTTCTATCTGACTAGTCCCAGGTCTTGTTTCAGTTTCTTCTGCCTGGTTGCTAAGCTGGCCTTGTTCAGGTGTATACTGGATTTGATTTTTGGACGTTTCAATTTCTGTGTCCTGAACACATTCGTCTATTTCTATCTGATCCTGTTCAAGCACTTCGAATCTTTGATTTTCTTCCGCTTGAACTTTCGCCCTAATTTCTACCTGTCCCTTTTCAATCTCAGGAATTCTTGGAGGTGTGTCGATCACCTGTTCTGTCCCTATATGACCTTCTTCCTCATCAGATTTGACATGGATTTCGATAATCTGATTGTGCTTCTATTCCTGTCTCTTCCTCACTATTCCACTCTCTGTCTGAGTATGATTGGCTTCTGGTTCTTATGGGATCAAATGTCAGGTCAATTACAGGTATCCATTCATCTTGACTGGTGCTCGGTTGTTCGTCATCAGCTACTTCAGGACCAACGTCTGGAGACCCCTCAGCTGGACAACCTTCAGTGTCAGTTCCTTCGTCTTCGGTTACCTTTTTCGTATGACTGGCATGGATCCACTTCGGCACACCGGCACACTTCACCGCTGTTGTGGTTACCAGAATCACTTGTCTTAGTTTTCCCCACTTCGGTGCAAGGCAACTTGAACGGGTGTGTTTCTTTAGTACCACCCAATCACCTGGATTCAGATTATGGACTGGAGTTGCTGGCCTGGCGACGGCGTCTTCCCCAATCTGGTGAGAGAGAGAACGCACTTGGTCACCCAGTTGCTTGCAGTACTCTAGTACCAAATCATCAGAAATGCTTATCAGTTTGTGTCCTGGTACCCATGCTTGTCGCATTACTCTTCCCATCAGGACCTCATTGGGACTCAGGCCTGTTACTCGGTCTGGAATACTTCTGATTCCCATTAAGACAAGAGGTAAAGCCTCTATCCAGTTCATGCCAGTAGATTCACACATCTTCCCTAGTCTTGACTTGATAGTGCCATTCAGTTGTTCCACCACTCCAGAAGCCTCTGGGCGATATGCACAGTGCAGTTTTTTGAGTAATTTGGAATGCTTCACAGATCTGATCAATTATTTCATTCTGAAAATGCCCACCTCTGTCTGATTCAATTGTGACTGGAACCCCGTACCTAGGTATTAGTTCTCGCAGTAACAATTTGGCTACAGTGATGGCATCATTCTTCTTGGCCGGATAAGCCTCTACCCATTTTGAAAACAAGCAAACAATGACAAGGACGTATCTCATTCCTCTACAAGGGGGTAACTGAATGAAATCAATTTGTAATCTTATAAAAGGACCTTCTGCTTTCCCAAATTTACCCAGTGAAACTACTGTTCTCTTCCCAGCATTGTATTACTGACATGTCCAGCACCTCTGGCAGAGTGCCTCTGCTACTTTCCTGAATTTAGAGTTAAACCATGTCTGTTTAAAAACACGAACCATGGCATCCCTACCAATGTGTGCATCTCCATGTATTAGCCGGGCGATAGGAGCAAGCAAGCTGTCAGGCAACACAGGCATACCATCAGGGCAAACAATGACACCATCCTCGTTCCTCTGACAACCCAACTTTCTCCATCTTCTCCTTTCCTTCGGTCCTGCTGCATTCTGTAAATCTCTCAATTCCTCCCATGTTTGCACATTCTCAAACACCATAAGTTGGCGGCTGTTTCCATTTCCCCCCAATTTGATATTGACTGACATTTGATGTCTTGCACAATGTTGGGCTAGTTGGTCAGCATATCGATTTCCCACTGTCGCATGATCAGTGCCAGATTGGTGAGCAGTACACTTGACCACTGCCAATTGTTTTGGTAACTGGATTGCTTCCAGTAATTCCTGTACCACTTTTCCATTTCTGATAGGAGTACCTGAAGAAGTCAGGAACTCTCTTTGCACCCATAATTGGCCGAAGTCATGCACAACCCAGTAACCATACTGACTGTCAGTGTATATAGTTACTCTTTTATTTTTCCCAATTTTACAGGCTCTTGCCAATGCAATCAATTCGGCTACTTGTGCAGACTTTACTCCAAATAGATAAGATGCTTCTACTGCACGTGATACTGTGACTACAGCATAGGCAGCACTTAGGCCTCCATTCTCATGTCTCAAACATGAGCCATCTACAAACCGCTCGTAATCTTCTAAAGGTAGGGGCATTTCCTTGATATCTGGGCGTGGTTTGGTACTAAACTCAGTCAGGTCAATGCAGTCATGCTCGACCTCTCCCTTTGCTTCTGCAATCAGTGAATCTGGTAATAGGGTAGCTGGATTCAGTATGTTACACCGAGTAATTGTTACATTTGCAGCACCCACAAGGATCCTTTCATATTTAGTCAGCCGACTAGGTGTGAGATACTGGGTTTTAGTTCTGGTCAGTAAGATTACAACTGCATGTGGAACATACACAGTTACAGGATGTCCCATAATGATGGATTCACAGTTACAGGATGTCCCATAATGATGGATTCACTCTGTTCAAGACTCATGCAAGTTGCAGCTACTGCTTTCAGACATCCGGGTAATCCAGCAGCAACTGGATCCAAGGTAGCAGAGAAGTATGCTACTGGACGTCTAGTCAAACCATGCTCTTGCGTTAGGACTGACAGTGCACAATTGTCTCATGTATCACAAAACAGTGCAAATTCTTTCGAATAATCAGGCATTCCTAAAGCGGGAGCTGTACACAGACATTCTCGTAATTTAGTAAATGCTGTCATGCTTTCCTCATTCCATTCCACTGGGTCCTTTGCTCCTTTCCTTGTCATCTTTATCAAAGGTTTTGCTAGAACTGCAAATCCCACAATCCACTGTCTGCAGTATCCTACAACTCAAGGAACATTCTGATTTCTTTCTGAGTATTGGGTAATTGCATGTTTCGAATTATTCTAATTCTTTCTGAAGTAACTTTCCTGATACCCTTCTCTATCTGGTGCTCCAGATATTTTACTGAAGTGGTACAGAACTGCAATTTGTCAGGTGATACTTTGTGTCCTCCTTCACCCAAGTGGTTCAGTAAGGCATTGGTGTCAACAACACAGTCTTTCTGACTTTTAGACGCCACCAAGAGGTCGTCTATATATTGCACCAAAACCGATTCTCCAGGTAAAACCAAGGATTCAAGGCACTTTTTCAGAATCTGATTGAAAATTGAGGGGCTTTCTGTATACCCCTGAGGGACGTGATTCCAGACAAACACGTGACTGTCGAATTCAAATGAGAATAGAAATTTGCTGTCTGGATGCAATGGGATTGAAAAGAATGCATGACATAAGTCAATTACGGTGAACCACTCAGCATTCCACGGGATTTGATACAGGATCACTGCTGGGTTCGGAACAATAGGACAGCAAGGAACAACGATTTTATTTTACCTTTCTTAGGTCCTGCACTACCCTGTACTTCCCACTAGGTTTCTTGATTCCGATTATGGGCAAGTTACATGGACTACTCAACACTTCTTGTATGATGTTTGCTTCTAGCAATCTTTGTGTTTCAATGGCAACTCCTGCTTTCACTTCTGCACTCATTTTGTATGGTTTAGTATTTGGGTAAACTGCATCTTCTTTTATGGCTATTTTAATTGGGTCTACATTTGCCATTAATCCTACATCCTTTCCAGTAAAATCCCATACTTCTGGTTTCACTGTCTGTTGGAGTTCTTCAGGTAAGTCTTGTATTGTCAGTCTTTTAATTTCTGAGTCAGGTCTTATTAGCATTAATTTGTATATTCCATCTTCGTCTGGGGTTTGTATTTCGACGCCCTTTGGTGTGCAAAAGATGGTACAGTTCATTTTACACAACAAATCACGTCCCAATAGGTTTACAGGACTGGAATCACAGACAACAAATCTATGCATTTCTTTGAAATTCCCTATTGTAATTTCCATGGGTTCAGTAACTGGGGTACTAATCAACTGATTAGATACACCCACTACTTGGATTGCTTCTCCCGAGAGGGGTAGGATTGGTACGTCTGCTGTTCTTACAGTAGAACGGGTAGCCCCAGTGTCCAACAGAAAGGTGACATCATTGCCTTCTACCTTTCCTTCAATGTATGGCCCTGACTGGTCTACCGGCAAGGAGGCGCCAAGTACGCACTCCTCGTCCTCCCCCCTCAGGCACAGTCAGTAAGGTTCATCACAGAGGAAGGTATCATTCAACAGAAATTGCGAAGTTGCTGCATTTCTATCCTCATTTCCTCCCCACACTTCGATGTGCCTTCAGGCAGGCGATTAAAACCTTCCTGTTCCCGGCATCTAGTTAATTCCTTTTCTTTTATTATGTGTTATGTTACAGCATCTGTCAGAGCGCCAGGACGCCCCTTTGCTGGGGCAGCTGTGCGCTATAAAAATACCAAATAACATAACATAACATAACATGTCTTCACCCTGCAGTGCTTTACCCTTAAAATTTGGTCTAGGTGCACGGGGTAACTGATTCTGTTTTACCTGTTGCTGGTTCTTTCTTGGTTTTTCATTCTGCGTCTGTGGATTTAAATCATTAATGTGGGGGTTACTATTTTGTGCGTATGGACACTCGTCTCTCCAGTGCCCGATCTGTCCGCACCCGTGACAGGGGAACTTCTTTTTGGCCTCCTCTCGACTCATTTTTACTTTGGGCTTCCCTCCACCCCCAGAACCTTGATTTTGGGTATTATGGTTCATTTTACTCAACTGCTTTTCCTGTTGTTCTGCTAATTTTACCTGTGCCCACATGACCTTTTCCTTTAAAGCCTTTTGTTTGTCAGCCATCTCGTCTTAGCAATATTTGGCATATCGTAACACCTCATCAATTTTCTTAGACTGCCAACAGATTTTATTGTCTTTAATCCACTGTCAAATTTCAGGTCTTAATTCTGTTACAAACCTGTAAATAAAGTGCGTCATGTCCTTCATCTCAATGTTATCTATACCACTGTATGTTTTGAACACCTGTAATAGTCGTTCATAATAGGAATGCACAGTCTCATCTCTATCCTGGGTAGTTCTATCTATTCGGGTTCAATCAGTTTCCTTTGCAGGCACTTTTCCCTTCAGATGCAACATTACCTGATTGTATTTTTTCATTACGTCATCAGAAGGAGCCCCTGTGAGAGGATCCCTCGGGTATTCCTTACTAGGCCAATCAATAGCAATTTTACATTCTGTCCACAAATCTACAGGAACTACGATTTCGAAAAACCCATCCAAATCTTTCCACAAGCATTTTTGTACTTTTACAAACCTTTCTACCTGTCTGTACCACTCTAGAGGCTTTTCGCGTAATTTCGGAAAGTCATTGGTAAAGGACACAATATCCTGTCGGGACCATGGAACGTGCACATACTTTCCACCTGGCACTTCTCGCATAGGATATAATTGCTCTGGCTTGTCAGCTTCTTTTAAAACCTACTCGGAAGTCATCTGCTTTGATCTAATTTCCTCTTTTTTCTTTGCCCACCTGGCTTTCCATTTTTCTAATTCTCCCCACTTTTGCAACAGGTTCAACAATTCTCTGATCTGTACCTTTTTTCCTGACACATTCATATTTTCTAAATCTTTGTCTGAAAACTCTGCTCTGTAGGGTTTTTGCAACTCTTTAGATTTTCCAATATCTATTCCCATACTAGCCGCGGTGTCCGTTAATTTCTCATGGAACACTCTGGTATTACGGGTAATACTCTTGCAGATAAACAGCAGTTCTTCCTCGGAAAAGGTATTTAGTCTGTCCAACCCCACATTTCCAGCCATTAGTTCTTCCAATTCTATTCTTAATTTGTAAATATCTAATGGTTTCGACTGGGGATTTTGTTTCTCCAATTCTCGACTCCATCTCTCAATTTCATCAGGAGTCACTACGGTAGCACTTCTAGTACCAGAAGTGGACTCTCTGTACTTCTCCTGCACTAAAAGGAGCGTTTTTCTTTCTTGAACCCCTTTCTGGTTCTCTTATCGGTAAATCCATTAGGGAAATTACAGACTCGCATTCACTTTCTTGGTCATCTACAATTAAAGGCTCTTTTCTCGGCTGTACTACAGCTGGAGTAATAATTTGAGTCTTTGCACACCCCTGTTTGTCCCCGTACAATGGAACCACTGGTCCAATAGTTACTGGAATTGTCAAGGCTTCAGGACTTGTATTTAATTGGGAAATTTTCTGAATCAATTCTGTTCTCTGTTTAGCTATAGCCTCTCGCTCTCTTTCCTGCATTACTTTTTCCAGGGAGGATTCATGTACTACTTGCGGAGTCAAAGTTGGGGCATAAGACTGAGCAGTTGGATGCGTCATACTGGGTCCCTCACCATAATTAGGTTTCGTGAACGGGTTTCCTGTACTTAAAGGTCTCGGCATTTCTTGATAAGGAGGTTTTTGACAACTGTCTCTTACATTTACTGGTCTAGATCCCTCCTGATAAGGGGGTCTTTGGCAAGCATCCCCTACACTTGAGGATCTGGGTCCTTCATTATAAGGAGGTGGATTCTACATGAACAAGTCCTCCAAATAATCATCATCCGAATCCCCACTGATTACCCAATGTTTGGTCTTCTGTCTTTTTCCCCTCCTATGGGTTCTCCTAGTGCCATCATAGGGTGCAGTCCTTATACTATCATATTCTGTCTCCATTGCTTCATTTTTTTCTCTCGGGTTTCTGGTTTCACTTTAGGATACCATTTGGTTAACCCTTTATCCATTCGGGGTTTGTCTCTCTCAAAAGCCTCAATCTCCCATTCCTCTAAGGCTTCGTACTGTGTCAATCTGGGTCTTGGATGCAAATCATTCATTCGGGTTCTCAAATTGAATAAAATCCTGCCATTAAATGTACCTTCTAATGGAAAAGCCAAAATTCAGTCATCCTTCGTGTATTCTACCCAATTTTCCAGGTGGCCTCATCAGAGCAAGAGACCAAGTGCCACCCCAGGGATAGCGAACGCAGGCCATGCCGAAATAATTTCAAAATCATTTAGTCAGTACTACTCAAATCAGCTGGGGCAAAAGCATCCTTATTTGCAACCAGGACTTAATGCGCGGGACAGGCACAAGACCCTCAAAGTTCAAACGCCACCTGCGAGGCAGAAAAAAACAAAAATCAATCCACACCGAGACAAAGGCGAAGCAAATCAATAAAAACGAAGACACCTGAATGGAGTCCCAATCAATACAGAACAATGAGATATTGCAGGCAATAAGTACCACATGAAAATTCCCAAGACCAACAAGTAACACATCAGCATCCACGCCTCAACTAGGAGAACAAACTACAATCGAAGATACATCAGGTTCCCCAGCACAGGCAACAGCTAGTGCAGCAAATCAAACAAACAATAACATCGAACATTCAAATAATAACCAACCTAGCAACCAAGATACAAAATTAAAGGGAGACATAAAGGCCCACTACACAAAATCAACCTATGTCCGTTCAGTACAAGGGAAGGTACAGTCAGATAAAAACCCAACAGAGGGTCGCCAAAGGAAAAATTTGATGCTGATATCAATGTATAAACAACAAACAATAATAGACCTATCAAGCTCATCAGAACAGCTAACACGTGATACCTCAGAACTCACCGACAAAGCACATGATAAAAATAAATCCAACAGAGGCCCCACAGGGATAACACAGCAGACAAAAACAACACTCGCCATCCACCTAGTAACGCCATAGAGTGGAACCACCTGGTACATAACAATATCACTGAGTATCTAACGGAGCTGAAGCAGGAGTCGGATAACAACTTGGAAGCTCTTTCAAAACTATGTGTTTCCCTAGTGAAAACACTGCAAACCTCAATCTGCACCCTTAATATGCAGTCAGAGAAACTCTACATCCAGATCAATTTAATGAACGTAATTGCGGAATACATCTCGGGCATAGACACTAAGCTTGACATCATGATGCACCAATTACCAGTCCTCAACAAACATGCAAATGGTACGCGGGCACAAGTTACAAATTGTACTTGCAGTCCCATTCTGGAAAAACTAAGGGACCTCCCAACCATACTAACAAGTATTCTTCAACAAACTGTCAAATCGTCCCCCCGAAAATAACAAAGTAAATGGCAAAGAGCCAGAAAACGGAGAATGTAGTTCTCAAAACATTGCTTTACACAATACTGAACAGAATACCCTGTCGCCAACAGGAAAGAAGTCAAAAGCTGTGTAATCAAGTGATGATTTATTCTTCACAGATTCTCCAGCATCACATCCAGCTACTATTATCTAATCCTCACGAACACAAGCGATTCAACAACCATCCTAACAGACGAACCAAACAAATAATCCCCCAAACAAAAAGACAAAAAAAAGAGCAAGGAAAGTGAGAAATTGTTTGCACATAAATAAAACATCAAAAATTGAGGTATCGGTGAACTATCCAATCTTTCATTTTTATGACGGTAAACAGCGGCTATTAGTAACATCAGGGCAACAAACAAAACACGAGGAAGATGAGGCAAGCTTCCCAGACCAGTCGGGTCAATTGAATCCTCATTCCCATCGCAAAGGGCATCACCAGCACCAAACAGCCCACCCTCAACAAAATGGCGTTTTGAGAGCGGTGACCTTCTTCAACCAGAAAAAACAAAGAGGAACCCAAACCTAGTGTGAGCAGGTTGGGATTCCCAGGGGATACTGCAAACAAAACAAAAAAATCTCGAGAGACCAACAAGCCTCCATCAGAGAACGATCCAACGCCCACAAGAAAATGTCCTTCTTTCAACCAGAAACCACAAGGAAGACTCCAAACCTACCTTTAGCAGATTGGGATGCTCAGGGGACATGGCAAATAAAACCAAAAACCCTAATTGCCCAGAAATCCTGCAGCAGAAAACAACCCCATGCACACAAGAAAATGGGCGCCCCCACAGGAACCTACGTTCCATCTTACAAGTCCACAACAGGGACAACATAGGAGATAGGCAAGTTATCTCAAGACAAGTTATCTCTAGGACAGAGCAGCAATCAGGAAGTACTAAGGGAGACCAGCTACTGATCAATATAAAAACGCAAAGTGAGGACGCGAACCGGAATGAACAAGAAGAACTGGGAAAAAACCAAAGCCCCCAGCAGGCGTCAACTACCTATCCACAAAAAAAGAAGCGGAAATCAAACTCAAATAACAGGATTCTCTTCACATCACATTACTCCTCACAAGGCCCACAAGTTTATTTAAACAGAGGAAACATCAGGCAACTCATGGCAGCTACACCAACATTACAACATGACCATAGAATTCATCAACCCCGAAAAAATCATAGGAAAGGAAAATACCTTAGCAACTTGGAAGACATAGTAATAGATATTCTAAAAGAAACCAAAAGATTTTAAGAATGGGAAATATCTCTTTCCATTCCAGCGCCAAAACGCTATCCGTCACTTCTCCTATTGCTAGGTACACCCCCAAACAACAACCCAACTGTAAGCACGGTCTCCTTGGTTCTGTGAGGAGCAAAAGGTGCAGACGGTGTAAATTAACA
The DNA here is from genome assembly GCF_964261635.1 of Lissotriton helveticus. Lineage (NCBI taxonomy): Eukaryota > Metazoa > Chordata > Amphibia > Caudata > Salamandridae > Lissotriton > Lissotriton helveticus. The sequence continues at coordinate 1,628,529,229 of NC_136057.1, read as the reverse complement.
ACAGCAGAAGCCGCAAAAGACAGCACACCAAAGATCACACACGCTCAGTCTGAAAGGAGAATGACGTCCTAGCACACCACGCACACCAGAGCCCCCCTCAATCAAAATCCTGTTTTGGAAAATAGCCGGAGCGAATGGAACCCCACAGGAAAAAGGGCATTTTGAGAACTGGGATAGTTACGAAATAATCGCGCTCCAAGAAACATGGTTAACAGCGCCAATAGAGGTCCCAGGCAGGATCCTTCACCATGTAAACGCAATATGAATGAGGCAATATGAAAGACTGAAAGGCGTCCTCGCGGTCTATATTTCAACCGCAATAAAAATGTCTTCAATTCAGTTGTCAAAAACCACATCCGCCATGCAAATAATAAAAAATGGAGCTGGGCTCACATTCAGGGGTAAGCACCATTATCTTAATTAACATCTACGCACACCCGAAACAAAAGATCAACAAAGACCTATTTAACAACTCATTGCCACTATTGCGGAATTCCCCTTCGAACAGCCAACCCGGGAAATTATTCTTACCAGAGAATTCAATTCAAATCTGTTGTTATCTTCCCCACCTTGGGTGTACATCACTGCAGCAAACGCAATTTGGGCAATAGAAACGCAATCCTATTCCAAACAAAAACGTAAGGACAAAGTAGGACAGCAACTCGTAATGGACCTCGAACATCTAGGGATGCGCACATTAAATGGTAGAACAAAACAGGACAGACCAGCTACATGCACATACAATGGCCCTCGCACGAGCTCCGTTTTGGATTACACAATAGTAACCCTTCCGCTCTTAGGGCAAATAAAAAAAAATGCAGATCAAATATTCCAGTGATCACTCGGCCCAGCACATTGAACTTAATACGACCCTTAACAGACACACAGAAACCCCAGTAGTGGAGGGGTCAAAATCGATAATAAATCTGAAACGTCTGCGCTGGACAAGTACCACATTGCTGCAAGTAGCCTCAAAGGCCAAAGATCTAATGGTGACCCTTGAGTCACAAAAAACATGTTGATTGAAACATGGACTGCCTTCTGGTAAGTCTACCACTAGCTCCCACTAAACAGTCAAATAAAAAGTGGACAAAGCACAACAGTCTTCTTAGTCAAACTGCACGAATAACAAGAAAGGCACTCAGGACGGCTCACCATCAAAGTCCACCCTCAACAGCATGGGAGCATGTACATCAATTAAAAAAAGAAAAAATCTGGATCGACCAAGAAATTCAACACTAACTTTTTGGACAAAGCTACTACAGAACGCAAAGACACCAGATGCCAGAGCCTTCTGGGACCAAGTGAATTAACGCGAGTGGAGAGCGGATAAAAAGATACACCGCTGGGTACGTTTCATACACCGCGTTGGTGAGGGTTTTTAAGTAACCAAAGGTACACGGTTACAAGTGTCCATTCCAACATTGATTCTGGATTAATAAAGGGGAACTGAATGGACAGTTATTCCTCCTCCCTAACTGTTGATCATTATTCCCACATCTGTTTAACCTATTCATGGCTGATTTAACACCAAGGCTAGACTGGGTTAACTCTCATCTACCACGCCTGGGCAAATTGCCATTAACACACTTGTCTTACATGGACGATGTTGCTCTCCAAAGCCACACGAGAATTGGTTTGCAAAGATCAATTCACAAGGTAGCCGAATTCGCTAAAACAAACTGATTCAAATAAATACAATAAAAACAAAGGTCATGATTATAACTAATAGATCACCAAACCAAATGACGTTTACAATTACAAACACCAGGTTAGAAGTGGTTAACAGCTACAAATACCTCTGGATATATTTGGATCAAAGGTTTTAGTTTTCTACGCAGTACGGGAAAATTAAAAAAAAAGGGTAACTCTACATTTTGCATTATGTAGTTTATCTAAAACTTTAAAAGGCCCACTGTTCACCCCATTATTGGCAGTCATCAAGGATAAACTACTTCCAACCATCGCTTATAGATGCGTCGTCTATTATGGAAACAACGCAACAATTCTGGACAACATCCAAACGAGAGTACATAAAAGAGTATTTTGTCTGCCAAGTGACTCCTCTCCAGCCCAGGTACGTTTAGAGTTTGGCCTACAGCAACAACAACTGTATAGAAGGTACGAGGCAATCAAAATATGGTACAACATTTGGCTCAATCGGGGTCTTGAAATCAACAATGCGCTTTGGGATGGCCTGCAAAATGACCCAAAGTCACACTACGCTAAGTATTTAGATGCCTCATTTCAAATAACCAGGAAGGTAGACCTCTGGCATCGGAAATTACCTTCGACATCATTCCAGCTAATTATGAAAAAGGTGGCAAAAAGGCACTAGCTAACAGATGACAAAGCAACATTAAGTGGACGAGCTCACGAATGGATGGTATTACATTCCTTCACCAAGCCCGAGCCAGCGGCATACCTGGACCTTGCCTTTTCCCCTCATTTAAAATCCAAGTTCTAAGAACTTTGTATGGGGAAGTTGCCTTCCAATGCCGACCTCCCCAGCTGGAAGTACCAGGGCTCAAAAGCATGCAGCCTATGTGGGTCATCAATACAGGACTTCACACATCTAATATGCCTCTGCCCAACCTTAGGGCCCTACCGCCGTCAACTGTTGAGGAGGCAGTTCAATGAAAGAGACATCTGCACCTGCAGATCCGCAATACTAAAAAGTTTGGACCCCAAGGACCTCCAACAAATCTGCCAATTGGCAACATTTTTAATCTGCTATGAGAAATTAATGATAGTGTTACAGGCCACAATATTGTTTAGTGGACCCTCCCTGCCTTTTAACAGTTATAATGTTGTAAATAGAAATAATGAATCACATTTTTATGTATTGAATAAAGACGGCGGTGTATCATCTGTCTATACGAACTTATTTCTCTCTCTTCATGTCAAAGAAACTGGGGTATTTTGCCACCTAGACGAAGCGTATTTTATGTATTGGAACATTGTGATGATTTTAACTAACTATACAATAAAGACATTTTTTCACTTTTCACTTCATGCTATGTGAAGCCATGTCTTCACAATAACTACATTAAAAGACCCGATTTGAATATGGTGCTTGAGCCTGCAGTTAGAAAGAACTGGTACATTTGTATGCAGTAGCACCTGCACTGGCCCCCAGGACACTTTATTGCCATCGACTGGGAAGACATTCAGATATCCGGAAATGTCTGTAGCTGGAAGTGTATCCCAATATCGGGGAGCCGGCAAGGCGAGGACACGGCAGGGTGCAGAGTACATGCGGCAGCCTCTGCCCTACCACTTAGTCAGCAGCTTTTAGCAGCCTGGGATTTCCTGATGAGTGGGTCTTCCTGTCGGAAAAACGTCTAAATAATTTTTGTTGCCCACAAGTACAATCAATTAATAAACCAACGTACTGTGAGGTGTGTTTTGTGCTGCTATAGATGAAAGTTGAGAATTTATTTTTATTTTAAGCTTTATAGAGCGCGTAGTAACCCTAGAGCATCCCAGCGCTAGAACCAGAACTCAGGAGAGGTCAGAATCGAAGGGGGGGGGGATTTAAGGAAAGAGAAAGGTTTTCAAGGCCTTCCTGAACTGGAGAAGATTAGGTTCAGTTCTCAGTCTCCGAGGAAGGTTGTTCCAGTGCTTGGCCGTGTGGACCGAGAAGCGGCGTCCTCCGGACCGGGCCTTTTTGACTCTGGGAACAGTGATGAAGTTCTCTCCGCCTGAGCGGAGGACCCTACTCGCATTGTAAGGGATGATGAAATCCTTGAGGATGGGTGGGCCTTTGTCATGGAGGGTCTTATGGGCCAGACAGAGGGCCTTGAAAGCCACCCTTTCTCTGACTGGGAGCCAATGCAGGAGCTTCAAGGCTGGCTTTGCCGAGGATCTGGCGGGGGTGTCGGTAAGTAGGCGGGCCGCGGCGTTTTGGACTTTCTGCAGGGTATTGAGGGTGGCTTCGGGGGCACCCAGGTAGATTGCGTTGCAGTAGTCCAGCCTCGCCATAATGAGGCCCTGAATCAGGAGTTTCTTGGAGGTAGCGGGGAGCAGGGGGAAGACCTTTCTGCAGGCCCTAAGGAGTCCAAAGCAGATTCCTGCCGTTTTTTTGGCCTGTGATCTGAAGCTCAGGTCCTTTTCGAGCCATACGCCCAGGCTCTTGACCTCCTCCTTCGGTGTAGGGGGGTCACCTAGACAGACGGGCCAGATGTCAGGCGGCAGGGAGGGCTCTTTATGTCCGAGCAGCAGGATCTCGGTCTTGGACCCGTTCAGTTTCAGTGCCGAGGAGTTCATCCAGTTATGAATTTCCGAGAGACAGCTGTGAAGGTCGGGTGGGGATTGGTGCGGGTGTGAGAGGGTTACCACCAGCTGGGTGTCGTCGGCGTAGTTGATAATCGAGACGCCGAACGGGTTGACCAGTTTCTCCAGCGGGGACATATACACGTTAAATAACGTAGGGCTAAGGGATGAGCCCTGCGGTACTCCACAACGGAGGGGGATTGCGGGGGAGTGGCTGTCATTCTCCCAGACTTGGAAGGAGCGTCCGTCTAGGAAAGATTTTAGCCACTTCAAGGCCGTGCCCCTTACTCCGATGTCTCCCAGTCGTTGGATTAGGGTGTGGTGGCTCAGTGTCGAAGGCCGCACTGAGGTCCAGGAGGATCACTGCCACTGATCCTCCCGTGTCCAGAATGCTTCTGGCCTACTCCACTGCTGCCAGGAGGGCTGTGTCAGTGCCCTGTCCTGGACGAAACCCTGTCTGGGAGGTCCCGAGTAGGTTGTTGCTCTCAAGGAATAGTGATAGTTTTTTATTCACTAGCTTCTCCGTGATCTTGCTATTTCCTGGGAGGAGGGAGATAGGTCTGTAGTTGGCTAGGTCCAGGGGGTCTAGAGAGGGTTTCTTTAAAAGGCCTTTGACCACTGCCGCCTTCCAGCTAGGAGGGACTAGACCCTGCGAGAGGGAGGAATTAATGAGGGACGTGAGGGGGGGGAGGATGGTGCTAGACACTTTTTTCAGAAAACGGAGGGGGGCGGGATCGCGAGGAGAGCCACTTTTAATTGTAGCCAATGTCGCTGCTACCTCTTCCGTAGACACTGGGCCAAAGGTGTCCAGAAAGGGTAGGTTGCCATCAGGGGAGTGAGGGCAGTAAATGGGAGATTTAGAAGGATCCCCGCCCAGGTTGTCAGCCGTGATTGGGGGTAGGTCCGCGAGAATTTTTTGGATTTTCTCGTCGAAGAAGGTGGAAAGTTTAATGCATTTGCTTTCCGCTGCTTTGGGGTCCAGAGGTTTTACTGGGGGGTCTGGGGCCTGGAGGAGTTCCTTAAGGACGGCAAAGGTTTCATGTGCCGAGCAGGAGGCGTTTTTAATTCTATCTTCGTAGAAGGCGCTTTTAGTATTGAGGAGTTCCGTTTTATAGGATTTTAAAGAGGCCCGAAATATATCTTTTTTGTCTGCCTTTTTATCTTTCCTCCAAAAGCGTTCGTTCCTCTTACATTCCTTCCGTAGTAAGTTTAATTCGGGGGTGTACCAGGGGGAAGGGGTGACTCTCTTGGTACGTTTGAGGGTGCTGGATTTCGGGAGGATGTCGTCCAGAGATTGGGAGATCCATGTGTTAAATTTGGTGTCAGCAGTGATGGTGTCTTGAGAGGGGGGAGGGGTATCTTCACTTAGTTTAGCTGCCCATTCCTCTGGGACCAGTTTATGCCAGCGTCTAATAAGGGTTCTGAATTTAGGAGGTTGAGGTGGAGGGATGTTAATGTGCCATTCGAAGGGGACCAGGAAGTGGTCGGTCCAAGGGAGGGGGACGTGGGGGCGAGTGCTCAGATCTTGGATGTTAGTGAATATGGGATCGAGTAGCTGTCCTTTGTCGTGAGTCGCCTGTGCGTTTTTTAGGCCGAGGCCCATAGAGGAAAGATCTTGTAGGAGTTCTACAGCCTGTTTGTCGACTGGGTCCAGGAAGTGGATATTGAGGTCCCCCAGTAGGAGATAGTTGGAGGAAGTCGTGCAATCCATGGTGATGTGGTCAGTGAGTTTGCTAGGAAAATCGGTGAGTTGGCCAGGGGGGCGATATACAAGCATTCCCGACAGGGATGTTACTGGGGAGATTTGGATGGAGAAGTGGCAGCTTTCACAACCTTTGATGTTACCATCCGAGATTCTACAGGAGAACACGTCCTTAGATATTATGGCTAGGCCGCCTCCTCTACCAACTGGTCTATTCAATGAGCAGATTTGATAGCCCGGAGGGAGTGCTAGGACTATATCAGGGCCATTGTTGTGAGTAAGCCATGTTTCAGTGAGAAACAGAATGTCCATAGCGTGGTTTAGAATCAAGAGGTTAATTTCATGCGCATGTTTAGCGAGCGATCTGCAGTTGAGGAGGCCTAGTTGTAGTCCGCCTGGTGCTGAGTCTGTGCCAGGAGGGTTGCAGAAACTGCAGCCGGTAAAAGGATTGTCGCCCGAATAGGTGTAATTGCAGAGGGGGTGTTTTTGTGTGTTCAGGGCCAGGAGCCTGTCCCGGGTGTAGTTCGGGCATTTCGTGACAGAAATGGGCAGAGTAACTGGGCCCGGGTCCGGCTGGGCCCGGACGGGCCCAGACGGGCTTGCCTTTGGCGCGCCTTCGGCGCGCTGACGGCGCGCCCGCTGCGCCCGTCCGCTGCGCGTCCGAATGCGGCACATGATTTTATACCGACGGGGGGGGGGGGCGTGGCCAAAAGTAGTGGGCGTGGCCTGTAATCAGGCTCACTCGCTAATGGCGGTGAAGGAGACTTTTCTTCCCAATGGCAGCGTTTAGGTCGGCTGCACGGGTGTTTTCAGAGCCTAGGTGAGTGCCCCTAACAGGTTAGTGGGAGGTGTACAAATTCTAAAATCAATTTACACACACTTTAAAAAAAACATAAAATTTTTCATACAATTTTTCAGCAGAGCTCCCGGCTGTGCCTCAGGAGTATAGGTTCTGAGAGAGACTGGGCGTCGGCGCTTTAAGTAGTCAAGGGGGCGTGGCCAAAAGTAGTGGGCGTGGCCTGTAATCAGGCTCACTCGCTAATGGCGGTGAAGGAGACTTTTCTTCCCCGTGGCAGCGTTTAGGTCGGCTGCACGGGTGTTTTCAGAGTCTAGGTGAGTGCCCCTAACAGGTTAGTGGGAGGTGTACAAATTCTAAAATCAATTTACACACACTTTAAAAAAAACATAAAATTTTCATACAATTTTTCAGCAGAGCTCCCGGCTGTGCCTCAGGAGTATAGTAGAATTGGCGTGTATACACAGTTAAATAGTAGAAAAAGTGTCTCCAAATGGCTTCTATTGGTGGCTGCCAGTGGACAAACAAACTGTCACTAACAAGCAGACCCCTACACACACGGACTACAAGAAATATGTAGTGTCAGTGGATTTGGACATTCCTACCACATCCGATTAAGATGAAAGGTAGAAAAATGCCAGCTTTCATGTTGGTGAATAATAGTAGAGCTGGGAGTTCCTGTTCATCCATTCTTTTATTCTAAATGGTACTCTATTGCTTGCTTCTGGGCCCTACCAAAAATGTCTTTTTGCCGTGACTGGTAAATGCTGATAGGTGAGGTCTCAAGAGCATAGTCTTTGTATGTAATGCAGCAGGTTTCTTCGGGGGTCAAGCTTTCTTTTAGCGTATTCAAGGGGATTGGTCTATTGTCATCTGGCTTTAAGCTATGGTGACGGTGGTTAGAGCACTAGAGTTTACATATCTCAATTCCATTCCTCTTAACTCAGCCAGTGGATATGTTCTATCCATTGCTTCTGTCAAAAACTGCTACAGATGAGGAAGTGAGGAGGTCATTGGTAACCAAGCAATTCTGAGAACTTATTTCAGGAATGTCTTTAACAGGTGATGTGATTCTTGCATTATTTCTATTGAGCATTGGTGGAAGTTATTTTTCAAATATTCTGAGGTGCCTCCACCTTGCGTTGTCTTGTTGGCTTTCTCTTATATATTGTATGCATGTGCTTCATCTCTTTGCACAGAGCAATCCGAAGGCAGCGAAGGATGTGGCAACCTGCCCATACAATGCTCGGCACCGGGTCCCTAAACAGGAGCTGCAGCTGCACATTTCAAACTGCTTGGACAAATGCCTAACTGAGAACTTCCAAGGTAGGTGTCCCCATGCAGTGCTTGTAAATACTAGCTCCTGCAGCGTCCTTAGAATGTCTATCTATTGCAAGACTTCGACTTTGCTATTTCCTTTAAAAGACATGGCAATTTCTCTTATCAAGACTTCAAAATATTGTGATTCTGTCTTTTGCTTTAATATAATCAAAATATTGGTAACTGAAATACATATTGGAAAAGTGTATTGGCAAGAGTCTTTTGCTTCGTCTAGCACCGTCGTCCCTCACCAAATAACCTGGAAGCTGGGAGAGCTAGAACCATGTTCTCCTTACTTTAATTTAATGCTGGGGAAATGTGTCACCTAGCCTGTTGCCCCAAATAGAACTAAACTCTGATTTTGGCCTACTTTACCTGGCCAACTCCTGGCATCATGTATCCTTCTCTCTAGAAGTAGCTAGCACTTGCGCAAACTTTATCTCTAGGGCATCTTGGTCACACATTTATATATGGCTACCTTCAACTTTTTCTCCTGACAGGTAAACCACAAAAGGAGAAATAAAACGAGCATTATCAATGCCAATAGGTCTTGCCTTTGAGAACTATTGGCTCTGCCAATGCCTTTTGTTTATGCTGTACAGCATGGAAATAAGAAAGAACAAGCCATGGTAAATGCATTAGGTTTCGCCTATGTGATTAATAATAAGCTGTTTTTTGTTGTAAGTAGTAGCTTTCTGAGTAGTTGTACAATATAATTTACAGAAATTCTGTTAAAGTGTTGTGACTTGTTTATGTGCGAAAGGCAATATATTGTGCTGTTACAAGTGGTATTGTACGCGTAAGTAATAGCAACTTTTTGAAAAATGAAACGAAAGGGGAAATAATAGAATTGATTTATGTAATAGCAATATTATCTGTTTAGAGGAGTTCTGACAACTTTTGGGCCCTGTGCCACTGCACATGCTGCACCATTCAAATCATGCTCCTAGTGCCTGCAAGATAACTGTATTTGTGCCTGTTTAGTAATAAAATGTAGCAATATTATTTAGAGAATTTATGACCACTTTAAACCCCGGTGCCACTGCACCTGCTGCACCATTCAAATCCTGACCCTATTGCCTGTAAGGTAAATTAACTTGTGACTGCCTGTTTAATAGTATAATATAGCAAGATTAGGTGTTTAGTGGGTGCCTGGAGCTTTTGGTCCTGGTGCCACTGCACCTGCTGCACCATTTAAATCATGGCCCTATTGCCTTCTAGATAAATGCACCCGTGACTGTCTTGTTTAGTAGTAAAATATAGTAATAATCTCGGTTTAGTGGGGTCCCTAGAGCTTTTGGCCCACTTGCCACTTCACCTGCTGCACCATTCAAATCAAGTCCCTCTTAACTGCAAGGTAACTGCACTTCTGACTGCCTGTTTAGTTATAAAATATACCAATATTCTGTGTTTAATGAGTTACCTGGAGCTTTTGTTCTTGGTGTCGCTGAACCTGCTGCTCTATCGATATCATGATCCTAATGCTTGCTAGATAACTGAACTTAACTGCCAATTTAGTTGTACAATATAGCAATATTAGGTGTTTAGAGGAGGTCTGATAACTGTCGGCCCCGGTGCCACTGCACCTGCTGCACCATTGAATTCATGACCCTGTTGTATGCAAGGTAACTACACTTGTGACTGCCTGTTTAGTTTTGAATTTTAGCAATAATCTGCGTTTAGTGAGGTTTCTAGAGCTTTTGGCCCCGATGCTACTGCACCATTCAAATCCAGTCCCATTTAACTGCAAGGTAACTGCAATTGGGACTGTCTGTTTAGTAGTCAAATATAGCAATATTATGTCTTTAGAGGAGTTCTGACAACTTTTCGGCCCAGTGCCAATGCACCTGCTGTACCATTCAAATCAAGACCCTATTGTCTGTAAGATAACTGCACTTGTGGCTGCCTGTTTGGTAGTGAAATATAGCATAGTATATTAACTGTAATTTTAACGTGCAATGTTTATTACAACATTTAGGATTTAATCATAATGACCAGATAGATTAAGTTGAAAGAATCAATTCAACAATGCCTACACAATGCTGAGAAATGTACTGAGGCATGAATAGGAAATGCCACAAATATTCTAAGGCTGAAGCATCTGCTTTACACAACTAAGTAATAAAAAGCATGCATACCAGCATACTGTTACAAACTGTCTGCCTTTTCTGTGGGAAGTGATCTTATCTTGACATTGAATGGGGTTTGAACAGCTTTTGGAGAAGTATCGTAAATGCATGCAGCCAGAGGAAGTTAACAAAAAAAAGTTCTACACAAAAGCGAATGAACACAGTAATTGGTGATGGGAACTGATAAGTGCCCCTTTTATAAGCTCTATTAAATACAAGAGATTTCACACTCTGTGCAGGTGGAACCTAAAAAGGCACAGTGACTGACTTCTGATGGGGATGTCAGTGTGTAGGTGCCTGCAGGTGTCTTAATTGTAGGGGGAGATTCCAGCAAGTGAGAACACAGCAGGGGGTGCAGAGAGAAGCACAACTGGTGAGCGCAATGCTGAGTGTGGGGTTGTAGAGATGCACATAGGTGAGAGCACTGGAGGGAGAAGGGCATGGATGAGAGAGCAACAAGGAGCATTTGAGGGGAGACCACCGGAAAACACATGCACTCATGTAGTACTCAAGCAAAAAGAATTAAGTAGTTTCCTAAAAGATCAGTGAAGGGACACAAGGAGGCTATGCTCCAGTGGAGGGACAAGCTCAAGATGGATAAGGCAATCCATGGAATAAAAAGTAAGCAAATTGGAATTGCAGTAAAGCCAACCAATGGTAAGCAATGGGCATGCTTTAAGCCGCTGCAAGTTTTTGATAAGCTGACAATAAGCCGTTTGCAACCATAGTGCTTGCCCTGCCTGAAAACGAATAGGAAGACTTTTATTTACAGATGTTGTTGCACACCAGCTTGTGGCAGTAGCCACTTTATAGTGCTGAATTATGCTTTCTGTTGATCATTACTGGCCTTTTACCCTTTCCCAGATGTGGGTTCCATGGCTAATGGCAAAGGGTCATACGATGATTCCTAAGTAAATGGCAACACAATTGTAAGTATTAGGCTTCCCAGGTCCCTGTCCGTACAGGAGAGGTGGTGAATTGACGACTTCCTCTAGCAGAAGTGGAAGATTATCTGAATAGACCTGTTTTAATTTTTTTCTAGATTACTAAAAGGCTAATGAGGTTCTGGAGGTCTAGGTACAATGGGTTTCAGAGTAAATTGCATGAAGGATAGGTTGCCCTCCTTGCCGGGTACAGTAAAATTGGCTTGTGAAATCAGATTGCATTGCTTAATATCTGGTTCTGGGTGGGTGCATATGGTTTGAATAGTGTTCGTCATATTTGACCCAGATCCTTCTTGTCTTTGAAGGGGCTTTAACAAACTTTTACATTTTATTTGCTTTGTTACTGGAATCGAGGGTCTTTGAGATATGTGTTCTGTTTTGTTTTTTTAGGCAGGATCTTGCTACCTGATTACTTTTTTTTGGGGGTGGGGGGCACAGCCATTTTACAACAGCTTTGTTTTTTCTGTTAAAAAGTATTGATTAATTTAATAGAATTGTAATATATCTATGTTGTCCATAGGAAAATTAAAATCACATATTTTAAATCCTGGACAAAAGAACCAATCTCAAAAAATAAAACTAAGCAAAGTATAAATCAAAGCATAATTAAATACAATAATTGGACAGCATTTTCCTCATGAGTTAAGTGTTCTATAGATGCTAAATAGGAATTATTCGAAAATAGTGAGAATAAATCGGAAAGAAGTAAAATACAGTAGGTGTTAGTTATTAATGAATACATATTTTAACAAAGTCTTTTTCAAAAGAGAGCAAATATAAAATTATTACTGCTCAATATCTTAATAAATACCCATATATAAAATAGACCAAATTGTAATATCAATCCAATAACTTCAAGAAGGCTTAAAACCATTAACATCAACTATAAAGCAGAGATGGCACTTATTCAGTTTTAAAGTATGACCGTAATAACATTGGAGCCAGAGTGTTTATTAATATCCAAGTAGTACAGTGACATATCTGCGAATTATCAAAATACTAAATTGCTCCATAACATTGTGCCATTGTAGGAAGTTGGCTCTCAATATACTATACCAAAGTAAGATATAGTGTGCACAGCAGTGGATCCCCAGGGGTATAGCAGAGGTTAAATTAGATAGTCACTAACTGCTCTATTTGTGGTAGTGTGGTCGAGCAGTTGGGCTTACCAGAAGGTGTGTTAAGCATTATGTATTCACTGAGACAAGAAATGATGAAACACACTCTGAGACAGAGTCCAGGCCAAACGGGTAAGTATAAAAAAGGTATACCTATGTTTTATTTCTAGAACTAAGAAGAACTTGGCACAGGTAGGTAAAATGTACTTTCGAATGCAAAACTATACACAGAAATGAATGTAGATGAAATTAGTACCGTTACAGATTTGTATTTGCTTTAAAAACCATTCCGAATACTTTGAAAATACTTTGGATTACCTTTGCGTTGCTTTTTAGTTACATCGTCTACTCTGGGTGATATGCCTAGATGTCACACTGTGGTTCCTATCCTACAAAGGTAAGTAAGGCAATTTACTTTTCAAACCGAACTTGCTTTTTGTTTCATACAGAAAAACAGGTTGACACTTAGAATTTTTCAGAGGAAAAAACAAAAATTGGGTACCTATGGATAAAAAGAATGTTATGGGTTTACAGGTAAGTAAACAACTTACAATGCTGGGTGTCAGGGAGGGGGGGTTAGAAGCAAGGTTCAAGGAGGCACTCAAGTTGCACCACCAGCATCACTAGGGCAGCTGTGTGCAAAGTGCTGAGGCCCAATGTTAGCCAATGGGGCTAGGGGGGTGTCTGTTAGGAGTTGCTCATGAACAGGTTACTCAGTTGTGGGAGCAAAGATCAGCACTGCAGGTGCCAACAATCCACACAGGAGCTGCACCACCAGCGGTACGGGGGCGGCCAGATGCAGGGTGCCAAGGAGACGTCTGGAGCCCTGTTGATTCCAGTGAAGATCTCCGGTTCAGAAGAAGTTTTGGGAAAGAACACAGGCCCTGAAAACCTGATTGGCAAGGGCACATAAAGTGTCAGGCAAAAAGTGGGGGGTAACCAGGCAAAAAGGGGCCCTTTCCTACAGTCATCAAATTGTAAACAGAAGAAATGCAGAAAGTCAAAGACTTTCAGAGCTATTGGGCCCATACATCGATTCTGCCTTTGGTGTACAATCTAATATAGTCTGTTTGTAGATCGCATGGCTACCCAGGGGCCTCACAGCATTATTGTACCTCAATAATTTCTTCCGTTTGATTTTCAATATTGAAGATGTAGTGGCAGGTTCTGACAAAGTTTCCTGGGGGTGACCACTGGCAGGAGAGGTAAGTTGGGGTGATGGGGGATGCCTGTATCCCATTGGACGGTCTTCTCACCATCTCCGGTCACGGTTGGGGGGACACCTCAGGTTGAGGCTGCAGGCGTCTGGTAGAAGATCAAGACATGTCAGGGATCACTGGATCCCAGGTCTGGCTCGCTGGGGAGACCTCCTTGTGGTGTTGGGCCACTCTATTTCCTTGTTCAGCATGGCTCTTCGGTCCTTCTTCTTTCTTAGTCTAGAATCTGAGGAGGCAAGGTTCAGGGTGCCCCGTAGATACTACATTTTGGTGTGTTACAGGGGTATGCAGGTTGAAACCAATGGGTCCCTTCCTTTGGGTGAGTACACCCACTATTATACCACCCTCCAGTGGGAGTGGGGCATGCACCTCTCTGATTGGCTGTGTTCCCTCGAGATGGTGGTTACTGAGATGTGCTTCACCTCGCCTCTCCCACCTGAGGGGTGGGGTTGGCAAAGATGGGCACACCTCTTCCTAACTTGGTTTTCACACTGATCCACCCGCCCAAAGTGGGGGTCAGAACCGGTGGGAGACAGTTGGGGGCAGCTAAAGACTGGGTCCGCTACCTAAGGCGGCAGGCCTTTGAGACTTCCCCCTTTGTGGACCCAGCCCATCTTGGGGGAGGAGGTATGACACCTCTGCCCAGGGTGGGCTTTGTTTCTGGACCCAAGGAGTGCAGGCCCTCTATCCAGAAGTCCAGAAACCTGTTTGTTGGTGGCAAATGATGGGTAGCCTTTCAGGAACCACACCAGGGCTGGTCATTTTTCAGGGGGCATCTCTCAGATGACCTCTGAGTTCATTTTACATTAAAACCACACTGGCATCAGTGTGGGCTTAATGTGCTGAAAGATTTGCTGCCAAACTTCCCAGCTTTCAGTAAAGCCATTATGGAGCTGTGGTGGTTGTAATGACTAACTCCCAGATCATATACTCTTTATGACTCCACTACTAAGAATGAATTTAGACACAGTAGGGGTAAAGGCTCATGCGACTGTGTCCTCACCTGTGCTCTAGTGCACCCTGCTAGAGGGGTGAATTACCTAGGCCACAGGCAGTGGGTTGCAGGCATGCCACACAAGGATGTGTGCCATGTCGACTGGCAGTGTGTGGGTGTTAAGGTGCAGGGTCTATAAGAGTATCACAACAGGTGCTGCATCCCTTAGTGGCCTTCCCTGGTCACAGTGCCCTTGATACCCATGGTCCCTTTTACCTGTGGCCAGAGATGTGCTAACTGTGGATACAACAGGTACAGTTTTGGGAAAGAACACAGGTCCTGAAAACCTGATTGGCAAGGGCACATCAAGTGTCAGGCAAAAAGGGGGGGTAACCATGCAAAAAGGGGCACTTTCCTACAGTCCTCAAATTGTAATCAGAAGAAATGCAGAAAGTCAAAGACTTTCAGAGCTATTGGGTCCATACATCGATTCTGCCTTTGGTGTACAATCTAATCTAGTCTGTAGATCACATGGCTACCTAGGGGCCTCACAGCATTATTGTACCTCAATAATTTCTTCAGTTTGATTTTTCAGTATTGAAGATGTAGTGGTGGCTGTAAAGACCTGCTTAGGCATGCACAACAAACTAAACAAAGTGTATGGAGATGCAGGGGTGGAACATTGAACCTCAGAGGAGGGTACAGCTCCTGGTTTTGAATGGGAGGGATGGCCCGCTGAGTGTATTTAATGTTTCTTTTTTTTTTAATGTTTAAAACTTTATTGTTCAGTTAATTAAAACCATAACAAAATTTCCTTTGCACTTGTGACACAATGTTAAAATTTAAAATTAGTTAAAATACATCTTCAAAATTTACATCAAGATAAAATTCAAATAATCATTTTAAAAGGACAAAGAAAATGAAGTTTCAGAAAATCACAGTACAGTGTTAGAGGTATTAGTTATTTAACAAGCGTTTTTCAAAGACAAGCAGAAACTTTACAATCGTACAGTTAATTTGTGTGTCCTAGATTCCAAACAGCCTATAATAGCTGACCTGCAGGTGCGTAATCCCTTAATCAGAAAATTATTCTTTAAAAGAAGCATTCGCTCCTGTTTCAACTTTGTACAGTGACAAATAATGTGGATTATATCCTCTTTGGTGTAATCGCAGAGCCGACCGGCAATAGATCCCGTGTGTTTCCAGGCTGGTGCATCAGCCAGTGTTGGGTATTTTCCGAATCTTAGAGCCATCAACCTTTTTTTAGTAAACACTGAGTATGTAGAGTCCAAATAGAGCGCAGGAGTAAGTAGTTTGTAGCTATTAATTATAGCCCAAGAATGTGAGCGATGGGAGAAGATTTCCTTATCAATAAGTAGAGAATGTAATTTAGCGGCTTTGTTTATTACCTGTTTAAATGTTTTAAACGGCAAATTTTTATCCCATAGCTGGGCGGTACATGTTAATTAGAGTGCTTTAATCAGGAATTTGGTTGCCTCTGATCTTGTTCCCATTTCGACTTCTTGCCACAAGAATTTGTTTGTTATTATCAGTGGCGTTCATTTTGATACGGTACCAGGTTTTAATGCACGTGTATAGTCTTCCCACAGACTCATTCATGAGACCTAATTCTAAGCGCATTTGCGCTGGTGAAGCATCGCGAGGAAGTTGAAAGGCTTTCTTATAACTTTTGGTAATCAGGCTATTCAACAAGGCACCATCCTTACCGTGCATTGCTGCGCTTGCGTATGTTAGGGTGGGAAGGGCTTTAACTGCTATTACCGTTAGTAGTGGTTTGAGCGAGGGGCCCTCTAGTTTTTTGTACAAGGAGCTAAATGCGAAGATCAAGGCTCCAGTTCGTTGCGCAAGGTAATGTTTCTGGGCTTTTAGAGTCATCTTATCATCAATAAAATATCCCAGATATTTATAATTTGAGACCCTTTCAAGCCTTTTGCCTTCTATGCAGATATTGTAATCTATTGAGCGCCGATTGGAAATTAACATTATTTTGGTTTTAGATAAATTCAAAGTCAGTTTGTTAGCAGACAAGAAAAGCGAGTTCCGCTGAGTGGAAATGAAGACCGCACACATAAATGTGTTGTCTATGCTGATTGCAGAGCAAAGGGATTGATACAGTGACATGTTTCTGGTTGCTGCAGCTTAGAATTACCAGGGTTTGTCATCTTTATTTTTAAGTAGGTTCAATAACCATGTATCCCAACTAGTTATTTGTACATAGCGGTGTTGTAGCCTCTGTTGATTTGCAAGTGTATTACTTTCTGTTTACACCCATTTATGTAACTTCCTTTTCCATTATTCCCATATAGAGGACTGAAGTTCTTCCGTTTCTGCACCAGTAGTCTTTATGGCCTGCACGACACAGAAATCATGAACCTGTTTGCACACCTGTGTTTTTTCGTACCTTCAATGACACCTTGGGAATCCCTCTGTATATGTTTGTTACACTTTATATTGTTTGTGTAATGCAGTCGTAAAAAGGGTGCGTTTTGATACATGTTCTGAACATGTGTAGGAACTCTGATTTGGCTCCTTAACATTTTGAGCAACTGTCTGGCACAGTGTGAAATATACTGTTTTGTTGGGTAGGGTTTAGTATTGTCTGTGGATGACATTAAATTAATTTAAACTAGTCATTTCTTGGTACTGAACTTGTGGCTTAGTCATTTGTGTAAAACCTGTGTATCCTTTTTGGCCCCACCATTATTGAGCATTGCTTTGAGCAGTGTGTGGGTTGGTGGATGAATGTTTCGGTATATTGATAAGTCAACTACTTTAGGGTTGCCAGCATCTGCCCAATTCGCCTATGAGCAGTCCGGTTTCCTTTCTTAACTTGGGAGTGTAGCTCAAGGGTGAGTTAGAAGTGTATGCTACTTTTGTTTGGGTTTTTCTCCATACTTTATGCCAGCAATCTATTTACCACCTCTGACAGAGTGCAGTGTACCAGTTCATAAGCCAGAGTATCAATGGCTGTCGAAAGAAGTGATTTGCCTACCAGAGCCTCACAGACCTGTGTAGCCTCAACAGGCAAAGTGTCAGCCATCCAATGGACTGGCCACTGAAGTTGGGCTGCAAGATGATCATTTTTAAAGTTTTGAATGGCAAGGCCACACTTGTTGATAAAGCGCTGAACTTTACATATGGCCATGGCCACTCCAAATCCAATCCCTCAAGACTATATTGAGTTCTGCAAAAAAGTGAGTACGAGGAAAAGCTAGAATTGTTGTGGACAGTTGGAGGAAACGTAGTATTAGAACCATTTTATGAATGGTAATCATTACTATCACTGCTAATGATAGTTTTGCAGCATGAATCTTTTTCTGGATTATTATTCCATCATTAAATGGTTGCGTCTGGAATGGTCTAATTTCTATTTCTTATTTAAAATGTTTTATTTTTAGGTCTCCTGGCGTTTAACAGCGCGTCAGCGCTGTGTCCGCCAGGAGATCTTTTGTCACTGACTGTGCTCCCCAGGAGACAGTACTGGCCGCGCGCATTTTGTCTCCGAGGAGGCGATTAGAGCTGGCCACGCGCACGCGAACGAGCGCTGTGGCCAGCTGCTGTCTCCTGGGAAGCTCCCACACGCATGCGCATTCACACAGACACAGACACACACACGAGCACCCATGCACGCACGCACATACATACATACATACAGAGACACACACTCTCCCATGCATACACACACACACGAGTGCGCCGAGGCCCCCCCGCCGTCGCATACACACACACAGACAGTTTGGGGCGCGCGCATCCCCGAGGCCCCCCCTCCCCCCTCCCCCGCCGTCACCATCGCCTACACACACGAGCATACACACACACAAGTGCACCAAGCCCCCCCAGCCTTTTGAAACTTACCTGGGCAATGTCGGGGACTCTTCTCTCAGCACGCGGCGCCCAACCTCCTGCTAGCGCGGCCCCGGGTCTCCACACCGCTCACAGGAGCCCCGGGCCGCGAGACGCATCGACTCCGCCTGCCTCCTCTTCCGGTCTGGACGTGGCCCCGCCCCCGTCACAGGCGACCGTGCCTGACTTCCCCTCCACTCCTCGTGCTCCACGTGGGACCCACGTCCTCGAGCATGGATTAAAGGGACGGCGTCGCATTTAACTTGCTGCTCTAAAGGTAAAAAGATATTGGAGAGGAACAGCAGGAAACACTGGTTTTCAGGCTCAATGCTATGAGAAAAAAATTTGTGAAAAAGCTAAGAAGGCAGGGGAAGATAAAGCGAAAGAGTGAATGGAAACTGTCTTCCTATCTGCAGCTTTGCCGCGGTCCCAGCAAGTGGGGGGGTGCTGTTTGCCGCACAGAACTCATCAAGGCACTATTCTGCCTTTTCACCACATTGACACGCAGCAGCGAAGAGCAAGGAGGTTGGTTAGCATATGTGGGTCAGTGCCAGCCATACTCCCAGGAAACAATGGCACCAAAAGTCCCGGTCGGAGGAGGAATGAAGGGGAAGACGCGCTCCGATGTGAGTGCTGGCTCCTCTCCAAAATCTGCAACATCATCTGACCCTCAGGCCAGACCCGGCGGGGGAAAGAAGCAGTCTGTATGAAATTCCACAACCCGGATGGAGTAGGCGGAGGATAGAAAAACCAAGGGCGGAGCTCCATCTCAGCCGCACGCAAGTCAGCCCTCTGTCCTGGACCTGCTGAGAGCCGCACCAGGAGCTAAGCATGCCGTGACTCCGCAGTCACAACGACAAGAAGAAGATGGAGATGGAACAGGTGAGCAAAGCCGAGGGGGTAGTGTTACAGGCAGTGGTGTGATGGGGTGGATGTTGCCATAACAACTGGTAGATGGGCATGAGGCTTTTCTCGAGACTGTATCTCTATTCATATCTGTGCCCGTATTTCTACTTGAAATCAGCGTGGTAACAGCGAGCAGTCAATTGCCTCCCGCTTCCCCCTGCTTGCAACCGGGCCAAGGGACGACGATGGGTGTAAGACGGAGGGGTCTGGGGCTCAAGTGGAGGAAACAACCTTAGAAACCACCACACTAAACCCCTATCAGGAAAATGCCCTAACCACGACCCAAGCCGCCTCCTCGAACCATAGTGAGCAAGAAATGGATTGCTTATTTTCCCTCTCAGATGGAATCTGATCAGAGTCAGGCTCAGGATCAGATTCACTAGGTGACTCGAGCGAGGAGATTTCGGACAGTGATAAAAGAGACCCAACAGTCACAATGCGTAAGGCAACAAGAAGAACAAGCCACCCCAATCTGCATAAAAAGCCTAAATTGGTATCATTCAGGGTAAGAATTACTCACTAGCCTGACAACACCACCCCCAAGGTGACAGCACACTTCCCTCAATACACCCAACCCTAGAAACTGTTCTTCAATATATACTCTATCATTGTGAGGAGACGCGCCAAGATAACAGGCGAGCGCAGACAGCCATGCAGAAGATTCAAGGGGCTGATAGGAAAGTCGCAAAGTCATGCTGTATAATCAATGAGTGCCTGACAACCCTGTAACCAAGAACAGAAACTCTGGAGAACGACCTGGCAGACACATGCGAAATTACTATTGCACATGATGCTCAACTAACTGACATACAATGGAAGTTAGAAGACCATGAAAATCGGCATCCCTGAAAAAAACTCACTACTCTGCACTCACTACTCACTACTCACTACTCTGCACTCACTGCTCACTACTCTGCACTCACTACTCACTACTCTGCACTCACTACTCACTACTCTGCACTCACTACTCACTACTCTGCACTCACTACTCTGCACTCACTACTCACTACTCTGCACTCACTACTTTGCACTCACTACTCACTACTCACTACTCTGCACTCACTACTCACTACTCTGCACTCACTACTCACTACTCTGCACTCACTACTCACTACTCGGCACTCACTACTCACTACTCTCCATTCACTACTCTGCATTCACTACTCTGCGCTCTCTGTAAGCTCACTGAAAAGTTTAGTTGTGCTATTGAATGGTCAAAGATCCTCTGTTCAATGGTACTCATTTTATCGACCTTAGAAGGATGAAAAGCCATGTAAACTCATGTGGAATCAAACAAGTGAACATGTGAGTATAGGAGAGCAAACACAGATCCTTGGAGTAGGCACATTAGCTCCTTTGGCCACCAGTGTAATACATAACTGTTACCATACCACATGTCCCAGTAAGATAACGGTGTTCGGACAGTGTAGTGACACACACAGTAGTAAAAACCTGCGGGTACTTGGTGTACCAGAGGGAAAGGAAGGGTCGGGTACCCGGTTGTACATGGTTGATATGCTATCTAAAGCATTTCTGGACACAAAACCCCGTGCTACGTTGGTTTATTTTTGCAATGTTTTACTGCATCAGTCTATCAATGATAGAGCTAGGCCAGCAACGGAGTGGGAATAGTAATTTTTACCCCTACGCTATCCAACACTTTCCCTACTGTTGCACTCACTGGATTGGGAATAGTAATTTGTACCCCTATGCTATACAACACTTTCCCTACTGTTGCACTTACTGGAGTGGGAATAGTAATTTTTATGCCTACACTATCCAACACTTTCCCTACTGTTGCACTCACTGGAGTGGGAATAGTAATTTTAACCCCTACGCTATCCAACACTTTTCCTACTGTTGCACTCACTGGAGTGGGAATAATAATTTTTACCCCTACGCTATCCCACATTTTCCCTACTGTTGCACTCACTGGAGTGGGAATAGTAATTTTAACCCACACGCTATCCAACACTTTCCATACTGTTGCACTCACTGGAGTGGTAATAGTAATTATTACCCCTAGGCTATCCAACACTTTCCCTACTTTTGCACCCACTGAAGTAGGAATAGTAATTTTTACACCTATGCTATTCAACACTTTCCCTCCTTTTACACTCACTGGAGTGTAAAAGGAGGGAAGCCCACTCACTGGAGTGGGAATAGTACATTTAACCCATTTAAGTAGTGAGTGCAGAGTAGTGAGTGCAGAGTAGTGAGTAGTGAGTGCAGAGTAGTGAGTAGTGAGTGCAGAGTAGTGAGTGCAGAGTAGTGAGTGCAGAGTAGTGAGTGCAGAGTAGTGAGTGCAGAGTAGTGAGTGCAGAGTAGTGAGCTGCCTCAAGTGAAGTACTCTGGTACCCAAGGATGACTAGCAAACAATATTATTCACAACGTTGCTTACTATTCAGCAACATTTGACAGTTTGCAAATCATCTTTATACAACAATTCAGAGTTTGATAACAAGTTAATGTAACACATTGTAATATACAATGCCAATAGCTCAAACTTTAAAGCTGGGAGACCTATTGCATTGTAAATGCTTGTTTTATTTTGTGGGCATAGTCAACCAACATTTTGGGATATGTCCATCCACATGGGACATCAGACATGCACCACAAAGTTACTGTGCTTTCTTGCCTTCCTAGATTTCTCTTTTCCACCATTAGGTTCATAAAGAGGGTGGAGGGTTTGACAGACTGTCAACAAAAGCATAAAATAACTGGATGGTTACACTCAGTAACACTGGAAGCCATCGAACACGTGAGGAAGTCCTGACCAGTCACTTTTTTACACTAAGGGAGACTCGTCTGATCCAAAGAACTTGGCCAGAGAATGCAAAGAGGCAGGGCAGCTAGAGGAAATGGATAATACCCCCTTTAAATTATACTCGAAGAGCCACCACAAATTTGCACTAGAAGACCTGCACACAATCTGCCACCTCCCATGAAACTGATGACTTTACAGAAGAGGAACCTGTACCTGCCCATGCTTCCAAGTATCCTCGAGTAGAGGAGGGGGTGCCCTTTAAAAACGCAAGCCAACTCAGTCTGTAACTCTGCGATTTGGTAAGTACAGACAAGACTCCATCTAACATGTAATGCCCCACATCAACGGGGCGCCCATCAGATGAGTAAAGTTAAAGGTATGGTGATGGTGGGCAGCAAGATGCAAGGAGCTGCAGCAACCCAGTGGAGAATTGCATACTCCAATGCCCTGCTCAACCATTCTGGTCATCAGCAGTGGTACATAGAATAAAAGCTCATGTAACATCTCCCAGACGAGTGTAAGAAGAAGGCAAACCTGGTGGTGCTGTAGGGTAAAACCATCACTAACACTTCTCTCCATTTTGCCCCTTACCCCGCAGAAACAGCGAGCAGCCAGATGTGCTTATGAACATCCCAGAGAAGGCATGTCTGTCTGGGAGTCTTGGGGTTTAAGCCAGAGGAAAAGGTCTTGAGTATTGCCATGCTCTTCACAAGTGACACTGTCATAGGTCCAGCAGTAGATAAGGTGCTACAACAGGACAAGGACAATGCAAAGGTGATTTCAATGGCAGAATTTGTGGGTACTTCAAGAGGGAAACCATGCCAGACAGATGACCGCCAAGCAGAGAGGGTTTCCAACCTGAAGCAGCTTCACAACAATCGTGGTTCAGGCAGGCAGCAACACTGCAGGCCACAACCAAACCATGGCAGTACATTCCAAGGCTGCCCTTTTAAGCAATAGGTAGAGTAAGAGGTCAAGCTCTAAGCTGAGGAGGGCTAGCAAATAAGTGACTCCCGCGAGTCAGATCCCCTGCATGAAACACCTGCGAGGGGCAGGATGGGGCGATTGCTTTAAAAATAGATACTTAGCATAATAAAGCATGGTCTCTGTATCACCCTCCAAAAAGCCCCTTTCGATACCCCCAAAGAAGAGAGCACACTCAAGGTAGGAATTAAACCAGCTGCGACGAGAAGTGAAAGAACTTTCCAAACACGAACTATAGATGGAGTTCCCCTAAGCCCTCAGAAAAGGGGTATACTTGTAGTTTCACGTGCTACGGCAAGATGAGTGTGAAACCAATCCTAGATCTCCGACAACTAAACAAGTACATGCAAACTCAAAGGTTCAAAATAACAAAGTTACAATAAGTCATTCAGCTCTTAAAGAGCTGGGATTACATAGCCAAGGTAAAGGACACCTATCTACACATCCCAATGAATCACAAGCACATGCGATGACACAGATTCTTTATAGACTAGGTACACCATGAGTTCACAGTTGCACCTCTTTGTCATGAAATTGGCACCAATGATGTTTATAAACTGCTTTAGCGGTGGTAGCTGCCCAGCTGAGGAGCCAGGGCACACGTTTATCCCTAACTAGATGGCTGACCGGTTAAATCGAGTTCAAAATTGTAATTTCAGCAGAACATACAGACTGTGATAAACACTTCACTGACTAGAATTCAGAGAAAAACTAGAAAATCATCTTCACTCCCAGTAAAACAGAAGGAGTTCTTGAGAGCAACATTAAACTTGAACAGTGAGGGCATACCCAAAAGAATCAAGTACCTAGTAGACCAACCTCGCTTATACCAGAAAGGGAAGTCTCTGACACTTGGGAGCAAAGGAAAACTGATGGATATGATTATGTCCTGCATACAACTCCTACCACAAGCCAGGCTGCATATGCGCACCATCCAGGAATGGTTGCAAAACAAATGGTCACAAGGCACGGGGAGTTGGGAGAATGTAGTGGTTGTCACAGAAGGGATTTGGAAGGTAATAAAGTGGTGGATCATAGAGCACTTTACTGTAGGAAGACCTTTCAAGCCACCAATTCCAACAGTGACCATTACCACAGATGCATCACACACAGCAGGGGGGTGGTGGCACACACGGCAAAACTCAAAATCAGGGAACTATAGAGCCTGATGGTAATGAGAATGTTCTACACATTGGACTTCATGTTCAGTACTCCACACCACTGATCTAAGGGAAATGTTCTATTGATAAGCTAGTACAGGAGTTTTGCGTACTCTTTTTCCATCAATCCCAATGGTAATAGACCAGTTCAGGCATTCTGACATGACCCTTATCCTGATAGCTCCACAGGGAACTGATAGATCTCATGAGTAGAAAAGGTAAGTCTCCCAGCAGAGCAGAACCTACTACAATGCAAGGGGGGGCAGGTCTGCCAGCCACTCTTTGCCTGGCTGCTTAGTACATAAAGTTGGGCCACCTCCAACTGCCAGGCAGAACCATGGAGCTCCTTCCTCAAGGAAGCCAGAAGATCAAGCACACACAAGTTTTACACGACAAAGCTGAACAGATCTAGTCACGGTTACAAAAAATATGGTCTCCTCAACTATAGAACCAGCAGCACCACAATACTAACCCACCTACTAGATAACTGTTTAACACATGCGTCGCTTAAGGTTTACCTGGCTGCCTTTCTGGCTTATTCTAGAGGATTCACATGGAGGCAATAGTCTCTTTACTCTACTAGTTAAAAAAGATTCATACAAGGAGAAAAATGGATAGACCCACCAAGGGCAGCACCCACACCCATGTGTAACAATACAATATGGTTACGCAACTAATGAAGGAGCCGTTCGAGCCCATGCATAAGTCTAAGATCAAATTTGTAACATTGAAGGTAGCTCTTCTAATAGAAATCAGTTCAGTATCGAGAGTCCGCAAACTTCAAGCATTCACCATTCTAGAACCTTACCTACAAAACCATAAGGTCACTCCGTTTCTTCCTAAAGTTGTGTCATACTTCCATGTTAAGCAAACCACACAGCTACCAGCTTTCTTCAGAACCAAAGACCCATCCTGGTAAAGCCCTACTCTCGCTAAACGTATGGCAGGCAGAGACGGACTACCACCTGTAAAATAAAAAATAAGGCCTAAGAAATGGGAGTCAACTTTGTCTTTTTTGCATGAGCAAAGAATGGGATACAAGTGACCAAGGGGACTGTATAATGACAGTGCGGATAATTCAAACCTGCTACACCGGAGAGGTGACTCACCAAAAACTAAAACAAGGGCACACTCCACAAGGAAAAAGTGAACAATCCTGGCCTTCCATGCAAATGTGTCCATCGACAATATATGTATGGCAGCTCCATGGTCCTTCCTGCACACCTCCACAAAGCATTACTGTGTGGACATCCCAATATACAGGGAAGCGCAGGTTGGAAACAGGGTGCTAAAACACAGTGCCCCCAGTTCAACCACATTTCAGCCCATTCTCCCCATGGAGCCACATACCACCACAATCAATGTACAGCATATAAATCCAGAAAAGATACACTCTGCAAAATGAAATTGTTACTTCCCTCTAGGATTAGCTTTGCAGCTTGATGAGTTTCCTGAGTTGACATGTGACCCGCCCAAGACGTTAGAAGAGGCAAAGTCAATAATATATCAAAAGAAGAAGCTCCAGCACCTACAAGTCACCAAAGGGGATTAAACTTATATGAAGATGGCAACCATGCACAGGAGTTTCCAGGGCCAGCGTTTGCCATAACAAAGGGATGGACATACCACTAAATGCTGAACTACAACCATGAAAAAAAACACAAGCCCGCACCCAACAATAAGCTGGTGGAATAATGCAGAGAATGTGAATCCAGAATACTCTTACAGCTGCAAAACTGCTCCAACAGGTCAGTAAACATTTTGCTCCATTACAGGTGCCCTAGCACTTACGAAGAGACCTGGTTAAGTTGCCATCAATTGTCTGATTCCTTATGGTAATGTGAAGTCACTAAAGTATAACTATATGTTTTCAGCAAATATAGAAAAGCATGGTGATTTCACTCCTTCTCATATGTGGTTTCTGGGTTGTATGCCTGAACACTACCACCAGTAGTTCCGTTACTAGGGAAAACTGAATGGAGGAGAGAGGACAAACCTAACACGTGCTTCATTTTTCGATCTGTGCAAATATGACCTTTCAGAAACTGTGATGTTAATTGACACTGGTCTAGATAAACCGGTAATGAATGCAGTTTCATAAGGAGAATTAACTAAATACATTTTATGATTAGAGCATATGCCATTGTACCATGCATTATATGAAGGTTTTGTGGCTTTCCTCCAGTTAGAAGTTAGCACTTTGAGTGCAATAACAATAATGAAGTAGTTAGACCTAGCATCATTAGTATGAGTCTCCCTTCCATGATTGCCTCCTCTGTTTTGATATGTTTTTGCTGGGTATATGCTTTGGGCACCGTGCCACTGCCAATCAGTGCCACGGTGCAAGTGCTCCCTATGTTAAATTAATGTATTAATTAGTGAGTCTATGATTGGTTTAATTGATTTACTTGTCAGCCCCTAGTACAGTGCACCATGTGTGCCCAGGGCTAGTAAATCAAATGCTGCTGGTGGGCTTGCAGCACTGGTTGTGCCACTCACAGAAGCAACCTGTAAAGTGTGTCTCAGGCCTGCCATTGCAAGGCCTGTGTGCAGTCTAACACTGCCATGTCGGCTTGGTAGTTGCACCCACTTGCCAGTCCCTAAACCTTCCCTTTGCTTCATATTAGACACCCCTATGGTAGGCCCAATGGCAGGGTGCACTGGAAGTATAAGGTAGGACATGCTCTGATGTGTGTAGCATGTCCTAATAGTGAATTACAGCCATTTTCGTGTTTCACTATTGAAGGCTACCTGTTCTCCATAGGCTAGAATGGGCAGTTAGATTATTACATTCTTATAATCCTAACTGACTCAGGGAACATGGTAGAAATTCGAATTTAATATGCCTGAACTCAGAATGATAAAATGCATCTTTTAGTAAAGTTGGTTTTAATATTCTGTTTTTGAAAATACCACTTTTAGAAAGTAGGTCTTTTTTTGCCTAACTGACCAGGCCTGCCTCTGCTAGGATGTGTATTCCTTGTCTGGGTTTGTGAGTGACAGGGCTGGGGGATTCCAGGAGACAGGCTGGGGCAGCCCAGTGGTGAATAGAGAGATCTGCATCTAGATTGGAGGGAAGAGTTGAACCTGGGACTTGAATAGGGCTGCACCTTCCCTCTACAATGCTGTCTCCGCCCCCTGTGGTGTGTCTGATGTCTATTCCCTGCACTGTGAAAGGAGAGAAGAAATCATGTCAACAAAGTGCTCCAGAGCTGTACCTTCCCTCCCTTGTGCTGGCTCCACCTCCTGTGGGATGGCTAATATCTCTGCCCTGCACAGTGAAAAGAAGGAAGGAGTCATGTAAACAGAGTGCGCAGGAACTGGTTTGGACAAGGTAGAGGCCTCCCTGCCTTCAAAGAACAAAGGATTTTGGGGTATAAATATTGGGACCCAGTCCCAAGAACTTTAGATCACTTCTGGAACAAGAAACCTTTTGCTAAGGAGAAGAACCAAGGAAGCTGCAGGAGTGTTACCGCCCTGCTGCCAGTGTGCTCTTTGCTGGGTTGGCCTGCAAGGGTTGCTTCATTGCCAAGGAAAAGAGAAGGAACTTTTTAAGGACTTTCATCATCTTAAGAATATTCTCCAAGGGCGTGAACTGTGCTTGCCTCCTGATGAAGTCTCAAGGACAAAAGACTTCATCTCCAGCTCCCCTCTGAATTTCCTTGCTGGGAATTCTCAACTCCAGATATTAGCGTGTCGCTGGGAGCTGGAATTGGACGCATCGAGAGGAAGCGTGTCACTGCCGAAGCTGAAATTATCGCAGCGCCGGAGAAGCGAGCCTTCTACGCATCTCCCTGGAAGCGTGTATTCATCGAAGAAGGTGTCGCAGGGCCTGTCAAGGCTCCAAAGTACAGAGTCGTTGCAAGGCTGCCAGGGCATCTACACATCGGCATCGCATCGCCGCATCAAGGGCGCCATCTTCTCGCATCGCAACCGGATCATCGCATCGCATCAAGGTGCCATCTTGCGCACCGCAACAGGACCGCAGGAGGAGAATCTACGCATCAACTCTGCACCGGTAAGGATTACGACTCATCCTCTACTCTGCGCAAGCATTAAGGCACGACGCATCATCTCCCCCGGATTACGGAACCAACGCTTCTCCCCTTTTGCAAGCCTTTTGTTTACTTTGCGTTACGCATCCAGGTACTTTGAGAACTGTGCCGCATTTATCATCAACTTGAACTAAGTAACTTTAATTATCTTTAAAACAATCTTAAGTGTAGTATTGTGGATTTTTGCCGTTTGTGGTCTTGTGTTTAAGTCTATATAAAGAATACTTATTTTTATAAAAACCTGTGTTGTGTCCATCTGTAGTGTTTCCACTGTATTACCGTGTATATTCACAAATGCTTAACATCCTGCCTCTGAGATAAGCCTGTCTGCTTTTGCCAAGCTACCAAGGGGGTGAGCAGAGGTTATTAAGGAGTGTAATTCCCTTATCCTGACTTAGAAGTAAGGGTCCCTATTTGGACAAAGGTGAATACCATTGCCAACTAGAGACCCTCAGATCGAACACCAGTCAGTCAGTTTACCATTGGCTAGTAGTCTGTTCTGGCACCTCACTTCCTAAGAAGATCTAATTGGGCTATAAAAGAAAATTCGTTTGTCCTCTTGTCTATTGTTTCTGGTCCAAATTTGGAAATTGGCCACCCCAAAAAGAACAAATTTGCTTAAGGTTCACATCATGGCCAACAACATTCCAGCCAGGTAACCTCATGTTGTAATAAGTGGTTTATTATTTTTACGATGGATTGTTTATGTAAAAGAGGAAGTGCTCACTATGAAGACCAAAGGTTACAGGGACGTTATAGTTAGATTCACAATTCACTCATACAAAACCATTAAAATTCAGCACTTTGTTACCTGAGCTAACTATAACTTACGCCCCCTGCAATACACTCCTTATGTCCGCACATATTACATCACTCATGACATGGTCAATGACCTCACTGATTACATCACTGATCTCTTCTCTGACTTCATCCCATGATTGTGAGTGTTTCCTAGCGGTTTTTGAGTGTTATAATATATACTAAGGTACTCCAAAAGTCATTTAGTATACCTTGTGTACTACTAATGAGCGATACTATTTCAAACATGCATTGTGTGAGTGACTGTGTGCCTGTCTATCCGTGGGTGGGTGAGTGGGTGGCTGTGTGGGTGGGTGGGTGAGTGAGTGGCTGTATGGGTGGGTGGGTGAGTTAGTATGTGAGTGGCTGTATGGGTGAGTGACTGGGTGTGTGACTGACTGTAGGGCTGAGTGAGTGGCTGTTTAGTTAGCTGAGTGAGTAGACGTGAGAGTGCTTGTATGGATGTGTAAATGGGTTTGTAGTTGGTTGAGTGGGTATGTAAGTGGCTCTGCGGGTGTTTAAGTGGCTCTGTTGAGAGGCTGTATGGGTGAGTGAATGGGTTTGTGAGTAGCTGTATTGGTGAGTGGCTGTGTGAGTGCATCAAGAACTCCTCACCGAAATCTGTAGGAAACGTGCTCAGGGGCTTCTTGGTAAACTGTCCATCAATGTGGGAAAAAGAGGGAACACCTTTGCATACTGCTATGGAAAATAGAATGGGGCAAAATGGGCGGAGCTTGCAATTGTTTGTGGGCATATGCATATTCAGAATAATTGCAAAAGAGAGCCATGGTCTTTCTCTTTTCATTTTTAGATGGGGAGAGGGGGGTTCCCCGCGCAGCCCAGGGGACTTCCTCCCCTGGGGCCTAGCTAAAATTCAATGTGGGATTGGGGGCGCACAGCCTCAGATTTCGGCCCCTGGGGCCCCATCCCTCAGGACCCAGCCATGTCATTCTGGCTGCCATGGAGCCCACCCAGTCTGCACCGTTGGGGACCACAGGGGTAACCTGCATGCCCTTGCCGTCTCTGCCGGCTTCCCGCCTCCAGCCGCAGCAATTATTGCTCCCACACACACAGTGAGCTGTTAAACATGCAGCTCCCTCTGTGTGGGAGCAATCTTTTTGTCTGTTTCCCTACCCGCAAACAGATGAAAACGCTTCTCAGCAAGTGGGAGCGGTTTGACTGCTCCTGCTTGCTGGGAGCAAAATTCATGTTTGCTCTCGCTTGGCTGGAGCTGTGAAAGATTCCACAAAGTGAAAGTGAAGTTGTATCTCCCGAGGGTGGGCATCTCGGGTGACAGCAGGAGCGTTTGATGTAGTGGTCCCAAGGGCCCTAAATAGCTGCAGGAGGGGGGCCACAGCCACTCTCCTTTGTTTTGCATTTGCCGACCCTGTGGAAGTGGTGGTGCCCAGGCTGTATATGGGCAGAGGGGCCCCTCTGTTTAAATTTTGAATTTGACCCGGGAAGGTGGTAGTCCCTGGGGCGGCTGCACAGACACCCTCCGTAATTTTTATTTAGCCCTTTGGAGGTGGTGGTCTCCTAAAAGCCCTAAGAGGGGGGGGGGGGTCTATGCGGCCCCCCTCCTTTAAAAAATATAAAATAAAAAAAGCCCCTGGGAGGTGGTGGTCCGAAGGGGGGCGGGCTGGGTAGCCCCCCCCCCGTGTGTACGTGCGGCCTCTGGAAGGTGGTGGTCCCCGGAGCATAAAAATGCCCTTGGAGGGCGGGAATCTCCATTAGTCTGATAAATATATCCATGCCCCCAGGACCTGACCCACCCTGGGGCTACAGTGTAAACAAACGCGGAAGACAACATTTGTGATTTTTTTTTTTTTTTTTGGGGGGGGGGGGTCTAGATTTAGCCACGGATTTAGAGCTCAATTGTATTTTTATTAAAGTACTTTTTTTGCCATGGCAAGGATCAGGATGGCCCCAGGAGCAGGGGATCCGGTTATTTCTAACCTGCCCCCCCCTTTTCTTTTTGTTCACTTTTTTTGGGGAGTTGGATGAAGCAGAGTCCCAAGATGGCTGCCAACACTTCCTGGATAAAGTGCTGGCAGCCAATCTGGTATAAGCTCTGGGACTGTCGGATCCTCAAAGTATTTGCATCCCTATATATTCAAATTTTGTTTTCTCCCTTAATATTTCAAAAACTACTAACTGGATTTACACCAGTCCACAAAAAAGGTCACTTTCTGGACCAAAAGGTACCGTTCTGCCAAATTTGGTGCAATTCCGTCCAGCAGTTTGGGCTGTAGTAGGGTGTAAAATTCCCATGGGAAACTGCATGGGTAACACTCGTTTTGGACCCCCTTTTTTTGTCTCTGCCCCAGCTTGACGAATTACCCCAAAACTTTCAACACAGCAGCTGAATTTAGTCGTACTGATTTAAAAAAGAAATTGTGAAGATTTGTCAAAGTTATTGGCAAAACAAAAAATGTAAAATGTTTTCCCTATGGAAGTTAGGTACTAATTAGAACTACCTACTGGCAACCACCAGTAGGTAAAATATTGGCAGTAATCCTAATGGGCCCATCGGGGAGTAAGGAGTGATTGAGACAGTCACCATAAACCAGACCTGTACATGCTGCAGCGCCACACATTGGCCAAACAACAACCAATGACAATGGTGGTAATAGTATTTTCCCAACCCGGCACTGTTACAAGTGACTCTAAATACCAACATGGAAGAAGGCATAACACTGAACACCCTCAGTTAACGGATAAAACACCTGCCCGGAGCAGTTCACTGAGGCCAGATGTGCCTGTTCCCTGACCTTAAAACTGTGTATGGCTGATTGGCTTATACCCAATTGGCATAAGCTAATTTTATTGTAAGTCCCTAGTATACGGTACCCAGGGCATATAAGTTAGTAGGTCTCCCCAGGGACTAAAGCACTGGGTTTTCCTTCTTGGGTGTGCCAAAGAAATATTGCTTCCAGTCTGCAACTGCAGACTGGACGGGCAATTCCAAACAATTAACTCGACTTTGCCATTTAAATCCATGGCAACACCAATCTACCCTTTCTAATATATGTAAGTCACCCCTAAGGCAGGCTTAGGGAGCTTTAAGGCAGGGTGCTGTATATTAGACAGTAGGGTGGGTACCTTTGCATGTTCAAACAGTAAAAACCTGCAATTGTCAATTTTACTGTGGAAAAGACAAGTAGCTCCATTGACGCATGCAGAGTTGCAAGCTGACACCTCAGCTTTGCTAACTTCTGACTGGGACCACTAAAGTGGATACTGTGAGGTATCAAACAGCTCATTCAATTAAGCTGGACATGATGCCCAAGTCTGAATTAAAGTAACATGTAAGTGCCCTGTGCCCATCTACGGTTGCACATAGGGTTTGTCCCTGAGACCTCTTCCTGCCCTCCTGGAGTGATGTGCAAGCGACTCCCAGGAAAAGACACAAGGCCGGCATGGGGTAGAGGTGTTACCTCTTCCTGGCAGGAAGCCACATGTGGGTTGGTCCAAAGGACAAGCTTCAAAGGAGAAGCAACCTTTCAAGGGCAAATGGTGAATACTTGGATGAGCTGCTCCATTTCTTAGATAGGCCGGCCGGCACTTGAGAAGAATGGACACCAATCGCCCAACTAGTATTTATGGGGCAGGTAGCCACACCTCTGGGTTGAGCTACAGTGCTCTACGATAGTCTCATGTCACAATTTGCAAGAAAGGTCATCATGAAGAACTTAGTGGCCCATTGGCTACTGACCACGTCCACCCTGAGGGCCTTTTCTGAACACAAATAGGGCACTCCCAGCACCCATAACTCAGATCTCGATGGACTGGAGAAGGACTGAAGAAGTACTGCCATGCTGCACCAGGAACACGACAAAGAGAGGCTGCACAGACAAAGACTACGCCTGTTGAACCTGGTGGCTAGCAAAGGAAAAGGGACCGTGCCTGCTGTGTCCTGCTTGTGGATAAGTAATTTTCGAGGACAGCTGAAGCAAGACACTCCACGTGTCAGCTGGCTGACCTCCTGTACGCAGCACAGGGCCACATCAGCTGTAGAAGCCTGCTGGGGGTGAGTTGGTAGCCCACATCTTCTGATCACCACTCCTCCTCGCCATGAAGCACGAGGGTCCAGGACATGACGCAAAAAGTTGCCCCTGAGTGTGCTGAACCCGGGAGAGTCATTGTAGTGCAGTTTGGTAGTGCAGAAGGGAAGTTATCCTAGAAAGGATTTTGCTGTCAGCAAAATACTGTATGACTGGTAGCCTAGTGGTGACAGGACTGAGAGGATTTTATGGGACAAACAGGCACATGCATCAAGCAAAAAATGCCTCGCAAAAATAGCGAATCGCAAAAACGGAGCGCCAACAACACTTTCCAATGCAGGAACTCCGATACCAAGAAACCAACAAAATTGCAAAAATACGGAATAACAGTCCTGGCCTGAATATGTTCCACAGCAGTTGTCACCTGGCCTAAGGCCCTGGCAACATCCCCACAGTAATGACTCCTATCGTTTTGCATGGCCACGGAGTGACGTGCCAGCAGCGCAGTGGTGTTGCAGAGCTTGTTATTGGCCCTTGTATAGGCTGACATGCACATCATGCTTTGGCGATGCCTTCTCCTCTTCGTACTCTGTCCAGCAAGCAAAGCCTGGGTGAGCTCCTGTAGGCTTGAGTTTGTCTGTCCATTCCCCTCAACAACTGATGTGGTCTGCTCACTCATCACTGTCTGTCATTATGCTGATGTTCTTTGCAAGTTTGGAAATCTGTAGATGTATTGAGCCCATGTGTCTTCCCTGCAGGCATTGCACGCGTAACATCTGGGACTCAATGCCACCAAAAACATTAGAAGCCCGGTCTTCATGTGCAGCAATACGGGCCCTTGACCTGCGCTGCCGTCCACGTTGGACCTGGGCCTGTGGTGTAGGTGGTGTTATCACACGAGGCTGGCTGGTCTCTGTAGTGGGTGCAGGAGACAGATCGAATTCCATTGGCTGCAGTGTAGGAATCTGGGCCCTGCGTTTTGTGGGTGCGGGTGGTGGGCATGCTTGTGCAGCTGGAGTCTCCACATCAGTCTCAGCAGGTGTCTCCGAGATGTGGAGGCAATCACTATCTTCAGAGTCTGCCTCGGCTGCATCTGTGATGTGAAACAGTGCAATGTCATTTTTTTGTCATTCTTACGATTGTGTTAGTTTTGCATACTGGGCTGACATTAAATCACTGACTGCAAACACTGATTCCCATGCAGTGTTGGCGTGTTTTGCTTGCCATTGTTGGGTTGGACTGCCCACTTGACTGACATGCCTACAACTCACATGATGCATTGGGTGTATGAGAGAAAACGTGAACTGGATCTGACCTGTACACTCTGTTATGGCTGGCTGTATGTGCACGATTAAACATTACATAGAGGTGTATGGTTGCATGCATCTTACCTTGTGGGGTACTTGCTGCGCCGGATGTGGCCAGCTGGGTGACTCCAACCACTGCTTCAGGCTGAATTGTCGCCTCCACAAGGTCCTCCAGGACTGTGTTGTTGGGTACAGTAGATGGGCCTCCTCCTGTGCCACTTGCCTCCTTCAGTCTTTCGGCAATGCGCTCCTTGGCATGGCTCTGTAGGTCGTACCACCGCTTTTGTAGGTCATCAATGCTGCGGTTTGTGACACCCACAGCATTCACCTTGGTCTTAATGCGCAGCCATATCCTTCTTTTTTCAGCCTCTGGGACTTTGAGAGACATTTTCCCAAAGAGCTTGTCATTCTTGCAGACCTCCTCAATGAGGTTTTCTAGTTCTCTCACTAAATTTCATCTTCCTCTTTCTGGGCGTGGCACTATCCCCTGATGCTGTTTTGTCCATCCTGGGGCACAGAATGTTGCAGGAAGCAGACTTTGGTGTTTCTCAGCTCAGCTCCAGTACTCTTCCTCCTCCTCTGACCACTGAATGAAGCATGGGCTGGTGAATTCCTGGTTGTGATGTCATCAGTCTGCTTCCAATGGGACACGCTTTTAGCGAAATCGTAATTATGATTTCGCTAATTGCGATTTCGCTTTTTGCTAAATCGCAAATAGAATTTTGCCTTTTTAACACATCGCATTTGTGTTCTCGCAAATCGTTTTAGATGTTTTTTTTTTATTGTGAATCGTTTTTTTTTCCGCTAACGGCTTCATGCATTGCGGATAGCGATTTCTAGATTGCGAGTCCTTATTTTTTTCGCAATTTAGGAATTTCTATCTTTGAGTTTGATGCATGTGCCTGATACACTCCTGTGGACATGACCACCGTACCAAGCCAGTCGACCAAGGAGCGCCATGAAACCGCTTGGTGAACGTGCGCGGTAAAAATGCTTTTAACGTAACGTAGAGACTTCTTCCTCCACGGTAACTGTTTCTGTGGGCCTCTCTGGTCCCCCTGATTGGCTCCCTGCCAGAGCTAGTCACCTAAAGTAACTTGAAGTGTCCGCGTTTATACTTACCCAAGTTTCTAAGTGTCAAATTCATTGAATTTGTCCACTCTTGTTGGTGGTTGAGTAAAAAGTGCATATTTACTGTACCTTGTGCATGCTGTATCTCCCGAACCCTCCGGTGGATCTTTTGCATTTTGGTGTCTAAAAAAATGGATAAAAATGTAAACCAATTTTATAAATTGGGGTCTGATTTCTTGAGTGCTTCCTGTATTTCTTCAGTTGTTTTGGTGAAGTTTAAATGCTTTACACTTGTTCCTTTCTGTAAGCCTGAATGCTCAGAGCCACAGCTATCCAGGGTTGATTTTGGTGGTTAACAAACAAAGTCTACTGGCCCTGAAGGGGTTGATAAGTGCATTACACGTTGAGGTCCTACAACCCCACCATAAAATACACGCCATTTTCTCAAACATTCCATATAAAATGACAGCTATTACCACACAGTACGTTACCGGATACAGTGACAGCCCATACCATACAAGGGCAGCTCATACCATCCTATATTGTGCAATGATAGGCTATTACATACCATACTATACAATGGCAGGCCATACAATACTATGCAGCGACAGGCCACACTGTGTCATACTACACAATCACAGATCATGCCATACTATTCAATGGCAGCCAATACCATAAAATACTATTAATTGGCAGGCCATGCCACACTATACACCGACAGGCCATACCATACTATGTAATGACAGGCCATAACATATTACACCATGACATCATCCTATACCAAGCCTTACTATAAAATGACACCACACAATCACAGACAATACTATACAATAACAGGCCATACCAAGCAAGGACAGGCCCTAACCTACCATACCATACTGCACTGTACTATGAAACAACCGGTTATACCATTTATCATATCATACCTGGCCATACAATGACAGGCCATACCATACAATTTAATGACCGATCATACCATACCAGAGCATACTATACAATGAGATAATATACTATGTCAGGCCATACCATACCATACAATACTGTACCATGATGGACCATAATATAGTATAACAAGCTATAGTAAGCATATAAAATGATAGCCCATGCCATACCACACAATTACTGGTCAGAACATTCTATACTACACAATGACAGGCCATGCCATCCTATACAATGACAAGCCATGCCTTACCATACTATACAATGACAGGCTATACCATACTATCCTTCGGGATCAAGTTTGCGCTATATAAAACTTCATAAATAAATAAAATAACTGGCCAAACCATAGTATACTGTAACTGGCCAAACCATACCATTCTAAAACACGACCAGTCATTCCATACTATATAATGAAAGACCATACCATGCAAAACTATACAATGACAAGCCATACCGAATGACAGCCCGTTCCATATTCATCGACAGCCCATACCATAGCAAACAATGAAGCATCATACCATACTATTCAATGGCAGTCCATACCATACCATGCTATAAAATGGCACGCCATACCATACCATATTGTATACAATGACCGCCCATACACACAATAACAAGCTATATGATACTATATTATACAATGCATGCCATACCATACAATAAAATAACAAACGATACAATAACAGTCCATGCCATGGAATACCATATCATACCATACTATACAATGACAGGCCATACTATACAATGGCAGGCCGTACTATACAATTACAGGCTATGACATACCATGTACAATGACAGCCCATACCATAGTCAATGACCCGTTCCATTCCATACAATGATTGTACTATGACTGGCCACTACCTATCCTACTGTACAATGGCAGGCCCACCAACTATAACATGAAATACCATAGAATGACGAGCCAAATCTTACTCCACAATGACAGGCCATATCATACTGTATACTAACAGACCATACCATACAATAACTGGCCAGACCATACATTACAATTGTAGGCATACAATACTATACAATGACTGAATATAAAATAGCATAACATACCATACAATGACCGGTCATATCCTATCATGTACAAGTCGATATCATACCATGCTGTACAACGAGAGGATAAACCATACTATACGTTGACATGACCTACCATGCCACAGCATACTATATAAGGACAGAGCATATTGTGCAGTGGTGGGCGAGTAGCATACCCTACTATATCTTGCCATAAAATACAATTATAGCCCCACCATACTAGACAAAGAAAGGCCATACCACACATCACACTATACGATGAAAGGCCATACCATACTATATAAAGACAAGCCATACCATATTATGCAATAGCAGGCCATCCCTTATCCTAGTATATAAAAAATACTATACTACACACTAGGCCCCAGCTGCACCTCAAGCTACCACATCCGGTATAGCCATACCACGGAACTTGCCTGGATCGGCCACTCCATTGTCCACTTTAACATCACCAGCTCACGTACCTCCACTCAGTCTGCCCAACGCCTCTCACTGCAGCTGGAGAAAAGTCTCAAAGGACACAAGGATCAACGCCCTCAACACCACCCACCCCATCTCCTCCAACAACGTAGACCAGAACCTTTAACAATTTGATCGCCAACTGCGCC
Source organism: Lissotriton helveticus (assembly GCF_964261635.1). Lineage (NCBI taxonomy): Eukaryota > Metazoa > Chordata > Amphibia > Caudata > Salamandridae > Lissotriton > Lissotriton helveticus. Next base: position 1,628,491,284 of record NC_136057.1, on the reverse strand, counting down.
ACTCCCAGCTACATCAACAACCGCAGAAGGCCCACCAATAAGGCTAGATGGTACACTAAAGACCTCACAACCACCAAACAACACTGTAAACAACTGGAAAGGAGATGGCACACCAGCAAGGACATGACCGACAAGACCACCTTCAAGACAGCCCTCAACCTCTACCTCAGACAGTTGAGAGAATTGAAGAAAAAGGCCTTAGCCTCACGCATTGAATCAAACTCCAATAACAGCAAAAACTCTTAAACATCATCAAAGAACTCTCCAACCCCTCAGCTGAAACAAACATTACCCCCTCACAGAAACTCTGCGACAACCTTGCAAGCTTCTTCCATAACAAGATTACCAGCATCTACTTGAAGCAACACAATGACCTCGCTACCACCACAGACACCCGACTAACTGAATGGAGCCAGCTCAACCCACAGGACATCATCTCAAGCATGAAATAGCTCTACCCTGGGGGGGCCCCGTACTGACCCATGCCATCACCCCACCTTCAGTCTAGGCAAAGGCAGAATCCGCCATGTACTAACCACCTTGTTCACACCTCAATTTCCACAGCCACCTTCCCCAAGGACTGGAAACATGCAGAGGTCAAAGCCCTACTAAAGAAGCCATTGGCAGACCCCAGGGAACCCAAAAACTACTGACCAAACTCTATTTTCCCATCAATTACTCTCCTCACATCTGGAACGGAACCTCCTACCCTACTCCTCCCAATCCTCATTCTGCAGCAACCACAGCACCGAGACAGCCCTCTTAGTGGCTCCCAACAACAACTGAGCTCTACTCAACCAAGGAGAGACTGCGGCTCTGATCCTCCTAGAACTCTCAGCAACCTTTGATATGGTCTCCCACCACACACTCCTCACAAGGCTGTACAACATAGGCATCCTAGGAGCTGCCCTCAGATAGGTTGCCTCCTTCCTCACCGTAAGAATGCAAACAGTCTATTACCCCTTCAACTCTGCATCCAAGGGAATCATCTGTGGAGTATCCCAAGGATCCTCGCTCAGCCCTACTCTCTTAAATACTTGACACCTCTGGCCAGCATCACCAAAACACATGGTCTCAACATCATATCCTGTGCCAATGAGACCTAACACATCCTCTCCAAAGACAACATTAGCACAAGACCAACTTCCTCAACCTCATGACAGAAGTCACCATCTGGATGAAGTTCAGCTGCCTGAGGCTGAACACAGAGCTACTGATTTTCAGAAACAAAAGCTCCCCTTGGGACGCATCCTGGTGGCCTTCAGAATTCAGACCTACTACTACACCCACTGACCACGCTAGTACCCTAGCATCATTCTAGACATCAAGCTAACCATGACGACTCTGGTCAACTCTATTTCCTTTTCCTGCTTCTTCATTCTCTGCATGTTTCATTAGTTATTCAACTGACTACCCCCAAAGCTCAAGACTCACCATCACCCAGTCCCTCCTCTGCAGCCGACTGGACTACGTCAACACTCTACATAGGGATCGCAGCTCATCTCGGATGATTAACACAGATCATATAAAAAGCCGCGGCCAGACTCATCCTGAATTTACCTATGCAAACCCACATCGCCCCCAACTCGGAACTCCACTGCCTCCCTGTGCAAAAAAGATGTGAATTCAAGCTCCTGATCCATGCATAGAAGGCCCTACACAACTGCAGACCCCCTTTCTTGAACCACCGCCTGAACTTCCATCACTCCACCAGACACCTCCACTCAGTTTCCCTTTCTCCAACCCTCACCCCCACATTAGACATAACAGATGTGGAGGTTGCTTCTTCTCATACTTAGCAACAAAAGCATGGAAGGAGCTACCCTTTCATCTACAGACCTCCCCATCTCTTCCGAGTTCCGAAAGTCCCTGAAGACCTGGCTACTGGGTTTATCAAGTGGACCCTTACAGCGCATGGATACCCTCACGGGTGACCAGTAGCACTCTAAAAATCTACTGATTGGATTGATTACCATGACAGGCCATACCATAACACCCCATACACTGACCAGATATACCATACTATAATTGGCAATACCATACCATACTTTACAATGAAAGGCAATCCCATACCATACCATACAAAGAAAGGCCATGTCATGCCATATACAATAACAGGACATACCACACTGTACAATGACAGGACATACCATGCCACACCATACAGTATAATGACAAATCTTACTGTATAATGACAGGCCAATAACATACCATAGCATAACATACTAGACAGTGACCGGCCACACCATACCATTCTATACCATACCATACTAAACAACAAAAGACCAGACCAGACCATGCTATTCCGTTTCGAGCCATGCCATAATATGCAATGGCAGGCCATCCCATGCCATACAATAAAAAAGACCATACCATAGTATGCTTTGATAGGCCGTAACATATCATATACCATACCATACTGTACAATGACAGTCCATACCATGCAATACAATGATGCGCAGTATCATACCATACTATACAATGGCCGGCCATACCTTACCATACAGTGACAGGCCATACCACACTATGCAAGAACAGGCCCTAGCATACCATATTATACAAGGACAGGCCATACCATGCCATACTATACAATGAACATGCATTCCATACCGTACCGTACCATACTATACAATGACCTGTCATACCACAGAGGGACTACAATAAAAGCACATGCTTGGCTTGTAATATAGATGAAAAATGTAGTGCGCAGAAGTGTAGCAACAAGATTCTACCTAGTCCCCATTTGCTGGGATGACTTAAAACGTTGAGGGCTTTGGCTGGACTATCCAGTGCTGCGGAGGTTAGGGATGTCTTACTTCTTTGTCAGATGAATCGGACTCCAGAGATGAAAGTTCTTCAACTGCCCCATTGTAACACACACCGAGGACAAAGACTACCCTGAGTGTTTTGGAGCATGATACTGAGGAGCGTTCACAGTAGCCTGGGCCTCGGAAGGAAAGTCAAGGAGGCGTTCTAGAACTTCTCCCTTCGGAGCATCAACCTCGAAAGGACACTCGTGCAATGCTAAAGAACAGACCTGTGAGCATCCAGCCACCTCTTAAAAAGCTGCAACGTCCACACCACCCACTGTTGAGACTGTTGAATGCATATAAGCACCCTCCATATCAGAGGACCAGACACAAGTCCTTAGATGAGATGACTCTTGAAACTCCAGCACCAAAATCGACTTCAACTCCGAAATGTAGCTCTAAGTCAAGTGGCCCACTGAGAAAATATGAGCAACGAGAAATAAGATAAAGAACCATAGATATAGTACCTATCCACACATTTTTGCTAGCCCACCACAAGGTTCCTAAACCTCTGCCACAAAAACTTGGATTACCATTTGAGGAAAACATTTCTAACAATATTGTGACATTTTCTGTACCCAAGAAAAGCAATTATTACACATATAACAGTACCTCCTCCCACTTTACTACTCTGTCCAATCTGTTCACTTGACTACAATGAAGAGACATTAGATGTGTTGCTGTCTAATGATGATGCAGGCATTCTAGATGAAGAGGACAATGTATGGAAAGATTACAGAGTGAATGCTCAGGGTAGTTCCTAATTGGCGCCTTACCCAGTAAGGCAGGGGTCTCCAACCTTTTCTATAATGTGAGCTGCTTCTGATCAGTGAAAGTAGCCTGACCCACTAATGACTTGGATTAATGTTGCAGTATTGACCACATCACATATGGTCACAATAGTGAACGTAACTTGCTGTATTATAGTAGTGACCACACAGATGTGTGTCAATATTGAGTGACAAAATACCTTTGGCCATAATTTTGAGTCCAGAATGCAGATGATATATCATGAAAGTACTTTTACATATTCAATTGTGTGTATATGTGTGTATGTGTGTGTGTATATGTATATGTATATGTGTGTATGTATATATATATATATATATATATATATATATATATATATATTCACTGAAAAAACCATAGGTTATACACCATATATAGTTAGGAATTAGCATTTAAAAAACCTTATTTTACTCACACAAAACCATTGAAATTCCATATATAGTTAGTTGCACTAACTATATATCGCGCACCCGCAATCCACTGCTGATCATGTCACATATTACATCATTCATGACATGGTCAGTGACATCACTGATGACATCACTGATGAGATCACTGATGACATCTCATTTGACATCAATGACCACATCACTGATGATATCATTCATGTGACAATACAATGCATCTCCTCACGTTTTAATATAACCTCTGTTTCACCCAGTGTTAAATACAGAGTATAATTTTTGAAACCATTGACACACCAATACTAGTTACTACATACGTACTCACTGATTCCTACGTCTACACACACATTCACTCATTCACCCATACAATCATTCATACATACAATCACTCATCTTTACAACACTATCATATGCACTCATACACCTATACAGACACTTACACTCTGCCACTCATCCATGGAGTTACTCACACACCTAGTCAGTCCTGTAAAGAATCAATCACACTTCCATTTTCTTGTCTATACAGTTAAACATAGGGCACCTTACATTTTCAAACATATACTAACACATACTTACTTTCTTATACAATCATTGATACAAGTACACATTGATCTGCACAGAGTCACACACCTCCCAGCCAGCCACACACACACTCAGTCTCCTATACAAATACTTGGACAATCAATCAATAACCCATATAGTTAATCATATAGCTACTGATCAACACATGCAGCAGTTTACAGAACAACAGACATAATGATGCACAAATTAAGACAGTTTAGTCACTAACCCATGCACTCAGTGAGACACATTTAATCACTCACTCATACATTCAGTCATGCACCTACTAAATCCTTCGTCCAGACACTTATACATCTACTCATTCTTCAATATGTAAAACATATTTAAACTTTACAGAAACACAGTCACTGGATGATGTCATCAGTGATCTCATCAGTGATGTCATTTGAGATGTCATCTGTGATGTCATCAGTGATGTCACTGACCATGTCATGAATGATGTAATATGTGACATGATCAGCAGTGGATTGCGGGTGCGCGATATATAGTTAGTGCAACTAACTATATATGGAATTTCAATGGTTTTGTGTGAGTAAAATAAGGTTTTGTAAATGCTAATTCCTAACTATATATGGTCTATAACCTATGGTTTTTTCAGTGAATTTCAATGGTTTTTTAATAGCAAATATCATAAGCTGTCGAATGTCAAGTACGTGGTAAGTAAAAACATTTTCGTGTTTATGCACACTGATCTGCTTTGAATGCTGCCCCCCACCCCTCATT